>NC_084478.1:95950123-98450123 GCF_027409185.1 Cynocephalus volans
ATGTACTTAAGGTTTCTCTATTTCATTTTATGGCTTGATAGCTCATTTACTTCTATCATTAAATAATATCCCATTGTACAGATGTACCACAGTTTGTTTATTTATTTACCTAATGAAAGACATTTTAGTTGTATCAAAGTTTTGGCCATTATAAATAAAACTGCTATAAACATTTGTGTGCACATTTTTGCGTGGGCATAACATTTCAACTTATTTGTGTAAATACCAAAGTACCCATTGCTGGATCATATGGTAAAAACATGTTTAGTTTTGTAACAAACTGCCAATCTGTGTCCCAGACTGGCTCTACCATTTTGCATCTTCACCTGCAATGAACAGGAGCCCCTGTTGCTTCACATTCTAGCCTGAATTTGGTGTTGTCTGTGTTCTGAATTTACTCATTCTAATATGTGTTTAGTGGTATTGCATTGTTATTTTAATTTTCAATTCTCCAATTACATATGATGTGGAACATCTTTCCATATGCTTATTTTCTATCTGTATACCTTCTTTGGTGAGGTTTCCGTTCAGGTTTTTGCCTACTTTTCAGTTGGGTTGTTTGATTTTGTATTGTTGAATTTTAAGAGTTCTTTGTATATTATGGATACCAGTCCTTTATCAGACACATATCTTAAAAAATCTTCTCCTAACCTATGGCATATTTTTCACTGTCATGATATTGTCTTTGGTAAAGCAGAAATTTTTAATTTTAACAAACTTCAGTTATCAATTATTTCTTTCATGGATCCTGTCTCTAATGTTCTGCCTAAAAATCCATTGCCAAACCTTGGGTCATCTCAATTTACTCGTATGCTGTCTTCCAGTTTTATATAGTTTTGCCTTTTGTATTTAGATATGTGATCTGTTTTTATTACCATTAAGTATGATATTAACTGTATGTTGTTTGTAGATCTAATTTATCAAGTTGAGAAAGTTCCTTCATCTTCCCAGTTTGCTAACTACATCTATTTTTTTTAACATGATCATATGATTTTTTCTTTTTTAGCCTGTTGATTTAATGAACTACATTAATTGATTTTTAATTGTTGAGCCAGACTTGCATACCTGGAATAAATGCCACTTGTTCCTGATGTATAATTCTTTTAAAACATTTTTGTATTCAATTGACTAATATTTTGTTCAAGGTTTTTTTGTCTATGTTCATTAGATATATTGGTCTGTACTTTTGCATTCTTACAATGTCCTTGGTTTTGATATGAATAATATTAGTCTCATGAGTTCTGCTTCTATTTTCTAGAAAATATTGTAGATAATGGGTATAAATTATTTATTCAATGTTTGGTGGAATTTATCACTGAGTCCATTTGAGTATGGTGCTTTCAGTTCATGTTGGGCAGGTTATTAATTATTATCTTCAATTTTTTTAATTAAGCATAGGCATATTCAGATTGTCTATTTCTCCTTGTGTGAATTTCAGTGGATTTTATCTTTCAAGGAATTTGTTCATTTTATTCAGGTTATCAAATTTGTGAGCATAGAATTGTTCATAATTTTTTTTATTATCCTTTTAGTGTCCATGGAATCAATAGTGATGACCTCTCTATTATTTCTTTTTTTTTTTTAAATTTTATTTTGATGATATACATTGTAGCTGATTATTGCTCCCCATCACCAAGACCTCCCTTCCTTCTCCCTCCCCCCTTCCCCCCCAACAATGTCCTTTCTGTTTGCTTGTCGTATCAACTTCAAATAATTGTGGTTGTTATATCTTCTCCCCCCCCCCCCGGTTTTTGTGTGTGTGTGTGTGTGTATGTGTGTGGGTGTGAATGTATATATTAATTTTTAGCTCCTACCAATAAGTGAGAACATGTGGTATTTCTCTTTCTGTGCCTGACTTGTTTCACTTAATATAATTCTCTCAAGGTCCATCCATGTTGTTGCAAATGGCAGTATTTCATTCGTTTTTATAGCTGAGTAGTATTCCATTGTGTAGATGTACCACATTTTTCGTATCCACTCATCTGATGATGGGCATTTGGGCTGGTTCAAACTCTTGGCTATTGTAAAGAGTGCTGCGATAAACATTGGGAAACAGGTATACCTTCGACTTGATGATTTCCATTCCTCTGGGTATATTCCCAACAGTGGGATAGCTGGGTCGTATGGTAGATCTATCTGCAATTGTTTGAGGAACCTCCATACCATTTTCCATAGAGGCTGCACCATTTTGCAGTCCCACCAACAATGTATGAGAGTTCCTTTTTCTCCGCAGCCTCGCCAGCATTTATCGTTCAGAGTCTTTTGGATTTTAGCCATCCTAACTGGGGTTAGATGGTATCTCAATGTGGTTTTGATTTGCATTTCCCGGATGCTGAGTGATGTTGAGCATTTTTTCATATGTCTGTTGGCCATTTGGATATCTTCCTTAGAGAAATGCCTACTTAGCTCTTTTGCCCATTTTTTAATTGGGTTGCTTGTTTTCTTCTTGTAAAGTTGTTTGAGTTCCTTATATATTCTGGATATTAATCCTTTGTCAGATGTATATTTTGCAAATATTTTCTCCCACTCTGTTGGTTGTCTTTTAACTCTTTTAATTGTTGCTTTTGCTGTACAGAAGCTTTTTAGTTTGATATAATCCCATTTGTTTATTTTTCCTTTGGTTGCCCGTGCTTTTGGGGTCGTATTCATGAAGTCTGTGCCCAGTCCTATTTCCTGAAGTGTTTCTCCTATGTTTTCTTTAAGAAGTTTTATTGTTTCAGGGTGTATATTTAAATCCTTAATCCATTTTGAGTTGATTTTAGTATACGGTGAGAGGTATGGATCTAGTTTCATTCTCCCGCATATGGATATCCAGTTCTCCCAGCACCATTTGCTGAAGAGGCAGTCCCTTCCCCAGTGAATAGGCTTGGTGCCTTTGTCAAAGATCAGATGGCAGTAAGTGTGTGGGTTGATTTCTGGATTCTCTATTCTATTCCATTGGTCAGTGTGTCTGTTTTTATGCCAGTACCATACTGTTTTGGTTATTATAGCTTTGTAGTATAGCTTAAAGTCCGATAAAAGACCTCTCTATTATTTCTAACATTAGCAATTTGTGTCTTCTCTCTCTTTTTTTTTCTTAGGTAACATAGCTACATGTTTATTAACTATATAGATCTTTTTAAAGAACCAGCTTTTGGTTTTTGTTGATTTTTGTATTAATTTTCTCATTTCCATTTTATTGATTTCTGATACAATTTTTATTATTTCTTTTCTTTAGCTTACATTGTGTTTGTTTTTATTTTTCTTGTTTCCCAAGATGAATGCTTTGATTATTAATTTTAGATCTTTCTTCTTTTTAAATAAATGCATAAATTATATAAATTTCCCTCTCTACACTGCTTTTGCTGAATCACCCACGTTTTGATAAGTGCATTTTCATTTATATTTAGTTTGAAATAGTTTGAAATTTCCCTTGAGACATTTTTAACCAATGTGTAAGGTTTTCTTTTTTTGTTTTGATATTTTTGCACAAGATGTGACCACTATTAGATCACAGGATATTTTCTTTCTTTCTTTCTTTTTCCTCCTCTGTCTTCTTCTGTAATTAAAAATCCTAGCCAACTGAGAACATACAATAAATTATTGTGAATTATAGATGCCTAGCACTAATATAGACCACAGAACTAACTTTTTCTGTCTAGCTGAGACTTTTATCTAGCTTTTATCTAGATTTATCTAGATTTTTATCTAGCTGATCTTTGTTAATCAACCTATCCCAGTTGGATCATGTCAGATCTGGTCACTATTTTATAACAAGAACACTTTATTTTTTAAAGTGAGAATACATTTTGTTGTGGAAGGGGAAGGCTAACATAATGATTCCTGGTTGTATTTTACACTACTCACTAAGCCATGAACAGAAAGTTTTGGTAAAAACAAAGCTTTAGATATATGGAGATCTGGATGCTGTCAAGATGTAATAGAGGATAATTTTGTAATTTTGAAATCTTTAAACATTACAGCAGAAAAGAACATATCATTCACATATTTTTATTTCAGTTTTCCCCTGACACACATGTAACTCAATAGAAGAAATTTAAAATACAGAAATTTCCTGTTCCCAATTTTTTAATTAGTTATATGGATAGTTAGATATCATCAGATCTTCCAATTTATAACTTTAAGCCAAGCAAAAATGGGCAATCGATTAATATTTATTGTATGTTTGAAACTGCATAATTTCTGATTTTAAATAAATGATTTCTCCTTTTTCCCTTTTGGGATCTGAATTCCTCTGTATTTCTATATTCTACCTAGATATTCTAATCAATCCTTAATGGACAAAAGTTTCCATGAAATTACAGAAAAAGATGCTTGGAAATAAAAGGGAAATGTATTATCTTGAATGTTAAAAAATTAGGGAAGGAGTACAGTAAAATCTAAGAAATCTTAAATCTATTAAATTCTCTACCATTTAAAACTCATTATTACTTTACATAGAAAATTTTAGTGAGTATGGCAAAAATAGCAAACTGGATTTTGAAAATTATATTTTGTGACTTAATATTTGTCTTTTATTAATAGTATTATTTTTTTAAATAAAACATCTATAAATTGCTATATTCTGAAGTGTGGTTTTACTATGTCTTAACAGTGAAATTTATCGTCAGATATGCATACTAAAATTTTTATGTTAAAACACAATGGCAACAGCGATTCAATATATAAACATTCATTTACCAGATAACTCTATAATGATGTATTTATTCTGTGCAATAACTAAGTATAATACTTAAAAGAGAAGCTTGTAGGGTTTTTTTAACAGAAGAGAAAATATCTGAAAATTTGAGAATTGTGTCAACTTTTTTGCAAGATTTGTGAAACATGGATGAATCTTTCTAAATATTTAGCATAAATTACTTTGTGATCCTCATAATGTTATATTCTGCCTAAAACTCCAGAAGAAATTTCCGCTAGGATCAGTAGGACTAGTATAACATATGGCTGAAGGTTATATATAAAAATGCAAGAAACATTGGCAAAAAATAGAATATTGTATCCCATTTAAAGGAGAATTAGCATTTAAGCTACATGGCATTCTTATCAAATTTATCAGAGATTAATATTTATCTAAATCATCACTGATATGAGAAGGAGCTTCATTGAAGGAAAAAAAAACATGTTCTTAATATGAAGGAGAATACCATCACTATTGTTAGAATTTACACAAAAACCTATTTTCTATGTTTACTACATTTTCATTAAAAAATATATAGAATATTGGAAGGACCAAATAATCACTAATATTGAATAATTTAAAAAAATCTATCTAAAACATAAGAAGTTGTTGTATTCTGCAAAATAAAAATAATTTTTAAATACTCAGACTTTATAAAAACTTTGTAGATCATATACACATAAAGTATATTTTCAATGGAAATAAAATAAACTATTAAGCATAATTACCTTTTCAGAAAGAAATCTTGATTAAATGTTAAGGAGTAAGACTTTCCCTTAAATGTACACATTTATCTGCTGTTCGATATATATACCCTCACTATGCATCACTTTTGTTGTATAATGTTTAAATTTAAGGACATTATTTTTTCTACTTATAAAATGAATTTTTATTTTTAAAACCTTGGAAAATTAAAAAATTTCTAAAAAGTAAAATAACTACTTTAACAACTACTTTGTTGTGTTTCCTCCTAACTTTCTTTTTTCTATATATGTGTATGCATAGCTATATGAGACTGTATGTGTAAATACATAAAGATATATTAGGAAAATATGTGTGTAAAATATATAAATCTAAAATATATGTTTAGAATATGTCTATCTACATCTGTGTCTTATTTTTAATGTAATATTCAATGTGAACATTTTATATTTGATTGTTTAATATATTTTAACATGTGTTATTTATAAATATTGCTCTAGGCTATTATGCTTCAAAATTGAACTGTAATGCTGCTAATACTTCATCATAAGTATATACTAGTACCCATTTATGTAAACTTGGGCTGTTTCTACATTATTAGTAGTTAAAAAAAAGTGTAGTGCACATCACTGTACACAAATCTCAAGGAACTTTCTTAAATAAATTGCAAGCAATGGATATACTGGGTCAAGAACTAAGATCACTTTTAACGATCTTAGTCTATATTTTAAAGTTTCTGTCTAAAATAAGTAATATATCAACTTACTCTTGTACCATTAATGTACAAAAATGCTGTCCTCCAATATTAATATTTTAGATTATATTCAGTGTTTACCAGTTTGAAAGGAAGAAAACAACACCCTATTGCAATGTTTATTTGTATTTCTTTGATATCTTTATATGTTAAAATTTTAAATTTTTTTGCGGACCATTTGCATTATTTTGTATGCATGATTGAGCCGTTCAAGTGTGTTGACCATTTTTGTTCTCTTAAAGAAATAGACTTTTCCTTATTTGTAGAACTGTTAATTTTCAGAAACAATCGTTCCAAATATTTTTTAATAGACCAGGCTTCAAAGTACTGTGTATTCCACACACGTACCATCCACCAGAACTCTGTCACATGACAGCATCTTAAGAAGGCACATTGAAAAATTTAGCCCGGTCATCTATGAAGAAGAAGAAACAATTTCAGAATTCTTTTAAATTTATTTTTACATATTGCCAAACATCCTTTTAGAAGAGTTATAACAATATAAATCCCTACCTGATGTGCGTAATGGTATCTGCAAAACAGTACTTTCACAGTAGAGAAATTCAACATGTTTTTGTAGCCCAATTGTATGTTCTTTATTCCTTGTCTTTGTGTGCAGTTTTATAACTAACTGCTACTAATATCTTGTAAAATATATTTTTTCTAAAAATTTGTGTGTTTAAAAAAATGGCCATAAAACAAGTCTTAATTCATTTAAAAAGACTAATATTATAGAAAATATGTTCTCTGACCACAGTAACAGAAGGAAATTTAGAAAATTCACAAATGTGTGGAAATTCAACAACACTCTCCTAAATAAGCAATAGGCAAAATGAAAAATCACTGGGAAACTAGAGAGTACTTTGAGGTAAAAATCAATGTGCAACGTATCAAAATTTATAGGATATAAGACTATGCAGTGCTTAGAGGAAAATTTATACTTGTAAACACCTATATTAAAAATAAGGAAAAAAAATCAAATCAGTAATATAAACTTTTACCTTAAGAAAATAGAAAAAGAAGAGCAAACTAAACCAAAAGCAAATATAAGTAGGAAATAACAATGATTCCAACAGAAATACATGAAATAGGGAATTAAAAAGCAATAGAGAAAATCAACACCAAAAGTTGATTCTTTGAAAAGATCAACAAAATTTGCAAGTCTTTATCTAGAATGACCAGGAAAAAAAGAGAGAAGACCAAAATTACTAAAATCAGAAATAAAGCAGGGACATTTTCATGTCATTATTGTAGGTTTTTGTGGTGGTAAGACTTAGTTTCTTTCTCTTTCTTATTTGCATTTTTGTTCTATCAGTGGGTTTTGTTCCTCCTTGTGTATTTGTGGTAGTGAGTATCATTTTTGTACTCCAGATGCAGGAATTCCTTGAGTATTTCTTGTAGGGTTGGTAATGTGGTAATGAACTCTCGCAATTTTTGTTTGTCTGGAAAATACAATATTTTCTCGTCATTTGAGAAGGATAGTCTTACTGAGTATAGTGAGTTCACTTGGCAAATTTTTTTTTTCTTTCAGTATTTTGAATATATCACCCTGCTTTCTTCTGGCCTGTAGAATTTCTGTTGAGAAGTCTGCTGTTAGTCTGATAGGGGCTACCTTATAGTTGACTTGATGCTTTTCTGTTGCTTCTTTCAAGATTCTCTGTCTTTGAGCTTTGCTAGTTTAACTATAACATGTCTTAGAGTAGATATTTTGGATTGAATCAGTTTGGGAATCTTTGAAAATCCTGGATCTGAAGATCTATTTCTCACCCTGTATCTAGGAAGTTTTCCATTATTATTTCATTGAATAGACATTCCATACCTTTTTCTTTATCTTCCCTTTCTAGAACACCCATGATTCAAATGATTGTGTGCTTAACATTGACTGCTAGCTCTCTTCGATTTTCTTCATTTTTTTAAATTATTTTTTTCCATTTATTTGTCCACCTGGGTTATTTCAAAAAGACTATCTTCAAGATCAGAAATTATTTCTTCTGGCTTGTTCTGGCCCACTGCTTAAAATCTCAGTTGTGTTTTTTTCATTTTGTTGAGTGAATCTTTCTAATTTAATTTAATTTTTGTTTATTTATTTATAATTGATTATAAATATTCTTGGGGCACAAAGCTAATTGTTACCACTTGTGCCCAAGATGTGATGGCCAGATCCATACTGGCAGCATGCCCATTACCACAATTTGTGATTATACCCTGTGTCCCCCACCCAATTATCCCCAACCTCCCTCTTCATCCTCCTTTCCCCAATCCATTTTCTATCCCTAGGTATGCACTCTCCCTCTGCAAGTCTAATGAACCACTGCAGTCTTTCTTTCCTTCCTTCTTTCCCACTTAGCTCCCACTTACGAGTGAGTACATGCAGTTTCAGTTCCATGAGTTCTGCTACATTCTTTTTCAAGGTATTAATCTCTTTGTAAATTTCTTCCTTCATATCTTGGATTTTTTTCATATTTCATTATGTTGTCTAACTGAGTTTTCTCATATCTCAGTGAGTTTTTATAAGATTGTTGCTCAGAATTCCTCCTCAATCATTTCAAGAGTTTCCTGCTCTGTAGGATCTGGTATTTGAGAATTACTGTAATCTTTTGGTGGTCTCATATTTTCTCAGGTTTTCATATTTCTAGTATCTTGACATTGGTATCTGTCATCCAGTAGAGCAGTTGCTTCTATAACTATGGAGTGGGCTTTGAGGACAGAGATATCCTCTTCTTTTTCTGGCCTCCACTGCTGACTCTCCTGGTGTCAAAGCAATTGAGTGTCTACAGGGTGGATGTGGTTACTGCTGTGGTGGTAAGCCACTTTTGTGGAAGCAGTAACTATGGCAGTGACTCTAGGGCCACCTGCACAGAAGTGGTGTTTTCAGTGTGCTCTCTTGCTTGCTTCTTGGTGGTGGGGGTGGACTGCCCTTGGCTCCTGTTAGTACCCTGGGTGTTGCTCTAAAAATTTGCTTTTGAATTTATATTGTTTCTACTGTATTCACAGCATTTTGGTTTAAATCTGTATCCAATTGCCTACAGCATTATCATCACAGGCTGCTAGTGAGATTATAAGAAACCATAAAATGAAAAAAGAGGACCAGAAAATTCTATAGTATCATCATTCCTTACTAATTTTTGAGTTATATTGCAAACAATTCTATAAAGAAGCTATTTTACATAAACTATAGTACGTAAGTCCATTAACTAACATGTTTAGCTCCAATGAGGCCTTTACATATTAGTACCATAGTCATTTTCTCTATGGTATGCAAAAGAAAGTAATATTTTCTCTGTTATTAAAAAAAACCTATGTACATTTTCTTGCAGATGCTTATTTCACCTTTATTAAATACTATAAATGTCATATTTTGAAAAAAAGAGCAAGAAATATACATACACTTATTTTTAAAATGTTTTTGGAATAGAGATTAATAGAAATGTGGAAATAAAAAGAAAATTAATTCCCTTAGTAAGTTTTCTATAACAATTATATATTATAATAAAGTATTAGACATAAAATTATTAATTAAAATGCTCATCTTTTTGACACTGTGTGGTGATAGAGAAAATCTTTTTCTAAGATTTTCAAGTACAAAGGAAAAATGTTTTGATGACAAATTTCTACTAAGACATAGCTTACCTTCTCCATTCTCTTCTATTTGCTCTGCTAGAGTCACTTGATTTTTCCTGGGTCAACAGAATAGCACAATGACCATGAGGAGTTGGTGATTACAGGTTATAAGAGCGTTCCGCCAATTGCATCTATAGCAACTTACTTACCACTGATCTAGAAAATATGAGGTTTATTATAGTTAATATTGCTTGACTGTGCCTGCGCAGCTCCTATTTATGTTAGCAGCAAAATAAAAATAGAAGAGTTGCATAAAATTATTAATTAAAATTTCCATGATGAAACAGTTTATTAATTTAAAAATGCACCAAAAGTATTGCATCTGAGAAATACATTAACATTTTCATATTTAGTTCAAATTCTCACTCTCGTTAAACTACAGTTGTTTTTCATCTCTTTCTTTCCAGATTTAACTATACACTAATCATTATTATACACTCCATTTCTCTTTAGAAATAGTGATTCCTGACCCAGGATATCATCAAGATGATAGAATAGAGTCCTCAGTGTCACTCTTCCTCACAATTGACCAATTCACAACTATTAAAAATCAAAGACTGCCAACTTGGGACCTCTGGAGCTCAGGGGAAGAGAAGAGACTGACAGAGTTTGTGTAGGTGGGAGAAGCCACAGTGAGAGGAAGAAGAAACAGCTCTGACTGTTTCAAGCCTTGGCCATGTCTATGCTGGCCTTGTCAGACACAGGAAGAAGCTGCAGTACACAGAGTAAGAATCAACAAAAGCCACAGCTGCTCGAGCCCTTTGTATGAAGCTGCCTGGAGTCTTCCAGGGAGAAGAGGGCTTCAGGGTATATCCCACCAGCACCCTGGCCAGGGAGACCACTGACAGAGATCCCATGGCCCCACATAGGAGCAAGGATCACAGGAGACCAAGGGAATCATGCAAAGACTGGTGAGTAATTGCGAAGGACCCACACATGGCCCACCACACGGGAAGCTTTTGGAGTGAAGGAGCGAGGCTGGCCTGCCAGAAGACTGGGGTGCAGAGTAGGCAGCTGATCTGCACTCCAGTCAGCACAGGCCCACTCAATCGTGACTAGTTAGGGTGAAAGAACAGCAACGGTCTCAATTTGCTGGGAAGACTCAGTCTTGGGCCAAAATTTCCACACAGTTCAGGTGTATCTGTCCTCATAAAACCTGGAAGTGATTAAAAGGCCAACAATTAAAATTCAGTCTGCAAAAAAAGCCTTCCTCAAAGAATCAGCAGCAAAGCAGCAGTTTAGCTATACCACAGAACTCCAGTGCTGGTCCCCACAGGAAATTCCCCCAATCTTGGAATTATCCAAAACCAAAGACCAGAGACAAAGTTTTGATATTAACCAGTAAAAGTCTAACACCACCAAGAGAACCTATAAAACTTAGAAGAGGTTGCAGTCTCCTCAAATTCCAGGCATCAATGAAAAAGCACAAAGATCAAGAAAGAACAGACAAATATGACACCAACAAAGCACCAGCAATGGGCTCAGAGGAAAAGAGGATTTATTAAATGTCTGGCAGAGAATTCAGAATAACTCCCTTAAGGATGTTCAGGGAGTCACAAGAAAATACAGATAGAAAATTAAATGATATCTGAAAAAAGAAAAAAAAAAAAAAACCCAGAGGCAGACTGAGAAACTTGACAAAGAAATTGAATCAATTTTTTAAAAAAAGAACAAAAAGCAAGTAGAAATTTTAGAAATAAATAATACATTATCTGAACTGAAAAACTGGATAGAAAGCTCCAACATCAGATTAAATCAAACAGAATGAAGAATTAGTGAGTGTGAAGATAGAACATATGAAATTATCAAATCAGAGGAGCAAAAAGAAAAAGGAATAAGAAAAAATGAAACAGCAATACAGCAATTCTGGGATTCCCTCAAACAAAGTAACCTCCATTTAATTGGCATACCCAAAAGACAGGAAAAAGGAAGAGATGAAGAAGGCATATTCAAGAACATAATGGTTGAAAATTTCCCATGTATGGAGAAAGATGACAGCACCCAGGTACTGAAAGCTCAGAGGTTGCCAATCAAATTCAGTCCAAGGAGGAACACCCCAAGGCACAAGGTAATCAAATTATTAAAAACCAAAGACAAAGAGAGAATACTGAAAGCAGCAAGAGGAAAGAAATAGATAGTATTCAGTGGAGCCCCAGTACATTTTTCAATGGATCTCTCAGTAGAAATCACATAGGCCAGAAGAGAATGGGATGATATATTCAGGATTCTGATGGCAAAAGAATGTCAACCTAGAATTCTCTATACAGCAGAACTAACCTTCAAATATGAAGGAAAAATAAAGTCTTTCCCAGACAAACAATATTCTCCTAAGTGATGAATGGATCAAAGAAGAAATCAAAAAGAAAATTGAAAATATCCTGGATACAAATGAAAATGAAAACACAACATATGAGAATCTATGGGATACAACAAAAGCAGTTCTAAAATGGAAGTTGATAGCAATAAATGTCTGCATTAAAAAAAACAGAGCAGACCCACTTGGTGCCAGGGACCCCTCCCCACTCCTTGAACCCAGAGTGCAGTGCCAGCCCCCACAACCTGACCTGCTGAAGTGAGCCAGCTGGAGGCCCATTCTACAACCACAGATTCTGGACAGGCCACAAGGTAGTTTAACGAAACCCATAACCACCACCAACCAAAGACAACTCACGACCACAGTAGCAGGCAGGGCCACTCAACAGCCAACTTCAGTTTAATAGAAGAAGCAAACCCTCTACCAAATAACCAAATGTCAATGAAAAAATACTAGAACTACAAATAAACAAGAAGAAATGACAACACTGACAGAATACAGTAACACTCCAATGTCGGACTTGATGGAACAGGGAATCCTTGAAATGTCTTAAAAAGAATTCCAAGCAATGATCTTAAGAAAACTTGAAGAAATAAAGGAAGACTCAATTAGAGAACACAATAAACAAGAAAAAAATATCCAGAATATGAAGGAGGAAACCTACAGAGATTAATACCTTAAAAAAGAGTGTAGCAGAATTTCGAGAAATGAAAGATTTACTCAATGACATAAAAAACACAACTGAGAGCATGAGCAGCAGGGTAGAGCAAGCAGGAGAAAGAATTTCAGATCCTGAAGATGGTCTTTTCAAAATAACTCAGGAAGACAAAAAAAAAAAAAGGAAAAAAGAATTAAAAATAATGAGGAAAATCTAAGAGAAATAGCAGACAACCTTAAGCACTCTAATATCTGAATTGTCAGTATTCCAGAAGGGGTGGAGAAAGGAAAATGTATTGAAAATCTATTCAAGGAAATAGTAATAGAAAACTTCCCAGGTGTAGGGCAAGATACAGACCTTCAGATCCAGGAAGCCCAAAGGTCCTCAAACAGATTCAATCAAAAAAGATACTCCCAAGATACATTATAGTTAAATTTGCAAAGCTCAAAGATAAAGAGAGAATTCTAAAAGCAACAAGAGAAAAGTGTCAGGTCAATTATAGGGGTACCTCCATTAGACTAACAGCAGACTTCTCAACTGAAACCTTAAAGGCCAGAAGAAAGTGGAATGATATATTCAAAATACTAAAAAAAATTGCCAGCTAAGAATTCTTTACCCATCAAGGCTCTCCTTCAGAAATAAGGGAGAAATAGTGCATTTCCCAGAAAAACAAAAGGTGTGGGAGTTCACCACCACCTGACCAGCTCTACAAGAAATTATCGAGGGAGTCATTCATCTGGAATCTGAATAATGGTGAATAATGGTGAATACACAAGAGAAAGCAAAATCCACTGTTAAAACAAAAATGCCAGCAAGAAAGAAAAAGGAACTAAACCATCCCACCTTAAATCTCCAGCTAACAATGAAGAGAAATAAAAGGGGAAATAATGATCAAAACATATTTAAACCATCTAATCCAGAAGAAATTAAATGACAGGAATTAAGCAACACTTGGCAATAACTACTCTAAATCTGAATGAACTAAACTCTCCAGTCAAAAGACACAGGCTGACTGATTGGATTAAAAAGCTAGACCCAAGCATATGCTGTCTTCAAGAGACCTACCTCACCTATAGAGACACACATAGACTAAAAAAGATATAACATGCAAATGGAAACTAAAACGAACAGAAGTAGCTATTCTTATATTAGACAAAATAGTCCTTAAACCAAAAAACATAAAAAGAGACAAAGAAGGCCACTATATAATGTTAAAAGAATCTATCCAGCTAGAAGAAATAACAATCATAAATATATATGTACCGAATACTGGAGCACCCAGATATATAAAGCAAACACTCTTAAACCTAAAGAAAGAAATAGGCCCTAATACATTAGTAGTGTGTCATCTGAATTCCCCTGTCTCAGTATGGGACAGATCTTCCATGCAACAACTCAGCAAAGAGACACAGGATTTAGTGTACACCTTAGACCAACCAGACCTGGAAGATATATACAGAACATTCACCCAACAACTAAAGAATATACTTTCTTCTCATCAGCTCATGGAATATTCTCCAGGACAGACCACATATTAGGTCACAAATATAGTCTCAGCAAATTTTAAAAAATTGAAATCATTCCAAGTATCTTCTCAGACCACAATGGACTAAAACTGGAAATTAATAATAAGAGAAACTCTGGAAACTACACAAATACATGGAAACTAAATAACAGGCTCCTGAATGACCTATGGTTCCAAGAGGAAATTACACAGGAAATCAAAAAAATTCTAGAAACTAATGAAAATAAAGATACACCATACCAAAACCAGTGGGATACTGCAAACGCAGTACAAAGAGGCAAATTTATTGCAATAAATGCTTACAACAAAAGAATGGAAATACTTCAAATAAATGACCTAACACTATGCCTCAAAGAACTTGAAAAACAAAAACCCAAACCTAAAGGTAGTATACGGAAAGAAATAATTAAGATCAAAGCAGAGCAAAATGAACTAGAGACCCAAAAAACAATAGAAAAGATCAACAAAACAAAACCTGGTTTTTCAGTAAGATCAATAAAAGAGACAAACCATTAGCTAGGTTAACAAAAAAAAAAAAGAGAGAGAGAGAGAGAGAGACTACTCAAATAACAAAAATCAGAAATGAAGAGGAAGACATAGCAACTGATACCACAGAAATACAAAGAATCATTAGAGACTATTATAAATAAGTATTTGAGAACAAATATGAAAATCTAGACAATGTGGATACATTTCTAGACACCTGCAAACTACCAAGACTGAACCAAGAAGAGACAGAAACACTGACAGACCAATAACAAGCAATGAGATTGAAGTGGTAATTAACAATCTTCCAACAAAGAAAAATCTGGGTCCGGATGGCTTTACAGCTGAATTCTATCAAACTTTTAAAGAGGAGTTACTACCAATTCTCCTCAAATTATTCCAAAATAATTGAAACAGAAGCTACTCTCTCAAACTTATTCTATCAGGCCAACATAACTCTGATACCAAAACCAGATAAAGACAAAACAAAACAAAGAAAATTACAGGCCAATATCCTTCATGAACATAGATGCAAAAATCATCCACAAAACATTAGCAATCAGATACAGCAACACATTAAGAAATATACACTATGATCAAGTGGGATTCATCCAAGGGATGCAAGGATGGTTCAACCTAGGAAAGTCAATAAATGTGATACATCACATCAACAAACTCAAGGACAAAGACCATATGATTATCTCAATAGATGCTGAAAAAGGATTTGACAAAATTCAACATCCCTTCATGATAAAGACTGTCAACAAATTAGGTATAGAAGTAAAGTATCTCAGCACAATAAAAGCCATTTATGCCAAGCCCACTGCCAGTACCATCCTGAATATGGAAAATCTGAAGGCTTTTCCATTAAGAACAGGAGCAAGACAAGGATGTCCACTCGCACCACTTCTATTTAACATAGTACTGGACGTACTAGCCAGAGAAATCAGGCAAGAGAAATAAAGGGAATCCAGACTGGAAAAATTGAAGTCAAACTTTCTGTATTTGCAGATGACATGATACTATATATAGAAAAACCTAAAGACTCTATCAAAAAACTCCTAGAGCTGGTTAATAACTTCAGTAATGTTGAAAATTACAAAATAAATGCACCCAAATCAGTTGCATTTATATACTCAAATAATGAACTAACAGAAAGAGTAATAAAGAAAGTAAGCCTATTTACAATTGTCACAGAACAAATAAAATACCTAGGGATCACTTAAACCAAAGAGGTGAAAGACCTCTACAATGAGAACTACAACCCACTTCTGAGAGAAATTAATGTAGAAATGAGAAGATGGCAAGATATTCCCAGCTCCTGGATTGGAAGGATTAACATTGTGAAAATGTCTATGCTACCCAAAGCTATCTATAGATTCAATGAAATCCCTATCAAAATACCAATGACATTCTTCACAGAAATGGAAAAAACAACCTTACCTTTCATATGGAACAACAAAAGACCCCGAATAGCCAAAGGAGTCCTGAGCAAAATAAAATAAATTCAGAGGCATAACACTACCTTATTTCAAATTATACTACAAAGCTATTGTAAACAAAACATGGTAATGTTATTAAAAAAAAAAGTCATTCAGACCAGTAGAGTAGAATTGAGAACCCAGAAACCACCCCTCAGGCTTATAGCCATCTGATATTGGACAAAGGCAACAAAAATCTACATTGGGGAAAAGACTGCCTCTTCAACAAGTGTTGCTGGGAAAACTGGATATCTATATGCAGAAGGATGAAACTATTTCTCACCATACACTAAAATCAACTTAAAATGGATTAAAGACTTAAGTATAAGACCCAAAACTGTAAAATTACTAAAGGAAAACATAGGTGAAACACTCCAGCAGCTATGTCTGGACACAGACTTTATAAACAGGAGACTGAAAGCACAAGCAGCAAAAGGAAGAATAAACAAAAGGGACTATATCAAACTAAAAAGCTTCTGCATGGCAAAAGAAACAATCATCAGAGTGAAATGACAACCTACAGAGTGGGAGAAAATTTTTGCTAATGATGCATCTGAGAAGGTATTGATTTCCATAATATACAAGGAACTCAAACAATTATATAGTAAAAAACCAAATAACCCCATTAAAAAGGGGATTAAGGAGGTGAACAGACATTTTTCAAAGGAAGACATGCAAATGGTCAACAGTTACATGAAAAATGCTCAACATCACTAGTCATTGAGGAAATGCAAATTAAAACTACATTGAGATACCACCTCACCCCAGTTAGACTGGCTATACTCAAAAAGATGGTGAATAACAAATGCTGGTGAGGGTGTGGAGAGAAGGGATCACTCCTATACTGTTGGTGGGACTCTAAATTAGTATGACCACTATAGAAAATAATATGGAGGTTTATCAAACAGCTACAGATAACATCTTCCATATGATCTAGCAATCCCACTTCTGGATATATATCCAGAGGAATGGAAATCATCATGTTGAAGGAATACCTGCACCCATGTCCATCACAGCTGTGTTTACAATAGCCAAGACATGGAACCAACCTAAATGTCCATCAATGGATGATTGGATAAGGAAACTGTGGTATATATACACCATGGAATACTGCTCTGCCATAAAAAAGAATGAAATACTCCCATTTGCAACAACATGGATGAGCTTGGACATACTTATGTTGAGTGAAATAAGCAAAACACAGAGGAATAAATACCACATGTACTTGTTCATATGTGGTAGCTAAGAGAGACAGAAGGAAAAAAAGAAAGACCACAGTGGTGTGTTGAACTTGCAGAGGGAGAGATCATTCCTTGGTCTACAAAGTAGAGTTGGGAGAAAGGGAAGATGAGGAGGGAAGTTGGGGATAATTGGTTGGGGGACACCAAGTACAAATGGAATTTGTGGTAATGGGTATACAACTAGTATGAATCTGGCTGCCACATCAGGGGCACAAGGGGTGACAATTAGCCTTGCATCTCATAAATATTCATAACCAATAAAAAAAATTGAAGAAGAAAAAGAAGAAAGAAACACTTCAAATAAACAACCTGATGTTATACCTAAAGGAGATGGAAAAACAAGATCAAATCAAACCTGAAACCAGTAAGAGAGAAATAAAAAAATGAGAGCAGAAATAAATGAATTAGAGATTTAGAAAATAAAAAACATCAATGAAGTGAAGAATTGGTTTTTTTGAAAACGTAAACAAAATTGATAAAGTTTTAGCTACACTAATGAAGAAAAAAGAATGAACAAAAAAAATTAGAAATGAAAAAGACATTACCACTGATACAAATATGAAAGATCATAAGAGACTACTCTGAACAAATGTATGAGAACAAACTGGAAACCCTAGAAGAAATGGGTCAATTCCTGGACACATACAACTTACCAAAGCTGAGTCATGAAGAACTAGAAAATGCATGCAGACCAATAATGAGTAATGAGATTGAAGCAATAATTTAAAAGTCTTCCAACAAAGAAAACTCCAAGACCAGATGGCTTCATTGACAAATTCTACCAAATGTTTGAAGAACTAATACCAATTCTTCTCAAACTCTTCCAAAAAATTGAAGAGGAAGAAATACCTCCAAATTCATTCTACAAGGCCAACATTAACCTTATACCAAATTTGTAAAAGGGCACAACAAAAAAGAAAAAAAGAAAACTACATGTCAATATCCCTAACGAACATAAATGTGAAGGTCCTCAGTAAAGTACTAGCAGACATAATTCAACAACACATTAAAAAGATCATTCACCATGATCAAGTGAGATTTATCCCACGGCTACAAGGATGGCTCAATATATGCAAATCAATACATGTGATACACCACATCAACAGAATGAAGGGGAAAAACATATGATTATTTCAATAGATGCAGAAAAAGCATTTGATAAAATCCAATATCTCTTCATGATGAAAACACTCAACAAATTAGGTATGGAAGGAATGTACCTTAACACAATGAAGGCCATAAACAACCAATGCACAGCTAATATCATACCGAATGGACAATCATACTGAATGGTCAAAAATTTTCCTCTAAGACCTGAAGCAAGACAAGCATGCCCACTTTTTCAACATTGTACTGGAAGTTCTAGTTTGCACAGTAAGGCAAGAGAAAGCACTAAACGTCATCCTATTTGGCAAGGAGGAAGTCAAACGATCCCTATTTGCAGATGACCATATATATAAAGAAAACCCAAAAGACTCCACCAAAACATTTCTAGAATTAATAAATGAATTCAGCAAAGTAGCAGGGTACAAAATCAACATACAAATATCAATAGCCTTCCTACATTCCAATAATGAAATTAGCAAAGAAGAAATCAAGAAAGTAATCCCATTCACAATAGCTACCAAAAAAGTGAAATACCTAGGAGTAAATTTAATGTAGGAAGTGAAACACCTTTACAAAGAAAACTATAAAACATTGGTGAAAAAAATTGAAGACATAAATAAATGGAAAGATATCCCATGCTCTTGGATTGGAAGAATTCACATCATCATAATGTCTACTTTACCCAAAGCAATCTACATATTCAATGCAATCCTTATCAAAATATGAATTACATTCTTTACAGAAATAGAAAAAACAACCTTAAAATTTGTATGGAACCACAAAAGACCCAGTGTAGCTAAAGTAAGCTCAAACAAAAAGAGCTAAGCTGGAGGCATCATACTTCCTGACTTCAGAATATACTGTAAAGTGATAGTTACCAAAACAGCATAGTACTTGTACACAAATACACAAATAGACCAATGGAACAGAACAGAGAGCCCAGAAATCAACCCACACACTTATAGCCAACTGATTTTTGACAAAGGTGCCAAGAATATACTGTGGGGGAAAAAAATATAAAAAGCCAAAAGGTGCTGGGAAAACTGGATATCTACATGCAGAAGACTGAAACTAGACCCCTACTTCTCACCATACATAAAAATCAACTCAAAATGTATTAAAGACCTAAATTTAATACCTGAAACTATGAAACTATTAGAAGAAAACATAAGGGAAACACTATACAAAATGCAAGTAGGCCACACTTTTTTGAGTGATTCTACAAAGGCACAGGCAGCGAAAGGAAAAATACATAAATGGGACTGCATCAAACTAAAAAGCTTCTGTACAGCCAGGGACACTGTCAACAAAGTGAAGAGACAACCTATAGAATGGGAGAAAGTGTTTGCAAACTGCACATCAGACAAGGGGCTAATATCCAGAATGTATAAGAAACTCAAACAACTCAACAACAAAAAAACAAATAACCCAATTAAAAAATTGGCATTAAAGTGCAGCCTTATAACACCAAAGTCAAAACTTCAGATCCTTGTACTGGCCAGCTGCCAAAAAAGAAAAAAATAAATGGAACTGAATAGATATTTCTCAAAAAGATACTTACAAATGGCCAACAAGCACATAAAAAAAAAGTTCAAAATTATTCAAACCGCAACGAGGTATCATCTCACTGCAGTTAGAATGGCTATTATCAACAAGACAGAAAATAACAAATGCTGGCAAGGATTGGGAGAAAAGGGAACCCTCTAACACTGCTCTTGGGAGTGTAAGTTGGTACAGCCATTGTGAAAAACAGTATGAAGTTTCCTCAGAAAACTAAAACTTGATCTATTATATAATCTAGCTATCCTACTACTGAGTATACACCCCCCAAAAATGAAATCAATATATCAATATGACTCCTGCAATCCCATGTTTGTTGCAACACTATTCATAATAGCTAAGAGATGGAATCAATCTAAATGCCCACCAACAGATGAATGGGTAAAAAAAAAAAATGTGGTAATACACACAATGGAATACTATTCAGGTATAAAGCGAATTAATAGCCTATCATTTGCAGCAACATGGATGGAACTGTAAATAATCATGTGAAGTGAAGTAAGTCATACACAGAAAGACAGAAACCACATGATCTCATTCATATGTGGAACCTAAAAAATAAAAATAAAGAAGTGGTTCTCACAGAAGCAGAGAGTAGAATAATGATTACCAGAGGCCAGGAGGGAAGGGGGGTGGGAAGTGGAGGAAGGAAAAGTGGTGGACTAATGGGTATAAAACTATGCTATGCACCCTAATTGAGTCATTGTGCAGTATATGCATGTATTGAAACAACCCATCGAACCCTACAAATATGTACAAGTAAATGTTAAAATAAAAAAGAAAACAAAAACAAACAAAATATTACTAACCAATTAAATGACATGATTTTTTCTACATAAAAACTTTTTAATTTAAAAATAATTGTAAAAAGAAGTGGAAAAAAGCAAGACACAAAACTGTAAATATAATATGAAGGAATTTATGCATAAAGTAAATAGTGGAAGAAATTCTTCACATTGGTTAAACTGGTCATCTCTGGGTGCTGGTGTTTGTTTTTTTTTTTATTTTCTTCTCTATAAAATATGCAGTTTTCCATTCAAAAACCAAAAGCTATAACTATAAAATCAGAAATAAAATGCTGTTTAAAAAACACAGATGGAAAAATTAACTGTATGGACAGTAAGGGGGGAGTTCTTTGGGTGAAAATAAAGGGAAATAGTTAAGTTTTGATGCAGATAAAAAATAAGATTATGGGTATGAGGAAAGGAATTTGAAGGAATTTCATAGGGTAGCTCCTATTTTGTAAAGCAGGAAGCAAGGCATCTGATGATTCAGAGAGTTGCCTTGTGAGCTTGAGGAAAATGAATATAATAGCCACTGTGGGAAATAGAGCAGAGGAATAATTAGCAGAGTTTGGAGATAATTATAGAGGTACCAACCCACATAATTCTGAGATATCCTCCAGGACTGCTCAGAAGCTTGGCAAAAGGAGTAAGGAAAAAAAAAAGGCAATCAAATTCCATGCATACTATTACTGAAAACTGATTACAGGGAAAGAGTGATTCTGCAAGACACACTTTGCATATGGAATGTAACCACTCTTATTTACTACAAGAAAAATATAGTGTAAAGCCTTGCTAAAGGAGAAAACCATAATGAAAAATCTAATTCACAGAGCATCTTTTTAAAATATATAATTTTACCACAATACACATATTTACCAAAAACTGGGTTAAATAATTGTTCCTTATTAAAAGCTGTATTCTAGCCACAAATAGATAGGAATAAATGAAAATTACTGTATAAAATGTTTGTCATAAATTGGTGTTTCTAAAATACTTAAAGAAACTTTAAGAGGATTTATTTTTTCAAGCAGTTTATTTATGTTGAATAAGAATAATATCATATATTTTCTTTCTTTTTTTTTTTTTTATGCCAATTCCCACCCATATCAGTCCCAACTCTGGAACTAACAAATATTTGTAATGAAATAAATTTCAGTGATAATGTAACCTATCTAGTCACTGATAATATTTCTTGAAAATCAAGATAATGCCTCATTGTAATATAAAGAAATAAAAGGTAAAGTAAATTATTCTACTAGCATATGCATCTCGATATTTTAGTGCTTGGCCTCAGCTTCTCTAGAAGATTCAGTGAGCTCTTCAGATAATTGCACAAATAAGGAGAACTACAGGAGTGCCACACTGACAGAAATGCATTACATCAAGACAAACACTAGGATTGCTGGTGTATCAGTGACATTCTGAAATGGTGAATAATTCTTGGTAACGTTCTGAACCAAACAAAGTACAAACATCCCTCAATATGCAAGGCAGTTGCAATCCTCGAAATCCAGTGTTTAATAAAACTATGAAAAGCCTAATTCATACTTCAATAAAACTCTGAAACACTGTTACAAATAAAATGGAGTTATATGTAACTTCAGATCATTTTAAACTGCTTTTTTTTTTTTTACCACATGAATGTCTGCTAGGAAATATGAAACTCGTACAGGAATATGTTGGCCCTTTTTCACCATTTTCCCCAATCAATAAACAACCAAAACCCCCACGAAGTTCTAAAATATATTCTATGGTGTGGTACTACCTCTTCTCCTTAAGACCCGCTAGCTCATTCTCTCTGTTCCTTATTACATTCTGGATTTTGTCTATCAAACTGCCTATTTTTATTTATCAGCAGCTAAGAGAGAAACAAGGAAGGAAAGAAAGACCACAGTGGTGCATTGGACTTGCAGAGGGAGGGAACATGCTAGGGATCCAACGTGGTGTGGGTGGAAGGGGATCGGGAAGGAGGTCGAGGATCAATTGGGTGGGGAACATGGGGTATAATCGCAATTTGTGGTAATGCGCATGCTGCCAGTATTGATCTGGCCATCAAATCTTGGGAACAAGTGGTGACAGTCAGCTTTGTACCCCATGAATATTCATAACCAATAAAAAAAATACACAGTGTTCAGTATATGCCAAGATATTTTATAAATATTAACTTATTTAATCTTCACAATAACTCTCTGTAGCACATCTCATTATTACTTCCAGTTCACATAAAAGGAAACTGAGACATCAAATAACTTGCCCAAAGCCACAAAACTAGCAAGTGGTGGAAGCTGGAACTTGAACCCAGGCAGTCTGGCTCCAGAATCAACACTCTACCATGCACCCATGCCTCTCACTTTCAATGTGCACAGAGACTCCCATTGTCAACACTCTCCCAGGGGATACAGATGCTGCTCATTCACGACGAGACTTGGAATAGCAAGGACTACACCACATTCTCCACTGATGAAAACAAACCACATCTGCCTTGTTCACTGCACATGTCTCTAACAGAGTCTTGGGCACATATGAAGAGCAATATAAATATTGCTGGGTGGATGGATAAATACATGTGAATTAAAAATTCATTTCAATAGCCCATTACTTCCCAGCTCTCCTTAGGATCCTCAGCTGTATGCATCATGCTATTGGCAGACGATTCCTTACAGCTGCCCCCTTCTCTCCACCTGGAAGTTCCTCTATACCATTCTCCCTCTGTTGTCCTTCCTTCCATCCTCAGGGAGATATGGAAGGCTCCAGTTCATCTTTCTTTCTTTCTTCTTGACTCAATCCCTTGCTGTCCTCTTCAGCTTTTTTCCCTGCCACTTAATCAAACAGCTGATCCTTCCTTCAACTCCACCATCCCCTGAGACTCTCATCCTGCCTCTTCACCACATGTGTTGTGGAGACACGATCCTGACACTAACCCTAGACCCCTCATACCCAAGGGGACCTTTATTCAGAATTGTAACACACTTTGTCCTCTATGTCAAGGTTCCAGATGTTTTAAAGAGGAGATGGGGGCAGGGGATGTGTTCTGGAATGACTGGGAATAATGTCTCCTTCAGTTAAGTGGGTTTAAAACAATGATTAGGACAGGTGGACAAAAGCTTCACAGTACGCACTTACTCTCTGTTAGACTGAAATTGTATAAAGGGAGTGACAAGGCACCTCAGTGGGGAGCTATGCACAAGAAATGCCTTTGGGAGAATGTCTCTGGACAGGCGGGAGAATAGGGGAGCTGCTGCTAATTGCATTATGTCAGAGAAATGGGTCGACATTACCATTTTGGTTTGTTCAGTGTTCTCAATGATTCATAAGTAGTATAAAG
The DNA here is from genome assembly GCF_027409185.1 of Cynocephalus volans. Lineage (NCBI taxonomy): Eukaryota > Metazoa > Chordata > Mammalia > Dermoptera > Cynocephalidae > Cynocephalus > Cynocephalus volans. The sequence goes on from NC_084478.1 coordinate 95,974,361, forward strand.
CTCTGAGTGCTTGAGTTTCTATATAGCTATTGTAGACAGCAAACATTTTTTGTGTTCATGTGAAGTGAGAGAAATACTCTGAATTTCTCTCTCTAATGCTTTATTATTTGATGTGGTTCTGTAATTTATCTTTATTTTTTTTTTTTTTTTTTTTTTTTTTAATTTTATTTTGTCGATATACATTGTGGCTGATTATTGCTCCCATCACCAAAACCTCACTCCCTTCTCCCTCCCCCCTCCCCCCAACAATGTCCTTTCTGTTTGCTTGTCGTATCAACTTCAAATAATTGTGGTTGTTATATCTTCTCCCTCCCCCCGGTTTTTGTGTGTGTGCGTGTGTGTGTGTGTGTGTATGTGTGTGTGTATGAATTTATATATTAATTTTTAGCTCCCACCAATAAGTGAGAACATGTGGTATTTCTCTTTCTGTGCCTGACTTGTTTCACTTAATATAATTCTCTCAAGGTCCATCCATGTTGTTGCAAATGGCAGTATTTCATTCGTTTTTATAGCTGAGTAGTATTCCATTGTGTAGATGTACCACATTTTCCGTATCCACTCATCTGATGATGGGAATTTGGGCTGGTTCCAACTCTTGGCTATTGTAAAGAGTGCTGCGATAAACATTGGGAAACAGGTGTACCTTCGACTTGATGATTTCCATTCCTCTGGGTATATTCCCAACAGTGGGATAGCTGGGTCGTATGGTAGATCTATCTGCAATTGTTTGAGGAACCTCCATACCATTTTCCATAGAGGCTGCACCATTTTGCAGTCCCACCAACAGTGTATGAGAGTTCCTTTTTCTCCGCAACCTCGCCAGCATTTATCGTTCACAGTCTTTTGGATTTTAGCCATCCTAACTGGGGTTAGATGGTATCTCAATGTGGTTTTGATTTGCATTTCCAGGATGCTGAGTGATGTTGAGCATTTTTTCATATGTCTGTTGGCCATTTGGATATCTTCCTTAGAGAAATGCCTATTTAGCTCTTTTGCCCATTTTTTAATTGGGTTGCTTGTTTTCTTCTTGTACAGTTGTTTGAGTTCCTTATATATTCTGGATATTAATCCTTTGTCAGATATATATTTTGCAAATATTTTCTCCCACTCTGTTGGTTGTCTTTTAACTCTTTTAATTGTTTCTTTTGCTGTGCAGAAGCTTTTTAGTTTGATATAATCCCATTTGTTTATTTTTCCTTTGGTTGCCCGTGCTTTTGGGGTCATATTCATGAAGTCTGTGCCCAGTCCTATTTCCTGAAGTGTTTCTCCTATGTTTTCTTTAAGAAGTTTTATTGTTTCAGGGTGTATATTTAAATCCTTAATCCATTTTGAGTTGATTTTAGTATACGGTGAGAGGTATGTATCTAGTTTTATTCTCCTGCATATGGATATCCAGTTATCCCAGCACCATTTGCTGAAGAGGCAGTCCCTTCGCCAGTGAATAGGCTTGGTGCCTTTGTCAAAGATCAGCTGACAGTAAGTGTGTGGGTTGATTTCTGGATTCTCTATTCTATTCCATTTGTCTGTGTGTCTGTTTTTATGCCAGTACCATACTGTTTTGGTTATTATAGCTTTGTAGTATAGCTTAAAGTCAGGTAGTGTTATGCCTCCAGCTTTATTTTTTTTGCTCAGCATTGCTTTGGCTACGCGTGGTCTTTTATTGTTCCATATAAATGTCTGGATAGTTTTTTCCATTTCTGAGAAAAATGTCTTTGGAATTTTGATGGGGATTGCATTGAATTTGTATATCACTTTGGGTAGTATGGACATTTTCACTATGTTGATTCTTCCAATCCTAGAGCATGGGATATCTTTCCATCTTCTTGTATCCTCTCTAAATATATCATATATTTTCTATTTCTTTACAGGTTACAAATTGTTTTCCCAAACATTGTCTCATTCAATTCATGTAGCAAACCTGTAAAGATAGTATCATTCCCTCCATTTACAGGTGAGGAAAAAGGGCTCAGAAATTATATGACTTGGCCAAAGTCACAAAGACACCATGTGCATTTAAAAAATGATTTACTAAAAACTCCTTTCTTGGTGAGTAATGCAAAGTCCATCTCAGTTCAGTCTGTGTCTTATATCTCCCTCCAGATGCTTTTCACTAAAGAGAATGAGTAACTAATTATGATAATTTTGAGAAGCCATATTTTTATTAACAATTCAGTTTTTATTTGTATAATCCTCTGAGGTACGGATTAATGGTTTTTTGCCACCTCAATTTAGAATGTTCATACTCAAGTCACAATTGAAATTAGCTTTTTCTGAAAGTACAAGGGTACCTTTTTTTAAGTAGCACATAAATGGCATCCGCTTATTAAATTATAACTGAATCATAGCGAAGATTATACAATAGTGTATCTCTCTATACAAACCAACACTTTACTATAAGAAAGTAATGTAACTCTTACTGAAACAGCAGGAAATTTCTAAAGATTCACTGTGAACAAGGCAGGTCACTGCACCCAATAAACTGGTATACAGATGCTGATAGATTTCCAAAGACCATCAGCTGGGGATACAGGGCAGCAAATAACAGAAAATATGGAAACATTAGCTAAAATGAAAGAGATCAGAGCAGGCACACTTACTATTACTAGCATTACACATGGTTATAAACAGCTTTAACCTCCTGTCAGTCTGTTTCTCTTACTTGAGAGTTATACTTGACTTATATATATAAAAAAAAAAACTATTAGACATGCTTTAGACTTTAGATGATATTATTATTATTATTACTTATCTATTACAAATCTACCTTTCATTGAGCTTCACTGGGCCATTCCCAGAGCACATGAAAACCAAAATCAAAAATTAAAAAAAATAAATAAATATATGAAAAAAACACATTAAAAAATATAGCATCATCTCAATCTAGCAAAGCATTTAATATATATGCCTCTGTATTAATTGTTATATATGCCATTCTGGTGTGGTTAGTAGTGAGAAAAAAAATACTTCAAGAGCAATAGAATATGGCCATTTAGGAAAGAGATAAAATATGACAAAAAGGCCAGGTCACTGAAAATTCCTTAGCTGAACCTCTACAAAAACAGACTAAGATTTTATTTTTATTTTTTACAATACAAGATAGTACATGTCTTAAACTGTTGTTCAAACATTTAACTGGAATATTTTAATATGTAGATATTGTATATATATATATTAGATTAATTGACATGATATATAAGGTAGATACATATATTAATTATACATAATAGATATTAATATATGAATATGCCTTGTATATATAATGCATACATATATGAGGGTACTACAAAAAGTGGGGAAAAATATAATTAAAAGATAATATGAATCTTTCTATGAACTTTTTGAAGTACCATCATATGTGTATATGTATATAATATACATATTAATATGAATATTTTTAGTGTCTTATGCCTCTTTAATGCATATCACAATTTATTGCACTTCATTACTTCTTTGTATGCCTCACTGTCCTGTTAGCACCTCAACAGAATGGACTGAATTTGAATCACAACTATGTGCTCTTCACCAAACAATTCTTTTTCTACTGTACTTTTGAAGATCATTGAAGTTGTTTCTGAGTGCTGACTATTAGAAAACAAATGCTGTTATGAATATTCATTTATCTTTATACATGTGCAAAATCTCTATATGATATAGAAACAGTTAATGTAATTCCTAGGTCATAGTATATGTGCACCCTAAACTGTGCTAAGACAATGCAAAATTATTTTCCACAGTGATTGTACAAATTCATACTTCCACTCACAGTGTGTAAGAGTATATGTGGTTCCATATCCTCACAAATACTTGGTATTGTACACGTTTAATTTTTTTTTTGCAAATATGGTGGGTGTAAAATGGTGGTTTCAATTTACATTTCCATGATTGACTTTCTATCTCATTTAATTACTTAATTCATCTACATTTCTTTTTTATATATGGTATGTGGGAGTTAGAGAAACCTTTTATTTTTATATGAAAACTCATTTATTCGAAATTATTTTATGAAAATCCACCTTTTCTCACTAATCTAAATGCAAAACTTGTCATGAATAAGTTTCTATGTATATCAAAATTTGTTTCTGGGTTTCTCCATTCTATGTCATTGATCTATTTGCTATCCCTATGCCATGAATACATTCTCTTAACCATGATAACTTTATACTAAATCTTTATAACTGTGACAAGAAGTAATTCAATATTGTTCTTTCCATGACTACTTATATTTGGACTATACTAAATCCTTTGTACTTCCACATATATTTTAGAATCAGATTGACATTTCATTCAAAGATGTTTAAATTTTGTTGGTATTACATTGATTTTAAAGACAAGTTTGGGGAGACTAGACAATTTTACAATATTAAATCATTCAATCTATGCATATTTTAGTAAGCAGAATAATGTCCCCTTTCCAAAGATGTCCATGTTTTATTCCCTGTAATCTGTGATTATGTTACATTACATGGCAAAGGGAAATTAAGGTTGTGTATTGAATTAAGAGTTGCAATCAACTGTCCTTAGAATGTGGAGTAGCAGTTCTCAAAATAGTGATCACAACATATTGTGCAGTGTTATAAGTTGAGGGACTCTCAAGTAATATGCTACCAATAATAATTTAAGCATTAGTGTTTCAAACTATTCGCTTTTTGTACTAAATTAGAGTGGATCTAAACTTACTTCTATAACAATGTTACTTGCATTCATCTTGAGTGAGAGAAAAAAGACTGAGTTTATAGCTAGTGGACTAAAAACTAGGCATAACACTGAGTTCAAAATGTATGTACACCATTGGCCATTGTTAATGTGCACTGATAATGCAGACACACATTGTAACCTATTTATGAAGAACTATGTAGACGCTTGATAGTATTGTAAGTGCCTGTTTGAATCCAACATTCTTTAATATTCCACAATAGATCTAAACACAATACATGTTTAAGGGGTAGGGGGTGGGGAGAAGTACAAAGAAACAGGGAAAAGTAGATAAGGAAAATGCATAGGTATTCAGATTATGTTACCCAATGTAATGTCTCCCTTCTCCAAAAATTTTGTAATCTGATGCCTACTAATAGGCTTAGATAAAATTAAAATGACTTAACCTGCAATTTAAGGCCACAAGTCTGTAAAGTAAGTCCCTTGTTCTTCTCAACTGCTTCTCAATATTTGTCCCACAAAATCTCCTTGTAGCCCACTTACACAATCACTACACACTGACTCTAAATAATAAGTTTAGACTAAAATTTGGAGTGCATCTGTTCTGAGCAATGCACACCTTTTTACTTTCTACAATATTTGCTCCATGAATGCTTCTAAACTAACCTGTCTTTGTGTTTTATGATTCTATGATTCACAATATTTATGAGTCTGGAAGAGCTTTAAAGAGAAACTAAATTCATTAAGTTTTTTTTCTGGTACTTATTCCTTTTATAACAAACTGCTTTTCTTCCTTCCTTCTTTCCTTTCTTTCTTTTTCTTTGTCTCTCTCACACTCTATACATGCATACATACATACATACATATATATGTATACATATATAAGCTCTTCAAGGACAGAATATATTTTTTAATTTGTTCACACCATACATTAAATTTCTGATAACTCTACTCTGATAGGTTGATCATCTAGTTATGTTATATATTTTTTTCATTAATACTCTTCACCACTTCCTAGAATGTTTTTCTTCTGTCTCTCTCTTAACATTTACGTGCTCTTATTCTCCTAATCTGGTTCATTTCCATTGGCTGCTCAACTTTCTTTATTATTTTTGGTATCCACAAAGTGCTACACAATATCTTTTTGTTTGCAATTTCTTTTTCCTTTTTTGTGTCCAAATTGTTCTTTACGATTTTTTTTTTTTTTTTTTTTTTTTTTTGCCAAGTTACAAGAATTGAGGGGTTTGCTTAGGTGAAGTCAGAAAATAGAAAGCCAAGAATTCTACATTTATCTACAACTGTAGAAGGGGTCAAAATATATATATATAACATAAGAAGTTTTCATATTTGTTCACCCCCATGTTGTGCACTGTGTAGCATATTTGAGTATTTGGCTATGATTTTCTACTTTTATACATAAACCAAGTAGAATCCTCTACTCTTATGTAACTTTTTTTTTATTAACCTTGAATATGAAGCTTTTTTTCATTGTTATGATGGTATTAAAAATAAAAGTGAGAAGTTTAATTATTTTTTTAATCTAACTCTGGGTTGGTTTCTGGGCCATTGTAGATGAAATAGTTTGTATTTCTTATTCCAATTGTTTGCAGCTAATATATATGTGGGGAAAATAGCTCCCTTGACATTTATTGTAAACAAGTTGTGTGGGTGGAGTTAGTGCACATAGGCACCAATGTATCTTTTTAGTTTGCTGCTATTGTGTGTTCTTCAGTTTGTGAAGCAGGCTGGCTGGCAGAGAGCTCGCAGAGAAAAATAGAGCATGTTTACTCTGCTGGCCGCTGCTCTGTTTCAGTTTTTCTTTGGACTGTGCCCATAGCAGTTGAGTTTCTGAGTTTTTCTGTGGACTGCTTAGCTCATAGTATTGTGTGTGCTGAATAAAGACTATTCCTTCTTCAACCAAGGCTCCAAGGACCGTTTTGTCTGGTTACCTAGCTCATAGACCTGCATGTGAAGGGTTTGTGAATGGACTCGAGGGGTCTGTGAACACCAGACCCAGCTCTAGCTCTACAATATAAAAATATAATATTTTTTTATATATTGGTCTTCTAACCTGCAATTTTGCTTAATTAACTTATTAGTTCTATGAGTTGTTTGCTGATTATTTAAAATTTTCTATGTAAACCATCACATCATTTGTGAATAGAGGCAGTTTTATTTCTTCTTTGCTATCGGTTATGCCTTTTATTCATTTACTTGCCTTATTGCACTGAATAGAGCCTCTACTACAATGGAAGGTAGAGGTAGAAAGGGTAAACAACCTTTTCTTTCTCTAGATATTCAGAGGAAATTGTTCAATACTGCGCCATTAAGAATGATATTAGAAGTAAATATTTTAGTATTGTTTTGTTTAGTTTTGTAGGTACTCTTTATAAGATTAAAGAAATTCCCTTCTTTTACTAATTTGTGTAGATTTTCAGGCATCTGTAAAAATGATATATAGATTTGTCTCCTTATTCTGTTATTTAGTGGATTGCATTCAGTGATTTTCAAATGTTAAATTCGCTTTGTATTCATAGAATAAACACCATATTGGTCATAATGCATTATACTTCTTATATTGCTTGTTGTGATTTATTATTATTTTAAGGCTATTTATGTCTATGTTCAAAAAGGATGTTGGTCTCTTTTTTTTGGCAATACCTTTGTCAGTATTGGGTATCAACTTTATGATGGACTAATAAAATTAGTTGAAAAGTGTTAACGAGTCCTCTACTTTCTGAAAGACTTTTGAAATACTTTTGTTATTTCTCCATTAAATAATTGATATAATTTAAATATAAATTTATCTAGACCTCAACTTTTCTTTGAGGAAATACTTTAATAAAAATTTTTATTTAAAAAAAATACGTATGGACTATTAATGTTTCTTCTACATTATATTGTGCCAGTTTTTGCAAGTTTTATTTTTTAAAAAACTTGTTAATTTTATCTGATTGTCAAATTTACTGTCATAAAATTGCTCATAATTCTTTTTGTATATTCCTCTAATATCTGTAAGAATTGTATTGATATCTCTCATAATATTTTTCATAATTGATAATTTATGCTTTATTCCTTGAACAGTCTAGCAAGTGGTTTATGATTTTTGTTGATCTATTCAATGACCCAAATTTTGGCTTAGTAAAACTTTGGGAATACCCGTGGATGAATCTCTATTCCTCCTCCCTTGGAGCTCAGATGGGAAAAAGCAGCATAGTTTAGAGAAGAATAAATAGAAAAGCAATGGTAGCATTTGCTTATGAAAACTGTAGGGAATCTGCATGCCCACATATGCATGGAGAAAGAGATTACTGATAGAGGAATACAGTAGAATATCTAAGGCCCTGAGGAAAAGCTGGGGTATAACTCTTTGGAAAATTAAGACACTTAAAACTCAAAACTCACAACATAGCCTGCTACTTAATGAATGTCCTCCCTGTCATGAAAGCAAACTGCAAAGACTAAGAAAGGTGGCTGTTTTTTTAAATGCCGAATTTTCAACAAAAACAAAAAATCACAAGGCAAGCAGAGAAACAGAAAAAACATCACCCCTTCAAAGGAAGAAAAAAAAAATCTCCAGAAAATGTCCTAGAAGAAACACATCTGTCAGACTTACCAAAGACTTTTTAAAAAGGGTCTTAAATATATTCAATGAGCTAGAGATAAACATGGACAAATAACTGAAGAAAATCAAGAAAACAACATATGAAAAAAATAATAATATCAACAGAAAAATTATAAATGTAAATTCTGCAGCTGAAAATACAGCAACTGAAGTAAAAAATTCATTAGAGGGTTTCAATAGAAGCCTTGAGCAGGCAGAAGAAATAGTCTGAAAACTTGAAGATGGGTCATGTAAAATTATTAAGTTCAGGCCACAGGAGCCTGCAGCCACCCAGCCGCAGATATAAGAGCTCTGCCCAGCATTGCTTCCAACACGGGAGCTTTGAGCTGCTTGGCCACAGCCTCCAGAGCTCCATGTCACATGGCTATAGCTGCCCTCAGCTGCAGCCACACTCATCAGTACCCTCTGGACTACTGACTCTACCTGGAACTAGTGAGTCTACATGGAACTACTGAGACTATAGAGTTTACAGAGAATCAAAACTGAAACATCCCACGCAACAGGCAACATAAAACAAATGTACAGAAAAGATTATTTCTCCTCAAATGACACTCCAGTGTAATCAAAGAAGCAACTTCTCCACCAGATGAACAGACATCAATGTAGGGATACAAGAAATACAAAAAAAAAAAAAAAGAAGAAGAAGAAGAAAGAAAGAAAGAAAGAAAGAAAGACAAGGAAATATGGCACCCTCAAAGAAACACAATTGCTCTCAAAAGCCAGACCCCAAACAACAAGGAATCATTAGCATGTCTGATAAAGAATTCCAAGCAACAATCTTAAGGAAACTCAGTAAGAACACTCATATAGGTGACACAATGAAAAGAGAAAAACAATTCAAAACAAGGAGAAAATTTACAAAAAGATAAATGCTGTAAAAAAAGATGTAGCAGAACAACTGGAACTGGAGGAATCACTTAATGAAATAAAAACTACATTTGAGAACTTAAGCAGCAGAATACAATAAGTAGAAAAAAGACTTTCAGATCTCAAAGACAATGTTTTTGAAACAACCAAAAAAAGGAAAAAGAATTTTTTAAATGAAGAAAATTTTTGGGAGCAATCAGACAACCTCAAGCACACAAACATGTGAATTATGTTTGTTCATTAAGGGGAGGATAAAAAGAAAAGGTGTTGAAAATTTACTCAATGAAATAATAGCAGAAAACTTCCCAGGAACTGGTAGAGACATGGACTTCCAGATCCAAGAGGCTCAAAGATCCCCAAAACAGACTCAATCCAAAAAAATGCTCTCAGAGACACACAGTAGTCAAACTGCCAAAAGTCAAAGGCATAGAGAGGGAATATTAAAAACAGTAAGAGAAAAGCATCAAGTTATCTATGAGGGAGTCCCCATCAGACTAACAGCAGAATTCTTGGCAGAAATTCTGCAGGCCAGAAGAGAATGGGATGATATATATAAAGTGTATAAGAAAAAAACTACCAGACAATAATACTGTATTCAGGTAGGCTTTCCTTCAAAAGGAGAGGAAATAGTGTATTTTCCAGACAGACAAAAACTGTCAGAATTCAACATCATATGGCTAAGCCTACAAGAAATCCTCAAAGGAGTCCTGCATCTGGAATCCAAAAAATAATAGTCACCGCCATGAATACATAAGAAAGAACAAATCCCACTGGTAGAGCACAAGTCAAATGAGAAAGAGAGAAAAAAAACTATATCATACCATCTCAAAAAAACAAATAACAAAGACAAACAGCAACAGGGAAAGAAAAGGAAAAAAGATATTTAAAACAATCATGCAAAAGCAATTAAATGACAATAGTTAGACAATACCTTTCAATAACAACTCTAAATGTAAATGGATTGAAGTTCCCACTCAAAAGACATAGAGTGGAAGATGGATTTAAAAACTACGCCCAACTATATGCTGCCTAGAAAAAAACAACTCAACTGCAAAGACCCCCAAAGACTAATAGTGAAAGATGGGAAAAAGATATACCACACAAATTGAAACCAAAAATGAGCAAGAGTAGCTATTTTTAAAATAGACTTTAAACCAAAAATCATAAAAAAGAGACAAAAATGGGCATTATATAATGATAAAGGACTCTATCCAACATGAAGACATAACAGTCATAAGTATATATGCACCTAACATTGGTGCACCTAGATATATAAGGCAAATACTACTACACCTAAAGAGACAGATAGACCCAAATACAATAATGGTTGGGGGGCTGAACACTGCTCTCTCAGCACTGGACAGATCATCTAGGCAATAAATCAACAAGAAACACAGGATTTAAACTACACTTTAGACCAATTGGACTTGGTGGACATATACAGAACATTTCACCCAAGAACTAGAGAATATACATTCTTCTCATTTGCACATGGAACATTTTCAGGGATAGACCACATATTCAGTCACAAATCAAGCCTCAACAAGTTTTTAAAAATTGAAACTATTTCAATATCTTCTCAGACCACAGTGGATTAAAACTAGACATCAACAACAAGTGAAACTTTTGAAAGCATACAAATACATGGAATTAAACAATATTCTCCAGAATGACATATGGGTCAAAGAAGAAATTAAAGAGGAAATTAAAAAGATTCTCTAAACTAATGACAATAATGACATATCATACCAAAACCTATGGGATACTGCAAAAGCAGTACTAAGAGGAAAGTTTTATTTAATAAATGTTAACATGAAAAGAACAGAAAGACTTCAAATAAACAGCCTAACATTACACTGCAAAGAACATTCCTACACTGTTAGTGGGACTGTACATTTGTATACCCATTATGGAAAACAGTATGGAAGTTTCTGAAAGAATTACAGATAGAACTACCGTGCAATCCAACAATCCCAGTGCTGGTTTTATGCCCAAAGGAATGGAAATTACCATGTCTGAGGGATACCTTCACTCCTATGTTTATCTCAGCTCCATTTGTAATAGCCAGGCTATGGACCCTACCTAAATGTCCATCAATGGATGACTGGACAAGGAAAATGTGGTATATTTACAGAATGGAATACTGTCCAGCTGTCAAAGAGAATGAAATTCTGCCATTTGCAGCAACATGGGCAAAATTATATTAAATGAAAGAACTCAGGCACAGAATGAGAAATACTGCATGTATTGTAAGTGGGAGCTGAATAAATAAATAAACAAATACAAAATAAAAAAAGAAAGAAGGAGAGAGAGGAAGAAAGAAACACAAATCACACTAATAAGTTGAACTTTTAATAGGACAGAACAGAACCATGGTTACTAGAAGTGGAAAGTGGGAGGAGGAGGGAAGGGGGAGGAAGACTATTGAGAAATTGATGAATCGACACAAAGAATGATTATGTATTATAATGATGAATATGCTAACTATCCTGATATGGCCATCACATATTGTAAACAACTATTGATAGTCAACTTTGTACCCCACAAATATGTATAATCATTTATGCTTTCATAAAAAATAAAATAAAACAAAATAAAATTATTGTGTCTAAGAAGCAAAAAGAAAAATGAATGAAGAAAAGTGAACAGAATGTATTAGTCTGCTCAGGCTGCCATAACAGGATACCATATACAGAGTGGCTTAAATAACAGAAATTTATTTTCTTATGCTTCTAGAAACTGAATGTCTAAGATCAAGGTCTGGCAGGTTTGGTTTCTGGTGAAGTCCCTCCTCCTAGCTTCTCACTGTGTCATAACATGGACTTCCTCTGTGCACATGGAGAGAAAGAGAGAGAGTGAGAGTGAGAGAGAGAGAGAGATCTGGTGTCTTTTCCTCTTCTCATATAAACACCAGTCTTGTCAGATTAGGGTCCCTTGCTTGTGACCATATTTAACTCCATTATCTCCTTGAAGAGCCTATCTCCAAATAGGGTTTGGGTTTCAAAATATAAATTTGAGGGGCACAAACAGAGAGCCTGAGAAACATATGACACTATCAAGAGGCCAATGTATGCGTTATGGGAGTTTCACAAAAGAAGAGAATGAGAAAGAAACTGAAAGATTACTTGAATAAACAGTGGCCATAAATTTCACAAATTCGTGGGATGACGTGGATCTATAAAACAGAAAAGCTGAACAAATACAAGTAGCATAAACCCAAAGAGACCCACACCAAAACAGATTATAATCAAGTTGTTGAAAGCCGTGGATGAAGAGAGAATGTTAAAAGCAGGAAGAGAAAATGACTGATTATGCAAAATAGATTCTCAATAAAATATCAGCTGATTTGTCAACAGAAAACTTGGAGGCCATAAAGCAGTGAGATGAAACATTTAAATGCTAAAAGAAAAAAACATGTCAACCTATAATTCTATATCCAGCAAAACAGTCCTTCAAAACCAAAGGAGGAATAAAGAAACTCTCATTAAGTAAAAGCTGAGAGAGTTTATTATCACTAGACATGCCCTGTAAGAATGGATAAAGGGAGTCCTTCGAGTTGAAAAAAATAGGATGCTACACAGTAACAAAAGGCCATACAAAAATTTAAGACCTCCAGTAAAGATAAACATATGGGAAAATATAAAAACCAGCCTTAATGTAATTGTGTTTGTAAATTTGTTTTTACCACTTCTGTTCAACATAGTACTGGAAGTTCTAGCCAGAGCAATTAGGAAACAAGAAGAAATAAAAGACACACACGTATTGGGAAGGAAAAAGTAAAACTATCTCTGTTCACAGGTGCTAGAATCCCATATGTACAAAACCCTAAAAGTTCAACAAAAACAAAAACAAAAACAAAAACCATCCATTAGAACTAATAAAGAAATTCAGCAAATTCGTAAGAAACAAAACCAGCACACAAAAATCAGTCACATTTCTACACTCTAACAATGAAAAATCTAAAAATGAAATGAATAAAACAATCCTTTTTATAATAGCATCAAAAAATAAAATAAAATACTTGACAATAAACTCAACAAAAAAGATGGAAGATTTACACACTGAAAGCCAGACACAAAAGGCTACATATTATATGATCCAATTTTAATGAAATGTCCATAACTATAAATTTATTGAGACAAAATATAGATTAGTAGTTGCTAGGGGTTGTGTCTTAGTTTGCTAACACTTCCATAACATAATATCACAGACTGGGTGGCTTAAACAATAGAAATTTTGTTTCTCACGTTTTCTGAGGACTAGAAGTCCAAGATCAAATTGTCACCAGGTTTGTTTTTTTTTCTGAAGCTTCCCTCCTTGGCTTGTAGATGACCTCCTTATCACTGTAACCTCAATTGGTCACCCATGTCACACATGGTCTGTAATGTGGCCCATGTGACAGGGACACATGGTCTGTGTGCGATTGTGTCCTAATCCCCTCTTCTTATAAGAACACTAGTTGTATCAGATTAGGGCCCACCCTAATGACCTCATTTAACCTTACTTCTTTAAAGACTCTATCTCTAAATACAGTCACATTCTGAAGTAGTGGGGGTTAGGATTTCAGCATATGAGTTTTAGGAGTGACACAATTCATTTTATGACAGGAAGAAATGAAGGGGGAATAGGAGGGGATTGTTAATGGGTACAGTGTTTCTTTTTGCCATGATGAAAACGTTCTTGAATTAGATAGTGGTGATGGTTGCACAAATTTGTTACCATACTAAAAACCACTGCACTGCACACTCAAAACTAAACTACAAACAAAGAAAAACGTAGGACAAAATATGTGGGACATTGAGTTAGACAAGTAATTTTTAGGTCTGACACCAAATGTATGATCCATAAAAAAAAACAACTATAAATTAGAGTTCATCAAAACTAAAAAGTTTTGCTCTGCAAAAAAAAAAAAAAAAAACTGTTGAGAGGAGGAAAACACAAGCTGCAGACTAAGAGTAAATATTTCCAAATCTCATATCTAATGAAGCACTTATATTCAGGATATACCATATAAAGAATTCACTAAATTTAAAATTAATAAATTAAAGACACCAATTAGAAGATGAGCAAGAAGTTGAGTCATTTCACAGAAAAAAATACATAAGGATGGCAAATAACCACATGAAACATGTTCAACATCATTAGTTATTAAGCAAATACAGACTGAAATCATAATGAGATACCATATATATCTACTGTAAATGTTAAAGTTAAAAAAAAAAAAAAACCTGACAATGCCAAGTGCTTGGGAATATTCAAAACAACAGGATCTCTCATACAATGCTGGTGGGAATGTAGAATGGCACAATATACCACTATGGATGCATTTTGAAAGTGTTCTGTGTGTGTGTGTGTGTGTGTGTGTGTGTGTGTGTGCGCGTGCGTGTCTGTGTGTGTGTATATATTTTTATATATGTGTGTATATATACAATGTTAAGTATGCAATTACCATGAGACTCAGTAACACCACTTCTAAGCTCCTACTCTGGAGAAATAAAAACTTATATTGAAAAAAATACAGTTTTTTTCTCATACAAGTGGAAAGTAGAGCAATGGTTACCGGAGGCTGGGAAGGTAATGAGGGCAAAAGGAAGCGGAGGAAGCGGGAGAGGTGGACTAAAGGTACAAAGTTACAGATAGATAGGAGGAATAAATTGTCGTGTTCTAGACTGGCTATGGCTAATAATATTATATTGTATATTTCTAAGAAGTTAGAAAAGAGGATCTTGAATGCAATCGCTGAAAAGAAAATATAAATGTTTCTATGAAGGATATACTATCTACCCTAAGTGAATCACTGCACAATTTATGCATATATTAAAACAACACATAGTACTCCACAAATATATACAATTAAAAATAAATTTTTTAGAAAACTATGCTCACACTAAAACTGCCTGTCTACTAATATTCATGAAAGTTGTATTTGTAATAGCCAGGCACAAAAATCAACACCAATGTTCTTCAGTGGGCAAATAGATAAACAAATTGCTGTAAATTTATACAAGGGAATTCTGTTCTGTAATATAAAGGGACAGATTATTTATACATGATGGATCTTAAGGACATTATGCTAAGTGAATAAAAGCCAATCACATAGATTATGCACTTTATTATTCCATTTAAATAACCTTCTTGAAGTGACTACATTTTAATGATAAAGGACAGATTAGTAGCCCCAGGGATTAAGGGATTAAGTTTGTGGGAAGAGTGTGACTAATTGTGGTGATGGCAGCCTGAATCTACACATTTTATTCCATTTCATAGAACTACACACACACACACACACACACTACACACACCACACACACACACACACACACACACACTACACACACACACACACTACACACTACACACACACACACACACACACACACACAGAAAGACTGCTTGTAAAAACTGGTAAAATATGAATAGGTTCCGTACCTGAGTTAACAGTATTTTATCAAAGTCAATATACTACAGTGAAGTAAGACATTATCATTGGGCAAGTTTGATGAAGGGTACAGAGAAGCACTCTCTATAATTTTTGCAACTTTCTATGAGTCTTAAACTGTTTCAAAATAAAAATTTATAAAATATAAAAAAGAAAGTAAAAAATGGCATTTAAAAACATAAGAAAAACAGATAATTCATCAGTAGAAAATTTATGCCAAGGACAATCCCAGAGTTTTCTTCATGAAAACAGAAATGAATCGTAACGAATGCTTTGAGAAAGAAGAAAGAAATACAATGCCAAATTTAACATGACTCTTTGTTTGCTTATGGACTCTTAGTCATAAAACATCCTCACCACTCAACAGCTTGGCAACAACATTTTTAAAATATAAACAGATGGCCTCATATAATGGAAATAGGTTGTTATTTGCAGTTTATTTGTGCAAAATAAATTAAGAATATTGGTTACTAATGAAAGACAACAACTGTTGGTGAGAATGTAGAGAAGCTGGAACACTTGATCACTGTGGTGGAAATGCAAAATGGTGCAGCCACTATGGAAAATAGTATAATAATATCCTCAAAATATTAAAAACAGAACTACCATATTATCCAGCAAATCCACTTCCAGAAACTCAAAATCAGGGTCTCTCAGAAATATTAGCTCTTTCATGTTCATTGCGGTACTATCCACAACAGCTTAGATAGGGAAACAACCTAAATGTTCATTAGATGAATGGATGAAGAAAACATGGCATATACATAAAATGGAATGCTAATCAGCCTTTAAAAAGAAGGAAATTCTACAATATGCAACAACATGGATGAACATTGAGGACATTATGCTAAGTGAAATAAGCCAGTCACAGAAAGACACAGATCCTACTTATATGATGCATATTTAATAGTCAAACTTTTAGAATCAGAGAGTGAAATGGTGGTTGCCAGAGGGTGAGGGTTGGGGGTGAAAGGAGGAGATACCAATCAATGCGCATAAAATTTCAGTTAAGTACTATGAATAAGCTCTAGAGGTCTGCCATACAACATTGAGCCTATAGTCAACAATAACATATTTGGACACTTAAAATTTTGTTAAGAGGGTAGATCTCATTTTAAGTGTTCCTAATTTATAATAAAATATTTTTTTAAAAAAAGAACATTGGTTACTTATTAATTATCCAAAGTTATTCATTAAATTTAATGTAAAAGTAACTAATTATTTAAATCTCGTGTTAATTGATCTGACATATCTAAATTATTGTTTATATTCATTACATCTTTATTCTTAAAAGCTGATTCAGTTGCCAGAAGGAGATTTGTTTTTCAAATCTAACTAGAAAAAGTGGAGAGAAAACGTTCATGAATATACTTGTTATCAATCAAATAAATCAAAGAAATTGGTCATAAAATCCATGAAATAATATAAACAGCTTCAATGTTACGAGGACAATCAGAATGATATTCTGAATAACAAGCCTATAACCACTAACATAGGAGTAAATCCCTAGCCTATAAAAATCTATTTTGAGATTCATGCAATCTTGATGAATAATTGATACACATATAGTTCCCTTAAAATAACAGAATAATTTAGCATTATGTTTATCAAACAGAAATATATTTCATTTTTATTTCTTCATATTATAACACATCATTTTGTTCTATAACTAGATAATACCAATTTGTCTTGCCTTCTTCAATAAATAGTTATTGAATGCTACTGTGCTCGAAAAATGTTTTTCTCAAAAAACAATGCTTGTCTTATATTCCTTATCTCAGTCTGGAGCATCATTATCAACATTTCATTATCTTCTTTTTCTCACATACCCCATATCTAACTTGCTATAAAATCTTGTAAATTGTAATATTCTAAATATCTCTTGAATCCATTCCATTTTCACCATCTGTCTCTTCCACTGTACATATTGGCTTAGTGCAAGTCCTCATTCATTATCTGTCATGTGAACTACTGCAAACTATTACTTGACTTTTCTAAATTCAATCTGCTCTCATACAAATCTGTGCTCCACATTATACCAATCATCTTTTTTTAGAAAAAATAAAAACACATTCATGTCAATCTTCTTCTAAGAAACACATGATAATTCCATATTGCCATAGGCCAAAGTCTGTATCATGGCATATAATATACTTCCATAAAAAAAGGTTCTATAATTTTAACCAGTGTCATCACCCAACACAGCCTCCAATTCTTCATACTCTCTAGCCAGTTTGAAGTATTAACCATTTCTTCAAGAATGCCAGGCTAACTCAATCATGCCTCCCTCTGACTGAAATACATGTCACCACTACCCGTTCCCATTTTTGCTTAGTTGATAAACTTATTTATCTTTCAAAAGCTATTCAAATATTTCACTAAATTTCAACTTCACCAATAAATTAATATTAACAATATAGTATATTCAGAAAAAATAATCAATAGTAATATTGGGCCATTGTGTATGCCTCAATGTGATTGATTGTTAAAGTATTAAAATCCTTCCAAACCAGTGGGAACATACTCATTACTATACGGAGCTTCTGAGTGTCTAGATAATAGGTCTCTTTTCCTAGAACCCGATAGACCATTCAAAGACGCATGCCTAATGGATACCAAAGAAGACCTCCACAGACCTTTACAGCATTATGACCTGCAAGCATGTAAATTGGTTTCTCAGAGCTTGTGGTTGTATCAGTTGTTAAATATTTTGATTGTCACCTCTGAACAAAAGCATATATAGGAGTCAATTACTTCTTCACATCAAGATACTTAATGTCTTTACTAATTTTTGTGTCTCCCATACTACAGGCATTACACAAATGCTCTTAAAGTAGGCCATGCACAAATGCAAATGACTAATAGATGGTTTAATATATGTACCGCCAGTGCTGCAAGACTAGAAATTTTAAAAGGTGAGCAATTACTGCTGACAAGAGGGGATAGAGATAAGTGTTGAATTATCTGTAAGGGTTCAGTAATTTAAATTGGAGATTAGAAAGACACATCAAAAAGAACACTTCGAATGGAGTAAATAAGTGAAATGAACATTGAAGTGAGATAATAGAACGTGTAGAATGACAGATTAAATGTGTGTAGAATATTAGTGGAACTGAATACGAGTAAGGTTGGGAACAAAGCATTGATGATCACAATGTATTATGCTTTTTTACATATCACTGCATGTGTTTTACTGATATTTTGTTTAGGATTTTTGCATCTGTGATTATGAGATATCTTGGCCTGTAAATTCTTTTGTACATAATGTTTATGGAAGATTTTTGTATCAAGATTGATTTGGCCTCATAGAACAAGTTTGTAAGACTTTCCTGATTTATATGCTTTGCACAATTGGTTCAAATTGATGTTATTTCTTAGGTAGGTATTTGAAAAAAATCACAACTGAAACTAATTGAGCCTGGAGTTTTCATTGTGAGAATATTTTAAATTATATAGTTAATTTAATTAAGTAAAAGATAGAGATTTGTTTACTAATACCTGTTTTGTTAAATTATTTTGGCAAGAAATTCATCTAAATTTTAAAATTTATTACAATAAAGTTGTTAATATTATACATTTAATATATTTTGTTATTGCTTTTATGTAAAATTTGTTTTTAAGTATAATAAAAATACCAAAAATACATAGATTATACATGTACAGGTTAATGCTTTTTTATAAATATACACATTTAACCACTCATATAACCATTCAAATAATACACAGTCATATAACTACTCAGTTCATAAATTACCAGCACCCCAAAATCCTTTCTCAATCTCTATTTCTCTAAGGTGAACCATTATTTGGACTTCTAATAGCATAAATTAGTTTTGCCACGTTTTGAAATTCATATGAGTGTAATAATACCGTATGCACATTTTTTGAACCTAGCATTTTTGCCTCAACACTATGTTTGTGATATTGATCCCTGTTGTTCATGCAGTTGTACTGTGTTTATTCTCATCACCGGATAGTATTTCATTATATGAATATAACACAATTGATGTATCAATGTTAGTAATGATAGACATTTTGGTTGCTTCCGGTGTAGAGTTCTTCCATACTTCAATACATTTATGAAAAGATTTTTATTACCTTCTAATTCTATTTTTCCGTGAACTTTTTGAAGTACCCTTGTATAGTGCTGCCAAGAATATTCTTATATATGTATTTTTATGAGCGTGTATAAATATTGCTATTGGTTATACCTAGGATTACAATTTCTAGGTCACAGGGTTTGGATTAATTGAGCTTACTAGATCCTGCTAAACAGTAGTTAAAATAATTTTTTCTCCCACTATCAGTGCATGAAAGATCAAGGTGTTGTACATCATTTTGAACATTTGGTAGTTTCTCGTGTGGGGCACGATTTCTTAGAACCAAATTTAAAAAAAACATAAACCATAAAAAAATAGACAAATTGAACTTAAATAATTAATGTTTTTACTAATTAAGACAAAACATAGATTAAAAACAAAAGGCACAGAATGGGAAACATTACACCATATATGTATAAATAATATGCAAGTGTGTGTGTGTATATATATATGCATACACACACAAGGGTACTTCAGAAAGTTTGTGGAAAGATTTATATTGCCTTTTAATTTCATTTTTCCATGAAATTTTTGATGTAACCTTGTGTGTGTGTGTGTGTGTGTGTGTGTATGTGTGTGTGTGTGATGAAGGATTTGTACCCAGAATATATAAGGAATCTGTTTTTCACTCAATAATAAGACAAACAACCCAATTAAAAAATTAGGCAACAAATTTGAACAGCCATTCAGAAGTGAAAATAAACAAATGGCCAATAAGCATACCGTATCAATAATCATTAGAAAATGGAAATTAAAACCAGTGTAAACACATTAAAATAGCTACAATTTAAAAGTCTCACCATATCAGATGTTGGTGTACATGCAGAGAAAGTGGAATTTTTAGACTGCTGGTGAAAATATTAAATTGTATAACTACTTTGGAAAACTGTTTGGCAGATTCTTAAAAAGTTAAACATACACCAACCATATCATTCAGCCATTACACTCTTAGGTACTTACCCAAGAGTAAAGAAAAGTTATGACCACAGAAAGAATAGTACATAAATGTTCATAGAATCTTTTTTTTTCAGATAGCCATAAACTGGAAGCAGTTCAATGCCTGTCACTGGAAGAATGCATAAACAAATTGCTTTATATTCATATAACTGAATACTAATCAACAATAAAAAGAATGTACTACTGTTTCACTCAAGGACACTGATAAATGTCAAAAGCATTATGTTGAACAAAAGAAGCTTGATGCAAAAAATTAGGTACTTTATTAATTTTTTTATGTGGAGTTCAAGAACATGGAACATGATCTCATGTGATGAAAATACAAACACTGGTTGGCTATGGGGACTGGGAATTGATTGGAAGGGAAAATAAAGAAACTACCTCGAATGATAAAAATGTTCTATATCTTCAGTAAAATTTCCTGACTCTCTATTTTATCTTTAATTATTTTTAACATTTTAAAAATAAAAAAGGTGATAATCATAATAATACAACTATTATTATTCAATTTGGAGGTATTTATGAACCATTATTTTCATATAAATTTTTATTTTAACTTTTCATTTATCATGAAAACACATTTCCGGATTTTATTAGGATTGCATGAAATTAATAGACCCATTTGAGGAAATTAAATTGATGAGACTATTTTCGGACATAAAAGTTTAGGCACTCAAGTTTTTCCCTACAGCTGCCAAGCTGTCAGAAAATGTGTAAGATTACAGATATTGAGGTTGGTTAAAATATGGTGTATTCTTTGAAATTTTCAGTACCTTAAGTTAATCTAAATTAGATGAGCATTCTTTGTTGTGTCACAGATTTCAGATACAGTTTCTGTTATTTATTTTCCTTTTTTTTTTTTTTCTTTCACTGGAGAAATAAAGTAGTTCAGACCTCATAGCAGGAGTTCAAGACAGGTTAGAAAAGTAACAGGTGTGCCATGTTGGAACAGAAAGCTAAGACCATGAGAAATTTAGAAACAAAAATTACTGTAACCAGGCAGTACAAATTGTGTAATTCACACTGTGCTGCAATTTCAAAACACCAAAAATCAGACCAAGTATGTACTAACTAGTAAGAACTTGAAAATATTGTGTGATCCTTATGGCACTGGCCATCATAATAAAGCAGAAATTAATTCCTGAAATACTTTATTTGCTAATTGCTGCCTCCCTGGAAGTAATTGGCTGATTAAACCTGAAATACTAAGGTAGAGGTTTTTTTTGTCCCATGAAACTTGTAGGAAATCCAAGTCTAGTATAGGAATTTGGGTATGTTGAGGAATGTTGGAAAAAGGGGGATGAACATGATGGGTGTCTTCAAAAAAGTTATACAGAATGAAGATTACATAATCCCATGACACAGAACAAAGGACAATCATTAGAAACTTTGGAAGGCATATTTTGGTTCTATTTCAAAAATAAATTTTAGGAGTTTAGAGTTATCTTGAAAAGAGTTTGAATTGGGAGATGGCAAGTACCCAGTATCATGCTTAGCGCAAATAGATAGTGACCAACTATTGGCCTCAGAACTTTTAGGACATTTAAGAAATGGAGTAAGGGGTTGAATAAGGCTGCAAAATTAATAGATTCTGAAGACTAGAACTGGGGATGCAATTTAACTTGTTATCAAGTAAGTAAAAAAAAATGGGATTTTTGAGATTATTTCTTCTTCAAATTAAATAATTTAGTATTTTCCATTTTTACTACCCCATTGATTTCTGGGGTTTTTTTAGTGAATTTAATCCTGGCACATACTTTTGTCCCCATAAAAACGAGGTAGTAAAAATATAGTGCCTAGATAAAAAAATTCCTGGCACAAAGATGCCCACAATAAATACTAGTTCATGTGTTTATTTCTGTATAGATCCTATATTTATTCCTTTACATTTGCTCTATGGTTACTTCTTCTATTCTAGGAACTTAAGGTCTTTCTTTGTCTCTCCCGCTCCACCTCATTTACCCCAGAACCAAATAGCAAATTCGTATCATAACACGTGTAAGCCAGAAAAGTGTAGTGATTAAGCGTGTGGGTCCCTGAATCAGATGGCTTGTGTCTGAGTCTTGTTTTGTCTAATTACTAGCCATGTAACCTGACCTTGAGCAAGTAATTTAACCTTGGTGTAATTTGGTGGCTTTATCTATAAAATGGGAATATAAATTGTACCTACTCTGTAATGTTTTACCAGGATCAAATCAGTTAATACATATGAAGGATTTTTTTTTTAACCAGTCTCTGGCCCTTGGTAAGATGTTAACAAATATTCACATCATAATGATGATGGCCATGATGATGATGGTGATGATTTGATAACGTTTGCAGTGGCTGCATAGAGAGTTATGTTTAGAATAAAAGATCACCATGATTTTTTTAGAAGTTATGTGCATGGGGAACAGGTCACAGCAGCATACATACCCTTCCCCTGAAGCTAATATTGCCAAAATCTTGCCTGAGTAATCTGCTTCTGAGGTGACATCCCATGACAGCAGTTGCAATTTCAAATATAACACGTAAAAGTTGTCTTTGGCCTAGATGATCCCTACCAGAGAATTTTTATACTACAAACCCTGCTATCTAGACACCTGAAAGAAAACAAATTGTCACCAGATTTATTGAATATAATGACATATTCTGAGCCACTTTCTTCATTCACTAACCCCTTAGGAATAGCATCACACACTAAATTGTACTTGGGCTCTACATTTGATCCTTACCCTCAAAATAGTTTTCTCTCACACTTCTAAACTCACTCCATTTGGCTGTCATCTTTAGAAAATATATTATTGCTATCCAAGTTAGGTGAGTGAATGACTTTAATTTGGAAGCGAGTATCAATACCTAATATGAAGCAAACGTACAAATTCTTTGTTTGAAATTACTGTAGCTTCATAGTATCTTAACAAATAGCATACCCTTTCCAATACTACATAGTAGCTCTTTGAGAGAATTCCTTCAGTTTCTTATTTTCATAGTATGCCTGAAAACTCAGATATCTGAATTAAAACTAGGTTTTTATTTGAATAACATATAAAGCCAATTTGTATAATATTATATTTTAGGAAGTCATTACTTATGTTGAAAGTATACAGAAAATACAAAAATAAACAGTAATTGTGAGATTTTTATAGGACATGTGAAATATTGCTTGTGGGCTGCCTTTTCCTTACCAGATTCTGGCCAAAAGTTAAAAAAGTTTTTGTGTATGGAAGTTATTAAAAAGCATAAAACAATTCTGAACAAAATTTGACATGCACACAAATAAAGACAATTTCACAGGAAAGATTTACTATTATTATTTGCTTTTATTCTGTGATTTTTATAATATAAATCAGAATTACCTTATTTTTTATTTATATACTTATTTTTTACAGCCATCACCACAATTTTATTTTAAATAATTTTCATCACCCTGAAAAGAAACTTCATGCCCATTTTCACTCACTCCCTCAGTCTATTCCTAGCCCCCCCAAACCAGGCATCTGCTTTCTGTGCTATAGACATGCCTTTCTGAGCGTTTCATATAAATGGTATCACACAATATGCGGCCTCTTGTGTCTGCCTTCTTTCACTGAGCATGCGGTTTTCAAGGCTCATCCATGTTGGAGCGTGTATCAGTATGTCAGTACACATCCCTTTTTATGGCTGAATAATATTCCATGGTATGGTTATACATATATAGTTTATCCATTCCCTCCATGATGGACATTTTGGCCGTTTCCACCTTTTGGCTGTTATGAATAACATTGCTGTGGATATTTGCATGTGAGATTTTATGTAGACAGATGTTTTCATTTCTTTTTAGTAGATACCTAAGAGTGGAATTGCTGGGTCACATAGTAATTATGTTTAACCTTTTGAGAAATAGCCAAACTGCTTTTCCAAAGTGTCTGCAACTTTTTACATTCCCACCAGTGCTGTATGAGGGTTCCAGTTTCTCCACATCCTCTCCCACGTTTGTTATTGTCCATCTCTTTGATTCTACCCATCATAGTGGGGGAGACGTTGTATCTCACTGAGGTTTTGATATATACTTCCCGCATTAGTAATGAAGTTGAGCATCTTTTCATATACTTATTTGCCATTCATATATCTCCTTTGGTGAAATGTCTTTTCAAACATTTTGCACATTTTTTATTATTTTTTGTTCTATATTGTTAGCATGTTCATTCTTACAAATCGTGATATTTCTTTAGGCCCTTTACCTGACCTATCACTTCCCAAACCCCCTCCCTCCATCCTGCCCTCCATCTCTAGTATTGTTAGGTTTGTTCTCTCCTTCTGTAAGTTCAACATAAAGCTGTGGTGTTTGATTTATTTCTTTCCTTCATTCTTTCTTTCTTTCCTTCTTCCCTATCCCCCTCTCTCCCTTCCTTCTTCCGAGTAGCCAGTTATGAGTGAGAACATGCAGTACTTCTGCTTCTTTGTCTGGCTTGTTTCATTTAATGTAATTTTCTCCAGACTCATTTATGTTGTTGCAAATGGCAGAATTTTGTTCTTTTTATGGCTGAGCACTATTCCATTGTGTATATATACCACATTTTCTTTATCCAGTCATCCATCGATGGACACTTAGGTTGGCTACACATCTTGTCTCTTGTAACTAGAGCTTCAGTGAACATGGGAGTGCAGGTATCCCTTAGGATGATTTCCATTCCTTTGGATATATATCCAGTGTTGAGATTGCTAGTTCATATGGTAGCTCTATCTGTAGTTGTTTGAGGAACCTCCATACTGTTCTCCTTAAAGGCTGTGCTAACTTATAGTACCACCAACAGTGCAGAAGGGTTCCTTTTCTCCACATCCTTACCAGCATCTGTTATTCCCTGTCTTTTTATAATAGCCAGTCTGACTGGGGTGAAGTGATACCTCAAAGTGATTTTGATTTGCATTTCCCTGATGATTAGTGATGTTGAACATTTTTAATATACCTTTTGGCCATTTGCATGTCTTCCTTTGAAAAATGTCTATTCATCTCCTTTGCCCATTTTTTAATTTGATATTTTTTTCCTGTAAACTTGTTTGAGTTCTTTGTATATTCTGGATATTAATCCCTTATTGGATGTATAGTTTGCAAATATTTTCTCTCATTCCATAGGTTGTCTTTCTGTTCTGTTGATTGCTTCCTTTGCTGTGCAGAAGCTTTTTAGTTTGAAATAATCACATTTGTTTATTTTTTCTTTGGCTACTTGTGCTTTTGGGGTCTTACTCATAAAGTCTCTGCCCAGTCTGATTACCTGGAGTGTTTCCCCTATATTTTCCTTTAATAATTTTATTGTTTCAGGTCTTATATTTAAATCTTTAAGTCATTTTGCATTGACTTTGGTATACAATGAGAGGAACAGGTTCAGTTTTATTTTTCTGAATATGGATGTCCAATTTTCCCAGCACCATTTATTGAAGAGGCTTTTTTTTCTCCAATATATGTTCTTGCTGCCTTTGTCAAAGATCAATTGGCTGTAAATATGTGGGTTGATTTCCTGTTTTTCTATTCTGTTCCATTGATCTGAGTGTGTGTTTTTATGCCAGTGCCATGCATTTTTGGTTTCAATAGCTTTGTAATATAATTTTAAGTCACATAGTGTTAGGCCTCCGGCTTTATTTTATTTTTATTTTGTTCCTTTAGATTTCATTGGCTGTTCAGGGACTTTTGTTGTTCCATATGAATGTTTGGATTGCTTTTTCTATTTCTATGAAGAATGTTTTTGATATTTTGCTACGGATTGCATTGAACCTGTAGATTGCTTTGGATAAAATGGACATTTTCATGATGTTACTTCTTCTCATCCAAGAGCATGGTATGTATTTCAACCTTTTTGTGTCCTGTTTAATTTATTTCAATAGTGTTTTGTAGTTCTCATTGTAGAGATTGTTCACCTCTTTGGTTAAATTGATACCTAGGTATTTAATTTTTTTGGTGGCTATTGTAAATGGGCTTGCTTTCTTGATTTCATGTCCTGCTAGTTTTCTGTTGGAGTATAAAAACACTATTGACCTGGGGGTGTTGATTTTGTATTCTTCAACATTACTGAAATTGTTAATCAGCAGTAAGAGTTCTTTGGTAGAGTATATAGTTTTTTCTATATATAAGATCATATCATCAGCAAACAAGGACAGACCTCATCCTTCCAATCTTGATGACATTTATTTCTGTGTCTTGCCTAATTGCTCTGGCTAGTACTTCCAATACTATGTTAAATAGGAGTGATGCAAGCTCTCAGCTTCTCCCTGCTCAAGATGATATTAGCAGTTGGTTTGTCATAAGTAGCTTTTCTTGTATTGAGATAATTTCCTTCTATACCTAATTTTCTGAGAGTCTTAATCATGAAGCAGCATCAAATTTTGTCAAATGGACACTGGGGAGGTTTTTCAAGATGGCGGTGGCTGCGGCGGCTGATGCGGAGTAGCTGAGGTGGAAAAGGTGGCCACAGGGCCTCAGGCAGCCGGGAAACTTGTGGGCCTTCCTCTCGCCATCTCTTAAGGGAGGACCACTGCTGCTGGCCGGTCGTGGGGGGTGACCGCCACATTGCCCCCGGCAGGAGAGGCTGCCTCACTTACAGGCAACAGCTTTGAAGTGTGGAGCAGGAAAAGAACTGTTTCTTAGCTGCAAAAGCAAGTCTCGAAACAGGGAACACGGCGCCAGGGCTGCTGTGGATGCAGACAGGATCCCGGAGGCCGGGCCGCGCTGAAGGCGGCCAGCTGCGCTATTCAGGATTCGAGGTTTCACGCCGGCATAAAAGAAGATTCCTGGGAGTGCCCGAGCCGTGCCGCGACTGAACAGCCACAGGCGGCAGCGGCCGAGAACCGGGAAAGCAACAAACCAGAGACAGAGAGTGAGCGCCCGACCTGACACAGCACTGTGAGTGACCCCTGGCACAGCTCTGTTCGGGGGGCAGATGCCCACCTGGCTCCCGCCTGCACCACCAGGCCACTCACCGCCCCGGGGCTGCCTCCATTTTCCCAGGTGCTAGCAGCTCTGCCCGGCTCGGCCATCACTGAGCCCTCCCACTTGCTTGGCCCGGTGCGGGGCTTTCCGGAGCCTGCGGGCCGGCCTCTGCTCCCACTCCCTCCATGGTTCTCTGGCGGGGCTGGTGGCAGGGGGCGTCCCTGGCCAGTGTTGGGAGGGCAAGGAAGTACGGGCGGGCCGACTGTCACTCCACCACACCCTGGACTCCAGCCCCCGGTAAACTCCCTGTTACTGGGAGGCAGATACCATCTCTGCGGCCACCAGTTTGGAAAAAAGCCTAATGAATTTCTGGTTGGGAATAGTGTGGTAGGAGAGTTCCCAGGTCCGCTTGAACCTGCCGGAGAGCAGGCTGCAGGCGGGTGCTAGACTCGGTTTATACCGGGGGGATACAAAGGTGAACAAGTCCCGAGAAAGATCTACATAGTGCTACAAAGGCACCCAGAGAGACCGGTCGTCTGTGCCTAGCAGAAACCTGGTAGACTTCCTGGGCGAGGTGGTGCCGAGCAGGGTCTTGAAGGCCCAGCTGATAGACGAGGGGTGCAGAAGACACACCCCAGCCCAGCACAGTGCGCAAAGGGTGGGGATATGTGCGGCCAGGAAGGCGGAGACTCGACAGAAATCACACACCCGATGGGGTCGCCACTGCACGATCTAACAGCCTGGGCCAGAGCACACGGAACAGGGAGAAGTCCTACACAGGAAGTGAAAGCTCAACAGAGATCACACACCCTGTGGTACGTGATCCACCAGCCCAGCAGAGTCCAAGCTGACCAGAAAGGTGGCTCCCCGGAGAAGCCCAAGACCCGAGGCAACCACACACACAAGGCACTAGAGGCCAACTGAGCAGTCACAGAGGGAGCCATACGAAATTGGCAACCACAGCAACATCCTAGTTAGTCATTAGTCTCAAACCGGTGGACTGTGAAACCCCCGGCCACAATGAATAAACACCAAAAAAAAGATACCAGAAAGACAAAAAATCAAGAAAGTACACCACCAAAAGTTAATAAATCTCGAACTCTTGATCCTATAGAACAAGAAGCCCTTGAAATGACTGACAAGGAATTTCGAGTGATAATTCTAAGGAAACTGAATGAGATACAAGAAAACTCAGCTAGACATCATGATGAAATGAGGAAAAGTATACAGGATCTGAAAGAGGAAATGTACAAGGAAATCAATGTCCTGAAAAAAAATGTAGCAGAACTTGCTGAAGTGAAGAAGTTATTCAACGAAATAAAAAACACAACGGAGAGTTTAACCAGCAGGCTTGTCGAAGTTGAAGAGAGAACCCCTGAACTTGATGATGGGCTGTTTGAAATAACACAAGCAGACAAAAAGAAAGAAAAAAGAATCAAGGACATTGAAGAAAATCTGAGAGAGATATCAGACAACCATAAGCGATCAAATATCCGAGTCATGGGTATTCCAGAAGGGGAGGAAAATGGAGATTCCATTGAAAACATATTCAACAAAATAGTGGCAGAAAACTTCCCAGGTATAGGAAAAATCACAGATCTTCAGATCCAGGAAGCTCAGCGATCTCCAAATGTATTCAACCCAAAAAGACCTTCTCCAAGGCATGTCATAGTCAAATTGGCAAATCTCAGAGACAAAGAGAGAATCTTAAAAGCTGCAAGAGAGAAGCGTCAAATCACCTATAAGGGAGCCCCAATCAGGCTAACATCAGACTTTTCATCACAAGCCCTAAAAGCGAGAAAGGAATGTGATGATATTTTCAAAATACTAAAAGGCAAAGATTGCCAGCCAAGAATACTCTACCCTGCAAGACTATCCTTCCGAAATGAGGGGCAAATAGTATATTTCTCAGACAAAAAAAACTGCGGGAGTTCACTACCACACGACCACCCTTACAAGAAATCCACAAGGGAGTACTGGGTTTGGTTCCTGAAAAATAACTACCACTGCCATAAAAACCCAAGAAAAATCTAAACCCGCTACTATAATAAAAATGGCATTCATGAAGAGAAAACAAGCTAACAAAAACACTATCTACAATCTAAGGAACCAACAAACACAGAAACCAAACAGTAAATCAGAAAGCAAGGAACAAAAGACACCTAAGACAACCAAACAACCAATAAAATGCTAGGAATAAATCAACACCTTTCAATAACAACTCTTAATGTTAAAGGCTTAAATTCCCCAATTAAAAGACACAGACTGGCTGACTGGATCAAAAAGCAGGACCCAACTATATTCTGCCTACAAGAGACCCACCTCACCCATAAAGATTCACACAGACTAAGAGTGAAAGGATGGAAAAAGATTTACCATGCAAACAGAAAAGAAAAACGAGCTGGAGTAGCTATTCTTATATCTGACAAAATAGACTTTAAACTAAAAACCATAAAAAGAGACAATGAGGGACACTACCTAATGATAAAAGGACTGATCCATGAAGAAGATATAACAATCATAAATATGTACGCACCCAATGTTGGAGCAGCCAGATTTATAAAACGAACTCTATTAGACCTAAAGAAGGAAATAGACACTAATACCATAATAGCAGGGGACCTGAACTCCCCACTGTCAATATTAGACAGATCATCTAGGCAAAGAATCAGTAGAGAAACACAAGATCTAAACAAGACTCTAGACCAATTGGAATTGGCAGATATCTACAGAACATTCCACCCAACAACCTCAGAATATTCATTCTTCTCATCAGCACATGGATCATTCTCCAGGATAGATCACATATTAGGTCACAAATCAAGTCTCAATAAATTCAAAAAAAAATTGGAATTATCCCATGTATCTTCTCAGATCACAATGGATTTAAACTAGAAATTAATAACAAACGAAACTCTGGAAACTATACAAACACATGGAAATTAAACAGCATTCTACTTAATGACATATGGGTCCAAGAAGAAATCAAGCAGGAAATCAAAAAATTTATTGAAACTAATGAAAACAATGATACATCATACCAAAACCTGTGGGATACTGCAAAAGCAGTATTGAGGGGAAAATTTATTGCATTAAACGCTCACTTCAGAAGAATAGAAAGATGGCAAGTGAACAACCTAACACTTCACCTTAAAGAACTAGAAAAACAAGAACAATCCAAGCCTAAAGTTAGCAGACGGAAAGAAATCATTAAGATCAGAGCAGAACTGAATGAAATTGAAAACCAAAAAACAATTCAAAAGATCAACGAATCAAAAAGTTGGTTTTTTGAAAAGATAAATAAAATTGGCAAACCATTAGCATGGCTAACAAAAAAAAGAAGAGAGAAGACTCAAATAACAAAAATTAGAAATGAAAAACGCGATATTACAACTGATTCGTCTGAAATACAAAGAATCATTCGAGACTACTATACACAACTATACGCCAACAAATTTGAAAATCTGGAGGAAATGGATAAATTTCTGGACACACACAAAAAGCTCCCAAAACTGAACCATGAAGACATAGAAAATTTGAACAGACCAATAACAATAAAGGAGATTGAAGCTGTTATCAGAAGGCTCCCAGCAAAGAAATGCCCAGGACCAGATGGATTCACAGCAGAATTTTACCAAACATTCAAAGAGGAATTGACACCAATTCTTTACAAACTATTCCAAAAGATTGAAACGGACGCAAATCTCCCAAACTCATTCTATGAAGCAAACATCATCCTGATACCAAAACCAGGTAAAGATATAACCAAAAAAGAAAACTACAGGCTGATATCCTTGATGAATATAGATGCAAATATCCTCACTAAAATACTAGCAAACAGAATACAGCAACACATACGTAAAATTATTCATCACGATCAAGTGGGATTCATCCCAGGGATGCAAGTTTGGTTCAACATTCGTAAATCAATAAATGTGATACACCATATTAATAAACTCAAACACAAGGACCATATGATCATATCTATAGATGCTGAAAAAGCATTTGATAAAGTTCAGCACTCATTCATGACAAAGACCCTCTATAAGGTAGGTATAGAGGGAAAGTATCTCAACATAACAAAAGCCATATATGCCAAACCCACTGCCAATATCATCCTGAATGGGGAAAAGCTGAAAGCTTTTCCTTTAAGAACAGGAACTAGACAAGGATGCCCACTCTCACCACTCCTATTCAACATAGTGTTGGAAGTACTAGCCAGAGCAATCAGAGAAGAGAAGGAAATAAAGGGCATCCAGACTGGAAAAGATGAAGTCAAACTGTCCCTGTTTGCAGATGACATGATCCTATATATCGAACAGCCTAAAACCTCTACAAAAAAACTGTTGGAATTGATAAATGATTTCAGCACAGTAGCAGGATACAAAATCAACACACAAAAATCAGTAGCATTTCTTTTCTCCAATAGTGAACATGCAGAAAGAGAAGTCAAGAAAGCCTGCCCATTTACAATAGCCACCAAAAAAATAAAATACTTAGGAATTGAGTTAACCAAGGAGGTGAAAAATCTCTATAATGAGAACTACAAACCACTGCTGAGAGAATTTATAGAGCATACAAGAAGATGGAAAGATATCCCATGCTCTTGGATTGGAAGAATCAACATAGTGAAAATGTCCATACTACCCAAAGTGATATACAAATTCAATGCAATCCCCATCAAAATTCCAAAGACATTTTTCTCAGAAATGGAAAAAACTATTCAGACATTTATGGAACAATAAAAGACCACGCATAGCCAAAGCAATGCTGAGCAAAAAAAATAAAGCTGGAGGCATAACAATACCTGACTTTAAGCTATACTACAAAGCTATAATACCCAAAACAGTATGGTACTGGCATAAAAACAGACACACTGACCAATGGAATAGAATAGAGAATCCAGAAATCAACCCACACACTTACTGCCATCTGATCTTTGACAAAGGCACCAAGCCTATTCACTGGGGAAGGGACTGCCTCTTCAGCAAATGGTGCTGGCATAACTGGATATCCATATGCAGGAGAATGAAACTAGATCCATACCTCTCACCGTATACTAAAATCAACTCAAAATGGATTAAGGATTTAAATATACACACTGAAACAATAAAACTTCTTAAAGAAAACATAGGAGAAACACTTCAGGAAATAGGACTGGACACAGACTTCATGAATACGATCCCAAAAGCACGGGCAACCAAAGGAAAAATAAACAAATGGGATTATATCAAACTAAAAAGCTTCTGCACAGCAAAAGAAACAATTAACAGAGTTAAAAGACAACCAACAGAGTGGGAGAAAATATTTGCAAAATATACATCTGACAAAGGATTAATATCCAGAATATATAAGGAACTCAAACAACTTTACAAGAAGAAAACAAGCAACCCAATTAAAAAATGGGCAAAAGAGCTAAGTAGGCATTTCTCTAAGGAAGATATCCAAATGGCCAACAGACATATGAAAAAATGCTCAACATTACTCAGCATCCGGGAAATGCAAATCAAAACCACATTGAGATACCATCTAACCCCAGTTAGGTTGGCTAAAATTCAAAAGACTATGAACGATAAATGCTGGCGAGGCTGCGGAGAAAAAGGAACTCTCATACATTGTTGGTGGGACTTCAAAATGGTGCAGCCTCTATGGAAAATGGTATGGAGGTTCCTCAAACAATTGCAGATAGATCTGCCATACGACCCAGCTATCCCACTGTTGGGAATATACCCAGAGGAATGGAAATCATCAAGTCGAAGGTATACCTGTTTCCCAATGTTTATCGCAGCACTCTTTACAATAGCCAAGAGTTGGAACCAGCCCAAATGCCCATCATCAGATGAGTGGATACGGAAAATGTGGTACATCTACACAATGGAATACTACTCAGCTATGAAAACGAATGAAATACTGCCATTTCCAACAACATGGATGGACCTTGAGAGAATTATATTAAGTGAAACAAGTCAGGCGCAGAAAGAGAAATACCACATGTTCTCACTTATTGGTGGGAGCTAAAATTTAATATATAAATTCACACACACACACACACACACAAAAAAAAAACCTGGGGGAGGGGAAGAAGATATAACAACCACAATTATTTGAAGTTGATACGACAAGCAAACAGAAAGGACATTGTTGGGGGGAGGGGGGGAGGGAGAAGGGAGGGAGGTTTTGGTGATGGGGAGCCATAATCAGCCACAATGTATATCGACAAAATAAAATTTAAAAAAAAAAAAAATTTTGTCAAATGCCTTTTCTGAATCAGTTGAGATAATCATATGGTTTTTTTCCCTTGGTTTTGTTGATGTGGCATATCACAATTATTGACTTGTGTATGTTGAACCAACCTGCATCCCCGGGATGAATCCCACTTTATCATGGTGTACAATTTTTTTGATGTGTTGCTGTAATCTGATTGTTTGTATTTTGTTGAGGATTTTTGCATCTATGCTCATCAAGGATATTGGCCTGTACTTCTCTTTTTTTGCTGTATATTTATCTGGTTTTGGTATTAGGGTGATGTGTGCCTCATACAATGAGTTTATGAGAATGGTTTCTGTTTCAATTTTTTGGAAAAGTTTCAAAATGAGTCGTATTGATTCTTCTTTAAAGGTTTTATAGAATTCAGTTGGAAAGCCATCTGGTCCTGGGCTTTTCTTTGTTGGAAGATTTCTGATTACTACTTCAATCTCATTGCTTGTTATTGATTTCCAGTTTTGATCCATTGTAGTCTGAAAAGATACTTGGGATGATTTCAAATCTTATTTTAGTTTGCTAAGACTTGATTTGTGACCTAGTATGTGGTCTATCCTGGAGAACATTCCATGTGCTGGTAAGAAGAACATATATTCTCTAGTTGTTGGATGAAACGTTCTGTGGATAACTGTAAGGTCCAATTAGTCTAAGGTATAATTTAAATCCTTTGTTTCTTTGTTGATTTATTGCATGAAAGATCTGTCTAATGCCGTGAGAGGGATGTTCAGATGACCCATTATTATTGTATTTGTGTCAATCTCTTTTTTTGGTCTAAGAGTGTTTGCTTTACATACCAAGGTGCCTCCACTATTAGGTGCATACATATTTATAATTGTTATGTCCTCTAACTGGATAGATCCCTTTATCATTATATAATGGCCTTCTTTGTCTCTTTTTATGGTTTTTGGTTTGAAGCCTATTTTATCCAGTATAAGAATAGCTACCCCTGCTCATTTTTGGTTTCCATTTGCATGATATATATTTCATCATCCCTTCACTTTTAGTCTGTGTTTGTCTTTATAGGTGAGATGTGTTTCTTGAAGTCAACATGTAGTTGGATCTAGTATTTAATCCAATCAGATAGTCTGTGTCTTTTGAATGTGGAGTTTAATTCATTTACATTTAGGGTTGTTATTGATAAGTATTGTTTTACCACTGTCATTATATTGATTTTTGTTCAGATGTTTTAAACATCATTTGTCCCTTTCTTCCCCTTTTATCTTTCATCTTCAATGACAGTCAGATTTTTGAGGTGACACGATTTAGCTTCTTTCTCTTTCTCATTTGCATTTTGGTTTTAATGGTGGGTTTTGCTCTTTCTTGTGAATCTGTGATATTGATTTCAGATGTGGGACTCCTTTGAGTATTTGTTGCAGGGCTGGTCATGTGGTAGTGAACTCCTATTATTTTTGTTTGTCAGGGAAATATGCTATTTCTCCTTCATTCTGACAGATAACCATGCTGGGTACAGTATTCTTGGCTAACAATTTTTTCCTTTCACTATTTTGAATATATCATTCCATTTTCTTCTGGCCTGTAAGGTTTCAGTTGAGAAGTCTGCTGTTAAGTAGGATGAGGGCTCCCTTATATGTGACTTGGAATTTTTCTCTTGCTATTTTTAGAATTTGCTCTTTGTCTTTGAGTTTTGCCAGTGTGACTATCACGTATCTTGAAGAGGATCTTTTTGGATTGAATCTGTTTGGGGATCTTTGGGCTTCCTGATTCTGAAGGTCTGCATCCCTCTCTATACCTGGGAAGTTTTCTGTTATTACTTCCTGGAATAAGGTTTCAATGCCTTTTCTGTTTTCCTTCCCTTCTGGAATACCCATGATTCAGATTTTTGTGCTTGATGTTGTCTGCTAGCTCTCTTAAATATTCTTCATTTTTTAAAATTATTTTTTCCTTTTTCTTGTCTGCCTGGGTTACTTCAAAAAGACTATCTTTTTGTTCTGCAATTCTTTCCTCTGCTTGCCCTAGCCTACTGCTCAAGCTTTCTGTTCTCTTTTTTTTTATTTCATTGCAAGAATTCTTAAGTTCCAGGAGTTCTGTTACATTCTTTTTTAATTTATTGATCTCTTTGTAAACTTCCTCCTTCAAATCCTGGATATTTTCTTTTGTTTGTTCCATTGTGTTCTGTAGTTGATTCTTCTCTTATTTCTTGGAGCATTCTTAAAATCAGTGCTCAGAATTCCTATTCAAACTTCTTGAAAGTTTCTTGCTCTATGGATTTGGTACTTGAGAAATTCCATATTCCAGTGGTGTTGTCATATCTTCTTGTTTATTTGTAGTTCTAATATTTTTACAGTAGTGTTTGGTCACCTGGAAGAACACTTAATTCATCTATCACTCTGGAGTGGGTTATGAGGGGGAAGACTTCCTCCTCTGTAGGTTCTGCTGGTGACTCTTCTTTTATCAATCAGTTGACTATACCGTGGGCTGCCTTGGCTCCCGTTTGGTCAGTACGTGTGGTTTGGTGGGGCCTGTGTGGCCCACACATTGGTTAGGTGAGGCCTGTGAGTCCCTTGGGTCCTGCACATACTCACCTGTGCAGCCCGTGTGGTTCTTCAGGGTCTGCAAGTACCCCCTCAGGTGCTCTGGTACAGGCAGGGTCTGTACACTCACCAGTTAAATGGATCGGACAATATTTAGCTCAAAATAAATGTTTGATGCCCCATGGTCAGGCTTTCTGTCTCTGATAGAGCTGCTTTTCTTTAGAAAGCAGTTCGCTGTTACATAAGGCAGAATCTTTCTCTGAAATCTTAAGGATATGCTCAGCAACTCTCCCTTTGGTGTTTCTAGAGAGTCCACATAACATTGTTATCTACCATGGATACTTCTAGTACCATTGAGTCTATTGAATCTTATGGCTCAAGTGGCATGCCAGCTTGCACAAAAGCCTAGATTTTCTACTGAGTCTTTTTCAATTTTGGATCCCATTTAAAATTGAAAGCCTGCCAAGCAACTTGATGAATGCATGTTAGCAGTAAACCTTACTGTGGTATATGCTGCCCAACAAATTGAAGTAGACCCACAAAATGCTGTTCCTATTTTTCACTGCTAGTGAGTGCAAGGTGAAATAATTGGTTTTTACTGTAGAAGGGAGGTTCTGGAATGCTCCAGATTATTAAAGACCTAAAAACTTAACAGATATAGAAAGCCCCTGTATGTTTATAGGACTTCTCTCCCATTCTTGGATATAAAAGGATACCTCAAGAAGTTGGTGAAAAAATTAAATTAAAAAATACAATTATTTCATAAACTTTTTGAAGACCCCTAATACATGTGTCTTATTGGAACATGAGCTTATAAGTATGGTAAATTCTCAAATCCTTCACAGTCCTTTACCCTCTTTAAAATTTTTGTGTAGAACATATTGTTTTTATTAATGAATGACTGACATCAAGTGGGAAATGCCTATATGTGAAGGAACTGGCATAGCAAGTGGGGAAGACATTGACCTGGCTGTGTTATTTTAGTGGTGAACAATTTAATGAATCTGTAATGCATTATATATATAAAATTATTTAATGGGAGCAGTATTACAGAAAACAGTAAAATATTTAGATAAGAGTATCTTTGTTTTAAAAGGCAAGCATTCAAAACAGCATCTGTAAACCAGAAAAGTAAACTTAAATTCCAAAATTTCACCTGGGAATAAATTAGTAACAACATATTAATAACAATGATAAGTACAATTTATAAGTGATAATCAGACCCAAATATGATAATAATGGGGACCTGAACACCCCTCTCTCAAAAATGGAAAGACTGAAAGATCATCTAGGCAAAAAATAAACAGAGAAACACAGGATTTAAACCACAACCCAGACCAATTGGACTTGGAAGATAGCTACAGAAAATTTCATACAACAACTACAGAAGATACATTTTTCTCATCAGCACATGGAACATTCTCCAGTATAGACCACGAGTTAAGTCATGAAACAAGTCTCAATAAATTTTTAAAAATTTAAATCATTTCAAGTATCTTTTTAGATCATAATGGATTAAAACTAGAAATCAATAACAAGCAAAACTCTGGAACCTATACAAACACATAAAAATTAAACAATATACTCTTGAATGACATATGGGTCCAAGAAGAAATTAAACAGAAAATCAAAAAAATTCTCTGAACTGAAGGAAATAAAGACATATCATACCAAAACCTGTGAGATACTGCAAAAACAGTACTAAGAAGAAAGTTTATTGCAGTAAACATTTACATCAAAAGAATGGAAATATTTCAAATGAACAACCTAATGCTACACCTCAAGGAACTAGAAAAATAAGAACAGCCTAATACCAAAATTAGTAGATGGAAAGAAATAATTAAGATCAGAGCAGAACTAAATGAAACTGAAACTCCCCAAATGATACAAAAGACCAATGAAAAAAATTAGAAATGAAAAAGAAGAGATTACAACAGATATCACAGAAATACAAAGAATCATTAGAGACTATTACCAACAACTACGTGTCAACATATTTGAAAACCTGGAGGAAATGGAAAAATTTCTGGACACATGCAAACTACCAAGACTGAACCAAGAAGTCATAGAAAACCTGAATGGACCAATAACAAGCAAAGAGATTGAAGCAGTAATCAGCAGTCTCCCAATAAATAAAAACCCAGGACCAGATGGCTTTACTGCTGAATTCTACCAAACCTTTAAATTACAATTAATACCAATTGTCTTCAAACTATCCCCCAAAATTGAAACAGATGCCATTCTCCCAAACTCGTTCCATGAGGCCAGAATCACCATGATACCAAAACCAGGCAAAGATGCAACAACAAAAAAATTACAGGTCAATAACTTTAATTAACATGGTCACAAAAATCCTTCATAAAATATTAGCATATTGAATACAGCAACACGTCAAAAAAATTATGTACCATGATCAAGTGGGATTCATCCTAAGGATGCAAAAATGGTTCAACATATACAAGTCAATAAACGTGATAAACCACATCAACAAAATCAAGGATGAAAACAATATGATTATCTCAATAGACAGAAAAAGTATTTGACAAAATTCAGTACCCCTTCATGATAAAGACTCTCAGCAAATGAGCTATGGAGGGAAAATATCTCAACACAGTAAAAGCCATAAATGAAATACCCACCACCAGGATGAATGGGGAAAAGCTGAAAGCCTTTCCCTTAAGAATGGAATGAGACAAGGATGCCCAGTCACACCCTCCTATTTAACATAGTATTGGAAGTACTATCCAGAGCAATCAGGCAAGAGAGAAAAACAAAATGCATCTAGACTGGAAAAGAGAAAGTCAAAGTTTCTTTGTTTGCAGATGACATAATCCTATATACAGAAAAGCCTAAAGATGCTGCAAAAAAAAAAAACTTTGT
Source organism: Cynocephalus volans (assembly GCF_027409185.1). Lineage (NCBI taxonomy): Eukaryota > Metazoa > Chordata > Mammalia > Dermoptera > Cynocephalidae > Cynocephalus > Cynocephalus volans. Next base: position 96,013,518 of record NC_084478.1, read on the forward strand.
GTTGATAAACAATTTCGATAAAGTTGCAAGATACAAAATCAACAGGCAAAACTCAGTAGCAGTTTTATACTCTAACAATAAAGTACCAGAAAAAGAAATTTTAAAAAACGAGTCCATTTACAGTAGTCTCAAAAAAAATAAAATAAATAGATAAAAACTCAGGAATAAATTTAACCAAAGAGGTGAAAGATCTCTACAATGAGAAATGCAAATCCCTGTTGAAAGAAATTGAAGAGGACAAAAATGATGAAAGACATCCCATGCTCTTGAATTGGAAGAATAACATTGTGAAAATGTCTATACTCCCAAAACCAATCTACAGATTCCATGCAATCCCCATGAAAACACCAATGACATTCCTCACCAAAATAGAAAAAAAAATCCTAACACTCATGTGGAACAACAAAAGACACCAAAAGGCAAAGCAATCCTGAGCAAAAAATAAAGAAATGAATAAAGCCAGAGGCATAACACTACCTGAGTTAAAATTATACTACAAAGCTATAATAATCAAAATAGCATGGTAATGGCATTAAAAAGACACTCAGACCAATAGAACAGAATGGAGGAACCAGAAATCAACCCACATACTTACAGCCAACTGATGTTTGACAAGGGTATCAGAAGCACACATTGGGGAAAAGAATGCCTCCTCAATAAGTGGTGCTGGGAAAATTGGATCCCCATATATAGAAGAATGAAACTAGACCTGTACCTCTCACCATATACCAAAATCAACTTAAAATGGATTAAAGAATTAAATGTACACCATGAAACTATAAAACTCACAAAAGAAAACAAAGAGGAAACACTTCAGGAAGTAGGATGGGGAAAAGACTTTATGAACAAGACACAAAAAGCACAGGCAAAACAAGAAAAAAAATAAACAAATGGGATTACATCAAAGTAAAAAGCTTCTGCACAGCAAAAGAAACAGAGTGAAAAGACAACCTACAGAATGGGTGAAAATATTTGCAAAATATGCATCTGGCAAGGGATTAATATCCAGAATATATAAGGAACTCCACAATTTAACAGTAAAAAAGCAAGTAACTTGATTAAAAAATGGGCAAAGGAGACGAATAGGCATTTTCAAAGGAAGGTATACAAATGGCCAACAGAACGTGAAAAAATACTCAACATCACTAAGCATCAGGGAAATGCAAACCAAAACCACACTGAGATATCATTTCAGACCAGTTAGACTGGCCAGTATCAAAAAGACAGAGAATAACAAATGTTGGCAAATATGTGAAGAAAGGGGAACCCTCCTACACTGTTGGTGGGACTGTAAAATGGTGCAGCCATTATGGAAAACAGAATTGACATTCCTCACACAACTACAGATAGAACTGCCATACAATCCAGCAATCCCACTGCTGGGTACATACCCAAATGAATGGAAAACCTGTTGAAGAGATCCCTGCACACCCCTGTTTATTGCAGCCCTGTTTACAATAGCTAAGAGTTGTAACCAACCTAAATGTCCATTGACATTACTAGATAAGGAAAATGTGATATATATATATACACAATGGAATACTACTCAAGTATAAAAAAACACAAATTCTGTCATTCACAGCAACATGGATAAACTTACATAAAATTTTCTTAAGCAAAATAAGCCAGGCACAGAAAGAGAAATACTACATGTCCTCACTCATTGGTGAAAGCTAAAGAAGAAACAAAGAAAAAGAAAAAGAAAGAGAGGGAGGTGGGGAGAGAGAGAGAGAGAAAGAAAGAAAGAAAAAGAGAGAAAGGAAGGAAGGAAGGAAGGAAGGAAGGAAGGAAGGAAGGAAGGAAGGAAGGAAGGAAGGAAGGAAGGAAGGAAGGAAGGAAGGAAGAGCAATTATAATTCCTTGAACTCTCAAAAGGAGAGAATGGAACTGAAGACACCAGAGGTGAGAAAGGGGGAGGAGGATGGAGGATTAGGGATAAAATGGTGAAGGGCCACAAAAATGTTTACATTGTATAATGATAAAATAAAATTTAATTTAATTTTTAGAAATCTATAATTATTAATGTGTTATTTCTCATGTGTGCATGTGCTTATTTTAAAAGGAGATTAATCAGAAGGGATTATCTTTTCTGCAAAACAAGAAATCTGTCTTGAGCTATTAAACATTTCGTTCTATGTAAGCATAGTATTTTGAATACATTACGCATCATTGTCTTGAATGTGTGTACAGTTTAGGTAAATCTATACAGCAAAGCAGGTTAACACTAGCTATTGAACGTAACACTATTTACATGTGAATATAAACAAAGTCCCTCTTATTTTCAATGTTGTTGAGTAGTTTTTGCCACAATAGATATAAAGTAATCCCAGATCACATCAGGCTAAAAAATTACTGTAAATGCCAATTTGCTTGACTCTAAACCTCACTTTTACTATTAGCTTTCAATTTAACATCAAGCAGCAACCCAGAAGAAAACAAAAAAATTGCTCTTGAATAATAAAAGTATGTATTTGGGAATGCTTGGGAATAATCATTTTAATATTCAAAATCAATATAGCAAATAAAATGTGTATATTGACCCAATAATATGAAAAAATATGGAACATAAGTCCTATTACTCTGATAAAGAGACAGCTAATAAGTAATGAATTCTGAAATAAAAATAAGTGCAATATATTGCACAAAATATGTTAGTATTCTGCATGTATTGATTTTTTACAGTTTCACTTAGGAAGATATGTAAAAATACAGTCAATATGAACCCAAGCTCTGAGTTATGTTTATGAATATCTATTTGGGTTTACATAGAAATTTGAAAAATCTTACATACTATTATTCAGTTTATCTTATCAAATGAGACATCTGTAGTATCTGTTTCTCTCCAGAGGCAGGGTAAATTCGGAGATATTAAAATCAAATGTTCATTTTGTTTTTATTCTTCTCCATCATTTTCAACTAGATCCTCATGGATCTTTCTCCTGTAGATCAATCTTTTACTCAGCTTAATATTTAGGGTGCTCTTTTTATCCAAGAAGAAGTTGCCTACTGTAATTTTTGTGCCTTCTATATGTATTAAGCAGATTAGGTCATCTGTATAACTAACATTTCTTAACCAATAATGTGCGGCAAAATAATTGAGATATTAAGTGCTGTTGATTTCTAAATCTTTTTTTTCCTGTTACATTATATGTTTTAAAACTTACAGAAAATGGAGAGAGGGAGGAGGGAGGGTGGTTTTGGTGATGGGGAGCAATAATCAGCCACAATGTATATCGACAAAATAAAATTTTTAAAAAAATAAATAAAAAATAAAACTTACAGAAAATAAATGCCCAATAATTATACAAGTTAATGAATTATAAATAATTATATTTATAAATAATTATACAAGTTAATGAATTTTTTATGTGTCTTCATTTACTTAGCATTATGTCTGAGCGATTCATCTTATTTTACCATGCTGGTCCTTCATATTCATGTGTTGCTCTACTGTATGCTTTTCCATTTAACATAGTATGCTTTTCCATTTAACAGTGATGGCCATTTGGGTTGCTTTCAATTTTGGGCTATTCTAAATAAAGCTGCTGTATGTGTTCCAGTGCATATCTTTTAGTGGGCACAATCACTTATTTATGTTAGGTATATACCCATTAGTGGAATTGTGAGGGCACTGATAAGGTGTACTTATTGTCAAGAAAATTGTGAGAGACTTTGAAATGGGGAAAATAAACTATGAATGGATGTCTTGTTTAGGTAATGCATCTCAGTTATCTCCAGTTATCTCCACATTTGATCACCATTGTAATATTTTACAACTTTGTAAATGGTGAAAAGTGATAATAATGCAAACGATTCTTGTACATATAAATATATATAAATTGTGTTTGGGAGACTGCAATTGATTATTGCCCTGAGGGTAGACCTGTTTTGTATCTATTTGTAAATTTATTTTAGAACTTCTCATTCTCTATATGTGTGCATTCTTTGAAATTCTTCTTTCAACTGATTATAACATTTAATGCTTTCTTAAAATGTGCTTGTTTTATGAGAGACATGATTTTACCTACCTATACCTACATACCACTAGTATGTTTGGCTATAGTAGATATTTCCAAAGAGATATCCAATTGGTTATAATAATTTATACTCATACTAGCAATGTACAAAAGTTCCAATATCTCTACATCTCCACCAACATATGATCCTCTAAGGATATTTGTTTTCCTCATGGTTATCTTGGCTATTCAAGGCACTTTTAAATACCATATAATTTTTTTCAAACAAAAATATTTGCATGATTTTTAACTGAGAGTGTACTGAATCTGCAGATGAATTTGGGGAAACTAGACATCTTATAAGTATTGATGTCTAACTCACAAACAATATATCTCTCAAATTATTTAGATATTTTATAATTTCTCTCAATAATACTTTGTAAGCTATCTGTGTAGTTATTTTGCATCTTCCATTATATTTCTTCTAAAACAATTGTTTTCTAATCTATTGAAAATAGTATATTGTTTTATATTTTAATTTTATTTTTTCTCTATCTAATAGAAATACAATTGATATTTACATGTTGACATGAATCTAGTGACTTTATTAATTTCATCTATTAATTCTGAGTTCATAAATTGTTTAGATGTTTTGTGTGTGTGTAATACTTACATCTATAAATAATGAATGTTTTTTCTGCTTTTTAATCTTTGTAACTTTTCTTTTTTACTTAATGTATTGAACTGGCTAAGATCTCTAATATGTAAGAATAGGCATCTTTGATTTGTTAGCAAACTATTGGTGGCAACAACTCAGTATTTCATGCCTAAAGATAATGTTAACTGTTGTGTTTTTGCAGATAGCCTTTATTAAGGAAACTTCATTCTGCTCCTTACCCACTAACTACAAAATAAAGAGGAGGTACTGAATTTTACCAATTGATTTTATGTATCCTGTTAATATAATCCTAATTTTTCTATTGGTGGAGAATAATATTGATTATCTTTTAAATGTTAAACCCATCTTGCATTGCTAAACAAACCATAATTACTTATGAGATTTTTTTATATCACTTCATTTTGACTTGCTGATATTTGATTTAGAATTTTTGCAACTGTTTATGAAAATTATTAGAATATAATTTTGGTTTTTTATAATGTCCAATCAAAATACTTGATATAACCATTGTGATATATTCTTTGACCAAGGGTTATTTAAAAATATGTATCTATGTAACCAAATATTTGGGGATTTCATGGTTATATTACTTACACTATTTTTATTTAATTTCACTGTGGTTTGAGTATGTACTCTAAATCATTTCTGACCTTCGGTATTAGTAGAGACTTGCTTTATAGTTGAGTTTAAGGTTTATTTTGGTAAATGTTTTATGTACCTTTGAAAATAGTGTTTAATTTGAAAACACTTGATACACAGTTGGTTACATTATTGTAAGATTTATTACAGCAAAAGTCTACAAAGAAAAATCAACAAAGGAAAAAGGCACATGAAGTCCAGAGGAAACTAAGCGCAAGCTTCCATAGGACCTCTCCCAATGAAGTCACACAAGACATGTTTAATTCTCCCAGCAATGAATTGTGACAAAGTGTATAAAATATTGTCTAACAGGGATGCTCCTTAGGGATTCAGTGCCCATGGTTTTTATTGTGAAATAATCATATAGGTACCCTATCCCTAGCATGTGTCAAAATTTCAGAATTGAAGAAGCAGAGCAAGTGTTTAATGTAAACCATTTGTTTGCACATTCTAGGTTTAGTGAGCCACTGGGATCAGTTCTGGGAATGGTGGAAACCCTCCCAAAATCCAAGTTTAAAGATGTTAAACAAAAGCTAAATATGTGAGTAGGGATTTCTAAGGTTAAGAAGTCTTTGTCCTACCATGTTAACTCTTTTCTGCACACCTGCCACGTTATTTTATATTTTTACTTTACGATATTTTCTTACTGCAACTTGTCTTTTATGGACAGTAACCAAGTTTCCTTACTTTTAGTACTTTTTAAAAATTCTACCTACATTCTATGTATATTCTATTGGTCATTACCTTATTTGTTTTGGCCAATATAATTCAATGTATAATCTTTCATTGATCTAAATAATTAAATGCTACTTGTAAACTCATTCTTTACTTCCAGTATACACTACAATACGCAAGATATTCTGCTGTGATATTTTTATTCAGTCTGCATATTCCAACCCCCAGATTCAAATTATTGAAACTGTTTCATTTACAAGTTTACTGGTTACCATTATTATTTTTCTTTTCTGCACTAACTCTTTTTGTCAGTGTTATCAGTAATGTCCAAATTTAGCAAACCCAATAGTAATATCTCAGTCCTTACTTTGTTCACCCATCAGCGAACTTTAACTTGTTTCTTAAATTGCTTGCATCACTTGGCATTTGGGATTCCACACTCTTGGTTCTCCATTCACCTCGTCATTCCAAAATTCTCTTGTAATTTGTTTATTCATTCATTCAACAAATATTTATTGAGAACATCATAATCTGCTCCACATATATTCTAGAATATTGGTATAAAACAGCAAGACGATCAAATTGCTAGTGCTCAAATACATATTGTTCAAGTTTGATAGAGTAAACAATTAAGTAATGAAAATAGGGAACACTGGGTTGGCATTTTATTTTAATTAATCAGGAAAATTCTCACTGATAAGAAAATACTTGAGCATAGACATGAAGAAAGTGAGGGCATACAGCTATAAAGAGGAAGAATATTCCAGGCTGGGATTGAGGGATAGCAGGTGCAAAGATCCTGAGAGAAAACTATGCTCAGCATGTTCAAAGAACAACAAGTTGGCTAGTGTGAACAAAGGGGGAAAATAGTAAATCAGAAAAGAAATAGAAGGCGAGACCTGCTTTAGGATACCATAAGGACTTATTTCACAAATAATTTAACCTTGCCCTAGGAATGGTCTTGCCTTTACCCTCACGTTTTGGAAAGTAACCTCTAAGCACTTGGAATGCAATGCTTAATAGAAGTGCCCTTGTTTGCTTGAAAACATTGGGCCAGCTAGATATTAAAAATGTGATTTTGGATGGGCCATTTTGGTCATTTCATATCAGCTCAACCTCCTGAGGGGCTGGACACAGGTGAGCCACATGGACAGTCAGTTATACCTGTGTGATAGAACCCTGATAAAGGCTCCAGACTCAAGGCTCAGGTGAGCCTCCCTGGTTGGCAATATCCCATATATACTGCCCACATCCCTGCTGGGCAAGTAAAGTTGCTCTGACCCCACGGGGATTGGAAAATCGGAAGCTTCATGTTTGGTACGTCCCCAGACTCTGCTCTATGTGCTTCTCCCTTCGCTGATTTTAATCTGCATTATTTAGCTGTAATAAACCATTACCATGAATATAACAACTTTCAGTGAGTTGTCTGAGTCATCCTAGTAGGTTATTGAATATATGGTTGGTCCTAGAGACCTGTAAATTGGCAGTCGGTGTCAAAGCCCTTTTAAAAAATATTTTGTAATGGTAAAATATATGTAACACAAAATGTTGAAATTTTATCAGTGTTTAAATGTACAATGCAGTGGCTTTAATTGCCTTCACAATATTGTGCAGCTATCACCATTATTTCCAAAATTATTCATCACCATAAATAGAAGCAGTGGAAAAATAAAGTAATAGCCTTCCCTTCTCCCTCTCCTTAGGCCCTGGTAATCTCTAATATAGTTTCTGTTTCTGTGAATTTGCCTATTCTAGATATTTTGTAAAAGTGGAATCATACAATATTTGTTCTTTTGTGTCTGGCTTATTTTGGTTAATATAGTGTTTTAAAAGTTCACTTATGTTGTAGCATGTATCAGTACTTCATACCATTTTAAGGCTGAATAATATTCCATAGTATGGATATACAGCCTTTTGTTTATCCATTCATCACTTGGGTTGTTTCCACCTTTCAGCTATCATAAATGATGCTGCAATGAACATTGACATACAAGTATATGTTTGAGCCCCTGCTTTCAATACCTTTGGATAGATCCATAGGAGTGTAGTTGCTAGGTCATATGGTAATTCTCTGTTTAACTTTTTGAGAAATGCCAAACAGTTTTCCACAGCAGCTACAAGATTTTGTATTCCCACAAGCAATGAATGAGAGTTTCAATTTCTCCATATTTTTACCAACACTTGAAATTTTCTGTTTTTTTGGTACATGTGTATGTGTGTGTTTTTATATTATTACTATTCCATCCTAGTAGGTATGAAGAAGCATTTCATTGATTTTTATTTTCATTTCCCTAATGTCTAATAATGTGAAGAAACCTTTCATTTGCTTACCAGCCATTTTTACATCATCTTTCTCTAAAGAGGGCATGTCTATTCGAGTTTTTTGCCCATTTTTAATTGGTTGGTTGTCTTTTGATTGTTGAGTTGCAGAAGTACTTTATATAACCCTTGTTACATATATGATTTGAAGATGTTTTCTCCCATTCTGTAGGTTGTCTTTTTACTTTCTTGATTATGTTCTTTGACATAAAAGCTTTTTTACTTTGATGAAGGCCAATTCATCTATTTTTTCTTTTGTTCTCATGTTTTTAGTATTATTCATCATGGTGTATTACATTGATTTGTTCTTTTTATGTTGGACCACTCTTTCAGTTTTGCAATAACTTCCTCTTGGACATGGTGTATAGTTTGTATTGAATGCTAACTTAGCTTCAATAGCATAAACTTCACTCTGCTTCTACCAGCATGTCTTCTTCCCTGCATGTTTTTATTGTCACAAGTTACACATGCATACATTGCATGCCCCTTAATATATATTTATAATCATTGTTGTATGCATTTGTCTTTTAAATTTTATAGGAAGTAAAAAGTGGTGTCACAAAGCAAAAGTACAATCATTTTAGCTTTAATATTTACCTAACATAGTTACCTTTCCAGGGATCTTTATTTCTTTGTACAGCTTTTAGTTACCATCTACTGTCCTTTTATTTCAATCTGAAGAAAACCCTTTAACATTTCTTGTAGGCCAGGTCTACTAGTGGTAAATGTTCATAGTTGTTATCAGGAAATGTTTCAATTTCTACTCTTTTCAAAGAGTGGTTTTTCAGAATACAAAATTTTTGCTTGACAGGTTTGTAGTTGCTTTCATCCAGCACTTTAACTATATCATCCCATTGCATTCTGGCCTCCATGCTTTCTGATGAGAGATCAGCCTTTAATCTTATTGAGGATCCCCTGAACATGGTGTCACTTTTCTCTGGCTGCTTTCATAATCTCTTTGAAATTGGCTTTAGAAAGTTTGATTATATTGTGTTTTGGTGTAAAACTCTTTGACTTGATCATGATTTGGAGTTAATTCAGCATCATGGAAATAGAGGTCAAAGTCTTTCATCATATTTGAAACGTTTTTATTCATTAATTCTTCAAATATTCTTTTTTTCCTTTTTTCCTATCTTTTCCTGAGAATCCCATAATTCATGTGTTTGTATGCTTGAGACTATCCCATAGGTTTCCTAGGCTCTATTCATTTATCTTCTTTTTTTTTTTATTTCTGCCCCTCAAACTGGGTAATTTTAATTGCCCTGTTTTCAAGTTTGCTAATTTTTTCTTCTGCCTGCTTAAATATGCTGAGAAACCCCTCTAATGAACTTTTCATTTTGATTTCATTTTCTGCTACAGAAGTTTTATTCAGTTACTTTTTATAATTTTGATCTCTTTATTGCTATCCTTATGTGTTCTGCACCATTTCTCTGATTGTCTTTAGTTCATTTTATAATGCTTGTGTAGTGTTTGTCACTGTGAACACATTTAAAACAGTTACTTTAACCTGAACACACCTCTCTCAGCACTGGACAGATCATCTAGGCAACAAATCAACAGAGTAACCATTACACTTTCTGAAGGAGAGAAGAAATCTAGGGTGATCAGAGGTGGGAGGGGGAGGGAGAGGGGAATGGGGAGAGATTGGACAAGGGGCATAAAGAATAAGTACGATCTGCAATACTACTATATGCCACTATATGCTAATATATGCTAATAATACTGGTTTGATCAACACACATCAACTTTGAACCCCAAAAATATGTATAAACAATTATGATTCAATAAAAAATAAAACAGGAAAATAAAATAAAACAGTTACTTTAAAGTTCTGTTTACTAAGTCCAATGTCCTGGCTTGCTCAGGAATGGTTTCTATTGATTTTTTTCCTGTAAATGAGACATACCTTCTTATTTTTCTTTATGATTTGTAATTTTTTCATGAGAACAGGACATTTGAATATTGTATATGGTGACACTGAAGATTATAATTTCTTACTTTCCCAGAAATTACAGGAGTTTCTTTTTTTTACATACTCAGTTGCTAATATTTAGTTAGATTTTCAAACGATTTTGGCAAAGACTAAATTTCTTGACACATGTGATCACTAACTCTCTGTTCTGTTATCTCCATGGTCAGCCAGTGATCTAAAAAAGATTTCCTTGAGTACCTAAATTCAATGAAAATAAGAAAAAAAAAAAATGTTCTGTGTATTTAAATTCCTTCCAAAGATTCTACTGGGGAATCTGCTTCAGCACAATATGTTTGAAAAAATGGCCCGTCTCTCTATCAGTCCCTCAGTTACCTGCCAGGCAGATCAAAATACACAAAACTGATGCTTGAAGGACAAGGACCTCCACCTTGGCACTAACATGCCACACCTGGAATGCATACCACCATTCCGACAACTGTCTACACCAAAATTGGGTGTGGGGGGTGGTAGCTGTTACATGAAATGCTGAAATTCACCAAAATTTAACAGCCTCCTCCTTCATCAAACATTCCACCAGATGCTGCATGTGTTCAACTAGACTCCAGAGTTCAGAAATAGTTGAATCTAATAGATCTTACCAAATCAATAGTTATTTCAGTGTAAGAACTAATTCCTGGGGCTTCTATTTTGCCATCTTCCAAGGCATCACTGTCTAATTAGTTGCTTCCAATTTTTGGCAATTATGAATAAAATTTCTATAAGCACTTGTATTCAGGTTCATGCTTAGACATGAGTTTATATGTAACTTGAGAAAACATTTAAGAGTGTGATTGCTGAATCATATAGTAAGACAATGCTTAACCGTATAAGAAGCTGTCAAACTGCCTTCCAAAGTGGCTGTAACATTTTGCATTCCCACTAGCAATGAATGAGGGTTCCTGTTGCTCCACCTCCTTGTCAGCACTTTGTGTTGTTAGTATTTTCAATTTAGCCATCCTAATAGATGTGCAGTGGTATTACATTACTGTTTACATTTGCATTTCTGTAATGACAAATGAAGTTGATAATCTTTTCACTGCTTTTTCCGATCTGTTTACCTTCATTGGTGAGGCATTTACTCATTTTTCCTACCTTTTAATTGGACTGTTTGTACTCTTATTGTTGATATTTTAAGATATCTGTGCATTTTGGATACAAGTCTTTTATGAGACAAGTTTGCAAATATTTTCTCATTGTCCATGGCTCTTTTAATTTTCTTAACATTGTCTTTTTCAGAGCTTAGCTTTATTTATAATAACTCATTTGCATTTAGTAGTAACAGCATTTAAGGTTCTGTATATATGTCTATATGTTTGGCCTCAAATCATGAGTATATTTTTGCTTGTTCATTTTTGTGGATAATTTTCTGGTGTTATATCTAAAAATTCATCACCAAACCCAAAGTCATATAGACTTTCTCATGTGTTTTCTTCTAGAGTTTTGTATTTTGTGCTTTTCATGTACATCTGTAATTCACTTTGGGTTAATTTTGTGAAAGATATTTTCTATTTTTATCTATTTTTCTAAGTCCTATAATTAGACATGTGCAAACTGCCACATTCTACAATTGCTACAGTTAGAGGAAAATACCTCCTCAATAAAATACCAGAGAACTGAATTCAACAGCACATTAAAAGGATTATACATTTTGATCAAGCAAGATTTATGACTGGGATGCAAAGGATGGTTCAATAAATGCAAATCAATCAATGTAATAGAACACATTGACAGAAAGAAACATAAAAACCACATGATCATCTCCACAGATTTAGAAAAAATTGACAAAATTTAACATCTATTCATGATAAAAACTCTCAACAAAATAAGCATAGAAGAAACATAGCTCAACACAGCAAAGGCCATATAAGTAAAACTCACAGCTAACATCATAATCAGTGGGTAAAAACTGAAAGCTTTTCCTCCAAGATCCAGTACAAACCAAGGATGCCTAGTTTCATCACTTCTATTCAATGTAATATTAATGGTCATAGCCAGAGCAATAGATGAGAAAAATAAATAAGAGGCATCCAAACTGTAAAGAAGCAAATTTATATCTGTATGTAGATGTCATGATCATATTGCACAAAACCCCAAAGACTCAACAAAAAATCTGTTAAAACCAATAAACAAATTCAGTAAAGTTGCATGATACAAAATTTACATACAAAATCAGTGCAGCTTTTATACACAAAACACAAGCTATCTAAATAGGAAATTAAGAAAACAACTCTATTTACAACAGCAATAAACTAAACTAAAATAAAATAATTAGGTGTAAACCTAACAAAAGAGGTGAAAGACTTGTACACTAAAAATTAAAATTCATTGGTGAAGAAATTTAAAGATACAGAAAAGTGAAAAGACATCTACATCTATGTTTATGGATTGGAGGAATTAATAGAATTAAAATGTCTATACTACCGAAAATAATATGCAGATACAATGCAATCCCTATCAAAAATCCAATGGCATTTTTACAGGAAATAAAAAAAGAGCTGAACATTCATATGGAACCACAAAAAAAAAAAAAAGAAAAGAAAAACTTTTAATAGCCAAAGTAATCTTGGGCACAAAGAACAAATCAGGAAGCATCACACTTGAAACTATATCTTCAAAATATATATCACAGCTATAGTAATCGAAACAATAAGGGCACTGGCATAAAAACCGACATATAGACAAAGGAAACAGAAGAGAGCCTAGAAATAAATTCATGCATTTGTGGTCATATGGTCTTTGACAACATACCAAGAACACACAAGGGGGAATTGATAGTGTCTTCAATAAAAAGTGTTGGAAAACTGGATATACACTTGCAGAAGGAAGAAATTAGGCCTTATGTTGTACCATGTAAAAAAAAACAAGTAAAAGAAAATTAAGGACTTAAAGTATGACTCAAAATTGTGGAACTACTAGAAGAAAACATGGGGAAAAAGCTTTTCAACATTGGTCTGAGCAAAGATTTTTTGAATATGACACCAAAATCACAGGCAACAAAAACTAAAATAGATGAGTGGGGCTACATCACACTCAAAAGCTTACTGGACAACAAATAGTCAAAAGAATGAAAAGGCAACCCACAGAATAGTAGAAACTGCAAGTCATATATCTGATAAGGGGTTAATATCCAAAATACATAAGAAAACTCAAACAACATTGGGTTGTAGCAAGAAAACAATCCAATTAAAAATAGGCTAAGAAGGTGGCTGTCCCAACCCCTGGAAAAAGCAGGCCCACCAAAAAACAGTGCAGGAACCCCAGGTTAGCACTGCTGCTGCTGCTGCCTACTCCTGTGACATGGCACCAACTCTAGGTACTGGCCCATGCTCCTGCCTTGAGCTCAGAGAAAGCACACACACCTCACACTCAAGGGTGTGGTTACAAGAAGAGTCACCAGCAAAGCCTACAAATAAAGGAGGTAGTCTTTCCCCTCATAGCCTACTCCAGAGTACTAGAAGAAACAAGTGTCCTACCAGATCACCACACATTAATGAAAAACTACTGTAACTGTAAATAAACTGGGACATAAGATACCACCGAAGGAATACATTAATTCTTGAGTAACATATCCCATACAGCAGGAAACACATGAGATGCCTGAAAAAGAATTCTGACTCCTGATCTTAAGAAAAATTCAAGAGATAAGAGAAGACTCAATTGGAGAACACAGGGAAACAAGAAAAAATATCCAGGACATGAAGGAAGAAATTTACAAAGAGGTTAGTAGCTTAAAAGAGAATGTAACACATCTCCCAGAGCTGAAGGATGCACTCAGCTAAATAAAAAACAGAAAAAATAAGCTTGAACAGCACGCTAGAGCAAGCAGAAGAAAGAATTTCAAACTTCAAAGATGTTCTTTTTGAAATAACCCAGTAAGACCAAAAAAAAAAAAAAAAGGGAAAAAGAATTAAACAAAATGAAGAAAATTTAAGAGAGCTAGCAGACAACCTCAAGCACACAAACATCCAAATAACAGGTATTCCAGAAGGGGAGGAGAAAGGAAAAGGCATTGAAAACCTATTTAAGCAAATAATAACAGAGAATTACCTGGGTATAGGGAAAGATGCAGACCTTCAGACCCAAGAAGTGAAAAGATTCCCGAACAGATTCAATTCAAAAAGATCCTCTCCAAGACACATTGTAGTCAAACTGGCAAAACTCACAGACAGGGAACAAATTCTAAAAGCAGCAAGAGAAAAGCATCAAGTCACTTATGAGGGAGCCCCCATCAGACTAACAGTAGACTTCTCAACTGAAACCTTACAAGCCAGAAAAAAAATGGGATGATAAATTTAAAATACTAACAGCTAAAAATTGCTAGCCAAGAATTCTATATCCAGCAATATTATCCTTCAGAAATGAGGGAGAAATAGTGCACTTCCCAGGAAAACAAAAATTATGACAGTTCACTACCACACAACCAGCCCTGCAAGAAATACTCAAAAGAGTCCTTCATCAGGAATCTGAAAAATGATAATCAGTATCACGGATTTACAAGAAAGAGCAAAACCCACCTTTAAAACCAATATGCTAACAAGAAAGAGAAATATGTTAATCATCTCATGTCAAAATACCAACTAACATCAAAGGTGAAAAATAAAAGGGGAAAAAAGGGACAGATCATGTTTAAAATACCTAAGCTAAAAGCAATATAATGTTAGGAATAAAACAGTATCTGTCAATACCAACCCTAAATGTAAATGTGTTGAACTTTACATTCAAAAGACACAGACTGACTGATTGGATTAAAAACCTAGTCCCAACTATATGCTGTCTTCAAGAGACCCAACTCAACTATAAAGACACTCAGAGTCTAAAAGAAAAGGGATGAAAAAAAATATGCAAATGAAAACTCAAAACAGCAGGAGTAGCTATTCTTATATTAGATAAAATATACCTTAAACCAAAAATGATAAAAAGAGACAAAGAGGGACATTATAATGATAAAGGAATCTGTCCAGTTAGAAGACATAACAATCATAAATATGTATGCACCCAACACTGGAGCACCCAGATATGTAAAGCAAATACATTTAGACCTAAAAAAAAAAGACCTCTATAATGAGAACTACAAATCACTACTGAAGGAAATCAAAGAGGACATAAAAAGATGGAAAGACATACCATGCTCTTGGATGAGAAGATGAGAAGAATTAACATTATGAAAATGTCTTTTCTACCCAAAGCAATGTACAGATTCGATGCAATCCCCATCAAATTGCCAATGTAATTCTTCAAAGAAATAAAGAAAGCAATTCTCACATTCATATGAAACTTCAAAAGCCCCAGAATAGCCAAAGCAAACATGAGCAAAAAAAAAAAAAGCTGGAGGCATAACACTACCCAACTTAAAATTATTTTACAAAGCCATAGTAACTAAAACAGCATGGTACTGTCATAAAAACAGACAATCAGATCAATGGAACAGAACTGAAAAACCAGAAATCAACCCACACACTGACAGCCAACTCATCTTTGACATAGGCAACAGAACATAAGTTGAGGAAAGACTACCTATTCAATAAATGGTGCTGGGAAAATTGGACTTCTATACGTAAAAGAATGAAACTGGACCTGCACATCTCACTGTACACCAAAATCAGCTCAAAATGGGTTAAAGACAAATATAAGACCCAAACCCATAAAATTACTTAAGGAAAACATAGGGGAAGCACTCCAGGTAATAGGACTGGGCAAAGACTTTATGAATAAGACCCTAAAAGCAAAAGCAAAAAAAGAAAAAAAATAAATAAATGGGACTATATCAAATAAAAAAGATTCTGCAATCAACAGAGCAGAAAGACAACCTATGGAATGAGAGAAAATATTTGCAAATTATACATCTGACAAGGGATTAATATACAGAATATATAAAAAAACTCAAAAAACTATCCAGTAAAAAAATAATAATAATAACCCAATTAAAAAAATGGGTAAAAGAGATGAATAAATATTTTTCAAAGGAAGACATAGAAATGGCCTACTGATATATAAAAAATTGCTCAACATCACTAGTCATCAGAATAATGCAAATGAAAACCACATTGAGATATCATCTCACCCCAGTTAGAATGGCCATTATTAAAAACAACAGGAACAACAAATGATGGTGAGGGTGTGTGGAAAGGGGAACTCTTAACACTGTTAGTGAGACTGGAAATTAGTACAGCCATTATAGAAAACAGTGCTGAGGTTCCTAAAACAATTACAGATAGAACTGCCATATGATACAACAATCCCACTGCTGGGTGTATATCAAAAGGAATGGAAATCATCATGTCAAAGGGATACCTACTGTAAAGCTAGGGCTATGTCTCACAGAGCCCTTGAGCCCATTGTCCAGACTGGGTCACAAACCCTTCATATGCAGGTCTATGAGCTAGGTAATAGGAAAAGGTCCTTGGAACTGTGGGTAAAAAATAATAGGCTTTTATTATGAGCTAGGAGCAGCTGACCTAATATGGCTTCCCAGAGTGTCCTCGAGAAGCTTCATGCATGTGTGCCGTTAGTCCTTTACACTCAAGTCCATAACTCAGAAAAACACCTGGATGCACATGCGCAATCACAAGGAACACCTGTGCACACGCATATACCCACCTCAGATTATCGGCAAGATCCGATCTTGATGATGCAAACATCAGAGGGGCCCTGACCATTCTTTTTTCTATACTTTCCCAACAATCCACCCCTTCAGATTCCCTTGCTGTACAATATACATGTTCAGAATCTTCCACGATGTTCCCTTAGCAAGGATAAATGTCCCTTATATTCATATAACCTATTGTCTGTTCAATATGCCTTAAGGCTTCTCCTTAAGGCTTGTCCTGTACTTCTGTCCTTTCAACTATTAGCTGCACATGTCCAGTTAGTTGTCATCATTGGTGTCATTTTCAATGGGAATCTTGTAGTCATACAGATGGGAAGTTCAGTGCATATTCAGTAACCTGACACATTGATCACACGAACGTATGTGTGTCCCCAGTCAACTCTGGGCTGTGACTGCAGCCAGAACAATATGGGTGAAAATACAGAAGGGTTATTGGTACCAATAAGGGAAGTTCTCACCCATCTGGTAAGATACATACCAGTTTTCCATTCTGAGAAAGGATGATTGCAGGAATAGATATCTTACCTAGTTTATGATACCATACTTTATCTGCTAACACTGCTGGATCTGTAGGTTCTACATGTAAGAGTATAGGGGAACTCATAATTGGCCATAATGATAATACAAATATCCCCTTTGGAAGAGAGTGCTTATCTGTTCCAGGTCATGTTACCTTTACTCGATGAGGCCAGGTACTTGTCACCCGAGGTGAAACTTGTAAGTCTTCTTCTAATCCTTTCCCCCAAGGCCCTATTAGGCCTACCCAGCATATATGGGTCTTCTATTCTCCAAGGCCATTCCCATTGTATTGTCTGTCTCTGTTTCAAACAGGTTGGGGCCAGTAAGAGAATATTTCCATTATTGCCATATCCTGGCTTCAAAAGCTTATCTTTAGTAGTGACTTGCAGTTGTATAGGTGCTGCAGCCCTATGCAACAGAGCTTCCACTTGAGAGGGCCAGCTGTTGCAGGGTCTCTCATTTAGAATCCTGACTGTCAGCCATAACCACCATGTCCACCCCTTCAGGGATGGGAGTTGGGCAGATAGCCTTAGTCCTTTTTTAAAAGACCATTGTACCATGCAGTCATTCCTGCTGCCTGGGGATGATATGGCACAAGTAACTTCCACTGAATAGACAACTGGGAGACCCACCTCTGATCCCCATGTCCAGTAAAGTGGGTTCCATTATCACTCTCTATGACTACAGGCTGGCCATAAAAGGCCATAAGGCTATTCAATGCCCTCACAGTTTTTACCTGGTCTGGGGCCTTACAGGCCATACAAACAGAAGACCAGTAGCTGTATCAACAGCTGTGAAGATGTATCTGAAATTCTCTGACATTTGTAGTGGTCCAACAAAGTCCACTTGCCATTGGGTCAGGGGCACCCTTCCTCAAGTTATTTGCCCATCTGTATGGGGCACCCACCAGGGGTGTGGACTCCCTTGAGCACACACTGGACAAACATGACAGGTGGTCACTACATCTCCCCATGTTATAGGCAGGGCCCATCTTTTAGCCATCATCCACATGGTTTTGCTGCCAGCATGCTACATTCATCGATGTAACCACTGCACTACATCAGCAGCTGGGGCTTTTTCCAGCCACCTTATCTTAGCCAAGGCATCAGCTTCATCATTTCCTGGACTGGCTAAGAGGAAGTGTCCTGTGACATGGAAAAGAGTTACCTCTATCGCATGCCCCAATTACCATAACTCTTGCCACATGGCTTGTCCCCACAGGGGACAGTGGCCTACCATCCACCATTGATATTTCCAAGTAGAGATCCAATGGGTTAAACCTTTGTACACAGCCCAGCTGTCAGTACAGATGGTTAATGGTCCAGGCTCATTTTCTATCACCATCCATACTGCTCTCAATTCAGCCCATTGACTGCTTTGCCCTGTGCTATTTTCATACCACATGGTGTCTGTTAAGGGCTGGGCATCAACAACTGTCCATGACGCTGAGGGTCCTATGCTAGAGCCATCTGTATACCAAGTTTGTTCTGTGATGGGTCCCTGTCCCTCA
This sequence comes from Cynocephalus volans, assembly GCF_027409185.1. Taxonomy (NCBI): domain Eukaryota; kingdom Metazoa; phylum Chordata; class Mammalia; order Dermoptera; family Cynocephalidae; genus Cynocephalus; species Cynocephalus volans. The sequence goes on from NC_084478.1 coordinate 96,032,393, forward strand.
AGGAAAGGTGTAGCCTCCACCTCCATGGGTAACGGTTGTGCCAAAGTTTCCTCTACAACCACTGCTGGGTCTAGCACAGTTTGCAACTCTTTGGACAGAGGACTCATTGACACTATGCTTCTTTGTTCTATATATGCTGCCCATTTAGACAGAGTAGGAGTCTGAGCTGTGCCCATTTTAGGCTGGTTTGCCCACATGTGCATCCAGCCTACTATGGGGTATACCATCCTTACTAGGACTTTGGCAGTTCCTATGATAGCTTCACTGGCTATCAAGGCAGAATACACAGCCACTAACTGTTTTTCTATTAGAGAATAACACACTTCAGAGCCCTGCCAGAGCTGAGACCAGAACCCTACAGGTGTTTAGAATCAGTCTTGTCTCTACCACAAACACCATTCTAACCCCTCTTGGGGTTATATGTACGTCTAATTCAAAAGGCTTAGTGGGATCAGCCACTTGTAAAGCCTGTGCTTGCTATATTGCCCTTTTTGTAGCCCAGTAAGCCTGTCCTACTTCCTCAGTCCAATCCCAGGGGGCTGCTTTCTTTGTTAATGTATACCATTGGTGTGACATTTGGGCCATATGGGGTAAAAATCTCTCCAATACCAAAAAAGTCCCAAAAAGGTCTGTAGCTGAGCTACTGTTGTGGGCCAAGGGTATGCCTGTATCTTGTCTATAATAGCTTCTGGGATGACCCTCATCTTATCCAACCAGACCACTCCTAAAAATTTGACTGGCAGCCTAGATCCTTGCACTTTGGCTGTGTTTGTGGCCCACCCATATTGTTCCAAATGACTTAGCAGCATTGGAGCTGCCTGAGTTAAATCCGAAAGAAAATCAGAGGTTAGTAATACATCATCAATGTAACTGTGCTAGGCCTAGGCCACTTGGCTAAGTCCCCAGCCACTAAACGATGATGGATGGTTGAGCTATGCAGATAACCTTGGGGCAATACATGAAAGGTCCACTGCTTCCCTTCCCAGGTGAAGGCAAACAGATCTTGGCTATCAGCCATGATTGGAATAGAGAAAAAAGCATTTTCAAGGTCCAACACATAATGATAAATCCCCAGCTGAGTCATCAGCTGATCCATCCAGTCGTGAACTGAGAGCATGGCTGTATGCAAAAGAGGCACTACTTTGTTTAGTTCTCAATAATCTACAGTCATTCTCTAGGTACCATCAGGCTTTTACACTGGCCGTACTGGAGCATTAAATGGGCTATGAGCTAGATGAATAACGCCAACTTTCTCTAACTCCATTATAGTGGCACCTGTCTCTGTATGTCCTCCTGGCAGGCAATATTGCTTTACATTAACTACACATCTTGGCTTGGGTAACACCTGTGGGTCATGTTTAGCATATCCCCATATCACAGGCTTTACTGTCCGTACTCACAGCTGAAACTCTCCAACTGTTTGCAGGTGCAAACCATAAACTTCATCCATACCCAAGATGTATTCAGCTACTGGGGATATATATATACAGTATCACACAAGGAGGCAATCATCCTATGCCAAATGGCAATGACACAGCTTTGACATCAATCATATGTCCTCCATAGCCATCTACATGAACTGTGGCCCCTGGAAACTTATCTGGATTGCCATAAATCAGGCTACATTCTGTGCCTGTATCCACCAATGTCAAAATACACTGCACATTTGCCTTCAACCAATGTATTGCCAGTTCAACGTGAGGCCTCCTGTCCTTGCCTGTCCCCCCAAAATGAGTACCTTGGCCTGCTCCCTAATCAAAATGGAACAATTCATCTGCCTCCTCGGGAGCAACCAAAAAATCCTTTAAATCCACTGAGTGTACCTTGCTATCTATTTCCGGACGTTTAGTGAAATGCTGTTCATGGCACAATTGCTGCCACAAGGCAAACAGGACAACATTTGGCTGCCAGTCAATTTTCTTACTATCAACCCCTGCTACAAGCAAGTCAAGCCACATCTACTTATGGCTAGTCTTGCTTGGTCCCTTTGGGATAAAATCCTGAGTATTTCTTGGGGGTTTGGTCTTAGCCACCTTTTGGACCCCTTTTGCTTGTCTGTTATCCTCTACTACACCCAGGCTGGCTATCATGGTCGTTACCTCATGTATAGGATGACCAATGTATGGGGCCAGTATGGCCATCAGTGACCCAAAGGATGTTGATAGGGCATTTTGCAGCACTATGTCTCTCATGCTGCCTGTAAAATTTTCATCTTCTGGGCCATGGGTGCTCCCATTAAACATGGACTGCCATATCCCCAGCTCCCGAATTATTTGTACTAACTCAGCCTATCTTTGCCATTTCCTAACAATCTTGGGCAGTTCTCCAGCATTTGCCCACATGGTTTGAGCAACTGCATTCACCCATTCCATTAAGGAGTGATTACCAGGTCTTTGTGCATATCTGTGGCTATTCTATAGCCAGTGCCTCAGGGACAGCTGTATGGTAATGGAAGCCAATTTTTTCATCTTCTCACCAGAGCACATCACACTATCCACCCCTAGACCCCACGATCACAGTGCCAAGCAGCCAGGGGCTCCACCTGTTTCTGCCGTAACTGTCTCCCCAAGTCAACCAATTCAACCTGGGTATATGGGACATAGGTAGTGAATTGGGTCTCCTGTGGATTGCCTGCCAGTTGTCTGCCTAGTCCCATAGGCTGCTCATGCTTCACTTTCTGATTCACAGCAGGTCATGCCTGGAGATGCATGGTCTCCCCTAACTCACCACTGGGTTTGTCATCTTCCCTGGTGTGAGACGCAGGAGTGGCCAGCCGCTGCACGTCATCCTCCAGGACATTTATCTGCACTCCCAACAACTCTGTTTTCTGCTTCAAATCTTGATCAGCTTGCAGTATAGTGAGCAATAGCCAGGCTCTGGTCAGCAGAAAAGTGGCCACTGGGCACCACATACTCAAGGAATGCCATATTTCCTCCCCCTCCCAAGGGGTTCTCCACTGTAGTGCCTGGTCTATGCTGACTTGAAGTATAGTGAGCAGCAGCCAGATCCCGTTCTACAGGAAAGTGGCCATAGGGCACAACATATTCAAGAGTAGCCACATTTCTTCCTTCTCCCAAGTGGCTTTTGGCTTCCATACCTGCTCAGGATCCTGCCAAAACTATGCCAATTATGAAGCTAGGGCTAGGTCTCACAGACCCCTAGAGCCTGTTATCCAGACTGGGTCACAAACCCTTCACACACAGGTCTACGAGCTAGGTAATAGGAAAAGGTTCTTGGAGCCGTGGGTGAAGAAATAATAGGCTTTATTCAGAGCTAGGAGCAGCTGACCTAATATGGCTTCCCCGATCATCCTTTAGAAGCGTCACACATTTGCTCCATTAGTCCTTTATACTTAAGTCCATAACTCAGAAAAACACCTGGATGATGCACTTGCACAATCGCAAGGAACACCTGTGCACATGCGCATATCCACCTCAGATGCTTGGCAAGACTCCGAACATCCGAGGGGCCCTGACCATTTTTTTTCTTTATTTTCCCAACACCTACACTCCTATGTTCATTGCAGCTCTATTCACAATAGCCAAAATATGCAACCAACCTAAATGATCATCAATGAATGACTAAATAAGAAAAATGTGGTATATATACACAATAGAGCACTACTCAGCCATAAGAAAAGAATAAAATTCTGCCATTTGCAGCAATATGGATGAGTCTGGTGAAAATTATGTTAACTGTAATAAACCAGACAGAGAAAGAGAAATACTGCATGTTCTCACTTATAACTGGGTGCTAAGAAAGAAAGAAAGAAAAGAAAAGAAAGAGAGAGAGAGAGAGAAAGAAAGAAAGAGAGAGAGAGAGAAAGAGAGAGAGAGAAAGAAAGAAAGAAAGAAAGAAAGAAAGAAAGAAAGAAAGAAAGAAAGAAAGAAAGAAAGAAAGAAAGAAAGAAAGAAAGAAGAAAAGAAAAGAAAGAAAAGATCTAAATAATTCCTTGAACTTCAACTTTCAGAAAACTAGAGATGGGGGTGAGGCTGGGCGGGGGGGTTGGGGAGGGATAGGTTGGAGAAAGGGCATAAAGAATAATAATGAGCTTATAATAAATAATATTAAAAAGAAACAGGCTAAGGACCTGATTAGACATTTCTTCACCAAAGACATAAAAATGACTAACAGGTATATGAAAAGGTGCCCAACATTACTAATCATTAGGGAAATGTGAATCAAAGCCACAATAAGATATCACCTCACACTTGTTCATTTAGCTATTATTAGGAAGACAAAAGATAAAAATTATTGGATGTGAAAAAAAGAGAACCCTGTACCTGTTGATGGGAAGAAAATTTGGTACAGTCATTAGGAAAAACTTTACAGATGTTACTCAAATAATTAAAAACATAACTACCATATATGATTTAGCCATCCCACTTCTGGATATATATGCAAAGGAAGTAAACCCGAATCTCAAAGAGATACTTGCACTACCACTGCAACCTTATTCATGATAGCAAAGCCATGGAAGCAACCTAAATGTTCATCAAGAGATAGAGAAAAAAATATGCTTATAAGTGTATATGTAATATAATGTATAATAATATAATATTTTCATATAATATAAAATATATATTATACATATTATATATAATGTAATATCATTCAAACTTTATTTCTTTAAATTTTTTCATTTATTATCAGAATATTCATTCTTACAAATCGTGATATTTCTTTATGCCCATTACCATACCTATCATTTCCTAACCCCCCCATTCCCTACCCCTCATCTCTAGTATCCTTAGTTTTGTTCTCTCCTTCTGAAACCTCAACATATTGTTGTCTTTTTTCTTTCTTTCTTTCTTTCTTTCTTTCTTTCTTTTCTTTCTTTCTTTCTTTCTTTCTTTCTTTCTTTCTTTCTTTCTTTCTTTCTCTCTCTTTCTTTCTCTCTCTCTTTCTTTCTTTCTCCTTCCTTCCTTCCTTCCTTCCTTCCTTCCTTCCTTCCTTCCTTCCTTCCTTCCTTCCTTCCTTCCTTCCTTCCTTCCTTCCTTCCTTCCTTCCTTCCTTCCTTCTTCTCTCCTGTCTCCCTCCCTCCCTTCCTTACTTCCTAGCGGCCAGTTATGAGTGAGAACATGTGGTACTTCCGTTTCTTTGTCTGAGTTATTTCACTTATAAATTACACCAGACTCATCCAGGTTGTTGCGAATGGCAGAATTTCATTCTTTTTAATGGCTGCATAGTATTCTGTTGTGTATATATGCCATATATTCTTTATTCAGTCATCCATTGATAGACAGTAAGTCTGGTTCCATGTTTCGGCTATTGTAAACAGAGCTGAAATGAACATGTGAGTGCAGGTATCCCTTTGACATAATAATTTACAATCCTCTGGATATATACCCAGAAGTGGGATTGCTGGATTATTTGGTAGCTCTATGTATTTGTTTAAGAAACCTCCTTACTGTTCTCCATAATGGCTGTGCTAAATTACAGTCCCACCAACAGTGTTAAGAGTTTCCCTTTCCACATATCCTTGCCATGTTTGTTATTCTCAGTCTTTGTAATAATGGCCCTTCTAACTAGGGTGAGATGATAGCTCAATGTGGTTTTGATTTGCATTTCTCTGATGGCTAGTGATGCTGAGCGTATTTTCATGTATCTGTTGGCCATTTGAATGTCTGCCTTTGAAAAATGTCTATTCATTTCCTTTACCCATTTTTTAATTGTATTATTTATTTTTTTTTACTATGTATTTTCTTGAGTTCCTTGTATATTTCAGTTATTAATCCCTTGTCAGATGCATAGATTGCAAATATTTTCTCCCATTCCATAGGTTCTATTTCTGCTCTGTTGATTGTTTCCATTGCTATGCAAAAGCTTTTTAGTTTGATATAATCTCATTTATTTATTTTTTCTTTCATTGCTAATGCTTCTGGGGTTTTATTCATAAAGTCTTTGCCCAGTCCTATTACCGGGACTGTTTCCACTTTATTTTCCTTTAGTAATTTTATGGTTTCAGGTCTTGTATTGAAATCTTTAATCTATTTTGAGTTGATTTTGGTATAGTGTGAGAGGTACAGGTCCAGTTTCATTTTCTGCATATGGATGATCAATTCTCCCATCACCATTTATTGAAGAATCTGTCTTTTCCACAATGTATGTTCTTCCTGCCTTTGTCAAAGGTCAGTTGGCTGTAAGTATGAGTGTTGAGTCCTGGGTTTTCTATTCTGTTCCATTGATCTGAGTGTCTGTTTTTATGCCAGTACCATGTTGTTTTGGTTACAATAGCTTTGTAATATAATTTGAAGTTGGGTGGTGTTATGCCTCCAGCTTTATTTTTTCTTGCTTAGTATTGCTTTAGCTATTTGGGTTCTTTTGTTGTTCCATCTGAATGTTTGGATTGCTTTTTCTATTTCTGTGGAGAATGTCATTAGTATTTTGATGGGGATTGCATTGAATCTGTAGATTGCTTTGGGTAGAAAGGACATTATCACAATGTTAAGTATTCCCATCCAAGAGCATGGTATGTTTTTCCACTGTATTCTGTCCTGTTTAATTTCTTTCAATAGTGTTTTGCGGTTCTCGTTGCAGAAATCTATGACCTCATTGGTTAAATTGATACCTAGGTATTTTATTTTTTTTGTGACTATTATAAATGTACTTGTTTTATTGATTTCATTTTCTACTACATTGTTGTTGGAGTGTAAAAATGCAATTGACGTTTGGGTGTTGATTTTGTATGCTGCAACATTACTGAAATTGATATTCAACTGTAAGACTTTTTTGGTAGACTGTATACATTTTTCTATATAAAAGATCACGTCAACAACAAACAAGGAAGGACAGTTTGACCTCATCCTTTCCAATCTTGATGACATTTATTTCTTTGTCTTGCCTGATTGCTCTGGGCTTTTCTTTGTTGGAAGATTGCTGATTACTGCTTCAATTTCATTGCTTATTATTGGTCTGTTCAGATTCTCCATTTCTACTTGGTTCACACTTGGTAGTTTGTATGTGTCCAGAAATTTTTCCATTTCCTCCAGGTTTCCATATTCGTTGATGTACAGTTGTGTATAATAATCTCTAATGATTTCTTGTATTTCTGTGGTATTGATTATATAATCTCCCTTTTCATCTCTGATTTTTCTTATTTGAGTCTTCTCTCTTCTTTTTATATTTTATTTATTTTTTTTTTTGCTTGTTTGTTAACATAGCTAATGGTTTGTCTATTTTATTTATCTTCTCAAAAAACCAACTTTTTATTTCATTGATCTTTTGTACTGATTTTTGTGTCTCTATTTTATGCAGTACTGCCCTGATTTGTGACCTGATATGTGGTTTATGCCAGAGAATGATCCAAGTGCTGATGAGTAGAATGTGTATCCTCTAGTTATTGGATGAAATATTCCATAGATATCTGCCAGGTCCAATTGGTCTAAGGTATAATTTAAATCCTGTTTTTTTGTTGATTTGCTGCCTGTAAGATCTGTCCCATTCTGAGAGAGGGGTGTTCAAGTCACCCACTACTACTGTATTTGGGTCTATCTCTTTTTTGGGGTCTAAGAGTGTTTGCTGTACATATCTAGGTGCTCCACTGTAGGGTACACACATATTTTTAATCATTATGTCCTCTAACTGGATAGATCCCTTTATCATTATATAATGGCCTTCTTTATCTCTTTTTACGGTTTTTGGTTTGAAGTCTATGTTATCCGATATAATAGCTACCCCTGCTTGTTTTTGGTTTCCATTTACATGGTATATCTTTTGCCATCCTTCACTTTTAATCTGTTTGTCCTTACAGGTGAGACAAGTCTCTTGTAGACAGCATATAGTTGGCTCTAGCTTTTTAATCCAATTAGTCAGTCTATTCCTTTTTAACGGGAATTTTAATAAATTTATTTGTGGGATTGTTATTGTCAGGTATTGCTTTATTTCTGTCATTTTATTGCTTTTGGTTTAGATGTTTTAAATATCTTTTGTTCCTTTCTTCCACTTTTAATTTTTATCTTCAATGTTATTTGGATTTTTGAAGTGGCATGATTTAGCTTCTTTCTCTTTGTCATGTGCATTTTTGTTTTAAAGAATGGTTTTGGTCTTTCTTGTGAATTTGTGACATTGATTATCATTTTTCTCATTCCAGATGCAGGACTCCTTTGAGTATTTCTTGCAGGGTTGATAGTGTGGTAGTGAACTCCCATAATTTTTGTTTGTCAGGGAAATACACTATTTCTCCCTCATGTCTGAAGGATAATCTTGCTGGATGTAGGATTCTTGGCTGGCAATTTTTTTTTCTTTTAGTTTTTTCAGTATATCACCCCATTTTCTTTTGGCCTGTAAGGTTTCAGTAGAGAAATCTGCTCTTGGTCTGATGGGGCTCCCTTATAGGTGACTTGGAACGTTTCTCTTGCTGCTTTTAAAATTCTCTCTTTGTCTGTGAGTTTGCCAGGTTGACTATCACATGTCTTGGAGAGGATCTTTTTCGATTGAATCTGTTTGGGGGTCTTTGGGCTTCCTGGATCTGAAGGTCTGCAATCCTCCCTATACCTGGGAAGTTTTCTGTTATTACTAACTTGAATAAGATTTCAGTGCATTTTCCTATTTCTTCTTCTTCTGGAATTCCCATGATTCAGATGTTTATGCACTTGAAGTTTTCTGCTAGCTTTTTAAAATTTTCTTTATTTTTTATTTTATTTTTTCCTTTTTCTTGTCTGCCTGGGTTACTTCTGAAAAACCATCTTCTAGTTCTGAGATTCTCTCTTCTGCTTGCTCTAGCCTACTGCTCAAACTTTCTGTTCTGTTACTTATTTCATTGAGAGAATCCTTCATTTCTAGGAGTTCTGCTGCATTCTTTCTTAAGGTATTAATCTGTCTGTAAACTTCCTCCTTCATATCTAGGGTATTTTTTTTTTGTTTCAGTGTGTTCTGTAGTTGATTCTTCTCTTATTTCTTGGAGTGTTCTTAAAATCAGTGCTTAGAATTCCTATTCAGAGAACTTGAAGATTTCTTGCACCATGGGGTTTGGTACTTGAGGAATACCATACACCTTTGGTGGTGTCATATCTTCTTGTTTATTTGTAGTTCTTGTATTTTTATGGTGATGTTTGGTCATCTGGTAGAACACTTAATTCTTCCATCAGTCTGGAGAGGGTTGTTAGGGGGAAGACTTCCTCCTCTGTTTGTAGATTCTGCTGGTGATTCTTCTCTTATCAATACAATTGAATGTGTGATGTGCTGCCTTGTCTCTTGTTTGGTCAGCGTGCGGGTCCTGTGCACACTCATCTGTGTGGCCTGCACAGTAGTTCAGTGGGGCACGTGAGCCCCTCTGGTGCTCAGTTGTGAGCAGGGCTTTCAACTACATTGGTCCCTGGGTGCAGCTCAGGATAGGTGTACACTCACCTCTCAGGCTGATGCAGTGGTTCCATGGGGCCTGCAAGCCCCTCAGGTGCTTGGGTTTGGGTGGGGCCTGCAGCTGCCTATTCAAATGTGAAAAAGAAGAAAATTCTACCTTTTGCTACAACTTGGAGGACATTACACTAAGTGAAATAAGTCAGTCAAAAAAAGGACAAATACTGCATGATTCTGCCTACATGAGTTATCTAAAATAGTTCATCTTTTAGAAGTAAAAAATAGAAAGGTGGTTACCAGGAAAGGAGGGTGAGGCAACGGGGGAGTTGTTGTTCAATAGTTATAAAGTTACAGCTATACAAAATAAATAAGTTCTAGACATCTGCTGTACAACATAATACCCCTAGTTAATGATATAGTTATGTGCATTTAAAAATTTGTTAAGAGGGTAGATCTCATGTTAAATATTCTAATGCAAAACAACAACTACAAAACCAATGGGATCTGATATGGATTTTGTCCTCCAGGTTTTTTATATTAGTAACTCGATCCCTATTGTGACTGTTAAGACGGTGAAACCCTATTACAGTAATTGAAAGGTTGGGCCTCGAAAGGTGGTTAGATTCTGAACGCCATGCCTAGTGAATGGATTAAAAATGGTGGTCATGGGCATGGTTCTGAAGTCTTTAAAAGGAGAGCAGTGAGACTCTCTCTGCTCCACCATTTTTCTGCCATGTGACACCCCTGGGCCACTGTCACTACCACTAAGACCCTCACTAGATGTGTTCCCTGGTCTTTAGACTTCCCAGCCTCCGAAACGGTAAGCAATAAATTTTGTTTCCTTTATAAATCACACAGTTTCAGGTATTTTGTTATAAGCAACAGAAACGGATTAATACAGGACCCAGGAAAAATTTGGAGGTAATGGATATGTTTATACCTCAATTGTGGTGATGGTCACATGGGTGTATGTATATATCCAAAGTCATCAAATTTTATATATTAAGTATGTGCCTTTTTTTGTTTTATCAATTGTATCAAAATGATGCTGTGAAAAAATAAAATAAAAAGAACTTATCATCAGTTATCTGAGGCACTATTTCAGGCAGCTTGACACAAATGGTACTGGATCTTATCCAATTATCCAAGACGTGATAGTAGCAAAAATAAATAAATTTGTTAATCTAATGGCCGTTTTCCCAAATGTAATTTAAAATATCAATCCACATATTAAGGAAGTTCAAGGAGCAGCAAATAATAATAATAATAAACGAGAAAAATCCTACTATACCCCACTAAAATAAAATCAATAAAAAACAGTGAAGCCACAGCAGGTGCCTAGGTGAGCCTCACCTTGCATGGCAGCAGAGTCAAAGGCCTCTGACAGAACTGCCCACAAGCCCCAGCAGGTGCCAAGATGAGTCAAGCCCCTTTTCTAGGTCCTTCTTGACCTAGAAAAAGTTGTTTATCTTCTCTGTACTTCATTCATCTTATCTTAAAGTTGTACAGTGTAAGTCTTCCCATCCAGACAAGATGTGCCTCATCTGTCTGCCACAGTAATAGAAACCCGCACTGTTAGCCTCCCCACTAACCAGTACTGTAAACCATGGAAATGGTTCAAGAGGCAATCAAAGTTTACTGTGAAAGGTGGTAAGAAGGGAAACTGATTTGGGGTCACCAGACTGGTGGAATAACAGCTGGCAGGGCTTCTTGTGTCCCCCCACACAATGGGAAGGCTAGCCCCACTTGGTCCAGCCTCATACCAAGGAACAGAAAGCATCCCAGGGAGGCTTGTTCCTCTACCAGATCCCTCTAAGGAAATCAGGTCCCTCTGACAAAACCAGTCAAGCATGGCAACACCAGCGAGGAGAATCAATCTGTCAGTTGGGAGCCCAGCCAAAAATAAGCAGCCAGGGAAATCACTTTCCTTCCCAGCCAGGCCCGAAACTCTCCTCATCCACCTTGAGTCACTGGGGCAGTCAAACTGACTGAACCAGCAAAAAGAACAGGGCCAAAACAAGGCTGCAGTCTGGGAAAACTCCTTATCCCTGAAGCCCAAAACTCCCCTCCCCTACGCAAAGACACCCATATAACCAGGTAGGCAGAACAGAAAAAAATGGAACCATTCATAGCAAACAGCCTGGTTGGATAACTCATTTTGTCCCTAGGGATCCAAACACTCTCCTCTTCTGCTCAGACACACAGAGGTAAGCAGGTGAGTGTCAGGCAAAGGGGACCCAATCACAGCAAGCTGCCAGGTCTGAGAAACCTCTTGGTCACCACCAACATGAACTTTCTTCTCCTGCCCAAAGATCCCAAGGTGGGCAGATAAAACTTGCAAAAAGGATGAAGTCATAGCAAGTGATTCGGTCCAAGAAGGCTCTTTTTTCTTGTGGATCTGAAACTTTCCTTCCTGGCCAAGAGACACAGGGACATGCAGACCGAGGAAAAAGGCAGAGCTATAGCAAGCTAGGGTAAAAGTTTTTATCTTTGTGAGACAGACTCTCCTCTCCCTACTAAACACACACACACACACACACACACAGCATGTGGAAAGAAATGAACAGGAGCAGGCAAAAGGGATGCAGCTGCAACAAGTGGCCCAGTTCTCGAAGCCTGTGTGAGACTCTTGGTGGTGAGACTCTCTTTCACTGGGCACAGAAACATGGGGCATTTGGGGACACACGTTGGGAGATCCCACCCCAACCCTTTTCATCACAGAGAAACTCAAGGATAAGGCCTGTGGAAACTGTTCAACTTTTTCAGGCAACAATGGCAGGGAATAGTGAACGTCCTGAGACAACAAATAAACAAAGCAGACCAAATGACAACACAAAGCCTCCAGAAATTAAAATGTTTTGAGAATCACAGCACAAAAAGATAGGGCAACACCTGGGTAAACAAACTTAAACATCGTGTCTGCTTACTAAATTAAAGGTTTAAATGTGACTTAGAGCCTCCTAACATGACAGAGAAAAAGTACACGTTACAGTCTAAAATCATCATTCATACCAAGAACCAAGAAAACTAAAACTGGAATGAGAAAAGACAATTAACTGATGGCAACAGAAACTTCAGAGCAAACAACACGAGAGATAAAGAATATTTCATAAGAATAAAAGAATCAGTCCAGGAAGACATTGAGATCTTAAATGTGTAGGCACCAAACAAAAGGACTTAAAACTATATAAAGCAAAAACTAATACATCTGGAAGGAGAAACAGACAAATCCACAATTTTAGTTGAGCCTTAAACAACAGCTCTCAACAACTGAGAGAACTATCAGATAGAAAATCACCAAGGACATAGAAGAGCTGAACAACACCATCAAACAGTAACTAACTGACATGTATAGAACACTCCACTCATAAAGAGAAAAATAGTATTTTGGGGGCTGGCTGGTTAGCTCAGTTGGTTAGAGCACACAGTCTTGTAACACCAAGGACCCAGGTTCAGATCACCATACCAGCCATCCGCCAAAAAAAAAAAAAAAAAAAAAAAAAGAATAGTATTTTTTATAGGTCCCATGGATCATTTGCCAAGATAGACCTTATGTAGGGCCATAAAACACACCTCAAAAACTTTAAGATTAAAATAATACAGAATGTGGTCTCTGACCATAATGGAATCAAACTAGAAATCAATAACAGAGAGACAATAGGAAAGTCTCTAACCACATGAAAATTAAATAACATATATCAAATCATTAAATAACACATCAATAACATCAATGAGGAAGTCTCTCAAAGGAAATAAAAAATACAAGAAGTAAAGGAAAGCAGAATATCAAATTATGTGGGATACAGCCAAATCAGTGCTGAGAGAGAATTTGCAGCACTAAATGTTTGCATTACAAATTAGGAAAGTTTTCAAATATTGACTCAACTTTCTACTTCAAGAGAGCAAAATAAATCTAAAGCAATCAGAGGAATGAAATAATAAAGATAAAAATAGAAATAAATGAGATTGAATACAGGAAAAAAGTAGGTGATATCAATGGAACAAAAAGCTAATTCTTCAAAAGAATAACACTGATAAACTTCTAGCAAGACTGACAACAGTAAAAAGAGAGAAGATACAAAGCAGAAATAAAATAAAGTTTATCACTACAGATCCTGCAGCCATTAAAATGCTAATAAGATAATACTATGAACAACTTGACGCTCATATATTTGGTAACTTAGAAGAAATGCACCAATTCCTCCTAAACCACAAACTACCAAAACTCAACCAAGACAAAATAGACACTTGGAATAGACTTATAACCATAAAATAAATTGAATTTCTAATTAAACGTCTTCTAAAAAGCAAAATCTAGGCCTAGATTATTTCAATGTAGCATTCTAACAAATATTTAAAGATCGATACTGTTTTTTCACAATTTCTTTCAGAAATAGAAAAGGATGGAAGACTTCTCAACTCATTCTATGAAGCCAGTACTAACCTGATACCAAAATCTGACAAAGATGTGTACAAAAAGCAAACTATAAACAAGTATTTGACTCTTATGGTAGCTACACAAACCTACACATGTTATAAAATAGTATAAAGCTAATTACACACACACACACACACACACACACACACACACACAAATGAGTACAAGTAGAACTAGATAAATCTAAATAAGACTGGTAGATTGTAACAATGTCGATATCCTGGGTATGATATTGTGCTACAACTTTGCAAAATGTTATCTTTGAGGAAAGAGCAGAGAGTAGAAGGAATATCTCTGTATGATTTTTTACAACTGCATGTGAAAATCCACAACTCTCTTACAAAATTTTAATTGAAAATAAGTGTGATAGTAGAAAGAAGACTGGATTAAGAGTCAAAGAATCATAAAATCATTGGATTGGAGAAATGTAAGGTACCACAGGGATCATCTTGACTAAAATCTTAGTTGACAGAGGAGGAAACATATTTTTTCCAAGGTCACAAAAAAAGTTAGTGACAGAGTCAGAAAACCTGAGCTTGTCCCATCTCTGCCATTTATGAGCTGTGACCTTATGCAACTCACTTAACTTCGCTTAGTCTGTTTCTTTATCTGTAAATTACGGTTAATAAAATCATCCCCAACAGCTTTATGAGGATTCTTATAAGGACTATAGGGTTCAAGTGAGATAACCTATGTGAAATTGCTTTTAAAACTATAAAGTTCTATCTGCTTCAGAATAATAAAAACAAACTAATAATTATGAAAGTGCTTTTAAAAGATAACAACAGCTTCATAAAATGTGAGTAATTACAATGAAGAAAAAGATGGTCAGAATAAATTTGTTAGGAAAAAGTTTTTCTTTTTTATTTCAAAGCTTTGTAAGCTTAAAATTTTTATTAGCTTTAAGGAAGTCTATTATAGAAGAAGTGGCTCCTTTATTTAATATAACTTGACCATAGGAAGGTAATTTGTTTCACTGAAAGTAAACATTGTTCGGTTTGATTCCTTTGATTTGTTATTCATGGTATATTTTAAACAAAACAAGAAGAACACTATCCAAAATGGATGTTGTTAATGTGTGTTTTGCCCCTCCTCTCAAAAATATGTTTGTTTTGCGGCTAATTACTGCCAAAGTGTATTTTTAAACTAAGAGTTTATTCATGAGATATGAACAGTAATGATTAAAACAATTCAGAGGTCAAAATTCCTCTTTCAATTAAGTTATTTTGAATTCACTTAGTATATTAAATCACTGACTCATATTTGTATCAGTTGAACTTTTAAGTTGTATATCTATACCTTTTCTCTATGTTCAAGCCCTATTAGGAAAAAATGTAATAATTTTCTGGTCACATATTGAGGCATTAGATCCTTTTCCTGCCATTTCCATGTGCTTATTGCCTAAATTAAATGATCCATAATGACAGTATTCAATTATTTTACGAGAAGATGAATCAGCATGGTACCCTATTAACTTTGAAGGGTGCAGGGCTACAGAAATTGCTAGCTAGCAAACCTTTAGCTATTAAAAAGTACTTATTAAAGGGGAAGGAGGGAAGAAAGATCTTGTTTGTATTCTATTAAATATCTCGTGATGAAAATAAATGTAGCATTTTTAGCAATTTTATTATCCATAAGAAAAAACCTGTCCTAGTCAACTATTTATAAAGTGAAAGTCTAATAGGTGCACCCCCGCAACTCCCATTTTATAATTTTTAAAGCTTTACATGGTACAAGCGGTATTTGAAGGAGGTTAACATATCTTAACATAATAATATATAGCCTCTTAGTTTCTGTTACTAAGTATTTGTAATTTATTAAGTTAGTTTGTATTTACAATAAATTTTTAGACATTCAGTAACCATGGCTGACAAATTTTGAATCAAAGTTAAAAAAATGTATGCATGGTATTTCTTGGGAACCTGAACGGTAATAGAAGTCTAGTAATCAAAATGCAGTGTATGCTT
Organism: Cynocephalus volans; assembly: GCF_027409185.1. Lineage (NCBI taxonomy): Eukaryota > Metazoa > Chordata > Mammalia > Dermoptera > Cynocephalidae > Cynocephalus > Cynocephalus volans. Next base: position 96,048,095 of record NC_084478.1, read on the forward strand.
TAAAGATTCAGATTTCCATTACTATGGCTTCCGTAAGCCATCTCACTTTAATAGGCTTTGTACTTTTCCTTAATATAATTCAAACTTCCTACACAGGTGAATTTAGCTGTTAAGACATTAAATGTTAATGTCTTCATGTCTCAAGAGACTCAAAGGTGCTGTGTTGAGGTTTTGCTGCTATTAAATTTATAAAAGTTTACAACTATAAATAAAATTTAAAGCATTTAAACCACATGTAGATTAGATCATAAAACATTATTTTTGGATGCAATGAAAGTTGGATATTTACTGAATCTAAACACATAGTTAGAAATATGTAATGATGTAGGTAGCATGTATAGAATTTAAACAATATCAAACTCAACTTCTAGTCATTGTAGGAAAAAAAAAATAGTATTTCTTTGATGTTTGAGTGCCAGCTTGGTCTGTGATGCGTAATTGTTTCAATATGTAATTGTAATTATCATTGAAAACACTACTACTATATTGAATATGATCACAAAAGTATATTGACAGAAAAGCACAATTTTGTTCTCTAATAAGCATTATTTCATGGGAATAATGTAAGGAAAAGGAAAGCAGTTAATTCCAGACATCTCAAGTAAATTATGATGGGATGATTTGCAACAGTGGAGGAACTAAAATTTGAAATTTATTCATTTTTATTATTTGCATCCAGAGACACAATATAGTATAGGATAACAGTTAAATACACATGCTTTGGGGCTTGGTCATTGATTGAGGTCCTGGCTTTTTTGTTTAATGATTGTGTGTCATTTGGAAAATGATTTAGCCAAAGCCACCTCATCTATAAATTTGAGGTAATAATACATATCTTTTAAGGGTGTTATGAGGATAAATGAGGTATTACATTAACATCAGGCCTGGCACATAGAAAGCACTCAAAAAATTTAAACTACCATTTCCTAATGTGGTATATATAAAAATTTAAATCATTTAAATACTACCCTACTGGGGCACCCTCAAAGGTTGGAAACAGTTGTTATCTGAGGAACTAGAAATTAATTAAGAGGCCAATATGAAAGAAAGCAAGTAGCATATTGGCCTGTGGCTAGGGCTGACATTTTGTTCTGACAGAGAAGAATGATGACTTGCGTGACACTTGAGTTGTGGGCCAGGGAAGATAATGCATGTGTATGTGTGTGTGCATTTCTCTGTGGTTGTCTGGGAAAGGGTGACAGAGAGAAGAGAGAACAAATATGTTAATAAACTGAATTACTCTAATGTCTAATAGGTAGCATGATCAAATACATAATGGAAAAAAACTCATAATTGCAAGTGAATTCCTCACCATGGCTTTGTATTATGGGAATTTGCTCCACTTAGTACAAGGGGAAATTATGACCCTGAATAATACATGGAAGTAAATGTGCCATTAATAACTATAATGAGTGAATAAAAATGAGAGAGATGTGTGCCGAGATAAAGAAATGAATAATTTTCAAGAGGGCACTTAATGTGTAGATTAATAAACCTAAGGACAAAGAACATTTAATTTAATGCAAATTTAATCTACGTTTAAATGAAATTGAGCTATTTTGTGTGTACAATTAAGGTACTACTTAAACAGAATCAGGAACCAATATACTTCAAATGTTTTTTAATGAAAATTTCCTTGCACAATTTCAAAAAACGTAAGAACACTTTTCTAGTATTTTGGTGGAGGCAATAAAAATCATTAAAATGGCTGAATAAGCCAGTGGTAAATTTATTTTACAGTTTGCCAATAAATTACCATAGTGTAAAAGGAGATCGCCAAGAGTGGCTATTAAGGCATCCCAGATGTATAATTATTAGTATATATAATAATGCCCTTCAAAACTGTAATAAAGATCAATGGCTTACAGAGCAATTTGGTATCTAAAGCATAGCTGCTATGATTGCATTGCTTTCATAAACAAGTTTTAAGCTGTTGATAATTTAAAGTCTGTCAATTAATAGAAATTGAAATCACTGTACAAAAGTCCTCAACATATTTAGCATCAAAGGAGAAATATATATACCAACATTTCCAGACATTCTTGCCATTTGTGACACATGCTGCGGTATAAAAAATGGCTTGTGGGAGATCCCTGAACTAGTCAGAGAAGACAGTGCCATTCAAAACAAAAATCTCAAAGGTGACTCCTCCAGTAGAAAAAATGTATTTGTAAGTGGAGAAAAATATATGCATTACCGAAAGCAGCAGTTCTGATGTTGCTAAGAGATGGCTAAATGAGAAGGATAAGAATACCTTTAAAACTAATAATTATAAATAAAACTGAATTATTTGATACCTTTCTAATGTATGAAGCAATAGCTGATGCCCAGATGCCAAAAGTCATGAAATTGATTGAAATGAAGAGCATCACTCTTGCTTGAAGCTTAAGACCTTTAATATGGTAGTGTCAAGTTTTAAAAATATTTACCAAAGTATAGGAACCTTTCTACTGGAAAATAAATGCTTTCAAAATACCTAAGTAACGGTGCAGCAACAAATGTTTTCAAATCCCCAAATGCATTGCAAAAGAGTATGTGGACCGTTCTTTGATCTGTGTTACCATGGAAATGCATTTAATATCATTTCTGGCATCTGATTATACAGCAATGCTAATAAAATTAAGATATATCTCCGTACAGAACAGTTAAACATATAAAAGTAGGGTTTTTGTGGGGGGTTTTGTGGTTGTGAAGAAGAATTTTAGAATTATATAATTCACTAGAAGTTTACTGGGGTAATCAATAGAGAATTCTGAGGTGAGTTTTGATGAGAACTATGTGTAGAGTACGACAATATTTCATGTGAATTTAATGTTTATATAGATGTAATATCTCACAAACAAAGTTTGTAAAGTTATTGAATTTTCATACATAGATAGTGCCTAGAATTTTTCTAGTATCTCAAAATATCAACAGCTTTCATAGTTATCAAGCTATCTCTTCTGCGTTTACAAAGGTGTTGTCTAACTACTCCAGGCAGATAGGTATTACTCTCATTACATCTGCAGGAGATTATTTTACAGCCTTCTTTGAATGCTTTCAATTATTTTTTGAGACTTATAGCCTCAGGTTCAAAACATATTTATTTTTACAGAATTTCCAACCCATTGGTTGATAGTCTATTTTGCTCAAATTCACTAATCAAATGTCAGTCTTTTATTTTGCTTTCTGGTATTTAGAAAGTTTTCTGGCATGTAGTTTCTTGGGGGTTTTTTGTGGTTTTTTGTTTGTTTGTTTGTTTGTTTGTTTTACTAATGTCTGCCTTAATTTTCCATGGTGCAATTCAAAATGATTCATTCCTTTTCAGGTCTCGCAAATTATAGAGTAAAAAACTGAAAAAAAATCTTACATCTACATAAATATTTACTGTCATTGCACTTCCTAAATTCATATTTTTTGTCCTAGAAAAAAAATCTGAAGCTATTAAACATTTCTTGTGAGTCAACAACATTCAGATTATTATTGGGCAATGCAGTTTTATTTACTATGGAATAAGTATTTCAGATTTCTCCAAATTTTACATTCTGGATAACTATGGAAATCATGGTAGATGATTTAATAGTTAATTTGGTAGATTATAAAATGAGATCAGCCATTTCAGCATAGTGTCTACACAGTTTTGCTAGATAACCTTGGACCAGTCACTTTATTATCGACTGTTAAGTGCTAATCAATTAAACTGACATGATTCTGAAATACAAGGTTCCATTCAGTTCAATCTGGCTGTTAATATATTGAGAGAAAGATAATGTTTAAATCTTGCTTGTAATACACATTGAAACTGTCAATTAAAAGATGATTACTATTTTTTCTTCTCTTTGTTTTGGCCCAGACTGTAAATAACATGGAAGAGCATTAGCAACAATAAGGACAATCACAGCAAAATATAAGACATGATAAATGCAAGCCTATTGTGACCAGGAGCAATTAGTGAAATGAATTAAATGTAGTACTCATGTGTAACTTACAACTGATACTTTGGAATATATATATATATATATATATATATATATATATATATATATATATATATATACATTCCCTCTCTTCTATTAAAAAAACATAATTAATGCATAAATCCACAATATGATACACTAAAGTCATGAGGTAATTTTCACTTCCCCTTCTGAAAAATAGAAATTCTAGAAACAATATAAAACAAAAGGTAAAATAAATAAGCAAACACCAAAATAATTTTAAAAATTCTCAGGTGCCAAAAGGTAAAAAGGAAGTGAATGTCAGAACAATGTGTAGAACAGTGAACAGAAATTTGCAAGAAAACAGGCTTCAAAATGAAGAAATTTTAAATTATACCCTTTATGAATTAAACTGACACCTCAGCAACCATGAGGAGGTTTGCAATCTTATAAATTATCAAATCAGGATAGTTAGCTTATTCATCATTACAATACATTCTTTGTGTCCATTAACGTATTTCTCTTTAATCCCCCTCCATCCCCCCATTCCTCTTTTCCACCTCTAGTAACCACAGTTCTTTTCTCTCCTTCTAAAAGTTCAATGTATTATTGTTTCTCTCTCTCTATTGTTTGTTTATTTATGGATTCAGCTCCCATTTATGAGTGAGGATATGTGGTATTTCTCTTTCTGCACCTGGGTTGTTTCACTTGGCATAATTTTCTCCAGGCTTATCCATGTTGCTGTGAACGGCAGAATCTCATTCTTGATTTATGTCTGAGTAGTATTCTGTTGTATATATACATTACATTTTCCTTATCTAGTCATCCCTTGGTGGACATTTAGGTTGGTTCCATAGCCTGTCTATTGTAAATAAAGCTTTGACACACATGGGAGTGCAGGTATCCCTGTGAAGTGATGATTTCCATTTCTTTGGATCATATGGTAGCTCTACCTGTAGTTGTTTGAGAAACCTCCATACTGTTCTCCATAATGGTTGTACTAATTTACTGATCCCTTTTAAAATTCAGATCATATAAAGGCTTTACTCACGATAAAATAGTGCACTAAAAAGTCTAACAACACACAAGAAACTTGACAAACCATTAGCACAACTACCTAAAAAAATAAGAGAGAAGACCCAAATAAAAAAATTAGAAATGAAAAAGGTGATATTACAACTGATACCTCTGAAATACAAGGAATCATTCTAGACTACTATAAACAACTATATGCCAACAAATTTGAAAATCTGGAGGAAATGGATAAATTTCTGCACACACACAAACTACCAAAACTGAGCCAAGAAGATGTAGAAAATCTGAACAGACCAGTAACAATAAAAGAGATTGAAGCTGTTATCAGAAGGCTCCCAACAAAGAAAAGCCCAGGACCATATGGATTCACAGCATAATTCTACCAAACATTCAAAGAGGAATTGACACCAATTCTCTACAAAATGTTCCAAAAGATTGAAACAGAGGCAATTCTCCCAAACTCATTCTATGAAGCAAACATCACCCTGATACCAAAACCAGGTAAAGATACAACTAAAAGAGAAAGCTACAGGCCAATATCCTTGATGAATATAGATGCAAAAATTCTCAATAAAATACTAGCTAACAGAATACAGGAAAACACATACAAAATTTTACACCATGATTAAGTGGGATTCATCCCAGTGATGCAAGGTTGTTTCAACATATGCAAATCAATAAATGTGATGCAACATATCAATAAAATCAAACACAAGGACCATATGATCATCTCTATAGATGCTGAAAAAACATTTGATAAAATTCAACACTTATTCACGATTAAGACTCTCTATAAGTTAGGTATAGATGGAAAATATCTCAACATAATTAAAGCCATGTATGATAAACCCACCACCAATATCATCTTGAATGAGGAAAAGCTGAAAGCTTTTCCTTTAAGAACAGGAACTGATGGAAAAATATCCCAGGCTCTTGGATTGGAAGAACCAACTTTGTGTAAATGTCCATATTACCCAATGTTACATGCAAATTCAATGCAAACCCCACCAAAATTCAAATGACATTTTTATTAGAAATGGAAAAAACTATCCAGATATTTATATGGAATAACAAAAGACCACACATAGCCAAAGCAATTCTGAGCAAAAAAATAAAGCTGGAGACATAACACTACCTGTCTTTAAAGTATACTACAAAACTAGAATAACCAAAACAAGATGGTACTGGCATAAAAACAGACACACTGATCAATGGAATAAAATAGAGACCCCAGTAATCAACCCACTTACCTACGGCCTTGTGATCTTTGAAAAAGGCACCAAGCCTATACACTGAGGAAGAGAGTGTCTCTTCAGCAAACGGTGCTCGGATAACTGGATTTCCATATGCAGGAGAATGAAACTAGACCCATACTTCTCACCATATACTAAAACCAACTCTAAATGGATTCAAGAATTAAATATATACCCTAAAACAATAAAACTTCTCAAAGAAAACATAGGAGAAACACGTCAGGAAGTAGGACTGAACACAGACTTCATGAATACGACACCAAAAGCATGGGCAACCAAAGGAAAAATAAACAAATGGGATTATATCAAACTAAAAAGCTTCTGCACAGTAAAAGAAACAATTAAAAGAGTTAAAAGACAACCAACAGAGAGGGAGAAAATATTTGCAAAATATACATCTGACAAAGGATTAATATCCAGAATATACAAGGAACTCAGACAACTTCACAACAAAAAAAACCAAGTAACCCAATTAAAAAATGGGCAAAAGAGCTAAACAGGCATTTCTCTAAGGAAGATATATGAATGGCCAACAGACACATGAAAATATGCTCAACATCACTCAGCATTCGGGACATGCAAATCAAAAGCACACTGAGATACCATCTCCCCCCAGTTAGGATGGCTAATATCCAAAAGACTGTGAATGATAAATGCTGATGAGATTGAGGAGAAAATGGAACTCTCGTACATTGTTGGTAGGACTGCAAAATGGTGCAGCCTCTATGGCAAACAGCATGGAGTTTCCTCAAATGATTGCAGATGGATCTACCATATGACCCAGCTATGCCACTGCTGGGAATATACCCACAGGAATGGAAATCATCAAGTCGAAGGTATACCTGTTCTCCAATTTTCATTGCAGCACCATTTGCAATAGCTAAGAGTTGGAAACAGCCCAAATGACCATCATCAGATGAGTGGATATGGAAAATGTGGTATACGTACACAATGTAATACTACTCTGCTATAAAAAAAGAATGAAATACTGCCATTTGCAGCGACATAGATGGACCTAGAGAGAATTATATTAAGTGAAATGAGTCAGACACAGAAAGGGAAATATCACGTGTTCTCACTTATTTGTGGGAGCTAAAAATAAATAAATAAATACAAAATAAAAGACAAAAATACCTTTGACCCAGCAGCTACAATTACAATTATTGGCTGAGCTTATAATAATCCACTCTGATCTTCCAAATTTCATCTTATTTACATAAAAGCCAGTCTGGTAAATTAAATGGGGATACAATACTGACTGCCATCATTCTATTCTTTATATCTTTAAAGATAGCACTGATCTTCTATCCATCTCTTGACTGCGATACTGTTTACAATTTTCCATTTTAGCTGAGGTGAATGTTGTTTTAGAGATTTTCACTTAATGTTGTCCACTATAATAGCTCCAACCCATAGGCCAAGGACCCAATATGGGGCCTCTGTTAACTACCAAATATATCCATCCTAATTATGCATTTAGAGACTGAGGAAATAAATACTGGATTTGTCTATGCATCTGGTGAACACATTATGAGCTGGAACTGGTCTAGAACTCCATTTACCTGCCCTTCATATGTCCCACACTAACAAGAAGACCATGATGAGGCTTTGGGTGCCTGGATATTAATGTCAATTATTACCCTGTTTTTAACAGTGCCCAAATATAGTTAATTGTCTAAATGGCCACTAGTCCCTATAGTATAAAATTAGTAGAGTTATGACCATATAAAATTCTCATAGTGTTATAGAAGTCTTCTTTATGGCAACAACCTCACCTGTAGTCAAAGGGTATCAGGTATGAGAACTGCAAGAATTCTGGAAACTGGGAAAAGGATGACGAATCTTTTGGGAGGTTTAATGGTTAATTTTATGTGTCAACTTGACTGAGCTAAGGGATTTTCTGATAGCCAGTAAAACATTATTTCTAGGTGTGTCTATGAGGGTGTTTCTGGAAAAGATTACCATTTGAATTAGCAGACTGAGTAAAAAGGATTGCCGTCACCAATGTGGATTGCCATCATCTAATCTATTGAGGGCCTGAGTAAAAAAAAAAAATGGCAAAGGAAGTGTGAATTTGCTCACTTATGTTTGAACTGGGATATCCATCTTCTGCCCTTGGACATCAGAGCTCTTGGTCCTCCAGCCTTTGAACTCAGACACAGACTTATGCCATCACACACCCCCACCCTACCCTCAAGCCTTCAGACCTGGACTGAATTATACCACTGGATTTCCTGGTTGTACAGCCTTCAGATCACAGATCATGGGGCTTCTTGGCCTCTACAACTAGGTGAGCTAATTCCCTTAATAAATCTCTCTCTCTCTCTCTCCGTGTGTGTGTGTGTGTGTGTGTGTGTGTGTGTGTGTGTGTGTGTGTGTGTGTGTGTGTGTGTGTTTCTCTGGTGAACCCCGACTAATACAGGGGTTGAATGCTCTCACTCTCTGGTCATATAAATTAAGCGATGCCCTTACTACCTCCCCATCTATCTTGTCTTCAAAATTCTATTCTCTATTAACTTCATATGTAGCTTATTGTGGTGCAGGTTCCTTGCCTGCCATGCTGTCTTTGCCTCGTGTTATAAAAATGGGGCCCTTTGCTTCTGATGATTAAGAACTACCACAGGATTTCCAGTATTTTAGGATCATACCATTTTCATTGAGGTCAGTGAGCTTATTTCTATAACAGCACCTCCTACTGTCATCCCAACCCTGCAGATAATGGCTACCATTGAGCTTCCTAATGATGCCTGTGAACTCTTCCTCAGGAAATTCTTATTGCTTTGGTAAGTGGAGTGCCCTCTATGTCTGCTGTGTATTAGATGTCCTACCAAACTCATTGAGGCTTGATTCCTACTGTGACTGTTGGGAGGGTAGAGAATCCTACTATGGTAATTGAAAGGTGTACCTTGAAGAGGTGATTAGATTGTGAGGGCCATGCCACAGTGAATGGATAAATCCATTTGATGGTTTCATGGTGGTCGTGGGCATGGTTCTTAGAGCTTTAAAAGGAGAACCAGTGAGAAGGTTAGCTCCCTCTGCTCCACCATATTCGCCATGTGATACCCTGAGTCACTGTAGTCACCACCAGGACAAGGTCCTCACCAGATGTGTTTCCTGGACTTTGGACACCCCAGCCTCCAAAACAGTAAGCACTAAACATTGTTTCTTTATAAATTACTCAGTTCCAGGTATTTTATTATAAGCAACAGAAACAGACTAATACAATGTCCTGTTAAGAAATACAACTGGCTGGTGAGTTTACCAAAATTCACCAGCCAATTATATTATACTATGTATATATAGCATATATATGCATATATATTATATACACTATTATGACCCTTTGAACTTTTTCAACTATCCCAGTTGTTCTACTTAACTTACTATGAGGCATCACTTTTTTCAAGCTCCCAAGGGCCATTCTACTTGCATATTAGTACTGTCTCCAGGGGTCATTGCTAGGGTGTTAAATTCCATGTTACACAAGTGTGCTGCTATATAAATAAACTCTCCTTTTTCCAACCGTTTTTCCAACCTTCTTGATTCAATACTTTAGAATCCAGTACCATATATGCTTTCCTAGATCCTTTCAATTCATGTTGATGATATCAAAATACATGAGCAAAAATTAATTCATCTGCTTGAACAGACTAATTGAAAACTGTAGTAGGAGACCTTCATAACATAAAATTACTTCATGAAATAAGAATAATTCAATAAGAATATAGAAAAAACTCTGCTGAAGTCACCAGAGTGAATGGCTATGATCCTGGGGATAACAGAAACTAATTGAGGTGAACCCAGCATTTTCCGTCTCTTTAATCTCTGAAAGGTTGAGGACAACAAGCTGGGAAAGCAAACAGGAAGCCAAGCAAAAATTAGCAACTGAGGAGAAATTTGTTCTGTTCCAAAAATATGAAGAGATTAAAAAATAGATTTCAGAGTTAATAATGCTAAAAGAAATCAAGCAATGTTACAGAGAGAAATGAAATACAGAAAAGTGAGCTCCATATTCTGAGCTACTTTTCTACTTCAGACATTATTGATTTGTAAATAGCCTGAAGACAGATTGGTTAATTAAATGAAAAGTCACTTCTAAAAAGCTAAGAAACTAGGTGAAGCTTTCAGTAGTATTATTGTTGGGGACCTGGTACACACAACCAGCTCTCAATTGACTGTTGAAGGGATTTTCCTTGAATGAAAGGCAAACTAGAAATAAAGCAGACCTCACAAATATTGAAATCCAGGGTGGAATGAGCTCAATTCCTGATTGAATTAATGAAATCTTCCCTTAATTGTCTTAATCATGCCTGCAAAAATAAAAATCCAGTGCTTGTTGGAAAAAGATAGTGTCAAACAGGATTCTTCTATTTTTTCAAGATATTGCAAAACATTCAAATAGAAATTGATGTGTATTCCAAGAAACAAGACTAATGGGGTGGGTAATAAAAATGTATCCACAAGTGATCCAGATATTGGAGTTACTAGACACAGACTCTAAAATAACTACAGTTAATATATGAAAGTAAATTAATAATGTTTAACATTGAGAATGTTACTAGAGGAATTGAATGTAAAAACAAATCAATCGGAAAGTGAAGAAGAGAAAAAAATACAATCACTGAAATTAAAAACTTAACATATAAATTTAAGAATAAATTCAGCTTATTACCTTGATTGTGGTGATGGTATCATGAGTGTTTGCATATATCTAAATTCAATATATTGTACAAATCAAATAGTTTGATTTGTATATCAGTTATACAATGCATCTCTTCATATATCAATTATAATCAAAAAAATTTTTAAAAAACAAGTAGATTGGGAAGAGCTGAAGTGAGGATTATTGAATTGAGGAAAGATCAGTAGAAACTATACAGTCTAAAGCAGAGAGAGAGAAAAAAAAGAACAGAAAATTTTAAAAAGTATATAAGAGTTCTACAGTAAAAAGAACTAACATGGGTATTATTAGAATCCTAGAAAGGGAGTAGAGATGGATGGAACAACAGAAGTGTCTGAAGATATAATTCTCCAAAAGTGGCATAAAACATCACAACGCAGACTCAGGAAACTCGAAAAGCTCCAAGCAAACTGAATAAAAGAAAACAATACCCAGTCATAATCAAAGTTAATGCGTTTAAAACAGAGTGTAAAAGAAAAGTCTTAAAAGAATCCAGGAAAAAAGAAAGCATTACCTTTACGAAAGCAACGATAAGACGATTAGTGCTTTGACTAAAATTTGGAACCTAGACTATAAAGTCATATTGTTTTATTTTACTATTTTTTAAAGATAATTTATGCATATTCTACAGTCAGTATAAATCTTCTTAAATGATGAGAGAATATAAAGATATGAGTATTTTAAGGTTAATAAAAAAGTTATAGATTATAGAACTGCATTAAAAGGGATACCAATGGGTTTTCTTCAGAAAGCAGAAAGAAAATTGTGCCAGAAAAAAAAACCTTAATTAAAAACAATAAAATAAAATAAATAGCAGATAAGGCAAATATATAATAAAATAAAATCAGTAAATATACAATGGAATCAATAAATATGCAATATTTATTGTATTTTTAAATAATATCACTAAATATATGGTTGGCATAGTCAAACGAACAGATAATAAAACAGAGGAGAATACAATTAATTTATAAAAATAGGATTAACCTCACTTATTAGAGAAATGCATATCAGAGTCACCATTTCACGCATAAACATACCTAATTGTTTTCCCTCTTTTTGATTTTCTTGGCTATTATCGTGATTCCCCAATCAAATACATATCTTAGAATAGGCTTTTTATGTTTTATTCAAAAACATGGCAGAATTCAAATTTGAATTGTATCAAATTATTTTCTTCTTGGGAGAATAAATATACTGGCTATATTAAATCTACCAATCCAGAAATGTGGTTTTTCTATTTTTTAAAATGTTCTTTTGTATACTTCAGAAAAGGTTTATAGTTAACCTTATATAGATTTTGCACACTTTATTACATTTATTCCTAGATAAATTGAATTATTCTTTTAGGAAATCTAGGACAGGCATTGTGGGAGTTGACCATTTATAAAAACAGAAAACGTTCTGACATTCATAAATTTTTAAGTTCCCAGTCCATTCATCCAAGTAGTTGGCAGTCTCTATAAGAAGACAAGAACAAAAAAAAAAAAAAAAAAAGAAGACAAGAACAAGTTTCTTTAAAGAGGAGTAATCAGAGAATTTTATTTTCTTCCTAGCTTTTTTAAAATTGAAACATAGTTGATTGTACATATCTGTGGAGTACACAGTTGAATATCAGTACCTGTGTGCAATATGTGATGCTTAAATCAGGATAATTAGTATGTTCAACATTATACACTATAGTCATTTTTCATGGCCCTTTGCCAATACCTCCATAACCAAAGAATTTAAAGGAGCTCTCAGAAATTAAAACTATATGTTTAATAAAAAAATTTAAACACTTTGAGTAGAAGATAATATAAAATAAGTCTCCCAAAAAGCAGGAGATGATGGTACTTTGCAAGTATTCTATTTCCTCACCCCTATTTGCAACCCCTTTGGAGTAAGCAGAAGCTGCATGACAGATTCTGGTCAAGGGAGTGTAAGCAGAAATAAACTGTCAGTTACAGACTGAAGCATAGAAGAGAAGGTTTTAGTTCTTCATTCCTGCTCTAGTAATCATAAGGGACCTCAGATTTATTTTTTTGAAGATAATGTATTGTACATACGTGTGAGGTACAACATTGATTTTCAGTAATTGTGTACAATATATGATGGTTAGATCAGGATAGTTAGCTTATTCATCATTACAATATGCAATCATTCTTTGTGTCTGTTAACCAATTCCTCATTAGCCTCCTTCCCTCTCCCTGTGCCCTCCCCTTCTCCAACTCTAGTAAACACAGTTCTTTTCTTTCTTTCTAAAAGTTCAACATATTACTGTGATTGTTGTTACTTTCTCTCTCTCTCTCTCTCTCTCTATATATATATATACTGCTCATTTGTTTATTTATGGATTCAGCTCCCTGCTATGACTGAGAACAAGCAATATTTCTCTTTTTGTACCTGTGTTGTATCACTTAGGATAATTTTGTCCACACTCATCTACATTGTTGCACATGGTAGAATTACATTCTTTTTTATGGCTCAGTAGTATTCCATTGTGTATATATTCCACCATTTCCTTACCCAGTCATCCATTGATGGACATTTAGGTTGGTTCTATCACCTGGTTATTGTAAATAGAGCTGCAATAAACATGGGAGTGCAGGTATACCTTCGATCTAATGATATCTAATCTTCCGGAAATATCTCCAGTAGTGGGATTGCTGAATAATATGGTAGTTCTATCATAGTTATTTGAGGAACCTCCATACTGTTCTCCATAATGACTGTACTAATTTACAGTCCCACCAACAGTGCAGAAGCATTCCTCTTTCTGCACATCCTCCCCAGCATTTGTTATTCTCTTTTTTATAATAGCCAGTCTCATTGGGGTGAGGTGGTATCTCAAAGTGGTTTTGATTTGCATTTCCCTGATGATTAGTGATGTTGAGCATTTTTTCATGTACCTGTAGACCATTTGTATATCTTCCTTTGGGAAATGTGTATTCAGCTCCTTTGCCCATTTTTTAAATTGGATTATTTGGTTTTTTGCTGTAAAGTTGTTTGAGCCCTTTGTATATTCTGGATATTAATCCCTTGTCTAATGCATAGTTTGCAAATATTTTCTGCCATTCTGTAGGTGTTCTTTTCATGCTGTTGATTGTTTCCTTTTCTGTGCAGAAACTTTTTAGTTTTATATAATCCAATTTGTTTCTTTTTTCTTTTTTCTTTCATTGTCTGTGCTTTTGGGGTGTTAAGTCTCCCCTATGTCTTCTTCTAGGAGTTTTAAAGTTTCAGGTCTTATATTAAGTCTTTAATCCATTTTGAGTTGATTTTGGTATATGGTGAGAGGTACGGACCAATTTTCATTCTTCTACATATGGATATCCAGTTTTCCCAGCACCAGTTATTGAAGAGGCAGTCTTTTCACCAATGTATGTTCTTGGTGCCCTTGTCAAAGATAAGTTGGCTGCAAATATGTGGTTTGATTTCTGGATTCTCTATTCTGTTCCATTTGTCCACATGTCTTTTTATGCCAGTTCCATGCTGCATTTGTCACTACAGATTTGTAATATAGTTTGAATTCAGACAGTGTTATGCCTCTGGCTTTACTTTTTTTGCTCAGGATCGTTTTGGCTATTTGGGGTCTTTTGTTGTTCCATATGAATGCTAGGATTGCTTTTTCTATTTCTGTGAAGAATGTCATTGGTATTTTGATGAAGATTGCATTGAATCTGTAGATGGCTTTGGGTAGCATAGACATTTTTACTACATTGATTCTTCCAGTCATGAACAAGGAATGTCTTTCCATCTTTTGGTTTCTTCTTTAATTTCTTTCAGTGGTGATTTGTAGTTCTCATTGTAGAGATCTTCACCTCCTTGCTTAGATTTATTCCTAGGTATTTTATTTTTTTTTTTGGTGACTATTGTAAATGGGTTTGCTTTCTTGATCTCTTTTCCTTCTAGTTTGTTTTTGGAGTATAAAATGCTACTGATTTTCATATATTGATTTTGTATCCTGCAACCTTACTGAATTTGTTTATCTTCTGTAAGAGTTTTTTTGGTAGAGTCTCTTTAGTTTTCTATGTATAGGATCATGTCATCTGTGAACAGGGACAATTTGATTTCATCTTCACCTGTTTGGATGACCTTTATTTCTTTCTCTTGTCTAATTGCTCTGGCAAGTACTTCCAAATTAGGGACCTCAGATTTAGATGACAGTGCTATAAAGTCAAAACTGCCCAACATGCTCTGTGGCTTCATGGAGAGCAGCTACCATAGAGTGTATCTAAGAAACTACAGTGGACTTTCCTTGAGAGAGATATAAACAATTGTTTTAACAAAACAATTTTAACTGAGAGTTGGCCATAGTTTATGATAGCAACATAAAATAAATTTCTGCAATAGAAGGCAAATCTATGTAATGTGCGTTCACACACACATACTCCTCCCCAGTGAATATGGGAAGTTTTAGAATTGCCTCTGTATTCCTTACTCCCTTGAAATTTTAGAATTTGTGTGTATTGGTACTTTTTTCTAACCTGCTTATTACTCTCTAGTGGTCTCTTTTACTATAAAGAAACAAGACATCCTTCAGTTTAGAGGGTCCACATCTATTATTGTTTTGACAATTTCCTCACTCCATTTCCTCTGTTCTCCTTTTCTAAAACTGTTGTCAGATTTTGTAACTATTGGAATTATTTTTCAGGCTAGTTATCTTCCTTACCATATTTTCTATTTATTTATCAAAAGGATGGAATTTT
The DNA here is from genome assembly GCF_027409185.1 of Cynocephalus volans. Classification (NCBI taxonomy): domain Eukaryota; kingdom Metazoa; phylum Chordata; class Mammalia; order Dermoptera; family Cynocephalidae; genus Cynocephalus; species Cynocephalus volans. The sequence continues at coordinate 96,063,669 of NC_084478.1, forward strand.
ATTTTCAAAAACTTCTAATTCACCTAAAAGTTTAATTTTTTTATTGTTAATCATATACATTTCAACTTTAAATAATACTTTTGTGTTCTCTCTTATACTAGAGCAATACAAAGCAAAGCAAAGCATTACACATAAAGTACATTATCAGTGGATATTGTCTGATTAACTAGATGGATTAATCAAGCTCCATATCTCTAAAACTAATTTAAAAAAAAAATTGGCCTTGACAATTTGGCAGAAATTTTTTTAAAGTACTGGCTAAAATATCTGTATAGTTGTGCATTTAAACCTGCTCTCATATGGTCAAGGATAGAACAACCTCAGTTCTAGAATGGAGACGTATTTTAATCTGGTTTTACATACTCCTACTCTTACTAGCTATAGATTAGAAGACATAATGTAGTATTAAGTGACAGACCAAAGATTAAAATATGACTATAAAAAAGCAACACATCTGTGTTATTTTTAATATAGTAAGAAACAAGTTCAAAAAATCTGATTGTTTCCTTGTCACGCAGGCAATTTTAAAAAGACATAAATTGAAAAAATGATGTACGTTGACACTTGTACAGAAAGGTCCAATGAGGTTTTTTGCCCAAACATCTTCAATATTTGTCCTTTAATCCTATTCTCTCAAGTGATAAAACCCTCTCTTTAATCAATAGTGTGTACAACATTAATTCAAACCATGACTTGCCCTCTCTTAGAAGGTGTTCGAATTTTTAATTTCCTTTTGATATCCTCTGAGCTTTTCCTCCCTTTGCTGAATAACTCTACACTGAAGCATGTCAGTGAACAGTATTATTTTTTGCTTACCTTTTTATAACACTAACGTGCCAAAGAGAGCTTTCTCAATACAGGGCTACTGTTCCATAACTCTTCAAAAAGTTGTACTGTGGTTTCTTAATGCTATATAGCATGCATTAGTCTATATAAACACTTTTTTAAAAACATAATAGAAAAATATAATGCATCCTTGAAAATACACACACACACACACACACACAAAAAAAAAAAACCGGGAGAGGGGGGAAGAAGATATAACGACCACAATTACTTGAAGTTGATATGACAAGCAAACAGAAAGGACATTGTTGGGGGGGAGGTGGGGAGGGAGAAGGGAGGGAGGTTTTGGTGATGGGGAGCAATAATCAGCCACAATGTATATCGACAAAATAAAATTTAAAAAATAAATAAATAAATAAATAAATAAAAGAAATTATGAAAGCAAAAGAAAAAAAGGAAAAAATCACAGCCTGGTGATTGAAGAAAATTAGGTTATAGCATATACACACAAACACACATACAGCACCAATGCAAAAGATTACTATCTTAAAAGCAGCTAAATTTTTAAGCAGTGCATTCTTAAAAGGAAACTGCCTACAAGCATGCTTTTATAAATGTTCACTTAATGTAAAATATGGCGGAAATTTTTTGGTATTTGTGTTCATTAATGTGATATCAAATGAAAGGATTTTAAATAGAGTAAGCTGTTGTTTTTAAATAGAGTAGACTGTTGTTTTTAAAGGAGAGGATACATTTTTAAATATGACAGTTTCCTTCCCTCCCGCAACCAGGCACACTGCACCAGCACCTCAGGGCCTTCCCAGGGACCCAAGACATGGAGAAGGGGACCGGACCCCCCTCCCACAACTAGGCACACCACGCCAGCAACTCAGGGCCTGCCAGGGGACTCAGGGTATGGAGAAGGGGACTGGATCCCCCTCTAACAACCAGGCAAACTGCATCAGCAGCTTGGGGCCCACCCAGGTACCAGAGGTCTGGAGAAGAGGACCAGACACACCCCACAACCAGGCACACCACCAGCACTAAGGAGCATGCCAAAAACATCCCTGCCATGTGGGTGGCCCACCACAGCCTCCACAATAACCATGGCTGCTGCGAAAGTGGCTAAACGCCACAACCACCACAGAGAAGGTCTGCCAACCACTGGAGTGCATTGACACAAAGAGAGTCACCAGCAGAGATAAAGAAAAGAAGAGGATGTCTCTCTTCCTAAAGTCCATTTCAGAGTGACAGAAGAAGCATCTGCTCTATGAAAATATTGGGGGACCTGATCACACCTCTCAGCATTGGACAGATCGTTTGGGCAACAAATCAACAGAGTAACCATTATTCTTTCAGAAAGAGAGAAGAAATTTAAGATAATTAGAGGGCGGAGTGGGGAGGGAAAGGAGGATGGGGAGAGATTGGACAAGGGACATAAAGAATAATTATGATTTATAACAATATATATGCTAGTAATTTTGATTTGATCAACACATCAATATTGAACCCCCAAAATATGTATAACCAATTTTGATTCAATAAATAAAATAAACTAAAAAAATTAAATAAGTAAAATAAACAAATAAAGGAGAGAATATATTTGTAAATATGACAGAATCCTTCTCAAATTGAAGAGTATTATTTCCACATGAAATCTATATTTAATAGGCATTTTTATATCACTCTACCCATTACCCAATTCAAAGCCACTTCCACATTTTTAGGTATTTATTGCAGCAGCACCTTACTTGCCAGTACCAGAACCTATATTAGATTGCTAGGGCTGCTGTAACAGAGTACCATAAACTGGATGGCATAAAAAGCAGAAATGTATTGTCTCACAGTTCTAGAGATTAGAAGTCCAAAGTCAAGTTGTCAGCAGGGTTGTTTCTTTCTAAAGGCTGTGAGGGAAAGAAGGATCTGTTTCAGGCCTCTCTTATTGGTTGTAGATGGCTTTTTGGTGTGTGACTGGAAGGTACCAGGATCTGAACTCTTTGACCTTGGTGTTATAACACCGAACTCTAATCAACTAAACTAACCAGGCAGCCCTGTAGATTAGATGGGTTTTTTGTATGTATCTGCACATGGTCTTTTCTCTACGCATACCTCTGTATCCAAATTTCCCTTTTTTTATAAAAACACCAGTTGTATTGGATTAGCCACCTCCCCACAATGACTCACTTTAACTTTATTACCTCTCATAAAGACCCTATCTCCAAATAAGGTCACATTCCAAGGTACTTGGAGTTAGGACTTTAGCATGTAAATTTGTGGAGCACAGAGCTTGACCAATAACAGGGTCTATCCTCACAGCTTATCTCTCTTTTTCAAACCTCCTTTTCACCAGTTCTCCAATCTGTTTCTTCCAAGCCCCTTGCCACACAGCTAAATCATTAGGCAATGCCAATGAAATGGCATAGATTTTTGAATCTATCTCCCCTGCTCCAAAAAGCAAACAATCAAATGTAATGCTCAAAATTCTGCAAACTATAAAAAATTCTCATCTTCTTTGGCTTCCTGAGTCATCCTCGGAAGGCCTGTAACAGTCCAGCAACCATCTCTCAGCTGGTCAGCTGGTGCTGGTTTATTCTGCAGAGCTATCCTTAAATCAAGCTCATATATTTTTATCCTTTGCTTATTGGCCATAAGAGACTCCCCATGAGGCTATAGGTTCATGCTGAGGGAAACATAGCAGTGCAGCAAGAGTAGATACACTGGAAGTTTGAGACATCTTCTCAAGTACCTTTCTTGTGCCTTCAAGAGCTTTATTTTGTTAATAATGGAATGCCACTAAACACAACCAACTTTATGGTTGGGTGTTCACTTCTTATGATCATATTACACCTGTGGTCAAGCATTTAATTTCTATAAAGTTCCAGTAGCAATTGTATGCAATATCTGATCAGGTTTATGCACTATTATTAGACTCACACATCTTCCATACATGGGAAATAATTGAGTTAGAATGGGAATCACCATGTCTGCATCTTTCATGTCTCTCATGGTGATACTAACCTCTGCAGTTCACTCAGAAATGTGGTATTGCTTTGGTCAACTTTTTCTGGTAGGAAGGAGAGGATGCAAGAGCTTGGCCTTTTCTGCCATAGTAATTGTTTTAGTCCCTTTTGTGTTGCTATAACAGAAATACCTGAGACTGGGTAATTTATAAGGAAAAGAGGTCTATTTGGCTTACGATTCTGGGACAGCTGCATCTGGCGTGGGCCTCAGGCTGCTTCTACTCATGGCAGAAAGTGGCATGCAGTCAGCGGGTACGAGCAGATCACAAGGTGAGAGGAAGCAAGAGAGAGAGAGAGGAGGTACCAGGGTCCTATAAACAACAAGCTCTCTCAGGAACTAATAGAGTGAGAACTCACTCATTACCCCCTTCTCCCCCGGGAGAGCATTAATATATTCATAAGGGATCCCCCCCATGACTCAATCAGTTTTCAGCACTGCCACATTGGGGATCAAATTTCCACATGAGTTTTGGAGGGGACAACACATTCAAACTCCATCAGTAATCCTCACTAGATTGACTGGGTAGCTAAAGTGGAGCTCTTTATTTTTTCACAAGTATTTCTATTCTAACTATGCATCCATTAGCTGGAGAAATAAACACAGGATAAGTCTGTGGAGGTTCCACTCTGAGACAGACTTGGGCTACAACTTTATTTATCTTTTGAAACACATAAGTACTGACACTGTGCAGTAGACAAGAGAGGCATTCTGGATTCCACAGATTAGCATGAGCTCAGAGGCAATGCCAGATAAGCTCAGTCACAAGTGTAAATTGCAAATGACATTCTACATCAAACTTATTGAACTACTATTTCAGCGGGAGTGACATGGATGGAAGTAATAAGCTTGTATTAACATAAATTGTTCAGAACATTATAATTATCAGCAATGTATAAAAAACAGTCTAAATAAGAGATTGTAAGAAATAAATATTGTCTGGTGTAAGCAATGTCAAAGAGTACATGGTTCTCAGTTTCTCTATGGATATGAATTGCAGATTTCTCTATGTCTTCTCATAACTTGGTAGCTCATTTCTTTTCAGCACTGAATAGTGTTCCATCATCTACATGTAACACAGTTTATTTATCTATTCACCTGCTCTTAGAAATCTTAGTTGCTTCCAAATTTTGGCAATTATATATAAAGATGTGCAGGTTTTTGTGTGGAAATACGTTTTCAACTCCTCTGGGTAAATGCAAAGGAGTGGAATTACTGGATTGTATGGTAAGAATATGCTTAGCTTTCTAAGAAACCACTAAACTGCCTTCCACAGTAACTGTATTAGTGTGTATTCCCACCAGAAATGAATGACAGATCCTGTTATGCATATCCTTGCTAGTATTTGGTGTTACTGTTTCCAATTTTTACCATTCTAATAGGTGTGTAGTGATATTTCATTATTACTTTAATTTGCATTTCCTTGATAACATATGATATGGAACATCTTTTAGTTTGCCTGTTTGCCATCTGTACATTTTCTTTGGTGAGGTGTCTGTTAAGGGCTTTTGTCCATTTTTTAATTAATTTTTTTTTATTGTTGAGTTTTAAGAGGTTTTTATATATATATATATTTTGGATAACAATTCATTATTGCATGTGTTTTTGCAAATATTTTCTCCCAGTCTGTGGCTTGTTTTCTCATTCTTTCGACATTTTCTTTTGCAGAGCAGAAGTCTTTAATTTTAATGAAGTCCAACTTATCAATTATTCCTTTCATAAATTATGCCTTTGTTGTAGGATCTAAAATGTCCTCTCTACACCAAAGGTCCTCTAGGTTTTCTCCTGAGTTACATTCTAGGAGTTTTGTAGTTTTGCATTTTAGAGTTAGGTCTGTAATGTATTTTGAATTAACTTTGGTGAAGGGTGTAAGATCTGTGTGGAGACATGTTTTAGTGTGTGGATGCTTAGTTGCTGTACCAACATTTGTTGAAAAGATTATCTTTTCATTGTTGTAATGCCTTTGCTCCTTTGTCAAAGATCAGTTGACTATATTCATATAGGTCTATTTCTGGGCTCTCTATCCTATTTCATTGATATTTTTGTTATTATGTTACCAATACCACACTGTCTTATTTACTGTAGCTTTATAATAAGTCTTAAAGTTCACTAGTGACAATCCTCCAACTATGTTATGTTCCTTCAATATTGGGCTGGTTATTCTGGGTCTTTTGCCTCTCTGTATAAACATTAGAATCATTTTTTTTAATGCTAAGATTTTGATTGTGATTGCATTGAATCTATAGATCGAGTTGCGAAGAACTGACATCTTGACAATACTGAGTTTTCCTATACATTCACATGGAATACTCTACTTAGTTCTTCTTTGATTTTGTTTATCAGAGTTTTGTAGTTTTTTCTCACATAGATCTTGTACATATTTCATTACATTTATACCTAAGTACTAGGGTACTTCAAAAAGTTCATGGAAAAATAGAATTACAAAATAATAGAAATCTTTCCATGAACTTTTGAGATACCCTTGTATATAATTTGGGGGGTGATAATGTAAATGGTGTTGAGTTTCTAATTTAAAATTCTACTTATTCATTGCTAGTATATAAGAAAATGGTTTATTTTTGTGAATTAACCATATATCCTACAACCTGGTTATAAGTGCTTATTAGTCCCAGAAGTTTTTTGTCAATTCTTTCACATTTTTTACATAGACAATCATGTCATCCATGAACAAGGACAGTTTTATTTCTTTCCCCCATCCACATACCTATATTTTTTTCTTGTTATGCAGCAACATAGTCTTTACAAGAGATACCCAGAAGAGAGCCATGGTTACTATAATATCAGACAAAATAGACATTAAGACAAAAATGTTTCCTAGTACCAAACAAAGCATATAATAATGAAATGGTCATTCTATCAGAAAGACAAAGCAATTGTAAACATTTATACACCTAACAGAGCACCCAACACATAAAGCAAAAACTGAAATAATCTAAGGAATAAACAGATAATTTGACAGTCATAGTTGGAGATTTCAATATTCCACTTTCAGTAATGAAAAGACCAACCAGAGATAAGATCTACAGGAAAATAGAAAACATATATGACACTATAAATCAAATAGACCTAACAGAGATCTACAGAACACTCCACCCAACAAAAGCAGAATACACATTCTTCTCAAGTACACACAAGATACTATTCTTCAGGTTAGATCATAGGCTATGCCATACAAAAAGCCTTAACAAATAAAAAAGGATTGAAATCCTACAAAGTATGTTTTCCAAACACAATGTAAGAAAATTAAAAGTCAATATCAGAACGCAATCTAGTGAATTTACAACTATATGGGAATTAAATAACATACCCCTAAATAGCCAATGGATAAAATAAGAAATAACAAGGAAAATTAGAAAATATTTTGAGATTAATGCAAATAAAAGCAAAATACCAAAACTTCTGGAATGTGATTAAAATAGAAATGTTTAGCTATTAGCTGTTAGCACCTGTATTAGAAAAGAAGAAAGGTAAAAGATCAATAATCTATCAATAATCTAACCTTCCATCTTAAGAAACTAGGGAAAAAAATGTCCAAATTAAACCCAAAACCAGCAGAAGAAAGGAAATAATAAAGAAAAGAGAAATAAATTTAATAGAAAATCAAAAGGTAGTAGAGAAATCAGTGAAACCAAAAGTTGGTTTGTTGAAGAGATCATCAAAATTGACAAAGATTTAGATAAACTGACCATATGAAAAAGAGAGAAAGCGAGAATTAGGGAAATCAGGAATGAATTAGGGTACATAACTATTTATGGAAATGAAAGAGGTTATAAGGGAATACTATGAGCAATTATATGCCAACAAATTATGTAATCTAGATGAACAAATCCTACCAAGATTAAAAACTGTTGAAACTACGTAAAGAAGAAATTAAAAATCTGAATAAACTTACAAATAAACAGATTGAATTACTAATAAAAATTTTCTTATACAAATATGAACAGAATCAGATAGCTTTGCTGGTGAATTCTACCAAATGTTTCTTTATTTGTTTTTATTTTTATTTTTTTTTTGTATTGATAAATTATAAAAATGTCACTTTTTAAAAATAGGAAAGAACATTCTAAACTTTATATGAACCCACAGAAAAACCCAAATAACCAAGGTAATCCTGAGAAAAAAATGCAAATTTGGAGGCATCACACTTCCTGATTTTTATTTATATTTAAATCTCACATAATGATACTGGCATAAAATAGTATGGTACCAGCATAAAAATCGACCAGTGAAACAGAATACGGAGCCCTGAAATAAACCTACGCATACATGGCCAACTAATCTTTGACAAGAGTGCCAAAAATACACAGTGGGGAAATCATAATCTCTTCGATAAATGGTTTTGGGAAAACTGAATATCCATATGCAGAAGAAAAAGCCAGACCCTTATTTTATACCATACACAAATACAATTCAAAATAGGTTAAAGATTTAAATTTAATACCTGAAACTGTAAAACCCCTAGAAGAAAACTTGGAGAGAAGCTCCTTCACATTGGTTTTGGCAATGATTTTTTGGGTAAGACACCAAAATCACAGGCAACAAAAGCAAAAACAGACATGTAGGACTACACCAAACTAAAAAAGCTTCTGCACAGCAAAGAAAACAATCAACAAAATGAAAAGGTAACCTATGATTTGGGAGAAAATTTTTTGCAAACCACATATAGACGGTCCCTCACCTATGATGGTTGGACTTATGATTTTTCAACTTTACAATGATGTAAATGTGATACACATTCAGTAGAAACCTTAATTTGAGTACCCATATACCTATTCTGTTTTTTACTTTCAGCACAGTATTCAACAAATTCCATGAGATATTCCATACTTTATTATAAAATAGGCTATGTGTTAGGTGATTTTGCCCAACTGAAGGCTAATGTAAGTGTTCTGAGCACATTTAAGGTAGGCTAAGCTACGTTTGGTAGATTAGGTGCATTAAATAGATTTTCAATTTGTGGTATCTTCAATTTATGATGGGTTTATCAGGATGTAACCCCATACAGATAGAGGACCATCTGTATCTGATAAGGGGTTAATATCCAAAATATTTAAGGAACTCATACAATTCAATAACAAAATTAAATGAAAAGCCAATTAAAAAATGGGCAAAGAATCTGAATAGACATTTTTCCAAAGAAGACATACAAATGGTTAACAGATATATGAAAAGGTGCTTAACATCTCTCATCATCAGGGAAATGTGAATCAAAACCACAATGAGATATTACCTCACACCTGTTAGGATGGTTATTACCAAAAATACAAAAGATGTCAAGTGTTGTCAAGGATGTGAAGAAAAGGGAATCCTTGTACACTATTGGTGGGAATGTAAGTTAGTACAAGCATTATGGAAAACAGGTGGAGGTTTCTCAAAAAATTAAAAAGAGAACTACTATATGATCTAGGAATCCCACTTCTTGGTATATATCCAAAGGAAATGAAATTGGTATCTGGAAGAGATTTCTGTATTCCCACATCTGTTGCAGCATTATTCACAATAGCCAAGATATGGAAACAACATAAGAGTCCATCAATGGATAAATGGATAAAGAAATTGTAAGATATAATTCAGCCATTTGCAACAACGTAACCTGGAGGACATTATGATAAGTGAGAAAAGCCAGACACAGAAAAAAAATACTGCATGAGTTCAATAATATATTGAATCTAAAAAACTTAAATTTATGAAAGCAGAGAATATAATGTATGTTTCCAGGGGCCGTGGGATGAGGAGATATTGGTAAAAGGGTACAAATTTCAGTTACGTAGGATGAATAAGTTACAGAAATCTCTTGTGCAACATGTTGACTACAGTTAACAAAACTGTATTGTATACTTGAAATTTGCTAGGAGAGTAGATCTTCAGTGTTCTCTCACACCTTCCCCCCCCCAACATACACAGAATTAAAGGTAACTATGTGCAACGGATAAGTTAATTTAGCTTTACTGCAGTAGTCATTTCCTGATGTATATGTATATGTATATCAAAACATCAAATTGTATTTTAATAAAACTGTTATTTAAAAAAATTTAAAAAGGAAAAAGTGGACTGTCTTGACTACTAAGCAATACAGCTGCATTATCTGTCAAACCCCAATTTTGCCAGATGAGTAAAAGTGCAGTCTACCCCACCAGAACCTTAGCAATTCTAACATGAAGGTTTACAAGTATAATTACAGAGTTCTGCTTAGGGGTCATTTCTACTTTCTTCACCACGGTTGCAGCTCTGGACTACCGCATCAAATAGGAGAAAAAGTGCTGAGGTGATGTGGGGGAAAAGGGAAAATGATCATATCACCATCCTCACCACCCCCACCACTACTATGGGAAGAATTGTACTGTCATACCAGCGTTTCAACCCACCTCCTCTTCCCCAGATTCCCCAGGAAAGTGGAGGAATTATCTAGGGGGGACCCTCCCTAGCTGTATTCATTTGAATGCCAGCAATCTTTGTGAAGAATTCATATCTTTATCTCTTCCCATTTTGGACAACAAATGTTTCAATTGCCCATTCCAATTCTCTACCAAACTATCATTCTCAGGATTATATGCAACATGTATCTGCTTGATATGATATTTCTTTGCCCATTGTTGGTCACTGTGGCCTGTTAAGTGTGTTCCTTGGCCTGAAAAAAAAAACATAACATACTGGCCAGCCGCAAACAAACAACAAAAAACACCCAGTCCAGAGTAAGTGTCTATTCCTGTCAAAACCTGTTTATAACCTTCCAGGACTATGGGCCTTGGTTCAGTGTAATCACCCTTGCTAGCTATGTGTGAAATCTTCCTCCCAGAGAATCTTCTTCACAGCCATCTGCAGCCTCTGTCTCCTTTGTAAGTAGATAAAGCAATTCTTGTTGGCATTTTTTGCCTCAGAGGTAACAAGAAGAATATGCCTACATTTAGCCCACCTCTGCATTGCTTTAGTACCCTCCTGTCCATTCATTTTATGGACCCAAATGGCTACCTCAAAAGAGCGCACCATGATATCTAGTTGCTATTTCAATTACTTTCAGATTCTGAAAGGTAGCTCTTCTGATGGACATTAGCATATCCTACTTTAATGTACCCATAGTGATTTTCAGAGGGCCATATTCCATAGTGATTTAAATTCCCATAGTGATTTTCATAGGGCCATGTCCCACATCAGCATCCTTTTAATAGTCCAGTTTTTCATTGCCTATCTACCTGATAATATGGCCAGGCCATTGGTCAAAAATTATTTCATCACTGCATGGAAAACAGCATGAAATTCAGCCCATTGAGCCAGTTTCTTCTTACCTTCTTCAATCAGTCCTTCCATCTGCCAGTCTTAGTGCAGTGGACTTCCAAATAGGAGGCAGTCTGCCCACCTGGAAATGCAATTTATAAACCAAGCTGCTCTTTATTGTCAATAGAGACTTGCTCATGGTGCACTGTCCAGGTGGTGATAGAACTCTACAGGTTCTTAGGTCATTCCAAAGTTGGTCATAGAAGAAAACAGACTACCTGCTCTTGGATATGATGGGTACTTCTTTGCTTTCCCCCAGTAGCATGCTCTTGTATAAACCATTTTTATTTTATTATGGAGCTCTTCTGGGCACTGCCTTCCCCATTATAACATATTTTTTATGTCACCCAAGGTTTTGTGGTATTTATTATAGGTATTTTGAGTTTTAGGGCTATTTGGTGTCCTTCAGTTATTGAGGAAGTCTCAATTAAAGTCCAACAGCAAGCTAAGAATAGTATCTCAAAAGGAAATTTCTGGGTACAAAATTGCAGCAGTCATCAGCAGGTGGCATTCACAGGCTTTTTAAATAAGCCTCAGTCTCCACTATACACAGAGATATTGTACAGTAAATTAATTACCTGTGTGGGCTTAGACAATCTTATAGTTTCCACTTGGCATGCCAAATCAGTATGGGAAGAAAGGCTTTCTGTTTTGCAATACTGGGTAGGGTAAGTTTTCCAGTTAGCCACAATATCCATTCTCATAATACATTCAGGTAAAGGAGACACAACCACTTCACATGTAGTCTGTTCAGACATACCTATTTTCATCCAAACATTCATCCTAATCCCATCAAATGCTGCATTCCTATATCTTCCCATTCTAACTGCAGTCCTCATTAAGACTTCACCAACAAATTTTGGATTCACAGTTCGTGGGGCTCCCGTGTAAAGGAGTCCCAGAAATGACTCTTTTTCTACCCCCTGATGATCTTACCCACTCATGTGCATATGGCTTTGGGTCCTGAGCTGGGGATTGGGCCAAGGGACATAGGCACTCTATTCAACTCTTATTTCATGGGATTGTCTCCTGGGGCAACTCAAGGTTAGATTTCTCATCTTTGCCTTCTGTTTAGTTTGGTTTTGTTTAAGATTTATCTAACCTAGGGTGAATAAAGAAGATTTATAGAGAATCCTTCAATGTTGGGGGAACATCAGGGGCTCCCATAGGTCCATCCAACTTCTAAGAACACATTAGGACTTTTACTTTGACTCCGTCAATGCCTACTTTATTTCTTCCATTCCTTATTAACTATTTAAAGGTATCCACCCTGTTTGGATGAGTCCTTTGATTCTTGTTTTTTTCCTTTGTTTTCCCCTTTCAAGCCTTTGTAATCTGTTGCTTTAAGCATAATTTTCCCTTTTAGAAGAAGTCTTGCCTACCAGCTATTGCTTAGATTGGCTAGAATCCAACTTTGGCCCAGTGTCAAAGCCTGCTCCAACTTCTTTCACTTTTTAAAAAAATTTTATCCATTGGTAGGGGCCCTGAGGCTTGTGGTTAACTCTTGAACTGGACAGTATTCGAGCTTAGTCAAGCCTAAGGATCAACCCCAACATTTTCCCTTACTTTCATTTTACCTATTACAAATCACAATAACCAAGGGATTTCATATTTAGCTCATTTCTTTTTACTGTGCATTTTATTATGCACGCAAGGGTCCAACTCCCTAGACATTGGATCTCATTTCTCAATCCCATTGATAACTTTAACCTCCTAGTAACTTATTAAAGGACAGCTGCTGTTTCATCATTTGGGTAATCCAATGATTATATAGGGATCAAAGGTTCATAAGTCCCTGCCATCTCATCTTTCTCTTCTCAAATGACATGTTTCAGTGAGTCAGTCAGTCTTGCAAATCCCAATTTTCCTGAAACCAAATAACCAAAGTTAGTCAAACTGCAAAGGTTAGAGAGAACTATCCCTAAGATCACCTTAAATTCTGACACCAATCTCAAATTCAGGGGGTTCCCAAGACAACCCTCAGTTCAGTAATTCACTGGAGGAACTCACAGAAATCACTGAAAGCTATTAAACTTATGGTTATGGTTTATTATAGGGAAAAGACACAGATCAAAATTGGCCAAAGGAAGAGATGCATAGAGCTAAGTCAGGGAGCGCTTTACATGTGACACTTTCATTGTCCTTAGACTGTGTTACTCTCCTGACACTGATATGTGACATTATACACAGAATATTGCCAACCAGGGAAGCTCACCCAAGCTTCAGCATCCAGACCTTATATTGGAAATTAATTACATAAGTATGACTCATGGATTGATTACCCACAAGGTTGAACTCAGTCTCCCTGTTGACTGATACCATATGAACAAAGCTCCCACCATAAATCTAACAGGTGTATCTAGCTCCACCTTAAACAAGGATGATCCTATGGTAACATAGATTACCTCTCAGAAGCTGAGATCAACCTCTCTTTGTGAAAGGTCAAATTCTTTAATGGAAAGATAAACATTCAATATGTTGCCCTCCGAGTAGTGAACCTTAATAAGAATTCTCAGGATTTTGTTCACATACCTCCATGGCTTTCTGGGTTAAGAGTAAAGTTTAGAATGCAGCCATGTTACAATCCTCTGCTACTTATCAGAAACGTTTAGTTTTTCACTTCATCCTAGTTTGTAAAGTGTTTTGCGCTAGGTAATGCTTCCTCTTGGTGTTGTTGAAGTTGGTAAATTATTTTGCTTAGCTTTACTTTTTTTTCATTTGATTAGGTATTGGTAGTTAAAAATTCTATAAGGAGGTTTTACTCTATCATCTTAACCTAGCAAACATGGTCTTTGAATTTCAACACATATATAAGTTTATATTTTTCTAATAATGCTTAGAGATTATTAATATCTTTATCCTCTCCCAAGACAGAAAGAGATCATTCGCACATATTTACTTCTGAAAGTTCATCTTATTGCACCTGCCATGTTAATAGTAACTTGAACTTTATTTCCCATTGATTTATTTTAAAAGCATTACTCTTGTAAATTTTTTTAAAATTAAGTTTTGTTGACCTTTCTTGCAATCTGTTTTTTGTTGTTGTTTTTGCTAGATTACAACCTCTAGTAATTGTTTTAGAGAGAATTAGTGAGTCTGTAGGTAATGTTTTAGAAATTTTTTTATAGGTAAAAATATCTTTATTTTCCCCTTTCAATTGGTCACACAAATGTCACCTTGACATTTGTGGCAAATAGGTTGAGGTGGGTTAAGAAGTATGAGGGGCACATAAATGAAGTAGAAGAAAGAATTCAAAATATAGCTTTCACACAATAGTGAGAAATACATTACTTGAATGCCAAGGCAGAGAAAATCTGGGAATTCCTGTTGATAATTACTGCATTATCAAAGAGCACACTCTAACCAACTGAGCTAACTGGCTAGCCCACTAATTTATAAATATTATAATTGTGTATGTGTTTACATAGAAAATCTTACTGAGTGGCTTGTAAATGACCACATCACTGAAATTCAATGCAAATGAAAGGAAGTATACCATAATTTAAAAAAATTAATATTATAAACTATGCAATCCATAGAAATATGCACACAAGTAAAAAATGAACACCCATCAGGTATTTTTTTTTTAATTTTTAAAAATTGAAACATAATTGTACATATCTGTGGGATACCATGCTGAATATCAATACCTATGTGCAATATGTGATGCTCAAGTCAGGATAATTAGTATATTCAACATTACATTTTTTGTTGTCCTTAAACAATTTCTTATTAACCCCTCTTCCCCCTGTCCCTTTCCCCACTCAGGTAACCTCACTTCTGTCTCTCCTTTTGAAAGTTCAACATATTATTGTGATTCTTTCTTTCTTTCTTTCTTTCTTTCTTTCTTTCTTTCTTTCTTTCTTTCTTTCTTTCTTTCTTTCTTTCTTTCTTTCTTTCTTTCTTTCTTTCTTTCTTTCTTTCTTCCTTTGGTTGGGTTTTTTTTCTTTTTTTAGCTCACTTCTAAGTGAGGATATGCATTATTTCTCTTTCTATGCCTGACTTATTTCACTTAATGCAATTTTCTCTAAGTTCATCCATATTGCTGGGAATGGCAGAATTTCATTCTTTCTTATGGCAGAGTAGTGTTCCATTGAGTATATATACCATTTTCCCTTAACCAGTCATCCATCAATGTAAATTAAGGTTGATTCCAACTCTTGGCTGTGGTAAATAGAGCTGCAATAAACGTGGGGATGCAGATATTCCTTCAACATGATGATTTCCATTCCTTTGGGTATATATGCAGCAGTGGGATTGCTGGAACTTATGGCAGTACTATCTTTCATAATGGCTGCACCAATTTATAGTCCCACCAGTGGTGTAGGAGGGTTCCCCTTTTGCTGCATCCTCACCAGCAATTGTTTTTCTCTTTTCGATAATAGCCATTCTCCCTGGGGTCAGATGATACCTCAATGTCATTTTGATTTGCACTTCCTCGATGATTAGCAATGTTGGGTATTTTTTCATGTGTCTGTTGGCCGTTTTCTTAACTTCCTTTGAGAAATGCCTATTCAGCTCCTTTGCTCATTTTTTAATTGGATTAATTTTTTTTATTGTTAAGTTGTTGCAGTTCCTTGCATATTCTGGATATTAATCCGTTGCCAGAATCATAGCTTGCAAACATTTTCCCTCTTTCTTTAGGTTGTCTTTTCACTCTGTTAACTGGTTCTTTTCCTGTGCAGAAGGTTTTTAGTTTGATATAATCCCATTTGTTTATTTTTTTTTCTTTTGTTATCTGTGCTTTGGGGGTCTTATTCATAAAGTCTGTCCAGTCCTACTTCCTGAAGTATTTTCCCAATGTATTCTTTCAGGAGTTTTATAGTTTCAGGTCCTATATTTAAGTCTTTAATCCATTTTGAATTGATTGTGGTATATGGTGAGAGGTACAGGTCCAGTTTCAATTTTCTGCATATGGATGTCCAATTTTCCCAGCACCATTTATTGAAGAGGCAGTCTTTTCCCCAATGTATGTTCCTGTTGCCTTTGTTAAAGATTAGTTGGCTGTAAGTATGGGGGTTGATTCCTGGGTTTTCTACTCTGCTCCATTGGTCCGAGTGTCTGTTTTTATGCCAGTACCACACCATTGGTCACAATACCTTTGTAACATAATTTGAAGTTGAGAAGTGTTATGCTTCTGGCTGTTTTTTTTTTTTTTTTTTTGCTTAAGATTGCTTTGGCTATTCAGGATCTTTTTCTGTTCCATATGAATGCTTGGATTTCTTTTTCTGTTTCTGTGAAGAATGTCATTGTATTTTGGTGAGGATTGCATTGAATCTGTAGATTGCTTTGGGTAGTATGGACACTTTCACGATGTTAATTCTTCCCATCCATTAGCATGGTATGTCTTTCCACTCTTTTACGTCCTGTTTAATTTCTTTCAACCATGATTTGCAGCACTTGTTGTAGAAATCTTTCAACTCCTTTGTTGTTGTTTTTTTTAATTTAATTTTATTTTATTTTATTTATTGAATTAAAATCAATTATACATATTTTGGGGGTTGAACATTGAGATATGTTGATTAAACCAATGTAATTAGCATATATATTGTTACAAATCATAATTATTCTTTTTTTTTTTTAACTTTTATTTTGTCGATATACATTGTGGCTGATTATTGTTGCCCCTTACCAAAACCTCCCTCCCCCCCAACAATGTCCTTTCTGTTTGCTTGTTGTATCAACTTCAAGTAATTGCGGTTGTTGTATCTTCTCCCCCCGCCCCAGTTATTTTGTGTGTGTGTGTGTGTGTGTGTGTGTGTGTGTGTGTGTGTGTGTGTGAATTTATATATTAATTTTTAGTTCCCACCAATAAGTGAGAACATGTGGTATTTCTCTTTCTGTGCCTGACTTGTTTCACTTAATATAATTCTCTTTAGGTCCATCCATGTAGTTGCAAATGGCAGTATTTCATTCGTTTTTTTTTTTTTTTTTTTTTTTTTCCCATGAACTTTTTAATTTTATTTTGTCGATATACATTGTGGCTGATTATTGCTCCCCATCACCAAAACCTCTCTCCCTTCTCCCTCCCCCCCTCCCCCCAACAATGTCCTTTCTGTTTGCTTGTCGTATCAACTTCAAATAATTATGGTTGTTATATCTTCTCCCCCCCCCCCGGTTTGTGTGTGTGTGTGTGTGTGTGTGTGTGTGTGTCTGTGTGTGTGTGTGTGTGTGAATTTATATATTAATTTTTAGCTCCCACCAATAAGTGAGAACATGTGGTATTTCTCTTTCTGTGCCTGACTTGTTTCACTTAATATAATTCTCTCAAGGTCCATCCATGTTGTTGCAAATGGCAGTATTTCATTTGTTTTTATACCTGAGTAGTATTCCATTGTGTAGATGTACCACATTTTCCGTATCCACTCATCCGATGATGGGCATTTGGGCTGGTTCCAGCTCTTGGCTATTGTAAAGAGCGCTGTGATAAACATTGGGAAACAGGTATACCTTCGACTCGATGCTTTCCATTCCTCTGGGTATATTCCCAACAGTGGGATAGCTGGGTCGTATGGTAGATCTATCTGCAATTGTTTGAGGAACCTCCATACCATTTTCCCTAGAGGCTGCACCATTTTGCAGTCCCACAAACAATGTATGAGAGTTCCTTTTTCTCCGCAGCCTCGCCAGCATTTATCGTTCACGGTCTTTTGGATTTTAGCCATCCTAACTGGGGTTAGATGGTATCTCAATGTGGTTTTGATTTGCATTTCCCGGATGCTGAGTGATGTTGAGCATTTTTTCATATGTCTGTTGGCCATTTGGATATCTTCCTTAGAGAAATGCCTACTTAGCTCTTTTGCCCATTTTTTAATTGGGTTGCTTGTTTTCTTCTTGTACAGTTGTTTGAGTTCCTTATATATTCTGGATATTAATCCTTTGTCAGATATATATTTTGCAAATATTTTCTCCCACTCTGTTGGTTGTCTTTTAACTCTTTTAATTGTTTCTTTTGCTGTGCAGAAGCTTTTTAGTTTGATATAATCCCATTTGTTTATTTTTCCTTTGGTTGCCCGTGCTTTTGGGGTCGTATTCATGAAGTCTGTGCCCAGTCCTATTTCCTGAAGTGTTTCTCCTATGTTTTCTTTAAGAAGTTTTATTGTTTCAGGGTGTATATTTAAATCCTTAATCCATTTTGAGTTGATTTTAGTATACGGTGAGAGGCATGGATCTAGTTTCATTCTCCTGCATATGGATATCCAGTTGTCCCAGCACCATTTGCTGAAGAGGCAGTCCCTTCGCCACTGAATAGGCTTGGTGCCTTTGTCAAAGATCAGCTGACAGTAAGTGTGTGGGTTGATTTCTGGATTCTCTATTCTATTCCATTGGTCAGTGTGTCTGTTTTTATGCCAGTACCATACAGTTTTGGTTATTATAGCTTTGTAGTATAGCTTAAAGTCAGGTAGTGTTATGCCTCCAGCTTTATTTTTTTTGCTCAGCATTGCTTTGGCTATGCGTGGTCTTTTATTGTTCCATATAAATGTCTGGATACTTTTTTCCATTTCTGAGAAAAATGTCTTTGGAATTTTGATGGGGATTGCATTGAATTTGTATATCACTTTGAATAGTATGGACATTTTCACTATGTTGATTCTTCCAATCCAAGAGCATGGGATATCTTTCCATCTTCTTGTATCCTCTCTAATTTCTCTCAGCAGTGGTTTGTAGTTCTCATTATAGAGATTTTTCACCTCCTTGGTTAACTCAATTCCTAAGTATTTCATTTTTTTGGTGGCTATTGTAAATGGGCAGGCTTTCTTGATTTCTCTTTCTGCATGTTCACTATTGGAGAAAAGAAATGCTACTGATTTTTGTGTGTTGATTTTGTATCCTGCTACTGTGCTGAAATCATTTATCAATTCCAACAGTTTTTTTGTAGAGGTTTTAGGCTGTTCGATATATAGGATCATGTCATCTGCAAACACGGACAGTTTGACTTCATCTTTTCCAATCTGAATGCCCTTTATTTCCTTCTCTTCTCTGATCGCTCTGGCTAGTACTTCCAACACTATGTTGAATAGGAGTGGTGAGAGTGGGCATCCTTGTCTAGTTCCTGTTCTTAAAGGAAAAGCTTTCAGCTTTTCCCCATTCAGGAGGATATTGGCTGTGGGTTTGGCATATATGGCTTTAATTATGTTGAGATACTTTCCCTCTATACCTAACTTATAGAGGGTCTTTGTCATGAATGAGTGCTGAACTTTATCAAATGCTTTTTCAGCATCTATAGAGATGATCATATGGTCCTTGTGTTTGAGTTTATTAATATGGTGTATCACATTTATTGATTTGCGTATGTTGAACCAACCTTGCATCCCTGGGATGAATCCCACTTGATCGTGATGAATAATTTTACGTATGTGTTGCTGTATTCTGTTTGCTAGTAATTTAGTGAGGATTTTTGCATCTATATTCATCAAGGATATTGGCCTGTAGTTTTCTTTTTTGGTTATATCTTTACCTGGTTTTGGTATCAGAATGATGTTTGCTTCATAGAATGAGTTTGGGAGATTTGCGTCCGTTTCAATCTTTTGGAATAGTTTGTAAAGAATCGGTGTCAATTCCTGTTTGAATGTTTGGTAAAATTCTGCTGTGAATCCATCTGGTCCTGGGCTTTTCTTTGTTGGGAGCCTTCTGATAACAGCTTCAATCTCCTTTATTGTTATTGGTCTGTTCAAATTTTCTACGTCTTCACGGTTCAGTTTCCGGAGCTTGTGTGTGTCCAGAAATTTATCCATTTCCTCCAGATTTTCAAATTTGTTGGCGTATAGTTGTTTATAGTAGTCTCGAATGATTCCTTGTATTTCAGATCAATCAGTTGTAATATCGCCTTTTTCATTTCTAATTTTTGTTATTTGAGTCTTCTCTCTTCTTTTTTTTGTTAGCCATGCTAATGGTTTGTCAATTTTATTTATCTTTTCAAAAAACCAACTTTTTGATTCGTTGAGCTTTTGAATTGTTTTTTGGTTTTCAATTTCATTCAGTTCTGCTCTGATCTTAATGATTTCTTTCCATCTGCTAACTTTAGGTTTGGATTGTTCTTGTTTTTCTAGTTCTTTAAGGTGAAGTGTTAGGTTGTTCACTTGCCATCTTTCCATTCTTCTGAAGTGAGCGTTGAATGCAATAAATTTTCCCCTCAATACTGCTTTTGCAGTATCCCACAGGTTTTGGTATGATGTATCGTTGTTTTCATTAGTTTCAATAAATTTTTTGATTTCCTGCTTGATTTCTTCTTGGACCCATATGTCATTAAGTAGAATGCTGTTTAATTTCCATGTGTTTGTATAGTTTCCAGAGGTTCGTTTGTTATTAATTTCTAGTTTTAATGCATTGTGGTCTGAGAAGATACATGGGATAATTGCAATTTTTTTGAATTTATTGAGACTTGATTTGTGACCTAATATGTGATCTATCCTGGAGAATGATCCATGTGCTGATGAGAAAAATGAATATTCTGAGGTTGTTGGGTGGAATGTTCTGTAGATATCTGCCAATTCCAATTGGTCTAGAGTCTTGTTTAGATCTTGTGTTTCTCTACTGTTTCTTTGCCTAGATGATCTGTCTAATATTGACAGTGGGGTGTTCAGGTCCCCTGCTATTATAGTATTAGTGTCTATTTCCTTCTTTAGGTCTAATAGAGTTTGTTTTATAAATCTGGCTGCTCCAACATTGGGTGCATACATATTTATGATTGTTATGTCTTCTTGATGGATCAGTCCTTTTATCATTAAGTAGTGTCCCTCATTGTCTCTTTTTATGGTTTTTAGTTTAAAGTCTATTTTGTCAGATATAAGAATAGCTACTCCAGCTCATTTTTCTTTTCTGTTTGCATGGTAAATCTTTTTCCATCCTTTCACTCTTAGTCTGTGTGAATCTTTATGGGTGAGGTGGGTCTCTTGTAGGCAGCATGTAGTTGGGTCCTGCTTTTTAATCCAGTCAGCAAGTCTGTGTCTTTTAATTGGGGAATTTAAGCCTTTTACATTAAGAGTTGTTATTGAAAGGTGTTGATTTATTCCTAGCATTTTATTGGTTGTTTGGTTGTCTTAGGTGTCTTTTGTTCCTTGCTTTCTGATTTACTGTTTGGTTTCTTTGTTTGTTGGTTCCTTAGGTTGTAGATAGTGTTTTTGTTAGCTTGTTTTCTCTTCATGAATGCCATTTTTATTATACTAGCGGGTTTAGATTTTTCTTGGGTTTTTATGGCAGTGGTAGTTATTTTTCAGGAACCAAACCCAGTACTCCCTTGAGGATTTCTTGTAAGGGTGGTCTTGTGGTAGTGAACTATCGCAGTTTTTGTTTGTCTGAGAAATATACTATTTGCCCCTCATTTAGGAAGGATAGCCTTGCAGGGTAGAGTATTCTTGGCTGGCAATCTTTGTCTTTTAGTATTTTGAAAATATCATCCCATTCCTTTCTAGCTTTCAGGGTTTGTGATGAAAAGTCTGATGTTAACCTGATTGGGGCTCCCTTATAGGTGATTTGATGCTTCTCTCTTGCAGCTTTTAAGATTCTCTCTTTATCTCTGAGTTTTGCCAATTTGACTATGACATGTCTTGGAGAAGGTCTTTTTGGGTTGAATACATTTGGAGATCGCTGAGCTTCCTGGATCTGAAGATCTGTGATTTTTCCTATACCTGGGAAGTTTTCTGCCACTATTTTGTTGAATATGTTTTCAATGGAATCTCCATTTTCCTCCCCTTCTGGAATACCCATGACTCGGATATTTGATCGCTTATGGTTGTCTGATATCTCTCTCAGATTTTCTTCAATGTCCTTGATTCTTTGTTCTTTCTTTTTGTCTTCTTGTGTTATTTCAAACAGCCCATCTTCAAGTTCAGAAGTTCTCTCTTCAACTTCGACGAGCCTGCTGGTTAAACTCTCCATTGTGTTTTTTATTTCGTTGAATGACTTCTTCAGTTCAGCAAGTTCTGCTACATTTTTTTTCAGGACATTGATTTCCTTGTACATTTCCTCTTTCAGATCCTGTATACTTTTCCTCCTTTCATCATGATGTCTAGCTGAGTTTTCTTGTATCTCATTCAGTTTCCTTAGAATTATCACTCGAAATTCCTTGTCAGTCATTTCAAGGGCTTCTTGTTCTATAGGATCTAGAGTTTGAGATTTATTAACTTTTGGTGGTGTACTTTCTTGATTTTTTGTATTTCTGGTATCTTTTTTTTGGTGTTTATTCATTGTGGCAGGGGGTTTCACAGTCCACCGGTTTGAGACTAATGACTAACTAGGATGTTGCTGTGGTTGCCAATTTCGTATGGCTCCCTCCGTGACTGCTCAGTTGGCCTCTAGTGCCTTGTGTGTGTGGTTGCCTCGGGTCTTGGGCTTCTCCGGGAAGCCACCTTTCTGGTCAGCTTGGACTCTGCTGGGCTGGTGGATCACGTACCACAGGGTGTGTGATCTCTGTTGAGCTTTCACTTCCTGTGCAGGACTTCTCCCTGTTCCGTGTGCTCTGGCCCAGGCTGTTAGATCGTGCAGTGGCGACCCCACCGGGTGTGTGGTTTTTGTCGAGTCTCCGCCTCCCTGGCCGCACGTCTCCCCACTCTGTGCGCACTGTGCTGGGCTGGGGCGTGTCTTCTGCACCCCTCATCTATCAGCTGGGCCTTCAAGACCCTGCTCGGCACTGCCTCGCCCAGGAAGTCTACCAGGTTTCTGCTGGGCACAGACGACCGGTCTCTCTGGGTGCCTTTGTAGCACTATGTAGATCTTTCTCGGGTCTTGTTCACCTTTGTATCCCCCCAGTATAAACCGAGTCTAGCGCCCACCTGCAGCCTGGTCTCCGGCAGGTTCAAGTGGACCTGGGAACTCTCCTACCACACTATTCCCAACCAGAAATTTGTTAGGCTTTTTTCCAAACTGGTGGCCACAGAGATGGTATCTGCCTCCCAGTAACAGGGAGTTTACCTGGGGCCGGAGTCCATGGTATGGTGGAGTGACAGTTGGCCCGCCCGTACTTCCTTGCCCTCCCCACACTGGCCCGGGACGCCCCCCACCACCAGCCCCGCCAGAGAACCACGGAGGGAGTGGGAGTGGAGTCTGGTCCGCAGGCTCCGGAAAGCCCGGCGCCAGGCCAGCAAGTGGGAGGGCTCAGTGATGGCCGAGCAGGACGGAGCTGCCTGCACCTGGGAAAATGGAGGCAGCACCAGGTGGTGAGTGGCCTGGTGGTGCAGGCGGGAGCCGCGTGGGCATCCATCCCCCGAACAGAGCTGTGCCAGGGGTCACTCACAGTGCTGTGCCAGGTCGGGTGCTCGCTCTCTGTCTCTGGTTTGCCGCCTTTCCCAGTTCTCGGCCGCTGCCGCCTCGGGCTGTTCAGGGATCTTCTTTAATGCGGGCCTGAAACCGCGAATCCTGAATAGGGCAGCTGGCCGCCTTCAGCGCGGCCCCAGCCTCCGGGATCCTGGCTGCATCCACAGCAGCCCTGGCGCCGTGTTCCCTGTTTCGAGACTCGCTTTTGCAGCTAAGAAACAGTTCTTTTCCTGCTCCACACTTCAAAGCTGTTGCCTGTAAATGAGGCAGCCTCTCCTGCCGGGGGCAAAGTGGCGGTCACCCCCCACGACCGGCCAGTAGCAGCCGTCCTCCCTTAAGAGATGGCGAGAGGAAGGTCCACAAGTTTCCCTGCTGCCTGAGGCCCAGTAGCCACCTTTTCCACCTCAGCTACTCCGCGCCAGCCGCCGCAGCCGCCGCCATCTTGAAAAGCTTCATTCGTTTTTATAGCTGAGTAGTATTCCATTGTGTAGATGTACCACATTTTCCGTATCCACTCATCCGATGATGGACATTTGCGCTGGTTCCAACTCTTGGCTATTGTAAAGACTGCTGCAGTGAACATTGGGGAACAGGTATACCTTCGACTTGATGATTTCCATTCCTCTGGGTATATTCCCAGGAGTGGGATAGCTGGGTCATATGGTAGATCTATCTGCAATTGTTTGAGGAACCTCCATACCATTTTCCATAGAGGCTGCACCATTTTGCAGTCCCACCAACAATGTATGAGAGTTCCTTTTTCTCCGCAAACTCGCAAGCATTTATCGTTCAGAGTCTTTTGGATTTTAGCCATCCTAACTGGGGTTAGATGGTATCTCAGTGTGGTTTTGATTTGCATTTCCCAGATGCTGAGTGATGTTACTGCCATCTGATCTTTGACAAAGGCACCAAGCCTATTCACTGGGGAAGGGACTGCCTCTTCAGCAAATGGTGCTGGGATAACTGGATATCCATATGCAGGAGAATGAAACTAGACCCATACCTCTCACCATATACTAAAATCAACTCAAAATGGATTAAGGATTTAAATATACACCCTGAAACAATAAAACTTCTTAAAGAAAACATAGGAGAAACACTTCAGGAAATAGGACTGGACACAGACTTCATGAATACAACCCCAAAAGCACGGGCAACCAAAGGAAAAATAAACAAATGGGATTATATCAACTCCTTTGTTAAATTTATTGCTAGGTATTTAATTTTTTTGGTGACTATAGCAAACAGGCTTGTTTTCTTGATTTTATTTTCTGCTTGTTTGTTTTTGGAGTATAAAAATACTACCTATCATTGTATGTTCATTTTGTATCCTGCAACTTTACTGGAATCATTTATTAGCTCTACGAATTTTTTGTTGAGTATTTAGGTTTTTCTATATATAACATCATGTCATCTGTAACAGGGACAGTTTGACTTTGTCTTTTATACTCTGGATGCCCTTTATTTCTTTCTCTTGCCTGATTTCTCTGGCAAGTACTTCCAACATTATATTAAATAGAAGTGGTGAGAGTGGGCATCCTTGTCTTGTTCCTGTTTCTCTTGGTAAGGATTTCAGCTTTTCCCCTTTCAGGATGACATTAGTGGTGGGTCTGTTGTATATGGCTTTTATTATGTTGAAATATTTTCCTCTATAACTATTTGCTGAGAGTCTTTATCTTGAAGGGATTTGTCTTCGATTTTGTTAATGTGGTGTATCACATGTATTGACTTCTGTATGTTGAACCGTCTTTGCATCTCTAGGATGAATCCAACTCGATCATGGTGTATAATTTTGTTCATGTGTCACTGTATTATATATGATAATATTTTGTAGAGAATTTTTGTGTCTATGTTCATCAAAAATATTAGACTGCAGTTTTCTTTTTTTGTTGTATCTTTGACTGGTTTTTTTTTATCAAGGCAACACTGGCTTCATAGAATGAGTTTGAGAGAATGGCCTCTGATTCAGTATTTTGGAATAGTTTGAAGAGAATTAGTAGTAATTCTTTTTTAAGTTTTTGTGGAATTCAGCAGTAAAGCCATCAGGTACTGGGATTTTTTTTGTTGGGAGACTTCTGAATACTGCTTCAATCTCATTGCTTATTATTGGTCTGTTCAGGTTTTCTTTGTCTTCTGGGTTCAGTTGTGGTAGTTTGTATGTATGCAGAAATTTATTCATTTCCTCCAGGTTTTCAAATTCATTGGCATATAGTTGTTTATAATAGTCTTTAGTGATTCTCTGTATTTCTGTGATATTGGTTGTAATGTCTCCTATTTCATTTCTGATCTTTGTTATTTGGATCTTCTCTCTCTCCTTTTTTTTTTTTTTTTTTTTTTTTTTTTTAGCTGGCCTAACTAAAGGTTTGTCTATTTTGTTACTTTTCTCAAGAAAACAACTTTTTGGTTTATTGGTCTTTTGTATCATTTTTGGGGTCTCTTTAATTTAGTTGTGCTCTGATCTTAATTATTTCTTTCTGTCTACTAATTTTATGATTATATTCTTGTTTTTCTAGTTCTTTGTGGTGTAGCATTAGATTGTTAATTTGAAATCTTTCTATTCTTTTGATGTAAGCATTTATTGAAATAAACTTCCTTCTTAGTACTGTTTTGCTTTTTCCCATAGGTTTTGGCATGATGTGTCTTTATTTTCATTAGCTTCAAAAAACTTTTTACTTCTGTTTTAATTTCTTCTTGTACCTTTAGGTCATTCAGGAACATGTTATTTAATTTCCATGTGTGCATGTAGTTTCCTGAGTTTTGCTTATTATTGATTTCTAGTTTTAATCTGTTGTGATCTGAAAAGATTCTTGATATGATTTCAATCTTTTTATATTTGTTGAGACTTGATTTGTGACCTAACGCATGGTTTCTCCTGGAAAATGTTCCATGCACTGATGAGAAGAATGCATATTCTGTAGTTGTTGGATAAAATGTTCTATAGACATCTGCCAAGTCCAACTGGTCTAAAGTGTAGTTTAAGTTCTGTGTTTCGCTGTTGATTTATTGCCTAGATGATATGTCCCATGCTGAGAGAGGAGTATTAAGGTTCCCAACTATTGTTATATTATGGTCTATTTCTTTCTTTTGGTCTAATAGATTTGTTTTATATATCTGGATGCTTCAGGGTTGGTTACATATATATTTATGATTGTTATGTCTTCTCGCAGGACAGATACTTCTGCTATTGTGGGATGGTGTTCTTTGTCTCTTTTTATGGCTTTTGGTTTAAAGTCTATTTTAATGAATATAAAAATAGCTACTCCTGCTCATTTTTTATTTCAATTTACATGGTAGATCTTTTTCCATCCCATCATTGTTAGTCTGT
This sequence comes from Cynocephalus volans, assembly GCF_027409185.1. Lineage (NCBI taxonomy): Eukaryota > Metazoa > Chordata > Mammalia > Dermoptera > Cynocephalidae > Cynocephalus > Cynocephalus volans. Next base: position 96,090,343 of record NC_084478.1, read on the forward strand.
GTGTGTCTTTACAGGTGAGGTGAGTCTCTTATAGACAGCATACAGTTGGGTCTAGCTTTTTAATCCAACCAGACAGTCCATGTCTTTGGGGTGGAGAATTTAATCCATTTATATTTAGGGTTGTTGCTGATAAGAATTACCTTATTCCTGACATGTACTTGCTTATCCTATGGTTGATATAAATATCTTTTGTTCCTTTTCCCCTTTTATTGTTTGTCTAAGATGTTTGTTGTTTTGGGGGGTGGTATGGTATAGTTTCTTTCTCTTTCTCATTTGCATATCTGCTCTATCAGTGGTGTTTTTTCTTTCTTATATATCCATAGTGGTGATTTTCATTTTTTAGGTTCCAGGTGCAGGACTCCCTTAAGGGCTTCTTGTAGAGCTTGTAGTGTGATGGTGAACTCCTGCAGCTTTTGTTTATATGGAAAATTTATTATTCCACCTTCATTTCTGAAGGATAGCTTTTCTGGGTATAGTATGCTTGGCTGTCAGTGTTTTTCTTTTAGTACTTTGAATATATCATCCTCTTCTCTTCTGGTCTGTAGAGGTTTTGCTGAAAAGTCTGCTTTTAGTCTGATGGGAACTCCCTTGAGTTCCCATGATGCTTTTCTCTTGCCATTTTTAAGATTCTCTCTTTGTCTTTGAGTTTTAAAAGTTTGATTATAATGTGTTTTAGAGAGGTCCTTTTCAGATTGCATCTGTTTGGGGATCTTTGAGCCTCTTGGATCTGACAATCTGTATCTCTACCAATACCTGGGAACTTTTCCATTATTATTTCATTGAATGTGTTTTTAATGCCTTTTCCTTTCTCCTCCTCCTCTGGAACATCCAGGAATTGGATGTCTGTGTGCTTAAGGTTGTCTGCTAGGTCTCTTAGATTTTTTTCATTTTCTTTCTTTCTTTCTTACTTGGTCTGCTTGTGTTATTTCAGAAAGTCTTAGAGTTCAGAATTTTTTTCTTTTGCTTGCTGTAGCCTGCTTCTTACACTGTCAGTTGTAGTTTTTATTTCATTGAATGAGTATTTCAGTTCCAGCAGTACTGCCACATTCTTTTTTTTAAAGTGTTAATCTCTTTATAAATTTCCTCGTTCATGTCCTGTTTTGTTTTTCTCATTTCATTGTGTTGTCTAACTGAGTCTTCTTGTATCACACTGTTTCTTTAAAATTATTACTTGAAATTTCTTTTCAGACATTTCAAGAGTTTCCTGTTGATTGGGGTCTGGTATTTGAGAATTATAGTGTTCCTTTGGTGGTGTCATATTTTCTGTTTTTTGGATTTTTTCTTCATATTTTTAGTATACCTACATTGATTTCTAGTCACCTGGTGGAGTGATTCCTTCTTCTATTCCTCTGGGGTGGCTTCTGAGGAGAGAGACTCCCTCTTGTAGATTTGTTACATATTGCCCCTTGGGTGGGGTGTTTTAGTTTTAGTTCCAGGTACACTAAGTAGTTTCATTAATTCCGTAATTCAGTAGACTCAGTAGTTCAGCATAGACTCAGTAGTTCCATGAGGCATCAGCAGCTATCTCTGTGACTGGGGACACATGCAAGGCTGGGTCCACATGGGTGGATTGGGGCCATGTGGGTAGCCAGGTGTATGGATCCATGTAGGTGGCCTGCATGGGTGGATTTGGGCTGTGTGGCTGGCTGGGCGTATGGGGCCATGCGGGTGCATGGGCCGCTAGAAATCTGGGCTCTCTTTTGCAGGTGGGGCCATGTGGGTGGCTGTGGCAGCTGAGATCATACAGACAGCTGGATATCTGGGCTGTGCAGGCAGCTAGATGGCTGTGCCCATGTGGACAGGTGGGGCTACAGGTGTGGCCGGGTGGATGGGGCCACATGGGTAGACTGAATGCAGCAGTGTATGCAACGATGCAGCTGGGGATACCTGGACAGCTAGACAACTGGAACCATGCAGGTGAGTTGAAGCATGTGGGCAGCGTTGCAGGTGTGGCTGCATAGGTGGCTGGAGAACTGAGCCTAGGCAGGTGGTAGGGCTGCACTGGTGGCCAGGCAGTTGGGGTCACGTGGGTGGCCAGGGCTCTCAAGAAGCTGGAAGACTAGAGACAAGCAGGTGGCTGGCACTGCATGGGCACCTGGGCTGGACCAGGCCATGTGGGTGACATGGACTGCATGGTGAGGTTCCCTGTGCAGGATGAACTACTTGTGGGAAGAAGATACATAGCTCTGGGACTAGATAATGGCACAGGTGACATTGGCAGTGGTGGAGGAATGCTAGGATGGGAGCAGTAGGAGGGGTGCCACTGGGAAATTCTCACAGCTGAGCAGATTATTTTCACTACAAGGAAGAATTTCTCCTGGCTGATATTGATGTCAGAGATGCAGCAGCAACTGAAGCCATATGCTTCTCTCTCTTCTGTACCACTCCACTTGGTTTTCATGCTCCATAGGTCCTCACCAGGCTCCTGGTGACCTTCCACACTCTCTCACCAGTGGTGTCCCCTACACTTAGCTGTACATTTCTTACTCTTGTCCCTTTCTGTGGGAGGATCACACATTGGGCATCTCTAGACAACCATCTTTCCCTGACCCTTATCTTCAGTCTACTTCAATTAAATTAAGCTGAAGTACAGAATCTGAATCTAGAAATGAATTTATGTGACACTAGTGAAATAAATGTCTTTTAACAAGTACACTAACCTGGATCCATATATTTAATTGTTTAACATTTTTATCCACAAAAACAATATTCAAAAAATGTTATTCTTATTGTAATAGCTAAGCCAGTTATAATACAAATCAAAAGGATTTTACTCCTATGAACAGAAACCATTAAATAAATGGACTTTTTTGGTACAGTTTTCTACAGAGCCCCTTTTCCAAATTCCTAATACACTAGCACCAGCTGGACAGTGCTCATTTATCAAATGCTTAGGTTCTTGTTCCTCAGGGATCTCCTTCAACCTTCTAGGTTTGCATAACATCAATCTCTTCCTTTTGTGCTGTAGTCTTAGGAGTGGTGGCTGCTTCCTGTGCTTACTATATCTTTGTACCTTTTTTGCCCATTTTGTCCTTCAAAATCTGTTTAACCAACTACCTATTGAATTCTCCTTGTTGAAATAATTTTTGTGGTTTTTATTTCTGTGTATGGACCCCGACTGTCACATTTGGTAAAATGGAACACTTACTAAAACAAGAGAAGACATGTCACACTTAAGCTACTATCAGACATGATACATTGTGAATGGACTATTATGGCTGAAAAGCCAACTTGTAAATGATAGAGTTCAGTACATGCTACCTCAAAATATGGCAGGCACCTCAGAATTTGAGGAAACAGCAGAAGCAGGAAGATCTTTCTGACCTTCTCCAACCCTTCTTCCCTAAAGCAGGCCACAAAAGAATTCTCTGACTTCACCCAAAGCGGATTATAAGACCTTCATTCAAGAGGTACCCTTCTTATACATTGAGGAAAGGAATGTCCTTATTCTCAAAGATGCATAGATGCCAAGAAGAGTCTGAACAAACAGACCTTGCTAAGTCCCCCCAGTTTATTACCATTAGAATATACCCTTTTGTGTTCCAATTGTATTTCTCCACAGCTATCTACTTTTTCATCAAACTTAACATAAAAATATATAGGTGTTCCTATTTCTACAGGTCTTCATTTCTAAAGGTTACTGTTCCACATGAAACAAATATTAAATTTGTAAGTTTTTCTTTTGCTAATATGTCTTTTTTAATAAATGCCTCAGCCATAAATCTTGCAATGGGTGAAAAAATATATTAATTTTTCTCCCCCAAATTATGATTCTTTTAAATTCACCTTATCATCTTTTCTATCGTGAAATTCTGGTACTGTTACTGAAAAAGCTACAAAGAGTATAATCAGTTTTACCAGGTCTATATTTTTTGGAAAAGAAACAATCTTGAAAATTACATATAAGATAGGAACAATTTTTTTGTCCCTATTTTCCTTCACAAAGAGGCTGAAGAAGCCAGGTGGTGCCTCTAATATTAGGATGTTAATTACTGTAACTGTTTAGTACTTAAAACGCATGAAAAGTCTCAGCTCATGAGATTTTGGAAACACGTGCAAATTAATATGTACCACGGATAGGTAAATGTAGCAATTTAATTTGAATCTTTGAAAGAAAACACTATTTCAGGTCTCTGTATTTCGCCTGCTGTGCTTTTTATGTAATTCATGTGCTTGATGATACTTCTGAAAAAGAAAGTCAGTACATAAAAGGATCAAACATTTCTCATAATACTATGTGGTGGTGATAAATTGTGTGTTAAAATAGGTACTCAGTGTGTATGTGATGTGTATACACACAGATTTTAGAGAATATGAGTCTACAGTATATATCAGTATCCATATTGGTATTATTTAAATAGGTTATACATTTTGAAGGACTTATATTGTTAAGTCAAATTTGCTAAAAACATAATTCTATTACTCTCTAAGTAGACAATATCTTAAGAAATTCAACAGACATTGTATCTGCTGACTTTGAACATGAAATAATATATAAAATGAGATTGAAGAGAATGATGGCTATGGTTTGAAAGTGTCTCCCAAAGTTTATGTCTTGGAAACTTAATCCCCAGTGCAACAGCATTGAGAGATGGGACCTTAAAGAATGATTAGGTCACAAAGGCTCTGCCCTCATGAATGAATTAATGCTTTTATTGCAAGTGTGGTTTTCTTATAAACGTGAGCACGGCCCTCTCTCTCTTTTGCTCTTCTGCCTTCTGCCAAGGTATGATGCAGCAAGAAGTCCCTCACTATATAAGGCCCCTCTGTGTTGGAATTCCCAGCCTCCAGAAATGTGAACTAAATAAATTTCTGTTCATTATAAATTACCCAGTCTCAGGTATTTTGTTATAGCAGCAGAAAATGAAATAAGACAGTGATATTTTAAGTAACGAATTTTATCATTTTTGATTCTTTATAAATCTTAGCTATTGAAATGATTTGTTTTTCTAATGGAATAAGAAAATTTGAATTATCCCAAAGGATACTTTAAATTGTTTGGAGTAGATTTTTTAAAATTTCACTATTAAGATTTCTATTATTTATTCAACAAATATATGTAAACAAATAGCCCCCACATGATCTTTTTTTGTAGTAAGGAAGGGCTTATATCTGTTATGGCTTTTTGATTACATGGAACAAAATATGGCTCTAAGCCAGTATTTTCCAATGAAAATAGTACTGGCACTTGGGAGAGGAGGCATTTCTTTGTGCAGGATTTTCTCAGGTATTACAGGACAGTTAGACGTCCTGGCAACCCCCACACCAGGATGGGGACTAGGGTGAGGAATGTGAGGCACTCATCTTGGGTGCACACATTAAGTGATCTAACAGGGCCATGGTTACAGTGAGGTAAAGTGAGTCATGCAAGTGTAGGGTCAGCTCTTGTCTTTACTTAAAACTTGTATTTTTCACCTTAAAACTTTCTGGCATTAATTTCTCAAACTTTTCACCAAAGGTAAGTACTTCATTACCACACTCTAGTCCCAGTCATGCCCCCCTCATTAACTGCTAGTAACTCTTCCTTGTGATTTTGACAAACAGAAGTGCCTTCAAGCATTGGTAGAAGCACGCTAGACTTCTGCTTTTGATTGACGATCAATTAAACTGAACAACACAGGATCAATAATAGTCTAGAGAAAACAGACAAGCCAAAAGTAACTATAAAGTGTGGGAAAGGAAACTGTAACAATTTGGAGTTTCTTAGCAGGAACAGTCTGGTCAGCACCCTGCCAATGAGGTGAGATTAAACTTCTCTGATTTCCAGTCTTTTTGTACCCTTGCTTGAGGGTCACATTCTAGAAAACAACATCTAGTTGTCTTAGCTTTGGTTTTATGCCTTGGCTAGGAGTGGGTGAGGCTCTTGATTACAATTTCAGAAGACATAACGGAGAAGAGGAATTTCTCAAAGAAATTGAGATATTTTTAGAAAGAAGAAAGTAATTTTGGGAATGACTCAAAAATTGATTCCAAGAACGTAAAAGACTTGAAAATGTGAGCAATTTGGTCTATTTGTTACTTGATTCAGAATTTGGCATCTTCTGGTTTCAGTAAAGTACACACATATATTTCCTTTGTGTGTTACCACACTGACAGAGAGGCAAAATGTTATAGTGGAAAGAACTTGAAACTTGAAATTCTCTCTTGACTCTTCTGCATAATTGCCATGGAGCTTTAGGAAAGTCATTTCATCTTTAAGTCCCTTTGTCCTCATTTGTGAAATGTGGCTAATAATGTCTGTCATATCCATTTTGTGACGTTATTGCATGAGTGAAACAAGATAATGGAAGCAAGTATCCTTTGTATATTGTGAAAGTAGATATTCAGTAGTAGAAGGCAAGAACAGATAAATTATTAAATAAGGGTGACACTAGCAGTCAAAAGTTGCAAGATAAAAGTGATGGTTAGCTACTGTTTTAGACACAATAATCTGGCAGATACTAAAAAGAGCATCCATTGCTGGCAGCAATGAGCAGAAAGGAGTACAATGCTAAAGGAAATGTGAATGTGGCATAATAAGAAATATGTATTTGGTCTTTGTCCCCAGTTTCTGACACAGCTCTTAAAACCCTTATAATTTCCTAAGAGAGAGGTGATAGGAGTGTCTTGTTCTACTATTTAGTCTTTGCCCCTGGTTTCTGACATGGAGTTCTTAAGTATCTTCCTGAATTTCCAAGGTGATAGAAGTGTTCTAATGAGGTAACTCTTGGAAGGACTCTAGAGAGCTTCAGGATATGGGCTGGTTGACAGAATGATCAAACCATGATTAGAAGCCTGGAACTTTCAGCCCCACTTTCCAACCTCTGGGGGATGGCGGAGGCTGGAGGTGGTAATCCGGAAAAGGCATGGAAGCTCTGGCACACAACCCCTATACCTTACCCTATGCATTTCTTCAATTTGGCTGTTTCCTGAGTCACTTTCTTTACAACACACCAGTAAATGTAAGCAAAGTGTTTCCCTGAGTTCTGTGAGTCATTCCAGCAAATTATTGAATCTGAGGAGGAGGTCATGGGAACAACCCATTTACTGCCAGTTAGTTAGAAGTACAGGTAGCAAACTGGAACTTGTGACTGGCATCTGAAGGGAGGGCAGTCTTGTGGGACTAAGCTCTTTAACTTGTGGAATGTGAGACTAACCCCAAGTAGATAATGTCAAAATTAATGGAATTGTTGGATACCCAATTGGTGTCCAGAAAGTTGGAAAATTGGTTGGTGTGAGGAATACACACACACACACACACACACACACACACACACACACACACACACACACACACACACACACACACACACACACACTTGATGTTAGAAGTATTATAAGTAAAAACAGCTCCAAAATAAATAGATACTTTTTGGAACTCAGTCTTCCAAAATTTATTTCTGGAAATCGACTTGTTGTAAATAAATACACCAGCATATAAAAACATCTTTACAAGGATGTTTATTTTAATTTCTTTGACTGTTAGTGTGGGAAAAAAATGGGAAAAAAATGGGAAAAAAATTAATGTTCATAATACCAGAATGGCAGGATTAATTGTAGTATGTGCACACTGTGTAATAAAACTGATAGGAAATTACAGTGAAAGAGGGCAAGAGAACTTCTAGGGCGAAGAATATTTCTATATCCTGATATGGGTGTGCATTACATGGTGTATTAGTCCGTTTTGTGTTGCTATAACAAAATACTTGGAACTGAGTAATTTATTAAGAAAGTGAAATTTATCACTTACAGTTTCTGAGGCTGGGAAGTCCAAAGTCCATCTGGGGCTAGTGAAAGTGACCCAGGGGTCTCACATCACAAGATGGTGGAAGCAGAGAGAGCAGAAAGAGAGCAAGACAGACATTCCTCTACTTTTAAAGCCCTCAGAACCACACCCCTGACCACCATTTTTAATCCATCCATTACTGCATGGTCCTACAATCCAATCACCTCTCCACGGCCCCATCTTACAATTACCTTAATAGGAGTTCCCACCTTCTTAACAATCACAGTGGGGGCTAAGTTTCTAATACATAAAACTTGTGGTATACAATTCAAGCTTCACTGAGTTTTGGGGGGACATAATTCAATCAATTACACATGGGTATATGCATTTGTCAAAACCCATTAAATGCACACTTTCGATTTGTGAATTTCACTGCATGTCAATTTTCTTCATAAAAAATGAGAGAGAATTGTAAATAAATAATAAACTTAATTTAGGAGATTTAATTCAAGTAGTGGTGTAGGTTGGCAAAGCTAGAGCTACAAGCTCTGTATTGCAGGCTTGAGCAAATGAGCAACTATATTGAGGATAACAGGAGTTAGGTTTTGCCCTGTTTGAAGAAAGAGTTATAAATATTGAAATTGAATGGTTGGAATATAGCCTGTGGTGTTGGATTAGAAACAGAGGTATCAGAATGAACAGGGTGTGTATGTTATGGAAATGTACTGGACCAAGAAGTGGTCGGCTCTCAGAGGGTTGGAGAGTCAGGTATTTTTTTTATGCCGGTGTGCCCAGACAAGCTATGTTTGGAAATCTGGACCCTGAACTCAGGTCTCACAAATTTTTTATAAGCAGACTCTTCAAGGGTTTTTACGTTTTTTTTTTTTTTTCTTTTCTCAGGATTCACTAGGCTAGCATATGTGGTCTGTGCAGATAAGCGAGCTGAGTTACAGAAACCAAAAATACAAGTAGTGATTAGAGGCCAGACTAGTGTAACAAGCAAATATTGTTTCAAAGACAAAATATTACTTCAGGGACAAAACAGCCTTGTGAGAAAATTATTATGGCATTTTTCCCAACATGTAGTGGTACCTATATCATGGTGATTTTGCTTTTCCTGGATGACTAAGGATATTAAACTTCTTTCTTTTGCTTACTCACCATACATACATCTTGTTTGTGAATTGTCTGCCGAAATCATGTGTGCAATTTTTGTTGGGAAGTTTATCTTATATTTTGAGTTGAAAGAGTCATTTATATATCCTGCATTTTTCTTATTCACATAAATCACAAATTTTTACCAGCAGTGTTTTTGCATAATAAAGAATTTGGCTGGTCTTCCTCACTAATTCTTAGAAGTGAGCCTCTAAATCCTTGAAATTTCCCAAATGATAACCATGTCTTTGTTATTCATGGTGACCACATTTGAGTTTATGTTAATGAGATTGCCCAGGATGGGGGATGGCCATGCCAAAAATACCAACCATGCATGTGACAGGATATCAACCTGACCTCCTGGGAGGGGAGAAAATCTGGAGATTAACTTTAATCACTTGACCAATGATTCAATCAATCCTGTTTATATAATGGAAGCCCAATAAAAACCCTGGACACTTGAAGCTTAGGTGAACTTCCATAGTTTCTTTGAGGAGGGTGAATTGTCCTTTGTGTTTGGGACCATTCCAGGCCTTACTGTCTGGGTCTCTCATTTTCCTCTGTCTGGTCCTATTTGAATCTGTTACATTAAAACTATAATCTTAAGTATAGCACTTTCCTGAGTCCTGTGAGTGCTTCTAATGAAAAAACAAACCTGGGCATATAGTGGAAACCCCTGAATTTGTAGCCAGTTTGTCAGAAGTGTGGGTGGCCTATGAACATCCGAGCTTGAAGCTGTTGTCTGAAGTGAGGACAGTCTTGTGGGGACTATGCCCTTAATCTGTGAAATTTGAACTAACTGTGGGTAGTCAGCATCATAATTACATTGCAGGTATCTTTTGAAATGCAGAAAATTTTATTAAATGTAATGACATTCAATTTATCAATCTGACCTTTAATGGATATCACTTTTTGCATGTTTTCTAAAAAATGCTCTGCCTATTTTGAGATTATGAAGATTTTCTTCCATTTTTCTTCTAGAAGTTTCATTGTTTCAGCATTTAAACTTAGTTCTATGATTTATTTTGAGCTACTTCTATTTGTGATTTGAAGTAAGAACAGAAGATGTTCAATTGTTCTAGACCTATTTGTTGAAAAGACTATTTTTCCCAATCAATTACCCTGGCACCTTTGTCAAAAGATAATTGACCATATATGTGTGGAACAATTTCTGAATGCTCTATTTTGTTCAATTCATCTATTTGTCTCTTACATCAATTCCATTCTATCTTGGTTACTATAGCTATAATGCAAGTCTTGAAATCAGGTAATGCAAATCCCCCTAATTTGTTTGTTTTTTAAAATGATATTGGCTATTACAGGTAATTTGCTGTCCCATACAAATTTTAAAAACAATTTTTCAATTTAATAAAAAAATATTGTTGGGGTCATTGGGTCTATATTTTGATTTGGGAGAACTGATTATTAACCATGGTGAGCTTTTCAATACATGAATGAGGTATACCTCTGTGTTTATTTAGATTTTTCTTAACTTGTCTCAGCAATATTTTGTATTACTTCAAGTTTTTAATGCTATTTTAAATATGATTGTGTTTCTATTTTACATTTTCAATATTTTTTCTAGTTATGGATTTATACTTGATTTTGCATACTGGTCATTTATTCTGTGGCCCTTATAAATTCACATATACATTCTTAGTAGCTTTTTATATAGATTCCTTAACATTTTCATCATACATTTCATCCGTAAATAGAATTTAACTTGTTTTTCTTCAATCTGTATGCTTTTTATACATTTTTTATTGCTTTATTTTACTTGCTAGAAATTCCAGTAGAGTTTTGAACACATGTGGTAATAGTGGAAAGATCTTGATTAATATTTGATCTTAGGGGAGAATATTTAGCCTTTTATCATTAAATGAAATTCAGACTTTCACATTAAGAAGGTTGAGGAAGTTTGCTTCAATTCCTAGTTTGCTATGAGTTTTTATCATGAATGAGTGTTGAGTTACAGAAAATACTTTTTCTGCATCCATCGGGGATGATCACATGTGTCAATATTTTCCTTGATTATCAAAATATCGAGTTAGCTTCACTGATTGATTATCAACCATTAAACCAATTGTACACTTATGGGCTGATCTCTACTTGAATATGATGTATTAACCTTATTATATATTATTAAATTTGATTTGCCACTATTTTAAGAATTTTTGCATCTCTGCTCATGTGGAATATTGGTCTGGAATTTTTTTTCTTGTAATGCATATTTTGGTTTTGATATCAAGAAAATATTGGCCTCATAAGATTAATTGAAAAGTATTTCCTTCTTTCAATTTTTGAAAAAAAAGCTGCACAGGATTGGTATTACTTCTTCCTGGAACTTATTTTCCATTTTCTGCTTTTATTGAGTTGAATTTGCTCTTACACATTTCTTTTCTAATATATTCATGTGAAGCTATAAATTTCTCTCTAAGTGCTGCTAGCTCCACCCCCAAAACACAAATACGTGGTTTTGTTTACATCATTCTTGATCAGAATATTGTTTAATTTTCCATGTAATTTCTTCTTTGACACAAGGGTTATTCGTAGGTTTTTTGTTGTTGTTGTTGTTTTTACTTTCCAAATATTTGATGATTTTTCTGATATTTGTTGTTCTTTATTTCAAATTTAATTCCATCATAATCAGAGAACATATTTTGATTTCAGTACCTTCAAATTTATTATATTTGTTTTATGGCCCAGTATATGGTCTAAGTTAGTAACTGTTTCATGTTCACAATTTTTAAAGAATCATTTACAGAATGTGTTTTGAAATATCTAACTACAATTGTAGATTGGTCATTTCTCTCTTAAGTATTGTTAGTTTTTGCTTCATTTACTTTAAAGTTTTATTATTAGATGCATAACCATTTATAATTGTTTTGTCTTCTTGAATTGACTCTTTTTTCTTTATGAAATGTCCCTCTTTACTTTTAATATTTTTTTCATGAATTCTCTTTTCTCTGATATTAATATAGCCCCTTCAGCTATCTTATGGTTAGTGTTTACACAGTATATTATCTTCCACGCTTTTACTTTCAAATTATATGTGTCATTGTATTGAAAATGCATTTATTTTATATAATATATATATGTGTGTATATTTATGTTTCTGACATTTTTATTCATCTCATATCTATGTTTTTTGATTAGACCTTTTGACTACTCACATTTTATGTGCTAATTGATATGTCTGGGTTTAAATCTACCATTTTGCTATTTGTTTTGTAGTCACCCTATGTTTCCTTTTTTATCTTTTTGAATGTTACCTGGTCTTTTTTGAAATAATTGGGCAATTTGGGGTACACTATTTTATCTCCTCTATCGTCTTAATATCTACACTTTATGGTTGATTTTGTTAATTGTCCCGGGATTTACATTATTTCTTTTTAAATAACACAGTGTTTCTTCAGATTATGTTGTACCACATTAAGTATAACGTATGGGCAACTTACTTCTCATTTCTCACTTTTCAATTGTGTTAATTTTGGCATTCTATCTACTTTATTTATGTGCCAACCCCAGTATATGTTATACTTAGTTTTTGCTGTAAATAGTCTCAGAGAAATTTAGAAAAATGATAAAATATTGTTTTATATTTATCAGTGTATTCATCATTTCAAGTATACCTCTTTTTTCTAGCTTCAATGAGGCATAATTGACAAAAAATGTTATATTTTTAAGGTACACAATGCAATAATTTATATTCATATACATTGTGAAATGTGTACCGTGGTCAAGTTAGTTAACACATCCATCACCTTACATAGTTACCTTTGTGCATGTGTATTTGTTGAGAGCATGAAATGGGGAGATGTTGGCTGTATTAGTCCATTTTGTGTTGCTATAACAGAATACCTGAGATTGGGTGATTTATAAAGAACAGAGGTTTATTTGGCTTATGATTCTGGGACAGCTGCATCTATCACAAGCCTCAGGCTGCTTCCACTCATGGAGGAAAGTGGCAGGTGGCCAGCAGCAGGTACAAACAGATCACATGGCAAGAGGAAGCAAGAGAGAGAGAGAAAGAGAGAGAGAGAGAGCGAGAGAGAGAGAGAGAGAGAAAGAGGAGGTTCCAGGGTCTATAAACAACCAGTTCTTGCAGGAACTAGTAGAGTGGGAACTCACTCATTAATTCTCCTGCCCCCAGGGAGAGCACTAATCCATACATGAGGGATCCGCCCCCATGACTCAATCAATTTCCAACACTGCCACATTGGTGATCAAATTTCCACATGCGTTTTTGAGGGGACAACACAACCAAACTCCATCATTGGTCAAAGGGTACAAACATTCACCTAAAAGATGAATAAATTCTGTAGCTCTACTATGCAGTATGGTAACTATAGTTAGTAATACTGTATTGTATACTTGACAATACTGTATATTTGACAAATATTGCATTTGCTAAGAGAGTAGATCTTAAGTGTTCTTAAGCTTACTTCTATTCTTCTGTATAGATCCAAGTTTCCATCTCATATCATTTTCCTTCAACCCAAGGAACTTTCTTTTAATTTTCTTGTAGTGCAGGTCTGCTGATGATATATTCTCTCAGATTTTTGCATGTCTAAAAGTATCTTCATTTTGACTTTAATTTTGACAAATATTTGCTAGATATATCATTCTAGGTTGACAGATTTTCTTTTCTTATAACACTTTAAAGATGTCATTTAACTGTTTTCTGGTTTGTGCTGTTTCTGATGAGAAGTTAGTGGAATTTATTTCTTTATTTCTTTCTTTTGTTTTTTTTTTTGGTTCCTATGTCTGTAATGTGTCTCTTTTCCTTTGACTGTCTTTAATATAATTATCTTTTTCACTTGTGCCCTACAATTTGATTATAATGTGCTTTAGTATGGTTTTCTTTGTATTTAGCCTTCTGCGAATTATTTAAGCTTTTTGGGTTTGTGGGTTTATAGATTATGACATATCTGGTAATTATTTTTTAAAAATATTTTTTCTACCTCCTTTCTAATACAGAGATTTCAATTACAAGTATGTTGAAATGATTAATATTGTCCCACATATTACTGAGGCTCTTTCCAACTTGACCTTTTTAACTCTGTATTTTACAGCTATTTGATAGTCTTCCAGTTTGTGAATCTTCTCTTTTGCACTGCCTATTCTGCTTTTAAGCCTACCCAATAATTGTTTATTTTTTAGATATGCTTTTGCTGCAATAGAAGTTCTGTTTAGGTGGGTTTTATATTTTGCATTTCTTTTATTATGTTCAGATTTTCCTTTAATTCTGTGCACATATTTGTAATAGCTCTTTTAAATATTTTTTTCTCCTAATTCCAATACCTCTGCCATTTCTTTGTCTTGATCTGTGGCTTAATTTTTCTAATTGTTATGGATCACATTTTTTATCTTTTAAAATCTATTAAGTTTCATTTTATTTTAGATATTGTAAATTTGACATTGTTGAGTGCCTGGATTTTATTGACTTCTTTTAAAGAAGATTGAGTTTTGTTTTTGCAGTTGGGTAATGTGTGGATCAGCTTGAATCTTTTGATTCTTGTTTTTAGACTTTTAAAGGCTACAGAATAGACTTCACTGTAAGGTTAGGTTTTTCTCTATTACTAATGATTAACTTTTCTGGGGTTTCTTGAATGTCTCATGTGCTTAATGAGGACCTGACTTTTGCAGGTTAAAACAAAAATGTCTACCAACTCTGTGTGAACTCTAGAAAATATTAATCTTATGGTTTCCTGGTAGTTGTTCTTTCCCCATGATTTGCTTTTGGCTGCACTTTGTGGATTCTCATTTTATACCTACACAGCCTATTATTCAGCCAAAGACTCAAGGATACTCATACATAGATGTCTGGAGCCCCTATTCTCCTCTCTCATATTCTAATAATTTTAGGCTGTCTCAGCCTCTTCAAACTTTATTCTCTGATATTCTGTCCTTCCTGAGCCATCTTTAATTTCCCATTTTTTTTGCACTATGGTCTGAAAATATCCTCCAGGCAAAGAGCATTCGAATGTAAACTCACACACTGGGTAGAGGGAAATCAATATCTTTTCTTTCCAACTTAAGTTCATGGTTGAGGCCCCTATAACAAAAGACAGATTAAGAAAAACATACAAATCTATTTCATATATGTTTTAAATGGCACAGTAGCCTTCATAAGGAAATGAAGACCCAAAGAAACAGGTAAACCTGCGTATTTTTTATGCTTGGTTTGATGAAGTGGATATTGTGGAGAAGTATGATTTGATGAAAAAGTATGGTCTAATGGTAGTAAACTGAGAGGAACTTAGCAAAGCCTGTTTGTTCATATTCTTCATTGTGTTCTGTCTTTAGATAAGGATGTTCTTTTCTTCCAGGTATAGGAGAACACCTCTCAAATGAGGATCTTCTGTCCTACATCAGGGGAGAAGAGGAAGAAGAACATGAGAGTGACCTTCCTGCTTCTGTTGTTTCCTCAAATGCCAAAGTGTCATATTTTGTGGTAGCATGTCCTGAAATCCACAAATTCATTCCATAACTTTCTTTCCATTCACTTTCCAATATTAGACAAACAGGTTTTTTCCCATATATTTTGTCCATTTTTCTAGTTATTTACAGTAGGAGGGCAAAACCCATAATGTTATTCACTTCATCATGACTATGAGAAGAAGTTGACTCATAATTTTAAAAAAATATATACATATATATCTATCTTAGCCCTGTCCCTTGAAAATGATTAGAACTAATGACACCCCAGAGTTGAAAAACACTCTGAGAACCTAGATCGTGGCCCTTAAATAACACTCATTAATACAAAGAACCAAGGCTCCTTGGAAAAAAGACTGATTCTATGTTCAGGTCATAAAAAATACATGGTAAATCTGTAACATCTTTTGTGCTGCAAAACAAGGTAGCAATTAAAGATTAATGTGGCCAAGTCGCAACGACACTGGAGCCAGTACAAAAGGATTTTGACTGGAAAAATTTGAGATGATTTGATGATCGGAAAACTCATGACAGAAATGTATTAAAACACAATTGATATTTAAAAATCATAATGATAATCACAAAATAAAGATCTAATTTTCCACCATTGGCAGTGACTATTATATGAGTTTCTTACTATGAAATTATAACTAAATAGAAAGAATTAAGCAGTTATTGTGCTTTTTTGTTAGAAACTGTACATGAGTTAAGCAACTAGCCCAGGTAGTGAGGAAAAAAACTCTTTTTTTTAACAAAAGAATGCAAGTGTAAAAATGTAATAATAAAGTTGGAATTAAAGAATCAACAATTTGTTTTCATTAAAAAAGTAATTGACTCAGGCAAGGCTTGTCAGTGGATGCTAAAAGCATTAGTATCACACTATTTGCTAGTTGCAAAGAAAAATATTTGTTTTCATGAAGTGGAAATCTGGCTATCACCACATTAAACTTGTGATCAAATAACATCATTATTAGTTGAATAATTTGAAATTATATGCCTCTGAAGTGATGCAATATGAAGTAGTCAGCATTATGTAAGACATATCCATGACAAAAATGTTTAGCCTTTTTTAAATAGTAAAAACAAGTAATAGAACAAACTAAAGGCCATCAGACAGAAATAATTAGAAAAATCTAGGATGTGGGACATTCTACAATACAATTGATTTATTCTTATTTAAAATAACATTTAAAAAATTGAAAAATGCTTTAGCTTAAAGGAGAATCATGAGAAATAATGGACAAATTCAATGTCTTATTTTTAAGTGAACTCTAATTCAAAATAATATAAATACATTGCTGAGGCAATTGGGGAGCTATAAATATGTCCTGGCTACTAGAAAATATAATATATAGAAACTCTTGCTAATCAGGTTATATGTGATATTGTGGTTGTGTAAAAAAGTAGCTTTTCAAGATGCATGTAAAATACTTAGAAAGGAACATTACGACTGTAATATTTTTTTAAAGTTTAGCAATATATATGTGAATGTTAATTTTTAATATGTGATGGGTGTGTTGGTATTAATTTTACTCTTTTGGGGGGGTACTTTTGAAAACTTTCATAATAAAAGATTAAGAACAAAACATGAGGTTGGTCATTCTTTTCTCCTCTCTGTCCTCTTGCCTAAAATGTAGACATTAGTATAGAGCATTAGCAGCCATCAAAGAGCATGAGAAAAAGGACAATACCACTGGAATGGCAGCACAATAAACTGAGAATTGCTTGGGTTGCTGATGATTTCTTGAAGCAGAGCTACTATGCCTGCCTTTATTTCCCTGACTATGGACTTGTTTTACCTAATAGAGAAATAAACATCTTTTGTTGAAGCCACAGTTATTTAGGCTTTTTTGTCACATGCAATTAAACCTAAACCTATTTGATAAAATAAGTATGGATAAAAATACGGAAGGATATACACTAAGTTTTCAACATGGGTTATTTGTGTGAAAAGTAGGGGTGGGACTAATGTGGGGGAGAATAATAGTAAAAGAAGCACATTTACATGAAATTATATAGGTATGTGTCTATAAAGAAATTGAATATTTATGAAAGAGAAAAAAGGAAATTACATCCAGCAAATATAAGACATAGAAAATAAGTGAAGTTTTTTTTGTTGCTCTTGTTCTTAGAACTCTTACTTATCACTTCTTTTGCCCCCTCGTTGTCAGGAAGATTCTAACTAGTACAAGATAAAGGTGTAAGTCTCAGCAATATTTTAGGGCTTAGAGAAGGGGCAATGAGAATAATACATTTTAAATTTGGATTTTAAAAGACCATGCAAGATTGTGAAAGGCTGCCTCCATTGTATTTGCAGACGTAAAAAGGATTGCATAAATGTTAACTCACCCAGTTGTTTCTTCCTATGTTAGCGTCAGGCCAGTGACAAGCTCAGTACAACCTTGAAACAGTGTCTCATATACTGTATTACACATAACAATACACACCTTTAAATTGTTTACTCTTTTACAGTAAAATAGCAACATACTTAGATAAGAAGAACAATACCTAAGTTATATTTCTTGTCTTAAAACAATGTTTCCACCATCTGAAAGATCTCAAAACACGTAAAAAAGCAATCAGAAATAAATTTTAATTCAACCAGCTGCAACTATTGTGCTTTCATTGCAGCTTAAAAAGGGTGAGAGCCTCCACTAGCCTCTATGTGTTATTCAACAGTTTGTGCTTATTCTTAACTATTTGTTGCTGGACCATGAAACAAAATTACAGAAATTGGAAGTAAATGTTAGATACTTTCATATTAACTGACATTGTTACAACATTTCTGCAAGTGATCAGTGAACTTGCCTTCTTAAACAGTATATAGAGCATTTGGAGTGTTGTTTCATTCATTTGGTAAAGTGCATATGGCATGAGTTGTTTCCTAGTCAGGGATAGTAGGACCACAAACAAATACTGACATTTTAGGGGTTAGTTTGCCAAAAGAACCCAAAAGTGTACAAAAATCTGAAAAAAGTAAGAATTTACTTATCTTAATAAATTTTATTTTTATAATCAGTTAACATTTCAGTGAAGTCTTTAAAAATGTTTTGTAATTTATTATAAAAAATGTGTATTTTTTACATGTAACTTTAATATATTGATATAAAACAAAGTTCACTGAACTTTTTTTTCTTAAGAAAAGGCACATTTTTCTGAATGTGATTCCTGTTGTAAACTAAATGTCGATGATGGAAGTGATCCTCAGGAAAAAAATGAAGACCAATACAGTTGGTACTAACTTTGTTTCAAAGTGTGCTCCTTCATATATTGAGTTTAGTAATTTAGCCATAATTGATAGTGAAGTGCTACAACTACAATACATACTTCCTAGAGATATATGGGCTTACTAAGCAATAAAACCATCAAAATTTAGGTGGCATTTACACTCAAAATTTTTATGAGAAGATAATTACAAAACCAAAATAATTATTTTAAAAGAAGAGTATTCTGTTAAAATTTGACAGAAACAGATGATCAATATTCTACACATAAATATTAGTGCTATTTACACTGTAGAACTTGAGGTTGCTAAAATGAAAAATAAATATATCTGCTAAGATGTTATTAAAAGACTGCATCAAAGATAGTTGCTTGAAAATGTTGGGAGAATATGTGGCAAAAAAGGCAGCTCAAGAACTATTTTCAAATAACACCACAGCTCAACATATTCAAGAAATAGAAAGTGATAAAGAAGACTAACCCAGAGAATGCATACAGCTAGCAAGTATTTTAAGTACCACTTGATAAAGGCACAGATGTTGCTAACATGGGAACTCTTTGTGAGGATGCACAATTTGAACATGATGATTTAGAAAGAAGGCAACCTTTTTTTTTTAGTTTGCTGAAAAACAGAACTCTGAATTATATAAATCTAGAAAAAATCGCATCACCAATGAATATGATATGTAGTTAAAGTTTTGTCTAAGAGCATGTTCTGATGGAACAGCTTGAATGGTAGGAATGTATCTATATTAAACTGCTGGCCCCTGAATGTAAACTAATTTTCATCACTGAGAAATTCTTGCTATAAAAAACAGTCAGCTGAATCTAATACTTTGCTCAGTGATGTTGTAAAAAATGTGAATTACAAATTATTAATGTGACCAATTCAAGATTATTTCCTTTATTGTGTTATAATTTGGAAGCTAATCATACAAAACCTTATTGCATGCTGAGGTATAGTCCTTACTGACTACAGTTTTAGTGCTTTTGCAAGATAAGAAACTAGTTTGGTTCAAAATATTCAAGGAAGCTAACTGTAAAGTCAGACTTTCTTATTTATGCAATTTATTTTATATAACCATTAGACTACTTCTGTTACCAGGCCCAGGTCCAGCTGTTTGACCAAACAAAATAACAAACAACACAAGAGTCAAATGTTGGTGGAATAGGAAGTCAGCTTTAATTCAGTAATACTGGTGCTCTGAGGAGAGATGTTGGGCTAACCCATCTCTCTGGTAAACCTGAACGAGAATAGCCAGACTAAAGCCATCTTCAATACTCAGATTTACTGAGGGCTTTTTAAAGAGGAGAGTGAAAGAATGGAATGAGAGAAATGAAAAGCAGGAGAGAGGAGAGATTTGTTATTATTGTGCATGTACTCTTTCAGGCTTATAAGTTTCTCTTTCACCCTTTGATATTGACTGCCATCGGGTTCCATTATTTCCTTCCATGGAAGAGTTGAAGTGAGAAGGACTGAAGCCATGTTGGGACCTAAAACTTTCTGGTCTGTAGGAAAATTTAAAACACACAGTTTTGTTTTTGTTTTTGTTTTTGTTTTCTTTGCATGCATTTCTCTGAGTTTCTTCTTTCCCCATGATTATTTGATATTTTGAAATTTGGTTATGGGCCAAGATGACATTATTTGCATAAATTAAAGTTGTTTTCCAGTCAGCCTGGAACTGCAGATTTGCTATAAGACACATACTGTCCAGATCCTTAGAAACCAAGAAAAACATCAGTAAAGCTATGTAGATTCCACTCCGAATCAGAACCCTGAGATAACTTCAAGGAAGGGAGTAGAAACCAGACAGAGCCTTGACACCTTCCACCTGGTTCCTTAGATAAGGGGAAACTTTATTCAGAAAGACTGCTGCAATAGGAAGAACACCCTCAATCTCAGAAATCTGGAAGCATCTGAAAATTAAACAGAAAACATATTTTTCTTTTATAGGGAGGGGTAAGCAGTACATGAAGGGACAGTGGACAAAAGAGAGGAAAGTTGTAGACTGCAGGATCTGCCAGGTTTCACAGGAAATGGGTCTCCTGCTGGCAGCTTATTCTCCATAAGCTGCAAAGGGGAGGAAGGGGAGCATGTTCTGCATTTTAGTGCCTGTTCAGGCTTGGGGGCAAGCCAAAGTTCAGGGGCCTTTGGGGAGAAGATAAAACTAACTGACACTGGTCAAGACAAAGCAGAGGATAAGAAATAGACATTCATGAACATTTGCTCAAACGTTTCTACAGATTCTTATGCTATGCTCCTCATTTGAACAACAATTATCAATAAGTAGATGATGTTCTAGACATTGCATATTTGTATAACACAGCACAAATTTGGTAGAATGTACTAAATTTTATTTTCCTTCAGGAAAAATTCCATACACAGGAAATACATGAATCTTGAATTCACTTCTTTTATTGAAAGATATTTGAACTTATCAAAAACTTTCCAATATACATCACTGAAATGGCTACTAATGAAGGTTTGAAGATGATTTACAAAATATGGCCTTGCTTGCTTTGTTAAAAGTTAATATCGAGCACAGTGTTGATAACACCAAGGTCAAGGGTTCTGATCTCCTTACTCTCCAGCCAAAACCAAAAAAAAACCCAAAAAGCTAGTATCCTGAGTTTGCTGAAATTGCTTTAATATTTCTTCTTCTATTCCCATGAAACTTGTTTCTTTACTATGAGTGCTATTAAAATAAAACATAGAAACAACTTAGATACATTATCCCTGTGAGTAGTATTGTCGAAATATTTTTTAAAAAATTATAGGAGGCCACTGTTTTTGATTTAAGTTCCTACACTTAATCAAAAGGCCTCCAAAGAGGCCTCCTAAGTGTAAGTTCCTACACTTAGGCCTCCGAAGACCAAACTAAAAACTAAAACTAAAAACTAAAAACCAAAATCAAGTCACCCCTGCTAAGTTCCATGTCACACACGTTGTGGTCTGACCTTTCAAGAAGTCAGGAAAAAGAGACAACCAATTTTTCAAACAGGCCAATTTAAATCTTCAATAGGTAGGAACTTCATTAAATTAATGAAGTTCTCTCTGCTATAATCCTTAGACAAGATAGCCTGAAGTAACCTGATGTTAACTAACCAGTTGTTTTCTTATTGTTCTGTCTCCCTGTCCCCACCTTACAAGGAAAGTAAGTATTAAATGACCAATCCACTTTTTGTTCCTTGTTTCTGCTTTCTTTGGCCTTTTTCTGTTTAAAAAACCTTTGTTATTTGTAGTACACCTCAGAGCACTTCTCTGACTCTGTGTTGGATGGTGTTTCCTCACATTGGGTTCCCAATAAACTTTACGAAATTATTTCTGCCTTGATCAGCTTGATTTCAGTCAATAAACCAAAACTAGATTAGTTGAACAATAAGCAATTAACTAAAATAATTAATGTTTCACATTAAAATTTTAAAAATTGCAAAACGAGCAATGCATTCAAACTGTGTGTATAGGCATTTACTATTGGGAATTGCTGTTTTAATCTTTTTTTCCCCCCCTAGGTATGATTATGAAATGATAAGTGTAATAGGGAGACTTCATATTAATTGATCAATGCACATTTTCAATGAACAAGGTAGGCTTTTTTGATTCCCTATTTTATGTGTGTTCAAACGACATTTATTGAAATATAATTTTAGTTCTGTCTAAAATTTTAAAGTTTTGAGCTTGTCATTTGTCAGACTTGTATTTTATATTTTGCATTTTATTTTACAAAAATTTAAAATAAACATAAGTGGTTTTTTTTTATTTTACAAAAATATTAGTTGTCAATGAGTTAGAATAGGAAAAAAATCCTAGTCCTTCAGCACCTAAGGTTTAAGGAGCACTTACATATGGCATTGTCACATGAATTAGGAAAAGTTGCCTCTTCTGGTCAGAGAAAAAAGCTTAGGAAGTGGAATGAAAATTGGATTTCACCCCCGTTCACTGGGTGCCCTTTTGAATTGAAGAAGCTTCACGATTGTGCTCAGCCATGTGCAATGTGTACATTCTGTGAGAAATTTGATAATTGCAATCATATCAGGAGAAATATTTTCTGTTGTTTTTAGGGTTGTCTTACTCATATTTCCTTTGACTGCAGAGCCTAACCTTGCCAAAGTGTGGCTAAAGCACTAGAAAACCTCTTGTAGGATTGCCATTAGGAGGCCACCTGTGTGTCGATGCCTAGTTGAAAGATGATAATAAAAATTGATGCCAGACTCTTTTATTACATTGCACCAGAAGCAATGGAATCTGAAATAAACTGGGATCAAACTTAAAGGGCACACTCTGGAAAGGAATTATTAGAGTCCTTAAAAGCTTTATGTCCAAACTGTGTTTAGTGTTTGTGCTTCTGAGGCACTGAGGCATGTCTGCTTGAAAGTTAACTGATTAAAAATTAATGAAGAAAGATTCTTTTATAACATTCACAATCGGCAACATGGAGTGTAATTCAGGGAAAGTAATTCACAGTCCATATATACTGCATATATAATACATAGACACATGCACACACATTCAGTCAGAAAGCACAAAAAAGCAATGAATGATAACTTGAGGTTTCAGCTTTGAATCACTCAAGAAAATAAAAAAGATGCTTCCTATTCCAACTGAGACAATCTGGCCAAGATATGGATTGGACCAAATCTCTAGAACTCTGAGAGAAAATGAGAAAGAAAGAAACTTTGTAAGCACAGAGCGTGAGAAAGAAAGAAAAGATGTAAAGATTTTTTATTTGTTCTTTGAAAATATATCCATTTATGTTTTGTGAGCAATTGACTATTTTCTACTCTGCCAAGTATAGGAACTGCATTTAAAGATTTTCATGAGTCAATTCTCATAGTCACTCAGAACCCTATTCCAACAACATATAACCAAATGAAACCATGTCAAACCAAGATTTGCTTCAACCCCTTAAGAAAAAAAAACAAGCATTTAATGTAAAAGAATGTGTCAAACTGAAACTACTTTTTAGATCAATGTTTCTTAAAAAAAAAAAAAAAATGGCTCCTAAAGGGGTGAAGTAGGAGCAAGAAGCCTGGGAGCTCAGTGACCGAAACCTTTAGGTGGTAAAGACCGAATTTCAAAAGGGTTGTATAGTTTTAAAAGTCTCCCTCCGATAATTGTCCTGCCTCCACACCCTGGGGGTGAAGGTCTGTTCCCCTCACATAATCCCGTTAGAATAATGTTTTCTGAATCCTTATACTTTTTGTAATTTCAAAATATTTGGCCTTAACATTAGTGATCCTTGGGGAAGGAACTCAACACGCTTTTTAAAATACAGGCCCTAAGTTTGGTAGAGAGTTGATAAAACACTAGCTAAATGATAAGGAGATGAAAGAGTTGGCACTGTTAAAGAGAGTTTATTATTCAATAATCGGTTACATGTTTAGCATCAATACTTCACACCTATGAGGATGACAACAAACAATGCGTTTAAGAGAGGGATCCTATTTTTAAAAGAATGAACTACCTGGTGAGGAGACAAAATGAGCTTATGGAGCTGCTGAGGAATTAGAGTGAAATTAAATGTTAAAATTGTGTCAGGTGACTTGATGAAGGTGAAGAGAACTAAAATGTAATGAACATCTATTTTATGGGATGCTTTTTCTATGTCATTTCATATTTCCTCACAAAATGCTAAAAATTACCTATTTTTTTAATTGATTGACTCTAGGTGTCAAAACACTGTGTGTGTGTGTGTGTGTGTGTGTGTGTGTGTGTGTGTGTGCTTATGCAGTTAATATTCAGCTGACATTTCCAGTTGGTAGATGGCTTCTGTCTCAGACCTACCCCCAAATGCCACCCAGAACCTAGAGTTTCAATATCTCTTCCTTCAAACTCCTCAGACCTCCTCACAATCCGATGACCATAGGGTCAAGAGAGAAGGAACACCCAGGACTATGTTCAAGTGCTAGAACTTGCATTTTATCTCCTTGGACCATTTCTATATGTGATAGCTCCAAGATGCCCCAGTGATTCTCACACTCTGGCATTCTTGGCCTTGTTTAGTTGTCACCTATATTAAGGCTATGATGATTTGTGTGACCAATAAAATATTCAGAGGTGATAGTGTACAACTTCTGAGGCTAAGACATAAAGTGCATTTCAGCTTCTCGATACTTGCTCTGAAGAAAGACAGCTACCATGCTATTAGGAAAATTCAAGCAGCCTTTTGTAGAGGTCTACATGGAAAGGTACTAATGAGGTTCAGGACACACTACCCCAAAATATAGCATCTTGGCATTTGAGGAAAGAGCAGAAGTAGAAAGGTCATGCTCAGTTTCCCCTTCCCCTTCTTCCTTGAAGCAGGTCATAAGACACCTCATTGAAGGTTCCCCCTCCATATACTGAAGGAAAGGAACATTCTTATCTCTAAAGACACAGAAATGCCAAGAAGCTGGGTTTTGCTAAGTTTGCCCCAGTTTATTACCAGTAGTTCATACTCTTTGGTCTTCCAATCATACTTCCCTACGACAGCACTCTTCACCAAACCTAAGCATAAAAATACATATGTCAATCTGTTTCTTTGGATTTTCATCTTTGAAGACTTCCATGTCACAAAAACTAACATTAAATGCATTAGTATGCTTTTCTCTTGTTAGTCTGTCTTTTGAGGGTCACCACATAATGATAAAAGGATTAATCCATCAAGAAAACATAACAATCATAAATATATATGCACCCAATGTCAGAGCAGACAGATTTATAAAAAAAAAACTCTATTAGACCTAAAGAAGGAAATAGACCCTAATACCATAAGAGCAGGGGACATGAACACCCCACTCTCAATATTGGACAGATCATCTATGCAAAGAAATAGCAGAGAAACACAAGATCTAAACAACACTCTAGACCAATTGGACTTGGCAGATATCTACAGAACATTCCATCCAACAACCTCAGACTATTGATTCTTCTCATCAGCACATGGATCATTCTCCAGGATAGATCACATGTTAGGTCACAAATCAAGTCTCAACAAATTCAAAAAAATTGGAATTATCCCATGTATTTTTTCAGACCACAATGGATTAAAATTAGAAATCGATAACAAAGGAAATTCTGGAAGCTATACAAACACATGGAAATTAAATAGCATTCTACTTAATGACATATGGACCCAAGAAGAAATCAAACAGGAAATCAAACAATTTATTGAAACTAATGAAAATAATGATACATCATACCAAAACCTGTGGGATACTGCAAAAGCAGTGCTAAGGGGGAACTTTATCACATTAAATGCTTACTTCAGAAGAATGGAAAGATGGCAAGTGAACAACCTAACACTTCACCTTAAAGAACTAGAAAAACAAGAACAATCCAAACCCAGAGTTAGCAGATGGAAAGAAATCATTAAGATCAGAGCAGAACTGAATGAAATTGAAAACCAAAAAACAATACAAAAGATCAACGAATCAAAAAGTTGGTTTTCTGAAAAGAAAAATAAAATTGACAAACCATTACCATGGCTAACTAAAAAAAAGAAGAGAGAAGATCCAAATAACAAAAATTAGAAATGAAAAAGGTGATATTACAACTGATACATCTAAAATACAAGGAATCATTCGAGACTACTATAAACAGCTATATGCCAACAAATTTCAAAATCTGGAGGAAATGGATAAATTTCTGGACACACACAAGCTACCAAAATTGAGCCAAGAAGATGTAGAAAATCTGAACAGACCAATAACAATAAAGGAGATTGAAGCTGTTATCAAAAGGCTCCCAACAAAGAAAAGCCCAGGACCAGATGGATTCACAGCAGAATTTTACCAAACATTAAAGAGGAATTGACAACAATTTTTACAAATTATTCCAAAAGAATGAAACAGAGGCAAATCTCCCAAAGTCATTCCATGAAGCAAACATCATCCTGATAAAAAAAACCAGGCAAAGATACAACTAAAAAAGAAAACTACAGGACAATATTCTTAATGAATATAGATGCAAAAATCCTCAATAAAATACTACCTAACAGAGTACAGCAATACATACGTAAAATTATTCACCACGATCAAGTGGGATTCAACCCAGTGATGCAAGGTTGGTACAACATAAGCAAATCAATAAATGTGATACACCATATTAATAAAATCAATCGCAAGGACCATATTGTCATCTCTATACATGCTGAAAAAGCATGTGATAAAATTCAACATTCATTCATGACAAAGACCCTCTATAAGTTAGGTATAGATGGAAAGTATCTCTACATAGTTATAGCCATATATGATAAAACCACTGCCAATATCATCTTGAATGGGGAAAAGCTGAAATATTTTCCTTTAAGAACATGAACTAGAAAAGGATGCCCACTCTCACCACTCCTATTCAACATAGGGTTGGAAGTACTAGCCAGAGCAATTAGAGAAGAGAAGGAAATAAAGGGAATCTGGATTGCAAAAGTTGAAGTCAAACTGTCCCTCTTTGCAGATGACATGATCCCATATATCGAACAGTCTAAAGCCTCTACAAAAAAACTCTCAGAGTTGATAAATGATCTCAGCAAAGTAGCAGGATACAAAATCAACACACAAAAATCAGTAGCATTTCTATTCTCCAATAATGAACTTGCAGAAAGAGAAATCAAGAAAGCTTGCCCATTTACAATAGCCATCAAAAAAATAAAATACTTAGGAACTGAGTTAACCAAGGATGTGAAAAATCTCTATAATGAGAACTACTAACCACTGCTGAGAGAAATTAGAGAGGATACAAGAAGATGGAAAGATATCACATGCTCTTGGATTGGAAGAATCAAAATTGTGAAAATGTCTATACTACCCAAAGTGATATACAAATTCAACTCAATCCCCATCAAAATTCCAGTGACAATTTTCTCAGAAATGGAAAAAACTATCCAGACATTTATATGGAAAAACAAAAGATCACACATAGCCAAAGCAATGCTGAGAAAAACTAATAAAGCTGGAGGCATAACACTGCCTGAATTTAAACTATACTACAAAGCTATAATAACCAAAACAGCATGGTACTGGCATAAAAACAGACACACTGATGAATGGAATAGAATAGAGAATCCAGAAATCAACCCACACACCTACAGCCATCTGATCTTTGACAAAGGCACCAAGCCTTTATGCTAGGGAAGAGACTGCCTCCCCAGCATATGGTTCTGGGATGACTGGATATCAATATGCAGGAGAATGTAAATAGACCCATACATTTCACCCTATACTAAAGTCAACTCAAAATGGATTAAAGAATTAAATATACACCCTGAAACAATAAAACTTCTTAAAGAAAACATAGGAGAAACACTTCAGGAAGTAGGACTGGACACAGACATCATGAATACAACCCCAAAAGCACAGGTAACCAAAGGAAAAATAAACAAATGGGATTATATCAAACTAAAAAGCTTCTGCACAGTAAAAGAAACAATTAAAAGAGTTAAAAGACAACCAACAGAGAGGGAGAAAATATTTGCAAAATATACATCTGACAAAGGATTAATATCCAGAATATACAAGGAACTGTAACAACTTTACAAGAAAAAAACAAGTAACCCAATTAAAAAATGGGCAAAAGAGCTAAACAGGCATTTCTCAAAGGAAGATATATGAATGGCCAACAGACATATGAAAAATGCTCAACATCACTCAGCATTAAGGAAATGCAAATCAAAAGCACAATGAAATACCATCTCACCCCAGTGAGGATGGCTAATATCCAAAAGACTGTGAATGATAAATGCTGACGAGGTTGTGGAAAAAAAGGAACTCTCCTACATTGTTGGTGGGACTGCAAAATGGTGCAGCCTCTATGGAAAATGGTATGGAGGCTCCTCAAACATTTGCAGATGGATCTACCATATGACCCAGCTATCCCACTGCTGGGAATATACCCAGAGGAATGGAAATCATCAAGTCAAAGGTATACCTATTCCCCAATGTTCATTGCAGCACTCTTTACAATAGCTAAGACTTGGAACCAGCCCGAATGCCCATCATGAGATGAGTGGATACAGAAAATGTGGTACATCTACACAATGGAATACTACTAAGCTATAAAAATGAATGAAATACTGCCATTTGCAACAACATGGATGGACCTTGAGAGAATTATATTAAGTGAAATGAGTCAGACACAGAGAGAGAAATATCACATGTTCTCACTTATTTGTGGGAGCTAAAAATAAATAAATAAATGCACAAAAAAATGGGGGGGGAGAAGACATAAATATAGTTCCTTGAAGTTGATATGACAAGCGAACAGAAAGGACATTGTTGGGGGAGAAGGGGAAGAGGGAGGAGGGAGGAAGTTTTCGGTAATGGGCCACAATAATCAACCACATTGTCTATTGACAAAACAAAATAAAATTTAGAAGAAAAAAAAAATGGAGTCTGTTTTTTGTTATAGGTGCCTTAGCCATGTACCCAGCAATAGGAAGAAGTGTATTTTTTCCCCTACACTACTAAGTCTTCCCACCAACAACCAGCATTAATTTGCCAGCCATGGAAGTGGGTCACCTTGGAAGAAGATCCTCTAGCTTTAGCTATTTCTCCTGTTGACAGCTGACCTGGTTGAAATCTAACTACAATGTCATTAGAGACCTCACACCAAAACTGCCTTGTGAAACCACTCCAAAATTTCTGACTCGCAGAAATTGTGAGAGAGAATATATATTTATTTGTGTTTGGAATCACTAAATTTTGGATAATTTGTTATACAGCAATACATAACAAACATAAATTTCTGTACTTAGAAGTAGGATGCTGCCATAACAAAAGCTTAAAATGTTGAGGTGGTTTTGAGATTGGGCTGTAGGTATAAGCCAGAAGGACCTTGACAAGAATGGCAGTGAAAGCCTTGTAGGAGAGGAACTTTTCCTCTACCCTCTTCAGTTCTGTACAAGGGGTCCTGTGAATAAAACTGACAATAGTCAGATTAACAGGAGAAAAGGTATACAAATTTATTAATTTATTATTATTTATTTTAGGGCTGACTGTAATCTGCTTTATTTATTTATTTATTTATTTATTTATTTATTTATTTATTTATTTATTGAATCATAATTGATTATGCATATCTTGAGGATACAATTTTGACATATGTTGATCCAATCAATATTATTAGTATGTATATTGTTACAAATTGTACTTATTCTTTATGCCCCTTGTCCAATCTCTCCCTATACCCCTTTTCCTCCCCCTTCCCACGACTGATGACCCTAGATTTCCTCTCTCCTCTGAAAGAGTAATGGTTACCCTGTTGATTTGTTGCCTAGATGATCTGTCCAATGCTGAGAGGTGTGTTCAGTTTCCCTAATATTATCATAGAGCAGATGCTTCTTCTGTCACTCTGGAATGGGCTTTGTGGAGAGACATCCTATTCTTTTCTTTTGTCTCTACTGGTGACTCTCCTGGTGTCAATGCACTCCAGTAGCTGGTAGACCATCTGCGTGGTGGATGTGATGTTTAGCCACTTTTGCAGCAGCCGTAGTTACTGTGGTGGCTGTGGTGGGCCACCCACATGAAGGTGAGGTTTTTGGCATGCTCCTTGGTGCTGGTGGTGTGCCTGGATGTGGGCAGGGGGTCCAGTCCCCACTCCATGCCCCGGGCTCCCAGACAGAGCCCCCAGACAGGGCCCCAAGGAGATGGGGTTGTGCCTGGATGTGGTAGTGAGGTCCGTCCCTGGCTGCATGCCTCAGGTCCCCTGGCAGGCCCAGAGTCCCTGGTGGTGTGCCTAGACTAGAACTAAGTTTTTGTCCTTTGCTTACTTCTAAAATGGGGGAACTTCCTGTGGGAACCAGTACTTGAGCTGTGTGGTTGAACTAAATTGCTGCTTTGCTGCTGTTTCCCTAGGGAAGGCTTTTTGTGCAGCTCAGGGTTTAATGGTTGACCTTATAGGTACTTCCGGCTCTCCAGAGATAGGCTGCACCTGGGTTGTGTACAAACTGTGATCTGGGCCTGAATCTTTTCATCAAACTGCACCCCATGCAATTCTGCATTCCCGACCAGTCTCCTCTGAGTGGTCCTGCACTGATTGGGGGGCGGATCGGCTGTCCTTGCTGTGTCCCAGTGTTCTGGTGGGTCCATCTCTCCCACTGCCCCTGCTCCAAACACTTCCCATGGGACAGGCCCTGGGCATGTCCTTTGTGATGACTCACCGGCCTTCAAATGGCTCCCATTTTTCAGCTGTTCTGGCTCCTCGCTCTTGTGCGCTCAGCAGTTCCACCCTTAAAGCACCTGTGGCCTGAAATGCTCTGAGCAATTTTTTCCTTATCTCATCGTGGCTTCTCCCCCTTCATGAACTCCGTAGGTCTCTACTCCTCTTCTGCTGAGCTCCAGCAGCCCCAGTTTGGCTGCTGTTACATTTTTATAGTTGTAAATTGGTTGATTTGTGGGAGAGAGTGACTCTGGGGACCGTCTATTCAACCATCTTGACAGGAGCTTCCAAATTTATTAATTTTTGATTTTACATGCACAGAGGCATCACAGAAAGAAGGGAATACTCAAAGTAGTGGTGAGATTTGAAAATTTATATACCATCTTAATAGGGGAAAGAGGGATGGAGAAAGGCCACTTATGGGAAAACAAATAAATTTCAGAAAAGATAAATGGGAGATATGATAGTCTGTGACAATTCTTTCTGGGTCACACATGATGAGTCAATCTTCCTTGGTTGATGAAACTCCTGAAAAGGGGATTCATGACAATTCGGTGGAGTGAGCAGGATTGAAACCATGTTGAGACTTAAAACTGCCAGGGCTGTGGGAAGATTTTTAAAAGGCATGTTTTTTTTCTCCTTTTGTCCCATCTACTCACTTTCTTATCTTGCTTGCTAAGTAGAAAAACAAGGCTGTTGAAAGCTAATCAGTACCTTGCAAAACTAACAGTTCTTTGAGGCTTGCAGAATTCCAAGGCCAGCCAGAGCCCTATATACAGACATTGCAAAGAAGCTGATTCCCCCTCAAAGCAGGACCCTCAGATAACATCAAGGATGAGAACATAAACCAGATGGAGCCTTGGCAGCATCTTGCACCCAGCTCCTTGCACGGAGCCCCCACAGCTCATGTCCTCCTCCCTCCCACTTTTCACCTCGTGCTTCTTACCCCATAAAACCCCTCAGTAAAACTGAGCCTTTGACATGGGTTAGATTCTATCTCCTCACCTGAATAAAACTGCCTTCCTTTTTTGAGTCTTTTGTTTCTGTTTGAGTGATGGGCAGCCAGACTTGGGTTTGGTAACAAATTGAGTGAATTTTCTTGAAGAGTCTCTTTTGAGGCAGATAAGGGGAGTTCAGAGAATGCCTCTTCCTGTATTTGCTGATGCTTAAATGTCTTCAACCCCAAATAATTATGCCATTGTGGCACATTTCTGGGCTCCTTCAGCCTAAAAAGCCTTGAAGAGTGGCCTGGCCAGTTAGTTCAGTTGGTGGAAGGTTGAGGATGATAACACCAAGGTCATGGGTTTGGATCCCCTTACCGGCCAGCCACCAAAAAAAAAAAAACCTTGAAGAGGCTCTCTGAAGAAGCCTAAAGACCCTCAAGGAGGATGTTTTGATGAACACTTCAAAGAATGTGAGGAAAATGTGATTAAAAATGAAGAGGAGATCCTTGTTTTGAAGTGGCAAAAAGTTAAGCCACATTGAAGCCTGGATTAACATGAAAGTTAAGATATGTACCTAATGAATTGGATGATCTAGCCAGGGAGATTTCTAGGCACAGTGTCAAAAGATGCCACCTGGGCTGTCCAGCTAGTTCAGTGGGTTAGAGCATGGTGTGGTAACACCAAGGTCAAGGGTTCAGACCCTGTACCAGCCAGCCACCAAAAAATTTTTAAAAAATAAAAAAATAAAGATGCTATCTGGCTTCTCCTGTGCTGCATTGTTGGGTATTTAATGTTCATCATTATTAATTTTATTAATTTGATTTACTAATTTTATCATTGTTAACATATATACAAAGTGTTCTGGATCATATGCAGATTAGTTATTAATATCTACAGAATAATAACCATTGGTCCTCCATTCCACTGTTTTTACAACTGGGGCACTATAATAAAAGCTAGATAGAAAAATCTACACAAGTGGCCAGACTCTGCATAGGCAAGAGATGGTGAAAAGCAGATTTTCTCTGCTTAATTACTGGAGAAAGAAGGAGTTATGTCTTATCCCCTCTCAAAAGGGAGGAGAAAGAACCTTTGCTGCTGGAAACAATGAAAAGAATTTTGGGTTCTTATTCTAGCTTTTTGAGTATGAATACATCTCTCCAAGGCCCTTGGTGTCAATGGCTTTTACACCTACTGTTATCTTCAAGATCCTGAGCCTCATTTTCCCTTGAAATGTAAGACCATACCTACAGAGTTAGGCAAATCTCTCTCAGCACATACCTCCAGAGTTAGGCAAATTTCTCTCCGAGTTCTCTCATTATCTATACAGTTGTAAATTAACTTCCTAAGGCTTGTGCTTAGTCCAGAATCACATGTTTTTAGCAAAATTTATTTCAGAATGTCCCAATTCTGCATGAACACAAAAATATGTTCACTACATCTTGTAATTCCACCCCATATGTTTCTCTGTTGTTGGTTTCTGGAAAATTTGTCCATAACAAACCATTCCATCATTTTGTTTTAATCCAACCAACAGGGGCTAGGTCCAAATCTGTTCCATTCATCTTAAACAACACTTATCCAGCTACTGCCAGCAAGACTCCAAGGGTAAAATGAGGTCAGATTTGCAGTATGGGTCTCAGCACACACTCCACTAATCTTGGGTCGAGTCATTTGAACAAATCTCATTAACCATAAAAGTCTACCTTACAAGGCGCAATGACTTCCTCCTTAAATGTCTGCATTAACTTTGTCTAACTAGCCAGAAGCATACACCTAGATACAACAGGTTATACTAATAATTTTCACAGACTTCACTTTGGCCTGCAAGGAAGAAATATGTATTAAATTTTGTTATCTGTACAGCTCTGGTCAGCGAGATGAAACTGACTATTGAATGTCTTCCAGACTAAGGTGGGGTCATGAATCATTTGTGATAAAGTCAGGGACAAATTTTATACAACCTTTCTAATGGATTGTACACAAAATTCCCCACAGAATGTATCTCTGAACACTTAAAAATTTCTGCTAAATAGCCCTAGGTGTAAATCAGAGGTAAAGAGAAAAGTTAATTTCTGCTTTTCATACACAAGACACAAGCCCAGTCTCAGAGGACACATATGGCACCCCTGGAAATAAAGAACTTACAACTATTGAGGGCTCCGAGGCAGGATATATATCAATCAGGCAACACAAGTAGGCAGAGTCTTCAATCTGGTCTCCCAACTCCCACTGATTGGTAAATTTTAGGGCCCCCTTGCCAGAGACCAGCTCCAGTCGTGTTGTGGGTCCTTGAAAGAGGGATGAGGAAGCCAGCAAAAATAAAAAACACAGACAGAGACCTCAATGCATCAGTATGCACGTTCTCTCTCTGCGGGCTGTCAGCGTGTTGCAGCTGGAGCACAGTAGAGCATGAGACAATGCCTTTTATTTAGATTTTTCTCTGCAGGGGGTTTTTGGGTACTGTTTTTATTACATCAGCAAGCTTAAATTAATAATTTAAAAAGGACAGGGGAAGCCAGTTTTTTTTCCTTCATTAGCATGTCTCAGGTGATTACCTCGTGCTTCCTCCTTTTGGTATCAGGTTATCAGATCGGGACCATCTTCTCATTGTCCTGAAGTTAACCTATGACCTTTTCCGGTTGGCAAGCTGTGGTTAATATCTACCCTATTAACAGGGTGGGACTATTGCAGTAACAAAGTGATAGAGAGTGCTATCATATGACCTATGTCTATTGCTAAATGTAAGTACAAATCTGCTAAAAGGAAAAATGCTAACATTTAAATTCTAATGGGGGTCTAATGATTTTATGTTCTAATGGAATGAACCTACTGTTCATATGGAAAAAGAACAGTGGATATTTGAGCAGTATTATTATGCACATTTTGAGGTTATGCATTTGCTGTGGCCCTGTAATCTTGATCTAAATGTTAAAGTTTTCTTGTGCACAGCACTATCCCTCACAAAACCAGTTACACTATCTTATTTTCTAAGATCTAATTTTGTAGGTTTAATAATTTTACAGCATATATTTTTATCCCAACACCTGATTCTTGATGATTTGTTTAAAACTGGACACCAGCAAGTAAGGAGAATTCTGCGGTTTCATTCTCATATACTTAATTTATCCCAATCATATAATTTCTCATTAATGCCAACCATTCTCTTGCCATTAATATAATCTCCAGTAAATGATGTTTGCCAACTTTACATTAGGCTGCAGCTCATATTTAGTCATGAGCGGTGCTTTTGGAACATATGTTGGTGTGGTCAATTTATCATAAGGGGATAATTTTAAATTGTCCAATTTACTCGGATCCTCTGTGGGAATGTTTAGTTCAATGACCGCATAATTACTTGTGTTATTTTTCTAATCTTTTGGGAATTCAGAGAACTGCCACGCTAACCAAAATATCGAAAGAGAGAGTAAAAGCAGTACCACGAAGCCGAGGCAGGCAGCCCTTCCAGTTGCAGCAAGTGCTCGTAGCTGTGGCCTTGCCGACAGCTCTCCCTCCAGTGGAGTTGCCAACTCGGAGAGGGCAGTCCAAGCTGACTCCTTTAGGATCCTGCCATGGCGTGGACCGCGCCACCCCCTAGTTCAGTCCAAATGTTTCAGCTCAGTTTGGTCCTTGATTCAGATGATCCTCCTGAAAGCAGTTACTTTCAGGCAATTCTGTTTCCCCACAACACCAATTCATCTTTTCCACAAGATGTGAATATCTGTAAGGATGTTGTGTGGAAAAGCAAAAGCTAAGGCCATCTCCACCTGTCTTTCAAGGGATGGTTGGTTGGTTCAGCAGTAAGTTTGAATTGAAAACACTCACGATGACATGGAAAGCAGTTTGAAAGAACTGCTATCAACTAGGGCAGCAAGTTGGAAAACAG
Organism: Cynocephalus volans; assembly: GCF_027409185.1. Taxonomy (NCBI): domain Eukaryota; kingdom Metazoa; phylum Chordata; class Mammalia; order Dermoptera; family Cynocephalidae; genus Cynocephalus; species Cynocephalus volans. The sequence continues at coordinate 96,125,829 of NC_084478.1, forward strand.
CATGGACCAGGGGTCCAGGAACCCTTTTTGAAATTCAGAGTTTATTAATGTCCCCCTTCTCCTATACGTCCCAGATATTTAATTTTTCCCTTCCCCAATGGCATGGTTTTTGTTTTCCTGTCATTTTTACAAAATCTGCGTGTTCCATTTCATTAACTCTAAATTTGCAGGTTTTTTCCAGTCATCCTCTGTGTTCAGATGCTTTGTTCAGAACATCCTGGTAAAGAAAAACAAAAGTGTTTTTAAGAAGGACATTTTCATACAACTTAAAGTCTGTATCTGTCAACTCTCTTTTCAGCCAACCTGATGTTGGGTTATTATTACAAGAAACAAAGGCACATCAAGCCTAGGGAAATTATTGAGTCAAAATTCTGAATTTTCACTTGATTTTTTCAGAATAGATCTGTACCATCCAATAAATGTCTAGAGAGAAGATCAGCATTCTCTTGTGACAGTTGCATTTAATAATAAAGCTACCTTACTAAGGTGTTTGTACCAGGAAAGGGTGAGGTTATACAGTCAGACTATCAGCTCTTTGTTGAGTGATTTTTACCATAAAAGGCACAAATCTCAGACTGCAAATAGTTCGAATGCTAAAAAGCCAACAGTAGTGAGATATGAGAGGGGGTTGAAAGTCCTATTTGATTCACTCCCAAAAGAGATGGGGGAAGGGGAGAGCAGCTCCACCTTTGCAATTTGGCTGTCTCTGATCTTGCAGCTTTTGTCAGGAATCACAAGTCAAGAATGAGACAGGCTAGACGAGTGGCAGTTTCATCAGAGAACAGCCCTTTCTGGGGATATCTGCATGTGAGCCAGATAGTTCATCCAATATCCATGACTCAGTCCCACAGTTCAGGGCCGCACAGAGGGGTGTCTTTCAATAGTCTCAGAATCCTAGTTCTGCCCACTGAGAGGATGGCCTTGCCTGCTCTCAGCTCTGAAAGTTGAAAGCCACAGCAGGCAGCATTGCTAGCGCCAGGCCCAGGCAATGAGAGGAAACCTCTTGTGATTCTAGGATATCAAAAAACCGACCAACCAACCAAAAAAGAAAAAAAAAAAAAAAGAAAAAGAAAACAACAACCTCAAAAGAGTGGCATTTCTCTGCTTCAGGAAGCATAAGGGGTAACTGCCCCTTTTTCGAGAAAAAACAAGACTGTCTGCTGGGATGATGCAGGCTTTATTGCAAGGCTTTTTTTCTCTTCTTTTGAGTCCCGTTTTCCTCAGTCACTGAGTCTGAGTTGACTCCCCCAAAAAAGACGTGCTCTTTTTTCCCACAAAGTCTCATTAGCAAGTTTCAAAGCTACTTTTCAAAAAGGCACGCATCTAGTAGCCTGTCTAAAACTCCCAGTGTACCTTTATCTAAAGATAGCCTCTTCTTTCCAGCTGTCTTCCTTTGCATATTGTCTTTCCTGAGGCACAAATCATAACAAAAATCCATCAAGGATACTTGTGGTTCGGTCTTCCACACTTAAAGGGTCTAACAAGATTTTAGGTTTCCTTTTTGATGGTAAGAAGCCAGCACTTTTTTCCTTGACTGCCAAGACATCAGAGGTTAAAAGGCATCTGCCTACTCACAAGAGGCAAAAAGCAGTTTGCCCCACTAACACCTCTTTTTGCAGCTTTCCCGCATCAGGGATGATTCATCTCTAATACCTATGACAAACATATAATATCCAACATCGATTACTGCCATACACCAAGATGCAATAGCACAGAAAACAATACCAAGCCATTAAGAAAAAAGAAAACATTTTTCTTTTTTTTTCTTTTCTATCAGCTTTGCTCTCCCCTAGCAGTTACATCTAACATTTACAGGGTTAAAAACACAACTACTAAGAGAAGCTGTTATATCTAGCTCTAGTTCTGCGGAATGCAAATGTGAGGTGGAATGAAGCTGCAGTACAGTCTTTTAAAAGGCCCCCTTTTTTCCTTTGAGTACTATCCCCTGCCAGAAAGCTTCAGAGTTTTTTGGTTTTGTTTTTGTTTTTTCCTGCCCTCTGACATGTTCCTCCAGTTTTACCCTACATGCTTCAGCATTTCATCCACCCTTACTTCCTGCATCCCTTCCCTATGTGGGCAAGTATATGTCAGGGTTTGACAGAGCTACCAATATTCAAATCCTTTACCTCCCCAGTTTTTCCCCAGTATAAATGGACAAGTCTCCCTGCATTGTAGTGATGACCTGGAAAATGATCCGGAGGCAATGATGAAAAATCAAGGAGTTTATTTGAGCCAATATGTGCGACTGGGTCCCAGGAAAACACCACCAAGTTGCCTTGGAAAGTGCTTTCTAAAGGACCAGCAGAACTTAAGCATTTTTGTAATCACAGAAAAGGGGAGAATAAAGGTGAAGAGAAAGGACAGCCCCTTAATCAGTGCATCAGTTTCTCTATTGGTTACATAGCATCATATAGCCTAATGATTGGTTATTGGTGGCATCCTAAGTATAGGTGTACGAGTAAAGGTCACAAGACACATCTTCAGCATTCTTAAGTTAGTATAACCACTTTAGGTGTTGGTAAGTTTGGTTTAACGTTAAAATAGACTTGTGGCAACAGTTCCACAATGTGTGGACGTGGTTGTCACCCCATCCCAAATTCTCCAAGGCTTTTAGGAATTTAGCTGACCTTAGAGCAGATTTCTGGTCTATCAATAGAATCAAGTCAAGTCCAGTATCTGGTCATTTAAGCAACAGAGCTAAGCTGCCCTGAACATTACTGCTAAAATCTGCAGGGAAAAGTGTCTGGCTCACTATTTGAGAATACATCCTCTGCTCCCCGTTGACCCCTCAGTTCCTTTCTACCCTGGCCTCAGCCTCTTTAAGGACTTAAAGGTGATGGTGTGCATTAGTCCATTTCTGTTGCTCATAACAAAATACCTGGAACTGGGTAACTTGTAAGAAAATGAAATTTATTGCTCTGGTGGAGCAGAGAGAGAGAGAGACTCTAGGTACTCTCCTTTTAAAGCCCCCAAAACACACCCAATAACTAGGGCATGGTCCTTACAATCTAATCACCTCTCCAAGGCCCCACCTTTCTATTGTCATAATATGATTTCCCACCCTCAACTGTTACAATGGGGATTAAGCTTCAATTACTTTGGGGGGCCATTCGATCCACTGCATGGTATATGACATTCAAGTCTAGATCACGAGGAGCATTGAGGCTTCTACCTCACTCTCTTAGATAGCTCTCTATGGAGGAAGCAAACCTACATGCCTGAGGTCATTCAAACAACATTGTGGTGATGCCCATTTGAAGAGAAACTGAGGTCTTCTGTCAAAGCCAGAGCCAACTTGCCAGCCATTTGATTGAGTGACCTTGGAAGTGGATCCTTCAACCCCAGTCAAGCCTTCAGATGACTGCAGCTCTGGCCAACATGGGCCTGCAGCCTTGTGAGAGACCTCATGTCAGAACTGTCCTGCCAAACCGCTTCTGAATTCTTCTTAACCCACAGAAATGATGAGAAAAATAAACTTCTTTTTGCTGTTTTAGGTCACTAAGTTTTAGAATAATTTATTAGGCAGCAACAGATAACTAATACATCATGCAGTGCTGGTTTTTAAGATTTTTTAATATTATCGCTGTGTATAAAATTATAAATGATGGGCATAGGGTATAAGTGGGAAATTGGAGGAATATAAAGAGCAGTGTGCTGTCCTAGAAAGAAGATTTGCTGTAGAGTCAAAGAAAGCTGAATTACAACCCCTTCTCTGTGAGGGACTATTTGTACGACTTTGGCCAAGTAATTTATCTTCCTTAGGCCTCAGTTTCATCATCTGTATAACTTAAGACTAGTTCCTACTCAATCTCATAGGGTTGTTGGAGAGGGTTTTGGTTACTATGGCTGCATAACAAATCATCCCAAAATTTAGTGGCTTAAAACGATATTTATTATTTCTCAGAGTTTCTGTGGGTCAGATATTCAGGAACAGCTGGGTCAAACAGTCTCTTCTAAGAATGCGATCAAGTGGTAGTTGGGACTGGGATCATCTCAAAGGTTAATTACATGTCAGACCTGTGGGCTGCAAACAAACAGCTGGAAGATAGAACAGCTTGGGCCCCTTCATCATCTTTTTTTTTTTTTTTTTTTTTTCCATTTTTAAACCTCCGTGGTCTTTCCACATGAAAAGATCTTTCCATAGAGCTCTGTGGGCTCTTCAGCATAGAGGATTCAGGGTAGCTCAGGATCTTACATGGCTGCCGAAGGCTCCAAAGACACAAGTCCTGGAAGAAAGTCTCGTAGAAGCTGTATTGCTTTTTATGATCCAGCTTCAAAAAGTATCCTTGTTTCTATTGTAGTAACAGACCTACCCAGGTTCAAGAAGAGAGAATATTGACTCCACTCTCAAAGGAGGATATCAACATCACATTGTAAGAAGATCATGTAGAATTGGTGATTGCGCATAAATATTGAAGATGCCATGTTGACAAAATAAAATTGGCCATAGAGTTATATGAGAAAATATATGGAAAATAACTAAAGTTGATACCTAACTAATTGCTTAATAAATAGTAGCTATTACTTTCTTGTAAGGAAAGATAACAGAGAACATTGGAAACCAAGTAAGAAAAGTTAAAAGGGATCAAACTTATGATTTTCCCAGAAATCTTAATTATTAGAAATAAATAGAACAGATTTTAAGCTTGTTAATTGCTTCCGTATCATAGCTGCCTTATTAAAACAGGGGATATCTCTTTAGGCTTCTCCCTATAATCTAGTAGAAGCATCACATGGTCATTTTTTTGCAACAGCAATTAACACATTGAAGCTTGCAAATATTATTATAGCTCATTCCAAATGCCTTTCTGATTTGTTAGGATTGCCCCATCTGGCTCTCACTCCAAGTACTTGTTTTTACCAATTCTAACCCCCATACACTAATTATGAATAAGTGTGGATGGAATTATTGGTGAAAAACAAGTAAATTAAAATGACTTTTCTTTTTCCACATCTCAGGTAGGTATAGAGTTTACCTACCTCAAACTAAGTGCACAAACTTTTCAGTTTTACTTTTCCTTGGTTCTTGATATGAAACACATTTTTATTTTCAGTAGCCTAATTGAATTACTATTTCTATCTCCCTTTATCTGAGTATTTGATGAAACTTTGGATATTTGAAATACTGTGATTAATGCTTGTTTATTAGGAAATTGATTAGGCAATTCTCAGATTATTCAGTGCTCTGGTCCCATGCTTCTTCTAGTCTTCCTACTGCTTAGTTTGCCTGCTCAGTCCGCATTACCATCTTCTCAACAGGGTAGGCAGGGTGACTGAATGGAAGCAAAACTTAATCAAGTAATTTGACTATGCGTTAGTAACCCCCTTGAAAATGTGGTAGATATGGAGATTATTTTCCTTGCTTTGCTTAATGTGGAGAGCCAAGATTTTCAGTTAAAAACCACCACGAAGACAAGATTATCTGCCAAAATGTGCAAAGCAACATCTCCCCAAAGCAACAAAATATAACTCAAAGAATTTTAAACCACTTCCACTTTGTTCCTGATATAAATGCTCACCATATAATGGGTCTTTAATGATTTTCAAATCAGGCACAAAATTTACCTATTGTACATTTATCATTGAAATGTTCTCATCTGAGAGAGTAATTACTACATGCTATGGTATAAAAATCGGCTGTGATTAGATAGCCATACTGGGGAGCACTGGTATGAGCGAACACTCTTTAGAATCATTATTCTAAGGCGTGTTAACTTATTTGCTTTATAAGATTTGCTGCAGGATAGATTCTCGTATTCAATACAGTGAATTTTTTTTTCCTTCAGATTGAAAGAGTATATATGTTGCCTTCCTCATGCTCTCTGAAAAGCCTAGAGACAGTTATTTCCAAAAGAAATCATTAACTAATATTAAATTTAAGTTTTGAATGTTAATTAAAAATCTGTTAATCTGCACTGCTCTGTGATAAACACAACAGAGTTTTAATGTTTGCACCAAACTAATTTTATTGACAAAGTCTTGGCATCATGAAATGCCAGAACTTCAGATTTAGCGAAAAGCTTATACTGTTTTGAAGAATTTTGAAATGTGTCCAAACACTTAATTTCGTGAAGCATCTGTTACAGACCAACTCCTGGAATGCTAAACATTTCTGTATGTTTTCTACTTAGTTTGGTAAAAAGTTCACTGTATCACATTCAACATTTTCTCAACATGACACCCTAGAAAGCCAGATTCCCAGCAAGACACTGTGGCAAATGAAAGCATGTCACATTGTGTTATTTTTAATTTTCTCTAAATCTAAAGGTGTTTTTTTTGTTAGTTTAATTAAGTATTACTGAGAAATGAGCTATTATTTAACAAATCTCTAAGTTTTTTGTAAAATAATATCTACTTGTAAATTTAAATACTTATTCTAATCTTTCTGTAAGGACAAGCAGACAACAGGGAAATTCTCTATTATTGAGAGTAAAGAAATAGACATTTTGGCTTACAGATATCTATTTACTGTTTTTTATATCATCAATTCTTAAAGGTAAATTAAGTAAAATGGACATTGTTATTTCTTTCAAACAATGCTTACAAATACATGGAGAAATTACTACACTGTGAATTCATTTATTTTTGATGGTTGCAACAAAATTTTCTCTGTAAACATTTTCCTTCTTAAGAAGTAAAAATTAGGGACAATTGGAAGCATTTCCTTAATTTCCATCAAGTTCTAGAACAATGAAGTATGCAAAAGTGATAAGGAGCTCAGGTTGTCATTTGACACAACATAGTCAGGGCCAGTGCCTGATTTTATTTACTGAAAAATTTTCTAAACTAGTAAACTCCATGTGTCCTTCAGTCATCAGTTATAGAGCTTTATACATTGATATCCTCTACTGTCATTTTTGTTCACTATTTTCTTTTAAAAAAAAAATCTCTGAGGACACTAATAAGTCATTATAATCATTCTCATCAAAATAAATCTGACTTTTGAAAGCAATTGCACTTAAACATCAACATCTATTGGCACAAAAAATGTCTTGCCTTATCCATACTTTTATATGTAAATAAACATTATCTTCTTGATGGTGCATTATCCTATAAAGATCCACTAAGTTTTCAAACAGACCCACATACAAACTTACAACAAATACATAAAAAAAACCCCAAATGTATTACAGCTCCTAATTCTAATTTATTATCGTTTTAAAACAAACTTGTCTTATACTAATATTTTTTAAATAATTTGTTAATTAGGAACTTTGCATTTCCTAGTGTCCAGACATTCTAAAGAAGAGAAAAAAGATATCGATTATATACAAAAAGAGGAATTTTAAAGAGTTAATTTGTATTCATACCCTCAACAGATAAATACAAGTGCATTTCAAGTTGATTTTTTGATATCCCAGATGTGGTCAATTGTGGACAGTATATTAGTGTCAATAATATAATAAGTAAAGATAAATTTATAGATGTAGGTAAAGATATAGATAAAAATATAGATACAGTTATAGGTGTAGACATATCACCACTTTAAACCTCCAACTAAGTACCAATGCTGGAAGTTTCTTTTATGGTCATCTTGGTATCAATCGTCCTATATCCTTCTCTGTTTTAAAAAGTTTAGCTTTGTTTGGGGCCATTCATAAAGGAGTTTATGTATGGGTTAGTTTAGATGAAATTCTGAAAAGACTCCAGGTCTGAGGAGGTTCCAGGGCCCCTACATATGGTTGTACAGTTTGTGTTCTGCACAGCTCTAGTGAGTGGTGTTTCACATTGTACTCGAATAAACTAAACGGCTAAACTTGTAAATGAACCTCACATATGACCATAGGCAGCAGCCACATTGGACCTTAAGATGGCTGTTTGTTAATAGAAGACTCATAACAGGAAGATAAAATAAAAAGCAATCAAAAAAATAAGAGCTAACAGAGCTTTTCCTCACATCGTGTGTGTTTGACTATGTTCAGAAGTGGGTTGAGGGTTTTTGTTTGCCAGGCATTATTATCTGCAGGCATTAGCATGGCATTCAGGCACTGACTAGACTTCTTCACAGCACAAGAAATAAAGTTATTGGGAAATTCTCCTACAGTTAATCCCTGCTTCTCTACTGTAAGCTTTCCAGGTTTAGTTTTGTTTTTTTTTTTCTCCAGTCCCCTAAATCCTCTAAAATCAAGTCTCCTTTTCCCTTCCCCATCTTCCAGTCCAGTTGATTCCCTGCTAACCTCTCAGAGCTCTGGAATGGTATACAATTTCTCTATTTTCTTTAAAAGTTTATTGTTGTGGTATGAACAAAGTGTCCTGGTTTCCTGGTTTTTCTTTTTGGATCTAAAAAGCCTATTTTGTAAATAACAAATACTCATAAATAAAGTTTGTTTCTTTCAATAAAAATCTTACTTCAATATTAATTTATATGGATGCCTTTAATTAAGTGAAAAAAAATCACCAATAACCAACATGAAAGTAAGGGAAAAGAAGAAAAAAGAGTAAGCATATTTTATTTATCAAAACTTTGTTATCTTTGAAATATAAGCCAAAAGTGACTCCTTGTGTAGGTAGAGACCAAAGTCAATGATGGAGTGAAACTATGCTCTCATCATATCCTTTAAGTTATGCATATTAACTCAAAAAGACTTTCATCCCTGGCGAAAAGATAAAATTATGACTTTTGCTTGACTTCACAAAGATGACTCTACTTCTTGCTATTCAGAGATCTGGAACAAGGATTATACCATTTTGCATAGGGAGATCTAAGCACTCCAGAGATAGTATTCCAAACTCTTCTAAATGTTTGAAATGGGGAGATCTGTTGGCATGGGCCAAGGAGGATCTGATCAAGGCCAAGTCAAAAGCAATTTTATCCAAGAAACATAGCATTGCATTTTATTTTTCATGTTTTCCTTACTGCAGAATTTGAGCAACTTTTCATATCCTTATGGGCCACAGTTTAAAGGCTCTATACATATGCATGATATGTGTACACACACACACATATACATACGCACATACATGTAAGATAAATGTACAGATGAGAAACCTAAAATATCATAAGAAGAAGGTAGAAAGATAGTATACAGTGAGATATTTCTGGCATTGAACTAGGTAAAAGAGAAAGTAGAAGGTCATTCTGAGTTTGTGATGTCATAGATATTAAAAGCTGCTCTTACATTTTTCTCATGGGGTAGATTTGTACTTGACAGAAATGGTTGTGTGCCTTTGGGAAAGACAAATATGTCACATGCTCTTCCTACATTTCTCTGCCTCCTTGCAGTTACACAGGACCATGCTAGTAATTCTTGCCAATAATACGTAAACATAAATGATGCATATTTCTTCCAGGTTGGTTTCACCAACAGGTAAAAGGGAACTCATGAGGGAAATTAAAAAATACCTTGAAGAGAATGAAAGTGAAAACACAGCACACCAAAACTTATGCAATCCGATAAAGCAGTGCTTATAAAAAAAGTTATACCTGTAAACATCTATATTTAAAAAAAAAGATTTCAAATTAATTACCTAAGATACTGCCTTAAGAAATCAAGAAGAAAAAGAAAACAAAAAGACTAAATCCAAAGCAAGCAAGCTGAAAGAAGAAAATAATAGAGACTATAAAGGAAATGAAAGAAATAGAGACTAGAAACACAAGAGAAGATCAACGAAATCAAAAGTTTGATTCGTTTGACTGGTTCTATGAAAAGATCAACAAAATTGACAAACGTAGCTAGATTTACTCCGAAAAGAACAGAGAAAAATTAAACTACTAAAATCAGTAATGAAAGAGGAGATATTAGTGCTGACCTTACAGAAATAAAAAGGATTATAAAGGCACACTATGAACAACTGTATATCAACAAATTAGATAACCTAAATGAAATGGACAAATTTCTAAAAACACACAAACTACCAAAATTGACTAAAGAGAAGGAGAAAACCTGAATAGACCAATAACAAGTATAGAGGTTGAGTTAGTAATCAAACAACTTACTACAAAGAAAAGTCCAGGACTAGATGATTTCACTGGTGAATTCTACCAAATTTTTAAAAGAATAATTAGCATCATTTCTTCCCAAATTCTTGCAAATAGTAGAAGAGGAGGGAAAATATCCAAACTAATTCTACAAAACCAAGATTATTTTACTAACAAAACCAAAGACATCACAATAAAACTACAGACCAACATAACTTACCAATGTAGATGCAGCAATCTTCAACAAGAATATTGGCTAACTGAATACAGCAGTATATGAAAAATACTATACATCATGTCAAGTGGGATTTATCCCAGGAATGCAAAGATGGTTCAAAATATGAAAACTGAATCAATATAATACATCATATCAGTAACATAATGTAAAATTTATTATCTCAATAGATGTAGAAAAAGCATTTGATGAAACCAACATCCTTTTTAAGATGAGGAAACAAAAAGAATTCAGAAGAAGCCAAATTAGGACTGTAAGGTAGATGCCTAATGATTTCCCACAGAAACTCTTGCAAAATTGACCTTGTTTTAGGAGAGGAATGAGCAGGATTATTGTTGAGGTAGAGAAGGACTTGCTGGTGAAGCTTTCCTGGGCATTTTTCTGCTAAAACTTCGGCTAACATTCTCAAAACGCTCCATAATAAGCAGATGTTGTCATTCTTTGGCCCTCCAAAAAGTCAACAAGCAAAATGCCTTGAGCATCCTCAAAAAACTGTTGCCATGACCCTTGCTCTTAACTGGTTTTCTTTTGCTTTGGCTGGACCACTTCCACCTCTTGGTAGTCATTGCTTTGATTCTGCCTTGTCTTTAGGATTGTAGTGGTATAGCCACATTTCAGCTCCTATTGCAAATTTTCAAAGTAATACTTCAGGACCCTGATTCTACTTGTTTAAAATTTCCATTGAAAGCTTTGCTATTTTCTGCAGCTGATCTGGGAACAACAATTTTGGCACCCACTGAGCAGAAAATTTGCTCAGCTTTAATTTTTCAGTCAGAATTGTGTAAGCTGAATGAATTGAAATGTCTATGGTGTTGGCTATTGTTTCTGCTGTTGATCATTAGTCCTCTTCAATTAGGGCATGAACAAATTTGATTTTTTTCCTTGCAAATTGATGTGGATGGTCTGCCACTGCCGGCTACATCTTCAACATCATCTCATCCCTTCTTAAAATTAGTTATCTATTTGTAAACTGTTGAGTTCTTTGGGGCATTGCCTGCAGAAAGGATTTGTAAAGCATAAATGATTTCACCATTCTTCCACCCAAGCTTCACCATAAATTTGATGTTTGTTCTTGCTTTAATTTTAGCAGAATTTATGTTGCAGTGATAGGAGCTCTTTTCAAATTGATGTCTTATCCTTCTTAGTGCTTCATACTAGATTCTGTTCAGACATGTTATAAAAAGATAGCACAAGTTTATTTTGGTGTAAAAGGAATTTTTAAATTCACCCATAGTTTTTCATAATACACACTTTTATGAACTTTTTGAAGACCCCTTACACTAACTTACATTCCCACAAAGAGTGTATGAGAATTCTCTTTTTCTCCATCCTCACCAGCATTTTTTATTTTCTGTCTTTTTGATAATAGCCATTCTAGCTACAGTATGAAGATATCTCACTATGGTTTTAATTTGCATTTCCTCAGTGATTAGTTGTACTGAGCATTTTTTCATGTATTTGTTGGCAATTTCTATGTTTTCATTTGAAAAATGTCTATTCAGTTGTTTTGTTCATTTTCAAATTGGATTATTCTATTTTTTGCTACTGAGTTTTATATATATTTTGAATATTAGCCCCTTGTCAGATACATAGATTGCAAATACTTTCTCCCATTCTGTAGATTGTCTCTTCACTTTGTTGATTGTTTTCCTTGCTATGTAGAAGCTTTTTAGTTTTAAGTAATCCCTTTTGTTTATTTTTGCCTTTGTTGAGATCATGTTCAAAAAAGCTTTGCTCAGTCCATTTCCACAAAGCGTTTCCCCCATGTTTTTTTCTAGCAATTTTATAGTTTCAGGTCTTAAATTTAAGTCCTTAATCCGTTTTGAGTAGATTTTTATGTATATTAAGAAATAGAGTCAGTTTATTTTTGATAGTGGTGTCAAATATATTCAATGTGAAACAATCCTGTCCCATGGTATTAAGGCAACTGAATATCCAATGCAAAAGAATGAAGTTGAATGCTCCACCACATCATAAACAAAATTCACTCAAAATCGATTAACGATATAAATGTAACAGGTAAAACTATAAAACTCTAAGAAGAAAACAAGTGAAATCTTTGTGACTCTGCATTAGACAAAGTTTTTCATAGACATGACAACAAAATCACCAGCAGCAACAACAAAAAAATATATAAATTGGACTTCACAAAAATTAAAAAACTGTTTCTGTCTCAAAGGACACTACTTCAAAAAGATTGTGGAAAAAATGAAATTAAAAGATGATACAAATCATTTCATGAGCATTTTCAATATTCCTTGCCTGTCTGTTAAGGTTCTAGTATCCAAAATATATAGAGTATTTATACAAGTCAATAAATAAAAGGTAAAAGGCCCAATTCAAAACTAGGCAAAGGATATATAAATCTCCAATAAGCATATGAAAAAAATATTTGATATCATTATTCTTTAGGGAAATGCAAATCAAAATCAATAAGATATTACTTCACAAGCAATAGTATGGATATAAATAATAGGTAAAAAAAGGACAAGAATAAGTGTTAACAAGAATGCAGGGAAATTTTAACCTTCATACATTGCTGGTGGGAATTTAAAATGGTGTGGTCACCATGGAACAAATTGGCAGTACATCAAAAAGTTAAACATTGAGAGTTCCGGTCACGATGGTAGAGTAGTTGGTTCCTGGTGTTGCTCTCTCCCACAGAGTGACCAATTTGCAGCTATTGAGGAGCAGTGATGGAGGAGTCGAGATCTGAGCTGGAGCGGGTAGGAGCCATGTGCCATGGGACCCCAGCTCAGGTTGCTCCCCACTGTGTGGAGCCACTTTAGTGCTTCTGGGCCCACATTCCCTGAGCCTGCTGGGCTGGAAAAAGCAGGCAGAGCAGGACTTCTGGCCCAGGCCAGTCCCTGCCACCAGGAGAGGCTTAAGAAGATGGTCGGGACCTCTGGCCCAGGCCAATCCCCAAACCTGAAAGAGACTTAAGAGCCTCGGGGCTCCCACACTGCAAGCCAGCTGTCCCAGAACAGGCAGGCACAGTGGGACCCCCAGCCCACGCTAGTTCCTGCTGCCCAGAAGTGGCAGTCCCTTCAGGATCCAAGCCAGACATCAGGGTGAAACGAGTGACTGTGATAACCCCAGCCACAATGACAAAACACCAAAGGAAAGATACCAGAAATATGAAAAATCAGTAAAGTACAAAATCACTGAAGGAAAATAATAACTCTCAAGTGCTAGATCCTATAGAACAGGAAGTCTTTGGAGTGACAGAAAAGGAATTTAGAGTAACAATTCTAAGGAAACTAAATGAGAAACAAGAAAACTCAGACAACACAATGAAATGAGAACAAATATAATATATCTGAAAGAAGAAATGTACAAAGAAATCAATGCCTTGAAAAAGAATGTAGCTGAGGTTGTGGAGCTGAAGGATGCATTCAACAAAATAAAAATCACAACAGAGAGTTTAACCAGCAGACTCGAACAAGCAGCAGAGAGAATTTACGAACTTGAAGACAGGCTCTTTGAATTAACACAGGCAAACCAGACAAAAGAGAAAAGAATCAAACAATTGAAGAAAATCTAAGAGAGACAACAGACAACCTAAAGTGCTCAAATATCCAAATCATTGGTATTCCAGAAGGGGAGGAAAAAGGAAATGGCATTTAAAACATATTCAATGAAATAACAGCAGAAAACTTCCCAGGCATAGGGAAAGTCACAGATCTCCAGATTCAGGAAGCCCAAAGATCCCCAAACATATTCAACCCAAAAAGGTCCTCTCCAAGACATGTGATAATCAATCTGGCAAAACTCAAAGACAAAGAGAGAATCTTAAAAGCTGCAAGAAAGATGTGGCAAGTCACTTGTAAGGGAGCCCCAATCAGAATAACATCCAACTTTTCATCAGAAACCCTAAAAGCCAGAAAAGAATGGGATGATATATTCAAAATACTAAAAGACAAAAATTGCCAGCCAAGAATACTTTACCCAGCAAGGCTATCCTTCCACAATGAAGAACAAATAGTATATTTCTCAGACAAACAAAAACTGCAGGAATTCACTGCCATAGGACCAGCCTTGAAAGAAATTCTCAATGGAGTACTGGGTTGGATACCTGAAAAACAGCCATCACAGCCATGAATACTCAAGAAAGATCAATACCCACCGGCGAAACAAAAATGCCAACAAAAGAGAAAAAAAAATTATCTGTCACCCCAAGAAACCAACAAATACAGAAGAAAAACAGAAAATTAGAAAGAAAGGAACAAAAGTTACTTAAGACATCTAAGCAAAAATCAGTAAAATGCTAGGAATAAATCAACACCTTTTATTAATAACTCTAAATGCAAAGGGATTAAATTCCCCATTCAAAAGGCACAGACTGACTGACTGGATTAAAAAGCTGAATCCAAAAATATGCTGTCTCCAAGAGACTCACTTGACCTGGAAAGATACACATAGACTAAGAGTGAAAGGATGGAAAAAGATATATCATGAAAACAGAAATGAAAAACGAGCTGAAGTAGCTATTCTTATATCATATAAAATAGACTTTAAAGCAAGAACCATAAAAAGAGATAAAGAAGGCCACTATGTAATGATAAAAGGATCTATCCATCAAGAAGATATAACAATCATAAATATATATGCACCCAATGTCAGAGCAGCAACATTTACAAAGAAAACACTATTAGATCTAAAGAAAGAGATAGACACTAACACCATAATAGTGGGGGAGCTGAACACCCCACTCTCATCAGTGGACAGATCATCTAGGCAAAGAATCAGCAGAGAAACACAAGATCTAAACAACACTCTAGACCAATTGGAATCGGCAGATATCTACAGAACATTCCATCCAACAACCTCAGAATATCGATTATTCTCATCAGCACATGGATCATTCTCCAGGATAGATCACATGTTAGGTCACAAATCAAGTCTCAACAAATTCAAAAAAATTGGAATTATCCCATGTATTTTTTCAGACCACAATGGATTAAAATTAGAAATCAATAACAAAGGAAATTCTGGAAACTATACAAACACATGGAAATTAAATAGCATTCTACTTAATGACATATGGACCCAAGAAGAAATCAAACAGGAAATCAAAAAATTTATTGAAACTAATGAAAATAATGATACATCATACGAAAACCTGTGGGATACTGCAAAAGCAGTACTAAGGGGGAAATTTATCACCTTAAATGCTTACTTCAGAAGAATGGAAAGATGGCAAGTGAACAACCTAGTACTTCACCTTAAAGAACTAGAAAAACAATAACAATCCAAACCCAAAGTTAGCAGAAGGAAAGAAATCATTAAGATCAGAGCAGAACTTAATGAAATTGAAACCAAAAAACAATACAAAAGATCAATAAAACAAAAGGTGGGTTTTTTGAAACAATGAATAAAGTTAAAAAACCTTTAGCAAGAGTAAGAAAAGAAGAGAGAAGATCCAAATAAAAATTAGAAATGAAGAAGGTGATATTACAACTGACACCTCAGAAATACAAGGAATCATTAGGGACTACTATAAACAACTATATGCCAACAAATTTGAAAATCTGGAGGAAATTGATAAATTTCTGGATGCACGCAAACTACCAAAACTGAGCCAAGAAGATACAGAATACCTGAACAGAACAACAAAAATAAAAGAGATGGAAGCTGTTATCAGAAGGCTCCCAGCAAAGAAAAGCCCAGGACCAGATGGGTTCACTGCAGAGTTCTACCAAATCATCAAAGAGGAACTGATACAAATTCTCAACAAGTATTCCAAAACATTGAAACAGAGGCCATTCTCCCAAACTCATTCTATGAGGCAAACATCACCATGATATGAAAACCAGACAAAGATACATCAAAATAGAAAACTACCGGCCAATGTACTTCTGGAACATAGATGCAAAAATCCTCAATAAAATACTAGTTAACAGAATACAGCAACACATACACAAAATCATACACCACGATCAAGTGTGATTTATCTCAGGTATGCAAGGTTGGTTCAACATATGTAAATCAATATATGTGATGCACCAACCACATCAATAGAAGCAAAGATAAAAACCATATGATCATCTCTATAGACTCTGAAAAAGCATTTGACAAAATTCAACATTTTTTCATGAGAAACACTCTCCAAGTTAGGTGTAGATGTAAAGTATCTTAACATAATTAAAGCCAAATATGATAAACCCACTGCCAATATCATCCTGAATGGGGAAAAGCTAAAATCTTTTCCCTTAAGAACAGGACCTAGACAAGGATGCCTACTTTCACCACTCCTATTCAACATAGTGTTGGAAGTACTAGCCAGAGCAATCAGAGAAGGAAATAAAGGGCATCCAGATTGGAAAGGATGAAGTCAAACTGTCCCTTTTCACAGATGATATGATCCTATATATTGAACAGCATAAAGTCTCTATAAAAAAACTCTTAGAGTTGATAAATGATTTCGGCAAAGTTGCAGGACACAAAATCAAACACAAATATCAGTAGCATTACTATATTCCAACAGTGAACATGCAGAAAAAAAAATCAAGAAAACTAGTCCATTTACAATAGTCACCAAAAAAATTAAATACTTAGGAATAAAGCTGACCAAGGATGTGAAAAATCTCTATAAAGAGAACTACAAACCACTGTTGAGAGAAATTGAAGAGGACAAAAGAAGATGGAAATATATCCCATGCTCTTGGATTGGAAGAATTAACATTGTGAAAATGTCCATATTACCCAAAGTGATCTACAAATTCAATGCAATTGCCATCAAAATTCCAATAACATTTTTCTCTGAGATTTAAAAAGCTATCCTGAGATTTATATGGAACAATAAAAGACCATGCATAGCCAGAGCATCCTGAGCAAAAAAAAAATAATAATAATAATCAAATAAAGCTGGTAGCAAAACACTACCTGACTTTAGACTATATTACAAAGCTATAATAACCAAAATAGCATGGTACTGGCATAAAAACAGACAAATGGATCAATGGAACAGAATAGAGAATGCAGAAATTAGCCCATATGCCTACAGCTATCTGATCTTTGACAAAGGCAGCAAGTCTACATACTGGGGAAGAAACTTCCTTTTCAACAAATGGTGCTGGGAAAACTGGATAATCATATGTAGGAGAATGAAACTAGACCTGTATCTTTCACCATATACCAAAATCAACTCAAAGTGGATTAAAGAATTAAATATACACCCTGAAACAACAAAACTCCTTAAAGAAAGCACAGGGGAAACACTCCAGGAAGTAGGAGTGGGTACAGACATCATGAATAGGACTCCAAAAGCACAGGCAACTAACGTAAAAATAAACAAATGGGATTATGTCAAACTGAAAAGCTTCTGCACAGCAAAAGAAACAATCAACAGAGTAAAAGGCAAACAACAGTGTGGGAGAAAATATTTGCAAAATATACATCTGGCAAAGGATTCATATCCAGCATATACAAGGAATTAAAACAAATTTACAGCAAAGGAACAAATTACCAAATTAAAAAATGGGCAAAGTAGCTGAATAGGCATTTCTCAAAGGAAGATATATGAATGACCAACAGACACATGAAAAAATGCTCAACCTTGCTCAGCATCCAGGAAATGCAAATCAAGACCACTTTGAGGTACCATTTCACTCCAGTTAGGGTGGCTATCATCCAAAAGACTGAGAATGATGAGTGCTGGAGAGGTTGTGGAGAAAAAGGAACTCTCAGACACTGTTGGTGGGGCTGCAAAATGGTGCAGCCTTTATGGAAAATGATATGGAGGTTCTTCAAACAATTACAGATAGATCTACCATGTGACCCAGCTATTCCACTGTTGGGAATATACCCAGAGGAATGGAAATCATCATGCCAAAGGGATACCTGTAGTCCAGTGTTTATCACAGCTCTATTTACAATAGCCAAACATTGGAACCAGCCCAACTGTCCATCATTTGATGAGTGGATAAGGAAACCACGGTATATCTACACAAAGGAGTACTACTCTGCTATAAAACAGAATGAAATACTACCATTCGCAAAAACATGGACTGACATAGAGAAAATTATATTAATTGAAACAAGCAAGGTACAGAAAGAGAAATACCACATGTTCTCCCCTATTTGTCGGAGCTAAAAATACGTAAATAAATAAAAACACACAAACAAATAAAGGGGAGGAGGGAAGAAGACAGAATAACCTCAAAAATTCCTCGAATTATTTAAGTCAAGTGAATAGATATGAGGGTGGGGGAGGGGAGGGGTGGAGAGGAACAGGTAAAGGGGCATGAAAATTCACTACAATGTATATTGAGAAGTAAAATGTCTTAAAAATTTTTAAAAGCTAAACATTGAATTATCATGTGACTCAGCAATTCTACTTCAAGGTATATACCAAAGAGAATTGAAAACACATGTTCAAATAAAAATCTGTACAATAATGCTTATTGCAGCATTATTCTTAATAACCAAAAAGGGGAAAAATCCCAAATATCCATCATCTATCTTATGAATAGATAAACAAATGTGGTATATCCATACAATGGGATATTATTTAGCTATAAAAAGGAATGAAATGCTGATACATGCTACAACATGAAAGCATTATGCTAAGTAAAAGAAACTAGGTATAAATAACCACATATTATATGAATCTATTTATATAAAATGTCAACAATAGGCAAACTTATAGACACAGAAAGAAGATTTGTGGTTACCAGGCAATGGGAGGTGAAGGGAGGAGGGAATTGGTACTAACTACTTGTAGGTATGGGGTTTCTTTTCAGCGTGATGGAAATACCCTGGAATTATATAATGGTAGTGGTTGCACAACATAGTAAAACTACTGAAAACCACTGAAGTGTATACTTTAAAGTGATTAATTTTATGATATGTAAGTTATGTCTCAAAACAACAAAAAAATTATACTCCACAACCAAGTAGGATTTATCTCAAGAATGTGTTATTCAACTTCTGGACTTTAAACACAGCAATACAACATATTAATAGAATAAAGGTCTGAATCCATATGATCATCTTTATAGATGCAGGAAATCATTTGACAACATCTAATAGAATTTCATGATAAAAATGTATATAAAACTAGGAATAGAAGAGAACTTCCATATCCTGATAAAGAGCATCCATGAAAAAACCAGAGTTATAATATTAAAAGCTGAAAGACTGAAATCTTTCTAGCTAAGACCAGGAATAAGAAAAGGATGTCCACTCTCACCTCTTCTATTCAGAAGTTTCCTGGAGGTTCCATCCAGGACAATTGGAAAGAAAAATAAATAAAATCTCCCAAATGGAAATGGTAGAATAAAATGATTTCTTTTTATAGATAACATGATCTTGAATATAGAAAATCTCAAGACATCCACAAAAGATATTATTAGAATAGTATGTTAATTCAGCAAGCTTGCAGAAATCAAGATAAAGAGCACGTTGAAGACATACAAAATAAGTAATATATCTATACACTAGTAATGAACACTCCAAAAATGAAATTAAGAACAAGATTCTATTTACAATTGTATCAAAAAGAATAAAATACTTTGGAATAAATTTACTTATTTTCTCCTTTTTAATTTTCTTTTTTTTTTGTTATTTTTAGAATAAATCTAATAAAAGAAGTACAAGACTGGTACACTCCCAACAACAAAGTGTCATCCAATGAAATTGAAGAGGATATAATTAGTAGAAGAGTATCCCATGTTCACGGATCAGAAGGCCTAATATTGTTAAGATTATAATACTTTTCAAATTTACCTACAGATTAAGTACAATCACAATAAAAATCAGAACCTGCATTTATTTTGTGGAAATTGACAGGCTAACCCTAAAGTTTTCTATTGATAATCAGTGGACCCAAAATAGACCAACAAACCTGAAAAAAAAAAAAAACCAAGTTGCAGAACTTAATTTCCTAGATTTCAAAACTTACCATAAAGCTATTATAATCAGGACAGTGTAGTACTGATATGAGGACAGACATATAGATCAAAGTAATAGAATTTGGAATCTAGAAATAAACACACATTTATTGTCAACTTATTTTTGACAAGTGTGCCAAGACAATTAAATGGAGAAAAAATAGTCCTTTCAGCAAAGGGTACTGGGACAACTGGATATCCACATGTAAAAGAGTGATGTTGAACTCCTACTTCATTTCATATAAAAACAAAACAAAACAAACAAAAAAACATTAACCTAAAATGGGTCATATACCTACATATAGGAACTAAAAGTACAACACTCTTAGAAGAAAACATGGGAGTCAATATTCATAATCTTTGATTAGGTAATCATTTCTTATTTATGACTTTAAAAATATAAGTGACAAAAGAAAACAGGTAAATTGAACCTCATCAAATTAAAAAACTTTTCTGGCTCAAGGGACAATAAAGAGAAAGTGGAAAAGGCACCCTATACCATGGGAGAAAATATTTGCAAATTTTATATCTGATAAGGAACTTCTGTATAGAATTTATAAGTTACTCTTGCAACTCAAAAATAGAAATACGGATAACCCAATTAAAAACTGGGCAAAGAATTTAAATAGACATATCTTCTAAGAAGGCATACAACTGGCCACAAACACATGATAATATGTTCCAAGTCATTAGTCACTGGAGTAATAAAAATCAAAACCACAATGAGCTACCTTTTTGCCTTCACTAGAATGGCTAAAATCCAAAGGACAGTCCATAGCTAGTGAAAAGATTTAGAGAAATGGAAATCCTCATACATTGCTGGTGGAATTGTAAAATGGTGTAGGTATTTAAGAAAATAGTTTGGCAGTTTTTTAAAATGTCTCCCAAAAAGGTATGTTGAAGTCCTAAACCCTCATACCTGTTAATGTGTCATTATTTAAAAAAAGGTTCTTTGTAGATGTAATCAAATTAAGATGAGGTTTTTAGGGTGTGCTGTAATACCATATGACTATGCTCTTATATGAAAGAAGGAATGGCACGTGAAGACAGACACACAGGGAGAATGCCATGGGACAACAGAGGCAGAGGTTGCAGTAATGAAGTAGCAAGCCAAGGAATGCTAAGGATTGACAGCCATCTCAATCAAAGAAGCTAAGAAGAAGCAAGGAAGGATTCTACTCAGAGTCTCAGAGAAGGCATGCTCCTGCTGATACCTTGATTGCAAACTCTAGCCTCCAGAACAAAATGTGAGAGAATAAATTTCTGTTGTTTTAAGCTATTCGGTTTTCAATACCTTGTTATGGCAGCCTTGGGAAACTAGTACACTATATAATACAGCAGTACCACTCCTATGTATATACCCAAGAGAACTAAAAGTATTTGTCCACACAAAATGAATTCCTAAAAATGGAAAACACCAAAACAAACCTCCCTACTGTGTATATCGAATGAACGACAAACCCCACAGTGAAAAAAATCACTTCAAGTGAACTTAGAAATTGATATTTTGGCTATACATACATAGTGTGATATATTCTATGAATAAATAAAAGTGCAAAGTAATTTTCATCTTCAGTCAGTTGCCTTATTGCTGGCAGAAATGTTGTTACTATTTTGAAACCACAGTATATATTTTTTTAAGTAAACTTTTTATTTTAGGGTAGTTGTAAATTTACAGGAAAATTATGAAGATGGTACTCTCTGCTCACATATACCCCAAACCCAGTTTCCCCTTTTATTAAAATCTTACACTTGTCACAATTAATGAACCAATATCAAAACATTATTATTAATTCAGTTCCGTACCTGACTCACAATTCCTCAGTTTTATTCTAACGTCTTTTTTGGTTTTTTTCTAGGATCCCATCCAGGATACTACATTACATTTAATAGTCAAGTCTCCTTAGGTTCCACTTTGCTATGACAGTTTCTCAGACTTTCCATGTTTTTGATGACTGTGACAGTTTTGAGGCACACTGGCCAGGCATTTAGTCAAATGTCTCTCAATTGAGATTGTCTGATGTTTTTCTCATGATTAGACTGGGGCTATAGGTTTTCGGAAGTACAAGCACAGAGATAAAGTACTATTTTTATCATATGATGTCATCATCTCAAGTGTGCATGACTTATTACGTCAACGTTGATTTTAATTGCTAGGTTTGAGGTAGTATTTGTGAGGTGTCTCCACTGTAAAGTTATTTTCCCCCCTTTCCATGCTATACTCTTTGGAGGAAATTCTCTATGTGATATGTGCAGGCCACACTTAAGGATTTGGGAATTACGTTCCCACTCCTTGAAGGCAGAGTATCTATGTAGATTATTTGGAATTGTTCTGTACTTGAGATTTGTCTATGGTAATATTATATGTATTTTATAATAATATGTATTATATAAATACATAGATATACCTATGTATATATACCTATATATACACATATATATGTACTTGAAACTATATATGTGTGTATAAAATATATTATAATGTAAATAAATAATTATGTTAATCCTTTTAGAAAAGGCAATTTTCAATGTAAGAGGAAAGAGCTTCAAGTAAAACACCAAAGATCTAAAATAAAAAGTTAAATTTGAATTGGAAATATTGTTATAAACTTATGAAGATGGTTATTTTGTTTATTTTTGTTTTTTGTTTTTTGTTTCTCTGTGGCTGGCTGGTAAGGGGATCTGAACCCTTGGCCTTGGTGTTGGGGTTTTTCTTTAAAAAGCATTACTTTGCACTGTTTTATAGAAACTAAAGGCAATGACTATCCTATAGCAATTAGCACACTAAGTACCTTCATTGGGAATTCTAAATATCGTACCATTCCGCATTAGAAGGAACCAGGGCTCTTTGAAAAAATAACTGATTCTGGTCTGTAGCAAGAGATTTATAAGATGGAGCAATGTGAGGATCAAGAAGATTAATAAATGTAATTGACTGAAATATATTTAAGATACAAACTCCTATGTAATCCCTTCAGAGCAATCACTAAATTTTTATTAACTGATTAGAGGTAGGCTGGCCGGTTAGCTCAGATGGTTAGAGCATGGTGCTAATAACATCAAGGTCCAGGTTTTGATCCCTGTACTGGGCAACCACCACACACACGTGCGCGCGTGCGCGCGCACGCACACACACACACACATACACACACACACAACGATTGGATGTAGTCCTTTTCACTTATGTACTACACCCCAACTGAGGATTCCATTCTTCCCCAATTTGTTAATTTTCGAAATTACAGTAAACTAGCCCAAACCATTCAGTCATCCTGTCAAAAAGAGGTTTCCCTCATGCTTTCTCTGTAGGCTTATGGTTTAAGCTATAGGCTAGAGATTGAGTTTTCTGGAAGGCTCAATGGAGGACAGCTTCAGAGACTAAGTGTAAAGAACTACACTGAAAACTATTAGAGGAAAAGGAACTGTTAAAGAAAAAAATTATTTCTAACACTTGTTAAAGATGGTAAGGCAGACTATTTAAGGGGAGCCATGCCGGTAGGTATAGAGAACACTGTAGTGGGTCTGGCAGAGTGGGGGAAAGATTAAACTCAACTCTGACTCCAACAAGGACAAGAAGGGCTTTATAATCATGGAGTGGATGTGTGGGGTCAGTGCATGGAAAATTACTAAGAGGAAACATCAGGAATGGCGGTTTCAGGTTAAACTGACTTGACAGGATTACTGCTGAAGGCAGGCCAGAGTGTTAAGATATTAAGGGTGGTCAGATACCAAAGATGAGGGATTTTCACAAAATAACTTGGCAAAATTCTTGCTCGAACTGGACTCTGTGAGGACAGAGAGGGAAGCCCAAGGTTGAACTAGTCAGGCAGAGGACTCACGCAAGACTGACTAAAGTTTTGGTCAAAGGAGAGAATCTTTGTCGATACTAAAGGGAATACTCATGGTTACACAATTCCTTAGAGATGTTGCCACTATGGGACTATTTTAATTAAAGCTTAGGATTTCCAAGTCTATTTTAGACTTGAAACAGGTGGCTTTATAAAAATATACTGCTAAATCAAGAATGGTAGACAAATCTAATTACATAGAACTGAGTGAAAATGATTCTGGTTATATGTTTGGGATATTTGTGGCATTTAAAAAAAATATTCCATTTTCTTATGATAAAGATCCTTTTTTTCTTTTTATTTTCTCACTGTCAATTTAGTAAGCTATAACTGCTATTGGAAACAAAAAAAAATCTTTTAAAACTATAGTCAAAGGGCTCATTTACCTAAAGCTGACTTTCAAAAATCTTCCCTTGATTATTATATTATTGCTGATGGTCTCTCAAAAATTATGAAAGTAGAATATTGTGTGTGGGACATGATCCAAATTTAGGGAGGGACGAACTAAATTTTTGAAAATACTTTGTTTTAAATAAGATTTATTTATTTATATTTTTATTGTAACATTTTTATCGTAAGTTGATTGTGCGTATTTATGTGGTACAGAGTTGAATATCACTACCTGTGTGCAATATATGATGCTCACATCAGGATATTCAACATTATAGAAGGTAATCATTTTTTGTGGACCTATAACAATCCTCCTTTATAGCTCCTTCTCCTCCCCCTTTCCTAGGCATGGTAACCTCAGTTCTGTTCTCTACTTTTGAAAGTTCAACATATTATTGTGATTCTTTTTCTTTCTTTCTTCCCTCCTTCCATCCTCCCTCCCTCCCTTCCTTCCTTCCTTTCCTTTCCTTTCCTTCCTTCCTTTCTCTCTCTCTCTCTCTCTCTCTCTCTCTCTCTCTCTCTCTCCTCCCCCTCCTTCCCTCCCTCCCTCCTCCCCTCCTTCTGTCCTCCCTTCCTCCCACTTCTGAGTGAGGACATGTGGTATTTCTCTTTCTGTGCCTGGCTTATTTCACTTAATATAATTTTCTCCAAGCTCATCCATGTTGCAGCAAAAGGCAGAGTAGGTTTCCATTACGTATATATACCACATTTTCCCTATCCAGTTGTCTGTCAATGGACACTTACATTGGTTCCAAATCTTGGCTGTTGTGAATAGAGCTGCAATGAATATGAGGGTGCAGGTATCCCTTCAACATGATGATTTCCATTCCTTTGGGCATAAACCCAGCAGAAGAATTGCTGGATCATATAGCAGTTCTATATATATTTGTTTGAGGGAACATCCATACCATTTTCCATAATAGCTGCACTAATTTACAGTCCCACCAACAACAGGGTAGGAGGGTTCCCCTTTCTCCACATCAATAATAGCTAGCCTGCCTGGTGTGAGATGACATCTCAATGTGGTTTTGATTTGTATTTCTCTGATGCTGAGTGGCGCTGAGCATTTTTTCATATGTCTGTTGGCCATTGTATATCTTCCTTTGAGAAATGCCTACACAACTCTTTTGCCCAGTTTTTAATCAAGTTATTTGTTTTTTTACTGGTAAGTTGTTTGAGTTCCTTGGATACTCAGGATATTAATACTTTGTCAGATATATAGTTTGTAAATATTTTCTCCTACTCTGTAGGTTGTCTTTTCACTCTGTTAACTGTTTTGTCACCTGTGCTTTGGGCATCATATTCATAAAATCTTTGCCCAGTTCTGCTTTCTAAAGTGTTTCCCCTATGTTTTCTATTGGGAGTTTTATAGATTCAGGTCTTATATTTATGTCTTTAACCCTTTTTGACTTGTTTTTGGTATATGGTGAGAAGGACAGGTCTAGTTTCATTTTTCTACATACAGATGCCCATTTTTCTCAGCACCATTTATTGAAGAGGCATTCTTTTCCCCAACATATGTTATTGGTTCCATGGTGGAAGATCATTTGGCTGTAAGTATGTGGGTCAATTTCTGGGTTCTCTATTCTGTTTCATTGTTCCATATGTCTGTTCCTTCCTGTTCCATTCAGAATGACATTGGTGGTGGGTTTGTCATATATGGATTTTATTGTGTTGAGATACTTTCCTTCTATACCTAATTTTCTGAGATTCCTTGCACATAAAGCAGTATTGAATTTTGTCAAGTGCTATTTCAGCATCTGTTGAGGTAATTATATGGTTTTTGTCCTTGATTTTGTTGATGTGGTATGTCACATTTATAGGCATGTGTATGTTAAACCATTCATCCCTGGGATGAATCCTACTTGATCGTGGTGTATATATATATTTTTTTGATGTGTTGCTGTATTTTATTTGCTAATATTTTTTGAAGATTTTTGCATGTATGTTCATCACAGACATTGGCCTATAGTTTTCTTTTTCTGTTGTACCTTTTTCTGGTTTTGGGAGAATGGCCTCTGTTTCAATTTTTTGAAATGGTTTGAAGAAAATTGGTATTAATTCCTCTTTAAAGGTATAGTAGAGTTCAGCATAAAGCCATCTGGTCCTGGGCTTTTCTTTGTTGACTGCTGATTATGGCTTCAATCTCACTTCTTGTTATTGGTCTGTTCAGGTTTTCTATTTCTTCTTGGTTCAGTCTTGTTAGTTTGTACATGTCCAGAAATTCATTAGTTTACTCCAAGTCTTCAAATTTGTTGGTGTATAGTTGTTTATAATAGTCTCTAATGATTCTTTGTATTTCTGTGGTATTGGTTGTGATGTCTCCTTTTTCATTTCTAATTTTTGTTATCTGGGTCTTCTCTATTCTTTTTTTCATTAGCCTAGTTAATGGTTTGTCTATTTTGTTTATCTTCTCAGAAAGCAACTTTTTGTTTCATTGATCTTTTTGTATCATTTTTTTTTGGTTTCTATTTCATTTAGTTCTGCTCTGATCTTAATTATTTCTTTCCCTGTAGTAATTTTGCTATTGGGCTGTTCTTGTTTTTCTATTTCTTTGAGGTATAGCATTAATTTGTTTATTTGAAATCTTCTGTTCTTTTGATGTATGTGTTTACAGCAATGAACTTCCCTCCTAGTACTGCTTTTGCAGCATCTCATAGGCTTTGGTATGCTGTGTCTTCATTTTCACTAGTTTTGAGAAATTTTTTGATTTCCTGTTTAATTTCTTCTTGGACTCATATGTCATCTGGGAGCATGTTGTTTAATTTCCACTTGTTTGTATAATTTCCAAAGTTTTGCTTGTTATTGATTTTCAGTTTTAATCTGTTGTGGTCTGCAAATATATGTGAAATTATTTCTTTTTTAAAAAAATTTGTTGAGGCTTGATTCGTTACCTAACATGTGGTCTATCCTGAAGAATGTTCTATGTGCTGATGAGAAGAATGTATATTCTGTGGTTATTGCATGAAATGTTTTATAGACATTTGCTACATCCAATTGGTCTAAAGTGTGGTTTAAATTCTTTGTTTCTGTATGGATTTGTTGCCTAGATAATATGTCCAGGGCTGACAAGTGGGTGTTTAGGTCCTCTACTACTATCATATTGAGGTCTATTTCTTTAGGTCTAATAGTGTTTGCTTTATATATCTGGGTGCTCTGATGTTGGGTGCTGTATATTTATGATTGTTAGGTCTTCTTGCTGTATAGTTCCCTTTATCATTATATAATGGCTTTCTTTCTGTCTTATTATTGTTTTTGGTTTAAAGTCTGTTTTATCTGATATAAGAATAGCTACTCCTGCTCATTTTCAATTTCCATTTGTGTGTTATAACTTTATCCAACCCTGCACTCTTAATCTGTGTCTTTACAGATGAGGTGAGTCTCCTGTAGACAACATATAGTTGGGTCTTACTTTTTAATCCAATCAGCCAGTCTGTATCTTTTGAGTGGAGAATTTAATCCATTTAGATTAGGGTTGTTATTGAAACATGTTGCCTTATTTCTGGCATTTTATCGGTTTTCAGTTTTGATGTTTCAAATATTTTTTGTTTATTTCTTCACCTTTTACTGTTTGTCTTCAGTGTTTGTTGGTTTTTGCAGGTGGTAAGAGGCAGTTTCTTTCTCTTTCTCATTTGCACTTCTTTTCTACTAGTGGATTGTGTTCTTTCTTGTGTATTCATGGTAGTGATTATCATTTATTGGATTCCAGATGCATGAGTCCCTTGAGGATTTCTTGCAGGTCTGGTTGTGTGTTGATGAACTCTCATATCTTTTGTTTGTCTGGAAATTATATGTCCTTCATTTCTGAAGGATAACCTTGCCAGGTATAGTATTCTTGTCTGGCAATTTATTTCTTTTAGTATTGTGAATATATCATCCTGTTCTCTTCTGGCCTGTAGATTTTCTATTGAGAAGTCTGCTGTTAGTCTGATGGGGACTCCCTTATAGGTCACTTGACACTTTTCTCTTGCTGTTTTTAGGATTCTTTTTCTTTGAGTTTTGCCAGTTTGACAATAATGTGCCTTGGAGAGGACCTTTTTGGATTGAATCTGTTTGGGGATCTTTAAGCGTCCTGAATCTGAAGACCCATGTCTGTCCCTATACCTGGGAAGTTTTCCATCATTATTTCCTTAAATATCTTCTCAATGCCTTTTCCTTTCTTCTCCCCTCAGGAATACCCATGATTTGGATGTTTGTTCACTTAAGGTTGTCTACTGTCTCTCTTAGATTTTCTTCATTTCTTTAAAGACTTTTCTTTTCGTGTTTTTTTTTTTTTTTTGTCCACCTGAGTTATTTCAAAGACACTGTCTTCAAGAGCAGAAATTCTTTCTTCTGCTTGCTCTAGCCTGCTGCTTAAACTCTTAATTTCATTTTTCATTTTGTTGAATGACTTTTCAGTTCCATGGATTCTGCTACATTCTTTTTTAAAGTATTAATCTCTTTGTGAATTTTCTCATTCATATCCTGGGTAGTTTTGCTCTGTTCATTGTGTCATCTAACTACGTTTTCTTGTACTTCATTTAGTTTCCTTAAGATTTTTATTCTGAATTCCTTTTCAATCATTTTAAGGGTTTCCTGCTCTATGGTGTCTGGTACTTGAGAATTATTGTATTCCATTGGTGGACTCATAATATCTTGGGTTTTTTTTTTTTCATACTTCTAGTTTCTTTACATTGATGTCTGGTCATCTGGTAGAGCAGTTTCTTCTTCTATTACTCTCCTTCCCTGGACTCTGCTGGTGACACTCCTTATGTCAATGCAGTCGAGTGGTAAATGTTCTGCCTGTATAGTGGCAGTAACTGCTGCTGCTGCTGCTGTGGTAGGTGGCTGCCCTTGCAGTGGCTTGACTCGTGGAGGTAGCTTTGGCAGGCTGCCTGTGGGGCAGTGGTGGCTCCAGTGGCAGTGGGCTGCTTTCACAATGATGGTGGCTGTCTAGTGACATCAATAGTGGTTGCAACTGAAGCAGTGGTGGTTGCAGCAGCCACCTGCCTGGCTGTGATGTCCAAAGTGGCAGCCCTTGCAGCTACAGTATCTGAAATTGCAACAGTGCTAATTTGCAATATCAGAAATGGTGTCCATAGCTGCAACTACCTCCCTGGTGTCTGCAGTGTCCTTGGTGGTATCCTTGGCAGCAGCAGGGTTATTTTGTGGTGGTGGCAGTGGCACTGGTGGCTGCAGCTCTCTTCCTCACTTCTATAGTGTCCTTGGCAGCAGTGGCAATGGCAGTGGTGGTTGCAGCTGCCTCTCTTGCATCTGCAGAGTCCACAGTTGCAGTGATGGGCAACCCACAGGACTACTGCTCTGCAGGAAGCTACTCTGCCATGGGCCAAAGTTCTGGACCTGGACAATAGTTCTGGCAACTGCAGCAGCCGTGGTGGTGGGCCCATGTTGATCTTCTTCTGTGGGAGGAACAGGCCCTGGGTACCTCTAGTTCACCATCTTCCTGAAAGTTTCTCAAAATACTTTTCTGCCTGGGCAGCCTCCATTACAATTCAGAAACATTCAATACTATATTTCCATCACTTTAAGGGAAAGCATTACCTAGGAAATATAAACATGGAGAATTAACTACAAGAGAATCTACAAAAGAATTTAAATATAGTGGCATTAATAATTGGAATTCAGAGTAGTATTTTTTTGTTTTAGTTTGGTTTTTAAATGGTTTAGGCTTAGAAAAAATAAAGTAAAAATTTCATTTTAAAAATGGGTTAAATTTTATTTATTCTCACTCTATATATGTAACCAACAAAACTGAAGAGTATGTCACTCTAAAATATGCCACTTTAGCATAAGGATGATTTTGTACTGAAGGCAGTAATACAGGAAACACAGAAGGAGCTGTTTTCCCTCCCCTTATTTGCCTAAAAACAGAGCCATAAATTTCCATGTGTAAAAGTGTCTCTGTACTGGGAAAAGAACTATTCCAGAAGAAAACTCTTATCACCTGAAAGACTCTTATCCCTATAACAAGACAACACTTACTTATCATACATTTTCTCTTCTCATCTTTCCAAAGCTTACCTTCCCCACCCATGATCCCCAATCCCCCTTTCATTTGTCCAGCCTAAGATAGTATATAAGCCTCAAATTCCAGGTCTGTCTTTGAATCTCATTTTTTTTGTGTGAACTCCCATGCATACATATGTAATTAAAACTGTTTTTTCTTTTGTTAATCTGTCTTTTGTCAATTTATTTCATATGGTTCCCAGCCACTGAACCTAAGAAGGTAGAGAAAAAAGCATCTTCCTTCCCTATAAAACCATATTTGTAAGTAGTGACACAGGCAATCTTTGGTGATTTTATATACTACTTGATGTATACATACCTACGTATCTATATAATTATATATGTTAGTTATATATATACTTTTCTACAACTATAAAACTACTCAGGTTGCTAGTTAGATATTATACAAATTGCTGTTATTCGTTTCTTTACTTTTTGTGGCATTGCATTTAATTTCATAGGCACAATATGATTCAGTCTTCCTATCTACCTGGATATAGTAAGCTAAAACAAAATCATTACCATGTCATTACCAGAAAATTACATTTAATGATAAATTAAAGCTCGCTATTAAAAAAAAAAAAACTGCACTTACTATATGGAAACAAAGTTATTAATTCTCTCCAGGAAATTAATCTAGTAGCTCCTCTGTTAATTATGATCTCAGCCTTATATGTCACTTCCTGGAAGACTGGAACATTATCAAACTCTGAAGGATTTGGAGAAAGAGAGGCACTTACATATATTTTATTTTATTACAGATTTTTTATTTGAAACCCAGAGAAAAGCCACTTGAGACTTTGTTCATGGCTCCATGCAGAAGAAGTGATAGAAGCAGAATATGTAAGTAAATTAATTAACATTTCTTGGATCATAGGACTAATCTCAGAATGTTGCTCTAATTTTTTAACAAAAGATCCAGAACAAAGTTAACTCTTTGATCTAGACCTTAGTAGTTTTTCAATAGGTATGCAAGTCCCTAGATTTGTTGACTGTAAACAAAGAGGTTTGTGTGGCTTTTATTGCATCTATGTAAATTAAACCAGCTAAAAACACCACATTATAAAGGCACAGATGTATAGAAAACATGCAGTAGCTATCACTAGACTACTATAGAAATTTGCTTGGAAATTCTTACTTAATATAGAAAACTCATTTAAAGGAATAAAATTATCATGTACACAAATATTGCCAGCAATCTTGATTATAATTCATTATATCAATTAAGCAAGTGCTCAAATTTCTATAGTATGCAAGAAATGTAAAACATGATTGAGTGAACTATTAATTACAGTAATGATCTTAGCACAAAAATACAATGCAATAGATCACTTCTTTGCTAAGGCAAATGCATAATTATTTTCTTGGTCAAAAAGAGAAAAACAAAAAGACAATTGCCCCAACCTTGATCTGGCACACAACTTTGTGGTCTTATGTGCTTAGCTTCTACTAAGAAGAAATTAACATTCCAGATAAAATGCTTGTAGACTTTAATGAGCTTAAGACCCCCTTCTGAGAATCCCAGAGTTGGCTATGAGCCTCTGGGATAGCCCGATGACCTTTAACCAGTTTAACAATCTAATGCTCTGTAACTGACTTTTTCATTTTTAAATTCTAATTTAACCATTTTCTTCCTACATAATTTCCTTATTAGAGGAAATTTTTGAATGTGCCTGTTTTGTTACTTCTTTCCTTGTAGCAAAGGCAAAATAAACTTTGACACGTGTGTATAATCTCTTTGTTAGGAAAAAAAAAAGCATACACAGGCATGTAAGGAGCATTGTACTCTCAGTGCTTTATTATTTGCACTCTAAATTTTAAAGATGGACACACAATGCATAGACAAAATGTGTGCAATAACTTAAGCTTTAAATTTAACCTCTACCATCCCCATTCCCACCTTCCCCCTGCCAAGACAATAAAATGCATCCACAACATCTCCCTCAGTCTTTTCAAAAAATGACTATCATATTAAAATTTGTTAAAATTACATATAAAGAATTGACAAAGACTATTTACTTGGCCAAACTTTAGTCAGCCTCCTGAATCTTCTTGTAGGCCCATCTGTGTACTTCCTTGTAAAGTCCAGTTTTAGCAAGAACCCTGATAAGTCAATTTAGCAAGAACCTCCCGTTCTTGATATCTGATCACCCTTGATATCAGATCAGGCTTCTCATCCTCCACCATCTCCCAGGTGATCACCCTGGCCTGTATTCAGCAAGCATCCTGTTAGTTCGGTTTAGCCAGAATCCCCTTTACCCCTGATGTTTCGTCTTAGAAATTTTCCATCCACTGACCCCCGCCTCCCCGTTCCTATGCTATAAATTCCCACTTGCCCATACTGTGTTTGGACAGAGCGCAGCCTCTCTCCACCACTGCAAGAACCCATTGCAGTGGTTACTATACCTAAAGTGATGGTCCAGAATAAAGTCTTCCTTACTGTGTGTAATGAGAGAGCCCCGAATCTGACAGGGCACTTCTGTAGTGCTTATCTGTTCCAAAGAAATCACCCGGAGGTCCAGCAGGTAGAGACATTGGTTTATTAGACTTATGAGAGACACGGATGGTGGCAGGTTGGTCAGAAATCCATTCCGCCATGGAGTACATACAACAGTTATATAGTTAACAGACGTAAGTTGGGGTGTAAATCATTTTCAGATTTATGTTCAGACCGTCACCCAGATCACATAACTCAGTGCAACAGAGGTCTGGCTGGATAGATATAAGTCGATCTGCCTGCTAGTGTCCTGGCACCAGAGTGCTTGCTCTCTGGGGACTTAGAGTCCCCACTTCCTCCAGCATTGTTTGTCTTAAAGGGGGCATGCCTTTCCTTGGATAACTACCTTGGCAAAGGGTAGCCTCCCAGGGGGAGGGGAACTCTAGTATGCATGGGAGCGGGAAATAGGGCTAGGTCCAGCATTTACCCTACGTTTAGCAAGTATAATTGAATAATTTCTCTTTAAAAGACTTGATATTAAAACAGACTAAGATCACACCACAGACAGCACAAAAGAAAATTATTAATCCAATCTTTATTTTTGCTAGGGTTAAAGGCAGAATTGTTTAAAATGCCAGAAAAAGATAGGTACTGGGAATATGATAGTAGGTATGATAGGACATGGAAGCTTATCCAATCATACTTCCATTGTCCAACTAATTGATTTTCACACACATTATGTGTGATAGAAGCTTCATGATTCAATGTAACTCTCACTCATTACCCTGCTGTTGATTTATTTAACTACAGTACAATTTCTTCTAACCAAAGAAATGAATAGCTACAGTGTGAAAACAAGCCACTGAATTTCTTATAGGGGAAGAGTAAGTAGATTTCCAGGAAAGGATATAACATACAACAACAGGAAACACTCATAACAATGCATCGTTAGAGGCAGAAGTAGTAAGCATTTCCACCATGCAGTGGTTCATTAGAGTGCCTGTAGATACAATAACGACTCTGTTTTGCTGTGTATGAACATATTTCACATTAAAGAAAGTTTGGGGGCAGTGGTTGTATAGAGAAGGAATTCGAAGAAAACCTCGACTATTTTAGTCATTTTGACAGGCTTTTTTTTTTTTTTTTCTTTTTAATTCAAATAGTACTTGAGCAGACAGGTGTGACTCTAACTTGCCATTAGGTTAAATTTTGAAACAAAAACATGTTGTATTTAAAGTACTGAAGGAATGCAGGAAATGCCACCCCAAAATATGATGATTTGGGATGCTGATTACTTTAAATTGAGGGCACTTGGGGCATAGCAGATGGAGACAGAGGCTTTCTCAGAACTTCCTTTATCTGCTTAAAGATGGCCCCTCTAAAAGGAGCTCATTTGTCATGAATCCCCTCCCCAGGAATATCATTGACTGGGGAAAATTTGCTCATATCACAGGAGGAGACAGGAGGTTGACAGCATGCCCAGACAGACTTTGTCACTTGCTATCACCTGTTCTTCTGAGGGCTCATTCAACTTTCCACAAAATTATTTACTTGCCCCTAAGTTGCCTACATTCCCCTTCCCCTCTCCCCTATGAAGAGGGTATATAAGCTTCTAAATCTCACTATGTTTTTGAATATTCACCTTTCTTTCATGTGATGCCCCATGAAAATAATAAATTTGTGCACATTTTCTCCTGTTAATCTATCTACTGTCAGTTTATTTCATAGACTCAATTATCAAATCTTAAGAGGATAGAGGGAAAGTTTTCTCTCCACCACAGTATCTTTAGAATCACAAAGAAAAATAAGTAAAATATCCTAACAAAGCTAAAGAATAGCAAAATCAAACAATATAAAAAAGAAAAAATAATAATTATCAAAAAACTGGGAAGGAGTTTTTGCAAACTCAAATCTTGAGGAACAAATAAATTAAATCTTCAAAACATTGGCCATAAGCCTGACATTTTTGTGTAGTGTAGAATTCCTGATAGAACAATTATTTTAAAAAGTCACTGTGAGTTTTATCTGGATCATGAGTAAGAATCAATTCTTGTATTGTAGTTAGGACTCTCTTATCAATATGCCACCTCTGTGAAATGAAATGGTAACACCAAACCACTTGGAAAGAAAACACTGTTTTTCTGGGGGTTTTTTGCTGTTGTTGTTAAGTTTCTTCTTTTTTTTTTTTTTTTGGTGACTGGCTGGTATGGGGATCCTTGACCTTGTTATCAATACTGCACTCTAACCAACTGAACTAACTGGCCAGCCCACTGTTTTTAAGTTTATAATCCTGGGTAAGTTTCAAATTAACAATAGATATGATGAGGTATATCAAAGCTATATAGAATTGATATTTTGGTCTTAAATTTAAAAACAATTGTGTACATTTTTATGCAATTTGAAAGTTTTGCTTTGTAATTAAAAATAAAACTATGCAATTGAATACTAGATTTATAGTTGTTTTTGAGTTCAAAGGTATAAGAGAACATTATTAAATTTGCAAATTAGTAAAATATTAAGGATAATTTTATACTCACCATATTTATAAGTTTACTCTATCACATACATTTATTGAATTTAATTAAGCACCTGAGTAATTTTGTATTAAACAATTGAAGCACATAAAAAAGAAGGACAAATTACCCATATGAGAGTAATTACTTCTTGACAAACTTCACACAGGACAAATTCCTGTAAGTCAAAATTTATTAAAAGAAAAATATATATGTATATACACATTGCAGAGGAACCAAATTTATGTTAAAACACCATATCTCATTAAATAAACACAAATACTTGAATAGTTATCACCAGTTCTCAAAACAACCAAAGAAGGCATTTTTCCTTTTATTAATTACTCTGTAATTGACAGTTTACTTGCTCTTATTAAGCTTTTTTGTAGTTATCACAAATTATATACCTAAAACTATAATCACAAGTAAACATAAGTAATAAAATATTTAATGCTTATATATTTCAATCTTTAATTAAAAATCAACACAACAGAACAAAAAAGGCAAAGAAA
Organism: Cynocephalus volans; assembly: GCF_027409185.1. Taxonomy (NCBI): domain Eukaryota; kingdom Metazoa; phylum Chordata; class Mammalia; order Dermoptera; family Cynocephalidae; genus Cynocephalus; species Cynocephalus volans. The sequence continues at coordinate 96,161,582 of NC_084478.1, forward strand.
AAAGACAAAAGAAAAGGAAAACAATACATATTAGGCATAAGATTATAAGCTTTTGTGATCTAGAAAACCACTAATACTTTGGGAGGAGAACTTTATGCAGTGTACTTTGACCATGTAAATGCAAAGGTGGCTTGACCAGATGTTTTTATTCATTTTGTAGAAATCAGGGGCACTCAAACCAAGGAATCTGAATTGGTCTTTGAAAATTAAAAAAGACATAAGAAAAAAAAATCTCATAAGCTGATGTTAGGATAGTAAATAAAACTCTGCTAAATAGTCACTTTGTGACCTTGCCCAAGTCTCTTTGAAAAACAGAACGTCTGAGCTGATGGAGCACTTACACATAATTCAGTCCAACTCTCTCATTTTACTTTTATTTATTTTTTGATGGCTGGCCAGTGTGGAGATCTGAACCCTTGACCTTGGTGTTACAACCCTGAGCTCTAACCAGTTGAGCTATCACATCAGCCCAACTTTCTCTCTTTAAATGAGGAACCTAAGACTCAGAAAGAGAATAACCTGACCAACCCTGCAGCTATTCAGTTTCATAGGAGGAATTAGAATCAAAATTTTCTGGCAGTTAAATGTTTATTTCACTAAATTGCATGCAATCTTTTGGGAACTCAGCTATTACAACTTGAAAAATGGGAATAGTTAAACCTACTTCATTTTCATAATAGGACTATAATAACAGTCAAGGGAAATAATGCATATGAAGGAAACTTGTCAAGTAAATAGTGCTAAGAAATGTGAAATATTATTATATAAAATTGGAGGGATATATTTGCTCATAATTATAACAGTAATGTCCTAGTGAATTTAGTAGAAAACAATAATGTTACTTTTATTATAATAATGGAACTTTGGAATGCTGTGGTGTACTAAATTTAAATCATAGTGACTTCCGTGACCATAGCATTTCTAATTATGCTTTATCCACACCTCTGAGTAGAAATAGCCATAGACTTGACTGTCATTTTCAATTTAAAATTAGTTGTCTAACCAAAGGGCAGGACAACTAATCCATTGGCTAGTTCCCACCCTCTAACCCCCCACCTCAATTGAACTGAATCCATCCAAATTTCTCCCCTGGGAATCTGAAATAAGAAATATGAAGAGAATAAGACAACATTAGTAGCCAAAACTGAAAGATCATGATAAATATAAGGGCTAGAGAACACAAAGAAAATAAAATCTTAACTTGTCCCAAGAGAACCTTTAATTCTTTAATTCTGGTAGTTATATTACCAGATCTATTTCCCTTTCCAGTCAATCTGCACCCTTATATTTAACTACTTTTTTTTTTTTAAGGTGGGCTGAGAGAGAGTTTTTATCTTACATTCAAAAACTCCTAACTGGAATAGGAGTAAGTTTTATTCAGATATAAATTTTATTCACATATAGATAAGCAGCTCAACTTCTATCACCCTTCATGGCTACATGAGATTCTATATGGCTATATGGGATTCTATAGACATCTTCCAATATGTCTTAACCCATTCTACTCATCAAAGAAAGAAAGTCATTTGACTAAAATTTGAGGCAGCTACTTTTGAGATCATGAAATAGTAAGAACAGGCAAATGTTAACAAAGTAACCCATTGGATTTTCTTTGTAAAAATTCCTTAGACATAGAAAAAGATGTCCAATTCTCTGTATGCAAAAATTCATGACTCAATAACCAATGAAAATAATGAGGAGACTAAGTATCAATGAGCAAAGACCCGCTCTGGGCATTTCTTATTACAATTTAATACATTGGTGTTCTGATCTAACACATCAGTCTCCTGAACTTGAACAATATGAACAATACCTGAGAGATGGATCTGGTTTTGCTGCTCTGTAAGAATTATTATTCTGAATCTTCAGGGCTGTGAACAAGATAATGGGTCATGGAAATAGAATTGAACCAATACTTCCCTGTAATGCTTCTTGTGGTGAATCTTATATTTTCCTGAGCACACAGGCTTTCTACTCTTTTCCTAAGCAACCACCATACCTACCCCTTGTAACATTACATCAAATGATTTGTTTATAATAGAGAAAATAAAATCCTTTCACTAACCAGCTGAGTGATCTTGGCCAATTTATATAGCTTCTCTGTACCTCATATTTTTCATATATGCACATGAAGGGCTAACTGACATTAATGATCCATGGGGTGCCTTCCAGGTTAGCATACCTTGTTCTATGCAATATTATGATTAGTATGGTTCTCATCCTTCCATCAATATTTTATTAAATTCTATGTCATATTGCTCAAGTTTAAACTCTGATAAGCTTAAAGGTTAGATACACACACACACATACACACACACACACACACATACACGAGGGGTGTTCAAAAAGTTTATGGAAATATCTGTATTATCTTTCAGTTCTATTCTTCCATGAAATTTTTGAAATGTTTGTGTGTGCATGTATATACATATATGAGCATGTGTGTGTGTGTTTATCCAGTCTTTAAGCTTATCAGAATTTAAACTTAAACAATATATGTATAATTCTGTGAGGCCTCTTGGGTGAGAGCTTTTTGGTATTCTGCTAGCAACAAGCCACCTTGAATATCCTGGTGGTTGAGAATATCTTTCTCTTCAGTCCTATAATCCTCTAGGATAGTGATAATCTTTTTTCCAAATCAATTGCCACCTCCATTGATTTCCTTTCTTATCCTTTTATTCCCCCAAGGCCTCTTCCCTTTTCTCTATTTACTATCTTTGTCCAACTTTTCTTTCCTGATTTTTAATGAATTCATTTTTTATAATATGTTCTATATTTGGAATAGTTTATGAGAGTAAATCATTCTAACTCATTTGGACTTAGTACATTTTTATCCTGAAAGTAAAAAATTTTCAGTGTTTACCAGACATAAAATGTCTAATATAAATTCAAATTTTCTTGAAATATTTGATTTGATCACTATGGATTTTTTATTTTTATAAAATATGATCTCTGGATAATGACTAAACCATCAGGAGTGTTCCTGTCAGCAACTCTATTACCTAGGAGAATTTATCTTAATTTACTGAAGATATTAATTACTTGTTGGGGTTTTTTTTTTCACCATATAACCACAAGCAGGTCCACTGAATAAATGCTATTTGAACTATTAGATAATCCTTTTAGATTGGAATTCATCCAATATGAAATGCTTTAACTTCCTTTCAAAACTCAGGGCACAATTTCTCATCTACTTGCTCAGATTAGCCATCTACTTCACTGAAGTCTTTACAATAAATCAGCATGCTTTTATTGAGGCATTCTGTATGCCAGACTGATGCTCAGTACTATAGGAAAATTAAAAAATAAACATATGACCTTGTTTTTTTATCAAGCACATATTTGAAAAGTCTAGAATATATGATATAAGCCTTGAGATACTTTAGATGTACAAAGAAGTGATTTTTGTATACCAATGTAATTGGAGAATGTTTCTTAGAGTTTGCTGGAAAAGTCTCTCACTGTATTCATCTCAGTTTTGCTAAGCTCCTACTGCCATCATGAACTGCTAAAAAGATTTATTTTTCATAGACCACTTTCAGTTCTACCTCTACCATGAAGCTGTTTCTGGTTACTCAATGTTGAACTGCCTTGTTATTTGCCTCAACAGATATTTTATGAAAATACTTGGATTTTCTTATTCTACTCTGACAATCTCTGTCTTTTAATTGATGCATTTAGATCTTTTACATTATTTAAATGAATAATCATGTTTAATAATAGTTGGGTACGTGAACACTCCTTTATCAGCATTGGACTAATCATCTAAGCAACAAATCAACAGAGAAACACAGGATTTAAACTACACGTTAGACCAATTGGACCTGGAAGATATGTACAGAACATTTCATCCAACAACTTCAGAATATACATTCCTTTCATCAGCACATGGAACATTCTCCAGTATAGACCACATGTTAGGACACAAATCAAGTCTCAACAAATCTTAAAAAAATTGAAATCATTTCAAGTACCTTTTCAGATCACAGTGGATTAAAACTGGAAATCAATAACAAACAAAACTCTGGAAGCTACACAAACACATGCAAATTAAACAACAGGCTCTTTAATAACCTATGGGTCCAAGACGAAATTAAACAAGAAATCAAAAAATTTCTTGAAACTAATCAAAATATAGACACATCATACCAAAACCTGTGGGACACTGCAAAAGTTATACTAAGAAGAAAGTTTATTGCAATAAACACTTACATCAGAAGATTAGAAAGACTGAAAACAAATGAACTAATGCTATACCTCAAATAACTAGAAAAAGGAGAATAATCCAATCCCAAAGTTAGTAGATGGAAAGTAATAATTAAGATCAGAGCAGAACTAAATGAAATAGAGAACTAAAAACTGATACAAAGGATGGATGAAACAAAGTTTTTCTTTTGAGAAGATAAAAAAAAAAGAAGACAAACCATTAGATAAGTTAACAAAAAAAAGAACAGAGAAGACGCAAATCACAAAAATCAGAAATGAAAAAGGAGACATTACAATTGATACCACAGAGATACAAAGAATCATTAGAGACTATTATAAGCAACTATATGCCGATAAATATAAAAACTTGGAGGAAATGGATATATTTCTGGACACAAACTAGCAAGACTGAATCAAGAAGAAATAGAAAACCTGAATAGACCAATAATAAGAAGTGAGATTGAAGCAGTAATCAAAAGTCTCCCAACAAAGAAAATCCAAGGACCTGAAGGCTTTACTGCTGGATTCTATCAAACCTTTAAAGAGGAATTAATACCAATTCTCTTCCAACTATTCCAAAATACTGAAACAGAGGCCACCCTTCCAAACTCATTCTATGAGGCCAGCATCACCCTGATACCCAAATCAGACAAAGATACAAAAAAAAAATAGAAGTACAGGCCAATATCCTTGAGGAACATAGAGGCAAATATCCTCAACAAAATGTTAGCAATCAGAATACAACAACACATCAAAAAAAAAAAATTATACACCACAATAAAGTAGGATTCATCCCAGGGATGCAAGGATATTTCAACATATGCAGGTACTTAAATGTGATGTGCCACATCAACAAAATCAAGGGCAAAAAAACCATGATTATCTCAATAGCTGTAGTAAAAGCATTTGACGAAATTCAACATCCATTTATGATAAAGGCTGTCAGCAAATTAGATACAGAAGGAAAGTATCTCATCACAATAAAATCCATGGACAACAAATGAATCACCAATATCATCCTGAATGGGAAAAAACAGAAATCTTTCTTGTTAACATCAGGAACAAGCCAAGGATGCCCACCCTTACTACTCCTATTTAACATAGTATTGGAAGTAGGAGCCAGAGCAATCAGGCAAAAGAAAGAAAAAATATCATCCACACTGGAAAGGATGAAGTCAAACTGTCCCCATTTGTAGATGACATTATCCTTGTATTAGTCTGCTTCTGTTGCTTATAACAAAATACCTGAAATGGGTAAATTATAAGAAAACAAAATTTATTGCTTATAGTTTTGGAGGCTGGGTAGTCCAAAGTCCAGGGAAACACATCAGGTGAGGGTGTTGGTGGTGGTGTCAGTGACCCAGGGGTCTCACATGGCAGAAAATGGTGGAGCAGACAAACTATCGTCTCATGTGCTCGTCCTTTATATTCCTCAAAACCACACCCCTGAACACCATTATTAATCCACTCACTAGGCATACATTGGAGAAAAGACTGCCTCTTCAATAAGTGGTGCTGATAAAATTGGACATCAATATGAAGAAGAATGAAATTAGAACTGTACCTCCTGCCATATAGCAAAATCAAGTCAAAATGGATTAAAGACATCAGTATAAGACCTGAATCCATGAAACTACTAAAATAAATTGTAGGGAAAACACTTCAGGAAATAGGATTTGGCAAAGACTTTATAAATAGGATCACAAAAGTGCAAGTAACAAAAGATAAACTAAACAAATGAGATTATATCAAACTAAAAAGCTTCTGCATAGCATGGGAAAAAATTAACAAAGCAGAAAGACAACCTATGGAATGGAAGAAAATTTTTGCAAACTCTACATCCAAAAAGGGATTAATATCCATAATATATAAGGAACTAAACAACTTCACAGTAAAAACCAAATAATCCAATTAAAACATAGGCAAAGGAGCTGAATAGACATTTCTCAAAGAAAGACATACAAATGGCCAACAGGTACATGAAAAAATGCTCAACATCACTAATCATCAGGGAAATGCAAATCATAACAGCATTGAGTTATCACCTCACCCCAGTTAGATTGGCCAGTATTAAAAAAGACCAAGAATAAAAAATTCTAGTGAGGACGTTGAGAAAGGGGAACCCTTCTAACACTGTTGGTTGGACTGTAAAATGGTACAGCCACTATGGAAAACAGTATGAAGTTTCCAGAAATAAATACAGATAGAACTACCATATGATCTAGCAACCCCACTTCTGTGTATACACCCAAAGAAATGGAAATCATTATGTAGAAGGGATACCTGCACTCTGATGTTCATCACAGCTCTATTTATAATAGCCTAAATATGAACCCAACCTAAATGTCCAACAACGGACAACTGGATAAGGAAAATGTGGTATATATACACAATGGAATACTACTCAGTCAAAAAAAATGAAATTCTACCATTTGCAGCAACAAGGATGAGCTTGGAGAAACTTATGTTAGGTGAAATAAGTCGGTCACAGAAAGAGAATAACTGCATGTCCTCACTCTTAAGTGGGTGCTGAGAAAGAAGGAAAGAAGGAAAGAAAGAAGGAAAAATGAAAGAAAAAAAGACCACAATAATATGTTGATCTTTCAGAAGAAGAGAACAAATCTGTGGTTATTAGAGGTGGGAGGAGGGATGTAAAGAGGGGTTGGGGAGAAATCAGTAAGGGACATAAAGAATAATTGTGATTTGTCAGAATGAATATGCTAATAATATTGATTTTATCAACATACGCTGTACACAGATGATGGTAGTCAATGCTGTACCCCCCAAAATATGTATAATCAATTATGTTCCAATTTAAAAATGAATAAATAAATAAAGCATCCTAGATGATTCTGATGTGCAACTAAGATCACAAATCACTTTTGTAGATTAAAATAGACTTCAGAAACATTTTTTAAGATTTCAGTGTCGTATAGACATTAATTATCCTCATTCAGAATGAAGTTAAAAGAGCAATAATTAGGGTAATTTGCTTATATTAAGGACTTTTTATTAATATTTTTAATTGCTATAATAGTATTATGGTGATATTTTTTAAAAGGGTCGTTATTTTTAAAGATTCATAGTGAGTAAGTAATATAAAGTGTGTTTTACCTCAATATAATTGAGAGGGGGTTTGGGGAACAGAGAAAGCAAGTTGATAATTTTTGATACTAGGTGATGGATATGTTTGTGGTTATTATACTATTCCTTCTAGTTTTTCATACAAGTGTCATTTTCCATTCTACAAAGTAATAACAAATATAATGACACTCCCATGTTCTCCCTCTACCACATCTATCGATACAACCTGTATTTCTGCTCACATATTATTTCTCTTATTGCAATGGATAAATTTTTCTATAAATTTTCTATAATCCCTTTCTCTAATTTTTCTTCTCCCATTCTCTATTGGACCAACTCAAATCAAGGTTTCACCATCACCACACTACAGAAAGAGCTCTTGACATCCATAGTGCAAATTGAACGAGTGGCTTTCAGTTCTCTTATGTTATGATCTGAATATTTGTATACCACCAAAAATTCATATGTTAAAATCTTGACCCTCAAGGTGATGGTATTAGATGGTGGGGGACCTTGGGAGATGATTAGGTCATGAGGGCTCTGTGTTAGTGCCCTTACAAAAGATACCCCAGAGAGCTAACTGGCTTTTTCCACTACGTGAAGACACAGGGAGAAGACAGTCATCTATGATTCAGAAAGCATGCCTTCATCAGAAACGAAATCTATCAGTGCCTTACCTTGGACAACCCAACCTCTAGAACTGTGACAAATAAATTTCTGCTGTTTATGAACTACTTGGTTTATAATATTTTGTTATAGCAGCTCTAATGGACTAAGACTTCCTATAAATCGACCTATTTGCATAATTATACAGCTTATCACTTTATTGTTCATGAAACCTTTTTCTTCATTTGGCTTTTAGAACATCATGCTCCTGCGGTTGTCTTCTTTTCTCACTGACTGTTCTTGTCAATCTTTTTTTGTTGGCTTTTCCTCATTTTTCATATAAACCTTTTTTGCTCCCTAATCTTTGCATACTGGAATGTCTGTGCTCTTGATCACTTCTCTTATTTATCTATACTTAGTCCTTTGAGAAAGTCATTTATTCCTATGGCTCTAAATAGCTATAAACTGATTATTCCAAGTTATATATCTCTTGCATAGAATGCATAGTAGACTTGTATGCTCTTGAAATATTATGTATTTTGTACTTGATCAAAAAGATCACCCTAACAATTTTCAAAAGATAAAAATCTTACAGACCATATTCTCTGACCAAAATGTGGAATTATATTAAAAGTAAAAAAGTAATAGAGATAATCAAACAAACCAACAGAAATTTAGCCACTAGATGTTTAATTAAAAAATCAAAACTGAAACTACAAATCATCTAGCAATTCTTTAAAAAAGAGAATACCTTATATCAAACCTAAATTACAAACTATTCAGATAAAATTTCATAGTGTTTAATATTTTATTATTGAAGTAAAAAACCAGAAAGTTAATGAACTAAAGATTTACAACAAGTATTTATAAAAAGAAGTAGTAGGGGGAAATAGATAGTGCCAAAATGAATAGATTAGTAAATAAGAAAAAAATAAATTTTATAAATAAATTCTGGCTCATCAAAAACACAAATGGAGAAGATGTGAGTATATGTAAAGTTTTAAGGGGAAAGTTGATTTAATTCAAATACGACAGTTGGACTAGATTTCAAAAGTCTTTTACAACTCTAACGAAATACGATCCAATATATGCTGCATAACTCCATGAGCCACAGAAAAGCTAAAACCCCAGGAACCCATTGCCTTGGATTGAATTGGGTCCCCCCAAATCCATACATTAGAAACTTAATCCTCACTCTGACAGTGTGAACAGGGTGGGAAAATCTATTACAGTAATTGAAAAATGGGGCCTTGAAGAGGTGATTGGATTGTGAGGACCATGCCTTAGTGAATGGATTAATAAGTTGATGGTTTAACGTGGTCATGGGCATTGTTCTGAGGGCTTTGAAAGGAGAGCACATAAGAATCTCTCTCTGCTCAACCATTCTCTCCATCTGACACTTCGGATTGCTGTCAAGTCACCTCACCAGATGTCTTCCCTGGACTTTGTACTTCCCAGGTTCTGAAAATGTAAGCAATAAATACTTTTCCTTTACAAGTTACGCAGTTCCGGGTATTTTGTTATAAGCAAGGGAAATGGACTAAAACACTCATTATTTTTAACGCCTACTTCATGAACAATTATAATCAAGGCCAGTGAATTTTAAGGTCAAATGCCCTAGCTACTAGGTGTTAAAGCCCTTGGATTCCTTTCAATGGTATTTCTCAAATTTTCTATGAGAGCTCTTTTAAAAGCAACCAGAACTTTGGAGAATATAAACTATACCTTGTGACTTTTTTCTGCCTCTACATTGCACTTCTCTTGTGTCCTGCAGAATGTTGTGCACATCATAAGTCAATATTAACTATGACAAAGTCTTAAGGGGCAATGTTTTCTATAAATGAATTATTTTGAGATGTATAGCTTGCTTTTTAGTTGTTCTAGAGAGGACCTTGCATGAATTTTTCCTCGTGGCATACAATTCTATTAAATTTAAAATAATTCTCATGTCTTTTCTTCGCATATGCAATATTTTCTTTCTGAACTGTCAACTGCTTCACAGGGAAAAAAATCAGTTAAACCTTAAAATCATACTAGAATTTTGTTCTGTGTCTATGTATTTTGTATTTACTGTAATTTCTGTGTATGTATCTCCATCATCCTAAGTATGTTATGACATATATTTCAAAATATCAAATTATTCCATCTTTTCTGATAGTTAATTGAAATTTCTTGCTTTTATAACTTTCATGAACAAAAAGGAAATTTTTGAAGGGCATGTTTAATATTCTTCAGTTAAGTTAGATGTTTAAAATAAAATATGAAAAAGTAATTCTTAAAATGATGGAAAAATCTAGAAGCTGCATCTCATTTCCAAAGAGCAGATTTATTTTCCTCCAAGAAAAATTTTCTTCCAATCAAAAAAAAGAAAAAAAAAGAAAGCGAGAAAGCGAATTTGTGGTTAGACTGTCTTTCACAGACTTCTCCTAGACTAACTCTATATAATTCAGATTTAGATGTGAATCTATTCAGCATGGGAATAATTGAATTGCATCTACATCTTAGAGTCATTTTAAGCATGCAGTTTTTACTTAAGACTAAACTATGTAAGAGTGAAATATTTTATTACCATTTTTATGATGATGTAACTGAGGGCCTGAGGGATTAAGTGTCTGGCTCAAATTACTACAGTTTAAGATTTTAATGACTGAAGTATTTGCAGGGCCACATGATTCTGATTCTTTGCTTCATTTTTATTAATCTAGGTAATCTTACTCTCTTAAGACTGAAAAAAGTGCGTTCTGAATGTATAAACCAGAGTTGTTTTTGATACCTCTTTATGTTTTTTCAAGGAGGAACAGTGCCAATTTGAAGCTTCTCATTAGATGAATTCCTCTACATTGAAATTTTATTGTACACAATGAGATAAAGAAATTGCAAATTCAAATGTGCTTAAACTTAGATTATTTATACATGTATAAACAGCTATCTCTAACTAGCTCATCTTTATTTATGGAAAGGAAACATCAAATATTTTAAAATTATGATTGTTATTTACCTCCAAGTCAGTAATAAACCAAGTGTAATTAATGCCACATTAGTCACTTCAATTTTTCTATTTTTCTCATTTGCCTTATATGACTCAGCAAATTGCTAAATTCATCTTTAGGTTTATGGATCTAGTATCTCAGAAAACTAAATTTGAAAATACTTTCTAAGCCATCTTCACCATTTTCAGAATAGATTATAGCAATATTTGAAATCATTATAGACATGAATAGCAAATCCTCTTAGGTAACTTCAAAATCTGTCCCTCGGTTGATTAATACATTTGATTTCAATAATCTGGCAGCTGCAAGAGCGTTTCTCCTATTACTGTGAGAATATCAGGATTCCATTCCCAGATGATAGAGAACTATTATTCAGCCAAGTATATTTAGATTGCTGTACTGTCCCATTAACATTATCTCATGAAAATTTACAACAGGAATATAATAGAAAAAAAAGTAGGCATTACCTACCAGATTGACAGCTAGGTAAATAATAGAGGCTTTGACTGGGGCTAGCTCAATCTGTAAAGCCCGGTGCTGACAACATCCAGGTCAAGAGTTCAGATCCTTGTACCAGCAAGCCTCCAGGGGGGAAAAAAAGAGGCTTTGACTAATAAGTCACTAAACTGAGTTATTTTTTATTATTCCATCTACAATTTCTTCTCATTCTGTGATGGTACTCATTTGACAGGAAAAATAAATCTATTTCCCACCTACTATTGGAGGATGGGTAGGTGCTGTAGTTTGAATGTCCCCCCAAAACTAATATCGAATCTCCATCCTATTGTAACAGTGTTAAGTTGGTAGGAAATCCAACTACGGTATTTGAAAAGTAGGGCCTTTAGGAGGTGATTGGATCATGAGGAACATGCCCTCATGAATGGATTAATGCTTAATAGGTTAATGGTTTAATGGGTTATCATGGAGTAGACTGGGGGCTTATTTGTGGACAGCAAGTAAGCACATAAAAACTCTCTTGCTCAACCCTGATTATGTGATCCATGATGTTATAACTCTGTCAAAATGAGAATTTAAAGTTTCTAACTAATTTTAAATATATTGTTATTTTTTATAAATTATTTGAACCAATGCAAATTGGTGAACTGCTGCCATTTCTACCCTTCTCCCAATTAACAAATATTTACTTGCAAGTATTCATCAACAGTAGTCTGCTGAGCTGAAATTTGTTTTCTTTCAATATAGAACTTGGGTTTCTACACTAATAAACTGCAGTTGATAGTATAATCAATTTAAAGCAATGCTACTTTAATTTTACATGAAATAAAATTAGTACTTTCTAAAATTAAAATCCTTCAAAATACCTATAATGTTAGATTACTTTTGACAATACATATAGGAACATGTGTGTGTGTGTGTATATCTGGTTTTGAGATTTGACTATTGTATTAGTCAGGGTTCCCCAGAGAGACAAAATCAATAGGATATGTTTTAATTATATGAGAGGGATTTATTAGGGGAATTAGCTGACGTGGCTATGAAGAAAAGTCCCACGATAGGCCATCTATAAACTGGATGCCGGTAGCGTGGCTCAGTCCAATTCCAAAGGCCTCAGAACCAGGGAAGCTGATGGTGTCCTTGGGGTAAGTTCTGGAACCCAAAAGCTGAAGAGTCTCAAGCTCTGATGTCCACGGACAGGAGAGAAGAGTGTATCCCAGCTCCAGCAGATCGAGAGAGAGCTTCACCTCTTTCCTCTGTCTTTTGTTCTCTCCAAATCCCCACTGGATTGGATGGTTCCCACCCACATTGAGGGTGGGTCTTTCACACCCAGGCCACTCAGACTCTCATACTAATCTCTGCTGGAAACACCCTCATGGACACACCTGAAAAGATGGCTTTACCTGGTTTCTCAGCATTCCTTCATCTAACCAAGTTGACATCTAGAATTAACCTTCACAACTATAAAATATAGATTGGCCAAGTCCATTTAGCTCAATCTTCTGAAAATGAGCTAAAATAACATTGAATTTATTTTTTAGATTAATAAAACCCAAAACAAAGATAATGGGGGGGGGGGGAGATCAGAAACAAAATTTTGGACACTGCAAGGCAGACTAGTTTTATGTGACTTTGAAACCCCAAAGAACTGCATCAAACTGAAGTATGGAAAACTGTTTAGTAGAATCAAGAGACAGAGCCTAGAGAGCTGTCCTGTGATAATGATGTGCGGAGGATGATGACCTTTTAAAAAGTGGCAGCAAAGAGGAGCTAGTGCTCTAAAACAGAGTGGTGAAGAACAGATCACCAACTACAAGTGCCCCTTGAGTAATACCCATACCTCATGCCTGAGGTTAATCAACATCTTGAAGTTCTTACTAATGTGCTCTTTGCCACATTTGTTTTTTCCAAAGTTCAGCAATAGATCCTCATGGAAAAGGACATCAAAACCTATGGAGGGGCATGCTGATTTAAGTGCCTTCTATTTGGAATTCCTTTTGCTCTTGATATTTTCCCATGTTTTATTGAGACTGTGTATGTAGAATTCCAGGTCTAGTCCCATATTTTGGTGATTTATTGATTGCAAGTTGAACAGACTAAATTTAAAGTTTTCATAAAGTTGTAAGTCATTTTAACATATCAGGTATATGAATAAAAGAAGAACAATGTCAGTTTCTTAAATGACCTCAATTAATTCAAGAGTTGGGCAAACCAAAATGTGCTTGTTTTTAAAGAAAGACTTGTAAACCTTTTTAGAATTATTAAACTTCTACTAATATTTTCTCCCAAGAAAAACAGCCACTGTGGCATAAATTCATTTCTTCCTAGAAAATGGCTTTCTGTACATTGAATTGACAATTTTGTGAGCATTGTGCTGCAAATTAAGTACATGTTTATTTGAATCTATGCCAATACTGTATAATAAAAAATTAAACATAGTTCACTTAAAAAAAAAAGTTACAACCTAAGTTGCCAGTAGGGAAGGTTGAGAATGATCTAAATTTATATCAAAAATCTCCAAATGATTCTTTGTTTATTTTTTTGTTGGCTGGCTGGTACTGGGATCTAACCCTTCCTGTTACAAGGCTGTGCTCTAATGTGCTGAACTAACCAGCCAGACCTCCAAATGATTCTTTAAGGTGTGCAATGAGGAAGTGGCTAAAAAAAGAAGTATTGACTGAAAGTGTTTAAAGCAGCAATTTGAAATTATTATTTCTAGAGATGGCAGGCTAAGTTTTTCGGGGATCAATTCTACTACTGAAAATAACTACAAATACTGAAAAACTTTATTATCTTATTGAAGGTTTTAAAAACCTGACAAGATATTAAAAAATTAATTGACTATAACAGAAAAATAGTAGCTCAGACAACTTATGCAAAGCACCTAAACCAAATTTTCTCTCAGGGCATTTGTTGGTGGTAAAAAGTTGGAATTTGATTAACATAATCTTGCATGGTGAGCTGACAAAAATCAAAGCGCAGGGTCCTCACATAGTGGTAACCATAATAGCAGAAACCCTCCACACTAAGTTGAGAAGCTAAATATTTGCACTTTCAAAGTAAGTGCAATATCAAACTAAATAAGATCCTCAAATGGTTTTGAGATCCAAATTTGCATCATTTGAGAAGTCCAAAAAGGCTCCAAATCAAGCACTTAGTTTAAAGTGGTTCTTGAGAGGTGCTGTCCCTTGGTGCCTGGCTAAGTCAAGCACACACTTTCTTTGGAGGAAGGGATTGTTTATCTAGACCTCTAATTAAATCTAAAAATAATTTTTTCAGTGACAATTAGCAGAATTTAATGAAGTTGACCAAGCACACAGGGAAACAGGCTTCATAAGGTAAAATTAGCAGAAAAAACAGATATCAAAGCATCTACAAATATTTCAGATATTGTAATTAACAGATTATAAAATGAATACACTTAATGCATTGAAAGGATTTACATGACAAACATGTAAATAATTTCAGGAAACAGAAAACTATGAAAGGTGGCCTAGTATATTTGAAAAATAGTAAAATACAACTTTTAGAAATGAAAACTAATAGAAACAATAAAAATCTAAACAGGCAATTTCAATAGCAGGTTAAATAAAATTGAGGTGAGAATTGATGAACTGAAAAATAAGTTCAAACAAATTATCCAAAATGAAACCCAATGAGACTAAAAAAAAAAAAAAAAAAGGAAAACAGAATTGTTAGGTAGGCACATAGGTCTGGCTGATTATCTCAGTCAGTTAGAGTGTGTGTGGTAACACCAACATCAAGGGTTCAGATCCCTGTACCATCCAGCCACAGAGATGCATAGAGAACAGTATGAAACATTTAATATGTTTTAATGAGTATCCCAGAAAAAGAGTAAAGCAAAAGTAGAGCAAACCATGTTTAAAGGGGAAAAGATTCAGAAATTTTTAGAGATAATGAAACATATACTCCATAGAATCAAGATCCCTTTGGAAAAAAAACAAGATAAATGGAAAGAAATTCACATTTAGACAGATCATGTTGAAAATGTAAAATACCGAAGACAAAGAAAAAAATCTTTAAAGTAGCTAGAGAATAAAGAAAGGTTATCTTCAAAAAACAGAATTAATCTCACAGCTGAGTTCTCAACAATAAAAATAGAAAAAATAACATAGTGCAAGTTATCTTTAATGAAAATTCAGAATTTTATATGCAGTGAAAATATATTTCAAGAATAATAAATAGGGAAATTTTCAGAAAATATAATAGAAACTCTGTCATTGGCAACCTGCAATGAAGGACATTTTTAAGAATGTATTTTAAGCAACAGGAGTGTGATTAGGATGAAAATTCTGAGATAAAGAAAGAATGACAAGTGAGAAAATGATAAATGTGTAGTTAAATCTAAATAAGCATTGACTACATAAACAAATGAATAAAAATAACTATATTTTATGGAATTAAAAAGTTATAATCAACACACATTAAATAATTAAAAATACATTCAGCAGAGATAAAAATTTCAAATGTCATAAGGCCCTTGTTATGTTCAGGAGGAAAGTAAAGTGCTGATTAACTTTAGACTTTGATAAGCAAACATGTTGTAATAGCTAAGGTAACTCCTAGGAGAATAGGAGCAAAATTTCATGTGGGTAGAGTGACAAGATTAATATTTCAATCAATTGAACACAAGGTAAGAAAAAAGATTTTTTAAAAGTCTGAAAACGGAGCAGAATGGATAGATGCAGAAACAAAATAAGACAGTTGATTTAAATCTCAATGAGTGAGTTAAATTATAGCTTGTTGAGCTATACATAAAAATATATACAATGATATGCGGTTAATGAGAGAAACATTTAAAACATAAAGACATAGAAATACTGAAAGTAAGGAATTAAAACATGTAATACCATAAAAATACAACTGAAAGAAAGCTGATGTGATTGTATG
Source organism: Cynocephalus volans (assembly GCF_027409185.1). Lineage (NCBI taxonomy): Eukaryota > Metazoa > Chordata > Mammalia > Dermoptera > Cynocephalidae > Cynocephalus > Cynocephalus volans. Next base: position 96,177,835 of record NC_084478.1, read on the forward strand.
ATTATAGTTAAAAATAGATTTTAGGAGAAAAAAGCATTACTAAAGAAAAAGGGGTCAGCTTAAAATGGCAAATATTTTAAATCACCATAAATATATAACAAATATGTTTCTATGCACTTAAAATATAAACTCAAATTGTTTTTCTTTCACCTTCCCAAAGAAACTTTATTTTTCATATAGCTGAAGTGCAAAACATAGGCGACCATTTTTAATAAGTACAATCAAATTTTTAATCACAGAATGTCTACAAGAATTATAACTTTAAAAAAAAGACCAATTTTTATATTTCAAAAATATTTGAACTCAAATAAATTAGTTTCATGAAAAGTATACTTATACGGTTTGTTTGGCATTTACTCTGGTTAAACTCTTGTGCACTAACAACTGTCAGAGGCCACCACATGTGTGAGTTGCACTCCTGCACCAGCCACCATGACAACTGCAGTCCACATGATGGTCGGGGTCATATTCACAGACCCAGATGGGAACATGCAGAAATAAAATAGCTTTATAAAAAATAACAAATACAAATTCATCATAGACTTTGCTTTTTACTGCAACTTTGGAGATGGCATTTATCTCAATTCAACCTGTGACTCCAACCAACCAGTGTTGGACAGTCTGAGTAGGGCACCCTTTGGTCCACGTGGTGGTCCATGCAGCCTGGGGTCCAGCACATTGTTGGCATTTACTCCATTGTGAGTGGGGACAGCTGCTGCAGTCTCTATGGCATGTACGTGATGCACCAGTCCCCACATATATCCTCAAATTGTATAAAGCAAAAAACCCTCAGAAATAAAGGGAGAAATAGGAAAATTCACAATCATATCAAAAATTCTTCAGCATATTCTTCACAATATTTGATGTTATAAACAAACAAAAAATCAGAATGTGTATTAATCCATTTCTTTTGCTTATAACAAAATACATACAACTGGGTATTTTATAAAGAAAGTGAAATTTATTGCTTGCATTTTCAGAGGCTGGGAAGTCCACAGCCCAGGGAACACATCTGGTGAGGGCCTTCTTTGGTGATGACTTTACAGCAACCCAGGAGTCTCACATGACAGAAAATGGAGGAGCAGAGAGAGAGAAAGAGAAATAATTCCTCATGTGCTCTTCCTTTAAAGCCCTTAGAACCATGCCCATGACCACCATTAAACCACCAACTCAATCACCTCTTCAAGGCCCTACCTTTCAATTTCCATAATAGGATTTCTCACCCTCAACAGTTACAGCAGGGATTTAAGCTTCAGTGAGGTTGGGAGGACAACCAATCTACAGCAGAAGGCTATAGAAGTCTTGTTTAAAACAACTGAAATCTTTATCTACTGGTATAAACATACTATCAAACATCTTTTCATATCAGGCTCAGTATTAAGAAAACATATTTGCAACAAATATTACTGTACAAGGATAATTCAAAAAGTTTGTGGATGAATAGAATTAAAAGATAAGGTGACTCTTTCCATGAACTCTTTTGAAGACCCCTTGTGTAAGTCAGCTAAGGCTGCCAAACAAAATACCACAAATGGGGTGGCTTAAACAACAGAAATTAATTTCCTATTGTTCTGGAGGCTAAAAGTCCAAGACCAAGGTTCCCACAGGTTTGATTTCTCCCGAGACTTCTCTCTTGGTCTTGAAGACATCTGCTTTCTCACTGTATCCTCTCATGGCCTTTTCTCTGTTCACACAATCCTAGTGTTCCTCTTCTTATAAGGACACCAGTCCTACTGGATTAGGGCCCCACCCTTATAAACACATTCAACCTTAATTAAAGCCTCTCTCTCCAGATACAGTCATATTGGGGCTTAGGGCTTCAACATATAAATTTGGGGGGAATAAAATTTAGTCCATAAACAGTTAACAACAAGAAAAATTTCCAGAATTTATGAAAAAAGTCTGCCCATTCAATTGGAAAATGACAGATAACCTAACTAGAAAAATACTTAAAAAGGATCTTCATGAAAGCAACAAATGCTCATTAAAAATGCTGAAAAATGTCAAATGTCATTAGTAATTTGAAAAATTTAAATTAAAACTAAGAGATACCATTGCATACTCACAAGATGTTAAGAATCATAGTCTGAAAAAATGAAGCAGTGGGAATTCTCTTAAACTGCTAGTGCAAGTGTAAATTAGTACAATCACTTTGAAAAACTATTTGGCATTATCTAGTAAAGTTGAAGATAAATAACCCTTTTCATCTCACATTTTCATTTCTATACCTATGCCTTAGAAAAATTCATGTTCATGTACACCAAGATGAACTGTATAAAAATATCTGTACAACTTTTATCTAACAATAAAAGTTGATTTAAACAAAATATAATTAATCAAATTGGAAGTCTGAAAAAAACAGAAAGCTTGTGCATAGGAGAGGTTTGAGAGGGAAACAAGGTAATAAAAACAGAGTAAAATTTTATTTTCTCATATAACTGGGAACTATGGTTATCCTAGTCCTAGGGATGTATCTGTAAATTTGCTAGACATTGCGAAACCGGTTCTTCCAAAGAGGCTGTATCAGTTTATACTCATATACTCACAAGAAGTCTACACAAGTTTCTGTTTATTTACGTTTTTGACAACAGCTGGTATTGTACTTTTTCGGGGTTTTTTTTTTTTTCAGTTTTAACAATCTTAGTGAGTAGAGTAGCTGTCCTCGTGTTTTAAATTTTATTTACCTGATAATTAAAGAGTTCAAGCACCTTTTCATGTTTATTTGATATGCCTATCTTAAAATACCTGTACTAGTCTCTTTCTCATTTGTCTTTTGATTTGTTTTTTTCTTATTGATTCGTAGTAGTTCTTTATATATTGTCTATGCAAGTTCTTTTTTGGTTATATGTGCTGCAAATCTCGTATATAGAGTTTTGTGGTTTTACTTTGTTAATGGTGTCTTTTGAATAAAAGTTCTGAATTTTAATGCCACAAAATTCGTCAATATATTCCTTTATGGATAGCAAATTTATCACCCAGTTTAATTAATCTTTACCTATCACATGATCCTAACGATAGTACCCTTTATTCTACTCTAGAAGGTATTTTTTTTTACATTTTACATTTACATATACAAGTTTTTATATAGTATGAGGTATTGATGAAGTTTTAGTCCTCCTTTTTTCAAATGCAAATATCCAGTGGACTTATTACTATTTAGTAAGAAGACCATTCTTTCCCCACTCCTCTTCAGTATCATCCCCATCCTGAATCAAATGTCCATTTTTATAGAAATCTGTTTCTGGCTTTTCTGTTATGATCTATTGGTCTATTAGTCTATTCTTCTGCCAATATCACACTTTCTTGGTTTCTTTAGCTTTATAAGTTAATATTTGCTGTCATAAGTTCTCTAGAATTGTTCTCCTTAATTATCTATTCAGCTATTCTTGGCTTATCATATTTCCATATGTATTTTAGAATCAGCCTGCCAATTTCCACACAACAGATTCTTCCTTAAATTTAAATTGGGACTGTATTGACATTATAGATCAATTTTGAGAAAATTAACATATTTGTAATATTGAGATTTCCAATTCATGAACATGGTATATTCTTCCTTTTATTTAGAACTTCTGTAATTTCAGAGCTGTTTCTACTTGTCTGTTTAGAGATATTTCATACCCTTTATTTGATTTGCTCCTAGACACTTTTATTTATTCTATTGTTGATAGTCCTATTTGCAAAACTGTGTTTTCTAATCCTATGTTGCCAATTTATAGAAATGGTATTATTTTTAATATAGTGACCTTTTGCCCATCATTTAAGGTATCTAACTTTATCTTATACCACATGGATAGTCCTTTAGCAGAACAAGATGTATCAATCTTTCTATACCGACTTAAGTATCAAAGTATGTTATAAACCAATATCATGTGCCTATCTATTTGGGTCATTTTTATGTCATTCAATTATATTTTACAATTGTTTTCCCATAAAATGCATGAAAGTGTTTTGTTAGGCTTTTTTCTATGTAACTTACATTCCTCACAATTGTAAATATTGCCTTTTAAAAATTATCTTTCTGAAGATTTTTGATGCTATTTAGAAATAAGAACTCTTTTGGGTGATTGCTAATTTGTCTAAATAGTTGCTTAAGCTTTTTATGGACAGTCATATCTGCAAAAAATGTCAGCTTTTGTCACTTCTTTTTCTTGACATATCGCACTGGCTTGGAGCGGTACTACAAAATGGAATAGAAATGATGCTAGTGGGAAGCCATATCTTGTTTCTTACCTGAAAGGAAGTCATTTAAAAATTTTACCCAATAGTAAAATATTTGTTGTAGACTTTTGATATATAAACCTAATCAGAATGTGGAAATGTATTATATTCCTAGTTTGCCATAAGTATTTATAATGACAGATTTAACATTTAATCAACAGTTTTTTTCTGAATGTGTTGAATTAATTAAATGGTTGTTCTCCTCTCTACTGTCAAAGTCAAATAGAATTAATAAGCCACAAGAAGAAACACTATAGAGCTTGTGAAATGTCAAAGTTTATGTATACACATAAATTAATATTTTAAAATATCTGAAGAATTTAGATATCTCTCTTCAAAGTCTTACTTTTAAAAATCACACTTAGCCGAATAAGGTAAACCTTCTTTCAGACTACTTTAAATCAGAAAACATGAGCCTTTAAAATGAACACAAGCACTTGTCTAGATTACCTCACGATTCTTGAAGTTCATCCTACTGATTATTTCTTGAAATGGCAGATAATTTTTGTGGAATTTTAGAAATCGTTTTTTTGATATACAGGGCTTCAAAATAATGAAATTGTCTGCAATAAAACCTACTTCTAACAAATCATGTTAAGCCTTTTTCAGAGAAAGCAAACTGCCCATCAAATCAGGGTGTGCAGTCATGCCCCAAAACCAGAACTAGAAAGCAAACACAATGAAATCAACTCAAAGATCTTAACAAGCTGTTGTATTAAGTGGACAAACTGGAGATGTGATCAACTGGAGCCATTTTTATCAGAGGCAAGGAACCAGTATGTTCTGTGTGGTTATTAAGAAGCCCAACAGTGAGTATAACTTATCTGTTCTCTAACAAATCGTTAGATGATCTATAGCTAGAATTTGTATCTCTTAAACCACAAATACAACCTTTCTAAATCTCATTCAGATTAGATGGTTTGAGTTTATGTATTCCAGTTTTATTAAAAACAACCAGAAGCAACAACAGTAGAAGATTAATGCCCACCCAAAGTTGTTCTTTTTACAAGTCATAGTCTCATTTATTTAAATCAAGCTAGTTCTTTTTCAACATCTGTCTCTATTAGGGCTAGCAGTAGTGGAGCCTGACTTTATTGGTGAACTCTTGAATTACGTCTGCCTTACCCTGTAGTTCTTTACAGTAAAAATCTTTATAATGTCTATTTTGGCATAACAAAGAGAATTCTCACATTTCAATGCTCATGTCTCAACAACCACAAGAAAAAACATTTGGATACACACATCCCATTATTGGCAATGACTATGGCAACTTCTTTAATATGCATGAGTATTAAACATATATGCATGTGTGTCCACATACATACACATATATGTGAACATATAAATGTGTGTATGTATACATACAGACACAAGTACAAGCATACACACACATACACACATATGGGTATGAGTGGGAGGGGAAGGGGGGAAGATAGAAAGGGAGAGAGACTATTTCTACTTTTTTATTTAGCAGGTTAACTCATCTTAGAAAACTTTCCAAAGTTTATTTTTAATTGCATGCATGAACAAGGTTATCTGAACAATACATAACCACGAATATAAAATTTGGCACGTATGGCAATGTTAAGCCATTGTTTGCATAGTCAGATTGCCAAGCACCTGTTTCATTTACTCTGATGGTGTTAATTTTTAACTTTGCTGCCCTGTCTTCCACTTTCCAACACACAATGTCATCATCATTTCTTGAAAACTTGATTTTCAGAAAATAGTAGCATTTTACCAACATGGCTATATCCCAAGGCACCTAACGACAGGCTCTAATAAAGACTAGAATTCAATAGAATTCATGTGATACAAAAATTACTCTGAACAATAAAAGCTACATGGCATCTTTTCTTGAAAATATGCCCATTGTAGAGTAAGGCATTTGAGTACCTAATGTTACGTGTGTATAAAAAAATGCTCAGAATGAGATACACACACACACACACACACACATATATATACACATACATATATTCAAAATACAAAGGGCCAATTACCAAAACAACAGGGATTTGAGAGGATTGTGTGTGTGCGTGTATATGTTCTACATCAGATATAAGTTGTAATTGAAAATTTATTCCTTCAACATTAAAAATACTAACACAAAAAATATTCCATCTGTCGGGCTGGATCACAGACCCCTCTGCCCTGTCCTTTGCAAGTCAGGAGTCAGGTAGTTGAAGAAAGATTCTGCTGGCCAGTGGTTCACAGCCACTGTCTTTTATACCAAAAATACACAATAGTGGCAACAAGCCAAGGAGTATTTGGGCACACATGCACAGTTACACTACTCTTATATAACTTGTTTACAATGTGTCGGGCCTTAAAAACTAACGCCACTTTAAGTGACATTACAAACAGTGCCATTATAGGCTCACAAGGGTGTATTAACATGGCAGCCTAAGGCGGCGCCGGGAGGAAGTAGGGTGGGAGTGTCTGTGGGAACCTTGCCTTAGCCCTTATTGGCCAAATACGTGCTTCTGCACTTGTGAACACTGCGTGGTTGCAATAGCTAGGCATTGAGACAGGATGCATGCCCTTGACCTTTAAGCTGATAGGATTATGTTAAAACCTCCCCTCCCCATCTGCCTATAAAAGCAAGTGCTTGTGTGATAATAAACGGAACTGCTCGACAGAATCCCCACCGTGTCTGAGTGTCCTTTAAACCGGGCTGGTTGGGGCTGGCGGTGTGCTCACCTCTCTTCATGGCTCTCTTCCCCCGTCTCCTTCCAAAGGGCACAGGAGGGAAAGAGAAATCTGGGCCTTTCACTTGCCCACCAAAAGGAGCGAGGCTAGGGCTGTTCGGGTCGGCCGGTGGCGGACCCGGTAGAGTGGTGCCCCATGTGAGGAAGGGACAAAGGGAGCAACAGGGCAGAGAAGTACAGGGACTTCCCCCTGTTATGGTACTCACCCTGACACGCAGGCAGATTACTTCATGGCGACTACCACAGTTGCTGGGGCCACTCCGCTGGTTGATCATCCTTCATCGACCTTCTTTCAGGACCGAGCAGCTGGGGGCCTCACTCACTCGTCTTTCACCCACGAGTTTTAAAAAATTCCTCACATGGGGCACCACTCTGCTGGGTCTGCTGCCAGCCAACCTGAACCTCCCTAGCCTCGCTCCTTTCGGTGGGCGAGCGAATGGCCTGGATTTCTCTTTCCCTCCAGTCCCCTTTGGAAGGAAACGGGGGAAGAGAGCCGTGAAGAGAGGTGAGCACACCACCGGCCCCAACCAGCCCAGTTTAAAGGACACTCAGACGCGGTGGGGGTTCTGTTGAGCAGTTCCGTTTATTATCACACAAGCACTTGCTTTTATAGGCAGATTGGGGAGGGGATGTTTTAACATAATCCTATCAGCTTAAAGGTCAAGGGCATGCATCCTGTCTCAATGCCTAGCTATTGCAACCACGCAGTGTTCACAAGCGCAGAAGCACGTATTTGGCCAATAAGGGCTAAGGCAAGGTTCCCACAGACACTCCCACCCTACTTCCTCCCGGCGCCGCCTTAGGCTGCCACGTTAATATGCCCTTGTGGGCCTATAATGGCGCCACTTGTAATGTCACTTAAGGTGGTGTTAGTTTTTAAGGCCCGACATCAATGGATGTGCTGAATTATACGCAGCCAGATATGAGGAGAGGGTGCCTGACTATACTGACTCCATTTTCCTCACATTCCACGCTTTCAGGGTCCCTCTCCATACAATCTACATGTCTGAGATCTTCCATGATGTTCCCTTAGCAAGGATGGCTGACCCATGCATTCATAGGCCACAGCAGCAATATAGGCTGCAGCAACATGCTACTAAAACACAGGCCCCCTCCGAGTACAGCTAATGAAGACAACATATTGGCCCCCCATTCCTGGAAGGAGTCTCCAGTCATTTTTTGAATGGCTTGAATCTCACTGGTTAATTGGTGCAAAGCCTCAGTAACATTATGATAATAGTCAGGGATGATTTTCCTTGGGAATTCTGCAGCCACACTGGAGGGGATCTTAGTTCAGATCCAGCAAGTAGACACGTTAACCACATGAGCATATATATGTGCCCAGTCAACTATAATGTTGGCAGCCACAAGACTATGGACAAAAAGACGAAAGAGTTATTGGCACCAATAGAGGAAATTCTCACCCCTCTGGCAAAATACATGCCAGTTTACCATCCTGAGAAATAATGGTTTCAGGAACAGGACCTGTCTTACCTGGTTTATGATACCATACATTATTAGCTGACACTGTTGGATCTTTAGGTTCTACATGTAACAATATAGGGGAACTCATGATTGGCCAAAAGGATAGTACAAATGTACCCTTTAGAATAGAGTGTCTTGTCTGTCTGTTCCAGGCCATGTTACCTTTACTCGAGGAGGCCAGATACTTGTCACTCAAGGTGAAACTTGCAAGTCCTCCTCCAATCCTTTCCACCAAGGCCCAATTAGTCCTACCCAGCATAGTGGGGCTTCAATTTTCCAAGGCCATTCCCATTGTACTGTCTGCTCTTGTAAACAGGTTGGGGCTGATAAGAGGATATTTACATTCTTACTGTATCCTACTTTCAGGAGATCATCCTTAGTAGTAACTTGCAATTGAATAGGTGCTGCAGCCCTATGCAACAGGGCCAGAAAGGACCCTCCTTTGGGGAGGGTCTCTCATTTAAGATCCTGACTGTCAGCCATAACCGCCATGTCCATTCCTTCAGGGATGGGGGTTGGGCAGATAACATTAGTCCCTTTTTCAGAAGACCATCATACCATTCATTCATTCCCGCTCGCCACCTGGGGGTGATATGGTACATGTAATTTCCACTGGAAAGACAACTGAGAAGTCCACTTCTGTACTTCTTGTCTGGTAAAGTGGGTTCCATTATCATTCTCTATGACCAGGGGCTGACCATACATGGCCATAAGGCTATTTAATGCCTTAATGGTGCTTACCTAGTCTGGGGACTTACAGGGCTATACAAACAGAAGACCCATAGCCATGGCAAACACCTCAATGGCTGTGAAGATATACTTGAAATTCTCTGATGTGGGGAGTGGTCCCACAAAATCTACTTGCCTTCGAGTAAGGGGCACCCTTCCTCGAGTTATCTGTCCATTGGTATGCTGTACCCATTGGGGGTGTGGTCTTTCTTGAGCACATACTGGACAAACACAACAGGCATTCACTACATCTTCCCATTTTATGGGCAGGGCCCTTCCTTGAGCCGCCATCCACATGGTTTTGTTGCCAGCATGCTGCATCTGTTGATGTAACCACTGGGCTACATCAGCAGCTGGGGATCTCTCCAGCCGTCTTACCTTAACCAATGCAACAGCTTTGTCATTTCCCAGACTGGCTAAGGGGAAGTGTCCTGTGACGTGGAAAAGAGTTACTTTTTTTCCTGTCCTGATTCCCTTAACTCTTGCCACATGGCTTGTCCCCACAGGGGTCAGTGGCTTACCATCCACCATTGATATTTCCAAGTAGAGATCCAAAGGGTTAAACCTTTGCACACAGCCCAGCTGTCCATACAGATGGTTAATGGCCCAGGATCACTTTTTAGCACCATCCATACTGCTTTTAATTCAACTCATTGGCTACTTTTCCCTAAACCATTTTCATACCACATGGTATCTGTTAAGGGCTGGATGGCAACAGCCATCCATGATGCTGAAGGGCCCATGCTGGAGCCATCTGTGTACAAGCTTGCTCTGCAATTGGTCCCTGTCCTTCATGAAATGGTGTGGCCTCTACTTCCAAGGGTAGGGGTTGTATCAAGGTCTCCTCCACTACTTCCACTAGTCCTAACACAGTTTGTAACTCATTAGATAGAGCACTCATTGACAGAGTGCTTCTTTGTTCTATAAATGCTTCCCATTTTGGCAGAGTAGGAGTTTGAGCTACACTTGTTTTGGGGGTGGTTGTCCACATGCACAACCAACCCAGTATAGGGTATATCATCCTTACTAGGACTTTGGCAGTTCCTGAAGTGATAGCTTCAGGAGCCATCAAGGCAGAATACCTAGCTGCTAACTGTTTCTCTATCAGGGAATAATGCACTTCATCGCCCTAACAGAGCTGAGACCAGAATCCTATAGGTATTCGGAATCAGTCTAGTCTTTGCCACATACCCCATTCTGACCCATATTGGGTTATATATGCATCTAGTTCAAAAGGCTTAGTGGGATCAGCCACTTGTAAAGCTTGCACTTGTTGTATTGCCCTCTTTGTAGCATGGCAAGCCCATTCTACTTCCTCAGTCCAATCCCAAGGAGCACCTTTCTTTGTTAGTGCATACAGCTGGTATGCCATTTGGGCCATATGGGGTACAAAAGCTCTCCAATATCCCAAAAGTCCCAAATAGGTCTGTAGCTGAGCTACTGTTGTGGGCTGAGTGTATGCCTGTTCTTATCTGCAATAGCTTCTGGGATGACTCATGTCTTACCTGACCAAACAACTCCCAAGAATTTGACAGACAGCCCAGGTCCTTGCACTTTGGATATGTTCACAGCCCACCCACATTATTCCAAATGGCCTAGCAGCATTGGAGCCACCTTGGTTAAATCTGCAAGAGAATCAGAGGTTAGTAAGACATCATCTGTATAATGAAACTTTGTAATCATGCTGGGCTTAGTCCACTTGGCTAAGTCCCCAGCCATTAAACTATGACAGATGGTTGGGCTATGCAGGTAGCCTTGGGGCAACACTTGAAAAGTCCATTGTCTTCCTTTCCAGGTGAAAACAAACTGATCTTGGCTATCAGCTGAGATTAGGATGGAGAAAAAAGCATTTGCAAGGTCCAGTACATAATGATAAGTTCCTAGCTGAGTCATCAGCTGATCCATCAAGTCACAAACCAAAGGCACAGCCACATGCAAAGGAGGCACTACTTTGTTCAGTTCTCGATAATCCACAGTCATCCTCCAGGTACCATCAGGTTTTTTCACTGGCCCTACCAGGGCATTAAATGGGCTATGCACTGGATGAATAATGCCAACTTTTCCTAACTCCAATATAGAGGCACCTATCTCTGTATGTCCTCCTGGCAGGCAATACTGTTTCACACTGACTCCACGTCTTGGCTTGGGTAATACCTGTGGGTTATGTTTAGCATGTCTCCGCAACACAGGCTTTACTGTCCATATCCACAGTCAGAATTCTCTAACCATTGTTTGTGGGTGTAACCCATAAAGTATATCTATACTCAAGATGTATTCAGCTATTGGGGATATGTACATAGTATATACAAGAGGAGGCAATCATCCTAGTCCCAGCAGCAAAGACACAGCTTTGACTTTAACAGAATGTCCTCCATAGCCATCAACATTCACTATGGCCCCCAGAAACTTGTCTGGGTTGCCATGTATCAGGGTACATTCTGTGCCAGTATCCACACATGCCAATGCATGCTGCACATTTGTCTCTGACCAGTGTATTGCCAGTTCAATGTGAGGCCTCCAGTCCTCATCTGCCCCCAAAAGGTAAGCACCTCAGCCTGCTGCTTAACCAAAGGAGAATACTCCATCCACCTCTGTGGAAGTAGCCATAAAATATTTCAGATTCACTGGGAATACCTTGTAATTTGCCTCTTTGGGAAGTTTGGTGTAATGCTCTTCAGGGCGCAATTGTTGCCACGAGGTGAATAGGAGCACATTTGGTTACTGGTCAATTTTTCCCTATTTACTCCTGCCATAAGCAAGTCAAACCACATCTGCGTATAGCTGGTCTTGCTCGGTCCCTTCTGGGCAACACTCAGCATTTTGGGGGGGACTTAGCCTTCACCACCTTTTGGACTCCCTTTGTTTGTCTCCTCCCCTCTGCTTTGCCCAGGCTGGCCATCATGATCATTACTTCATGTATAGGATAACAAATGTATGGGGTCAATATGGTCATCAGTGACCCAAAGGACATTGAAGGACATTGATGGGGCATTTTGCAGCGCTACATCTCTCATGCTGCCCGTAAAATGTTCATCATCTGGGCCACAGATGTTCACATTAAACATGGACTGTCACATCCCCATCTCATGAATTATTTGAACCAGCTCGGCACACATGTGCCACCTATTCACAGTTTCTGGCAGTCAGTTCTCCAGCATTTGTCCACACAGTTCAGATGGCTGCATTTACCTATTCCATCAAGGAGTGGTTATTCTGTCCCTGTGCATATCTGTGGCTATTCTGTAACCACTGCCACAGGGATGGGTGCATGATGGTTGAGGCTAACTTTTCCATCTCATCACCAGAGCACATCCTGCTATCCACCTCTAGGTCCCATAATCACAGCAGCCAAGCAGCTAGGGGTTCACCCTGTTTCTAGCAAAACTTTTTCCCCAAGTCAACCAACTCAGCTTGAGTATAGGGGACATAAGTAGTAAATTGGGTCACTTGTGGGATGCCTACTGGTTGTCTACCCAGTTCCACAGGCTGCTCATGCTTCAATTTGTGATGCACAACAGGTCATGTCAGGAGATGTACAGGTTCCCCCAACTCATCATTGGGTTCATCATCATCCCCAGTGTTGAAAGCAAGAGTGACCTATTGCTGTACTTTAGCCTCTAGAACAAGTGTTCCAACATGTCTGCTTTGTGCTGCAAATCTTGAAGCCATGCTGCTTTGTGGTGTGCCTGGTCCATGTTGACTCATAGTACAGTGAGCAACAGCCAGACCCCAAACAACAGGAAAGCAGCCACTAGGTACCACATGCTAGAGTGTAGCCACATTTCCTCCTCCTCCCGAGAGGCTAGTGGCTCTCTTACCTGCTGGGAATCCTGCCACCAACAACACCTATAGTTGGGTTGGATCACAGGCCCCTCTGCCCCATCCTGTGCAAATCATGAGTCAGGTAGTTGAAAAAAGATTCTGGCAGTCGATGGCAGGGTAGACATGCTTTATTCTGATGGGAGTTCTGCCAGCCAGCAGTTCAGAGCCATTATCTTTTATACCTATCTTTTATACCTAAATAGTGGCAACAAGCACAGTTACACTACTCTTATATAACTTGTTTACAATGGATGTGCTGAATCATACCCAACTGGATATGAGATGAGGGAGCCTGACTATACCGTCTCCATTTTCCTCACGCCATCTGATGAGGAGTCAGAGTTAGTGATTGGGAAGTTCTCAGTTTCATTTGCCCAATTTGTTCAAGTTCACCACTGGTAATGAAGGGTTTTTTTTTTTTATCAGAAAAATACATCAAAGCTAATCTAAGACAAGAGATTAATATTAATAAGATTCAATTTTCTTTTTTTATTTCTTTTTATGGGTTCTTTCAGGTAAAGATGCATATACACACATACAATTGCCTGAATATCAAATACATGTGAATTAGCATATCAGAACATTTCTATCATATGTGTGATTCTTTCTATAGTCACATATTCACCCAGGAACCTAGATCATTAGTTTTAGAATCATGAAAATCTCTTTTCTACTAGCATAGTCCCTCACAGTAGTTTTGGATATACCCATTCTACTATATAACTAATATACTCTCTGCTTATGCACACATGAGCACACACTGACACATTTTGAAAGCATTTTTATTTGAGGTTATAGAAAGATGTTAATAAAGAGATAAGTTATGAAATAATTGAATGGGCAAATTATTGATAATGTTAAATATTTTACAAAATGCTGCATTTTCTTCCTCGGTGCATTCAAGTATTAATTAAATTTTTTATTTTTAATCAGAGAAAGCAAAGAGGGGCAGAAGGGTTAGGCATGGGGGACTTGAGATCACCGGCCTGAAATCTGAAGAAATTAGTGTGCTGTGTGCTTCTACAGTTGCAGTCAGGCTAAGACCCAGAAAATTACAGCTGTATACCCCAATACAATGAAACACATGTAAAGAAAATCTCTACTCTTATTCTGTGGCTTTACTCTCATTCACACGTTGTCAATGTAGCTATCTTTTATTCTCTTACATTCTCTTCTGTCCTCCTTCCAGAAATCACTAACAATAATTATTTCTAAGCTATAAGTTCATGTAGTAGGACTTCAAAAAAAACTGCTCTCTACCAATTCCTCTGCTACCAATATTTAAACATAAAGAAAGCCTGAAAGCTTGGTCCACTTAGAATAGAATATTCTTTTCAATTCTAACCAAATTTTTGTTTTTTTACACTAAAATCACATGAGAAATGAAACTGTATATTTATAATATACGGACATTTAGGTAATTTATTTTGAAAAAAATAAGTAATTTATTTATAACAATAACAAATTATAATCGCACCAGCATTATAGTTTTTTTTTTTTTTTTCTTTTTCTTTTTCTTTTTTTTTTTTTTTAAATTTTATTTTGTCGATATACATTGTGGCTGATTATTGCTCCCCATCACCAAAACCGCCCTCCCTTCTCCCTCCCCCCCTCCCCCCAACAATGTCCTTTCTGTTTGCTTGTCGTATCAACTTCAAATAATTGTGGTTGTTATATCTTCTTCCCCCCCCCAGGTTTGTGTGTGTGTGTGTGTGTGTGTGTGAATTTATATATTAATTTTTAGCTCCCACCAATAAGTGAGAACATGTGGTATTTCTCTTTCTGTGCCTGACTTGTTTCACTTAATATAATTCTCTCAAGGTCCATCCATGTTGTTGCAAATGGCAGTATTTCATTCGTTTTTATAGCTGAGTAGTATTCCATAGTTTTTTTTTAAATACTATATACAACCTCATTTTTTATAATAATCCCTTGAGACTTGAAGTAATTGCCAAAAATATATTGGCCTAGTCTATCTTTTAAAAATACTTTCTTACTAAATGATAGCATATAGATGATAAATTGAATAGCCTGGATATTCAGCTATTCTGAATTATCATTTTCTCGAGTTGAATTAATTTTTTTTTTAGAAAAATAATGCTGCTTCTAGGGCATGTTCTCTTGCATACCTATGGCAATATATGAATTAAGAAAAACAATCTCTCTCATGGGAAACAGAACAGACTCAGAAACTGATTTGGAAAATGTTCAAGGAATGTTTACTCACTGCACCATCAGGAGATAAAATGATTTAGAAATCAAGATAAGAAAAAGCTCTCTGCTCTGCCATTTTCTGCCATGTGAGACCCCTGGTTCACTGTTGCCACCAAGGCCTTCATCAAATGTGTTCCCTGGACTTTGGATTTCCCAGCCTCTGAAACTGATGCAGAATTCATGGATATGGAGGCCTGACTGATGAATTAATGCCGAGGTACAATGACACCACTTGAACAACTCTACATTAACACATAATAATGTACAAAAGGTTATCTTGAGGAATCAAATTACAGTCCATGTGAGTGGAGCCCTAGCTT
Organism: Cynocephalus volans; assembly: GCF_027409185.1. NCBI lineage: Eukaryota > Metazoa > Chordata > Mammalia > Dermoptera > Cynocephalidae > Cynocephalus > Cynocephalus volans. The sequence goes on from NC_084478.1 coordinate 96,193,337, forward strand.
CTCAGGCAGACCTGATGTCTCCAGCTGAAGAATTTTCTGTATCTGAAGGGAAGGTGAGAAGCAGGAATTTCCACATACACACAGTGATTGTAATTTAACTTTCCAGATGCCACTAAGATGAGCTCTACAGAGAGAATGTTGAGGTATTTCTGGACCCAGCTGTGTGACAGCTGAGCTAGGAAATACCTGAAGTTACAGTATGAGCACTCAACTGATTCTCTAGTACCTTAATTCAGAGAGAAAACAGATTCTCATTGTCAAGTCCCCACTGGCTCTGAACGGAACCTTGTTTATCTACACTGATAGAGTTTGGATGTGTTGCTCCTGCCAAAACTCATGTGGAAATCTGATCCCCAACGTGGCAGTGCTGGAAATTGTTTGAGTCATGAGGCCGGATCCCTCATGAATGGATTAATGCTCTCCCTGGGGGAGGAGAGGTAGTGTGTTCTCCTCAGTTAGTTCCTGCAAGAGCTGGTTGTTTAAAAGACCCTGGCACCTTCTCTCTCCCTCTCGCTCATGCTTCCTCTCACCATATGATCTTCTTTTACTTGCCAGCTGCCTGCCACTTTCAGCCATGAGTAGAAGCAGCCTGAGGCCCATGCCAGATGCAGCTGTCCAGAATCATGCCAAATAAACTTCTGTTCTTTATAAACTTGGTCTCAAGTATTTCCATTATAGCAACACAAATAGACTGATTGATATAGAAAATTGGTACCAAGGAGTGGGGTGTTGCTATACAGATACCTGAAAATGTGGATACAGCTTTGGAACTGGGTATTAGGCAAAGGTTGGGGGAGTTTGGAAGACTTAGAAGAAGACAAAAAGATGAGAGAAAGTTTGGAACATTTTAGAGATTGGTTAAATGGTTGTGATCAGAATGTTGATAGAAACATGGACAGTAAAGACTGTGCACATGATGAGGTCTCAGATAGAAATGAGGAACTTATTGGCAATTGGACTAAAGATAACCCTTGCTACACCATAGCAAGGAAATTGGCTGCACTGTGTCCATGCCCTTGGACTTTGTGGAAGGTGGGACTTAAGAGTTATGAACCAGAATGTTAGGTGGAAGGAATTTCTAAGCAGCAAAGCATTAAGGAACCTGCATGGTTACTTTTAACAGCCTACTCTGAATTATGGTGGCAAAGGCATGATGTAAAGCCAGAATTTAAAAGGGAAGCAGAGTGTAAAGATTTGGAAAATTTGCAGCCTGGCCAGGTGCTAGAGAAGCAGAGAGCAGGAAAAAAATGCAAGGGTGAAGCAAATAAACTGGTTTCTAAAGACATTATCTTGGCAGTGAGGCAGCCAGATCCTAATAGCCAAGATAATGAGAGAAAAGCCCTGAAGGCATTGCAGAAGTCTAGAATGGTGCCCCTTCCATCACAGACCCTGAGGCCTAGAAGGATTGAGTTGTCCTGGAGGACAGACCTGGGGCACAGCTGCCCTTGGGAACCAGCTCCCAACATCCCAGCTGCTCTGGCTGGAGCAGACCTGCCTCAAGTGGCCCCAAGTGTGGTTTGTGCAGAAGCTCTGGGATGGTTGGTAGGGCAAGATTGGGTCTATTCTCTTTATTATAACCAAAACAATAAATGCTATCAAAACCTCACTTTGAGTTCTAGTGCCTGACATTTAGGTTCAATAAATGGTAGCTACTATTATCAAAGTTTATGATGAGTCATATTTGTATTTCTACAAATAATTTCACTCTTGCCTTTTTTTTATCTCATGGCTACAATGACACATATAATTAATTTTCCAAATTGAGAATTATTTTCTAAAAGCTTTATACTGTATATATACAAAAATGTTATGAACACAATGATCTCAATGTGTAACGTTTTTTTTTCTTAATTTTTGAAAGTTATTTTCACATACATATTCCCAATTTTTAAAATAAATAATGACTTCTGCAAACATATTTCAAAAATATAAGATGTTTGTATGCTGTTGTGCATTTATTTAAGGTAATTTGGGCATGTACAACTAGATATATAGAGATAGATAGATACCTATGTATAGCAATAGTCTGCAAGAATTAGAACTAATATATATTGACACATATATGTGTCTATATATAGACAGAACTAATATATAGAGACACATATATGTATATCTATGAATAGATAAATATAGATATAGATTTATGAGAGGGGGTTTATTAGGAAAATTGATTCATATGATTATGGAGGCTGAGAAGTCCCATGATAGGCTGTCTGGAAGCTGGAGAACCGGGAGAACTAGTAGTGTGTCTCAGTCCAAATCCAAAGGCCTCAGAACCAGGGAAGCCAATGGTGTAACTCTCAGTCCAAGGCCAAAGGCTTGAGGACCCAGAGTGCTACTAGTGCAAGTCCCAGAGTCTGAAGGCTGAAGAACCAGGAGTTCTGATGTCCACGGGCAGAAGAAGGTGTCTCAGATCCAAAAGGGAGAGAGAGAGTGAATTTGCCATCCCTCTGCCTTTTTTTTCTGTGTACTCAGTAGATTGTATGGTGCCTACCCACACTGGGTGAGGATGGATCTTCCTAAGTCAGTTCACTGATTCAAATGCCAGTCTCTTCTGGAAACATCCTGTATTAGTCCGTTTGTGTTGCTATAACAAAATTCCTGAGACTGGGTAATGTATGAACAGAGGTTTATTTGGCCTACAATTCTGGACCAGCTGCATCTGGCATGGGCCTTGGGCTGCTTCTACTCATGGTGGAAAGCAGCAGGCAACCAGTGGGTACAAGCAGATTTCATGGCGAGAGGAAGCAAGAGAGGAGGACCCAGGGTCTTTTAAACAGCCAGCTCTTGTGAGAACTCACTCACTACCCCTCCTCCCCCAAGGAAAGCATTAATCCATTTATGAAGGATCCACCCCCATGACTCAAATATCTTCCAGCACTGCCACATTGGGGATCAGATTTCCACATGAGTTTTGGCAGGGAAAACACATCCAAACTCTATCACACCCTCATAGACATACTCAGAAATAATGCTTTATCAGCTCTCTGTGTATCCCTTAATCCAGGCAGGGTGACACCTGAATGTAACCATCACAAGAATCAAGAATCCTCAAAGTCAGTATCTAGACACAGAAACACTCAGAAATCAAACCTAAAATGGTCCAGGCTACTGAGGTCACTATATTTTAATCCCTTGTGCATAAAAGTATGAGAATAACCTTATAACACATCGAGACATTTCACCAATGAAAACTCACTTATAATAACCTTTATGTTATTTAATAATGCCATTATGCTATTTAACAAAGCCACTACATGCTCCATGCATGAATCAGTATATCAGATACCTCTTGTTCCCCAAGTCACATCCTTTCAGCTAAACTTTTACTTCTCCTACTGCTTAGGAAACCACTACTTAGGCAACAAGCTTCATGCAGGTGTAAACTGACAGCATCACTTTTTGGCTGAACTATGTGTCTCACATTTTGTTCTAGGGTTTGACTAAAAGCTACGGTAAGGGATGCCTGCAAAAGCCTGCTCAGCACTTTCACGTGCTCAAACCTGGAAGAATGAAGTAGTATCCCATAGTGGATAAGATCCCGAGTATATATACTCCTTTCTTCCACCTCTCAGGAGGACAATTCTCAAGCACGATCTGCCCAGCTCCTTTGCCCACAGCAGTCATCAGCTCAGTAATGCACCCTGGTATTGGCTTTCTCTCTTTCCATAATCCACTCTTTCGTATCTTCCAGTCTAGTTCCCTTGGATCATTTTCAAGAATAATCAGCCTGGACACAAATTCTTATTCTCTGCTTTTTGTGTGAATACAAGACTAGACAGTGATGATGACTCTAAAATATATGTAGCCACTGCAGATACCTGGAATATGCTGAATTTCACCAATAAAATCTCATTTATAACATCTAGTATGCTAATTAAGAAAACCTCCTATGTTAATCAGAGATAACAATAATGAAAGCACTTAGAGTGGCTACCTGTATAGTGTGTTCTTTTATAAAAATGATAGCTAAACATCCCTAGAGTGTGCATTCCTGAAGAGGGTGATTAGGAAATCCAAGGCTGTTGTTCAAAATTAATTCACAGAAGTATAACACACTATGAATGTTGAAGTGATTGAAAATAAATTACACACCATATAGCATATATTTGATTTGCTTCAATTCTTTAGAGTTCCCATTTATATTATTTTGAAAACTAATTCCCAAACTTATTTACGGCCTGATCAGGGCGTTCTAAATTTTGTTTTCCAAAAGAAGGTGAAGGTTCTGGGACTCTGTATAATTGGTATATCTTTATAACAAAAACACTCGATCAAAAATGATTAATCCAACTTTGGGGATTCTGCTTGGGACTAAATGAGATCAAGAGTTAAGAAAATTGTAAGGAGAGGTTACATTTAACAGATGAGAAAAATGACAGAAAGGGTATACTAAGACAGATCTACATACACTTATTTCTTATTATACTCCAGAGTTTGTATGAGTACATTCCTTAGACCACCTACATCAAAATCATCTAGGATATTATAAAACATATATAGATTCCTAGTCTATACAACAGGCACATTGAATCAGAATCTGAGAGAATGTAAGACAGAAATTGTTATTTTTTTAACAAGCTGCCCAGATGATGAATGTATACCTGTTTGAGAATCATGATAATACAGGGTACATGAATATTGAAAATTAGCCCTTGGTTTTAAAAGTTCTGCTTTTTCTCTTCATGCTTTATCTTGCTTTTTGTCTCATCTTTAATGGATCCATAACTTAGGAGTGCTATCACTCTGGTTTATCATAACTATAGTTGTCACTTACCTATATCAGCCTTTTATCTATATCAGCCCCAAGTTTAAGGAATACCACATATCCCCTCTTCCAAAATCACACCACTTCCTTACCAACCGAAGCCTCTGCTGGGAGCTGCAAAGCTAACGATTAGAATAATTATTTAAGGACCCTCTGGTGATTTACACTTCAATTAGTTTAATGTATGACATTGCTTGAAAGAGTTAATTTATTTGATTAAACGTTGTTGCTAATTTTCAGAAAGAAGGGCCACAAGGGTGTGAGACACTGGGAAATTTCAAAGGAGAGGAACAAAAGGAAGGAAAGGTCTAAAACATTGTATTACGACATATGAAGAGCCAGAGGAATCATGAGATCACAAAACGTCCCTGTATGGTTATATTTGTGCCAAAAAGCCAAGGAAATATGAGAGTGAGAACCACCGAAAGAGAGGATAAAAACAAAACAAAATTTGCTTGATTCAAAGTTGTTGATATTACTAAGGAACCTACCATATTTAAAATGCTTACTCAGCTTTATGTAGCCCTACCTTTTGTCTTCATTTTGAACGTAGACAAGTTTTCTAGCTGTTTAAAGTATTTTGGATAGTTCTGTGCATTTGTAATTTAAACTTGACAGTTTCAAATGTGAGCTTGGAAAAGATAACTATGATAATGTACCAAAATGATCTATTATGTTCAGGGCCATACAAAATCGTCAAATTAACCTTTGTAAATGCCAAACATTACTGTTTTAGATTAGATTACATTGTGCTTGTAGGATAGTTCAATTGAATGGCAGGTAAAATCAGGCATTAAGGTTTATACACCATTGCAATCTGTTATCTTCAAGAGGTTCAGAAAAGCTTTATATTTCTCTCTTTATGGGGAAAAATATCAAACTTATTTAAAGAGACATTGAGAACTCTCAATAGCACATTTCAAGCCAGAAATATGATATGCTTCTTGCTGATAAAATAACTCCTAAAAGTACCATACCCTCTTGGAAATCTCAGCTTATACACATATATACACCAGTGTTTTTCTTTCTGAAAATTATTATGTAGCACAATTTAGAAACACTGATAAGGAAAAGTGTCTGTTTAGGCACATTATGCTTCTATAATTGATATTCTATGTACTTCAAGATGTTAAAATTAATGATTGATTAATGATTTGTTTCTTCCTAACTACTTGTAGCAACTAAAGGAAGATTCGGAGTGGGATTTGAATCCCTGAACTAAAGAAACATAAGATTAGCTCACTGCCATGGAGAAATTTACAATGAAGTTTGTGACAGGAGACAGGCACATATAAATTAAACTGAGTGAAACAGACAAAAGCATATGACCATGAGCAATTTTTTGTAGCATGCTCAAGTACTAGAAGAGGTCAGAGAAGGAGCCAAGGGGTCTGTGGTAGTCATAGCAAGCTTTATAGAAGAGATCTGGCTTAAGCCCAACCTTAATGGATGGGTGACACTTGAGTAGGAGAGAAAGAGTTGGCATACTGGGCAAGAACAGCATGAATGAGGCTGTAGAGTCATGATACGTGTGCTATGTTGTTCTGAGAAACAACAGGGAGGCAAAGTGGGACTATTCAATGGTGAAGGGATTGTCATTTTCTTTCTTTTCCAACATCTGACAGAACCATCATCATTGTTACTCTAATGCCTTAGTACAACTCATTTTTAGTGAATATGGACTTAGTACAGGGACACAAAAATCTTAGAGTGAGAGAGAGAGAGACAGACACAGTCTAAGTAATATTGCTGCTCACTTTAAAAGGGCAGATGCAAAAGAAGGAAATTGGCTGAGGAATATTGATAATGCCAAAATGTCGTGACATTATTAAAATTAGAAATCTGGCTGGTACCACATGAGCATGCTATTGCAAATTATGACAAACCTCAAAGATTTTGACTTCTTACCTAATTACTCTGCAGCAAAATTAACTTGCCTCAGGAAACTTTTTTTTCCTAGTCTCCATTTCAAAGTATCACCCTATAATTTTTTCTTTATTTCATCATCAAATTTGTGAAAGCCTTTTACATTCTCTTGTTTTCCTTCAGTTGATTCTCAAACCACTGCAACCTACATTTGGTTCTCACCACAATAGTGAAAATTCTCTTAATTGAGTTTATGAGTGCATCCCGCCAAACTCAACTATATCTTCTTAATACTAATCTAAGTTGTTTGACACTGACAGAAATATGACTCTCTTGACCACCTGTCCGATTTTTTTTTTTTTTGGTGGCTGGCCTTTATGGGGATCTGAACTCTTGACCTTGGTGTTATCGAGACTGCACTATAACTGAGCACTTGTCCATTCTTAAACTCTCTCCTTGTTTGGCTGTTGTAACTTAGACCTTGTTTTCTTTCTACTGTTCTTTATTTGGTCATTAATTTTATTCTGCAGCCTGCTTTTATATGCTGTTATCATATATTTTATTCTCTGGGTAGTTTCATCACAAAATAAAAAATGTAATAATCACTATCTTAATAATTACATAACATAAACCTATTTGCCCAAGCAAGAAATTCTGAAATTAGCCTAACCCTTTTAATTAAGTCATTATGAAGTGTTATAAATTCTCACTCTAAAATGCTTCTCAAATCTACCCTCCCAGAGACCCTTATGTAAGGTTCTCATCATCTCTGGCCTGAATTAGCCAATGAACACTTCACTGATCCTCTGTTGTTTGTTTTTCTTCTATATACTTCTCAATGCTCCCCAAATTAAGTCTGATCATGTCATTCCTCTGATTATACTGCTTCAATCCCCACTGATGACAGGGATATTTTCAAATTTATTAGCATGTTTTCCAAGGTTCTTTCTGTCAGTATCTGTGTTTATTAATCCCTCCTCCTTGAAATATATTCTGCATTTAGCTGTTAAAAAACAAAAAGAAAAACATCCTCCACTGTTTTTCTCCCACCTCACTGGTTACTTCTGCTTAGTCTTTGCTTAGTCATTTTGATGGTCTTGTCTTTCTCATCTTCCTGACCAGAGAAATATCTCAGAATTCAGTCTTTGCATCTCTTTCTCTTCTCCAGCTATAAATTCCTGTGTCTTTAACTTCTGTCTTTCTTTATCCCAAGTCACATCTTAGCAAAATCCTTGCCACTAACTATTTAAGATGTTAGACCTTCTAGAAAGATAGGCATTTCAATAGGAGATTTTTGAAAATTAACATATTTTCAAATTTTACTCCCTTTACTGGGGCCATTTCAGGTACCACGTTAAATGACTAGAAGTCAAGTTCATACAGAGAACACTAAGTCTTTGCCAATAAAAGAGAAATAATATGTATTGATCACCTACTAGTAAATGTGCGTTGTAATAAATGGTTAACAGACACTAGCCTACCTAATCTTTTCGAAACAAGCATTTGATTTAGATCTTAGTGGGCTTTCACATACTATGTTCTTGCATTAAAATATAAAGGGGATTCTTCCTTTTTTTTTTTTCCTGAAACCAAGTCAACCTTATTTTGTCCAAGAATGATTCCCTAATCTTTTAGAAGGTTACTATTATTTTACAATAATTTACCCAACTTCTAAACAAGTGGTGAAATATAGGCACTGTTTATTAGTATAATGACTGATATAACAGTTTTGTGCAAAATCCAATTATGAATGCATATTACAGTCTCTCATAAGCTTGATGCTTGAGTTCACTTTTTAATTAATTAAAACTTTGTAGATGTTACATAAATTATAATGAACAATAAAATTTCTAATACTTTTAAACAACACTTTTAGAACCAATTGCTCTCCTACAGGGAGAAATGAGTATATTTTCTTCATCTGACAGTGAGGAAATTAAATTTCAGAGTTCTTGTAACTTGTTAAAATCATACAGCTGCTTAGTGGCAGAGTAAAGATTCTAATTCAGTCCTGTGTGACCTTAAAATCTAGTCTCTGTCTATTCTACTATACTATTGCGGCATAAGAAGTACAGCAGTAGCCTCATTATTTTTAGGTGGTGAATTTGAACCTTGCATAGGACAAAATACTTCCACTGCACAGAAATTACTTTAAAATCTATCCATTTATCTGTCTATTGATTCAACCATCCAACCAACCTTCCTTCTTTTCATCCATTATCAGTTCACCTATCTATTTATTTCAGAGGTACAGTATGCTCTAGTGTGGAAGATTTTAGTGATTTTGTTTAGCTAGGAAAAACTTTGGTCAAAGAAACTTTTATTCAAAAATTTTAAAATAAAATTGATTAAAACCAGAATGTGCCTGGTTGAAATTTGTGTTTGGATGTTTTAAAATAATTTATTCAATATAGTTATAAGTATATGTCAAAGTTTTATTTCAAACTTAAAAAGGGAGAGACCTAAAACAGGTCAATTAAAAGATAATTTCCAGGTATGGACATGTTATAGAAAAAGAGAATGGTTTTTAAAAAAACTGTGAAATTGAACACAAGGAAAACAATTTCTGTTCAGAGGTCATGTTGGGCTGGATCACAAACCCTTCTACCCATTCCTGTGCAGGTCCTGAGTCAGGTAAGCAAAAGAAAAACTGAGCAATCTCTGGCAAAGTGAGCATGCTTTATTTTTAGACGTGAGCTCTGCCAACCAGAGGTTAAGAGCAGCTGCCTTCCATACCAAAGTAGCACACCAAAGTGGCAACGAGTCAAGGGGTACATGGGCACACAAGTGCACTAACTCTACCCTTACGTAACTTATTCACAACAGATGTGCTGAATCATACCCAGCTGGATATGAGGCGAGGGGGCCTGACCATACCAACTCCACTTTTCTTAGGTCAATTGATGGCCAACTGACATTAAGCTGATAGTCAGCCAGGTGAGGCAAAAACCAGCAAATTCATCCATTCACATTAGCAGGGACTGAGGCAAAAATACACACGGAGGTTCACATAGCATATGTCTAAATATTTAAGTTACAAATCAAGCTATTTAACAAAACATCTCATCAAAATATACTTTTACAAAGGCCTGGAAGGCCAGAATCTAGCTCAGAATTCTCAGATTCCTTGGAGTTCTTACCAAAAGGCAGCAATTCCAGGACAGCTGTCATACAACCTGTCTCTCATTTCTTCATACCCCTGGCTTCTCTGAACTGTACTTCAAGGAGTCTTGCTTGCGGGTGGACATCCCAGCTTGGACCTCTAAGCTCTCTCCACACCTCCACCTTTGCCTTCAGCTGCCTCATGGCTAAATCTCAGAACTAATGTTGTGTACATGAGCACATGTCCTACCTTAGTTAGATGGACCCAGGGAGAAAAAGCTCATGCAAACTTTGAGATCAGGCTCAGGGAGAAAAAGCTCATGCAAACTTTGAGATCAGGCTCAGAGCTATTTGGGCAAAGAATATCTCAGTTTTCAGTTGCAGGGAAGGAAAGATTTTTCCTCTAGTCTCTGAGGGTTTGATAACTGAGTCTATGAAATAAACTAATAATAGGCAGATTAACAGGAGAAAAGGTGTACATATTTATTACATACACAGGGGCATCACACATGCTCGCTTCGGCAGCACATACACAGGGGCATCACAGGAAAGAAAAGTGAATACCCCAAAATCCAGTGAGATCTAGAAGAGTATATATAGGCATACTTCAGAGATATTGTGAGTTCAGTTCCAAACAAGTGCAATAAAGTGAATGTTGCAATAAAGCAAGTCACACGAATGTCTCAGTTTCCCAGTGAATATAAAAATTATGTTTACACTATACTGTAGTCTATTAAGTGTGCAATAGTATTATGTCTAAAAAAATAATGGAGATACTTTATGTAATGGATTGAATTATGTCCCCCAAAACTCACTGAAGCTAGAATTGTGTCCCCCAAGTTTTATGTATTAGAAACTTTGTCCCCAATGTGACTGTTAAGAGGGTGGGAAATCCTATTATGGTAACTGAAAGGTGGAGCCTCAAAGAGGTGATTAGATTGTAGGATCATGCCTTAGGGAATGGATTAAAAGTGGTGGTCAGGGACCTGGTTCTGAGGGCTTTAAAAAGAGAGTGAATGAGAAGCTCTCTCTCTTGCTCTCTCTGCTCTCTCTTCTTCTACCATCTAGCAATCTGAGACCCCAGTCTGTCACCACCACCAGATTGATTTTGGAATTCCCAGCCTCAGAAGCTTTAAGCAATAAGTTTCATTTTCTTATAAATTACCCAACTTCATGTATTTTGTAAGAAGCAACAAAAACGGACTAATACACTTTAATTAAAAAAATAATTTATTGCTAAAAAATCGCAACAATTATCTGAGACTTCAGTGAAAATGGCACTGATAGACTTGCTCAACACAGGGCTGTCACAAATATTCAATTTGTTAATACAATATTTGCGAAGCACAATACAACAAGGTATGCCTGTACCCTCTTCATAAGGGAGAAGACAAAGGAGATGTAGGCAACTTAGAGGAGAATAAATGATTTGGGGGAAAGATGAAGGGGCCTTTAGAAGAATAGATGATAGTTTGCAACAGTTTGTCTGGGTGTAGTGCCAACTTCTAGTCTTCCTTTCTTGGGATAAGTGTAAATCTTCCCAGGCTGATCAAAACCCTAGGGAGGGGATTGGTGATAATTGAGTTCCTTTTGGAGAATCTGTATTCAGGCAGATAAGAGGAGGTCAGAGAAACATCTCCCTAAATCTGCTGTCTCCTAAGTGCCCTCAGTGCAAAGTAATCAGCATATTAAAGTGGCATATTCTGAGGTGGCACTCCTTTTATTTTTTGAATTTTTTTAATTTTATTTTATTTTGATAAAATTAAATAAATCAACAATCAATAATAAATTGATTGTTGATTGTTATACCCCAGTACTGAAACCTCCCTCCCTCCTCCCTCTCCCCCGTCCCTCCCAACAACCTCCTTTCTGTTTGCTTGTCATATCAACTTCAAGGAATTGTAACTGGTGTGTCTTCTTCCCTCCCCCCCGCCTCAGGTTGTTTGTATATTTATTTATTTATTCTTAGCTCACACAAATAAGTGAGAACATATGATATTTCTCTTTCTGTGCCTGAATAGTTTCACTTAATATAATTCTCTCTAGATCCATCCATGTTGTTGCAAATGGCAGTATTTCATTCTTTTTTATAGCAGAGTAGTATTCCATTGTGTAGATGTACCACAATTTCCTTATCCACTCATCTGATGATGGGCATTTGGGCTGGTTCCAACTCTTAACTAATTGTAAAGAGTGCTGCAATGAACACTGGAGAACAGGTATACCTTCGACTTGATGATTTCCATTGCTCTGGGTATATTCCCAGCAGTGGTATAGCTGGGTCATATGGTAGATCTATCTGCAATTGTTTGGGAACCTCCATAACATTTTCCATAGAGGCTGCACCATTTTGCAGTCCCACCAACAATGTACGAGAGTTCCATTTTCTCCACAACCTCGCCAGTATTTATCATTCCCAGTCTTTTGGATATTAGCCATCCTAACTGGGGTGAGATGATATCTCAGTGTGGTTTTCATTTGCATTTCCCGAATGCTGAGTGATGTTGAGCATTTTTCCATGTGTCTGTTGGCCATTCATAAATCTTCGTATGAGAAATGCCTGTTTACCTCTTTTGTCCACTTTTGAATTGGGTTACTTGTTTTTTTGTTGTAAAGTTGTTTGAGTTCCTTGTATATTCTGGATATTAATCCTATGCCAGATGTATATTTTGCAAATATTTTCTCCAACTCTGTTTATTGTCTTTTAACTCTGGTAATTGTTCTGTTTCCCGTACAGAAGCTTTTTAGTTTGATATAATCTCATTTGTTTATTTTTCGTTTGGTTGCCTGTGCTTTTGGGGTGATATTAATGAAGTCTGTGCCCAGTCCTACGTCCTGAAGTGTTTCTCCTATGTTTTCTTTGAGAAGTTTTATTTTTTCAGGGTGTATATTTAATTCTTTAATCCATTTTGAGTTGATTTTGGTATATGGTGAGAGGTATGGGTCTAGTTTCATTTTCCACAATATTGATATCCAGTTATCCCAACAACATTTGCTGAAGAGGCAGCCACTTCCCCACTGTATAGGCTTGGTGCATTTGTCAAAGATCAGATGATCGTAGGTGTGTGGGTTGATTTCTGGATTCTCTATTCTATTCCATTGATCAGTGTGTCTGTTTTTATGTCAGTACCATGCTGTTTTGGTTATTATAGCTTTGCAGCATAGTTTAAAGTTAGGTAGTGCTATGCCTCCAACTTTATATTTTTTGCTCAGAATTGCTTTGGCTATGGGTGGTCTTTTGTTATTCCATATAAATGTCTAGATAGTGTTTTCTATTTCTGAGAAAAATGCCATTGCAATTTTGAAGGGGATTGCATTGAATTTGTATATCACTTTGGTTAGTATGGACATTTTCACAAAGTTGATTCTTCCAATCCAAGCACATGGGATATCTTTCCATCTTCTTGTGTCCACTTTAATTTCTCTCAGCAGTGGTTTGCTGTTGTCATTATAGAGATTATTCAAATCCTTGGTTAACTCTATTCCTAAGTATTTTATTTTTTTGGTGGCTATTGTAAATGGGCAAGCTCTCTTTATTTCCCTTTCTGCATGTTTACTATTGGAGAATGGAAATGCTAATGATTTTTGTGTGTTGATTTTATATCTTGCTACTTTGCTGAAATCAATTATCAATTCCAAGAGTTTTTGTGTAGAGGATTTAGGCTGCTCGATATATAGGATCATGTCATCTGCAAACAGGGACAGTTTGATTTCATCTTTTCCAATCTGGATGCCTTTTATTTCCTTCTCTTCTCTGATTGCTCTGGCGAGTACTTCCAACACTATGTTGAATAGGAGTGGTGAGAGTAGGCATCCTTGTCTAGTTCCTATTCTTAAAGAAAAAGCTTTCAGCTTTTCCCCATTCAAGATGATATTGGCAGTGGGTTTATCATATATGGCTTTAACTATATTGAGATACATTCCATCTATACCTAACTTATTGAGGGTCTTTGTCATGAATGAATGTTGAATTTTATCAAGTGCTTTTTCAGCATTAATAGAGATGATCATATGGTCCTTGTGTTTGATTTTATTGATATGTTGTATCACATTTATTAATTTGCATATGTTGAAACAACCTTGTATCCCTGGGATGAATCCCACTTGATCATGATGTATAATTTTGTGTATGTATTGCTGTATTGCTGTATTCTGTTAGCTAGTATTTTATTGAGGATTTTTGCATCTATATTCATCAAGGATATGGGCCTGCAGTTTTCTTTTTTAGTTGTATCTTTACCTGGTTTTGGTGTCAGAGTGATGTTTGCTTCATAGAATGAGTTTGGGAGAATTGCCTCTGTTTCAATCTTTTGGAATAGTTTGTAGAGAATTGGTGTTATTTCCTCTTTGGATGTTTGGTAGAATTCTGCTGTGAATCCATCTGGTCCTGGGCTTTTCTTGTTGGGAGCCTTCTGATAAAACCTTCAATCTCTTTTATTGTTACTGGTCTGTTCAGATTTTCTACATCTTCTTGGCTCAGTTTTGGTAGCTTGTGTGTGTGCAGAAATTTATCCATTTCCTCCAGATTTTCAAATTTGTTGGCATATAGTTGTTTATAGTAGTCTAGAATGATTCCTTGTATTTCAGAGCTATCAGTTGTAATATCACCTTTTTTATTTCTAATTTTTGTTATTTGGATCTTCTCTCTTCTTTTAGTTAGTCATGCTAAAGTTTTGTCAATTTTATTTATCTTTTCAAAATCCAAATTTTTGATTTCATTCATCTTTTGTATCATTTTTTGGGTTTCAATTTCATTAAGTTCTGCTCTGATCTTAATGATTTCTTTCTGCCGGTTAAATTTGGGTTTGGATTATTCTTTTTTTTCTAGCACTTTAAGGTGAAGTGTTAGGTTGTTCACTTGCCATCTTTCCATTCTTCTCAAGTAAGCATTTCATGTGATAAATTTCCCCTTAGTACTGCTTTTGTAGTATTCCACAGGTTTAGGTATAATGTATCATTGTTTTGACTAGTTACCATAAATTTCTGATTTCTGTTTGATTTCTTCTTGGACCCATATATCATTAAGTAGAATGCTGTTTAATTTCCATGTGTTCATATAGTTTCCAGAATTTCCTTTGTTATTGATTTCTAATTTTAATCCATTGTGGTCTGAAAAAATACGTGGGATAATTCCAATTTTATTTGAATTTGTTGAGACTTGATTTGTGACCTAGCATGTGATCTATGCTGGAGAATGATCGATGTGCTGATGTGAATAATGTATATTCTGAGGTTGTTAGATGGAATGTTCTGTAGATATCTGCCAAGTCCAATCGGTCTAGAGTGTTGTTTTGATCTTGTGTTTCTCTGCTGATTCTTTGCCTAGATGATCAGTCCATTATTGATAGTGGAGTTTTCAGGTCCCCTGCTATTATAGTATTATGGTCTATTTCCTTCTTTAGGTCTAATAGAGTTTGCTTTATAAATCTGGCTGCTCTGACATTGGGTACATATGTATTTATGATTGTTATGTCTTCTTGGTGACTCAATCCATTTATCATTATGTAGTGGCTCTCATTATCTCTTTTTATGTTTTTTAGTTTAAGGTCTATTTTATCAGATAGAAGAATAGCTACTCCAGCTCATTTTTCATTTCTATTTGCATGGTAAATCTTTTTCCATCTTTTCACTCTTAGTTTTGCGAGTCTTTATAGATGAGGTGGGTCTCTTGAAGGCAGCACATACTTGGGTCCTACTTTTTAATCCCATCAGCCAGGCTGTGTCTTTTGACTGGGAAATTTAATCCTTTTACATTAAGAGTTGTTACTGAAAAGTGTTGATTTACTCCTAGCATTTTATTGATTTTTGTTTGGATGTCTTAAGTGTCTTTTGTTCCTTTCTTTCATATTTACTGTTTTTTTTCTGTATTTGTTGGTTCCTTGGGTTGTAGATAAACTTTTTTTTTCTCTTCATTATTGGCATTTTTATTTTACTAGTGTGTTTTGATTTTTGTTCAGTTTTTCTTGCAGTGGTAGCTATTTTTCAGGTACCAAACCCAGTACTCCCTTGAAAATTTCTTGTAAGGGTGGTTGTGTGATAGTGAACTCCAACTGCTTTTGTTTGTCTGAGAAATATACCATTTGCCCTTCATTTCGGAAGGATAGCCTTGTGGGGTCGAGTATTCTTGACTGGCAATCTCTCACTTTTTGTATTTTGAATATATCATCCCATTCCTTTCTGGATTTTAGGGTTTGTGATGAAAAGTCTGATGTTAGTCTGATTGGGGCTCCCTTATAGGTGATTTGACGCTTCTCTCTTGCAGCTTTTAAGATTCTCTCTTTGTCTTTGAGTTTTGCCAATTTGACTATAATATGTCTTGGAGAAGACCTTTTTGGTTTGAATACATTTGGGGATCTATGAGCTTCCTGAATCTGAGGATCTGTGTCTTTTCCTATACCTGGGAAGTTTTCTGCCACTTTTTTAAAAATATATTTTCAACACAATCTCTTTTTTCCTCCCCTTCTGGAATACCCATGACTCGGATATTTGAGCTCTTAAGGTTGTCTGATATCTCTCTTAGATTTTCTTCAATGTTTTTAATTCTCTTTTCTTTTCTTTTTTTCTTTTTTTGTCTTCCTGTGTTATTTCAAACAGCCCATCTTCAAGGTCAGAAGTTCTCTCTTCTGCCTCTGCAAGCCTGCTGGTTAAACTCTCTGTTGTGTTTTTTAGTTCATTGAATGAACTCTTCAGCTCGGCAAGCTCTGCCACATTCTTTTTCAGGGCATTGATTTCCTTGTACATTTCTTCTTTCAGGTCCTGTATACTTTTTCTTGTTTCATCGTGTTGTCTAGCTGAGTTTTCTTGTATCTCATTTAGTTTCCTTAGAATTATCACTCGAAATTCCTTGTCAGACATTTCAAGGGCTTCTTATTCTATAGGATCTAGATCTTGAGAGTTATTACCCTTTGGTGGTGTACTTTCTTGATTTTTCATATTTCTGGTATCTTTCCTTTGATGTTTAGTCATTGTGGCAGAGGATTTCACGGTCCACTGGTTTGACACTGTTGTCTGGCTAAGATGCTGCTGGGGCTGCCAATTTGGTATGGCTGCCTCAGTGTCTGCTCGGTTGCCCACTAGTGCCTTGGGTGCATGGTTGCCTTGGATCTTGGGCCTCTCAGAGGAGGCATCTCTCTGATTAGCATGCACTTGGCCAGCCTAGGGATGCAGTTGGGCAGTGGTGGCAAGGCCTACCTGCTGGGTCATGTGCTGGCACCACAGGGCACGTAGTCTCCAAAGATCTTGGGCCTCTCTGGCTGGGCACCTCTCTGATTGGCACACACTCGGCAGGGCTGGCAATGGAGTCAGGTGGTGGCAGCAAGGCCCACCTGCTGGGTCACACACCAGCACCACAGGGCACATGGTCTCCACAGATCTCAGGTCTCTCCAGCTGGGCACCTCTCCAATCGGCACGCACTTGGCGGGGCTGCCAGTAATCCTGTACTAACTGGGCCAATGGTTGAGCTAGGGCTGGGTCTGGAGCTCCCAGACCCCTCAAGCACATTCACAGACTGGCTCACAAACACTTCACACGCCAGGCTGGGTCACCAAACCCCTCCACGCCAGGCTGGGTCACCAGACCCCTTCACGCTAGCCTATGAGCTTGGTAACTGGCCACACGGTCCTTGGAAGCTGCAGGTCTGGAAATACATGGCTGTGCTGGGCAGGTTCCCAAGGCAGTAAAAACCAGCCAAAGTCGGGGTGGCACTTCTTAAACTCCTTCATAGTAGACAGAGAACAGTCTATCAAAAAGGTGGAGACTAGGGGCCCAGATGAGCATGTCCTCTTGCCCTTGTGGTCTCCTCACCCTGTAAAGAGTGACATGGCCATAAGAGATCCAGAGTGGGGCCTTCTACAGCATAGGGTCTTTGAGGTCTCAGTACACATGACCCTGAAATATGACTACAGGAGACCAGAATATGCCATCTCAAAATACACCTGTTTGGCGTATTGATTATTTCAAGCTGATTATTTTGAGAAACTGCAGACACAGGAGTAGGTCTGAAAAGCTGCCCTTTGGTAAAAGAAATTTACATCTGTAAAGGGAATTTTCATCAGTGAGTATTTTTGTGTCAGGAAGAGAGCTGCTCTAAGACAACATTTATCACCTGAGAAATTTTTATCTATGTAAGAAGGCAACCTTTATTCACCATACATTCCTCCCCTCTCTCTCTCATAATTTGTCTCCACCAGTCCCCAGAAGTACCAAGCCCCTGTTCCTTTCTGCAACTCAGATCAGCTTCAGTCGTCTGTTCCTTCCCTGAGTTTCATATTTTTGTGGGATTACTGAGCATGCACACATAATTAAATTTTTTTTCCTCTTGCTAATCTCTCTTATGTCAATTTAATTCATAGCTTTGCCAAAGAACATAGAAGGGTGTAAGAAAACCATTTTCCCCTCCCTTACAGGGCCCAGGGCATGGGCCCTTCATGCTGTGGTCTAAAGGAGGTACCTGATAACTAGTTTACTAGAAGAATCCTTAATCACATCAAAGTTTCTCCAAAAATTGTTTAAGCATTTTATAACAAACACTTATTTCTTTTTCAGAGTTATAAAAAGATGTTCTGTTACATATTAGGTTTTCGATAGTCTTAATTATCAAGGAGAGTGGTAACTATCATCCCCTCCCCTCCAACATACACATACAGAATTATAAATGCACCTAATTGGCTTTGTGTGGGCTCCCATGTAGAGGGTTAGAAATCTTGATTCTCATTTGATTTTTAGAATAGGGTTTTTAGGTAATGCATGTATGGGGCAGAAGCCCTCAATTAAGGGACAAAAGTCCACAGATAGCATGGCAAAAGCCCATCTAATCACTGTTTAGGGATGGGATTATGTATTTTGACTATTTAACATACTGATTGTTAAAATATGTTGAAGGAATTGCTGTAGGGAAAAATGTGAAAGAAATGTTTGCTAAGGTCAAGCTGTTTGTTGGTGGAAACTTTAGAGACAATTATAAGAATGTAACTTTTGCTTACATCATTTGGGGAGAGGTTATATTTTGGGTTAGATAATGATCACAGTCTGATCAATTTAGCTTTTCACAAATTGTACTATGGAATGTCACCTTGTTAATTTAAATGATGTTACTAGTTTCTATTGTTTAAGCTATGCTTAGCTGTAGATAACTTTTGTCAAGTTACCCATGTCTTTGTGTCCTTTTGAAATGACTGAATCAACTGATTTTTCTTGTGAAACTTCCTTGTCTTTACAATAAAAGCAAAAGCTAACTTTGAATCAGGGCTGTACCCAGTTTTCTCCTTCTAACAGAGGAATTGCTAAGGTGCCATCCTTTTGGGCTTCTCGTTGCATTCATGTTGCTTTCAGTAATCTTTTTTGCATCTCCATTACACAGTGAGAAGTGTAACACTCTTTGAACATACAACTTTAAAACTAATAATTCACTGTAAAGGGTATAGGCTTTGAAAGTCAGCTCTAAATTTAAATATAGTTCTGCTATTGCCTCCTCATAAACTTGGGCAAGTTATTTGATATCTTGGAGTTCAATGTCCTTATTTATCACACAGATACATTTTTGAAAGGTTTTCAGCAAGTCAGGGGAACAAAAAGGGTCTCTAGATTTACCTTCGGTTATCAGGTACCCACCTCCTGAGGATTCAAGTAAATACAAGTTACACAGCATAGTGATTTGATGACATTTGAGAGAAGGACGTATAAAGAAAAACAAGTTCCACAGGACAAAATGGCAAGGGTAATCTCCAGTGTGTATATCAAGGTCTGTGAGAGACCTGGGTGCAAAGCTCTTTAATGTTAACTGGTTGTCTAATTATATTTATGTAGCTGGCATGCTTCAAGGGGATTTGGGAATGCATGTATTTTGTAATAGATGCAAGTGTCTTTTTAATGGTAAAATTGAAAAGCATATGTGAATCCACAGGAGTAAATTCAGGCTTTAATTTTGTTGTGAGAAATAATGAGAAAGGTCATATGAAGAACAAGGCAATGAGGTTATCCTTCTAAGAATTAGTAGACAATGGCTTTCAATTTCACCATTTGCTTTTACTAATCCTCTTACAGTTTGTACAGCAGAGCTGTGTAGGGAGTAGGGACAGGAAGGAATGTGTGGGACTTGTGACAAAAGGATAGGTACGGGAAAGAAAGTAGCAAAAAATAGAAAAGTGCTAACTTTTAAAATAATAACTAGAGCTTATAGAGAGCTGGGGTTGGTGTGTTTGTGACAGAATTTGAATGGGACATTCATGTCACCCTCTGTCCCCCAAAACTGAAATTTCAACAATCATTCAGATTGACACATTTTTCTTTGAAAAGGCAAATTCTATTGATATTTAAATTATCCAAAACTAAGAGCTATTTTAAAGGTTAAGTGAAATAATGGTAAATAGAAAACCCAGCTCAGTATTTGATACAAAATAGATTTTGGATAAATATTAGTTTTCCTGCCCTTCTGTATGTAAAATTAAATTATATAATATTCCTTTTAGCTACAACTAAATATAGTTGTATTTTATAAATATTTTACATATAAGTTGTATGTTATAAATATCCTATAAGTATTTATTCGTTTATTAAATCAGATTAATTATCAAGCAACAAATAAAATCAGTGGATTGAAATAAGTTTTTTGGGTTTTGTTGGGGGAAGATCTGAGAAGGAAGAGCCTGTAGATGGTAAGGTTGGTTTGGTTGAGTGGACTCTGGCCGATGAGGAGTTCTAAGTAGCTGAAGAGTACCTGTGGCCTGAAGAGCCAAGAAAAAAAAAGAACAGAAGGGCGAAAGAATGATTAATTTTAAAAGCACTATTACTATGGGCCAAAACTGTAAGAAAAAGGCATCAAGATAAAGGCATCAAGAAGAAACCTACCTGTAATCAAGCAGACTTTTCTTAGCCTACCAACCTGCCCTTTTTGTTACTTTACAATACATGGAAGTTTTAGAGGATAATGATCCATCTACCTTGCCTTTCCCCTTTTAAATTACAAAATACTTAACTAAAAAAAGCACTTTAAAAATCCCAATACAAATCACCTAATTGTCTATAGCTACTGAATGTTAATTGATTTCTCACATTTGCACAGCAATCTATCATGTGTAAAGTCCTTTTATACATACAATTATCTCTTTTGACCCTTACATCAATCCTATGACTTAGTCTTCTGATACCCAAGTGACTGACGTAAGTGCTCAATTCTTCAGAGACCATGCTTCCCTTTTATGTCAAAACACAGTAGACCGAGCTCCTGTCCTATTTGTAGCATTCTTTTTCTTCTGGCGGTGGGCCGGTAAAAGGATCCAAACCCTCCATCTTGGTGTTATAACACTCTGCTCTAAACAATGAGCAACAAGCTGGCCATCCTACACTGATTTTGAGTTATTTCTGTTTGTTTTTAACTAGATTCCCTTCCAGAAATATTGATAATACTCTCCAGAAAAGTTTTAGCTACCCAACAAACCCATTTGAGGTGTTCCTTGCCACCTTAGCCAGCCTCTACACTTGCCAAGTCACGCTTATGTGCTGAAAGCTGGTTTCCACAAGCTACTGTGGTTCTTCTTTATACATCTTTACCCCAAACTTAATCTGGCACTGTCAATTCCCTACAGCAAAAAGCAAAGTCTAGCTGTAATCCTTAGTAAGACTCACTAAAATTTTGGTTGTAACGGAATGGAATCATGACACACAGAAACTTAAAAGTGGTTGGTGCTTTCTTAGAGTCTACAGATTTAACAACCTAACTAGCTCACTTTTATCCCTTGGGAATACCCTGCAGCACATCTCCATTGCTAAAAGTCCTGCTCCTTACAACTCTAAATTCCAAAGAAAGTTAACATTAAGTTAATTGCAAAATTGTAACATTATTATGCAAAGCAAGTTAGGCTTATTTTCCAGTTCATATTAGAGTCTTAAGTTTAGTTTGTCATAAACAAAAGACCCATTATATGATTTCTCCAGTAAGGGGCAGCAATCTTCCTGAAAGAGTAATTGAAGCCATTACATCCAGAGAAAGAAAATTTGCAGTCATTTTAAAAATGGTAGATTTGTCTCCCTGTTAATAGGCAACTTTAAAAAAAAATGTGGTTCAGTTTCAACTAGAGCACCTTAGGGCACTCTATTACTCTCACTTTACAGGTAAGGAAATTGAGGTTTTTTTAAAAAGAGACTTACTCTAATTTAGTTCAACAAACACTTATTAACACTCAAATTATACAATTAATACATGGTAAAACTGGAAACAAAAACAGTTCTTCTCACTCCTCATCCAGACATCTTTCTACTCTGACATCATGCCTTGACAGAGCTAAAATAGAAACACTGATTTCAATGTACCAACCCAATAGTCCATTTGACTATACCAATTGGCCTATGTTGCCAACCAAGTTATATTTTTGTTGTTTCTTTAAACACTGCTTGAGAAATAAAATATTATGCAGGACTTCCAGTCCAGACAAAATAACATAGGCTTCTCTTGCCCTCCTCCTCCCTGCTGAATACAACTATAAACCCTGAAAACAACAGGAGAGATAACCATGAAAGGACTCTAAAAGGTGATAAAAGACAGTTGAACTGGTATGGGACCTAAGGGCTGGAAGAAGACAGGAACATGGCATCTCATGTCCCCCCTCCACCCAACCAAAACAAGGCCACCCAGACCAACATTTCCTGACACCAAACTGAGCAAGAAAGAACAGACCAGATAGACTCATTAATGCCCTGGACTGAATGGAAGTCCATCCACGAAAACCAAGCCAGCCTGTGGCACCTGCAAAGAGGATCAATAGGAACCCTGCTGACAATAAACTGCCAGGAAAATGCCCTCCTTTTTCTTCATCTTCATCATCATCATCATCATTGTGTCTGAGATACCCTACCCCTGCTGACAGATACAGAGGCAGAGCCAGCCTGGGAAACTGATCCTGCCTCAAGAAGCAGTACCTGCCCAGAAACAGTTTTGGTTCTTCACAGAGAGACTCCTGAAATTATAGCCCAGTCTGGGAAGCACACTTTCACAACGCAGGCTGGAGGCTCACTTCTCCCACCTAAAGGTACCAGACTGCCTTGCGTGGTGGAGTTGCTTTGGCCAGTCTGGCAGTACCAGCAGGGCCAGTGAGAGCCTCAGCAACGCCACACTATTCAAGAAGAACAAAGTAACACCACAGGGCTTTAAAAATCCCACTGCCAATGGAATCAAAGCCCACAAAAGTAGGTCCAACAATCCAACTAGAAAATGAGCAAATTAGTCATCAGGGAAATGCAAATTAAAACCACAATGAGATATCTCTACATACCTTTCAGAATGCCTAAAATAAAAAATAGCTGCAACCAAATGCAGGTGAGGATGTGGAGAAACTGGATCATTCATACATTTGCTGGTGGGAATGTAAAAGATACAGCCACTCTTGTAAAGAGTTTGGCAGTTCTTCATAAAACTAAACATGCAACTGCCATACAACCCAGCAATTGCACACCTGGGCATTTATTACAGAGAAATAACATCTTATGTCTACACAGAAACCTGAACAAGAATGTTCATAGCAGCTTAATTTATAATAGCCAAAAACTGGCTAAAAACTGGATTTAAAAAATGGTTAAATAAACAGTCGTACATCCATACCATGGAGTATTACCCAGAAATCAAAACTGTTAATTAATTTATGCAACAACTTGGATGACTCACTAGGAAATTAAGCTAAATGCAAAAAATAAATAAATAAATTAAAGACCCCAAAAGATTACATACTGAATTACAATATTCGTACATTTTTGACAGGACAAAGGTTTAGAAATGGAGAACAGATTAGTGTTCGGCAGGAGTTAGGGATAGGTGAGAAGGGAGATTGGTGTGGCCATAAAAAGACGACAGGCGGAATCCTTGTGGTCATGGAAATGTTGTGTATCTTGACTGTATGATGCCAGTTTCTTGGTTGTAATTGCACTACCATTTTGCAAGATGTTATTATTGAGGATATGGGGTAGAGGGTACATGAGATCTGAACATTATTTCTTACAATTGCATGTGGATCTATATTTCTCTCAAAATAAAATGTGTAATTGAAAATGTTATTTAATTTTGCAATTAGTAAAATACTAAATCTAATTTGGCCAGGTAGTATCTTAAAAATTCTAAGGAATAAGACTTATTTAGGAATAAAACATTTCATTTTTTTCAGTTTTTATTAGTAATATTCCTTATACTAGTGCCTCATTATTCTAAATTTATAATAGGCATTCATTGGCATACTAAAAACATATAGTTCTTGAAACTTTTCTTCTAAAAGGATTTCTGGGAGAAAATATCAGTTTATTTGACTAAGATGAGTTTTAGATTACCTATCAAAGTCAGTCATTCTTATGCCCTAACCTATGCCTAATGGAATTGAGTACAAGGACTTACTCAAAAATGACTTTTCAGAATATATTTTCTGATTCAAATCTTAAAGAAAATTAATTAGAAACATCATTCAATAAAAATATGTCTATTTTAAATTAATAGGAAAAGCAGTGTCTTAAATGAGTAGTTTAATCGTGGTGCTGATAGGTACATATCTGCTTTATTTATAAAATATCCTAGATAAATTCCTATGAATGTGAATTTGTATTGGTTATGAATATTCATGAGATACAAAGCTGATTGTCACCCCTCATGCCCTAGATGTGAAGGCCAGATCCATACTGGCAGCATGCCCATTACCACAAATCGCGATTGTACCTCATCTCCCCCACCGAATTATTCCCAACCTCCCTCCCCTTCCCCTTTTCCCCCATCCACTTTGTAACCCTAGGTATATTCTCTCCCTCTACAAGTCCAACACACCACTGTGGTCTTTCTTCCCTTCCTTCTTTCTTTCTTAGCTCCCACTTATGAGTGAGTATATGCAGTACGTATCCCTCTGTGCTTTGCTTATTTCAATCAACATAAGTTTCTCCAAGCTCATCCATGCTGTTGCAAATGGGAGAATTTCATTCTTTTTCATGGCAGAGTAGTAGTCCATTGTCTATATATACCACAGTTTCCTTATCCAATCACCCATCGATGGATATTTAGGTTGGTTTCATGTCTTGGCTCTTGTAAACACAGCTGCAATGAACATGGGAGTGCAGGTATCCCTTTGACATGATGATTTCCATTCCTCTGGGTATATACGCAGAAGTGGGATTGCTGGATCATATGGAAGATCTATCTGTAGTTGTTTGAGAAAGCTCCATATTGTTTTCCATAGTGGCTGTACTAATTTACAGTCTCACTAATAGTGAAGGAGCATTCCCTTCTCTCCACACCCTCAGCAGCATTTGTCATTCACCATCTTTTTGATTATAGCACATCTAACTGGGGTGAGGTGATATCTTAATGTAGTTTTAATTTGCATTTCCCTGATGACTAGTGATCTTGACTATTTTTTCCTCTACCCGTTGACCATTTGTATGTCTTCTTTGAAAAACGTCTATTCAGCTCCTTTGCCCATTTTTTAATAGGGTTATTTGTTTTTTTTTACTGTGTAATTGCTTGATTTCCTTGTATATTATGGATATTAATCCTTTATCAGATGCATAGTTAGCAAAATTTTTTTCCCACTCTGTAAGTTGTCATTTCACTCTGTTGATTGTTTCCTTTGCTGTGCAGAAGCTTTTTAGTTTGATATAGTCCCATTTATTAATTAATTCATTTATCATTTCTTCATTTGCGAGGTACTTGTTGTATACCAAAAGTTGTATTTTACACTGGGATTACAAAGATGATAGACTCTCAGCCTTATCTTCCAGAAACTCATGGAGAAGTCGAAAATACATATATATAAATCATTTATTTGTATAAGGGAAAATGAGATTTCTGTATTTCTAGATCCTAATTAATATTAAGTCAGACATATTAACAAATCTTTGTTAGGAACTGGTTTTCAGAGGACCTCTTGTTAAATAAGGAAAAAACATGCAAGATTATGAGAAAAAGAAGTTTTAACTATAAGAACAAAGGGAAAGACACCATGAAAATTTTAAGAATCTTCAATTTCTAAAGACAGTTAGCCAGAGTTATTCTCCATAAATCTTTTTAACATCGGGTGTACTCAATACATTTTAACCTATTTGATTAGAAATCAAGTAAAAATTAATTTTGAAATTCTCCTACACTTGAAATAAAAAGGACAGCTTTGTATAAGTAGCCAATGAGATTATCTCTCCAGGCACAAGGCACAAAAATAAAGATTCCATGCACATACACATACACATACATGTGCACATAAACACATACAATGGAAGTTTAAAATAATTGCTTTTCATTTTCTCTCATATTCTGTCCTAGAGCCAAAAGAAAATGAACTCACATTGCTCTCTTACTGTTTGTGTCAGCTGGAGCTCTTTTGCACCAGCTCAAAGCTAGCGGAACTAAACTCCTCTTGGCCAGGGAACTAAGACCTGCTCTGCATATAGCAGAGAAGCTGGCAACTCAGTCTCCAGACATACTTTCTTTAGGGGCCAGTATGTTTAGGATTATGTATGGGCAGTGACCTAACACAAAGTATTTCTGCCTGAGATTTGTAAGAGCCAAGAACATCTTTAATGACTTCATGGCAGACTACCTTCAGTTTCCCACTCTGTGGGAAGAGAAGAGGATGAATTGACTGAAAACTAACTTTTGCAAATGATTCAAAGCAATTTTGTTGATAGGATTATGAAAATCTATCAGTAGTCTATCATCCTACAGACAAATATCAGAAAAAGCAGGATGAGAGAATACTACAGGACAAAAAAAAGTAATAAATACTGGAGAGAAAGGTGTTTAATTGAATTTAAGTTAGATTTTCTGGGAGTTACTGTTTTTATAACTCATTTTGGGTTTTGTGTCCATTTTTAGGACTCTGAATTTACCTGCTATGCATCAAATGAACTCAGCTTGTGTGGAAAAAGAGTTTTAGTTTTGTAGTCATTGATTTTGAAGGACTGAAAAACATGGCAGATAAGCAATCAATATTGTAGACATTTATTTTTTCTTACTAAAGTTCCAAAGATATTTTACCAAGATAATAATTTATTATCCAAGTTTTACATTTAGCAATAAATATACTCAGTATATTGCATCTCTCATGCTTTCTAAACAGTAAGCACAAGTAGTTCTGCAATATCCAATTTTTAATGATTCAATGCTTTCAATAAAAGTTGTTCACTATATTATAACTTTGGTTTTAAAAATATGATTTACACGGAGTCACATTATTCATTGAGTTCCAAGGAAGTAACATATATACAGTATTTTCTCTCTGCATATATGCTTTATAGTAGAAAGCACTTAATTTTTCTTTTGTAAAATAATTATAGCTGTCACTTATGAAAAACTCTGGTTGTGACCGTGACAAATTTTCAAAATTGCTTGCTCTCAATAAAAAAAAAAAAAAAAAAAAATTATAATTTTAGGGCTCTAAGGAATCCTAAAAATTATTTAATCAAATCTCCCTAGTTTAAAAATGTATTTGAAGTCAGCAAAGACTTAAACACTTCCCTAATATTATGTAGATAATTAGTAGTAGAGTAAGAACTAGAAAAACCAGGTTTATTTGCTACTCACTTATTTTTGCTGTTTCCTATCACTAACTGACTACAAAATAAAATAAAAGAATTAACAAAAATATGAACAAGAGAAGTTAATATAATTGGTGTATATACATTCTAAACTTTTTTCTGAGCTCTCAAATGACATCCCTGCTTCTATCACCACTAATATGTATTTTTTTCCTCTTTTAAACTTTTATAGATATTCAAAGTAGAAAAGCTTTTCTGTGATAGGTCACCAAAACTATAATATGTGTTTTTACTCTCTTCAGTTTTTCAGGTATTTTAATTCCTGTGTGTGTGTGTGTGTGTGTGTGTGTGTGTGTGTGTGTGTGTGTGTGTGTGTGTGTGTGTGTATACACATCCTGGGCATGAAGAAAATTTGAACATGTGTCAGAATCTTAACCATCCAGGAACACACTATAGAGTGTGGTCAGAAGGCACATGAGAAAGGTAGCTGAAAATAATAAAAATACAAATAAAAAGCACAATAGGAATAAAAGAAAAGGAAAATTAGTTATGAATAGGGAGAGAACATTTTATTGATTCAATGAATTGGTCACAAAATCTTTTGTCCTCACCTTTTCACCTTTCTGACACTCCCATTGATATTTTGGAAGGAAAATGACATAGTCATTAGAATGAATTTTAACTTTTCAGCAATTTTTGTTGATTCCATGTATCTCATGCAATTTTTTTTTAATCTTGAGAAAAAGGCCAAATTTTTACTTAGATAACTTGAGACTAGAAAGTACTAGCCAGAGCAATCAGTCAGGGGAAAGAAATAAAGGACATCCAGATTAGAAAAGATGAAGTCAAACTCTCCTTGTTTGCAGGTCACATGATCCCCTACAGAAAAGCCTAAAGACTGTCCAAAAAAACTCTTAGAGTTGATAAACAATTTCAGTAAAGTGGCAGGATACCAAATCAACACACAAAAATCAGTAGCATTTTAATACTCCAACAATGAAGTAGCAGGAAAAGAAATCAAGAAAGCTAGTCCATTTCCAAAAGTCACCAAAAAAAAAAAAAAAAGAAATACCAAGGAATCAATTTAACCAAGGATGTGATATTCACAACAAGAACTACAAATCACTGTGAAAGAAATTAAAGAGAATGCAAAAATGTGAAGACATTCTGTGCTCTTGGATTAGAAGAAATAACATTGTAAAAATGTCCACACTACCCAAAGTGATCTACAGATTCAATGCAATCTCAATCAGAATACCAATGGCATTCTTCATGGAAATAGAAAAAACAATCCTAATATAAACAAAAGACTCCAAATAGCCAAAGCAATCCTGATTAAAAATAAATAAATAAAGCCAGAGTCATAACACTACCTGACTTCAAATTGTACTACAAAACTAAAGTAACCAAAACAGCACGGTACTGGAGTAAAATCAGTCACATGACCAATAAAACAGAATAGCGAACCCAGAAATCAACCCACATACTTACAGCCAACTGATTTTCCACAAAGTTACCAAGAACTTACATTGGGGAACTGTCGGGTCCACCGCCAGCTGACCCGAACAGCCCTGGCCTCGTTCCTCGGTGGGCGAGCAAATTGCCCGGATTCCTCTTTCCCTCTGGTCTCCATTGGGAGGAGACGGGGGAAGAGAGCCGTGAGGAGAGGTGAGCACAGCCGCTGGCCCCAACCAGTCTGTTAAAGGACACTCAGACATGGCGGGGGTTCTGTCAAGCAGTTCCATTTATTATCACACAACACTTGCTTTTAAAAGCAAATGGGGAAGGGAGGTTTTTTACATCCTCCAATCAGCTTAAAGGTTATGAAAGCAGGCATCCTGTCTCAATGCCTGGCTATTGCAATCACGCAGTGTTCACAAGCGTGGAAGCGCGTATTTGGCCAATAAGTGCTAAGGCAAGGTTCCTGCAGACACTCCCACCCTACTTCCTCCCGGGCCGTCTGAGGCTGCCACATTAATACGCTCTTGTGGGCCCATAATGGTGCCGCCTGTAACGTCACTTAAGGTGGCGTTAGTTTTTAAGGCCCGACAGGGAACAGACTGCCTCTTCAATAAATGGTGCTGGGAAAAATGTCAGAAGAATAAAACTAGACCCATACCTTCGCCATATGCCAAAATCAACTCAAAATGGATTAAATACTTAAATATAAGACCTGAAACTATGAAACTCCTAGAAGAAAACATAGGGGAAACACTTCAGGAAGTAGGACTGGGCAAAAACTTTATGAACATGACCCCCAAATCAAAGGCAACAAAAGGAAATATAAACAAATGGGATTATATCAAACTAAAAACTTCTGCACAACAGAAGACACAACAGAGCAACAAGACAACTTTCAGAGTTGGAGAAAATATTTACAATCTATGCATCCAACAAAGGATTAATATCCAGAACATGCAAAGAACTCAAACAACTTAACAGTAAAAAACTAAATAACCCAATTACAAAATGGGCAAAGGAGCTGAATAGGTGTTTCTCAAAGGAAGATATACGAATGGCCAATAGACACATGAAAGAATACTCAGCATTAGGGAAATGCAAATCAAAACCACACTGAAATATCATCTCACCCCAGTTAGATTAGCTATTACCAAAAAGAGAATTAAAAATGCTGGCAAGGATGCAGAGAAAGGAGTACTCTACTACACTGTTGGTGGGATTGTAAATTGGTGCAGCCATCATGGAAAACAGCATGGAGGTTCCTCAAACAAATACAGGTAGAATTGCCATAAGATCCAGCAATTCCATTGCTGGGTACATACCCATAGAAATGGAAATCATCATGTTGAAGGGATACCTGTACTCCCATGTTTATTGAAGCTCTATTTACAATAGCTAAGGGTTGGAACCAGCCTAAATGTCCATCGTTGAATGACTAGATAAGGAAAATGTGACATACACAATGCAATTCTACTCGGCCATAAAAAAGAATGAATACTACCATTCAGATCGACATGGATGAACTTAGAGAAAATTATGCTAAGTGAAATAAGCCAGGCACAGAGGTAAAAATACCACATGTTCTCACTTATAAGTGGGAGCCAAAAAAAATAAACAAATAAATTTTAAAAAGAAGGATATAAAAATCACAATAACATGTTGAACTTTCAAAAGGAGAGAACAGAACTGAGATTACCAGAGCTGGGAAATGGGGAAGAGTAGGAGGGTAAGGGAGGAATTGGTAAAGGGCCAGGAAAATTGATTACATTGTATAATGCTGAATATAGTAATTATCTTGATTTGGGCATCACATATTGCACACAGGTAGTGATATTAAATGCTGTACCCCACTGATACATGTAATCAACTATGTTCCAATAAAAAAAAAAATACGTGAACAAACAAAAATGGGTGACTTGAGACTAGAGAAAATTGGATGACTTCTCACGTGAACATGATATAAAAATAATTAAGGCAATTTTAGAACAACTTTCCCTCATTTGAGGCCTAAATAAGTTTAGTTAAGTTTTTTAAAACAAATATGGTAAGAGAAAATGTCCTTGAGGCATTTTTTCTCATCTCTTCAAAATTAAACAAAATTTTAAAATATTAATATAGAGATAAAATACAAATGAAGGGTAATCTTAATATTTTCTAGGCCGATGTAGTAATTTACAAAAAAAGAAGATTAGACAAACAAATGGAATCTAGTGAACGTGGTGAGTGTTTCTGTTCTGCTTGCCAGCTATCTAAAATTGCTGTCTGCTTGGCAGAGTACTTTTTCTTCCTTGACATATCACTGATAATTAGAAACAATGAACAGCACTCAATGGAAGTGTTTTGGGGGGCACTGCAGACTATAGATTTATATTTCTTCTTTGCACATGTATTCAAGAACAATGATCATATATGGATGTTTCAAACAGAGAAAAGTACCTGGAATGAAAATTTGGGAAAAAAAGATGTGCAGTATCTCGTTTAATACACAATGATAATAATGTGGCCTATTAGACGAAAGGTACTCACAAAGCACCCCTGCTGTGGTCTCCACATTCTTGTTGTCAGAATGTGCAATTAACCTTAATTAGAGTACTGTGTCCTTTCATGTAGTTTTAAATTAATACAATAATCAACAATATTTAATATAGAGCTGTGTGTATCACCATTTACAAATGCACTTTTATCAATAAATGCAAAGCAAATACTTTTCCAGTTGGTAATAGGTCATGGTGCTCTCAGAGAATCTTACTTTTCTTTGTCTTTGTGTTTCCTGATTGTTGGACAGGTTGGACAGAACCTTTTCGTACTTGTAAATATCACATATGGACTTAAGGGGGCATGATTTTTAAGGCTACTGGTGAGGTGTTATCTGACTAAATACAAATATTTATAACCTAATTTCTTCATTATTAGCTGAATTTTAGGTGAGCATTTTTTTTCTGGTATGTAAGAGATATAATATAAAACAGTTTTTAAAAAAGACACTGTTTCTGTAGAAAGCAGAAAAATTGAATACTAACACATGATTGATTAAGGTGATGCAGATTCCTCTCCTACTAGAAATACACAAATAGGACATGATAAATATATTTTACAAAATGCATAAGGAAGCTTAAAAAAAAAAAAGAAAGAAATCTTCAAGTTCTCAAAACAAAGCAGGAACTCAAAGCCAGAAAAGAAAATTAAGGAGAATGCTATAATTGTCCTGGAGAGTATTAGACAAAGGGTTAAAGACTAGGGTTTAATATCCAGAAATACAGACAATAAATTGCTTCACACCTGTTCCTGTTGGAATGTTGGTCCTGAGAACCTGGATAAAATCAGGACCTTCGATGTGTCATTCAGTCCTTGAAAGAGGATTAGAAAATTTCTGTTCATAGGTATTTCTTCGGTTTGTAGGTAGAAATAGAAAGCATCTTATAAGAAATTGAAACCACAAGGCTGTGCTAGGTGCAAGCTCCAAACTTACAGTTTCTATTTAATGCAATAATCTCAAGTACAGAAATTAATAATAGGGAAAAAAAAAACTTGTCTCATACTTGTGAAACCACTGGAAACATAATGAGGGAATAAACTCTCTAGCAATACTACTATGGTATATAGGTTTCTTATGGGTGGGTGGGGAATAGGAAGAGAGTTACTTTCACAGAAGAAGAGCTCATTAATAATATTACAAGTCATAGGAAGGAAATTCAGGAAAAAACAAACATGAGGGTTTGTTCCCCAGTTATTAGAAGTAATAGGATAGTATGAAAGAGATCATGAAGTTAACATGTTTGTAATAAATTATAGTAAAATATTCAAATAAAAAATGCAAAGAAAGAAGAGGACTTTAGAGCAATAAGTCATATTATTGACAATTAACTAAATAGATAAATATCTGTTAAAAAACAAAACAGAGATTCTCAGGTTAGACTTAACAAAAAACAAAAGCTATGTATTTCTAGTTGTGTTTATGACAGAGCAAATCTTAAAGTAAAGAATGGAAATAATATACCATGCAAACAAACTTAGGTATAGCTAAATTAATATAGACAGTGGAGACTCTAAGGCAGGAAGTATTACTGGAGATAGAGAGCAATATATCATAATGATGAAAGAGTCCATTGAAGAAATTGATAAAATAATCTTAAATGTCTATGCACCTCATAACACAACTTCAAAATGTGTAAAGCCAAGTTGAAAAAAAAAAAATCTACAAAAATCTACAGGTGATATCTCATGTAATTATGACATATTTAATAGTCTTTCCCTGAATTCAAGAACCAGACAAAGCTATCTACTACAATATGTTCTTTTCAGCAGTGTACTGAAGGTCCTTTCCAGTGTGGTAAGTCAAAAAGTAACCGTTATTTTTCTATATGACATGATTTTGTGTATAGAAAACCTAAAATAATTCACAAAGTTGCTACTAGAATTAATACGGGAATTTAGCCAGGTTACAGGATATATGGTGAATATACAAAAGTCAATTATAAATATGTTATCAATAAGAATTGGAGCAATAAACAATTAAAAACAATTAGAAATTGAAATATGAAATAAAAATAGCCTTTACATAACATCGAAAGTATCAAATATCTAGGAATAAATCTGAAGAAATATGTGTAATATATTGACACTGAAAACAACAAATACCACTGAAAGAAATTAAAGAGAACCTAAATCAATAGATGAATATTGCAAGGTCATAGGCTGGAAGACAACATTTTTAAGATGACAATTCTCCTTATTTTGACTTATAGATTTAATTCAATTCTAATTAAACCCCACAAAGTTTGTTCGTATGTGAATGAATGTGAGTGTAAATTGGAGATCTGCTTCTAAGATATATGTGAAAAAGAATGAAGCACAGGGAACTACACTAATGGGTACTGCATTAGTCTGCTGGGACTGCCATAACAAAATATTGGGTGGGTTAAACAAAAATTTATTGTCTCACAGTTTTGGAGGCTCGAAGTCCAAGATCTAAGTGCTGTCAGTATTAGTTTCCAATGAGGCCTCTCTTCCTGGCTCTCAGACAGCTGACTTCTCACTGTGTCCTCACATGGCCTTTCCTCTGTGCATGCATGGAGATAAACAGAGCTCCCAGGGATCTCTTAAAAGGACATCAGTCCTGTCAGATAAAGGCACAATGTTTATAATCTAGCTTAACCTTAACTACCTTCTTAAAGGCCCTAACTTTAAATACATTCACATTGGGAGTTAGGCCTTCAACAGACAAATTTTGGAGAAAAATAATTCAGTCCATAATAAGTATCAAGACTTAATATAGAACTACATAAGTAAGAGAGTGTGTTACTGGCAGAAGAATGGAAAAGTGGACCAATCAAAGAGAATAAGGTTCAGAATCAGATACACTAATATACAGATATCTTATTTACGAGAAAGGCTTCATGAAATTAAGTGGAAGAAAGATTGATCTCATCAATAAATGGTGCCAAGTCATTTGGATGTTGATACTGGGGGGTGGGGGGGATAATTTTTTATTCTTACCATACATTATATGTGAAGTATTTTGAGTAAGATCACAGGTTTATAAATCAAAAGATGACTTTAAGAATGTTAAAATGCAAACCACAGAGTAGGAGAAGATATTTGCAATACATGACAAAGAAATAGTAATCAGAATTTATAAGAAAATCCTACAAATAACTAAGACAAAGATAGACAACTCAGTTTTTAAAAATGGGCCAAACACTTAAATAGGCACTTTACAGAAGATTTCCAGATGGCCACTAAACATATCAAAGTTGCTTAATTCATTAGTCATCAGAAAAATGCACATTAAAACCACAATAAAATGTCACTACAACCCCAACACAAAGGCTAATATTTAAAAAAGGACATGTCTCAAGTCTTAGAGAGACTGTAGCGACAGACTCTTATATATTAACCATGGGAGTATAAAGCAGTACAATCACTTTGGAAAACTCTCCACCAGCGTGTACTAGATTTCAACATAAATGTATGCTATCATACAAAAACTTCACATTACATAATAGAGATCAGTATTTCTAACCACCAATAAAAATATACAAAAATGCTAATAGAGGCTTTACTTATAAACGACCAAAATATTTAGAAACAACCAAAACCTTCATTATTATTAAAATGAATAAATAAGTGTTTATATGTTTATGCAATGGAATACAAGATAGCAATGGAAAATAATAAACTATTATTATATGCTACAACATAAGTTAATCTTAATGATATGTTTGTGCAAAAGAAGCAAGGCACAAAAAGGTCAATATTGTATTATTCTATTTATTTGAAGTTCAAGAATAGGCAAAACTACTCTATGGTGCTAGAGGTCAGTGGTTGCCTTTGAGAGGGTATTGACTGAGCCAGTTTTGGAAAATTGCCAACTATCATTTCTTCAAATCTTGCTTCTGCCTTCTCCCTCTTCTCTTTTTTGTAGAGTAAAATTTAATTTATTTCAGACTTTCTCACTATATCTGATTTTTTATACCTTTTTCCCCTCAAATCTGTTTCATTATCTATTGTGTCTCTCCCTTTTTAAAAAATTTGTTTTTTTTTTTTTCTCTTCTTATGTATTTAATTGCTGTAGAGAGTTCCCACCAAGAAGGCACTCACTAGTTGTGCTATCTGGACCTTGGACTTCCCATTCTCCAAAACTGTAAGAAATAAACCTCTTTTCTTTATACATTACTCAGTTTCACATATTCTGTTATCAGCAACAGAAAATGGATTGATACAAGAATATAACTCTTCAGGAGCTCAATTCAAATACTGGTGGGTTTTCCAGGGCCTTTATTCCTTGGAAGATGCTTGACTTCAGTTACAATTTTTTGTTTCTTTAGATCTGAAAGACTGTCAAATTTCACTCAGCTTCTTGACCATTTAGTAGCTTCTTTGGGAAAACTAGTTACAAATCCCAAACTCTCTTTTCTGGCTTTTCTTCATTACTGAGATTATGGCTGATCACTTTTACTACCTTAGTAGCATTCAAATAACTTTATTTATTTTTTATTTTTATTTATTTATTTTTTTTCATGACCGGCACTCAGCCAGTGAGTGCACCAGCCATTCCTATATAGGATCCGAACCCGCGGCAGGAGCGTCTCCGCGCTCCCAGCGCCGCACTCTCCCGAGTGCGCCATGGGCTCAGCCCAGCATTCAAATAACTTTAAATGGCTGTTTAAATTCTTGTGCTTTTGAAGTTGACCTCAGAGAAAAGTTTTGTATTCTTTTTTTTTTTTTTTTTTGTCCTTTTTGTGACCGGTAAGGGGATCACAACACTTGGCTTGGTGTTGCTCGCACCGTGATCAGCCAGTGAGCGCACCGGCCATCCCTACGTAGGATCCAAAGATCACCTGGCTGCATTGTGTCCATGCCCTTGGACTTTATGGAAGTTGGAATTTAAGAATTGTGAACCAGAGCATTTGGCCAAAGAAATTTCTAAGCAGCAAAGCATTAAGGAATCTGCGTAGTTGCTTTTAAGAGCCTACTCTGAGTTATGGCAGCAAAATC
Source organism: Cynocephalus volans (assembly GCF_027409185.1). NCBI lineage: Eukaryota > Metazoa > Chordata > Mammalia > Dermoptera > Cynocephalidae > Cynocephalus > Cynocephalus volans. The sequence goes on from NC_084478.1 coordinate 96,229,522, forward strand.
ATCATGATGTAAAGCCAGAATCTGAAAGAGAAGCAGAGTGTAAAGACTTGGAAAATTTGCAGCCTGGCCATGCAGTAAAGAAGCGGAAAGCCTGTGAACAATGAAAGGGTGAAGCAGATAAACTGGTTGCTACAGACATTATCTTGGCAGTGAGGCAGCCAGATGCTAATAGCAGAGAAAATGAGAAGAAAGCCCTGCAGGCATTTCAGAACTCTGGAAGGGTGCCCCACCCATCACATACCCTGAGGCCTAGAAGGACTGAGTTATCCTGGAGGACAGATGTGGGACGCAGCTGCCCTCAGGATACTGCTCCCTGCATCCTAGCTGCTCCGGCTGGAGCAGCCCCAAGTGTGGTTCATGCAACAGCCCTGAAGAGTAGAGGCCTGAAACCTCAGTGGCGTCCACTTTGTGTTAAGTCTGCAGGCCGGCTGGACGTGAGAGCAGTGGAGGCATGGCAGCCTCCACCCAGATTCCAGAGGATGTATGGAAAAGCCTGGGGACTGAGGCAGAAACCTGCTGCAGGGGTAGAGCCACCACAGAGACCATCTACTAGAGCAATGCCAAGCAGGAATGTGGGGTCAGATCACCCACAGAGAGCCCCCACCAGGGAAATGTCTAGTAGAGCCAAGACAGCAGGGCTTCTGCCAGGACCCCAGAACTGCAGGGCCACAGGTAACATGCAACACCAGACTGAAAACGCTGCAGGCACCAGTGATGAACACTGGGCTGTGCCTGGAAGAGCTGTGGAAGTGAGGTTGCCCAAGGCTTTGGGGGTCCAGATGCCTAATTGTGACCAGGATGCAGGACTTGGAGTCAAAGAACATTATTTTGGATCTTTAAGACATAATGTCTGCCCTGCTGGGTTTCGGACTTGTTTGGGGCCTGTTTTTCCTTTCTTCTGGCCTATTCCTCCCTTTTGGAATGGGAATGTATACCCAATTCCCTTTCCACAATTGTATCTTGGCAGTAGATAAATTTGGTTTTGACTTTTACAGGTTCTCAGCTGGAAAGACTTTTGCTTTTGGTGTCAGATGAGACTTTGGACTTTGGACTTTTAAGTTGGTGCTGGAGCAAGCTAAGACTTTTGGGACTGTTGGGATAAAATGATTGTATTTTGTATGTGAGAGTGACATGAGTTTTTGGGGTCCAGGGGTGGAATGATGGAGTTTGGATGTGTTGTCCCCTCCAAAACTCATGTGGAAATTTGATCCCCAATGTGGCAGTGTTGGAAACTGATTGAGTCATGGGAACAGATCCCTTATCAATGGATTAATGCTCTCCCTGGGGGAGGTGGGAGTAATGAGTATTAGTTCCCACAAGAGCTTGTTGTTTATAGGACCCTGGCACCTCTTGCTTCTCTCTCTTGCTTCCTGTCACCATGTGATCTGCTTGTACCTGTTGGCTGCCTGCTGTTTTCTGCCATGAGTAGAAGCAGCCTGAAGCCCATGTCAGATGCAGCTGTTCTAGAATCATAAGCCAAATAAACCTCTCTTCTCTTTATAAATTACCCTGTTTTGGGTATTCTGTTATAGCAACACAAAATGGACTAAAGCAAGGAAATACTAAAAATGATAAAAATAAAATAAAAGGAAAAAATATGAAAAGCACCTAAAGAAAAAAAGTAAATTACCTTTAAAGGAGCACTGTAAGACTGACTTCCACTGATGTATTACAAAATACAAATTGGCAGGTAATGTGTTAAATACCGGAATGATAGTCAAAAGACGGAGTTCTATTTTTGGTCCTAAAGAATTTTTGTGCAGCACTCAATTTCCTCATGTATAAATGGAAAGCCAATATTGTATCCTTTAAAAATTTGTAAGATGAAAAAAAGCGTAAGATGAAAAAGACACTGCCAGAGACTAATTTGGTTTTCTGTGATGAGGAAGTGTGACTAAGATCTTTAGTTGACCAAAATGTTATTAAGTGTAGAAAGTGTGATTTGGCTGCTATGTAAACAAATGAACTAATAAACTGTTAGACTTCATTAAAAGAAACAGAGATAAAATAAAAGGAGATGATAGTCTTAATATATTCACTCTTGGTTTGGGCACATCAGGCATGTCCAGTTCTGAGAACTACTGGTTACCAAGGACATTGCATGGGTGGAGAGGGAATTATAAGGAACAGTTTAAAGTGGGATTTCAAAAACATCAATGTAGGAATTAAGATAACTTGGGATATTTACATTGAAGAAGAATGTATTTGGATTTAGGATGGCTTTAACATGCAATTACTATTTATAAGGATTTTTAAAATACCTAAAATGTTACTTCAGAAAGTCCCTAGAACATTGTAATTCTCAATAAATATTTCATAGCATTGTTCTTAATGCTTAATATACAAAGTTGTCAAATATTTATACTTATTTAATATAATATGATAAAAGACTATGAGTCCAAAGCAAGCTACACTTTGACTCATTTCCAAACTCTAAGAGCAGAAATCCAAAGCTCATCCCTACCCTTTACAATATCTAGTATATAGCAACTTAAGTATTTGTCAAATGCTTGATAATTGGTATAAAAATATTTAACAGTATTTTTAGTAATTTATTAAATTATATGTGATAAATTTCTGGAGAGACGAGTTTCCATTTTACTACAAAGCAAACAAAGTTAGGTTATCGCAGTGTAATTATAGAAAATCCTGTCTAAACAAAGACAAACTATTTTGAATCAGTGAGAGGTTGGATTTAAAAATAATTTAAAATAAATGCACTTTTATTACCTTGAAGCATGGAGAAAAATGCTAAATAACTTAAAGTATCATCAGATGAGGTCCTTTTATCTCTTTATGAAGAGATAAAAGTCATTTGTAATTACCAGTAATTTTTTTTATTACGTATATTTGTGGGGTACAGAATTGAATATCAATATATGTGTATAATATGCTGTGATCAAATCAGGATAATTAGTATACTCATGTTTACAAAACATAATCAGTCTTTGTGACCCTTAACTAGTTTCTCGCCAACCCCTCTCCACCTCCCACTTTCCCATCTCTAATAATCTACGGGTAGACTTTTGGCTATAAATAATTAAGTTTCTAAATTTTTAAAGAACAGCTAATTTTCTTCATTAAGTTAAGTATTTTACCTTTGGTATTTTCTTAAATTTGCTTAGGAAAACTATTTTTCGTAACAAGTACAGTACAAAGATAAAAGTCAGCCTGGCCAAAAATGGTTTGTAGTATTTTTAATCACTAAAATACATTAAAATAGTTTAAGATAGGAAAGAATAAATAATTGGTAAATATGGGACTTTACAGAAATGAAGTTTTTTGTACTTAAAAGATGACCCTTATAAGTATATCATCCAGAGTGATAATTTGCAATAAGTATGCTTCATCCAGTTATTTTCTTCTTTCTTTTAAAATACCTACTTTCGTGTTAATATTTGATTGCATTGGTTGTGACATTTTAATGCTGTGCTGAATGGATGTCATTTCAGGAAGTATAAACAATGAATGAATTAAACGCAGAGGAAGGCCTCATTCTGTCTAAATGGAAGCATATCACAAGTAATCAAACCTAATTTACTACTAGATTTATGTCAGAATTTCACCTGATACCAAATACTTTATCTTTAGAAGTTCAAGGAAACACAGCCATATTCTACTTTCACAACATTTTCTGACTTAACATGGACATATATGTAAATCTGATATTTTCTTTCTATGCACACCTACCTACTTACAAGTGACCCCCACATCCCCTGCCCAAGGAAAAGCAGGCTGAAAGGGAATATGAGACCTTTAGTAACCAATCTGTAAACTGCAGGATTTTGTTTTGTTTTGTTTTGTCAGGCCTTAAAAACTAACGCCACCTTAAGTGACATTACAAGCGGTGCCATTATAGGCCCACAAGGGCATATTAACATGGCAGCCTAAGGCAGCACCAGGAGGAAGTAGGGTGGGAGTGTCTGCGGGAACCTTGCCTTAGCCCTTATTGGCCAAATACGTGCTTCTGCACTTGTGAACACTGTGTGGTTGCAATAGCTAGGCATTGAGACAGGATGCATGCCCTTGACCTTTAAGCTGATAGGATTATGTTAAAACCTCCCCTCCCCATCTGCCTATAAAAGCAAGTGCTTGTGTGATAATAAACGGAACTGCTCGACAGAACCCCCACCACGTCTGAGTGTCCTTTAACTGGGCTGGCTGGAGCCGGTGGTGTGCTCACCTCTCTTCACGGCTCTCTTCCCCCGTCTCCTTCCAAAGGGCACAGGAGGGAAAGAGGAATCCAGGCCATTTGCTCACCCACCAAAGAACGAGGCTAGGGCTGTTAGGATCGGCCGGCGGCAGACCCTACATTGTTTCTTTTCTGCTGTCATATTACATATTAAGATCATTTTAACACATATATGTTAGAAGGCAGTGGTCCCAGTAGTCCCAGAAAGTTTTTGACTCTGAAATTTGAGAGAATCATGGTTGCTCCATGCTGCTATAAAGTCATATTCATATAAAGAGTGTTGTCACAGGTCAGTAAAACACTTTATTCACATTTAATCACCTTCAGGGAAACCTCCGTTAGTGTTTTCAAACTACAAGGACTGCCACAGAAGATTACTGAGTTTCTTTGGAGCTATCTTAATAGCTTCTATGGAGGAAAGGAGAAGGTTCTGCTTTCTTCTTCCTACTCCCAGCCTAACCTTAATCATATATATGCTGTTTTTTTTTTCCTTGTTCATATATCATGCTTCTAGGTGATGTTAAATAAAACATTATTTTTGACACTCATTAAAGAATGATAAGGTAGACTTTATTGGGAAGTAGGGGACTATCCAATCGGCATTGTGACTACTACAATGTAGTTTTGCAGTAGAAGAGAGAGATTGGGCTCAACTCCAATCACAATAAAGAAAAGTGGGAATATATAGCCAAGGAGCAGTGTGGATCTGTGGATGGAAAATTGCTAAGAGAAAATAGCAGGGCTTGTAAGGGGAGATTATGGCTAAAACAACTTAACAGGATTCTTGCTGAAAGCAGGCCACGGTGATCAGACATCACCTGGGGGGTGGTGAAAGATGAGGATCCAGATGAGATATTGAGGGTGATCAGATATCAAGAATAAGGGATTCTGGCTAAACTGACTCGACAAGATTCTTGCTAAAATTGGAGAATGCAAAGTTGAACAGAGAAGCTCAAAAGACAGGATCTAGTTGAAAAGAGATTTCGTAGGAGCCTGACTAAAGTTTAATCAAGAAGAGAATCTTGTCAGTGAAAATGTGTTTGAAGCAATATAATAAGCAAAGGGAAGGTGGGAAACTAAACCAATTAGGAACAGGAAACTGCCCATTACTGGAGTACAGGGTTCAAGGAGATAAGAGTTGCTTTTGCGAAGGAAATTCATTAGTCTTTCAAAATAAACATGAATGCCCCTTAATAGCATCTAATACTCTTTTTAGGTGTGCAACAGAAGAAGAGAATTGTTTTTAGATGAACAGAAGTGTGAAGAATAGCAATATTTGAGGTGTAAGATAAAATAGCCAATCTTGCCTTCCTTCTTGAACAATAGTAAACTTCCCATATATACAATTTTTATAATGTTCAAGTGTTTTAAAAAATACTGATGTATTATTCCAAATTCAATAAAAACCTTATGGGTTTTTAAAATAATAGTGACAACTTAGAAAAAGAAAAAAAATCACAAAATTATAGATAGCAGACCTATAAAGAAATTCTTGGGGCCATGATAATGTAGTTCAACCCCCTTATTTAAATATGAGAAACCACAGTGAAATAGACTTGTCCAGGTTCACAAGGTTTTCTCGCTTTCAGTTCAGTGCTGTTTCTGTTATGTCACCCTGCTGACAAATTCTAAAGTTTTAGATGTTTTTAACCATATACATTCTGAGTTTCTCAATTCAGAAGAAGCAGACATAATTTTTCAAAATAACTCTAACATTTGAAATCTAAATGTTGTAGAAGACCATAATATACCACTCCAAAACATTCCTTTGTGGCATAAGGAATATTTTGAAAAGAAGGAGAGAAAGAGAAGGTCTGAAAACAGAGTAGAAGTTACTCTTTGGTGAGGAAAATTTGCATTCATAAAGGAAATCTCCATTTGTAAGGGTGCCTCTCTCTTTGTATCAGGAAGAGAGGAATGATTCTAAATCACAATAGAATCTTATCAATTGAAAAGGCTCAGACTTAAATCTGCATAGCAAATTTTACCTTTGTTTGCTATGCATTTCCTGGTCATGTTCCCATAACTGACCTTCTTTATATCTTTTTTTGTTGTTGTTTGTTTATGCCTGAAGATGGTATTTAAGCCTGAATTGTAAGCCACTTCTTTGAGAGTTACTCTTTCCTTGAGTTTTCTCCTGTGTATATGAGATACACATGTTAATAAACTCGTTTTTTCTCTTGTTAGTCTGTCTTTTGTTACAGAGGCCCCCTTTAAGAACTTAGAAAGATAAAGAGAAAATTCTTTTTTTCCTTCCCTACTATGTCCTTTGGTGTGTAAAGTGCAAATCACAGTGTCTGTGTATGTGTGTGTATGTGTTTCATTTTTGTTTGGATAAACTTTGCTTAAAATGTATTTACATAAAATCTAAAAGATTAGACAGATGGACTAATAGTGAAAAACCATCATTTGAGTTTAGTTTCTGAGATCAACCACATCACTCCAAGTAGGTCATTTACATGGTCAGAGTAGATGGAATCTACCTTTAGGAATGATTTCAGAAAAGCTCTGCTCATGATAAGGAACAAGAAACAAGATCACTTTGGCATTCCAGCTCTGATTCTTTTTAAGGAGCAGCACTGCTTATTTGTGCCATATTACTTGGAGAGTTTCAACTAGCATTGAAATTATTATATTGCATAACAATAGCACTAGTTTTAAAATAGTCATTTATTATCAGCTCTTCCTGATCTGACCAGAGGCAGTTTCTCATCTCCAGGATTAGGAAGGAGTCAATGATTGGAAAATTGCTGACATATGTTTTCACGAGTAGGATTATATACACAGCAGGAAACAAAATGTGGCAATTTTCTTTCCCAAGGAGAAATGACTATTTCTGTCAATAATAGATTCCATGTTTTCTAACTGACCTCAACCAATCATTGTAACTCTAGCTTTGCTCACAGGGTATTATTGTGCTAGTACACCTAGAACTTCTAGGAATGTGATTGTAACATTACTGAAGTGTGAGTGGAGATGAAACTTTTGAATTATATGGTTGTTTAAATAACAAGAGCTATCAAAAGAAAAAATCACAGTGTTCCAAAAAATCCTTTTAGGAAACATGAAAAGCTTATTTCATTCTAAGAATATGTTACTGATTAATCCTGAAACTATTTAGGAATTCAGTCCTTTAATGTCAGCATTGTTTTCAGTGTAATCATTCAGCACTAAATACGTATCAATTTTACTGTGTGGGTGTTGGTTTGAAAGTTATAGGAATACTAGCTTTGATCTAGTATTTTTGTCACAGTAAACTTTGGCATTGCAGGGTTTCCATTTTGTATTTGAAATGTTATACACAAACTGGATTATAGCATATAAAGAAAATGGCTTTGGAAATATAACAGCAGGTTGCTAGATAAAGCTTAGCCATTAGAAAATCTATTTTTGGAAAGGAAAGAGAAGAACATTATATTATGCTATGACATAAAAATCCATAATTGTATTTTGCTTGTACATCTGGGACAAGTTATATAATTTTATTACTCTTTTATTTGGAATTTCACTGTTTAAAGTTTACAGGTGCCAACATTTAATTTGATGAAGTTCTTTTAATGTTTGGAAAAAATTCTCAGCACTTTTAAAACACTGAAAATAAAATGAGTGGTGGAGTGTTTAAAAAGCTTAACTGCATTCAAATTTGGAGGTTTAAAATTACTCCCCAAAATGTCACTGAAGGCTACTTATTTCTCAAATTGAAATATTTCAATATATAAGCAACATATTTAAATAGAGCTGCTTTATTTTGGTCTATAATTATGACACTGAGACACATTAGAACATTTGAAACGTTTCTTCAGAAACGGAATTCAAATACATGTACATTTATCACCTGGAACAATTCTCCAGGTAACTACATTCAGCAAAGGTTAGCTTAGAATCTTCTGTCTTATGTAGTCTCTATCTCAACTATGATGATAAAATGTCATTTTAAATTTAAAGCAATACAGATTAGAAATTGAAAAGAAACATTACTTGTAAGACAGATCCTCCTCGCATTTTCAGAGGGTAAACTTTATGATGCCACTCAGAGTCACTAAAAGCCATCTCCCCCACCCCCTACTCTATTTCCCACAATGTCCTGCCACAACCACCCAAATTTCTATGCTTGGACACTTCTTTGGTTTTTAGGGAATCAGATTTAAGTTAGTATATTAATATTGTTTGATATCATATTAAAGTGAACTAATTTGTTTGATTGGCTACTCAAAAATGGGCTATAAAGGACAGCCCTTGTGAAGTACCTACAGTTGGGGCCTAGAGACTGTGGACTAAGTAAGAGTCTCACAGGTATGTGGATGTGGATGTCAAACCATATGGAAGAGTGTCCACAGGAAACGAAGAGCCTGCTCTCCTTCATTCTTCATAGTGATGGAGGCTTAACATTTTGCCTGGTTAGGGTTAAGCAGTACAGTGCTAAATTCCTTCCGCTGCTGAGGTTTCTGACATTGCGTTGCCTTTGAGCCCTGTTTGGTGCCCTGTTTTCTCCCGCCTAGATCCTGCAATCTACACCATTCTTGATCTTCAGATGTGCTCAGGTGGATAAGGAAGGTTGAGAGCAAGGTGTTTGTGTTTTCAAAGGAATTGACAAAACATTTTGCAACAGTTATAATTAACTTAATAGCACTCTAAAATTATATTGTCAGCTATCGCATTTATATGACTTGGTGCAAAAGAATATGTGTGTGCGTGTGCTTGTGTGTGTGTGTGTGTGTGTGTGTGCGTAGTGACATTTGTTTAATCTGTAAAGACTGTTTCTCTCACTTGCAAATCTGTAACTCCCTTATGGGTCCACAGCTCACAGATTGTGTCCCTCTGAGGATCTGCTGCTTTAGGGTATACTTGGCCCATTTGAAAAGCTAGGTTTACACATTCAAGGTGTGTCTAGATAGCAAGATAGCATAGGAACTCAACAAAATAAAACATTTATAATGTGACGAAACCATACATTGATAATTGAGATTAGGTATCTTAATCCACTAACTGATTTATTTAAAATGAACATCAGGACATTATGACAAATTTTTTCTAATATCAGATCTTGAGGAAGGTGGGACACATGCACACACTCAAGTTCAATATTAATTTTTGCGGCAATATGACAGCATAGACAAGTTCTCATGCTTACAGAAAATATACATGTAAATAATTTTAAAAAATTATTTCTGTGTTTGAAAATAAATAACACACACACAAATACACATACCCACATACACACGCATGCTCAATTACCATTTCTTGAGGTTAATCTTAGGATGAATGAGGACCAAATTCGTTTTCCTGTATGGCTAAGGCCTTTTATGACTTCCTGTTTTCTCAACAGACAGGAAACATATCTATAGTTATTGGAAGATCATACAAACAGACTAATGCATTTTAGTAAGAGTTGTCATATGTCTAAAAACAATAGCAGGACTCAAGGGAAATTCACAGGAAACTCATGACTCATCCATTTATGTCAATAAATGATGTGAGTAGTTCTGCAAGCTCGCTCTCAAAGATACATAAATATTCCTTGGAATCCATGTGGTGTTAATTTATTATAATATAGACAATCTTAATTTACAAGTGTGAAATTTATAAGAGTCACCGACTACTGAAATACATAGATTCACCTCTGTTCTCATTGATTGTTTAGGTCTGATTAAAAATCTGAAAGAAAGCTGGCCAGTTAGTTCAGTTGGTTAGAGCATGGTGTTATAACACCAAGGTCAAGGGTTTGGATCCCAGAACTGGCCAGCCCCCAACCTCCGAAGAAAAGAAATCTGAAAGAAAGCTTGCATGTTTTTATATTTCTTAGACGATAATTAAATTTCATAGAACTATACAAATTCTTTCTCATTAAAATAATGTTTATTTACATCAACATTCATTATTTACGTATATTGAAATGAAATTCCTTTAGTGTGTTAAAATAAATGACAGAGAGGAAAGATTTCTTTCCAGGGATTACGTTACATGTAACATTCTCTTGTATAGTTGTTCTCGAATACATTTTCAAATTGGGTGGTATAATACTGTGTTAAAGATCTTTGAAATGTATCGTAAATGTTTTATAGCTTAACAACCTTTGACAATGATTTGGGACATTATGAGGAGATTCATTAATATCTCTATAAAATTATTTAATTATAACACTGTTTTGTAGACTTAAAACATCAAAGACAACTTTCCTAGTATACACAATTTAACTCCTATGTTCTAGTTTATTCAACATACATTACTTAGGTACAGGATTTTCAATTAGGAAATTGAGATGTCAGAATTTTAAGTTGTATATATTTTTAAAAATCAGCAACAAAAAAGGTATATTGTTACAAATAGTGAAGATATTCACGCATTATATAATATAATTTACTAGGATAATATACTAGAAAATTTTAAGGATATGGAAAAAAATTATAGAAAATATAAATTGCCAAATTTTACCCTAGAAAAAATAGAAAACATGAAAAAATCAATAACCATTGAAGAAACGGGGAAAGTTATCAACGAGTTACTACACTGAAATTGCAAGCCTAGGGAATTTTATCTGTAAGTTCTTTCGAAGACAGATTATTTTCATTCTTTCTTGGAGCATGGAAATATATGGAAACTTTCTAATTCATTTTTTATAACTGGAATAACCTTATAAAGCATAATATAAAAAGACAATAGATTAATTGATGTATGATGAAATATACCAATTCTAAATTAAAATATTACAGAACCTAATTTAGAAAGGCATTAAAATAATAAGAGTATGACCAAGAAGGAATACTTTTAAGAATTTAAGCATGATGTAATATTAGGAAACCTATCTCTATAATAGGCACGATCAATATGTTAAACATGTAAAAATAAATTCATGCAGAGTAGGTATTTCATAAAATTCAACAAGCACACCTTCATGATAAATGCATGCTAATTAGAAATTGATGGATGTTTCAAAATAAATCAGATTGTCACTTCACTAGTTACAACCCTCATTGACTTCCCATATCACTCAGTAAAAATTAAAGTTTGTACAATTTCTCACAAGGCACTCTATGACCTGCTCTCAAGCCCCTTCTTTAATTTCATCTGCTATTGTCTCCTTCTTTCTCTACTACAGCTTTACTGGCATCTTTAATATTTCTAGAATATCCCACATATGCTCCTATTTAGGGTCTTTGCATTTGCTGTTCCTTCTGCCCAGAATGCTTTTCTTTCAGATATGCACTACTCATTCCCTTATTTGTAGCAACTATTCAGATGTCATCATTTTGATCTTTCCTATCCAACTTAATAAAAATTAAGTCTCCCACCATTTCATAACTTCTTCCTGCTTTGATTTTTCTCCTTAGCATTTATAACTGTCTAACTCTCTCTCTCCCCATCCATCTCTATTTTTCTTTCTCTTTCTCTCCTTACCTTTTAATTTTATATCTTCCCTAATATAATGTAAGCCTCAGCAGGTCAGACATTTTTTGTCCCTTTTATATCAGTAGATTCCTGTAGCAGTCCCCAGCAAAAAAATAGGGTGTGTGTATATATATATATATGTGTATATATATATATATATATACATATATATATATACATATATATATATTTATTAACTTGAAGCCTGTATATTTGAAATTTATATGTAACATCATGCCTAATAATGAAAGATTATGGGAGTGTTTATCAAAGTATGTTCAGCATTTCTCAGAATGCAAAACTCCCATGAAAGGAAATGCATCTTTCCTTCACTAAACATCATCACATTAGCATGTGATGTCTAGACCTCCTGCAGCTATCTTGCAACCACAAGAGAAGTTACCATTTGCACACTGAAGATGGCACAGCAAAAAAAGTGGAAAAAACCTGGTTCTCAACAACATTCTTCAGCTGCAAATTTAACCAAATTTAGTGCCATTTTAATTTTGGACTTCTGATGTGAACTTAAATCCCTTAATGATTAGATTACCTTTAGTGTGCCCTTTTTTTTAAATTGTTTTTATTTATTTATTTATTTTTACTTCTGGACAATAGTATTCTATCAGATACATATATTATTATTACATTATCCCTCATAGAAACCCTGAGAAGTCATTATTAGTGCCACTGAACCAATCGTAAATTTAGTGTTTGTGGAAATACTACCTTTCCTCAAGTCACACAGCTCATAACTCGTATAACCAGTAATCAAATCCAGGGTTTTAAGCTCTAAATTTTAAGCTGTCAGCCATTATACCAGTCTGTCTTCTCTTTTTCAATGATGAATACAATACTGTATATATTATTATTACTTATTTAACTGATGCACTGTTGTTTGATGTTTAAATTGCTTTTTATAGGAAAATCATTATTTATAAATCTTTTAAATTGTGTTTAACTTTTCCTTAGAAATAATGAAATAATAACTGGAAATCGAATCACTAGGTCACTGTGTATAAATACTCTAAAAGTGTTAATATTCTGAAGTATTCCTACTTTTTGTTCTCCAACTGCTAAAACAGTTTTTCTCCCTTCACTTTATGTACCATTAAGGCTAAGGTTGGAGTCAGAATGGAGGAAGGGAGACATAAGAAATGCCCCAGTCACACAGGTAAGAGAAAAGCCCTCACTTTCTGGCACAATGAATTATGGGAAAGAGATATGCCAGAAGGGGATTGTTATAAAGATAAGGAGATTGCCGAAATCAGAAGAAAAGTTTTCCTTGTTCCCATTTCAGGATTCTGGGAAGAAACCACCTTCCAAGTTGCCCTTTCTTAGGGGCAATGGTATCAACATAAAAAGTGACAGGGAGAGAGCCTGGATTTACATTCTCAAAATGCTCTTACGCCCTGTAATAGGAAGGAGACACAGAAATTCCTGCATGTCCAAAGGCTGAGCATCTGGTTGGTGAACCAGCCAGAGGGCAGCAAGGAAGAAGTAACCTGAAAAACTTCTGAGTTGTAAACCAAATAAGAGGCACAACCAGACTGCTGGAGATTCACAAAACAACAAGTCAAGTTATGGTCAAATCAGTAGGAAGAACTACAGGATTCTACTTAAGTCAAGAGAGAAAGGACTGTGAGTTATACTACCAATACAAGCCAGCTTAAGATCTCATCAGAAAGCCCGGCAATAGGACTGGACAAACCATACCTCAATAAATAACAACCAGTAGACACCAAATGCCTCGCATAAGGCTAAAAGTGTCCTGCACCAATAAGTCCCTGGTCCCCATACTGAAGAAAAGGGGAGTGGGAAGACATCTGAAAGGCTTGGTAATCTAAAAGCCTAATTATCTAAAGAACCTTTCAAAATTTTGGATTAAAATGAGTATACTATATCAGAATAAATTGAATCATTATTCATCTTCCTAGCTAGTAGAGGTAACGTTAGGATGAGTGCCTATAGGGAACACCAGGATCAGCTAAGCAAATAAATGATATAAACAGTGTAGGGTAACTAAATGTATAACTCCACCATAATATGTTTTAAAACTCTCAATACATATTTTCAACCATCAACCAGTGTCCAAGTATATGCTTTTTTGAACTCTGGAAACCCTTGGTATTATCGCTTTGGAAACTTGTTAATTTGAAAATTTAACAATATGATAAATCAAAACTGTTATTTTCATTTGCATTACTTCTGATGTTGAACATTTGTTTATATATCTGTTGGACACCTGTGATTCTTGTTTTTTTTTTTTTTTTAATTTTTGGTGGCTGGCCAGTATGGGGATGCGAACCCTTGACCCTGGTGTTATAACATCATGCTCTAACCAACTGAGATAACCAGCCAGCTACTTGGGATTCTTTTTTAGTTAATTGTCTCTTTATGACATCTACCATTTCTTGTTTTGAAGTTTTATTCTGGAAGGCCTGGTATATATTTGGTTAAGTTTATTCCTTACAATTTTTTTTTCATTATTATGAATTGGATCAATCATTTCCATGTTGTTTTTCTTCCCTCTAAGCAACTGTTGCTAGTATATCAACATTGTTCATTGTTTTAAAACTTTTTATTTAATGAAAAATAAACCACAAACAATACAGTATGCAAAGTGTACTAATGTTATTTATTTATTTATTTATTTATTTATTTATTTATTTATTTTGGTGTCTGGCTGGTAAGTGTACTAATTTTAAAGAGATATTTTTACATATGTCTGCATGGTTACTTACCATTGATGTCAAGTCAAGATATAGAACATTTCTGGCATCCCAGAAGATTCTCTTGGGTCCCTTCTCAGCCAATCCACTATTCTGACTTCTATCTCCATTGATTAATTTTGCTTATTCTTGAGCTTCATACAAATGGAATCATACTGTTACATGCTCTTTTGTCTCTAAGCCATTGACTTTTACATTGACTGTATTTGGAGACTTTCATGAAAACTATTTTCACAATAGTGTGGCATATTCTAGAAATAGCAAGGATACCAGTATAGCTATAGCAAAGAGAATGAAGGGGCATTAGTAATGAGGATAACCTTTTGTAAAAGCTCTACAGGAGACTCATCCTTAGGTCCCACTGGACAAAATTTGGTCATGTGCCCATGATTAAGCCAATCATTGGGAAGAGAAATAGATCATTATAATTGTACTTGACTGATTTAATTCATCCACTGGAACAAGGCAGGGAAACAGTTTTCCTGAACACTTAGCTGTGCAGAATGTGAACACAAAAGCAAAATTTGGGTATCGCCAGTGAGAAAAGAAAGTATGAAACAGGGAAGGAGGATGAGACTGTGGTGACCAACATCATCTAGCACAATTTTTAAACAACAGGGCCTGACTCACAGAAGTAACGTAAAGAAAAAAAGTAAAACCAAAAAAAAAAAATCGGTTATTACTGAAAATTGAAATAAAATAAAGTTTTAGAAGAGTAATGAAATAGGAACATTCTCTTATTTTATTCAGTTTTGTTCAAAAGCAGTTTATAAACTGTATGACTACAATCTTGTTTTAAAATAAATGAATAAATAAACAAACATATTATGAACAGAAGAGAGAAGGAGGGATGGAGAGAGAGACACACACTTAAAGTATAAAAAAAAGTTTAACAGTAGATAACTTTGACAATTGGAATTACATGTGATTTTTACGAACATTGCAAATTATCCACAGCTTTTGCTGTCGAAAGTAGTTATTTACATACAACAATAAATATAAAAAAGCAAAAAGTTAATTTCATTCAATTTTATATTTTATATTATTTATGCTTTACATTGCCATTGAATAAGATCATTAATTCATTAAGGTGCTTCTGAGCATTTGGAGATCAATTAACACTTGCCAATCTTATCATTAAATGAATTGCTTCTCTGGGAGAATTCAGCTGTACTGTGGAAATGTTTTATTTATAACTCATTTGACCTATTCACCTATGACATTGGGCTACAGTGCATCAAACTTAGTCTGATTATTCTTTCATTATATATGATATGCATTTGAACATTCTCAGAATCAAATGACATAAAGACTTGTGGTAGTCCAAATAATGCCCACTATCCCCCTCAAAAACAGATGTCCCCATTCTAACCTGTAATTATTTTACCTTACATGGCAAAAGGGGCTTTGCAGATCTGATTAAGGTTAAGTATGTTTAGGTGGCGATTGTTTCCTGGATTACTCAAGCAGAGCGAATGTAATCACAGCGTTCTCATGAAAGAGAAGCAGGAGAATCAGAGTTAAGGAAAAGATGTGACAACAGAAACAGAAGTCAGAATAATGCTGCCACACAGCAAAGAATGCAAGCAGTCTCTGGAAGCTAAAAAAGGTAAGAAGCAAATTCCTCACTAGAGCCTCCAGAAGGAACACAGCCCTGCCAACACCTTAGTTATTCCTGTATACCTCCAGAAATGTCAGATAATATATTTGTGTTATTTTAAACCACTACATTTGTGGTTAATTTGTTATAGAAGCAATAGGATATGAATACATTTTTACACTTTGGTATGTTTTTATTTTTCCCAACTTTGTACAAGATGATAGAATTAAGTACAAGGATACTTTGAAAAGTTAGTGGATAATCATCACAGAAATACAAATAAAAACCACTTTGAGGTATCATCTCAACCCATTTATACTGGCCATTATCAAAAAGACAAAGAATAACAAATGCTGGTGAGGATGTGAAGAACAGGGAACCCTTCTGCACTTTTGGTGGGACTGTAAATTAGTGCAGCCATTATGGAGAATAGTACGGAGGCTCCTTAAACAACTACAGATAGAACTACCATACAATCCAGCAATCCCACTACTGGTTACATACTCAAAGGAATGGAAATCATCATGTCAAAGGGATACCTGCACTCCCACGTTTATCGCAGCTCCATTTGCAATAGCCAAGAGATGGAACCAACCTAAATATCCGTTGATGGATGACTGAATAGGGAAAATGCGGTATATGTATGCAATGGAATACTAATCAGCAATAAAAACGAATGATATTCTGCCATTTCATTGGATAGATAAGCCTGGAGAAAATTATGTTAAGTGAAACAACCCGGGTACAGAAAGAGAAATACCACATGTCCTCACTCAGAAGTGGGAACTGTATTAATAAATAAACAAATAAACAAGAAAGAAAGAAAGAAATAACGATCACAATCATACGTTGAACTTTTAGAAGGAAAGAACAGAACTGTGATTACTAGAAGTAGAAAGGGGGAGGGGGCGAGGGAAGGGTGTGAATGAGAAATTAAAAAGAAATTGGTTAACAGACACAAAAAATGATTATATATTATAATGATGAATAAGCTAACTATCCTGATTTGACCATCACACATTGTACACAACTACTGATAATCAACTTTGTATCCATATATATATATGGATGAGCATTTTTGCTTCAATAAAAAAAAATTTAAATAGTATAAAAATGGAATGATTGGTTTAAAATCTTAGTCATGGGGCTTTCAGAAATTATTCAGTCCATCTATCTCAAAGTAGAACTGAATTTATTTTTATCACCAATCTCATCTTAATCTTACTAAAGGAAAAAAATTGTAATTGGAACTCTCAAGGAGCCTTCACCCCACACTCTCTAAAGAAACAATCATAAAAATACTTTACACTTAACTAATATATATATATATATATATATATATATATCCATGTATAGTAGAAAAATAGAATTAAAAGATGATATGAATCTTTCCATGAACTTTTTGAAGTACCCTCATATTTTTATGTCTCTCTCCCTCACAGAGATAGTTAAGTAATATGTGTTTTCTTCTTAGAATTGCTTTTTCTTTTTTTTTTTTTTTCCTTTACACATATTCTTTTTATTGGTGGACAATACTTTATTCAGAAATGTTTCCTCCTGTAATTACAAATCTTATTAGTCATCCTCCTCCTCTCTCCAGGGGGATTGTGGGCTTTATTAATTAATGTAGTTAAACTGCTTTGTAGTTCTTGGTTGAAAGGTGCTATATAAGTTCAAATTATTATTATTATGGCTGTTAACATCCCACAGAGGCAAACCCCTCAGCCCTACACATCTAGATCCTGAACAAAGGCTTCTTCATCTTCCCTTTCCCTGCTAGGTCTGAAGTCTCTGGCCAGATTGTCCAGGAGCAAATGCATTAACATCTCAACAGCAATCAACTAATTGATCACCATTATGTTGACTTCTGTTTCCTTCTTTAAAGTAGCACAGTCCTGTTTCATGCCCCCATTGGCTCTACACAAAGGTCACAATATCCCTACGGTCTCTGTTGGATTTGAAGAAGCAGACCTTCTTCCTTGATGGTGTGTGTATTAGTCCATTTGTGTTGCTATAACAGAAAGACCTGAGACTGGGTAATTTGTAAAAAACAGAGATTTATTTGGCTTGCAATTCTGGGACAGCTGCATCTGACATGGGTCTCAGGCTGCTTCTACTCATGGCAGAAAGTGGCAGGCAACCCGTGGGTACAAGCAGATCACATGGCGAGAGGAAGCAAGAAAGAGAGAGGGGAGTTGTCAGGATCTTTTAAACAACCAGCTCTTGTGGGAACTAACCAAAGAGAAATCACTCACTACCCCTCCTCCCCCAGGGAGAGCATTAATCCATTCCTGAGAGATCCGCCCCCATGACTCAAACAGCTTCCAACACTGTCACATTGAAGATCATACTTCCGCATGAATTTTGGGGGCACAACACATTCAAACTCTATCATTCCACCCCTGGACCCCCAAAACTCATGTCACTCTCACATACAAAATACAATTATTCCATCCCAACAGTCCCAAAAGTCTTAGCTTGTTCCAGCACCAACTTAAAAGTCCAAAGTCCAAAGTCTCATCTGACATCAAAAGCAAAAGTCCTTCCAGCTGTGAACCTGTAAAAATCAAAAACAAATTTATCTACTGCCAAGATACAATTGTGGAACAGACATTGGGTACACATTCCCATTCCAAAAGGGAGGAATAGACCAAAAGAAAGGAGAAACAGGCCCCAAACAAGTCTGAAACCCAGAAGGGCAGACATTATGTCTTAAAGATCCAAAATAATCTTTGATTACCAGTCCTGCATCCTGGTCACAATTGGGCATCTGGGCCCCCACAACCTTGGGCAGCCCAACCCCCACAGCTCTGCTGGGCACAGCCCACTGGGCTGTGCTGGAGCCTGGAGCTTTTCCAGGCTTGTGTTGCTCATTAGCAGTAGCCTTACAATTCCATGGTCCTGGTGGCAGCCCCACTGCATTGGCTTTACTAGACATTTCCTTGGTAGAGGCTCTCTGTGGGGGCTCTGATCCCACTTTTCTGCTCAGCATTGCTCTAGTAGATGGCCTCTGCTGTAGCTCCAATCCTGCAGCAGGACTCTGCCTGGGCCCCCAGGCTTTTCCATACATCCTCTGAAATCTGGGTGGAGGCTGCCACACCCCCACTTCTCTCATGTCCTGCTAGCCTGCAGACTTAACACAACATGGGTGCCACCAAGGCTTCAGGCTTCTACTCTCCCTCCTCACTGTGAGGCTCCCAAGAGAACTGTAAAACTAAAGGAAAAAATCAAAAATATAATCAGAGCACTGCTTTAGTATTAGCTGGCCTTGTGCCCAATATCTTCAATAAATCGAAAAGGCAGAGCTTGGTTGGGCATGATATTTAATCTTGAGGATTGAATGGGACAATGATTTTCTTTTAAGCCAAATCTTGGGATACTATCACCTTTTGGTGATCTGATGTATCTAAAACCCTAAAATTGAGACAGAAAATTTAAATGTCTTGCTGAAAGTTGCACAATTAATATGATCTGAATGACCTCAAAATATGGCACCACTATGCAATTTAAGCTTTAGGAATCTATTGTATCACCATTTTCCAATATTTGTCTTTATATTATTAGTCTTACTAGATGTTCTTATAAAAAGATTCTATATGTGATGGGGATTTATTTCAACCTTTTGAAGATTTTTTAAATAGTCACATGTTAAACATTCTCTGAATTCATATAGTCAAAAGTCATATTTAACCTTTATAAGGGCAGCATTATTTAATTTGATGAAGAAATCCTTCTTCTTGCAGCACATATTAATATATTTATGACAAGAGTAGCCCAAAATTCTATTTCCTGTCAAAATCAAATCAGCAGCACTGGCTTAAGTAAGGTATTAATGATGGGTCTAATCAGAAAAGGCATTTTTAATTTATTGTCAAGCTTTTAAGTTTCATCAACATTTGTTAGAAATGATGCTAGTTGATAAGGAGAGATACATGAATAAGATAGAGACCTAGTCTTCAAGAAACTCTCAGACCAATAGCAAACAATGAGAACTGGCATTTCTCTATGGTGTTTTGCTCTTTGATATAGCTTCACACAAAGTAACTCTACGTCAGGAGCTTGGCCTCTGAAAAGTAAGCTGGGTAGGCTAAATTTTAGTCTGAATTTAGATTATTACCAAAAGCATGTCCAATTTCAGTCAAGATGGCACCTGTCTCTCTTCCACAATTCCAATTCTAATCCCACCCAAAATTAAAAAAAAAAAATCTAGCCACAATATTCCTAGACATGCTTAAAACAAAATGAGTATGGCTTTGAACCAGAAATAAAAGAAATAACCCAGAGTGACTATAATTAAAAATATAATAACCAAAATAAAATTATCGATAGATTATTTTATCTACTGAAGAGAATAAAAGAGAGAATTGATAAACTGAAGTATAATAATATACTGAGAAATTCACCCTCGATACAGCCTAGAACTTAAGAGATTTAAAATAGAAAAGAGAAGAGTTGGAATAGAAAAGAGAAGTCAATAGGTGTAGAGAATAGATTAGGAGTCTAACTATACAGTATTTCAAATAAGAGTTAAAGAAGTAGAACAAGCTGAATATATTTTGGACAAGCAGGGAAGCAATAATTCAAATTATTTTAGCTAAGGATTTTATTTTTTTCCTAAATTCTTAAATGCCTAGCCCACTAATTTTTAGTCTTTCTTCTATTATAGGGGTCAGCAACTGTAGCCAACTGGCCAAATTTGGCCCACCATCTAAGATTTTGGCCTATGATCTAAGAATAATTTTTTTTTAATGGCTGAAAAATATAAAAATAATATTTTGGAACACATGAAAATTACATAAAATTCAAATTTCAATGTCCATAAAATTTTATTGAAACACAGCCACATTCACATGTTTACATATTGTCTATGACTTTTTGAGTCAAGGCAGAGTAGAAGAGTTGTGACAGAGATCTTTTGGCCTGCATGGCTGAAAATATTTACTATCTAGTTCTTTACAGAAATATTAGCTGATTTCTGTTCTTTTATATAAGCATGTAAGGCCAATAGTTTTGCTTTATGTACTGCTTCTGCTATGTACAATCTATTTTGACTTATACCATTGTCATTTTTGCTCAGAGATAAATATTTTAAACTTTTCATTATGACTTCTTTGACTTATGAGTAATATGGAAGTCTGTGTATAATTTCCAAATACATGCTTTAAAATATTTTTTATTTTGCCGGTGAGCTTTTCCTTAATTGAATTTTGTCCCAATAATATATTCTGTTGGACACCTTGTCTTTCTATATCACTCAAATATGCCTGTTATTTTAATGGTTGCTGTTGAGGTTTTACCATGCGTTAACAAAGTATAAACTTGACTGCTTGCATCAAATCACGCAAATTTCTTAGACCACCTGTATAACAGGTCATCCTCTTCACAACGAACTTTAAAATAAATCATGAAAATTATCACTTTAATTTTTAAAAATTTACATTTACCTACAGTAATCTATTAGCAATTTTTTTGCTCATTTTCAATTTCCTAATTAAGAACTTCTTTTCCTGTCATTTTTCATTCTTGAATTACATTCTTTAAAACTTACTTTAGTGTAAGGTCTACTGGTGGTCAACTTTCTTGGTTCTTATTTACACTAAAGTATATTTATCATTGTTGAAAGATAATTTTCAGGGCACTCAATTTTAGATTGAAAGCTATTTTTCTCCCAGCTTTGGATGATATTGTTTGATTGTTTTTCCCCTTTGATTTCCATTGCTGATGTTAAGAACTCTGTCATCAATCAAATTGTAAGGGAGGAGGTAACAAAATTGAATGTTTAGGCGTTCCTACTGCAAAGCCTACACGTAACCTTTAACTTCTGAATATAAAATGAACCCCAGAGATTTCTTTTTGTTTGCTTGTTTTGTTTTGGTTTTGCCCTCAACAAGAAGATGCTATTATGTTCTGAAGGGGAAAAACAATTCAAATCTTAATCTTCTTAATAAGACTATGTGATATCAATTTGGCCCTATAATTTCATATTTAAGAGTTATTCATCTTTACTAAGTACTCTGGCTGAGGAGAAATGCAAACAAATAAATTACAAAACTGGGAATGAACCTTTGCCACTTAATCTTCCAGTTAATTTCTAAATTAGGCTGCTAACTACCTAAAGACCATCAAACACCCGCTGCTCTTTAAATTTCCTTCATTATTTCTCTGTCCTTACCCCTGATACACTCAGAATATCACTGGATATTAACTCCAAAATGCACTATATTTCAAACAGCTTTCTTTCGTAAGACCAATAGCTATGAAGTATGCAGAGTATTAAACCATCTAGTAGACAGGAATACTATAAAGAAGGTAGCTTTGTTTTCATCTTCTGTGCTGGGTATGTTTGTGAAAAATCAAATTCTTTTCCCTCTAGGGTACTTTCATTGGGATAGTTAATCTAATTTCTTGCTGCTTTATACTTTTCTCCTTTCATTTTTTCCTGACGAAAGTTTAGAGGATTTCACAAAATATATTATGCTGCTGACTATAGATAGATTTATTGAGGAAGTTACACTGACTAAATTCTCATCTTGTCCTTTTTCTCCTCCACATCAAAGGGTGAAGCAAACGAATGCTCTTGCTGAAAATTCTCTTTAGTTTATCCAACTTCTAAATTATTTACCACTTTGGTTTCAGTATAAAATCTTCTGATAGAAATGAAAGCCTCAGCAATAAAGTGTGATCACTTTCTATAGCTCAAATGATCACTGGTCAGGGATGCAGTATGAGGATGATTTTGCAGAAATTACATTTTGAAGAAAAAATATACACTCTATTAAGAATCCTGTTCAACACTGTTTGTGAAATAGATCCAAGAATACTGTGGGTCATATCATGACCCTTAACAATTTGCTAGACATAGTCGAAGTATCATAGAATACAGGTAGTTTATTTCTTTAACATTGACATTAGAAATAATTATTTTATGTTACCCTTCTAATCCTGTACGGTATAAGACATCAAAAAATTTAAATGTGGCATGAATTTCTCATTTATACTCAGACTCTTTCTCTACATAATCTATTTATTCTCTTCTGACTGTAATTTATTAGCTGTTTCAGCTATACTGTCAATGAAGGTCTGATCACAGAACTAAAGACAGGGTTTTTGAGACTTGGTTTTTGCTTTGTTTTCTATTTTCTTTTTCTGTTCTTATAGATATAGCATCATTGATTTGGTGTGGAAAAGTGAAAAGAAGAACAAAGAAGACATGAAGAATTCTGGTTTCTAACTGCAGCCCTGCCACCAACTAGAGGAAGTTACGTGGTTTTTCTGGATGTCAATGTCTTCGTTTGAAAACTATAGGTGTTGAACTACTAGTTCTCTAGGAATTCCTTGATGTTCACAATTATCATTATCTGGTATCCAAAAGTATAAATATGCCATTCTTGCCATGCAAAACCCTGTGTCCCCATGGGACCCTGTAGAGAGTTCCCACCTGGTAGGCTATCACCAGACATGCCCCCTTGACCATGGACTTCCCAGCCTTTAAACTGCACTGAGCTTATAGTGGGGATAATTTGATAAGTGACAACATGACAGATTTGGTCTCTAGGCCTTCCACACAAATTTCTCTCTCTTTAGCCTGTAAGGTCCAGCACAACCTTTGTCTTTAGGGTAAGCCCTAATGAAACAGAGTAAGGCTAGGCCTGTGAACCAAACCAACTCCATTTTCCCTGCAGAGGACACTTTGTTACTTTCCCACTTCTCAGTCATGAGACCCCTAGGGCAAATGATTACCCCATGGCCCACCCTGATAAAATAGAATGAGATAAGAGAGGAAACAGATACTTACAGAGCTGCAAAACTCCTCCCCAAAGCTTGTTTACTGTAATTGTAAAAATTAAGTTACAGATTAACTTTAAGACCCCTTTAGGAATTCCTCCCTCCTCA
Organism: Cynocephalus volans; assembly: GCF_027409185.1. Taxonomy (NCBI): domain Eukaryota; kingdom Metazoa; phylum Chordata; class Mammalia; order Dermoptera; family Cynocephalidae; genus Cynocephalus; species Cynocephalus volans. Next base: position 96,253,322 of record NC_084478.1, read on the forward strand.
TAAAGCTTCAAGGTGACTGCTACAATGAACTTCCTGGGATGACAATGATGAACACCACTGCCATCTTGGACCTACTGAGCATGCACCCATGATGAAACCAGGAAGAATAGAATGGACCACCTCCAGTTATGCTGGCCTGTACCCCTTAACTCCTTTCCCTATAAAAGACCCTGAACAGCTCCCCATGGGGAGCTAGCTTTGCTGTTACTTCCCCCCCCACGCCCCCCGTTTGCACAAGTCTACTTCCTCTTTTAATAAAGCATTGCTTGCTTTACTGCTGGGTACATTGTTCATTTCTATGACTTTGACATCCAAAAGCCTAATTTAGTCATGGCAAAAACTGGAAAGCTTTGGGCACCAGAGAAGACTCTAGCTGCAAGAGGTAAGTGGCCTTGAGACTATTTTGCTCCCATGTCTCTGCTGCTGGTAAGTCTCTCCTGGAGTCCCTGGCCTGGCCTAAATTCTGACACGGCAATGCTTTGTTCTCTTTTACTCCGCCCCCTCCTTCCTTTTTAAAGTGACTTCTGGACAGCTACAGCTTAAACTCCTCTCAACCTCTGAGAAGCATGCTCCATGTGGCCAGCAGCAGCTTGCCCTGACGGGTAACTACCAGAAGTGGGAAGGCCAGTCCCACACCATGAAGATCTTGCTTGAACAGGTTCCCCCTGAGGGGGGAATTCATGAGAGTGGTGGGGATTCATTCCCATGCCGTGCAGTGACTGTAAGTCTGGAAGCCACTAAAATTCTCTTTGCCTTTCTCTGATTTTCTGAGCCCTCTTCTTGTTTGGTTAGATTGTATCTGCTCCTATGAGGGTGTTTTGTTTCTCTGATTTAAATCTAGTCAGTACTTATCTTCTTTGTGCCAAGAACAGTGGGGAGAACTGCTTTTATCAATTACTGTGTCAGCGGAATAGGTTGGCCCCACCAATTGGGACTAAGATAAACTGTACACCACTGCTCCTCTTTTCTCTTTGTTTGCTTGCTTGGTTAGACATTTAGTTGAGTACCGGTAATCTGAATAAACCTTCCAATCCTTGAACCAACTTTTGGACTTTCAAGTCATTTGTTTAGTGCGAGAGGGCATGCCGAGCCTGGTCTATTGATAACACTAACATCTACAGAAGAGATCTGAGCTACAACACCAAGTAACATTTACTGAAAGTTTGTCTCTAATTTGTGTCCAAGATTGGGTATATTTCTATCTTTTTTATTGGTAAGGAACAGTTCTGTTTTTCACCTAATTTCTTCACATTATTGTGAATATGTCCAGCAAACTCTCTAGAGGTAGATTCTTATGTTCAAGTCTGAAGTCAGCCACATGGCGACTTTGCAAAGTATGCAAATTATTTTATATACCTAATATCCAGTGTCCTCAACTATAAAAAATAGCTATTAATAGCATCTATCTCAGAGGATGTTCATGAGCATCATATTAAATATTTTATTTAAAACACTTAAAACATCATTAAATCTAAGTCCTTATTAAAAAATAAAACAAAATAAAAGTAAAAATGTAAAGCAGCAATAGTTTGTATTGAAATTAATATAAGTAAAGATGAATAATAACTAGTGCTAAAATATAGAAAGAAAACATAGCAATCTGTATGAGTGAGCCTGAGGAAAGCATAGGTTTTGGAAGCAGGATTGCATAGGGGCATAACCTTTGGTCTCAAGCACATTTGAATTTGCATCTGGTAAATGCTAATGAGATCAGGGGAATAAAAATTATGTAAGATATTGTAATTAATGTAAAAATTTTTACTTTTCCTCTGTGTGAAACAGGAAACCACTGGAAGATTTTGACTATAGTAATTACACATTTGACCTATATCTTTTTAAAGATCATTCTGGCTGCAGTGTCAAGAATAAACTTGGGTCAGGGGGCAAAAGAAAAATAGACCATTTTGGAGGCTCTTTTTGTTTCGGAAGACTACCAGATTTTATGATGAATGGAATGTGGGATATGAACCAGAAGAATCAAGGATGATGCCAGGGCTTTAGCTTGAGCAACTGAGTGGCTGGTGGAACAGTATTATTGATGTAGAGAAGAATGGAGGTGAAATAATTTTGGAGATAAACAGCATATGGTTGGTTTAGATATATTAATTTGACATGCATATTAGACACTCAACTAGAAATGTCAAGTAGGCAGTTGGAATTAAGGACAGAAGTCCAGGCTAGAGATATAAATTTGGGAGTCTCCAGTATATAGAAGGTATTTATATCCATGGGATTGATTGAGATCATGAAGGGACTTGGTAGTGACAGAAAATGACAAGAGTCCTAAGACTATATCCCCAAAATACCTGATGTTGGTGCCCTGCCCACATCCTCTTGGCACTTATCATTTTTATGCATGCCAGCCCAACTTCCAATGGTCAGCACCTATGTATCTTTATTTCTTTTTAAAATTATCTCTGGACACTAAAGTTCAATCTGTCCTTACACACAGAAAGCTGAAAGTTGTAAGAATTTATTGCCACTCACCCAGGAACAGCTGCCAATCTGAGATAAGTGCTTATAGATAAATGCTTTCATTTCATTCATCCTTTACATGGGATAACAACAATGTATATATTCTACACTGCCTCTCATCATGCCCCGGTGAGATTTTGCTCCCTCTAGCACACAATTGAAACTTGCTTGATAACTCATCAGTCTTCTTTCTTTGTTTTATTTTCCTTTAACACTTCCTTATTGGTATTTACTTCCTTATTGGTATTAACACAACACTTCCTTATTGGTATTTACTCAGGATCTGCTCTGGGGAGGGAAACAAACAATGATATTGAAATACTGCAATATGTACATGTTGAACAGATGAGTAAGAGCCATCAAGGTGGCTGAAAAAAAGTGGTTAGTAAGGTAGGAGGAAAACATCTTATCACCTATGTTAGATGCTGCTGATAGATCAGATAAGATGAGGACAGAGAGTGGTTATTGGATTAACATTATAGAAGTCATTGATAATCTTGGAAAGAGTGATTAGGAGCAAAATATTGATTTAAATGAGAAAGAGGGAGGGGGGAAGAGGAACAGGTAAAGGATCATGAAAATCAACTATAATGTATATTGAGAAGTTAAAGTAAAAAAATAAATAATAAATAAAATAAATAAAAAATAAACGAGTTCAAGAAGATGAAAAGAGAGGATTTGTAGAGAGCAAGATACCAAACATTTGTTCAAGGAGGTTTGATGTAAGTGGGGTAGGTAGAGAAATGGGTAGTAGCTATGGAAGATGTGAGATCAGAAAAGGTTTTTATTTTAATTTATTAATTTATTAAGATCATAGAACTAACAGGATGTTTGCATCCTAATGGGAATGAGCCAGTAGAGAAGGAAATTTTGATCATTAAGGAAAGTAGGAAAATTGCTAGAGTGAGACCTTCAGATAGTTTAGTGTAGATGGGTTAGAGTGCACAAGTGGAGTAGCTGGTCACAGAAAGAAGCACAGAAAAGTTACACATAGTAATGTAGAGAAAGTCAGAGTATATTGTAGTCAAAAATTACCCTGAGAGTACAATAAACGTTACCTGGAAAATGATAGGTGATCAACTTCATCTTTCAGGAGGCTGGGCTGCCTTTGAACTCAGCTTTATAGATGACTGTGGCTTTCTTTCCCACTCTCCAACCCAAGCAGAAGGATCTGTATCTTCACACAGGCTCTCGAGATGCCAGGCTGCTCATTTTCACAGATAGCTCTTTCAAACTGTTGTTGATTAAGCCAAGACTTCCTGATACTCCAGTAGTTTGATTATCCTACCAAAGATAAAGTTGCTCTCATGTTTGATGCTACATAACAAATTACCACTAATTTAACAGCTTAAAAAAACACCATATATACGTGTTATCTCACAGTTCTGTAGGTTGAAAGTCTTGGTGGGCTCAAATGGGTTCTCAGCTTAGGGTCTCATAAGGCCAAAATCAGAGTGTCAGTTGGACTAGGTTCTTATCTGGAGACTTTGGGAAAGAATTCACTTGCAAGCTCATTTGGGTGGACAGAATTAGGTCCTTTCTGCTGTAGGGCTGAGGTCCTTGTTTCCTTGCTGGCTGTCAGCTGGGGCTACATCCAGCTTTTAGAGGCTGTTTTCAGATCATTTCTGTGTGACTCCCTCCATCTTCAGTGCTAGCAATGGAATATCTCTCTTGAGTTGAATCCTTCTCAGGCTGCTTTCAGTCTATCTGACACTCCCCCTACCCAGAAGTTGAAATTGGCCAGAATGCTCTTTGGTTTTAAAGGGCTTGTGTGATTAGGTTAGGCCAACTGAGATAATCTTTTCTCAAGGACAGCTGATTAGTAAACTTAATTACATCTGCAAAATCCTTTTGATTATGTAATATGACCTAATCACATGACTGACATCAGGAGACAAAGATCATTCTACCTACCACAGTGTGGATTTTGGTTCCCAAGATTTATGTCTCACCCACAGGCAAAATACATTTGTTCCATCCTATATTCCCCAAATTTTCATACCATTACGGTATCAGCTTAAGTCCTAAATCTCATCATCTAAATCTAAGTCTTATATTATCGGGTCTGACTGAAAATCATCTAGATTCTCTTTGTTTAAAATTCAAAATGTCATCATCTAACTCAGACATTCAGATAGAAATGAGGCTCCTAGATATGAAAGTTTTTCTCCATCAAATACATACAAAACGAAACAGACAAGTTATCTTCTTCCATTACTCCCAATGCACAATGGTGGGACAAGCATAGGAAAACAGTTATAGACATTAAGTTTCAAAAAAGGAAAAAGGAAAGTAAGGGGTCATGGGTCCAAGCAGTTTAGAAATCCAACCAGGCAAATGTTGGATTTGTTTCTATTAGGTTTTGGGGCCTGAAAATAATTCATCTGGGATCTTGTATAGACTCATTGAGCTATTGATTCTGCCTGGCTCTTGATTCTGCCCTTGGAGTTGCCCTTCCTTTTCTATGAAATGTACATGTTTTTGCATTTGAGTGGTAGAATTTTGAGGATCTGACAGCCTTATTTGTTTTGTACTCTCTTTATCCCTTTCAGTCCCAGCTGGAAGTGTTTCCGTTGATTTAATTTACTCAAGAACCATTGTGGGCCTTGTAAAAATTTCCATGGGTTTTACTCTATTAGAAAAAAAGGCTGGTCCACATACATTCCTGAGATAATTATTTATCTATTTTTAGCTTCTGCTCAGATGACTGAGAGGCAATGTTCTTAAGCTTCCTAGAGGTGCTCTGGTTTGATGGAGAGAATATCTCAGACTCAATCTCTCACAAGAGCCTTTTGTGTTACTGAATACTTTGATCTTTTAATCCTCCTGATGTTTTAGTAAAAGGTAGAGACACATGCTGAGCTTTCCTCTACACCACCCTTTCAGCAACCTTTTCTTGATTTTAGCATCTTTTGCCATCTTAAGAGGTTGAGAATTTTCAAAATTATCAGATGCATGCTCATTTTTGATATTTTAACAGTTTTTACTCAATTTATCTCTCTCCATTCTCATGTTATAATAAGCAGCCGGAAGAAACTAGGCAGCATTTTCAGCACTTTGCTCAGAAATCTCCTTAGCTATATTTCCAAGTTCATCACTTACAAGTTCATCCACATAACTGCAGGATGCAATTTTGCTAAACATTCTGCCACCACATAACAATCATCTTCTTTCCTCCAGTTTCCAATAGCATATTCCTAATTTCCTGTTGAGCCCTCACCAGCAGTCTTTAGTGTCATATTTGTATTAAAAGTGAGTTTAGAGTAATTAAGAGTTTTTCTCTCATGCTCCTGAAAATTCTTCTAACCTTTCTCCACCTCCCAATTCTAAAACTACTCCCACATTTTTGGGTATTTGCTATAACAGTAGCCCACTTCCAGGTACCCAAATCTGTATTAGTTTTCTATTGCCGCATAGTAAAATGATCACAGACTTAGTGGCTTAAAGTAACACCGATGTATTATCTCCAATATAATGTATTAACACCTGTGTAGTATCTGTAGGTCAGAAATAAGAGCAAGGTGTGGCTGGATTTTCTCATCAGGGTCTCTCCAGGCTGAAATCAAGCTGTTTGCCAGGGTGTGCTTCTTATTTGGGGCTTGGTTTTGTCTCCCAAGCTCACTGTTTGTTGGCAAAATTCATTTTCTTGTGGTTGTGGGACTGTAGCCTCCATTTTCCTGCTATCTGTTTTTCAGGGTCCACTTTCTTTTCCTACAGGCTGCTGGTAATTTTTTTTCATGTGGAATCTGTAGGCAGTTCACAACATGGATGCTTGTTTTCTTACAGGCCAGTTGCAGAATGTCCATCTGAATTTCTATTTTGTGAAATAGGAAGTCGGAGAAAATGCTCTGCTTTTAAAGGGCTCACTTGCTTACGTCAGGCCCACTCAGGATAATCCTGTTATATAACAACGTTATCACAGGAGGGATGTCTCATCATATTCACAGGTTCCACCTATACTTGAAGAGGAGAGGTTTACATAAGGTGAGAGTTATTGGGGTCATTTTAGAATTCTGCCTATTGTACTCTATGAAAATGGAAAGCAACAGAGGGCAGGGTCCCTACATTGGAATAAAAACCCACTGCATGTTTAACTGATTACCTCAGTATGCCACTCCATGATGTGATGAAAGGACTGGGAAGGTCATATTCTTCTTCTAATAGTCTTGTTGCTAACTACCACTTTGTGCATTTCATCAGTAAAGCCTATTTCTTAATTTGTTTTGTATCATATTATTCTATCAAACATGAGTTCCATTAGTGGCAACTGCGAAGAGTTGCAGATCAGTTTGGTAGATATGGTAGAAGGAGCTGGCTATTCTCTTCTGATTTCTTCTGCTTTCATACTGAAATAAGAAGCAAGAGAATTAACTGAAAGTGAGGTGTTGAAGATCTGAGGTGAGAAGAAAGTGCAAAATAGTCCCTAGTAAGCAGAAGAGAGGATAGGCCTGGTGTATTAGGCCATTTCTGTTGTTTATAACAAAATACATAGAACTGGGTAATTCAAAAGAAAACAAAATTCATTGCTTACAGTTTCTGAGGCTGGGAAGCCCAAAGTCCAGGGAACACATTTAGGGAAGGCCTTCTTTGATGGTGACTTCAGTGACAGCAGGGTATCACATTGCAAAATGGCCAAGCAGAGAGCAAGAGAGATAGTTCCTCATGTGCTCTCTTTTCAAAGCCCTCAGAAACATGTCCTGACCACCATTATTAATCCACTCACTATGGCATGGTCCTATAATCTAATCACCTCTTCAAGGCCCCATCTTGCAATTACCATAATAGGATTTCCTGCTCTCTTAACAGTCACAACGGGGGCCAAGTTTCTAATACATAAAACTTGGGGAACACAATTCAAGCTTCAGTGAGTTTTGGGGGGGACATAATTCAATCTGCTACACCTCAGAAATGTAATAATATTGCTGGGCAATGCTAAAAGCACACTCACTGTCAATGGTCATGTATTTAAAGTGAGTACAGTCAGCTCAATGTGTCTCACCTCACACTGGGCCAGCCAAGGGGTAAAAAGGGCATTCACGCCATTGATGCCCTGAATAGACACAAATATGATAGAGCTTTTCAGTGGCTATGCATGACTTTTAGAATGAGGGCAAAACTTAATAATGTGGCTCACAAAAGCCTTTGTGTTCTAGCCTCTGCCCACCACTCTAGCTTCATCTCATACCTACTCATCTTTGCTCTCTTACGCTACAGTCATATGGAGATTATTTCTTGTCTTCAAACTTGCTATACTCCATGCCTCCTCAGAACTTTTGCACATGCTCTTTCTTTCCCTGGAATGCTCATACTTTTACTCTTTGCCTAATAAATGCAGAGTCATTTTTCAGAGTTCAGCTAAATTAGAACTTGCTCTCTAAAGCCTGTTCTGACCCTCTGCAGGCTAGATAAAAGCTTCCCGCCATTTGTTTTAATGGTATATTGTTTTAGAATGCAAGGTACAAATAGTCAGCGATCTTAACTGATTTATGCCTATATGAAATACTTAATAAATGCTTTTTGAATGAACTCTTTTTCTCAGTTCTGTATCACGAATCATCTATTATCGGTGACAATCACTGAATATTTTGTGACAAATTTTTAAATTCTAACCACAAAGATTTTGAAAAAGAAAACAAAGTAAAGTTTGCATTTGGAACAAAACTGTCTACAATCTGGAGAGGGGTGTGGTGTGTAGAAAAACGATAATATATGCTAGATTTGGGAGGCTAAAATATGAAATTAGCTCAAACACCAAAGTTATTTTTAATCAAATTAGGAACGAGAAAAAAGCATATTTTGGGTTTTGCAAAGCATTGTGAATTATACAATTGCATCTGTATAATCAGAAAATTTCATATCCATTAATGTTAAACCAAGGGGGGAATACAAATACTGATCACTGTGGCATATATTTATACTCTTTCAGCTTTCAGAAGTTAGAAATTGAATTTAATTATCTCAGAATTTGCATAGTTTGTTGACCTTATATAACCTTGTGTGAAACAAAGTTTAGAAAAAAATATTCCTGCTATCATATTAGGTTACCTAGAATTTTAAAGTTTTATCTCTTGGTTTCTGACAAATTCAGTTCACATTAGTTTAATATTTTATTTAGAGGGATATATGCTACTAATAAGGAATCATAAGTACCTATAAAAATATATGCATAATTTCTACATGAGTGTACATTCTTTTGTGTGATAGTAACTGATAAACTAAGGAGAGTTGGATGTCTTAGATTTCATTCTCTATTTTAAAGGTCAAAGTACCTAAAACACAATCCTTATTCATATCATTAACTTTAAAATGACTTCAGATGGGCACAGAAATAATCATCCACCTTTCATTATCAGTTGAAGTGTTGCAAGGTTGAAAAGAGAATATTTGCTTATGGAAATTAATTTTAAAAGATAGGAGATGATACATTTTAAGGGGATAGTAGGGTCAGGAGAGCTGATGAGCAAATTCTCTTTCTGTCACTGACTTTGCCATCTGTTACTTCCACTAAACTATGAGCTGCTTAAGGATTTCTTTACATATGACAATCCCTAGTATACAATAGGTTCCAAATATTTCTTGCACTGACCTTTCCCAAGTTTCCATAAAATCAGAAGCATAAATTCTTTTGTTTGCTCACCACTTTTGTCCCTTCTACATCAAAATTCTGGTACCCCTTTTCTTAGCTACCAGAAACTTTTCATTACACAGTCTCTGGAAATCATTATAAGGCCTAACACTGCAATTATAAAAACAGGTTATGTTCTTGTTTTAGTAAATTTTAAATGTGTTTTATAGTAACTGTCTCAATAATTCTACATAATTCTGAATAAATGCTTGTATTTGAATTAGTTTTGACTATTTTTAAAGTACTTTTAGATCATAATAATATTTGTGCCTCACAGCAGCCTTTGGAATAAAAGGAGAGCATATTTCATCTGTATTCCCCATTTACAGATGAGGAAACTAAAACTCAGAAGGATTAAGAAATTTGGCAAACCCCACATTTTCTTCATATTCCATGAATTTTTTAGACACTGATGTTGTAGTAGTAAATGGGATCATTTTGACTTTTCCTTTCATAGAATTTAGAGTCTAGTGGAAACTATAATAAATTGTATAGACATTAAAAATGAAGTGGGATAAGAATACAATGAGAGAGGAATTACAGGGTGTTATAAGATATCTGTGGAAGGAGCATCTAACTCAGACATGGTGGCTCAAGAATGGCTTCCTACATAAAGTGCTTTAAAACTGAGACAAAGTCTAAATAAGAGGACAGCATTTTTTAAGACATCACAAGTTGTCCCATAGAACCATATGCATGGTCCTCAGATTGTACTTACCAATGCCCTGTAGTGCCTATCATTGCAAGCAATGGCACCATATTGATGGTGCACAGAGAAGTCTGGCAGTCAATTTCTATTAGTGCTGCAATGAGCTGTTCACTAGAGTCAATTCCTTGCTTTTATTAGCTCAACTGAAAAAGGCTTCTTTGACTTAGGTTCCAAGAAATGATTAGCTTGAAAAATATCCCCAGTTGCTAGGAGTTTCCATCTTCATTACTGACCTGAAGTATAGTATGGAAGTGACATTTATATGACCATTACTATCATATTATTTCAAGAAAAGTAGAATCCTAGAATAAGAGGAAAAGGGTAACAAAGCAAAGATAACAAATATATATGTATATTATATGTGTACATATACACACTTATGTATATGAATCTATTGACTTCAGGTCATGGGTCTTCACACTAAAAGTACAGTGGTTAATTTTCACAATGGATAACCTTTCAGATCTGAAGTGAAACTCAGAAAAAAACAGTCTTATGATGTCTCTGAACACATGCATCTTGAACTAATGATTTTTTTTATATTAAATAGTATTTGCCTTTCATATTCCTGTAAAAAGCATGTTGAGGGTTGAGTAAGCATTCACATTCGGAGATCTAACGGAGGCTGATATCTGATTCCTGCCTGAGATAAGTGTGCTGGAAATTCTACAGGAGATAGGCTCTGCTCACCAGAACCATTCGTTATAGAAACTTTGGAATTCTGTTTTTTCTCCATTCTCTGTAGAATAAGAACAGGTCACTACTTTATGGACAAGTATAAAATACATCATATTTTCAGTTCTAATGATGCTATAAATGCAATACAAATTCTCCAGTCACATTGGTTATGAGCATAAAGTATACCACATAACCTCAGATCTCTAAGAGTGGAAAGCTTAAACAAGAATGGGTGCTGCTAGAATAATACTGCTTCCTTTGATGTGACAAATGAGCATCCATCTCCGCCCCCCTCCCCAGATGATTTCTTCAGCATGTTAGAACAGTGAGGAATAGTTTTAGTCTCATAACCAAGTTAGAGTGAAGGCATTGGCCACATAAAACTCCATGCTCCATTTTTTTAAAAAATACTGAATCTTTGGCAACTATTCCCTTGTAACTACTTTACAGTTTCTAAAAGAAGTTATTGTCCAAAGCTGGAAGAACTTAAAACTTCTCAGATGGGCATATGAATGAATGGAGGGAATTAAACAAAAAGTAAAATTAAAAAAGATGACATCTGTTAGTGGAGGAGCTGGATAAAAAAATTTAAAAAGAAACAGTAATTTAAAGTTTATTACAGCTACAAAACAGGTTATCTTGATTAGAGTAGCATCACATGGTACACTTCTGAGCCCATTCCCGAGATATTCTATTGTTATTTATCTTTGTAGGTTTTACCAATCTGTGCAATCTCTAGCACTAGGGGGTCATCTGGGTTTGGTTCACAGCAGTGAACAAATGTATAAAAGAACTTTAGAAGCATTGAAGCAGGAGACCACCGTGATCTTAGAATATGGAGATAAATGCTGCCATTGCTGTTAACATTTGGATGATAAATTCTTATAAATGCAACCTTAGGTGGTTTGAAGGGGTAGTGCACATGAAAATGAGTTGTCAAAAAGAATACACCACCTTCATATGGGCTGTTATGAGGTCCCATAATTGTGGATTGCCAATGGAACATATCATCCCCAACTAGGCCTGCAGAACATTGTTCTGGAGGTTCATAGGCCAAATCACTATGTTCTTTATTAGTCCGTTTTACCTCCAATGTCTGTGCTTTTTCTCAGGCTCCTCACTATCTGTGTGTCCTCAAAGGCCAACCAAAACTCTTGATTATGAAGGTGGTGGGGAAAGATCTCTTCATCTCTCATCGGCTCTGCCGGACACTGGTGCATTGCGGTGAGGGCCTTCCTCAAGCTGTGGACTGGGTGGCCTCTTCCCTGAGAAGCATCTTTTGCCTCTCCAGACCTATGGAGCTCATGCACATGACATTGAAACATCTTAATAAGAGAAAGACATACAGTACTAAAAAGTACTGAAGTACTAAAAAAGACTATGGTACTAAAAGCAAAAACTGAGGAGTTATCTCTGCTTAAGAAACTTATAAAAAGAAAAATCACTCTAAGCTAGCCCCTTTGTGTGGTGGGTTTTAGCAATGTAACAGAAAAGGTAGCCACAAATGTGTTTGTCACCTGGCCCTAGCGCCTCCTGCCTCACGAATTCTATCTGCTAATCACTATTTGCCTGCAATTCTTGCAATTATTTGGCTCAAAAGACAAGCAGTTGGGATGACATTGTCACATTTCCACATTCTCTTTCAGGCTATGTTGTGTCTGTCCTGGACTAGGGCTGGAAATAAATAAATAACTTCCACTGCAGCCTCTTCCTTTCATGGACTCCTAGGTCACCTTTCTTGGGTGCCTTATCTTGTTCTGACAGTTATCAACTTGAATTGTATTTTATTTATTTATTTCATTTTCAGATTATTATTCAAAGTGACATCACTCACACAATTATTTTACTTTTATATTCTTTTTTTCCTAATTGTTAAAATATAGGGTATCTTTGTTAGAAAAACTTAAATATATATGTGTGTGTGTATGTGTGTGTGTATAAGCAGAACGTGAAAGTCCTTATAGCATAATCCAAACCCGAGTAACGATTCACATTAATAGTGTGGTGTATATTGTTGCAGATCCATCCCATGTTTATAGACACATAAACATAAAATGTAAACTGAATCAACATAGAAGAGTACACAGAAAAGAATTTAGCAAGTGCACTAGATGTAACTATGCTGATTGAAAGTGAAAGGATGCTAATATATGCTAATTATACAACTCTTCAAAAATGAGGGTATTTTTTGCCCTATATTTCCCTTCAGCTCTCCTCTCCCTTTTTCAATGTCCCACTATTAACCTATAAAACAATATGCTTCTAAAAATTTGAAGTGTAATGCAAAAGAAGAAGTTTAAAGAAGACTAATAGCCAAAGGTGAATTTACAGACAAAAGTATTTTAATAGGTCTCAAAAACTTTGCACAGCAGGATGACTATTTTAGATTTACCCTAAGTTAGTTAATATTAGTTAATATTAGTAATAAGTTAGTTAATATTAGTAAAATATTTAGCCAGACTTCTGACTTAGAGTAACATTCAATAAATGTTGGCTATTTCATTATTATTATTATCTATTCGATGCTTTATAATTCTTACATATAGAATTTTGATTTTATATTATTGAGAACGTTCTGAATCAATTTAAAATACAATTGCTTTAAATTATTGGGGTTTGATAACATCTACCTTCTGGTCTGAAATCACAATCAAATGTTTCTTACTTTGTTTATGAATTATTTTAATAGTTGAAAAATAAATAGAGAGTTTTTATATTACTGTGACCATGCAAATATTGTAGGTTACAGAGCCATTGTTATCTAGAAGAAGTTATTTTTCTAAATATTCTGTGACTACTGTTTTGATTTTATATTTGCTCAAAACACTTTTCAGGTGAGAAGGGGATTAGTATTTTATTTCTATTTTTTGTGTTGTTTTTATTTATTTGTTTCACCTTTTCTACTTATATGTAATTATCTTGCTTTGTGGTCAAAGAATATGTTTTGTAATTTTTTCTACTTTTCTGGAATTTTTTCAGATATTTACAACATAATGTCAATTAATATACATGTTCAATAAACGTATGAAGAGAGGTTGTTGTATTACATGCTTAAAGGATGTAGAGTTCTAAATATATCTATTAGAACAAACATATGAATATATCACCCAAACCTCTAAAGACATTATTATTATTAGTCTGCTGAATCAGGTAAGACGCAAGAGTATTAGAGTTTCATACTCCTACTATTGTTGTGATTTTTATTTCTTTTTGGATTTCCCCCAAATTAGTTAATACATTAAATACTTAGAAGGCAGTCTGACTTATAGTAATATTCAAAAATGTTGGTTATTATGATTACTATTATGATTTATTTGATGTTTTATAACTTTTACATATAGAATCTTGATTTTATATCATTGGGAATATTCTGCATCATCATTAAAAATGGTAATTGAGGTGAGCCCAGCAGACTAGTGAGGTGCCAGCAACCCCTCCCCACTCCTTGGACCCAGAGGGGAGCACCAGCCCCCACCACCTAACCCGATGAGGTGAGCCAACTGGGGGCCCATTCTATGACCACAGATTCTGGATAGGACTCAAGGTAGTTTAACATAGCCCATAACTACCACCACACCTACAGTCAAGCAAAGACAATTTACCACCACAGTAGCAGCCAGGGCCACCCCACACCTAACCTCAGTTTCATAGAAGAAACAAACCCTTTACAAGATGACCAAATGTCAACAAAAAAAAACCTAGAACTACAAATAAACAAGAAAAAAGACACCACCAAAAGAACACAGTAATGCTCCAATGTCAGACTCCATGGAACAGGGAATCCTTGAAATGTCAGAAAAAGAATTCTGAGCAATGATCTTAAGAAAACTTGAAGGAATAAAGGAAGACTCAATTACAGAACACAATGAAATAAGAAAAAATACCCAGATTATCAAGGAGGAAATCTACAAAGAGATTAATACCTTAAAAAAGAGTGTAGCAGAACTTCTAGAAATGAAAGATTCACACAATGAAATAAAAAACATAACTGAGAGCTTGAGCAGCAGGGTAGAGCAAACAGAAGAAAGAATTTCAGTTCTTGAAGATGGTCTTTTCTAAATCACTCAGGCAGACAAAAAAAGGTAAACAAATTAAAAATAATGGGAAAAATCTAAGAGAGGTAGCAGACAACCTCAAGCACTCTAACATCCAAATTGTCAGTATTCCAGAAGGGGAGGAGAAAGAAAAAGGTATTGAAAATCTATTCAAAGAAATAGTAACAGAAAACTTCTCAGGTGCAGGGCAAGATGCAGACCTTCAGATCCAGGAAGCTCAAAGGTCCCCAAACAGATTCAATCCAAAAAGATCCTCCCAAGACACATTATAGTTAAATTTGCAAAGCTCAAAGACAAAGAGAGAATTCTACAAGCAGCAAGAGAAGAGAGTCAGGTCACTTATAGGCGTACCCTCATTTGTAGGAGTTCACCATCACCTGACCAGCCCTGCAAGAAATTTCCAAGGGGGGTCATTCATCTGGAATCTGAATAATGGTGACCATTAGCACAAATACACAAGAAAGAGCAAAACCCACTATTAAAACATAAATTCCACCAAGAAAGAAAAAGAAACTTAATCACCCCACCTTAAATCTCCAGCTAACATTGAAGAAGAGAAATAAAAGGGGAAATAATGATCAAAACATAAACCATCTAAACATAAAGCAATTAAATGACAGGAATAAAGCAACACTTGGCAATAACTAAGTGTGAATGGACTAAACTCCCCAGTCAAAAGACACAGGCTGACTGATTGGATGAAAAAGCTAGACCCAAGTATATGCTGTTTTCAAGAGACCCACCTCACCTAAAGAGACACACATAGACTAAAAGTGAAGGGATAGAAAAAGATATACCATGCAAATGGAAACCAAAAATGAGCAGGAGTAGCTATTCTTATATCACACAAAATAGACTTTAAAGGAAAAAACATAAAAAGAGACAAAGAAGGCCACTACGTAATATTAAAAGGATCTATCCAGCTAGAAGACATAACAAATATAAATATATATACACCCAACACTGGAGGACCCAAATCTATAAAGCAAACACTCTTGGATCTAAAGAAACAAATAGGCCCTAATAAATAAGTAGTGGGTGATCTGAATATCCCTCTCTCAGTATGGGACAAATCTTCCAGGCAGCAAGTCAGCAAAGAGACACAGGATTTAGTCTACACCTCAGACCAACTGGACCTGGCCGATATATACAGATCAATTCACCCCAAAACTACAGAATATACTTTCATCCCATCAGCTCATGGAACATTCTACAGGATAGACCACACACAGAGTCACAAGTCTAGTCTCAGCAAATTTTAAAAAATTGAAATTATTCCAAGTATCTTCTCAGACCACAATGGATTAAAATTGGAAATTAATACTAAGAGAAACTCTGGAAACTGTACAAATACATGGAAACTAAATAATAGGCCCCTGAATAGCATATGGGTCCAAGAAGAAATTAAATAATAAATCAAATAATTTCAAGAAACCAATGAAAATAAAGATACATCATACCAAAACCTGTGTGATACTGCAAAAGCAGTACTAGGAGGCAAATTTACTGCAAGAAATGCTTACATCAAAAGAATGGAAAGACTTCAAATAAATAACCAAACACTATGCATCAAAGAACCTGAAAAACAACAACAATCCCAAAGTAAAGGTACTAGACAGAAAGAAATAATTAAGATCAGAGCAGAACTAAATGAAATAGAGACCCCCAAAACAATAGAAAAGATCAACAAAAAAGTTGGCTTTTCAAGAAGATAAATAAAACAGACAAACCATTAGATAGGTTAACAAAAAAAAAAAAAAAAAAAAAGAAGAGAGAAGACCCAAATAACAAAAATCAGAAATGAAAAGGGAGACATAACAACTGACACCACAGAAATACAAAGAATCATTAGAGACTATTATAAACAACTCTATGCCAACAAATATGAAAATCTGGAGGATATGGATAAGTTTCTAGACATATACATACTATCAAGACTGAACCAAGAAGAGATAGAAAACCTGAACAGATCAATAACAAGCAAGGAGATTGAAGCAGCAATTAGCAAACTTCCCACAAATTAAAGTATGGGTCCAGATGGCTTTACAGCTGAATTCTATCAAACTTTTAAAAAGGAGTTACTACCAATTCTCATCAAACTATTCCAAGCAATTGAAACAGAAGTTACTCTCCCAAACTTATTCTATTAGGCCAACATAACTCTGATACCAAAATCAGATAAAGACACAACAAAAAAAGAAAATAACAGGCCAATATCCTTGATGAACATAGATGCAAAATTCCTCAACAAAATATTAGCAATAAGAATACAGCAACATATTTAAAAAATTATACACTTTGATCAAGTGGGATTCATCCTGGGGATGCAAGGATGGTTCAACATACGAAAGTCAAAAACTGTGATACATCACATCAACAAACTCAAGGACAAAGACCATATGATTATCTCAATAGATGCTGAAAAAGCATTTGACAAAATCAAACATCCCTTCATGATAAAGACTCTGAACAAATTAGGTATAGAAGGAAAATATCTCAACACACTAAAAGCCATTTGTGACAAGCCCACCACCAGTATCATCCTGAATGGGGAAAAATTGAGGGCCTTTCCCTTAAGAACAGGAGCAAGACAAGGATGCCCATTCTCACCACTACTATTTAACACAGTGCTGGACGTACTAGCTACAGCGATCAGGCAAGAGAAAGAAATAAAGGGAATCCAGATTGGAAAAGACAGTCAAACTGTCACTATTTGCAGATGACATGATACTATATATAGAAAAACCTAACAACTGTCAAAAAAGTCCTAGAGCTGGTTAATAACTTCAGTAATGTTTCAGGATACAAAATAAATGCCCCCAAATCAGTTGCATTTATATACTCAAATAATGAACTAACAGAAAGAGAAATAAGAAAGTAAGTCCATTTACAATTATCACAAAAGAAATAAAACACCTAGGGATCAATTTAACCAAGGAGGTGAAAGACCTCTACAATGAGAACTAACCACTTCTGAAATAAATTAAAGAAGACACAAAAAGATGGAAAGATATTCCATGTTCCTGGATTGGAAGGATTAACATTGTAAAAATGTCTACACTATCCAAAGTGATCTACAGATGCAATCCCCATCAAAAGACCAATAACATTCTTCACAGAAACTGAAAAAACAATCTTACCTTTCATATGGAATAACAAAAGACCTCAAATAGCCAAAGCAATCCTGAGCAAATAAAATAAAGCCAGAGACATAACACTACATGACTTCAAATTATACTACAAAGCTATTGTAACCCAACCAGCATGGTACTGGTATGAAAATAGACATTCAGACCAGTGGAGTAGAATTGAGAACCCAGAAATCACCCCTCAGGCTTATAGCCATCTGATACTGGAAAAAGGCAATAAAAATCTACTTTGGGGAAAACACTGCATCTTCAACAAGTGATGCTGGGAAAACTGGATATCCATATGCAGAAGAAGGAAACTAGATATTCACCTCTCACCATTCAAAAAAATCAATTCAAAATGGATTAAAGACTTAAGTGTAAGCACCAAAATTATAAAATTACTAAGGGAAAATATCCTTTTGCTCAGCATTCCTTTGGCTATGCGTGGTCTTTTGTTATTCCATATAAATATCTGGATAGTTTTTTTCCATTTCTTTTTATTTTTTTTTTGTCTTTTTTGTGACCGGTAAGGGGATCGCACCCCTTGGCTTGGCATCGCCTGCACCGCGCTAAGCCAGTGAGCGCACCGGCCATCCCTATATAGGATCCGAACCCGCGGCTGGAGCACTGCTGCACTCCCAGCGCCACACTCTCCCGAGTGAGCCATAGGGTCGGCCCGTTTTTTTCCATTTCTGATAAAAATGTCATTGGAATTTTGATGGGGTTTGCATTGAATTTGTATATCACTTTGGGTAGTATGGACATTTTCACAATGTTGATTCTTCCAATCCAAGAGCATGTGATATCTTTCCATCTTCTTATATCCTCTCTAATTTCTCTCAGCTGTGGTTTGTAGTTCTCATTATAGAGATTTTTCACATCCTTGGTTAACTCAATGCCTAAGTATTTTATTTTTTTGGTGGCTATTGTAAATGGGCAAGCTTTCTTGATTTCTCTTTCTGCATGCATGTTTCAATTTTTTATAATTTGCTAAGACTAGATTTGTGACCTAACGTCATCTATCCTAGAGAATATTCCATCTGCTGATGAGAAGAAAGTATATTCTTTAGTTGTTGGGTGAAATGTTTTTCATATATCTGCCCAGTCTAGTTGTTCTAAGGTATAGATTAATTCCTGTGTCTCTTTGTCAACTTGTTGCCTGGAAAATCTGTCCCATACTGAGAGAGGGATGTTCCGATCACCCACTGTTAATGTATTAGGGCCTATTTCTTTACATTGTGATATTTTGATGCATGTATAAAATATAGACTTATTAAATCAATCTAATTAACATATCCATCCCCTCACTTCTTTTTTGTGGTAAGAGATTTGAAATATTATCTTAGTTATTTTGTAATATACAATGCATTATTATTAACTGTAGTGACCTTGCTATATAAAGGAGAAATAAGTTTTTGAGACCCATTAAAATGCTTTTGTTTATAAATTCAACTTTGTCTACTAGTGTTCTTTCAAGTTATTTTTGGCATTTACATTTGAAACTTTTATTCTGCCTGGTAAGCAGGTAAGACAGCAAAGCCCAGGCTCCGAGGCAAGGAGCCAAGAGCAGTTGCTCCCTCTGCACAGAAGCCGGCAAGAGAGCATGCTGAGAGCACCACTTTTGCAGGGGTGGCCCACCAAAGCCACAGACACAGCTATTACAAAAGCAGCTGAATGCCATAGCAGTAGCTGCAGCCACTATGCAGGTGGCCCATCAGACACTTGACTGCATTGACACAAGGGGAGTCATCAGTAGAAGCTAAAAAATGAAAAGGAGGTCTCTCTCCTCAAAGCTCACTGCAGAGTGGTAGAAGAAGCAACTGCTCTACCAGATGACCAGACATCAATGTAGAAATACTAGAAATATGAAAACCCAAGAAAATATGAAATCATCAAAAGAATGTAGTAATTCTGAAATACCAGAACCCATAGAGCAAGAAATTGTTGAAATGACTGAAAAGAAATTCCAAGCAACAATCTTAAGGAAAATCACTGAGATATGAGAAAACGCAGTTAGACAACATAATGAAAGGAGAAAAACAAAATCCATGATATGAAGGAGGAAATTTACAAGGAGATTAACGCCTTAAAAAAGAATGTAGCAGAACTCATGGCACTGAAAGATCCACTCAGAGAAATCAAAAACACAACCAAGAGCTTAATCAGCAAGCTAGGACAAGCAGAAGAAAAAATTTCTTGTCTTGATAATAGTGTTTTTTGAAATAACTCAGGCAAACAGAAAAAAAAAGGAAAAAAGAAATTAAAAAATGAAGAAAATCTAAGAGAGATAGCAGATAACCTCAAGTGCACAAACATTTGAATCATGGGTGTTCCAGAAGGGGAGGAGAAAGGAAAAGGCATGGAAAACTTATTCAACCAAATAATGGAAAACTTCCCAGGTATGGGGAAAGACACAGACCTTAAGATCCAGAATTCTCAAAGATCCCCAAACAGATTCAACCCAAAAAGATCCTCTCCAGGACACATTACAGTCAAACTGGCAAAGCTCACAGACAAGGAAGAATCTTATAAAAAGCAAGAGAAAAGTGTCAAGTCACCTATAAGGGAGCCCCTACCAGACTATCAGGTGACTTCTCAACAGAAACCCTCCAGGCCAGAAGAAAATGTAATGATATATTTAAAATACTAAAAGAAGAAAACTTGCCATCCAAGAATGCTATACCCAGCAAGGCTATCCTTCAGAAATGAGGGAAAAATAGTGTATTTTCCAGAGAAACACAAGCTGTGGGAGTTCACCCACACACAACCAGCCCCACAAGAAATCCTCAAGGAAGTCCTGCATCTGGAATCCTAGAAATGATAATCACTACCACAAATGATAATGATAATCAGCACACAAGAGAGAAAAAAACTCACTGGTAGAACAAAAATGCAAATGAACAGGAGAAAGAAACTGCATTTAACCACCACACACACACACACAAAACGTCATGACAATGTGATCATGCCCATTCTTTATTTCTGATTTTAGTAATTTGGGTCTTCTCTCTCTTTTCCTTGGTCAGTCTAGATAAAGGTTTGCAAATTGTGTTGATCTTTTTAAAGAATCAACTTTTGGTTGTGTTGATTTTCTCTAATGTTTCTTAATTCCCTATTTCATATATTTCTGTTGTAATCTTTGTTAATTCCTACTTAAATTTGTTTTTGGTTTAGTTTGCTCTTCTTCTTCTAATTTCTTAAGGTAGAAGTTTACATTAGCGATTTGAAATTTTTTCTTATTTCTAATATAGGTGTTTACAAGTATAAAATTTCCTCTAAGCACTACATGAGCCCTGCGTCCTATGAGTTGTGATATGTTGTGCTTTGATTTTTATCTAAAAGTATTCTCTTATTTCCCTGTGATTACTTTTTTTACCCATTGCTTATTTAGGAATGTATTTTTTAATTTCCACACACTTGTGAATTTTATAAATTTCCTTCTGCTATTGTGGTCAAAGAACATATTTTCTAATCTTTTAAAATGTATTGACTTGTTTTATGTCCAGAAATAGAAGTAAAATAAATTTTAAATAATAAATTAATAAATAAATAAAAACAGCACTTTTGTAGCATATCTTGCAAGTTTTATAATTTTTTCCAGTATTTCAAAATAATTTGTATTCTTTGTTTACCAATAAAAAATGTTGTTTGTATGTCTATTTTCCTAACTTGTCAATTTTTCTGATAAAGTTCTTTAACATTTAAAATTTTTTTTTCAAAATTTTAGAAGCTCATTATTTTATGCATGTCTATTCTTAACATCATAGAACTGAATTTTGTTTTTAATCTGATGCTGAGTGATTTCTTTAAATAATTGTATTTACTTTACAATGATTGTTGTGACATTCATGTCCCTACTTCTCTTAACTTATTATATATGATTTACTTTTGTTTGTTTTTTGCTGTAATTCTGCCCCCTCTCCCCATAATTTTGAAGATATATACCGTGTTTTTATTTCTATTAGTAATAAAGTTTACCACTTAAATGAACAGATTTATGTTTATATTTTACCTGCTTTAGGAACAAAATGGTAACTATAGGTTTCCTACTATGAGATATATGAAAATTAGCTTACACCAATTTTCTCCTGCCTCTATTCACATGTCCAAATTTTTACCTTTAGTCTCAACCCACTTTAGTTATTTTGTTACTATTTTTTGTCTTGTAGCTCTTTGTTCACGATTGATGAAACTTTCCATTGTTAAATCATAATTAGCATAGTTAGTAAGACTTATTTTTAATTGTAACATATTGCTAGCTTTTTGTAAGTTCTTTTACATAATGGCTTATTTGTTAGTCTCTTAATTTTGATTTATCTGATGTTTGGCAGTTTCAAATAATTAATTAGTTCTCCTGATCTTTCTAGACTGATGCCAATTCTGACAGATACAACTTTAATGTAACCTAATTAATTGGTGTCCCTGGAATTTGTGTGTGTATGTTCATGTTTGCATTTTATGGGAAGAATCATTAGGCATCATCAAATTATCAAATTAGTCTATATGAAAAGTTGTTTCTAATGTACAGTTTAAGGATACCTAGGTGTCCTAAAGATTATAAAATATACTCCAATCCATTTGAACATATGTGTACTAAAAGTACAAGTATTACCACAAAGAATCTTCAGTATTTTAGAAGTTAAAGTTCTTGGGAAGGTTATAATCTACTTTATTAGTGAGCTCCATTGCAAAGCAGACATCTGTATTCCATTCGCTGGTTGAAATATTACATTATATAAATGCATATTTTTATTTACATGTTTATCAACTAAGATAAATTATTTACTCAACATGTACAAGTATAAGGTGAATCTCATCATTTTCTTTTAAAATCTCTGTTTCCACTATCCCTCTATCTTCCTTGTTTCTAGAACTTTCCTTGTTATCCATCTCATTTGGGGCTTCTTCTGAAATCCAGCAAATCATGCTTTTTGTCTTTCCCTTTTCCTTTTCTTCTTTCCCTCCCTTCCCCCTCCTCCTGTTTCCCTCCTTCTTTCCATCTATCTTGTCTGTCTGCCTGTCTGAAACAAATATCTGACAGGTCCTATCCTCAGTGCTGGGAATACTGCTGTGAACAAAAGTTTGAGGCAAAAAATGGATTGATTTTAGGAGACTATGACAAAGGCATTTACAAAAACATACTCAAGCACTAATGGAATCAGAGAGCAACCTAGAGTTGCAATGTATCAGAAGTTTTTTCAAAAGAAGTCTCTTCAAAACAAAGACTGAAAGTAGAAGAAAATGAAAGAACCTGGACAATCTGTATGTGCACACAAGAACAGATATAGAAACAAATTGGTTGTCATTTAGAAGGGTCTCTCCAACAGACAGAAATAAGACAAGGCATTTGATAACCTCAAAAACACAGACAAAACCAATACCAAAGCAGGCTATTGCATCCTAGGGATGCAGAACTGAACCAAGAAACCCAAGAGAACAACATAGATTACCTGCATTGGAATTTAGGTGAATGAAGATATTAATAGGATGTTACTAAGACTATTTAAAAGGCCATACATAGCTATGCTTTTGACTGCCCACTTTAGTTAAACAATGTGAATTATGTACTTGACAAAGGTCATTGTCTCATCTTGTGGAGAATTAATTATTTTCTTGATTCCATGACACATGGGAAAAGTACAAAAACACAAAAACCTAGGTGGTTTCAAAGCAAGGAAAGTAAGTCAACCTCCAGCCACATTATTTTTTCTATGAGACTAAATACTATAACTATATTCTGCTTATCATAGATGTGGGAAATAAGGAAGAGGAAAAAATAAGGGAGTGGAAAAGATAGAGGGGTATCTTTTCCCTTTGAGAACTCTAGGGTTCCCTATTGAAAGTTGTGCCTGGTGAATGAGAAACTCATTTTCTGTCACTGTTTCAACTGGCAACATCTTAATTTATTGAGATAAAATCAAAGTGACCCCTCTCTTCCCTACCCATTCTCATACTCTCATCTCAGTTAAATATAGTTTTTTTCTTATTTTTTTCAGTTTTGCTGTCGTATCAAACAGTACCTGAGAGGATTTGCATACACATATTTGTAGCCATAATTTCCAATAATACAAGGTAATAAAAAGGTGAGCCCAGTTCCTATATAAGAGAAATATATCCCCTAAACAAGGGAACTAAAAATAAGTAAAAATTCACATGTAGATAAATTGCAATTTGCAGTTTTTGAGCACAATAAGACATATAAAATTAAGTTATTTAAGTGCCTAATTGTAAGAAAAAAATCAACTATATCAGATGTTAACATGATCGTTTTTATATCATAATTTATATGCTTATGGAACTAAGGAGGATAGCAGGACATTAATAACTCTCTCCATGGGAATCTCTTTTAATAAGAAACACAAAAAACGAGAACATGAAGAATGTAAACTGGTTTCTCTCTACTTTTAGCCACAGCTGATCGTAAGTCTGGGGTAAGTGGCATTTGGAGATGTGGTAGATTGCTTTCCAGACAGAATAAATACACATTTGCTACCAAAGAACATGCAAGTATTTTTATTACAGGGCTCACAATATCTGCTGAAGCTTTCTCCCAGCTACTGGTCAAAAATATTTTTCATTGAAATCTTGGAGTTGGTGCTTCTCCTTTAATTAAGATCTGTGCAGCAGCATACATCTAGAGGCAAGTAATAGAGTAAACCTGCCTTTATTCTGTAACCAAAATGTCTTTGCCAGTCTGTAATGAAGACTTTAGTCATTTGTTTCACAAAATATTTCATCCTCATCCCACATCTCATTCTTAGAGAGCTTTTGCCTATGCACATTTCAGAAAGTCTGTGTTTGCAGCTCTTGCTGAGGAGGTGGTGAAACACATGGTCCCAATCTCCTGATCTAAGCTGAACCAGTAAGATACTGGTAACTAAGAAAATAAATTTAGAGACTCCAGGTAATCACGGTTGGGGACTTTATGGCAGTCATGTTTAAACAGTATACATTAAAAATTCAATGAAACCTAGTTTGCAGAGAGAGATACCAATTATATACTTCTGCAGAAAGTTGCAGAATTGAGACCCTCTATGTTTCCAGCAACATATAGAAAGGGGAAATTTAGTTCACTAATATCCAATTTCAATATCAAGCCTCCTGTTAGGCCTAGCTATGCTCCCCATTACTCATACCTTTCAATGCCTCTGTATACTTAAACACACACACACATATACATATGATATTTAGTTCACGTGGGTTCTGTTACTTGCATCTAAGTTATCCTTACCTAAGTCATAATCCAGCATCAAATATACCTGTCATAAGCCTAAGGCTGGCAATAAGGCCATAATGAATATTAAACATACATTAGATACTTAAATATTTATTGATTTGAATTTAACAGGTTTTATAAAGCTACTTACCCAGTCCTAGAAAATTACCCAAATTGGCCCTCATGGGTAGCCATTTAAAAAAAAAAAGTCAATCAATTAGATGAGAAGAGTCAACTATTGAAGAAGATTCATGGCTGTCTACCTACCAAAGGATTATCTTAAAGAGAGGCAGCCTAATATTTCTAAGTGAATGTTTATAGATCATTAAGGACTTTACAGAGAGTTTAGATGGAGAGAGAAGTATAGTGAAGCCCGTCAGTGATGACTGAAGATTAATTGGAAAGAATTATAAAATATTTCATTGGAAAGCTGGAGTTACCGAAATGCTATCATCCTTTCTCCATTTCCTAGTCAGATGTTATTGTCTGCTCAAGCTAGAGCTCTTCAAAATGGCAGCACTAAATACCCCTGGAAATGCTCTAGCTCTGATAATGGTTGAACCACAGATGAACACATGACCCAAGATCAACTATCAACTGACCAGTAACAAAGTAGATTCTCTTTTAAGAATTTGAACATAGAATCTAATAAGTTTATAGTAGATGCTTGTATTAGTCAAAGCTCTCCAGAGAGACAGAAACAACAGAATATATAGATAGATATAGGTATAGATAGATAGATATAGATTTAGATATAGATATAGATATAGATGATAGACAGACAGCTAGATAGATGAGAGGGGATTTCTTAGGGAAATTGGTTCACATGATTATGGAGGCTGAGAAGTCCCATGATAGGTTGCCTACAAGCTGGAGACCCAGGGAGGCCTGTAGCATGGCTCAGTCTAAATCTGAAGGCCTCAGAACCAGGGAAGCTGATGGTATAACTCTCAGTCTGAGGCTAAAGGCCTGAGAAACTAAGGGAGTTGCTGGTGCAAGTCCCAGAATTCAAAGGGTGAAGAATCTGGAGTTCTGATGTCCAAGGACAGATGAAAAAAGGGTGTCCCAGCTCCAAGAGAGAGAGAAAATGAATTTGTCTCTCGTCCCTTTCTTCTGACTTTTTGTTCTATTCAGGCCCCCCACTGACTGGACAGCACCTGCCCACATCAAAGGCAGATCTTTCCCACTCAATCCACTGACTCACACATCAATCTCCTTTGGAAACATCCTCATAGACATCCAGAAATAATGCTTTTCCAGCTCTCTATGAACCTCTGAATCCAGTCAAATTGACACCTAAAATTAACCATCACAATGTTTGAGCTAAAAGATCATAGAGAATCAGAGCTGAGGGGAGGTTTCAAAGGCATACTCAGAGACTGTTAAAAAAAATCTAGGAGTAAAGAAAAAAGTTGAAATAGCAAAAAGAATGGTAGATATGACAGATATGCAGCATAACACAGACAGATAATATGTAGCCTTGCCATGCAAGAAACACTACAAGTAGCTTCCTTCCCTTTCAGTTCTCAGCTCCTAACTTTGCACAAACAAGTTCAAATTCTTGGCCTTGGGTTTCATGAGATTATTCACTTTTTACTTGACTCAGTTTGAGTAAGTTTTATACTTTGAAATGAAAAATGGGCTAGAACCTTAACACAATCTCTATTATAGACAAATGTTAAATTTCAAAACATAATTTTGAAACTTTATAACACGAGACATACTAAGAGTAATTCTGATTCCTTAACCTCTCAAGTCAGTCACCAGCTAACCATCTGTTCTTAAACACCCTCCACTACTTTATACGTAAATATACACCAGTAATCTTCTAATTCTTCCTACCTTGAATAAAAACGCTATGAGGTATATTCAAAAAGTTTATGGAAAAATTGATGTTATCTTTTAATTCTATTTTTCCAAAAATTTTTTGAAGTCACTGAGTATTAGCATTGTGGTAGATACTGTTAGTTGCAAATACAGGATACATTACTCTTTCTTTCTTTTAAATCAGGATTAGCTTCCTTCCCACATGGATCCATGCATCTCAATGTGACAAAGACTCTGCTTGGTCAAACTTTAGTCAGGCTTCTGCTGGGGTCCTTGGCAGGAGCCAATAATAGCATCCCCCACCTGGCTGGTAACAGGCAAGGAGCACACCAAAAGCACCACTTACGCATGGGTGTCCCACCACAGCCACTGCTACAGCCATGGCTACTACAAAAGCAGCTCAATGCCACAGCAGTAGCCATAGCTACTGTAAAGGTGGCCCACCAGACACTTGACTGCAGTGACATAAGGAGTGTGCTCTGGTTCTTGACTGCTTCCTGGACTCTGGGTGTGTTCTGTTTCTTCAGAATCCCTCCATTCTTGATATCTGAATATCTGATTATCCTTGATATCTGATCAGGCTTCTTATCCTCCACCATCCTTCAAGTGATATCTAATCACGCCGGCCTATATTTAGGAAGAATCCTGCTAAGTCAGTTTAACTAGAACTCCCCTTACCTCTGATGTTTTCTCTTAGCGATTTCTGGCTACTTACACCCACCCGACTCCTTGGCTATAAATTTCCACATGCCCATGCTGCATTTGGAGTTGAGTCCAATCTATACCTGTTGCAATGGTCCTGAATTAAGTCTTCCTTACCACACTTTAAAAAGTGTCATTAAATATTTTTTTTCTTTAACAAAGAGAAACTAACTACACCATTAGACCCAAGGTTAGTCCTGATTGATTTAAAGGTAATCCATTCTGTTTCCGATTTTTGGTTCAAGACAGGATGTGTAATACAATTCTGTCAAGGAATTATGAGAGCCTTCAGTCTCATTTATGAAGAAAGTTTCTCTTTTTCAGAAAGAAACACTGGAGTATTTTCCCCCCCAAGATGGCCAACTGGAGATGTCTGGTGCTAGTTTCCCCAATAGAAAGATACCAGAACAACAGACAAACAAATATATTTTGACCCAACAACAGAGGAAATATGCCACAGAGCACCAGGAGAGTAACAAGATCCTTGTGAAGCACAGAAGATGGGAACAGCACCATAGAATGCAGAGCAGAGCATACAGCTTCTGCCCCACCACAGGGACAGGCTTGGAATCAGGTGGAGAGAGGTAAACTGGAAAAGACTACAGCTGTTTCCACTGCCACTACAAATTCCAGTGATCCCAGCCACAAGAGATTGCTCCAGTCTTTTTGGGACCCAGACCCAGTTGTAGAGTAGCTGAAAGTTAGTGTTGCTGCACAGTTTCATAATGGAAGCCCCGAGACAGGAAACCCCTCCTGCCCTGAGCAGCCACTGGGTTTTGCCACAACCATGCTGACTTGCTGCAGGCACAACAGCTGATCCAGTGGCCCTCTACAGGGCTACCAGAACCTGCTGCACCAGTGTACACTTGCTCACTGACTCACAGTGGATTAGGCAAGGGCTTTGACCCTCCAAAGAAAATCTCTACAGAACTTCCAGGCTCACAGTCACAATAACCCTCCCCAGCGACACCAACCCCAACAAAAATTGCCAAGGGCCTCACCACTTAGGCCACAAAGGCACCCATAGACAACTCCAAGATTGAATAAAGTTGAAGAAGTAGCATGAAGGCTGCTCTACTACACTCACCCAAATCCAAACTTAAAATGCCCAACCCAGTCAATATAGAACACTTGTACAGGAAAAAAGTCTCTATCTTGAAAAATCACCCCTAATATTAAGGAAACTGACTATACCACCAGATGCCTAGACATCAACACAGAGATACAAGAAGCATGAATAAACAGGGAAACATGACTCACCCAAAAGAAGACTACAATTCTCCAATACAGACCCCAAACAACAGGAACCTGGCAAATTGCTTGAAGGGGAATCCCAAATGGCAATACTAAGAAAACTCAACATGATGGATAAAGATAGAAATCACAATGAAATAACAAAAACAATCCAAGACATGTATAAGAAATTCAACAAAGTGATAGCAACCATAAAAATGAACCAAACAGAATCCTGGAACTGAAGAATTCATTCAACAAAATAAAACATACAACAGAGAGCATAAGCAACAGGCTAGAACAAGTAGAAGAAAGAATTTCTGAACTGGAAGAAAGACTTTTTGAATTAACACAGTTGGACCAAAAAAAAAAAAAAGAATTTTAAAAAATTAAGAAAACCTATAAGAACTTTCTGATAACCTTAAGCATACCAACATCCATATTATGGGTGTACCAGAAGGGGAAGAGAATATAAAAAGCACCAAAGGCCTTTTTAGTGAAATAAATAACTGAAAACTTCCCAAGTGTTGGGAAAGGTATGGTCTCACAGATCCAAGAAGCTCAAAGAACCCTTTATTAATCTGTTTCTGTTGCTTGCAATAAAATACCTGGAACTGAGTAATTTACAAAGAAATGATATTTATTGCTTATAGTTTTGGAGGCTGGAAAGTCCAAACTCCAGGGAACATGTCTGGTGAAGTAATTCTGCAACAATTCAGAGTGTCACATGATGAGAGTGGCAGAGCAGAGGGAGATAGCTTTTCATTTACTCGCATTTTAAAGCCCTCAGAAACATGTCCATGACAATCATTAAACTATCAATTTATTAATCCATTTACTAGGGCATGGTCCTCACAATCCAATCACCTCTTCAACGCCCCACCTTTCAACCACCATAATAGGATTTCCCACCCTCAAGAGTCACAGTGGAGACTAAGCTTTAGTGATTTGGGGGATACGATCAATCTACATCAATCCCCAGATTCAACCAAAAAAGGACCTCCCTGAGATAAATTACAGTCAAATTGCAAAATGTCAAGACAAACAAAGAATTCTAAAAACAGAAGAGAAAAGTGTCAGATCACCTATAAGGGAATCCCCATTAGGCTAACAGCAGACTTCTCAACAAAAACCCTACAGTACAGGAGACAGTGAGATAACATATTCAAAGTGGTAGAAGAAAAGAACTGCCAACCATAAATACTATATACAGCAAAGCTTTCCTTCAGAAATTAAGAAGAAATAGTATCTTACCCAGACAAACAAAAGATGCAGGAACTCACCACCACAAGACCAGCCTTTCAACAAATCTTTAAATGAGTCCTACATGTCGAATCAAAAAAGTGATATAGATCAGCATACATGATAAAGAATAAAAAGCAATAGGAGAACACATACACAAATGAGGAAGAGAAAGAAAATGTATCTCATCACTACAAAAAACAAAACAAAACACCAAACAGCAAAGATAAACAATAAAAGGCAAAGAAAAGAGCAAAAGAAATATAAAACAACCATTAAAAATAATAAAATCATAAGAATAAGACAATAATTCTCAATAACAACTCAATATAAATAGATTAAATTCCACACTTAAAAAAATATAGACTCTGTGAATGGATTAAAAAACTAGAAGCAACTATATGCTGCCTACAAAAAACTAACAATAAAGGTACACATAGACTAATAGTGAAGGGATGGAAAAAGACATTCCATGTAAATGGAAACCAAAGCTGAGCAGGATTTGCCATAATTACATCAGGTAAAATAGACTTCAAACCAAGAATTATAAAAAGAGACAGAGAAGGACATTATACAATGATAAAAGGATCAATGCAACAAGAACATGTAACAATCATAAATATATATGTGCCCAACATCAGAGCACTTAGACATGTAAAGCAACTATTATTGGGTCTAAGGGGAGAGACAGACCACAAAATAGTAATAGTTCTGGACTTTAATACAACACTCTCAGCATTTAAAAGATCATTTAGACAAATAGCAAACTTAAACTGCACTTTAGACCAAATGGGCTTGACAGACATTTACAGAACATTTCATCCAACAATTTTAAAATATACATTCTTCTCATCAGCACATGGATCATTCTCCAGGATTGACCACATTAGGTCAAAAATTAAGTCTGAACACATTTAAAAAGACTGAAATCATACCAAGTATATTTTCAGACCATTAAGGAATAAAATTAGAAATTAATAAAACATTGGAAACTATGTGAATACATGGAAATTAAACAACATACTCTTGAACAACCAATGAGTCAAAGGAGAAATAAAGCAGGAAATCAAAAAATTCTGTGAAACAAATGAATGTACAAGCACAACTTTCCAAAACCTATGGGATACTACAAAAGCAATACTAGAAAAACAAGAACAATCCAAACCCCAAGTTAGAAGATTTTAAGAAATAATTAAGATCAGAGCAGAAATAAATGAAATAGAGATCAGAAAAAAGATACAACAGATTGATGAAACAAAAAGTTATTTTTTTGAGAAGATAAACAAAATAGATAAACCATTGTCTAGAATAACTAAAAAAGGAAAAGATCCAAATAACAAAAATCAGATATGAAAAAGACATTACAACTGATACCACAGAAATACAAAGAATCATTAGAGACTATAGCAAACAACTACATGCCAACAAATTTGAAAATCTGGAGGAAATGGATGAATTTCTGAACACATGCAAATTACCAAGACTAAACCAAGAAAAAATAGAAAACCTGAACAGTCCAATAACAAGCAATGAGATTGAAGCTATAGTCAGCAGTTTCTCAACATAGAAAAGCCCAGGACCAGATATCTTCATTGCTGAATTTTCCCAAATCTTTAAAGATGAATTAATACCGATATTTTTCAAATATTCCAAAAAATTGAAACTGAGGCCATTCTCCCAAACTCATTCTATGAGGCCACCATCACCCTGATAACAAAAGCAGACAGAGACAACAGAAAAAGAAAACTACAGGCCAATATGCTTGATGAACATTGTTGTAAAAATCCTTGACAAAATATTAGCAAACAGAGTACAACAGCACATCAAAAAGATTATACACCATAGTCAAGTGTGATTCATCCCAAAGATGCAAGGATGGTTCAACATATGCAAGTCAATAAATGTGATACACCACATCAACAAAATCAAGGACAAAAAACCATATGATGATCTCAATACACACAGAAAAAGCAGTTGACAAAATTCAACATCCCTTCATGATTAAAGAATCTCAACAAATTAGGTGTAGAAGGAAAGTATCTTAATGCAATAAAAGCCATATATGACAAACCCACCACAAACATCATCCTGAATGGGGAAAAGCTAAAATCTTTTCCTTGAAGAACAGGAAGGATGCTCACTCTCAACAAAGTATTAGAAACATTGGCTAGAGCAATCAGGAAAGAGAAAGAAATAGAGGACATCCAAATAAGAAAAGATGAAATCAAATTGTTCCTGTCTGCAGATGACATGATCCTATATATAGAAAAGCCTAAAAATTCTACCAAAAATATCCTACAGCTGATAAACAAATTCACTAAAGTTGAAGGATGCAAAATCAATACACAAAAATAAGTAGAATTTGTATACACCAACAATGAAAAAGCAGTAAAATAAATCAAGAAAGCAAGCCAATTTACAATAGCTACCAAAAGAATAAAATATGTAGGAATAAATTTAACCAAGTAAGTAAAAAATCTCTACAATGAGAACTACAAAACACTGCTGAAAGAAGTTGAAGAGGACACTAAAATATGCAATGACATTCACGTTCATGAATTGGAAGAAATAACATGTAAATGTCCATACTACCAAAGCAATCTACAGATTCAATGCAATTGCCATCAAATACTAATGACATTCTTCACAGAAATAGAAATAACAATCCTAACATACATATGGCATAACAGAAGACCCTGAATAGCCAAAGCAATCCTGAGCATAAGAAAAAAAAAAAAAAAAAAGAGTAAAGCTGGAGGCATTCTACTACCCAACTTCAAATTATACTACAAAGCTATAGTAACTAAAATAGCATGGTACTGGCCTAAAAACAGACACTCAGAACAACGCAACAGAACAGAGATCCCAAAAATCAACCAACATACTTACAGGCTACCTATCTTTGACAAAGGCACCAAGAACATACACTGAAGAAAGGACAGCCTTTTCAGTAAATGGTACTAAGAAAACTGGATATCCACATGTAAAAGAGTGAAACTAGACCCATACATCTCACCATACACCAAAATCAACTCAAAATGGATTAAACAATTAAATATAAGACCTGAGTTTTTAAAACTCCTAGAAGAAAACATAGGGTAAACAATTCAGGATGTAGAACTTGGCAATGATTTTATGAATATGACCTCCAAAGCATAGGCAACAAAAGAAAAAATAGACAAAGGGGACTATATCAAACTAAAAAGCTCCTGCATAGCAAAGGGAATGATCAATAGAGTAACAAGACAACCTACAGAATGGGAGAAGATATTTGCAAACTATACTTCTGACAAGGGATTAATATCAAGAACATAAAAGGAATTCAAACTACTTAACAGTAAAAAAACCAAATAATCTGATTTAAAAATGGGCCAAGGAGCTGAATAGACATTTCTCAAAGGAAGACATACAGATAGCCAACAGATACATGACAAAATGCTCAACATCACTAATCATCAGGGAAATGAAAATCAAAACCACTTTGCAGTATCATCTCACCCCAGGTAGACTGGCTATTATCAAAAAGACAGAGATAACAAATGCTGGTGAGGATGCGGAGAAAGAGGAGCCCTTATATGCTGTTGGTGGGTTGTGAATTAGCACAGCCATTATGGAACCAGTATGGAGGTTTCTCAAACAACTACAGATAAAACAACCATAGGATCCAGCATACCCACTGATGTGTATATGCCCAAAGGAATGGAAATCGTCATGTCAAGGGGATACCTGCACTCCCATGTTTATTGCAGCTCTAGTTACAAAAGCCACGATATGGAATCTACCTGAATATCCATTGATGGATGACCGGATAAGGAAAATAAAGTATATATATAAACAGTGAAATACTACTAACCCACAAAAAAGAGTGAAATTCTGCCTTTCACAGCAACATAGATGATCTTGGAGAAAATAATATTAAGTGAAACAAGCCAGGCACAGAAAGAGAAATACCACATATCCTCACTCATAAGTGGGAGTGAAAGAAAGAGAGAGAGAAGAAGGAGGGAGGGACGGAGGGAGGGAGGGAAGGAGGGAGGTAGGGAAGGAAGGAAGGAAAGAAAAATCACAGTAACGTGTTGAACTTTCAGAAGGAGAGAACAGAACTGTGGCTATTTCTCACTAAGTTCCCTCCCCCCCCTTTTCCCACCTCTAGAACTGTGGCTACTAGAGGTGGGAAAAGGGGGGGAGAGGGAACTTAGTGAGAAATTGGTTAATGGACACAAGGAATGATTACATTCTCTGGTGATGAACATGCTAATTATCCTGATTTGATCATCACACATTGCGTGTAGGTATTGTCAATTCTATACCATAATATGTATAATAAACTATTTTTCAATAAAAAAAAATTTAAAAAATGATAAAGTGAATTGTCTGTTTCTCATTTTTCTGTACACAGATCCAACATCATTTATGTAGCCAATCCTGTCTGCATATTTTTATGTCCTAGATTAAGAGCATGTCCTGGTATCCTCACTAATTTTGTTTCTTTCCATTGCTGTGTAAAATGAAAAGAATAGCTAAAGATATCCTGATATCAATCTTAAGATGCAATCAACACCTAAAACGGCAGAGTTGTGAAAAGAAAGTACTTGGTTTCTTAAAGCTATCATTGAATTATGAAAACAATCTATGGTATGGTCTTTATCTAACTCTGAACTCTAGATATATAATTATCTTAAATGCAAGTTTGGGCTAGACCTTCTGTCTCTTGAATATGAAAGCACTGTAACTGACACAAAAGCAATATAATAACAAATAACCTCTAATTATTTATTTACATTAGCAATAATTGTAAGAACCCAAATGCCCCAAGGGATCACACCCTGATCACATAAGTCCTTCTCGGCCACACCCCATCATGGCGCTGGTTGCCCTTCTCTTCCGTACTCTCCTTCCCGCTGGAGCGAATCGCACACCAATCAGCTCACCCCAAGCCCCATGCGGTATGCTAAGTAGGGATTGTATTTTAAGCCAATCAGCCTTCCCTAAAAGCCCTATATATATGTGTGTGTGCTGCCTAATAAACGAGCTCTCTCCGGTGGATCGTCAACTGGTGTCGACTCATCCTTTCAATAATATCATATAGAATGACCCTATAGGGTTATAGTACAGAAGATAGAGATATATGTGCTAAAATAGAGTGTGAAACATACAGGTTGTCTTGATATCCTAGTACAGAATTATGAGATAAAAATGGAGCACTGGACATCTGGCAATAGAATATATATAAGTAGGAATGGGGACAGAAAATGTTTGCCAAGTGTGATGATTAACTTTTACGTGTCAACTTGGCTAGAAGAATGTGGTATCAGTTGTCTGATCAGACACCATTCTAGATGTGGCTGTGAAGATATCTTTTAGATGTTATTGGCATTTAAATCACTAGACTTTGAGTAAATGGGTGGACCTCATTCAATCAGTTGAAGACATTAAGAGCAATGACTGAGTTTTTTTCCTTATAAGAAGGAATTTTCTTTATGGCTGCAACACAGAAGCCCTGTCTGAGTTTCCAGTCTGCTGCTCTGTTGAATTCTAATTCGAGACTCTAACATCAACTCTTACCATAACTTTCAGGCTACCATTCTGCTCTAAGAATTTCAGACTTGCCAGCCCCCACAGTCATGTGAGCCAGTTCCTTAAAATATATTTCTCTCTCTCTCTCTCTCTCTCTCTTTCTCTCTCTCTCTCTCTATCTATCTGTGTCTCGGTCTCAGTCTCTCTCTGTCTCTCTGTTTCTCTCTCTCTGTATAGGTTAAATATCCCTTATTGAAAATGCTTAGAACCAAAATGTTTCAGATTTTGGATTTTTTTTGTTTTGATTTTGGAATATTTGCATTGTGCTTACTGATTGAGCATCCCAAATTTGAAAATCTGCATTCTGAAATGCTCCAGTGAGCATTTCTTTTAGGCATCATGTTGGCTCTCAAAAAGTTTTAGTGTTGGGACCATTTCAGATTTTGGATTTTTTGATTTGGGATACTCAACCTGTGTGTGTGTGTGTGTGTGTGTGTGTGTGTGTGTGTGTGTGTGTGTGTGTGTGTAATTATGTCCTAGTGGTTGTGTTTCTTTGAAGAACCGTGACTAATACAAGAAGACAACCGAGTTAACCTTGTCAAAACTCAGCTTTAGCCTGACCTTGACACTGTTTGTAAAAATTGTATTCTTCCATCATACTTTACAAGTCTCTACATTTGTCCAATTTTAGTTATTCTCATTTTCTTTACCTAGGATTTAAGAATCCTTCTTCCTTACTTTGCCATATAAGACCAATATTTTAGTGAAGTGTCTTTTAAAATATTATAAAATAAAGTTAGGCTTTTAAAATATTATAAAATAAAATTAGGCTTTTTTTAAAATATTGAGTTTTCAGAGTTGGTCAGGTTAAAGTTTACCATTTTCTCTTTTTGTATTTGTCCAATTTATTTTCCCATTTTTTTCTCTTGTTCTGCCTTCTTTTGGATTGAGTATTTTTGATGATTTTATATTATCTTCTTTGTTGGCATATTAGTTATAGCTCTGATTATTTTAGTAGTTGGCTTACGGTTTATACTTTACAGTATACCTTTTTTCACTGATCACAGTCTATCCTCATGATTTAACACTTCACACATATAGTATAAGAAATTTACAATATACATCTATTTCTCTCATTCAAGTCATTATGTGAATGTTGTCATACATTTTACTTATTGTAATAAACTCTACATTACGTTATTTTTGTTTAAAGAGTTAAATTTCTTTTAAGAAAATTTAAATACTAAGAAAAAATATCATATTTACCCACACAGTTACTATTTCTAGTAATTTTCATTATTTTGTATAGATCTATATTTCAATCTGATGTCATTTTTCATCTGTTAGGATTCCTATTATACTTTTTTACAGTGTAGATCTGCTGCTGATAAATTCTTTCCACCACTGTATGTCCCCAAATCCTTTTTTACCCTTGTTTTTGAAAAATATTATTACTGGCATAAAATTCTAAATTGACAATGTTTTCTTTCAGTACCTTAAAAATGTTGTTCCACTCTGTTCATTTGCATGATTTCTGATAAAAAATTTGTCCTTAACTTTGTTCCTCTGTACATAATGTGCCTTTTTTTTCTATGACTGCTCTTAAGATTTTGTCTTTTTCATTGATTTTGAGTAATTTGATTACGATGTGTCTTGGTTAGTTTTCCCCGTGTTTCTTGTCTTTTGTGTTTATTGACTATCTTGGATCTGTAAGTTTATAATTTTTAACAGATTTAGAAAATTTTTGGCCACTTTTACTTTAAACATGTTTTATGTTTCCCCATTCCTTCAGGGACTTCAGTTGCAGATGTATTACACTGTATGAAGTTACTCCACAGTTTATTGATGTTATTTTATTTTATTTTTTGTTTGCATTTTATTTTCAACATGAACTTGCTAATCAGTACTCTGCTGAATATTTAAGAGGGGGTTCCACAAATTTTTGGAGTTATCACCCTATGCAGCTCTCCCCTTTCCAGTATACCGTCCTGTCAATTGTAGCCACTTTGGTCTTCCCAGACTTTCAGCTGTGTCTACTCAAATCAGGGAATCTGTGAGGCTCATTTGCATTTTCCTTCCCTGTGCTGTGACATGGAAATTCTCCCAAGGCAGTTAGCTGGGGTGATGATGCAGCTCACCTCATTTGTTTCGCATCTCTCAAGGATCAATATCCTTCATTGCCTGATTTCCAACATATTAACCATTGTTCAAATATTATGTCTGTTTTGTTTATTTTGTTTTCATTATTGTTTCAGGAAGAAGGGTGATTCATCCTATTTTATTCCATCTTGTCTGGCAGAAGTAATGCCTATATTGTAGGAGATAAATAAGCCATATACCGAAAGCAGAGTTCCAATCTGTCAATTAAAAACATTTATACATTGAAAAAATTTAAACTTCTTGGTAAGCAACGAGGTTTTCTATTACAATAATTTCTTTGCTTTGACTATCTTAAAAAAAATAGTAGGCTTCTTTCTATTTTTCTTTTTTAATCCAACATTTATTGGATGCAATAAATAAACTCTCCAGGAGGGTTAGTGAGAAATTGTTACAGGGCCACAAAAAATGATTACCGTATGTAATGCTGAATATACTATCTTGATTTGAGCCTCACATATTGCACACAGTTATTGATATTCAATGTTGTACCCCACAGAGATGTGAAATCAATTGTTTCAATAAAAATTAGGTCGATCATATGCAAGAAACCAAACATTTTGTTGCTTTGCAAATTGTCCTGGAAGAGTTATGTCATCCAAAATGAAAAAGAGGCAATTTCTTATTATTATTTAAGAGTAATTGATTTCCTTTGGATTCAGCATTTTGGAGAGAAGAGTTTATTGTCCTTGATCTACAGATGCAGGTCAACTATTTAAACAAAAAGATGATTATTGTGTTTATCTACATGTGTTTGATGGTGGTGTAAGAGGTGTTGATGCTGTATTTTAGCAAGACTTTAAAACACTTACTCATGGATTACATGGAAAAAATGGCTGAGGTTGAAAGGGGACAGAAGAGTAGAATTCTAGACAACTTGGAGTAGTACGGATTAGATCAGGATTCTGGGGTTGGCTACCCACTCTGTCATTAACTACGGGCACTTGAACAAATTACTTATTTCTGTGTCTCACTTATTTGTTGTTAATAAGAGGTCAGAAGTGAGGAAAAGTTTGCCTAAATGTGTTCACAATCATATATTTAGTCATATTTCTGCATAGCTGCTTCATATTTATTACCCCATTTGTCGAGCTAAGGCTGGGTCTGGAGCCCCCGGACCCCTCAAGCCTGGTGTCCAGACTGGGTCACAAATCCTTAATATGCCAGGCTGGGTCACCAGACCCCGCACACACCAGTCTATGAGCTAGGTAACTGGCAAAAGGTCCTTGGAGCCATAGGTTGGAAAGCATGGCTGTGCTGGGCAGACGCCTGAGGAAGACGCCTGCCTGCCTGCTTCACTCAAACTCCTCTCTCTCTCTATCTCTCTGCTCTCTCTTGCTATCCTCTCTGAAAAACACAAGAATAGCAACAGAACTCAAAAGATACATTGGCACACATGTATGTTAACTACACACACACACACACACACACACACACAATTTGCTTACAAAGGATGAGCTAAACGACACCCTACGGGACCCAAGGTGAGGGCCCTGACTAAACTATTCTATTTTCCCAACAATCCACACCTTCAGGGTCATCACAGTACAATCTATGTGTTCAGAATCTTCTGCGATGTTCCCTTAGCTAAATGACCCTTACATTTACGTACTACACATTCCATCCCAGTCCCAAAAGTCTTTAGCTTGTTGCAGCACCAACTCAAAAGTCCAAAGTCCAAAGTCTCATCTGAGACCAAAGGCAAAACTTCTTTCAGCCTTGAACCTGTAAAGACTCAAAAACAAGTTTATCTGCTTCCAAGATTACAGCCGGATAGACATTAGGTACACATTCCCATTCCAGAAGGGAGGAATAGAAAGGGAAAACAGTCCTCTAACAAATCCAAAACCCAAACAGGCAAACGTTAAGCACACTGGGGCACCTGGACCCCTAAAGCATTGGGCAACCTCGCTCCTACAGCTCCGCCAAGTGCAGCCCATTGAGCTGCCTGATGCCTGCAGCTTTTCTAGGCTGGCACTGCATATCGCCAGCAGCCCCATGGTTCTGGGTTCCTGGTGGCAGTCCCACCATCCTGGCTCCACTAGACATTTCCTCAGTGGGAATTCTCTGTGGGGCCTCTGACCCCACTTTTCTGCTCCACATCACTCCATAGATGACCTCCACAGTGGCTCCACCCCTGCAGCAGGTGTCCACCTGAGTCCCCCAGCTTATTCATACATCTTCTGAAATCTAGGTGGAGGCTGCCATGCCTCCACTGCTCTCACATACTGCTGGCCTGCAAACTTAACACAACGTGAATGCCACCAAGGTTTTCGGTTTTTTTTCTTCAGAGGTGCTGAGGCAGGATTGCTCCAGCCAGAGCAGCTGGGATGCAGGGAGCACTTTGCCAAGGGCAATGACACCTCAGATCTGACCTCCAGGACAACTCAGTCCTCCTAGGATGGGAGGGGCACTGTCCCAAACTTATCAAACGCCCTCAGGGCCTGTGATGTTTGGGGCACCCATCCAGACTTCTCAAATGCCTTTAGGGCGTTTCTCCCCATTGTCTTGGCTCTTAGCATCTGGCTGCCTCACTGACAAAGTAATGTCTTTAGCAAACAGTTTATCGGCTTCACCCTTGCATTTTTCTCCTGCTCTCCGCTTTTACATTCTGGCTTTTGAATTACTTCAATCAGCTCAGCTTACACCTGCTACTCACTCAGTCTCAGGCAGTTTTTTGCAGCATTCACCCACACAGTTCAAACAGCTGCATTTGCCCAGTCCATCAAGGTGTGGCTGCCTTGCCTCTGTGCACATCTGCCGCCATTCTGCAGCCGCTGCCTCAAAGACAGGCACATAATAATGGAGACTAGCTTTACCACCTTTTCACCAGGTGAAAACATACTTGAAATTCTGCAGGGGCACCCATCCTTGGGTCATCTGCCCATCTGCATGTGGCACACTTTTCTCAGGTTTTACCGCACCCAGCTGGCCTTTGGGTGTAAGTGGCACCCTCCAAGCCATTTGCCTTCAGACAAATGCAACATGTGTTTACTACATAGTCTCTAAAGCATGTTACACCATCCACCCCTGGATCTCATAGTTTCTGCCGCCAGGGGCTCTCCCTGTTTCTGCTGCTTTACTGTATCAATTTCTCATGCAAAACAGGTTCGTGCCTGGAGACGCATGGTTTTCCCCAACTCACCACTGGATCGGTCATCTTCCCTGGTGTGAGAGGCAGGAGTGGCCAGTCACTGCATGTCATCCTCCAGGACATTTATCCATGCTTCCAACAACTCTGCTTTCTGCCACAAATCTCAATCAGCTTGCAGCATAGTAAGCAATAGCCAGGCTCTGGTCAGCAGAAAAGTGGCCACCAGGCACCACATGCTCAAGGATAGCCACATTACCTCCTTCTTCCAAGGGCTTTCGGCTCCTGTACCTGCTCAGAATCCTGTCACAGACTATGCCAATTTGTCTGGCTAGGCTAAGGCCT
Source organism: Cynocephalus volans (assembly GCF_027409185.1). NCBI lineage: Eukaryota > Metazoa > Chordata > Mammalia > Dermoptera > Cynocephalidae > Cynocephalus > Cynocephalus volans. The sequence continues at coordinate 96,294,325 of NC_084478.1, forward strand.
GGAATCCTCACAGTGGCAATTGTTGCACGAGGGCTGGGTCTGGAGTTTCCAGACCCCTCAAGCCCATTCATAGATTGGGTTACAAACCCTTCACATGCCAGGCTGGGTCCCCAGACCCCTAACATAACAGACTGGGTCACCAGACCCCTTACACACAGGTCTATGAGCTAGGTAACTGGCCAAAAGGTCCTTGGAGTCATAGGTTGGAAAGCATGGCTGCACCAGGCAGATGCCCGAGGCAGACTCCCACCTGCCTGCTTCACTCAAACTCCTCTCTCTCTCTCCCCCTCTCCTCTCTGAAGAACACAAGAATAGCAAAAAAAACCTCAAAAGATACATTGGTACACATGCACGCTAACTCTACACACACACAGACACAAAATGCTTACAATGGATGTGCTAAACCACACCCAACGGGACCCAAGGCAAAGGCCCTGACCAAACTACTCTATTTTCTCAACACCATTTTCCATTTTGGTACAAGGTCACCTTAGATGGTTGCATCTTCAACTGTAGGAATCAAAACTAGGAACAGAGAAACACTGCCATTATGCTTTTGATGTTTCCCTCAACCTAATATGCCTGTTCCTTTGGGAGTTTGTAAAAAAGAGCAGAAACCAACACACATTGACCTGATAACCTGCTTCTTCTACCTGTTTTTCTTCCCCTCCCCAAAACTTCAGCATAGACAGATAAAGCTGTATTTTCTCCTCCTCCTCTGCTGTGGATTGATTGAATTGTATCCCCCAGAGTTCATACATTAGAAGCTTAATCCCCACTGTAACTGCTGAGGGTGGGAAATCCTATTATGGTAATCGAAAGGTGGGGCCATGAATAACTGATTCAATTGTAGGACCATGCAGTAGTGAATGGATTATAATGGTAGTCAGGGGTGTGGTTTTGAGGGCTTTAAAAGAAAAGCTCATGAGAGGTTAGTCTCTCTATGCTCCACCATTTCTGCTAACTGAGACCCCAGGGTCACTGTTGCCACCACCAAGAACCTCACCAGATGTGTTCCCTGGACTTTGGACTTCCCAGCCTCTGAAACTGTAAGCAATAAATTTTATTTTCTTTATAAATTATCCAGTTCCAAGTATTTTGTTATAAGCAATAGAAACTGACTAATATATCTTCTTTCCATCTAGCAGATACTGTTCATATATACTATCTTCCTCCACTCAAAGGTGGCATTTTCCCAATCCCCTTCCATGGAGAACATAATCATGGGCAGGAAGCAAAGACAGAAACCAGCTTCATGATAAAGGAAGTACAAAATTATCACCATTAATATTTACACCTAGATCAGCATTTGTGTTCCCACAAAGGATATTCGTACTTATCTTGGTGTTCCTCTTTCCAAGAATCTATTTCTTTATTTCTTTATCTATATGCTGTCTGTAGGTTCTCCCAGTTTTGATAGGCATCAAGAGTAGTGGTGAAAAATCTTAACTTTTGCCATTGAAGACATTTTTGCTGGGGATGTAGCTTCCTTCTAGCAGTAGCACTGACTCTCCAGATAATTCAGCCATATCATCAGGAAAAACTAGCATTGTCCTAAAATTATGTTTGGGTGGTTGAACATCATTATGATATAGGAAGATGTCTTTGAGTAAAGTCAACAAAGTCAACAGGAAGTAGGTTAGGCATGAACTCCAAATCTACCTCTCTTGCAAAAATCGTTCAGTCTTTGACCTCCACGGGTAAATTTAAAAGGAAACCTGTGTGAACTCAGTTTTCTCTCCTAAAACCAGTGTGCTACACCATTTTACAACCCAATAAGCAATATATGAGTTTCAATTTCTCCACATGCATCAATACTTATTTTTATTTTTTATTTTTTTAAGATTATGGCCATCCTAGTGGATGTGAAGTGGTATCTGAAAGTGGTTTTAATTTGCATTTCCCTGATGACTAGTGATGGTGAGCATCATTTCATTTGCTTGGTCATTTGTATTCATTCTTTGGTGAAATTTGGTCGATTCATATCGTTTTCCATGTTTTAGTTGAGTTGTCTTTTCACTGTTGAGTTGTATGAGTTCTGTATATATTCCAGATGCTATACCTTTATCTGATATTGGGTCTGCAAAAATTTTCTCTTGTCATGTTGGCTGCTTTTTCACTTTCTTGATGTACAAATGTTTTAATTTTGAAGAAGTCCAATTTATCCACTTTTTTTTCTTTCTTGCTTGTGCTTTTGGTGTTATATTAAAGAAACTGTTGCCTAATCCAGAAACACAAAGTTTTACACCTATGTTTTCTTCAAAGAGTTTTATTGTTTTAGTTCTTGCATTTAGTCCTTTAATTCATTTTGAATTATTTTTTGCACATGGTATAAGACAATGGTCCAAGTGCATTCTTTTGCGTGTGGATATCCAGTTATATCCACATCATTGGTTGAAAAGATATTTTTTTTCCTCTTGACATACTTTGACACCCTTGTCAAAAATCAATTGACCATTCATAAATGGACTTATTTCTGGACTTTCATTCTATTCTATTAATATGTATGTCTATGCTCTTGCCACTACTCCAATTTTCTTGCCTACTATCTTTTTATAGTAAGTTTTGAAATCTAGAAATGTATCTTCGAGCTTTATTTATCCTTTTTTAAGGTTGCTGTGGCCATTGTGAGTCTCTTGAATTTTCATATAATTTTAAAATCAGTTTGTCAATTTCTGCAATGAAGGCAACTGGCATTTTGACAGAGATTGTATTGAATCTTCAGATTATTTTGGGAAGTGTTGTTCTCTTAACAATATTAAATTTTCCAGTCCAAAACCATGGGATATCTTTTCATTTATTTAGGTTTTATTTAATTTCTATTAGTAATGTTTTCTAATTTTCAGAATATAAGTTTTATGTTACTTTTATTTTTTTTCTTAATGTTTTATTCATTTTAATGCTATTTTAAAGTTTTCTTAATTTCATTTTCAGATTGTTCATTCTAAGTGTATAGAAATACACTTAACTATTATATGTTGATTTTGTATTTTGCAGCCTTGCTGAAGTTGTTTATTATTTCTAGTAAGTTTTTAGCAGATTATTTGGGATTTTCTATGTACAAGATTATGTCACTTGCAGATAGAAACAGTTTCATTTCCTTCTTTTTAATTATTTGTTGCATATGATCCTAATTGCTGGAACCCCTAGTACAATGTTCAATAGAAGTGGTCAGAGCTGACATCCTTGTCTTTTTTGATATATACAGAAGACATTTAGTCTTTCACCATTAATCATGATGTTAGTTCTGAGTTTCTCATAGATGCCCTTTATTGGGTTGAGGAAGTTTTCTTCTATTACTATAATGTTGGGGTTTTAGTCATGAAAGATTATTGGATTTTTGTCAATTGTTTTTTCTGCATCTATTGAGATGATCATGTGGCTTTTGTCTTATTGGTATTATACATTAATTGTTTAGGATGTTAAGCCAACTTTGCTTTCTGGGATAGATCTCACTTGTCATAGAGTGTAATCCTTTCTATATGTTGCTGGGTTTGGTTGGCTGGTATTTTTTGAGGATTTTATTTTATTTTATTTTTTATTTATTTATTTATTTTTCTTTTTGTTGAGGATTTTAATGTGTATGTTCATAATAAGTTTTGGTGTTTTGTTTTCTTTTATTGTAGTATCTTGGGTCTGGTTTTGCTGGCAGGATAACGATGGTCTCATAGAATGAGTTGGGACATTTTCCCTCCTCTTCTATTTTTCAGAAGAGTAGGTGAAAGATTTTTGTTAATTCTTCTTAGGCGTTTCATAGAATTTGACAGTGAAGCCATCTGGACATTGGCAATTCCTTCATGGGAAGTTTTAAAATTTTGATTTCTAATCCAATTTGTCTGAGGTCTATTTAGAGTTCCTTTTGTTTTTTGAGTAAATTTTGCTATTTTAAATTTTTCTAGGAATTTATTTCATCTAGACTATTGAATTTGTTGGCATACATTTGTTTATGGTATTCCCTTATAATCCATTCCCCCTTTTTGACATAAGGTTGGTAGTAATGTCCCTTACTTCATTCCTGTTTTTACCACTTTCAGTTTTCTTTCTTTTTGACTTGAGTAGTCTAGCTAAAGTTTTGTCAATTTTATTGATTTTTCAAGGAACCAACTTTTTTTCTCTGGCATTTTTTTATTCAGTATTTCATTAATTTCTGCCCTAATTTTGTTGATATCCTTGTTTCCTCAGGTATTAGTTTGTTCTCATTTCTCCAGTCTTAGCTGGAAGTTTAGGTAATTTATTTGAATTTATCTTAAATAGGTGTTGACAAATATAAATATCCCTTTAAACTTTACTTTAGCTGCATCCCATAAATTTTAACTTTTATTTTTATTCATGTGAAAATATTTTCTATTTTTTCTTGAGAGATCTTCTTTGGTCCATTGGCTGTTTAGAAATGTTATTCTTAATTTATACATATTTGTGAATTGTCAAATTTCTTTCTTTTATAAATTTCTAATTTCATTCCATTGTCATCAGAGGATATACTTTGTATTATTTTAGTTCTTATACATTTTTGATGCTTGTCATATGGACTAGCAGGTAGTCTAGCCTGGAGAAAGTTCCATATGCACTTGAGAATAATAAGTATTCTTATTTTATTAGGTGGAGAGTTCTATAATTTTCTGTTAAGTCTAGTTACTTTACAGTGTTGTTTAAGTCTTTTTTCCCCCTTGTTTATATTCTGTCTAGTTTTTCTACTCATTGTTGAAAATGGAGTATCGAAGTCTCCAACCATTACTGTTATTGCCTATTTCTTCCTTCAATTTTGTCAGCTTTTGTTTTAAGCATTTTGCAGCTATGTTGTTAGATGCGATGTGTTTTTAATTGCTATATCTTGTTGATGGATTGGCACTTTTTTACTATTATATGACAATTTTATTAATATAGAAAGTCTCTTTTTGTATCTAGTAACTTTTCAAATGCTGAAGTCTAATTTGTCTAATGTTAGTATAGGCACCCTGGCTTTGTTTGGTTGTCCTTTACATGTTACAGCTTTTTCCATCATTTTATTTTCAACCTATTGGCATCTTTGAATCTAAAGTTTGTCTCCTATAAACAACATGTACTTGGAACTTGTTTTTTTAATCAATTTTGGCCATCACTGCTTTTTGGTTAGATTGCTAATCCAGTCCCTTTAATGTTATTGTTGATAGGTGGATTTGTGTGTGATGGTTCACAATTTCTTTCCATTATGTCTCAGGTATTTTCCTCTATTCCTCACTTACTGCTTTTTAATTTTGCATTAAATTAAATTTTTTATTGCAACATTTTAAATTCTTTAATAATGTTTTTACTATTTTTGAGTTATTCTCTTAGTGGTTACTCTACAGCTTACCATACAAATACTAATTTATCAGACTCCATTTCCAATTTATACCACCATTTCATATAAATACAAAAATATTACTCAAATGTTAGTTCTATTCCCTTTACCTTTTTGCGTGTTACACATATCACATCTATACATGTTACAGAACCAAGAACAGATTTCTATAATTGTTAGTGTATATGATTTTATGTCTTTAAAGAAGCTAAGCGAAGAAAGGAGAGTAAGTATATATTTATACAGCTTATTATATTAATTTTATTATTTACCATTTTGCGTTGTCTTTATGTTCATATAGACTTGAGTTAGCATCTCATGTCATTCTTTTACTCCAATACAGCTTTGCTTCCACTCACTACTTTTACACTTTTATTGTCAAATGTGTTGCTTTTCTATATGTTATAGGTTCAATAATACCATTATGTACATATTGTTTCATTGAACTGCTTTTTAAATCAGTTAAGATAGAAAAGAATAAACATGTTTTTGCACTGTTTTTTAATTATTTAATTACCTTTACTAATACAATTTTTTTCTTTCTGAGAATTCTACTAACTTTCTGAGGGTACTTACTCTCACCCTGAAGGATTTTCTTTAACATTTCTTTAAGATGGGTCTACCAGCAACAAATTCTTTCAGTTTTTATTTATCTGGGTATATTTTTATTTAATCTGCATTTTTGAAAGATATTTGTGGGATATAAGATTTTGTTTGACAGTTTGTGTTTTTTTTTTCTCTCTAAGCATCTTAAATGTGTCATTATAATGTCTTATGGCTTTCATCATTTTTGACTGGAAGTCATCTATTAATTTTCTTGAAGTTTCTTGCACCCGATGAGTCATTTTCTCTTGATGATTCCAAAATTTTCTCTTTGTCTTTGTCTTTCAATACTTTTACTATGATGTATCTAGGTGTATATCTCCTTGCTTTAATCTTACTTTGAGCTAATTGAGCTTCTTGGGTGTGTAGATTAATGTTTTTTTATTAAATTTGTAGTTTTAGCCATTATTACCTTAAATACTTTTTTTGTCCCTTTTTTCTCCTCACATTCTGGTACTCTAATTATACACACACACACACACACACACACACACACACACACACATACATATATCTTGGCATGCTTAATGATGTTCCATGTTTCTCTAGGCTCTCTTTATTCTTTTTTTCCCTCTGTTCTTTACATTGCATAATCTCTATTGATCTGTTTCAGTTTTGATGATTTTCTGCCTTGCCAGTTAAAATCTACTGTTGAACTTTTTGACAAAACTTTTTATTCTTTAAAATAATTTTTATATTTTATTTATATTGTTTATTTTATAAAATCATACATTCCTTTACTTCTACAACCATGGTTTCATTTAGTTCTTTGAACATATTTATAATAGCTGCTTTAAAGACTTTGTGTGCTAAGTCTTATTTCTGGGCCCTCTCACAGCCAGTTTTCTATTAGAAAAGTCCCACTTTTCTATTTCTTTGCACGGATTATAAACTTTTATTAAAAAATAAACATTTTCTGCAATGTATTGTACTAATTCTGGATCCTTATTCTCTCAATCCTGGGCTTATTTTTGTTGATTTTTAAAAAATTTTTGTAATTTGTTTAATGATTTGGCTACAATGTTTTAGCTAAATCTGTATTCTCACTGTGAAGGCACTAATGTTATTCCTCAAAGAGTTCAGCTTTGGACATGCACTTGGTCATCCTAGGATGACAGTAGTTTTAGCAGGACTGTTTTAGTCTGTTCAGGCCACCTTAACAAAAATACCATAAACTAGGCAGCTTATAAACAACAAAAATTTATCTCTCATAGTTGCAGAGGCCAAGAATTCCGAGATCAAGGCACTAGCAGATTCAGTGTCTACTGAGGACCATAGATGTGACCTTTTGTGGTGGCTTCAATGGTGGAAGCAGCTAGCTAGATACCTGCACTCCTTTTTTTTTTTAAGAGCCCTAATTCCAAGCCTAACGGCTCCCCGCCCCTCACCTCATGATTTAATCACCTCCCAAAAGCCCCCTCTCTTAACACCATCACTTTGGAGGTTAGGATTTAAACATAAATTTTGGGAAGACTCAGACATTCAGACTATAGCAAAAACTCTCTTTGATCTCTCTCAAGCTTTTTACCTCGGCTGTCATCACACTCTGCTTTAAGTTTCCACTAATTGCAAATTGATTGCTTTTTTTGGAAATTAATTGTAAGCACAAATTGCTCTAAAGTCTGATCCAAATAAATGTGTATCCCAGTCCAGAGTAGCTTCTAATCAAGTCACTAAGGTGTGTTTTAATCTCAAGAGGGCCTTTTTTAGCTGTCTCATTTCCCTGGTTCTCTTTCTCTCTGGTAAACTAGCTGGCCTATGATTTAACTTGTGGCTCTCATAAAGCTATCATCCTGCCCTTAATTGCTTACTTCCAAAGCCTTCATTGTTTTAAAAAGCATTCTTCATCATAAATTCCCCACACTTTGCTTCAAATAAATATTATAGACTGTCTCCATCCTAGGAAAATATCTCTGTACCATGGTTCCACAGCTGGGTTGGGATAGTGGTCCAATTATCCCAGATTGATCCACTCTGCTTTACAAGCTGAGTACTCGGCAGAGGCAGCAGTCTCTGGTCTTCTCAGTTGCCTTTTGCAGAGTTGAACCTGTTCTCTATGAGTGGACTGGGGCAAGAGCTATTAAGGCCTCTGTATTCTTGGCCAGTGGCACTTGAGTTTGAGCATCTGCCTTTTGAGTAGTGGCTGGGTAAAAGAAAGAAGCCCCCAATTTGTAGGCCAAACTTACTTAAAATTTAGCCTCTGCAACTTGGAGTTAGAGAGGATGAGAAATGCTGGAAGTCTGCCCTTTCCAGTGAGATACAGTACCCTTTTATTGAAGAACTCACCATCAACCCATTCTAGGGAGTATGGAGACTTACTTGAAGTGTGGAATCTCTCTCCTGACTTCTACTGATGAAAGCAAGGAAGTCATAGGAAGTCAGGCCTTACTTCAAGAAAGAACCATTTCCTTTTGACCACTGTTGATGGAATACAAGAGCTTTGGGGAATCTGCATCATATTTGTAGCATGAGGATCTATTTCACCCCCATTTTGGAGAGTAGGAATCCTGGAAGATGTATTCTTAGTCTCACTTCCTAGGGCACCCTCTTGACCAGATTTTGTATGGTCTAAAATTTATGCAATCTGGGGACCTCTTTTGAAGAAAAATAAAATAATTAAGTTTAGTAGATACATTTATTAACATTACCCTGAACATCAATATGAGGTTTTGGAGCAACACAATGAGAGCCACATGTCACCATTCACATAGAGGTGAGAGAGGAATCTATCCCCCCCAACCCCACCTCGCTTTCTGATAGAGTTATTGGAAATGCAGTAAGAAGTATTCTTTGTTCTTACCATTTAGAACATAAATAAATCTCTCCAGGAAAATGCAAAACTGATGTCTCCATCTTTACAATGCAGTGAAAACTTCATAGTCCCAGATTTTATCCCCTCTTGAAATATAAATGCAAACATCTAGAGAAATAAATTCCTCTGGTGTTCTTATTTTATAAACATTCATAAATTAATTTCTAAGACTTGTCTTTTAGGCCAGGTCCCAAGTTTTAGCAATATCTGCTGAGAAAGTTAAAATTGTGGAAAAAACACAGGTATCTTTTTGGAGCTTCCAGGCAAGATGGCAGAATAGATGGTCCCTAGTAACATTCTCTCCCACAAATCAACCATTTTAAACTATAAAAAAGCAACAACAGCCAAGCTGGGGTCACTAGAACTCAGGGGAAGAGGAGGAGAGACCTACGGAGTTCATGAAGGCAGGAGAAGCCATGATGAGAGAAAGAAAAGATCACCCCCACCATTTCAAATCCTGGCTGCTTCAAGGCTTGAGCAGGTGAGCGCACAGAGCAAGAGCTGGCAAAAGCTGTATCTGTGCCCTTCCTGTGAAGCTGCTTGGAGGCTGCAGGGGAGAAGAAGGCCTTGGTGGCCTTCAGACCAGCAAGACGACTAACAGGGTTCCCATAGACACACACAGGAGTGAAAAACCACACCAACTGCAAAAGTGAGCCACTCATAGGCTGGTGAGTCATCACAAAGGCTAGCACATGGCCCATCCCATGGGAAGTGTTTGGAGTACAGGTGGTTGGGGAGATGGGTCCACTGGGACCCAGCATGGACAGCTGATCTCCCTTCCAATCAGTGCAGGACCATTCAGTGGAGACGGTTCAGGAATATAGAACTGCATGGGGTGCGGTTTGCTGAAAAGTCTCAGGCCCAGACCAGAGTTTCCACACAACCCAGGTGTACCAGATCTCACAAGACCTAGAAGTACATACAAGGTCAACAATTAAAACCAGAGCTGCACAAAAAGCCTTCCTCAGAGAATCAGCAGCAAAGCAGAAATTTAGCTCAACCAGAGGGCTCAAGTGCTGGTCCCGAAAGGAATTTCCCTCATTTTAGAAGTAAGCAAAAGACAACAAATTAGTTCCAGTGCAGAGTATAAGAGGTGGGAATGGTGAATAGTCCAACACAGAACTGAAAAAAAAAAAAAAAAAAAAATACCCACAGACCAGAGACAAAGTTTGATATTAACTAGTAAAGGTCTCACATCACCAAAGAATACCTATAAAACCTAGAAGGACCAGAAGCCCCCTGGGCTCCCAATGCACGGCAGTGGGGGCACCAAAGGCCTCAGCCACACACCCCCAACACCCATAATCAGCCCAGCAACAACCACCGAGCCACCACAGGAAGTGTCCTGGTCTCCCAAGCTGGGGTGGTAGGGGGTTGAGGGCCTCAGTCACACATGGCTGACAAATGTGTCCAGCCCAGCAATGACCGAGCTGTTGCTGGAAGCCCTCTGGTCTCTCCTGCAGGAATGAGAGGGGTGCCACAGGCCTCAACCATGCCCCCCTCTTTTTCCTTCCCCAACCCTATTTCCTTCCCTCTTTTCCTCTCCCCCTTCCACCCAACTACTCCACAAGAACATCTTAGAATGTAAACAAACAAACAAACAAACAAATAAACAATAAGTAAACAAATACATCTTTTGGCAAAATAAAAGCTTAGCAGCTCCAAATTTTTTTTTTCTCTATGTTGCCACAGACATATAAAGTTAAGACTAGGTCCATGCAAGTGAAATATTCTGGAGCTCAAGCTTCATATCTTCACTTGCAATCTGACTCTGGCCTTGACCCCTGTTAAAAGAATTGAGGCAGGCTTGGGAAGATGGATTTTCAGTCTAAGCAAGTGAGCTTTCTCTCCACCTTAATTATAGAACTTACTATATGTTAACCAATTCAGTTAATCAAGATTCCAATTTTCTATCCTGATTCTTTTTCCCTTCCCCTTTTTCCTTCTCACATTGGTGTTTAGGTAAATATAAAAGCTCAGTAGGCCCCCATATGATTGTAGATGAGGGCACCCATGTTCATGTGCCGATTTCTATGCTTCTCTGTAGAGTAGCTGGTCTGATTCTTGGTGTGAATGAGGTATTGTTGAGGTAGACCCATTCATGGGCACCTGGCTGGCATGTGCTGCATTTTAAAATGTAATCAGTTCTCTTGGCATAGTTAATGCTCTTGGGTAATTTGGCCATTTCCATTTTCTCCAGATTAGGGTCCAACCAGTACTTCAAAACTCCTAAAATCTGGCTTTTATACCATTCAGTCTTTGACACAGGTGTTTCTATTGCACCAGCCATTCTGGAAAGCTATGTGTCCAGTCTCATAAATACTCATAACTATTCTTTTTGGAGTTTAAATGGGGAACAATATCCAAGACTTTCTTTAATTTTGACTTTGTATTCAACCTATCTAGCACATCACTCCTCCTTGGGATTTTGGTCCAGAAAATGGAAGACTGGATATGCATATATAATTAATCATCCCCTATCTCTATCTCCCTTCTCCATTCCAATATCCACCAAGAGAAAAGATAGGCTTTTCCACTTTTTCTACCTTTCCCATAAATCTTATTCTCTTCTTACCATAAGAGGCAATCAACTTACCCTGTTTCTGCCACTGTGTGTGGAAAAATAAATAATGTCACCCTTAAGAAAAGATAAAAACTATTTAGCTTGTTTATCTCAAATCTACAAAATATAGTTTCTAGCTGTTTCCAAGAGGTTTTTGATCTCTAACTCCGGTAAATGGTATTGAAAAGTTAGATAATTTCACCCCAAATATACAATTATTTCCTGTCCTTTTGTTTAACCTACATTGAGGGATAAGATTATTTGTGACCACTCATGTTGCAATCTGGAAAAATTGAGGGTTCAGGTTAAAAGACACTTGCTGTAGGTACTATACAATAAAATATCCACCAGTGCTGCCTTTCTTTCCAAATTACATATGTTTTGAGATGGAGGCAATATTTTAATCAGAAACACGCTTCTAAATTTTGAGTTATGAGTATTTTAAATACAATAGTGGACAGTCTTCTCCCTCTCTCCCCAATATATCCAGAGTCCTCAAGGTATTTCTATTTAAAAACCAGATAATGAATATTATCTTATTACCAAGCCTGCTGTCCTGCTTTCTGGTCATCAGGAACCACAAATTCTGCAAAAGGAATGCATTAAACCCTCAGGTAAGGAGGGCCTGATTTAGACTCCTATATCCAATTAAGAACAGGATTGACAATCTTCTAGCCAAGTCTTATCCATTCTTCCTCAGCAGTGATGTAGCCTTAAGGCAACATACCAAATAGTAGCTCAAAGTAGGGGGAAATTAGGATGATGGGAAAGGAATAAATATGACTTTTTTTTTTAAGTACTTACTTTAGGTGACAACAACGAAGAATCTAATTAAAGTTCTGGCTTTGTCATTGTCAAATAATTTATAAATGCCCAAATTGGCACATAGAATTAAGATGATTATTATGACGATGTTAGAACCTAAGTCATATTAAATAAAGGTTAGACCATTTGTTTGAACATAATTGTGTCTTGAATTGAAATCTCAGGCTTTCTGTTATTTCTTAACAGTCTGCCATTCAATCACTAAGATTAAAAAAAAAAACAGAAAGTTTTATATGGACTGGTTTATATCTCTTCTATTTTTCCATTATTTATTAATCACACTATAATTTATATTTGTATATAATACACACACACTCAGAATAGTTTGCAATGTATCTTGCCACATATGTATAATACTCTCAAAATTGAATGGCAAAATTTGTTTGAGAATCAGTAAAGTTAAGTAAAATTTTTAAAATACTTCAGAATATCCCTTAAGTACAACGGTTACCTCATAAGATCTTTATTTTTCACCAACTAGAACTACATTTATTGTCTGTTGATATATGCTTAAATGCATCTATACATGAATAATAGAATTGAATTTCTAAAATACTAACTCCTCAATTAACCATGTGGCAAAGCACTCATTTCCCACCCATGTGGATTTAATGCAATTAAACATTTTAATGAATACACATATGCATATGCATGTGTGTGTGTGCATGTGCATGTGTGAATATCCCCTGGTTTAGTTTGCCATAAAATCCCTATTGACAGTCACCCATATAAAAAGGCAACTTTTATGTTTTCATCTTAAAATTTGTTATTCCTAGTTTAAGGAAGAGCATTATTTCCATTAAGACAAAGGCTAGGTTTATACTCAGGAATGCATTGAATGTTTTAATATTCCCTTTATTTGTTCTGAGTGCTCTACAAAACTCAATGACAACCATTCAATGTATACAAGAAGATACAAAAAGTTGTTATGAACTATTGTGGCAGAGAACTTTGAACTATATTATTTTAAATTTGGTATCATGGGACTTCCAGTCAAGATGGTGGAATAGACCGTCCCCAGCGTCACTCTCTCCCACAAATCAACCAATTTACAGCTATAAAAAAGCAACAACAGCCAAGCTGGGGTCGCTAGAGCTCAGGGGAAGAGGAGGAGAGACCCACGGAGTGCATGAAAGCAGAAGAAGCGATGATGAGAGAAAGAAAAAACTGCTCAGATTATTTTGAATCCCAGCCACTGCCAGGCTGGAGCTGCTGAGCGCATGGAGCAGGAGCTAGCAAAAGCCACAGCTGCACCCTTCAGATGAAGTTTGCTTGGAGGTGGCAGGGGAGAAGAGAGCCTTGGTGGCCCCCAGGACAGCAAGACCACTAATAGTTTCCTGTGGACCCACATAAGAGTGAGGAGCCACAACAACTGAAAAAAAGGAGTCAATCAGAGGCCGGTGAGTCATCGTAAGGGACCAGAGCACAGCCCATCCCATGGGAAGTGTTTGCAGCATGGGCAGTGGGGGAGGTGGACCCACTGGGGGAATACTGGGGCACAGCATGCACAGCTGATCTATTCCCTGATCAGCTCAGGACCACTCAGAGGAGACTGGTCAGGAATATAGAACTGCATGGGTTGCAGTTTGTAAAGACTCAGGCCCAGACCAGAGTTTCTACACAACCCAGGTGCACCAGATTTCACCAGATCTTGAAGTGCCTATAAAGTTAACCATTAAAGCATGAGCTGCACAAAAAGCCTTCCCCAGGGAATCAGCAGCAAAGTAGCAATTTAGCTCAACCACAGAGCTCAATTACTGGTCCACAAGAAGTTGCCCCATTTTAGAAGTAAGCAAAGGACAACAAATTAGTTCCAGCAGAGAGTTTAAATGGTAGGAACAGCCAATAATCAAACACAGAACTGAAAGAAAAAGCAAAGTACCCACAACCAGAGACAAAGTTTCATAGTATCCAGTAGACGTCTCATGTCACCAAAGAACACCTATAACACCTAGAAGGACTGGAAGACCCCTGGGCTACCAAGTCAGAAAGTGGGGAGGGCCATGGACCTGAGCCATGGCCCTCACTCAGCAACCACAACCAGTCCCAAGGATGTGGACCAAGGGCCTCAGCCACACCCCCATGACACACACAACCACCTCAGTGATGACCACCAAGCCACCGCAGGAGGTGCCATGGGCTCTCAACTCCAGGATAGTGGGGGACCAAAGGCCTTGGCCATGCCCCCATCACACCCACAGCCAGCCCAGCTATGACCACTGAGCCACTGTGGGAAGCACCCGAGGCTCTCCCAAACTGGGGTGATAGAGGGCAGAGAGCCTCGGCCACAACCCCCTGGCACATGCAACCAGCCCAGTGATAACCACTAAGCTGCAGCAGATAGGGCTCTGGGTTCCCAAGCTGGGGTGGTAGAAGGAGAGGGCTTTTGCCACATACCCCCGACATCTGCACCCAGCCCAGCAATGAGCAAGCCATTGCTGGAAGCCCCCTAGTCTTCCCGTGGGAATTTAGGGGATGCCACAGGCCTCAACCTCACCCTTCCTCCTTTCTCCTTCTTCCATCACATTTCCTCCCCCTTTCCCCTCTCCCTAAAAACAAAAAGAAAAAAGTAAAATAAAATAAATAAATAAATAAATAAATTTGGTATCATAAGATAACATAGATACAACTAGGGTAAGCATGAACCCATAAAATTATGGCATTTAATGATGAAGTATTATGATGTTTTGAGGTATGTAGCCTCACATACAATTTATCTACTTATTTTGTTTTATAGTAAAGTTTATCAAGGCAATACTTTGTGTTCTTGAATGCCTTTTTGCTTTTGAATGTTTACAAAAAAATCCTTGTTTTATTTTTTCCAGAATTAATAGTATTAATAAAAATAGTAACATCAGAAATCATAAATAGAAAAAAATAATTTTATTGGGTAAATGGAAGTGGGGGAATTGATAAATACCAATAATATATAAAAACTGATATATTTTGGTTTACAAATAATGTGTTTGAACTACTAAATATCTCTAATGATAACTATGTAGAACACTCAAGTTTTAGTATACAAAGCAATCCAATGTAAAATTAAATTTACAAATTTTTTGGTAGACTATAATGTCTGTTAAAAACTAACAGAAATTACCTATAATTTGAATCATAGAATTATAAATTCTAAATCTTAGCATATCAGTAATGTCAGGAAAAAGATAATTATTCAAAAATAGTTTGTGAAAGGGAAACCATGCATCCTATATTTACCTTTTTTTTTTCCAATGAAATATTGTATTTTAGGCAACAACAACACTAGAATGGTCCAATTTATACAAAATACAGAACTGAGTATTTAAAGAATGAGTTTCTAAGACTTTAATTTGTATTAATGTACCTTTATTTTAACACTATGACAGAATCCCATAATGAAATATTCTGTTATTTCTCTTCTTTTGGATTATGAGAATTATTCATATAGTCAATCTTAATATTATAGCTCCATTGCCTAATAGAAAAAAGTCCACAGGATATGAATTATTCTGAGAAAGAATTAAAATCTTTTCTTCTGTTTTAAATAAAAAAATGATGAAAAGATTTCTAATGACATAAAATCCACATTGCCTCTGGCTCAGCCTGCAAATCACAACTATTGCTGCGTATCTCAAAGCTACTGGTTAATACTTCTATTTTCCTTGCTTGTAAAGCTATAAACTCCAATTCTGTAATGATTCCTTAATGAAACAGATGAGTGATAATGAGATCATAAGAAATGTAAGTTAAATTATTAATTTAAAAAAGTAAAGAAAAGGTAATAAAAATTACAAGGAACATACCCCACATTTTAAAAGCTATCAGGGAGATATAAACCCAGAAACAGCTGAGCACCTAAACTTTAGCCTGCAGTCATGTGGTAATGAAACTCCTGACATTACAAATGCATTTATTTGACAGTTGTTCTCACTCATAAAATAATGGGTCCTTCAAAAAGCTCATTACAAATTTCAAATAAGCTTTAAAACCCATAAAAATATCTTCTGACATTTATTGCCAAAAAGTAGCTTGAGGATGTTGATACATATTGATAGTCTGCTTGGTGACATTTGGAAATTTTATTCATAATTCATTCATAGAATATAAAAATTCATAGAGAAAAGCTTGGCTGTAATATGCTTGTGGGCAGGCAGGCAAGGGTCCAATTGCCTGTGGGCTGATTGGAAAACTCTGCGATTTATTTTGCAGGTACTTGAGAGAAAGCAAGTAGTATCTTATTCCTGGAAATTTTCTATTAGCTATCACCCTGTGAATCCATGCAAGTTCTTTTTGATATGGCTCAATTCTCCATAGAGGTGATTTTATTATCTTTTAAAAATGTGATTTATCCAGTACTATTATTTTATGTTTGCATTATATATTTTTAAAGTGCTTGCTCATGCTACTTGATATTGTTGGAATTTTAGAAATGGATTTGTATTACAGTTGGTACAATTCAGTAGTATTTCAGAATTGCTGTATTGCCAGATGATACTAATTCAGACAGGTGCTGTGCTTTCTGATTATGTTACATTTCCAGTCCTTCTTGTATGAGAATGTATTGTTGACAGAAGGAGATCTCAACAAACAATTTGCAAATCAGCTTCTTTAGTGAGGTTCAAGAAGGATATTCTGGGGCCTTCCTTGAACTTGAAAGATACACACACACACACACACACACACACACACACACCCCTACACAAACACACAGACATTTACCCAGCCAGAGAGGGAGAAAGAGAAAGAATGAGAGAGAATAAGAGTGATAACCAAGTAATTTCTAGTTAATAAAACACCTTAGCCATGCCCAGAGCTTCAAGAGGTGGACATTATTGTTTCCAAAATGAGGGCTATAAACAAAGATGAGTTTTCTAAGTATAAGCTATTCTTTCATTGGCACTTCAGAGATAGGCCTGCCAAGTCCCTTTGGTAGAAATGATTGATAAATCTTATGCCTTTGTCATTCTGTGGTGTTACTGAGCCACATGATCTCTATCTTCTCTAAGACTTTGTCCTTCAGGAACTTGAGGCAAATTAACAAGATTTACTACCATAAATTATCTGTCTTTATATATAGATCATTTATATTCAAATTGATAATCTGACTATATCTATTTCTATGCTTTGCACTAGATGGTACTGAGTAGCGCGTTGCTGCTCCAAATTATTTGTTAATATAGATGTTGCAGATGTGGAAACTGAAGGTAGAGAAACTAAAAGACTTGCGTCAAATTGCTTAATCTGACTACTCTAGAACAGTAACTAGTTTGACACTTGGTTTGAAATCTGCACTCAGTCTTTCAAGGTATCATTAAGGTATCATGGTATAGTAGAAATTACCGGGGCTTTTGAATAGGCAGAATTGAATTTTCCACTTATTAATTTTGCAACAATGGGAATTTAATTAATCTTTATGAGCTTCAGTTTCTTTACCTGTGAAACAAATATAATAATAATTACCTTTCAGGTTTGTTTGTAGGGATTAATATTAATGTGTGTAAAAGTTCTGAGATAGTTCTTTGGAAATAGATTCTTAGCACATGGCAGATATTATCATTTTACCATCATATGATATTATACTAATAAATCAGGGTTCTTAACCACACACACAAAAAAATACCTCTCTAACTAGTTTAAGCAACACAAGAATATATTTTAAAATATTAAGTACCTGACTCAGTCTGTGAGAGCACTAAAAAAAAGAAGGGTTGAATCTTGCATGGTTGGGGACAAACCCAACTTACTTCACAGGACTTCTCCTTTAGAGGGCCACACTGCTGCCACCTCTGAGTAAGACAAGATAGAGCTTGTACTACTTGGACTAGATAGAACTCTGACACTACTTCTCTGAAAACTGAATACCTCTGCTACCATTCTTACCAGAATAAATGCCTACTTCTTCATGTACTAACTTTCAAATCAAAATATCTTGCACAAAATAAAATTTAAAAAAAAAATATCTTGCAAATTTATTTCATTAAAGAGTTTAAGTTACATGCGTTTGGTAGAGTTCCAAGGCAGGCTGGGAAAGCAAGTTCTGGCTTCTACCTGGGGACACAGACTCATAAGGCAGGGGATTCCTCAATCATTCACTGTAAATAATAATTACATAAATTGTATGAATTTTTAACTATACAAACACCCATGAAATTTGGTGCCTGAAAGAGCCAGAAAAGTTATGATTGGCAATTATGAGACATTGCCTACATCCTTAACCCTAAAGACAACCTGAATCAGCTGCTTCTTTCTATTCATTATCGATGTCATCCCATAATAAGGGACTTGGAAACCTGGTTCATCTGTCACTCCTAAGATTTCTTATCAAGTTAATATCTTTCTTAGAGAGGTACAAAACAAATGGATGCTACTGTAGATTTGGTTGCACAAAATTGAACAAACAGTAAATTAGTTCCATGGCTGGTTAAAATTTAAATTTAAAAAGTTTTTCCAAGCTTAAGGACTACAGGTAAATCTGTAAGGTTGTTTGTTCCTAATTCATGCTCCCTTTACATTGCTTTATTCTGGCTCCCTTGGAAATGTGAGTGTGCATGAGTGTGTGTTGAGGGGTGAGGATACATAATTTCAAAAGTAATGCATTACTTATTGTTGGGAAGAGCAGAGCAGTGATTCAGCATTCTTGCAGAAATAAAATATGACCAAGAAGACTGATCTAAGATGTGGTTGCCAGATTTAGCAAATAAATTCACAGGATGGCCTGCTGAATTTAAATTTTATTTGTTTATCTGAAATTCAAACTTAACTGGACAGCCTGTGTTTTACCTGGTGACCATAGTCCACGAGGAATTTGAGTGTCTTCTCTGTCCCCTATCACATATACACTTATAGTACATTTTTACTGCCCCTATCTCCCTGTTATAAACATACAAACCTGGCTCTATTGAGATGATCATCCATCTTAATGTGACCGTGTAAATGTACATATTTGATATTTCCTGGTTCTTCAGCTCGCAGACAGCATATGGTAGGACTTCTCAGCCTCCATAGTCATATGAGCCAATTTGCATAATAAATCACCTCATATATCTCTCTATATATCCTATTGGTTCTGTTTCTTTGGAGAACTCTGACTAATACACCTTCCTCAATGACTAGGGGGTGATGTAAGTTGCATAACTATCTATATATAACACATCTGATAAACTAGTTTTTTAATTATACAAGCAATGCATGTAAACAATAAAATTTTAAGCAAATATAAAAACGTAATTTGAAAAATAAAGTACTCTGCTCTGTATTTATAATTGTTTCACATACTTCATCTAATAGACTGATTCTAAAATTCAAAACCATTAATATGTACACTATGATTATATAGATACCATATACTACAGAAACAAGTAGTGGGTTGGACATAGTCACCAAAAATAAATATATAATATTGATCTTTAAAATTTGTTACTGAAAAGAGATTCTTTGCAACATCAAAGTCAAGTGTACATCGTTTAATTTTTATTATGAAAATATTAAAACTTAAAAATACATGTGATAGTATAATAAACTCCCATGTACTCATCAGTTTCAGCTTAAATAATTTTGACCATGTGACCCATCCACTCCACCCTTCTGAATTATTTTAAAGTAAATCCTAGTTACAATAGCTTTTCATCCACAAATAATTCAGGATATATCTCTAAACAATAAAGACTCTTAATATGTTTGTCTGACCATGAATTCATATCAAAATCAAAATTAGTAACAGTCATTTCTCAACATTGTCAAAAGTCCATGCATTACTTACATTTGTTTCCTGGGACTACCATAACCAAGTACCATAAACTGTGTGGCTTAAACAGAAATTTATTGTCTCATAAAATTCTGGAGGATAGAAGTCTAAATTCAAGATGCTGGTAGGGCCATATACCCTCTGAAGGAACTAGAAAAGAATCTGTTCCAGGCCTTTCTCCTAGCTTTTGGTCATTCCTTCACTGGTGGCAGCATGACTCCAATCTTCACATGGCATTCTCCCCAAATTTTCAGTTTTTATAAGGACACAGTCATATTGGGTTAGGGTTCACACTAATGACTTTATCATAACTTGAGCAACTGCAAAGACCCTTTTTTTTCCAAATAAGGTCACATTTACAAGTTCTGGCAGTTAGGGCCTTAATATCTTTTGCAGGAACACAATTCAACCCATAATAGCATTTTCATTTCTTCATTTGTCTAACATGTTTTCTTTTTATTATTGATTTCCTTGAACCATAAACTGATGAAGGTCCATACACTGCATCTGCTTCATGTATCTCTGAAATCAGTGGGTTTTCACTCCCTATTTTGTTTTTTGAAGTGTATTTCCTGAAGAAACCACATTGATTGATCTATAGTTTTTCCTACATTTGTAGGTTTTGATGATTATGTCTGCTTAGTGTCATTTAACATGTTTCTCCAGATCCAAATTCCTGCCAAACAGTAATTTGTTCATAAGTCCTAATCAGATTCAAGTTCAGGTTTTGCTAAGACTGCTTCATACATGGCATTATGAACTTTCTATTGGATCCTGTCAGGAGGCATATAGTGTCTGTTTTCTACTAATTTCGTGATGTTAAGATTGATCAGTGAGAGGAAAGGGTCAAAATGGCAGATTAGACAGTTCCTAGCGTTATTCTATCCCACAAATCAACCAATTTGCAACAATTAAAAAGCAACAACAGGAGGCACAAGAGCCGTGCCAGAACAGGCAGGAGACGTACTCCACAGGACCCCCAGTCCAGGCCAGTGCCCATTACCCAGAGAGGCCTGAGAGTCACCGGATACACACACATCAAGTCAGGCACTCCAGAACAGGCAGGAGCCACGGGACCTCCAGCCAAGTTCAGGCCCCTGCATAGAGAGGCCTGAGAGACATCAGGCTCACAAACCCCAAGTCAGCCATGCCAGAAAAGGCAGGAGCTGTGGGACCCCCAGCCCAGGCCAGTCCCTGCCACACAGGGAGGCCCAGGAATCACCGGGCCCAGATGCCCCATGTCAGTCATGCCAGAACAGGCAGACATGGTGGAACCCCCAACCCAGGCTAGTACCCACTGACCAGAGAGGCCTGAGAGCTTCCAGACCCACAGGCAGGCACCACAGGACCCCCAAACCAGGCTAGTCCCTGCTGCCCAGAATTGGCAGTCCCTTCAAGGTCTAGGCCAGACATCAGGGTAGAATGAGTGGACTGTGATACCCCCTGCCACAATGACTAAATACCAAAAGAAAGATACCAGAAATATAAAAAATCTAGAAAGTACATCACCATCCAAGGTAAATAATAGCTCTCAAGCTCTAGCTCCTATAGAACAGGAAGTATTTGAAATTACTTACAAGGAATTTCAAACAATGGTTCTAAGGAAATTAAATGAGATACAAGAAAACTCAGTTAGAAAACACAATGAAATGAGAAAAAATATACAGGACCTGAAAGAAGAAATGTACAAAGAAATCAATACCCTGAAAAAGAATGTAGGAGATCTTGTGGAGTTGATGGATTCATTCAACAAAATAAAAAACACAACAGAGAGTCTAACCAGCAGGCTAGAACAAGAAGAAGAGAGAAATTCTGACCTTGAAGACAGGCTTTTTGAATTAACACAGGGGGATCAGAAAAAAGAAAAAGGAATTTTAAAATTTGAAGAAAATCTAAGAGAGATAACAAGCAACATTAAAAACTCAAATATCCGAATCATGGGCATTCCAGAAGGGGAGGAAAAAGGAAATGGCATTGAAAACATATTCAACAAAATAATAGCAGAAAACTTCCTAGGTATAGGGAAAGTCATAGATCTTCAGATTCAGGAGGCCCAAAGATCCCCATACATATTCAACCCAAAAAGGTCCTCTCTAAGACATGTTATAGTAAAACTGGCAAATCTCAAAGACAAAGAGAGAATCTTAAAAGCTGCAAGAGAGAAGCATCAAGTCACCTATAAGGGAGCTCCAATCCGACTAACATCAGACTTTTCATCAGAAACCATAAAAGCTAGAAAAGAATGGGTACTAAATACTAAATACTAAACACTAAATACTTAATACTAAAGGACAAAAATTGCCAGCCAAGAATACTTTACCCAGCAAGGCTATCATTCCAAAATTAAGGACAAATAGTATATTTCTCAGACAAACAGAAACTGTGTAAGTTCACTACCATGTGACCAGCCTTACAAGAAATTCTCAAGGGAGTACTGGGTTTGATACCTGAAAAACAGCAATCACTAACATGAATACTCAAGAAAGAACAAAACCTACCAGTAAAACAAAAATGTTAACAATAAAGAGAAAAAATAGTTTATCTACTACCCCAACAAACCAACAAACACAGAAGACAAATAGAAAATCAGAAAGAAAGGAACAAAAGATATCTAAGACATCTAAACAAAATTCAATAAAGTGCTAGGAGTAAATCAACACCTTTCAATAATAACTCAATGTAAAGGGATTAAATTCCTCACTCAAAAGGCACAGACTGACTGACTGGATTAAAAAGATAGACCTAACAATATGCTGCCTTCAAGAGACTCACCTCAAATGTAAAAACACACATAGACTAAGAGTGAAAGGATGGAAAAAGATATACCATGCAAATAAAAATGAAAAACAAACTGGAGTAGCTATTCTTAATTCATGTAAAAAGATCAGACTTTAAAGCAAGAACCATAAAAGATAAAGAAGGCCACTATATAATGATAAAAGGATTTATCCATCAAGAAGACATAACAATCATAAATATATATGCACCCAATGTCAGAGCAGTCAGATTTATAAAGCAAACACTATTAGATCTAAAGAATGTGATAGATACTAACACCATAATAGCAGAGGACCAGAACACCCCACTCTCAACACTGGACAGGTCATCTAGGCAAAAAATCAATAGAGAAAAACAAGATCTACACAACACTTTAGACCAATTGGACTTGGCAGATATCTACAGAACATTCCATCCAACACCCTCAGAATATTCATTCCTCTCATCAGCACATGGAACATTCTCCAGGATAGAACATATGTTAAGTCAAAAATCAAGTCTCAATAAATTCAAAATAAAGATTGGAATTATTACATATATTTTTCTGATCGCAATGGATTAAAATTGTAAATCAAAAACAATTGAAACTCTGGAAAGTATACAGACACATGGTGATTAAACAACATTCTACTTAATGACATATGGGTCCAAGAAGAAATTACACAGGAAATCAAAAAATGTCTTGAGACTAATGAAAATAATGAAGATCATATTGAAACCTATGGGATACTGCAAAAGCAGTACCAAGGGGAAATTTATCACAATAAATGCTTACTTCAGAAGAATGGAAAGTTGACAAATAAACAATCTAACACTTCACCTTAAAGAACTAGAAAAACAAAAACACCCAAACCCAAATTTAGTAGATGGAAAGAAATAATTAAGATAAGAGCAGAATTAAATGAAATAGAAACCTAAAAAATGATACCTAAACAAGAATGAAACCTGAAAAAGATCAATGAAACAAAAAGTTGGTTTTTTGAAAAGATAAATAAAATTGACAAACAACTAGCAAGGCTAAGTATGAAAAGAAGAGAGAAGACCCGAATAACAAAAATTAGAAATGAAAAAGATGATATTACAACCAATACCTCAGAAATACAAGGAATCATTACAGACTACTATAAACAGCTATATGCCAACAAACTTGAAAATCTGGAGGAAATGGATAAATTTCTGTACACACACAAACTACCAAGACTGAGCCAAGAAGACAGAAAATCTGAACAGACCAATAACAATCAAAGAGATTGAAGCTGTTATCAGCAGTCTTCCAATAAAGAAAAGCCTAGGACCAGATGGCTTCACTGCAGATTCTACCAAACCTTTAAAGAATTAATACCAATTCTCTACAAACTATTCCAGAAAACTGAAACAGAGGACATTCTCCCAAACTCGTTTATGAGGCAAACATCACCCTGATACCAAAACCAGACAAAGATACAACAAAAAAAGAAAACTATAGGCCAATATTCTTGATGAATATAGATGCAAAAATCCTCAATAAAATACTAGCTAACAGAATACAGCAACACATACACAAAATCATACACCATGATCAAGTGGGATTCATCCCAGGGATGCAAGGTTGCTTCAACATATGCAAATCAATAAATGTAATATACCACATGAATAAAATCAAAGACAAAGACCATATGATCATCTCTATAGATGCTGAAAAAGCATTTGACAAAATTCAACATTAATTCATTAAAAAGACTCTCTACAAATTAGGTATAAATGGAAAGTATCTCAACACAATTAAAGCCATGTATGATAAGCCCACTGCCAATATCATCCAGGAACTAGGCAAGGATGCCCACTCTCACCACTCCTATTCAACATAGTGTTGGAAGTGCTAGCCAGAGCAATCAGAGAAGGAAATAAAGCATATCTAGATTGGAAAAGATGAAGTCAAGCTGCCCCTATTTGTGGATGATACAATCCTATACATTCAACAGCCTAAAGCCTCTACAAAAAAATTCTTAAGTTGATAAATGATTTCAGCAAGTTTGGAGGATACAAAATCAACACACAAATATCAGTAGCATTTCTGTACTCCAATAGTGCACATGCAGAAAAAGGAATCATGAAAGCTAGCCCATTTATGATAGCCTCCAAAAAAATAAAATACTTAAGAATAAAGTTAACCAAGGATGAGAAAAATCTCTATGAAGAGACTACAAACGACTGTTGAGAGAAACTAAAGAGGATGCAAGAAGATTGAAAAATATCCCATCCTTTTGGATTGGAAGAATTGACATTGCGAAAATGTCTATATTACCCAAAGTGATCTACAGATTCAATGCAATCTCCATCAAAATTCCAATGACATTTTTCTCATAAATGGAAAAAACTATCCAGACATTTATATGGAATAACAAAATACCATGCATAGCCAAAGCAATCCTGAGCAAAAATAAAAATAAAAATAAAGCTGGAGGGATAACACTACCTGACTTTAAACTATACTATGAAGCTATAATAACCAAAACAACATGGTACTGGCATAAAAACAGATACGTGATTCAATGGAATAGAATAGAGAACCCAGAAATCAACCTATACACCTACAGCCATCTGGTCTTTGACAAAGGCACCAAGTCTACACACTGGGGAAGAGACTGCCTTTTCAGCCAATGGTGCTAGGAAAACTGGCTATTCATATGAAGGAGAATGAAACTAGACCTCTACCTCTCACCATATACCGAAATCAACTCAAAATGGATTAAAGAATTAAATATACACCCTGAAATAATAAAACTCTTTAAAGAAAACATAGGGGAAACACTCCGGGAAGTAGGAGTGGGTATAGACCTCATGAATATGACCCCAAAAGCACAGGCAACCAAAGGAAAAATAAACAAATGGGGTTATATCAAACTAAAAAGCTTCTGCACAGCAAAAGAAACAATCAGCAGAGTGAAAAGACAACCAACAGAGTGGGAGAAAATATTTGCAAAATATACATCTGACAAAGGACTAATATCCAGAATATACAAGGAACTCAAACAACTTTACAGCCAAAAAAACAAATAACCAAATTTAAAAATGGGCAAAAGAGCTGAGTAGGCATTTCTCAAAGGAAGATATATGAATGGCCAACAAACACTTGAAAAAATGGTGTTTGTCAACATCACTCAGCATTTGGGAAATGCAAATCAAGACCACACTGAGATATCATCTCACTCCAGTTAGGATGGCTAATATCAAAAAAACTGAGAATGATAAATGCTGGTGAGTTTTCAGAGAAAAAGGAACTCTCATACACTGTTGGTGGGGCTGCAAAATGGTGCATCCCTTATGGAAAATGATATGGAGGTTCCTTAAACAATTACAGATAAATCTACCATATGACCCAGCTATTCTACTGTTGGGAATATACCCAGAGGAATGGAAATCATCATGCTGAATGGATACCTGTACTCCAGTGTTTATTGCAGCTCTATCTATAGTAGCTAAGGGTTGGAACCAGCCCAAATGTCCATCATCTGATGAGTGAATAAGGAAACTGTGGTATATCTATACAATGGAATACTACTATACTATAAAAAAGAATGAAATACTACCATTCACAACACCATGGATGGACTTAGAGAAAATTATATTAATTGAAACAAGTCAGGCACAAAAAGAGAAATACCACATGTTCTCACTTATTTGTGGGAGCATAAAATAAATAAATAAATAAATATACAAATGAGTAAAGGGTTGGGAGGAAGAAGACACAACAATCACAATTCCTTGAACATGTTAAGACAGGTGAACAGATATGATGTAGTCGGGGTGGGAGGGGAGAGCAGGAGGAGGGAAAGAAGAACGGGTAAAGGGACATGAACATCCACCACAATGTATATCGAAAAGTTAAAATTTTTTTTAAAAAGGTTGACCAGTGAGTTTGTTAACAGCTTAATCTATCCATTAATGTGTTTTCCAGAAGCTTTTAACTTGATTTTAGCAACTATTCATTATTAATCCTAGATCCGTTTTTTTAAAGTTAGAAAAAAGCTCTAGCTTGTTTTTTTTCTAGTTTATACTTAGCTGCCATTATTTTTTGCATCACACATCATCATATTTCTTATACTGTTTTTATATTTTGTTATAATACCTCTTTTTTTTTTTTTTTTTTGACCAGTAATAGGATAGCAACCCTCAGCATGGTGTGGTCTGCACCACGCTCAGCCAGTGAACACACCAGCCATCCCCACATAGGATCCGAACCCGCAGCCTCGGTGCTACTGGTGCCACACTCTGAGTGAGCCACGGGGCCGGCCCATAATAACTTCTTGAAAAGCTGTTTTTCTTTATGTTGAGAAGAGTATAAAAATACTGAGTCTTTGCATTTCTGAAAATGTCTTTTATTCTGGCTTCATATTTGATTGATAATTTAGCTGGGTACAGAATTCTAGGTCAAAATATTTCCCCCTCAGAACTTTGAAGATATTGCATTATTTGCTAGCATCTAGCACTGTTGATGAGAATTCTAGGGACAGGCTTACTCTCGTATTCCTATAATGTTAGAGATTCTACTTTTGTTCTCTCTCAGAGAAGCTATTGTAATTTTCTCTTTATATTTAATGTTTTGAAATTTCACCATGATATAGCTACTTTTTCATAAATAATTTTGTCACTAAGTGGACACTTTCAATTTGAAGACATATTTCTTGTCAATGCATGAACATTTAATATACTTTTGCCTTGATTCTTTTCTCCTTTCTACTGTCTCTCTCCTTTACTTTTAAAACACATAAAATGGATAACAGGCCTTGTATAGCTATATTATTCATGTCCCTTAACTTTTTAAATCTTCTGGAAGATTTCTTTGAATTTATCATCCAGAAAACTGGCTTGGAATTTAATCATATATATATATATTTTTTCCAGCCCATCACTGTTTTTATTTTGTCAGTCATGACTTGAATTTACAACTTATCCTTCTTGTTATCTGAGTGTTACTTTTCCCCAGAAATTTGTACTTATTTTATCGTTGTGATATTTTTTCCAAATATTTCTGAGCATGACAAAACAATTGAAACTATTTTTTTATGCTATTGACTTTACCAAATGTTTGTTATTCTTTGTTTGAGTGTCCATATTCATCAATAAAGTGTTATGTCATCTAGAGTAGGATGTTGTCTGTGTAAGTATTTTTCTTCAACATTCCTCTGCCTTCAGGTTATATTTGAATGGGCAGAGCATTTCAATGAGTGTCTGAATAGAGAGCAGGTAAGCAGAAGGTGTCTTCCACTCGTGTTTTATTTTTTATCTGTCTATTGTTCTCCTGTTTATTGTGGAGATCTGGATTTAGGTCAGTATCTACTTTTTTCTCAGGCTTTAAGACCCTTAATAAGGGTTTTCCTCCCAAGAGATTGTCTACTTTCTTTAGAAAACAGTTTTTTGGGTTTGGCTAGGAGGAAAATTCATTGCTCCTAGCCATTATGTTTATATGGTGTGGCAAGCGAGCCTGTGAATATTGTTCTGACCAACTGCAGGGAGCGCCATTCACATAGACTGTACATGGTTGCTTTAATAACAGACGTGTAAGTGAACTGTTTCTGCAGTTCCAAATGTAGTTCTTTAGTAAACTGCCCTGATGACTATCGGCTAGCCAACACTTTTTCCTCATGTCCGTTTATTCCAAGCTTAAAAGTTCTCTGAGGCTCATCTTAAGAAAATACTTACCTCAGAAGTGTGAGGCTATGGTTTTCTCTGTTCTGATATCACTGCTAATCTTCTTCCATCATCTTTGTCTATTTCTCAAAATTTTCATAACCTCCCCTAAATATTCTGATATATCTCCCTATCTTGAGCCCAAATGCTAATAAGGAAAGTATAGTGTATAACTTAGGGCTTATTTATGTTTTTTGGTGGATAGGGTATTAACAACTATTTCTCTCTACTGTCCTTGATATATGTAATCAATCTCTGGTTAAAAATTTCTAGCGATAAAGAGCACACTATGCTATTAAGCAACTATTTTTCTTTGTTATACAGCTTTAATTAGAAGAAAGCTTTTTGTTATTAATGTAGGTAGCCAAATTTTTTTCACTAAAATATCTACCCATTTATGTCATGTTTGCCTTCTGGAACTACACAACATGTCTTTTTCCTCTTGCTCATAAAAATGTTCTAAATATTGAAAGGCATCTCTCACATCTCTCTTTACCTTTTTTTCTCCTCTAATGGCTGCTCATCCCTAATTGCTTTAACTAGTCCATGTTTGGCACAGTTTTCCCAATCACGTCACCATCCTGGCCACCTTCTTCTAATGTAGTGATCAGCAATCATTCCTTATAAAGGATTGGATAGCAAATATTATAGGTTATGTGGGCCATAAGTTCTAGATTGCCATAACTCTGCCACTGTTGTGAAAAAGCAAAAATATATGATACAAAAACTGATATTTGTGGCTGTTTTTCAATAAAACTTTATTTAGAAAAATTGGTCCTGTGCCAGATTTGGCCCACAAGCGATAGATTGCCAACCTCTGCTCTAATAGTCTGCTCTCTTTGATGTTTCAGTGCCTGGAATTGAATATAATATCACAGGTCACCAGAGACCACAATATGAAAATCATTTCCCATTATGTAGTCACAAAGATTATTCATATCTTCAATTGTTACATTAATTTTGGTTTATATGCATATTATTTATAGGCATGTGAAACCTTGTTTGCCACCATTTCCCCCAACAGATTTTTCATATTAACAAGATACTCTTCATTCTTTAACTCTAATTAAGATCTTAATTTCTGCCACTTAAATTTTATCAGTTTGATCAGTATGATCTAATGTCCTGCTATGCAAAGATTATTTTGTATCCGGACTCTGTCATCTGCCTTATTAGTTAGCTCTCCTTTGTTTTACATCATCTGGCATTTTATAGCATGCTCTCTGTAGACAGTTAAGAGCAATGGCTTTGTAATCAGACAGATCAGCATTAATAGTTGTGTGACTGGGAAAAGTAATTTGACCTAAGTTTTAATGTGCTTCTCTGTAAAAATAAATGTGTTAAAAGGACTAAATGAGATAGGAAATGTTAGAAATGCAAAGGGTCCATCACAATGCCTAACGTCTTGTAATACTCTTTAGTTGGTCAATGCTAGTAGTGTTATTATCATTATCACTGTTAAGCATTGAGTGGGCTAGGGTCAGGCCAGAGAGACAGAACTTTTTAATGTCTTCATCTAACAAAGTTCTTTTCCAGTAATAAGGCACAACCTACTTAAATAATTGTCTTAGCTTAATGACACAGCCCAAACCCTGTTATAGTATTTCTCTTGTTGCTATATACATGACCTACAAAGTTGGGGGTAATGTGATTCCTTTTCCATCATGTTTGCTCTGAAAGGAAAGCTGGAGTAGTTAATACCAAATCCTGACTCATATTTGACTTGAAAAACTTCAACAGATAAAATCTTGGCCTGATGATTTTGCTATCTTAAGGTTAAAATAATTAGCATATAGTCTATTTCTTGAGATAATGTTTCTGTTTGTACTCTAATACTCCTTTTATAAAGTCACAGCTTCTCCAATGGCAGGAAAGATGAACAAAACTTGGTCATCTTACACCACATTGCTATATTTAACTAGCAATGATAGTAATTAAGAGTATGATTTCTGGAGTCCTAAAGCCTGAGTTTAAGTTTGGAGTTCACTACTTATATACTGTGCAACTATAGTAAGTTACTGATTCTTTTAGTGCTTAAGTTGTATCATCTCTAAAATGAGGATAATAATAGTTGCTCATTAATGCAATTGTTGCTAATAATTAAGTTAACTGACACTTAGAACAGTACCGTATGCCTAGTAAATATTAAATAATTTTAGCTATTATTTGAGAAGAAAAGAAGTTAATTTAAATTTCAGGACTTTTAAGATGACTTGTGCTTAGAGGTTTAAAAATTTGATCTTTACACAAAGGCATTTTTTTCTGCCATAAATGGAGCAACACATATTTAATGGGGAGTTTTGAAATAAGGGAAAAATCATACTGACTACACACTTGTGTTTTCTATCATATAGATATGTATTTTTTCCTGTTGGGAAGGATGTGGCTTGCAATGGACTTACCTCTTGAACCATGCTTAGCTTTATCTTCAAGAGTCTCCATATGTCCTGTTCTGCGGAATGATAAAGATACAGCACGAGTCTCAGAGTGAACAAAATAAAATTCATTTAACAGTAACCAAAGAATGCTAGGGCTAGTATTAGAGCTCCAAGCATTTACAATTCTGCTTTTATAGGGTCAGCCTTTCACTGGCTCTACTCTCAAAAAACTATTAAATCAGAATTTGGAGCTTATTTCTCTTTAGCTTAAAACCCCAGCTTTTTAAAATCATGCTATCAAATGTCACCTGCTATGTATTCCTGTTTGCTGTATTCATCCTTCATCTGCACAGACACTCTCTTTCACTTCTTGAGTATTTCAACACCTGGCAAACCATCATCCTCTCTCCATATATATGACTACTCACATTATAATTCTTAGTGATTTTAACATTCATAGAAATGATCAATCCAGCATTATGGATTCTGAATTCTTTTACTTCCTCCCCTGCAATTACTTTTCCCTCCATCCATTTCAGCCTCATGCCCTAGATTTTGTCTTTACCAATAATTGCACAACCACTAAAATATCAGGTTCAAACCTTCCACTCTCTGACATGTAACTGCTAAATTTCCCTCTCAATCCCTGTCTGGTGTTCCACTCTTATAATTCTCCAACACTGCTGGGCTCTCCAATCTATTGAACTTATCAGCTCCTTACTGTCCTTCATATCTTCACATCCTTCTTTATTAGCACTGTTTCGTGACTCATTATAGTAAATTCTTTGTTCTTCTCAACCCCCTGACCCCTCTCTTTACTTTAGATAAAATTCCTGAAAAACAATGACAACACCAACAATAATAACCCTGATGAATTCCAGTATACCATCTACTTCATCCCCACTTATAGCCAAGCAGATGAACAAGGCTGGAAAAATACACAAGCTTGCTAACTTGACTTATATTAAGTGAGTCCTCAGCACTTCTTACTAGTCAATTTACTCTCTCAAAATCTGAAACAACTTCATATACTTTCCACTGTTCTAAAACTTCCAACTCCCTTCCATGTCCTCAGCTTCAGCTGATAAAATTACTTTGTATTTCACGGAGAAAAAGTTGTCAGAAGACCACTTATTTTTCCACCACAAAGACTACCAACTTGCAAAGATCTATAAAATAAATAATAAATTTTAAAAATAAATAAATAAATAAAAAACCAAACCAACTTTGTTCTCTCTCTTGCTCTAGGGAATCAACTAACCTTGTTTTATCTTATTACCCCCAACCCAGCTGTACACTAGAGCCCATCTTCTCTCCCCTTCTCAAGGACTGTGTTTGTATAATTTTTTTCTCTCTCGTACCAGTAATTTCTACACTACTTTGGCCTATTTCCAAATTCAATGACTTGTTGTAATATATCCTTCTAAAAATAAAATCTTCTCACTGTCCTAATTCTGGAACTCTCTACGATAACTTTTCTCTGCTCCTCTTTAGAATAAAAAGGTATACTGAGATAAATTGCTCAACTTACTGTTTTCTTCATATTACAATTTTTCCTGGAACCACTTTAATCAGCCTTTTGTCTGCCTGTTTATCTGAAATTGAACTTGCCAGTAATTTTCTTGACAAGGATCTCCAACAAGGATCTTCAGTGTTGCCAAATCCAATGGCCAAGTCTCAGACTTTATCTTACAAGGTGTCTCATAAGCATTGGACTCAGTTGATCACTCACTGCCTCTTGACAATTCTTTCTTCTGATCATATTTACCTGATTTTTCTCCTATCTCACTGTGGTGAAAATGCAGACTGGTTTTTCCTGCTATATTTTATTGTTTTTATTTTTTAAAATTCTCTTCCCAATGACTGAATGTAGGAATACCCAGGGTTCAGTCCTGCTAAATCCTTAAGTGATTATATCTAGTCTCATGGCTATAAATACTAATTATATGATGAAGACTTCTAAATTTATATCTCCAATTAAAACCTCCATTCTGAATTACAGTCACATGTATTTAACTGCTCATATATCTAATTCTACATAAACTACAGTCTCATATATCTAATTGCTTGTCATCTCCACTGGGATATCTAATAGGCATCTCTATCCTGATACATGAAAATTAAATTCCAGATTAACACCACCTCTGAAACTTGTTTCTTCCTAGGCCTCCCCATCTTGATAAATGGCATCCAGTTATGTTGGGAGTCATCTTTGATTCCTCTCTTTTCCACACACTTTATATCAGTCTACCAATCAATCTTATTAGTCCTGTCTTCAAAGTACAATGTGTCTTCAAAAGTTCAGGAAAGGATTCACATTATCTTTCAATTCAATTTTTCCACAAACTTTTTGAAATACCCTCATATATCCAGAGAGAAATTCACTCCTCTGCTCAAAGTCAGCCAAGAATTAGAACAAGATCCAAAATTCTTATAATGCCCTATAAAGCACACTGTGGCTTTCAAGGATGTGCACAATTTTACAAATTTATTTGTCTTCATGGCCTTAATCACTACCTTTCATTATACATTTAGTATCTTTCCCCTTCACTGGAATTTAACTTCATGAGGATAAAGACTGCTTTTAAGTACATAGCTGTGTTCACAGAATCTAGGATATAATCTGCAATAATAAATATGTTTAAATGAGTAATAAACACATTTATTCTTTCAGAGAAACTACAAAAGAAATGGTGGTCTACTCTCTATTGGCTGAATAGCTTTATTTTACTTTGAGAAATTATATTTAGTCAAATCTTTCTTCTGCTCTAATTGATACAAAATTATCTTTGATTCCTGGTAAATTGTGGAGTAAACAGTACTCACTAACCAAATCTTAAACATGGTCAGTAAGATTTTTATCTCTCATTTCTCTTATGAGAAAAGATATTAATATTTTCTAGAGAAATTCCCAGTATGTAGGAAACTCAAAGGGACTGTTTATCTCTTCTTTCCTGATTCTCCAAGGTTATATAATCACAAATATAACTTAATTTTTTCATAAATTATTATACATGTTTGCACATTAATCTAAACATAGCACTTCTCTATAGAGTGATAATTTTCTTTCTCCTCTTGTTGTTATCTCTATTTATATCCAGTCTTGACTGATCGTTTCTGAACTCTTCTGTATATTTAAGTTTGATATAAATAAGAACTTCTTAAAAGTAATAGACAAGAGGAACTTCTTTAGGTGAATCTTAATTCTGTGTTGATATCATTCCAAAACTAGCGATTGCCAAGAGAGAGGAGAAATACAATCACTGGAGATATACATTTTGTAATCACCTACATACTGCACATACCTAATTTTTCAGTGTTACAGTATTGCCACTATTTATGTTAAAATATTTTAAAGTAAATATTTCCTGTGGTTCTAATTCTTTTGACAATGGATGTAATCAGGTGGTAATAGTAAATGATCTCCTAGAGGAAGTATAGAATAAAAGTAAGAACCCTAGGTTAACATTTATGGTTAAACTGTATGCTAAAACATCATAGCAATCATAATCTCTAATTTAATGTTGCTCAATGAATTTGTCATCTTATATCAACAATAACCCTTGACGCTTATAAATTCAGGTTATTGATTTTATAAGATGGATGCTCTTACATTCTGTAAAACCAAAAAGTCCACATGCAAGCTTTGGCCTTAAGCAAAAAGAGGAAAAAATCTCAAATGCAAAAATCTGTAGTTTTACGTAAATCTAAAAAAATAGAAGTCATAGAAGTATAAATGGCTTTTAACAAACATTTTTGGTTGTTTTCATGTAGATATTATCTCATTCCATAGTTGCCTGTCTATGTGCTTTAATGTAATAACAAATTCTCTACTTCATTTTCCTTCCAAATTGCTCAGCAGGAATTCACTAAATGTTTATCCTCGGATGGCTTTAAACAGCCTAGAGAAAAATCTGGTATGGAGGATTAGAGTGGATAATCTCTCTCTATTTGTTTAAGTGCTTGAGGTATCATAATGAATTGAAAGGAAACAATTTAGCCACAGATGCTTTGAACTGCAGATATAGGGAGAACAACTGGAGAACTTGATAGAGTACCTTTAAATCTGCCAAGCTGCTGAAGGCATTCTTCAGGTAAAAATAAAATATACATTTGAGTGCTGTCTTAACCTCCTTTCTAAAACATCAGGCTCAAAGAGTAGGAAAATCTGACACAAAGGCAATGATAATCAGAATGCCACCATGTTAAGAATTTTTACAAAGCCAATTCCATATGTTTAGCATATGAGAATCCACTAGAAGGGTGGTATGAATTAGAACATATGGACAAAAACCTTCATCTCTCTTCTTCAAATGGAATCCAGGTATGATCTGCATTAAGGAAATAAGATTATGAGATGCTAAACCAAACTGCTAGCAATAAACTTCATGTTGATTCAAGTTAAGCATACTTTCTGTTTTAAGAGTTTAGGCTAAAGCACATATTTCCAAGAGAACCACTAAAATAATGCCTTTATTCCTTGTAATGCAACAAGATGTCAGAAAAAAAAACTTAATTTTTTGTCTATAGTACAAATATGGAACTAAATATAGATATTGAATTTGAACATATGAAAAAGAAAACATATAACATATGTAAAGTTATGTATCATTTCTTGCCTCAAATATGTATATAAACAGTTTGTCTGTATTTTCCTTAATAACACAGTTCAATAATGTAGCATATTATATAGTTTCACTGAAAACATAATCAAACTGTTATAAGGAAATTTTCTGCTGCTATTTAAGTTTTTGAAATAAACCAAAATTATTTTCTAACTAAAAGAGGAATAATTTTGCTTCAATTAAAATTTTATAAAAGTTTATAGCACATTAACAGAATGAACTAAAAACATACATGATCATCAAAAAGCATTTAACAAAAGTCAGTATGCTTTCATGATAAAAACACTTAACAAACTATAAATAGAAGAAAATTTCCTCAACATAAGAAGTTCGTATATGAAATACAGCTAACATGAGACTCAAATGTGAAAGACTGAAAGCTTTTTCCCTGAAATCAGGAACAAGACATGGATACCCACTTTTTCACTTCAATTCAACACAGTATTAGAAATTCTTGTTAGAAAAATCAAGCAAGAAAAGTAAATTAATGGCATCCTAGTTGGAAAAAAAGAAATAAAATTATCTCTTTTCACAAATGACATTATCTTATATATAGAAAACCCTAAATATTCCACAAAAACACTAATATACAAATTTATCAAAGTTGCAGCATACAAAATCAACATGCAAAAACCAGTTGTGTTTCTATACACTAATGAAAAAGGAAATTAAGAAAACAATTTTGGTTCTCCAGTCAAGAAGGCAAAATAGACAGTACCCAGCACCACTCTCTCCCACAAATCAACCAGTTTACAACTATAAAACTGCAGCAACAGCCAAGCTGGTGCCTCTAGAGCTCAGGGGAATAGGAGGAGAGACCTATGGAGTTCATGAAGGTGGGAGAAGTCACAATGAGAGTAAGAAAAAACTGCTTGTAGCATTTCAGGCCATAGCTACTTTAAGGCTGGAGCTGCTGAGTGCACGAAAGAGGAGCTGGGAGAAGCCACAGCTGTGCCCTTCAGATGGAGGTGCTTGGAGGTGGCAGGGCAGAAGAGGGCCTTGGTGGCCCTCAGGACAGCAAGACCACTAATAATGTTCCCATGGACCCACACAGGAGCAAGGAGCCAGAACAACTGAAAAAAAGGAGCCATTCAGAGGCCAGTGAGTCACTGCAAGGGACCAGTGCAGGGCCTGTCCCACGGGAAATGTTTGGAGCATGGGTAATGGTGGAGATGGGCCCACCGGGGGAACACTGGGACACAGAAAGGACAGCCAATCTTCCCCTCAAGCAGCCCAGGACCACTCAGAGGAGACTGGCAGGAATACAGAATTGCATGGGGTGCAGTTTGATGAAAAGATTCAGGCCCAGATCTGAGTTTCTGCACAACCCAGGTGCACCAGGTCTCTGGAGGGCCAGAAATGCCTATAAGGTTAACCATTAAACCCTGAGCTGCATAAAAAGCCTTCCCTAGGGAAGCAGCAGCAAAGCAGCAATTTAGCTCAACCACACAGCTCAAGTACTGTTTCCCACAGGAAGTTCCTCCATTTTAGAAGTAAGCAAAGGACAAAAATTTAGTTACAGCCCATGCACACCACCAGTGCCTCAAGGCCTACCAGGGGACCTGAGGCATAGAGCCAGGGACCAGACCCCCCACCCACATCCAGGCACACTGCCAGGGCCTTGGGGCATCAGACCAGGGACCGGACATCCCCCATAACCAGGAACACCACCAATGCCAAGGAGCATGTCAAAAACATCACCTCCATGTGGGTGGCCCACCACAGTAACCAGGGCTGCTGTGAAAGTGGTTAGATGTCACAACCAACATGCAGATGGTCCACCAGCCACTGGAGTGTATTGATGCAAGGAGTGTCACCAGCAGAGACCAAAGAAAAGGAGAGGATACCTCTCTCCACAGAGCCTATTCCAGAGTGACAGAAGAAGCATCTGCTCTATGATAATATTGGGGGACCTGGATACACCTCTCAGCATTGGACAGATCATCTAAGCAATGAATCAACAGAGTAACCATTACTGTTTCAGAAGGAGAGAAGAAATCTAGGGTTAACAGAAGTGGGGGTGGGGGTGGATAGGGAGAGATTGGACAAGGGGCATAAAAAATAAGTACAATTTGTAACAATATATATACTAGTAGTATTGATTTGATCAACATATGTCAACATTGAATCCCCAAAATATGTATAATAATTATGATTCAATCAAAAAAGAAAACAATTTCATTTACATTAGTACATTAGCAGCAAAAAGAATAAAATCCTTCAGAATCAACTTAACCAAGTTCAATAACTTGTACACTGAAAATCACAAAATGTTGCTAAAAGAAATTGAAGAGTACACCAATAAATGGAAAGACATCCCATGTTCACAGCTAGAAAAAGTTAATATTGTTAAGATGTCAATAATATCCAGTGTGCTCTTCAAATTAAATGCAATGCCTATCAAAATTCCAATGATTTTTTTTTTTTTATGTAATAGAAACATTCATCTAAAAATTCACATGGAATCTCAAGGGACCCTGAATTACCAAAACAATCAATAAAGAAGACAAACTTATATATTTCACACTTCCTGATTTCAAAGCTTACTACAAATCTACTTTAATCAAAGTTCTGTGGTACGGACATCAAAATATACATATAGACTAATGGAATATAATAGATACTCAAAAATAAACTGTTTCAGATATGGTGCCAAGACCACTCAATGGATAAATGAAAGTATTTTAAACCAGCTGTACTGGGAAAACTGGATATCCAAATATAAAAAATAAATTTGTACTCTTTCCTTACATAGTGTAAGAAAAATTAACTCAAAATGAATTAAATATTTAAATGTTTGAGCTAAAACTAAAAAATTTTAAGAAGAAAACTTTGTGATATTAGATTTGGCAGTGATTTCTTGGATATGACACCATAAGCATAGGCAATGAATGAAAAACTAGATAAATTGAACTTCACCAAAATTAAGAACTTTGGTGTATCAAAGAATACTATTAAGAAAGTAAAAAGGCAACCCAAAGAATCTGAAAAGCATATATCTGATAAGGAGTTAATATCCAGCATACATAAAGAAGTTCTTTGACTTAGCAACAATAAAACATACAAGTTAATTAAAAATGGGCAAAGGACCTGAATAGACATTTCCACAAAGAAGAAATACAAATGTCCAATAAGTACATGAAAAGATGCTTAACATCAATAATTATATTAATCAGCTTGGGGTTCCATAACAAAATGCCACAAACTGAGAGGCTTAAATAAGCATGTTTTCTCACAGTTCTGGAACAACGAGAAAAGTGTTGGCTGATTCGATTTCTAGTGAGTGCTGTTTCCCAGGCTTGCAAACGGCCTCGTTCTTGCTGTATTGTCACATGGTGGAGAAAGAGCTCTGGTGTTTCTTCCTCTTCTCATAAGGGCCCCAACCCTATGGATTAGGACCTTACTCTTATGGTCTCATTTAACCTTAATTACTTCCATAAAGGCTCTATCTCAAAATGCAGTAATGTTGGGGTTCAGAGCTTCAACATATGAAATTTTGGGGTGACACAAATATTCAGTCAATAACACTAATCACTAAGAAATGTAAATCAAAACTAAAATGAGATACCATTTTATACCATTAGGATTACTATTACAAAAAATATTTTTAAAATAACAGAAAATAACAAGTATTGGTGAAAATGTGGAGATATTCAAACCCTTCTGCATTGCTGATGGGAATATAAACAGAGAAATTGCTGTGGAAAACAGTATGGTGATTCCCCCGAATTTAAACATAGAATTAGCATATAATCCAGCACTTCCACTTTTAGGTATATACATAATAGTATTGAAAGCAGGGACTCAAGGATATATTTGCAAGGCAGTGTTTATAGCAGCATTATTCATAATAGCCAAAAAGTAATAATAAATCAAATGCTCATCAATCAATGAATAGATAAACAAAATGTGGTACAAAACTGCATTGGAATATTATTCAGTCTTAATAAGTAATAAAATTCTGGTACATGCTACAAGATAGACCTCAAAAACATCATGCTGAGTGAAATAAGCCAGACACAAAAAGACAAATATTTTGTGATTTCCTTTATGAGAGGTAATTCAAATGGTCAAATTCATAGAGACAGAAAGTAAAATAGTGGTTACCAGTGGGTGGGTGTGTTAGTCAGGTTTCTCCAGGAAGACAAAATCAATAGGATATGTTATAAATGTATGAGAGGGACTGTATTAGACCGTTTTGTGTTGCTATAACAGAACTACCTGAGACTGGGCAATTTATAAAGAACAGAGGTTTATTTGGCTTATGATTCTGGGAGGGCTGCATCTGACATGGGCTTCAGGCTGCTTCTACTCATGGTGAAAAGTGGTGGGTACCAGCAAATCACATGGCGAGAGGAAGCAAGAGAGCAGAAGCAAGAGAGAGAGAGGAGGTGCCAGGGTCTTTTAAACAACCAGTTCTCACGGGAACTAATGGAGCAAGAACTCACTCATTAATCCCCCCTCCCCCAGGGAGAGCATTAATCCATTCATGAGGGATCCACCCCCATGACCCAATCAGTTTCCAGCACTGCCACATTGGGGATCAAATTTCCACATGAGTTTTGGAGGGGACAACACACCCAAACTCCATCAGGGACTTATTAGGGGAATTAGCTCATGTGATTGTGAAGAAAAATCCCATGATAGGCCATCTGTAAAACTGGATGCCGGTAGCATGGCTCAATCCAGGCCTGAAGGCCTCAAAACCACGAAAGCTGATGGTGTCCTTGGTGTAAGTCCTGGAACCCAAAAGCTGAAGAGTCTCAAGCTCTGATGTCCACAGACAGGAGAGAAGAGCGTATCCCAGCTCCAGCAGATCGAGAGATTCACCTTTTTCCTCTGTCTTTTGTTCTCTCTGGACCCCCAGCGGATTGGATGGTTCCCACCAACATTGATGTTGGGTCTTTCCCACACAGGCCACTCAGACTCTCATACTAATCTCTGCTGGAAACACCCTCACAGAGATACTTAAAAAGATGGCTTTATCAGGTTTCTCAGCATTCCTTCATCTAACCAAGTTGACACCTAGAATTAACCTTCATAGTGGGGGAAAGAGGGAACTAGGAGTTATTGTTTAATGGGTACAGAGTTTCAGTTTGGGCTGATGAAAAAGTTCTGGAAATGGATAGTGGTGATGGTTACATAACAATGTGAATGTACACTTTATAATGGTTGATGTGGTAAATTTGATGATGTATGTGTTTTACCACAATATTAATTTTAAAAAAGATAGTGAAAACATAATACATTTACAAACACTTAATACCTCATGAAACATAATAACTGCCTGTTGGGCTCATATGCGATTCAGTAACACCAAAATGGTGATTTAGGCAAGGCCCTCTCCATGCGGCCACCTAAAGATGGCGCTGAGAGGAAGCAAGGTGGGAGGGGACAGCTGGGTTCCGTATTTTTGTTTTCGTTTAATTCCATTGGCAGCCCTGGTTTTCCGCGCTTGTGATCAAGGCATGATTGCTTAGTATAGCTTAAGGAACCCCCATGCATGACCGTGTGATCTTTACCCTGATTGGCTGGTCAGAGGGAACTCCCCTGCTGGCAAAGCTTAAATACGCTTGCTTAACAAACAATAAACTGCTTGATGGAACCACTGCTGCGTCTGAGTGTCCTTTCTACGGGGCTGGGTTGGCGGGCAGATCACTCACTCCCCCCAGGGAGATCCCCTGGCCGTCTCTAGGGCCGAGGGGTGAAGCATTAGGGCAGCTCGCTCTTGGGTTCGGTGTGGGAGAGGTTAGGAAAGGGAGGAAAAACCTGCTGGTGGAACTCAGCAACTGCCTTTTCAACCCATAGACTCATTCAAAATCATAAATTATTTTTTGTTTTAAGCCACTAAGTTTTGGGAAATTTGGCTACACCAAAATCGATATGTAAAGTTGTAATTAAAAGACAGAATTCTCAGGAAGCATTCCAAAATTTTCTGACTCTAGGAAACATAAATAAAGACAAGAAGCCAGTTAAATGACAGGGTGGACAGTAAACTTAAGCTTTTTCAGGAAAAATAATGACGATCCAGACTTACATGATGCTCCTACAGTTTGGATGCAATTTCATTTGTCAAAATCAGCTGCAGTGATTCTCAGTAACTTCAAAAGTAAATTCACCACAAATCATGCTTTTTAATGTCCTTGAAAGTTATGGTAAAAACTGATAATTGAATTCAAGTATTACCAAGCCAAGTAAAAAATCTCTGCAAAAAAACTTTTTTAATGTCCTGCCAACAGTTTCAATTGGAAGTTTGCGAGGATTAGAGATGATTCATTCTCTAGTCTAGTACACACCAAGGACCCTTCAGTACAGCCTGCTAAAGTCAATGAAAGTTATTTGTTGTAGTTTTACAGTATATACTAATACAAAATATTAATCTTAAACAGTCAAATCCTTTAATTTATGAGTGCAGAATGAACCTGAGTGTAAAGACATTGCTCATATTTTGACGGGCCTGGGGTTTGTTTTTCAAAACAGTGGTATAACAGCCTCTCTAAATGTCTACCACAAAGAGCCTGGATAAGAGGCAATGAGAGGAGATTGTGAGGTTGCAGAGTAGACTTCTCTTATTCTACCTTTTCAAGCTCTAGGGCTGCTGAAAGGGCAGCACTTCCGACGCTTTGTGGGGTTTAGTAACAATCAAAATTCATTTATACTTAAAAAGACCATTTCACCTGAGGACTTCTATGTTCTTAGCATTAGGGGTTCAGAGATTTTGAAAATGTCTTCCTACTTCATATTATATGTTGAATATAATTAATCATTAATAGAACCCCCAGCTGGCACAATGCCTCTATCTTTGAGGCTCAGGAAGTAGTAAAAAAAAATTATATTTCATATCCATAAATCTTGTTCATTTTTTGTATCTGTTTCTTCTTTTAAGCCCTTCTACTACTACTTTAGTTTAAGACATATGGGCCTCATTCCTAATCTACTACAGAAGCCTAACTGATTTCTCTGTATCTCATCCTACCTTCATCCAATTACTTATAGAAACTACTGCTAGAGTGCTTTTCCTTAATGCTTCTTTTATCATTGTATACCTCTGCTCAGACACCCATTGCT
Source organism: Cynocephalus volans (assembly GCF_027409185.1). Lineage (NCBI taxonomy): Eukaryota > Metazoa > Chordata > Mammalia > Dermoptera > Cynocephalidae > Cynocephalus > Cynocephalus volans. Next base: position 96,336,690 of record NC_084478.1, read on the forward strand.
CCTACCTACCTATAGAGTATAGTTAAAATACCTTGGTTTGGTATTCAAGATACTTCAATATCTTGCCTCAACCTACCTTCCTTTATGTATAAATCTCTTTTTATGCTTCTTTATATGAACTCAGCTTCAACTAAATAACAATATTCTGCAGTAATGGTAATTATTCTACCTAGTAAAAACAAAAAAAAATCTCTCATTTCTTTCCTACCTAGAACATTTTCCCAGTTCCTGACTAATGATTAACATTGATTCTCAATATTTTTTTATAATCCACTTGGATCTACATGACTATTCCCCAGAACAATGAAATCTCTCCCTCCTTTGAATTTATCTACTACTTCTTGTTGCTACTATGCTTGTATATTTTTTTTACACATGCACATTTCCAACCTCCCTATTAAGTTTTTAAGGTACAAGTTGGGTCTGTTTCCCATTTCCCAACATAATATTTTACATGTAGTAAGAAAAGAATAAAAGGTGTTGGATGCCCTCTGAACATTTTCTTTTCCTTCCAATATTCCGCCTACTCTAATAGCTAACACTTTTTTAAAAGTTCTTCCTACCATAGGTTTTGGGGTTAGAAAAGGGCACATCATATAGATCTAAAAAATGAAATCATGTTAAGTTTAATTTTTTTCTCTCTGTGTGAAAATTAAACTGTAAATATCTATCCAAGGCTTTCTGTGATTCCTTTCAATCTTAAATTTAAAAAGATCATTTTGTTTTCAAACATCAATGCATTATTAGCATTTACAGCACAAATATACAACTTTCTGAATTTCCTCAGAAAACGAATCAACAAAAATTTTTAAAAAGTAATATGTAGACATATGATATTTTCTTTCATCTTGTTTTTACTGTCAGGTTTGTGTTTTCTTTTTTGCATAAAGAATATACTAACGACAGCTTTCAAAGACACACAAAAAGGAATCTCTGACAAAAAGATGAGCAAATGCTCAAAAATTGCCAGTTTTGTGTAAGACAGGCACCAGACTCAGCAAACAGAATAACCAGAATAACTTATATATTGCCAAGATACGCAATAAAGGAAATAGAATCAAACTTAAAAATAAATGTTATTAATATTTTGGGATAAGTAAGTCTTAGTAGAATTTATAATAGTGGTTACCATGAGGAGATGGGTATTGATTGGGAAGGAGTATTAGGGAAAATTATGGGCTACTGTAAGTGTTCTATGTTTTGATCTAGGTTGCAACTATATTTGTATGAACATATATAAAAGTTCAATAAGCTGTGTAGCTAAGATGTACTTTTTCACATACTTTAATGTATGGATGTTTTACACCACTAAAAAGTAAAGAATAATGTTTCCTGTAGATCTTGTAGATAAAAGTTAATAGTTGAAGTAAAGATTTTATTAGATGGGTTAAATAGAATAATGGATACAGCTGAAAAATAAATATCTGAAAGACTAAGCCAAGGGGTTTCTCTGATTGCTGTTTAAAAGGAAAAAGAGACACATTGTAAGAGAAAAGTTGAAATACATTAGGGTACTCACACATTTTTTTTTTCCAAACAATTTTTCTTTTCCATTGGAGCAAATTTCTCTCTGGCATCACATTTAAACTTTCTTAATATACTATGACTTGTGTATTATATTTCATTCAGAGGTTATGAAAACAAACCATATCTGTCTTTGGGTAAGATTAACAAGTATATAAGTAAGTATAATAAAATGTTAAAGGTGCTTTGATAAAAGAATGTATACATACAGGGTTCAGCAAGACATGAGAGATGGTGATTAATTCTATTTAGGTGAGTCAAGAAAGGGTTTTATGGAGAGACCGACCTCTGCCTTTGTTTATACTCTGCCCCCTGTTACAATGATACCTTTTTATTTTCTCTCTAGCTCAGCTCCTACCTCTTTCATGAAGTCTTTTATAATGGAGTGATTAAATTCAAATATATACTGGGATCATAAAAAAATTATTATTTAAAATAAAATATTTGGGTTTTAGGTCATCAAAAGAAATATATCTTGAATCAAATTTGATAACAGACAAATAATAGTTTAAATGAGGCAAGACAGAGGAGAGACACACCCCAGGGAGGCTGCTTATAAATATTCAGACGGGATCAGCCACAGCCTCTGCACTAGGTGGGACAGGAGGGGCAGAGGTAGGCCATTAAGAGTTTGCACGGGTGGACAGAGAGGATGGAGAAGGTCAGGGGCACGCGCCTCTCTCTCTGGCAGAGATGCCTGCACACTTTGGCACATTCCTTCACTTGGTAATAAAGCACTATTATGTTTCTCTGTCCTCGTCTTCCTTTCCTTTTGCCAGTGCCATGAAAAAAGAATTTTTCATGGACCAAGAACCTGTATATGCCATCTGGTAACAAAATTGGCTTGCCAGGCAGGAGGTGACAGAACTCTGGGTCAGGCACCAGAGGAGCCAAAATTCTGACAAAATACTTTATTCTATTTTACTCTCTTTCTTTCTCCTTTCTCCTTCTTTAAAATGACTGCTGGAAGACATGGTTAGGATTCAGCTCTCTCCCTGCCACCAATAATGAGAGAAAGGAGCGAGTATCTGTGTGTCCATGCATCACAACATGACCCCAGGTGTTTGGCCATTTTCTCTCCCCAGCCCACTCCCTTCCTTGCCTAGGCTGAGTATGGTCAAGGGCCTTGATTGTGGGTGTTGAGGCCATTGCTTCATGTATTAAGATTCTTTTGTTCTGAGCTCAATAAGCCTCAGGAGGTTAGGTTGCAACTCTTTGGTCTTCTTTAAATGTATTTTTCTTTTAGGTCCCCATTTCTCTCTGGATTTTTGTTTCTCCCTGACTGAGTTTGGATGTATTGTCCTCCCAGAACTCATGTGGAAATTTGATCCCCAATGTGGCAGTGTTGGAAGCTGTTTGAGTCACAAACAGCTTGAGTAGGTGTTCATGAGGGGGGAATCCTGGAGGGTGGGGTAGTGAGTGAGTTCTCATTCTATTAGTTCCCTTGAGAGCTAGTTGTTTAAAAGACCACGGCAATCCCCCCCCCTTGCTTCCTCTTGCCACGTGATCTGCTTGTGTCCACCAGCTGCCTGCCACTTTCAAATTTTAAGCTCCTGAAGCCCACACCAGATGCCGCTGTCCCAAAATTGAATAATAGAGTTTGGATGCATGGTCCTCCCAGAACTCATGTGGAAATTTGATCCCCAATGTGGTACTGTTGGGAGCTGTTTGAGTCATGGGGGCCGATTAAATTACCCGATCTCAGGCGTTCTGTTATAGCAACACAAAAATGAACTAATACAGAAAATTGGTACCAAAGAGTGGGGTGCTGCTATACAGATACCTGAAAATGTGAAAGCAGCTTTGGAACTGGGTAATGGGCAAAGGTTGGAGGAGTTTGTAGGACTTAGAAGAAGATAAAAAGATGAGGAAAAGTTTGGAACATTTTAAAGATTGGTTAAATGGTTGTGACCAGAATGCTGATAGAAATGTGGACAGCAAAGGCCCAGCTGATAATGAGGTCTCATATAGAAATAAGGAAATTACCAGGAATTGGACAAAAGATCACCCTTGCTACACCATAGCAAGAAACTTTGCTGCATTGTGCCCATGCCCTGGGACTTTGTGAAAGGTGGGACTTAAGAGTTGTGAACCAGAATGTTTCGTGGAAGAAATTTCTAAGCAGCAAAGCATTAAGGAAACTTCATGTCTACTTGCAACAGCCTATGTTGAGTTATAGCTGAAAAGTCATATGTAAAGCCAGAATTTAAAAGGGAAGCAGAGCATAGATATTTGGAAATTGCTTATAAAAAATATCATCATAGCTTCAAAGATTCTTTTCAGTAATTAAAAACCTTAAAGTCATGTTCTATTAAATTAAGTAATAAATTAAATAATAGGTAACCATAAATGTCTGAGGCATTTTAGTTAGTACAGAAATTCTGTTTTTATGAGGTATATTTTTTAAAAGTTAGATATATTTGGATCTTTTTAAAAAATGTAAAACATGTCTCTTCAGAAATTAGAAATGGTTTCTATCTACAAATATTAATATAATACAGTTCAAAATTGCTTACTTCCTAGGTTTTTCATTAGAAATTAGGGTTACTAAGAGTTAATAATAGTTAGTATACATAATTTAAACTGCCAGGTATAAGATTTTATATACAGAATGTTTAAAGAAAGTAGGCTATGAGAAAAGTAGAATGTATTTTTGATAAAAGTCACAGAAGGCATGAAGATGTAATATGGTTTCTGTTAAAAGAAAATTTTTTTCTGGTTTAAAGGTGTTTAAAGGGTTTGTAAGAGCTTGTAAAAGTTTATACTAATCTTGTGTGGTCAAAACTAACTGAGATTAGATAGATTTGTTTATAAGTTTTTATTAAAATTACCTGTAATATTAACAGTACACTGGTACAAAAAGTAAAATTTGGTTTCCTTCTTTTAAATAAGATTTTCATGTAATATTAATAAAATATTTCTGTTCCCCTTTTGAGTAAACTACAAAAAAAAAAAAGTAAATAATACATAGGAGATATTTTCCATAAAATTCACAGAGACCCAGGATTGTTGCCTCATAGCTTTAACCTTTGCTGGAGACTTTCAGAACTACTTTGTATACCAAGTTCTTGGCTTGGAAACCATACATATCTATTTGGTAGCAAAGGCCAGGGCTCAGACTGGACCTTGTGTCATCTGCTCTGACACATGGACACCCCACCACTTGTGGCCCTTTCAATGTTCTCTGAAATCTTTGGTAAAAAGGCCACTGGCACTTAGCCTGTTTTGTCTCCTATGCAGATGCACAGTCAAATGGCCTGCATCCTAGTCCCGCACATAACCTTATCATTGGGCATCAGCTTTATTGTGAGAAAAAAGAGTCTACAAGGAGGGATACCCCTACAGGATGCCTCGGGATGAGAGGATGGAGCATCGATCTCCTCCAACTTGGAGATGTCCAAGGACAAATGGTCACATTGGACAGGGATGCCTTCCAATGGGCTGCAGTCATAGATAGCTGAGGGATGACTGACCATCTACTTCAGCAGAGAGCATACCAGGAGAAGGACACTTGCTCCTTGGTGATCGACTCTTCTTTCTTTTGGGGGGCTTTCTTTTTCTCACACCTGTAGAAGACAAATCAAAATGGGAAATATTCCAGCAATATTAAATAACTGGTGCTACATTAAACTAGATGATTAAAAAAAAAAAAAAAACCTCATATTTTTCTACAATGTGGCTCAGCCCCAATGTAAGTTAGATGGTAGAAAACAATAGCCCCAAAATGGCTCTCTAAATTACCACACCGTTCTACAATTGTATCTCTTATGCTGCAGGGACCATAAGTAGAGTGAAATCTCATATGGCCAGGCCTTTATGGCCTTATAACAGAATCCAAAACTAAAAGGAAATTGTCTGATTTGCTATGTGGGAATCCAAGCGAAGCCTCCCCCGCCCCCTGAGACTGACATCCTTAATGATCCCCTTCTAAATAGAGAGAGATGCAAGGCTCATTTAGAAACATTGTGTAAAATTCTGAGCTAAGGATGAAAGGTGGAATATTTGCTGCAGTGACTGAAACAGTATCAACTTGTATCCTGCAATGAAAGTCAGTAGTTACCACATAGCCTGTTTGAAACAGTAGCAACAACAGCGAAATTAATGGAGACATGAGGGACAGCCTCTCCTTTCTATGTTCCTTTACCTATGTTTCACCTCCTAGTATATTGAATCTCAGCTGCTATGCAGCTTTCCTCACTTTTTCTGTTTTATCTCTTTTCATGTTTGTTTTCTCTTCTGTAACACTCTTTCTATGCTGTTTGTTAAAAAGTACTATGGATATGAAATATGACTCAAGGATGAAAAAGACAACATTTTGTATGTCTAGGAAAGCTCTGCATGCCTGGGTTTGAGTAACTGGGTTTGTGCCTTTTAGTCCCTAAAAACCTGATAACCAAAAAGAAAAGAATTATTTTTTTCCCTCTCTTTCTGTGTTTATCTAGGTAAGCATGAGAAACAAAAACTGATTCAGAAAATTACAGTTAGCTACCTCTCAGTATGAAATGTGTCTGTCTGTGCACAGAATTCTGCAAATGTTAAAGCAGAAGCTTGCTAGAGAAAGAAAAAAAAAAGGTAACATATTTAAAATCAGATGTTTTTAGAATTATCAGCATACATCTTTGCTTGGGTTTACTAATCAAACAGGATTATTACATTGTCTTTGCTAGAAGCTTTTAAGGTTAGCATTGTGAACCCAGCCTAAAACAAAAAGATTATTCTGTATGCAATTCTTAGAAAACTGAGGCTAATTTAGTATTGATAAGAAAAGAAACAAGTATGTAGGAGAAGAGAAGATATAAAGAAAGCTTTGAATATAAAGATGCGGTTGTGATTAGAAAGGTTAAAAAGAAAAGAAAATACTTTTGTGTGAGAAAGCATCTTGTGTAGCGAATTTTTGTCCTAGAGTGAAATGAGTGGCCATTTAGGACGTAGGAAGCATAGAACAAAAACAGAAAGTCTGAGTAAGTCATAATAATGGTTTTAATGGGTAAATTTATGAAATTAGAAAAATTAGCTAAAATTAAAAACAAATTATTTATGTTTTTCTAAAAATTGTGCATTAATATCAAAAGTACTCTGATGTAAGTCTAGAGTTTCCTCTCCTATTTTGGACCAACCAGGTTTTGTAGAAGCACTGAACTACACTTAATAGAATATTGTGATTTTTTTTTTCAATCTCTTAGGTGACTCACCTAGGAAATGCATTCCGTGTTTTATCAAGACAATTTCTTGCACTTTGTGCCTTTGAAATCTTTTGTTACTTTCATTTTATTTTATAATGGTTTATTCTTATTTAATTAAGTGTTTTAACCTTTGTTGTTTTACAAACTTCCTAAAAACCAAATTCTGAAAATACAGTCTTTTTGACTTGAACTAACTTTGAAAGCTTCAAGAGTCCTGGAGCTTCTCAAAGGACATGTATAAAAGAGAGGTATTAAAACCAATTGGCATATTTGATGACTTAAACTATATAGGAAACAGCGTCAAAAAAAGAAACATTTTTATGTTATACTAAGATGTTATTAATACCAAAATTGTATAACGTTCCTCAAAAACTGGTGTGTCTAGGTCTAAATGCTATGAATCATAATTTTGGTAATTTGAAATTGTTGTATGCCACAGAAATAACCAAATTTTCATGTCATGATCATATTTTGTTGTTGTCCACAGTCAGTGAAAATGAGAAGAACTCTTAAGCATAGTTTTCAAATAACTTTAAGATCTATGGATGAAGTAAAAGTTTTTCAGAACTCTGATGAGAAACTGATGGCTTTGTGAAACTGCTGATCAAGATCAAACAAAGCAAAAGGTAATTACATGATGTTAAGTGATTTATAAACATAATATTTTGTAACTTTTATTTTTTGTTGTTTACATAAATGTCTTATTTTCCAGATTTAAGGAAACTCCTCTCGTAAACTGTCTATAATTTACAGCAATTTGGTAAAATATATGAACAGAGATGGAAACATTTTCTTTTTTCCCTGTTTGATTCCTCTAGAATTAAAAAAACTTTTTGTATCTTTGTGATTTTTATGGCAAAATAATTATTTGCATAGGATCAATGGGAATTTGCTCTCTCTTTATAACAGCATGCAATTGAAAAGATTGGTTATAAACCGGCATGTCTCTTCTAAGTTCCTGACCCCACTCCATATTGCCCTAATTTGGCCTAGCTGCTATTTCATCCCCACCCCCACCCCCAGTGAGGGACATAAGTTCCTGGGAATAAGCTTTCCCAGCTCCAAGGGATCGGTGTACCTGAGAATGAAACTTCTCAGCACCTAGGGACCAGTACAAAGAAAAAATTAAAACTTGTCAAATCAGAAAATTGATCATCAATTACTTTCATGAGGAATGTTTAGATCAAAAAGGGGGAAATGATGTCTTCACTATACAAGCAGTTCTTTAAAAGTATTCACAGCCCTGAGGGGGAAGGGATCATGACTTGGATGAGACACCTGTTCCTAAGCAAAAGGATTTGTATTAAGTTCTTGAGATTGTCGATGTACCAATTAACGTATAACTTGTTAACTCTAACTAAGTATTGACAGTAGGAAATTGTTGGAATGAGCAGGACTGAAGCCATGTTGGGACCTAAAACCACATGGGCTGTAGGAAATTTTTTTAAAAGACACATTTTTTTTCTTAGCACACATTTCTCTGAGTTCCTTCTTTCGTATGGCAAGATGACATTATTTACGTGAATTTGAGCTTGTTTTCCAGCCAGTCCGAGGCTGCAGACTTGCAGACTATGGGAAGCCAAGGAAGACATCAATAAAGCTATGCTTATTCCATGCCTCCAGCAGGACCTTGAGGGGGCAACAAGGATGTGAGCAGGGACTAACTGGAGTCCTGGTGAGACTTTATACCAGAGTCAAGTGGTTCAGGTTGAATCTCTTAGGGGGACATTAGCTCTCCTGCTCTGAGTTCCCACAGCACGACTGCCAAAAACTATCATGGTGCTTCAAGGACATGAACCCCTGTGCCTCTTCACACCTGAGCCTTCCCTTGGGCCACTCGACAGTCTAGGTAGAGAGTTGTGCTCCCAGGGACAGGTAGGGACAACTGCCCTGACCTAGCAGGAAACAGCTATAGGAGACTGATGGGATCTATGGCTTTCAGAACTCCAAAAAGATTTATGGCCGCAGACTTTCACATGGGGTGATTGAGGCAGGACAGAGTAGGAACACACCCCAGGGAGGCTGCTCATAAATTTTCAGACTAGGATCAGCTAGAGCCTGCACACTAGGTGGGATAGGAGGGGCAGAGGTCAGCCATTAGGAGTTTGCATGTGTGGATGGAAAGGATAGAGAAGATCGGGGCATGTGCATCTCTCTCTGGCAGAGATGCCTGTGCACTTTGGCTTGGTAATAAAGCCCTATTATGTTTCTCTGTCACTGTCTTCCTTTCCTTTTGCCAGTGCTATGGAAAAATTATTTTTTCATGGACTGAGAACCTGGATATGCTGTCCAGTTACATAAGTACAGATATTGATTCTCTGAAGAGTGGTCGCTCACCATGGGGGAGAACAATCAAAATAAAATAAAATGTTTTATCTCAAGTCAATTGTGACAATAATTCTTGTGTGTCCCTTTCTTGAATGACGAAGTTCTTAGATTAAGCGAAAAAGTACAGAGACTGATAGAGAAGTCTCTTGGCTTTCCTTGTAGTTGGGAAACTACCTGTCTCAGTCAAAGTTTCTTTGATGTGGCTTTATATATGTGTGGCTAGATGAACGCTAACCCCTACCTGGAGCTACTGATATTTTGACTCTTCACAAATACTAAAGCCTTTTGGTAGTTTTGCCCCTACTGAATAAGATGACATTTTATCACTCCCTAGCATAAGACTTCTAACCTTGACTTTATTTTTCTTTCTTCCAAAATGTTTCATTTCTTTTTCTAATTCCCAGACGTACTTTTAAAAGTAACTTTAATGAGGCAAAAAATGAATTAGAATATTTTATGTGTTTGGAGAGGTGCGTCTGTGTGTGGTTGAGTGTGCGTGTAGTATACCTCTGTAAACTGAAATAGTAGTTTCAACTCAGCCACCACCTCTCTTATAAAATAAAGAAGTTGAGCAATATTGTCAATCTTTAAAGTCCTCTTTGCCTCCTATAATTTATGATACTCTGATTTTTATCTCAAAAAGCATATCTGAAGGAACGATGTCAGCAAAATCGTGGACTAGGAAGTTCCAAGCTCTCATGCCCCCACAGAAACTTAAAAAAAAAAAAAAAAAAAAAAAAAGATAACTTACAGGAACCAAACAAACAACCAAATAAGAGAACCATCTTCAAAATAGTAGGAAAATATTATGGCGTTTCCCTACTCCCTTCCCAGTATGTCAGCAGTTTTGAAGTTAAGTGGCTGCAGCTTGATTCCTATATCTCTCCCTTGGTCCAGAAAGAACATAGCAGACATTTGCAAATTATTGTGAGTCTGTTCTAACTTGCCTGTTAGATACTTGAAGAACTGATTCATATAACTCTGTCTCACATAACTTGTATAGCAGTGAGCATTTCCTGTAGAAGATAGAAGGGTACTACAAAACCACAGATGTCTGTGACAATGAAGTTCAGAGGGAGACATACAATAGACCACCTAAGGCCTGGAGGACAAGCAGGGCAGAGACTCTTTAGGAACTTAGAACATTTAGAAGGAGCCTTGTATACAGGGGAATTTAGAAAGCCACATGCGTGTTCAGAGAAAATGGAAGTTCAAAAAAGACCAGGGATCATAAGCTTTCACCTTATGGGATGATCATTGAGCTCAGATGAAGCCTAACTAGTCATTGAAAAAAGGCTCCAGCACAGAGCCAGTGTGCAATGACTGGGAGAGATGGATGTTCTCTTTTTTGTTGTTGTATGTTTTTTATTTGTTATGGTTCCTGCATTTGAGAAAATCTGTGTAAAGGTATTAGCAGAGCCCTAGCTAAAGAAACAGAGACTTCGGTGAGCACACATGAAAAGGAATGTTCTTTGCAAAGGCAGCTTGGAACAGTCTCAAAACAATGGACAATTATAGTTTTTAACCATAAAAAATAAGAATTATCAACTAATTTCTCATGAGAAACTTTGGAGGTCAGAAGGCAGTCAGATAATATATTTAAAGTGCTGAAAGAAATAAACTGTCAACTGAGAATTCTCTATCTGGTAAAAATGTCCTTTAAAAATGTATAAAATTAAGAAATTCTCAATTTAACAAAAACTGAGAATTCTCTATCTGGCAAAAATGTCCTTAAAAAATTGGTAAAATTAAGACATTCTCAATTTAACAAAAACTGAGGAAGTTCACTGTCTCTAGACCTGCACTATAAGAAATACTAAAGTAAATCTTTCAAAATAAAATAAAAAGCTACTAGACAGCAACTCAAGAATATACGGAAAACTATAAAATGTTGCTGAAAGAAATTAAAGACACAAATAAATGGTAAGACATTCTATGTTTAAGGATTGGAATACTTAATATAGTTAAGATGTCAATATGACCTAAAGCAATCTACAGATTCAACAAAATCTCTCAAAATTCCTATAACTTTTTTTCTCAGTAATTAAAAAAAAAAACCTATCCTAAAATTTATGACAATCTCTAGGGACCCTAAAATTTCCTAGCCAAAACTAGGAAAAAATGACAAAGTTGGATCACTCATACTTTCTTATTAAAAACCTATGAAAAAGTCACAGCAATCAAAAGAGTGTGGTACTGGATTAAGAACAGATATATGGAATAAAATAGAGTGCTCAGAAATAAACCCTCAATTATATGGTTAATTAATTTTGACTATAGTGTCAAGACCATTCTAAGCAAAAAGAATCTTTTCAACAAATGGTGCTGGAAAAAAAAATTCATGTGCATATTAATAAAATTGGACCCTTACCTTACACCACATACAAAAACAAACTGAAAATGGATCAAGGCCTAAACATAAGAGCTAACATTAAAAAAATTTTAGAGAAAAATATTGGGGAAAGTTTTCATAGTATTGGATTTGGCAATGGTTTCCTGGATGACTTCAAAATCACATGGAACAAAAGAAAAATATGTTAATTGGACTTCATCACAATTAAAAACTTTTGTGCATCAAAGGATGTGATCAAGACAGTGAAAAGGCAACCCACATAAAGGGAGAAAATATTTTTACATTATATATTTATTACAAGATTATTATCCAGAATATATAAACAACTCCAACAACTCAACCGCAAAAACAACACAATTCAAAAATGGGCATAAGGACTTGAATAAACATTTCTCTGAGGAAATGTATATTCCCATTAAACACATTAAATGATGTTCAACATCACCAGTCATTAGGGAAATACACATCAAAACCACAAAGAGATACTACTTCACACACATCTGGATGGCTACTGTATAATACAATAAAATAAAGTAACATGAAACATAAATGTTGACAGAAATATGGAGAAATTGGAACTTTATGTGTTGCTGGTGGGAATGTATATGGTACAGCTGCTGTGGAAACAGTATGACAGTTCTCAGAAAGTTACACATACATTTATCATATGGTTGTTATTTGTTTTTCCCACTTTGTCCATAGAAAGCAGGCAATGCTTTTATCTTTTTTTTTTTTTTTTTTTTTGTCGTTTTTTCGTGACTGGCACATCAGCCAGTGAGTGCACCGGTCAGTCCTATATAGGATCCGAACCCGCGGCGGGAGCGTCGCGGCGCTGCCAGCGCAGCACTCTACCAAGTGCGCCACGGGCTCGGCCCAAATACATACATTTATCATATGATCCAAATATTCTACTTCTAGGTATACAAGGGTAATTCAAAGAGTTCATAGAAAAATAAAATTGAAAGATATTATAGATATTTCCATGAACTTTTTGAAGTAACTCAGACATTCAAAATAATTGAAAGTAGAGACTCAAGCAGGTGCTTTATTGCAAAATTATTCACAATAGCCAAAAGTTGGAAACAACCCATGTCTATTAATAGATGAATGGATAAACAAAATATGCTATATGCATACAATGGAATATTATTGAGCCTTGATGAAATTCTGATACATGATACAACATGGATGAACCTTGGAAACATTATGCTAAATGAAATAGGCCAGACACAAAAGAATAAATATTGTATGATTCCACTTATATGAGGTAACTAGAATAGTCAAATTCATAGAGACAGAAAGTAGAATAGTGGCTATCAGAGAGTAGGGGAAGAGAAGAATGGATAGTCATTGTTTAATGAGCACAAAGGCTGTTTGTGAGGATGAAAAAGTTCTTAAAATGGATAATGGTGATGATTTGACAACATTGTGAATGTACTTAATAACAACAAATTTCATTGTTATTGTTGTCATTGTTGTATATATGTAGTTATATATATATAGTTATACATATTGCTATATTTTACTATTATTTTATTGTTGTTATTTAAAAATGCCTTAACTGCTATAAATACTATGGAATCAAGAAGAACAGACCAAGGTGGTTTTATTTAAGTTAGGTTTCTGAGGAGCATAGGGCCATTAATATTAGACTGAGAGAGAGGAGAAAGGAGGGGCAGGAGATAAAAGAGAACAGTTGAACAATAAAGCAGGAAGGCATCAAATGCTAACTTCATCATGTTATAATTATTTCTTCTCAAAGACACTAATGATATCTTAACTTTAAGCAGAGAGTGTCACATTCCACTTAGGTGTCTAGCTTCTCCACCATCCCCCATTGTGTATTTCCAAGATTTCATCATAAACTTTTTCCTTGCTACCATTTATTCTTTATGTCACAAAACAGCAATGACTTGTCTTATGGAAATCTCCATAACTCACAATGTTTCTTTTCTAAAGCCACTGAATTTTCTTTTAAAAGCAAGTGAATTTTAGACAATGAATTCTTGTCTTAGCCTGTTAGGGCTGCTACAACAAAATACCTTAGACTGGCTAATTTATAAATAATGGAAATTTATTTCTCTGAGTTCTGGAAGCTGGGAAGTCCCAAGGTGTCAACAGATTCAGCGTCTGGTAAAGGCTTGCACTCTCTGATTTCAACATGGTGCCTTCTTGATGTATTCTCACATTGTGGAAAAGGCAAACACTATGTCCTCACATGGCAGAAGGACCAAAGAGCCAGGCAGGTCTCTGAAGCCTTTTCTATAAGAACATTAATCCTGATCATGAAGACAGCACCCTGATGACTTAATCAACTCTCAAAAGGCCTGACCTCTTAATACCACCACAATGGGGGATTAAATTTCAACATAAGTTGTAGAAGAACACAAACATTCAAAACAGCAATTCTGGATCAGTGGTTCACCGCCTGAAGAAATTACTTTAAAATACAAAATTTTGGTTTCTAGGTCAGTCTCATTAAGTTACAGCCTTGGGAATGGGTCTGGGGATTTATATTTTAAGAATTTTTTAAGGATTATGAGCAGCCATTTCATCACCAGTCAACACAGCTGAATTTAGAACATGCAACATCATGGGCCGACCCCGTGGCAGACTCGGGAGAGTGCGGCGCTGGGGGCGCAGCAGTGCTCCCGCTGCGGGTTCAGATCCTATATAGGGATGGCCGGTGCACTCACTGGCTGAGTGCGGTGCGGCTGGTCATAAAAATAATAATAAAAAAAAAAAAAAAAAAAAAAAAAAGAACATGCAACATCAAAAAATATTATTTACCAGGATTATCTGTATGTTAATGAGTTTATAAGATCATCTAGCCAGCTAGCTAAGCCTTGAAGGACTGGTCAATTCTATGTTAAACTATAAATGCTGCATTGGTGGAAAAAGGAGAAAAGATATACCCTATCCTAGAAAATGAGGTGCTGCAATGCAAGTAAAATGACATAGTGAAAGAGATTGGACAGTAGCGTGAGGACACTGAGTACCTGGAAGAAATTCATAATTTACAGTAGACTACATAGCAGGATCCCACAAGGAAGGGCATTCATTTACTTTGTGTCAGCCACCATACAACTTGGAGAAAGTTGTCATGAAAATGCCATGACACATTCTGCTTAAGCTTGCTACTAAGTCTGAAAAACCCAAATCTTTCAGCTTTCACATTATTGGTACTTCTAGAGCACTTAATCTTTTTTAATCCACTTAAGCATTTATTTTCTAACTTAAGTTTCACAATAATCTAGTGAGAAAAGCTGGTGGTATTATTATTGTTTTTCAGAACAAGAACTCAAGTCCTGAAAGATTTACTGATCAGCTTAATGTCATGCACTTAAGTCACTGACAGAGGATGACCTTAATTAGAACCTGGATATTGTAACTGGCTGCCTCATATACTATTCTGGGCCCACTGTGGAGAAGAAATCCCATTGTTCCTGCCACCTTATTTATATTTGTCTTTTTTTCCATAGAGCTCGCCTCTATTTGGGAGACATAAGTATTTTATAAAATTATACAATTTTAGAATGAGAGATAAGACAAATTCATTTATTTTACATGGCTCCTGAATTTTCTTATGCCCTTTATCATAAAAATATGTGGCATCGTTTTACTTCACTATTTGTTTTCATTAACATTCTTTTAACCTTCCTCTAGTGAAGTAATGCTACTGCTATTTTGTTGGTTCAAGAAGTTCTACTAAATTCTGCAAATATTTTCTTGGTATACATGTCAAAAATAACTAGAATGAGGTAATAATTCTAAATGTGAGGCATAAGATAAACTATAGGTAAAAGTCTGAGATACCTATACACAAAAGCAGAAGTAGTAAGTGTGTGGATCTCTTCCTTAGTTGGCTGTAACTTCAGGCATTGAAAACATATTCAATGAAATAATAACAGAAAACTTCCTAGTTAATGGGAGAAATATGGACTTCCAGATCCAACAGGCTCAAAGATCCCCAATTAGATTCAATCCAAAAACATCCTTTTCAAGACACATTGAAGTCAAACTGTCAAAAGTCAAAAACAAAGAGAATTCTAAAAGCAGTAAGAGAAAAGCATCAAGTCACCTATAGGGAGTCCTGATCAGGTTAACAGGAGATCTCTCAATAGAAACCTTACAGGCCAGAAGAAAATGGAGCAACATATTCAAAATACTAAAAGAAAAAACTGACAGCCAAGAATACTATACCAAGCAAGGCAATCCTTCAGAAATAAAGGAGAAATAGTGCATTCCCAGACAAACAAAAAGTGCGGGAGTTCACAACCACATGACCAGCTGTACCAGAAATCCTCAAGGGAGTCCTGCAACTGGAATCCAAAAGACAATAGTCACCACCATGAATACACAACAAAGAAAAAACCCACTGGTAGAGCAAATATGAAAATGAAAAAGAGAAAAAAACTATATTTTATCACGTCAAAAAAAAAATAAACACTAAAAGCAAACAAAAAAGGGAAAGAAAGGAACAAATGATATTTAAAATTACCATACAGAAATCAGTAAAATGCCATGCATCAGGCAACACTTGTCAATAACAGCTCTAAATGTAAAGAAATTAAATTTCCCACTCAAAAGACATAGACTGGCTGAAGGGATTTAAAAACTAGACCCAACTCTATGCTATCTACTAGAAACTCACCTCACCTGTAAAGACTCACCCAGAATAACAGTGAAGGGATGAAAAAGATATATCACACAAATGGAAACCAAAAACAAGCGGGAGTAGCTATTCTAATATCAGATAAAATACATTTCAAATCAAAAAGTATAAAAAA
Source organism: Cynocephalus volans (assembly GCF_027409185.1). Lineage (NCBI taxonomy): Eukaryota > Metazoa > Chordata > Mammalia > Dermoptera > Cynocephalidae > Cynocephalus > Cynocephalus volans. The sequence continues at coordinate 96,352,868 of NC_084478.1, forward strand.
GAGAAAGGTCATTAAATAATGTTAAAGGGATCTATCCAGCAGGAGGATATAACAATCATAAATACTTACACACACATCAGTGGAGCACTCAGATATATAAAGAAAACACTATTAGACCTACAGGGAGAGATAGACCCTGACACAATAATAGTTGTAGACACCAATATCCCACTTTCAACATTGGATACATCATCTAGGCAACAAATCAATAGAGAAACACAAGATTTAAACTACATTTTACACCAAATAGGAAGAGGCAGATATCTACAGAACATTTCATCCAACTGCTACAAAATATAGATTCTTCTCATCAGTACATAGAACATTCTCCAGGATGGACAATGTGTTAGGTCAAAAATCAATTCTCAACAAATTTTTAAAAAATTAAAATCATTTCAAATATCTTTTTAAGGCCACAACAGATTAAAACTAGAAAAAAATAACAAGTGAAATGTCAGAAACTATACAGATATTTGTAAATTAAAAACATGGTCTTGAAAGATCTATGGGTCAAAGATGAAATTAAACAGGAAATCAAAACATTTCCTAAAACTAATGAAAATAAAGACACACCTTACCAAAACCTATGGGATACTTCAAAAGCATTACTAAGAGGTAAGTTTATTAAAATAAATGTTTACATCAAAGAATATAAAGTCTTCAAATAAACAATGTAACACCTAGCATTACACCTCAAAGAACTAGAAATATAAGAACAATCCAACCCCAAAAAGTGTAGATAAAAAGAAATAATTAAGTCAGAGCAGAACTAAATGAAAGAGACCAAAAAATACAAAAGATTGACAAAACAAAAGTTGTTTTTTGAGAAGATAAACAAAATAGATAAACCAATAGCTAGACTAAATAAAAATTAAAAAAGAGAGAGAGAGGGAAGAACCAAATAACAAAAATCAGAAATGGAAAAGGAAACATTGCAACTGATACCACAAAAATAGAAAGAATCATTAGAGACTATTATGAACAACTACAAGCCAACAAACTTGAAAACCTGAAGGAAATGGATAAAATACTGGACACATACAAACTACCAAGGGTAAACCAAGAATAAATAGAAAATCTGAACAGACCAATAACAAGCAAAATGGTTAAAGTACTTATCAGTAGTCTCCCAACAAAGAAAAGATGGCTTCACTGCTGAATTCTACCAAACCTTCAAAGAAGACTTAATCCCAATCTTTTTCAAACTGTTCCAAAAACATTGAAACAGACATCATTCTCCCAGATTTATTCTATGAGGCCAGCATCATCCTGATAACAAAATCAGACAAAGACACAACAAAGGAAACTATAAGCCAATATCTTTCATGAGCATAGATGCAAAAATCCTCAGCAAAATATTAGCAAACAGAATACAACAGCAAATCAAAAAGATTACACATCATGATCAACTGGGATTTATCCAGAGACGAAAGGATGGTTCAACATATGAAAATCAATAAAAGTGATACACCACATCAACAAAATCAAGGACACACACAAAAAAACTTTTCCTTTAAGAACAGGAACAAAAAAAAAGATGCCTACTTTAAGCTCTCCTGTTTATCATAGTATTAGAAGTACTTGCCAGAGCAATCAGGCAAAGGAAAGAAATAAAGGGCATCCAAATTGGAAAGGTCAAAGTCAAACTGTCCCTGTTAGTAGAAGTCATGATCCTATATATGGAAAAACCTAAAGACTCTACCAAGAAACTCTTAGAGCTGATAAACAAATTCAGTAATGTTGCAGGATACAGAATCAATATGCAAAACTCAGTAGCATTTTCATACTTCCATAATGGGCTAGCAGAAAAAGAAACCAAGAGAACTAGCCCAATTACAATAGCAACTAAAAAAATAAAATACCTAGGAATAAATTTAACCAAGTAGGTGAATGATCTCTGCAATGAGAACTACCAATCACTCCTGAAAGAAATTAAAGAGGACAAAAAATGATAGAAAGACAGTCCATGTCCATGGATTAGAAGAATTAACATTGTGAAAATGTCCATATTACCCAAAGTGATCTACAGATTCAAAGCAATCCCCATCAAAATACCAATAACATTCTTCACAGAAATACAGAAAAAGTAGTCCTAACATTCATATGGAACAACAAAAGACCTTGAATAGCCAAAGCAATTTTGAGGAAAAAGAATAAAGCCAGTGGCATTACACCACCTGACTTCAAATTATACTACAAAGCTATAGTAACCAAACAGCATGGTACTGGCATAAAAACAGACACAGAGACCAATGGAACAGAATGGAGAACCCAGAAGTCAATACACATACTTACAGCCAACTGATATTTGACAAGGGCAACTGGAGCATACATTGGGGTAAGGACAGCCTCTTCAATAAATGGTGCTGGGAAAACTGGATATTCATATGTAAAAGAATGAAACTAGACCTGTACCTGTTGCTATATTCCAAAATCAACTCAAAATGGATTGAAGACTTAAATATAAGATCTGAAACTATAAAACTCCTAAAAGAAAATATAGGGGAAACACTTCAGGATATAAGACTGGTCAAAGGCTTGATGAATAAGACCCCAAAAGCACAGGCAACAAAACAAAAAATAAACAAATGTGATCATATCAAACTAAAAAGCTTCTGCATTGCAAAGAAAACAATCAAAAAGTGAAAACACAACTGACAGAAAGGGAGAAAACATTTCCAAACTATACATCTGACAAGGGATTAATATTCAGAATATACAAGAAACTCAAACACCTCAACAGTAAAAAAATATATAATAATAATAATAATCCAATTTTTAAAATGGCAAAGGAGTTGAATAGTCATTTTTCAGAGGAAGACTTACAAATGAGCAATAGATACATAAAAAAAAATGTGCAACATCACCAGTCATCAGGGAAATACAAATTAAAACCACTTTGAGATATCATTTCATCCCAGTTAGACTGGCTATTATCAAAAAGATAGAGAATAACAAATGTTGGCACAGATGTGGAGAAAGAGGAACCCTCCTACACTGTGGTAGGACTGTAAATTAGTGTAGTTATTATGGAAAACAGTATGGAAGTTTCTCAAACAAGTACAGATAGAACTACCACACTATCCAGGAACCCCACTACTGGATATATACCCAAAGGAATGAAAATCTTCATGTTGAAGGCATATCTACACTCCCATGTTTATTGGAGCTCTAGTTAAACAATGGCCAAGATGTGGAACCAACCTAAATGTTTAGGTTGGTTCCATTGATGGCTGGATAAGGAAATTGTGGCATACATACACAATGGAATACCACTCAGCCATAAAAAAAAAAAAAAAAAAGAATGAAATTCTACCATTTACAGTAACATGTATGAGCTTGAAGAAAACTATGTCAAGTGAAATAAGCCAAGCACGGGAAGGTAAATACCTCATGTCCTCACTCATTAGTGGAAGCTAAAAAATACATAAATGAATGAAAAAGAAAGAAAGAAAGAAGAAAAAACAACAACCACAATATTATGTCGAACTTTCAAAAAGAGAGAACAGAACTGTGGTTACTAGAGGTGGGAAAGGGGCAGGGGGAGGAGGGTTAGCAAAAAATTGGTTAATGCACACAAAAATTATTATATTTTGTAGTGATGAATATGCTAATTATCCTGATTTGATCATCACATATTGTACACAGATATTGATACTCAATTCTGTACTCCACAAGTATGTATAATAAATTACGTTTCAATTTTTAAAAAGTGCTACTCCACGGGACACATGAATGACAAGAAAACATAACAGCCTTATTGCTGATATGCTAAAAATTTTCATGGTCTGGATAGAAGATCAAACCAGCCATAACATTTCTTTAAGCCAAAGCCTAATTCAGAGCAAGGACCTAACTCTCTTCAGTTCTATGAAGGCTCAGGGAGGTGAGGAACCTGCAGAAGAAAAGTATGAAGGTAACAGAAATTGACTCATGATGTTTAAGGAAAGAAGCTGTCTCCATAACATAAAAGTGCAAGGGTAAACAGCAAGTTCTGATGTAGAAGCTGCAACAAGTTATACAGAAGATCTAGCTAAAGTATTTAATAATGGTAGATAAGCTAAACAACAGATTTCCAATGTAGACAAAACATCCTTCTATTGAAATAAGACACCATCTAGGACTTTCATAGTGGGAGAAGTTAATGCCTGGCTTCAATGCTTCAAGGGACAGGTGGACTCTCTTGTTAGGGGCTAATGCAGCTGGTGACTTTGCTGTTTAAGCCAATGCTCATTTACAATTCTGAAAATCCTAAATCTCTTTTAAGAATTATGCTAAGTCTACTCTGCCTTTGCTGTATAAATGAAAAAACAAAGCCCGGATGACAGAACAACTGTTTACATCATGGCTTACTGAATATCTTAAGCTCACTGTTGAGACCTACTGCTTAGAAAAAAAGATTTCCTTCAAAATGTTACCGCACATTGACAATGCACCTAGTCACCCAAGAGCTCTGGTGGAGATGTAGAAGGATATTAATGTTGTTTTCATGCCTGCTAACACATGCATTCAGAAGCCCATGGATTGAGGAGTAATTTTAACTTTCAAGTCTTACTATTTAAGAAATACATTTTATAAGGCTATAGCTGCCATAGACAGTGATTCCTCTAATGGAGCTGGTCAAAGTAAATTGAAAACTTCTGGAAAGCATTCGCCATTCTAGATGGCATTAAGAACATTTGTGATTCATGGGAGAGGTCAAAATATCAACATTAACAGGAGGTTGGATGAAGTTGATTCCAACCCTCCCAGACGACTTTGAGGAGTTCAAGATGTCAGAGAAAAAACTAACTGCAGATGTGGTGAAAATAACGGAACTATAATGAGAAGTGAGCCTGAAGATGTGACTGAATTGCTGCAATCTTACGGTAAAAACTTTAATGAATGAGGAGTTGCTTCTTATGGATAAGTGAGGGAAGTGGTTTCTTAAGATAGAATTTACTCCTGGTGAAGATGCTGTGAACACTATTGAAATGACATCAAAGGGCTTGGAATAATACGTAAAATTAGTTGATAAAGCAGTGGCAGTTTGAGAGGATCAACTTCAAATTTGAAAGAAGTTCTACTGTGGGTAAAATGCATCACATGATACAGATAAATCTTTCGCTAAAAGAAGAGACAATTGATGTGGCAAACTTCATTGCTGAATTATTTTTTTAAAATGCCACAGCCACCCCAACGTTCAGTACCTCGACCCTGATCAGTCACAGCTATCAACATCAAGGCAAGACCCTCCACCAGCAAAAAGATTATGATTTTCTGAAAGCACAGATGATTGTTAGCATTTTTTAGCAATACAATTTTTTTAAAATTAAAGTATATACTATTGTTTTTTTTAGAGATAATGCTCTTGCACACTTAATAAACTACAGTACAGAGTAAACATAACTTTTCTATGTACTGAGAAACCAAAATATTTGTGTGACTTGCTTTATTGCAATATTGATTTTAGTGCGATAATCTGGAACTGAACCCATAATATCTCCAAGGTATGTCTGCATATCCATAGGGAGAAAAATCAGTATCTTAAAGATATATCTACAGTCCCATATTCGTTGCAGCATTATTAACAATAGCCAAGATGTGCAAACAACCTACATGTCCATCAACAGATAAATGGATAAAGTGGTGTATATATACAACAGAGTATTATTCAGTCATAAAAAGAAGAAAATCCTGCCATTTGTGACAACATAGAGGAATATGAAGGGTATTAGGCTAGGTGAAATATGCCAGTCAGATAAAGACAAATATTGTATAATCTCACTTATATATGGAATCTTAAAAAGTCAAACTCATATAAACAGAGAGCAGGTTGGGGTTGCCAGGGGCTGGGAGGTGAGAAAATGGAAAGATATTGGCCAAATGGTAGAAACTTTCAGTTATAAAATTAATAACTTCTGAGGATGTAATGTACAGCACAGTGACTATAGTTCATAATACTGTATTTTATACTTGAAATTTGCTAAGACAGTAGATCTTAAGTGTTCTCACCCCACTCCCCAGCCCCCACCAAACGGCACCTATGTGAAGTGATGGATGTGTTAACCAGCTTGATTGTGATAATCATTCCACAGTGCATACATATATCAAATCATCACATTGTGCATCTTAAATATATGCAATTTTGTTTGTGATTATACTTCAATAAAGGGAGGGAGGGGAACTGGATAGGTTCTGAGGTTTCTCTCACCTTTGTTATTTGATGTTTTACAATTTGAGAAACTGTGTTCTAGGGCAATCTTTGCTATTAGCCAATAATGCCTTTTAGGAGAGCATCTGCTTTATTTTTAATAAAATTAAATTTGAGAAAATCAATTCCTTCCTTATTCTATTGGGAGCCCTCATGATATAGCATCAAAGACAAATGACCATCAGTTACCTGTATCCACTAAGAAATACAGTGGAATGTTTTTAGTTTCAGATCCCCCTTAATAAAGAATCAGATTGCCCTTTGATAAAAATGTTTTCTTTTGTATTTCTACCTATATATGTGATTTCCAGGTGTAGTTTACCCCTTTGTTCTGACTAAATGCATAGTGGAATTGTATGTCATATCTAATGCAAGTGGTCTGTGGACTAAACTTCAGAAATGTTTTTCTATATAGTATTTCCCTTCCAAGCTGCTTTTTAAGTTTTGATTTCACTGCTGTCTAACCCTGTTATTTCTCTTTGCCTGGGATTACTCTTGTGTTTTTGTTTTCCTTTTATTTATTTTATAGAAGTGTTTTATTTTTTACATTTGCATTTCAATTGTTGGGGGTCCCAGAATGCCAAAAAGCATTCTGGAATAGCTACTGATAGCATGCTAGGGCGAAAAAAAAAGAAACAAACCACTATGAATAAGAGTTTTAAGGACATGGTGATCTACCACAAACCCTAGGACTAATATGATATGCGTTGCTACCAACTCATAAATAAAGTCACCCTAAACTAATCACTACCTATCATACTAGCTCATATCCCACATTTGGTAATGAATTCCTTTGGGTAGTAGGTCCTTTTCATTTTCCACTGCTTTTTATTAAAATACAAATGCCTTTGAGAATTGAAATATTATGATTGATTCTCTACTGCCCTGCACGGTAGTATAAATTTTTATTCATTGCAAAGCAAAACACGTTAGAAATAGGACATAGGATTGGTTCTTAGAGAAAAGATAGAAGTTACCACAGAAAAAGTTGTTTCAGGGTGGTCCTGATTTTCTGATCTTTTCTTTGCAGAATATTTTAAAATTTCTTTCATATTCTATATCAATGAGTGAGAGTTTTTCTACCTCAGCAGGCAGTATTTTTTAATCCTTGACGTTAAAAATCAGATAAGTGCATCTACAGAAAAGTTCTGAGGTTATATAATTATTGTGGTGCTGCCTAAATAATGACTCTTGTACCAATAAATCAGTGACATGCGATATTTACTTTCTGTTGGGGGATAAGTTCAGCCATAATGATGTCTGGTAACACAACCTCTTATAAATTTTATTGTAATTCAATTTTCTGTGCTGCACAAGTGAGAAGGAATTAACATACATTCATTCAGTCATTTATTCCACACATACTGAGAATTTATGATGCACCTATGTGCTGAGGTTAAAATGATGAACAAAATAGGAATAACCCTACCTTTTAGAGTTTAAATATTAGCAGAGATATTGAACAAGTAGAAATGTGATTGATACTGTGAAGAAGAATTTATCATACATTCATTTACACATCAACTTAATAAAGATTCACTGAGCATCTATATGTACATGGCACTGTATTTGGTGCTTGACATACAAATATTAATAAAATGCAGGTCTTTCTGCTAAGGAATTTATAGTCTGCTGTAGCAGTGGTACAGGCAGGTAAAGGAACTATTGCAATACAGTGCACTGTACCCACCATTATGAATGCTTATATAATGTCATACGTGTAACTCAGACAGATGGGAGTGGGCAGATAGTGAGGGGAAGCTTCATGAAAGAGGCATATAAAATGAGTGTTACAAAATGCACAGAATTAAAAAAGGGCAAGAAGTGGGGGCAACTCAAAAATCTAACAGGAAGAGGGTAACCACTTGCAAGTTAACCCAAGGTAATAGGAAAAACAACTTAATTACTTAACTACAGTTTTCTAGCCATTACTAGAAAGTAATAGTCATAAAACAAGTGGGCAAATGACAATCTTGTATAGTTCTAAAACATATGCAATTCCTTGACCTAAGATGTAGCACTATAAAACAGAAAACAAAACCCAATATCAGAACTATAACATGAACAATACAAGGAATATATAGACTTTATGGCAGGCTAAAGTGAGAAAACATTCATATACTAAACTAGTTTGTTCAGTTATATGTGTGCAAAATCAATCCCATTAGTACTGAACTGTATATTTGAAAATGTTGAAGATGATAAAGTTGGTTATGTTACCACAAAAAAAAAAAAAAAAGAATCCCACTAGGTTTTACATCCTAGGTCTTAACTGCTGTGTACTGCAAATTCAAACAAGTCATTTGACCTTTCTGAACTTTGTATTTTTTTATCTGTAAAATGAAGTTAACTGCTATACCCCTATACCTCATCTAGCTGTGACTGATGCAAAAATGCTTTGTGATTTTTGCAAGAGAGACACTATGCAAATCCAAGGCCACATTATCATCTGAGATATAAAACTCTATCATGCTTAACACTGTATAACACATTTAGGCTTAATGACTATATTATATGTGATCTGTGCTTATTTTTACAATGAATAGTTTCCATATATGTCATAATCTTATACACTGTAAAATAAAAATACAAACCTCTAATACAAAAACAAACAAAATATAAAGTTGAAATATCCTAGGCATATATCAAACTTTATTCAGGTAAAGTTTTTATATTTGAACAACTACTTTCTCATTTCTTATCACCATGTCATTAATTGTACCAATAACTAAATTGGATTCACTTGTCAAAGATTCATTATTTAGCAAGCATGGACATTAAAGATCTGGTTTATACATTATTAAGCCCAAGGAGTGCTATCCTTATTAATATTTGGTTTATTTTTCTAAACTTGACAAGTTTTTAAAATGTCCCTGCATGACAATCTTAATTCTATTTCAGTGTGGGCTATAAATTAAAAATCTGAGCATACAAAATGCATGGTTTATTCATTAAAATAATGACCTATTGCTCTCATATCTGTGTACATTATCCCATGAGAAATCAGAGGAAAGATGTCAGTGGTTATGATATAGTAACTAATAGTCACTAGGTACTTATGACAAAAAACATAAATCTAAATTTTGCTAACTTTTCCATTTTTATGTTTTTTTAGATTGAAAATAATGTATTCAACTGGAAACAGCTGTACAATTATTCAGGGATTTGGGTTTTCTAGAAATACTTGCCTCAGCCAACAAATCATGGCATCTGAGGGTCCTAGGTAAGTCAGGATCTTGGTAATGTCAAGAGCTTGAGATTCATTCGATCTACTCAGCATACTGTAAGCACTTCTTAAAACCAACACCAAGAAAAGAAAAGCAATAAGAGAAAAAGAAAAAGAGGAGAATAAGGAAGTCAAAGATAGATGGAAAATGTGTAAATCAGAGGACAAAGAGACAAAAGGAAAAAAAGGAATACCCAAGAGAAGATATAAAGACAATTTAATAATTTAATGGAAACAGGCTGGAATTTAAATATATCTGGAGCTGTTTCACAAAGATTCCTCAGATTCTTATTATTATGGATCAATAGAAATCTTGGAGATGTAGATTGGCTTCAAATTGATTGCATTTATACATGCTCTTACATTTTACTAAAAGCAATGTTCAAACCTCCATCAACTGGATAATGAGTTAATTATCAAACCTCACACTTTCATTCTCAGTGTTAAGTTACATATGGAAGGTGTTTTGCATTTTAGCTATAAAAGTGTACAAATTAGGAATGTGACAGAATGAATTTGTTTCATACACATATGGTACTCGACCTTTTGCTTTCAGTGTCATTTTATTCTGCCAGATCTCTACTTTTTCTGTGAGGAAATGGGTCAACAGAATATACTGTACTTTCACTCAATCACTAGTCTTCTTAGTCCTTGTAAATAGCTGTTGACATGTGTGTCAGGGTTGGCAGATTGACACAGCAGATGGGGATTCTGTTGTCAATCACACTTTTTTTCCTGTTAGGATTCTTATTGCATGAGATTTAGCTCATCTGCTTTTCTCTTTGAAGAAAATGAACACTCTTTTGGCATTAACAAGAAAATGCTATTATTAAGGATCAATATTTAGACTCAAAATACCTTACAAAAATGTAATGTACGGCTTCATCCCTTATTAAAGCAGCTATCCCGTACTAAGAAAAGTATTTCTAAAACATAGTCCTTACATTTTTTATTGTGGCAAAATATCAATAATATAGTATTTACCCTTTTAATCATTTTAAGGGCACAGTTCAGTGGCATTAATTACATCTACATTGTTGTGCAACCGTTATCACCATCCATCTCCAGAACTTTTTTCATCGTCTCAAACTAAAACTCTTTACCCGTTAAATAATAATCCACCATTTCTCCCACTACCCAGTCTCTGGCACCATTTTATTTTGTATCTCTATGAATTGAGCTACTCTACATATTTTATATATGTGGAATGATACAGTATTTTCCCTTTCGTGACTGGCTTATTTCACTTAGCATAATGTCTTTAAAGTTTATCCATGTTGTAGAATGTGTCAGAATTTCCTTTATTTTAAGGCTAAATAATATTTTATTATATGTGCATACCATCTATCAATGGACATTTTAATTGCTTCTATTTCTTGGCTATTTTGAATAATGCTTCTGTGAACATGGGTATACAAAGATCCATTCAAATCACTTCTTTCAATTCTACTCAGAAGTAAAATTTCTTGATCATACGATCATTATATTTTGAATTTTTTGAGGAACTGCCATTGCGTTTTCCATAGCAGTTGCACCATTTTACATTCCCATCAACAATGCACAAGGGTTCCAATTCAAAAAATAGCCTTTTATTTAAGAACATCTTTATGACTATATGTAAAATGGCTAAGACAAGTAAATGACCTGCTTGGTTTGCTGTTCTCATGTCCCCTCTAACATTCACAGTTTGGGCTATTAGCTCACACACATAAATTTGGATTATAATAGTGTACCTAAGTCAGGAAATGCTAATGATCACTAGGCCAATACTTTAGCACCAAATCAGGCTAGTCACTTGCTCCTTCTATGACTCTTTATCCCAGTTCCATTCACTTGTATTATCTCACTTGTGCTTTAGTTCCACTTTTTGTTTAGCTACTAAATTTCTGTCTTCTTCCAGTTAATACCTGACGGAGTACTCCAGTGCCTGAATACTGACCATTCTTTGCTTTGGTCCATCTTATTGTCAACCAGATCTAATTCTTGTGTGCAGCCTCAGCCATTTACATTTACTCCCCCCTCAACATAGTCCTAGGACATACAATTGGATATTAAGAATGCCAACTATTTTTTTTTTCTTTTGTGGAGCAAGTAGTGAAATTATTCCTTAAACAGAGGGCTTCAATAGGATCCAGCATTGTTAATTTCAGCTCTCCTGAGAAGTCCTTAATAAAATTAGGCCAAGACTATTTCTTGGAATACTTGAAGAAGATGTAGAATATTCCGTTGACCATGTTCTTTCTTATCCCTGGAAAGTTTGTCTCTAGACTCAAGCCTTTGAGGATCACTAACATCAAGAGGACACTACTCTGGGATCACCAAATTTTAATCTATTCATGTTTCATGACCTACTAATGGCTTTTGTATTGTCATAGACAGAATCACAAGAGTACATAAAGGCATTCCAAGAGGAATACATGCACAGATAGTTTTAAATAGATCAGTTTCCAGAATCATATCTTCAAAATATACTCTTTGCTGATGCTAATCTCCCTGAGAATGCACCTGTGTTGAAGGGAACATTTATTTTCCTGTCTCTTATTCCACAATTGCCCTTCCTCCACTTTACAAAAGACAGACATTACTTCCATCTTTTGCCATTCTCATATTCTTATGTGGTGCATTGCCCTCTCAGAGTAGAAACCTCTAGAAAGCCAAACAAGAAACAATTCAAAACATTGCTGTGTTGAGAATGTGTGACTCTAATTGTCATAAATTTGTTTAATATACTTGCTGCCTTGGCATCCAGTTTTAGACCTGACATAAGCTGTTTGAAACCCAGTTAGGCCCCATCATTTTCATCCTACTTAAAACTTCACTTCCCTGTATGGTTTGTGATATAGTATGCTTGTTCCTCATCTCACTGAACCCAAACCCAACACATTCCACAGCTCCTAACCATAATTGAAGCAAATGGTCAAAACCCACTTCATATAAATAAGTTCCCCCCTTCATACATATTTTCTTTAAACTAGCCAATCCACACCCCCTACAAGAAAGCCTAAGAGATAATGTCCATGGACTTTAGTAAAGGTATAGTCTCACCAGTCCTTGCTCTCTCTTGCACATGCTCTTGCTCCCCACCTTCTGGTTGCGCTTTCTGCAGCCTCTGGACTTTCCATCAGCATCCCTCCCCCACTGACATTGGCACCCCTAACCTCTCTAAGACTTATGCAAAGATCTTCTGTTCCATGCATTTTTGTTTCACTTTCTCATTGTGTCTTGCCTGACCAACACACCTGAACCTAACTTTCCCCACAGTCAGGGCTATCTTAGAGAGTCACTATTTTGGCTTACAGCCACTCTTGTGAGAGATCTCAAGACCAAATTAGAAAGAAACCATAACAATAAAAATTACAACACTAAGGATGGGTTTGAAAATTTTGTAGGTCAAATTTTTGCAGTTCTTTACTTTCCAAAAAAAAGTTCTCATATATAATTAAAAATGAATTTTGATGACACATCACTATGAGATTTTTGACATATATGTCAAAAGGTGATCAAAGAGTGATATTGCTATAACAAAGTTTACATTGATTTATATAAATGTTTCCTCATTTCTTCTGTCTATAAAAATTGAAATTCAGATTATAAATTGTTTTTAACTCAGTCTCATTCTAGCAAAGACTAATTTCATCCACAGACACATGAACTAATTGAAAATAAGTTTATCCACCTCAGTAATGCATTTCTAATAAAAGAGTTCTTTAACATTTAGTATTAAATATTAAAATATGCATTATATGTGTGTTGGTCTAATAAACTATTTACTACTGTTAATGATAATGATAACTTAATCCAGAGTGAAGTATTTTAATCCTTAGAGGCTTGTTACAGAAATTTTTTTTAAAAAATCCAACTTATACACATATTTTAGTCCCAGAGAGTATGATAGGGTCATCTAGAAAAGACTCTCAGGCATAAAATATATTATATTGGAATAAAATTTTGTGGGAGAAATGAAATGGAAATTCAAGTTCAATGAGAAAGATGAAAAATGTAAAATTTCCATCTGTTAAAGATTAACTTGTCCACATATTTTTAAAATGGATAATGGTGTGGATCATATCAATGTGGCTCTTATATTCCATTTGATACATTTAAAAGAGTAGTGTAACATTTTATTTTAAAATGTGATATTTACAATATGCTACTTACCATTTTTGCAACTGTTTAAACTAATGACCAAAAATTTTAGTTGTCAATTTATAAATATGTGAGGAAAAACATATTTCAAAAATTATTTTAGAGGGTACTGCAGGCAAAATATTTGAAGACAATTGATCTTGCCAAGCCTTAAAAATTTGGTATTATGTGTGTGTGTGTGTGTTTGTGTGCGTGTGTGTGCGTATACACACATATATATATAAAACATTGAAATTCAGATCCCCTATGTTTTTAAATCTACTCAAGTCTGCCCCTAACTTTTCTGAGCGTACAAAGATGGCTGCTACTGACCCAAGTAGTTCTACAAGCTTCTGAAGCTATACCACTGTATCTACATCAATACTGTAATAAGTTTGGTACAAAAACAGACCCTGCCAGGGATGCTGTGTATAGCTACATAGGTTATACATTGAACAACTCTAGGGGGCCATTTTCATAGACTACAATGTGAAAAGCACCTCTGGGAGTTGTGCAACCTGGCAGCCCTGCCCTACATAAAGGAAAATATGAAAAAAAAAAAAAAAAAGCTCACATCCTAGAGAAATTCGATGAAAGCTTTCAAGCTCAACTGCATGATCCTCTCCAAAGTGAGAAAGTTGTCCAATGTATTCCCTTGGAGTATGAGCCATAATTTCTCCAGTGATCTAAGAGCAGATTGAATAACTCATTTACTGTCCAGTAGTAATACCTACTAAATCAGTGTTAGTCATTGAGGAGGTGATTTGTCTTGAAATTCTATAGCTTCACTCCTTAAATTCTGAAAGGACTTTCTTTTGGGGGGAAGTTTATTATTGGTGCCCAAAACTCCCAAATGTTCCCAGCCAATTGTCTTATTACTATCATTATTATTATTGTTGTTGTTTTTTCTTGGAAGCGTACCTATACATAATGGCTGCCAAAAGTAGGGCATGCATGAAGAGCAAGTCATAAGCTAGGGTATTTATGAGTTAACATGTCCAGTTAATAGAACAAAATTAGGGTATTATGAGTTAACATGGTCCCTCCAATAGAGCCAATACAGTAATAGCTATAATTCCTAAAGAAATTGGGGAGAGATTGAAAGTGCTTAAAGTTGAATGGGATAAGGCCTTCAGTTTGCTTTACCACATGCATTCTCAAAGGAGGCAATATTGACTCCACAGAGATGAACATCAGTTCTTGGGAAATTAAAAAAAAAAAATCTTATATATTACAATGGTTTGTGGTCCTTTGATGGGCTGCAGTGCTTAATAAAACATAGAACAAATATGCAGTATTGAAATTTGGTGGTGGTGGGGAACTCAGAGAAAAAAAATGTCTAAAAGGTCTCCTCAGGGGACAATAATAAAAAGGTTGACAAAAACTGATTTACAGCCATTTTCTGGCAACCTTCTTTGCAAACTAATAAAACATATTGTTGAGAAACTAGCATCGAAATTGGAAATACAAAATAAGATGTGGTTACTTTTTCCTTACCTAAAAGCTTCATCAGTGTTCAATTTCATGGTACTCTGGGGTCAGTAAGTTAATAAATTCTTCTTCTGCTCCCAACCAACTGGATTTAATAGTTCTAGCCTTGACAACTGAAACACAGATTTCTAAGGTTGCAGCCAAAAGATTTCAGGGAATTTCCTCCACATTATGTCCAACTATTTTAGAAGTATCCAGAAGGTTTCACGGTAATCAAGAAGAAAAAACTGTACCTAGGCCTATGACTAAAGTGTTCAGTTATGATACTGAGTAAAGGGAAAGGACAATAATATTGACTCGTAGAGGGAAAGGTGCTAATTTCCAATATGGGAGAGTCCATTTTTCATAAAAACAACCGCAGACTTTGGAATCTGCAGCTATCCCCCAGTACCCATTCTCTTCTTCCTCTTATAATAAAATCCCCCAACTTTGATTGATCTCATGCCCACCAGCTAAAAATATTGATGAGCCTCTATTGCAGCCAGATAATGGAAGTGATGTGTGCAACTTCTGAGTAGGACCCATGAAGAGAAGGAGATTGCCCTCCACTTCCGCATTTCTCCTTCCCACTGGCTAGAATACAGACACAAAGAATGGAACAAAGGCAGAAATCTTTTTTTTTAATTGGAACATAATTGATTATGCATGTTTGTGTGGTACAGAGTTGAATATCAATACCTGCGTACAATATGTGATGATCAAATCAGGATAATTAGCATATTCAGCATCACAAAACTTAATCATTCTTTGTGTCCATTAACCAATTTCTTACTAATCCCCCACCCGTCCCCCTTTCCCACCTCTAGTAACCACAGCTCTATTCTCTCCTTTTGAAAGTTCAATGCATTATTGTGATTGTTCTTTCTTTCTTTTTTCTTTCTCTCATTCTTTCTTTCTTTCTTTCTTTCCAAAACCAGAAATCTTAAGCCATGAGATGCAAGCTGCATTTGAGGATGGCACAGCATCAAGGCAGTCGCAGCCCTGACAAAGTGGAGTAACCATATTGGCTCTGTCCTGTTTACATGCAGACTGTTATATAAACTTTGATTTGCTTTAAGTTGTTATTACTTTGGTATTTGTATAGCATCTAAACTTGGATCCTAATTAATATAGTCATACCTTGATTTAAATAGTTTTGCCAACACTTGTTAATTATGTAGCCTTGGACCTATTATTTAATTATCCTAAAACTTGCACTTGCTTTCTGCAAAATGAAGGTGATAATACTTGCTTCACAGAAATTTTTAGAGGATTCAGGGACATAATCTTTTAAGGCACTAACACAATATATGGCACAAGAATGAACAAATGTTCCTTTTTCTTTTTCTTGTTTATCCACAACTAGATGCTCAGTTACAACCCAAGTTTAGCATTTAATTTTGCAGTTATTCCCAAGTACATAATAAATAATCCAGGTTTGGAGGTCTACCTCAGCCCAAATATTTTGAGGACCCAGAGTTCTATTTATGACACTTTGAACTCAGTCCTTCTAAACCTGCTTTTTTTCCCAATATTCTGAACACTCCTTTTTGCCTACTATCTGCCCCACCCCTGTGGATCTGACGGTCATCAACCAACCATCACTTTTAACTTATGACAACTTAAACAGTAATAAGCTCTGTAGATAAACTATCAGCAAGGAGCAAACTCTCTGACCCAATGGACACTGGGGCATACACCAATGTCAGAACTCAACACACAATGGAAATAAATGACTTTCATCACCTGTGGAGTAGTAGGCTTTTTAAAAAAAATCTTAATTTGGAAGCAAGAATGAATTATCAGACATGAATTGAATATAGGTAGTATTCTATAGGAATCGCATTCCCACTATTAAAGTGACACACTTTTTCAGGCCTGGAATAATCTTTATGATGTACATATGCTACCCCCAAATTTTGGAAAGCCAATTTTTAGTAAAATCCTTTCAATTAATTTTAACCATTAATTGCAGCATTTATTCCATTCTCTGAACAGAAGGCTGAATTGACAGATGTTCAGTATAATTGAGTAAATTTAATTTTAATTTATTTCTTCAAATCAATTACAAGAAATAAATCTGTGCCTGTAATGCTCTGTACTATTTTTGCACTTGTTTTATTTTCAGTAACAATGCCACCTGCTGTATTAAGTAGAACTGTTTGAAAAATGAACTGTCTATTCTACTAATATCTCTTCAAGAGAGTAGGGCTTTTGGAGATAAAATTTATTCCTGCAAAATACAAGCCAGATATTACTCAGAAAAAAATCTAAGTACTGTTGAAAGGTTCTCTGTATTTCATCATTTGTTATACAGTAAGTCTGCTGGAGGACCATTTTTTCTGTAATTTTAAACATACAAACACAATCATGAAAGGCAAACATATTTAGGGGGCTAAATGGCAATATCAAGGTAAAATGTCAAGGATAAGTGTCAACAAAGGAGTAGGGAAAATTTCAAAGCAATATTATTAATTCTGAAACAATGAAAAGAAACATATTAAAGCCACTGAAAAGTGCCATGCCGTAAGGTAATTCTGTTCTCTGACATCCTTACACACTCACAAATACACACACAAAGCAAAATGCTACTTTGAAAATAATAAATGACACTTAAAGTGTTTTTAAAAATAATAAAAATTTGGCATTCTCTTTTAAATGGAAAAAATTATTCAAAAGAATTATTGAACTATGAAGGTTAGGTGGGTATTACAGGTTGAATTGTGTCTCCCTAAAATTTATATATTGAAATCCTAATCTCCAGTAACTCAGAATGTGACTATTCAGGATAGGGTCCTTACATAGGTAATCAAGTTAAAATGAAGTCATTAGAGTAGGACCTAGTCCGGTATGACTGGTCTCCTTAGAAAAAGGAGAAATTTGGATACAGAGACATGCATGGAGGGAAGACTGCATGAAGAGACACAGATAGAAGATAGCTACTACAAGCCAGGGAAAGAAGCCTAAAATTGATCCTTCCTTCAGAGCCCTTGGAAGTTACCAACCCTGCAGACAAGACACATTGATTTTGGACTTCTAACTTCCAGAACTGTGAGACATTTCACAGTTCATTTCTGCTGTATAAGCTACCTAGTCTGGTACTTTCTTACAGCAGCCCTAGCAAGCTGGCTAATACAGTGGGTAAGGACAATTACTCTCTCTGTGTGTGTGTGTGTGTGTGTGTGTGTGTGTGTGTGTGTGTGTGTGTGTGTGTGTGTAAGTAGTGACATACTAATCAAACAAATCATCTTTCAAGCTCAATAGCCATTCATTACTTATTTGTGGGACTGCAAGTATAACTGATTCCATATTAGGTCCTTACCACTTGATATGGCTTTGTGAGAGGTTTGTTATACAATAACTTATAGAATAAAGTTATACAGTAACTATGGGAAAGGTAGTTAGAACAATACATGGAAACAATCTGCTGACTGTAAAGAAGGGATGATTAAGTACCAGTGTGGTGATAAGCCACCTGGCTACCTGCATTGACATTTGGAGCTAGTTACATTAAGCTTGTTTACAAACTGCCTGTATAAATCAGAGCCCAGCCTTGAGATACTGTGGAGAAGCTTGTCATATGCCTTTGGGTTGCTGTCTGCCTAACCCATTATTCTGTAGGTTACCCTGTGATAAAGTTCTTTGCTTTATTGTATGGAACAACTTATGTTGTTGCTTGGCCTCAAGATGCCTTTCCAGTCAGGTGGGCAATCTGCCCTCCGTCCACCTTCAAAGCCCATTCTTTGTTACTGTGCAATAAATAAGGTTGTCATCCTCAAAAAGTTCTCTGTAGAAAGTTATAGTTCTGTCATCTATTAATTTATCTAAAAATTTCTTGAACCCAATTATATTTCCCCTTGTTCTCTTTTTGTGGTAATAAATTGCAGAAGTATATTGCCCTCTTTGTAAAGTATAACATTTATATGTTCCACAAGCATATTAAATTTCAGAGGATGTCCCTTTGCTCTGCTATTTTGAAAAGAAATATACGGATTTAACCTATCCTATGTCTGTATGACCACAGAATTTTTCAGCTCTACATTCAAACTTTCTCTTTTTAACAGGTGTTTTCAGTTTTTTATATGTACAGAAATTGAAACCCCTCCATGTACATGATTGTTGTTGAATTTTCTTTTTATTGAAATGCATTGATTATACATATTTGAGGGGTACCAGGTTGAATATCAATACATGTATACAATGTGTGATGATCAAATCAGGGTAATTAGTATATTCATCATTACAAAATAAACATTTCTTTGAGATGAGAGCATTTGATATCTTCTCTTCTAATGATTTGATAACATGTTGGGTCCTCCGCCAGTCGACCCAAACAGCCCTAGCCTCGTTCTTTTTGGTGGGCGAGCGAATGGCCCAGATTCCTCTTTCCCTCCGGTCCCCATTGGGAGGAGATGGGGGAAGAGAACCGTGAAGAGAGGTGAGCACAGCTGCCGCCCCAACCAGCCCGGTTAAAGGACACTCAGATGTGGTGGGGGTTCTGTCGAGCAGTTCCGTTTATTATCACACAAGCACTTGCTTTTAAAGGCAAATGGGGAAGGGAGGTTTTTACATCCTCCAATCAGCTTAAAGGTTACCAGAGCATGCATCCTGTCTCAATGCCTGGCTATTGCAATCACGCAGTGTTCACGAGCACGGAAGCGTGTATTTGGCCAACAAGGGCTAAGGCAAGGTTCCCACAGACACTCCCACCCTGCTTCCTCCCGGCGCCATCTTAGGCTGCCACATTAATACACCCTTGTGGGCCCATAATGGCGCCACTTGTAATGTCACTTAAGGTGGTGTTAGTTTTTAAGGCCTGACATCTCCCCCTTTTTTTTTTAATAAGGCAGCTGGAGGCGGCTAACCTGCCCAGCCTCGCCTCCATTCCCTCTGGTGGCTGTGCCTGTCTTAGGTTGTTTCCCTCTGGAAATCTCACCCATCATTGACTATCCACCCAAGCAGGGGCGGGGCGGAGCCTTACAGATTGGCATTGATTTTTTGAAGGGCCATATTGACCCAAGGGCTACCAGGACTTTCATTATGGGCCACCTCCCCTACCACCTGGGTGAGCATTAGGAGAGAAGTGGTGTTGCGCCTTATAAGGGACACAACCTGGCGAATGGCGTAAGGCCCCAAGATGATTAAGATAAGGAAAATGGCTAGGGGGCCCACCAGGGAGGACAGCAGGGTGGTGAGCCACAGGGAACTTGAAAGCCAGCTTTGGAATCAATTACTATTGGCTTCTCACTCTTTTTTTATGCTTTTCTAGCCCTTCTCTAAGCTTAGCTAGGGAATCTTTGACCACTCCAGAGTGGTCGACGTAGAAGCAACACTCTTCTTTGAGGGTGGCACATAGCCCTCTTTGTTGTAGAAATAGCAGATCCAATCCACGTCGGTCTGTGGAGGCTTGTATGACCGCCCAGGTTTGGTTGGCTGGCTCGTGGGGACCTCCCCCAGTGGCAGAGGCCCTTGTCCTTGTTAACCCGAGGAGGGCAGCCACTTGGAGCATCCACAAAGGGTTCATAATGCGGTCTGAAACATACAAACAATAAACTCCTCAGGGTCCTCAGTACCCTGGGTGTCTGGAGACAGGGGTTAATTTTTGGAAAAATTTAGGATGTTTAAAGTTAGGAGTGCCTGTCCCAACTGCTGGTGAGGGCTGGTGACTCTCCCTTTTTGTTTTAATAATTGATTTTTTAGGCATTGGTGATGCCTTTCAACAATGGCTTGTCCTTGGGGGTTATAGGGAATTCCTGTAGTATGTTTAATGTTCCATTGTATTAAGAATTCTTGTAAGGCTTTGCTAGAAAAACAAGGCCCATTATCTGTTTTAATTTGTGCTGGCAGCCCTAAGGTGGCAAAACACTGAATAGATGTCAATGGACACAAAAACGTATTTGAGTTTCCCAAAAGGCGAATGATCTTTGAGCCCAGCACAGACAAGCTTGTGGTTGGCAGTCATGCCATCCCACACTAGCATTTTTACAAACTGGTCCCGGAGAGGACCTGGGGGAAACTTTCCCTGTATGCTCTGTTCCACCCAAACTATGAAAGAGGGCAGGTCCTCAGAGGGTCGCTGGGTGACCGCAGCCATTGCGGGCTCACTGGGCACTTGAGCCAACTTTTTCCATGCGGCCAATGCTGTTGCCCTAACCTGGTCCTGGTAGGGGGCTGGGATAGCAGCCTGTTGGATTCCAGTACTAAATTGATCTGCTGTTCCAGACAGCATGCCGAAGCTGATAGGGATGGGTGGGTTGGCTGCTTGATTTATCTCTGCCTGCACATGGCACCCTTCTCTAAAGAAGGCGCAGAACTTGATAAACAAATTTGCGGGGAGGACAGCCTTACAGAGCATTTTCCAATCTTGGGTTGTGAAAGGTTGGTGCACTAACCCCTGGAGGATGGTTTCTGCCCATGGAGAATTGGGCCCATCCTCTGTGACAGCCTTTTTCAGCTCTTTAAGGTCATGAGCTTCCAAAGGGTACCAAGCGGCCGGCCTATTTCCACAGGGGGTTTGTCAAATTTGGACCTACAGTCCTTTTTCCAATGTAATCCTTTTTTACATCGGGGGGCAAGGTGTGGTAGGAGAGTTTTTGCCTTTAGCCTTGGGACATTGGCTTTTAAAATGACCTTGTCTTCAGCAACCAAAACATTGTCCCTTGAAGGGTGGGGAATTGTTTCCTGAGGGGATCAGGGCGGTAAATGCCTTGAAGGCTTAGGTTAAGTTTTGTGTCTGAGCCTGCAAGGCTGAGGATAAAGTCCTGGCCTCGGCAACAGCCTTTTTTAGTTCTTTTACAATGTTGACTGGATAGGCCTGAGGGGCCGCTTCTCCCCACGGGCTGTGACGGCTGGGGGTTCCCAGCAAGCCATGACAGGAAAAACCTGCGGCTCTGCCGGGGGTGTTTTTAAAGGTGGGCTAGCCTCCTCCACTTCTTCAGGTGCCGCTTTCTCTCCTTCAGCTAAACTTTGGCGGGGTGAGTATGCTGGGAGAGGAGGGTACAGGGTAGGGGCATAGGTATCACTCAATGGCTCAGGGCCTTGCATTGGCAGCTTTGTTTCCTTTTTTCTCTCCTCATCGAACTGCACCCAATCCCTTTCTGCCCCTTCCTAATGCACGGGATGGAAGCAAAGCTTTAGGGCAGAGATGGTTGGGTAGAACCCTAAGGGGGGGGGTCTAGCCTGTGACTAATCTTCTTCTTTCTGGCCAGAGTCTGAACCCGGTCCCAAGTCTCATATAAGAACAAGTTGGACAAAGGTGCCCAAGGGGCTACCTGCACCACATGACGCCAGGCATTGGTGACCGTGGAGTCAGATATTTCTAGGCCTCTGCTTTTTAACATGTACTTTAGAGCCTTGCAGGCTGTCTCGTCACTCTTTCCACACACACCTCCCATGTTGTCCCATGAGGAAGGGACAAAGGGAAGCAACAGGGCAGAGAAGTGCAGGGACTTCCCCCTGTTATGGTCCTCACCCTGACACGCAGTCAGATTACTTCACGGCAACTACCACGGTTGCGGGGGCCACTCCGTTGGTTGATCACCCTTCGTTGACCTTCTTTCAGGACCGAGCAGCCAGGGGCCTCACTTGCTTTCCTTTCACCCATGAGTTTTACCTCACACGGGGCACCACTCTGTCGGGCCCACTGCTGGCCAACCTGACCAGCCCTAGCCTCATTCCTTTTGGTGGGTGAGCGAATGGCCTGGATTCCTCTTTCCCTCTGTTCCCCGTTAGGAGGAGATGAGGGAAGAGAGCAGTGAAGAGAGGTGAGCACATCTGCCGGCCCCAACCAGCCGGTTAAAGGACATTCAGACGCGGCGGGGGTTCTGTCGAGCAGTTCCGTTTATTATCACACAAGCACTTGCTTTTAAAGGCAAATGGGGAAGGGAGGTTTTTACATCTTCCAATCAGCTTAAAGGTGACGAGAGCATGCATCCTGTCTCAATGCCTAGCTATTGCAATCACGCAGTGTTTACAAGCGTGGAAGCGCATGTTTGGCCAACAAGGGCTAAGGCAAGGTTCCCGCAGACACTCCCACCCTACTTCCCCCCAGCGCCATCTTAGGCTGCCACGTTAATACACCCTTGTGGGCCCATAATGGCGCCGCTTGTAATGTCACTTAGGGTGGCATTAGTTTTTAAGGCCCGACAATAACAGGCAGTAAATTATTGTTAATTATAGATGCCTAGTTCAACTGCACACTAATAGAACTCATTTTTCCTATCTACCTGTTTTCTGTCCATTAAGCAACCTTTGACTATGCCCCTCCCCATCTCCCTCTCCCACCTATAGTAACCACCGTTCTGCTCTCTCAACTGTGAGTTTGGTTTTTGCTATGCTAAAAGAAAAACTTTAGGCAAATTAAATAAAGTTTAATCTGAGCAAGGGAAGAAAAAAAATGATTCACGAATTGGGCAGTCTCTACAGTCAGCCCAGATTAAGAAGGACTATGGCTGAAAACACATGGCTGGTTAGATTTTTAGACAGCAAAAAGTAAGTGAGGTACAAAACAGCTGGCTGCTCACAATTGTCTGAGATTCAGCTATTGTCACAGGATCACAGCTTCTAAGTTAGGGATTTTTTGCCCATGTTTGCCCATAAGCATATTTTTCTTCTTGGTTGTCTTCACTTTCATTCTGCTGTTGGGTGCCACTCCTCTGTACTTGCCTCATTTTCTCCACATTCATATCATGAGTGACAGGTACTTAATGTTGTTCTCTTTACTGAATAAAATATTTGCTTGTTTGCTGCTATTGAATCTCTTCCTCCTAAGACAATAGATAGTTGGAAATTTCCCATGGTTTGTCAAAGATAAACAAAGCCAGACATTTTTTAAAACGGTGGAAACAGATTTTATTCAGTAACTACTGACAGTAGGAAAATTGCTGAGCTCTATTCAGATTTGTGCAGAGATGACTGGGTGTTTTAAAGGGAGAATGAAGGAGCAGAGAAGGAGATCTGGCAAGGGCTTAAGTGAAAAATTACAAAGGTTTGGTCAGCGTAAATGAGGTTAGGCCAGCTGAGCAATTAATAAAGTTATGATTCTATCCTCCCACAGAGACTAGGAGGCAGAGGGCTTATTCTTCCAGATGACTGCATTTCAAAGACATGGCAGTCTGGACCCTGAGAAAGTCATTCATGAGTTGTAAGCAGTACATATACATTTCAAAGGAACAGAGGAAAGATTCACAGTAGTGAGCCCTTTTTAGTAAATGCTCTAAGAAAGGGAGGTCAGAGGCTTATCATTATCTGTTATCTAGAACAAACATTAAAGCCTCTTGCAGCATTGAGCTTTCCTAGGTAGGCATTTATTTTTTAATTTTGATTAGCAAGTAAAAATTGCATATATTTATGGTGTACAACATGATGTTTTGAAATATTTATATGTTGTGGAATCGCTAAATCAAGCTAATTAACATATGCATTATTTCACATTATTTATTGTGGTGAGAACAGGTAAAATCTACTGTCATCAATTTTTAAGTGTACACTACAGTGTTATTAACTATATTCATATATTGTGAAACAGAGTAAGGCTAGGCCTGTGAACCAAACTGACTCTGTTTTCCCTGCAGAGGACACTTTGTTTTCCACTCCTCAGTCATGAGACCCGCAGGGCAAATGATTACCCCATGGGATGCCGGGACAAAATAGACTGAGATAAGAGAGGAAACAGATATTTACTGAGTTGCAAAACCCCTCCCCAAGGCTTGTTTACTATAATTGTAAAAGTTACAGATTAACCTTAAGACTCCTCTACGAATTCCCACCTGCACACAAAGCATCAAGGTGACTGTTACAATGACCCTCCTGGGGTGACAACGATGAACACCACTGCCTACTGAGCATGCGCCCATGACGCAACCAGGAAGAACAGAACGGACCACCTCCAGTGATGCTGGCCTGCGACCCTTTAACTCCTTTCCGTATTAAAGACCCTGAACAGCTCCCCTCAGGGGACTAGCTTTACTGTTGCTACCCCCCTTATGCATAAGTCTATCTCCTCTTTTAATAAAGCGTTGCTTGTTTTACTATTTGGGTACATCGTTCTTTTCTATGACTTTGGAATCCGACAGCCTAATTTAATCCCTGGCAAAAATTGGAAAGCTTCGGGCACCGGAGAGGACTCTAGCTGCAAGAGGCAAGTGGCCACTGGGACTATTTTGCTCTCATGTGTCTGCTTCTGGTCTCTCCTGGAGTCCCTGGCCTAAATTCTGACAAGGCAATGCTTTATTCTGTTTACCTTACTCTTATTTTCTGAGCCCTCTTCTGTTTGGTTGGATTGTATCCACTCCTGTATAGGTGCACCCTGGAGGGCTCCTGGCTATGCTTTGTTTTTCTGATATAATCTAGTTGATATTTTTCTTCTTTATGCTGAAAACAGTGGGGACAACTGCTTTTATCAATTACTGTTAATGGAATAGGTTGGCCCCACCGATTAGGACTAGGCTAAACTGGACCCCACTGCTCCTCTTTTCTCTTTGTTTGTTTGCTTGGTTAGACATTTAGTTGAGTACCAGCAATCTGAATAATCCTTCCAATCCTTGCATCAACTTTTGGACTTTCAGGTCATTTGTTTAAGGTGAGAGGGCAAGCCGAGCCTGACCTGTCGGTAACAACTGTGCAGCAGCTTCCTTTTAATGGAGGACTAGGATTATCCTCGGGACATAGCCTTATGCTGGTAGAAGCCAAGATAGAGTCTGGTTGTCTCTTAGTGCAGAGACGTGTACTGTGAGTAACTATTTATGCGAGTTCTGCAGGTTCCACTGTCTTCTTTTATGGGTTTACAGTTTGAGTTTAAAGGCTGAAAAATACCCATATCTTGTCGACATAAATGACAGGAGTTTTAAACGTCTGGTTAAAAATGACTCTCTGGGGTTGGCTACTTAGCTCAGTCAGTTAGAGCACATTCTTATAACACCAAGGTCATGAGTTATAATGACCCCTGGAAGATGCCAAAAACAATAAAATAAAATAATGACTGTTTGGTGCTGAAGCTGAGCTTAACCTCAGTCTAGAGAACACATGGAAATTTAATTTCAAGATTAGTTTTATGCTTAATTTTTACTTTTTATCAAGTAAAAGTGAAAAATCAACATGTGTTTATTAATCACCTATTTATTGAACAAGATTGCAGGGTGTTAAACATTAACTGAGTGCCTTCTATAAGTTAGAAGCTATTAATCCTTGTTGAGGCAGGGCAGAATAAGGGCACACCCCAGGGAGACTGTCCACAAATACTCAGAGTGGATTGGCCAGTGCTGCTGTACTAGGGGAGAGAAGGGGCAGAGGATGGCTGATTAGGAGCTTCTATCTGGAACGGAAAAGATCAAGGTTGGAGGCGCATGTGTTCCTCTCTGGCAGAAATGTCTGCACACCTTTTTGATGCTTACCTTCGCTTGGTAATAAAGCCCTACTGTGTTCCATTTCTCCATCCCTCTCTTCTTTTCCTTTCACTCGTCCCATGGAAGATTTTTCTTTCATGAAAAGACAAAGAATGTGGACCTGCCACACCCAGTAACAAAATTTACAAGCCAGCCAGGAGATTAGGGAACTCTGGGTGCCAAGGATGGCCGTAGGATTTTCCTCATGTGGCACATGTACTACACCCATGAAAATCGGAAAGTTGGGCACCAGAGGAGACCCTAGGCACAAGAGGCGGGTGGCCACTGGGACTATTTTTCCCTTAAGTCTCTGCTTCTGGTAAGTCTCTCCCAGGGCCCCCAGCCTAAATTCTGACAAAAAAATTCTTTATTCTCTTTAAATCTCTACCTCTTTCCTTTTTAAAAATTTCCTCTTTAAAGTGACTGCAAGAAACCATGGTTAGAATTTGGTGCTCTCACCACCTCTGTGGTTGCCATGGGTTGCCACTTGCCCCCAGATGTTTGGCCAGCCCTTCCCAGCCCGTAGGTGTGCATCTGGCTCCAATCGCAGCCAAGGCTGAGTTGCAGTCAAGCACACCAAGGGGTCATTGCCTAATGTGTTAGAAACCTTTTATTCCGTTTGTTTAACATCTTCCAGAGCTTAAGAGCCTGAGGTAGTTACTTTACAACTCTGGTTCTGTTCGAATGCATTTTTCTTTTAGGTCCTCATTTCTCTCTGGGTTTTTGCTTCTTCCCAAATAAACTATTTAGACAATTGAAACCCTTTTTCCTTGAACCTCTATGTGCATTTCTTAACTTTTTGCCAAAAGACTCTGAGGCCTCGTGAGAAAGGCAGCCGTGGTACAACAACTGACCTCCTCTTGGATCTGCTGCCTTCTTCTCAGAGCCCCAGGAGTCCAATGGCTTTGACTCTGTTCATTGGCTCAGCCTGTAGCTCAGTAACCCATTTCAGGAAATCCTATAGTGGAGTTCTATGATTCTATTTGATCGTGGTGTCCATTTCTTTAAAAAACCCTTTCTGTGCCTCCTCTGACACACAAACTACTTTATGAAAAGGTTTACATCCTTTCTCTGTGCTTTGCAATGTAAACTTGCTACCTTGGTTTCTCTGAAAACTCAGTGTGAGCTTCTGTCACATGGGGCAAATAAGCTTTAACTTGGTTCATTTACAGAGATGATTTAAATCCAACTGTCCTTTTTAAACTAGTGAGTTTTATATTTTATCTCTCGTTATTAACATTTTGAACAAAACCTATAAGATCTTTCTGTGCTTTTTGATGTCTGCATATATACATATGTAAGTTGTAGATCTACATGTTCGTGTCTATACATGTGTTTGTCCACATGGTACCAAATTGGTTTATAAATAATATGTACTGATTAACTGGATAAGCATAAATGCTTTTGAAATCCGTGTGACTCCAGTTTTTAAATTTGTTGATAAAATAAATGTGTTTCCAGAATTTGATTTAAACATTTTTATCTAGATTTATCTTATGGCTAGCACAAACTTATACTGTCTCTGATGTTCTAAGGTCATAAAAATGTTGCTTTTTTGGTATATTCAATAATTGCTAAATTTGTTTATAAACTAAAAGGTGTAAGAGAACTGGCTGCTGTGTTTTCTCCAATGCCTTGCACATGCTCTGTTGTTAGCTTAGCTTGTCTCTGGTTTAAAGCCTCTGAATTCTGGGATATAAACAGAGGGTCATGATGAGGCCAAAGGACATAATGTGTCCATAGTGCATGGGCCACCAGCTGTAGGACAAAACCCAATACAGTCTCCACCTTATCTTAACCCTGCCTCCTGGCCATGCTGGGAGGGACAACATCCTTTAGACATTATCTTTGTGAACTCTTCCCTCTGTCTTGAGCTCCCCATGGCTGCCATGGATTCTACATGGGTACTTGGGATCCAGAATGGCTAGAGAAAAGGGACCTACATCCAATATCTCAAAGGCCTTAGCTAATATTGATTGATAAGGGTATAGCTTGGTATAAGTATATTAAACAAATGTGAGTGGGTTAAATGCTTATAAATGAAATCATCATAGCTTCAAAATTCTTTTCAGTTATTTAAAATCTTAAAGTCATATTGATACATTAGTTATTATATATAAATCTAAGTTTATATACATTGATGTTTTGTTTTTGTGCAATATGAAAAAGCTAAATATAATAGATATATTAAAAAAGTCTTCAGAAATTAGAAATGGTTTATATCTACAAATATTAATATAAAACAGTTCAAAATTGCTTGCTTCTTAGGTTTTTCACTGGAAATTAGGGTTACTAAGAGTAAGTTATAGTTAATATACATAATTCAAACTGCTAGGTATAAGAAGATTTTATATGTAGAATATTTAAAGAAGGTAGGATGTTAGAAAAGTAAAATGTGTTTTTGGTAAAGGTTGTAGAAGGCATGAAGATGTAAAATGTTTTTTTTTTTTTTAAATAAAATATTGTCTGGAAGGAATTTAAAGAGTATTACAAGTTAGAAAAATAAAGGAAAATGTTATAGACATGACTAAATTGATATCATTGAAAGGGTTTGCAAGAGCTTGTAAAAATTTTATAAATAATATTGTGTGGTCAAAACTATCTGAGATTAGATAGATTTGTTTATAAGTTTTTATTGAAATTAGCTGTAATATTAACAGTACACTTGTACAAAAAGTAAAATTTGGTTGGTTTCCTTCTTTTAAATAAGACTTTTGTGAAATATTAATAACAGATAATAAAAGATCTGTGTCCACCTCTTAAGTGAACTACAAAAAGTAAACAATAAATAGGAGATATTTCCCACAAAATTCATGGAGACCTGAGCGGATGAGTACCTCATCCCTGCTATGGAAAATTGCTGCTTCATGACTTTAACCTTTGCTAGAGACCTTTGGAACTACTTAGTACACCAAGTTTTTGGCTGAGAAATCACACATATCTATTCAGTGGGAATGTCCAGGGCTCAGAATGGGCCTTGGGTAATCTGCTCTGAAAAAATGAATTCCCCACATACTAGATCCTGAGGTTCCTGAATGCCACCTTATTTCAAGATAACTTTAGCACCTTGGGTGGGGTGGAATTCTAGTCCCTCTGTTCAAGTATCCCCTCATCCCCCCATGTATTTAATTCCCTCCAGCACCAACACGTTAGCAGTTAGCCCATTTTTTCTCTTATGCAGACGCCTAGTCGAGGGGCCTGCATCCTAGCCCCACACTTATCCTTATTGTTGGGCACCAGCTTTATCGTGAGAAGAAAAGTCTACAGGGAGGTATACCTCTGTGGGATGTCTAGGGATGAGGGGATGGAGCATCTAGCTTCCCTGACTTGGAGATGTCCAAGGCAAATGGCTACATTGGCAAGGGATGCCTTCCAATGGGCTCCAATCGTAGTTGACAGAGGGATGCCTACCCATCTACTCAAGCAGAGAGCATACGAGGAGAAGGATGCTTGCTCCTTGGTGATTGACTCTTCTTTTTTTCTTTTCTTTACTTTTTTTTTTTTTTTTTTTTTTGGCTCTCTTTTTCTCATACCCATAGGAGAAAAGATGGGCAATACTCCAGCAATCCTTGAACAGTCACCCTTGGGGAGGATATTAAAGAACTGGAGCTACTTTAAGCTAGATATTTGAAAAGGAAAAAGCTCATATTTTTCTACGATGTGGCTTGGTCCCAATATAAATTAGATGATGGAGAAGAATGGTCCCAAAATGGTTTTTTAAATTACAGCACCATCATACAGTTGGATCTCTTACATCGCAGGACTCATAAGTGGACTGAGGTCACATATGTCCAGAACTTTATTGCCTTATATCAGGACCAAAAACTAAAAGGAAATTATCTGATTTGCTATGTGGGAATCCAAGTGAAGCCTACCCCTTCCCTTAAAGACTGACATCCTTAATGAGCCCCTCCGAAATACTGGTGCTCAAACTTGAGAGAAGGTCCCTGGCAGGATTTGCTTAGAAACTGCAGGGCTCA
This sequence comes from Cynocephalus volans, assembly GCF_027409185.1. Lineage (NCBI taxonomy): Eukaryota > Metazoa > Chordata > Mammalia > Dermoptera > Cynocephalidae > Cynocephalus > Cynocephalus volans. Next base: position 96,383,243 of record NC_084478.1, read on the forward strand.
TTTAGAAATGTTGTTTGTGTAACATTCTGAGCTAAAAATGAAAAAGTATTACTTCAGTGACTGAAACAGTATCAACATACAGCCTGCAATGAAACTCAGTAGTTAAAACATAGCCTGATTGTTTGAAAGAGTAGCAACAACAGCCATATAAATGGAGACATATGAGAGCCTCTCCTCTCTATGTTCCTTCACCATGTTTCACCTCTTAGTATATTGAATCTCATGTGCTTTGCAGCCTTCCTCACTTTTTCTGTTGTATACTTCTTTGTATACCTCTTTCTCTTCTGTAACACTCTTTCTATGCTGTCTGTTAAAAGGTACTATTTGGGTATGAAAAATGACTCAATGCTGGATGAAAACTCCAGCATTTGGTATGTCTGGGAAAGCTCCGCATGCGTGGGTTTGAGTAACTACATTTGTGCCTTTTGATCTTTAAAAACCTGATGGCCAAAAAGGAATTTTTTTTTTCCTCTCTCTCTCTGAGTTTCTCTAAGCAGGCTTGGAAAACAGAAACTGTTACAATTGGCTACATCTCTGGACGAAATGTGTCTATCGGTGCATAGAGTTCTTCAAGTTTTAATGTAGAAGCCTCTTAAAGGAAGAGTCAGGCCACTTAAAACTGAAGAAACTTTAAAAAAAAAAGGAGGGGGAGGGAAGTGTGAAAGATTTAAAATCAGACCACAATGAAAAATGTTTTTAGAATTATCAGCATACATCTTTACCTGGGTTTACTAATCAGACAGGATTACATTTGTCTTTGCTAGAAGCTTTTAAGGTTAAAATTATGAGCCTAGCCTAAAACAAATAAATAATTCTGTATACAATTGTTAGGCAAATGAGGCCGATTTAGTGTTGATAAGAAAAGAAACAAGTGTGTAGGAGGAAAGGAGATATGAAGAAAGCTATGCATATAAAGATGTAGAGTGGTTAGGAAGGTTATAAAGAAAAGAAAATACTTTTGTGTGAGAAAGCATCTTGTGTAGTGAATTTTTGTCCTGGGGTAAAATGACTTGCTATTTAGGAAGTAGGAAGTATAGGACAAAAATAAAGTCTGAGTAAATCATAATAATGGTTTATAAAGAGTAAATTTATGAAAGAAATTAGAAAAATTGGCTAAAATTAAAAGCAAATTATGTATAAGTTTTTCTAAAAATTGGGCATTAACATCAAAAGTAGTCTGATGCAAGGCTAGGGTTTAGACTCATATTTGAACAAGGTATCCTGAAAGCACTGAACTGCACTTAATAGGACATTGTGATAGTTTATTTATTTTTTTAAAAATCTTTTATGTAACTGACCTGGGAAACATATTCCATATATTACCAAGACAATTTCTTGAGCTCTGTGCTTTTGAAATCTTTTGTTACTTTGGTTTTATTTTATAGTGTTTTATGATCCTATTTAATTAGGCATTTCAAACATTTGTCATTTGACAAATTTCTCAAAACCAAATTCTAAAAATTCAGTCTTTTTGACTTGAACTGACTTTGAAGTGTCCCAAGGGCCCTGGGACTTCTCAAAGGATATATACATATAAGAGAGGTATTGAAACCAATTGACTTATCTGATAGATTAAACTATATGGGAAGCATTGTCAAAATCAGAAATAATGTTTGACCTTTTTTGTGTTATACTGATATGTTATTAATATATGTTCAAAAATCATATAAGGTTCCTAGAAAACTGGTCTGTTTAGGTATAAATGCTAGCAGTCATAATTTTGGTAATTTGAAATTGTTGTATGCTACAGAAATAACCAAATATTCTTGTTGTGGTCATTTTAAGTCTTGTCTACAGTCAGTGAAAATGAGAGCGTTTAAGCACAGGTCTCAAATAACTTTAAGATCTATGGACAGAATAAAAGTTTTTTCAGAACTCTAATAAGAAACGTGATGAGTTCATGAAACTGCTAGTCAAGGTAAAGCAAAGCCAAAAAAAAAAAAAAAAGTTAGTTATTACATGAAGTTAAGTTAAATATAATATTTTGTAACTTTCACTTTGGGTTCTTTAATTAAAAGTTTTGTTTTCCAGATTTAAAGAAACTTCTTAAGCTCTCTATAACTTACAATCATCTGGTAAAACATAATTTATGAATAGAGATGGAAGCATTTGCTTTTTAACCTATTTGATTCCTCCAAAATTTGAAAACTTCTCATGAGTACCTTTATGATTTTTATGGCAATATGATTACTTGCATAAGTTCAATAAGAATTTGCTCTCTCTTTATAGCAAGATATAATTGGAAACATTGGTTATAAAATAGCATGTCTTTTCTAAGTTCCTGACACCACTTCATATTGTCTGTATTTGGCCTAACTGCTGTATCATCTTCCTCCCCCTGATGTGGGACATAAGCTCCTGGAAGTAAGCTTTCCCAGCTGCAAGGGATCAGTGTACATGGGAATGAGCCTTCCCAGAACCAAGGGATCAATACAAAGAAAAGTAAGAACTTTTTAATCAGAAATTGGTCATCAATACTTTCATAAAGAAATGTTTTGATCATAAAGGGGGAACTGATGTCTTATCTACACAAGCAGTTCTCTAAAAGTACTCACAGCCTTGAAGGTCGAGAGCTCTTGACTTGGATAAGACATCCTGTCCCTAAGAAGAAAGAATTGACATAAGTTCTTAAGATTGTCAATGTACCAATTAATGTATAGCTTTTTAACTCTAAGTATTGACAGCAGGAAAATTGTTAGACTAAGCAGGACTGAAGCCAAGTTGGGACCTAAAATCACATGGGCAGTAGGAAATTTTTTTTTAAAGGACACAGTTTCTTTTTTTTTTCCCCCTTGGCACGCATTTCTCTGAGTTCCCTCTTTCCCATAGGAACATGGCATCATTTACATGAATGTAAAGTTGTTTTCCAGCCAGCCTGAGGTTGCAGAGTTGCAGACCATGGGAAGCCAAGGAAGACATCAATAAAGCTATGCTTATTCCATGCCTCCAGCAGAACCTTGAGGGGGCAACAAGGATGGGAGCAAGGACCAAACAGAGTCCTGGTGAGACTTTGTACCAGAGTCGAGTGGTTCTGGTTCAGTCTCTGAGGTGGCATAAGCTCTTCCATTCTGAATACTCACAGAGTAACTGCCATAAAAAAAAAAAAAATTCTGTTCCTAGCCCTCACCCAAGCCCTAGAAAGGCCCAGCCAACCCGAACAGCCCTAGCCTCGTTTTAGTGGGCGAGTGAATGGCCCGGATTCCTCTTTCCCTCCAGTCCCCTTTGGAAGGAGATGGGGGAAGAGAGCTGTGAAGAGAGGTGAGCACACTGCCGGCCCCAACCAGCCCGGTTAAAGGACACTCAGAGGCGGCAGGGGTTCTGTTGAGCAGTTCCATTTATTATCACAAAAGCACTTGCTTTTAAAGGCAAATGGGGAAGGGAGGCTTTTTACATAATCCTATCAGCTTAAAGGTCAAGAGCATGCATCCTGTCTCAATGCCTAGATATTGCAACCATGCAGTGTTCACGAGCACGGAAGAATGTATTTGGCCAATAAGGGCTAAGGCAAGGTTCCCGCAGACACTCCCACCCTACTTCCTCCTGGCACCATTAATACGCCCTTGTGGGCCCATAATGGCGCCGCTTGTAATGTCACTTAAGGTGGTGTTAGTTTTTAAGGCCTGACACCTGACCAGGAGCCAAAGTGAGCACTGTACCATGTGCCACCATGGGCCCAGACCCAAGCCCCAGAAAGGCCCAGCCACTGCCCAAGGATGAGCTAAGTTGGTCTACCACAGCCACCACCACACCTACTGCCACCACAAGGATGACTAACCACCACAGTAGCAGCCAGGGCCGCTGCGCAGGCAGTCCAATGCACCCTTGACTGCACTGATAAAAGAAGAGTCACCAGCAGAGCCTACAAATAGAGGAGGAAGGCTTTCTCCTCACAGCCCACTCCAGAGTAATAGAAGAAACAAGTACCCTACCAGATGATCAAACAACAATGAAAAACCACTAGAACTACAGATAGACAAGAAAATAGGACACCATTGAAGGAATACAGCAATTCTCAAGTACCAGACACCATAGAGCAGGAAAATCTTGAAATTTCTGAAAAGGAATTCTGAACAACGATCTTAAGAAAACTTGAAGAGATAAGAGAAGACTCAGTTAGAGAACACAATGAAACAAGAAAAAATATTCGGGATATGTAGGAGGAAACTTACAAAGAGATTAATACCTTAAAAAAGAATGTAGCAGAACTCCTAGAAGTGAAGGACTGACACAATGAAATAAAAAAACACAACACAGAGAGCTTGAGAAGCAGGCTAGAACAAGCAGAAAAAAAAATTCAGATCTCAAAGATGGTCTTTTTGAAATAACCCAGGCAGACCAAAAAAAAATGGAAAAAAAGATTTTTTTAAAAAATGAAGAAAATCTAAGATAGCTAGCAGACAAACTTAAGTGCACAAACATCTGAACCATGGGTATTCCAGAAGGGGAAGAGAAAGGAAAAGGCATGGAAAACCTATTCAAGGAAATAATAACAGAGAACATCCAAGGTATAGGGAGAGACACCAACCTTCAGATCCAGGAAGCCCAAAGATACCCAAACACATTCAGTCCAAAAAAATCTTCTCCAAGACATGTGATAGTCAAACTGGTAAAGCTCAAAGACAAAGAAAGAATTCTTAAAGCAGCAAGAGAAAAGTGTCAAATCACCTGTAAGGGAGCCTCCGTCAGAGTAATAGCAGACTTCCCAACTGAAACCTTACAGGCCAGAAAAAAAATGGATGATGTATTCAAAATACTAAAAGAAAAAAACTGCCAACCAGGAATACTATACCCAGCAAGGTTATCCTTCAGAAATGAGGGAGAAATAGTGTATTTCCCAGACAAACAAAAATTATAGGAGTCCACCACCACACTACCAGCACTACAAGAAATTCTCAAAGGGGTCCTGCATCCAAAATCTGAAAAACAATAATCAAGATCACAGATACACAAGAAAGAGCAAAACCAGCCATTAAAACCAAAATGCAAAAAAAGGTAAATCATGCCACTTCAAAAATCCAATCAACATTGAAGATAAAAAATAAAAGGAAAAGGAAGGAACAAAAGATATTTAAAACATCAAAACAAAAAACAATAAAATGGCAGGAGTAAAGCAACGCCTGACAATAACAATCCTAAATGGAAACTGATTAAACTCCCCATTCAAAAGACAGAGAGTAACTGATTGGATTAAAAAGCCAGACTCAACTATATGCTGTCTTCAAGAGACTCACCTACCTGTAAAGATGCACACAAACTAACAGCGAAGAGATGGAAAAAAATATATGACGCAAATAAAAACTAAAAATGAGCAGGACTAGCTATTTTTTTATCAGATAAAATAGACTTTAAACCGTAAAAAAAAACAAAGAAGGCCTATATAATGATAAGGGGATCTATCCAGTTAGAAGAAGGCCTATATAATGATAAAGGGACCTATCCCATTATATAATGATAAAGGGATCTATTCAGATATAAGACTTAACAATCATAAATATATATGCACCCAACACTGGAGCACCCAGATATGTAAAACAAACACTCTTAGACATAAAGAAACAGTTTATCCCTAATGTAATACTAGTGGGTGGCCTGAACACCCCCTCTCATCATTGGATAGATCTTCCAGGCAAATCAACAAAGAAACACAGGATTTAAACTACAGTTTAGACCAACTGGACCTGGCATATATGTATACAACATTTCAACCAACAAGTAAAGAATACATATTCTCCTCATCAGCACATGGAATATCCTCAAAAACAGACCACATATTAAGTCACAAATCAAGTCTCAGCAAATTTTAAAAAATCAGAATCACCTCAAGTATCTTTTCAGAACAAAATGGATTAAAAGTAGAAATCAATAACAAGCAAAACTCTGGAAACTTACAAGTGCATGGAAACTAAACAATAGGCTCATGAATGACCTTTGGGTCCAAGAGAAATTAAACAGGAAATCAAAAAATTTCTTGAAAATAACAAAAATAAAGATTCATTGTACCAAAACCTGCTGGATACTGCAAAAGCAGTACTAAGAGGGAAGTTTATTGCAATAAATGCTTACATCAAAAGAATAGAAAAGCTTCAAAGAAACAAATTAACACTACACCTCAAAGAACTAGAAAAACAAGAACAATCCAATCCTAAAAGTAGTAGCTGGAAAGAAACAATTAAGATTAGGTCAGAACTAGATAAAATAGAGAACCAAAAAGTAATACAAAAGATCAATGAAACAAAAAGTTGTTTATTTTTGAGAAGATAAATAAAATAGATAGCCATTAACTAGACTAACAAAAAAAAAAGAAGACAGAAGACCCAAATAACAAAAATCAAAAATGAAAAGGGAGAGATTACAACTGATACCAGAGAAATATGAACAATCATTAAAGATTATCACAAACAACTATACACCAACAAATATGAAAACCTGGAGGAAATGGATAAAATTCTGGATGCATATAAACTTCCAAGACTGAACCAAGAAGAAATAGAAAACCTGAACAGACCAATAGCAAGCAACGAGTTTGAAGCAGTCATCAGCATCCTCCCAACAAAGAAAAGCAAGGACCAGATGGCTTTACACCTGAATTCCATTAAACATTTAAGAGGAATTAATACCAATTCTCTTCAAGCTCACCAAAAAATTGAAACAGAACACATTCTCCCAAAATCATTCTATGAGTCCAGCATCACCCTGATACACAAAACAGACAAATATACAACAACAAAAAAGAAAATCAGAGGCCAATATCTTTGAAGAACATACATGCAAAAATTCTCAACAAAATATTAGCAATCAGAATACAGCAACACAGCCAAAAATTTATACACCATGATCAAGTACTATCATCTCAATTCTGTACTTAGAGCAATGGAGACTTCTTTGTGATTTTGTCAAATTTTTTTTTTTTAAAAAGGACTTTACCAGATGGAAGCCATTTCCTCCAGTCAAAAAACCCTTAATAGCTTTTTAAATGGATGTAAAAAATAAAGTATGAATTTTAGTGGAAGCTGTTTCACATTTGTTTACAGATAAATACAATATTTGACTGACAATTTCTGTTTCCCCATGCACATAAAAAATATCTTGCTGTAATTGTCATGACAAGAGGCATGAATGTTGTTTTAATCTGTTTTGTGTTGCTATAACAAAAATACCTGAGACTGGGTAATTTATAAGGAAAAGAGGTTTATTTGGCTTATGATTCTGGGACAGCTGCATCTGGCATGGGCCTCAGACTGCTTCTACTCATGGCAGGCGGCTGGCAGGTACAAGCAGATCACATGGCAACAGGACAAGAGAAACGAAGCAAGAGAGAGAGAGAGAGAAGGTGCCAGGGTCTTTTTAAGCAAGGAGCTCTTGTGGGAACTAATAGAGCAAGAACTCACTCATTAATCCCCCCTCCCCCAGGGAGAACATTAATCCATTCATAAGGGATCTGCCCCCATGGCTCAATCAGTTTCCAACACTGCCACATTGGAGATCAAATTTCCACATGAGTTTTGGAGGGGACAACACATCCAAACTCCATCAGATGTTAAAGATGTCAAGCCTACAAGTGTTACTAAAGACAAAATATATTAATGAAAGATATATGGGTGGTCATGATCATGAATTAAATGAATGTATAATGAATAAAAATATATCTCAAAATCCCCCACTTAGATTCTGAACATAAAACTTGACTTTCACTTAAATAACAAAGATGATCAAAACAGACCCATCTTCCAGAAATCAGAATGAGGACAATTTAAAGTAAAGGAAAATGCACAAATTCATGTGTGTCTTAGTTCATTTGTGCTGCTATGACAAAATAGCTGAGACTGGGTAATTTATATAGAGCAAAATTTTTTTTCTTGTAGTTCTGGAGACCAAGAAGTCTAAAATCAAGGTGCTTATAGGTTCAGTTGTCTGGTAAAGGCTGTTTTTGCTTCCAGGGAAAGTAAAAGAGCAAGCTAGTCAAATGCTGTGTGAAGCCTTTTTCATAAGGGCCTTAATCCCATTCATGAGGGAGCAGTCCTCCTGGCCTAATCACCTCTTAAAGGACCCTCCTCTTAATCCTATCATATTTGTAACACTTAAATTTTGGGAGGGGGCATAAACATTCAACCCATAGTATTCTGCCCCTGGCCCCCAAAATTCATGTCCTTCTCGCATGCAAAATACACTCATTTCATCCTAATAGACCCCAAAGTTTACCTCATTCCAATATCAACTTTAAAGTCTAAGTCTAAAGTCTCATCTACACATTATATTGGTAAGACTCAAGGTATGACTTATCCTGAAGCAAATTCTTCTCCAGCTGTGATCCGGTGAAATCAAACAAGTTATCGCTTCCAAAATACAATGTGAGACAGGCACAGGACAGACATTTCATTCCAAAAGGGAGAAAGAAGAAAGGAGTAACAGGTCTCAGGTAAGCCAGAAACCAAACAAAACAAACAATGGTAAATATTGAGGTTTGAGAATAATCTTTGAAACCATGTTTCACCTTCCTGACATACTGGAGTTGGGGTTGGGTCCTCAGGGCTCCAGGAGATCCCACCCCATGGCTTTGCTTAGTGCAGCCTATGACACTGCTCTCATAGGTAGAGTCAAGTGCCTGCTGCTCTCTTAGGCTGGTATTGCATGCTGGTAGCTCTACAGGTCTGGAATCTTAATAGTGGCCCTGCCCCCACAGCTCCAGTAAGCATTACCCTAGTGGAGACCCTTGGTAATGGCTCCATCCCTGAAGCAGGTTTTTGCCTGGTCTACGAGGCTCTCTGAGTCATCCTTTAAAATCTAGGTCGAAAAAGTCATGCCTCCACGGCTCTTGAATTCTGCAGCACCTGCAGAATTAGCACCTTATGGATGCCACAAAAGCTCACCGCAGCTTGAGCCATGTGTGGACCTGCTTGAGCCACAACTAGGGAAGCCAAAGAATGCTATGCTGGAATGCAGGGAGCAGAGACCCAAGGCAGCTCTGGGCATCAAGGGGGCTGCTTTGCTATATATGAAACCCTGAAGCAGGTCATCTACAAATTGTTTAGTACCAGGTTCATCATGAACATGTGTTGCCTGATGGGCAACAAGGTAGACCCTATTCAAGACCAAGACACCAGCAGGTTCTATTGTGTGGTAAGTGCTGCTCTCTGCTTCCAAAAAAGATGAAAGGGCAAGCTAGACAAATACTATGTGAAGGCTTTTTCGTAAAGGTCTTAATCCCATTCATGAGGGAGAAGTCCTCATGATCTAATCAACTCTTAAAGGTCCCACTTTTTAATACTATCACATTGGCAACACCTGAATTTTGAAGAGGACACATTCAAACCATAGCAATTTGTATATCACTACCTCTCCCTGTGGAGATGCCAGGAATTTCTCACCATGTCAGCCAATATGGGAAAAGCCAGCAGACAGACAGCCACATCACAGTCAAGGAGCTGTTTGAGACTAGGGTTTATTTGCCAAACCTGGTAAGCCTACTTGGGACAAAAATAGTGAAGGAACACTTCTAAATGGATCAAATTCAAATGTCCACACACATGATACAATATTTGGAGGAGAAAGACTACTTATCATACACTGACAAGACTGCTCAGTGGAAAGTTTTGCTTATTTAAATGTCCTTACTTAGCATAGTTGTGGTGCTAATATATTTATCTAGCAACATCTCAGGGAAGGTGTACCATGGGAAATATTTTTTCTGAGCCATGTACCCACAGATATAAAATATAAAAGATCTATCATCTGTGTATAATCTCAACCAAACTTTCATTTAGTGACAAACATCTTTAGAAAATGATAAATCCTTCTCAGCACTGTTTTCAATGTTAAATTTCTTTTAATTAGAAAAAAAGTATGTATAAATTTGTAGGTATTGACAGTAAATCAGAAAACTTTAAGGAGATAAAATACAATATTTTGGGGATCCTTTGATAAATATAGAGAGGTCTTATCTACACACTTTTAAATGAGTCACGCTGCAAGTTCAATTTATTTTGCAGATTAAAATCCTTGCTATTCATAAAAGAAGAATAACTGCCTAGACTAGACAAATGGTGTTTTTCTTTCACTCATACTAATGTATTGCGGTCTTTTGTCCACCTGTCTCAGTGTCAGATAAGCTGATGCTATAAAAAAAAAATATATATATATATATATATATATAAGCTTTACAAGATTTACTTTTGAATGGGGTTTGCTGAAGAGTTGTTAGTTCTTTTGTAAAGCTAGCCAGTATGTGTTGTTGCATATGATATCAGCTATTCACCTGATAAGTAGTTTTGTAGGTGGCTTCAGAGCTTCCCTAGAGATCTATGAATATTATACAGTCTCGCTCTTATGAGACTGTGACATAAATGTAATTAAAATGTACATGTAACTAATATTACCAAGGTATCTTACCCTTTTTTTTTACTGTTTACTTGGAAATTCAGAAGCTGAAAGTAAGATTAACAAGAACATGGGAATTTATGGGTTCTAACTTCTCAGCTTATCTTTATATGTAAGAACATAATTAAAATAGTTTTATACTTTTAAAAATATTTTACTCTGGGCTGGCTGGTGAGCTCAGTTGGTTAGAGTGTAGGGTTTGGTAACTGTACAAGCCAGCCACCAAAAAAAAAAATAAAATAATAAAATAAAATAAATATATATATATATATAAAATTTACTCATTTTTATAAACATATGCTATGTGTCTACATACTCTGCTTTGTTCTATAGTGCCTGGCTACCAGCATGTCTTTAATTTTAGGGAAAGCAGTGCAGAATTTTGTTTGAAAGTATATGTAATAAAATATATAACTTAAGCTTGGGTAGGAGAAACTAAAGTCTTCAAAGATCAGATTTTACTGCTTTCTGACTTTAATTGTAATCTTTTAACAGAAAATGACAAAGAATGTAATAAAACTTGATAATAGTTTATTTGAATTTGTAACATCAATATAAGTTAAACTTATACTTGTATTTCTAAAATAGGCATTTAATTGTTTAGTTCTGTATTATATGTAATAATTTCTCATTAGTCAGGAAATAATCATTCATCAGTAATATGACAAAGTAAGAATTTTGTACTGTCATCTTCCCACAGAAGCATTGATTTTGACAATCACACATGAATGAGAGTCATTTTGAGGGAGTCCAAAGGAAAAGTTGCAGCACACCATTGACGCAAAATAAAAAATCCGAGAATAGATGCACTGAAGAGGGTAAGAAGAACAGTTCTACTTTACCCACGTCATCACTCCTGGAAGGTGGCATAGCTCATTGCTAACAGAGCTCATTGCTAAGCCCACAATTTCTCCCACAGAGGAAAATGAGAGCAGTAAGTGAGTGCCTGGCTTTTTAGACATTTGGAATGCAACCCAAGAGGCCCACTTCTTTCTTGCCTCACCCAGAATACTGAGGTGATCAGCATGACTGTGTGGTTGGGAGAGGCTGGGAACAGAGAAGAGAGGCGGGAACTCACAGTTTACCAGGGCTCAGAACTCGACAAAGGATCATGAAGTCAACTAACTGCTTCCCAGACTCCAACAGGAAGCCTACCCACAAGCCACATAGCAGGCCTCCCCTGAACCACCCCCCCACAACTGGGTCCATGGGCACCTCAGTGCTCCAAACAGCTCATACCCTACCGTCCTGTGGCCAGCTCACCATGTGCACCCCCATGGGTAGGTGTTTTTTGTTTCTTTTTCTACTCTACTTTTAAAATATATGCACAAACTGACCACTCTCACCCACGGCACTGCTACCACTCTGGTCTGAGTCACTGCCATCTCTTACCAGGATTACTGCAATAGTCTTCTAATAGATTCTTGTTTCTTTCTTTTCTGCAAAAGACTAGTCTCAACAGAACAGCCACAGTGTAAAACAAAATACAGATTGTAATGAGTTAGTTAGAAAACAGGAGATGATATATACACTTTAAATGGAAAAAATGCCTACGGTAATAGGTAGAGTAGACTACAGATTCTCTAAATATGTAGCTTAGGGATTCATAAATAGGAACAAACTTATGATAATACTAGTGCTCTTTAAATCATGGGAAGCTTAAAAAGAGAGACTATGATACTCTAGTTACAAATATATGATTGAAAATGGAAACACTCATTCAGGAAATATAGAAAATAAAAAGTTTTGTCCAAAATAACCATACTTTAATTGCTATGTAGTGACAACTGCAGATGTAACTGGAGTTTTGTTTTGTTTTGTTTTTTGGAAATTTCCCCAAGTGAAAGGATAAAACTGTATATTGGATCATTTGCTCTGGGATAAACCAGCCACCACGTCTAAAGGACACTGAAACCACCTACATAGAGACCCACGTGGAGAGGAACTGAGGCCTCCCGCCAAAGGCCAGCACCAACTTGCCAGGCACAAAAGTGAGCCACCTGCAAACAGATCCTTTTGACCCAGTCTAGCCCTCAGATAACTGCAGCCCCAGCCAACATCCTGCAACCTCAAGAGAGACCCCAAGCCAGATAATTCCAGACCAGGAAGAAGTGTGAAAGATAACAATAATATCTGCCTTCTGTTGTAGACTTAGGCAACCTACTTTAGTTTCATATGAGTAAGGTTACTTGTTTTCATCTGCATTAAGGAAAAAATATCTCCTTTTAAAAACTCTTTCTCTGTCCATGAAATGAAAGTTATTCAGCACTAGCTCATGAAACAGTAAGAAAACAACTTTAATATTCCATCTCTTCAACTAAGGTTTCATTCTGTCCTCCCCCATACCACCACTTTTTTGCCTTCAGGTGTTGGGCTTTTCTCTTAAGCTTATAAATTTTGTGTTTAGAAATAAACAAGGGAAACAGAAAAGAGTTGAACTATTTGCTTTTTTTTTGGCGGCTGGCTGATATGGGGATCCGAACCCATGACTTTGGTGTTAGAAGGCTGTGCTCTAACCAACTGAGCGACCAGCCAGCCTTAATTCCTATTTTTAATCTTCCTTTGATAGCCTATTGAATAATTTCCCTGAGAACTAGATAAAGTTAAGACATATTCATATTATATTTGATTGTTTATAATTGGCTCCCCCTTTAATGCTGCATAAAGTGGCTTAAACCTGGAACGTTTCTATAATCTGAAATTAGGGGGTCTTAATCAGTAAAAATATGTACAAAAAATTTACATATTGAAAGAACCTAATTAATATATTTATATGAAGATCATAAAAATCTGGGCTGGCTGGTTAGCTCAGTTCATTAGAGTGTGGGGTTATAACACAAAGGTCAAAGGTTCAGATCCCCGTACTGGTCAGCTGCCAAAAAATAAAATAAAATTAAATTAAATTAAAGAAATCTATTAATCTATTAGAAATGTACTATTTAATTTTACAGTGAATATAGAGAAAAAGATCTGTTTCAATCAGAATTCTAAATATGAGTCACTTCAAATAGACATCTTTGCCTTTCTGTATATATTTTTTTAACTGTAATAACACAAGAATCTTTTGGTGGATTAATCTATTCTATCACAATCTTTTTTTTATAATTTTAAAAATTTTATTATACTTTTTAAAAAATTTTATTTTATTTTGTCAATATACAATATGGTTGATTATTGTGTCCCATTACCAAAACCTCCCTCCCTCCTCCCTCAGCCCCTCCCTCCCAACAATGTCCTTTCTGTTTGCTTGTCATATCAACTTCAAGGAATTGTAATTGGTGTGTCTTCTTCCCTTACCCCCAGGTTATTTGTGTATTTATTTATTTATTTTTAGCTCCCACAAATAAGTGAGAACATGTGATATTTCTCTTTCTGTGCATGACTTGTTTCACTTAATATAATTCTCTCTAGGTCCATCCATGTCATTGCAAATGGCAGTATTTTATTCTTTTTTATAGCAGAGTAGTATTCCATTGTGTAGATGTACCACAATTTCCATATCCACTCATCTGATGATGGGCATTTGGGCTGGCTTCAACTCTTAGCTATTGTAAAGAGTGCTGCGATGAACACTGGCAAACAGGTATACCTTCGACTTGATGATTTCCATTCCTCTGGGTATATTCCCAGCAGTGAGATAGCTGGGTCGTATGTTAGATCTATCTGCAGTGGTTTGAGAAACCTCCATACCATTTTCCATAGAAGCTTCACCATTTTGCAGTTCCACCAACAATGTATGAGAGTTCCTTTTTCTCCACAACCTCGCCAGCATTTATCATTCACAGTCTTTTGGATATTAGCCATCCTAAATGGGGTGAGATGGTATTTCAGTGTGGTTTTGATTTGCATTTCCCGAATGCTGAGTGATGCTGAGCATTTTATCATGTGTCTGTTGGCCATTTGTATATCTTCCTTTGAGAAATGCCTATTTAGCTCTTTGCCCATTTTTTAATTGGGTTACTTGTTTTTTTGTTGTAAAGTTGTTTGAGTTCCTTGTATATTCTGGGTATTAATCCTTTGTCAGATGTATATTTTGCAAATATTTTCTCCCACTCTGTTGGTTGTCTATTAACTCTGTGAATTGTTTCTTTTGCTGTGCAGAAGTTCTTTTAGTTTGATATAATCCCATTTGTTTTTTTTTCCTTTGGTTGCCCGTGCTTTAGGGGTGATATTCATGAAGTTTGTGCCCAGTCCTACTTCCAGAAGTGTTTCTCCTATGTTTTCTATAAGAAGTATTATTGTTTCAGGGTATATATTTAATTATTTAATCCATTTTGAGTTGACTTTAGTATATGGTGAGAGGTTCAGGTCTAGTTTCATTCTCCTGCATATGGGTATCCAGTTATCCCAGCACCATTTGTTGAAGAGGCAGTCTCTTCCCCAGTGTATGGACTTGGTGCCTTTGTCAAAGATCAGATGGCTATAAGTGTGTGGGTTGATTTCTGAATTCTCTGTTCTATTCCATTGATCAGTGTGTCTGTTTTTATGCCAGTACCATGCTGTTTTGGTTATTATAGCTTTGTAGTATAAAGTCAGGCAGTGTTATGCTTCCAGCTTTATTTTTTTTGCTCAGAATTGCTTTGGCCATGTGTTGTCTTTTGTTATTCCACATAAATATCTGGATAGATTTTTCCATTTCTGAGAAAAATGTCACTGGAATTTTCATGGGGATTGTATTGAATTTGTTTAACACTTTAGGTAGTATGGACGTTTTCACAGTGTTGATTCTTCCAATCCAAGAGCATGGATCTTTCCATCTTCTTGTGTCCTCTTTAATTTCTCTCAGCAGTGGTTTTCAGTTGTCATTATAGAGATTTTTCACATCCTTGGTTAACTCAATTCCTAAGTATTTTATTTTTTCGGTAGCTATTGTAAATGGGCAAGCTTTCTTGATTTCTCTTTCTGCATGTTCACTATTGGAGAATAGAAGTGCTACTGATTTTTGGTGGGGGCGCACCTGGGGTCCTCCCACATTCCCAGAAGGAGAAGGAGCCGACAGGATTACCCCCGGTGTTGGGGCTGAGGGACCTCAGGGAAAAGTGAGCCTGCTGCCCGCCAACCCAACCCCATAAAAGAGACACTCAGACGTGGCAGGGGTTCTGTCAGGGCAGTTCCACTTTATTGCCATTACACTGCAATTTATATAAGCAAGCAAGTAGGGGCTTTCCATGAACTAATCCATCAATTAAAGGATCATGCAGGCATGCATTTTGTACTAACATGCTGAGCATAGTGATCACGCAGGGTTCAAGAGTGCAGAAGTACTGGAGGACCAGTGAAAACCTTTTGGAGCTATCTTGGGTTACGCCTCCCCTACTTCCCCTAGGCACCATCTTCATCCTCCACCCATAGGCACCATATGGCTCACAGATAATGTTTGCTCCTAAAAATGGGCCCAACAATTTTTGTGTGTTGATTTTGTATCCTGCAACTTTGCTGAAATCATTTATCAACTCCAAGAGTTTTTTTGTAGAGGCTTTAATCTGTTCGATATATAGGATCATGTTATTTGCAAACAGGGACAGCTTGAATTCATCTTTTGCAATCTGGATGCTCTTTATTTCCTTCTCTTCTCTAAATGCTCTGGCTAGTGCTTCCAACACTATGTTGAATAGGAGTGGTGAGAGTGGGCATTCTTGTCTACTTCCTGTTCTTACAGGAAAAGCTTTCAGCTTTTCCCCATTCAAGATGATATTGGCAGTGGGTTTATCATATATGGCTTTAATTATGTTGAGATAGTTTCCATCTATACCTTGCTTAAACAGAGTTCTTATCATGAATGATAAGAAGTTGAATTTTATCAAATGCATTTTCAGCATCTATACAGATGATCATATGGTCCTTGTGTTTGATTTTATTGATATGGTGTATCACATTTATTGATTTGTGTAGGTTGAACCAACCTTGCATCCCTGGGATGAATCCCACTTGATCATGGTGTGTGATTTTGCATATGTGTTGCTGTATTCTGTTAACTAGAATTTTATTGAACATTTTTGAATCTATATTCATCAAGAATATTGGCCTGCAGTTTTCTTTTTTAGTTGTATCTTTGTCTGGTTTTGGTATCAGTGTGATGTTTGCTTAATAGAATGAGTTTGGGAGAATTGTCTCTGTTTCAACCTTCTGGAATACTTTGTAGACAGTTGGTGTCAATTCCTCTTTGAATGTTCAGTAGAATTCTGCTGTGAATAGATCTGGTCCTGGGGTTTTCTTTGTTGAGGGCCTTCTGATAATAGCTTCAATCTCTTTTATTGTTATTGGCCTGTTCATATTTTCTACATCTTCTTGGATCAGTTTTGATACCTTGTGTGTGTCCAGAAATTTATCCATTTCCTTCAGATTTTCAAATATGTTGGCATATAGCTGTCTATAGTAGTCTCAAATGATTCCTTGTATTTCAGAGGTATCAGTTGTAATATCACCTTCTTCATTTCTAATGTTTGTTATTTGGGTCTTCTCCCTTCTTTTTTTAGTTAGCCATGCTAACGGTTTGTCAATTTTATTTATCTTTTCAAAAAACCAACTTTTTGATTCATTGATCTTTTGTATCATATTTGGGTTTCAATTTCATTAAGTTCTGCTTTGATCTTAATGATTTCTTTCCATCTGCTAACTTTGGGTTTGGATTATTCTTATTTTCCTAGTTCTTTAAGGTGAAGTATTAGGTTGTTCTCTTGCCATCTTTCCATTCTCCCAAAGTATGCATTTACTGTGATAAATTTCCCCCTTAGTACTGCTTTTGCAGCATGCCACAGGTTTTGGTATGATGTATCATTGTTTTCATTACTTTCAAGAATTTTTTGATTTCCTGTCTGATTTCTTCTTGGACCCATATATCATTAAGTAGAATGCTATTTAATTTCCTTGTGTTTGTAGTTCCCAGAATTTCATTTGTTATTGATTTCTAATTTTAATCCATTGTGGTCTGAAAAAATACATGGGATAATTCCAATTTTTTGAATTTGTTGAGACTTGATTTGTGACCTAACATGTGATCTATCCTGGAGAATGATACATGTGCTGATGAGAAGAATGAATATTCTGAGGTTGTTGGATGGAATGTTTTGCAGATATCTGCCAAGTCCAATTTGTCTAGAGTGTTGTTTAGATCTTGTATGTCAGGCCTTAAAAACTAACGCCACCTTAAGTGACATTACAAGCGGCGCCATTATGGGCCCACAAAGGTGTATTAACGTGGCAGCTGAAGACGGTGCCGGGAGGAAGTAGGGTGGGAGTGTCTGCGGAAACCTTGCCTTAGCCCTTATTGGCCAAATACGTGCTTCCATACTCGTGAACACTGCATGATTGTAATAGCTAGGCATTGAGACAGGATGCATGCTCTTGTAACATTTAAGCTGATTGGAGGATGTAAAAACCTCCCTTCCCCATTTGCCTTTAAAAGCAAGTGCTTGTGTGATAATAAATGGAACTGCTCGACAGAACCCCCGCCATGTCTGAGTGTCCTTTAACAGGCTGGTTGGGGTGGCAGCTGTGCTCACCTCTCTTCACGGCTCTCTTCCCCCATCTCCTTCCAAAGGGGACAGGAGGGAAAGAGGAATCCGGGCCATTCGCTCGCCCACCAAAAGGAACGAGGCTAGGGCTGTTCAGGTCGGCTGGCAGCGGACCCGACACTTGTGTTTCTCTGCTGATACTTTGCCTAGATGATCTGTCCAATATTGATAGTGGGGTGTTCAGGTCCCCTGCTATCATGGTAGTAGTGTCTATTTCCTTCTCTAGGTCTAATATAATTTGCTTTATCAATCTGGCTGCTCCAACATTGGGAGTGTGTATATTTATGATTGTTATGTCTTCTTGATGGATCAATCCTTTTATCATTATGTAGTGGCCCTCATTATCTCTTTTTATTGTTTTTAGTTTAAAATCTATTTTATCTGATATAAGAATAGTTTCTCCAGGTCGTTTTTCATTTCTGTTTGCATGGTAAATCTTTTTCCATCCTTTCACTCTTAGTCTATGTGAGTCTTTATAGGTGAGGTGGGTCTCTTGAAGGCAGCATATAGTGGGTCCTCCTTTTTAATACAGTCAGCTAGTCTGTGTCTTTTGATTGGGGACTTTAATCCTTTTACATTAAGAGTTTTTATTGAACAGTGTTGATTTAATCATAGCATTTTATTGATTTTTGTTTGGATGTCTTAAGTGTCTTTTGTTCCTTTCTTTCTGATTTACTGTTTGTCTTGTGTAGTTGTTGCTTCCTTGGGTTGTAGATAAACTTTTTGTTTTTCTCTTCATTGTTGGCATTTTTAGTTTACTAGTGAGGTTTGATTTTTCTTGAGTTTTTATGGTAGTGGTAGTTATTTTTCAGGTACCTAACCCAGTACTCTATTGAGAATTTCCTGTAAGGGTGGTTGTGTGGTAGTGAATTCCTGCAGTTTTTGTTTGTCTGAGAAATATACTATTTGCCCTTCGTTTTGGAAGCATAGCCTTGCGGGGTAGAGTATTCTTGGCTGGTAATCTCTGTCTTTTAGTATATTGAATATATCATCCCATTCCTTTCTGGGTTTTAGGGTTTGTGATGAAAGTCTGATGTTATTCTGATTGGGGCTCCCGTATAGGTGATTTGATGCTTCTCTCTTGCAGCTTTTAGATTCTCACTTTGTCTTTGAGTTTTGCCAATTTGACAATAACATGTCTTGGAGAAGACCTTTTGGGTTGAATACAGTTTGGGATCTTTGAGCTTCCTGAAGATCTGTGTCTTTTCATATACCTGGGAAGTTTTCTGCCACTATTTTGTTGAATATGTTTTCAATGCAATCTCCTTTTTCCTCCCATTCTGGAATACCCATGACTTGGATATTTGAGCACTTAAGGTTGTCTGATATCTCTCTTAGATTTTCTTCAATGTTTTAAATTCTTTTTTCTTTTTTCTTTTTTTTTTTGTCTGCCTGTGTTATTTCAAACAGCCCATCTTCAAGGTCAGAATGATAGCTGGTCTGTAAATTAAGCTGCTCCAAGCACAACCTGGCCCTATTTGTGAATCTCTTTCTAAAATTTTCTTTCTCCAATATTTTTGCTTAGGAGAAGTTATCCAGTTGATTAGATTACAATATTCTTATGCAATGTTTCCACAATCATAAAAAGTGTCCTAAACTTGCACTTTAGTGTGTCTTTGAAACATTACTTCTTCACATCTTAGTTATAGCTGTAATTAAAAAGCCATATTAAGAAGAATTGTAGACTCTTTCTCCTGAAAATTAGAAAAAAATATCAATCTAACTCTATGAAGCAGGTGATAGCATTTTTTCCCCCCATTAACCTAGTGGTTACCATGATCTCTAAATGTGGCAAAGAACAAAATATTGTCAAAAAATATTAAATTTTCTTAGCTAACCTAGCTTGTAAAAAATGTGTTATATCTATACAATGGAATACTCCACAACAGTAAGAGAAATGACTACTGAAACAGTTGATAACATGGATAAATCTCAAATGCATTGTGCTACACTG
This sequence comes from Cynocephalus volans, assembly GCF_027409185.1. Lineage (NCBI taxonomy): Eukaryota > Metazoa > Chordata > Mammalia > Dermoptera > Cynocephalidae > Cynocephalus > Cynocephalus volans. The sequence goes on from NC_084478.1 coordinate 96,403,085, forward strand.
AGGAAGCTAGATGCAAAAGGCTACACACTGTAGCATTTCAGTTGCAAGAAATTCTAGAAAGGGCAGAACTACAGTGATAGAAAGCACATCAGTGGTTGCATTTGGAGGAGGGGCCTATGCAAAAGAGCACATGGGAACTTTTGGGGATGACAGAAATGTTCTATATATTATTATTGTGGTGGCAATTTCATGACCATTTGTCAAAATTCATTGAATTATATACCTAATATTATTTTTCTGTATGTAAATTATACTTTAATTGAACTAATTTTTAAAAATATGTCTTTAAACAAATAACTTAGTTTATATAAATAAATTGCAAAGAGGGAAACCTAAAGTTTCAAAGAAACTTAAGAGACAATATCAACCAATTACAATGTTTGTAATTTTTTTGGAAACAGATTCAGCAAAAGTAATAAATAGTAAAAAAAAAATGATATTTATGAGGCAATGGTAAATTTAACACTGACTTCATATTTTATCAGCACCACACTCTAACCAACTGAGCTAAATAGCTAACCCAACTGACTATTTTACAATATAAAGGAATTAATAATTTTATTTTTAAGGTGTGAAAATAATACCACATTGAGTTACGTGAAAACACATCGTCATCTTTTAAAGGTATGTGCTGTAATATTTATAATTACTGGGATTTGCTTCAAATAATATGGGAAGGGGCAAAGTGGGTGGTACATGAATGAAAGAAGATTAGTAATGAGTTGAAAATTTTTGATGCTGGGTGATGGGTATATGAGGTTTCATTAGTCTATTCTGTGTACTGAAGTATATGTTTAAAGATCTCTACAATAAAAACATTTAAAATTGGCAGCAGGAAAAACTTTTTCCTCCCTTTTCCACATTTCTCCAATTTCAACAAAAGTATAGTTTTGAATCAAGGCAGAATTACTGTATTAAACGTTCACTTTTCTAAAGTAATTGTCTGCAGTCTCAACACTTATTTTGGTTACTAATTTTTAGTATGATTGTGTTTCATTTATAAATTACAAAACACGGAGTTCATACACAAACTTATTAATTTGTTATTTATTAATCCATTTCATGTATTATTTTATGGTTGATTTTAAAATGAACACTTATGTAGATCAAGAAATAAACCAATGCCAGCACCTTACAAACTCTTCTTGTGCCTCTCACTGATCACAACCTCATCTTTCTGTAACCATTACTGTGATTTTTTAAATTCAAATTCTAGATTCTTTTTTGGAGTAAAACAGGCTCTTCAATATTAGCAATGTTATTTCTTAGTAACAAAAATGTTTCCTCCATGTTTTTTCCTCCATTACCATGTTTTTCTCATGTGTTCTCCTGTCCTGTTGCCACAATCAGATAGATAGAAAGCACAAGGATGCTTTTTTCTTGCATCTGTAATGGAAACCTTAGCAGCAGACAGTAACAACTCCAAGTCTGTAAAATAGAGACATCATTACCTTGATTTTTGTGATGATTCTTTTGTTCTTTATAGTTTTACCACCTTTCTATATATTCTTAAAGAGCATATTTTGAGTTCTCTGTTTATGACAATATTTTTAAATGTTCCTTTCCTTTATTATAACTGTAAATATAAACAGGGTTGTAATTGTAATGCTTCTTTTTGTCATTTTGATTGAGTCAAAATGTTGAGGTGCCTAGAATTTATTTTGAGGTTTAGGAAATAGCATGACAATCTAGGCTTTGTTAATAAAGACAAATTAGAATTATTGATTCATTCCCAAACAATTAAGATCAGTGGTCATCAATGAAGCCACAAAATTTAAATAATACAAATTTAGGCAATCCAAGTTAAAAATCACTTTTACAATTTAGAAAACAAAAACAAAAGGAATGACCTCTGGCAAGCCCCAGGTTCTCCATGTAGAAGAGGGGAATTTCAAAAAGTATCTTGATGATATCATAGAAGAAAAAAATAGAAAATGTTAACGACAGAGATTCATGAAGGTAAAATATATTTAAAATACTAAACAATCATTACCAATTGTTTTTAATAGTCTTTAGAATCATTATCATTGTATTAAGACTGACAAATGCTTATTGTATATGTATTATTTTTTCCTTACAAACAGACTTTATCTGTTATAAATATGTTTCTGCCCAGAGAAGAATATAATCTTTATTTTTTTCTTAGACCCCCTATAGGCAGTGTCTTGTTGTTGTCTTTTTTAAAGGAGCAGTATCGTACTGCTTTATTGAACAATCTTCCCCTTCCCAATAAGCTGAGTATTTATAAATAAAAGTATGGCAAATATAAGTTATGTATTCTTAAACATACATTTGTATTTGATTTGATAACATTTAAGTTGCCAGCATTTTAGTTTGCAGAGTAAATGTTTTGTTTTTTTTTTTTTAAATGAATGTAAGCAGAAGATAGGCTACAACGATCACAGCAAAAGAGATAATTACTTTTAAATTTCTGTAACTAGTTCTACTTTGTTTTCTTGTTTATTTGTTTTGTTGTGCTTTGTTTTGGGTAATTTTTTTCCAGCATTACTGAGGTATAGTAGACAAAAGTTGTTTATTTTTAAGATGTATGATGTGATGATGTATGTATGCATTGTGAAATGATTACTACAATTAAGCTAATTGACAATTATTTTTTTTCTTGTGGTGATAACATTTAAGATTTACTCTCTTACCAATTTCAAGTATATGGTAGAGTATTATACAATAGACAATAATCACCATGCTGTACATTAAATTTCTAGAACTTATTCATCCTGCGTAACTGATACTTTTTACCTTTCGACCATATCTTCTCATTTCCCCCAATTCCAGCCTCTAGCAATCACCATCCTCCTCTCTGCTTCTAGAAATTTGCATATAAGTGAGATCTTTCAGACTCTACATATGAGATCATGCAGTATTTGCCTTTCTGTGCCTGGCTTGTTTCAGTTAGCATAAAGCCCTCTAGGTTCATAAGTGTTATTTGCAAATGACAGAATTTTCTTCTTTGTTAAAGCTGAATACTATACTGGAGTTTGTGTGTGTGTGTGTGTATCACATTTTCTTTACTAATTTATGCATCAGTAGACATTTAGATTGATTCTACATCTTGGCTATTACAAATAATGCTGCAATGAACAAGGGAGAACAGATATCACTTTGAGGTAGTGATTTAATCTTCTTTGTCTATATACCTGGTAGTGGAATTGCTGGACCATATGGTAGCTCTCTTTTTAATTTTCTGAGGAAACTTCATACTTTTTTCCATAATGTCTGCATCAATTTACTGGTTTTGATTTATTTGCATTCCTTTGATGATTAGTAATGTTGAGTTTTTTTTTTTTTTTTTTTTTATACCTCCTGGTCACTTGTATATAGTCTTTTGAGAAATGTCTATTCAGGTTCTTTGCCCATTTTTTAATCTGCTTATTTGTTTTCCAAGGGCAGGCTTGTAGCCTGTGTCCATGGGGACCAACCTGGTACTGTGATGGGACTTGAGCCCCAGTCTGCAGGCCGGCCTGGTGCTGAGGTTCACTGGAGCAGGCCTGGCTCTGGGGTCCTATTGAAATTGGGTACTCACCTCACTCTTTTTCTACAGTGTGTAGGATATCTCTCTCCAGACTACACTTGGCAGGGTTTGGGGGAGAGTTGAAGTGCGTAATGTGAAATGTTCTTCCTGTCTTTTCAATGGTCTTTTCTTATTTCTGTGCTCCATTCAGGTGCTGTAATCTCTCACCTGGATTCCTTAGCGCTTGTGAAGATATTTTCATGTGTGGATTGTTGTTCAAATTCATGTTTCTGAGAGAGGGGGAGCTCTGGAAACTCCTACTCCATCATCATCTTACCAGTATCACTCCCCATTTTGGGTAATTTTCAACAAAGCTTGAAAGCTACTCCCAAATTTATTTTATTTTATTTTTACTTTGTTTTTCAAAGCATTCATAGGCATTGAAGTCTATCTACTGGCAAGGTGGCATCCACAAAAAACTGGATTTGATTATTTCATAGTTTCATTCACTCACTTGGTTTTTCAGGTTTTATTACCTAATATGCTATGCACTATGCTGTGTTTTGGATCCAGAAATAAATTAGACGGAGTTCCTGACCTCAAGTAGCTTAGATCATATGGAGTGTACACAGTTCCATTCACTCATCAACAATTGTAATGTGGTCAACTTCAAAACTTTCAAATGTTTTAAAGGCCCATTTGGTTACACAGTAAAGACAAAGTTTCAAGTACAGAGAGGTACTGAATATCTAATAATAACAATGTTAGTCACAGTAATTGAGCTCTAATTAAATTGTAAGTACTATACTAAGTGATTTGTATACATCTCATTTAAGTCTAACTGTCATATGAGGTAGATGTTTATTATCTACATTTTTCTGATTAAAAAACAGAGGGTAAGAAAGGATAAGTAACTGTTCTAAAATTATACAAACAGTAGTAGTGATCCAAGATTCTAATCAATCTGAATACAGAATCGAAGTCATAACTCATTTTAATATATTACCTCAAAAAGTCTCACTTGGTGGTTATAATCAGAAAATAATAGAATTATGGTTGAAACAGTAAACTGAGTGTTAGAAACCTGTACTTTTCTGAAAACCAAAACTTGTAAATTTGTCAGAGCATAAGATGTTTAATTTTTACCACAATAAAAACCTACTCTTTATTTAAAGACTAATATATACCAGGTAGATTCAAATCCTAGCTTTTACATTTACTAGCTGTATAACAAATTATCTCTCTAAAATTTGTTTTTCTCTGTATATAAAATGCCTATAATAACCACATCCTAGAGTTTTTGTAAGGATTAAATGATACAGTATATGCATGACTAATATTCAAGTAGTTCACACCAAAAAAAAAAATCTTAACCACTGGTAAATAGCTGCTTTAGTGCCACCTCATACTCCCACAAAAGTACCCATACCTCTTTACTCTCCTATCTCCCCCCAATTTTGCATCAAATGAAGTAATGTCTGGCAGGGCAGAGAGCTCTTAGAACCTGGCACTAGCACTGTGGCCAGCTTGACTCTTGGTTAATTTTTGCTTATGCCCGACTGACAAATATTTTGAATGCCAAACTGGACATATTCCGCAGATCTGATTTTAGTTCTCCAAGGAAACTCCATTCTGTTTTCCTAAACGGCTGTAAAAAACCCAGTGAAGAACCAGGATCACCATGGATCCTTAATAAATGATGGCTGCTATGGTATAATTAAGCTATATTTTTTCTCTATTTTTTTTCTCAATTTTATTTATATTCATTTTTGTGGGGTATAGTGCAGTTTCAGTACATCCATATATTGCACAATGATTCACTTAGAGTAGACAGCATAGTTTTGTACCTACCCCCCTTTCTTCCTGGCCTCTGATCTACTCTTTATTTGTAGAGAATCACTTCTTTCTTTCTTTTCTCTCTCTCTCTCTCTCTCCTTTCTTTCTTTGAGTCCATGTATTCCATGTATGAGTGAGATCATGTGGTACTTGTCTTCCTGTGCCTGACTTACTTCACTTAACGTAATGGTTTCCAGTTCCATCCATGTTGCTGCAAATGACAGTATATCATTTCTTTTAATAGTTTAATAGTATTCCATTGTGTAAATATACCAGTCTTTTTATCCGTTCATCCATTAATGGGCATTTAGGTTGATTCTGTCTCTTGGCTATTGTGAATAGTGTTGCTATGAACATGGGAGTGCAGATGTCTTTTTTATATATTAATTTCATTTCCTTTGGGTACATACCCAGTGGTGGGATAGTTGGGTCATAAGGCAGATCTGTTTATAGTTCTCTGAGGAAACTCCATTCTGTTTTCCAAAATGGGTCTACTAATTTACATTTCCACCGACAACGTAGAAGGGTTCCCCTTTCTCCACATCTTCACTAGCATTTGTTATTTTCTGTCTTTTTGATAATAGCTGTTCTATCTGGGGTGAGATGATATCTCATTTTGGTTTTAATTTGTATTTCCCTGATGATTAGTGATTTTGAGCCTTTTATCATGTGCTTGTTGGCCATTTGTATGTCTTCTTTTGAGAAATGTCTGTTCAGGTCCTTTGCTCATTTTTTATTTGGGTTATTTATTTATTTTTTTGCTGTTGAGTTGCTTGAGTGCCTTAATATTCTGGATATTAGCACCTTCTCTGATATGTAACTTGAAACTTTCTATCATTGTGTAGGTTGTCTCTTCACTTTATTGATAATGTCCCTTGCTGTGAAGAAGCTTTTCGGTTTGGTGTAGTCCTACTTGTGTATTTTTGCTTTAGTTGCCTGTGCCTTTGTAGTCTTGTTCAAAAAAAGTGCTGCCCACTCCCATTTTGTGTAGTGTTTCCTATATGCTTTCTTGTAGTATTTTCATAGTTAGGGGTCTTAAATTTAGCTCTTAAATCCATTTTGAGTTGACTTTTACGTATGGAGAGAGATAGGGGCATAGTTTCAATCTTCAGCATGTGGATATCTAGTTTTCCCAGCCTTATGATTATTAATATTATTGCTATTATTCTATGTTAATCTCTTAATTTTACAGTTGAGGAAACTCTTACAACGATTAATAAGTTTCCCAAAGTGACACAGCTTGTGAGTGGCATAGATAAAATAGGAACCCAGGTCTGTCTTTTACCAAATGCTGTTCTTTTTCAGCACAGTATAATGCCACTTGAATTTTTTTTTTTTCTTTTTTACTAAGATCTTCACACAGAGAGTACTGGAAAACAAACCACACTATATAAATCCTCCCAATAATATTGTATTTCAATTATTCCCATGTGTTTGTCAATTAAAACAATCAAATAAACTGCATATAATACAAAGCATATTGAAAGATAGTTATAGAGAGTAATTAGGTTCTTAGTAGTGAAATATTGCCATATATTTAGCATAAGTATTTTTTTTCCTGTATTGGTTGTTTTCAGAGTTGGAAGTGGCAATAAAATTGAGGTAGCTGTAAAAATTGTTCAAAAATAAACAAATGTCTTTGGCAACGCTAATGCACCCTCCAAAAGTTTGGATGTGTGCCTTCATTCTGTTGTACCTTTATAATTAAAATACATTTTTGAAATCAAGAAAAATTATTAAATATTTGAGTGAATGTTTCATTCCAAAGGCCTGACATTGTAACACTGTTTGTGCTCTACTTACACAATGCCTATGAAAAATAGTTACATTTTGTATGGCTTACATTCATTAAAATTTGAAATAATTCCAACCTCTCCCACAAATTGTTTGCTAACATTTATGCTGTAGCTCACTTGGCTTTGTGCTCCACCAAGTATTTTCATCAACTCTTTCTCCCTTTCTCAGTTTTCTTGCACTCAACCACATAAATGGCACCAGATGATCCAAATTAAATAGACCCCGAAGCAGAAGAATTCATCAAATTTAAGTAAGCACTGCAAATCTTCTTAAACAAGTCATATTATTTTAATAGATGTTTGAAATATAATTTACTTATATAATTTACCATTTTGACATGTACAAGTCACTTTTAGCTTTTAGTATATTCACAAAGGTGGGCAATCATTACCACTGTCTAATTACAGAACATTTTCATCACCCCAAAAGAAAGCACATACTCATTTGCAGTCACTTACTATTTCCTCCTGCCCCCAGCTGCTTGAAACTACTAATCTATTTTTTTGTCTCTCTATATTTGCTGATTTTGGACATTTCATATAAATGGAAAAAAAACCAGCATGTAGCCTTTTATGTCTGGCTACTTTTGCTTAGCAAAAAATTTTCAAGATTCACTCATGTTGGGGAAATAGAATAATTTAATCAGGCCCCCTCACCATAGGTCTGGTTGGAGGTGGTGCGGCACATTCTTTGTAAATGTGTTGTGTGGGGGTGGAGTTAATGTGCATGTGCAGCGCCATGACCTGGCTGTAGTCTAGTGCCTCCGGTGTTCATCCTGCGCGGCCATGCTCTCCAACCAAGGCTCCAGGGACCTTTTTGCTGGTTACTTAGCTCATAGACTTGAGTGTGAGGGGCCTGGGTAACCAGACTGGAGTGTGAAGGGTTTGTGACCCAGTCTGGACAATGGGCTTGAGGGGTCTGTGAGCCCCAGGCCCAGCCCTAGCTTGACAATTGGCCCAGTCAGCAGGATTATGGGCAGTTAACAGAGCTCAACAACTGATGTAGTCTGTGACAGGATTCTGATCAGGTACAGGAGCCAAAAGCCCTTGGAAGGAGGAAATATGGCTACTTGTGAATATGCTCTGTGCTATGGCCACCTTCCTGTTGACTGGGATCTCGTTGCGCACACTGTACTGCAAGGCAGCATAGACCAGGTAATACAACGGAAAACCCCTTGTGAGGGGGAGGAAATGTGGCTATTTTTGAGCATGTGGTGCCCGGTCGCCACTTTTCTGCTGACTGTAGCCTGGCTGCTGCTCACCATGCTGCAGACTGATCGAGATTTGCAACAGAAAGCAGAGTTGTTGGAAACATGGATAACGTGCAGTGACTGGCCACTCCTGCTTTTCACACCAGGGAAGATGACCAACCCAGTGGTGAGTTGAGGGAGATCATGCATCTCCTGGAACAACCTGCTTATTAAAGTGAAGCACGAGCAGCCTATGGGACCAGGTGGACCAGTAGACAACCCACAGGTGACCCAATTCACCACTTATATCCCGTCTACCCAGGATGAATTGTTTGGCTTAGGGAGACAGTAAAGCAGCAGAAAGAGAGAGAGCCCCTGGCTGCTGTAGCTATGGGATCTAGGGGTGGATAGTGTAACATGCTCTGGAGATGATATAGTAAATGCATGTGGCATTTGTCCAAAGGCAGGTGGCTTTCCGGGTGCCACTTAAACCCGAGAAGACTCAGAGCATGCCACTTAAACCTAATGTCTGGCTGGGTGCCATATAAACCCGAGAAAGCAGCTGGCTCAATGGGTGCCATATAAACCCGAGAAAAGAGTAAGTGAGTGAATGTAGTTGTTCGAACTGTGGGTGAATGCTGAAGAACTGCCCGAGACTGTGAATGAATAGCCGATGTAAGCCAAGCTAATTCAAGTAATTCAGGAGGCGGGGATGGGACAGCTAGATGCTAATAGCCAAGACAATAAAAAGGCCCCAAGGGCATTTCAGGAGTTTGGGAGAGCGCCCCTCCCATCACCGAGGCCTAGAAGGACTGAGTTGTCCTGTAGGACAGACCTAGGGCACTGCTGCCCTTGGCAAACTGCGCCCTGCATCCCAGCCACTCTGGCTGGAGCAATCCTGCCTCAGCACCTCTGAAGAGCAAAAGCCATAAACCTTGGTGGCATTCACATTGTGTTAAGTTTGCAGGCCAGCAGTATGTGAGAGCAGTGGAGGCATGGCAGCCTCCACCTAGATTTCAGAAGATGTATAAAAAAGCTGGGGGACTCAAGCAGAGAGCTGGTGCAGGGGTGGAGCCACTGCGGAGGTCATCTACAGAGCAATGTGGAGTAGAAAAGTGGGGTTGGAGCCCCCACAGAGAACCCTCACTGAGGAAATGTCTAGTGGAGCCAGGATGGTGGGACTGCCACCAGGAGCCCAGAACTGTGGGGCTGCTGGCAGTGTGCAGCACCAGCCTGGAAAAGCTGCGGGCACAAGGGTAGCTCAATGGGCTGTACCTGGCGGAGCTGTAGGAGCGAGGCTGCCCAACGCTTTAGGGGTCCAGGTGCCCCAGTGTGCTTAACGTTTGCCCTGTTTGGGTTTTGGATTTGTTAGGGGACTGTTTTCCCTTTATATTCCTCCCTTCTAGAATGGGAATGTGTACCCAATGTCTGTCCCACTGTATCTTGGAAGTAGATAAACTTGTTTTTGACTCTTTATAGGTTCACGGCTGAAAGGAGTTTTGTTTTTAGTCTCAGAGGAAACTTTGGACTTTGGACTTTTGAGTTGGTGCTGCAACAAACTAAAGACTTTCGGGACTGGGATGGAATGTGTAATATGTGAATGTAAGAGTCATCTATCTTTGCTAAGGGAATATCACAGAAGATTCTAAATGTATAGATTGTATGGCAAGGGACACTGAAGGGGTGGATTGTTGGAAAAATAGAATAGTTTAACCAGGCCCCTCACCTTGGGTCCAGTTGGGGGTGGTGTGGTGCATTCTTTGTAAGCAATTTGTGTATGGGTGGAGTTAGTGCACATGGGTGACACCACCACCTGGCTGGCATTGACTGCCTCAGGCATCTGCCCTGCACAGCCATGCTCTCAAATCTATGGCTCCGAGGACCTTTTGGCTGGTTACCTAGCTCCTAGACCTGCGTGTGAAGGGTTTGTGACCCAGCCTGGACAATGGGCTTGAGGGGTCTGTGAGCTCCAGACCTGGCTCTAGCTTGACAACTCATGTTCAGCATGTATCAGTACTTCATTCCTTTTACATGGTTGAATAATATTCTATTGTATGACTATATTGTATATAATCTATTCATTCATCAGTTGATGGATAGTTGGGTTGTTTCTACTTTTTGGCTATTAGAAATAATGTTGCTATGAACATCCATGTACATGTTTTTGAGTGGACTAAGTTTTTATTTCACTTGAGTATACAATTAGGAGTGGTTTTCTCTTGATTATATAACTAGTAGTTAGCTAGGAGTGGAATGGAAATTTCACATTTAACTTTTTTAGAATCTTCCAGACTGTTTTCCAAAGTGGTTGCAACATCTTGCATATGTTAAATTTAACTCAATGTGGCCTGAGGCTGCCTCCATATTTTGAGTCTCTACACAGCAAACTGTAACCAAACTCAGTATGTAAGTAAACTGCCACCTAACTTAAGAGTATATTCTGGTAACCAGTAGCTGAATCTCAGGCAATCACAGCAGCCAAGCTCCAGCCAATCACAGGCTTCCAACTGATCAGACCATGTCCATTTAAGGCAGATACTGAGCTGTAACTAATTAAGCTGCTTTTTGTATGTCACTTCCCTTTTCTATCTATAAACACTTCCTGTCCCCATTGCTGGGAGGAGCTGTCTGAACCTCTACTGGTTCAGGGAGCTGTCTGATTTGTGAATTGTTCTTTGCTTAAATAAACTCTGCTAAATTTAGTTTGTTTAAAGTTTTTCTTTTAATACATTATCACCAATTGTGTATAAGGGTTTCAATTTCTTCACATCCTCACCAAAAGTTATTGGTGTTTTTGTTGTTGTTGTTGTTGTTGCTGTTGTTTTTATAGCTATCGTACTGGTTGTGAAGTGGTATCCCATTGTGGTTTTAATTTGCATTTCCCTAATGACTAATAACGTTGAACATCATTATCTTATTCTTGTAATTCTTTAGACATGGTTTCTTTTAGTACTTTGTATATGTTTACAATAGCAGATTTAACATTTTTGTCTAGCAACATATAGGCTTCCTATTGACTGATTTTTTTAAGCCTGTGCATGAGCCATACCCCCTGTTTCCCTGTGTCTCTTGTAATTTTTTTGTTGAAAACTGGGTATCTTATATAATAAAATGTGGCAACCCTGAAAATGAGATTATGTTCCTCCCTAGGGTTTTTTGTTGCTGTTGTTTGTTTACATAGTAATTTTCCTGGAATATTTACATAAATTAGATATTCTGTATTGTCTATGGCCATTAAAGTTTCTGTTCAGTTAGCTGAGTGGTCTGTTAATAATTGGGTAGATTTGCTGAAATGCCATGAATGGATACATCTTTTAGTTTTTGCCATGGGGCCCTGTATATGTCTTGAGGCATGCCTTCAATGCTCAGATAGTCTACAGCTCTGCCTTATCATTCCCTTCCTGGTTGCATGGAGCCTCAAGTCATCCATAGTTTAGACATTAGGTTCTTCTAAGGTGTTTGCCGGACATATGCTACACAGCCTTGCTCATTCATATGTCAGAGTTTTGCAAAGGCCCCTATAAACATCTCATTTCTCATATCTCCCTTTTAGATTTTGTCCAGGCTCTTCTTTGTGTCAAATAGTATCACCATCTTAGACAGTTGCAATGGTAAACAATTGCCACACATTTTTTTCCAACAAATGCCCTGGATATAGGGCTTTTCCGCCTGAATAAGCTCTGAGCTAGGTTAAATAACGATGATTCCTGTGAATGGGATTTTTTTAGGGAGCTACCAAACATATCAAATAGTGACAGTTTATTCAGGATGAGGGTCTTTAATGAGTTCCAAACCTTTTCAGCCCCCTCCACTGACTGCTAGGGTGCTGCTTCTCACAGCTACTGTAGTAGCAAGTCTGCTGGTTTTCAAGGCTGCTGTAGACCTGGAGAAAAGAAGATGAGACTAGGGAAAGTTAAAATGCAAGAAAACTTTTGGTTTCTTCCAGGATTCAGCAATTTTTTTGAATAAATATTTCTTAGATTGTTGCAACTTTGGTCAATTTCCAGAGTTCTGAAAAAATTGACTTTGACAATTTTTGTCAGTGTTCTCATTGCTTGAATAAAGGAGTGAATTTTCAGACTACTCACTCCACCATGCTGTAAATCTCACCACCAAGACTCATTATTTTGTGACAGTAGACAATAAGTAATAACTCTTAAATATTCAAGCATTTGATTGTTACTTTTATTTCTAATCTAAACTGAAATACATATTAATATTTATTCTCAACTGTTCATTTTTGAGTTTTTTATGTTTTATTGTATATGTTTAAGGTATACAACATGATGTTTTGATATACATATACATAGAAAAATGGTTACTATAGACAAGCAAATTAACATATCCATCATCTCACATAATTACCCATTTTTTTGTGTGTGGCAAGAGCACTTACAATCTACTTATTTAGGAAAAATTCTGAATACATTGCTAACAGCTATAGTCCTCATGTTGTACATTGACTCTCTAGACTTGTTCATCCTACATATCTGTGACTTTACATACTTTACCCTACGCCTTCCTATTTCTCTCCCTCCACACCACCCCTACCCTACACTGCACCCTCCATACCTCTGTGTATTTGACTTTTTTGGTTTTGGGGTTTTTTGTTTGTTTGTTTTGTTTTAGATTCAGTATATACGTGAAACCATTTACTTTTTTAAAGGCTAAATAATATTCTATTGTGTATATATATATATATATATATATATATATATATATAAAACACAATTTCTTTATCCATTTGTTTTTTGATGAACACTTCAGTTGTTTCCATACCTTTCCTATTGTGAATAATGTTGCAATGAACATGGAAGTACCGATATCTTTATGAAGTGATGATTTCTATTGCTTTGGATATATATAGCCAGAAGAGGAATTGCTTGGTCATTTGGAAGTTGTATTTTTAATTTCTTTAGAAACCTCCATACTGTTTTCCACTATGGCCACACCAATCTACTTTCCCACTGACAGCTTACAAAGGTTCTCTTTCCTCCACATCCTCTCCAGCACTTGTTATCTCTTGTGTTTTTGATAATAGCCATCCTAATAGGTGTGAGGTGATATCTCATTTTGGTTTTACTTTGCAATTCCCTGGTGATTAGTGTCAAGTACCTTTCATATACCTATTGGCCATCTTTATGTCTTCTTTGGAGAAATGTTCATTCAGGTCATTTGCCCATTTTTTTGATCATATTGTTTTTCTGCTATTGAATTGTGTGAATTTTTTATATATTTTACATATTAACCCCTTATCAGATATATGTTTTGCAAATATTTTCTCCCAGTATGTAAGCTGCCTTTTTTTTAATTATTATTATCTTCTTGATTCTTTTCTGCTGTGCACAAGCTTTTTAATTTGATGTAGTCCCACATATTTATTTTTGCTTTTGTTGCCTGCACTTTTGGTATCATATCCAAAAAATTATCTCCAAAGCTAATGCCAACTAGCTTTCCCTGGATGTTTTCTTCTTAGTGTTTTATGGTTTCAGGTCTTACATGTATGCCTTTTATCCATTTTGAGATGTTTCTTGTGTATGGTGTAAGGGTCCAGTTTCATTCTTTTGCATGTGGAAATGCAGTTCTACCAGCACCATTTATTGAAGAGACTATCCTTTCTCCATTATGTCTTTTTGGTGTCCTTGTCAAAAATTAGTTGACTGTATTTGTTTAAATTTATTTCTGGGCTCTCTATTCTTTTCTGTTGGTCTATGTGTTTGTTTTTATGTCAGTATCAAACTGTTTTGATTATTATAGATTTGTAATATAATTTTAAATCAGTATGTGATGCCTCTGACTTAATTCTTTTTTATAATTACTTTGGTTATTTCGGGTCTTTTTGGTTTCATAAGAATTTCAGAATTGTTTTTTCTATTTCTGTGAAGAATGCCATTGTCATTTTGATAGAGGTTGTATTGAATCTGTATATTGCTTTGGGTAGCATGGACGTTTTCACAATTATATTTCTATGTGTCTGTTTTTGTGCCAGTGCCATGTTATTTTGATTACTATCACTTTGTAGTATATTTTGAAGCCAGGGAGTGTGATACCATTTTGTTTTTTAACCTTTATACTAGAGATATAAATAATTTACACACCACCATTACAGTATTGGAATATTCTAAATTTGACTTTATATTTATCTTCACCAGTGAGTTTCATACTTTCATAAGTTTTTATGTAATTTGTTTCCATTTAAAGGACTCTCTTAAGTATTTCTTGTAAGGCAGATCTAGTGGTGACAAACTCTCTCAGCTTTTGCTTGTCTAGGAAAGATTTTATTTTTCTTTATTTCTGAAGGATAGCATTGCTGCACATAGCATTCTTGACTGGCAATTTTTTTTTTCTTTCAGCATTTTGAATATATCATCCCATTTTCTCCTCCCCTACAAGGTATCTGCTAAGAAATCTGCTGATAGTCTAGCTGGGTCTGGGACTCTTGGGCTCACCCCAGCAGCTTGGTCCCTGGAGACAGAGATGTAGTTGTGACTCTGACCCTGGGGAGCAGGGCACAGCACTGACATGACTACAGGGGAGATAGGGTGCTCCAGAGGCCTGGGCCTCAGAAAGCAGGGGGCAGCAGCAGCTTGGGCCCCAGGGAATGAGTCACCATGCAGTGGTGACTTTGGATCCTGGGATGATGGGATGCTACAGTAGCACAGATGCTGTAGGATTGAATGTAGCAGTAGCAAAGACCCAGAAATGGTTGAGCACAGCTGTGGCTCAAGCCCTGGGGGACAGAGCGAAGTACAATGATGACTCTACTCCTGGGGAGAGTTGAGGCTCCTCAGGAGCTCAGAGTCTGGAAGGTTAGTTCATTTCAGGGAGGCTGGGTGTCATGGCTGTTTGGCCAGGAAGATGTGGTGGCACAGTTCAGGAAAAGCTCTTTCTCCCTGGGAAGTAGGGTACCAAATCAGCTCAGACCCCCAAGGGGCAGGGTGCAGCCGCCACTGGGATAGTGGAGATGAAGCAGTTCTGTAGAAGCTTGACTTCAGGTGCAGGGTTCAGCATCAGCTTGGTTTGGGAATGGGCTATCACTGGGTGGGCAGGGTTCGGTGGCATCATTCAGAGATAATGGTGGTTACCCAGACCCTGAAGCAGGGCATGCATCAGCAGTGGCTCACTTTCTAGGATGACATGGCACAGACATAGCTCAGGACATGGCGGACAGGTAACAGGGTCAGCTTTTTGTCTGGTGGGAGTACAGTGATATAGACTGTAGGCAGCAACTTCAGCTGGGCTCAGTGCCTATGAGGACTGCAATAGTCTTTAGTGGCAAAGACTGCAGGTTTTCATGATGGCAATGGGGGATGTTGGGGACCTTCTGCTTACTGTTTTTCTCATAGGGGGAAGTCCCTTCTGGTTCTTAGCTAATCCTGACTGTGTGATGGGGTGGCAAAGTCAAGGTGTTTCTTTCCTTTTGCAATAGGGCCATCCTTGGTTTCTGTGCTGTACAGGAGTTCTGATACTTTGCTGTACTCCAGTACCTTCCTTTAGTTATTTTTGTGAGAATGTAGTTGTTTATTTGTTGTTTTGGTTGTTTTTGCGGGAGAGATGAGCATTAGAAACTTGTAGTTGGCCATCTTGCTGATGTCTTATTTTTGAGTTCTAATGCAATTTTGAAATAAATGATGTTCTCCTGATAAGCCCTTAGCTTATCAGTCAATAGCCTTATGTCAAATATAATTCACCACACTTCCTGAGATTTCACTATTAGTCCCATTTTAAATTTATATTTTCAGTTGATATTTAGCTTCTTGGAATTTAGTGTGCTGTCAGATTTATTAAGAACATGTTTTCCTTTCCACACTAAATATCAGTATTTAAGTCAACCATGTAAGCATGCATATAAAGCAATTTAAAAATGCTTTTATATTTGTGTAGACTTATTATTTCACAGTACTATTTACAAGTGAATCTCACTTTACATTACTGTGATATGTCTAATTAGATTCATAAAAGTTTACAGTTTTCACGTCATTTCTCTCATATACTTGTTGCCAAGTGCTTCAAAAATGTTTTAGAGAAGAGCGATATGTGTGTGTTTGATGTTATATGTGCTCATTCTATTCCCATAGCAAAATATTTTGCATTGAAAAAAGTAAGATGAGTCGATGATGAAGTGAAAACAATATCTCTTTTGCCTTTCCCTTGCATTTACCTGAATTATATGTTTTGCCAATTTCCCTCACTGTCTATTGCAGCAGCTGAGTATCGTGTATGGTGCTTCCCCATATTGTTCTCCTTCAGGTATAGAAAATTTCGTTGAGGTTAAAAACCATTCTTCCATCATATAATTTATAAAAATCTTTTAAAAAGTCTCCAATATTTGGACAGTGTCTATCTTGGCTTCCATGATGTTAATAATCTAATTATAATCCTTTTATATAAAAATTAAAATATAAGAAAAACAGTCAGGAACTTTGAAAACTTTTTTATGGTATATCTATATAAATTTTAAAGAAATCTCTGTACCCACCAATACTCTATCATATATCTGTTAGTCTATCATATATCTGCCCATCTTCATGCTTACCAGAGACCACACAGTGCTTTATCTACTCTGTGAAAACTAGTGTTCTCAAGAGTATAAAACTCACATCATGCTTTATATTTTACCTCTTTCTTTTAGTAATTATGAATTACTATAAACTGTTTTATTCTGGCATATAAATTTTCAAATTCCAGACTCATTGGGTTTATACTGATTTATATGGCTATTTGAGCTACTCCAAGGTGCCAAAATTTTAATTTTCTTTCATTCACTTGTTATAAAGGGTTGCTACCATAATTAAATGTTTTTGTGTATATAGTATTTAGAATAGTATCCTAGAGTAATTGCTATAACAACAGCAACAACAACAACAATAATAATAATCCTTTTCCAGGAGTTTGCTTGGTTTCTTAGACTTTTATTTTAGACACACATATGTTATTTTATGACATTTATTTTCATTTAGAAAAAGGAAGCCAATCTGAGATACGGTACATAAAAGAATAAACTGTGTAAATATTATCTGAATATATTATCCCAAATAAGATGTTCCCTGTCTACCATCTCATTAATTTCTCTGCTACAACCCAAGCTTGAAGAGATTCCAAAGTCTATGGTTCCAAAAATATAGCACCTAATATCATGCACTTTTACACTCAGGAGTATTCTTTGTCAGACATAAATCAAAACCAAAAGCCTCAACTACCTCCTACTCAGAGTGAGTGCTTTGCCATTTCAGGACATTGCTCTCTGATAGGGCTAACAGTTTTCTTCTATATTTATTTAGGAGTGTCATTTCCAGTGTTCTTGAACATGTCAGTTCTTACCACTGCTTCTTGTCAGTGGCTTATAAATTACTTAGGATAATAGTGTCCTGATGACCAGTTTTAATAGCCCAGGGTTGGAGATACTGCTGTGTTCATGCAGATCACCCTTTCAGAAACAAAGCATTTAAACAACACCCCACAGTCTTACCCCTGTCTATACCAGGTATATTGTATGCTGACTGCTCACAGCTGAGCCCTCTACAGGAATTGCCCTCGGTGGAGGGGAGATTATTTAACGCCAGTCACGCACTCACTTTGGGGAGCCTGCCAATCTAATGACTGGGACAAAGAATTTGCCATCTTGCCTCAATTCAATACATCTTTCCCAAAATGTTTTACAATCATAACAAAGTATCTTTCAGCCACACTCTGGATTTGATTTTTCTCCTGACGCTGCTTCTTTAAAAAGAAAGAATAACTAATAGACCTTATTTTTTTAGTACAGCTTTAGACTTTCAGAAAATCAAGTAATTACTACAGACAATACCATATACCGCCCCCCCCCCCAAGTTTCCCCTATTACCAACAACTTGCATAAGTGTGGTACGGTTGCATTGTGCTAAGTGAAATAAGCCAGGCAGAGAAATACAAACACCATATGATCTCACTTATATATGAAATATAAAAAAGTCAAACTCATAGAAGCAGGGGATAGAAGTTACCAAAAGCTGGAAGAGGGGCTGGGGACTGGGGAGATGTTAGTCAAATGATACAAAATTTCTGTTAGATAGGAGAAATAATTTCGGGAGATGCATTGTACAACATGATGACTATAGTTAATAACAGCATACTTTATACTTGACAGTTGCTGAGAGAGTGTGTGAAGGGTTTGTGACCCAGTCTGTGAATGCACTTGAGGGGTCTGGGAGCTCTAGACCTGCAGCTTCCAAGGACCGTGTGGCAAGTTGCCTAGCTTATAGACCTGCATGAAAGGGTCTGGGGACCCAGCATGGTGTGTGAAGGGTTTGTGACCCAGTCTGTGAATACTATGGCTTTACCTTCCAGGAGGAGAGAAAAACAAGTATAAATGTCCTTAGGAGAAACAAATAGAACAAAGTTTAAGATGGAAAGATTACAGAAAGTGAGTGGAAGGTAAATAGAAAAAGTAAGCTACTTAGTCCAGATTATGTAGAGCCTTGAAGGCCATGGTAAGTGTTTGTGTTTTCTTTTGAATATCATATATATAATTAAACAGTTTAGGGCAGGAGAGTTTTGCTTTTAAAAAATCACTCTCGCTCTTTTTTAGAAAATAAATGTAGGGAGGCAAAAGTGGAAGCAGACAGATTCATGAAATCAACATAAATGTATATTGTCACTTATATCAGACATATGATTTATTTAAAATATAAGAAATAAACATAAAACTAAAATAGAAATTTATTTTAAAAGATTTTACAGTATTTACAAAGGAACTACTCAACCATTTCTCTTCTGAAAAGATAAAATTGAGTAATTTAATATTCCCCTTTCTCCACACACCCTTGTGTCCCCCCACATAAACACAAACTCTCTCTCATGCACACGCGCACACACACACACACACACACACACACCCTAAAATCAAAAACAGGGCTTGTTAAAACAGAAATTCCTGTGTCCCACACCCAGAGTTTCTGAGGTCTGAGTCAAGACCCTATAATCAGCATTTTTAATAAGATCTTAGGTGATATTGTAGCTGCTAAAATTTGTTTTTCAAGTCACATCAGATTTGATCACACAAACTCTTCGATATATCTGAACAGAAAGGGTCTATATGCTTGTGGTTTGAAAAAATTATGTCCCTAATCTACTACTACTTGGCTGAGAGAATTACTGCTCCTGCTAGTAAATCACACCATTTGAAGTGAATTTACACCTGTTCCTGACCTACTGAATAACACATTTGATCATCTTTTTTATATCACGTCATTCAAAAAAAGTAAAAAGGAGAGTCTTTTTTGTAGCATGACCTGGGCTTAACAGCTTAACAATAAATTACTGACATGTTTGAAGCAAATGCATCAAATTTTATGAAGTTCAGGTTTGAAAGAATTGCGGCACTAGTTCTTTTTTCAACTGACCATAAATACTTACAGATCCTGTGTTGTCTTGTTTACCCAAGTACATCTCAGTTCAGCTTTAGTCAATGAGAGTTGTTTCCTTTCTTTCACATATGTCCTTTATTTGTTCGATTGGCATATATATTAATTAGAATATTGGTTCATTTGCTTTAACAGAGTCTGAACAGGTTTCTTAACCATGTGCTTCTCAAATTTTAATTTGCATATGAATCTCTTCGTGATCTACATTAAATTGTAGATTATAATTTAGTAATTTTGTGGGGGCATTGGATTCTGCACTTCCAACAAGCTCCCATGTGATGCCTGTTCTGCTGGTCCTTGAACAAAACAAGGGTTTATACAACCTGGTTTACTTCTTTCAGATGTAAAAGTCCTAGCTGGTAGGTCCAGAGGATAAAGAAGCTCTGCTTTACAATGTCTCAAATATTTTTTGAGTACCTACTGTGTACCAGTCACTGTCACTTTTCTATGTACTAAAAGATGACATGGATGTCCTTTGGTAACTGACATTAGTGGGCATTAAAAACTTAATAAAATTAATCCTGATGTTCTGAAGACAGAAAGTTATGAACAGACTGAGTTTTGTGAGGGGAAAGGGGTTGATATAAGCAAAAACCTGGGAACCCTTCTCTCCTGCTGATATAGGTGTGGAGACCAGGTGCAGGGAAATTCTTATACTTCCAAGAGAAAGGATAGCAGTAAATCACTTTCATTAATCAGCTCATATACTTGGAAATACTTGGAAATAAAGGAATATTCAGGAAGTATTTGAAGAATTATGTGAAAGTTTTCATTTCAATTACTAAAACTTTAAAAAAAAATTAAATTTATTATTAGCATATTCATTCTTACAAATCGTGATATCCCTTTATGCCCTTTGCCTGACCTATCACTTTCCAAACCCTCTCCCACCCTCCCCCACATTTCCAGTATGCTTAGGTATGTTCCCTCCTTCTGAAAGTTCAATGTATTGTTGTGGTCTTTTCTTTCTTTCTTTCCTTCATTCTTTCCTTCTTCCCTCCTTCCCTCCCTACCTCCCTTCCTCCCTCCCTCCGTTCCTTCCTAGCAGCCAGTTATGAGTGAGAACATGTGGTATTTTTGTTCTTTGTCTGGCTTATTTCACTTAGCATAATTTTCTCCAGACTCATCCATGTTGCTGCAAGTAGCAGAATTTCATTCTTTTTTATGGCTGAGCAGTATTCCATTGAATATATATATATACACACACCACATTTTCTTTATCCAGTTGTCCATTGATGGACTGATGGACACTTAGGTTGGTTCCATATTTTGGTTATTGTAAACAGAGCTGCAATGAACATGGGAGTGCATGTATCCCTTCGACATGATGATTTCCATTCCTCTGGATATATATACCCAGTAGTGGGATTGCTAGATCATATGGTAGCTCTATCTGCAATTGTTTGAGAAAACTCAATACTATTTTCCATAATGGCTGTACTAATTTACAGTCCCACCAAAAATGCAGAAGAGTTCTCCTTTCCCCACATCCTCACAAGCATTCATTATGTTCGGTCTTTTTAATAATGTCCAGTCTAACTGGGGTGAGATGATATATGTGTGGATTTGATTTGCATTTCTCTGATGACTAATGATGCTGAGCATTTTTTCATGTACCTGTTGGCCATTTGTATGTTGTCCTTTGAAAATTGTCTACTCATCTTTGCCCATTTTTTCATTGGATTATTTGTTGGGGTTTTTTTATGGTATAGTTTGAGTTCTTTATATATTCTGGATATTAATCCGTTGTTGGATGTATAGTTTGCAAACATTTTCTCCCATTCCATGTGTTGTCCTTCCTCTCTGTGGATTGTTTCCTTTGCTGTGCAGAAGCTTTTTAACTTGATATAATCCCATTAATTCATTTTTTGTTTTGTTGCCTGTGCTTTTAGGGTCTTATTCGTAAAGTCTTTGCCCAATCCAATTATGTGGAGTGTTTCCCTTATATTTTCCTTTAGTAATATTATGGTTTCAGGTCTTATATTTAAGTCTTTAATCCATTTTGAGTTGATTTTGGTATATGGAGAGGGGTACAGATCCAGTTTCATTTTTTGCATATGGGTGTCCAATTTCCCCAGCACGATTTGCTGAAGAGGCAGTCTTTCCCCCAAATGTGTGTTCTTGAAGCCTTGTCAAAGATCCATTGGCCATAAGTATGTGGGTTGATTTCCAGGTTTTCTATTTTGTTGCATTGATCAGAGTGTCTGTATTTATGCCAGTACTATGCTGTTTTGGTTTCAATAGCTTTGTAATATAATTTGAAGTTGGGCAGTGTCATGCCTCTGGCTATATTGTTCCTGCTCAGGATTGCTTTGGCTATTCAGGGGCATTTGGTGTTCTATATGAATGTTTGGATTGCTTTTTCTATTTCTGTGAAGAATGTAATTGGTATTTTGATGAGAATTTCATTGAATCTATAGAGTGCTTTGGGTAGAATGGACATTTTCATGATGTTAATTCTTCCCAACCAACAGCATGGTATGACTTTCCACCTTTTTGTGTCTTCTTTAATTTTTTCAGTAGTGTTTCCTAGCTTTCATTGTAGAGATCTTTTCCCCCTTGGTTAAATTGATACCTTGATATTTTATTTTGGGGGTGAGTATCATAAATTGGCTTGCTTCTTGGTTTCATTTTCTGTTTCTTTTTATTTGAATATAAAAATGCTATTGAGTTTTGGGTGTTGATTTTGTACCCAGCAACATTACTGAAATTGATAGTCAGATGTAAGAGTTTTACCTATTGACTGTACAAAAAACCTCTTACATCCAATTCTATATATAAGATCATATCATTTGCACACAAGGACAGTTTGACTTTGTCTTCTCCAATCTGGGTGCCCTTTATTTCTTTCTCTTGCTTGATTGCTCTGGCTAGTATTTCCAGTACTTTGTTAAATAGAAGTGGTGAGAGTGGGCAACCTTGTCTTGTTTCTGTTCCTAAGGGAAAGCTTTTAGCCTTTACCCATTCAGGATATTGGCAACTGGTTTGTCTTAAATGGCTTTTATTGTATTGAGATAACTTCCTTCTATACTTAATTTGCTGAGAGTCTTAATCATGAGAAATGCTTTTTATGTATCAATTCAGGTAATCATATGTTTTTTGTCCTTGCTTTTGCTCATGTGGTGTATCACATTTATTGACTTGTATATGTTGAACCAACCTTGCATCCCAGGGATGAATCCCACTTAATCATGGTGTATAATTTTTTTTTTTTTTTTGATGTATTGCTGTAATCTGATTGCTAGTATTTTGTTGAGGGTGTTTGCATCTATGTTCATCAAGGATATTGGCCTGTAGTTTTCTTTTTTTGTTGTATCTTTATCTGGTTTTGGTATCAGGGTTATGGTGGCCTCAAAGAATGAGTTTGGGAGAATGGCTTCTGTTTCAATTTTTTGGAAAAGTTTGAAGAGAAGTGGAATTAATTCTTCCTTAAAGGTTTGATAGAATTCAGCTGTAAAGGCATCCAAGTCCTGGGCTTTTCTTCATTGGAAGATTTCTGATTACTCCTTCAATCTCATTGCTTATTTTTGGTCTGTTCAGGTTCTCTGTGTCTTCTTGATTCAGTTTTGGTAGTTTGTATGTGTCCAGAAATTTATCCATTTCCTCAAGGTTTTCATATTTCTCGGTGTACCATTCTTTATAATAATTTCTAATGATTCTTCATATTTTTGTGGTATCAGTTGTAATGTCTCCTTTTTCCATTCTCGTTTTTGTGACTTGGGTCTTCTCTCTCTCTTTTTGTTCTTAAACTAGCTAATGGTTTGTCTACTTTATTTATCTTCTCAGAAAAACCAACTATTTGCTTCACTGGTCTTTTGTACTTTGGGGGCATCTATATTTCATTTAGTTCTGTCCTGATCTTGATTGTTTGCTTCCATTTATGACTTTTGGGATTGGATTGTTGTTGGTTTTCTAGTTCATTGAGGTGTAGTGTTAGGTTATTTATTTGAAGTCTTTCCATTCTTTTGATGTATTTACTGTAGTAAACTTCCCTTTTAGGACTGCTTTTACCATATCCCATATGTTTTGCTATGATGTATCTTCTTTCATTAGTTTCAAGAAATTTCTTGATTTCCTGTTTAATTTCTTCTTGGACCCATAGGCCATTCAGGAGTCTGTTGTTCAGTTTCCATGCACTTGAATAGTTTCCAGAATTTTGCTTGTTATTGATTTCCAGTTTTAATCTATTGTGGTCTGAAAAGATACTTGGAATGGTTTCAATTTTTAAAAATTTTCTAAGTTTTGATTTATGACATAGTATGTGGTCTATTTTGGAGAATGTTCCATGTGCTGATGAGAAGAATGTATACTCTCTCATTGTTGGATGAAATGTTCTGTAGCTGTCTGCCAGGTCCAATTGGTCTAAGGTGTAGTTTAAGTCCTATGTTTCTTTGTTGATTTGTTGCCTGAAAGATCTAATGCTGAGAGAGGGGTGTTCAGGTCACCCACTATTATCATGTTTGGGTTTATCTCTTTTTTTTTTTTTCAAGTCTAATAGTGTTTGCTTTACATATCTAGGTGCTCCACTGTTGGGGGCATACATATTTATGATTGCTATGTCCTCTAAATGGACAGATCCCATTACCATTATTTAATGGCCCTCTTTGTATATTCTAATGGTTCTTGTTTTGATGTCTGTTTTATCTGATATAAGAATAGCCACCCTTGCTCATTTTTGGTTTCCGTTTGCATGGTATATCTTTTCCATCCTTTCACTTTCAGTTTGTGTTTGCCTTTATAGATGAAGTGGGTCTCCTGAAGACAGCATATAGTTGGGTCTAGCTTTTTAACCCAGTCAGTCAGTCTGTGTCTTTTGAATGGGGAGTTTAATATTCTACATTTAGGGTTGTTATTGATAAGTATTGCTTCACTCCTGTCATATTGCTTTTTGTTTAGATGTTTTAAATATCACTTGCTGCTTTCTTTCCCTTATATTTTTCATCTTTAATGTTAGTTGGATTTTTGAGGTGATATAATTTAGCTTTTATCACTTTTTCATTCACATTTTTGTTTTAATGGTTGGCTTTTGCTCTTTCTTGTGAATCCATGATATTGATTATCATTTTTCAGATTCTGGATGCAGAACTCCTTGGAGTATTTTTTGCAGGGTTGGTTGTGTGGTAGTATAATCTCAAAATTTTTGTTGCTATGGGAAATACACTACTTCTCCCTCATTTCTGAAGGATAACTCTGCTGTGTATAGAATTCCTTGATGGCAATTATTTTCTTTTAGTAATTTGAGTATGTCTTCCATTTTCTTCTGGACTGTAAGGTTTCAGTTGAGAAGTCTGCTGTTAGTTTGATGGGGGCTCCCTTATTAGTGACTTGACACTTTTCTCTTGCTGCTTTAAGAATTCTCTCTTTATCCTTGAGTTTTGCCAGTTTGACTATCATGTGTCTTGGAGAGGATATTTTTAGGTTGAATCTGTTTGGGGATCTTTGGGCTTCCTGGATCTGAAGGTCTGCATGCCTCCCTATACCTGGGAGGTTTTCTATTATTACTTCCTTGAATAAGTTTTCAAAGCCTTTTCCTTTTTCCTCCCCTTCTGGAATATCCATGATTCAGATGTTGGTGCACTTGAGGTTGCCTGCTAGGTCTCTTAAATTTTATTCATTTTTTTAAATTATTTTTTTCTTTAAAAAAAATTTTTTTTCCTTTTTCTTGTCAGCCTGCATTATTTCAAAAAGACCATCTTTGAGCTCTCAAATTCTTTCTTCTGCTTGCTCTAGCTTGCTGCTCAAGTTTTCTGTTCTGTTTTCTATTTCATTGAGAGAATCCTTCATCTCTAGGAGTTCTGTTACATGCTTTTTAAGTTTTTAATCTCTTTGTAAATTTCCTCCTTCATATCCTGGATATTTCTTCTTGTTTCCTTGTGTTCTCTAGTTGATTCTTCTCTTATTTCTTGAAGTTTTCTTAAAAATCAGTGCTCAGAATTCCTTCTCAATCATCTCAAGGTTTTCTTGCTCTCTGGGGTTTGATACTTGAGAATTACCATAGTCCTATGATGGTGTCATATCTTCTTGTTTATTTGTAGTTCCAGTATTTTTACTCTGATGTTTGGTTATCTGGTAGAACACTTATTTCTTCTATCTGAATAAGAACACATGTCTCTGCAGTGGGTTATGTGGGGGAAGATTTCCTCCTATATTTGTAGGTACTGCTGGTGACTCAATTATTGTGTCAATGCAGTTGAGTGTGCAGTGGGCTGCCTTGGCTCCTGTTTGTTCAATGCATGGGTCCTGTGCCCTCACCTGAGCCTTCACGTGTGGTGGGCTGGCAGGCAGATCTGTATGCACCCCTCTTGTGCT
Source organism: Cynocephalus volans (assembly GCF_027409185.1). Lineage (NCBI taxonomy): Eukaryota > Metazoa > Chordata > Mammalia > Dermoptera > Cynocephalidae > Cynocephalus > Cynocephalus volans. Next base: position 96,429,087 of record NC_084478.1, read on the forward strand.
TGGGTTTGTGTGGGTCTTGTGGCTGCATCGGTCTCTGCACATGGCGTGGGTCCTGTGTGCTCACCAGGATTGATAACACTTTTATAGCATCCTGAAGATAAACAAAGTGCTTTGAAGAATACAAAATAATACAAAATAAATAAAATAAATAAATCATACTACCCACCCTCAATATGCTTTCAGGCTAGCAGGGGTAGACTCTGACATATACACCATACTCAATCTTCCAATACAGTGCCTGAGGATAACTAGGAAGAAAATTTATAGCTAGTTATTGGGATTTCAGACCACGGGAATTGTTTTAGAGGAACCCCCTCATATAAGAAAAATACTGTAATTAAATAAAATCAAACCCTAGCAACTCAGAATTAATCATATTCAAATAAAGAGTGCAAGATTCTGAAAACCTATGGCTTAAACATAAACCATTAAGTTTTTCTCTCAACTCCCTACTCAACTCAAATATACAAGTGTTATAAAAAGAATAAAAAAGTCTTCACTCTCGGGTATATTGAAGACAGACGGTCTCACTAGAAAGTGAAATCTGTGGGTTTTCATGGAGACAGTTCAGGTAAGAGCCCAGTTTCTACTGGGCTCACATCAATAGCAGTGAGAAGGTTTCTCATTATATTTTTGATTTGCATTTCCATAATGATTAGTGATATTGAGCATTTTTTTCATGTGCTTTTTGATCATTTGTATATTCCCTCTGCAGAAACATCTATTCAAGTCCTTTGCCCATTACTCATTCAATTGAGTCTTTTCTTTTGCTGTTGAGTAACAGAAATTCTTCATAAAATGTGGATAATAACCCTTTATCAGAAATATGATTTGCAAATATGTATTTTTTCCCATTCAGTGGATTAACTTTTCTTACTGTGTAGTTTGTGCTTCGAGGTACAAATTTTGTTTTTGTTTTCTGAAATTTAGTGTAGTCCCATTTATTTCTTTTTCTTTTGTTGTCAAAATAATCACCAAATCCGAAGTCATGAAGCTTTTCCCCTATGCTTTTATCTAATATTTGCATAGTTTTAGCTCTTATGTTCAGGTCTTTTATCCACTTAGGGTTAATTTTTATATATGTTATAAAGTGTTCAACTTCATTCTTTTGTATGTGAATATCCAGTTTTTTCAACACCATTTGTTGAAAACATAGCCCTTTTCCCATTTAATGATTGTATTAGGCCAACCATTTGTGTTGCTATAACAGAAATATCTGAGACTGGGTAATTTATAAAGAACAGAGGTTTATTTGGCTATACTACTGTGGGGAAATGAGGTCTTGGTACTTCTTTACCTATCATTTTACTGACTTTCTTGTTTCTTAAGAAATGTGTTGAAGGCTATAATTTTGCTTTTGAGTGCATAAAAATATTACAATCACTAAATAATTTTGGTGGGATTTTTCTTTTATTTTTCAATACTGTCTCTTTTCATACATATTAATACTTATTACCAGATGTTCAATTTTGTCTGATATTGGTATTGATACAACAGTTACTCTTGGTTAGCATTTGCTTGATATTTTTTCTAGATCTTAATTTTAAAATCTCATTTAATTTTAATTATTTTTTTTCTAAAAGTATATACTTGGATTTTGGGTCCAATATGATTATTTTGTCTTTTAAGTTTGTGATTACTGATTACTTTGACCTCTTTTATCTTTACCATTTTTTAATCCTCTTACTTTACTTTTGTTTTGTTTCTTATCTTCTATTTAATTTGTAAAGATCCCTTCTGCTGGTTTGGAAGCTAAAAGTTAGATATATGTTACTTTAATTGTTAACCTGTAATTTTAAATACATGTACTTAAATATCCATTTTTCAATACATTGTAAAATTAAGTATTTTCTCTCTTCTTTCTGAAAGTAACAAGTACCTTACAACAGTTTTACCATCATTCACTCTTCACTCCAATCTTTCTATTTTGTTTGTAATTGCAATTTTATTTCTTCTTAAAAACACTTTTAAAACATTCATTAGTTACTTAACTGTACAAATATATTTTATCCATATTACTCTTCATTATTATTCACTATTTCCTATGTTATCAAATAAATTCACTTCTTTTTCTGCTGAAATACATTCTGTAGTGGTTCTTTTAATGACCATCTTTAAGTGGTGAACTTGCTTTATTTTGATATGATTGAATAATTCTGAATTCCATTCTTACTCCAGAATAATAGGTTAGCTGGTTATAGAAATGTGGGTTGGTAGTTATTTTTTTCTTAGCATTTATTGCTCTTAGCATTACTGTCAATAAAAATTATCATTCTTTGAAGTTAATCTGTCTTTATTAACTTTTAAGCTTGTCCTGTTTTGCCTTGATATTATGCAGTTTTGCTGCCATGTGTATAGATGTGTAGACATTTGGTTTTCGTCAGTTTTGGTGCTGGTACTGTTTTCTTCACTGAAAGACTCATATTGTATTTCATTTTTATAAAATTCTCAATTATTGTGTCTTCAATTAATGCTTATATGGAATTTCCATCTTTCTCTTCTACACTGGCACTTCACAGCCAATTCTCTATTTTTCTTAACTATTTTCCCCCACTTTATTTATTTTTTCTCTACGTGTGCAGCTTAAAATTTTCAGTCTTTTTCTTTTACATTATTTCCAGTATTCTTCTTTTTCAAGTTTTTTTCACAACAACATAGTTTTTATTTCTGTCAGTTTTTTAAAAAATTTTTAATGAATATAATTCTTTAATTTATCCTCTTTGTGCATCTGTATTTTCATTTTAAAATCTTTACTTTAAAATTTTTGTCAGACTGTAACAGAAAATTAATTTTTTCAGGAATATATCACGCATATATATTTTTTTGTGACCTGTCTTTCTTGATACTAAATTTATTAATGTTTTTAGAAATTTTAAGTTTTAATCTCTTTTTGAGACTACAATATAACATCATTAACAGAGCGTGACATATTACAATCAGAGGGGCTTCTTATTCTATGTTTGCATTTTATGCTCTGTAAACCTGACTTTAAAGTTCTTTAACTGGTCTACACTGCTTTCCTTCCTCATTCTGTCCCTTATCTTTTCTCTCACTATCTTCACAGCTTTTTGCCACTGCTTTTTGTAATGGCCTGTTATGAAACTCTTCTTATCCACTCTCTTCTTTTTTGCCATATCTGTATTAAACCATATATCTATGCAGATACCTTACTGCTGCTTTGGTGAAATTGCCTTTTTTTTCACCACGGGAATAATTTACTGTTTATTTTCTAAATCCTCAAGTCTTAACACCTATCATGACACTTGTTATGTCTGTCTCATATCAAAAAATTATACGGATATTCTATTCACTAGAATCCAGGTCTCCTCCTTTCCATTCTTATACACTTATTACAGTGGACCATACTGCATTCCTAGTACAATAATTAAGAATTTCCTAAACTGCTGCTCTGTGCAGTGGCATGCCTACCTAGGATATTTGAAACCTGGAGTAAATCCTGTTTCATCACCTCTCTCCTCTACTTAATAAAATCGATTAATAAACAGGGAACAAAATGCCAGTAAAAAAAAAAAAAGGAATATGATACCAAAGAGAACAAAAGTAATACATTAATACCCTTTTATTATATCCATCTAATTTTTTTTGGGGGGGGAAGGGAATCTTGTAGTAAAATTGTCACCCTTTAAATTAAAAAACAAACAAACACACACAAAACTGTCCAGTTAGGTCAGTTAGTCATAGCTCAGGCTTATAACACCAAGGTCGAGAATCCCCATGCTGGCCAGCCGCTGCAAAACAAACAAACAAACAAACAAGCAATCAAAAACAAAAAACCCCACACTCCAAGTGGTCACATAGAATGACAGAATTGAAAAATGTTATATTAAATATACTATTTAATTGCAGGAAAATGCAATATCACATGGGGAAGATGTGTATAATGAACCCCTTTAATGTCTGTCCTCCAGTTCAACTTCTTCCACTATTGTTGCTGTGACATTATATTGTGCATAATTTTCTGGCAACTTTTAAGAAGTGTATAAAAAATATCTCTTTCTGTCTGTCTTTCCTTCTGTCTATCTTACTTTTTCCTTTTATAGTTATTCCTTAGCATATTAAAGCTCCTGATGAGACCTACAGTAGGTAAAACTATTTAACTTTACATAATCAATCTAGTTAATACTTATTGCTGTACTAACCAACTGTCATGAAATATGATATTTGATTCTCCCAATAGCCCTACTAGTTAGATACTGTTGTTACCAACCTTTCAGTGATGAATAAATTTAATGTCATGAAAGCTAATTTAATATTCCAAGATCAAAATGCTAGTAATTGTTTTGACTGTAGCATTTCTTTTCCTTTTTTTTTTTTTTTTTTTTTTTTAGCAGAAACAGTTCTTTCTTTCCCCCCACAGCTGATCTATTAAGAGCCTGTGTCAATCAGGATTAAGTCATGATTAAAGAGACACTAAAAGACTTACAGGAACAAGATATTAGAACTAACTAGTGTTAGTGTTAGCAGACTTGCATGAGAATTTCTGGAAAAGTGAAGTTATAAAAGAGGGATGAAATTATTAACCATAACAGTGTGAAGCAACAGCCTGAGTGGGCAGGTCATAGTCTGTAGGAAAAGCCCAGACATTATGTGTGCCTGGCTGCTGAATTGGACCTACGAAAAAAAGGTTTGTGGAGAGGTCAATCCAAGATATTGCCTCTAAGAGAATTGTAGAAAAGTCCTTGGTGTTTGGTTTGGAGCCACTCGTAGTAGGAAGGCCCAAAATTTGAAAAGAGAAGTTAGAAGATGGAGCTAGACACTAATTTCTGTTTATCACCTGTCTTACTTCCACTGTTTTCAAAAGTATTGGCTGCTGCTTTATTTTCACTTTCCAAATCTCACACAAGGTTTCTATTAAGCCAACTATAATCTGGAATATTTGGGGAAGGTGAATCTGGGCAAAAAAGTTCTTAGCTTTATCCAGATTGACACAAACAATCTAGTACATGCCTAAGTAATAATTTTCCTTGGAACGTTTGTTTGAGGGAATGTATAGTATCATAAATGTTTATATTGTATATTAATTTTTTAAAAATGTTTTTTGGAATCACAGATTTAATTCTAGGTGCTATCAGGTAAGTGTATTGAAATTAACATCTTAGCCACAAGTGAACCTAAGTACTTGCCCAACATCTACATTTCAATGAGGTTTGGGTTTTTTTTTTTTTTTTTCTCAATATTTACATTATCTTTTTTGACATAATCCTTAGAAAAAAACTTCCTGAAATAAAAACTAACTACTAGTATATTTTATTGATAGATAAACTACTACAGTGTAACACGAAAAAGCTTTCTTTGACAGTTAAAGTAAGTAATATAAAGAGAATATGTCTAGAATAAAATTATATCTAGAAAAAAATATGTTTAGAATGAAGAACTACAAGGGTTGCAACCTGTTTTTTTTTTTTTTTTTTTTTCATTCTGTTCATCAGAGGAGAATTTAATAAGAATCTTCTGAAGGGATTATTCAAATTTTTCAATAATAACTTTATTATATTTTATGAAAGAACTTATATGCTATAAAAATATTTATAAATTGGAAAACTCAATAAAATCTCTGGACTTATTATACATAAATACCAATGACCTACTGGAATTCCCCCTTTTTGTTATGTTGAATATAAAAGTTCCACATAGAAAGAAGTAAAAATCTAAGACCAGAATTCTAATACGGAACTCTAAATATATTAAAATTACCACTTCCCAAGTCACATTTGAATAAATTTTTTGTTATATTCTCTCAGCAAAATAAATTTTTGATTGTTCCTGTGTACCCACAATATCATCTTATTCAAAAAATTGTGATGCTGCAATGATTTCCAATTAATCAAAATTGAAATTATATACTAAGAAATGTGACCATGCAGAATATATGACGAAATGGAAGAGAATATATGATGTAAAGATAGATATTTTCTAAACCTTATTATCAATATAAATAATGTCAGCAACAATAAAGTTAAAATTTAAGAATTTAAAAATTTGTTTTATAGCAGAGAAATATATTGTACTTAAATGGTATATCTAACCTATGCCTGCTCTATTATTGTAATTTAAAAGTAGACATTTGATCCCACAGGCTCACTGCTGAAGAGAAATTTGCCTCAGGATGAATCATGTATTGAGCCTCACCCATGTAATGTATGGATGGGACTTTGGACTTTTGAGTTGGTGCTGGAATGAGTTAGGACTTTTGGTGCTATTGGGACAGAATCAATGTATTTTATATGTGAAAAGGACATGAGTTTTGCGGTATCAGGGGCAGAATGCTATGGTTTAAATGTTTGTCCCTCCAAAACTCATGTTGAAATTTAATTACCATTGGAACCTTCATAAAAATCTCAACTTATTTTATATAAATATTAATGGTCTACTGGAATTCTCACATCTTTACATTGAATATGAAAGTTCCACATAGGAAGTAATAAAAAGTATTAATTAAAAGTAATAAAGAATTAAGGGGTGGGACCTTTAAGATGTGATTAGGCCATGTATTAGTCCAGTCCATGTCTGTTGCTTATAACATATATACCTGAAACTGGGTGATTTATAAGAAAACAAAATTTATTGCTTACAGTTTCTGAGGCTAGGAAGTCCAAGTCCATCTGTTGGTGGCAATAGTGACCCAGGGGTCTCATGCTGCAAGATGGTGGAAGCATAGACAGCAGAGAGTAACCTCCTCATTCGCTTTCTTTTTAAAGCCCTCAGAACCATGCCCATGACCACCATTTTTAATCCATTCATTATGGCATGGTCCTACAATCTGATCACCTCGTCAAAGCCCCACCTTTCAATCACCATAATAGGATTTCCCACTCTCAACAATTACAGTGGGGAATAAGCTTCAGTGAGGTTGGGGGAGGGCACCCAGTCTATAGCATTCCACCCTGACCCCCAAAACTCATGTGCTTCTCACATACAAATACGTTCATTTTGTCTCCAAAGTCTTAACTTGCTTCAACTCAAAAGTCCAAAGTCTCAAAGTCCCATCTGTGAAATCAAAACAAGTTAAGTATTTCCAAGATACAATGGTACAACAAGCATAGGGTAGGTACCTGTTCAAAAAGGGAGAAAGAGGCCAAAAGAAAGGGGTAACAGGTCCAAAAGAAGTCTGAAACCAAGGAGGGCAGGCATTAAGTCTTACAGCTAGTAAATCATGTATCTTGACTCCATGTTCGATGTCCTCTGCACACTGGTGCAGGGATTGGGTCCCCAAGCACTTGGGCAGCTCCGCTCCTATGGCTTTCCTGGTCTCAGGCCACACTTCTGCTCTCACAGGGTGGTATTGCACACTGATAGCTCCCCAAGTCTTGGGTCTCCATGGTGGTCCCACTCCAATGGCTCCACTAGACATGGTTCTGATGGGGTTTCTCTGCAACGACTCCAATCCCATGTATCTGCTTGACATTGCTCTAGTGAAGGCTCTATGCAGTGAATCTGCCCCTGCAACTCATCTCTTCCTGGGTACCAAGGCTTTTCCATACATCCTTTGTAATCTGGATGGAGGCTCTGAAGCCTTCTCAGCTCTGGCATTCTGTGAGCCTGCAGACCTAACACCACAAGGACTCTGCCAAGGCTTCTGGCCTTTGTTTTCCAAAGCTGTGGGTCCAGCCACACCAGGGGCCAATTTAGCCATGGCTGAAGGAGTCAAAGCAGCTGGGGTTCTGGTGCTGGAAACAGCTTCCCAAGGTGGCCCTGGGCAGTGAGCCCAAAGAAGGTGCCTAGAGGCTGTTCCCTTAGACCATTTTGTCTCCCTAGGCCTTTGGGCCTGAAATGGAAGGGTTGGCTCCAGAGGCTTCTGCAATGTCTTCAGGGCCTTTTCCGCCTTCTCTTGATAATCCCTTTCTTTTGTATTAATCTTCTTAGCACCACTGCATTTTTCTTCTGAAAATGCTCTCTGTTTCTTTCTCACATGGCCAGGCTGCAAATTTTCCAAAGCTTTACACTCTGCTTCCCTTTTAAATTCTGGCTTTACATCATGCTTTTGCCACCATAACTCAACATAGGCTGATACAAGTAGCCATGCAGCCTCCTGAGTGCATTACTGCTTAGAAATTTCTTCTGCCAAATGCTCTGGGTCAGCACCTTTAAGTTTCACATTCCATAAAACTTTTGGGAATGGACAGAATGCAGCCAAGTTCCTTGCCAGTTCGTAGCAAGGGTGATCTTCACCCAAGTTTCTGCAATACTCCTTCTTATTTCTATCTGAGACCTCCTTAGAAAGGTCTTTACAGTCCATTTTTCTATCAGCATTCTGCTCACCACCACATAACCAGTCTCTAAGACATTCCAAACTTTCCCTCATCTCTTTTTCTTCTTCTGAGTATTCCTAGCTCCTTCAACCTTTGCCTAACATCCAGTTCCAAAGCTGCTTTCACCTTTTCAAGTATTGTAAGAAACACCCACTTCTCTGGTACCAATTTTCTGTATTAGTCTATATATATAAACATATATACCTGAAACTGGGTTATTTATAAGAAAATGAAAATTATTGCTTACAGTTGCAGAGGCTGGGAAGTCCAAAGTCCATCTGGCAGTGGCAACAATGACCCAGGGATCTCACATTGCAAGATGGTGGAAGCAGAGAGAGCAGAAAGTAACTTCCTCGGGCCATGAGGGCTCTGTCCTCAAGAGTGGATTAACGTTGTTATGGTGGGAATGGGTTCATACCAAAAGGGTGAGTTCAGCCCCCTTTTCTCTTTCTCTCCCACTCTCTCTTTGTCCTTCTGCCATGTGGTGCCTTCCACCATGTTATATACGACACAGCAAGGAGGCCATTGCCAGATGCCAGCACTTTAATCTTGAACCTCCAGACTCCAGAACTGTGAGAAATAAATTTATTCATTATAAATTACCCAATCCCAGGTATTCTGTTACAGCAGCAAAAAAAAAAAAAAAAAAAAAAAAAAAAAAAAAAAAAAAAAATGGACTGAGATATTGTATAAACAAAAAGTATATTCTAAAATAGAAAATTAAAACAGTACATTTCACAAAATTGCATCTCACATTGGTTCAGGCAACAAATTTTTCCCTTATCTTTTTTGCATATGCAATTTCAAATAGTGCAAAGATTCTGAATTAATGCACAACATATTCTTCTTCAAGCCAGGAAATACAATAGTCTCTTTTAATTGACACACAGTAGGGTATTTTTACACAATAAGGAAAGGCGAAGCATGGATCTATGAACATAATCTACATGGGGACATCAAATGATAGTGGGGACACAATATTGATGTCCTGAATTTATTTCCATTAGCTTCATTGATAGTTTTGCAAGAAAAGGAAGAGATATTCTCAAAAACCACTAAATGCAATGACACTTTTGCAACTCCAACTTGATTACTACAGTGAGTTGAACTATTTATTATGCACATTAAAGATAGTACACTTCTAAAGTTCACGTTTGTCATTTCTCTTCTCAGCCACTTGACGAACATCATCATCTTGTATAGCTTTGCTATAGCTTCCACTTTAAGCCAAGCTAAAACATTAAATTATTTCTGTAATATAACATAGTTTGTCATATTTATGCCTATGATTGTACATGGGATTTTCTAAATCTATAAAAAACTCCTAGCCCAACAAAATCTCAGCATCTATTTATATCACATCTTTTTACTAATGGGCAGTCAATGATCACTTTTCAAACCCTTCCAGCAAACAACAAATGTATATGTGTGTGTGTGTGTGTGTGTGTAATCTCTGTTTTCAATAATATTAAAATTTATTAAAGAAAAGACAAAGAAGGAAAATGAATCATATTTTAAAATTAATTTAATTATTATGAAAGTTAATTCAGGACGAACAGGTCAGTAAGCACGCTGAAGAAATGAAGAACAAGGTAAGAATTAATTAGAGACTTTTTGAAGGAGGCAGTACTTCTATTATTTAAAAGGGAGTAAATTCATATTTAAAGAACAAATGTGTGGCGATTTTAATTTTAACTTGGGATGCCAGATTGTTCATGGCCTGAAAATGTATGGGTTTGTTTGGGAAACTGTTAGCAAAGTGATGGATAGAGTTCTTTACAAGTCCATTTGAGTAGAAGTACTAAGGAATATCCTGGGATACATGTTTTGAGGGAAGAGCAACTAGATATGACTATCCTGGTCAAATAACGAGCCTTTTATTATCAGGATTAGGGGGACTTTATAAGAACATCATATTATTTGCCGTTTGGCTTAATTTCTCTGCCCAGTTCTCCATTAGACTTAGGGATGAACCTCTAGAGAGTAAGGAGACTCTAAGACAAAAAAGTGATAGTCATCTAACACTAATTATTCTACAAAATACTGCGATGCAAGAAGAAATGCATTGGTACCACTCCAACACTTTTCACGCTAAAGGAGAAAAAAAGGTATTCTCCCCATGAGACACTGCAGGATTTCTTTCTCCAGGACTTTATTGCTTCAGGCACAGCAGGAAATAATCGTGACCAGCAGATATATATTCATAAAGAATGAGTTGAGCAGGAGAAATACCTTGTGGAAATAGATGTTCTCATATGCGTATTAGACAATTCTTCAGATTCCATAAATATTTGTGGGGCGATTCTCGGGTTATTGATATCCTGTGTGAATAAGTGAGTTCAATAGCTATTGAAATTTGGTTTATTGCTCTTACCATGGTCCTTATCTGTAATATATAGGTTGCTGAGGTCCAGGAACGATTTGATTACACAGGAATAGAAAACAATTTAGTTACCACAATTATGTGTGTGTGAATATGTGTCTGAGGCAAAGAGATTGAGTACAAGCATGCACAAGAGTAAACTCTAGGAAAACATGTATGCTAGGGCCTAGAAAATCAGAGAAAGGCAGAATCTGAAATTAGATACTCAAAGGCCTTGCTACCCAAAGTCTGGTTCTCCAGCCAGCAGCATTAGCATAACATCACAGCTTGTTAGTAATACAAAATCTCAGGTTTAATGCCCGAACTCCTGAATCAGAATCTGTATTTTATCAAAATTTCCAGGTGATTTGTATGCTCATTAAAGTTTGAGAAGCACTCAAAAGGCATTATAATTATTGCCAGAAATTTGTGTTTAAAATAATTGTTATGAATATGACCTCAGGATGAGGAAAGGTTTAGTCATGTCAGAAGAGTGAAGAATTAGTGGAATTTGAGTCAGAGATACTTTGAAAGAGATAGCAGTTGGTCAATTGGAATGTGGTACATAAAAGACAAATAGTGAATACATTAATGTTTATTTCCTATTCAGTCAATTTGTAATAATCTGAAATATGTGTGCCATAATTAGTATGGGTAGTTTTTGTGACTAGCTTTGACAAAACTACAAGAAATTGAAAATAGAGCTATGCTTAATTAGGAACTACTGAGTTATTGATTATAAATGACGGATCTGGATAAAGAGACTACATCCAAACAGAGAAATCTAACTCAGACAGAATTCTTTAGATTTTTCAGTAAGTTTGGTTCTATGTGACATTTTAGCCTTCAGGGATTAAAACTTCTTTTCATTAACATTTCTCAGAAGAGTTATTTCACAAAAACTTGCCAACTTTCTTTCAGTTATTTTCAATATCTGTTTCTTCCAGGAAACTACATTCACTATAACTAGGGGGAAAAAAGGGTACACACACACACACCCTCACCCCTCCACACGCACACCCCCGCAGATAAATCTCCCCCACACCCACACCCAGTTATGACATTTTATTTCATCTCTTATAAACTTTCCAAACACCATTTGAATTCTGAACTTACTTGAGGCCTGAAACATCTTTTACAAAATGACAGAATAGGCTATTTCAATTATCTATAAAGCCTGTCAAGAAATTATGGCATAGCTACAGTTCTGTCTTACTTCTCCTCCACAGGAATATGACAGTTTTAGGTAGCTAAATCTCTTGAATTGTACAGCTGTTAAATGTAATTTAGCTATTTACTGCCTTTTCCAGATATTTGGTTGATGTTTTATTGAATTCACTGATTAGCATCTGTTTTATAGCTACTGAAATGTAGTCATAAATAATCACAGAATAGCTATAAAATAATGATGAAAGATACCTGTCCCATATTCAGCCTTTTGAAACTATTTGTCATATCAATGACTAGGACCAAGGGAAAAAGAAAGACTCACATTTCTTATTGTTACTTTAAATTTAAAAAGTTGTATTTACAATAAAGAGAGCACATTCATTTCATTCAATTTAGGAAAATAACTTTACAGTCCACATAACTGGGCAGAGAAGAATTTCTTTATAAAACATTTGCCCAAAGTCATTCCAAAGGCCAGAAGATATGGTCTTTAGGTAAGACCCTGTTTATTATAAGTTTCTGTTTTTTATAACCACAGTACAGTGTTGCATATTGAGGCCATTAGCATTTATGATATCCCCAAATTCAAGGGTGTCCTAATTCCCTATACTCATTGTGTTCTGTTAATGACTCCAGCAGAGGGCCTTGGTAATCTATACAGTACTTTTTATAGAATTTTGGGAGAATATAGAAATTTGCTTGCCCTAAATTTTAAAATTTAATTTTAATAAGGAGCTACTTTTTTAATTTTAGAAACTAGCACTTCCTTATTGTAATCATTTTGCATTTACATTGCTTATTGTGGAAAACTTCTAAAAATAGTAGTCTGCTAAATTTTAAATTAAAATTAAAATGAATATGATGTATTTTTCAGTTTCAGTTTCAAACCTACTCTTCTATACTCTATATCCTCATGCTCTGGCTGGGATTCTGCAAACCGCATTTCTCCATTGTCAGATGGTTCCTTTACAGTCAATGTTAATAGGAGATGAGACAAAGAAAAAGAGAGAGGGAGGCTGAAAGTCTGGAGGAGAAAGAAGGGTCAAATTATTTTGCCTCCTGATAACACAGCAATGGTTTTCACCCTGGCAGTGGCATTGATTATAATAACATCAATTGGTTCCCAGCTGTTGTTTTCAAATATCTGTAACCAGGTTTATAGAGCTCTTTCAGGGGTACCAGCACCAGCTGAGGATCAGCCCATCCTTGGCCATCTGATCCCAACTTGATGGGGACACTCCTCCAAGCTTCTAGGTTTTAATAATTTCAAGCGCTTCATTCTGTTCCCTAAGTCTCGGAATGGTAGTTGCTCTCTGCAGTTACTACCTCTGTGATACCTCAGAATCCTTTTACCTTTACAGTTTTCTGATACCTAACAGTTCTTTATATTTTCACTTTTAAAATAATTGGTACAGTATGTGTCTACTGATTAGATTCTGACCAACATATGGAGCCTGTATTCCAGTATCTAGTCCCTTTTGGTGGTTCAAGTAGAAATAATTGTTACTCAACTTAATTTAAATCTTTCAACAAGTATTTGTTGAGTTTGTTCTCTTAGCCATATATTATGCTAGTTATTTGAGAAATTAAAATCTTCAAACAGTTTATAATTTGCTGACAAACCAACACTATATCACAACAGTTATGATCACCAACTTTGGAATCAGAGAGGCTTTGGTTTATTTTCATTTCTCCTACATATTTGCTGTGGTATGATCTTGAGTACTGACAATTATTTTTAAAAAGATAAGTGAGAATATTAGGCAATATATAACTAAAGCAAGGAAAGATCATGGAGTACCTAAAGAAGACAGATATCTGTAGCAAAGTGGATTGTTGATCCTAAGTCTTCATTTCTTTGTAATGGGATTATATATTTATACCTTTTGACATGTAACTTTACAGTGTTCTCCCACTGTGGGTGGAGAATACCCCCCCAGCCCATTGACACTGGGCTTAGCTCAGTGACTTGCACTGGTCGATAAGATGTTAGCATATCAGATAGGAGCAAAATCTTTGAATATGCTTGCACAATATGGCTTGGCTTCTTATGTTCTTTCCCTTTTCCATGACACCTACATGTCCAGGGTAATTGCTGGTGCAAGGATAAGACATGTATTTTGTAGACCTAAATTCAGTGCACAACCTGAATCCAAACCCAGCTGTCTCACAGCCTTAAACAGGGCTATCTGCTCTGAAGAAAAGCCACCCAATTGGCCTTGCCTGGAACAGCCAAATAACAGCACTATAATTGTGAGAATGTTTGTTGTAGCAAGCCATTAAATTTAGGGATGATTTGTTACATAACATTATTTCAGAAATAGCTGACTAATAAAATCACCATTGGGGAAATATCTGTGAGGCAATACAAGGAGGAAGCCTGAAGAGGCTGGTAAAGCTTGCAGACTACTATGCAGAGCTAGTGAGGTTAGCTGTCCTGCTCAGGGATTCACTGTGTAATACTTCCAGTCACCTGGAAATCTGGAGAGAGTTCCCCACAAGGAGAAGGCTCTCATCAGATGTGTTCCCTGGACCTTGGACTTCCAAGCTTCCAAAATTGTAAGAAATAAATTTCACTTCTTTATAAATTACCCAGTTTCATTAACTCTGTTATATGCAACACAAGCAAACTAATACAACATGGTTTGGTTATCTTGGAAATAACGCAAGTGGTGGAATTCAAATAAGTTAGTGAATTTCAAGCAGAGTTCGTACTATATTTAATTTATTTATTTTTCTGAGTATGAGGGGTCTTCAAAAAGTTTATGGCAAGATTCATATTATCTTTTAATTCCATTTTTTTTCACAAACTTGTTGAAGTACCCTCATATGCTCAGTTTCTTCAATCAGTCAATAACCCTCCTATAGGGCAGGAACTTTTGTTTACTCTTGGATATTTCAGTGAGCTGTTAACTAAGAATCAAGAGAATTGAATTTTAGTATCCATTTTCCAATTGACTAGTTGAATGACCTTATGACCTCAAGCAAGTAACTCAGTCACTCTGGGCTTATATGACCACGGAATCCACACAGGCTCTTTCCCCATTTCAGTTTCTTTTTCTTTCTATTATCCTTTTTCCTTTTTCTTTCTTTCTTTTTTAATATTCTCCACCCACAGTTGGAGAATACTGTAAAGTCACATGTCAAATGGTATAAATATATAATCCCATTACAAAAAATTTTTCTTCAAACAAAATCGTGCTTGAAGGGACACTTCAAATCTCTAATTTCCCCCCAAAAGCCCTCATCCATGCTCATTCTGCATCTTAAATTTCTACTATAAATATAACAAGGCAGAATTTCCAGGAAAACCGTGCAGAAAATAAGGTCATTATCTTAATCATGGTACTAATGGTTAAGTTATATTTCTGGTTTTTCCACTTTTTGCCTACAAAAACAATTTCGCAAGGTTCAAAGTAATGTTAGACAAGATCATTGTGGTGGGATAATCTAAGATGCAGTGACGATGTTTTTTGCTTCTGGATAAATCTATTTTGATAATGGCATAGGTGACCTGTAGCCACTTATATAAGTGCGTATTTTTACATTAGAAATATAAAGAAAAAAATGAAATTTTGGAAATAATATTTTGAGAAAAAAATCAGAATATCAAAATCTGTGATTTTGAGTATCAAAGGGCAAGGCCCTAGAGAAATTGGCATAAAATTTTGGCTTAAACAACATATTTTGAAGAAATCATGATAATGTAAGTGAGTTTCATTGCTTCAGAAAACATAAAATTTATCTAGATTGGGGAAAGAGGAGGAATAGAAGGGAACAAGTTTACTCTGTTGTTAGTGAGTATCCTTGATAAAAAATGCTACGTCCTCCCACTGTCCAGATGAAGTCTTGGTAGAGGAGAATTAGAAACAACCAATAGGTCTGTGAAATTCTACAGTAGAAGAAATCTGTGTCTTTTATTTTTGAGTAAAGCCAATAAGAGTTTTCAAGTCTTATAGCATTCCCTGGTACACAGCAGAAAAAGAAATAAAAAGAGAAGAAATGTCTTTTTGGCTTTGTTTAGGATGAGATGGCTTAAGGTCAGTGGGTAGGACTGAAAGTTCCAGTCTTCAAATCATGTGCTTGGTTTTTCTAGCAACCAATACTTCATAGTGTAAACTCAGATATGGTAGAAAGGGGTGCATTACGAATAGCAAAAAAGACTCCTATCACTCAAGGGTTTCAGGAGATCGATACCAGGAATATATGTAATATTACAGCTACAATCACCTTGGAAAACAAAGAAAAAAAAATTAGAGACCAAGAACAAAAAGGGTTCTAAAGCACTAATATTTCCTATGGAGGATGACTCAGTGGGTCCTATGGTGGAGGAAACCAAAAGTTCAGGAGGCTGCATGAGGTCAAGTGTTAACTATAAGGGAGCACCAAAAAGGAGAAAAAGACTGCTGAGTGAAATGTGGTCTTCTGAAAACAAATTTGATCTATTTCTTATTTTTCCTAAGATTGATACTAGCTATTCACTATATGGGGGCAAATTTATGAATGGTGTTGGGAAGAATAACATCCATGTTCCCCTCGCTAATTTAGCATGATAGCTGGAATTTCCCATTACAGAGTAATTCTTTTAGCTTCTTGTCATTTTTTGGAAAAGAGAAGAGGGCTAATAGAAGAAATGGAAAGAAATCTACCAAATAAAATTTATCGGGATTTCCAACTATCGATGAGGGTTTTCTTAAGAAGAAATTACCCGAGATTCTGAATCGTCCACAGTCCCACTCCAATAAAAAAAATCACAGGCAGAATTCTGCCTGTTTAAATTTCATATTGTAATAATATTTCCCCTATGCTTTGATTTCTGTAATAATATGTATTCAAGATGAGTGAGACTCCAATTCTGTCACTTAAAGTTTAAAAAATTAACAAGGTCATCTCAATAGCTACATTTTTACACACTTTATTTTTATGATTTCCATTTAAAGTAAAAACTCTGCACAATGTCGAGATTTGGTTTCCTTTACAAAACTTATAAAGAATGATTTTCTCTTCCAGAATTCTAAGTAGCTCAGCTGCACAGTAGGCTAACTAATACAATTCAACTGCTACCAACAATAACAGGAAAACAGATTTTTCTTTGTTCCTTCTCTACAATGATAGACTGCTGCATAAGTCCAGCAGACAAGACTAGCTCTGTCGTTAAGGTTTGCAATGTTTTTCTAGTTAAAGACACACACACACACACACACAAGAGGCATAACATCTGAGAACTACATGGATCATCAAGTCCCCCCAGAGTTTATCCAGAATGCAGAGAAAATTTCAGAAAACATTATCTTCTTTTCTTAGAATCTAGCAAGACACCATCTAATACCATTTTACTAATAAACCCAGAAGTGAAATCCTAGTGGGGCATTGACTGTAGTTCTGAATCATGATCTCTTAGACAATATAATTTTTAAGAGTAAGAGAAAGAAAATCAGAATGAAAGGAATTGAGTAAAATAAGAGTATGTTAGTTCAGGGTTTTTGATCAATAGATGCTAAATGAGATTGCCAAATCTTACATATAGTGAGATTCCACTATATGTGGAAGCATTTAATTGGGGAAACATCTGTGAGTCAATACAAGGAGGAAGCCTGAAGAGGCTGGTAAAGCTCCCAGACTACTATGCAGAGCTAGTGAGAAGGTTAGCTCTCTAGCTCAGGCATTCACTGTGTAATACTCTAATCACCTGGAAATCTGGAGAGAGTTCCCAGCAAGGAGTAGGCCCTCATCAGATGTGTTACCTGGACCTTGGACTTCCAAGCCTCCAAAATTGTAAGAAATAAATTTCATTTCTTTATAAATTACCCAGTTTCATTAATTATGTTATGTACAACAGAAACAGACTAATACAAGTAAGAAGAGTCAGACTGTATCACATTTCTAAAATGGTTTCATTGAGGCCCATGGGAAGTCCTCCAGGAAAGCCACCTGTCAGAAAAATCCCATCTCATAGGAAAAAGGCTGTCTTAATATGTCTCCTGCTCTCAGTCATTGCCTGGAAATCATAGCCATATCTCATACTTGGTTAAAGATTCATAGCTCAGTAACTGGGGCTGTCAGTAATTTATGTTCCCCACGGTAGGAGATCTAAAAGGTGCATTTTGATAGCTGCTCTAAAGGGCTGTGTTAATTTGTTTCAGTGTATTCAAGTTTACTAGACTACTCTCACATTTGCTTAATTTCATTTGCGAACAAACTTTTTTAGAATTTTAAATTATGAATAATTTTCTGGTTTTATTTTATTTACTGGCATTTTTATTAATGTAAGCATAAAATTTAGGGCTTACTTTGAAGAAAATGCTTGGATTAAAAAGAACAAAGATAAATTACAAAATTTCCCCCACTGCCATGAAGTAGGTACACAGCCAGTTATTAGTTTTACAGGAATGAGGGGAAAAAAAGTGATAAATTTTCCTGATAAAACTACATTATTAGTAAAAACTAGAAAATATTTTCTCTTTTTTTCATCCTTTTTTCTCCCTTCTTTTTTCTCCCTTCTTTTTTTTTTGTTCTCTCCTTCCTTTCTTTCCCGTCCTCTTTCTTTCTTTCTCTTTTTATTTCTTTCAAGTAATGTTTATGTTTCAAAAGGGATGCCTTGGCAGAGTTAGTTATATCAACATTTATTAGTGGGAAGCTAAAAAAAAAAAAAAGGGAATAAAGCAGTGGTACAAGCTAGCATCAAGACCATTGGAAGTTTTGCCTCTCCAGTGTAGGAGAAAAATTACTCTCACACTGATAAAAACCTAAAGTGGATTTTGCTACTCAACACGTATGAGGAAAAGTAGAAATCTAGGGGTAATTTAAAGGAGGTGATAAAATATGGCATGGATAGAAAAAATTAATATTTGCTCAACATCCATGTAATAAAAGTGATTTGCATATGGCATTTGAACACATGAAGGTAATTTCTGCACATTCATATGTACAAAAATGTATACCTCAGAATTTTTTTCTTTCCAATTCAAGGAACTAAAAGACTAATTATAAGTATTGAATTACACTATATTTAAACACAAAATATTTTTTAATACAAATCCATATGTGGTGTCTAGAGGCAAAACTGTTGTTAGAATAGGTAGATGTGGTTATTTCTTTGGATAGTTAACTATAATTTTATGTTAATTTGTATCAAAAGAGTAATTGGAATCTTTGGGATCCTAGTTTTGCCACATATACTCTCTAGACATAGCTGTCGAAAGAGAATTAATACTGTGGTACTTTATCCTGAAGAATTTAAAATAACACATTTTTTACATGTGAAATATAATCTTCTATCTAATTGAAATATTAAAGCAACTGACTTACAATTATTCTATAATATAGGAACTTACTTTGTTTACAAATTTGTTAAATTTTCATGGTTGTGAATTGTATCTAGTTGTCATGGTTTTATTTTTAGTTTTCTTTTTAGGATAAATGTAACTTTCTGACAGAGCCATATCATTTCTTTAATAAGACTTGATAAAAATAAAAGACATGATGGACTTATTTAATTCAAATCAATGGGGCAAATGAAATGTGTATCTACTTTCATTGATTTTCCCCAAATTAACACACCTGCTTAAAGCAAACAAACAAAAGCCCTGCAAATATCATATGTCAAATATTAAAGCCTTATATAAATGACAAATATTTTGAAATTCAGATTAACAGATCAGTTCTTCAGTGCTACATGACATGTAATACGCTGCTGTCTTAAATTTCAAAACTTTATTGATTCTCCTTTTATTTAAAAATTCTGTGCTGAAACATTTCCACGTAAGGGTATTCTAAATACCTCAACATTACAGACCCATCTAATCACTCCCCCATACTCAAACAATTTATGTTTTGTAGAAAATATTGTATTTAAAAAACAATTACAGTGCTTTCACTTTCTGGTCCAGCACATAAGGAGCTTAGAAGTTACCATTTCATCAAAACAATAAGTAAAAAACTAAACAAACTGAAATATCAAAAATTCCAGCCCATTCTAGCCATTTGTTTACACCTAAGAAGGGGAAAAAAAATCTTTAGAAACACTGGTGAAGTTCACAGTCCAGCAGCTCAGGCTCACCAAAAGATTGAGACCTGATCATGGGACTGTAGAACACTTCAACTCCCTTCACGCCTTACCACTACATTACTAAAATTTTATTTACCTTAGTTTATCTTACCCAGTACATAATGTCCATCATTCAACAAAAAATTATAGGGCATACTAAAATGCAAAAAAACACAGATCATAGAAACTGAGCACGAATAAGAAACAAAGTCAGATACAGCAGAAATGTTGGAGTTATCAGACCAGGAATTTTTTTGAAAACTATGATAAATATGTTAAGGGCTTTAATGGAAAAAGAAGACAACATAAAGAATAGATGAATAATGTGCAAGTAGACAGATGAATATTCTAAGAGAATTCAAAAGAAATGCTAGAGATCAAAAATACAATTGAAATGAAAACTGCCTTTGATGGGCTCATTAATACTCTGGCCATTGTTGAGAAAAGAATCTCTGAGCTTGGGGATATAAGAACAGAAGTTTCCAAAATGGAGAAGTAAAGAGAGAAAAGACTACAAAAAAAAAAAAAAAAAAGCCTTGAATATCAAAGAAACTTGGGACAATTACAAATGGTGTTACATATGTGTAATGGGAATACCAGAAGAAAAAGAAAGAGATAAAGGAATAGAAACAATATTTGAAGCAATAATGACAGTGAATTTCCCCAAATTCATGTTAGGTACACAGATCCAGAAAACTCAGAGAAGACCAAGGAGGATAAATGCCAAAATAAATACACCTAGGCATATTATATACAAACATCAAAAATTCAAAGATTAAAAAAAATTTTTTTTTTTTTTTTTTGTCGTTTTTTCGTGACCGGCACTCAGCCAGTGAGTGCACTGGTCAGTCCTATATAGGATCCGAACCCGCGGCGGGAGCGTTGCCGTGCTCCCAGCGCAGCACTCTACCAAGTGCGCCACGGGCTCGGCCCAAAAAAATTTTGAAAAAAGCAAAGAAACCCCCCCCCACTTTACCTGTTAGAAAAGCAAAGATAAGAATTTGCTTAATTCTCCTGCCCACTCAGTCAGAAAGTATGCAAGCAAGAAGTGAGTGGTATGAAAAATTTAAAGTGTTGAGGGAAAAAAACACCAACCTCGAATTCTTCATCCTGTGAAATTATCCTTTAGAAGTGAAGGAGAAATAAAGACTTTCTTAGAAAAACAAAAATTGAGAGAATTTGATGCCAGTAGACCTTCCTTGCAAGAAATGTTAAAATAATTCTTCACAGAGAAGAAAAATGATATAGGTCAGAAATTCAGATCTACATATAGAAAAAAAAAAGAACATTGAAAAATGAATAAGTGGAGGTAAAATTAAAACTTTTATTTTTCATATCTTTAATTGTTTTAACAGTTAACAGTATGTTAAAATAGCAATAATGTATTAGATAATGTATGCTTATGTATATACAAGAGTATATAGAGAATCATGCACCTGGTTAATGGTTTGGTCAGGGATGGACCACATACATGACAGTTGTAAGATCAATAGTCTATACCATATAGCCTAGGTGTGTAGTAGACCATACCATCTAGGTTTGTGTAAGTACATTCTATGATGTTCACACAATGATGAAATTGACTGATGACACATTTCTCTAATGACACATTTCTCAGAATGCATCCCCATTGTTAAGTGATGCATGACTATATATACACAAGGGTACTTTAAAAAGTTCATGGAAAGATTTGTATTATCCCTTAGTTCTATTTTTTTACCAGCTTTATGAAGTATCTTGTACATATATGTCTGCTTATACACACAAACAAACATCTATGCTTATGTATAAGTTAAATGAATGACAGCAATAATACAAGAAATGAGCTGGAGAAATTAAGAATATTTTGTTAGTACTTGTAAAACCAGTGAAGTGGTATAGTGTTATTTGAAAGTGGAATTAGATTAGTTGTACGTGTATGTTGCAAACTTTAGGACAACCACTGAAAATACTACAAAACAAATTATAATCGGTATGCTAAGAAATGAGAGGTAATGGACTCTTATAAAATGCTCAACTAAAACTACAAAAGGTAGAGTGATGCTAGCACAATGGCATAATAAGAGTTCCCCAGCTCTACTCTCCCTCACAGAAAGTCCAACTACTAACTATCCATAGACAAAAACACCTTAATGAATATCCAAGAACATGGGAATGAAAAAGATCTTCTCTTGGGCCACAAAAGTGAGAAAAGCCACCTAAGAAGGGTAAGATGAATGGTTTCAACTTGACTGCTTTGCTCCTCCCCCAAGCCACAAACAAATAGAAAGATATCCCATGTTTATGGATTGGAAAAATTAATATTGTTAAAATTTCCATATTACCCAAAGTGATTTACAGATTCTATGTAATTCCTATCAAAATTCTGATGTCATTTTTTCACAAAAATAGAAAAAAAAAATCCTAAAATTTGTATAGAAACACAAAAGATCCTGAATAGCCTAAGCTGTTGTGTTAGTCCATTTATCTTGCTTATAACAGAATACCTGAAACTGGGTAATTTACAAAATGTGTCCCTTTGCAGGACACATTTAACACATAGCAGAAATCCTGAGCAAAAAGAACAAAGTTAGAGACCTTACATTTTCTGATTTTAAATTATATTACAAAGCTATAGTAATCAAAACAGCATTTTTTGGCATAGAACAGACACATCAACCAATGGAACAGGATAGAGAGTTCAGAAATAAACCTACACATTTATAACAATAGGCTTTTGATAAAGGTCCCAAGAACATAAAATGAGGAAAGAACAGTTTCTTCAATAAAAGGTGTTGGGAACACTGGATATCAACATGCACAAAAATTAAATTGGACACTATATACAAAAATGAACTCAAAATGGGTTAAAGCCTTAAATGCCGACAACTGTAAACTGCCAAACTACTGAATGAAACTTAGGGAAAAGCTTTATGGCATTGGTCTGTCAAATGATTTTTTGGATATGACCCCCAAAAAATAGGCAACAAAAGAAAAAACAGACAAATAGGACTGGGTCAAACTAAAAAGCTTCTGCAAAGCAAAGAAAACAATTAACAGAGTGAAGAGACACCCATACAGTGGGAGAAAATATTTGCAAATTGTACATTTGATAAGAGGTTAATACCAAAAATATATAAAGAACTTAACTCAATAGCAAGAAAATAAAAAACCTAATTTAAAAATGTGCAAAATACTTGAATGGACAAAGTATGAAAAAAAAAAATACATTTTTAAAGATGAAAATGGGCAAAGTACTTAAAAAAGGGGGGGGCTCAAAAAGGGCTCAACATCACTAACAATTAGGGAAATGCAAACGGAAACCACAATGAGATATCAGCTCACACCTGTTAGAATTACTGTTATCAAAAAGATGAAAGATAAGTGTCAGGGTGGATGTAGAGAAAAATAATCTCTTGTACAGTGTTTGTGAGAAAATAAATTAGTACAGCCATTATGGAAAACAGTATGGAGGTTCCTCAAAAAACTAAAAATAGAACTACTATATGATTTAGAAATCTCACTTGTAGATTTATATCCAAAGGATTTGAAATCAGTATGTTGAAGAGATATCTGCACTCCCATGTTCACTGCAGCATTATTTACAATAGCCAAGATAAGACAAACACTAAAAACTGCATGATCTTACTTATACATGATATCTAACTCAGAAATAGAGTAGCGTGGTGGTTACCAGATGCTGGAGGTGGGGAGTGGGGGCGGGGTGTGGTGGTGAGGAGATTGGGAGATACTGACCAAAACATATGTAGTTTTAGTTAGACAGGAGAAATAAGTTTTTGAGATCTATTGCGTGGTGACTGCAGTTAATAATAATGTATTGTATATTTTATAATTGATAAAAGTAAATTTCAAATGTCTCACCACAAAAAATGATGTGATGCGATAAATATTTTAATTAGCTTGATTTGATTATTCCATATTGCATATATATCTTAAAACATCACATCTTATTCCATATATATTTACAATTATTATTTGTCAGTTAAAAATTTTTAAAAAAATAAAGAACACAAATGGCAGAAAAATTATGAAAGACAAAAATAGGAACAAAGAATAAAGTCAACAAATAGAAAACAGAAACACACATGGTAGACATTGATCCAACTATATCAATAATTGCTTTAAACTTCAGTGGTCTAGATACATCAATTAAAAGATGGAGATCGTCATAGTGGATTAAAAAACAAAACCCACCCATATGTTGCTTACAAGAAACCCACTTTAAGTATAAAGACACATGTAGATTAAAAGTAAAGGGATGGATAAAACAATAGCATACTAACACTAATAGAAAGAAACTTGGAATAGCTATACTAATTTCAGATGAAGCATACTTCAGAGCAAGAAAAATTATCAATGATAAAGAGCATTACATAACCATCAAGGGGTCAATACCTTAAGACATGTATGTCTAATATCAGGAACAAGACAAGGATATTCACCCTCACTACTCCAATTCAGCTTCGCACTGGAAATCTTAGCCAATGCAATGAAAAAGTCAGGTAAAAGACATAAAAGTCATAAATCATGAAAAAAAATCTTCACAAATAACATGATATTCTCTATAAAATAACCCAAGTAATCTACAAAAAAACCCAAATAACACCCACCAAAAACAAATAAATCTAGAATTAGTGATTTTAGCAATGATACAGCATACAGGGTAGAAACAAAAAAATCAATCATTTTTATATAGGAGAACCAGCAATTAAAATGTAATACCTTTTATAATAGCTGCCCCCAAATGATATGCTTAGTTCTAAATCTATTAAAATTTGTGTTATCACCTATATGCTGAAAACTACCAAACACTAATGAAATATCAAAGGTTTAAATAAGAGTCCTACCATTTTTATGTATTGAAAGACTTAAAATGGTAATCGTGTCAATTCTCCCCAACTTGTTGTATAGATTTCATGCAAATCTAATCAAAACCCCAACACGATTTTTTAAGACAGTGACAAGCTAATTCTAAAGTATATGGTGAACATACCCTGGCTTGATCATTACACATTGTATACTTGTATCAAAATATCATTCTGTACTTCATAAATATGTATAATTTTTGTGTGCCAATGAAAAATTTAAAAAAGAAAGTTAAAAATGTTTATCAGCTTTTATCCAGGATATACACTTCAAAAATCTACTCTGAGAACATAGCAAAAACTTAAAAACGTTTTACACACAAAGATGTTCATTGAAATACTGTTTATAATATTGAAAAACTCAAAACAACTTGGATGTTTAAAAGGGAATCATTAAGAAAAAAATAGAGTATGATGCAGTCATTAAAAAAATAAAATATATGGCAAAGATACTATAACAGCTAAAACAATTTTGAAAAGAGAATACAGTAGGAGAAATCAGACTATGCAATTTTAAGATGTTTTACAAAGTTACAGTAATCAAGATAGTGTGGTATTTGCAAACGGATAGATACATAGATCAGTGCAGTAGAACGAAAAATCCAAAAATAGATCCATACAAGTACAATCAACTTTTTAAAGAGAGTATAAAAGCAATTTTATAGAGAAAGAAAGTGTTTTTAAAAAATGCTTTTGGAACAATTGGACATACATTTGCAAGAAAAAAAAAATCGTGACCTAAACTTTTCACCTTGTATAAAAATTAGTTTATAGTTGATTATAGTTCTAAATTTAAAACACAAACCTTTCAAACTTTTATTATTTCATTCTAAACTTTTCTTAAAAACATGGGAGAAAATATTCATTATCTGGAATTAGGTAAAAGAACTCTTAGACATGGCACCAAAAGCATAATACTTGTTAGAAAATGTAGATAACTTGGTGTCCGGAGCCATAGAGCCCGGCTGTTGCCTCGAGGCCTCAGAGCCTTGTTTGCTGTTATCTTCCGTCCCTTCCCCTCCTGTGCACTATGGGTGTGGGAGACTTTGCAACTTGCCATAGATAACAGGGGAGTTTTCTGTTTACTTGAACAACCCACCCTACAGTTTTCTCAGTAAACCATCTGCTGCTCACTTCCTTATCTGCTGATTGCCTCCTAATGGCTATATAAGCTGTGACCTTCTGGCTAATAAATGAGACTTGATCAGAATACTGTCTTGTCTCCATTTCTCTCCTCTCTTGTCCCATCCAATTCCCACTCCCCCCTCCAGGGTTTGCGTTGAATATCCCGTGGGTCGGGACAACTTGGATTTCATCAAAATTAATGTCTGTTGCTCTGTGAAAGACACTCTTATAAGAACTAAAAGAGAAACCACCAATAGTGAGAAAATATTTACAATATCAGACAGTATCTGTCTGATAATGGCTTGTATCAGAAATTAGAAAGAATTCTCAAAACTCAGCAGAAAAAAAATCAAACCAATCAAAAAAATGGGCAAAAGACATGAATGGAAACTTAATCAAAGAATATATATTAATGGCAAAAAAAGCATATGAAAATATGTTTAATATCATTATTTACTAGGGAAATGAAAATTAAAATGAGAGGTAACATTATACACTCACTAGAATGTCTAAAATTAAAAAAGGGTAGTAATAATACCAGCTGCTGGGCGGGATACAAAGCATCTGGATTGCTCATAAATTGCTGGTAAAAATATAAAATGGAACAGCTGCTCTGGAAAATAGTATGGCTGTTTCTTAAAAAGTTAAATATACACTTATCATAGGGATCTACCCAAAGGGGGAAAAATATGTCCACACAAAGTCTTATATGCGAATATTCATAGCAGCTTTATTTATAATAGCCCCAAACTGGAAGCAATCCAGATGTCTGTAAATGGATAAATGGATCAATAAACTGGTATACCCACACAGTAGAATACTACTTGACAAACAATAAAAAGGAATGAACTACTACTGATAAGCACAGCAACCTGGATAAACCTCAAAGGAATTATGCTGAGCTAAAGAAGCCATTTTCAAAAGTCACATACTCTATTAGACACGTACACATGGCATTATCAGAAACACAATACTGTAGTAATAGAGGTTAGATCAATGGTTGCCAGGGATTAGGCATTGGGGAAGGGTGTGACTAGAAGAAATAGCACAGAGTTTTGGGAAGATGATGGAACTTTTGTGTATCCTTATTGTGGTGGTGGTTACACAATATATGTAAAACATTAATTTTGCTCTATGATAATTTTATAAATTAAATTTTAAAACTTATGTTTATGAGAAACAACATTAGTAAATCTGGATATCCTATTTGTATTTCCAAGGATGAATAATGCTATCTGCTATAGTGAGTGAGACTCCTGGCAATCCATCAATTTAGTACCAGAAATGGTTATTTTGGTGACTGAAGAAATAAAGTGCAGACTCTAAGAATCATGAACAGCACTACAGTACCTGAAAAGAGCCTTCTGTAAAAACAGACGATGTCCGGGTCATACAAGGAACTACTTTTTCCATTCCAGATCTGTTTGGTGTTACAGATTATTTCTATGGATGTTAAACTATTACTGTTTGTCAGGCTACGACAAAGGCTACTGTCTGGAACCCTCACAGTGCCAATTGTCTAGCTCTTAATCCCATTCCTGACGCCAATTGTAAAGCTAGGCAACCATACTAGTTGTCATGGCTCTTTTACCTGCTGATAATCCTGCACCAACTGGGCCGATTGTCAAGCTAGGGCTGTGTCTGGAGCTACCAGACCCCTCAAGCCCATTCACAGACTGGGTCACAAACCCTTCACATGCCAGGTTAGGTCACCAGACTCCACACACACCGGGCTGGGCCACCAGACCCCTTCACAAGGTCTATGAGCTAGGTAACTGGCCACATGGTCCTTGGAAGCTGCAGGTCTGGAAAAAACATGGCTGCACAGGGTGGGCACCGGAGGCAGTAAAATACCAGCCAAAGTGGCCACCTTGCAGGTGCACTAATCCACCCCCACACACAATGTTTTCCAAACTACCCTGAACCTGCTCCAAGGCGAGGGGAGCCTGACCAAATTGTTCCATTTTGCCAACAATTCACCCCTTCAGGGTCCCTCACCATACAACCTATGTGTTCAGAATCTTCTGCAATGTTCCCTTAGGGAGGATAAGTGACCCTTACATTTATATAACCTATTGTCCATTCAATATGCCTTAAAGCTTGTAGTTCTGTCCATTTAACTGTTAACCACATATGTCCAATTAGTGGTCACCATTGGTATGATCCTCCACACAAAGCCTGCAGTCATACTGATGGGAAGTTCGATGCATATTCAGCAGGCTGACATGTTGATCACGTGACTCTGGTGCAGTGCCTGCAGCCAGAACACTATGGGTGAAAAGACAGAAGAGCTATTGGTACCAATAGGGGAAGTTCTTGCCCCTCTGGTAAGATACATGCCAGTTTGCATGAGTAGGTATCTTACCTGGCTTATGATACCATACTTTATCTGCTAACACTGTTGGATTTGTAGGTTCTACATGTAACAGTATAGGGGAACTCATAATTGGCCATAATGATAATACAAATGTGCCCATGGTTTTACTGCCAGCATGCTGCATTCGTTGATGTAACCACTGGGCTACATCAGCAGCTGGGGCTCTCTCCAGCCGTCTTACTTTAGCCAAGGCATCAGCTTCATCATTTCCTGGACTGGCTAAGGGGAAGTGTCCTGTGACATGGAATAGAGTTACTTCTTTCTCATGTCCCAATTCCAACAATTCTTGCCACGTGGATTGTCCGCACAGGGGATGGTGGCCTACCATCCACCACTGATATTTCCAAGTAGAAATCCAAAGGGTTAAACCTTTGTACACAGCCCAGCTGTCAGTACAGATGGTTAATGGCCCAGGCTCATTTTTTATCACCATCCGTACTGCTCTTAGTTCAGCCCATTGACTGCTTTGCCCTGTACCATTTTCATATCACATGGTTAAGGGCTGGACAGCAACAGTTATTCATGATGCTAAAGGTCCCATGCTAGAGCCATCTGTATACCAAGTTTGCTCTGTAATAGGTGCCTGTCCCTCATGGAAAGGTGTAGCCTCCACCTCCATGGGTAACAGTTGTGTCAAAGTTTCCTCCACAACTTCTACTGGGCCTAGCACAGTTTGCAACTCTTTAGACAGAGGACTCGTTGACACATTGCTCCTTTGTTCTATATATGCTCCCCATTTAGACAAAGTGGGAGTCTGAGCTACACCCATTTTAGGGTTGTTGGCCCATGTGCACAGCCAACCTATTATGGGGTAGGTTGTCCTTACTAGGACCTTGACAATTCCTGTGATAGCTTCAGTGGCTATCAAGGCAGAATACACGGCTGCTAACTGCTTTTCTATTAGGGTGTAGCCCACTTCAGCACCCTTCCAGAGCTGAGACCAGAATCCTAGAGGTGTGCGGAATCAGCCTTTTCTTTGCCACAAACCCCATCCTAACCCCTCCTGGTTTACATGTACATCTAACTCAAATGGCTTAGTGGGGTTGGCCACTTGTAAAGCTTGTACTTGCTGTATTGCCCTCTTTGTAGTCCAATAAGCTTGTTCTACTTCCTCAGTCCAATCCCAGAGGGCTCCTTTCTTTGTCAGTGCATATAGTGGGCATGCCATTTAGGCCATATGGGTTACAAAAGCTCTCCAATACCCCAAAAGTCCCAAATATGTCTGTAGTTGGGCTACAATTGTGGGCTGAGGGTATGCCTGTATCTTATCTATAATAGCTTCAGGGATGACCCTCGTCTTACCTGACCAGACCACTCCCAGGAATTTGACTGACAGCCCAGCTCCTTGCACTTTGGCTGTGTTCACAGCCCACCCACATTGTTCCAAATGACTTAGCAGCATTGGAGCTGCCTGAGTTAAATCTGCAAGAAAATCATAGGTTAGTAACACATCATCAGTGTAGTGAAACATTGTAAATGTGCTGGGCCTAGTTCACTTGGCTAGGTCCCCAGCCACCAAACCACAACCGGCCACACAGTTCTTTGAAGCTGCAGGTCTGGAAAAAACATGGCCACACAGAGCAGGCACCCAAGGCAGTAAAGCACCAGCCAAAGTGATGCTGCCTTGCAGGCGCACTACTCCACCCACACAAACAATGTTTTCGAAACTACCCTGAACCTGCTCTGAGGCGAGGGGAGCCTGACCAAATTGTTCCATTTTCCCAACACTGTTGCTTATGTCCTCAAATCTTAATGAATAATTAAGTTGATAAGTGTAGGTGTAATTGATCTGAAAAATAACCTCATTACCTCTTGATTTTTCAACCCTACATTTTCCAAATCAACAGAAATATTTTTCCTTACTCTTATAAAAAAAATACAAAATAGTTGAAATGTATTCAACTTTAAAATAATTAAAATGTTATCATTACTTTAGTAACTCAGATTTTGCTGTTTAGCTGACCTATTAGCCTACATTGTAAATCAATAGCAAAAATAGTTGATAAAAGATATGACTGAGGCAATTCATTGATTTTCACATGCACTTTAATTAATACAGGTATTAACTGGTCAGTTTACATAGTTATAATTAAACATTGTTTAAGTTGCACAGAAGACTGTTTTTCATGCAGGAATTTATGCTGTATTTCATTTCTACTCTTGTTATATGGTTGAAGAAAAATGGTTGAGGAACTACAATCTCTTGATTTTTTCAAATCTTTTGTAACACTGTGCTTAGAAAGTTAATGAGAATACTCAATTTAACAAATGATGGCTCTACTGACTTCTCTGTTGTAGCAAAGAAGGTTGTCTTTTTTTTTTCAAATCACTTCTGCTGAAATTTTATGTGTTTAAGCCACTGTGAAGGATTTCTCCTCTTCAATGAGAAGGGCTTTGTGTCTTGATATTTTTGGAATTACATACCAGTTTTTAAACTCCACATATAATTTTATTTTTCTCACAAAACCAAATTCACAAGCATGGAACATAGATATTTTTAAAAGATACTTAATTGAAAAATGTTATCCATGATCTCAAATATGTTGCTATTAACAAAACACAATGTGATCTCATTACTACCTAGTATCCATAATAGACAAAATATGTTTTTATGAATCTTTTGTAGTTAAAATACATTTATTTAATTTTTATTGAAACATAATTGGTTAAACATGCCTGTGAGGCGCAGAGTTGACTATCAGTATGTGATGATAAAATCAGGATATTTGGTATATTCATCATTACAAAACATGCACATTCTTTGTGTCCATTAACCGATTTCTTTCTAATCCCCTGCCCCCTTTCCATCCTCTAATAATAACAGTTCTGTTCTTTCCTCCTGCAAGTTCAACATAAAATACATTTATTTTAAAGACAGATATTGATAAATTAAAAAATTAAAAAAAATACTAACATACCAATATTGGTTCCTTAGTTGTGACAAATGTACTATTGTAGTGTCAAATATTAACAATAGGGGAAACTTTTGGGGTCTGTGGGAACTCTGTATTCTGCAACTTGTCTGTAAATATAAAACTACTCTAAAATAAAAAATGTATTTAAAAAATAAAAAATAAAGATAGAGATTCTCAAAATATGTGGGCGTAATCTTCATATTTTTTTTTATATCCAGGCCCAATTAAAAATTACTATCTTGCTTTTGCACCTTCCATTTATAGCCACTTAATAAATGGTAAGTACTCTACATATTCTTGCCAAGGTATTTTAAAAAGGAATTATTAGCAAGCAAAGTCACATCTCATTTAAACCATGTCTTAAATGGCAATTAAGGCAATCAAATTCCTCAAACTGGAATCATTCATAGTTTTAGAAAATTTGTGTTGTAAAACCAAAATGTGTATTACTATCTCAGACATTTTCAACCAACTGTGATATATCTAAAAGTATGTAGGAATCTGAAGACCATCCACTGCAATCCTTTGGAAATAATTATATTTTAAAGCCAAATAGAACTTAAATTTATTTCAGCCACTTTTTTTCTAGAAAATCAAAATCAAATACAGGTCTTAATTTCAAAGGCTTTTTTTTATTCACAACTAGGAAGAAACAGAATTGCGCTTTGGCTATGTAGACAGTCGCACACACAGGTAAAGCATAGAGAAAACTTTACAAACAGGCGGGGCAAGTTTCTGTGGTAGAAATAGCAAACCAATATGGTCTCCAAGGAGAATATTATAGACTTTCTTGAATCACCTTGCATATTTAAAGTATCGGTCTATAAGACAAAGTTTATAAGAGAAAGAGAAAGTTTTTTTGTGTGTATTTTAATGTTTTTAATAGATTCTCACTCATAAATGAAATTTGTAAATGCTTTGACCTTATTTTTACAAGTAAATTCTTAGAGTGTAAATACATTTTATTATGACTTCAGTAACATTAACTCCTCTGCCCTGCAAATTCAAACCCATGGAATAATAGTTAATAATTTTCTTATTTTCATGTGGTGCTTTTGGGAGAAAAATAAATTAACTCTGATCATATTACCATTAAAAGCACTGTCCTTTAGTTTAATAGGGATGTTACATTTAAGTTTTGAAGAGGTAAATTGATACAAAGGCTATTTTGAGGTAGATTTTCAAAGTTAATTTGATCATTTATAAAATTTAAAGTTTAAATATGTTATGAGTCATATTAGGAAAATAAGTTATCTTCTTAAGGAAGAAAAAATTAAATGAGATTATTTTTAAAAATCATTTAATTGTTTCTTCACATCTCTTTGATGATAATAAAGGTAAAATATTAAATACTGAGAGTCAAAATTGCTTTGCAAAGTGATCTGACCTTATCTACCTGCAGGAGAGAGTAATTAATCCCACCTATACAAAAATGTATTCTGTTATGAAAGATCTATAGAGCTTTTACCATTTCCTTCATATCTCATTTAGATGTTTAACAACCTTTAATATAATAACCAATGAAAGATCAAGTTTGAAAGGATAATTTACCTCACATGTGAAGGAAATAGTATTGGAATATCAAATAAGAGGTAAGAGTCTTAGTCTTATTTTGGCAATTCTCTTATCATGTGATCTCTGGCAAATCAGTTTAAATTGTCTGTACTGTGGCTCTTTCACCATAACTTGAAGAGTTTGGCTGAGAGATTTTATGGCCTCTTTCATCCTTGAATGAAATGATATCATGAATTCAGTGTGATTTTTATCATGCCCTAAAGAGGAGGAATGGTGATATGAACATGAACACACCCACATGGTTAGAAACACAAATGTAATAAATTCAGATATGGAGAAGAAGGTGAGAATACCCTACGAAAACCATTATCTTCTTTACCTGTGAATAAATTAATGCATTTGTTTTCTATCTTAATTTCTTATTTCCATAAATAAACAGGCCACTTTTAGTTGGAATTGGAAAACGCATCTGGTAGGTTTTAGTTAACACAAAAGGGAAGAAAAGAAGAAAGGTGTGGAGAAGCCAAAAATCACTAGTAAGACTAATGTGTGTGTACGTTCCTATGTGATTAAATCACTCAGTTATGCTTCATAGACTGCTTATATTTTTCAGCTCTTATTTTCCACTTAGAGACATGTAAAGCGAAATTCTCTCTCCAGTAATGTTCAACCGTTGCCCTTCCGCCTGCCCTTTATATAGATGAATTGTGAATGTCTTGATGAGAATACAGTCTTTGTTTACATGTGTACTTCAACTCTTTGTGAGAACCAGGATTGAATATACGTGAATTTCTGTAATTTCCACAGAACCTTGCATATAGTAAACATACAAGAAATATTTGTTGAATGGTGGATGATCTGTCTAAACCAAAGTTAGTTTTTAGGAGTTGCCTTTTTTGGATAATTCTTTCAATTTTTCCTTTCACTTAGAATGTAGGACATTCATAGTCTTCTCTATCCATAGCCTGACATGCTTGAATCATACGTAGATTATGGCTATTCTTATTCATCCTTTAATATCTCTGAAATTTCATTATTGCAATGAGGCATACTCATTACATGATTTTGGGAAGCTGAGACTTTTTATTCTAATAGAATTTTTTTTAGTCTTAGACAGTATTTTTCTTAGGACAGGTGCTTTAATATTTATTTGGCAATGTTTAAATTACATATATTTATTACTATGTAAATATTAATAAAACCTCATCAGTGTGTTTTGGTCTGAATTGAATAAGTGAGTATTAATATAATAACTGAGATGTATAAAATAATTAGAAAAAACTTTTATGTAATTGAACCATCTGGAAACACCAAATAAGATTAGACTCCAGTTACTAAACTCTCAGGGGTTCGTTCCAGATGGGGCGCATAAAAATTAGAACACTGTTATCAATGCTTTATGGAATTGGGGGATTAAAGCATATAACATTTGGTGAACATATTACGGCTTGTGAGTTTCACATCACTGCATTATTTCCATGAGGAAATACAATGATAGAACTGAATCTTGACCTTGATTTTATTAGTCAACAGTAAAATGGCATTTAATGGACCCAGTGTGAAAACTAATAGGTCATGTAGTTATTGTGGCTTTAGTTTGGGGATCGGAGGTAATATTTCCTGTTAGGCGCTAATGAAATATCCATTATTACACAGTGCATCTTAGATTTAATTTTACGTAAACTCTTGCTAATCCACTATGTCAAGAATCCCCCGGACTTTATACACCATGATTTGTGCACTTAGTGAGGCTGGTGTTGGATGCAGGTGTCCTTTCAGTTTCAGGATACCCAAGTATAGAAGGGGCTACCTAGAACATGAGCATTCTGCATTTAAGCCATAGAATAGAAAAATTGGTAGACTAAAAACTTAAGAGCAATATGGGGCCATTGTTATTTAATCAGCTGTTTATAACAAAAATAATATATTTATTGTTGAAAATGTAAAAAGTATCTATTAGAAAAAATAAAATTAAAATTAGCCATTTAATGTTTTTAAATTGCCATATTCATTTTAAGATCTAATGGAAGAATCAAAGACGTATAAATAAAAAAAAAAGATGAGAATTACTAAAAAGGAAGTTCAATCTTCGGTGGCATATACATAATGCCAGCACAACATACTGTAAAATCAGATGCAGGGGAGGATAAAAACTAGTTGAATGATTTAGAGATGGCATTTGGCAACATGATGATTACATTTTTTCTTTCCTTTATTTAGGAGATTACTATTCTGATATGTCCAGATGTAGCCTGAGATTTAGTTCAATGCTGAGTGAGTAAAGGAAAATGGAAACAGTGAGAATGATGCTATGGAAATGGTGAAAAGTTATTTTAATAGAAATATAAAATCAGTAGCAGTTTTAAAGGCACGTACAGAAAATGTGGCAAGCTTATTGTAAAACAAGCTTTACAAGTCATGCTGGTATATATTTGTGTGTTTATTTATTTATTATCCCGCCAAATATATCAAGGGCCAAAGTATGAAAGCAAAGGCGTGGCAAATTTAACTATAATGTGTGTTGATTAGGAATTGCACTTAGTGGTTGTTAACAGAGACCAAAATATAGTGGCTTAAAAATTAGGGGGGGTGGTATTCATTTTGTAAAAGACATTTGGAAACAGGCAGCTCAGAGCTAGTATGGAGGCTTCATAAAATCAGTAAGGCCTCAGTTTCTTTCTGCTCCAACACATTTAGCACATGGCTTTTATCCTTTGATTTAGGGCACAGTGTGACCCTTCACAGACATACCACCAGGACAGTTGCAGAATGCCATGATCTCAGAAGGACCCTGTGCTTGAAGTTTAATGACCCCAAGCTGCTGGCTTGAAATTCTTAATATTTTTATCTTTGAATTTATGTTTTGTAAGTGAAGTCTAATGGGAAATGGAGTATGTACTCATGACTTGGGACAGTGGCCCATAAATAGTCACACCTCTTGCCTTCCTCCTGGCTTCCAAGGACAAGTTCTCAGCTTTCCTGTCCCTTCCCCTGCATCACTACTATTGCTGTTCTGTGCCCCAGGTGGTGTCTGGGATGCATTGGTGGGGAAAGCTCCCTTTCAGTCATTGCTCTCCACCTTGGTAAGAGAGTGAGGAAGACGGGGCTCGGTGTGCACCCTACGGCATCTCAGGGAGGGGCAAAGCTGTGACGATCCCAATCCTAGCCTGGCAGCTCAGCTAGCAATTAACTGGAGCCTCTTCCTCACCCCCAACCCAGGATCCACGCACATCCAGTAGGGAGGCTGCAATCTCTGCCATGGATTGGGAAGGTGGCCCCATGAAAAGGGAAGATTGACTTTCCTTTCCTCACTCAGACCCCTGCATTCTTGTTTTGCACTAGGCCCTGAAAATTATGCAGCTGTCCCTAATTTAGGAAATATGCTAAAGGGAAGAAGAGGAAAAGGAATATTGGGTAATCAACTAGCAGTCTCTGCTGCAATGTGAAAAAGACCGATCTAAAAAAGTACAACTGTCTGAAGAGTAGTGAGATTTCTGGGGAAGTAGTAGTGAGTTCTGTGCTACTGTCCTGATTTGAGTATCATGTATTGCACATAGGTAATGATATTTGGCTCTGTACCCCACAGATATATACAGTCAGCTATGTTGCAATAATAATAATAATAAAATAAAAGTATGCAGATGGAGGGTCTGTGGCTTATGTAGTTGTTGTAGAGACAAGATAAGCATCAATGGGAGGTTTTAGTAGTTGAGCTCTACTATTCCTTTTATTCCTGAGTTACTATTATTTTAGGTGAGAAATATAGGGTTGGTAGGTCTGACTAATGTTATTGCAATTTGCCCTATAAATGTTGGAGTTGAGTGTTATAGGCTTTTGTATATTAACTATATGATCTGTTAAAAAAATGACACGTATGTCAGTATAATATCAATTTCTTAATTCCAAGAAACTTGCAACTTGCTTCAATGAAAAGACCCCTGATGATATTTACACGTGAACAAATACATACAGATTTGCATTTCTCATGCAAGAGTTAAGAAATAATTGTGGTATACTATTGACAGGTATTATCCAAGTTTATATATACATATATATATATATATATAAAATGTCATTATATATATATAAATATATATATAATGTCAGACATTCATCATATTTAGCTTGATATAGATTCATATAGTCAAAATGGCTCATGTCCTTTTAATCCAATTAACTTAGTGGCCTCAGAAATGAGTTTACTTTATATAATTCTTATATGTGACTTCCTATCAGTAAAATATAAATTCTGTTTAAATACAGGAAGTAAAAACCTGTGTTATATACCAATTAATTTCAAGTCTACAATCTTAAGGGTGAAGAGAGGTTGAGTTTGTGAGGTTCCTTAACAAAATTCTCTCATTAAACTTCTCAGTTGTCAAAAGAAAGTAAAAGGCAATGTAAAACTGCTAATTATTCATCAAGTGGAATACAATTATACACTGGGCAGTATCTTTCTCTGGGCTAGAAAGTTTAACAGTTTCTACGCCCTGGTTATTGATAAACTATTTGTTAAAGCTAAAGAATGATTTTTATGTATAGGAAAGAAATAACTCTACAATGACCCTTGCAAACTATAACTGACATAAAATAGTTATAGAGATATGACTCATCTGCCATGCTTCCATATAAATAATTTTTAGGAGAATATATTTTAGCAGACCATGTAAAACTTTTGATTTCCATAAAGATCTTACCAAACAGATGAATGGTATATGGTTGTCAGATGTAATTTCTATGATTGTTAGCTGGTAACATAATCGTATACTAGAATACCTGTGTCCTAGGACAGTTTCACATCTATTACCTAACTTGATGTGATGGAAGTGTATAGAAATATGGGTTAAAATTCTGCATAATTTTTCTGTTTTTTGCTGCAATACAAAACTTTGAGTTTAACAAACCAGTTCCACACAACAGTGGTTGACTAAAAAATTGCTTTAGTGTTAGCATAACCTGAGTCCCATGGACAGTTTCAGCCTATTTCAATAACAGCCTAACAATAGCTATAATATAGTTGAAAGGAAGGCTCACAGGAACTTTGTATGAATGTTCATGACCTTATAATGACAATTCTAACTATTCTTTTTCTGTATTTATAGCCTATTCTTTGTTTCCTCTGATCATTCCTGTGAACACTTCTTGCTCTTAAAATATTTATCAAAGTGTGACATACATTCAGAAAAGCACACAAGTGATAAGCATATGGCTCAATGAATGTTTATAAAGTGAACACACCTGTGAAACCACTCCCCGTATCAAGAAACACACAACACCCCAGAAGCCTCCCTCATTCCCCCTCTCAATCACTCTTCCCCTGTGCACAAAGGTAAGGACTATGCTGACTTTAATCACTGCTTTGATGTTTCCAACTTTTGAACTTTAAATACAAAATCATGCAGTATGTATTCTTTTGTTTCCAGCTTATTTTATTCCTAATTATGTTCCTGGGATTCTTTCATGTTGCTGCAGGTAGCAGTAGTTCATTTTTTTTCGTTATTATATACTATTATACCATATGGCTGTACTACCATTTATGTATCTAGTCTTTTTGATGGACATTTAGCTTGTTTCCATTTTTTGTCAATTGTGAACATGCATATCTATTGGATTTAAACCTTGAAGTGGATTTGTGGGTCATAGGGTGTGTGTTGTGACACTTTATGCTTCAAGCCAGCAGTGTATGAGTGGTTCAGTTACTTTGTATCCTCATCAACACTTGGTGTTATCTGTCTTTTTCATTTTAACCATTCTGCTGACTGTGTAATAGGATCGCATTGTGATTCTAATTTGAATTTCCCTGGTGAGGTCCATCAACCTTTCATATGTTTGTTGACCATTTGGAGATTTTTTTTTTCTGTGAAATGTCAGAATTTGGGCTCTTCCTTTGTGTGTGTGTGTGTGTGTGTGTGTGTGTGCGCGTGTGCGTGTGCGTGTGTGGGTGTGTGCGTGCGTGCGTGCGTGTGTGTGCGTGCGTGCGTGTGTGTGCATGTGTGTGCGTGCGTGCGTGTGTGTGCATGTGTTTGTGTGTGTGTGTGTAAATTATATTTTCTGTCATTTTCTTATTGATTTGTAGGAATTCTCTATGTACTTTGGATATAAGTAATTTGTCAGATATATGTATTGCAAATGTGCTTCCCACTCTATGCTTTGCTTTGTCAGTACTTTCATAGTATTTTTGATTAACAGAAATTCTTAAGAAGAATTGTGAACCACCTCTATGTTCTGTAAAATAATATCATAGTTTGTTCCACAGAAAATTTGTGCCATCCCATTAGCTTTCTCTCACTGGAAACCTTTCATCTGTCAAAGCTTTTATTTTTAAAAACTTCTGGTTTTAATTTATCACAAACACATTATTTTGCTTCTTCCCTAGGGAAGATAAATTGAAACAAAAAGTTCGTGATATA
The DNA here is from genome assembly GCF_027409185.1 of Cynocephalus volans. Taxonomy (NCBI): domain Eukaryota; kingdom Metazoa; phylum Chordata; class Mammalia; order Dermoptera; family Cynocephalidae; genus Cynocephalus; species Cynocephalus volans. The sequence continues at coordinate 96,468,143 of NC_084478.1, forward strand.
AAAACCAAATAAGTATTTTTTTAATCCTTTTGGAATAAATGTCAATTTCTCCAAGGCTCCTAATTATCTTCCAGTGAAATGGATATTGCTGGTGGATAGAGATAGCCCTCCTTTGTTCACTCACAACAGATGCTTTCACTATACTTACACAGCAGTGACTGACAAAAAAATCACAAATTTTGTCTTCTGAGAATATATTTGAGATGCTCAGACATAATATATATGGCCTGGAGACAGTTTCAATGCAGTTTTCCTAAAAAAAGGAGTACTCTAAAAGGTCACTATAGTAGCTATCTCCACATAAAATTATTTACATAGCTTATCAAACAAAGTTTAAAAATAAATAGAAGTTGGACTTCTAGTTTGAATGTAATCACTGACCCCTTGACTCTAACAAATCCTTACTCCACAAAAAGTAGCAGACAGAGGCAGTTTTAATATGAACAATGTAGTCCAGCAGTTCTACATCTGAATGATTTGGCTAATTTACCTTGCTGAACTTAAAAAAAAAAAAAAAGAACGTTTAAAAAATTTGGGGAAGAATGACATAACTAAAGACATCAATACAATTAATTATGATGGTAGGTTCACTGATAATGAATACGTCAGGACCTAGGCCACGGACCAATTGCCTGGCCTTGACCCAGAAGAGAAAAATTCTCCAGTGGTTGAGCCATCCAGTTAAATAGTCAAAGGCTCTCCTGAATGGCGTGCCAGACTGCCTGAGGACATCAACATCCCCATAGAAGGCCAACTATGGCTCTCTCAAAACCAGATATAAAAACTGCCACACAAATCTCATCTCTTTTCTCATAAATGGTAGTTCTCACTACACACCTTTTCTGATTTTAAATACAAACAAAAATATCACACTTTCTACAAAAATAAACACAGCATGATTGGGAAATGTTAACATTTTAGCAATGGATGCCAAACAGAACTTTAAATAGTATGGATATAATTTGTTGAAGAAAAATGCATTAGAAGTTCTTATTTTTTAATAATCCAGAGTTATATAATAAACCACTCGTGAAATATACTCCATATGGCTCAGTCAAATACAGCAAACATGAAAGTAATAGTTGAACAGTTATCCATCACATTTGATCAATATGGACAACCATATCTCATAGTTCAAGCTGAAAATGAAAAATGAAACTGGGAAATACAAGTTTCATTTACCACTATTACTATGTAAACATGGCTGATATGTTTTTAGGTAATATGTGGAAAATATTAAAATTTTAGATAATTCTGCAACCTGCAGTTGGGAGGGAGGATGGTAGTCTGATCAGTTTTTCCTTTTTCAGATTGCCTGTCTACAGTGACCAAAATGTTTATATAAATGCTTACCTCTAATTTAGCACTGGCTACTTGTATTTGAGAACAAAGGAGTGTTTGACCAGGAATAAAATCATCTATATGGTTCTAAACACTGGTTGCCAGATAAAAACACATGATTCCCAGTTAAATTTGAATTTCAGATCAATAATAAATACTTTTAGCATAAATATGTCCTATGCAATATTTGGGACGTATTTATACTAAAACATTCATTATTGATCTGAAATTTAAATTTAACTGAGTGTTTTGTGCTTTTATTTGCTAAATCTGGCAACTCTGTTGCAGGTAGCACTTTCAATTGGCATATTCATGGGAATGGCACGTTGCAATGATGAGTAGTAGCAAAGAATAGGTGGGAAAAAACATAGACCTAGGATTTACATAAATCTTAGTTTGTAACCACTTTGGCATTGGGCAAATTCTCTAACTTCTCAGACCTCTGCTCCTGATCTATAAAATGAATAATCTTTGCAATATTTATCCCATGTTTTTGGGGAGTATAAATAAGATAATATATGAGAAACCTAAATTAAAAACTAAAGTGTTAAAAAGCTCCATATAAATATAAGGTACTACAGTCTCATTTTATACTTCAGCTATAAGGGGATATTTAGGATTTTATGAACCTGGAGTGAACATACAAGGGTACTTCATAAAGTTCATGGAAAAATCGAATTAAAGGATAATAAGAATCTTTTCATGAACTTTTTGAACAACCCTCGTATATCATGCTATTTTTTGGCAAGGATTTTAATAATTTTGTTATATATACATGTGTATGAATATATATATATACACACACACATAGCCTAAATACCACTAAACTAATCTAGTATTTGATTACGTTCAGCTTTTGCCAAATACAAAATCTTTTCTTTCTCTCTTACCACTAGCATAACTATCATTAGTACACGGTGTCTTATTTTTGTTCTTGTCACTTTATCGCCCAATGTTTTATGCCACCTAAACAAAACTTATCATGCTTTTGTGCTATACACATTTACATATACAAATGTGTCTACATAATATATACATATGTATGCATGCATACTTGTGTATACATACATGCGTGTATATACACAAACATGCATGTAGACACATATATTCTTCCAGGGCAGAGTCAAAAGCCTGGGAGTGCAAGACTATTCTGTATTAAAAGTTATAATTAATCCTCTTGTTTTCTGGCTTATTCCACACTCCTGCCCTTTGCAGTCCTGAGCTGCTTTTGTTCACTTTCTCCAGAGAATAAACCTCCGGCTTTCTACGTAGGGTTTAGCTACCGACTACAGGCACTATATGTGTGACAGGTAGAGATTTTCACCTCATCTCTGCTCTTTTCTTCCTCTTGCCTCATCTTCTTTGTCCTCTATTCCAGGGCCTCCAAGTCTGAAGCTTTGCAAGGTCCTATTGGGCAAGTGTCAGCTCCGTTCTCAATCAACATTTAGGTTTTGGCTTCATCTGCTATTCCACTAAAGCAGTTACCACTTTATGAACTATTTTCCACTTTCTGAAAATGTATTGACATCTCTCATGTTATGTTGTCCCCTCTTTTATTCTCTTTTTCCATGAGGGTTGTATCTTACCATTTCTAAATTCTCATTTTATTGGTGTATAAGAAGTGAGAAGAGGTAAACATATGCATTTTTCTATCTTTTAACTGGAAGTCTGATCTCTCTCTTTTATTCTTAGATTTTAAGAGATGGTTGTCATAATGTAGTATTTTTTTTCTTTTCAAGTTGGCTCTTGCATTTATTTTACCTCCTTATTCATATGTAGCTCAAATACTAAGCCTCACAACTGACTCAGTATAGGTTCCCCCCCGCCAAATGCTTTTTGAAAAAATGGTCAGTCAAGAAAGACCAAGGGTTATTGTGAATAGGTAATAAGTCCAGAATAAGAAAAGCTGCTTAGGGAATGAGAAATCTCATATAAACAATAAGATCAACTGCACCTGAAGCTTATACAAGTTGCTTTGGAGATTGGCAGCACAAAAAAAATTGTAATGTTTTCTCAGATAGTCAGCTAATTGTGTGACTGAGAAAAATGATTTAGTATACTAGACAAAAATATTAGCATTTCTGTTACTTGTATTTTCATTTTATTACTCATATATAGAAAAAGAGATTACAATAGCAGGACCTAGTACAGTGCCTGGGGCATAACAGGTTTTCAATAAATGTTTACTCAATGAATAACTAAGACATAGAATAAAATGGGAGGCTAAATAAATCCTTTCATGAACACTGTTTTCAATAATCTGTTCATTTTCTGTTGGCATTTATTCATCTTTAATAATCATCAAGTACTATGTTAATATTAGCTGTAACGTAGAAAAACTCATGTTCCTACTGAGTTACAAAACAGAAGATATCAAAAAACATAGTTTATTTTTTTCTGAGTGTAAAATACATTTTGACTCATTAACTTTGACACTAAAAGGTGTATTTCATCAAGCTAATTCGTTTTGGTAAAAGGTTGTATTACCTTTTGTCACTTTACTTCAACACCATAACTTGTTTTGACTCAACCCTTTTTGTTACCTTGTAATTTTGTGTCTCACACTTCCTTACTCTGGTTTACAGAGTAGCTGGGAATGAACTTTCAGAAGGAGAGAACAGACTTATAGTTACTAGAGGTGGGAAGGGGGAGTGTTAGGGAGTATTTGGGCAAGGGACATAAAGAATAATTACTATGTGTTATGATGAACATGCTAACAATATTGATTTGATCATCACATAGTGTACACAAATACTGATAGTCAACTCTGTACCCCATGAACATGTATGATCAAAAATAAACAAATTAAAAAAAATAAAATAATGCCTTTGTCAGATAATTCTAAAAAAGAAAAAAAAAAAAGCTGGGAAAAGCATATAACAGTTTAAATAGGGAATATGCAGTTTTCAACATTATATTATTTCCATTATAATCATACTTTAATCAGCTTATAAGTTTAGGTTAAAAAAATCATCATTCACAGCCGTGATAGCCACTTCCCTCTATGCCATTCTTGGGTGGCTTAAATAAACATTTATTATGGACCTATTCTATTCTGGGAATTTATTTTTCAACTTTGCTTGCCTTTAAGTATATCATTGGTACTGCTTGAGTTTTCATGTCCAATGTTGTGCTGGAGCTGTCCACTACTGTCTTGAAAAGGCTAATTATTAAGTTTTCCAGAATTTTGTGAGCAGGTTATTAAACACAGCTATTAATAAAAGTTGAATTATATGAATTTTCGCTTAAATAATTTAAATTAAAAACAAAGATAAATATTCAAGACTCAACATTCTTATTTTAAAATAATTTTTTTATTATCTATGCTTTTGAGGTTATTTATGATTATTTTATCTGCATAGTGGAAATGCCATGTATTGTTGTGCTACCTCACATCTCTTCCTAACCCCACATTTAGTGAAATCAAGTTAAAAACTTGAAACTGGTCATGATTTACCAAGGAAATCAAATGCTACAAATCAGAGTGTGATTAATTGTTTTTGTTGATTGACTAGATCAGAGGTTGGATTTTGTTTTTTTCCTGGAAAGAGCCAGGTAGTAAATATGTTAGGCTTTGTGGGCTATTGTAGCCCCAAAAGCAGCCACAGACAATACATGAACAGATGAGTGTAGCTATCTTCCAATAAAACCTTATCTACAAAAGTAGGTGGCAGTCAGGGTTTGGCCTGCAGTCTACAGTTTCTGAATCTTGGTCTAGATGTAAGAAAGTTATGGAGAAGATGTTAATAATACAAGGTTAAACGCAAGCGTGTGATGTCTCTAGCCCGTGTACTGTGAATAGCATAGAAAATTGAGGAAATATTCTTCCAGTATTTGCAAACTATTATCCAATTGAGTAAAATTTTGTTCATGTCAGCAGTGAATGAGTGAAGTTCCGGAATACGCCTTCATTGTTTCACTTTTGTCTCACTCATTAACCTAAACAAAGATGTCAACCAACATTCATGCTTAAACTGCACTCATTTGTCAGTTATATCAAAGGTTGGCTATGGCTATGAGAGTTTGGCAAAAATCAAAGAGGCACTCTGTAATAATCAACTGGGCGTATACATTTGCAATAAAGAATACTGTATATTTATTCTTTTAGATTGTGTGCTACATATCTTTTATATTACAAATTTTACAATAAATAAATATATACATACATAAATAAATATATGCATACACATATATACGCATATACCTATATATTTAAAAAAATATATATATATAGGTGACACACATGCACACACACGTACACTTTTTTTTTTTTTTTTTACTAAAAACTGGTTGTTAAACATTTACCAGCAAATCATTTCATATAACTGTACTGCTCTACTTATTATCATGGCTATGTTTTATCTGATGAGATTATTTTTAAAGAGTATAACTGTTTAATGCAAATACAAGGCTTATTAAAATAGCTGCACTTAAAAATTAAATCAAAAAGTAAATATTTTTATAGATCATTCTTTTAAAGACTACTACCTAGATAGAGCCTAGATCCATTACTATTATCAACACCAATTCATTCTAATGCTAATCTTACAGCTAGAATTTTTTATTAGACTTGTTTGGTTATTAGACTGGTATAAACTGAGATAATTCAGTGGATGATCTCAGTTTACCTTTCTAGCATTGTAACTAATCACCTGTGTGCATTTGTGTGTTGTTGGGGCTCAGAGAGAGAGAGAGAAGAAATGATGGAAAGAGAGAAAATAAAACAACAAAAAATACTACAGTTTCATGAATGTGGCATGATCCTACCAACTACACCAATTTGTCAAGCTAGGAGACCACGCTAGTTGTTGGGCTCAGGCTGGGTCTGGAGCCCACAGACCCCTCAAGCCTGTTCACAGACTGGGTCACAAACCCTTCATATGCAAGGCTGGGTCACCAGACCCCTCACACACCATGCTGGGTCACCGGACCCCTTCACGCAGGTCTATAAGCTAGGTAACCAGCCAAAAGGTCCTTGGAAGCTGCAGGTTGGAAAGCATGGCTGTGCCGGGCAGATGCCCAAGGCTGATGCCCGCCCACCTGCTTCACCAAACTCTCTCTCTCTCTCTGTCTGTCTGTCTGTCTCTCTCTCTCTCTGAAGAACACAAGAATAGCAACGAAGCTAAAGATACATTGGCACACACGCACACTAACTCCACACACACACACACACACACACACACACACACACTCACACACACGCACACGCACAATTTCCTTATAATGGATGTGCTAAACCACACCCAATGGGACCTGAGGCAAGGGCCCTGACCAAACTATTCTATTTTCCCAACAATGAATCAAGCATAATTTGTTCATGTCTGTGTCCCTAATCTGAAAGGAGCCATTCCCCATTCTTCATAAACACTAAACATTTCCTTTTCTACTTATATCATTAGTTGTTAGCACTTCTCCTAAATGGTTTTTGAAATTTAAATATAATAGCACTTTTGTTAGCAGTACAAATTACCCCAGAAACTAGCTACTCTTTGTAAACCGCTTTTTTAGAAGTCATCAAGCCTTTCATTTTCAAAGAATCTTGCTTTAAAATGAGCTTAAATAGAAAACCTAACAAAGTCTTTAAAAATGATTTAAACAGGCTTCATCCATCACAAAGGCTTATGATTGCTTTACTTTATTCTTTGTAGAAGGCTCTCTCCATAGGTGTGAAAAAGATGAATTATATCTCTGTACACATGGGACATACCTTGATCCACTAAATCCATAGTATGTAGGGAAGCAATTTATAATAGGGTCACTGCACTGATTTTCTATTATCATCAGTACATTGTAATCATTTCAAAGTGTCTCGACTTTCCCATGTGACATTTCTTAATCTACCATCATAGTAATATTCCTTGTCTTCCTTTTATTTAGAAAGCAAATAACAACCAATCGTTTTTCAATTAATCTGATCAATCATGTAAAGCCCCTCATTTGTTTTTCAATCTATGTAGAAACTCACACACTGCATCTTTTGCTTTCATGTGATTCCAGAAGCTATTTTTATGATAAAGTCTCCCTACAGGATTTAGATGGATCAGATTTCTATTCTGCCTGATTTTCAATGCACTTTATTGCTCCCTATAGATAAATAAATAGATGTGGGAAGAAACACTGATTTTACGTGCCGTCTATAGAAAGTCTAAAGACCAGGTGACAGCAAGAAATAAAAAGGAAAGCACTCAAACCCAACTGATCATCACAATCATGAGAGGAATGTTTTTGGAAATATAAGATTCTGCAATCCACTGCAGACTCACTGAAATCAGTGTCTTTTAGGTGAGGGGGCTAGGAATCTATTTTTTCCAAACTGTTCAATGATTCTAATATAAATTGATTTAGCCCTTAAATTTGTACGTCAGTATCCTAGATGAGTGGTTGTCAAAGTGTTTTTCTAAGACCAGCAGGATCAGCCTGACCCAGGAAAATGTTAGCAATGCAAATTATCGGGCCCCACCCCAATCTTACAAAATCAGGAATGCTGAGGGTGAGATTCAGGTGATTCTAATGCATGCTAAAGACTGAGAACCAATGTCTAGAATATACCACACAAGATAATCAACTTCAGGTTATTATAAGGTGCCTTATGGATTTGGTACCTTATTTATAAATTTAATATTCACAAACATTTAATATTCAAAAAGTTATTTTTTATCCTTCTTCTGTAAAGTGTAGTCTTTATTTTCTTTCTGTTGCTTTATAAAATCGTTTCGTGCATATGTTTTTCAAGAGAATTATTCTGCATGGAATATAGGTAAAATGATAAGCTTATGGATTCATTCTTAAGAAAAGTAAGTTCTTGTCTCTGCAAAACTGTAATTGGAATCTAGCAGACTTTTCTCACTAGAAAAGCACCAGGACCTCATGTGATTTTGGTCAGGAAACTAAAGCTGCAATTCAATTATTATTATACTTATTAGATAATTATTGTATGGGAAATAAGTGACATGTTGATAAAAACTTTTAAAATAAAACCCAAGGTTCATGGTATTGCAACAGTTATCAAAATCTATTGCTATTTAGGGAAATCATTTTGTTCAGTTTCCTCAAGAAATTTGTGGTAACTCTGATATAATTAGTTATGAAAATGATTTCAGTTTTAAGGAGAATCTGCTTTTAAAATGGTACGGCATACTTTTTTTTTTTCCTTTTGATACATACTTTTTATAACTGTGTTGCTCTTATTCTTTTCCAGTTTGGGAAAACATGTCTTAATTCTTTCGTATTTGCCCACAAATTCTCACTACAGGTAAAAATCGATCAAGTTTTAAGACTTAGAAGATACCATGAAGATCATCTAGTCCAATCCCTCGGTTTGTAGATGGAGAATCAAATTGGACATAGATGCATTTCATAAATTGCACATAATTCAACATCATAACAATGGTAGGATTAAAAATAATCTGAGGCTAATAGCAAAGTGAAGAACAAGGACAAGTACACTGGCCTCTGGAAAGTGACAGGATAATTTTGGTAAAAATCTTCTATTTTCATTCAAATGTAAGAAAACTCTTTCTTTTCATATTATATCACTGGAGCCACATTAATGAGGACAAAATAATTTCTTAGAAACGTAAGTGTGAGATCATAGAACATGTCAAAAACACTTGGTAAGTGGAATTCTTTAAAAGTGAATGCTTCCTCCATCCTTCCAATTTAATTGAATGCATTTTGGGTTAGAAAATATATTTTAGAAAATCATACACAGAAAACCTTCCTGAGACCAATCTCTCTCTTTTTCATTCCAATATCAAATAAGAAGCAATTTTCAGCTCAAAGTTTCCACTTATTGCTTTCTTTTGTTTTCTGCCCTTTAGGTGCTTTACAATTCAATAGTTAATTTTGCTTTCATTTCATAATTCCATACCCTTGATATTAACCTTTAATGTGTAAATCTGATAAATGCTTTCTGAAAATCATATAACATCACTTTAAAGTGTCTACATTGCAATAGTATCTTCAAATATGTTCAGTGTGTTTCAGGCATGGTCTTCAGTTGTGAAAGCATTTTTACTGTTGATAAAGCTATGCTTTTCCCTTCAAAAGGTGTCTCAATTGATGTTTTCTTTTTTTAAAGGTTTGAGAATTTTCTAGTTAGTTATGGCAAGTTGATTGAGTTATGAACAAAAAGAAGTCTTTTCAGAGTAAGTGAAATCAATGTTTGTGACTTCACTTCAAAACATGCTATAAATATGAAAAAATAATTACATAGTACCATTTAGGCTAATAAAACATGTATTCATAAATAATTAAGTATTCATAAGTATTCACTCAAATTTACATACATTTGAGAAAGTATGCACTTAGATTTTCCTATATACCTTACATAAATATTGACTTTTTAATATACAATCTCCTACAATATTAAAATAAATGGTCTATATCTTGACAAATAATATTTAGAGATGTTAAATCTTTAAATTTTACTGATATATATGAGCTTATGTAGAAACTGATTTCACCACATAATGACCAACAATCCTTCTGTACTTGAACTATTCCTTGAGTGTAAATTAGGTTGTACATAAGACACCCCTAGAAGCTGTGCTAACTATTTTGTGACCACATTCCAGCAAAGTTTTGTCAAACTGGGTTCCATGAAACTATATCATTCTCCTGGAGCCTGTTAGGGCTTCATGGGTTATTTAAAAGTAGCAAACATATTTCAGTTTTGAAATTTGATTGAAAATCAAATTACTTCATTTCTTCCTTAGCCATGCACTGCCACAAATATAAAAAATATTTATGTCCCGGCCTGCGGGACAGGTAAGAACGTGGGCTCGAGGAGGACTACCTGTAGCTGGTGAAAAGGGGGAGGGACAGGAGACACACAGAATGGAGGCAAGACAAGATTCTGATCAAGCCTCAAAATTTTATTGTTAGGCGATTGCTTATATACATAGTGAAGAAGGGGCGGGCTGTCACAGAGTGTGGCAGCTTATGATAGGCGGAAAGGCAGGGGGGTGATAGTGGCGTGGTATGAGAAGAGGAGGTGGGAGGGGTGTTGGCTTGGCGAGCGCGGGCTTTTCTGAGGAGGAAGAGAAAGGCTTACATAAAATGGCTGTTATTTGTTAAAAATGGCGGCTATTGTTAAATACGGCTCCCGACATATTTACCTTCTGTGGGTATGTAGGTTTATCTCTGCACAATTTCTGAATTAATGAGGGCAAGACTTAGGAGTATATTACGCAAGGGCTTTTCAAAAGTTCATGGAAAGATTCATATTTTCTTAGTTCTATTTTTCTGCAAACATTTTGAGACCCTCATATGTTCTTTTCTCATGAGTATGTAAGAGTCTTGAATAAGATCATGGCCTCAGTTCAAGGGCATCTGAAATCTTAACTTGTGGATCTGTCTGTGGGCCACTGCTGAGTACATCCAGTTTAACCTACTGAGCTTCTAAGTTTCTGCTTCCCAGATCCCAAAACTGCTAATTCTCTTTCAGTGGGCATTGGTGTAATTTTCCTATACCCGGGGTCTTTTTCCCATATCATCTGTGACAGATCTTTCTGGAAATACATGACATTTTTGCACACCTGACAATGAGGAACCAAGATAATTCAGAGAAGCCTAGAGTCCTTCTGGCCTATCCTTTAACCCTTTATTACCACCAGGCCCTCTGTTCCCCCTCATCCCCAATACTCCTTTTGAATCCTTTGTATATTGACATTAAACTGAATGGGAATTCATTCTCTGCAGCCTCTGGAGATTAAAATTTGCAGTGTTGGCCACTCCCTGTGGGAATACAGTCAAAATGATCCTGGTTTACTCTCTTTTTCAGGGGCCTAGAGATATATATATATAATGCCCAGGTTCCAGGAAGAAGGAACTAGGCCACAATGCCTGGTATTTTACAAGCAACATGTAGTTGAATTGAACAGTTATGCTACCTAGGAAGGAATGTTTGTCCCTTATGTTTCTGAGATGAGGAAACTGAGACCGGGAGAAGTGAGGTAATTTGCTCAAAGTCCATAGAGAGTAAGTAGAAGACACTGGATTCAAACACTTATATTTTGGGTTCTAAAATTGTTGTGTTTTTTCCTACAACACCCAGCCTCATGAGTTATAACAATCTGGATATAGAAGATATAAAGTGACCAAGTTTTTTTATACACATTCTCCTCTATCTATTCAATATTACTAATTATAGTAATATGTATTTAGAACTGCTGTTATTGTAGTTGCTGTGGTTTGAGGGGAGGAAAAGGGAGATTAGATTTAATTCTTTCAGTATCATACTGAGAGAACCAAACCTGAGGACAGAAAGCAAAGAAGGAAAACATATACAAATAACCTGAACAAAGCAAACATATTATTACTTGCTATTATCACATATGCAATCACATAACCCATACTTCTTAAAAACAGAGTACCAATACCTCATGGTCTCTTGGTGTTGCTAAGGAATGTGATGGTGCTGTTAACTCTTTCTGGAACCTAGACCTTTGATTGCTTAATCTCTCTTGTGCCTGGGATTCCACAACAGCAAACAATACTTTCTTGTATGGGTTCTTAGCTTTAGTTCTTATTTTGTTAGTCAAGTACATATTGTGCACAGTACTAGTAACTCATCATTCGAGTGAGCAGGACTAAAGCTTTGTTGGGAACTAAAACTGCCTGGGCTGCAGAGGAGGGGAAGGTTTTAAAAAGGACAGTTTTTTTTCTCTCCACTCTTTCTTCCCATCCCCTGACTTTCTTATCTCTCTGGCTAAGTAGGAAATCAAGGCCAAGAAGCTAATTAGTACTTTGCAAAGCTAACAGTTCTTTATTTGAGACTTGTAGAGTTTTGAGAAATGTCCAAGACCACGTGACTGAAGCTGACTTTGGGCACCAGCCAAGTACACTGGTGCAAATCAAAATCTTGCAGGGTCCTGAGATAACAGCGAAGATGAGAATAGAAACCAGACGAGGCCTTGGCAAGATCTTATACCTGCCCCATAGAAATGGACCCCTCATAACTCACACCTCCTGCTCTCCTGCTTTTCACCTCCCACATTCCATTCCCTCAACCCTTCCTTTAAAAATCCTTCAGTAAATCTAAATCTTTGAGATGGGATAGCCTACCATCTCCTTCAGTTGAATACATCTTATTTTCTAACACCAATCATTTGATGTCTGAGTTTTTTTTTTTTTTTTCTTTCCTTCTCAAGGGGGTGGGTAGATGGGCCTGAGTCTGGTAACATCATCACCTCTCAAAGATTTGGGCATATAAAAGAAGTATAATGTTCTGTTCAAGAGCGTTCTTCTTAAGTTGCTAACTTGGACACAGTTATGAGGAGCTTTCTATATAAATTACCAATTAGTCTGTGGCTTCCGGCATTACACCTTGATAATTTTGAATGGATTACTGAATTATTATTATTTGCTCACCTTCAGCAGGTTGTATTCATACTGGTTTGTGAGTGTATACACAGCTTTTATAAACAGGTGAATATTGAATTTGCTAAATATAACCATTGTTATATTTATATAGATAGCAATGTTAAAGAAAAATAATAAAGACTGTTACAGACCAAGACTGAATGCTGAGTAAAAAAGTTTTACTTCCAAGCTGGGAATCCAGTTCAGCATGGTCTAAGATAGACCTAAGGGCTAAGAGATGAAATTCAGGGATGAGAAATGGAACAGATCTTTAAAAGGCAAAAGACAATCTGCCTTTCTTCCTGAATAAACCAGTCTATGAGCCATTAGGTGGGGCTAAGCAAGGTTGGCATCTGTGCATTTTTGGGACCAGGAGGGGAGTCACACAGAGAACTGACATAGTGGGCTGGGATTCATGCATGGTGATACAGGTATTCAAATGGCTCAGCATGGACTGTCAGTACCCAAGTGGGCAAGGAGGCATGCATATGCATGCTGCGGTGGGGTAGTAGTAGGGGGACAGGGGAGAGAATATTGTAAGCAGTGTTTGGAGATTGCTTACACAGAGGGCAGATTAAGCCAATAAGGAAGTATATTTAGGATAACAGGGGACAGATTTCTTGCTATCATAAAAGGGAGTTATGGATATGGACAGGCAGAACATTAAAATGAACACTGTAGTTTTGTATTAGAATTAAAGTTATTGGTGTGAACTGTGATGGTTTTCAATAGAGAGAAGGAGTAGGGTAATGAAAGAGGGTGGTAACAAGAGCCAAAACCCCCTCTTTGATTTGAACTTTTTCTTCAGGGCCAGAGCAGGATTTAGCTTTGGAGAAGGAGAATTCTGTAAGTGAAAAACTTGTTTAGCTAAGTAAGATTGGCTGGATTCCCAGAAGTAAACACTTGCTTATCTACAAACCTAACATAAAACTAGCTGAACACATATTTACCCAATGTTTCCTGTAATCTCATGGTCACTGAATATTTTGGTTTTTTGAGAACAAGGCAGAGTAACAGTATTTATACAAGTGTTGAGAAGTCTTTCAAGCCACCTACACCTGTGAACTTGTTGGGACCACATTCTGCCCAGGCCCCCGAAGACAAGGAAAACATCAATCAAGATGCCAAGAATAACCTGCTGACTGTTCCAGAAACTAATCAGCATCCAAAGAACCTCCCCTAATCCTCTCCCTTAAACCTGCCTTATAAAAATTGTGTCCCTAAGCCACTGAGGAGATCAGGTTATTTTAGCATTAGCTGGCCTATTCTGCTTGGTTGGTACCTCCAATAAAGCTGATCTTTCCTATGGCAGCCTCTCTTTGGTTAGAGAACTTTTTGTTTGGGACAAGAGGTGGGCAAGCAGTGGGCAAGTGAACTTTTTGCTGTATGGTAATAGTAGATTTAAATTTAGGTGTGTGTGTGTGTGTGTGTGTGTGTGTGTGCGTGTGTGTGTGCGTGCGTGCGTGTGTGTGTGTGTGTGTGTGCGTGTGTGTGTGTGTGCAATATATATATTTCTTAGCCCTGTCTGGGAAAAGTGCTACCTAATAACAGTGAGCATATCTGCATCTAGATCTCAGTTTCTAAATGCCATTGTGCCATTATTCGCTAAAAGAATCAAGGCTTCCTTAGAAAAATGGCTGATTACAAGACTGGTCCAGGGAAAAGAACAAAATGAAGCTGGAGCATTTTGTTATGGAGGAGAGCAAGGAAGTACTCAAAGAATGATGGCAACATGTCAAAAGGATAGAGGAGCCAGTTTGGAGGGGCTTTATTGGCTAAATTAGGTAAAATTTGAGCATCAAAGTAATGATAATAATGGATTATAACCCACTGAGTAAAATGAGAATTTATGAGGCTTTATTTATATAAATAAATAAATGCATAAATCGTTCAGAGAAGAAAAATCTTGTCCTTAACTGTATCAAGTTAACAAGTAAAAATGTAGATGGAATACTGGAAGTGAAAATCACCTTTTCATAGCCAATATATTAATAATTATTTCAGCTAAAAAAATACTAAAATTAGGGGGAAATTTTTTATAAGGAACAAGATATTTTCATAGTCTTAATGTATCTCCTTGCAAAATACTTATTTATTACGAAAGGAAAAAATTAACTTTGCCGTACAGAAACCTGGCAGAAATCACCTCAATCAAGCACGTAAAGTGAACATCATCAGAAATGGGAGAAATCAAAATCCTGTGCGCTGAGGATGAGCTGAGGAAAGGAGAAAAATATGACCTCAGTAATTTTCCGCAAAAAATATATAACTTGAATCACACAAACCCAAGCTGAGGGACTACATTAGTTTCCTAGGGCTGCCATCACAAATTTTCACAAACTTCGTTGCTTAAAACAACAGAAATTTATTCTCTCACAGTTCTGGAGGATATAAAGTCTAAAATCAAGGTGTCATGCTCCCTCTGAAAGCTGCAGGAAAGAATTCTTCCTTGCCTCTTCCAGCTTCCAGCAGCCCCAGACGATCTTTGGTGTTCTCTGGCTTGTAGATACATCTTTCCAATCACTGCCCCCATCTTTACATAGCCTGCTTCTCTGTCTCTGGGTGTCCTCTTCTCTTCTTATAAGAATGCCCGTCATTAGATTTAGATCCCCTCCCTAATCCAGTATGATCTCATCTCAAGTCCTCAACTAATTACATCTGCAAAGATCCTACATTCAGATAAGGTCACATTCTGAGGTTCCCAGTAGACACGAATATGAGGGGACACTATTAACCCACCATAGGAACTTTCTACAACATTTCTGGCCTATAATCATCAAATGTGTCAAGGTCATGAAAGTCAAGGAAAGACTTATAAATTGTTCCAGATTAAAGGAGACTAAAGAGACATGCCAACTAAGTGTGAATCTGAACTGGATCTTTCTACTACAAAAAGCATTATTGAGATAATTGATGAAACTTGAATGAGATCTAAAAATTAGGTGGTAGCAAAATATCAATGTTAATTTCCTGATTTTGATAGTCATACTGTGGTTATGTAGGAAAGTGTCCTTTTTTGTAGAAATTTCACACCAACACATTCAGGAAAAACAAGGCATTATATTGTACTATACTTGCAGCTTTTTTATTAGTTTAAAGTTATTTTTTAAGAAAGCTAAAACCAGAAAACTGTCTTTTCCCATATTAGGGGAGCAGTTTTGAGTTGTTGTTGATTGGCTGATAATAAAGAGTTAGTCAGTAAGGTAAGCAGTCTGGAGACAGTTGGCCGTGTACATGTGGGACACCTTTGGAACATATGGCATTCAGGTGCCTTGCTGATTATACATCTAGTTGTCTTGATTGTACGTGAGGTGCCCAAATTGGGCATATATTACACAGTCAAGGATATAGCAGTATCACCAGGCTAGGTTGGCCAAACCAGGGTTTATCCATAGCCTTGGATAAGTGAGAAAGATTCCAGGTAAGATTTAAAGATAATCTAGCCATGTCATCATTTAAATTAAATATATGTACAGCATTTCATTTTACATATAATTTTCCTCATTTATAATTTCTTTCTATAGGTAACTAGTTCCAGCCACACTAACAATCATTGGTATTTGGTACAGAAATATTTCCTAAATGTTTAAAAAGATATTTCCTAAATGTCTATGATTTTCTCACCTTGAAATATTTTTGTTAAAAATGCCACCAAAATAGTAACACAAAATATTATAGGTGTTTCCTTTGTTCAACTCAAGTATCTTCTTTTGCATATATCACTATATATATTTTTGATCTTTGTGAATGATTTTTATCAATCTTTAACAAAACGTTTTTGTTCATTATATAGTCTCTTTATTAAGTTTTCTGTTGAGTCCAGTATTGATTTACTTGTAAAATAGGCAGAAGTTTCAGTGCTAATGGATTTGAATATGAATAAAAAGAATAATACTTTCTCTTAAAGGCATAGAAACAAGTCAAAGAAAATTCTATACACTGGGTTTTCCAGTGAATAGTACTAAAAGTTGTTCAAAAAATGGATACCAATTAGAACAAATATTTTTGTCTACAATATCCTTGGCAAATACGTACATTGCCACAATGCTGCATTCCTCCCAGAGTACTTAAATTCACACACACACACACACACACACACACACACACACACACACACACACACACACACACACACACACACACACACCCACAGTGTCCCAAGGCCACACAATTTGAAGTGGAGATTTCATTGTAAATCCACAAGATTTGGGCATTCCAGAGTCTCTGTTCTTATGACTGTGTATTATGCCACTCCTGCCAAACTCT
Source organism: Cynocephalus volans (assembly GCF_027409185.1). Lineage (NCBI taxonomy): Eukaryota > Metazoa > Chordata > Mammalia > Dermoptera > Cynocephalidae > Cynocephalus > Cynocephalus volans. Next base: position 96,485,114 of record NC_084478.1, read on the forward strand.
GCCATCAGAAATCAGCCTGTGGGGGAGGAGGCTGCAGGATTCAGTTTAAAAGCAAAAACAAAAAAGTACAGAGGTAGCTTTTTTTTTGACACCAACATTTAACTAATTAGGCAGAAGTTGTTTGAAAATTTTACATTGAGTTTGATCGTACTATGCAGAATTTTCTTAATGGAAACCCTTATCATAGTTTATCAATTACAGTTTACAGACAATGTTGTCTGCTTAAAATATATATTCTTTTCACACCTCAAAAAGACATATATCATGCTGAACTATTTATATTAGAAACAGGCAGTACAAGTGTCATGAATTGAAAAAATATCTAATGAAAGAACAGATTTTCTAAAACTTGTCTCACAAACAATAGTGTCAGTTGGATAAATATGAGAGCAGTGGTGGGTCCATTACTGTCCCTCTTTATGGACCAGGCAGAGGCTCAGTTTAATTTACCTTGGTCAGGGGTCCTTTATGCTATCAGCCCCTCAAAGAATATCTGATTCCTTGACCTCACTTCCAAGAGAGCTCACAAATGCCCAGTGCTGTTGGATTGGGGGTTGCCCATAGGTGAGATCAGCATAGGAGAGAAAGAATCTACTCTCAAGAAAAGTTAATCTTCAAAGTCCTTTCTTCTCTACTTCCTGGCCCTTGAAGTCAGAGGCTCTCCTTTTTACCTTCTACTACTCACCCCCACAGTCTGTTACTACCATCCTCACATTCCCCTTCCGTTAGTCCCTGTCTTATTTGGTTTTCCTGCTCTGAGAAAGCAGTTCTGTAGACGTGCAGTCCAAAAGCAATCTTTACATCTTGTAGTGGATTGAATTATGTCCCCCCAAAACTCACTGAAGCTTGAATTGTGACTCCCAAGTTTTATGTATTAGAAACTTGGCCCCCTCTATGACTGTTAAGAGGGTGGGAAATCCTATTATGGTAATTGAAAGGTGGAGCCTTGAAGAGGTGATTGGATTGTAGGACTGTGCTGTAGTGAATGGATTAAAAATGGTGGTTAGGGGTGTGGTTCTGAGGGCTTTAAAAAAGAGGAGAGTCTCTCTCTCTCTCTCTCTCTCTGCTCTCTCTGCTTCCACCATCTTGCAATGTGAGGCCCCTGGGTCACTGTCACCACCACCAGATGGACTTTGGTCTTCCCAGCCTCAGAAACTGCAAGCAATAAATTTTGTTTTCTTTCTCTGTTATCCAGTTCCATGTATTTCATTATAAGCAACAGAAATGGACTAATACACATCTGAATAATAGTTTCTTTGAATCTTTGTTTCTTCACTAAATTGGGATGGGAGGAGGGGGGAAACACCTCAGGATGCAAATCAAAAAGTGCAGGTATCTTTTTGATAGACTGATTTCATTTTCTTCAGATATATACCCAGTAGTGGGATATGTGGGTCATAAGGTAGATCTGCTTTTAGTTCTCTGAGAAACTTCCTGAGAGTGATAAGCCTACATTGATTAGACTAGGAGGGTGACATTTTGTTTTTGGATTTGTTAAATTTAAGGTGTCTATGAGATATCCACAGGAATATATCTAATAAGCAATTGAATTAATGCAAATAGATAAATGAGGGCATTGAGACAGGTCAGAGCTGAAGAAATAAATTTAGGAGTTCTTAGCAGTTGTCAACTTGTAAATACTATTTCAAGCCTTAGGAATGAGTTAAATTTTAAAAGACCCAGAACTGGACCTGGAAGAATGATTGAGGAGAAGGAGTTGGCAAAGGAGACAAAAAGAATATCCAATGAAGGAGGAGTGAAATCAGGAATATGTGTTTTGGTGTGGAAGCAAGGAGAACATAGATTAAAAAAAAAAAAAAAAAGTAAGGTTCAAAATAATGTCCTGATTGAAATGGACTGAGAATAAATGGAAGAGAGGTTGAAGATGTAGAAAACTGTGGAAAAGCTTGAGCATAAAGAATGAAATCAAAGTTTTAGATTATTATTATTTTACTTTTTAGGCTTCTGTGGAGCTCTAAGCTGTGGCTAAGGCTAATGTCGATATCCTGTCAACATTGACAATTGTAGAGCTCTTAATCCTGTTCATGATACCAATTATCTAGCTACACAACTACACTAGTTGTCGGGCTCTTTTACCTGACAGTAATCCTGTACCAACTGGGACAATTGTCAAGCTAGGGCTGGGTCTGGAGCTCACAAACCCCTCAAGCCTATTCACAGACTAGGTCACAAACCCTTCACATGCCAGGCTGGGTCCCCAGACCCCTCGCATACCAGGCTGGGTCAGCAGACCCCTCACACACAGGTCTATGAGCTAGAGAACTGGCCAAAAGGTCCTTAGAGCCATAGGTTGGAAAGCATGGCCGCACAGGGTGGATGCCTGAGGCAGATGCCTGCCTACCTGTTTCACTAAAACTCCTCTCTACTCTCTCTCTCTCTCTCTGAAGAACACAAGAATAACAACAAAACTAAAAAGGTACATTGGAGCACATGCACCCTAACTACACACACACACACACACACACACACAATTTGCTTACAAAGGATGTGCTAAAACCACTCCCAACTGGAGCCAAGGTGAGGCCCCTGACCAAACTATTTTATTTTCACACAACTATTTTATTTTCACAACAATCCACCACTTCAGGGTCCTCACCATACAATCTACGTGTTCAGAATCTTCTGCGATGTTCCCTTAAAGAGGATAAATGACCCTTACACTTACATACTACACATTCCATCCCAGTCCCAAAAGTCTTTAGCTTGTTGCAACACCAACTTAAAAGTCCAAAGTCCAAAGTCTCATCTGAGACCAAAGCAAAAGTCTTTCCAGCTGTGAGCCTCTAAAGAGTCAAAGACAAGTTTATCTACTTCCAAGATACAGTGGGACAGACATTAGGTACACATTCTCATTCCAGAAAGGAGGAAAAGAAAGGAATAGTCCCCAAACAAATCTAAAACCGAAACAGGGCAAACATTAAACACACTGGGGCACCTGGATCCCCAAAGCATTGGGCAACCTTGCTCCTACAGCTCCACCAGGTATAGCCTATTGAGCTGCCCTGGTGCCTGCAGCTTCTCCAGACCGGCACTGCACACTGCCAGCAGCCCCATGGTTCTGGTCTCCTGGTGGCAGTCCCACCATCCTGGCTCCATTAGACATTTCCTCAGTGGGGGGTCTCTGTGGGGTCTTTGACCCCACTTTTCTGCTCCACATTGCTCCATAGATGACCTCCGCAGTGGCTCCACCCCTGCAGCAGGTCTCCACCTGAGTCCCCCAGCTTATTCATACATCTTCTGAAATCTAGGTGGAGGCTGCCGTGTCTCCACTGCTCTCACATACTGCTGGCCTGCAAACTTAACACAACGTGAATGCCACCAAAGTTTTTGGCTTTTTTTCTTCGGAGGTGCTGAGGCAGAATTGCTCCAGCCAGAGCAGCTGGGATGCAGGGAGCAATTTGCGGAGGGCAGTTTCACCTCAGGTCTGTCCCCTGGACAACTCAGTCCCTCTAGGATGGGAGGGGCACTCTCCCAAACTTCTCAAATGCCTTCAGGGCCTGTGATGGGTGGGGCATCCTTCCAAACTTCTCAAATGCCTTTAAGGGCTTTTTTTCCCCATTGTCCTGGATTTTAGTATCTGGCTGCCTCACCACCAAGATAATGTCTTTAGCAAACAGTTTGTCTGCTTCACCCTTGCATTTTTTCTCCTGCTCTTCACTTCTCTACTGCATGGTCAGGCTGCACATTTTCCAAATCTTTATGCTCTGCTTCCCTTTTATATTCTGGCTTTTGAATTACTTCAATTAGCTCAGCTTACACTGGCTACTCAGTCTCAGGCAGTTTTGCACCATTTGCACACACAGTTCAGACAGCTGCATTTTCCCAGTCCATCAAGGAGTGGCTGCCCTGCCCCTGTGCATATCTGTTGCTATCTTGTAACTGCTGTCACAGAAACAGGTGTGTAGTAATGGAGACTAACTTTTCCACCTTTTCACCAGATGAAAACATACTTGAAATTCTGCAGTGGCACCCATCCTCAGGTCATCTGCCCATCTGCATGTGTCACTCTTTTCTTGGTTTTTACAGCACCCAGCTGGCCATCAGATTTAAGTGGCACCCTTCAAACCATTTGCCTTCAGACAAACACAACATGTGTTTATGTCAGGGTGCTCTCTGAGTCAGCCAGGCCCGGGCTCCAGATTTCCCTGGCTGTGACCACCGAGTGATTGCCGGCAGACTCCCTATCCCCCCCAGGCAGGACCAGATAAGTTGCCCTCTGCGGCGTAAGCCGAAGAAGGATCCCCGAAGGTGGGTGAGTGCATCACCCGCCTATTCGGCCCACAAAGGAACACTCAGACGTGGCGGGGGTTCCGTCAAGCAGTTCCGTTTACTGTCTTTTAAGCACTTGTATTTATATCTAAGCAAGCGGGGATTTCCACACTGAGAGCCAATCACTGGAAAGGTCACATGTGCATGCGCCTTACTTTCCTATGCTTAGCCTACTGATCATGCACTTATCACGAGCGCGGAAAAGCACAACTACCAATAAAACTTTTTGTGGAACTAAAAGTGACACTCCCCCTTTGCTCACTCTAGGCACCATCTTGTGTGGACCATGCAGGTGGGGAACTTAAACAGCCACCATTTGGTGTGGCCTCCTTTCACCCTAGCAAATTGCTATAGCAAGTGGAGCAGTTGCAGCCCAACATGTTTACTACATAGTCTCTAAAGCACGTTACACCATCTACCCCTAGATCTCATAGCTATAGCAGACAGCTATAGCATCTCCCTGTTTCTGCAGCTTTACTGTCTCAATTTCTCATGCACAACAGGTCATGCCTGGAGATGCATGGTTTTCCCCAACTCACCACTGGGTTGGTTGTCTTCCTTGCTGTGATAGGCAGGAGTGGCCAGTCACTGAATGTCATCCTCCAGGACATTCATCCATGCTTCCAAGGACTCTGCTTTCTGTCACAAATCTTGATCAGTTTGCAGCATAGTGATCAGCAGCCAGGCTCCGGTCAGCAGAAAAGTGGCCACTGGGAACCACATGCTCAAGGAAAGCCATATTTTCTCCCCCCTGCAAGGGGTTTCCCATTGTAATGCCTGGTCTGTGCTGCCTTGCAGTGCAGTGTGCAGCAACCAGATCCTGGTCAACAGGAAAGCGGCCATAGGGCAGAGCAGAATCAAAAGTAGCCACATTTCCTTCCTCTTCCAAAGGCTTTTGGCTCCTGTACCTGCTCAGAATCCTGTTGCAGACTATGCCAAACAGGGCATCACTGCTAACGTTGGCATCCTGGCAACTATGCCAATTGTGGAGCTTTGCTAAGCTACAGCTAAAGCTAATGTCAGCATCCTGTCAACATCACCAGTTGTAGAGCTCTTAATCCTGTTCATGATGCCAATTGTCTAGCTACACGACCATGCTAGTTGTCAGGCTCTTTTACCTGCTGGTAATCCTGTACCAACTGGGACAATTGTCAAGCTAGGGCTGGGTCTGGAGCTCACAGGTCCCTCAAGCCTGTTCACAGACTGGGTCACAAACCCTTCACATGCCAGGCTGAGTTCTCAGACCCCTCACATACCAGGCTGGGTCACCAGACCCTTCACACACACATCTATGAGCTAGGTAACTGACCAAAGGGTCTTTGGAGCCATAGGTTGGAAAGCATGGCTGCACAGGGTGGATGCCTGAGGCAGACACCTACCTGCCTGCTTCACTAAAACTCCTCTCTTCTCTCTCTCTTTCTCTCTCTCTCTCTGAAGAACAAAAGAATAGCAACAAAACTAAAAAGATACATTGGCACACATGGGCATTAACTACACACACACACACACACACACACACACACACACACACACACACACACACACACACACACAATTTGCTTACAAAGGATGTGCTAAAATCACACCCAACTGGAGCTGAGGCGAGGGCCCTGACCAAAATATTCTATCTTCCCAACAGCTTCTATTACTGTTTTTTATTTGTTTGTTTGTTTGTTTGTTTTGCTTTATTTGACCTGTATTAAATCTGTTTAGTAGTAAACCAGTCAGCCCTGGTGTGTCTCAGTTTTGTATCTGAGTAACATGACAGATGAGCTCTGTTTCTAAAGGAGTTAAAAAATGCCACCTCAAGATATGTCATTCTGGCATATTGATTATTTTGAGTTAAAGGCACTTGGAAAACAAGTGCATGAAAAACACTCTGACCTTCCTTCTGTTTCTTAAAAGCAGGAGACAAAATTTCCATATAAAAGATGCTCTTTGTCTAGCAGAATGAAAGGAACATTCTTATCATCAAGGATGGGAAGTGAGGCTGGGAAATCTGTACAAACCTTGTTAAACTAACCTTTATCTCCCTGTCACTTCTCCACCCAGTTAAGTGCCCTAGCTCAAACCTCATTGCATTGTCACATTTTTACAATTTACTACTCTTTGTCTTTGGGTCTTCATTTTCTTAGGAAGGCTCCCATGCCACATAAAACTTGTATTAAACAAATTTGTGTGCTTTTTCCCTGCTGACCTGTTTTACGCCAATTTAGTTCTGAGTCTCTGTTGAGAAAATCCTAAGAGGGCAGAGGTAAATTTTTGGCCTCCTTCATATCTCCTATGACAATCAAGAACGATTTATGAAAATGTGAGAATTACTACTTACTACTAATTACTAATTAATAGGAAGAACAACATTAAAAACATAAGTATCTCTAAGAATAATTTATATTAACATAATGGCATACATTTTCCTTCTTTGATAATTTATTTGTTTTTTTATAAAAATGTGAGATTAGTGGTACTCTATCATATACAGTGATTTTTATAAACTGAAAACCTAAAAATGCATGAAATAAAAAGAAGATGAGCAACATAAATATCTGAAAAGATGCTTTCTAGTTCTAGGTCTTTACACATTTACTGTAAACTTGGACAAATCAATTAATCTTTCTATAAAATGGGACTATTATTAGGCATACCTACTTCATGATATTGTCATAGGTTCAAATGAGAAATTTTAAAATGCTTTAAAAGTTAACAGTGTTAATCAAATATAAAATTTTGTTGTGGAAGATCTATACTGTATATTATATCTTGATTGCTCTGTCCAATATCTGTGAGAGATTGTTAACTCTTTTTCATAGAACATCATTCATTATGTATAGACAGAGAGATTAAATATTCAACAAAGCTACAGAGAAATTATGGAATCCCAGCTCAAAAGAACTTAGGAAAAAAGAAATGATGAAGATCTTCACTTACCAGGAGTCAGGGAACTAAAAAAGATATACTGTTTAGGAGTCTTTTATAGCTCCTGGGGAGAGTGTAGGCTGGTTAAATAAATATGGGAAAATTTAGAACTTGTTTTCAGGGATTATTTAAAAAATATTTGTCATTAAATGTTGAAGTAACAAGATGGTGTCAATATAACACCAACCAATTTAAAAGGCAAATTAATAAACATTCAGTACTAATTTTAGATGAATGCAAATGCAAACATTTTTGGAGAACATATTGGCTGTAGATGAAAAGAACACTTTCTTTGGGAGTTATGTAAAAAGTACAAGATTGCAGTACACAGAGATTTTCTTTTATTGAATACAATCTGATGAGAAAATCAAAAGTAAATAGTTAATATTAATTAGTTAAATTGAAGGAAATTCTCCAAAATACTTTACCAGTAATCCAGAAAATTGTCAAAGTCATTAAAAAGGAGGAAAGTTGGAGAAACTGTCATAGCCAAGAAAAACCTAAGGAGACATGGTAACTAAATATAATGTGGTATGTTAGGCTGGGATCCTGAAACACACAAAAAAGAACCTAAGGTAAAAACTAAGAAAATCTAAATAAACTATAGGCTTTAGTTCATAATAATAAATCAATATGGGCTCACTAATTTTAACAAATGTATTATACTAACATAAGATGTTAATAATAGGGAAAACTGGGTATGAGATATATGGGAATTCTGTGTAACATCAGCTCAATTTTTCTGTAAACTAAAACTTTTCTAAAAAAACAAAAATTGATTTAAAAGAAAAAAAGAGACTAGCAGTGTAAATTTAAAATATATATATATATATATATATATATATATTATCTTAGAATCTGGAAATCAGACATCCAAAACGGGTTTCACTCTAGGGGATGCTCTAGGGGAAAATTTTTTCCTTGCCCTTTCCACCTTCTAGAGCTGCATTTAGCATTTCTTAGTTCATGACTCCTTTCTTCACTTTTAAAACCAGCAATGGAGCATCTTGTAATCTCTCTCTGCTTTTGTTTTCACCTTGTCTTCTCTTTTATGAGGACCCTTGTGATTATACTGGGCCCACGCAGATAGTCCAGGATAATCACCTTATCATAAGATCCTCACTTAATTAAGTCCTGTTACCACGTAAGGATAAATTCTGGGGATTAGGACATGAACAGCCTTGGATGGGCCTTCATTCAGCCTGTAACAAGTATTATACAGAAGACTTTCACTGCCCTAAAGCAGCCCCTGTGCTGCACCTATTCATATCTGCCCCTCCTTCCACTGAACACCTGGAAACCACTGATCTGTTTCCAGTCTCTATAGTTTCACCTTTTCTACACTGTTGTTACCTAGACCCCAAAGGTCCGCTTGCTCGCCACTCAATAGCCAATAATTGTGAGACAAGTGTTGCTGTAAGGAAAGGTAGCCTTTTAGTCAGGAAGCAAGCAGCCTGGGGAAATGGTAAACTTATGTCTCAAAGACCATCTCCACCTGTCCCAGGTTTGCCAAAGGGTTTTATAGGGGTATGCGGTGGCCAGTTGATTCATGGTGACCATGTAGGGATGTGCAGACATGCTTGATTGAGTGTTTCAGATAATCATCAAGGAACTTCCTGGGTGGGAGTTGACCGGTGTCATACTTCATTCTCCGTGTGCTCAATTCCTGTTATTCTCAAATAAGATCAAGTTAGTAAGCTACTAACTTTATATACTGCACAATGATTCACTTAGGGTAGACAGCATAGTTTTGTACCCCTTAGTCCACTCCTTCTCTTCCTGCCACCCCCTTCTCTTCCCAGCCTTTGGTAACCATTATTCTATTCTCTACTTGTATGAGATCCACTTTTTTAAAAAAAGATTACACATATGAGTGAGACCATGCAGTATTTGTCTTTCTGTGCCTGACTTACTTCACTTAACATGATGGTTTACAGTTTATTTTTCCTTTGCAATTGATGAATAATTTTTCTGAATATAAGATTCTAGGATATAATTTGTTTGCTTGTTTCAACACTTTGAATATATATCATTCAACTCTCTTCTTTCTTGCATGGTTTCTGTCAAGAATTCTAATATAATTATTGCTATCCTTGTGTCTCTTTATTTTTATTTTATTTTATTTTTTTATTTTATTTTATCAATATACATTGTGGCTGATTATTGCTCCCCATCACCAAATCCTCCCTCCCTTCTCCCTCCCCCCTCCCCCCCAACAATGTCCTTTCTGTTTGCTTGTTGTATCCACTTCAAGAAATTGTGGTTATTATATCTTCTTCCCCCCCCCCGTTTTTTTTTTTTTTTTTTTTTGTGTGTGTGTGTGTGAATTTATATATTAATTTTTAGCTCCCACCAATAAGTGAGAACATGTGGTATTTCTCTTTCTGTGCCTGACTTGTTTCACTTAATATAATTCTCTCAAGGTCCATCCATGTTGTTGCAAATGGCAGTATTTCATTTGTTTTTATAGCTGAGTAGTATTCCATTGTGTAGATGTACCACATTTTCCGTATCCACTCATCTGATGATGGACAATTGGGCTGGTTCCAACTCTTGGCTATTGTAAAGAGTGCTGCGATGAACATGGGGGAATAGGCACACGTTCGACTTGATGATTTCCATTCCTCTGGGTATATTCCCAGCAGTGGCATAGCTGGGTCATATGGCAGATCTATCTACAATTGTTTGAGGAACCTCCATACCATTTTCCATAGAGGCTGCACCATTTTGCAGTCCCACCAACAATGGATGAGAGTTCCTTTTTCTCCACTACCTCGCCAGCATTTATCGTTCAGAGTATTTTGGATTTTAGCCATCCTAACTGGAGTTAGATGGTATCTCAGTGTGGTTTTGATTTGCATTTCCCGGATGCTGAGTGATGTGGAGCATTTTTTCATATGTCTGTTGGGCATTTGGATATCTTCCTTAGAGAAATGCCTACTTAGCTCTTTTGCCCATTTTTTAATTGGGTTGCTTGTTTTCTTCTTGTAAAGTTGTTTGAGTTCCTTATATATTCTGGATATTAATCCTCTGTCAGATGTATATTTTCCAAATATTTTCTCCCACTCTGTTGGTTGTCTTTTAACTCTGTTAATTGTTTCTTTTGCTGTGCAGAAGCTTTTTAGTTTGATATAATCCCATTTGTTTATTTTTCTTTTGGTTGCCCGTGCTTTTGGGGTCGTATTCATGAAGTCTGTGCCCAGTCCTATTTCCTGAAGTGTTTCTCCTATGTTTTCTTTAAGAAGTTTTATTGTTTCAGGGTGTATATTTAAATCCTTAATCCATTTTGAGTTGATTTTAGTATACCGTGAGAGGTATGGATCTAGTTTCATTCTCCTGCATATGGATATCCAGTTATCCCAGCACCATTTGCTGAAGAGGCAGTCCATTCCCCAGTGAATAGGCTTGGTGCCTTTGTCAAAGATCAGATGGCAGTAAGTGTGTGGGTTGATTTCTGGATTCTCTATTCTATTCCATTGGTCAGTGTGTCTGTTTTTATGCCAGTACCATACTGTTTTGGTTATTATAGCTTTGTAGTATAGCTTAAAGTCAGGTAGTGTTATGCCTCCAGCTTTATTTTTTTTGCTCAGCATTGCTTTGGCTATGCGTGGTCTTTTATTGTTCCATATAAATGTCTGGATAGTTTTTTCCATTTCTGAGAAAAATGTTTTTGGAATTTTGATGGGGATTGCATTGAATTTGTATATCACTTTGGGTAGTATGGACATTTTCACTATGTTGATTCTTCCAACCCAAGAGCATGGGATATCTCTCCATCTTCTTGTATCCTCTCTAATTTCTCTCAGCAGTGGTTTGTAGTGCTCATTATAGAGATTTTTCACCTCCTTCGTTAACTCAATTCCTAAGTATTTTATTTTTTTGGTGGCTATTGTAAATGGGCAGGCTTTCTTGATTTCTCCTTCTGCATGTTCACTATTGGAGAAAAGAAATGCTACTGATTTTTGTGTGTTGATTATGTATCCTGCTACTGTGCTGAAATCATTTATCAATTCCAAGAGTTTTTTTGTAGAGGTTTTAGGCTGTTCGATATATAGGATCATGTCATCTGCAAACAGGGACAGTTTGACTTCATCTTTTCCAATCTGGATGCCCTTTATTTCCTTCTCTTCTCTGATTGCTCTGGCTAGTACTTCCAACACTATGTTGAATAGGAGTGGTGAGAGTGGGCATCCTTGTCTAGTTCCTGTTCTTAAAGGAAAAGCTTTCAGCTTTTGCCCATTCAGGATGATATTGGCAGTGGGTTTGTCATATATGGCTTTAATTATGTTGAGATACTTTCCCTCTATACCTAACTTATAGAGGGTCTTTGTCATGAATGAGTGCTGAACTTTATCAAATGCTTTTTCAGCATCTATAGAGATGATCATATGGTCCTTGTGTTTGAGTTTATTAATATGGTGTATCACATTTCTTGATTTGCGTATGTTGAACCAACCTTGCATCCCTGGGATGAATCCCACTTGATCGTGATGAATAATTTTACGTATGTGTTGCTGTATTCTGTTTGCTAGTATTTTAGTGAGGATTTTTGCATCTATATTCATCAAGGATATCGGCCCGTAGTTTTCTTTTTTGGTTATATATTTGCCTGGTTTTGGTATCAGGATGATGTTTGCTTCATAGAATGAGTTTGGGAGATTTGTGTCCGTTTCAATCTTTTGGAATAGTTTGTAAAGAATCGGTGTCAATTCCTCTTTGAAAGTTTGGTAAAATTCTGCTGTGAATCCATCTGGTCCTGGGCTTTTCTTTGTTGGGAGCCTTTTGATAACAGCTTCAATCTCCTTTATTGTTATTGGTCTGTTCAAATTTTCTACGTCTTCATGGTTCAGTTTTGGGAGCTTGTGTGTGTCCAGAAATTTATCCACTTCCTCTAGATTTTCAAATTTGTTGGCGTATAGTTGTTTATAGTAGTCTCGAATGATTCCTTGTATTTCAGATGAATCAGTTGTAATATCGCCTTTTTCATTTCTAATTTTGGTTATTTGAGTCTTCTCTCTTCTTTTTTTTGTTAGCCATGCTAATGGTTTGTCAATTTTATTTATCTTTTCAAAAAACCAACTTTTTGATTCGTTGATCTTTTGAATTGTTTTTTGGTTTTCAATTTCATTCAGTTCTGCTCTGATCTTAATGATTTCTTTCCATCTGCTAACTTTAGGTTTGGATTGTTCTTGTTTTTCTAGTTCTTTAAGGTGAAGTGTTAGGTTGTTCACTTGCCATCTTTCCATTCTTCTGAAGTGAGCATTTAATGCGATAAATTTTCCCCTCAATACTGCTTTTGCAGTATCCCACAGGTTTTGGTATGATGTATCATTGTTTTCATTAGTTTCAATAAATTTTTTGATTTCCTGCTTGATTTCTTCTTGGACCCATATGTCATTAAGTAGAATGCTGTTTAATTTCCATGTGTTTGTATAGTTTCCAGAGTTTCGTTTGTTATTAATTTCTAGTTTTAATCCATTGTGGTCTGAGAAGATACACGGGATAATTCCAATTTTTTTGAATTTATTGAGACTTGATTTGTGACCTAATATGTGATCTATCCTGGAGAATGATCTATGTGCTGATGAGAAGAATGAATATTCTGAGGTTGTTGGGTGGAATGTTCTGTAGATATCTGCCAATTCCAATTGGTCTAGAGTCTTGTTTAGATCTTGTGTTTCTCTACTGATTCTTTGCCTAGATGATCCGTCTAATATTGACAGTGGGGTGTTCAGGTCCTCTGCTATTATGGTATTAGTGTCTATTTCCTTCTTTAGGTCTAATAGAGTTTGTTTTATAAATCTGCTGCTCCAACATTGGGTGCGTACATATTTATGATTGTTATGTCTTCTTGATGGATCAGTCCTTTTATCATTAAGTAGTGTCCCTCATTGTCTCTTTTTATGGTTTTTAGTTTAAAGTCTATTTTGTCAGATATAAGAATAGCTACTCCAGCTCGTTTTTCTTTTCTGTTTGCATGGTAAATCTTTTTCCATCCTTTCACTCTTAGTCTGTGTGAATCTTTATGGGTGAGGTGGGTCTCTTGTAGGCAGCATATAGTTGGGTCCTCCTTTTTGATCTAGTCAGCCAGTCTGTGTCTTTTGATTGGGGAATTTAAGCCTTTTACATTAAGAGTTGTTATTGAAAGGTGTTGATTTATTCCTAGCATTTTATTGGTTGTTTGGTTGTCTTAGGTTTCTTTTGTTCCTTGCTTTCTGATTTACTGTTTGGTTTCTGTGTTCGTTGGTTCCTTAGGTTGTAGATAGTGTTTTTGTTTGCTTGTTTTCTCTTCATGAATACCATTTTTATTGTACTAGCGGGTTTAGATTTTTCTTGGATTTTTATGGCAGTGGTAGCTATTTTTCAGGAACCAAACCCAGTACTCCCTTGAGGATTTCTTGTAAGGGTGGTCATGTGGTAGTGAACTCCCGCAGGTTTTGTTTGTCTGAGAAATATACTATTTGCCCTTCATTTCAGAAGGATAGCCTTGCAGGGTAGAGTATTCTTGGCTGGCAATCTTTGTCTTTTAGTATTCTGAAAATATCATCCCATTCCTTTCTAGCTTTTAGGGTTTGTGATGAAAAGTCTGATGTTAGCCTGATTGGGGCTCCCTTATAGGTGATTTGACGCTTCTCTCTTGCAGCTTTTAAGATTCTCTCTTTGTCTCTGAGTTTTGCCAATTTGACTATGATATGTCTTGGAGAAGGCCTTTTGGGTTGAATATGTTTGGAGATCATTGAGCTTCCTGGATCTGAAGATCTGTGATTTTTCCTATACCTGGGAAGTTTTCTGCCACTATTTTGTTGAATATGTTTTCAATGGAATCTCCATTTTCCTCATCTTCTGGAAATCCCCTGACTTGGATATTTGAGCGCTGAAGGTTGTCTGATATCTCTCTCAGATTTTCTTCAATGTCCTTGATTCTTTTTTCTTTCTTTTTGTCTGCTTGTGTTATTTCAAACAGCCCATCTTCAAGTTCAGAGGTTCTCTCTTCAACTTCGACAAGCCTGCTGGTTAAACTCTCCGTTGTGTTTTTTATTTCGCTGAATAACTTCTTCAGTTCAGCAAGTTCTGCTACATTTTTTTTCAGGACATTGATTTCCTTGTACATTTCCTCTTTCAGATCTTGTATACTTTTCCTCATTTCATCATGATGTCTAGCTGAGTTTTCTTGTATCTCATTCAGTTTCCTTAGAATTATCACTTGAAATTCCTTATCAGTTATTTCAAGGGCTTCTTGTTCTATAGGATCTAGAGTATGAGATTTATTAACTTTTGGTGGTGTACTTTCTTGATTTTTTGTATTTCTGGTATCTTTTTTTTGGTGTTTATTCATTGTGACAGGGGGTTTCACAGTCCACCAGTTTGAGACTAATGACTAACTAGGATGTTGCTGTGGTTGCCAATTTCATATGGCTCCCTCCGTGACTGCTCAGTTGGCCTCTAGTGCCTTGTGTGTGTGGTTGCCTCAGGTCTTGGGCTTCTCCGGGGAGCCACCTTTCTGGTCAGCTTGGACTCTGCTGGGCTGGTGGGTCACATACCACAGGGTGTGTGATCTCTGTTGAGCTTTCACTTCCTGTGCAGGACTTCTCCCTGCTCCGTGTGCTCTGGCCCAGGCTGTTGGATCGTGCAGTGGCGACCCCACCGGGTGTGTGGTTTCTGTCGAGTCTCCACCTCCCTGGCCACATGTCTCCCCACTCTGTGCGCACTGTGCTGGGCTAGGGCATGTCTTCTGCACCCCTCGTCTATCAGCTGGGCCTTCAAGACCCTGCTCGGCACCGCCTCGCCCAGGAAGTCTACCAGGTTTCTGCCAGGCACAGTCGACTGGTCGCTCTGGGTGCCTTTGTAGCACTGTGTAGATCTTTCTTGGGACTTGTTCACCTTTGTATCCCCCCGGCATAGACCGAATCTAGCACCCACCTGCAGCCAGCTCTCCGGCAGGTTCAAGGGGACCTGGGAACTCTCCTACCACACTATTCCCAACCAGAAATTGGTTAGGCTTTTTTCTGAACTGGTGGCTTCAGAGATGGTATCTGCCTCCCAGTAACAGGAAGTTTACCGGGGACCGGAGTCCAGGGTGTGGTGGAGTGACAGTCGGCCCGCTTGTACTTCCTTGCCCTCCCGACACTGGCCAGGGATGCCGCACGCCACCAGCCCTGCCAGAGAACCGCGGAGGGAGTTGTACGGGAGGCCGGCCCGCAGGCTCCGGAAAGCCCCGTGCCGGGCCAATCAAGTGGGAAGGCTCAGTGATGGCCGAGCCGGGAGGAACTGCCAGCACCTGGGAAAATGGAGGCAGCCCTGGGGCAGTGAGTGAACCGGTGATGCAGGCGGGAGCCGGGTGGGCGTCAGCCCCCTGAACAGAGCTGGGCCAGGGGTCCCTCACAGTGCTGTGCCAGGTCGGGCGCTCACTCTCTGCCTCTGGTTTGCTGCCTTCCCCGTTCTCGGCCGCTGCCGCCTCAGCCTGTTCAGTCGCAGCGCGGCTCGGGCGCTCCCAGGAATCTTCTTTAATGCCGGCCTGAAACCTCGAATCCTGAATAGGGCAGCTGGCCACCTTCAGCGCGGCCCCAGCCTCCGGGATCCTGTCTGCATCCACAGCAGCCCTGGAGCCGTGTTCCCTGTTTCGAGACTCGCTTTTGCAGCTAAGAAACAGTTCTTTTCCTGCTCCACACTTCAAAGCTGTTGCCTGTAAATGAGGCAGCCTCTCCTGCCGGGGGCAAAGTGGCGGTCAGCCCCCATGACTGGCCAGCAGCTGCGGTCCTCCCTTAAGAGATGGCAAGAGGAAGGTCCACAAGGTTCCCGGCTGCCTGAGGCCCAGTGGCCACCTTTTCCACCTCAGCTACTCCACGCCAACCACCACAGCCACCGCCATCTTGAAACCGCTCCTTGTGTCTCTTTAGATAAGGTATTACCTCTCTCATCCCCCACTGGATTTTTTCAAGATTTTTTCTTTGTCTTTCTCATTTTCTCCTGTTGTAGTGGGATAAGCCCTGGTGTAGAATTCTTGGTATGTATTCTGCTTGGTGTTCACTGAGATTCTTTAATTTGTGGTTCAATGATTATCATTAATTTTGAAAAGTTCTCAGTCATTATTACTTTAAATATTTTTTCTGCTCCGTCTTTCTTCTCCTTCTTGTATTCCCATTATTTATATGTTACATCATTTGAAATCAACCGAAAGTTCATGGATATTCTGTTCTTTTCTTCTTCTTTTTTTCTCTTTGCTTTTTACTTTGGTAAGTACTTATTGACCTATCCTCAGTTTCACTCATTCTTTCCTCATCCATGTTCAGTCTATTCATGAGTTTGTTGAAGGCATTCTTCATTTCTATTTCTGTGGTTTTGGGTTTTAGCAATTTCTTTTGATTCTTTACTATAGTTTTCAAGTCTCTGCTGACATTACCCATCCTTACTTGCATATTGTCTACTATTATTTATTATAACTCTTAACATATTAAACATAATTATTTTAAATTCTCTTTCTGATAATTGCAATATATGTGTCATAGCTAAATCTGGTTCTGATTCCTGCTTTGCCTTTTCAGAGTGTTTTTTTTCCCTTGCTTTTTGTTGTGTTTTGAAATTTTTTGTTGAAAACAAAAAATAATATATTAGGTAATAGTAACTGAAGTAAATTGGTTTCTATCATGTAGATTTAAATTAATCGAGATAGAAAAAATTACATTAAGTGAAATAAGTCAGGCACAGAAAGAGAAATACCACACGTTCTCACTTATTTGTGGGAGAAATACAAATAAAATTACTTATTAAAAATAAATAAATAAATACACAAACAATTGATGGGGGCGCAGGGAAGAAAACACAACAATCACAATTCCTTGAACTTGTTAAGACAAGTGAACAATATGATGTTGATGGGTGGGAGGGGGGAGAGGGAGGAGGAAGAGAGGAATCGGTAAAGGTACGTGAAAATAAACTACATTGTATATTGATAAAATAAAATAAAATAAAAAAGAGTAGAATAGAAAAAATTAATTAATTAATTAATTAAACCAGATAGATATTGGGTTTTTAAAAATTTTTGTTGTACCTGTAGGTGCTGGAGGCTTCAAATTTCTCTGGTGTCCTTGTTCTTGTCTTCCCTATTGGCTTTCCTTCCCTAAGAACTCCGCCATAAATAGAGTCTGTACCTTGTACCTCCTTTATCTGTATTCCACTGTTATTAATCTGGAGCCCTGTTAGTGTGGTGGTAAAGTGTGGAGGAAAGTGATTATTCTATAATCTTCCATTTAAATCTCAGCCTTTTTGTGGGCCTGAGCCTCTAGACTGTGACCTTCCTCCATGTTTCTTTTTGTATATATTCCTCCCTCCCTCCTTAGATAAAACAGGAATGCTAAAAGACACTAGCATGAGAGGAATGCCTCTCCCCCAGGGCTCTGGGAAAATGCTTTGCTAAAGTCTTTCCCCCTGGAGACTAGGCCTTGGCGATGCAGAAGAATCAGTATATGTGATAATTATCATTTTTTTCCCATTCCCCTTGCCAGAGCTGTGAGGGGATATTTACTAGATCTTCACTGAGGTTTTTGGAGGTAAAACCTATGAAACTGTGGGGCCTCCCCCTAATTTAGTAGATGCCAAATGTTTCCAACTCTTGCCCTAAGACACATTCAGCCTCTACCAATTTATGGCTTCAGAAGCTTTTTCTCTAGATAACCAGATCTCAACTGTGACTCTCTGGATCTGCCTGTCTCTCCAAATTTTAGGGTAGCAGTTTTCCCTGCAGCCTCAGTTCCCTGAGAGGTGTAAGAAAATCCATTTATTTTCAGTTTTTTCAGCTTTTATTTTATTGTAAGGATAGGAGTGACAACATAAGAAGCTGAAACCAGCAGTCCCTAATGATATTCTAATGATGTTTTTACAGAATCATATACATTGAATTTTTTGCTGTTGTTTGCTTGTTTGCCTCCTAAAAGCATTCTCCAATTTATCTAATTTAATATAATTATTGGCCTCTAATAGTTATATATGTATATACACGCACACACACACATATATATAGGGAGAAGAGACACACGCAAAGCTATATAATAAGAGGGTACTTCAAAAAGTTCGTGGGAAAATACAATTAAAAGATAATATGAGTCTTTCCATGAGCTTTTTGAAGTACCCTTGTGTGTGTGTGTATGTTTTACTTCTAGTATTTTTATTTTTATTTTGTGTTCTTAATCTTAAATCTTATCTACTTTTATTTTCAACCATTTGTTCATTTTATAAGCTTTAATTGTATTTTATGGCGTTCAAGTCTTTGATCAATTATTTAGAACAATATTTGCCTCATTTCTCAACCTGACATTTTATTTTATTGTTATTTTATAATTTAAACTCTTACTTTTTATAACAATTGGTATTTATATAAGGATGAATGAACTACATATCCCTCAAGAAATCCTCCCAAAATGATTCTTTCAATTCAGCTTTTGATCAATATAAAAGGTGAGTGGGCTTATTTTATAGCTCTGACAGGAAACTATAGCACCTGTAGTTGACTTATATGCAGAGCTATAAGTTTTCCCAGTGTCTGAAGTGAAAGATAGGATCAATTTTCTCTCATGGAGAAAAATATTTGATCAGGCAGTGTAATATATGTGTTTGTATGTATATGTTTCTTTCTGTCTTTTTCCACTAAAATGTTAGTGATAAGATGGTAAAAAAATTTCTTTTTAAGTTCTCGGTGCCTATAACACTGCCTGGAATGTAGTATGTGCTCAATAAACATGTTCTAATTGAACAAACATTGAAAGAATAAACAAGTATGAGAGCACAGGAAAAAACTCCACGTCAAACAGATCAACTATTTTGCTTATGGTAGATAATTCAGGATCTGGATCATTCATTTGTTTATTGAGGAAACTTTTGACTCTGCCCACAGGGGTCCTCAGTGGTCCTCATTTTGACAAAATGGCCTTCTTATTTAGCTTTATATCTTTGTTAAAATCCTCAACTTCCATGAAAGGAAGTTGATCCTATCTTTCACTTCAGACACTGGGAAAACATATAGCTCTACATATAAGTCAGCTACAGGTGCTATAGATTCCTGTCAGAGGTATAAAATAAACCCACTTGTCCTCTATATTGATCAAAAGCTGAATTGAAAGAAATATTTTGGGAGGATTGCTTGAAGGATACGTAGTTCACTCATTTTTCTGAATGCCCTCACCCCATATTAATCCAGGCAAACCCCAACAGAATTTTTTTAAGGCTTGGGCATTGTCGTAGCTCAGAACACAATACTCCAAAATACGGCCCCTTGGCATACTGAGTATTTTAAGCTGAAGGAACATGAGAAAACCACATAACATGAAAAGGTCATTCTCTGACCTTCTACATTTCTGTGTGAGAGCTGACCGTAAAAGAATTCACTGACGTATTTCCCCTAAAAGCAGGTCATAAGACCCCAATGTGACAGATGTGTTGGCCTAAACCTGCAGGAAAGAAATGAAGAGATGTGAAGAAAAATCTGAACAAACAGACCTTGCCAAGTCCCCACCCCCCCACACCAGTTTATTACTGTTAAGTCATATTCCCGTTTGACCAATCATGTTTCTACATGACTGTCCTCTCTTCATCACACCTAATCATAAAAATACAGTTTTCCCTGGGTCTTTGGGTCTTTATTTCTGAAGGCTTCAATGTCACATAAAACTTTGGTTAAATAAATTTTTATACTTTTGTTAATATGCCTTTTGTTATATGGGTGTCAGCCATGAACATTGTGATGGGTGAGATAGTGATATTATTATTTTTTTTCTCCTGAAGCATTTTGTCATTAGTCTGTATTGAGGAATGTTACGTGAAACGGCCCTAACAAATTCACCACAGTACCACTGGTGGAATATTTTTAACTAAATTCCAAAGTGTATGTTTTATGAAGAACATAGAGAATAATTATCTATTTTCAGTTTCAGGAATAGTTCGTCTTTTCCTAAGCACTAGGCTTGTTTTCTCTTCAATCTTGGGGACATTTTGATTCACATTTTTCTTCTATTGCTGGAAGTTCAGAGCTGAATTATGCTTAACTTCTAACAAATGAACATTTCCTCCTGATACTTATTCTGTCTGCTGACCTTACTCCTGATTTACCCTTATTTTTGTTTAGCTTCTCTTACCTTTTCAGTTAACTTCAAAATAATTTTATATTGCTGAATTAGGGTAGAATATAAATATAGAAATATTCTGTATAATTATTATAATCTAACTATTTAAAAGAATTTTTTTTTTTGAATCAGTGGTTAAATATCTGGTATATCTCTGAATTATGAGGGTACTTCACAAAGTGAAAAAATAGAATTAGGTAATATGAATCTTTCCATGAACTTTTTAAAGTACACTTGTATTAGAAGATCAAAGGAAACTTTGGAGAGCCGTTGCTTAGTTTCTCGAATAAAGATTGACATATTCATTGGTACAGCAGCACAGTTATAGAGAGTAAATACCACATATAATCATGAATTTCTTCCTTTGTGTGTGTATATGACAAAATAATTTTTATTGAAGTATAAATTACATACAATGAAATTTATTCTTTTTTTGTCCCTCAGATTTTGCCTTTTTTAGAATGCCATTTGAAGAGAATAGTTTATTACTGTCAATGAGAAACAAAGCCAGTCACTAGTTAAAGGCAATAAGACAGATATTACTTGGTAACTGTTGCAGTAGGGAAGAATCCATTGTAAACTGACCTCAACTTTGATTTGCAAAGAAGTGATTCCGTGTTTTAAAGGGAGAATGAGGCAGTAGGGAGGGGTAGCAAGTGAAGGCTGGAGCAGAGGCAGAGAAGTGAAAAATGAGCCAGAGGTTTGGTCAATGTCAATGTGATTAGTCCATCTGTATTTGCTAACTGCCATTTATCAAACTTAAGGCTTCTGCCATCCCACAGAGACTGTGAGACAGACACCCTATTCTTCCTGATGATTATATTTCAAAGGAGTGACATTTAGGTCTTTACAAAAGACATTTATGGGTTGCAGGAAATACACATAAATCTCAAAAGGACAGAGAAAGAATTTACAATTGTAGGGATTTTGTTTGTTTTTCATTTTTTAATAAATGCTCTGAGAAAACGGAGGCCAGGGACCTACCCTCAAGTGCTGGCTGGAAAAAATATTAAATTATTTTATCAGACTTGACCTTTTCTAGACAGAAACTCAAGGCTGGCTGAGTCACCCCAGAGATGCAGCCTTGAGCTGGTAGAAATCATGCTAGAGTTTGTTCCAGTCTCTTAGTGTGGGTGGATGAAATATTTTGTCTACAGCCCTTATAGGCCCAGGTTGAGGCTTAGTCAAGAAGACAGCTCAGAGGAGCCTAAGTTTAGTCAAGGAAAGAGCTTACGTCACTCTGTATTTGTTATATCTGGCTTCATTAACTTATCAGAATGCTTTTGAGATTCATCCACGTGGTAAGGAACGAGTCCAGTGGGATTCCCCTTCAACCTCAGCAAACATTAGGTCGACTCAGTCGGGGGAATCCCTGA
Source organism: Cynocephalus volans (assembly GCF_027409185.1). Lineage (NCBI taxonomy): Eukaryota > Metazoa > Chordata > Mammalia > Dermoptera > Cynocephalidae > Cynocephalus > Cynocephalus volans. The sequence goes on from NC_084478.1 coordinate 96,506,808, forward strand.
AACCTTGTGGGTCTGAGTGCTCACTACTATCGGATCGCCAGTCACACCCACCAGACAGAACTTAAAGGAGAGACTTTTAATTTTGAAATATGTCAACTGAGATACAGAGGGTAAAGTCCCAGCTGCCTCCCAGATCAATGGAGGGCTGTAGTTAATTTAAGTAAATGTATTGGGGAGACAAGATGTAGAGTCTTCAAGCACGACAGACAGCTGCTTCCTGGCATTAACTATGACACCAAGGTCTTGTCTGGTTTCCTTTCTGTGATGCTATCTTTGAGAGATGTATTAGGTGAGACAGGATGTAGGGTCTTCGAGTGTGATGTACAGCTCCTTTCGATACCATCTTAGTTAATCATTAAGGGCTAGCTACAAAGGGAAAACAAAGTTCCATAGTGTATACATGAGTGTGGGTTTTTTTCTACTTTTACACATGTGGTTGCATTAATTGGTGGTTAATTTTTTATTACTGGGCAGTATTCCATTGTATAAAAATACCATAGTTTGCTTATATATTTACTTACTGATGGACATTTAAGTTGTTTTTGGTTTTTAATAAAGCTGCTATGTACACTTGCTTATAAGTCTTTGTGTGGACTTGTGTTTTATTTTCTCTCTGAGTAAAAATGTTGGGCTGAATGGTAGATTTATGTTCATTTTATTTATTTATTTTTTTTATTTTATTTTTTTTTTTACATTTTATTTTGTCGATATACATTGTAGCTGATTAATGCTCCCCATCACCAAAACCTCCCTCCCTTCTCCCTCCCCCCCTCCCCCCCAACCATGTCCTTTCTGTTTGTTTGTTGTATCAACTTCAAATAATTGTGGTTGTTATATCTTCTTACCCCCCCCCCGTTTGTGTGTGTATGTGTGTATGTGTGTGTGTGAATTTATATATTAATTTTTAGCTCCCACCAATAAGTGAGAACATGTGGTATTTCTCTTTCTGTGCCTGACTTGTTTCACTTAATATAATTCTCTCGAGGTCCATCCATGTTGTTGCAAATGGCAGTATTTCATTCGTTTTTATAGCTGAGTAGTATTCCATTGTGTAGATGTACCACATTTTCCGTATCCACTCATCTGATGACGGGCATTTGGGCTGGTTCCAACTCTTGGCTATTGTAAAGAGTGCTGCGATGAACATTGGGGAACAGGTATACCTTCGACTTGATGATTTCCATTCCTCTGGGTATATTCCCAACAATGGGATGGCTGGGTCGTATGGTAGATCTATTTGCAATTGTTTAAGGAACCTCCATACCATTTTCCATAGAGGCTGCACCATTTTGCAGTCCCACCAACAATGTATGAGAGATCCTTTTTCTCCGCAGCCTCGCCAGCATTTATCGTTCATAGTCTTTTGGATTTTAGCCATCCTAACTGGGGTTAGATGGTATCTCAATGTGGTTTTGATTTGCATTTCCCGGATGCTGAGTGATGTTGAGCATTTTTTCATATGTCTGTTGGCCATTTGTATATCTTCCTTAGAGAAATGCCTACTTAGCTCTTTTGCCCATTTTTTAATTGGGTTGCTTGTTTTCTTCTTGTAAAGTTGTTTGAGTTCCTTATATATTCTGGATATTAATCCTTTGTCAGATGTATATTTTGCAAATATTTTCTCCCACTCTGTTGGTTGTCTTTTAACTCTTTTAATTGTTTCTTTTGCTGTGCAGAAGCTTTTTAGTTTGATATAATCCCATTTGTTTATTTTTCCTTTGGTTGCCCGTGCTTTTGGGGTCGTATTCATGAAGTCTGTGCCCAGTCCTATTTCCTGAAGTGTTTCCCCTATGTTTTCTTTAAGAAGTTTTATTGTCTCAGGGTGTATATTTAAATCCTTAATCCATTTTGAGTTGATTTTAGTATATGGTGAGAGGTATGGATCTAGTTTCATTCTCCTGCATAACGATATCCAGTTATCCCAGCACCACTTGCTGAAGAGGCAGTCCCTTCCCCAGTGAATAGGCTTGGTGCCTTTGTCAAAGATCAGATGGCAGTAAGTGTGAGGGTTGATTTCTGGATTCTCTATTCTATTCCATTGGTCAGTGTGTCTGTTTTTATGCCAGTACCATACTGTTTTGGTTATTATAGCTTTGTAGTATAGCTTAAAGTCAGGTAGTGTTATGCCTCCAGCTTTATTTTTTTTGCTGAGCATTGCTTTGGCTATTCGTGGTCTTTTATTGTTCCATATAAATGTCTGAATAGTTTTTTCCATTTCTGAGAAAAATGTCTTTGGAATTTTGATGGGGATTGCATTGAATTTGTATATCACTTTGGGTAGTATGGACATTTTCACTATGTTGATTCTTCCAATCCAAGAGCATGGGATATCTTTCCATCTTCTTGTATCCTCTCTAATTTCTCTCAGCAGTGGTTTGTAGTTCTCATTATAGAGATTTTTCACCTCCTTGGTTAACTCAATTCCTAAGTATTTTATTTTTTTGGTGGCTATTGTAAATGGGCAGGCTTTCTTGATTTCTCCTTCTGCATGTTCACTATTGGAGAAAAGAAATGCTACTGATTTTTGTGTGTTGATTTTGTATCCTGCTACTGTGCTGAAATCATTTATCAATTCCAACAGTTTTTTTGTAGAGGTTTTAGGCTGTTCGATATATAGGATCATGTCATCTGCAAACAGGGACAGTTTGACTTCATCTTTTCCAATCTGGATGCCCTTTATTTCCTTCTCTTCTCTGATTGCTCTGGCTAGTACTTCCAACACTATGTTGAATAGGAGTGGTGAGAGTGGGCATACTTGTCTAGTTCCTGTTCTTAAAGGAAAAGCTTTCAGCTTTTCCCCATTCAGGATGATATTGGCAGTGGGTTTGGCATATATGGCTTTAATTATGTTGAGATACTTTCCCTCTATACCTAACTTATAGAGGGTCTTTGTCATGAATGAGTGCTGAACTTTATCAAATGCTTTTTCAGCATCTATAGAGATGATCATATGGTCCTTGTGTTTGAGTTTATTAATATGGTGTATCACATTTATTGATTTGCGTATGTTGAACCAACCTTGCATCCCTGGGATGAATCCCACTTGATCGTGATGAATAATTTTTCGTATGTGTTGCTGTATTCTGTTTGCTAGTATTTTAGTGAGGATTTTTGCATCTATATTCATCAAGGATATCGGCCCGTAGTTTTCTTTTTTGGTTATATCTTTACCTGGTTTTGGTATCAGGATGATGTTTGCTTCATAGAATGAGTTTGGGAGATTTGCGTCCGTTTCAATCTTTTGGAATAGTTTGTAAAGAATCGGTGTCAATTCCTCTTTGAATGTTTGGTAAAATTCTGCTGTGAATCCATCTGGTCCTGGGCTTTTCTTTGTTGGGAGCCTTCTGATAACAGCTTCAATCTCCTTTATTGTTATTGGTCTGTTCAAATTTTCTACGTCTTCACGGTTCAGTTTTGGGAGCTTGTGTGTGTCCAGAAATTTATCCATTTCCTCCAGATTTTCAAATTTGTTGGCGTATAGTTGTTTATAGTAGTCTCGAATGATTGCTTGTATTTCAGATGAATCAGTTGTAATATCGCCTTTTTCATTTCTAATTTTTGTTATTTGAGTCTTCTCTCTTCTTTTTTTTGTTAGCCATGCTAATGGTTTGTCAATTTTATTTATCTTTTCAAAAAACCAACTTTTTGATTCGTTGATCTTTTGAATTGTTTTTTGGTTTTCAATTTCATTCAGTTCTGCTCTGATCTTAATGATTTCTTTCCGTCTGCTAACTTTAGGATTGGATTGTTCTTGTTTTTCTAGTTCTTTAAGGTGAAGTGTTAGGTTGTTCACTTGCCATCTTTCCATTCTTCTGAAGTGAGCATTTAATGCAATAAATTTTCCCCTCAATACTGCTTTTGCAGTATCCCACAGGTTTTGGTATGATGTATCATTGTTTTCATTAGTTTCAATAAACTTTTTGATTTCCTGCTTGATTTCTTCTTGGACCCATATGTCATTAAGTAGAATGCTGTTTAATTTCCATGTGTTTGTATAGTTTCCAGAGTTTTGTTTGTTATTAATTTCTAGTTTTAATCCATTGTGGTCTGAGAAGATACATGGGATAATTCCAATTTTTTTGAATTTATTGAGACTTGATTTGTGACCTAATATGTGATCTATCTTGGAGAATGATCCATGTGCTGATGAGAAGAATGAATATTCTGAGGTTGTTGGGTGGAATGTTCTGTAGATATCTGCCAATTCCAATTGGTCTAGAGTCTTGTTTAGATCTTGTGTTTCTCTACTGATTCTTTGCCTAGATGATCTGTCTAATATTGACAGTGGAGTGTTCAGGTCCCCTGCTATTATGGTATTAGTGTCTATTTCCTTCTTTAGGTCTAATAGAGTTTGTTTTATAAATCTGGCTGCTCCAACATTGGGTGCGTACATATTTATGATTGTTATGTCTTCTTGATGGATCAGTCCTTTTATCATTAAGTAGTGTCCCTCATTGTCTCTTTTTATGGTTTTTAGTTTAAAGTCTATTTTGTCAGATATAAGAATAGCCACTCCAGCTCGTTTTTCTTTTCTGTTTGCATGGTAAATCTTTTTCCATCCTTTTACTCTTAGTCTGTGTGAATCTTTATGGGTGAGGTGGGTCTCTTGTAGGCAGCATATAGTTGGGTCCTGCTTTTTGATCCAGTCAGCCAGTCTGTGTCTTTTAATTGGGGAATTTAAGCCTTTAACATTAAGAGTTGTTATTGAAAGGTGTTGATTTATTCTTAGCATTTTATTGGTTGTTTGGTTGTCTTAGGTGTCTTTTGTTCCTTGCTTTCTGATTTACTGTTTGGTTTCTTTGTTTGTTGGTTCCTTAGGTTGTAGATAGTGTTTTTGTTAGCTTGTTTTCTCTTCATGAATGCCATTTTTATTGTACTAGCGGGTTTAGATTTTTCTTAGGTTTTTATGGCAGTGGTAGTTATTTTTCAGGAACCAAACCCAGTACTCCCTTGAGGATTTCTTGTAAGGGTGGTCTTGTGGTAGTGAACTCCCGCAGTTTTTGTTTGTCTGAGAAATATACTATTTGCCCCTCATTTCGGAAGGATAGCCTTGCAGGGTAGAGTATTCTTGGCTGGCAATCTTTGTCTTTTAGTATTTTGAAAATATCATCCCATTCCTTTCTAGCTTTTAGGGTTTGTGATGAGAAGTCTGATGTTAACCTGATTGGGGCTCCCTTATAGGTGATTTGACGCTTCTCTCTTGCAGCTTTTAAGATTCTCTCTTTGTCTCTGAGTTTTGCCAATTTGACTATGACATGTCTTGGAGAAGGCCTTTTTGGGTTGAATACGTTTGGAGATCGTTGAGCTTCCTGGATCTGAAGATCTGTGATTTTTCCTATACCTGGGAAGTTTTCTGCCACTATTTTGTTGAATATGTTTTCAATGGAATCTCCATTTTCCTCCCCTTCTGGAATACCCATGACTCGGATATTTGAGCGCTTGAGGTTGTCTGATATCTCTCTCAGATTTTCTTCCATGTCCTTGATTCTTTTTTCTTTCTTTTTGTCTGCTTGTGTTATTTCAAACAGCCCATCTTCAAGTTCAGAGGTTCTCTCTTCAACTTCGACAAGCCTGCTGGTTAAACTCTCCGTTGTGTTTTTTATTTCGCTGAATAACTTCTTCAGTTCAGCAAGTTCTGCTACATTTTTTTTCAGGACATTGATTTCCTTGTATATTTCCTCTTTCAGATCCTGTATACTTTTCCTCATTTCATCATGATGTCTAGCTGAGTTTTCTTGTATCTCATTCAGTTTCCTTAGAATTATCACTCGAAATTCCTTATCAGTTATTTCAAGGGCTTCTTGTTCTATAGGATCTAGAGTATGAGATTTATTAACTTTTGGTGGTGTACTTTCTTGATTTTTTGTATTTCTGGTGTCTTTTTTTTGGTGTTTATTCATTGTGGCAGGGGGTTTCACAGTCCACCGGTTTAAGACTAATGACTAACTAGGATGTTGCTGTGGTTGCCAATTTGGTATGGCTCCCGCCGTGACTGCTCAGTTGGCCTCTAGTGTCTTGTGTGTGTGGTTGCCTCGGGTCTTGGGCTTCTCCGGGGATCCACCTTTCTGGTCAGCTTGGACTCTGCTGGGCTGGTGGATCACGTACCACAGGGTGTGTGATCTCTGTTGAGCTTTCACTTTCTGTACAGGACTTCTCCCCGTTCAGTGTGCTCTGGCCCAGGCTGTTAGATCGTGCAGTGGCGACCCCACCAGGTGTGTGGTTTCTGTCGAGTCTCCGCCTCCCTGGCCGCACGTCTCCCCCCTCTGTGCACACTGTGCTGGGTTGGGGCGTGTCTTCTGCACCCCTCGTCTATCAGCTGGGCCTTCAAGACCCTGCTCAGCACCGCCTCGCCCAGGAAGTCTACCAGGTTTCTGCTAGGCACAGACGACCAGTCTCTCTGGGTGCCTTTGTAGCACTGTGTAGATCTTTCTCGGGTCTTGTTCACCTTTGTATCCCCCCGGTATAAACCGAATCTAGTGCCCGCCTGCAGCCTGCTCTCCGGCAGGTTCAAGCAGACCTGGGAACTCTCCTACCACACTATTCCCAACCAGAAATTCGTTAGGCTTTTTTCCAAACTGGTGGTCGCAGAGATGGTATCTGCCTCCCAGTAACAGGAAGTTTACCGGGGCCGGAGTCCAGGGTGTGGTGGAGTGACAGTCGGCCCGCCCGTACTTCCTAGCCCTCCCAAAACTGGTCGGGACGCCCCACACCCCCAGCCCTGCCAGAGAACCGTGGAGGGAGTGGGAGAGGAGGTCGGCCCGCAGGGTCCGGAAAGCCCCGCGCCAGGCCAAGCAAGTGGGAGGGCTCAGTGATGGCCGAGCAGGGTGGAGCTGCCCGCACCTGGGAAAATGGAGGCAGCACCGGGGCAATGAGTGGCCTGGTGGTGCAGGCGGGGAGCCGCGTGGGCATCCACCCCCCGAACAGAGCTTTGCCAGGGATCACTCACAGTGCTGTGCCAGGTCGGGCGCTCGCTCTGTCTCTGGTTTGTTGCCTTCCGTGTTCTCGGCGCTGCCGCCTCGGGCTGTTCAGTCGCGGCGCCGCTCGGGCGCTCCCAGGAGTCTTCTTTAATGCCGGCCTGAAACCTCGAATCCTGGATAGGGCAGCTGGCCGCCTTCAGTGCGGCCCCAGCCTCCGGGATCCTGGCTGCATCCACAGCAGCCCTGGCGCCGTGTTCCCTGTTTCAAGACTCGCTTTTGCAGCTAAGAATCAGTTCTTTTCCTGCTCCACACTTCAAAGCTGTTGCCTGTAAATGAGGCAGCCTCTCCTGCCGGGGGCAAAGTGGCGCTGAGCCCCCACGACCGGCCAGCAGCAGCAGTCCTCCCTTAAGAGATGGCCAGAGAAAGGTCCACAAGTTTCCCGGCTGCCTGAGGCCCAGTGGCCACCTTTTCCACCTCAGCTACTCCGCGCCAGCCGCCGCAGCCGCCGCCATCTTGAAACCGTCGATTTATGTTCATTTTAAAGGAACTATGAAACTGTTTTTCAAAGTGGTTACAACCTTTTATACTCTCACCAGCAGCATACAAGAGTTTCAGTTTTTCCACATCCTTGCCTGCATTGGTATTGTCAGACTTTGCACTTTAGTCATTCCACTGGGTGTAGAGTGCTATATGTGATTACTGGCCATTTGTATAACTTCTATTATGAAAAAGCTCTTTAAATCTTTTGTCCTGTTTTTGTAAAAAAATTGAATAATCTTAATGAATTTGCGTTTTTAATATATTCTGATAGTGATTCTATGTTTATTTTTCAAATATTTTCACCTAGTCTTTCACACATATTTTATAAGACACTGATATAATTAAAAGACATATTAAACAAAAGAAAATAGAGAGATATATCTTTTGAATGTTTTATGAAATGGGAAGAACTTCAGTGTTTCCCGGGGTAGATTGTTTAAACTAACAACAATGTTAGATCACACGGTGCATTTTTTATGTTATTTTTTCACGTAAAAAGTGGTTCGCAATTGTTTCTAAATTAGGCAATTGGTGACCACGTGAACTAAACTTTATATTTTAAGTGACTGGTCAGTAAAGTTGAAATTGTACAGCAAGATGATATTTATATGAACGGATTCTGAGAGCTAGAACATACTTCAAAAGACATTTAGCCCAAACGTTTTCAAACTGTTGGACTCCAAGATTTTATGTAATTTAATATTTAAAAGCCTCTCCTGAAGGGTAAGGGGAAAGCGATTGTGAAAGTTCTGAATCTTCCATTTCCCACTTCAAAAGTAGCAGCTCGAGTTTTTGTTTGTGCATATATTGGAGGCACATACAAGATTTTAGCAAAAATGGGGAGGCTTCTACTGCTAAAACAAATTTTGAAAACCACCAATTTATTTTGTATTAATTGAGATACAATCCATAACCCTCCCTTTCATACTGCACAATTAAGTGGGTTTTAGTATATTCACAAAGTTGTGCATCTATAAACACTATCTAATTGCAAAACAATCCTCACCAACATGTTATTATTTGTCTTTTTTTTGTTATAACCATCATTATGGTCGTTCTCTCGCATTGCATTGTGGACTGAATTTGCATTTCCTTAGTGATTAGTGATGTTGAGCATATTTTCTTCAATTTATCAGTTATTTGTACATCTTATTTGGAGAAAAATCCTTTGCTCATTTTAAAATTTTTGATTGAAACATATTTTTAATCATGTTGGTTTTTTATTGTTAAGTCATGAGGCTTCTTTATATATTCTGTATACTTGACTCTTATAAGATATATGATATGCAAATATTTTCTACCAATTTGTGGGTTGTCTTTTCACTTTCTTGATGCTGACATTTGAAGTACAAATTACTATTATTTTGGTGAATCCTTATTTGTCTATTTTTTCTTCGGTTGCTTGTGCTTTCATCAATCTATTCTGACCCTGTAACTTTTTGTAATAAGTAATTGATGCCTAAGTGCTTTAACAAAGATCATAACTTCAGTTAAGATTCTCATATAACATGGCATGAAATTAGTCCTAGAAATTACTGAGCACACAAACTAGAATGTTTCTAAGGCAATAAACACTAACATATGGTGCTATTGAAAAGATTATCTGAACTATTATGAAAGATAGCCAAGGACAGACAATTCTATGTCAAAGAACTGAAAAACAAAATTATTTCAAAACATATTGAGCTATTGAACTAGTCATCCACTATAATCCTTGTGAAAATAAAGAATTAGGAAACTTAATAAAATAATACCAAAAAATTACACACACACACACACACACACACACACACACACACACACACACACACACACACACACACACACATGAGTATTAAAAAAGAAAATACAAACCAAGAGCATGAGATATCTTTCCATCTTCTTGTGTCCTCTTTAATTTCTCTCAACAGTGATTTGTAGTTCTCATCATAGAGATTTTTCACATCCTTGGTTAAATTTATTCCTAGGTATTTTATTTTTTGGTGGCTATTGTAAATGGGCTAGCTTTCTTGATTTTTTTTTCTCCCAGTTTATGTTTAGAATATAGAAATGATACTGTGTTTTGTGTGTTGTTTTTGTATCCTGCAACTAACTCTAAGAGTTTTTTTGTAGAATCCTTAGGCTGTTCTATATATAGGAACATGTCATCTGCAAACAGGGACAGTTTGACTTCATCTTCTCCAGTCTGGATGCCCTTTATTTCCTTCTCTTCCCTGATTGCTCTGGCTAGTACTTCCAACACTATGTTGAGTAGGAGTGGTGAGAGCAGGCATTCTTGTATTGTTCCTGTACTTAAGGGAAAGGCTTTCAATTATTCTCCATTCAGGATGATATTGGCAGTGGGTTTGTGATATATGGCTTTAATTGTGTTGAGATACTTTTCTTCTATATCCAATTTATAGAGAGCCTTTATCATGAATGAATATTGAATTTTTTCAAGTGCTTTTTTAGCATCTATTGAGATGATCTTATGGTTTTTGTGTTTGATTTTATTGATGTGGTGTATCACATTTATTGATTTGCATATGTTGAACTAACCTTGCATCCCTGGGAAGAATCCCACTTGATCATGGTGTATAATTTTACGTATGTGTTGCTGTATTCTATTAGCTAGTATTTTATTGAAGATTTTTGCATGTATATTCATCAATGATATTGGACTGTAGTTTTTGTTGTTGTTGTTGTATCTTTGTCTGGTTTTGGTATCAGGGTGATGTTTGCCTCATAGAATGAGTTTGAGAGAGTGGTCTAAAATGTCCATACTATCCAAAGTGATCTACAGATTCAATGAAATCCCCATCAGAATTCCAATGACATTTTTCCCAGAATTAGAAAAAATTATCCTAACATTCATATGGAATAAGAAAAGACCACAAATAGCAAAAGCAATCCTGAGCAAAAAAAATAAAGCCGGAGGCATAACGCTACCTGCCTTTAAGCCATACTACAAAGCTATAGTAATCAAAACAGCATGGTACTGGCATAAAAACAGACACCTGGACCAATGGAACAGGATAGAGAATCCAGAAATTAACCCATGAACCTACAGCCATCTGATCCTTGACAAAGGCTCCAAAAGTACACATTGGGGAAGAGACTGCATCTTCAGTAAATGGTGCTGGGAAAATTGGGCATTCATATGTAGGAGAATGATACTAGACCTGTACCTTTCACCACATACCAAAATCAAGTCGAAATGGATTAAAGAATTAAATATACACCCTGAAACAATAAAACTCTTTAAGAAACACAGGGGGAACACTCCAGGAAGTAGGACTGGGTACAGAATTTATGAATATGATCCCCAAAGCACAGGCAACTGTAGGAAAAATAAACAAATGAGATTATATCAAACTAAAAAGCTTCTGCACAGCAAAATAAACAATTAACAGATCTCAAAGCAAGATATACAAATGGCCAATGGACACATGAAAAAATGCTCAGCATCACTCAGCATTTGGGAAATGCAAATCAAAACCACTTTGAGATATCATCTAACTCCAGTTAGGATGGCTAATATCCAAAAGACTGAGAATTACAAATGCTGGTGAGGTTGTGGAGAAAAAGGAACCCTCCTACACTGTTGGCAGGACTGTAAAATGGTGCAGCCTTAATGGAAAATGGTATGGAGGTTCTTCAAACAATTACAGACAAATCTACCATATGATCCAGCTGTACCACTGCTGGGTATATACCCAGAGGAACAGAAATCATCATGTCAAAGGGATACCTGTACTCCCATGTTTACTGCAGCACTATTTATAATAGCCAAGAGTTGGAACCAGCCTAAATGCCCATCATCAGATGAGTGGATAAGGAAAATGTGGTATATCTACACAATGGAATACTACTCTGCTGTTAAAAAAATGAAATACTACCATTTGAAGCAACAGGGATGGACTTAGAGAAAATTATATTAAGTGAAATAAGCCAGACACAGAAAGAGAAATACCATGTCCTCACTTATTTGTTGGAGCTAATAAAAATAAGTAAGTAAATATACAAATGAATGGGGGAGGGGGAAGAAGAAACAATGATCACAACAATTCCTTGATTTTGTTAAGGCAAGTGAACAGATATGATGTTGATTTTGGGGGAAAGGGAGAGGGAGGGAGGAAAAGGAGGAATTGGTAAAAGGACAAGAAAATCAGCTATATTATTTATTGATAAATTAAAATTTTTGAGAAATTAAAATAAAATTTAAAAAGAAATTACATATATGTAGGTTTGGATACATACACAATCAAGAAATTATATCATATGCATTTTTGCACATACATACATATACACATTCACACTGTTCATAAACACATACATATGAGGGTACTTCAAAAATTTTGTGGAAAGATTCATATTATCTTTTAGTTCTATTTTTCCACAAACTTTTTGAAACCTTCGTATGTATGATATAGAAGCTAGAAACATAAGTTTTTTTTATTTATTGCATATCAAGCCAAATTAAAAATATACATTCCATAAGTTCAAGCTTGGGTTGTTGAGATTTTTATAATCATAAGCTTATAAAGTTTATAGGCTTCTTGAGGAGCTATTATTCATTTTCTTCTTTCCACAATTGCCTCACAGAGTGCTTTGTCCTCAGTATATATTTAATAACATTTGTTGAATTTAATGGAAGTTTTACTTAGGCAAGGAGATAGCCATTCCATTTTAATGCCAAATAAACATGAAACAAATTCATTCCTCACAACCATAGTGAAAATCAGCCAAATTTTTCTCATTGTTACAGTGGAGTGTCCTACTTTTTGTTTTCTTCCAGAAAGAACAGGAAAAAATGTTTCTTTTTGTACCTATTATTTATAAGATATTTTGCATACTATATCATAAGTGAATCTCACAACCACCCTTTGAGATTGGAATAATTATTACCCCTAGTTCACAGTTGCATTGCTTGAGAAAGTTAATAACTTACCCAAAATAATTGAGCTTTTAAGTGCCAGAGCTTAGATTCTTACCCATATTTGTTTAACTCCAATACTCATGCTCTTTTCTAAAAGAAAAGAAGAAAAAAAGAAAAAAACAAAACAAAACTATGGTTCTCTTACAAAGATCATATTACACTGGAAATATGAGTAACATAATGAAAATTGAAATCTCTAATAAGGCAATTTACTATAATTCTCTGATTCAAAAATATGAAATACTTTTCCCCCCTACACCAAACTGTCATGCCCCATTCCATTCTTTTTGAGGTCATATTCACAAAACTTTAGATTAGAATAATATCTGTGAAACATGTACAAGATAAAGGAAAGCTAAAAATACTCTAAAAGGTGAATTAAGAAATTAGGAAACATTTTGCATAACTTGCTAAGGATGAATTTTAATTATTTTCTATTGTAGAAATTTTAAGATAAAAATATTGCAGAATACAATATTCTTGCACATACATTGAATACATTGTGCCAATTATGTTAACAATCTTCTTTGATTCATGTTTTAGCCTGCAGTGGTGCACTACAACTCAGAAAACTGACATGAAAAACAAAACAAAAATAAACCAACATAAAATAGACATGCTGGTCCCAATTGTAAGACAATCATTTCATATCATAAGAAAACACCCAGAATATTTTTGCTAGATAATAAAATGTGAGTTCCTTTGAAATATTTACTCCTAGACACTTCATCTCAATCCAGTTGAAACAACCTTTGAATATCACAGAGAAATGACATATTCTGTTCTCAGAGATTTTTCATGGCTTCTCTTTGAGACCCCTCAATAATCTATTGCTATTTTTCCCTCTTTTATCTTCTCTTTTTCATTCTTTTGTTCAAAATTAAGCTTTTTTCTCCCCATAGGCTTTAAAACATTTATATTAATGTGTTGGAAGGGAGACTTGTAATGGATTTATTATTAATGAATCATTAACATCTTTTATTAATAAATCATTAATATTTGCTAGCTAGCCATCTAACTTCCTTTTTGTGGGTTTCATTTTCCCTACTACCATATGATCATTTAAGCCAGAGATGAAAAACAGATTTCATTTTGTGTTCCACATCCAAATAGATAGTAACAGCATATTAGGTTGAAAGAAGAGTTGGAGTTTACAACTTTGTGAATAGAGAAGAGTTCTATGAATATTCAGATAGTTGGGTGGGTAGCTAGTAGTGGCAAGTGTGCTATGTATTTCCTGTTCTGATTTAAACTATAGCCACTATAGTTCTCAATTAATTGAATATAACACCCGTGTATGCCTTTCTGGTCTAGTCATAGAAGCTTTGTTGTCCTAGACTGCAATGTATAACAGTATACCGGCATTTATTGAATGCTTACTCTGCACCAGACACAGTTTAAAGTTATTTACATATGCATTAGTTACTGCTATTACCTTCAATGTACAGATGGGGAAACTGAGGAATGGAAGATAGGTAAAAACACTTCCACTTTCTTCAACACATACTTAGTGAAAGGCTATGGAACGACATGTAACATTCTATTCTTCTTGAAATGGTTAGTTAAATGTAAATACCATTTATTGGAATTGATTTCAAACCCTTAATTCACAAATTAGACCTTTTCATTATCCCTGAAAAGGATGCCTCAACTTTCTCCATTTCTCTGTTGGACAGACACTTGGGAATCAACTATGAGGTTGATTGAAAAGGTTCAACTCTTTCAAGTTGTCATGTTTAAAAGGTCATTATGAGTAGCGACCAATTCACTTGCTGTGAGGAGAAGTAGATGTGAGGCATAACAATCACTTTTAAATCATAAAATTGGATTTAATTCAGAGTTTTCCTCCTCCTAGACCAACCGAATGACAGGGCTAATGAACTTGATCTATCTAGGTTTAGAATCGTAGCTGCCCTTTTTTCTACAAAAGCGGGACAAGCCTAATGACCTTGAGACCATCAGGTGATGGTCAACCTTGTCAAATTAATTCTTAAAAAATAAAACAATAATTTGTAGCACTACCTCCTGTCATTTAATGTATTGATTTACGACTCTTTATATTATTTATTATGAGAACACAGCATCAAAAGTTGGAATTTGATCTTCTTTACCAATCAGGTAAGATAAATTTTAGTCTCATTTTCCACTTTAAAAAAATGTATTAGCCATTCTACTGCAATTGTAAAAAATATATGATAACCTATAAGCTTTAAGAATCCTTAATTAAAGCAATTCTAATAAATTTTTATAAAAATCTTCAAAGCTTCAGAAATTTTATCTATGATATTTCTAATCTTTTAATGGATATAAAAATAACTAAAGAAAGCCTTTTTCTGTGTAAGAAATAATCGGGTTTTTTTGGTTTTTAGTTGAAATCATCTTATCTTTTTCCAGGAAATTAAATATGACATAATAATAGTTATCATAATTTAATTACCCACTTTAAATGACTTTATAATAATGCTATTACCAATACATGCTGTTTTGTCTAAAAAAACACACGTCATTGGCAAATTTAGGTAGCTGTTATTAGCTTAGGGAGCTGTTTCAAGTACACAGGGCTAGTGAAATTGCATTCATAATTAGACTTTCTAAGTTGAGGTCTCACTCCTACAGTGCCTTCAGCAAAGATTTTAGCCTCAAAAGATTGCCTTCTCAGGCAAGTTTTTTTCCAGGAATACTTCCTTTCTGTATTGAAAGGCTGAGAAGAATAAAGTAAGGAAAATCATTTCTGTCAGAAAGCAAAAGGGAAAAACACCTTGTCAATTGTATTTAATTGTCTGAATAGAAATTAAAATGAGTGATTAAAAAGGAATTTAGCTAGTTATACAATTCTTCAATTTGGACAAATAATACAATTACATATTTCAGCATTATTGGAAGTTATACTCAATTTAGTGTAAGTAATTCCTAATTCTAGTCATTCAAATTTCAAGCTCTATGATTCCTAGGTGTGTAAGTTTGGACAAATCATTAATCTCTTTGATGTCCAATTTCTTCAATTTATAATTTTATAAAATTTGTAAAATAAAGAATAATATATATACAACCTACTTCATGACAGAACATAACACCCCAAGATATGTTGCTCTGGCATTATGACTATTTTGAGTTAAAGGCACTAGAAAAACAGCATTGCAAGACACACACTTTGTTTTTTTTTTTTTTTTTTTATTTTTATTTTTATTTTTATTTATTTATTTTTTTTTTTAAATTTTATTTTGTCGATATACATTGTAGCTGATTATTGCTTCCCATCACCAAAACCTCCACTTTGACCTTCGTTCTGTTTCTTAAAAGCAGATGAAGTTCCCATGTGAAAGATATCCTCCCTATACCAGAAGGAAAAAATACCAATCAAGGAGGGAATATCATCAATATCAAGGAGGGAACTCAGAGAGTTCTGTACAAACTAACCTTGTTAAACTAATCTTATCTACCTAGTCACTTCACCCCATTAACTGCCCTATCCCAAGCCTCTTTGCCTTGTCACACTCTCATAATTTATTACTCTTTGGCCAATTTGGTATGTAAATGTCGGACTCTAACAGCATCTTTGGGTCTTTATTTCCTTTTCTTTTCTCCTGTTGATCTGTCTTATATCAGTTTAATTCTCAAGCCCAGCCAAAAAACTCTGAGGTTAGGGGTAAAATTTTGCTTCCCCTACAATGGTATTATTGTGATAATAAGATAAGTTTAAATATAGGACTATGCTATACATAAATACTAACTTCTCATGTATTAATGAAATTTATCTGTGCATATATTGTGAAACTGTTCATAGAAACAAATAGAAGTACGATTATTTTAAATGTAATAACATGGATATCTGATAGTAAGACACAATGCAGGGCTAGACATTTCTTTCAGCATGAATTTCTAGACAAAAATTATAGCAGACAAATCACTGTGTACTGGGTGGGACTGAAATACATAAAGTCCTCAAAAGATCATTCAGGAATGTGCTATGTGTTTAAGGAGTGAAGGGTAACTTAAGGAGTTTTATGGTATCCTGTATTTTTATTTACAATGTCAATGCTTAATTTTCAAAATGTAAAATCATGACTCATGAAAATATGAATTAAAAGCATGTCAAATTTTTTTCAATTCATAATTAGTAAGTCAACCAGTAAGATATTAAAACTGTCTCAAAGAGTATTTGAGGAGATTGGTATTTTTAGGCAATTTATAGAGGAATGTTAAGGTATGACATTAAGAATATGTTATAAAACTCTTTCCTGTCCTACAGGGAAAATAACTCCACTGTAGTGGATTGAATTATGTCCCCCCAAAACTCACGGAAGTTTGAGTTGTGTCCCCAACGTTTTATGTATAAGAAACTTAGCCCCCACTGTGACTGTTAAGAGAGTGGGAAATCCTATTACCGTAGTTGAAAGGTGGAGCCTTGAAGAGGTGATTGGATTGTAGGATCATGCAGTAGTGAATGGATTAAAAATGGTGGTCAGGGATGTGGTTCTGAGGGCTTTAAAAGAGGAGAGTGTGTCTTTTTCTCTCTCTTTGCTCTCTCTGTTTCCAGCATCTTGCAATGTGAGACTCCTGGGTCACCATCACCATAGTCAAATGGACTTTGGACTTCCCAGCCTCAGAAACTGTAAGCAATGAATTTCATTTTCTTTGTAAATAACCCAGTTTCAGGTATTCTGTTATAGCAACACAAAACAGACTAATATGTCCACCATTTGAAGTTATCTTTTCCTCCAAGACAGAATTTATTATTAGTTTCTCTACTACATGGCAAAGTCTAGGACCTTTAATAAGTAGATTGCTAGTTGAACAAAGTTCATCCTCCAAATCTCTGGGTGTGCCTGTGTCCCTGAATGATATTGACAGAACATGTCACCTGCTTTTTTTACTTATTCCCAAATTTTGGATACTTTTCCTTAACAAGCTATGGTACTCATATATTGAGCATCCTCCCATGTGATGAAATACTCGATAGCAATTTTGACACCCAAATGAGATTTTATTATAAATAACTGTATGTCATTATAAATAATTATGTGCAGAATAATGGTTAATATTCTTAATATACCTTTAAATACTGAGGGTTTTGATGATAAGATTATACAAATAGGAAAATAGGCATAGAACATAAAAGGTTCTCTTGCTTCAGAGATTTGCTCAAAATGTCACCTATTCACTGTGGTCTTCCCTGACCACTGTATTTAAAATTGCAAGCTCTTTCTCTTCCCAACATAACCACCTCATAGCACTCTTTACTGTCCTTCCACGTTTTGTTTTTCTCCATAATATTTATCACCTTCCAACCTATATTACAAATATATTTGTTTTACTGTCTGTGTCCACTCACTATATTTTGAGCAGGATTTTTTTTTCTGTTTTATTTACTATTGTATTCCCAACTTTTAGAGCAATGAGTAGCACATAATAGGTGCTTAATAAATATTTTTGAGTAGATAAATTAATAAGTGAACAGAAAATTCCTTTATTATATAAATGACAATACAGAGATATAATATTAAAACTCATAAATGTTCAACTTATTCAAATTTTTTCTTTGGCTTTTAATTATAGTGTTTTCTTACTTGCAAAACTTACAGATTTTTAACTACTAAAATTTATCAAAATATCCTCGTTTCTTTCACTTTTTTTTTTAAAGTCCACATCAGTAAAAGGCCTGGGGGTATCTCCTATCATATGTTAGAAATCATAATTTAGTGGATGCAATCAAGTTGGCTTCATAAATCAGTTTTGGAGAAAAATATCAACTAATAACATAAACACAATAAATTCCAGATGAATTTGAGAATGAAATTATTTTCTAATTAAAAAAATAAAGCAATCAGAAATAATTCAAGTTACCATATATCTGAACTCTTTTTACCCCCTTTATTTCATACTGTTATCTTGGAACGACATCACTGTATTTTCAGATCTTGGTTTCTGTAAACATTGCTGCAATAAATATATCTTTGTATATACACTCTTACAAATTGGTACCTAACTCTTCAGCAAGATGTTAAAATACAAAGACCCTTACATCTCTGCCAGTGATAAATGCTGTTACTATTTTATATTGGAAGAGGGAAATATGATAGCTCTTTATCACGTAACTTTGTAGTTCTTTGACTTAGTACATTTTAGCCTTTTTTTCCCCATGTTTATCACTATAATTTGATCACTTGTGAAGGATGTATTTGTGTATTTCACCTCCTTTTCTATTGGGTCTAATTTTATACTTTTTCTTGTCCATTTAAAACAACTATTTATGTATTACAGAATTAAGCTTTTATCTCTCTAGGGTGGTTTTGATCTCTGACAAAATAATGTCTTTGCGTAGGCTCCTGGTTCCCTACTCCCAAAATATCAACTGGGAAACTATAGAGAGAATGTGAAATGGAGAAATTGGCAACAATAATGGGAAAAAATAGTCCCTGGGATGACAGAAGGCTGCTTTAATTTCTTTCTGAGAGGGAGGCATTTGTTTACAGCCTGCAGCAAGAGGCAGCAGGTGTAAACTCTGAAAGCGTAAATTTGAGCAGTGGTTCTCAAAGTGTGGTTCCAGACAAGCAGCGCCAGCGTCTCCTGGGAAATGGTTAGAAATGAAAATTTTGGGGCCCCACCACTGATTTCCTGGACCAGAAACTCTGGCGGTGGTATCCAGCAAACTTAGATCCAGCCTGTCAGGTGATTCTGATTCATGCTAAAGTTTGAAAACCAATGAATTGTAGAAAAGCCTATTGAATTCTGCTCTTTCCTCTTTCCAGCCATTTCTTTGGGACAGTCAGTATCTGCTCCCTCACTACAGAAATCCTGAGGCAATAACCCAGACCACTGAGAGGATGAACACACAAATGGACCAGACCATCTGTGCAAATAGAACTCTGACTCACAACCGAGACTGAAACCAGCCCAGGAAGCCAAACCATAGATAGCTGCAGCAATTAGCCCAAAAAAGTCAGGACTTGGTCAATAACTGCCAGTTTCCTGTTTTTTTATCCCCAGCTTCCAACTCAGAACTAAACAGAGAAAGCCAAATATACTCCACAAACCAATCACATAAAAAGCCTCACTTCTAGTTAGCGTGCTCTAGCTTCTTTACACCAACAGCCTCCAATCAGCGCCTGATGCGTTCCATTTTTCCCCCCTATGGTAGTTTTTCCACTTCCCTACATATGTTGGAGACTGCCAAAACCGAGTGGTGGTGTTTGACTCCCTTATTATAGCTAGCTCTAAATAAGAGGCCTCTGTTTGTTATCATTTGGTTGGTCTTCATTCATTTCCACACTGCTAATACAGTTGTAAACGGCTAAAATCAGAGAATTGTAAAAAATGCTACTGGGAGGAAGATTTGCAAGAAACAGGTATCTGCTTATGAGCCTCCACTCTTCCCCTTCCAGTCTCCCAGGAGTGGTGGGTTATAGTCATCTCCTGAGGATCTGAAGTTGAAACCCAGACCTGAAAAGCTGCTTGGTGAGATGAGTGATGAACTATGGTTTTATGAAACCTGGGCTTTTCACATTATAACTTGTTCACCTCGGCTCTCTAAGTCTGTCTTTTGGCCCTGAAAAATTCTCACAATCTAAGTAGCTAGTACCCCTAGGTGAATAAGAACTCACAGGTCAAAATAGAGTCACCTGAGGAGTAAGGATACCTCCAAAGAAAAGACTATGTTGTCTTTAACAAAAAATTTCAAGCATGTGTCCCTTTAATTTTATAGCTCCTGGATTCTTATCTTGGTCTCCATAACACTTGAATTGTACATGCAGTCTTGTAGGTTTTCTTGGAAGACTTTCTAAAATTTACATTTTAGTCTTTAGTACATCTGGAGTTTATTTTTGTTTTCTCTGTATAATGGAGGGTTCCATTTTTATTCTTTCTAGATGGAAAATTATGTATGCCATCAGAATTCGTAAAATAGTCTCTTATTGCTAAATTCAGCCACTGCATTTGTCACATATTAGTTTCTCATTTGTCTTAAAATCTAAAAAATCTATGCCTCCAAATGCTCTGTAGGATAATTTTTGTAATTTCCTCCTTACTGCCACAAACATATCACAAAAATCCTATTGAAATTGCACTAAATTTATGTATTGATTTAAAAATATTAACATACAATATGTACCCTTTTTGTATACAATAATCAGAAACTGGTGTGGATGTCAAGCTTACCACCATTCTCTTAGTAGCCATGCATGTTTTGCTTCTTCCTTTAGTAACCTTTCCTCTGTCGTACCCCAACCTAGCCTTTCAATTTTCATAGGGAATTTCCATTGTTTTACACGACTCAGTTGTCCTGTCCCAGTGATAGTTCATGAAGTACCTATCAAGCTGGGTCAATCAAGCATGTTTCCACTTGTTTTACGAACTGAAGTTGGTGAATAAAATCTCTTTCCTCTCTCTTTCTGGAACTGTGGGGCTGTGAGTCTGGTGCCGTTGGAAACCCCATTCCTAGTAACAGGCAGGGAGACGGGAGGTAAGAGTCCTGATAGTGTTTGAGTCCCTAGTTTCTATCATTCTTGAAACCTGCTCCACTTCTCTCTATCATGTAGTTTGTATATACAAACCAATAAATTTCTCTCTTTGCTTGAGTTTGTCAAAATCGTGTTTCTATCACTTAAATTAATCCTCAATTAATGAATATGGAATATCTTTACATAGATAACATTTTTTAAATGTCTAAAATGTATTTATGTCTCCAAATTACAAATTAATTTGAATTTTCCTCAACTGAGTTGTACATATTTCTCTTTATGATGATACCAGGTCAGATCATAAATTTTGCTCCTAATGCTAATGTGTTATTTCCCTCATTAATATTTCTACTAATAATTTCTGATATATAGAAAAGTTAGTGATTTTTGTACAATTGTTTTGTGACCAGCCAACCAATTAAGCTATTTTAATGTTAATATATATATTATTTCAATTGATCCTTTGATGTTTTGAGAGAAATAGAATTCTTTTTACCCATCTTCCAAATAATACTATGCCTTATTTTTGTCATCTGAATGTTTTAGATATTATGAAATCATTATATTGTGTGTGTATATATACATATATACATATATAGTATATAATAGTTGGGATTACAGGGATAGAGATAATTAGAACATTACCATGTATCCTGACTATTAGCTTGACTTTAAAAAAAATAAAGAATGACAGGGAAACTACTGATAATATAAATTACCAAAAGCAACCTTAAGCCAAGTTTTTCCAAGAAATGTCAGGACTAATAGAAATTTGGTGTAGATGCATTTTCTAGCTATTCATAAGTACATCAGAATATTAAATTATTAAGTTAACCTGAACATTCACAATTTGAGTTAGTAAAACTGTTTTAATATATAGTCCTTCAAAAATAAAATTGGGTCATGAGATAGGTTTTCAAAAGGAAATCTGTCGTACTTTTTAAATTAATGCATGTTAAAATTGATCTTTTATTGATAATGACAAAGAGTCTCTCCTTGACTGAACTTTCGTCAAGTTCCTCTGAATTGTCCTCCCAACTAGGTCTCAACTTTTGGGCTTTCTATTTGTCACTGCAATGTCCAATTTTAGCAGAAATTTTGCTAAGTTAGTTTAGCCAGAATTCCCCACCCTGTATACCTAATTGGGTTTCTTATCCCCTACCATCCCCCAGGTGATATATGATCACCTGGCCTGCCTTCAGCAAAAATCCTATTAGGTAGGTTTAGCCAGAACCCACCCTCACCCCTGATGTTTCCTCTCAGAAATTTTCCATCCACCAACCCCACCCCCTCTCCTCCTGGGCTATAAAGTCCCACTTTCCCTGTTGTATTCAGAATTGATGCCAGTTCTAAACTGAGATCTCTTTTTCCTTATTGCAATGGTTCCTGGGCAAAATCTGTTTTTACACTTTTAACTGTTATCCAGCTCTGTTTTTTTCCTTGACAATATACAGTTCTATGAATTTCAACACGTGTAATTTGTGTAATCATCATTGCAATCAGGATACAAAACAATACCATCACCTCAAACATTCCCTCATGCTGTCCCTAAAAGGTAATTTTGTAATGCATGTTTTCATTTTTACACTCCATTGAGAAAACAGAATAATCTAATCAGATCACTTCACCTTGGGTCTGGTTGGGGGTGGTGTGGCACATTCTTTGTAAATAAGTTGTGTGTGGGTGGAGTTAGTGTGCATGCACAGTGCCACCACCTGGCTGGCATTTTATTGCCTTGGGTGTCTGCCCCGTGCAGCCATGTTCTCAAACCTACAGCTCCAAGGAACTTTTTACCAGTTACCTAGCTCCTAGACCTGTGTGTGAAGGGTGTGTGACCCAGTCTGGAATGGGCTTGAGGGGTCTGTGAGCTCCAGACCTAGCCCTAGCTTGACATACTCTATACTACAAGTATGATAAAAAGATGCATGTGTAGAAAAATATAGAATATAGAATTGAACTTAATCTATTACCAACTGCTTTTGCTTCTTTGACCTTAAAATACATGCAGAAATCGTGAAATAGAAAGGTTTTCTATTGAGGAAACAGGTTGACCTCAAGATGGATTTATTTGACCAATAATAGAGATCAAAGTTACAAAGAATACACAAAGCCACAATGATTAATATTAACAATAGATAACATTGAAAAGATGAAAAAAATATGTTAAAAACTATTAACATTTACTCTGAATTCTATTTTTTCCATATAAAACATCCCTGAAAGGTGAATATCCTCTTCTTAATAGACATACACACATTATTATTTTTGAATGACAGAGAACTCACCCAGATATAGGTATCTGTTGACATCACAGTTAAATCCATAACTTGTCTGACTGAGTGCGATAGCATATTGATTTATATGTGGTGACAGTTTTTGATCGATATAGATAAAAATATTCACCATTTAACAAGGGTAGTTGTTACTTTTAGAACAATAACCAAAAAAAAAAAAAAAAAAAAAAAGCATGAACTAAGAAACTGTAAATCTTTTTCCAAAAATTACTGTGTGCTGAAAAAGTATATCAGAACAGAGTATGCTTTAGCCTTCAGACACCACAGCTGCTTTTCCAACAAAGGTTATTCCCAATGACTGATTCTCATTATTCTTATATAGAGTCAGACTTTCTAGTGGCCTCTTCTTGCCATTCAGTTGCCTTGTATATAATTAGGGCAGAGTATAGGATATATGGTTACATTTTATCAAGTGTTAGAGTTGCATACATTACTGCAGAAATGATATTCAGTTTCTTTATTATATTAAACTGTAAGTCAGATAAAATCCTTTGCAACTACTAATTTTAGTGTAAATGAAGCACCAAAGACAAAGATAATAGATTTGAGACCAACATTTTGATCCAATAAGGCACAAATTGCAATGTCTTTACCACTCCATCATTATCACATATAAGAACCATCTAGGGGAAGATATTTTTTACTGTTTTGGGTAATCTGCATTTAAATGGATACATTATGAAAAAGACAGGCACACCACAGGGTAGCATTTCTGCTTTTAGTGAGTATAGATTTAAATCATTTTATTCTTTTAGTTCAAAGTAGGCAGATCAACAGACTTTGAGGAATACCGGTAATATCAGAAATTCAAGAGTACTGAAACAAGCGAGTGGACAAGCACTGTCTTTGTCTTTTTGAGTTCATATTAAGTAAATGAACTGAATGTGGATTATTACTGCACCTACTTTTATTAACAAACAAAATAAGAGAATGCTGGGAATGTCTTTTGCAGAGTGAGAGCAAGGTATCAGCAAATAATTGAGTTCTATAAATACTCATACCACATTGGAATTTCATAAAGTAGATTATGATTCTTTCAGATAGCGATGAGCTTTCAAGTAACATTCAAAGGCATCACTCTGAAAGACTATTTGAGATGAATGACCTCATTTTATTTTGTTATCTGAATATTTTAAAAGAAAATACTGAAGTCAAAGATTTATCTTTTTTTGATGCATCCAAAAATAGGTCAAGATATCTAAAATAATAAGGCTGTTTGGGGTGTTGTGTTTATTTGATTCACGTAGTGTAATTTCCATCATTTTCTAAAATGGTAACTGTAATTATGTGAATGTGTCATACTGTGATCTTTTTTTAACATAAAAGTCCCCATTCCCCAAGGTCAACATTTGATGTAAGTGTAAATAGATTTTACCAGCAGGTGTTAGAGAAAAAAAGAAGACACACAACACTGTTAAAAAGTTGTGTGTGGGTGCATGTTTGTGTGTATGTGTGTGTGTGTGTGTGTGTATATACATAAAAGTACTTCATTCTTACTCAACTACAGCCTTAGTCCGTTTTGTGTTGCTGTAACAGAATATATGAAACTGAGTAACTTATACAGTTTTATTTCTTACAATTCTGTGGGCTGGTAAATCCAAGGTCAAGGGGCCCGCATCTGGCAAAGAGCCTTCTTGCTGTATCATCTATAGTGGAAGGTGGAAAGGCAAAAGAGGGCCAAACTCACTTTTATAACAATCCACTCTTGTAGTTGTGATATTAATCCATCCATGAGGGCAGAGCCCTTATGGCCTAATCACCTCTTGATGACCTCACCACTTATTACCATCACAATAGCAATTAAATTTCAACATGAGTTTTGGAGGGGACATTGAAACCATAGCACAGCCCCAAAGCCGAGACAAATAATATGGTAGCAGATTTGATTCTAAATAAATATTTCATTTTCTCTTTAAAATGGGAACTTAAAACTCTGTAATAGTATGTGTATAAATACAAATTCCTATATTGAAAGGCGAATATGGTACCTAGGCAGCACTTGCCGTATTTGCAGTTCATCGGGCAGTTTGGAGATGTTGAACATTACATTTTAAGTTCAGTACTGTTTAATAAGAATACATTGTGCCTTCTTAAATTAATTACCTCTGAAAGGCAGTGGAACATGTAGATATTTTCTTATATTTCCATTTTTACCTAGTTGTAGCTAGGATTAAAAAAGAGACCAGTGGCTCTGTTGACATCTGAAAATGAGCATATTGAATTCTGTCTCTTCATCCTTGCTCCCAATCTGGTCCTTTTCCCCAAATTCCACAATGTAGCCACTGGCACTATCTTCCTGTTGATCCCAGAGAACAAAACCTTTAAAATTTTTTGACTTTTCTCTTTTACTGTATTAATTACCAAGTATAGTAATTATTTCTTTGACATGTGGCCTGGTTTCTAATCTTCCTGTCCATTTCTATCCCATTTCTACTTACTCTAGTCCCCATACTGTTGCAAAAACTTAATTGATTTCTCTGACATGATCAAATTAGAGAGATTCCCTTTTGATAGTAAGGTCAAAGCTCACCTCCTCATTCTGGCATCTAAAGCTCTCCTTTAATTAACTGTTCTCATTCCTCTGCCTCTCATCTACTCTACCTTTTCCATGGCATTTCTTGCTATTTCTATGTATACTACTTCTTTTCCAGTTGGATAGGATTCTTGCTCCTCTATAGGCACAATCTTTTTATTTTAATAGCAATAATTTTAATCGTAAGGACCACTTCACCTGTTATGTTTTCTGATATATTGCTGCCTGCTCAATCAAACCTTCTAGAAAAGCTAGTCCTGTTATCATATTGATAAACCTCATGTGTGCATGTGCGTGTGTGTGTGTGTGTGTATGTGTGTGTGTATGTGTGTGTGCACGTGTTGGCATTATTTTTATAGTTGAGAGCAAAATGATGACTGTGGTTAGGCTCAAATATGAATATGATTGCTCCATCTATCTATATACTTGTAAAACTTATATCTTTCTCTTTCTCTCTCTTTGGCAAGTTCCATGTGTTTTTACCTTATTTATATTGTACCCCAGTACTGTTAATTTCACATAATAAAGTATTGATAAGTGCTAAATGAATGAATCACTGTGCAGCTGTTGAGAGAAGGAAAATAAAATCCCATACCCAATTGAAGTGTTAACGTTACATAATTTGGACATTCATAGACTCACAAAGTTTTAGAACTTGAAGGATGCTAAGAGAGTATATAAGTCCTTACCTTCATTTTATAGATAATGAAATAAAAATGGTAGAACAAGGAAAGAAAATAGCTTTTTCTAAGGGTGCAATAACTCAGTAGATAGGCAAAAGCATCATTGTTGCTGGGCTTTTACAAGCTCTGTTTAATGTGTTTCAGGATTTTTCCAGGCAGTCTATTCAGTGCACATTCATTGAGTCTTCAGACATTGTGTTAGGTGCCTAAACACAGGAGTTTTACAAATAATGTGTGGTAGAGCTTTACATTTTTTTAACTTAATTTAATTTAATTTTACTTCTCAAAATACATTGTACTTGATTTTCACGCCCCTTTACCCATTCCTCTCCACCCGCCGCCCCCCCCACCCCCCAGAGCTTTACATTTGTATGGAGAAGGGCTATGATAATCGAAGTTTGGTGGACAGGGATTTGAAATACTGTATCCCTTGTGTTAACTAGAGAACCTCCCCTTTGTTTCATGTACTACAATTCAGGACTAAAATTTCATATTTACAAAATGGCACTGTTGCTTTAAGAAAGTGTGTTCTGAGGGTTAGGTTCTTTCAGAGGGGCTGGAGTTCAGACAACTGGAATACTAAGGAGTGGAAAGGGAGGCAGGGATAAATTACCATTCACTGCCTTTAATAAGTTCGGATTTTATCCTCCAGGTAATGGGGAGTCATGAGGAGTTTTAAGCTAGTATGTGATCTGCTCAAATGTGTGTTTTATTTACTATATATCCAAGTTATAGATATACATGTTTTAAAAACTCACTAGAGGTGGACTCTTAAAAACTCTTTTAGCTATTTCTAGTAGTATTTACTGCTAAGTTTCATAATAGCATGCTTATACTTCTATTCTTTGATTTCTCAGTGCTGTATATGATTTAATAACTACTTGCTATGGAAGATGAGGCTATCGCTTACTTACCATCACCATCATCACCACAGCACTAAAGACACCTCACTGTTCTCCAGCCACACGTACTCTCCCTTTCCCATTGTGGTGGCCATGGAAATCTATTGCTCGGATGGCCAGCTCTAGGGAGCATGGTTGACTGACAGCCCTTGCTGTGACCCCTCTGGATTCACCACCTACATTGTGCTGAAGCCTTGCATCCCTTGGGCTGCTCTTAGCCGATGACTGAGCATGGCAGAAGCACTACAAAATACTTTTGACTTCACAGATTCCTCAAATTCATTTTGGGAACCCATAGCAGTTTCAGACCACACTCAGAACCTGAGCTATGTTGTGTTCAATCTACCATCCTTAGCTGAGATTCAGATATTTGTTTTAGAAAAATCACTCTAAAAGTAATGAAATAATAGATTGGAAGTGGAGAAATTAATGGTAGGGAGGCCAGTTAGAATGCTTTATAAACAACCTACCAACCAAAAAACCTCAGGCCAGGAATAAGAAAAGCCAGAATTATGGCAGTGACTGTGAAGGTAGAGAAGAGAGGAGGAGAATAATAGATATTTGAGAGTTATAAATAAGACTGAGAACTTACTAAATATGGAGTGAGACTTGCAATAATCAAAGATGACTAAGAGGTTTCTGCCATGAAGAGAAATACATTGCATTGTGATTTGTGAAAGGTATTTTTCTCTCACTGATTGTGAACAAATTGTCAACAGGGGTGAGTCATCTTATACTTGATTCTATCCTTATCTGTGAAACAAAGAATATTATCCACCCCATAGGATAGCTGTGAGGGTTTAAAAAATGTCAAGGCAAAGCACTTCCTTTATTGAGGAAGAGTTCAATAAAATTTAGCAATAATGTTATTATTATCCCCTTCTCTATTTTTTCCAATATATAGGCCTTAGGAAGAATGGTTACTTTATGGGGCCAGGGCTGCTGTGTTGCAAAACTCCAGGGAAATCAGTCATATCATAGTCTATGGGAATGGCACCCTTGGAGTGGTTCAGGGCACAGTCTGAGCAGCTATTCACAGTGACCCCATGTGGGCCATTTCTTACCATGCATTTGGCTTCAGGTCAGCAGCAGTTGCTGATCCAGGCTCCAAAAGCTCTGCTCTGAGTAATTTTAGTTATATAAAATTTATTTTTTCCTCAACCCAAACACCAGTGGAGAAAATTCCCTAGATATTTCTAAAGCAGGCATATTCTCTTGGTATCCAAAGGCAATTATACAATAAAATGAACACTGCTACCTCTTCACAAAGTGCTTTATATCTGGCTGGGTATTATGATTCATTATAAGGCATAACTCTGAAACATGAGGGTATTTCAAAAAGTTCTTGAGAAAATAAAATTAAAAGATAATACTAATCTTTCCATGAACTTTTTGAAGTACCCTCTATTGGGTGAATAAAAGAATAGCTTTATTGAATAAAGTCTTCATAAGAAAAAAAGTATTAACATTATTATGTACATTTAGATTTTAATGAAAAGATACAATGAGCCAGTGTCTTTCCAAAGTCTAAATTATTTACTGATAGTAAGTTTACAGAAACATTAATTCAGGCTGCTGGGGCAAGAGTGGGGACTTCGATTCCAGGAACTTGATCAAGAGTCTTTGCTTATTACATTGAATATTCCAGGCAATATCTGCTGCCACCCATGCAGAACATGTAAGTGAGACGGACTTTAAAAACATTCCAATAGTTCAGTAATGGAATGGGCTGCCATGCACAGTTGCAAGCCCCTTACACCTGGAAATATTCAAAGATAATACAATTACATCTCAGGGATGCTAGATGATAATGCACATATAGGGTCAATGCTGGACATAGCCCTATTCCTCCCTCTCTTGAATACCAGGGTTCCTCCTCCCCATCCTCACTGGGAGGCTGCCCCTGACCAAGGCAGTTACCCTAGGAAAGGCACATCCCCTTTAGACAAGCAGAAGCAGAACTCTAAGTAAGAACACTGAGAAGTGAGGAAGTAAAGAAGTGAAGAAGTGAAGAAGCAGAACACTAAGTAAGTCAGCAAGCACTGTAATGCCAGGAGATTAGCTGGCAGATTAACTTATCTACCCAGCCATATCTGGGGGGAGCCCTGAGGTATGTGAGCTGGGTGAGGGTCTGCACATAAGCCTGAAAGTGATTTACATCCCTACTTTGATCTATTAACTATATAATTGCTGTATGTACTCCATGGCAGTATGGACTTCTTACTGACTGGCTGCCATTGGTGCCTCTTGTAAGTCTAATACACCAGTGTCTCCAGCTGCTGGATCTTCTGGTAATTTCTTCAGAATAGGTAGACACTACTAGAGTGTCCTCTGAGATTCGGAGCTCCTGCATTACAGCATGTATTTTAGAGTGAGATGGTGATGTTCTCTAGGCTTCCTTCTAAATCTAGGTTTTTATTATTCTATAATTAGAGAAGGTTAAAAAATATGAAAAATGATGAATCTGTCACTTCTATCCATATTTTCTTACCTTGTAATCACATCTGTTCTCAGATTTCAGATGCTTTATATATGCTAGTAACTTCCAGATCTGTAAATCTAGTACTTATTTATTCACAGAAATCTAAACTCTAATACCCATCTTCCTACTTGAATACCACTAGATACTATATATTTAATACAGCTAGAACCAAAACTATGGATTTTAATCCTCTTATATTACACCTTTTTGTGAATTAAAAAGTAAAAAAAAAAAAAAAAATCCCATTCCTCAAGATGTATTGCTTCCACTTGTCAGAAAATGATTATATACAGATATTATTAAAATAAGACACTTTTATGTCTGTAATCTGTAAAAAGTTATCCAAACAGATATCATAATGTGCAATGCCTACCTTGAGGTTGGTGCTCACCTAAGCTTGCGCAGGGGACAAACTGAACAACCACAGTATAAGTACTTTTACTTCTATCAGTTTCTCCCTGTCATCTCCCTCTCAGTAAATGCAACTAGCTTTCAATCTATTGCTCAAGCCAAAAAGCAAGTAATCCTGTTTGAATGCTGTGTTTCCCTTATTCCCCATATCCAGTCCATCAGTAAATTTTGTTAATTCTATTTCCAAATATATACTAAAATTCTAGTTACTTTCCTCTGTGTTCAGTATCACTCTAGTCTAAGCCATTATCATCTCTCTATATAATAATATACTGGTATAAGGTCTCTGTTTCTTCGCCTATAAACCTTAACAGAGCAGGAAGAGAGAAATTTAAAGAAAAATGGAAAATTATAAATCAGGTCATGTCATGCCCCAGCTTATCAGGCCTGTGTTGGAGAGAAAAAAATTTTAATCTACCCTCTCAGGTTTATTCTATGGGTCCTGCAAATTAAATTGACAAAAGATAGATCAGCAAGAGGACAGATTTCATCATGTGCTGTGTATGGGAGTTCATAGAAAAATGTGACTCAGGAGGCATTTAGCTTTTGGGGCTTTTATACTATCTCAATAGGAAGTGGAGGGAGGAGAAGAGCATTGACAGGAAAACGAATGACTTCTTAATTGGGGAAGGGGGAGCGGAAAAGGGTACTTATGGGAAAACAAATGACTTTCAGGAAAGATAAATGAGCCCTTAGGAGAATAGATGGGAGATACAATAGTTTTGTGACAAGTCTGTTTAGGTGTGATGTGGGGACTTCTCATGTGCAGTCAGGAGTAAATCTTCCCTAGTTGCTCCCAGGGAAGAGATTGAGTTCTTTTGAGTTCTTTTGGGAAACCCTGCCTTTAGGCAGATAAGGCACTTGCATTCCTGAAATCTCTTATGCTCAAAATAATTTTTATATTTCAGCGGAGGATTCTGGAACCCTCACCTGCAACATTGTATTCTCTAGGGGAAAGCATTCACAGGGAGTTATGTGAACTGTGTCCCTGGGAGTTGTGTAACACAGTGGTCATATAAACCCTTTGTTGTTTTCCCTTCATTATGGAATAAAAACCAAGCTATGTATCTTGGCCCTGTGATCTGGTCTCTGCCTCCTTCTTCAACTTCAGTTTGAGCCCCCCCCCTTTTCTCTTACCCCCTCTGTTTCAGCAATAATGACCTTTTAAAAAATTTTTCCTTAGAATATAGCAACCTAATTTCCCACTTTTCTTTGAACTGTCTGTTCTCTCTGTCTGGACTCGACTTTTCCCTGCATATAACACTGCTGGATTTGCTTGTCATTTAAATTTCAGATAAATGTCACTTCCTCAGATGGTTCTTCACTAACACTTAGAGTCCCAGTCACTCTTTACTACATCACTATTATTTTCTTACACATAATTTATTGCTAATGGTTTTTTTCCACTTATTTCTTCATTTATTTTTTATTGTTTGTCCTCCTGTACAAAATGTCAGCTACTAAAAGTCAATTACCAGCACCTAGAACAGTGGTACATAGTAGGAGCATCATACATATAATTTTATTTTTTGCATTTTTTTCTTTTTTTAAAAAATTGGTTATGAATATTCATAAGATACAAAGCTGATTGTCACCCCTCATGCCCATGATGTGAGGGCCAGATTCATACTGGCAGCATTCCCATTACCACAAATTACATTTGTTCCCTGTGTCCCCCACCCAGTTACCCCCAACCTCCCTCCCCCTCCTCCTTCCCCCCCCCACTCCACTTTATAGCCCAAGGATTGTTCTCTCCCTCTGCAAGTCCAATGCACCACTGTGATCTTTCTTTCCTTCCTTCTTTCTCTCTTAGCTCCCACTTATGAGTGAGTACATGTGGTATTTATCCCTCTATGCTTTGCTTATTTCACTCAACATAAGTTTCTCCAGGCTCATCCATGTTGCTGCAAATGCGAGTATTTCATCCTTTTTTATGGCAGAGTAGTATTCCATGGTTTATATATACCACATTTTCCTTATGCAGTCATCCATTGATGGACATTTAGGTTGGTTCCATGTCTTGGGTATTGTAAACAGAGCTGTGATGAACATGGGAATGCAAGTATCCCTTCAACATGGTGATTTCCACTCCTCCGGGTATATACCCAGAAGTGAGATTGCTGGGTCATACGGTAGATCTATCCATAGTTGTTTGAGAAAACTCCATACTGTTTTCTGTAGTGGTTGTTCTAATTTACAGTCCCACCAATAGTGTAGGAGCATTCCCTTCTCTCCACACCCTCACAAGCATTTGTTATTCACCGTCTTTTTGATTATAGCCAGTCTAACTAGGGTGAGGTGGTATCTCAATGTAGTTTTAATTTGCATTTCCCTGATGACTAGTGATGTTGAACATTTTTCATGTACCTGTTGGCCATTTGTATGTCTTCCTTTGAATAATATTTATTCAGTTCCTTTGCACATTTTTTAATTGGATTATTTGGTTTTTTACTATATAATTGCGTGAGTTCCTTGTATATTATGGATATTAACCCCCTGTCAGATGCATAGTTAGCATAAATTTTCTCACACTCTGTAGGTTGCTGTTTCACTCTGTTGATTGGTTCCTTGGCTGTGCAGAAGCTTTTTAATTTGATATAGCCCCATTTGTTTATTTTTTCTTTTACTGCTTGTGTTTTTGGGCTCATGTTCATAAAGTCTGTGCCTAGACCTAGTTGCTGACAGCATACTATTTATTAAATGAAGAGATAATACAATAAAGTCCATTTCTCA
This sequence comes from Cynocephalus volans, assembly GCF_027409185.1. NCBI lineage: Eukaryota > Metazoa > Chordata > Mammalia > Dermoptera > Cynocephalidae > Cynocephalus > Cynocephalus volans. The sequence goes on from NC_084478.1 coordinate 96,539,677, forward strand.
GTTATAGTCTGACTTTTAGTTAACAGACTTTTGAAAATTTATTAAATCCCCCTACTTCTTTTCCCTTTTCAGCTAATGGCTGCTTCTTTCTGCCTTTTTTTGTTTGTTTGTTTTACTATTATTAAACATATTTTCCCTCCAGCTTTCTGTTTCTACTTCCTGTTGCCTCTTTGCTTTGTGTATCTCATCCTTCCTTTTCTCTTGCTCTTTACCTGTAACTACCTCTATTACCTGTAACATTACCTAGTAATGGTTATATTATATATTTTTATATATGTTTACCTGTAACTACCTCTATTACCTGTAACATTACCTAGTAATGGTTATATTATATTTTTTTATATATGTTGGCCTTTCTCAGTAATATTTAGTACTAAAGGCTAATATTGAGGGCCTCCCATGCCTAAAGCATTGCTCCTACAGGTTGTGGGAGATGTATTAATGAATAAAACACAAGTCCTGCCCTTAGGAGTTAATGTTTAATAGAAGAGGCAATCCATAAATACTATAAGTGAGCTTTAAAGAGGAATATAGTTATGGAAAAAGTGTGGAGTGTGAGCTGAATATGGAACTAATTTATGAAATATGAAACACTGTTGTTCAAAGTCTGCTGTTTTAAAATATTTTATATTAATGGATTGGTTGCTCTCTGGTGATAAGAAAGCAAGTTGGATGAAAGTAACCTTTTAAAATGCTTTTCTTTTAATTTTGAAAAGATTGTGGAACATTCTTCTATTGAAACAGTATGTTAGGGGATTTTTGTGTGGCATTATACTGTATTTAAGCCTCAAAATAAGAAAAAAGAGAAGAAAAAGAGAGAGAAAAGAGAGAAAGGAAGAAATGATTTTTTATCTATGAACTAGCATAACAGTTAGTGTCATGAAACTTAGAGATCTGAGGTATTTTGTGCATTTGCCTAAATAGGGGAAGTAAATATAAATGGTCAGTGTCCCTCAAGGGGTTTGGAGTCTTGCCAAGCATTTGATGTTGTATTAGTCCATTTTTGTTGCTTATAACAAAATACTTGGAACTGAGTAATTTATAAAGAAAGACAAAATTTATTGCTCACATTTTCTGAGGCTGGGAAGTCCAAAGTCCATCTGGTGGTTGCAACAGTGACCCAGTGGTCTCACATCGCAAGACGGTAGAAGCAGAGAGAGAAGAGAGAGAGAGAAAGACAGATACTCCTCCTCTTTTAAAGCCCATAGGGAAGTAAATATAAATGGTCAGTGTCCCTCAAGGGGTTTGGAGTCTTGCCAAGCATTTGATGTTGTATTAGTCCATTTTTGTTGCTTATAACAAAATACTTGGAACTGAGTAATTTATAAAGAAAGACAAAATTTATTGCTCACATTTTCTGAGGCTGGGAAGTCCAAAGTCCATCTGGTGGTTGCAACAGTGACCCAGTGGTCTCACATCGCAAGACGGTAGAAGCAGAGAGAGAAGAGAGAGAGAGAAAGACAGACACTCCTCCTCTTTTAAAGCCCTCAGAACCATACCCCTGACCACCATTTTCAATCCATTCACTACAGCATGGTCCTACAATCCAGTCACCTCTTCAAGTCTCCACCCTTCAATTGCCATAATAGAATTTCCCACTCTCTTAACCGTCACAGTAGGGGCTAAGTTTCTAATACATAAAACTTGGGGGGACACAATTCAAGCTCCATTGAGCTTTGGGGGGACATAATTCAATCCATTACATTTCACCCCTGGCCCCCAAAACTCATGTCCTTTTCACGTGCAAATACATTCATTTCATCCCCAAAGTCTTGACTTGTTTGAACTCAAAAGTCCAAAGTTCAAATTCCCATCTGTGAAATCAGTACAAATTATCTACTTCCAAGATACAATGGTGGGACAAACACAGGGTACATATTCCCATTCCAAAAGGGAGAAATAGGCCAAAAGAAAGGTGTAACAGGTCCCAAACAAGTCCGAAACCTAGCAGGGCAGGCATTAAATCTCAAAGCTGGCAAATCATGTACTTTGACTTCATGTTCCATGTACTCTGCATGCTGGTGTTGGGGTTGGGTCCCCAAGTCCTTGGGCAACTCCACTCCTATGGATTTTCTGGTCTCAGGCCACACTTCAGCTCTTGCAGGCTGGCATTGCCCTCTGGTAGCTCCACAGGTCTGGGGTCATGGTGGTCCTGCTCTCACAGCTCCGCTAGGAATGAGGCTGTTGGGGTTTCTCTGCTGAAACTCTGACCCCACATTTCTGCTCAGCATGGCTCTAGTGAAGTTTGTCTGTAGTGACTCTGCCCCTGCAACACATCTCTTCTAGGGCCCTCAGACTTTCCGTACATCCTTTGAAATCATGGCAGAGGCTCCCAAGCCATCCCAGCTCTGACATTTTGTGAGCCTGAAGACCTAACACCACGTGGCCTCTGCCAAGGCTTCCATCTTGTATTTTCCAAAACGGCATGTCTAGTCACACCTGAGACAAATTTAGCCATAACCGGAACAGCCAAAGCAGCTGGTGTGGGGAGCAGCATCCCAAGGTGGCCCTGGGCAGCAAGACTGTGAAGGGCACCTCAGGCCTGTTCTCCAAGACCATTTTGTCTTCCTAGGCCTTTGGGTCTGAAATGGAAGAGTTGGGCCCAGAGGCTTCTGCAACACCTTCAAGGCCTTTTCCTCCTCTTGATATTTCCTTTCTTTTACATTAATCTTCTTAGCTAGGGATCACTGGGCTGCACCATTACATGCTCTCTGCTTCTCTACCACATGGCCAGGCTGCACATTTTCTAAACTTTTATGTTCTGCTTCCCTTTTAAATTCTGTCTTTATGTTATGCCTTTGCCTCTGTAACTCAGTGTAGGCTCTTGCAAGCAGCCATGCAGCTCCCTGAATGTTTTACTGCTTAGAAATTTCTTGCACCAAATACGCTTGTTCACAGCTCCTAAGTTTTAACTTCCACAAAGTCCTAGGGCATGGACACAACACAGCCAAGTTCCTTTCCAACTCACAGCAAGGGTGATCTTTGCCCCAGTTTCCAATAAACTCCTGATTTCTATCTGAGAACTCCTTAGAATGGTCTTTACAGTCCACATTTCTATCAGCATTCTGCTCGCCACCACGTAACCAGTCTCTAAGACAGATGTAAATATGTACATGTGCTCAGGTGTTTCTTGGTTGTCTAATGTAATTACATGTGTGCCCAGGTGCCTTGGGTTATAATAGTTAAGTATAAAGGACAAATGGCTCTGATCCACAGTGCCCTCAGGACACTCTGGGAGGCCACTAGGGTGGCTGCTGCTAGCTACCTGAGCTTGCATCTGAATAAAGCCTATTAATTTTTTTTTTTTTTTTTACCTACGGCTCCCAGTATCCTTTCCTATCCTTTCCAGGATCCTTTCCTAGCTCATGGACTTGCAGGTGAGGGGTTTGTGACCCAGTCTATACAACGGGCTTGTAGGATCTGTGAGCAATAACCCTAGCAATACAATTGGCATAGCTGGCAGGATTCTGAGCAGGTACAGGAGGAAATGTGGCTGCCCTTGAGTATGTGGTGCCCGGTGGCCACTTTCCTGTTCACTGGGGTCTGGCTGCTGCTCACTATACTGCAAGCCAATCGAGATTTGCAGCAGAAAGCATATTTGTTGGAAGCATGGATACTTGACCTAGAGGATGAAGTGCACACCGGTGAAGATGACAAACCCAGCGGTAAGTTGGGGGAAAGTGTATGTCTCCTGCTACGACCTGTTGTGCATCAGCAAATGAAGGATGAACAGCCTATGGGACCAGGCAGACAACTGATGGGCAATCCACAGGTGACCCAATTCACTACCTATGTCCCCTATACCCCAGTCAAATTAGTTGACTTGGGGAGACAGTTCTGGAAGAAACAGGGAGAGCCCCTGACTGCCTGGCTGCTGCAGTTATGGGACCTAGAGGTGGATAGTGTGATGTTCTCTGGTGAGGAGATGGAAAAGTTGGCCTCCATTACCATGCACCCATCCCTGAGGCAGCTGCTGCAGAATAGCCACAGAAATGCACAAGGGCTGGGTAATCACTCCTTAATGGACAGGGTGAAAGGAGCTGTCTGAACCGTGTGGGTGAATGCTGGAGAACTGCCCCAAATTGTGAGTAAATGGCAAATGTATGCCTAGTTGGTCCAAATAATTTGGGAGCTGGGGATGCAGCAGTCCATGTTTCATGTGAACACCCATGGCCCAGATGATGAATGTTTTACAGGCAGCATGAGAAGCATAATGCTTCAGAATGCCCCGTCAACATCATTTGGGTCACTGATGGCCATACTGGTCCCATACATTAGTTGTCCTATACATGAAGTAACAACCATGATGGCCAGTCTAGGTGAAGTGGAGGAGAGGAAACAAGCAAAAGGGGTCCAAAAGGTGGCTAAGACCAAATCCCCAATAAATGCTTGAGATTTTATCCTGTGGGACCAAGCAAGACCAGCTATAAGCAGATATGGCTTGACTAGCTTGCAGCAGGTTTGATAGCAAGAAAATTGACCAGCAACTAAATGTGGTCCTGTTTGCCTTGTGGCAACAATTGTGCCCTGAATAGCGTTTTGCTAAACATCTGGAAACAGGTGGCAAGGTATTCCCCGTGAATTTAAAGGATTTTTTGGTTGCTCCTACAGAGTCAGATAGACTATTCCATATTGATTAGGGAGCAGGCCAAAGTGATCATCTTTTGGGGGCAGGCAAGGACCAGAGGCCTCTCACTGAACTGGCAATACATTAGTCAGGGACAAATGTGCAGCATGTATTGGCATTGGTGGATGCGGACACAGAATATAGACAAACCAGATAAGTTTCCAGTGGCCACAGTTCATGTAGATGGCTATGGAGGATGTACTATTGAAGTCAAAGCTGTGTCATTGCCATTGAGCACATGATGATTTCCCCCTTCTGTATATACAGTGCATATATCCCCAGTAGCTGAATGCATCTTGGGTATGGATGTACTTTATGGTTTGCACTTGCAAACAACAGTTGGAGAATTTCAGCTGTGAATATGGACAGTAAAGCCTGTGTTACAGGGATATAGTAAACATGACCCACAGGTGTTACCCAAGGCAAGATGTGTACTCAATATGAAGCAGTATCACCTACCGGGAGGGCACGTGGAGATAGATGCCACTATATTGGAGTCAGAGAAAGTTGGCATTATTTGTCCAGTGCATAGCCTATTTAATGCTCTGGTATGGCCAGTGAATAAACCTGATTGTACCTGGAGGATGACTATTGATTATCAACAACTAAACAAAGTAGTGCCTCCTTTGCATGCAGCTGTGCCTTCAGTTCATGACTTAATGTATCAGCTGATGACTCAGCTAAGAACTTATTATGTACTGGACCTTGGAAATGCTTTTTTCTCTACTCCAGTCTTGGCTGAGAGCCAAGATCAGTTTGTCTTCACCTGGGAAGGGAGGCAATGGACCTTTCAAGTATTGCCCCAAGGCTATCTGCATAGCACAACCATCTGTCATGGTTTAGTGGCTGGGGACCTAGCCAAGTGTACTAGGCTCAGCACAGTTATAATGTTTCATTATATTGATGTTTTACTAACCTCTGATTCTCTTGCAGATTTAACCCAGACAGCTCCAATGTTGCTAAGTCATTTGGAACAATGTGGGTGGGCCATGAACACAGACAAAGTGCAAGGACCTGGGCTGTCAGTCAATTCTTGGGAGGGGGCTGGTTGGGTAAGGCAGGACTCATCCCAGAAGCTATTATAGACATGATACAGGCATACCAATGGCCCACAACAGCAGCTCATCTACAGGCATATTTGGGACTTCTGGGGTACTGGAGAGCTTTTGTACCCCATATGGCCCAAATGGCACACCTGCTGTATGCATTAACAAAGAAAGGAGCTCCCTGGGATTGGACTGAGGAAGTAGAATGGGCTTATTGGGCTACAAAGAGGGCAATACAGTGAGTGCAGGCTTTACAAGTGGTTAATCTCACTAAGCCTTTTGAATTAGATGTACATATAACCCAAGAAGAGTTAGGATGGGGTTTGTGGCAGAGACAAAATTAATCCCAAACACCTATAGGATTCTGGTCTCAGCTCTGGAAGGGCACTGAAGTACATTATTCTCTGATAGAGAAACAGGTAGCAGCTGTGTATTCTGCCCTGATGGCTACTGAAGCTATCACAGGAGCTGCCAAAGTCCTAGTAAGGATGACATACCCCATACTAGGTTGGCGGCGCACGTGGGCAACCACCCCTAAATCAGAAGTAGCTCAGACCTCCTACTCTGGCTAAATGGGGACCATATATAGAACAAAGAAGCACTGTGTCAATAAGTCCTCTGTCTAAAAAGTTGAAAAATATACTAGGACCAGTAGAGGTTGTGGAGGAAACTTTGACACAACCCTTACCCATGGGGGTGGAGGCCACACCTTTCCTTGAGGGACAGGGAGCAAGCTTGGTATTCAGATGGCTCCAGCATAGGACCCTCCACATTTTGGACAGCTGCTGCTGTCCAGCCCTTAAAAGACACCATGTAGTATGAAAATGGCACAGGGCAAAGCAGTCAATGGGCTGAATTGAGAGCAGTACAGATGGTGATAAAAAATGAGCCTGGGCCATTAACCATCTGTACCAACAGCAAGGCTGTGTACACAGGTTTAACCCTTTGGATCTCTACTTGGAAATATCACTGGTGGATGATAGGCCACCAACCACTGTGAGGACAAGCTGTGTGGCAAGATTATGGGAATCAGGACAGGAAAAAGAAATAACTCTTTTCCAGGTCACAGGATACTTCCCCTTAGCCAGTCTGGGCAATGATGAAGCTGATGTCTTGGCTAAAGTAAGATGGTGGAGAGAGCCCCAGCCACTGATGTAGCCCAGTTGTTACATTGATGAATGCAGCATGCCAGCAAAACCATGTGGATGGCAGCTCAAAGATGGGCCCTGCCTATAAAATGGGAAGATGTAGTGAATTCCTGTCATGCTTGTCCAGTATGTGCTCAAGAGAGTCCACATCCCTGGTGGGTGCCCCATACAAATGAGCAAATAACTCGAGGAAGAGTGCCCTTGACTTGAATTGATGGCAAGTGGACTTTGTTAGACCACTGCCAACATCAGAGAATTCTAAGTATATTTTCACAGCTGTTGATATGGCTACTGGTCTTCTGTTTGTATGGTCTTGTAAGGCCCCAGACCAGGTAAGCACTGTGAAGGCACTGGATAGCATTATGGCCATGTATGGCCAGACTTTGGTCATAGAGAGTGATAATGGAACCCACTATACTAGATGTGAAGTACAGAAGTGGGCTTCCCAGTTGTCTAGTCTGTGGAAGTTACATATGCCATATCATCCCCAGGCAGTGGGAATGACTGAACAGTACAATGGCTTTTTAAAAAAGGGACTAAGTCTATTTGCCAAACCCCCATCCCTGAAGGGGTGGACAAGGAAGTTATGGCCGACAGTGAGGATTCTAAATGAGAGATCCCACAAGGGTGGGCCCTCTCCAGTGGAAGCTCTGTTGCGTAGGGCCACAGCACCTGTGCAACTGCAAGTTACTAATAAAGATAAGCTTTTGAAACCAGGATATGGTAAGAATGGAAATATTCTCTTACCAGCCCCAAACTGTTTGCAACAGGGACAGACAGTACAGTGGTAATGGCCTTGGAGAATAGAAGCCCCCCATATATGCTGGGTAGGCTTCATTGTGCCTTGGGGGAAAGGATTAGAAGAAGATTTGTGAATTTCACTTGGGTGACAAGTACCTGGCCTCCCCAAGTAAAGGTAACATGGCCTGGAACAGATAAGTGCTCTGTTCTGAGGGGCACATTTGTATTATCATTATGGCCAATTATGAGTTTCCCTATACTGTTACATGTAGAACCTATACTGTAGATATTACATGTAGATCCAACAGTGTTAGTGGATAATGTATCATATCATAAACCAGGTAAGATACCTATTCCTGTGACCCTCCTTTCTCAGGATGGAAAATTGGCATGTATTCTGCCAGAGGGGCAAGAACTTCCCCTACTGGTACCAATAACCCTTTGTCTTTTCACCCATAGTGTTGTGGCTGCAGGCACCAGAGTCGACTGGGTACGTACATATGTTCGTGTGGCCAATGTGTCAGCTTGCTGAATATACACTGATCTTCCCATCAGTGTGGTTGCAAGATTCCTGTGGAAAATCACCCCGATGATGACTACTAACCGATCATGTGTACAGGAAAGATTTTTGCAGCTAATAGTTGAAAGGATAGAAGTACGGGACAAGCCTTAAGGCATATTGAACACACAATAGTTTACATGGCTGCAAGGGTCATTTATCCTTGCTAACGGAACATTGAGGAAGATTCTGAGCACACAGATTTTATGGTGAGGGACCCTGATGGGGTGGATTGTAGGGAAAGTAAATATAAATGGTCAGGGTCCCTTGAGGGGTGTGGAGTCTTGCCGAACATTTGATGTAAATGTGCACGTTTGCCCAAGTGGTTCTTGGTTGTCTAATATAATTGCATATATGTGTCCAGGTGTCTTGGGTTAACAGACTTAAGTATAAAGGACGGACGGCTCTGAGCCACAGTGCCCTGGGAATCTCTGGGAGGCCACTAGGGCAGCTGCTGCTAGCTACCTGAGCTTGCATCTGAATAAAACCTATTAATTTTTTTTTTTTTATCCATGGCTCCCAGGATCCTTTCCTATTACCTTGCTCGTGGACCTGCAGGTATGAGGGGTTTGTGATCCAGCCTGTACAATGGGTTTGTAGGGTCTGTGAGCCCTAGCCCTAGCCTTAGCAATACAGTCTACCTTGCCTGGTGCCCAGAAATGATGCCATCTACATGTGAATCTTCAGTCACATCAGACTGTACTGAAAGACCTCTTTCCACTCCAGAAAGCTCATTAATTTAGTACTAATGAGTAGCAGATGGTAAGGTGAGCTAGTTGACCAATAACAGGATTTAGGTCTGTAACTAGGCCTGTAACTAATTCACCTCCATTTGTGCCTTCTATTCTTTCCCATCCCCCATAAACCTCCTCCTAATATGAGATGATTATTTTTAAGAAGCCACCATACACTACTATTTTTTAAGATCTGGAGACAAGGCATAGTGATTTGACAGTGAAAATGATCCCTTACTGGGATCCTGAGTAATATGTATATTTGGTTGCACTGCCTGGGCAATCAATGCATTATGGTTTTTCCTTTTTTATCACCTTACAAGCTGAGATTTTGAGAGAAAGTGGGAAAATTGATTCTTTGAGGATAGCTTTACTAGGTGGCTTCATGACATGGGTTGAGGTAGAATAATGCAGTAAAGTAACAATGTGTTTCTCAAAATAGAAAGTTTTCATTAATTTTATAATTACCAGAGCAGGTATTTCTTTGAAGAAGCTGACCTACAAATTATGCATTAGGTATTTTGGTAGCTTAATCATATTTATCTTCATAGTTTTGGATTTTCTTCTTTGCTTATCATGAAAAACAGCTGTGGTGTGTGGTTGATTTTTTTTTTTCTTCTTAGAGCAAAGGGAAAAATCTGTCTATCACTCAGTAGGTGTTTGATGTTAGATAACATTTCCTTATTATATAATTTAAAATACTTTAACAGATCTAGTTTCATCAGGAAGGGCAGATATGACAACCTTGTGAGTTTTTACCATCATCCTTGAAGATAAGGTGTAATCTGTTTCATTCAGTGTTTTGATGTCTCCCTTACTACTACTCCCTTATATGCTTTGCCAGTCTAGGTTGAGAGCCGGAAGAAAATACAAATCCTTTTCACATGCAGAGTTATTCAAAGGCTCCCCTGGGGATGAAACTGTTTTAGTCTTTTTGCAATGATTTTGTCACTTTAACAAAGCAACCCTGAAACTCCAAACTTAAAGTTATATTTTTATTTATTTAAAAACACAACCATGTCACTGATGTCTTCAGTCATCTGTTCCTAATGTAAGTTCTTTTTTTAAAAAAAAAACTAAATTTTAATGCAACTGTGTTGGGCTCAGGCTCAGACCCTACAAACCTGTTGTACAGACTGCGTCACAGACCTTTCACATGCCGGCTGGGTCACCAGACCCCTCACATGCAGGTTGCGAGCTAGGAAACTGGAAAAAGATCCCAGGAGCCACTGACAAGGTTGACATGCTTCATTTGGATGTGAACTTAGTCACCACCAGCCGTTTCAGCAGCCTCCAGCAGCTTACAGCAGCCTTCATCAGATCCAGCAGTAGTAGTGGTGGTCTCCTGGTGTGTCACTTGGGCCCTGGCAGCAGCAGCTTGCAGCAACAGCCTCCAGCAGCAGTAGTGGCCCTCTTATGCCCCCCGCCCCGGCATCTCAGGGGCATGGGGCACTGTGGATCAGAGCCGCTAATCCTTTATACTTATGTCCAATGACCCAAGAACACCTCAGTGTGAGTCAGATAACCCAGGAACACCTGCGTGGCCATGTGCATCTACATCAGACAACAGCCAAGGAACACCTGGGCACACATGCACAGTTATCATATTTACACCAAATGCTTGGCAAGATTCCAAACAGCTGAGGGAGCCTGACCACTTACTTTCACTTTCCTTACGCTCCATCCCTTCAGGGTCCCATGACATACAATCTACCTGTTCGGAATCTTCTGTGATGTTCCCTTAGTGAGGAACTGACTGACATAACTGACTCCCTAACTGACCCTTGCATCCACATAACCTCCATACCTATTGTACATTCTATACACCTTGGGGCCTGTCCCCATAGCTCTACCCTTTCAGCTGTATTTAGTGACATTCCATCCCAACAGTCCCAAAAGTCTTTTGCTTGTTCCAGCACCAACTTGAAAGTCCAAAGTCTCATCTGAGACTAAAGGCAAAACTCCTTCCAGCTCTGTATCTGTAAAAATCAAAAACAAATTTATCTCCTTCCAAGATACCGTGGTGAGACAGACATTGTGTACACATTCCCATTCCAAAGGGAGAAATAGACCAGAAGAAAGAAAAAACAGGCCCCAAACAAATCTAAAACCCAATGGGGCAGACATTAAGCACAATGGGGCATCCGGGCCCCCAAAGCATTGGACAGCCTTGCTCCTACAGCTCTGCCAGGCACAGCCCATTGAGTTGCCCTGGTGCCTGCAGCTTTTCCAGGCTGGTGCTGCACATTGCCAGTAGCCCGGCAGTTCTGGGTTCCTGGCAGCAGCCCCACTGTCCTAGCTCCACTAGACATTTCCCTGGTGGGGGCTATCTGTGGGGGCTCTGACCCCACTTTTCTGTTCCACATTGCTCCAGCAGATAACCTCTGCAGAGGCTCCACCCCTGCAGAAGGTCTCTGCTTTCTGTACATCTGCTGTAATCTGGGTGGAGGCTGCCACACCTCCACTGCTCTCATGTTCTGCCAACCAGCACACTTAACACAATGTGGACACCACCAAGTTTTCCAGCTTGTGGTCTCCAGAGCTACTGCATGAACCACACTTGGGGCCACCCGAGGCATGGCTGCTCCAGCCAGAGCAGCTGAAATTCAGGGAGCAGGTTCCTGAGGGCAGCAGTGCCCCAGGTCTGCCTTCTGGAAAAATTCAGTTCTCCTAGGCCTCTGGCCTGTGATGGAAGGAGCACCCTTCCAAACTTCTGAAATGCTTTCAGGGCTTTTCTCCCGTTGTCTTGGCTCTTGAACATTTTGAACCAACTCATCACATGCCTGCCATTCACTCACAGTCTCAGGCAGTTCTCCAGCATTCACCCACACTGTTCAGACAGCTGCATTCATCCAGTCCATTAAAGAGTGTTTGCCCTGCCTCTGCGTATATCTGTAGCTATTCTGGAACTACTGCCACAGGGGTGGGTGTGTGGTAATGGAGGCTAACTTTTCCACCTTTTCACTAGGTGAAAACATACCTGAAATTCTGCAGGGGCACCCATCCTTGGGTCACCTGCCCATCTGCGTGCAGCACTCTTTTCTCAGGTTTATGCAGCACCTGGCAGGCCATCAGGCTTTTGAGGCACTCGGTGCACACACAACATGTGTTTACTACATCTTCTCCAGAACACATCACACCATCCACCCCTACGTCCCATAACTGTAGCAGCAAGGCAGCCAGGGGCTCTCCCTGTTTCTGCCCAAACTGTTTCCCAAGCCAACCAATTTGACCTGGGTATATGGGACATAGGTAGTAAATTGGGTTGCTCATGGGTTGCCTGCTGGTTGTCCACCCAGTCCCATAGGCTGCTTGTGCTTTACTTTCTGATGAACAACAAGTTGTTCCAGGGGACACACAGTCTCCCCCAACTCACCATTGAGTTTGTGATTTTCCATGGTGTCAGAAGCAGGGATGACCTGTTGGTGCACTTCAGCCTTCAAAGCATGTACCTGTACTTCCAACGAGTCTGCTTTTTGTTTCAGATCTCAAAACTGCACTGCTTCATGCAGTGTCTAGTCCACGCTGGCTCACAGCACAGTGAGCTACAGCCAGACCCTGGTCAACAGGAAAGCGGCCACTAGGAACCACATACCCAAGGGTAGCCACATTTCCTCCCCCTCCCAAGGGGCTAATGGCTCCTTTACCTGCTCGGCATCCTGCCCATTATGCCAATTGTCAGTCTAGGACTCAGACCCTTCAAATCCATTGTACAGACTGGGTCACAGACCCCTCATGTGCTGGCTGGGTCACCAGACCCCTCACGTGCTGGCTGGGTCACCAGACCCCTCATGTGCCAGGCTGGGTCATCAGATCCCTCACATGCAGGTTGTGAGCTAGGTAATTGGAAAAAAATCCTGGGAGCTGCCGACAAGGTTGACATTCTTCATTCAGATGTGAGCTTAGTCCCCAGCCTTCTCAGCAGCCTCCAGCAGCTTACAGCAGCCTTCATCAGATCCAGCAGCAGCAGTGGTGGCCTCCTGGGGCATCTCAGGGACCCTGGCAGCAACAGCTTGCAGCGACAGACTCTAGCAGCAGTAGCATCCCCCTCCCTGGTGGCCCTCCTGGGGTGTCCTGGGGGTGAGGGACACTGTGGATCAGAGGCACTCATCCTTTATACTTATGTCCAATAACCCAGGAACACCTTGGTGTGAGTCAGATAACCCAGGAACACCTTGGTGCCCATGTACATCTACATCATACAATAGCCAAGGAACACCTGGGAGCACGTACGCAGTTATCATATTTACATCAAATTCTCAGCAAGATTCTGAACAGCCAAGGGAGCTTGACCACTTACTTTCACTTCCTTTGCAAACTGAAATAGCTAAAACTTGACATTATGCACAAAAAAGGAACAATGTTAAATGACTTATTTCTGCTGAGCAAATAATTTTTTGCCCTTGAACCTACAAAGTAGAAGAAAATTGAGTATCCTACATCTTTTTTGAATATAAGGTTGTAAGGAAAATGAGAAATGGTCAGGCTCCCTCAGTTGTTTGGAATCTTGCCGAGCATATACTAGCTTGTTTTGTGTAAATATAACTGCACACGTGTGCCCAGGTGTTCCTTGGCTATTGTCTGATGTAATTGCACATGTGTGCCCAGGTGTTCCTTGATTATCCAACTCACACCCAGGTGTCCCTGGGTTATCTGACTTAAGTATAAAGAACAAGTGGCTCTGATCCACAGTGCCCTTGGGATGTCCCTGGGAGGCCACCAGGGGACCGCTGTTGCTACTGGATCTGCTGTAAGCTGCTGCAGGCTGCTGCTGCTGAGGAGGCTGGGGACTGAGCTCATGTCTGAATAAAGCATGTCAACCTTGCCAATGGCTCCCAGGATCTTTCCAATTACCTAGTTTGTGACCTGTATATGAGGGGTCTGTGACCGAGTCTGCAAATGAAGGGTCTGTGACCCAGTCTGCACAGAACAGGTTTGAAGGGTCTGTGACCCAGCCTGACATAGGCCTATCTGAATATGAAAATTCCTTATGCAATGGGCCTGAAATCTTCACCAGTCTGGTTACTTCTCTACGTTAAATGAAAGTAGATGCACTGTCTCTAGAAAGTCATTATGTAAATTGCAGTTACCTGGCAGAGGATGGTTTCTTTGTCAGATGAAGTGTTCTGTAGATATCTCCTCAGTCCAATTGTTCTAAAGTTTAGTTTAAATCCTGTTTTTCTCTCTTGATTTGTTGCCTACATGATCTGTCCAATGCTGAGAGATGGGTGTTCAGGTCCCCAACTATCATTGTATTGGGATCTATCTCTTTCTTTAGGTCTAACAGTGTTTGCTTTATATATCTGGGTGTTCTGGTGTTGGGTGTATACATATTTATGATTGTTATGTCTTCTTGCTGAATAGATCCCTTTTATCATTATATAGTGGCCTTCTTTGTCCCTTTCTATAGTTTTTGGTTTAAAATCTATTTTATTCAATGTAAGAATAGCTACTCCTGCTAATTTTGAGTTTCAATTTGCATGGTATATCTTTTTCCATCCTTTAACTTTTAATCTGTGTGCATCTTCATCAGTGAGATGAGTCTGTTGAAGACAGCATAGAGTTGGGTCTAGCTTTTTAATCCAATCAGTCTGTGTCTTTTGAGTGGGGAATTTAATCCATTTATATTTAGGGTTGTTACTGAGAGGTACTGTTTTACTCCTGTCATTTAATTGCTTTTCCTATGGTTAATTTAAATATCTTTTTTTCTTTCTTTCCCTTTTATTGTTTGCCTTCAGTTTTTGTTGGCCTTTTTGAGGTGGTATACTTATAATTTCTTTCTCTTTCTCATTTCCATATCTGCCCTAACAGTGGTGTTTGTTCTTTGTAGTGTATTCTTGGTGGTGATTCTCATTTTTTGGTTTCCAGGTACAGGACTCCCTTAAGGATTTCTTGTAGAGCTGGTCATGTGATGGTGAACTCTCACAGCTTTTGTTTGTCTGGGAAATATGAACATTTCCTCTTCATTTCTGAAGGATAGCCTTGCTGGTAAAGTATTCTTGGTTAGCAGGTTTTTTTTTTTTTCTTTTAGTACTTTGAATATATAATCCCAATCTCTTCTAGCCTGTAGAGTTTCAGTTGAGAAGTCTGCTGTTAGTCTGATGGGGACTCTCATAGGTGACTTGATGCTTTTCTCTTGCTCTTTTTAGAATTCTTTCTTTGTCTTTGACTTTTGACAGTTTGACTACAATGTGTTTCAGAGAGGACATTTTTTGGGTTGAATCTGTTTGTGGACCTTTGAGCCTTTTGGTTCTGGAAGTCCATATCTCTACCAATACCTGGGAATTTTTCTGCTATTATTTCCTTTCTCCTCCCCCTTTGGAATGCCCTCGATTCAAATATTTGTGTGCATAAGGTGATCTGCTAACTCTCCTAGATTCTCTTCATTTTTTAGAATTCTTTTTTCTTTTTTGTGTGTGTGTGTACTTATATTATTTCAAAAAGATGGTCGTCAAGATCAGAAATTCTTTCTTCCACTTGCTCTAGCCTGCTGCTTACACTCTCAATTGTAGTTTTAATTTCACTGAATGAATCTTTCAGTTCCAGGAGTTTTGCTACATTCTTTTTTATGGAATTTATCTCTTTATAAATTTAATCTTTCAAATATTGGATTGTTTTTCTTGTTTCATTGTGTTGTCTAAATGAGTCTTTCTGTATCTCACTGAGTTTTTTAAAGATTTTTACTTGAAATTCATTTTCAGACATTTCAAGGGTTTCTTGCTCTATGGGGTCTGGTACTTGAGAATTATTGTATTCCTTTGGTGGTATCATATTTCCTTGTTTTTTCATATTTCTAGTCTCTCTTCATTGACTTTTAGTCATCCAATTGAATAGCTGCTTCTTTTATTACTCTGTAGTGGGCTTTGAGGAGAGCAATTTCCTCCTGTAAATATGTTTCATATTGATTGTTGAGTAGGGTGTATTAGGATTGGTTCTCGGTAGGCTCAGTAGTGTAGTCTCTGTGTGGGTAATTCTACCATACTCAATGTCAACTTTGTGTGTGAGTGCCTCTGTGGTGTACATCACTGGGGCACTTAGTGATTTCTTGTTGAGGTTAGTTGGGACATTGAGGATGTGGGCTAGGTCTTGAGATCTTTGAAGAAGTGCTTGGGTTCCTTGTCACTCTTTGGCTGGGATGAGTGGCCCTAGGTGGACTTCTTGTCTCTCCAGATAGTGTCCCATGACCATGCTAGGTGCACTGGGTATACTCGATCTCAGCTTGAATGAGTAACCCCAGGTAAGATTTCTCCTTCCTTGTTCCTATAGTCCAAGGCTTCCCCAGGGTTCTTGCTTCTCTTGGTTGGGGGCCGGGTTGGTGGTGGCTGGGAATTTTCTTCTGTACACTATTTAGCTATTCTGGGTGTCTGTATTCTCTAGGTTCCCTATGTGTGACTCTCCCTGGGTGAAGTCAGTCATGCCCACTGCACACGGGTTGAAATTCCTTTGTGAATTATGTCACCGGGGTGTGGGTCTGCACTGGCTTTCTGGTGTCTCTGTTTGTGACACTTCTTGTGCCAATGCACGGTGGCAGTAGTGGGTCCTGCCCTTAACAAGTCTGAGTGGTACAGCAGTGATGGTAGCAGTGTGTGTGGCTGCTGGAGGTGGCAGCGGCTGAAGCAGTGGTGCAGGTGATAGCGGCCAGGGTCCCATACCCAGCTAAGCTGGCTACTTTTTCAGCATTGGCAGGGTGTCATGCCTGCTGCTGGTCTGGCTGATGTGGTGGCATGTGTGGGGGCTCTGCACCCAGTTGATCCCACTGGTCTGATGTCTATGGTAGCAGCAGCCACACTGCATGTGATTATGGCTGGGGTCCCTCATGTAGCAGGACCAGCTGGGGAGGCAGCTTGGGCAGGGGTCCTGTACATAGCTGGCCTGGCTGGTGAGGCAGTGTGGATGGCCTCTGGTGATGGCCACCACAGTGCAGGCAGGCACAGCAGGGGTCCCAGACACAGCTGGGTTGGCTAGTGAGGTGGCTTGGATGGGGGATCTCAGGCATGGCTGGGCTGGCCGGTGTGGCAACATGTAAGGTCCCTGGTGATGGCCACCACACTGCAAGTGGTGGCAGCAGGGGGTCCCACCCCCAGATGGGGTGGTTACAGCTTCAGCGATAGCAGGAGTTCTCACATCTAGCTGGTCCCATTTGTGCAATGGCTATGGCAGCAGCTGCACTGCATGCAGCTACAGCAGAGGGACCTACAGGAAGCTGAGGTGGATGTTGAGGCTGCTTATGTGGGGGTCCCATGCATGACTCATCTGGCTGGTGTGGCAGCATAGACAGCCAATAGCAAAGGCTGCTGCACTGCAGGCGGCTGTAGCAGGGGATCTGTGCATAGCTGGGCTGACCGTTGCAGCAGTGTGGGCAAGGATCCCATGCATGGCTGGCCTGGTCAGAGCTGTAGCACCAGTTTGGATGGCTACTGGCAACAGCAGTGGCTGGAACCATGCTGCAGACAACAGCAGCGTACAATGGGGTGAAACTCACAGTGCGAAGGTGGGCAACACTCCTGGGTCCTGACAGTGTCACTGGTGAGTGCAGCACTAGCAGCAGTGGGCCTGTGCTGGTCTTCTGTGGGAGAAATGCATTCTAGGTTTCTCTAGCCAGCCATCTCCCCACAATTCCTCCCCCAAATTTTTGCTGTCCTTACGGTTTTGCATTTTGCAAAATGTCATACAATTGGGATCATAAAATATACAGCATTTTCAGACTGGTTTCTTTCACAGAACACTATTTATTTAAAATTTGATTATGTCTTTTGACAGAGTTTGGATGTATTGTTCTCCCAGAACTCATGTGGAAATTTGATACCCAGTGTCGCAGTGTTGGAAGCTGTTTGGGTCACAGAGGCAGATCCCTCATGAATGGGTTAATGCTCTCCCTGGAAGGGGTGGGTAGTGAGTGAGTTCCCTCTCTATTTGTCCCCGTGAAAGCTGGTTGTTTCAAACACCCTGGCACCTCCTTTCTCTCTTGCTTCCTCTCACCATGGGATCTGCTTGTACCTGCCAGCTGCCTGACACTTTCTGCCATGAGCAGAAGCATCCTGAGGCCCAGGCCAGATGCAGCTGTCCCAGAATTATAAGCCAAATAAAACTCTGTTCTTTATAAATGACATGGTCTCAGGTATTCTGTTACAGCAACACAGAAACAGACTAATACATCATTTCACTGCTTTATAGCTCATTTCTTTTTTTCTTTTTTTTCTTTTTCTTTGCTGAGTAATACTCCACTGTGTAGACTACCACAGTGTGTTTATCCATTCACCTATTAAATAATACCTTGGTTGCTTCCAGATTTTGGCAATTATATATTGAGCCTCTATAAACATTCATTGCAAATTTTTGTATGAACATAAATTTTCAATTCAATTGGGCAAATACCTAAGAGCACAGTTGCTGAATCATGTGGTAGGATTATTTTTAAATTAATGAGAAACTGCCAAACTGTCTTTCAAACTAGGTGTACCACTTTTTACTCCCACCAGCAATTACTGAGAGTTCTCTTTGCTTTACATGTGTCTTAGTTATTCTGTACCGCTAAACAAAGGAACTGAGAATGGGTAATTTAGAAAGAACAGAAATTTATTTACTCACAATGCTGAAGGCCAAGAGGTCCAAGATCAAGGTACCAGCAAGTTCAGAGTCTGGGGAGGGCCCAGGTCTCTACTTTCAACATGCCACCTTGAACATTGTGTCCATACATGGTGGAAGGGATGGAAGAGCAAAAACAGGGACTGAGCTCACTACCTCAAGCACATTTTAAGGCACTAATTTATCCACGAGGACAGAGCCCTCATAACTTAATCACTTAAAGGACCCAACTCTTAATATTGTTGTATGGGAATTAAGTTTCAACATGAATTTCAGAGTGACATAAACATCCAAACTAGAGCAAAATCCTTGCCAAAATTTTTCATTGTCAGTTTTATCACGTCATCTTTTTTAATAGGTGCATAGTGGTACCTCATTCTTTTAATTTGCAGTTCTCTAATTATATGTAATTTGAGCATCTTTTCATATGTTTATTTGCCATTTTCTTTTGTGGCATGCCTGTTTAATGTTTTGCCCATTTTTAAATGGGTTGCATGTTCTTATTGTTGAATTATAACAGTTCTTTGTGTATTTCTGGATACATATCCTATATCAGATACCCATATCTGTTTTGCAAATATTGTTTTCCAAGTATTTATCTTCTCTTTTCAATGTCTTAGCATAAATTTTGCAGCAGATATTTTTACATTTATTTATTTATTTATATTTTTGCTGCTGGCTGATGGGGGGTCCAAAGCCTTGACTTTGGTGTTATAATACTGCACTCTAACCAACTAAGCTAACTGGGCAGCCCTGAAATTTTTAATTCTAATGTAGTCCAATTTATTAATTTTTCTTTTATAGATCATGCTCTTGGTTTTGTATCTAAAAAGTCATCTTAAGCCCAAGGTCATCTAGATTTTCTCCTATATAATCTTCTGTAAATTTTACAGTTTTGCATTTTACCTTTAGGTCTATAATCCATTTTCAATTTTGTAAAGACAAAGTCTGTATCTAGATCATTTTTTTTTTTTTTTTACATAATGTACATCCAATTATTCCAGGACAATTTATTATAAAGATGATTCTCTCTCCATTAAATTCCTTCCCCCCCCCTCCGTTTATTTTGATAAAGACCAGTTCCTATATTTCTGTGGGTTTATGTATAAGTTCTCTATTTGGTCTCATTGATCTATGTGTCTATTCCTTTACCAATACAATGATGTCTTGATTTTATTAACTTCATACCAAGTCTTCAAATTAGGTGTGTTTTATCTTTAAGTTTTCCTTTTCTTTAGTATTTTGTTGAACATTATAGGTCTTTTGCCTTACCCTATACAGTTTAGTATTAGTTTCTCAAAATCCACAAAATATCTTGTTGGAATTTTGTTTGCAATAGTATTAAATCTATAGTATAATTTGGAATCATATGAAATCGTAACAAGATTGGGTCTTTTAATCCATAAATATAAAATATCTCCCTACTTATTTAGATCTTCTGTGTTTCTTCTGAGTTTTTTTAGTTTTCTGCACATAGGTACTATCCATATTTTGGTATATGTAAGTACTGCTATTTTTTGGTTCTAATGTAAATGATACTGTTTAACAAATTTAAATTGTTCATTGCTAATATATAAAAAAGACAACTTTTGTATATTAACATTATGTCCTCCAATGTTGCTACATCTTCTAGATATATTATACATATATATGTATGTATATATTGTTATATCCTGTAACATTGGTTATATCTTCTAGAATTTTTTATCAATTCTTTGTGATCAGTAGTACTGATGTTATTTTCTTTAGGATATTGGTAACATCTTTTTTCCCCCTTTTTCTTGGTTAGCCTCCTCAGATGTTAAAAACTAGTTGATCTTTTCAAAAAAAACACCTTTCCCCCCATTTTTTGCCTCCATTTTCCTATATTCAATTTCATTGATTTATGCACTATTTTTATCACTTATTTTTCACTTCTTTTAGGCTAAATTATCATTTTATTCTCTATTTTATAAGGTGAAATCTTAGATTACCAGTTTTTGAACTTCATTCTTTTCTAATATATACCTTTATACCATTACTTTTTCACTCTTCGCTGCTTTTTCTGACTCCACAAATTATAAGTTGTATTTTCATTTTCATTAGTTCAAATTATATTTTTCAAATTTCTCTTGAAATTTTTCTTTGATCCATTTGTCATTTAGAAGTTTAACTTCTAGGCCCTGAGCAGCAGCCAAAAGGAGGGAGTGACCCACATGACCCAAAACAGCCAGAAGCTCCTGCCCATCCCCTCCCATCATTCTGAGTAGGAGCCAGCCAAGGGAGTGACCTAGGCAGCCTGGCACTCAGCTGGAAGCCCCAGCACACTCCCTACCAACACTTCAAGTGAGAGCCAAAAGAGGTAGTGATCCATGTGACCCAGTACCCAGCTGAAAGCTACTCCCCTCTCCCTCCTGCCATCCTGAGCAAGAGTCAGAAGAGGGAGTGACTCATGGGACCTGGCACCCAACCAGAAGCCACCATCTGCCCCCTTCCACGATTCAGAGCAGGAACCGGAAGAGGTGGTCCACCATAGCCACTGGAAAAGCTACTGACCCACAAATATGACCCACTGTCACAGTAACAGCCAGGTCTACCCTGAAGGCAGCCCACAACACACTTGACTGCAACAATGCAAGAAGAGTCACCCACAGAGCCTCCAAACAGAGGAGGAATTCTTTCTCCTCAAAGCCCACTCCAGAGTTACAGAAGAAACAACTGCTGTATCAGATGACCAGGCATCAATGAAGAGACACTAGAAATAAAAATAAACAAGAAAATATGACACCACCAAAGGAATACAGGAATTCTCAAGTACCAGACCCCATAGAGCAGGAATTCCTTGAAATGTCTGAAAAGGAATTCCAAGCAACAATATTAAGAATACTTAAAAAAATAAGAGAAGACTCAATTAGAGAGCACCATGAAAAAAGACAAAGTATCCAGGATATGAAGGAGGAAATTTAAAAGAGATCAATACCTTAAAAAAAATGTAGCAGAACTCCTGGAACTGAAGGATTTATTCAATGAAATAAAAAAACAACTGAGAGTTTAAGCAGCTGGACAGAGCAAGCAAAAGAGAGAATTTCAGGTCTTGAGCACAGTCTTTTCAAAGTAGCCCAGGCAGACAAAAAAAAAAAGATAAAGAACTTCTAGAAAATGAAGGAACACTAAGAGAACTAGGAGACAACAGTAACTGCACAAACATCCAAATCATGGGCATTCCAGAAGAGGAGGAGAAATGGAAAAGCATTGAAAACCTATTCAAGGAAATAATAATGGGAAACTTCCCAGGTATAGGGAGAGACACAAACCTTCTGGTCCAGGAAGTCCAAAGATTCCCAAATAAATTCAATAAAAAATGATCCTCCCTGAGGGATGTTATAGTCAAATTTCCAAAGCTCAAAGACAAAGACAGAATTCTAAATGTGGCAAGAGAAAATCATCAAGTCACCTATAAGGGAGCCCCTATCACACTAACAGCATGCTTCTCAATGGAAACTCTGCAAGCTAGAAGAAAATGGAATGATATATTCAAAACACTTAAAGAAAAAATTGCCAGTCCAGAATTCTATACCCAGCAAGTGTATCCTTCAGAAATCAGGGAGAAATAGTGTATGTCCAGACAAGTGATTCTGTGGGAGTTTGCCACAACATGACCAGCCCTGCAAGAAATTCTCAAGGGAGTCCTAAATCTGGAAATCAAAAAATGATAATCACCACCATGCATACACAAGAAAGAACAAAACCCATTGCTGAAATAAAAATGCAAATGAAAAAGAGATTTACTAAATCATACCACCTCAGAAAAACAACATACCTTGAAGTTGAGTAATAAAAATGGAAGAGAGGAACAAAATATATTCAAAACATCTAATCTAAAAGTAGTAAAATGCTAGGAGTAAAATAATATCTGTCAATAACTACCCTAAATATAAATGGATTAAACTCCCCATTCAAAAGACACAAACTGATAGGATTAAAAAGCTAGATCCAACTATATGCTGTCTTCAAGAGACTCACCTCACCTGTAAGGACGCACACAGATTATAAGTGAAAGGATAGGAAAAGGTATACATGCAAATGGAAACAAAAAATGAGCAGGAGTAGCTATTCTTATATCAGACAAAATAAACATTAAACCAAAAACTACAAAAAGAGACAAAGGTGGCTACTATATGAGGATAAAAGGATCTATCCAGCAAGAAGACATAACAATCATAAATATGTATGCACCCAACACTGGAGGACCCAGATATATAAAGCAGACACTATTTGACCTAATGAAAGAGATGGATGCAAATATGATAATAGTAGGAGATCTGAACACCCCTCTCCAAGCATAGGACAGATCACCTAATCAACAAATCAAGAGAGAAACACAAGATTTAAATTACACTTTAGGACAATTGGACCTGGCAGATATCTACAGAACATTTCATCCAAACTACAGAATATACACTCTTCTCATCAACACATGGAACATTCTCCAGGATAGACTGCATGTTAGGTCAGAAATCAAGTCTCAAGAAATTTTAAAAAACTGAAATCATTTCAAGTATGTTTTCAGGCCATGGTGGATTAAAACTGGGAATCAATAACAAGGGAAACATCCAAAACTGTACAAGTGCATGGAAACTAAATAACAGGCTCCTGAATGACCTACAGGTCCAAGAAAAAATTAGATAGGAAATCAAAAAATTCCTTGAAACTAATGAAAATAAAGAACACATCATACCAGAACTTTTGGGATAATGCAAAAGCTATACTAAGAAGTGGAAATTTACTGCAATAAACACCTAATACAAAGAGCAGAAAGACTTCAAATAAATGACCTAATGCTGCACCTCAAAGAACTAGAAAAACAAGGGCAATCCAACCTTAAAGTAGTAGATGGAAAGAAATAATTAAGATCATAGCAGAACTACATAAGTTGGAGACACAAAAAAATGATACACAAGATCAATGAAACAAAAGATTTTTTTTGAGAAGATAAATAAAATAGACAGACCATTATCTGGTTAAAAAAAGAAGAGAGAACACCCAAATCACACACACAAAAAGACATTACAACTGATATTGTAGAAATACAAAAAATCATTAGCAACTCTTATAAACAACTATACACCAACAAAAACTGGAGGAAATGGATACATTCCTGGAAACATGCAAGCTACCAACAATGTTCCATGAAGAAATAGAAAACCTGAGCAGACCAGTAAGAAACTGTGTGATTGAAGAAGTAATCAACAGTTTCCCAAAAAGGAAAAGCTGAGGACATTATGGCATTACTGCTGAATTCTCTCAACCTTTTAAAGACAAATTAATACCAATTCTCTGCAAACTATTACAAAAATTGAAACAGAGGCCACTCTCTCAAACTCATTCTATGAGGCCACCATCACTCTGACACCAAAACCAGACAAAGATAGAACAACAACAAAAACCTACAGGCCAATATCCTTAATGAACATAAATGCAAAAATCCTCAACAAAATATTAGCAATCACATTACACCAACACATTGAAAAAATTATACAAGTTGATCAAGTGGGATTCATCCCACTGACGCAAGGATCGTTCAACATATGCAAATGAATAAATGTGATGCACCACATCAAAAAAATCAAGAGCAAAAACCATATGATTATCTCAATAGATGCAGAAAAAGCGTTTGAAAAAAAAATCCAACATCCCTTCATGACAAAGGCCCTCAGCAAATTAGGTATAGAAGGAAAGTATCTCAACACAATAAAAGCCATTTATGACAAAGCAACCATGCATATCATCTTGAAAGGGGTAAAGCTGAAAGCTTTTCCCTGAAGAAGAGAAATAAGACAAGGATGCACACTGTCACCATTATTATTGAACATAGTATTGGTAGTGCTTTTCAGAGCAATTGGGCAAAAGTAGAAATAAAGAGCATCCAGATAGGAAAGGACGAAGTCAAATTATCCCTGTTTGTAGATGACATGATTCTGTGTATAACAAAACTTAAAGATTCTACCAAAAAATTCTTAGATCTGATTAATAATTTCAGTAAATTTGCAGGATACAAAAGCAGCACCCAAAAGTCAGCAGTCTTTTTATAGTCCAATAATGAGCTAGCAAAAAAAGAAATCAAGAAAGCAAGTCCATTTACATTAGTCATCAAAAGAATAAAATACCTAGGAATCAATTTAACAAAGGAGATGAAAGACCTCTACAATGACAACTAAAAAACATTACTTAAAGAAATTAACAGAGGACACAAAAAGGTAGAAACACATTTCATGCTCTTGGCCTGTGAAAATTTTGTGTTTTATACCATTTATACCATTGTGTGCATGTACATACACCATATAAATACCATGTATATAAATATATAATATACATACATATTATATATACATATACAATATATGTTATACATACATACTACATACACACATATAATATATGTATATATACAAGTATATATTCACATATATATTGAATATATATATGTATATACCAATTTACTATTGTGATAACGTCCATACTACCCAAAGCACTCTACAGATTCAGTGCAATCCCCATCAAAATACCAATGACATTCTTCACAGGTATAGAAAAAAACAATCGTAACATTCATATGGAAAAACAAAAGACCACAAATAGCCAAAGCAATCCTAAGCAAAAACAATAAAGCCAGAGGCATAACACTGCCTGACTTCAAATTATACTACAAAGCTATTTTAATCAAAACAGAATGGTACTGGCATAACAACTGACACTTGGACCAAAGGAACAGAATAGAGAACCCAGAAATCAACCCACAAACTTACAGCCAACTGATCTTTGACAAAGGCAACAAGAAAATACATTGGAGAAAATACTGCCTCTTCAATAAATGGTGCTAGGAAAATTAGACATCTATATGCAGAAGAGTTAAACTAGACCTGTACCTCTCACCATATGCTGAAATCAACTGAAATCAAATGGATTAAAGATTTAAGTACGAGAGCTGAAGTCATAAAGTTACTAAAAGAAAACATAGGAGAAACACTTCAGAATGCAGGAATGTACAAAGACTTTATGAGTATGACCCCAAAAGCACAAGCAACAAAAGAAAAAATGAAGAAATGGAATTATATCAAACTAAAAAGTTTCTTCATAGCAACAAAAACAATCAACACAGCCAAAAGACAACCTATGGAATGGGAGAAAATATATGTAAACTATACATCTGACAAGGGGTTAATATCCAGAATACATAAGGGACTCAAACAACTTCACTGTAAAATATCAAATCATCCAATTTAAAAATTGGGAAAAGAGCTGAATAGATATTTTTCAAAGGAAGATATACAAATGACCAACAGTTATATGACAAAATGCTCAACATCACTAATCATCAGGTAAATACAAATCAAAACCACATTGAGATATCATCTCACCACAGTTCTATTGGCCATTATTAAAAAGAACAAGAATAACTAATGTTTGCAAGGATGTGGGGATATGGGAACTCTTCTACACTGTTGGTGGGACAGTAAATTAGCATAGCCATTATAGGAAACAGTATGGAGGTTTCTCAAACAACTATAGATAGATCTTCCATACGATCCAACAATCCCCCTTCTGTGTATATACCCATAGGAATGGAAATCATCCTGTGAAAGGGATACCTGCACTGCCATGTTCTTCGCAGCTTTATTTACAATAGTCAAGATATGAAACGAACCTAAATGTCCATTGACAGACAACTAGATAAAGAAATTGTGGAAGATATACACAATGGAATACTACTCAGCCATAAAAGAGAATGAAATTCTGCCATTTGCAGCAACATGGATGAGCTTGGAGAAAATTATATTAAGTGAAATAAGCCAGACACAGAAAGAAAAATACCATATGTCCTCACTCACAAGTAGAGGCTAAGGAAAAAGGAAAGAGGGAAAGGAGGAAAGAAAAAAGAAAGAGAAGGCCACCCTAATATGTTAATCTTTTAGAAGGAGAAAACATATCTATGATTATTGGGGGGGTGGAGAAGAAGGGGATGGGGAGAGATTAGATAAGGGGTATAAAGAATAATTACGATTCGTAATAATGAATATGTTAATATTACTGATTTGATCAACAACAAGAAGAAATAGAAGTTTAACTTCTAAATAAAAGAAAAAGAAGCTTAGTATTTAATTTTCAAATATTTTGAACTTTTCCAGCTATTCTTCTACTAATTTATAGATTAGTTTCATCTTGATCTAAGAACATGCATTACATATTTTCTATTTTTTTAATTTGTTAAGGTGAATTGACATTAGCAAAATTGGCCAAATACTAAACTCCAAAAGTTCATCTCTCCACAAAAGCAATGAAAAAACTGGCAAAAACCATCAGAATAAACTATTTTAGAACTTTCAAATGTAATCGAAAGCTTACAACAACAACAGGAATGCTCACTCAAGGGAAAAATAATAGCTGAATAGGACAGCTTTTTGACATTTTAACTTACTTTGGTACCATCCCCATTCCAAAGCTTGGTAGTGACCTTGAAGATAATAACCTGAATTCCTGGTAGAGGTTTCTACTACTGGCTTTCTAGTATGGGAGAGAACAGCACTGCAGTACTAACATTATTCTCAAAAAATTGTTGTTGCTTGTTTTGATCTGTCCAATGCTTCCCTGAGAGTGGTTCAAAGGATTTGCCTTTATTTTATCTAACTTGGATCTCACTCAGTGCTGGGGCTGTTACTTGGGTGGGTGTTGGAAAAATAGAATAATTTAATCAGTTCCCCTTGCCTGCCCGTTCAGTTGGGGGTGGTGTGGCACATTCTTTTTAAGCAAATTGTATGTGTGTGGGTGGAGTTAGTGCATATTCATAGCACAGCGACCTTGGTTGGGTTTGACTGCCTCGGGTGGACACCACGTGTGGCCATGCTCTCCAACCTGCAGCTTCCAAGGCCCTGTATTCCAGTTACCTAGCTCATAGGCCTGCATGTGAGGAGACTGGTGACCCAGCCTGGCATGTGAGGAGTCTTAGGACCCAGCCTGGCATGTGAAGGGTTTGTGACCCAGTCTGGACAATGGGCTTGAGGGTTCTGAGAGCTCCAGCCCCAACCCAAGCTCGACAATTGGCCCAGTCTGCAGGATTACAGGCAGGTAAAAGAGCTTGGCAATTGGTGTAGTCAGCAGGATTATGGGCAGGAAAAAGAGCACAATCGGCGTAGTCTGCAACAGGATTCTGAGCAGGTACAGGAGCCAAATGCCCTTGGAAGAAGGAGGAAATGTGGCTTCTTTTGAATGTGCTCTGACCTATGGCCACCTTCCTGTTGACTGGAATCTGATTACTGCACACCGTACTGCAAGGCAGCATAGCCCAGGTACTACAATGAAAAACCCCTTGGGACAGGGAGGAAATGTGGCTGTCCTCGAGTATGTGGTGCCCAGTGGCCAGTTTTCTGCTGACCGGAGCCTGGCTGCTGCTCACAATTGAAGGAAATGGTTAATGGACTTCTGTGGTCAGCACCCAAGGACGTGTTCACTTGGCAAACTCGCAAACGAGTTAACCAAGAAATGTCAAGGATTGCAAACAATCCTTGAGAACGCTTGAAGTTGTGAGAACACTTTCTTGGGATGTTCCCAGGAGGCGCATTATAGATAACCAAGTGCTTGAGAAGGGAGGTAACGGCCTTCTGCTCTTGAGAAAAGCATAACAGAATTTATGCATTAATGCTTATCTTGCATGCACAAGCTTGCTAAATGTAATAAAAGCTGTAACAGCGGCTGGGTCGGCGCTACTCGCCTGAGAGAGCAGTAGCCTCCCTGCTCTTCACCTGCATCTCATCTTCTGTGTCTTCCTTTGCATCTCCGATCATTTTAATCAACACACAATGCTGAAAACTGATTGAGATTTGTGGCAGAAAGCAGAGTTGTTGGAAGAAAGGATGATTATCCTGGAGGATGACATGTAGCAACTGGTTACTATTGCCTCTCACATCAGAGAAGATGACCAACCCAGTGGTGAGTTGGGAGAAACTGGACATCTTCAGGCATGACCTGTTCTGCATGAAAAATTGAGACACAAGCAGCCTATGGGACTGGACAGACAAATGGTGGGTGATCCACAGGTGACCCAGTTCATAACCCATGTCCCGAATACCCAGGTTGAACAGGTTGACATGGGAAGACAGTTCAGGCATAAACATGTGGAGATCCTGCCTGCTTGGTTGTTATGGTTACAGGACCTAGGGGTGGATAGTGTGATGTGCTTTGGTGAGGAGATGGAAAAATTGGCCTCCATTACCATACACCCATCACTGAGTCAGTGGCTGCAGAATAGCCATAGATATGCACAAGGGAAAGGTAATCACTCTTTGATGGACTGGGTGAATGCAGCTGTCCAGACCAGGTGGGCAAATGCTGGAGAACTGCCTAAGATTGTTAGCAAATGGAAAACGTATACTGAGCTGGTCCAAATCATTCGGGAGCTAGGGATGCAGCAGTCCATGTTTAATGTGAACACCCATGACCTGGATAATGAAAATTTTACAAGCAGCATGAGAGACATAATGCTGCAAAATGCCCCATCAACGTCCTTTGGGTCACTGATGGCCATACTATCCTCATACATTGGTTGTCCTATACATGAGGTAATGATCATGATAGCCAGCTTGGGAGAAGTAGAGGATAGGAGACAAGCAAAAGGGGTCCAAAAGGTGGATAAGACCAAACCATCAAGAAATGCTCAGGATTTTATCCCAAAGGGACCAAGCAAAACTAGCCATAAGCAGATATGGCTTGACTTGCTTGCGGCTGGGGTTGATAAAAAGAAAATTGACTGGCAGCCAAATGCAGTCCTGTTTGCTTTGTGGCAGCAATTGTGCCCTGAAACAATTCCAGCATTTTACCAAATGTCTGGAAACAGGTAGCAAGGTACGCTCAGTGTATTTAAAAGACTTTTCAGTTGCTCCCAAGGAGGGGGATGAACTGCTCCATTCTGACTAGGGAACAGGCCAAGGTACTCATCTTTTCGGGGCAGGTGAGGACCAGAGGCCTCACGTTGAATTCGCAATATATTGGTCGCAGACAAAGGTGTAGTGTGTTTTGGCATTGGTGGATACAGGTGCAGAATGTAGCCTGGTATATGGCAATCCAGTTAAGTTTCCAGGGGCCACAGTTCATATAGATGGCTATGGAGGACATACTACTGAGGTCAAAGCTGTGTCACTGCCATTGGGCATAGGAAGATTACCTCCTCATGTATATAGTGTATATATATCCCCTGTAGCTGAATACATCTTGGATATGGATGTACTTTATGGTTTGCACCTGCAAACAACAGTTGGAGGACAGTGGACCTTTCAAGTATTGCCCCAAGGTTATCTGCATGGCCCAACCATCTGTTATGGTTTGGTGGCTGGAGACCTAGCCAAGTGGACTAGGCCCAACCCGGTTACAATGTTTCACTACATTGATCACGTGTTATTAACTTCTGATTCTCTTGCAGATTTAACCCAGGCAACTCCAATGTTGTTAAGTCATTTGGAACAATGTGGGTGGGCTGTGAACACAGCCAAAGTGCAAGGAGCTGGGCCATCAGTCAAATTCCTGGGAGTGGTCTGGTTGGGTAAGACAAGAGTCATCCCAGAAACTATTATAGATAAGATACAGGCATACCCTCAGCCCACAATTGTAGCCCAGCTACAGACATATTTGGGACTTTTGGGGTATTGGAGAGCTTTTGTACCCCATATGGCCTAAATGGCATGCCCACTATATACACTGACAAAGAAAGGAACCCTCTGGGATCGGACTGAGGAAGTAGAACAAGCTTATTGGACTACAAAGAGGGCAATACAGCAAGTACAAGCTTTACAAGTGGCCAACCCCACTAAGCCATTTAAGTTAGATGTACATATAACACAGGAGGGGTTAGGATGGGGTTTGTGGCAGAGATAAGACTGATTCATCACAGGGGTAGGATTCTGGTATCAGCTCTGGAAGGGTGCTCAAGTGCATTATACCCTAATAGAAAAGCAGTAGCAGCTGTGCCTTTATAGCCACTGAAGCTATTACAGAAACTGCCAAAGTCCTAGTAAGGATGACATACCCCATAATAGGTTGGGCAACCAACACTAAAATGCGGGTAGCTCAGACTCCCACTTTGTCTAAATGGGATGCATGTATAGAATGGTGGCTCAAAGATGGGCCCTGCCTATAAAATAGGAAGATGTAGTGAATGCCTGTTGTGCTTGTCCAGTATGTGCTCAAAAGAGTCCACACCCTGGCAGGTGCCCCATACAGATGGGCAAATAACTCGAGGAAGGTTGCCCCTGACTTGATGGCAAGTGGGCTTTGTCAGACCCTTGCCAAGGTCAGAGAATTTCAGATACATCTTCACTGCTGTTGATATGGCTACTGGTCTTCTGTTTTTATGGCCTTGTAAGGCCCCAGACCAGGTAAACACTGTGAAGGCTTTGAATAGCCTTCAGCTATGTATAGTTAGCCTATAGTTATAGAGAGTGATAATGGAACCCACTTTACTGGATGTGGAGCTCAGAGGTGGGCCTCTCAGTTGTCCATTCAGTGGAAGTTACATGTGCCATATCATCCCCAGGCAGCGGGAATGATTGAATGGTACAATGGCCTTTTAAAAAAGGGACTAAGGCTATCTACCCAACCCCTATCCCTGAAGGGGTGGGCATGGTGATTATGGCCGACAGTCAGAATTCTAAATGAGAGATCCCACAAGGGTGGGTCCTCTCCTGTGGAAGCTCTGCTGCATAGGACTACAGCACCTATACGGCTGCAAATCACTATTAAAGATAAGCATTTGAAGCCAGGATACGGCAAGAATGGAAATATTCTCTTACCAGCCCCAACCTGTTTGCAACAGGGACAGACAATACAATGGGGATGGCCTTGGAGAATAAAAGCCCCCCATATACACTGAGTAGGTCTAATAGGGCCTTGAGGAAAAGGATTAGAGGAAGGCTTGCAAGTTTCACCTTAGGTGACAAGTACCTGACCTCCTCGAGTAAAGGTAACCTGGCCTGGAACAGATAAGTGCTCTATTCCAAATGGCACATTTGTATTATCATTATGGCCAAGTATGAGTTCCTGTATACTGTTACATGTAGAACCTACAGATTCCACAGTGTTAACAGATAAATTATGGTATCATAAGCCACCTAACATACCTATTTCTGCAACCATCCTTTCTCAGGATGGCGAACTGGCATGTATCTTATCAGAGGGGTGAGAACTTCCCCTATTCGTACCAATAACTCTTCTGTCTTTTTGCCTATAGTGTTCTGGCTTCAGGCACCACACCAGTGTCAACTGGGTACATGCATATATTGGCGTGATCATCTACTGAATATGCATTAAACTGCCCATCAGTATGACTGCAGGATTCCCATGGAGGATCACACCAATGGTGACTACCAACCAGACATATGTGGCTAATAGTTAAAAGGACAGAACTACAAGCCTTAAGACATATTAAAGGGACAATAGGTTACATAAATGTAAAGGTCATTTATACTCACTAAGAGAGCATCACAGAGGAGTCTGAACACATAGATTGTACATCAAGGGACCCTAAAGGGGTGGATTGTTGGGAAAATAGAATAATTTAATTAGGCCCCCTTGCCTGCTGTCTGGTTGGGGGTGGTGCAGCACATTCTTTGTAAGCAAATTGTGCATGTGTGGGTGGAGTTAGTGCACATGTATGGCACCAGGACCTTGACTGGGTTTGACTGACTTGGGCAGCTGCCACCTGCAGCCATGCTCTCCAACCTGTGGCTTGAATAGGGATTCATTCAAAGAAGATATGAAAATGGCCAACCATCACACAAAAACATGCTAAAATTATTTGTCATTTGGGAAATACCAATCAAAATCACAATGAGATACCACTTTACATCCACTAGGTGGCTATAATAAAGTAAATGGACACTACACATGTGGATGAGTTTGTGAAGAAACTGGCAACTTCATACAGCATTAATGTGGATATAAATTGTTCCTGCTGTTGTGGAAAAGATTGGCAGTTCCTATTGATTTGGTGATAAAGTGTGGGGAAGGGGAAACATTGTATAATCTTATGATTAAATCTAAGTTTTTTAGTTGACCTGTCCTTGAGATGTGACCTGCAGAAGTTATTTTATTTTATTTTTAGCCTTTTGCTTGTTTCTCCTTAGGTAAGACAGAAAGTTTAGAGGGTGCTGGAGGTGACTAATTGCCTTTTTCCTAGGTCAGACATGGCTCTGGTAAAGCTGTTTTCCTTGGAGAGGAGGCCTTTGTTATGGAGAACACTCCAAGTAGTTACATTTCCTCTTCCACCTGCCTAAAACCTAACAGATATTTCTGAGTTTTTCGCTGGTAGAACCTGTTTGGATTACTGGAAGTAAAACCCACAAATATGTGCAGTCCCTTCTAGTCCACACTCAGCCTGCACCAAGTCATCCAAATTACCATTTAAGTGCTTTTACCAGTTTACGGTTCCAGTGGCTTCTGCTCCAGGTAAGCTGATTTTGGCTTTAATTCTTTATATTTGACACTGTCTCCAGTTTCCATGGTGGCAGTTTGCTCTGTGATGTTAATTTTCTGATGGTTCTGAAAAAAAAAAAATAAATGGTCACTGATTTTCAGTTTGTTCAGCTTTTTTCTCCTTGTAAATATTGGAGTGCCGACTTCTAAGCTCCTTACACTTTGGAATTGAAACTGGAACTCTCTTTTTCAGTTGTATTTTTTTTAAAATTTAAGTATGATATGCATACAGAGAAGTGCACATTTCAGAAGCTTAAAGCTTGATAGATTTTTACAAAGTGAACACACCAGTAAAACTCGAATCATCATTAAGAAACAGAACCTTGGCAACACCCCAGAAGCCCCACTCATGCTCTTTTACCACCACCATCACACACTATCCGAATATTATATCCCGATATTAAACACACTACAAAATTCTAAACCAAAACCTGTTTTTAGTTGTTTCTGAACTTTATATAAATGGAATTGTGTTTTATATTCTCTTTTGTTTTCTGGTTTTATAAGCATTCTGATTCTCAATGTTATGTTTGTGTTGGGGACCAGAAAGTGATACCCCAAAGTGAAGGCCTCAGAAGCAGCCTCAAAAGCATAGTTTTCCTCTGACCTTCTCCTGCCCTCCTGTGTCTCAGCCTCATTCTGCCCTGAGGCCAGCCATAGAAACTAGAATCCCTGTTCCCCAGTGCAGGTCATAGATTACTCTGATCTCTCCCCTGCCTTCCTGTCTTAGAGCTGGCCATAAAGAAATTCTCTGATCTACTTTGTCTGATGGTAGGTCATAAAACCCGCATTCCAGAAAGGGTCAGGCCCCATGACCCAGAGGAATGAAAACTACACAGAGAGGCCAAAAACAATCTGAACAGACAGGGCTTGCTGGGTTTCCCCACTGAGTCTGTTAGCATTAGAGCATACTTTTCTTGTCCAATCACGTTTCTTCATGGCTATGCCTGCTTCATAGAACCTAAGCATAAATATGGACAATTTTTCATCTACTTTTGTGTCTTCATTCTGAAGGCTCTCACGTCACATAAAGCTATTGTCAAATAAAATTTGTTAGGCCTCTTCTTCATATTAATCTGTGTTTATCAGATCATTTTTTTAGAGAACCTTCAGGGAGTTGAAGGGGATGTCTTCCCTTGGCCCCTATATTTATGAGGTTTATCTGTGCAGCTTTGTATAGCTGTAAGTTGTTCATTCTCATTACTTTGTGTGCACATTCCATTGTGTGACTATACTATAGTTTATTTATACAAATTACTGACAGAGCAAGCTGAAACACTGGGTACCATTCAAGCTTTGTTAAAGGAGGGAAAACCTGCCAGGCTGCGCTCAAAATGGTGGGGCAGCGGCAGCTAGATGGAGTACATACACTTATATGGGTTGGTGGGTGTGAAAAATGCAGGTGGGGAGGGGAAGGGGGTGCTGGTGTGTGGGATCAGGTTGACAATTGGTGCTGATGTGGTGGGTAGGGGTGACATAGCCAAGATGGGGGGTACCTCCAGGAGGGAGTGGAAGGGTTTCTGTGTCTGGGAAACCACTAGGTAGAGGGTTTCTTTGTTTAAGGAAACCACAATGTAGGGTAAAAGACTGGTGGCCGTTTTGTACTCAATATGGCACTGGTCACATCCGTGATGAACGTCAGTCACATCCAAGGTGGTGTGGCCATATCCAAGATGGCACTGGCCACATCCAAGATCTATCATTCCTGCCTTTTAAGTATAAGAAGAGGGGAAAGGGGGCAAAGGTCTCATTCTTCTGAAGCTACTTCTTGCTGAAAGTGGGTGAGGAGGAAAAATCTGGCCACACAAAAATGCCATCATTCTGTCGTAGGGTGAGATTTTCTAAAGGGAGAGGTTGATATTTATGTTCCATGAACAGTTCACTTACCTTTTGGTTGGCAAAAGCCTGAATATAGTCCTGCAAAAATTGGAAAAACACCATAAAAGACAGGGGTCAAACAGCAGGAGAAGTCCCAGCATGGTAAGGGGTCCCAGTGGAGGCATCAGCCAAGGGGTCCATTTCCATTGCTCACTCCAACCTTCTCAGGAATCAGTGGCAGCCTATCTTCTTTTTGCCATTTGGTCATGGAGTTGTTGGGTCATATTTCTAATGATGCCAGATTTATTGGTATAAAAGCAGCATTCTTCTCCTAAGAATAGACAGAGACCTCCCTTCTCTGCTATTAACATCTAATCCTCGCCTGTTGTATAAGACAACTTCTGCTAGGGAACCTAATTGGTCTTGGAGGGCTATCATAGTTTGGGCTACCTGTTCAATTACATCAGCTAGTTCTTAGGTTACTTTATGATAGTAAGTTGTTGAGGTAGCTATGCCTCCCACTTCTGCCATTATGCCAAGGCCGAGGAGCAGGGGAATAACCTAAATAGCTCATTTTACCCGAGTATGAGCCACCAGAGGGATCTCTAAAATTTATTTGCCAGGGACAATGTTAATTTGGGATGTTAAACTTGCTAAGGCCCAAGTTCCCATCCAGTTCTGTGGAAGGCATTGGTATGAAAATGGCCCACAAACAAAGTAGACCCCCTTCCAGGAGCTACAGGTGATGTTTGTGTTGTCCCTCAGAATGCTCTGGTTGCAGTCTTTTACTGTGAGATTGCCCACTTCTATATTGCCAGTAAGATTTGTTAGACAATACCCTGCTGGCTGAGTTAAAGTGATGTGGGTGGCCACCACTCCCAAGAGGACTGAGGTATGATTGTCTGTAGGCCAATTAGACAGATTGAAGTTAGATAGGGGTGTAGCATGGTACTGGGGAAGGGTCAATTGCAGGCAGAGCCAGCACCCCCCTGCTAATGAAGGGGACATATAATTAAGCAAATAGTGGGTGGCATTGAGGAGCTGTATAACTTTGGGGTCTATTTGGGATGGACATTGGGGTTGAGGGAGGCAGAGAGGACATCGGCATGGCTAGGTGGGAGTAAGACTTTCAATGACTTGTTTAGTTTGTTTTTGATGTGTTTCACTGGAACCCTCCCCCATCACTATAACCTAGGTGTGTGGTTTTAGTGAAACACCCATAGCCTCTTGGAGGGCAGTGGGCTCCAGCAGAATCCCCCTTGGAAAGAACCATCCAGTAGTTCCTTTTTTTGTGGGAACATGATGTGGCTATGGACCTATCATAGCAGGGAGCCAGAAGATGTGTAATAGCTGTGAAACTAGTTTGGACAGTCCCATGCCCAAGTCTAGCCAGTGCCTAGGTGCCAATCATCCATCCTGACCCAAAGATTCTGACCTGGGAAATGCACTGTGTGCATGGTGAAGCAGATACCTGTGTTAATGGTGAGAGCCACAAAGACAGAAGGAGGAAAAATGTGAGGGTGAGGGGGCTGAGAGAACACATAATAGAAAAAAGGAGTACAGGGCAAATTCATAGGGAGTGTAATCACAAAGGACACCCTGCCAGGCTAGCTCAGTCACCCACTCAAGGATGTTATCCACATCAAAGGAGGCAGGCTGGGATCCATCTTGGATTAGATCCTGAATAAATGATGTGAAGTGGGCCTGTAAGAGTGAAAGGATAACTGCTGGGGGAAATATCATCTCTTTTGGGATTGGGGCAGAAAGAGTTAATTTAAAAGGTACATTGACTCAGCGAGATTGCTAAGAAACATCCTACTGACAGGAGGTATTGGAGTGCCAGGAGAATTTTTTCTATGTTGCTGCAATATCTTGGGGATGCAGACACCAATCCTATAGCCAATGTTAGGACAAGTAGCACAATAAAGGTTAGAGACACAGGGTGGCATATGCTTATCTTGTCCTACGATGGCAAACTCACAATAGCAGGTTGGGATCAATCTTGGAGTGGCTCTTGTATGAGCAAGGTAGACTTGGCCTGTATAAGCAAGAGGATGATTGCTGGGATGGGAGATTATTTTTCCTCTGGAACTGGGGAAAGAGTGGAGGTCCTGGAAATTTTTAATTATGTAGGTCTTAAGATAGATGAAGTATAAGGAAATGTTGGGTTGGGGTTGAACAGAGGGAGCCCTCTGGGTTGTTGTGTATAGATTCGTTGGGTGGAGCCTCAGGCGGAGCCTCAGGTGCTAACTTTACCAAAGATAAGTGGTAGTAAGAGGTCTTTCCTAGTACTTTAGCGCCATGGGGATGGTGACAAGTACTGTATAAGGCCCCTCCCAGCACAGTGAGAGGGGCTCTGGAGTCCAGGTTTTAATGTGTACTTGTTGTCCTGGGTTTAATTTTAAATATGAGGGAGCAGTGTGGAAAGGATGAGGTAGTAAAAGTTTGGCTTGTTCACAAAGAAGGTCCCTAATAAGCGAAAGGATAGGGAGATACTGGCCTAAAGGTGATGGGCTAGGAGGTAGTGGCATAAGGATGAAGGGCCTGCCATACATGAGTTCAAATGGGCTGAAGCTAGTGGGTTTACAGGGGCAGCCCATAAGTGAGCTAGTGCCAAAGGGAGGAGCTATGTCCAAGGAAGATGAAGCTCCATGGTGAGATGTGGTTTAATGAGATGATTAGCCTTTTCTGCTTTGCTGGAGGACTGAGGCCACTACGGTATGTGAAGGTTCCACTTGATGTTTAGGGCTTGGGCTGTGAGTTGCGTGACTTCAGAAATGAATGCTGGGCCATTGTCTGACTGCAGGCTGGTGGGTAGGCCAAAATGAGATGATTTCTGAGGTAAGAGCTCATGTCACTGTGGTTGCATCCTCTGTAATGGAAGGGAAAGCCTCTACACATCCTGTGAAGTTATCTGTTAAGGTTAAGAGGTAGCACATTTTTTTGTGGGGAGCCATGTGGGTAAAATTAATTTGCCAGTCTTGGCCAGGTGTACAGCCTCTAGCCTGATGGGTGGGAAAGGATTGGATCTGGAGGCCACCCTGATTGGAGCAATGCGAACAAATGGGCCAGTTTTTGATGATTTGTTTAAGTAATCTGGTCATGTGGGGATAATAGTATAAAGGCTGGAGGAGGTGTGACGGGGGTTCATGGCCTATGTGGATTGTATTGTGGAAATCTAAGAGGATTTGTTTCGCTTGTGTCTCAGGGAGAACATAATGACCAGAAATAACATACCAGCCATCTTACTTTTGTGCCCTCAGTTCTAGGAGGCAGTGTACCTCTTGAGGGGTATACTGGGGTAAAGGTATAGGGGTCACAAGAAGAACCTTTGTGAGGGAAATGTGCGGATCTGATGATTGAGTGGCTTGTTTTGCAGTAAGGTCTGCTTGCTTGTTACCCTGAGCTATGGGGCTATTGGAGGTCTGGTGTCCCCTGCAGTGTATAACTCCAACTTCCTTTGGAAGATGGGCAGCCTCAAGGAGTGTCCTGATGACATGTCCATTTTGTATGGGCCCTCCTTGGGTGGTCATGAATCCTCTCTCCTTCCATATAGCTGTGAGAAATGTAAGATGTGGTAGGCATATTTAGAATCTGTGCATATATTGACTCATTTATCATTGGCCAGGGTGAGAGTGTGGGTGAGGACAACAAGTTCTGCCTGTTGGTAGGTGGTGTTAGGAGGAAGGGAGCAGCCTCTATGGTTTGTGTTAAGCTTACTACGGCATATCCTGCCCAGGAGGCTGGTGCAGAGGTGGCTCTCCCATCTATGATCCATGTGTGTTGGGACTCTGTAATGGGGTGTGGTGAGATCTGTGGAAAGGGATTGAGGAAAAAATCTAGGGCCTCCTACAATTGTGTTCTATGGGTGAGAGTGCTTTGGGATGAGAGTGACTGGGTTTGATGGAGGGCACAGTTTAAAGGAAAACAGAATTTTCAATGAAAGTAAGGTGGATGAGTTGTAGACAGGAGGGAGAGAGAATTTACAGTGCATTATGACTGACAAGTTCTTGAAGATGGTGGGGGAACAAATAACTGTTTGTTGTCCAAAGGTTAATTTAGAGCTTTCTTGTGCTAGAACGGTGGCTGCCACCAAGGCCCATAAGCAAGGGGCCCATCCCTGGGCTGTGATGTCTAGTTGTTTTGAGAGGTATGCAACTGGGGAGAAAATATCTCCTGCCTTTTGTCACAAAACCCTGACCACCAATCCTTTGGTCTCAGTGACATATAGAATAAAAGGACAAGACAGGTTTGGGAGAGATAGAGCTGGGGCTGTGAGGAGAGCAGCCTTTAGTCACTGGAAGGGAGAATGAATGGGCTTTGTGGGATCTAAGGGAATGGCGTGATCCCCTTTAGCTGCCTCAGAAAGTGACTTTGCTAGCACACCAAAGTTAGGAATCCATAGGTGAAGATCCCCTGCAAGTCCCAGGGAAGAAAAAATTTCACCCTTTGTGGTCGGGGTAGAGAGTTCAGAAATTAGACTTCTTTATCTCTCTGGTGCTGGGAGTAAGGTGGACTTCCACATAGGTGACTGAAGGGGAGGAAATTTGGGCCTTTCTGGGCAACACTCAATATCCCCTGGAGGCCAGGAAATTAAGGAGAGCAATAGTGTGGGCCTGTGAGTCCTCAGATGAGGGGCTACATAGGAGAAGATCATCTACACATTGTAGTATAGTGCTAGGCCACACTTGAAACAGTTGCCGGGTGGCACATTTTGAGGTTTTGATATGTGAGTCCTTTGGGTAGAGGGTCCCCAGATGGCATTGGTCAGAAGCTGGTATTTGGCCTGATCTCTCTTCTATCACTCCTTCTTTTCCTCCTCCTCTCAATTGTTAAAAACCTTGAAAGCCAGATTGAGGAGATAACTCTGTCTGGAATTGGGGCCATCTTTGAGTTTTTTTAGTTTTTTTCTGAATGTCTGGGGCAGACTGAGTGATAAAATGGGAATGGAGGAGAGCCATCCCAGATGGGGAAGAGGGATCTATGTGGGTATATTTTTGTAGTGCCTCCGAGAGATGGGTTAGGAACTCGGTGGGGTTCTCAGTGGATCATTGAGTAATTTCTCTCAATTTATCATAGTTAACCAATTTGTGGGTAAGTTTTTGTAAAGCAGAATGTATATAGGTGACCATTTGATCTCTGAGGTTACAGTCCCCATGTCTGCTCTGATAATTCCAATTGGGGTCAGCACAGGGGATGGCTTCAATACGTTTGGGCAATGTATTGTTTTGTGCATGCAACTCGTCTGCATGTTGTTGGCCCGCAACCCAGACCTGTTCTCAAACCTCAGGTGAAAGGGTAGTTGTAAGAATCATGAAAATATCATGCCAGGTGAGGTCATAGGATTGTGAGAGGTATTTAAATTCCTTTCCATAAGTATCAGGTCCATTTGGAAAGATCTGGGATGCTTTTCAATCTGGGAATGGTCA
Source organism: Cynocephalus volans (assembly GCF_027409185.1). Lineage (NCBI taxonomy): Eukaryota > Metazoa > Chordata > Mammalia > Dermoptera > Cynocephalidae > Cynocephalus > Cynocephalus volans. The sequence goes on from NC_084478.1 coordinate 96,579,860, forward strand.
GAAAGAGAAAAGGGAATATGGACACAAACAATGCCCTCCGTGCTGGCAACCTTGCGAAGGGGACACAAGGGAGCTGATGGGTCAGGAGGGGCCAGATGGGCAGAGGCATCCTGAGAGCAGGCGCAGGGTGGCGAAGGGGTAGGGGTTGGTGCAGGTGAAGGGACTGGGGAGGGGCTGGAGGCATATGGCAGACGCCAGGGTGCAGAGTGGTCTGAGGAATTGAAAGGAGGGTCGGCATCTGATGGGGGAAGCCAAGCATGGGCAAGGTGGATTTGGGACATAGTACAGGTTTGACAGAGGGAGGGGCAAGACCGAAGACAGAAGAAAGCCTGAACATAGGGAATCTCTCCTGCCTTGCCACTTCTGTGACAGAAGTTATCAAGATATGTTAGGGTGGCCAGATCAAAGGTGCCATTTTCTGGCTATCAGGATCTGTTACCAAGTTTCTATCTAGGCCAGACTTGATTAGAATAAAAAAGGAGCCATTTGGGTTTTATATCTCCTTGCAGGCTGAGAGGTCATAGATTAGCCAAGAGGCACCCCAGAGGAGTAGATCAGGAGGGTTTAGTGTGAGAGGATCCCATGCAGAGGGTGAGAAAGAGTAGAAGTCCCAGTAGAAAGAGGGCGGGAACAACAAGAGGTGTCCCTGTTGTTTTTCTGCCCCCTCAGATGGAGTGCAGCCACCAGTATGAGGGAATCCCCTGTAACCAGGGCAGGAGAGGGGTTTTTTAGCCAGGCACATGGTCTTTCAAGCGAAACCATAGTCGTAGACAGAGGATTGAGAAAACCCATAGGAGTAGATAGGAAGGACTCCCCTAACTCACCCCAAGTGAGGCCGGTGGTGGATATGTCAGTCTGAAGCAGCAAGACAAAAATGAGAGTTCCAGGGGTACCCCATCCAGCAGGTTCAGGAAGAGTGGCTGGGAGCCAATCAACCCAAGAGAGGGGATCAGCTGATGGTCCAGCCAAGACTTTTCTTGGGTTTCAGCACCAAAATGAAAGAGAATGAGCCAAAACACTGGGTACCATTCAAGCTTTATTAAAGGAAGGAAAACATGCCAGGCTGCACTCAAAATGGCAGGGCAGCGGCAGCTAGATGAAGTACATACACTTCTATGGGTTGGTGGGTGTGAAAAACGCAGGCGGGCAGGGGAAGAGGGTGCTGTGGTGTGTGGGATCAGGTCGACAATTTGTGCAGGTGTGGTGGGTAGGGGTGACATAGTCAAGATGGGAAGTACCTCCAGGTGGGAGTGGAAGGGTTTCTTCGTCTGGGAAACCACAAGGTAGAGGGTTTCTTTGTTTAAGGAAACCATGAGGTAGGGTAAAAGACTGGTGGCCCGTTTTGTACTCAATATGGCACTGGTCATGTCTGTGATGACGTCAGTCACGTCCAAGGTGATGCGACCGTGTCCAAAATGGCTCTGGCCACATCCAAGATCTATCAATTACTATTGATTAACATTTGGGTGGTTTCCAGTTTGGGGCTATTATAAATAATACTACTCTGAACAATGTTGTACATATTTTTTTGCTATATATATGTATGCATTTTTATTGGAGGAGAATTATTACACATTAGGATTTGCATATATTCAGCTTTAGTAGGTAATACCAAGTTGTTTTCCAAATGTTTAAAGCAGTTTAACCTTCCACCAACAGTGTATGGAAATTCTAATTGTTCCACTTTCTCTCCAGTACTACATCTTCTCTGTCTATTTTTATTTTAGCTTTCATTGTGGGAGTATAATTGTATTGTATGGTAGATTTAATTCATATATCCCTGATGACTAATAAAGGTGGTCACCCTTTCAATGTGTTTATTGGTGCTATAAATATCCTCTTTTGCCTGCTTTTTAAAATTAGATTATCTTTCTCTTGCTTATTGATTTACAATAGTGAATATATATATATATTCCATATATATATTTTATGGATATTAATCATTCACAGTATGTGTATTGAAAATATTTTCTCCCACTTTATGTCTTGCTTTATTTCCTCAAGGTAACTTTGAGTTAGTAGATATTTATAATTTAAACGTAGTTAAATTTATCTCCTTTCAGGTATGATACAGTAGGTGGTGACAGGCTAATACTCTTATCACAGTAACTGGATAAAGCACATAAAGTATAAATGTCATATTTTTAAAGGCATTGAGATTTGTGAAAGCAATGGGGATAAAATAAGGAAGAGTCCCAAAGAAAGGAGAGAATTATTCTGAGGTGAGCTGATAATTGACTCCCACATCTCCTACCTTCTGTCCCTACTCTGGGGGCATTTGTTTCCCAGTGCAAGCTGAGGGTCAGACTTGGACCTGGATTAATTTTTACAATTCTATTGTAAGATAAACACTTACTAATTTTAAAAAGAAGCTATGTCTTAAAGTTAAATATCAGTATAAAATATCATTTTTCTTCTTTCTGCAAATAAATATGAAAGTCCAGTATACTAATATATCTTGGCTATAATAACAGCAAGATTTTTTAATTCAAGCAAGTAATGGTGTGCCATGGTAGTGTAAGCAGGATTTTAATAAGTTACACTCTCATGTGATTATAGACATTAGGTTACATATACATCTACAAAATAAACTACATTTTACTGTGGTTTGTATTTGAAATCTACAAATCTGTAATCAATATCCTCAAGGTGGTTTCAGGTTCATTGCCTCTTCTGTAGTACATGCAAATTTTTAATAGTGTTAAGAGTCTCTGAAAATTAGGGTATGCAATTAAAAGTTTAAAAATCCCTGAAGTTTCACTAAACTAATGTCTAATGACTTAACATTTGGCAGAAGTTCCTATAAGCAAGAAAGATGGTGTCACTTCTGAATAGAGTTTTGTTTCTCTTTAACATTAAAAACATAGTTTCTAACCTAATTAGAATTATAATTGTTTTTTGGTTTTCTATTTGCATTTAGAATTTATTAGCAATTTCTTAATGGGAAGATTTTTAATGAATGAAGTAGTAAATTTCAAGAGCATTAGGTGTATCATAAATATAATGCAAGAAAAAATGTGTAGCGCCATTATAGTTTTTATAAATAAAAGACACTTGTTAATAGAATAACTTTGTCAGTCTAAATAACAACTTTTACATAAACTGATTGTAAGCTGTTTTTGTAAGTTTCATTTCTAAACAAACATATGTCATAAAAAGCACTCTACCAGTAAGCACTACTGTGAGTGGTGATATTAGCAACTAAAAAACTTGTCATGAAAATCAACAATTTCACCTTCTGTGTTAGTTTTAATTTAATGCCATATAAATCAGCAACAATTTTATAGGGCTTTTGTTATTTTTAAATACTTACTGTTAATTAGTAGAAAATATATACTTTGTTCCTACCTGCCTCACAAATTAGATATTTCTCTGAGGTAAACACTTTTCATGAAGAATATAGGAAAGTTTTAAGGAGAATTGAAATTGTGTGGGGCTCTTCTGACAGAGATCAAGAGATGGCATGAAAAGTTTCATGTCTATTGTACTGGAGCTTACTCTACTCACAGCAGTTGCTATCAAAGATAGCATGGAAGCTCTCCAGAGGAACAAAATCTTTTCATTCAGCTCTATACCTAAAAAAATAGTGGGGGGAGGCTTTTTTTATTTCTCTCCAAGTCATTTAACATAGTAAATTTTAATCATAAAAGATTAATTAAAGCAGAAGGGTGAAAGTGATTTTTTTTTACCTGTGTTGAAATTCAGTGGATTTAAAAAAAAATTATAAGGCTGCTTTGTTTTCATTGAATTTTAAGACACCATTTCTTCTTTCCCTAATGTGGAACATTATGTGTCCCTCTATAACTTTTTTGACTGACAAATAAAGTCTGATGACTTTTTGACCTTTTCAAAAGATGAAGCAAAGCATGTATTAAATTTTGCTTGTAAGATGTTCAATTCTAGAGATATTTTTAAAATACTCAGCACCACAGACATTCTTATTTAATAATTCTTATCAAACTATTAATTTTTCTTGTACTTTTTCCATGAATCACATTTTTAAAAATCTTTTTTTTTAAACTGCATCACTTGTCTCAGAAAAAAAGTTTGATGAAATTGTTCTTCAATAATCATAATCACTCACTGTCTTCATCATTTCTTTTTTGGTACCACTGTTTTTCCTCTGAAGTGCCAAGTAATCTTGAGTTTTCTTATCTCATTTGTCAGGGAGAACAAAAATAGGAAAATAAAAATGCTTATCTGTTGGTAATTAGGTAATCTCAAGATGTCTTTTTTTTTAATTGTAGCATAGTTGATTGTACCTATATGTGGAGTATAGAGTTGAATATCAATACCTGTGTGCAAGATATTGATGATCAAATCATGATAATTAGTGTATTCAACATTATACAATGTAATCATTTTTTGTGGCCCTTTGCCAATTCCTCTCTTAAGCCCCTTCCCCTCCTGTCTTTCCCACCTCTGGTGACCTCAATTCTGTTCTCTCAAGATGTCTTTCATATACTCATAAAGGAAGATATGTTTTTATTTAACAGAAGTGCTATAGACAATATTCCCAAGTACTTCTGGCTAGACATGTATGTGGACAAAGTGGGTTCTGGAAGCCAAAGGCAGCCATCTGACAAAATGCAGGTGCTGCCCATTGGAAACCAGACTAGAGATACAGGTAAGGCACTGACAGCTTATGCTAAAACAGATTTTTGAAATTGGAAGACCTACTAAATTGTTGGGAGATCCGTGAAGTGGGAGTCATCAGGAATTTAGCCTGGAGTAGTTTCTGCATTTGTAAAAGGAAGATCTACCACCTACTTTTGTAGGGTTATGGTGAGGATTTAATGAAATGACGTGTCAGAAGTTTCTGAAACAAGGTAGTCACTAAATTTTAGATTTCTAACCCTTTTAAGTTATAATAGTAAAAGTTCTTTTCACTCATCAAGTAACTGTTGAAGTATAAAAAAGAATTTTATGTTTTAAGCTCAGTCAACCACATTGTATATTGACAAAATAAAAATAAATAAATAAAAACAAACTCAGATAATGAGTATTAGTGGTATAGTTATGGCAAAGATATGATTCAAGAATTTTCAAAAGAATTAACATTTTATAGCTAAAAAAAGAGATGTGGAGAAATTTTTCTTTTCCAATGCTCACTAAATAATGTGAGAAAAAATCAGTGAATAATCCCACAAAATTAAAACCTAAACTTAATTTAGTGTTTTATTTTATGTTAAATATGTGATTTTACAGAATATAATAATGTATCTCAGGGCTTCTGGGAGTGTATGCTATGTAAGAACACGATGGTGTTCTGGAAGTGCCTGGGAAATCAGTTGTCTCAGGGAAGGACATCCTGCTCTGTTGTGAGGAAGTTTAGAAGAATAGTAGGGTTGGGCAGAGGCATCATTATCTCATGTCAAAGCATAGAAGGACTTGGATGAAGAAAGAAACTTTTGTACTGGCAATACATATATAAACATCATTTGTTAGGTGTGCTTGGCATGATAAACTCATCCTGAACTAAGCAACAATAGGCTAGAGAGACAGTTTCAAAAGGTTTAAAAAATTAATTGAAAAATTATTAGAAATCACTAGCTGGAAAAAGATTTCTCTTTCGAGCTTTCAATCTGTATATTCTTAGTGCTACTTGGACTTCTTTTAAAAAGTCTTATATGTCCTTTAAATTCAAGATGTTGAAAACTGAATTCATTTTCTCTGCTTTATCCCAAACTCCATCTCAATAAATGGCACTTCTCTAGAAACCTGGAAGTCATTCTTAAACCTTCCATCTCAATCATCTCCCTCAGCCCAACAACTACCAATTCCTTTTATATATACCCTCTCACTATCCCAAAGACTCTTTCACATTTCTATTTTTTCCAGAAACATCATTTCAGCCATTAATAACTTCAACTGGGCTATTGTGCTAACTTTCTGAGTGATCTTTTGTTTGTGTTTCTCCTTACAATTCACCTTCCAAAGCTTTGTTTGAGACCGTATCTGGGGCACTTAGTGTATGGCACATAGTAGATTATAAATAAATATTTTTTCAAAGAATACATACATGAGAGAAGGAAATAGATAAGAAAGAATAAAAATTTGACTAATTAAAATGCAAACATGGTTATTATTTAATTCAGTAAAAATCTCCTCAGTGGCTTTCCATTGCTCTCAGGATTAAATCTAAAATCAGTAAAATGTCCTAAAGGTTCTTAAATTTATTTTTTTAATTAAAACATTTTGATTGTACATACTCATGTGGTACAGAGTTATATTTTAATGCACATAGGTTTTTAAATAATATTTGCATCATTTATATGTTTAAGCTCTTCACTTGTCTCTCTTCCCACCAATGACCTGTATTTGTATTTTTCACATTGAACATCTTTCAGTTCTCCAAACATGTAATTTTCTCTAGAACTTCACAAGCTGATTTCTTTCTCCGGACTATTCTTCTCTCTCTGCTTCATCTAGACAACTCCTGCTTACTCTCAGACTCATTCCCCTACCCGTAGCATTTCTTCTATGATGTTTCATCCCAAGTCTGAGCTGGACACCCGCCTTTCTGTGCTTCCATACCAGTGCTATTTCCTGCATCATAGCAGTTATACTATATCAACCTGGCTGTTTGCATGTCTTTCTCATTCAGTAAATTTCAAAAGAGCAGGGACATGTCTATTCTGCAGGTGCTTGATAAGTATTTGTTCAATAAATTAGTAAATAAATGAAGGGATGAAATTATATCATGTCAGGAGGCCTGTCTAGTCTATTTAATAGCTGACACTTCTCAGAAAATGTGGTGGATGTTGTGACACGTGATCTACATCTCCCTTCATGAAATAAGGATTTCTTCAGGTGCTGGGAGTGTTGCCAGTATAAAGTCCTCAGTAGTCATCTTCTCTGAGGACTGCCTCAGCTAAAGAAGGGTAACGTGCCCAAGATTATGCCTATTTCCTTGGGTGTTCTGCATCCAAAGCCTGATCCTCATGGGAGCCTAAAGGCTTCTCTCTTGCCCTAATTCAGGACAGCTTTGAAAGGTCATCCCACTCTCAAAACTTCTTAGAGAGTAAATTCAGATGTCCAAATCAGAATGCACTGCAGCGTTACCCCCTCTCTTCCTTACTCAACTTCCTTCACTTTTCTTCCATGGTAAGTGATTCTAAGAGTGTTCTCTAATAACCCTCTTGCTCTCTAACTTCCGTGTTAGAGTCCACTTCCGGAGGAACCCAACCTGTGAGAGTCAGAGAATGGAGATTGGAGTTGTTAGTTAAAAATTTCAACTAATATGAATCTTTATGTGTTGGTTATCTTTTCATTTGCCCCCATCTGTACCCTCACTCCAGTATCCATTCTCTATTCTTCTCTGTCCTGTCTTTGACCCAGTACACTGACCTTGATGGAGTTCAGGACATGCTACCTCAAAATATGGCACCTTGGCATTTGAGAAAACTCCAGAAGAGGGAATGTCTCTTTTACTGTTCCTTTGCCCTTCTCACCTGAAGCAGATCATAAGGCCCTCATTTGAGAGGTTCCATCCCCATACCTGGAGGAGAGAAATATCTTTATCTTAGAAAACAATGGGAAGATAAGAATCTAAACAAACAGGCCTTGCTAAGTTTCTCCCAGTTTATTGCCATTAGATTATACCTTTTGGTCCTCCAATCATTTCTCCATTACTGTTCACTCTTCATCAAACCTAAGCATAGAAAACACACAGCTTATCTGTTTCTTTGGGTCTTCATTTCTGAAGACTCCTGTGTCACCTAAAACTTGAATTAAATAAATTTACCTGCTTTCATCTTGTTCATCTATCTTTGGTATAGGGGCCTCAGCTGTGAACGTGTAATGGAAAGAAAGACATTCCCCCCCCCCATAACCTCCACTACAGAATATACTACCTGTGCTATCTTGCTGGACTAGCTACCAGTCGTGTTCAGCCAGTGGAAGGTAGAAGCAGGAGACAGAATAATGAAGAAAAATAGATCAGGAGATTTTTTTGTAATGTTTTGTGACACCACTTCTAACACCAAATATATGGGGGTTTTTCCACACCAATTCTGCAATTCTCTAATACCAGCTGGGTGTTCCACAATTCAATTCAATTCTGACACTAACTCCTGGAGCTAGCACAGACCCCCACATGCTAAGGGCTCAGTCCCACAAGACTGGCCACACTTCACATGCCAACCACAAATAAGGTTTTCAGGCGACCCACATTTCTACCTGGCCAAATTTGGAGGTTCCTACAGCCCCCTCCCCAGGTTCAGTAATTTTCTAGAATATCTTATAGACCTCAAGGAAATACTTTACTTAGGATTACCAGTTGATTATAAAGGATATGACTCAGGAACAGCCAAATAGAAGAGATGCTTAGAGCAAAGTACAGGAGGGGAGTGTGGGTGCAGAGCTTCCTTGCCCTCTCTAGGTGTACCACCCTCTCAGGACATTGATGTGTTCACCAGCCCAGAAACTTCAGTTTTCATGGTGGTTTTATTACATAGGCATGATTGATTAAATCATTGGTCATTGGCGATCAAACTCAATCTCTAGCCTCTTTCTCCTTCCTGGAGGTCAGGTGGCAGGGCTGAAGTTCTCTCTAATCACCTGATTGGTTTTTCTGTGGACCAGGACCAGCCCCTATCCTGAAGACATCTGAGGACCCCCTGCCTTGAGTCATCTCATTAGCATAAAAAAGATACTCTTATCAATCAGAAATTCCAAGGGTTTTAGGAGATCTGTGCTCTTAAAACTAGGGACAAAGACCAAATATATTTTTTATTCTACCACAGTATTTCATACCTACTTTACCTTTCCTTCACACTACATTTTTGGCAGGAGATGCTATTTTTAAATATGTAGTTCCTTTTAGCGGTCAACTCTAATATGACTCCTGGTGGGTTTTGATATTTTCTCCTCTTTATCCTTCAGGGAGATAGTGTCCTCATGCTCTTGCTCATTTTTGGTGCCTCAACATTCTTTGTTGATTCTCTCCATACCGTCAACAATTATGTGTGCTTGTGTGTGTGTTTGTGTGTATTTCCCCTCCCCTCTTCATCCTGACCACCTGTCAAGTAAAACAACTTGATTTTCAGAATTGTTCTGACCTCCTGTCAGGGAGTTCCATCCTACAACAACTGATTAGATTTAAGAAATCTTTTTCCAACTAGTCTGTTTTACAAGAGGAATAACCTGCTTTTGAGTTCACTTGTATATTACTAACTGCATTAAAATTTGTCTCCCATAAGACATAGACAGGACTTTGCCCTCGCTTGTGGTGATTTGGTCTTAGCCACTTTTGAACTGTGCCTGGAGACCACAAAATTTTTAAGGCAGAAACAATATATACTAATTACTTTTTCTTTCTTTCTTTCTTTTTTTTTTTTTTAACCAGAAATGATTTAATCACCTGCTTATCAGGAAATAAGTTCTGGCTTAAGATTTATCCTAAAAGCACAGACTAAGCAGGACTGCAACCCCCCTCTCTTTCATTGAAAATCTGCCTAATGACAGCTACTAAAATTCACAAGTGCCTGAAGGTTACTAGTTGCTACAATTCTCTACCTGAGCTTTGTGGAAAAGAAATTAATATTCAATTGAAAGTTGATGAGGAATCACTAATAAAATCCCTTTGTTAGTGATGGGTCTGTACCAGGTTACTGTTACTGTCCTCTTGACTACAGAAACTCTAGTGTATGACAGCAATGCATTCTTCCATCTGTCACAGCAATATGCAAAAAGCTCACGACTTTCCTAAATTTCTTATTTTTGATACAGAGATTGAAAGTTTAACCCATTTAAATTAACACTAGGTTAATGTTCTTCTTTTTAATTTATTGGAAAGGGTCATTGGAAAGCAGTTCAGATAACTATTTTTATAAATATAATGTTGATAAGGGCAACATAATAAAGAGTAGTTGCAAATGAATTCTTATACAAGAATAATTGAGCTCAATGTTTCCCTGAAATCAGCAAACCACATGCATAATAATTTCCTGTGTTTAGATGAACTATGGAATTAGCCTTGACAAGGAAACAAAATTACAAGAGGTTTTTCTGACCCTTGGGAAGGATGGGATTAATGTTTTCCAAGATGATTCATTTAAAACAGTGCTGTGTGGATTTGAAATTTGGACTTGAAGATATTTGTTGAAGTGCTGAAATAATTGTCATAAGGAAAATAATGTATTGAAAGAAATTGGGAATTTCTAATCATACCTTTCCTGATCCTTGGTTAAAGGGCAGAATTTGGGGTCCAAAAAATCTAGAGTTTGTCTATTACTTGCCACCAAGAAGAGAATGATTAGGAATAGGCTGGGTGAATGACTTAGCTAAAGTTTTTCTTTTACTAACTCTGACAAAGATGCCATTGTATGAGTCATTGGGCGAATACTGTAAACCTTGAGACAGGGTCTAATAGTCCTATCCTGTTAACATCTTAGACTTTCTGTTGCATTCTTTTCTTCTTCCCTCCTTCCATCTCTCTCTCCTTTCCTTTCTTTCTTCTATCGATATTAGTTCATTTTGTGTTGCTATAACAGATTACCTGAGACTGGGTAATTTATAAAGAGGTTAATTTGGCTCACAATTCTAGAACAGCTGCATCTGGCACAGGCCTCAGGCTGCTTCCACTCACTGCAGAAAGTGGCAGGGCAGCCAGTAGGTGCAAGGAGATCATATAGTGAGTGAAAAAGTGAGAGAGAGAAAGAAAGGAGGTGCCAGGCTCCTTTTAACAGGCAGCTATCAAGGGAAATAGAGGAAGAATTCACTCATGCTCCCTTCCCCAGGGAGGGCATTAATCTATTTATGAGGGATCCACCCCCATGACCTAAACAGTTCCCACTAAGCCCTACTTCCCAACACTGCCACACTGGGGATCAGATTTCAACATAAGCTTTGGGGTAGGGGTGGAGGGATAAACATATCTAAACGATATCAACATTCTTTCACAGCTTTTATTACACTAGTAATACATGAATGCATTTTTATTTTTATGTGCACTGGGAAGATGTTATGTAACTATATATATACACTTGTGTATATATAGTTTTATATAAATGGTTATATGTGGCTTTATATATAGACAAATAGGTAGACAGAGATATAAATAAATGTGTGTATGTAGATATATATGAGGGTTATGTACTTAAAAAGCAGCAAAACTCTATTTATAATCCTCTTTTAGCTCTCATCCTTTTGTGATGTAGGTAACATTATAGCTTCCACAGTGCTGCTGCATGTGATTGTTTCTGTTCTCTCAAAATGATTAAGATAAATTTTAAGTTAAATTATAAGCTTCTGAAAATTTTACTGACATTGATAAAGCCATAACTGTTTTAGAAGGAAAATAAGTGTTTTAGAAGGAAAGACTAACTGTCTATTACTAGACTTTTTGGTTAGTTCTTTCTTCAGAGCCATTACAAAGCTGTTACATTGTTAGAACAATATCATTTCTTTTCTTCCCAATCAGGGCATAACCTTTTTTTTTTAACAGCTTTTTTGAGGTAAAATTGATATACAAAAAACTGCACATATTCAATAAATATAAATTAAGTTTGGATATATGCATACACCCACGAAGCCATCACCACAATGAAGATAATAAGCATATCCATCACCTGCCAAAGTGTCCTCGTATCCACCTTTTGTGTGTGCATGTGTGTGTGCACAGGCATGTGTTTGGTAAGAACGCAATATGAGAACAACCCTCTTAAGACATCTTTTATGTGCACAATACATTATTATTTACTATAGGCACTATGTTGTACAGCAGATGTCTGTAACTTATGTATCTTGTGTAACTTTATCGCCTTCGAATAACAACTCCCCATTTCTTCTCCCCCAGCCTCTGACAATCACTGCTTTTATGAACTTTGCTTCTATGACTTTGATTATTTTAGAGTCCACCTGTAAGTGGAATCATAAAATATTTGTTGCTCTATGACTGGCTTATTTTACTTAGCATAATATCTTCCATGTTCATCCATGTTGTCATATATGGCAGAATTTCCTTATCTTTTAATGCTGAATAATATTCCATTGTGTATATATACCACATTTTCTTTATCTATTCCTTCATCGATGGACATTTAGATTGTTTCCATATCTCAGCTATTGAGAATAAGGCTGCAATAAACATGGAAGTGCAGATATATCTTTGAGATCCTGATGTAAATTTTTTGGGTATATATCCAGAATTTAGATTTTGGGATCATGTGGTAGTTCTATTATATTTGATTCTGAGGAACTATCATTCTGCTTTCCATATCAGCAGCATCATTTTACATTTCCATCAACAATATAAAAGGGTTCCAATTTCTCCACATCTTCACCACACTTGATATCTTTAAAAAAATAATAATAGCCATCCTAACAGGTATGAGGTGATACCTTATTGTGGTTTTGATTTGCATTTCACTGATTATTAGTGACATTAATCATCTTATCATATACCTGTTGGCCAATTGCATGTCTTTCTTGGAGAAACGTCTATTAAAGTCCTTTACCCATTTTTAATTGGGTTATTTGTTTTTGTCTTGTTTTGTTTTTGCTATTGAGCTGTAGGAGTTACTTATGTATTTTAGATATTGACCTATTATCAGGTATACATTTTGCAAATATTTTCTCCCATTTCATAGGTTGCCTTCTCTTTCCGTTCACTGTTTCCTTTGGTATGCAGAAGCATTTTAATTTGTTGTAATACCACTTGTTATTTTTGTTTTTGTTGCCTGAGCTTTTGGTGTGATATCCAAAAAATTGTTGCCAATGCCACTATCAAGAAACATTCTTCCTATGTTTTCTCCTAGCAGTTTTACAGATTCAAGTCTTACTTTCAAGTTGTTAATCCATATTGAGTTGATTTTTGTGTATGGTGTAATATAAATATTCAATTTCAGGGATGTGCCTACCCACTGACCAAGTGGGCACCCGATTGAGCACCAGTCCTTCATAATCACCTGGATGCATATGCAGGCCAACACCCACATGAGCCCCAGATGAGTGACAGTCACATGTGCTGAACCTAATGCAGCCACAGGCTCATGTATGCCTGAGCCCTGGAGGGACCTGCCCACTGACTGAGTGGTTGCCCAGGTGAGCACTGGTCCTGCTTGCCACCTCCAACAAAGCTTCATGCCCATGCCTGAGCCCCAGAGGGGCCTGAACACCAACCGAGTGGGTACCCAGGGGAGTGCCATCCCATGGACTGAACCTGGTGCAGCTGTTGGACAAAGCACAAGCCTCAGAGAGGCCCACCCATCAGCTGAACAGGAGGAAAGGCAGCCCACTGTACACTCAACTGCATTAACATAAGAAGAGGCACCAGCAGAACCTAGAAATAGAGGAGGAAGTCTTTCCCCTTATAGCCCACACCTGAGTAATAGAAGAAACAAGTATCCTAGCAGATGACCAAACATCAATGAAAAAATACTAGAACTGCAAATAAACAGGAAGATATGACACCACCAAATGATTATGGTAGTTCTCAAGTACCAGGCCACATAAAGCAGAAAACCCTTGAGATGTCTGAAAAGGAATTCCAAGAACTGATCTTAAGAAAACTCAAAGACATAAGAGAAGAATCAATTAGAGAACACAAAAAATATCCAGAATATGAAGGAATAAATTTACAAAGAGATTAATACTTAAAAAATAGTGTAACAGAACTCCTAGAACTGAAGGATACACTCAGTGAAATAAAAAACAGAACAGAAAGATTGAGTGGCAGGCTAGAGGAAATGGATGAATTTCAGAACTCACAGCTGGTCTTTTTGAAATAATCAAGGCAGACAAAAAAAAGGAAAAAATAATTTTAAAAAATGAAGAAAATCTAAGAGAGATAGCAGACAACCTCAAGTGCACAAACATCTGAATCATGAGTATTCCAGAAGAGAAGGAGAGAGGAAAAGACATTGAAAACCTATTCAAGAAAGTAATAGCAAAAAACATTCCAGGTATAGGGAGAGATGCATGTTGGGTCTGCTGCCAGCCGACCCAAACAGTCCTAGCCTCGTTCCTTTTGGTGGGCGAGCAAATGGCCCGGGATTCCTCTTTCCCTCCTGTCCCCTTTGGAAGGAGACGGGGGAAGAGAGCCGTGAAGAGAGGTGAGCACAGCCGCTGGCTCCAAATCAGCCTGGTTAAAGGACACTCAGATGCGGTGGGGGTTCTGTCGAGCAGTTCCGTTTATTATCACACAAGCACTTGCTTTTATAGGCAGATAGGGAGGGGAGGTTTTTACATCCTCCAATCAGCTTAAAGGTCATGAGAGCATGCATCCTGTCTCAATGCCTAGCTATTGCAATCACGCAGTGTTCACGAGCGCAGAAGCGTGTATTTGGCCAATAAGGGCTAAGGCAAGGTTCCCGCAGACACTCCCACCCTCCTTACTCCCAGCGCCATCTTAGGCTGCCATGTTAATATGCCCTTGTGGGCCCATAGTGGCGCCACTTGTAATGTCACTTAAGGTGGCGTTAGTTTTTAAGGCCTGACATCTCCCCCTTTTTGTTTTAATAAGGCACCTGGAGGTGGCTAACCTTCCCAGCCTCGCCTCTATTCCCTCTGGTGGCTGTGCCTGTCTTAGGTTGTTTCCCTCTGGAAATCTCACCCATCATTGACTATCCAGCCAAGCAGGGGTGGGGTGGAGCCTTAGAGATGGGTGTTGATTTCTTGAAGGGCCATATTGACCCAAGGGGCTGTCAGGGCTTTCATTATGGGCCACCTCCTCTACCACCTGGGTGAGCATTATGAGAGAAGTGGTGTTATGCCTTGTAAAGGACACAACCTGGTGAATGGTGTAAGTCCCCAAGATGATTAAGACAAGGAAAAGGGCTAGGGGGCCCGCCAGGGAGGAGAGCAGGGTGGTGAGCCACGGGGAACTTGAAAGCCAGCTTTGGAACCAATTAACGTTCTTTTTTTCACTTTTCTAATCCTTCTCTAAGCTTTGCTAGGGAATCTTTGACCACTCCAGAGTGGTTGGCATAGAAGCAGCACCTTTCTTTGAGGGCAGCGCATAATCCTCCTTGCTGTAAGAACAGGTCTAGTCCGTGTTGATTCTGTAAAACAACTTCAAAAAATGATGTTAGCAATTATTTAAAAATGTGATACAGACACCTCCAAGCGGCTTGTATGACCTCCCAGGTTTGGTTGGCTGGCTCCTGGGGACCTCCCCCGGTGGCTGAGGCCCTTGTCCTTGTTGACCCGAGGAGGGCGGCCACTTGGAGCATCCACAAAGTGTTCATAATGCAGTCTGAAACATACAAACAATAAACTCCTTAGGGTCCTCAGTACCCTGGGTGTCTGGCAAGAACTTAAGATTTTTGGCTGGGACCCATATAGGGGTTGACTCACTGAGGGGGAAGACGCAACCAAACCCTCGACCCATAGTTAGCAACAGGTCAGGGCCCCTCCACTGGCCTGTTAAGGGGTCTTTCTACCACACTTGGACTTCCAGGCGTGGTGGTTGAGCTGACCAGTGTTTCTGGAAGGCAGACAGGGGTTCATTTTGGAAAAATTTAGGATGTTTAAAGTTAGGAGTGCCTTGGGCCGAGCCCGTGGCACACTTGGTAGAGTGCGGCACTGGGAGCACTGCGACGCTCCCGCTGCGGGTTCGGATCCTATATAGGACTGGCCGGTGCACTCACTGGCTGAGTGCCGGTCACGAAAAGGACAAAAAAAAAAAAAAAAAAAAAAAAGTTAGGAGTGCCTGTCCCAACTGCTGATGAGGGCTGGTGACTCCCCCCTTTTTGTTTTAATAATTGATTTTTTAGGCATTGGTGATGCTGTTCAACAATGGCTTGTCCTTGGGGGTTATAGGGAATTCCTGTAGTATGTTTAATGTTCCATTGTATTAAGAATTCTTGTAAGGCTTTGCTAGAAAAACAAGGCCCATTATCTGTTTTAATTTGTGCTGGCAGCCCTAAGGAGGCAAAACACTGCAGCAGGTGATTTTTTGCATGCTTGGCAGTTTCACCTGCGTGTGCTGTGGCCCAACATGCGTGTGAATAGGTGTCAATGGACACAAAAACATATTTGAGTTTCCCAAAAGGCGGGAAGTGAGTTACATCAGTTTGCCACAGCACATTAGGCTTGAGTCCCCTAGGATTGACCCCTGGCGGTTGTAAGGGGGGTACTTGCAGATAAGGAAGGCATGACTTGCATGTGTGTACAATCCTTTTTAGCTGTGAAATAGGTATATTTGGAAACCTGGCATGTAGACCTCGCCAGTTTACATGAATTAAAGTGTGCAGTTGGCTGGCAACCCCCATTTAGTACAAACGTTTGGCAAAATGAGGGACTATTAGCCATGCCTTGGGGAAGCACCACCCACTCAAACCGCTGATCGGGACACTGAAAGTTTACGGAGGGGATAGAAAAGGCACACTTTTCACAATCATTCGGGTACAGTGGAATGGAGAAAAAGCAGTACTTGACATCTATAGTTACTAGGTATAAGTTGCTTGGTATAGCAGGGGTCCATGGCAGTCCTCTCTGTGGTGTGGCCTGAAGGATCATTCTTTTATTGACCTCTCTAAGGTCTTGTAGCATTCTCCACTTTCCAGAGGCCTTTTTAATTACAAATGCTGGAGTATTCCAGGGGCTAGTGGATGGGCGAAGCTGCTCATTGACAATTTGTTGTAGGGCCTGCAATTTATTATCAGGAAGTGGCCACTGCTCTACCCAAACTGGGGGCCCATTTACCCAACGGATGGGGGGGCACCAGGGGAGCAGTGGCCTCTAGTATTGGGGGTGACCGGCCATCTGTTTATGAGGGGTTTCCGGGAACTTGACCCTGGGGAGAGGCAGATGGTTTCTTAGGTCCTGAAAAGTGGGGTCCCCCCTATGGTTTGGAAAACAGGGGAGATTAAACTGTTGCTGGTTCTCCTCCTCATCTAGGAGATCTTCATAAAGGGCCTTATGGTCAGTGGTAATGAAAGCATCTGCTTGGCCTAGAACATCTTGGCCTAACAGGTTGGCCGCCAATCCGGCAGCAATGAGAGGTTTTACTTCCCCTTTTGTGCCATCAGCATCTTCCCAGTGAAGGATTTCATGGGTTTCCCATGTTGGGGTTTTTCCCCCTACCCCCAAAATTTGGGGGCCTGGAACTAACTTCCAACTTGAAGGGTATTCTTCCCGTCTAAGGACTGTTCGATCCGCCCCTGTGTCAACAAGGCATCAGAACTCTTTGCCTTGAAATTTAAGATTCATTTTTGGTCTTAAACCAGGAACTATAGGTCCTGGGGTACTGGCCACCTGGTCTTTGTATCCCCTTGGGGTGACGGGGCTGGGGATTGCCCCTCCTCTAGTTTAAAGGCTTTCTGTTCTTGTCAAACTTAGACCGGCACTCACGCTTCCAATGAAGCCCCTTACCGCACCTAGGGCATGGCGTAGAGGGAAGGTTTTTATTTTTCCAGTTGGGACAGTCCCTTTTGAAATGACCTTGTTCCCCACAGCCATAACATTGACCCCTATGGGAGGGTTGGCTGGGGCTCTCCTTAGGGATAACGATCTTTGAGCCCGGCACAGGCAAGCTTGTGGTCGGCAGTCATGCCGTCCCACACTAGCATTCAGGTCCTCGGAAGGTCGCTGGGTGACCCTGGCCATTGCGGGCTCACTGGGCCCTTCAGCCAACTTTTTCCATGCGGCTAACGCTGTTGCCTTAACCTGGTCCTGGTAGGGGGCTGGGATAGCAGCCTGTTGGATTCCAGTACTAAATTGATCTGCTGTTCCAGACAGCATGCCGAAGCTGATAGGGATGGGTGGGTTGGCTGCTTGGTTTATCTCTGCCTGCACATGGCACACTTCTTCAAAGAAGGTGCAGAATTTGATAAACAAGTTTGTGGGGAGGACAGCCTTACAGAGCATTTTCCAATCTTGGGTTGTGAAAGGTTGGTGCGCTAAGCCCTGGTGGATGGTTTCTGCTCATGGGGAATTGGGCCCATCCTCTGTGACAGTCTTTTTCAGCTCTTTAAGGTCATGAGCTTCCCAAGGGTACCAAGCGGCCAGCCTATTTCCACCTGGGGCAACGTTGACTGGATAGGCCTGAGGGGCTGCTTCCCCCCACGGGCTGCGGACGGCTGGGGGTTCCCAGCGAGCCATAACAAGAAAAGCCTGCAGCTCTGCCGGGGATGTTTTTAAAGGTGGACTAGCCTCCTCCACTTCTTCAGGTGCTGCTTTCTCTCCCTTGGCTAAACTTTGCTCAGGGCCTTGCACTGGCAGCTTTGTTTCCTTTTTTCTCTCCTCATTGAACTGCGCCCAATCCCTTTCTGTCCCTTCCTGATGATCGGGATGGAAGCAAAGCTTTAGGGCAGAGATGGTTGGGTAGAACCCTAAGGTGGGGGTCTAGCCCGTGACTAATCTCATTCTTTCTGGCCAGGGTCTGGACCTGGTCCCAAGTCTCATACAAGAACAACTTGGATGAAGGTGCCCAAGGGGCTACCTGCACCACATGACGCCAGGCATTGGTGGCCGTGGAGTCAGATATTTCTAGGCCTCTGCTTTTTAAAATGTACTTTAGAGCCTTGCAGGCTATCTCGTCCCTCTTTCCACACACACACCTCCCATGTTGTCCCGTGAGGAAGGGACAAAGGGAGCAACAGGGCAGAGAAGTGCAGGGACTTTCCCCTGTTTTGGTACTCACCCTGACACGCAGGCGGATTACTTCATGGCAACTACCGCGGTTGCGGGGGCCACTCTGCTGGTTGATCACCCTTCGTTGACCTTCTTCAGGAACGAGCAGCCGGGAGCCTCACTCGCTCGCCTTTCACCCACGAGTTTTAAAAACTCCTCACACGGGGCACCACTCTGTCTGGTCCGCCGCTGGCTGACCCGAATAGCCCTAGCCTCGTTCCTTTTGGTGGGTTAGCAAATGGCCCGGGATTCCTCTTTCCTGTCCCCTTTGGAAGGAGATGGGGGAAGAGAGCCGTGAAGAGAGGTGAGCTCAGCCGCCAGCCCTAAACCAGCCTGGTTAAAGGACACTCAGATGCTCAGATGCGGTGGGGGTTCTGTTGAGCAGTTCCGTTTATTATCACACAAGCACTTGCTTTTATAGGCAGATAGGGAGGGTAGGTTTTTACATCCTCCAATCAGCTTAAGGGTTACAAGAGCATGCATCCTGTCTCAATGCCTAGCTATTGCAACCATGCAGTGTTCATGAGCGCAGAAGCACATATTTGTCCCGCAGACACCCCCACCCTACTTCCTCCCAGTGCCATCTTAGGCTGCCACATTAATATGCCCTTGTGGGCCCATAATGGTGCCACTTGTAAAGTCACTTAAGGTGGCATTAGTTTTTAAGGCCCGACAATGCAGACCTTCAGATCCAGGAAGACCAAAGATCCTAAAACAGATTTAATCCAAAATAATTCTCTCCAACACATGTTATAGTTAAACTGGCTAACCTCAAAGACAAAGAAATAATTCTAAAAGCAGCAAGAGAAAAGCATCAAGTCACCTATAAAGGATCCACCATCAGACTAACAGCAGGCTTCTCAGTAGAAACCTTACAGGCCAGAAGAAAATAGAATGATATATTCAAAATACTGAAAGAAAAAAAAAAATTGCCAGCCAAGAATTCTATACCCAGCAAGATTATCCTTCAGAAATGAGGGTGAAATAGTTTATCTCCCAGAAAAACAAAAATTATGGGCATTCACTACCACACAACGAGTCCTGCAAGAAATTCACAAAGGAGTCTTGCATCAGGAATCCCCAAAATGATAATCACTATCATGAATTTACAACAAAGAGAAAAACATGCCATTAAAACCAAATTGCAAACAAGAAAGAGAAAGAAGTTAAATCATGTCACTTCAAAATCCAACTAAAATTAAAGATGAAAAATAAAAGGGGAAGAAAGGAACAAATGATATGTAAAACCGCTAAACAAAATGCAATATAATGACAGGAATAAAGCAGTACTTGTCAATAGCAACCCTAAATGTAAATGAATTAAACTCCTCATTTGAAAGGCACAAACTGACTGGATAAAAAAACTAGACCCAATTGCATACTGTCTTCAAGAGACCCACGTCACCTATAAAGACACACACACACACACACACAAAGTGATTGGATGAAAAAAGATATACCATGCAGATGGAAAACAAAAATGAGCAGGAGTAGCCACTCGTAAACTGGATAAAACAGACTTCAAACCAAAAATCATAAAAAGAAAAAAAAGAGGACCATCATATGTTCATAAAGGTATCTATCCAGTTAGAAGACATAACAATCATGAATATTTATGTACTCAACACTGGAGCACCCAGATATTTAAAGCAAACACTCTTAGACCTAAAAGAGATAGTCCATAATACGATAATAGTGGGTGACCTGATCAGCCCTTCTCATCACTGGACAGATCTTCCAGGAAACAGATTAACAAAGAAACACAGGATGTAAACTACACCTTAGAGCAATTGAATCTGGCAGAAATCTACAGAACATTTCATCCAACAACTACAGACTACACATTCTTCTCATGAGCACATGGAACATTCTCTGAAATAAACCACACTTGGGTCACAAATCAAGTCTCAGCAAATTTGAAAAAAAATTAAAATAATTCTAAGTATCTTTTCAGACCACAATGGATTAAAACTGGAAATCAACAACAAGCCAAATTATGGAAACTCCTCAATGAATGGATACTAAACAGTAGATTCCTGAATGACCTATGGATTTAAGTAGTAATTAAACAGGAAATCAAAAATTTCCTTAAACTAATGAAAATAAAGATAGATCATAACAAAACCTGTAGGATACAGCAAAAGCTGTACTAACAGGGAAGTTTTTTGCAATAAACACTTACATCAAAAGAATGGAAATACTTCAGATAAATGACCTAACATTATGCCTCAAAGAACTACAAAAAGAAAAACAATCCAATCCTAAAAGTGTAGGTCAAAAGAAATAATTAAGATCAGGGCAGAACTAAATAAAATAGAGACCCCATAAATGATAGAAAAGATCAATGAAACAAAAAGTTGAGTTTTTTGAAAAGATAAATAAAATAGACTAAACATTAGCTTGGTTAACATAAACATTAGCTCAGCTAACAAAAAATAAAATAAATAAAATAAATAAATAAAAGAAGAAGAGAGAAGACCAAACAACAAAAACCAGAAATGAAAAGGAAGACATTACAACTGATACCACAGAAATATGAAGAATCATTAGAGATTATTATAAACAACTGTATGCCAACAAATATGAAAATCTGGAGGAAATGGATGAATTTCTGGACACATACAAACTAAAAGTGAACCAAGAAGAAATAGAGAATCTGAACAGACCAATAACAAGCAATGAGATTGATGCAGTGATCAGCAATCTTCCAACAAAGAAAAACCCAGGACCGGATGGCTTTCCAGATGAATTCTATTAAGCTTTTGATGAACTTTTCCAAAAAGTTAAAACAGAAGGATTCTCTCACACAATTCACTCTAATACCCAAACCAGATAAAGATACAACAAAAAAAGGAAGTAACAGGCCAATATTCTTGACCAACGTAGATGCAAAAGTACTCAACAAACTATTAGCAACCAGAATACAGCAACACATCTAAAAAATTATACACCATGATCAAGTGGGTTTCATCCCAGGTATGCAAGGTTGGTTCAACATATGCAAGTCAATAAATGTGATACACTGTATCAACAGAAATAAGAACAAAATCATATGAATATCTCAAGAGATGCAGAAAAAGCACTTGACAAAATACAACATTGCTTCATGATAAAGACTCTCAGAAATTAGGTATAAAAGTAAATTATCTCAACACAATAAAAGGCATTTATGACAAACCAATTGTCAATATCATTCGGAATGGAAACATTCCTTAAGAACAGGAAAAAGACAAGGATGCCCACTCTCACCACTCCTATTTAACATAGCATTTGAAGTACTAGTCAGAATAATCAGGCAAGAGAAAAAAATAAAGGGCATCCAGATTGGAAAGGAGGAAGTCAAACTGTCCTTGTTTGCAATTGACATGATCTTTTAAATAGAAATACCTATAGACTCTGGCAAGAAACCCTTAGAGCTGATTAACAATTTCAGTGATGCTGCAGGATACAAAATCAATACCCAAACCTCAGTGGTGTTTTTATACTTAGGTAACAAACTAGCAGAAAAAGAAATAAAGAAAACAATCCCATTTACAATAGTCAAAAAAAAGTAAAATACATAGGAATCAATTTAACCAAGGAGGGGGAAAGATCCCCATAATGAGAACTATAAAACACTACTGAAATTAAAGAGGGCACAAAAAGGTGGAAAGACAAACCATGCTCTTAGATGGGAAGAATTAACATTGTGAAAATGTCTATTCTACCCATAGCAAACTACAGATTCAATGCAATGCCCATCAAAATACCAATGGCATTCTGCCCAGAAATATAAAAAGGAACACTAACATTTGTGTGAAACAACAAAAGACCTTGAATAGTCAAAGTTGTAGCCATAACACTACCTGACTTCAAATTGCCTTACAATGTTATTGTAACCAAAACAGCATGGTACTGGCAGAAAAACAAAGACTTGGAACAATGGAATAGAATAGAAAACCCAGGATCAACCCACAGGCTTACAGCCAACTGATCTTTGACAAAGGCCGCAAGAGCATACATTGGGGAAAAGACTGCTATTTCAATAAATGGTGCTGAGATAACTGGATATCCATATGCAGAAGAATGAAACTGGAACTGTACCTCTCACCAGATTATAAAATGAACTCATAATGGATTAAGACTTCAATATAAAACCTGAAACCATAAAATTACTAAAGGAAAACACAGAAGAAACACTCGAAGAAGTAGGACTTGGCAAAGACTTTTATGAATAAGATCCCAAAAGCATAAGCAACAAAAGAAAAATAAACAAATGGGATTATATCAAACTAAAAACCTTCTGCACAGCAAAGGAAACAATCAATAGAGCTAGAAGACAACCTGCAGAATGAGATTAAATTTTTGCAATCTATACATCCAACAGGGGATTAATATTCAGAATATATAAAGAACTCAAACAACTATACGGTAAGAAAACAAATAATCCAATTAGCAAATGGGCAAAGAAGACGAATAGGTGTTTTTCAAAGGAAGACATACAAATGGCCAACAGATATATGAGAAAATGCTCAAAATCAATAGTCATCCACAAAATGCAAATCAAAAGCACATTGAGATATCATTTTACCCTGAGTAGCCTGGCAATCATTAAAGAGACCAAGAATAACAAATACTAGCAAGGATGTGGGGAAAGGGGAAATATTCTACATTGTTGATGGGACTGTAAATTAGGATAGCCATTATGGAAAACAGTATTTTGGTTCCTCAAACAACTACAGGTAGAACTACCATATGATCCAGCAATCCCACTACTGGTTATATATCCAAAAGAATGGAAATCAACATGTTGAAGGGATACCTGCATTCCCATGTTCATCACAGCTCTATTTACAATAGCCAAAATACGGAAGCAACCTAAGTGTCCATTGACAGATGACTCAGTAAAGAAAATGTGGGACATATACACAATGGAATACTACCCAACCATAAAAAATTATGAAATTCTTCCATTTAGAAAAACATGAATGAGTCTGGAGAAAATTATATTAAGTGAAATAAGCAAGGCATAGAAGGAAAAATAACACAAGTTCTCACTCATAACTGGGTGGAAAGAAAGAAAAAAAGAAAAGAATGCAGGGATGGAGAGGGAGGGAGGGAGGGTGGGGGGGGGAGAGAGAGAGAGAGAGAGAGAGAGAGAGAGAGAGAGAGAGATTGAGAATCAGCCAAGAGAAAGAAATAAAGAGCATCCAGATTGGAAAGGACAAAGTCAAACTATTCCTGTTTGCAGATGACATGATCTTATATATAAATAAACCTATAGACTCTACTAAAGAACTCTTGAGCTGATTAACAATTTCAGTAATGTTGTAGGATACAAAATTAACACCCCTAAATCAGTACTGTTTTATACTCTAGTAACGAAGTGGCAGAAAAAGAAATTGAGAAAGCAAGCTTAATTAAAAGTCACCAAAAAAATAAAATACATAGGAATCAATTTAACAAAAGAGGTGAAGATCTCTACAATAAGTACTATGAAACACTACTGAAAGATATTAAAGAAGACACAGAAAGATGGAAGACATACCATGCTCTTAGACGGGAAGAATTAACAAAGTGAAAATATCTATTCTACCGAAAGCAATCTACAGATTTAATGCAATCACCATCAAAATACCAATGACATTTTTCACAGAAATAGAAAAAGTGATCCTACCTTTCATTTGGAACTATAAAAGACACCGAATAGCCAAAGCAGTCCTAAGAAAATAAATAAATAAATAAATAAATAAATAAATAAATAAATGAATGAATGAATGAACAAATGAGTGAATGAATGAATGAATAAACCTGGAGGCATAAGAAAGAAAAGAAAGAAAGAAAGAAAGAAAGAAAGAGAAAGAAAGAAAGAGAAAGAGAAAGAAAGAAAGAGAAAGAAAAAGAAAGAAAAGACCAAAACAATACATTGAACTTTCAGAAAAATAGAACAAACCTAATGATACTAGAGATGAGGGAAGGCATGGTGGGGGTTTTGGGATGGATAGGTTTGGTAAAGGGCATGAAGAAAAATCATGGTTTGCAATAATGAATATTCTTATAATAAATAATAAAAATTTTAAAAGACAGAAAGAAAAAGAAAGGAGGAAAGAAAATGAAGAAGGAAAGAAAAAAGACACAATGAACGAAAGGAAAGAAAAAATGAATGAAAGAAAAGAACAAAAACAGAAACAAAGAAAGGAAAGAAGAAAAGAAAAAGAAATACAAAAGATCATAGCAACGTGTTGAACTTTCAGGAGGAGAGAACAAACCTCAGGATACTAGAGATGGGGGAGGGAAGGAGCAGGTGTGGAGGTGACTAGTCTGGTAAAGGTCATAAAGAAAAATCGTGATTTGTAATAATGAATATGCTAATAATAAATAATGAAAATTGAAAAAAAAAGATTCAGTTGCATTTTTTTGCATGTAGATATCCAGTTTTTCCAATATGATTTGTTGAAGATTATCATTTCCCCTATTCTGCAGCCTTGGCTCCCTCATTGAATGTCAATTGACCATATACAAATGGGTTTATTTCTGAGCTCTCTATTCTCTTTCATTGGATTATTATGTTTATCCTTATGACAATACTATAGTGTTTTAAGTACCGTAGCTTTTTTTATTTATTTTAAAAACAGGAAGTTTAATGCTTTGTTCTCTTTTCTCAAGGTTTCTTTGGCCATTTGAGATCTTTTATGATTCCATACAAGTTTTAGAATTTTTTTTCTATTTCTTTAAAATGTTCCAGTGGGAATTTGATGGAAATAGCATTGGATCTGTAGATTGCTTTTAGTATGGACATTTTCACAATATTATGTCTCCCAAGCCATAAACATGAAATGTCTCTCTATTTGTATCTTTCTTAATTTCTTTCATCAATATTTCATAGTTTTCAGTGTAGACATCTTTCACTTCCTTTTTAAAGTTTATTCACAAGTACTTATTCCTTTAGATGCTACTGTCAATGGGATGGTTTTCTTAATTTTCTTTTCAGATAGTTCATTGTTACTGTATAGAGATGTGTCTGATTTTTGTGTGTAGATTTTATATCCTGCAACTTTACTAAATTTGTTTATCAGTATAACAGTTCTTTAGTAGAGTCTTTGGTGTTTTCTCCATAAGAGAATAAGGTCACGTCATCTGCAAACAGGTATATTTTACTTCTTCTGTTCTAATTTGGATGGCTTTTTATACCTTTTCTCACTTAATTGCTCCGGTTAAGGCTTCCGGTACTATGTTGAACAGAAGTGTCATGAGTGGGCATCCTAGCTGTGCTCCTGATCTTAGAGGGAAAGCTTTTAGTTTTTCACTATTAACTCTGATGCTGTCTGTGGGCTTATCATATATGGCCTTTACCACATTGAGGTAAATTTCTGCCATACCTAGTTTGTTGGGAGTTTGTATGGTGAAAGAGTATTGAATTTGTCAAATGCTTTTTCTGCATCTATTGAGATGATCATGTAGTTTTTATCTTTTCTTCTGTTTATGTGATGTATCACATTAATTTCTTTGTGCATGTTGAACCATCCTTGTATCCCAAGGATAAATACCACTTGGTCATGGTGTATGTTCCTTTTAACATGTTATTGAATTCAGTTTGCTTAAATTTTCTTGAGAATTTTTACATACATGGAGAAATATTGGCCCATAATTCTTTTTTTTTTTTTTTTTTTGGAGTCTCTTTGGCTTTGATATTAGGGTAATGATGGCCTCATAAAATGAGTTTGGAAGTGTTTTGTTGTCTTTAATATTTGAAGAGTTTGAGTAGGATTGGTGTTATATATATATGTTTGGTAGAATTCACCCATGAAGACATCAGGTCTTGGGTTTTCTTTGTTGGGAGGTATTGGATAAATGATTCAGTCTCCCTTCTTGTTACTGGTCTTTTCAAGTTTTCTATTACTTCAGGATTCGTTCTTGGTAGGTTACATGTTTCTAGGAATTTCTCTATTTCTTCTACTTTATCCAATTTCTTCGTGTATAATTGTTCGTAGTAGTCTCTTAGGATCCTTTTTATTTTTGTGGCATCAATTACTATGTCTCTCCTTTCATTTTTGATTTTTTAAAATTTGACTCTTCTATTTTTCTCAGTCTAGCTAGATATGATAATTGTGTTTATCTTTAGAAACAACTCAGTTTTATTGTTTTTTAGGTTGTTTTTCCAGCCTCTACTTCATTTATTTCTGCTCTAATCTTTATTATTTTATTTCTTTTGCTAACCTCAGACTGGTTTTGTCCTTCATTTTGTAGTTTCTTGAGATGTAAAATTAGGTTTATTTGTGATCTTTTTTTTTAAATTTAGGCATTTATTTCTATAAACTTCCCTTTTAGTACTGCTTTTGCTGCATTCCATGAGTTTTGTTATGTTCTAGTTTTGTTTTCATTTGTCTGAATATATTTTCTGATTTCCATTTTTTTTTTTTTTCTGAAATCTAGGTGGAGGCTGCCACGCCTCCATGCTCTCACATACTGCTGGCCTGCAAACTTAACACAACATGAACACCACCAAGGTTTTTGGATTTTTTTTTTTTTTTCCTTCGGAGGTGCTGAGGCAGGATCGCTCCAGCCAGAGCGGCAGGGATGCAGGGAGCAGTTTGCTGAGGGCAATGACACATCAGATCTACCCTCCAGGACAACTCAGTGCCCTCCCAAACGTCTCAAATGCCTCTAGGGCATCCCCCCCCCCCCCCCCGTTGTCTTGGCTCTTAGTATCTGGCTGCCTCACCTCCAGGATAATGTCTTTATTTTTTTAAAAAATTTTATTTTGTCAATATACAATGTGGTTGATTATTGTGGCCCATTACCGAAACCTCCCTCCCTCGTCCCTCTCCTCCCTCCCACCCAACAATGTCCTTTCTGTTTGCTTGTCGTATCAACTTCAAGTAATTGTGGTTGTTATATCTTCTCCCCCCCCCAGTTTTGTGTGTGTGTGTGTGTGTGTGTGTGTGTGTGAATTTATATATTAATTTTTAGCTCCCACCAATCAGTGAGAACATGTGGTATATCTCTTTCTGTGCCTGACTTGTTTCACTTAATATAATTCTCTCAAGGTCCATCCATGTTGTTGCAAATGGCAGTATTTCATTCGTTTTTATAGCTGAGTAGTATTCCATTGTGTAGATGTACCACATTTTCCGTATCCACTCATCTGATGAAGGACATTTGGGCTGGTTCCAACTCTTGGCTATTGCAAAGAGTGCTGCAATGAACATTGGAGAACAGGTATACCTTCGACTTGATGATTTCCATTCCTCTGGGTATATTCCCAGCAGTGGCATAGCTGGGTCATATGGCAGATCTATCTGCAATTGTTTGAGGAACCTCCATACCATTTTCCATAGAGGCTGCACCGTTTTGCAGTCCCACCAACAATGGATGAGAGTTCCTTTTTCTCCACAACCTCGCCAGCATTTATTGTTCAGAGTCTTGGATTTTAGCCATCCTAACTGGGGTGAGATGGTATCTCAGTGTAGTTTTGATTTGCGTTTCCCGGATGCTGAGTGATGTTGAGCATTTTTTCATATGTCTGTTGGCCATTTGTATATCTTCCTTAGAGAAATGCCTACTTAGCTCTTTTGCTCCTTTTTTAATTGGATTGCTTGTTTTTTTTTCTTGTAAAGTTGTTTGAGTTCCTTGTATATTCTGGATATTAATCCTTTGTCAGATGTATATTTTGCAAATATTTTCTCCCACTCTGTTGGTTGTTTTTTAACTCGGTTAATTGTTTCTTTTGCTGTGCAGAAGCTCAGGATAATGTCTTTAGCAAGCAGTTTCTGCTTCACCCTTGTGTTTTTCTCCTGCTTTTGAATTACCTCAATCAGCTCGGCTTCCACCGGCTATACACTCAGTCTCAGGCAGTTTTTTGCAGCGTTCTCCCACAGTTCAAACAACTGCATTTTCCCAGACCATCAAGGAGTGGCTGCCCTGCCCCTGGGCACATCCGTGGCCATTCTGCAGCTGCTGCCTCAGAGACAGGCACGTAGTAACCGAGACTAACTTTCCCACCTTTTCACCAGGTGAAATCATACTTAATTCTGCAGGGGCACCCATCCTCGGGTCATCTGCCCATCTGCATGTGGCACTCTTTTCTCAGGTTTTACAGCACCCGGCTAGCCATCGGCTTTAAGTGGCACCCCCCAAGCCATTTGCCTTCGGACAAACGCAACATGGGTTTACTACATTGTCTCCCAGAGCACGTCACACCATCCACCTGTAGGTCCCATAGCTGTAGTAACCAGGGGCTCTCCCTGTTTCTGCTACTTCGTTTTCCCAAACCAACCTATTCAACCTTGGTATATGGGTCATAGGCAGTGAACTTGATCACCTGTTGGTTGCCCACCAGTCAGCCTGGTCCCACAGGCTGCTCGTGCTTCACTTTGATAAGCAGGTCGTTCCAGGAGACACAGTCCCCACGCCAGCTCACCACTGGGTTTGTCATCCATCTTCAGTGTTGGAAGCAAGGATGACCTGTCACTGTACTTCAGCCTCCAGGGCAGGCATCTGCACTTCCAGTCTGTCTGCTTTCTGCTGCAAGTTTCAAAACTGTGCCGCTTTGTAAGGTTTCTGGTGCATGTTGGCTTACAGTGCAGCGAGCAACAGCCAGACCCCATTCAACAGGAAAGTGGCTACCAGGCACCACATACTCAAGAGTAGCCACATTTCCTCCCCCTCCCAAGGGACTTCCTGCTTCTTTACCTGCTTGTCATCCTGCAATGACTACTTGAATTGCTGGGCTCTTTCACCTGCCCATAATCCTGCCACGACTATGCCAATTGTAAAGTAAGGCAAGTTATAACTAAAGCCAAAATGTTTCGTTATTTTAATTATTTTGGTTATACTAAGTTTCCATTTATATTGTCAGAGCTAGGGCTTAGAACCTCCAAACCTATTGTACAGACTGGGTCACCAGACTCCTCACACGCAGATCCATGCTAGGCAATGGGGAAAGATTCCAGGAGCTGTTGGCAGATAACATGAGCTCAGTCCTCAGTTTCCTCAGCAGCAGCAGCAGCTTACAGGTCTGGTAACTTACAGGTTTGGCAGTAGCAGTGGCCTTGCAGAGGGTCCCCGGGCAGCCTCCAACAGCAGTAGTGGCCTCCCCATCCCCCCCATGGGGGGGACATCCCGGGGATGGGAGGCCCTGATTTCCATCTTGACTTCTTTGTCCCATTTCTTGTTCAGAAGTGTGTTGTTTCATTTCCACATATTTTCGAGTTTTCCTATTTTCTTCTCTTAATGATTTCTGGATTTATTCCACTGTATAGAAAAGACACTTGGTATAATTTCAATCTTTTAAAATTTGTTCAGATATATTTTGTGACCTAAGATGTGATTTATTATAGAGAATGCTCTTGTGTGTTTGAGAAGAATGTATATTTTCCTGCTGATGGGTGGAACATTCTGTATATGTCTGTTAGGTCCATTTACTCTATAGTATTGTTTATGTCTGCTATTTCCATGTTTATTTTCTATATGGATATTGTATCTGTTATTAAAATTGGGTTTTTCAAGTCTCCTACTATTATAGTATTCCTGTCTATTTCTCCCTTTATTTCTGTCTGCTTTATATTTATTTTTTCACTGCTCTAATTATTTGCTCATATATATTTATAATTATGTCATTCTGGTGAATTCATCCTTTTATCATTATGTAATGTCCTTCTTTGTCTCTTGTGAAGTGTTTGACTTAGTCTATTTTTTTCTCTCTGATGTAAGTATAGCCACCTCTGGTTTCTTTTGTTTACCATTTGCATAGAATATCTTTTTTTATCTCTTTACTTTCAGTGCCCTTAAATCTAAAGTGAGTCTCTTGTAGACAGCACATAGTTGGGTCTTTTTTTCTTATTTAGTACATTCACCTACTGTATGTTTTTTGATTAGAGAGTTTAATTTATTTTCATTTAATGGAATTATTCATGGGGAAGGACTTACTATTTTCATTTTGTTCATTTCCATCTGTCTATCCTACAGTGCTTTTATTCCTCTTTCCCTCTTTTTAAGTCTTCCTTTGTATTTAATTAATTTTTTTGTAGTGGTGTTTTGATTTTTATCTCTTCTTTTTTATGTATGTATCTACTATAGGTATTCTCTTTGTGGTTACCATAAGGCTTGCATAAAACTTTTTGTAGTTATAGAAGTCTATTTTAAATTAATAAAACTAAACTTCAATCACATAAAAAAAACCCTACACTTTTACTCTGTCCCCCCAATGCACACTTTATGTTATTGATATCAGAATTTACATGTTGCATATTATGTATCCATTAACAAATTATTGTAGTCATGGTCATTCTTAATACTTTTGTCCTTTACTTTTATATTGAAATTAAAAGTGATTTATATGCCACCTTTACAGTATTAGAGTATTATGTATTTGTCTATATATTTACCTTTACTAATGAGTTTTATACTATCTAATTCTTTTGTGTTGCTACTGAGCATCCGTTTGTGTCAATTTGAAGAATTTCTTTTAGCATTTTTTTAAGGCAGTCATAGTAAACTTCAGCTTTTGTCTGTCTGTCAAAGTGTTTACCTCTCCTGCATTTTTCAAGGACAGATTTGTCAGGTATAGTATTCTTAGTTGACAGTATTTTCTTTCAGCACATTGAATACACCATCCACCTTCTTTCTGACCTACAAGGTTTCTGCTGAGAAATCTGCTGAAAGTTTTATGGGATTCTCCTAGTCTTTAGGGACTGGCTTTGAGAGAGAAAGTCCTTTGCCTGCCAGCTTGGCTAGAGATTCTGGGAGTCTCTTCAAACTTTTCTGTGAGTATGCATGCCCCACTCCTCTTTTTCAGTCCTGTGAGAGAAATCTCAGGGTTGTGTGCCTTCTCACAATCTTGCAGAACTGTGCTGGCCATAGTGAGCCACTCTTTCCTTTTCCTTGGGTCAGTGTTTAAAAGGCTAGGACAGTGACTGCATGCTAAAGTCTACTTCTCTTTCCTGGGGGAAAAGTGTCAGAGTTGTGTGCTTCTCACAATCTTACACAGCTGTATTACCTATGGTGAGCTTCCTGCCTGTCTTAGTTTCTTTCATGCTGCTATAACAAAATACCTGAGACTTGGTAATTTATTAAAAAAAAAAAGAAATTTATTTTCTCATAGTTCTTGAGACTGAGAAGTCCAAGATCAAGGTTTCAGCAGGTTCAATTGTCTAGTGAGGGCTGCTCATTGCTTCTAAGATGGTACCTTGATACTACATCTTCCAGAGGAGAGGAATGCTGTGTCCTCACATGCCGGAAGAGATGGAAGTGTGAAAAGGGGCCAAACACCCTCTGATAAGCCCTTTTATTAGTGGCATTAATCTATTCATAAGGGCAAGTCCTTATAACCAAGACATCTCCCAAGAGGACCACCCCCCAATTTTGCTACATTAGGGATTAAGTTTTAGCACATGAATTTTGGGGGACATATTCAGATCATATTATTACCCATTTACTTTGTTCTTAGCTGCCTCATGCATTCAAACTATGTCATTAACTTCAGTGCTATGAGTGAGCTGGGATAGAAAGAGATCTCTTAGTGCTCCGAAATGCCCGTGATGTTGTCTGTGTGCTATGCTCACTTATTCTTTCACCCATTGGAAGAGTTGTGAGCAAAGGTGATTTTTCTCTGCTTTGAGCTATGCCAGCCTGGGGAAGGGGTACAGTGAAATTTATCTTCTGACATGTTTCAGTGTGACTGTTCTCAGTTTGTGCTCTTCTAGGATACTACACCTTTTTAACTAGATTCTAGACTTCTCATAAAAGTATTTTGTTCCATATATCGTTGTTAAATTGGGGTTTCTGTAGTAATACAAGTGCTGGGGCTTCCTATTCTGCTATCTCCTCCATACTGGGTTTTAATGTTCTATCTTTTTAAATTAAAAATCTCAGTAAAAACATTATTCCCTTGGCTGTTCACAGAGAAGAGCAGTCTGATGAGAATTATAAAAAGACATACACGCACACACATACACACAGACACACATATACATGGGTTATATTTGGGTTATATACTTTTAAAGGCAGTATACACTATGCAGTATCTCAGAAATAATAAATATTTGTCAAAAGTAATCACTATTGTTGGAGTTCTTTAATTGGGAACAAAAAATAGCTTGGCATTTTTAACATAGTATTTCAAAGGTAATTTTTAATATGTTAGTTATGCCCATAATATATTAACAAAATGAACATTAATGACTCTAATGTGTTTCAACTGGCATTGCTAACAAGCACAGAAAAAAATAATTTTTAAAGTAAATTAACTAGATGAATAAATATTTTAGGTACTTATTCTTCCAGTAGGTAGGATTTTGCTTTCTCATATATCAACAAAGCAAAAGCCCTCCCACATGAATCCCCTGGACCAAATTTAGACATACACTTAGGTCTGGAACATCTTAAATAGTATGAAAATAATTTCTTTTCATTTGTGGTTCTTTCAACCTATTGTTAAAAATTACAACATTCAGTAAAATGTGTAATTTTGTAGTATTTTTAATAAACTGTGGGTATTTTATAATGTATGATAGTGTGTCACAGTCAACACTATTGTAAAGTTCAGCTTCTGATATAAGAGACACTTAAAATGCTTAGAGGTAAATAATAAATGAAGCATGCCCTTCTATATAAGTACTATTTAGCACAGAGGAGAAGCATCTGGTGTCTATGTATACATAAATGTGTAATTATGGCCTCATACTCTCATGTAACTAAATAGAGCTTAACAATTAGTTCATTTAAAATATATATGCTATTAATAAAACATTATATTTTAAAACAATAATGTTTAAAATCATGATTTTTTTCCCTGAAATCTGTACTTCTGTAAACCTCCAATATCAATTACTGAAAATTAACTTCTGAAGTTGGGTACATGTTCAAGTATTCATGCTAGGCTTATTTTCTTTTTTTTCTTTCTTTTTTTATTGCATAGTAATTTTTTGTTGATTATGAATATTCATGAGGTACAAAACTGATTGTCACCACTTCTGCCAAAGATGTGATGGCCAGATCTGTACTGGCAGCATGCTCATTACTACAAATTGCAATTGTACCCCATGTCCCCCACCCAATTATTTCCGGCCTCCCTCCCCATCTGCCTTTCCCCCTCTCCACTTTGTATCCCTAGGTATGTTCTCTCCCTCTGGAAGTCCAACACACCACTGTGCTCTTTCTTTCCTTCCTTCTTTCTCTCTTAGCTTCCACTTATGTCTGAGTACATGTGATATTTATCTCTCTGTGCTTTGTTTATTTCACTCAACATAAGTTTCTCCAAGCTCATCCATAATGCAAATGGGAGAATTGCATTATTTCTTATGGCAGAGTAGTATTCCATGGTGTATATATACCACATTTTCCTTATCCAGTCATCCACTGATGGACATTAAAGTTTGTTCCATATCTTGGCTACTGTAAGCAGAG
Organism: Cynocephalus volans; assembly: GCF_027409185.1. Taxonomy (NCBI): domain Eukaryota; kingdom Metazoa; phylum Chordata; class Mammalia; order Dermoptera; family Cynocephalidae; genus Cynocephalus; species Cynocephalus volans. Next base: position 96,613,823 of record NC_084478.1, read on the forward strand.
CTGCAATGAACATGGGAGTGCAGGTATCCCTTTGACATGATGATTTCCATTCCTTTGGGTATATACCCAGAAGTGGGATTGCTGGATCATATGGTAGACCAATCTGTAGTTGCTTGAGAAACCTCCATACTGTTTTCCATAGTGGTTGTGCTAATTTACAGTCCCACCAACAGTACAGTAGCATTCCCTTCTCATCACACCCTCTCCAGCATTTGTTATTTCCCATCTTTTGATTATAGCCAGTCTATCTAGGATGAGGTGATATCTCAATGAGGTTTTAATGTGCATTTCCCAGATGACTAATGATGCTGAGCATTTTGTCATGTACCTGTTGGCCATTTGTATGTCTTCCTTTTAAAAATGTCTATTTCCTTTTCCCATTTTTAATTGGGTTATTTGGATTTTTACTGTGTAATTGCTTGAGTTCCTTGTATATTATGGATATTAACCCCTTGTCAGATGCATAGTTAGCAAAAATTTTCTCCTACTCTGTAGGTTGTCATTTCAGTCTGTTGATTGTTTCATTTGCTGTGCAGAAGCTTTTTAGTTTGTTGTGGTCCCATTTATTTATTTTTTTCTTTTATTGCCTGTGCTTTCAGGCTCACATTCATAAAGCCTATGCCCAAACCTAGTTACTGAAGTGTTTCACCTATATTTTCCCTTAGTTATTTTACAGTTTCAGATCTTAAACTTAAGCCTTTAAGCCATTTTGAGTTTATTTTAGTATATCGTGAGAGATGCATGTCTAGTTTTATTCTTCTGCATGTGGATATCCAATTTTCTCAGCACCACTTACTGAAGAGGCAATCTTTTCCCCAATGTAGGTTTTTGTTGCCTTTGTAAAATATCAGATGGTTATAAGCTCAAGGGGTGATTTCTGAGTTCTCTATTCTACTCCACTGGTCAGAGTGTCTATTTTTATGCCAGTACCATGCTGTTTTGGTGACTATTGCTTTGTAGTATAATTTGACATCAGGTAGTGTTTTGCGCCATTTTTTTTTTCTTTTTTTTTTTTGCTCAGGATTGCTTTGGATATTCAGGGTCTTTTGTTGTTCCATATGAAGGTTAATAGTATTTTTTCCATTTTTGTGAAGAATGGCATTGGTATTTTGATTGGGATTACATTGAATCTGTAGATTGCCTTGGGTAGTGTAGACATTTTCACAATGTCAGTTCTTCCAATCCAAGTGCATGGAATGTCTTTCCATCTTTTTGTGCCTTCTTTAATTTCTTTCAGTAGTGGTTGGTAGTTCTCATTGTAGAGATTTTTCACCTCCTTGGTTAAATTGATTCCTAGGTATTTTTTTATGACTGTTGTAAATGGGCTTACTTTCTTGATTTCTCTTTCTGTTAGTTCATTATTGGATAATATAAATGCAACTGATTTGGGGGCATTTATTTTGTATCCTGCAACAGTACTGAAATTATTAACCAGCTCTAGGAGTTTTTTGATAGAGTCTTTAGGATTTTCTATATATAGTGTCATGTCATCTGCAAATAGGGACAGTTTGACTCTATCTTTTCCAATCTGGATGCCCTTTATTTCTTTCTTTTGCCTGGTTTCTCTGGCTAGTATCTCCAGTACGATGTTAAGCAGAAGTGGTAAGAGTGGGCATCCTTGTCTTGTTCCTGTTCTTAAGGGAAAGGCCTTTGGTTTTTCCCCATTCAGAATGATACTGCAGTGGGCTTGTCATAGAGGGCTTTTATTCAGTTGAGATAATTTTGTTCTATACCTAGTTTGTTGAGAGTCTTTATCATGAAGGGATGTTGAATTTTGTCAAATGCTTTTTCAGCATCTATTGAGGTAATCATATGATTTTTGTCCTTGAGTTCGTTGATGTGTTGCATCATATTTATTGACTTTCGTATGTTGAACCATCCTTGCATCCCTGGTGTGAGTCCCACTTGATTGTGGTCCCACTTGATCGTGGTGTATAATTTTTTCAATGTTTTGCTGTATTCTGACTGCTGGTATTTTGTTGAGGATTTTTGCATCTATCTTCATCAAGGATATTGGCTTGTAATTTTCCTTTTTTTTGTTATGTCTTTGGTTTTGGTATCAGAATTATGTTGGTCTCATAGAATGAGTTTGGGAGAGTGGCTTCTGTTTCAATTTTTGGGTATAGTTTGAGGAGAACTGGTAATAATTCCTCTTTAAACATTTTATAGAGTTCGGCTGTAAAGCCATCCAGATCTAGGCTTTACTTTGTTGAAAGATTGCTGATTACCACTTCAATCTCATTGCTTGTTATTGGTCTGTTCAGGTTTTCATCTCTTCTTGATTTGGTCTGGGTAGTTTGTTTGTGTCCAGAAACTTATCCATGTCTTCCAGGTTTTCATGTTTGTTGTCATACAGTTGTTTATAATAGTCTCTAATGATTCCTCATATTTCTGTGGTATTGGTTGTAATGTCTCCCTTTTCATTTCTGATTTTTGTTATTTGGGTCTTCTCTCTTCTTCTTCTTCTTCTTTTTTTTTTGTTAACCTAGCTAATGGTTTGTCTATTTTATTTATCTTCTTACAAAACCAACTTTTGTTTCATTGATGTTTTTTGTTGTTTTTGTGTCTCTATTTCATTTAGTTCTGCTCTGATCTTAGTTATTTCTTTCCATCTGCTACCTTTAGGATTGGATTGTTGTTGTTTTTCTAGTTCCTTGAGGTGTAGCATTAGGTTGTTTACTTGAACTCATTCCTTTGTTTTGATGTAAGCATTTATTGCAATAAATTTTCCTCTTAGTACTGCTTTTTCAGTATCCCACAGGTTTTGCTTTGACATGTCTTTATTTTCATTAGTTTCAAGAAATTTTTTGATTTCCTATTCAATTTCTTCTTGGACCCATAGGCCATTCAGCAGCCTATTGTTTAGTTTCCATGTATTTATATAGTTTCCAGGGTTTTGCTTGTTATTACTTTCCAGTTTTAGTCCAGTGTGGTCTGAAAAGGTACTTGGAATAATTTCAATATTTAAAATTTGGTGAGACTAGATTTTTTTACCTAAAATTGGTCTATCCCTAGAGAATGTTCCATGTGCTGATGAGAAGAAAGTATATTCTTTAGTTGTTGGGTGGAATGTTCTTTATCAACTGCCAGGACCAGGTGGTCTAAGGTGTAGTTTAAATCCTCTGTCTCTTTGTTGATTTACTGCCTGGAAGATCTGTCCCATGCTGACAGAGGGGTGTACAGGTCACTCACTATTAACATATTGAGGTCTATTTCTTTATTTAGGTCTAAGAGTGTTTGCTTTATATACCTGGGTGCTGCAGTACTGGGTGCATACATATTTATGATTGCTATGTCTTCTAGCTGGATAGATCCTTTTATCATTATATAGTGGCCCATCTTTGTCTCTTTTTATGACATCTTTGTCTCTTTATTAAAGTCTATTTTATCTGATATAAGAATAGCTACTTCTGCTCATTTTTGGCTTCCATTTGCATGGTATATCTTTTTCCATGTCTTCACTTTTAGTCTGTGTGTATCTCTACAGGTGAGTTGGGTCTCTTGAAGACAGCCTGTATTTGGGTCTAGCTTTTTAATCCAATTAATCAGTCTGTGTCTTTTGAACAGACTGGGTGTCTAATCCATTCACATTTAGGGTAGTTATTTATAGGTATTGTTTAATTCCTGTCATTTAATTGCTTTTTGTTTAGATGATTTAAATATATTTTGATAATTACTTCCCCTTTTATTTCTCTTCTTCAGTGTTAACTGGAAATTTGTGGTGGCATGATTGAGCTTCTTTTTCTTTCTCACTGGCATTTTTTTTTTTTTTTGTCTTTTTGTGACCAGCTGTACCGCGCTCAGCCAGTGAGTGCACCGGCCATCCTTATATAGGATCTGAACCCGCGGTGGGAGCACTGCTGCACTCCCAGCACCACACTCTCCCGAGTGTACCACGGGGTCGGCCCGCATTTTGTTTTAATGGTGAGTTTTGCTCTTTCTTGTGTATTCATGATAGTGATCATCCTTATTCAGATTGCAGATGTAGGACTTCCTTGAGAATTTCTTGTAGGGCTGGTCATGTGGTGATGAACACCCACAATTTTTGTTTGTCTGGGAAATACACTATATCTCCCTCATTTCTGAGGGAAAACCTTGCTGGGTAAAGAATTCTTTGCTGACAATTTTTTCTTTCTGTGTTTTGAGTATATCATTGCACTTTCTTCTGGCCTGTAGGATTTCAGTTGAGAAGTCTGCTGTTAGTCTGATGGGGGTTCCCTTATAGGTGACCTTATGCTTTTCTCTTGCTCCTTTCAGAATTCTCTCTTTGTCTCTGAGATCTGCAGATTTGACTATAATGTGTCTTGGAGAGGATCTTTTTTGATTGAATCTGTTTGGGGACCTTTGAGCTTCCCGGATCTGAAGGTCTTCATCTTTCCCTACACCTGGGAAGTTTTCTGTTATTATTTCCTTGAATACGTTTTTAATAAATTTTCCTCTCTCCTCCCCTTCTGGAATACCTACAATTCAGATGTTAGAGTGCTTGAGGTTGTCTGCTATCTTCCTTAGATTTTCTTCATTATTTTTTAATTCTTTTTTCCTTTTTTTTTTTGTCTGTCTGGTTTATTTTGAAAAGATCATCATTGAGATCTGAAATTCTTTCTTCTGCTTGCTCTAGCCTGCTCTCTGTTGTGTTTTTTTTTTAAATTTTTTAATTCTTTTATTTCATTGAGTGAATCTTTCATTTCTGGGAGTTCTGTTACACTCTTTTTTAAGGTATCAATCTCTTTGTAAATTTCCTCCTTCATATTCTGGGTATTTTTTCTTGTTTCATTGTGTTCTCTAATTTAGTCTTCTTTTATCTCTTCAAGTTTTCTTACGATCATTGCTCAGAATTCCTTTTCAGACATTTCAAGTATTCCCTGTTCTATGGGGTCTGAAATTTGTTCATTACTGTATTCCTTCAGTGGTATCATGTTGTCTTGTTTCTTTGTAGTTCTAGTATTTTTGTTTTGATGTTTGGTCATCTGGTAGAGGACCTGCTTCTTCTATTACTCCGGTCTTGGCTATGAGGATAAAGATTTCTTACTCTATTTGCAGGCTGTACTGGTGACTCTTCTTATGTCAGTGTAGTTGAGTGAGCAGCAGGTTGCCTGTAGAGTAGCCCTGGCTGCTACTGTGTTGGTGAACTGTCCTTGTGGTGACAGTAGATATGGCAGTGACTATATTACACCACCTTGGCTCTTGTTTTGGAATTGATGGCCATAGACTGAGCCTCTGGTACCATGCTGGTTTCAGCTCACCTCAGTGACTGCTGGGCCTGTGCATGCTTCCCTCTAGGGCCTAAGACTGAGCCCTGGTGCCACGTGAGTCTCAGCTCACCCTGGTGGCTGCTGTGGTTGTGCGCCCTTCAGGGCCTAAGACTGAGCCCCAGTGCCACGTAAGTCTTGGATCACCTCAGTGGCTGCTATGGCTGTTGGCACTTCCCTCCAGGGTGTAAGACTGCATCCTTGTGCCACATGGGTCTCTGCTAACCTCAGGGGATGCTGTGGCTGTGGATGCTTCCCTCAGGGCCTAAGACATAGCCCTGGTGCCACACAGGTCTCAGCTCATCTCTTAGGCTAATTTTCTAATTGTTTTAGCAGAAGTAGTTAGAGATACTGAAGAATACCACAATTTAGAATGAAAAGTAAAAGCATGAATTTCTGCCCTGATATACTTCAAAATATGATTGGCATAAATTCTCATAGTTCACTATGCTTCAAGGGGTGATAAATATTTATCACAGAACACTAGTTCTGAAGTTGTCTGAGTGATCTTACTCTTGTGTAGCAAGGCCACCTAAAGATGGCAATAGAAAGCAAATACCATATTAATTGCTCTGGTCATCTCTAGTAGAAGAATGATAGTTACGTGTCTCTGAATGAAAAAGAGGGGACTACTCTTAGCTCTAACTATCCCAGGCTTCTATTAACGTCTGCTTACCACTGCATCACCAGGTATGCTTGTTTCTGAGTGCTACCTCAGAAAGCCTGAATCAGACTCTCTGGGATGGGGCCTAAAAATATGAATGTTAAGAAGTTTTCTGAGGGCATTTTAATAATGTATCCTCAATGCTGAGCACCTCTACCTAAGGTAGGGGTAACAGAAATGCTGACATGATCAATCAAAGTTTTGACCATGAGACAAGTTTTCTATTCAGGGTCCGATGTAAGTTCAACATTATGAGATAGATAAGTATAATATCATAATAAAACATAAAAGAACCCTACTTTGACTGTTCTATAAAAGGGAATCTATGCTAGCCAACTCAGGGTATCAGAATCTCACCTGCAGTTGTTACACAAGGGCTTCTTAGTGCATATATCTTATGGCAGTAAAAGGATTTATGGAGAATAAATTAATTCACATTGGGGATTAAAAACACTAAGTAATTTTTATAGATTTTTAAAAGACAATTTATACAACAAACTATTAATGTTAAATAATGTGTTTCTGAGAATAACTTCCCATCCTGCCTATCTTAAAAAATTTCAGTGGAACACTTAGTATAGTTACGAGAACTCCCCTTGTTCTAGCACATTATGGACAACATTATTTAGCTCAGTCAATTTTATTTTGTATGATTCCTGACATGGCTCAGGTCCCGAATTACCATTTTAAAAATATTGTGTTTCTTTATGTACTTATTCAAAGTTCACTTCACGCTCAGTATCTTTGTAAATTGCATATATAAGAGCTGAATCATTCAAAGTTCCTTGCAAAAAATGCCTGTCTTCACATTTGTTCTCTTTCTGTCTTTTAGGCTATGCACCTTTCTGCCTCTTTCTAAGCAGTCTTAATGCCTCTTATGTCTGTTCCATCTTCTGCTCATGTTACAGTGGTGAAGTGATCTTAAAAATCTCACTCCTTTTGGCTAAAATAATAAGAGAATAAAGCTGAGCAAAAGATTTCCCGTTGGTTAAAAGCATGGCTACTATGATATTTTCTATTTAGCACAATATTAAAATACACACACACACACACATGCACACACATACACACAAACAAAATGTCCTGCTTCTGTGGAGATTTAATGTTCAACTGTTTCTCTGTTAAGATTATATGAGCTACATAAATATCGGAGGTCAAAACTGGGCGTGGATCAAGGAACTAATAAGCCAAGATCCAGTAGTGACATGTTCTTAGATGAGAGAGCTATACAAGGGAGTGTAGAAGCCACCTATTTAAAACTGGAACCCAGTGAATAACTACAACTAATTGCAGGTTAGGTCTGAAACTAAGGCAGGGATGGTGTTCCTTACATTCTTCTGAGTATGCACAAGGGTACTTCAAAAAGTTCATGGAAAGGTTTGTATTATCTTTAATTTTATTTTTTCCATGAACTTTTTGAAGTACCCTCATATATATAAATGGACAAAAATGCTTGGGAATGTTTGAGATTGGGAAAAATGTAACTAGAGTAGATAATTCCTAATGATAATTGTGACCAGAAAACAAAAATTGCTATAATATCTATGTAGTGAGACACCTCAAGCTGATTTTATTATAAAAACAATCGTATTCTTAGAATTTTTTTCGTGTTGGTGGTAGAGAAGAATGTTTTGTAGTTGAAGTTCAAAACAATTTTTCTCTAAAACTTGATTTTAAATTTATATGTTTATAAGAGTAGCTAAAGAAATTTTACCTTAATATATTATAACATTGTTTTCTCCATTCAAATGAGATATATCTCCTGTTATTAGAGGATCTGCTAATGTTTAAAATGAAAATCATTTGAGGGAATGTATTATCTTAAAAACTGGAACATGTTGGATAGCAGATTTAAGATCTCATGGAATCTAAAACATATTTAGGTAAATTTAAAAATGTATCCCAAATACATAGGATTACTAGATGTAGAAAATAAATATATTTGATGTCCAATTAAATTTAAATAATTTTTTTTTAGCATGAATATATCCCAGACTATGCTTATACTCATACAAAAATAAAAAATATTTGTTGTCCATCTGAGATTCAATTTTAACTGGACATTCAATATTTTGTCTGACAACCTTACTCTATGATAGAAAAAGCCTTTTCTCCATTTTCTTACAGGATTAAGGGCTCCCAAAGGCCATGAGTCTGAAAGATTACTTAATGGAACTTCTATGTTATAAATAAATCTATATTTTTTTCTTTTCTTTTTTTTTTTTTTGTTCAGAAAATTTTACTCTAACTCCAGAGAAAAAGTATTTTTCCTTAAATTCATTTTATTATAGTAAGAACACTTAATATAAAGTTTACCCTCTTCACAAATTTTTAAGTATACAGTACATTATTGTTGATTATAGGTACAGTGTTGCTCATCAGATCTCTAGAGCATATTCATCTTACTTAGCTGAAACTTTATGCCTGTTAAATAGTAGCTCCACATTTTATCTTCTGCTCTAACACCTGGCACCCACTATGCCACTCTTTGATTTTTTGAATTTGACTATTTTAGTAATCTCGTATAAGTAGAATCAAGGAGTATTTGTCTTTCTGTGACTGGCTTATTTTACTTAGCATAATGTCTTCAAGGTTCATCCATGTTGCTGCATATTGCAGAATTTCCTTCTTTTTAAAGCTGAATTAGTATTCCATTGTATGTATATACAGCTTTTTATTTTTTATCCATTCCTCTGTTGTGGACATTTAGGTTGTTTCCACATCTTTCCTATTGCGTGTACTTTTATTATTACAGTTTACTCTTGAACAACATGGGTTTGAACGGGCTAGGTCCACTTATACATGGATTTTCTTCAATAAATATTTTGAAAAAAATTTTGGAATTATACACGGACTTTTTGACTGCATGGATGGTTGGTGCCCCTAACCCCTGTGTTTTCCAAGGGTCAACTGTATATTAGAAACTTTTAATGATCAGGTAATTTGAAATTGATACATATTCTTTTATGGATAAGTGTTATGATCTGAGGGATTAATAAAGAGCATTCCTCTTTTTCACCATGTTTGCCAATTAAAAGATGGAAAAGCAAGAGAGAGAGAAATCAAAACATCACCTTTACTGATAGAAGTAAACTTCTAGAGTGTACTTAGTTCCGTGGGCAAGTGCATTTGTTCATATGTCACTTATGTAAAGGCTTGTTAATATTTCTCCACTGAAATACTATCCACCCAGTCACAGGTACAATTGAACAACTCAAGGCCTCCCTGAGTAAGAGCTGCCTCTTTAAAACAGGTATAACAATGTGAAAAATGTCTTTTTTCTCTAGGCAGCTTGGCTCTAAAAAAGGAAAAATAGATTGAGGTGAGTACTGTTCACCTCCTTCTCTCATAGTGATGTTCTCTTCACATGGAGTCAAAAAAGGAGGTTTCCTCCCTTAACTTCTCACAGAATGAGATTCATTTTTATCCTTGACATATAGATGTTGGTTTTTGGACAGAAATAATAGTGATTACAATTTGTGCGTATACTTCGGAGTATTAAAAGAAAAAAAGATTGTCTTGGCAAAAAATCACATTAAAATAATATTAATATATTCAAGCAGGGACTTCCTCAGCTCTAAGTATATTTACCTTTTGAGGGATAAGACAAAGGCTTATATTTATTTCTTCAACTCAGAGGATAGTTAATTTCATTTGAATCTGGGTTTATCAAAATTTCTAGAGGAAAGTTCTAATAAAACAAGGGATTAGCAATAAACCTAGTTTGAACTAATAATCTTAGGAAATTGAGAGCATTTTCTCCACTGCACAGTTCCTTGAAAATATTTTTTTGTATTCTGTAGCTTAAAAGGGAACAATGATCTAGATTATTGAGGCCTAATATATAAAGAAAGTAAAGACATTTGCTTAAAGTTATGAATATCTCAGGAATCCTAGTACTTACAGAGTAAGTTCAAAGAATGTATTCATGAATCTTCATTAACATTATAAATACTTAATTGCTTATGGTGTCATGTTGGGGTGATATAGCAAATTAAATAGACCTTATTCATTTCTCTTGTAAATATAACATTAATTTTAGTGCAAATAAATTCATTAATTCTGTAAAACTTTATATTGAAGAAATGGTTAGTGGGACTGTTAAATGGCAGGACCATCTCCTCTATTAGAGGAGCCATTGTTATTTACTCTCCAAAATTCTATCCCCATTTTTATGATTCTAGCTGTCTACATAAGATATTTAAAAAATTGTTGAAACTACATCCATATGTGATTATTCAAGGAAATATGTTCTTGTCTCAAATCTTTCTATTAAAAATAGTAAATAATAAGTTCATGAATAAAATTGTTTACTTAAAAGGGAGACAATTTCCAATTATTCTGGAAATAAACCTCTCTAAAGACAAATATCATTAAACTAAAATGCAATTATTTGATCAAAATATTTGACAATTTTTAATATTAATTTGAAGTTTATATTAATTAAGTATGGCTTTCTAAAAGGTAAAAGCCTCATAAAAGCATAAAATGAACACATGTCAAAGGTATTGTTGAGCTCAAGAATGAATGAGGAAACCAGTAAGATTTTAAAACAGGTTCAAAAGAGAAATTGAGCAGAGACATATATATGTAATCAGTTAATAATGCTGAAATGGGTTTGCTAATGGATACTAAACTGATTAATAGTCTATAGGGAAATAAAGGATGAAAATCAATTGATTGCTACCAAACAAAATTTATTTCCATTACTATTTGTTCTCTGTAAAATTAAATACTTATTCAGATCATCTCTGGAGGGTCTACCAGACAACTCTAGAAGTCCACTGAAAGGATATATTATTTGTCCATTTCCAAATCTTTGAAAATCTTTCTGAAATTATAGGTAGATGTAATATAAGACAAAATTGCCTTTTATAAATGACTATATTGTTCTATCTATTCTCATTTCTGGGAAATACAGCAATTCAGTTAGACCAATTTTTAGACTGCTTATTTAAACTTCCTGTCATTCTTTCATTGTGGAATAAAATTTGCACATCCACTAATCTCATGCCAAAAATATAATTCTTTTCTTTCTGTCACTATAAAATAAAGTTAAAAAAGATAATAGTTAATTGATTTCAGATTAGTAAAGAGAAAAATATTTTGTTTTCTTTTATGAACAATAAGGACCATGATTTTGTTCTTGAGCACACCCATGGCTACTATTCTTTTTCAAAAAAGAATTGAATAGTATTTTTTCTTTTTTGATTGGTAAGGGGATCGTAACACTCGGCATGGTATGGTCCACACCACGCTCAGCCAGTGAGTGCACCGGCCATCCCTATATAGGATCTGAACCCATGGCCTCGGAGCTACCAGCGCCGCATTCTCCCGAGTGAGCCACGGGGCCGGCCCTGAATAGCCTTTTTTTGTGTGTGTCTTTTTTTTGTGACCGGTAAGGGGATCGCAACCCTTGGCCTGGAGTCGCCCGCACCGTGCTCAGCCAGTGAGCGCACTGGCCATTCCGATATAGGATCCGAACCCGCGGCGGGAGCTCCGCTGCGCTCCCAAGCGCTGCACTCTCCCGAGTGCGCCACGGGGCTGGCCCTGAATAGCATTTTTTACAAACTGAATTATGTCCCCAAATTTATATAGTGCTGTCCCAGCCCCCATTACCTCAAAATTTGGTTTTATTTGAGGACACGATTATTGCAAATCATACTAGAGTAAGGTGGGATTATAATCCAATATGACTAATGTTCCTTATAAAAAGGAGAAAGTGGAACACAGACAATATGAAGAGAGAATGCCATGTGAAACGAAGGCAGAGATCAGGGTGAGGCTTCTACAAACAAGGGAATGCCAAAGATTATCAGTAAACCACCAAAACTGAGGCAAAAGGCAGGTAACAGGTTTTCTCTCACAGCTATCAGAGGGAACCCACCCTGCCAACACCTTGATCTTGGACTTACAGCCTCTAGAACTGTAAAACAATAAAGTACTGTCAATTATGCTACCCAGTTTGTGGTACTTTGTTATATCAGTCTTAGCAAACTAATGTAGCTTTTAAGAGCTGAATTTTAAAGCTAATTTATAAATGAAACAGGAAGAGGAACTATATTAGCCTTATGAAATTGGCAATAGATATGACAATAGTAAAAGACCAGGATACAGTAGGACTTACTACAGCAAGTGGAACTTATTGGGGAGTGGTGAAAAAATAAGTGTGCTTATGTACAATGGATTCATTTATAAAGATCTTAGAAAGTCAGGCAGAGATTATTTAACTTGAGACTGTACACAAAAAGTTTTTGAATAGATGTGTAAGGAGATCAAGTCTAAAACAGCTAGTTAAAATTTAGAAAAAAATTGAGACAAACTATGATTTGCAAAATATATTAAATTTAGAAGCCTCAGAAACGGGGTTTTTTTATTGCTGGAAAAATTAGAATCTATTTTTATTAAATTCTTACAATAAAAAAATGTTTTTCAGGGTTTGTATTAGTCAGGCTTCTCCAGAGAAACAGAACCAATACGATGTGCCTGTGTGTGTGTGTGTGTGTGTGTGTGTGTGTGTGTGTGTGTGTGTGTGTGTGTGTGTGTGTGCAATAGAGAGAGAGAAAGAAAGAAATAGATTTATTTTAATAAATTGGCTAATGTAATTGTGGGAGCTGGCATGTCCAAAATCCAGGAAAGAACTGATGTTGTAGTTTGAGTTTGAAGACAGTCTGGAAACAGAATTTTATTTTCCTTGGGAGATCACAGTTTTTTTTTTCTCTTAAGGCCTTTAACTAACTGGCTGAAGCCCACCTACATTATGGACAGTGAACAGCTTTACTGAAAATCTACTGATTTAAATGTCAATCTCATTTAAAAAGACCTTCATAGTGATATCCAGATTGGTATTTGACTAAATATTCGCATACTATGACCTAGCCAAAGATGACACAGGAAATTAACTGTCAAAGTATTTAACCAATAAAAAGCTCATTATCATCTCTAATTTTCTGGTTTTATATTTTGGTGTAAATGCAGCACCTTTCAATAACTTTTTGAAAAAATGTATGCTTAAAATATATTTTCAATTATTTGTCAAATATTTACTTAGCACGTATCATATAAAAAGCTTTGTGAGAGTGACATCATCAAGACAGCCAAATAGATGACCCCTGGCTCCAGTTCCCCTCACAGAAAGTCCATCTAGCAACCACCTACAGATAAGAACACCATCTTCAATATATCAGAACTTGGGAGTGAGGCTGAGACATCCTCTTGGACCACATATCTGAGAAAAGCCACATAAGAAGAATAAGAGAAATGGTTTTACTTTGACTGTATCACACTACCCCCAAGCCACACAGCAACACACAGAAAGGATTTGCCTGTGCCTACAGTTTTCTACACTGTGGAAAAATGAGCCTGAGGTGGAATTCAGCTTCCTCAATATTCTGGAGCACATCACAGGAGGCCCATATTTGTCTCAGCAAACAATGGGGGTATCAGCAGGGCTAGACCACCTGGGGTCAGTTTGAAACAAAAAAGTGGGTGGGGCTCACAAGAAACAGCACAAAGATCTTGGTGGTGGTGTGGCTCTGCTTTTTTTTTTTTTTTTTTAAATTGGCCAGAAGAGGTGCCCAAACAGAGAAATCAGCAACCATCCTCATTCTGCAGGAAGCACAATCGATAGGTCTGCCAGGCATGAGTATCTAGCCAGCTACCCCACACATCATCAGAGCTCTGCATAAGGCTCCCCCAGTTAGGGAGGCAGGTGATGCCCATGCATATCAATGAAGCAAAGCATCTGGCCTCATCTGACACCAGCAGCTGAGTGATGACCACTCCCAGCATCAAAGCTCTTCATAAGGCTCTGGGCAGGAAGGCAAGCCCATATCTGTACATATCTGTGGAGCAGAACATCTGGCCATGCCTGACCCTAACAGTCTAGCAGTGACGCTGCTTACGATGGGAGACCAGGCTGTGGCTCTGCCCAACTACAGATTCCAAAGAATGGTACTCTCAAGTCAGGGAATACAGTCTCTAATCCTTCCTGAACAGAGCCTAGCCAGCACCTCCACCTGACTGCATATCCCAGCCAGTGGTTCTACTGGACTGCAAAGCATAGCCAGCAGCCCCATCTAACCTCAGTGCACAGACAACAGCCCAGACTAACTAGAAAACCTAACAGCAAGCTCTATTTGCCTGTGGTTAGTAGCAGATGGCCCACACAGAACCCTAGGCTAGACTAAATAGGCCAAAAGAACATCTCCAAAGGCCGGAAGATGTGGACACTTCCTCAAGTGCACAGACACCAACTCAAGGACATAAGAATTACAAAAAATCAGAAAATTGTGATACCACCTAAAGAAATTAATAAAGCTTCAATAATGGACTCTAAAGAAATAAAGATCTATGAAATTAGTGACAAAGAATTCATAATAATTCTTTTAGAGCAGTTCATGGAACTACAAGAAAATACAGATAGAAAATTCAGTGCAATATGGAAAACAACACACAAACAAAATGAGATTTGACAAAAACATAGAAAGAATAAAAAATAGAAACCAAAGAGAAAGAATACAACTAAACTGAAAATTTCAACAGAAAGTTTTAATAGCAGACTCAATCAAACAGAGCAAAGAATCAGTGAGCACAAAGATGGGACATTTAAAATACAGTCAATGGAACAGAAAGAAAAGAAAAATGAAAATGGATGAAGAAACTATATGGGTATTATGGGACACTATCAAGATAAATGGTATTTGCATAATAGGAATTTAGGAAGAAAAAGATAGAAAAACAGCCTGAAAGTATATTTAAGAAAATAATGGCTGAAAACTTTCCAAATCTGGAGAAAGGCACCAACAACCAGGTACAGGAATCTCAGAGGTCTTCAGTTAAATTCAAACCAAAGAGGAATTTACCAAGACATGTCATAATCAAAGTATCAAAAATCAAATACGAAGAATTCTGAAAGCAGCAAGAGATAAGAAACACATCAAATATAAAACAGTCCCAATATGGCAATCTCTAGATTTCTAAGCAGGACAAGAGAGAATGGTAAAATATATTCAAAGTTTTGAATGAAAAAAACTGCCAATCAAGAATACCTTACTCAGCACTGCTGTCATTCAGAAATGTTGCAAAAATAATAGTAATAATACAATTAAAAAATGTGCTAATGATCTGCATAGACCTTTCTCCAAAAAAGACTTATAAATGGACAACACACATATAAAAAAATGTTCAACATCAATAATTATACGGAGAAAAAATCATAAGTGTTAGCAAGGATGTGTATAAAAGGGAACCCTTATATATTGTGAGTGGGGATGTAAGTTGGTACAACTGTTACGAAAAACAGTGTGGAGATATTTCAAAAAAATTAAAAATAGATCTACCATGTGATCTAGAAACCCCACCTTAAGAGATGATTAGTTAGTGAGGACTGTGCCCTCATGAATGGATTAATGGGTTAATTATTAAATGGGTTTTCAGACAGTAGTTTTAATGGCTTTATTAGAAGAGCAAGTGAGCACATGAACTCTTTCTCATGCCATTCTTGCCATGTGATACCCTGTGTTTTCATGGGACTTTGTAGGGTGTCCCCATCAAGAAGAAGGCCCTCACCAGATGTGTTCCCTGGACTGTGGACTTCTCAGCCTCTAAAACAGTAATAAATAAATGTAATTTCTTGATAAATTACCCAGTGTCAAGTTTTCTAAGTGACAGAAAATGGACTAATACAAAGGAGGAAATCCTATCATTTGTGTCAACAAAGATGAACTTGGAAGAAATTATGCTAAGTGAATTAAGCCAGGCACAAAAAGACAAATGCTGTATGATCTCACTTATATGTGGAATCTAACATACTCAAATGCATAGAAGTACATAGTTGAATGGTGGTTACCAGGGGTTGAGGGAGGGGGTGAGGGAAAGGGGAAATATTGGTCAAATGGTAAAAAATATCCATTAGAAAGGAACAATAAGTTTTTGAGGTATATTCAACAGCAGCATGACTATAGTATTGTATATTTCAAAATTGCTATGAGAATGAATTTCAAATTTTACACCACAAAAAATAAGTTAGGTTATGAATATGTTAATTAGTTTGATTTAATCATTCCACATTTTTTATCACACTATAGATTGTAGTGACAGCAGTAAGATGGCTGACTAGAGGTTCCTGGTGCTTATCCCCACCCCCCACACACAAAAGGACCCAAACAATAAATAAAATTCTACATTTTGACTCCAGTGTTTGAAAGAGAAAGTTGGAGTATAGCAAAAAAGTGGGAGAATTCCTGTGGAGCACAGAAACCCAGGATTACAACATAGAGAGGGGAATGAAGAACCCTGCTTCTGCCATCCCATCTCCCCTTCTAGGATCAATTCAGAGCCAGAAGGAAATTTCCCTTTTTAGAAAAAGGTAAGCAGGAGGCCCCAAGCAGCCCCCAGCACTGCTATTGACACCTGCAGTCCTTGCTACAGTAAAATCTTGCAGTCCTCACAGGTTCTGAGCCCCATTTGGGGAGCTGCCTAGAGTCCACATGGCTGTATTGCTCCACAGTAGGGGCCCATGTTGTGCACCCCCTGTCTCTCATGACCTAAGCTGCTATAGCATGGCACTACTTTGAAACTGGAGCTACTTCAAGAGTTTGCACTGCTCTGAGGGACAGTAGTTACTGTATCCCTCTATCCCTAAATCTCCACATTCAGTTCACCATGCTCACATAGGTGGCTTCAGTGACACAACTCTGGATATTTGGAGTCTAGGCACAACACAATGGAAGTGACTACTTCTTCTGAGTCTATACAGTAACCAACCTCCCAAGAAACAAGCACTACACAGTGGGGCAGCCAGCTCCAGGCTGGTGAACCCACCACATGTGTGCACCCTTGGCCTGAAAACCAGTACAGCAGCCCTGCTCCTGGTGAGCCTGCTCCTGAGCTTGCCAACCTGCTGCATGTGTGCACTTCAGCCTGAAAACAAGCCAGTATACCCCTAACCCAGTAAAGCTGCACCACATCTACCACAAACTCCCATAGCCTAGGGCACTGAGACACTCACAGACATCTGTATGTGAGTAATAGCTGAACAAACTACATGGAGTTGACTCTTACTGCATCTACCCAGAACCAAAGCCAACACATCCTACCCAACTGACCCCCCCCCCACCCATCTATAAGAAAAAGTCTTTCCCTATGAAAACTACTTTATAAAATTGGAAGAAGTGACTGTTCTACCAAATGCAGATATCAATGTAGAAATACAAGGAACACGAAAAAACAAGGAAACATGATGCTTCCAAGAGAACACAATAATTCTCCAGTAATAGACCCCAAAGAAAAGGAAATTTATGAAATACCTGAAAACAAATTCAAAATAATAATCTTAAGGAAACTTAGCAAGATACAATAGAATACATATAAACAATTCAGTGAAATCAGGCAAACAATTTATGATCTGAACAAGTATTTCAACAAAGTGGTAGATATCATAAAAATCAAGCGAGCAGAAATCTTGGAGTGAAAAAAATTCAATAAATGAAATAAAAATACAATTGAGAGCTTCAACAAGAGAATAGATCAAACAGAAGAAAGAATTTCTATCCTTGATGATAGGTTTTTCTTTTTTTAATAACCCAGTAAAAGGAAAAAAAAATAATAAGAATTAAAAAGAATGAAGAAAACTTACAAGAATGAATAGTATTATATTGTGTATATCCACATTTTCTTTACCCTTTAATCCATTGTTGGACACCTAAGTTGATTCCATATCTTGGCTATTCTGAATATTGCTGTAATAAACCTGGGAGTGCAGATATCTCCTTGAGATACTGATTTTATTTCCTTTGGCTATATAAGCAGAAATGGGATTGCTGCATTTTTATGTAGTATTCTCTTTAACAAAGATTGAAAAGAAAGCAATCAAGAATATTATCAAAATTATAATTGCTTTTAAGTTGCATGTTTATTTGGTAATGCTCAGTTTTGACTTCTAGTTAATTGAGGATAAAAATAAAAAATAAAAAAATATTTTTAGAAAAAATAATATGTTACAGAATGCCTGTCTGAAATATCAGATATCATATAAATATGCTGAATATTACAAATATATGGTAATCCCATAAACTAGTGCACCATGAAATTTGAAGCAATATTTTGACTTTAAAACATCAAAGATGCAATTAAATGCTTTAGGATCTTAATTTAAAAATGAAAATCTCTTTTGAGATTTTTTATCTTTCTCACTTTTGCAATACAACTCATATTTTTTAGTAACATCTGTATTATCAGTTCAAATATATAAGAACAAGAAAATGACTACATCATAAATCTCACCTACCACATATACTACCACATGTACTGGGTATAACATTCTCATGATGAACTTTATTTTAATCATTTTTGAATGCTGTGGACATTATTTATATTACATTACACTTCTTTAATCTCTGCCCTAAAGGCATCACAATGAGAATTGTCTGTAACATGAGGTCAGTGCCAAATGTAGTAAATAAACCAACTCCATTTGGTATACATAGAGTTTAGATTTCCGTCTTCAGTTGTCTGAATAGTGGTCTTTCATCTCTTAAACTGAACATCCAACATTGTCATTTCTTCTCCTCAATACCTCTATTAACCTACTCTGTGCTTGATAAAGCTCTCTCCAAGCTCTCTGTCTTTCTCAATACAATTGCCCCCTAATCTAATGAGCCCAGATTTTTCATTTTAAGGGGATTTGGATTCAGCTAAAGAGGAAAAGGACACAAGGGAGCATAGAAATGATAGAAAATATTTTTTGTCTCTGTAGGGAGAGGGCCAACATAAAATGCTCTGCATTTACCTTCCTACAAATGAATAGGTAATTCAAAAATAAATCCAGAATCCTGGTAGAGCTTAGTCCATTATATTCTTATTCTTTGTTACTTTAATCCCTAAACTCCAGATTGTAAGGCAGGAAAAAAGAACACAGAAGAGGGAATGGGAGAGCCAAACTGCTAATCTGTTTAGGATAGTGTCTGTATTTCTGGTGGAGGACCCCAAAACCTGGGAGTTCCACTGAGAGATAAGAACAATGTCATATTAATATCACAATAAATATAAACACAAATTTGTTTACAAACTTTTTGATACTAATCTTTTTTATTTTTTGTCCCCTATCTCGTCCACCCAGATGTATTCAGTTTCTAGTGACTGCATGTATACCTCCTGTAGGCAGAGGACTGGGTGATAAATTGGGACTGCAGTAGGCATAGTTGAATAATCAAACAGCATTTTTCAGGTTAAGCCATACATAAAATAAATACATATAGACATAGACAGCTTTCACTGTTTTCATGAATTTTTTACTCAAATATAGTAAAGTTTCAGGTTGCTGGCTAAGGCTTCTCATCTTATTAATATATTCAGAACCTTTTAGAATACAATATTTTTATAGAACCTGCTAGACTTTGTTGACCCATAAATTATTACAAATAGTCAGACAAGTGATAGGAATGTGAACCTAGGAAGAGCATAAGGCCAGTAAAATTTCTAGTTGATTTGAAGCCAGCCAGTTTTGTCCCATGTTTTTCTGTTATATAGCCAAGCGATTTGCTCCAAACTAACAAACAGGTGGAAGTATGGATTTCAGGGCAATTAAATACAGAAAATTTTCACAATATATCACAATTACATAAACACTTGTGCTAGGGTTTGTTATGTTGGAATACTGTGAGAACACCAACTGGAAATAAGATGTTTTGACTTTTCTCAACTACCTAGAGAAAGACAGCTTAATCATTACACATAGATTTTAATATTTAAAAATCTTGAAAGCATTCTGCCAGTATTAACAAAGGTTCACTATCCAACACTGTCAAAACCTCTTGTTTATGGGACCCTACTGAAAGAATCTTGACAATAAATGAGGTACTGTGCCTTCAGTATAGTAGATTTTATGTTAATAGAAGTTTATGCTTTTTTTTTTATGTGGAACAGGGTACTTACACTTAAGATGCATATTTGAGACTTGATAAAAGTAGCAAAGGAAAAGAATACTAATGAAGGCATAAATTCCGAGGTCTGCATATTAGGGAAAAGTGATGGTACCCCCATACATCTGCCAATCACTAGGATTCATACAAATCCTTCGGATCTGTAAACATTCAGAGTCCTCATACTTCATGCTGTGGACTTTGATTAAAAGATTCAGCTATAAGAAAAAAAGCTTATTCAATTCTCAAAACAAATTAATCTTTTTTTCCAAAAAGAAATGAACTTATCAATGTATTTAATGCCATTGACCTATAGCTTTGCTGAGAAACAATAGAGAATTATCTTAAAATGTATTTCTTAGTCATCAAGGTGTTATCAAATACCTCAAAATTAATAGACATTTTAATAATTTGTATCCATCCATACTATTTTAAATTAGGTTTTTTTTGTTTCAAGTTATATTTGACCTTACTTATTTTATTAATTATATAAAATCAAAAAAAAATTTAAAAAATTTTTTAATTGAAAAATAATGGATATTTATGAGGTAAAGAGTTGATTATAAGTAATTGTGTATATTATGTGATGATCAAATCAATATTATTAGCATGTTCATCATTACAAATCATTATTATTCTTTGTCCCTTACCCAATTGCCTACTAATGCCCCTCCCACTCCCCCTTTCCCGACTCTAGTAACTATAGGTGTGTTCTCTCCTTCTGAAAGTTCAACGTTTTATAGTGGTCTTTCTTTTTCCTTCCTTCCTTCCTTCCTTCCTTCCTTCCTTCCTTCCTTCCTTCCTTCCTTCCTTCCTTCCTTCCTTCCTTCCTTCCTTCCTTCCTTCCTTCCTTCCTTCCTTCCTTCCTTCCTTCCTTCCTTCCTTCCTTCCTTCCTTCCTTCCTTCTTTCCTTCCTTCCTTCCTTCCTTCCTTCCTTCCTTCCTTCCTTAGCTGCCACTTACAAGTGAGGACATTCAGTATTTCTCTTTCTGTGCCTGGCTTATTTCACTTAACATAATTTTCTCCAAGCTCATCCATGTTGCTGCGAATGACAGAATTTCATTCTTTTTTATGGTTGAGTAGTATTCCATTATGTAGACATACCACATTTCCCATATCCAGTCATCTGTTAATGGACATTTAGATTGGTTCCATATCTTGGCTATTGTAAATAGAGCTGTGAAGAACATGGGAGTGCAGGTATTCTTTTGACATGATGATTTCCATTCCTTTAGGTATGTATACCCAGAAGTAGGATTGCTGGATCATATGGTAGTTGTAGCTGTAGTTGTTTCAGAAGCTTCCATACTGTTTTCCATAATGGATGTACTAATTTACAGTCCCACCAACAGTGTAGAAGAGTTCCCTTTTCTCCACATCCTCGCCAGCATTTGTTATATTCAGTCTTTTTGATAATAGCCAGTCTAGGTTGGGGTGAGATGATGTCTCAATGTGGTTTTGATTTGCATTTCCCTGATACTTAGTGATGTTGAGCATTTTTTTTCATGTACCTGTTGGCCATTTGCATGTCTTCCTTGAGAAATGTCTATTAAGCTCCTTTGCCCATTTTTTAATTGGATTATTTGCTTTTTAATGTGAAATTGTTTAAGTTCCTTGTATATTCTGGATATTAATCCCTTGTTGGATGTATAGATTGCAAATATTTTTTCCTATTCTGTAGGTTGTCTTTTCACTCTGTTGATTGTTTCCTTTGATGTGCCGAAACTTTTTAGTTTAATATAATCCCATTTTTAAATTTTTTTCTTTTGTTGCTTGTGCTTTTGAGGTCTTATTCATAAAGTCTTTGCCCAGTTCTACATTCTGAAGTGTTTCCCCGACGTATTTTTCTAAGACTTTAATCCATTTTGAGTTGATTTTGGTATATGACAAGATATATGGGTCTAGTTTTATTCTTCTACATGTGGGTATCCAGTTTTCTCAACACCATTTACTGAAGAGGCTGTCCTTTCCCCAGCGTATGTTATTTGTGCCTTTGTGGAAGATCAGTTGACTGATTTCTGTGTTCTCTATTCTGTTCCATTGATGCATGTGTCTGTTTTTATGTCACATGCTGATAGGGTTACTTTAGCTTTGTAGTATAGTTTGAAGTCAGGTAGTATAATGCCTCCAGTTTTATTTTCTTAGGATTGCTTTGGCTATTTGGAGTCTTTTGTTGTTCTATGTGAATGCTAGGATTGTTTTTTTCTCTTTCTGTGAAGAATGGCATTGGTATTTTGATGGAAATTGCATTGAATTTGTAGATGACTTTGTGTAATATGGACATTTTTCACAGCATAATTCTTCTCATCTATGAACATGGAATATCTTTCCATCTTTTGGTGTCCTGTTTACTTTGTTTCAGCAGTGTTTTGTGGTTCTCACTGTACAGACCTTTCTCCTCTTTGGTTAAACTTATTCCTAGGTATTTTATTCTTTTGTTAGCTATTTAAATAGGCTTGTTTACTTGACTTCTTTTTCTGCTTGTTTTTTGTTGCTTTATAAGCACAATACTAATTTTGGGGTATTGATTTTGTATCCTGCAACTTTACTGAATTTGTTCATGATCTCTAGGAGGTTTTGGTAGAGGTTGTGGGTTTTTTCTCTATATAGGATCATGTCACCTGCAAACAGGGACAGTTTGGCTTTGTCTTTTCCAATTTGGATGCCCTTTATTTCTTTCTCTTGCCTGATTGCTCTGGCTAATACTTCCAATACTATGTTGAATAGGAGTGGTGAGAGTGAGCATCCTTGCATTGCTCCTGTTCTTAAAGGAAAAGCTTTCAGCTTTTTCCCATTCTGGATGATATTGGCAGTGGGTTTTTCATATATAGCTTTTATTGTGTTGAGATACTTTCCTTCTATGCCTAATTTGTTGAGGGTCTTTATCATGAAGGGATGCTGAATTTTGTCAAATGCTTTTTTTGCATTTATTAAGATAGTAATATGTTTTTTGTCTTTGCTTTTGTTGATGTAGTGCATCACATTTATTGACGTGTGTATGTTGAACCATCCTTGCATCCCTGGGATGAGTTCCACTTGATCATGGTGTATAATCTTTTTGATGTGCTATTGTATTCTGTTTGCTAATATCTTGTTGAGAATTTTTGCATCATTGTTTATCAGTGATGTTGGATTGTAGTTTTCTTGTTTTGTAGTATCTTTGTCTGATTTTGGCCTCATAGAATGAGTTTGGGAGAATGGTCTCTTTCAATTTTTTGCAATAGTTTGAAAAGGATTGGTATTGATTCTTCTTTAAAAGTTTGGTAGAATTCAGCAGTGAAACTATCTGGTTCTCAGATTTTCTCTTTTGGAAGACTGGTGATTACTGATTCAATCTCCTTGCTCATCATTGATCTGTCTAGGTCTCTAGTTTTAAAAAGTTTTATAATTATATGTCATAATATGGATTTCTTAAAGTGTATCCCATTTCTAATTTGCTGAGCTCCTGAATCTTTTTGCAAATTTGCAGTCCTTTCAGTCATTATTTTTTGGAATACTTTTTCAGCCCCACCCACTTTCTCTTCTTCTAGGGTATAATTTTAGATAAAAAAGACCAAGTCTATGTTCTACAATGCTTTAATATTTAGGGATTGAGAAGATGATGAAGTTGAGAATAATGTGTGTATTCTGGAAGCTAAATATATAAAGTATTCTCAAGAGTAGAAAGTCATCAGCTGTATCAAATACCTCTAATATTAAGTCAGAATTGTCAGAAGAAAAAAAAAAAGAAAACACTTTCTTTTCATAAAGCTGTATTTATATATCATTATTTTTTTGGTGGAGCAATTTTGCTTATTTGTCTTTTAATTTTATTTTATCAATATACAATGTAGTTGATTTTCATCTACCTTCACTGATTCCTCCCTCCCCCCTCCTTCTCCCCCCTCCCACAAATCAACATCATATCTGTTCACTTGTCTTAACAAGTTCAAGGAACTGTGATTATTGTGTCTTCCTCCCCACTCCCCCATTTATTTGTGTATTTATTTATTTATTTTTAGCTCCCACAAATAAGTAAGAACATGTGACATTTCTCTTTCTGTGCCTGACTTATTTCACTTAACATAATTTTTTCTAAGTCCATCCATGTTGCTGTTTTTCATAGCAGAGTAGAATTCCATTGTGTAGATAGACCATATTTTCTGTATCCACTTATCTGATGACGGACATTTGGGCTGGTTCCAAATCTTGGCTGTTGTAAATAGTGCTGCAATAAATACTGGAGTACAGGTATCCCTTTGACATGATGATTTCCATTGCTCTGGGTATATTCCTAGCAGTGGAAAAGCTGGGTCATATGGTAGATCTACCTGTAATTGTTTGAGAAACATGCAAACCATTTTCCATAAAGGCTACACCATTTTGGAGTCCCACCAACAGTGTAGGAGAGTTCCTTTTTCTACACAACGTCACCAGCATTTATCATTCTCAGTCTTTTGGATATTAGCCATCCTAACTGGAGTGAGATGATATCTCAGTGTGGTTTTGATTTGCATCTCCCGAATGCTGAGTTATGCTGAGCACTTTTTCATGTGCCTGTTGGCCTTTCATATATCTTCCTTTGGGAAACACCTATTCATCTCCTTTGCCCATTTTTTGAATTGGGTTACTTGCTTTTTTGCTGCAAAGTTGTTTGTGTTCCTCGTATATTCTGGATATTAATCCTTTGTCAGATGGATATTTTGCAAATATTTTCTCCCACTCCATTGGTTGTCTTTTAACTCTGTTGATTGTTTCTTTTGCTGTGCAGAAGCTTTTTAGTTTGATATAATCCCATTTGTTTATTTTTCCTTTCGTTGGGTGTGCTTTTGAGGTTGTATTCTTGAAGTCTGTACCCAATCCTACTTCCTGGAGTGTTTCCCCTATGTTTTCTTTAAGGCATTTCATTGTTTCAGGATATATATTTGATTATTTAAGAGACTGAAGCTGTTATCAGAAGACCCCCAACAGAGAAATGCCCAGGACCATATGGGTTCACTGCAGAATTCTACCAAGCATTCAAAGCAGAATTGATACTAATTCTCTACAAAATATTCCAAAAGATTGAAACAGAGGCCATTCTCCTAAACTCATTCTATGAAGCAAACATCACTCCGATATCAAACCCAGACAAAGATATAACAAAAAAAGAAAACTACAGGCCAATATCCTTGATGAATATAGAAGCAAAAATCCTCAATAAAATATTAGCTAACAGAATACAGCAATACATACATAAAATTATACACCATGATCAAGTGGCATTCATCCCAGGGATGCAAAGTTGGTTCAACATACACAAATCAAGAAATGTGATATACCACACCAATAAAACCAAAGACAAACACCATATGATCATCTCTACAGATGCTGAAAAAGCATTTGACGAAATTCAACATTTGTTCATGATAAAGACTCTCTACAAGTTAGGTATAGATGGAAAGTATCTGAACATAATTAAAGCCATATATGATAAGCCCACTGTCAATGTCATCCCGAACATGGAAAAGCTTAAGAACAGAAACAATACAAGAATGCCCGTTCTCACCACTTTTATTCAACATAGTGTTGAAAGTACTAGCCAGAGCAGTCAGAGAAGAGAAGGAAATAAAGGGCATTCAGGTTGGAAAAGATGAAGTCAAACTGTCCCTATTTGCAGAAGACATTATTCTGTGTATTGAACAGCCCAAAGCTTCTGCAAAAAACTCTTACAGTTGATAAGCGATTTCAGCAAAGTTGCAGGATGCAAAATCAGCACACAAAAAATCACCAAAAAAATAAAATACTTAGGAATAAAGTTAAACAAGGATGTGAAAAACCTCTACAAAGAGACTACAAACCACTGTTGAGAGAAATTAGAGATGACACAAGAAGATGAAAAGATACCCCATCCTCTTAGATTGGAAGAATTAACATTGTGAAAATGTCCATACTACCCAAAGTGATCTACAAATTCGATGCAATCCCCATCAAAATTCCAATGACATTTTTCTCTGAAATGGAAAAACTATCCTAATATTTATATGGAGTACCAAAAGATTACAAATAGCCAAAGCAATTCTGAGCAAAAATAAATAAATAATGAAAGAAAGAAAGAAAGAAAGAAAGAAAGAAAGAAAGAAAGAAAGAAAGAAAGAAAGAAAGAAAGAAAGAAAAGAAAGAAAGAAAGCTGGAGGCATAACACTATCTGACTTTAAACTATACTACAAAGCTATAATAACCAAAACAGTATGTTACTGGCATAAAATCAAACACATGGATCAATGGAATAGAATACAGAATCCAGAAATCAACCCATATACCTACAGCCATCTAATTTTTGACAAATGCATCAAGTCTACACACTGGGGAAGAGAATGCCTTTTCAGCAAATGGTGCCAGGAAAACTGGATATCCATATGCAGGAGAATGAAACTAGACCCATACCTCTCACCATATACTGAAATCAACTCAAAATGGATTAAAATATGTATATGATATTTTATAAATACCTGTCAATCTGCTTGTCCTTTTTCCTAGTTTAACTTTTAGTTGTAAACCTAAATCCTGTCATTTACTCGAAAAAACTTTTATTAAATACCTACTGTATTTTAGGCAAATTAATGGCAGCATAACTGAGAGCAAACACAGATTTGCTCTCAAACTTAATGGGCATTCAGTTTAATAAGAAAGCTATATATTAATCAAGTCAACTTACAAGTGAATATAAAATTAGATATGTGACTAGTGCTTCACAAAGAAGATATATGTATTTTTTTAGAAGAGCATGTCACTGGACGATTTGACACAACCATGGGAGTCTGAGAAGGCTTTCCTGTGAAAAAAGTTGATTCAAGATTTGAAGAATGTGTAGAAGTTAATTAGGCTAAGAGAAGAGAGAGAGGGGTATATATTCCAGACAAAGGGAACAGCAAGCGTATAGTTTTCTTTTGGCATATGTAGCTTTGTACTTTTGAAAATCAATGGCTGTGTGGCTAGAATACAAGAAGTCATATGCAGAGTATTATAAAATGAGATTGAAGGGATATGTAGAATTAAAATCATTTTAGGATTTACCGAGTGAGCTATATATTTCTATCATATATCCTATATATGCTTTTTCTGGGTATAGAATTCTTGGTTGACTATTTTGTTTCTTTATATATTTTATATGTCTATCATATATTTTAGAAATATTTATTAAGTCCTTATTATATTCTAGGCACTATGTCAAGATCTGAGTATTAATACATTGGTAAGCAAAATCAGATATGATCAATTACCTCTTAAAACTTATAGAATAATGGGGGGCATACATTAATTATAAGCAAAACAATGTATTCTCAGTAGCTCAAGTGTCCACAAAAGTTATTGAGTTGCTTTAGGGTGTGAGGTCAGGATGAGATTTGCATTTCAAAAATCAGTTTGTTTGACAGACTATTGAGGGAGGACATGAGGTAGAGGGCTTGGGGAATGAATATTTACCAGACTAATGCAGTACCAGATTAAAAACTGATGATAAATTGGACATCTTAGGACTTTGGAGATGAGGAGAAGTTGAAGGATTTATATGCTATTTAGCACAAAAATCATAAAATAAAGTTTTTATAAAAGCAGTATAATGGCAGAAACAATACCCGTGAGGAAAGTTCATTTAATACCAAACAAGTTATTTTGTAGAATACACTTGATATTTTACATTGGTTTCTGATTTCTTCTTAAGTAACTGACAACAATTTCTCTTCTTAATATATCTTCTCAATAGCTTATTCAAGCTATATATTTAACCCTGAATAAAAAACAGATTTGCTTCAGCACCTTGCTATTTTTTGAATCTCTTTTTGCTTAGGTTATATTTATAGTGGTGACATGAACTTCAAAGATACTATTTAGAATGTATTCAATTTCACTTATTCAACTTCACTTATGATTATCATTTAATTACCACTTGATAATATTTTCATAGTTTAAATCATTTGAGTTTTATTTCTCATTTAGTCTTAACTAATATTTTATGTATGTACTAAACCTTACAGACATTGTAAATTTCACATTCAACTGATGGGATATTTCAAATTTAACAAATACTTAATAGCACTTTAATAACTTTAACAACAAGTATATGGATAAATTGCAATCTTCCTACACTATTGGTCAGAATATAAAATATTAGAGGCGCTTTGGAAAATTGGCAGTTCCTTAAAAAGTTAAATACAGATTTATCATGTGACCCTGTAATTCCACTCCTAGGTACATGGCCAAGACACTTGAAATAGGTGCTTAAACACATACTTGGACACAAATGCTCAGAGCTGCATTATTAATAATAGCCAAAATTAGCAATAACTCAAATGTTCATCAGTTGATGAATGGATTAATAAAATGTGGTATATCCATGCAATGGACTACTATTCAGCAATAAAAAGGCATGTGGTACAGGTACATGCTATAACATGGGTGAACCTTGAAAGCATCACGCTATGTGAAAGAAGCTAAACAACTGTTTGATTCCATTTATATGAACTGTTCAGAACAGGCAGATATATAAATACAGCAAGTAGATTTGTGGTTACCACAGGCTAGTGGGGATTGACAACTAATAAGTTTAAGGTTTTCTGGGGGTGGTTAAAAATGTTCTGGAATTAGATAGTAGTGATGACTGCACAATCTTGTGAATTACTAAAGATCACTGAATTGTACAGTCTAAAAGTTTGAATTTTATGATATATGAATTATATGTCAGTTAAACTAAGAAGAAAGAAAAAATTAACTGGAAATAATGTTTCACAATAAAAAAGGTTTAAAAACAGTTTGTAAATGTGTATGCTAAATGTTAATCCAGTTTAGTATAAAAACACACAGAGAGAATAATGTCAAATATACAGCAAACTTGTAAACTTAATTATTTCAGTATGGTACCATTTTAGTTGATCTTTATTTTCAAATTTTAGTCTTATTTTTATTTTTTAATGAACAATTTTTATAATAAAATAATTAAGCTATTTTCAAAGCTCTAGTGATGTAAAGGAGACTGAAACAGTTTCTGATTTTGTGACCGTATTATTTTGCATAAAGCTCTAATAAATCATCTTTAAGGAAGGTACTTTGTTAATTTTTATTTCAGTGGAAGATTAGAGTGGGATGGAGCAAATCTAATTAGGGCTAACCTAGATCCAGAAGTATTCAGGGACACAATATACCTATTGTCTTTTCTTAACAAGATCATAGCCAATAGCCATACCTTTGTTAATAATCAGGAACTATTTGGGGGAAAGTTTTTTCAATAATAAGAAAACTTAGTAATAGTTCACTAATTCAAATTCATCATAATCACAAACATATTTATATGTCTGAACCAGTCTTCCTACTCTGAATCAAATCCTATATAATTTTTGGGAGGTTGAAAATATGGACTCAACTACCAGCCAGTCTTAGATATAATTTCCAGCTTTGCAACATATTAATTTTACGAACTTGGGCAAATCACCTAGACTCTTATCTTTTGTTTCCTATCTGAAAAATATTTTAGGGTCTTATTCCTCTCTTTTATTCCTTCCCAGTATCAAAGTTATTCAGCATCAAGGCATATAGTGTCTATTAAATATCAGTAAAATAGCAAAAAGTTAAAAGCTAAATGAATAAAGATAAAAATAAAAGATTATGCTTATGATTTATTAACCTTATGATTTATAATTAAACTTATGATTTATAGGTTTTGTGTCACATTTAGAATTTTTACTCTATCTTTATATTAAAATTTCTTCTCATTTTCTTCTTGTGTTTCTATTTTTACATTTACATATTTGATCTATATGGAATTTATCCTGCTGTAAGTTGAGATGGGAATCAAACTTAATTTTTTTTTCAGAAATCTACCCATTTTTTCTATTATTATGTTGAAGAATTCATTACTTCCTCACTGATTTAAAATGCAGACCTTTTTACATACCAAATATTTGGTTGCAATAAGTTTTATTTCTGACCTCTCTGTTATGTTTTATTGCTTCTGTCTATTATTGTGCTACTAACCACACTGATTTTTTTATTATTTAACTTATAACATATTTTACTATTAGGTGAAATGTATTAGTCCTCATTGCCTTTTTCCACCAGATTTTATTTTAGTTAAATTTTATATTTATTTTTTTCATACAAACTTTAGAATTAGCTTGTCAATTTCTATGAAAATAAAAAAAAATCTTTATTTCTTAAATGAAATCACTTGATGGAATTTTTATTTGGTGCAGATTTCTATGCTCAATCTATTTATGAATGTTCCATGGGCTTCTGGAAATAAAAAGTATTTTATCACAGTATGAATGTCTATCTCTCTGTCTCTGTGTCTCTCTTTCTCTTTCTCTCTCTCTATAATATATGTATGTATGTATTAAATTTGCCTTATTATTTTGATATTCTATATCCTTAGTTTTTTTTTCCTTTTCAAATCTATTGGATAATGAATCCCGAAAGAACAATTGCACTGCGAACTTTGTTCTTTTCTAACCTACAGACTTTGTTCTTTCCATCTCTTTTGTATCTCCTGTTGATTTTACTTTAGTAATGTAGTTGTTATTTTGTTTGGTGCAGAGATAATTATAACTATTCTATCTTCATTGTTAATTGCACCCTTTATGATTACAAAATGCTCTTCTTTTTTCCTTTAATGCTCTTTGTATCAAATTCAACTTTATCTGATATTGAAAACATTAGTCCTGTTATTTTACTTGCATTTTTCTGGTGTGCTTTGCTTATGCTCTTTTTTTTTTTTTTTGTAAGCCTTTCTGAATCAGTTAGCTTTAGGTGTGTCTCATGATCCAATTTGAGTTTGTTTTATTTTAATAGGTGAATATGGTCCTCTTTCCATTTACTATTATGATAGATATTTTTTATCTTATTTCTGTCATCACTGTTCATATTATGCTTTTTATTTTTATTATTTCTTTTATTCCTTTGGTTTGTTTTACTGTATGATCTGTGTTTTCTTTTGTGTGTATAGTGGGAGGTGAAGGGTAGTACTTGAGGGAGTTCAGGACATGACATCCCAAAATATACCACTTTGACATATTGATTATTATAAACTGAAGGTACTTGAGAAATAGCAGGTGTGAAAGTAAAAACAATAAATTGCTTTCAGTCTTTCATCATTTATCATAATGCTATCTATGAGTTTTTCACATATGTCCTTCATCAGGTTGAGGAAGTTCCCTTCTATTTCTAGTTTGTTGAGTGTATAATGAAAGGGTGCTGGATATTGCAAAAGACTTTTTCTATGTTTATTATAAACCATATATATTTGTCCTTTATTATATTAATATGGTGTACTACATTGATTGATTTTCATATGTTGAACTAACATTGCAATACAGGGATAACTTGCACTTTGTCGTGCTGTGTATTATTTTATAAATGATGCTGGCTTCAGTTTGCTGGTATTTTGTTCAGGTTGTTTGTAGTTATAAAAAATATTCTATAGTTTTATTGTGATGTTTTTGGATTTTGTATTAGTGTATATTAGCATCATATACTTAGTGCCCGAGTGAGTGGATTAATTCATTGATAGTTTAATGATGGTCATGGGTGTAGTTATGATGTCTTTATAAGGAGAGTAAGGAGTTACTCTCTTGCTAACCCATTTGCCATGTGACATCCTGCATTACTGTAGAGTCATCACCAAGAAGAAGGCCCTCACCAGATTTGTTCCCTGGACTTTAAACTTCCCAGCCTCTGAAACTAAATAAGCAATAAATTTAGTTTCTTTATATATTACCCAGTTTCAGGTGTTGTGTTATAAGTGACAGGAAATGGACTAATACACTGAGTAAGTGTTCCTTTCTCTTCTGTTTTTTGGAAGAGTTTAAGAAGAATTGGTATTGAAATCTTTAAATATTGAGAATTTTCCAGTAAAGGATTCTGGGCATAGATTTACTTTTTGTAGGATGGTATTGATTATTAATTCAATATCTTCACTTGGTATGATTTGATTTAGATTTCATATTTCTTCTTGAGTCTGTGTCAGTAGTTTCTTTATTTTTAGTCATTTTTTCTGTTTCATCTAGGTTATCTAATTTGTTAACACATGGTTGTTCACAGTATTCTTCTATAATACTTTTTTATGTTTTTAATGTCCATAGTAATGTCTTTTTTTTATTTTAGTAATCTGAGTATTCTCTCTTTTTACTTGGTCAGTGTAGCTAAAGTTTTAGCAGTCATCTTAATCTTCCCAAAGAACCAACACTTAATTTCTTTGATTTGCTTATTCTTTTCTATCACCTGTTATACTTATTTCCACTCTAAACTTTGTTATTTACATCCTCTGCTTTCTTTGGACTTAATTTGCTCTACTTTTTCTAGTTTCTTAAAAAGCAATGTTAGGTTATTGATTTTAAAAATTTATTTGTAAATATAGGTGCTTACAGCTATAAATTTTTCTGTAAGCTTAATCAGCTGTATAAGTTTGGATATATTGTGTTTTTGTTTTTATTCATCTCAAAGTATTTTTTCCATTTTCTTGTGTTTTTCTTTTTTTACAAGTTGGTAATTCAGGAGTGTGTTTAATATCCACATATTTTTGATTTTCTCAAATTCCTTCTAGTGTTTATTTCTTATTTTATTCTATTATGGTTGGAGGACATGCTTGGCATGATTTCAATTTTTCTAAATTTGTTGAGACTTACTTTATGGACTGTGGTCTGTTCTGGAGAATATTTCAGGTGTACTTGAGAAGAATGTGTCATTTGTTATTGTTGGGTGAACTATTCTATGTTAGGCATAGTTGTGTTATAGTGTAGTATAAGTCTTTTATTTCCTTGTTGATCTTCTGTCTAGTTGCTCTATGGAAAGTAGTGTATGAAGTCTCCAGCTATTATTTGTGAATTGTCTATCTCTCGCTTTAATTTTGTCAGTTTTTGTTTTATGTACTTGGCTGCTCTACAGTTAGATGCCTATATGTTTATAATTGTTATGTTTTCTTGACAGATTGATACTTTTCCACTATAAGATGTCCTTTATCTCAAGTAATAATTTTTGTTTTAAGTCTATTTTGTCTGATATTGTAGTCATTCAGCTCTTTTTGGAGACACTTCTTTTGGTGCTTTCAATATTCTTCCTTTGTCTTTGGTATTTGATGTTTTATTTATGATGTGTTCGATTGTGGATCTCTCTGAGTTTATCCTCCTTGGATTTCTTTGTAATTTGTCTTGTTTAAATTAATGGGTTTTTAAAATTAAATTTAGGACGTTTTAAAGCTAACTTCTCTTTCAAGTATTCTCTGTTTTCTTTCCTACTGAGACTCACGTTATGTATATATTGCTACAAGATTGTTTCCAAGGCTCTTTTTATTTATGTTCATTTTTTTCTTTCTTTTCCTGAAATGAAACGATATCGATTTGCTTATCTGGAAGTTCACTGATTATTCTGTCTGATCAAATTACTTTTGAGCCTCTCTAGTCAATTTTCATTTTGGCTTCTGTACTTTTTAACTTCAAAATTTCTATGTAGTTATTTTTTATAATTTATTTCTATTTATATTCTAGATTTAGTGAGATATTATTCTAATACATTCATTTAGTTTTTTAGATATGTTTGTTTAGTTCTTGAACATTTTTAAATATCTAATGAAAAGTCTATATGGGGCAAGTCTAATGTCTGGGTTTCCTCAGGAATAATTTTGTTGACTTTCTCCTTGTGTATGGGCCATATTTTCTCATTTCTTTGCCTGTCTTATAATTTTTTTGTTGAAAACAGGCCATTTATAATAATACACAATTGGCCCTCCATATCTGAGAGATCTGCATTCATAGATTCAACCAACCATGGATCCAAAAAAGAAAAAAATGGAAAAAAAATGCATCTATACTGAATATGTACAGACTTTTATCTTGTCATTATTTCCTAAACAATACAGTATAAAAATGATTTACATAGTTTTTACATTATATTAGGTATTATAGGTAATCTAGAGATGATTTAAAGTACACAGGAGGATGTGCACAGATTATAAGCTAATATTATGCCACTTTATATTAGGAACTTGAGTATTCATGGATTTTGGTATTCATGGGAGGTCCTAGAACCAATCTTCCATGGATACCAAGAGATGACTATAACCTGAAACTCTGTAAATCACATTCTTTTCTCTTCCCAGGGTTTGGTGTTGCTGCAATTTGTTGTTGTTGTTTTTGTTACATCTGCTGCTACTTATTTGTTTGTGTCTTTCCTAAATTAATTTTTTATGGTCTGTGCTATAGTCTGAATGTTTATGTTTTCCCAAAATTCATTTATTTCGAATTTTATGTTGAAACCTGTTGACCAATGTGATGGTGTTAGGAAGTGGGACCTTTGTGAGTTGTTTGGGTCATGAGGTGGAGCCCTCATTAATAGCATTAGTGACCGTATAAAAAAAGATCCCAGTGAGCAGCATTGCTCTTCCAACCATGGGAGGACACAGTGCAAGGCACCATCTGTGAAGAAATGGATCCTCACTAGATATCACATATGCTGGCACTGTGATCTTGGACTTCCCAGCCTCCACAACTGTGAGAAATAAATATCTATTGTTAATAAGCTACCAAGTTTATGGTATTCTGTTGTGGCAGCCCAACGAATAAGCACAATCTGTATTTTTTGTTGCATGTGGCCACAAAAGTCTCTGGTCAGGTAGCTTAGAGGTCAGCTAATGATTAAAAAGAGATTTCATGAAACATCTTGAATCAATAAGTCTCCTAATCTTTTCCAAAGGGCTCTGTATACATATTTTACATGCCTTCAACATTCCACAAGGTAGTTGGAAACTTTGCCTTTTTCTTCACTTTCTGCTTGCACAGAATCTCAAGGTAAGCTACAGGTGAAAGTTTAGGGCCTTCTCAGTTCTTTCCTGTGTATGTGCACAGCTGTATGTATGTGTGGCCTTCTAAATTCCCATGTCAGAGTTTTTCAAAGCCCTTATGGGCATCTGATTCCTTAGCTTTTACTTTTAAATTTTTTGTTCCATTCTTTCTTTGCCTCAACTGCTTTCTCTACCTCAGGCAATGGCAAAGTCAAACAATTTTCACTCACTGTTTATGAAAAATTACCCTGGGATAAAGACTGTTGCCGCTGAGTATGATCTGAATCAGGGCAAATAAAGACAAGCCCTGCAATTGACGCATTTCACCTACTGCCAAACAGATCAACTAATGACCATTCTTTGGAAACAATTCTTTTGTTTGCTACAAAACTTTTCTTCTTTTTCCAGTAGCTGTGAGGCTACCAGGCCTGTTCGCCATCCATACTGAGATGCAGGTGTTTTTTCTTGAATAACTGTCCCATGGATTGTTGCAAGCCCTTGGTTCATTTCCAGAATTCTGAATAATTGATTTTGACAATATTTTCCAGTGCTCTTGTTCTTTTTATGGAGGAGTGGCTTTTTTTTTTTTTTTTTTTTTTTTTTTAGCAACTGGCTAATATGGGGATCCAAACTCTTGCCCTTGGTGTTTTAACACTATGCTCTAACCAACTGAGCTAGCTGACCAGCCCAGGAGTGGTGATTTGAATGTTTTTATTCCATGATTTCTGCTAATGTCACTCCCTCAATATAAATTTTAGGGTTAGTTTGTCTTAAAAAACAAAAACAAAAGCAAAAATAAAAATTTGCTGGAATTTTGACTGGCAATTCATTAAACCTATATATATATAGGGTAGAATTGACATCTTTAGCATGCTGAGTCTTTCTTTTTTTCCTCTTTGTTTTTTTTTTTTTTTTTTGGTTTGTTTTTGTTTTCTTTTTTGGTGGCTGGCCAGTATAGGGATCCAGGGATCTGAACTCTTGGCCTCTTGGCCTTGGTGTTATGCTGAATCTTTCACTTCATGGACATGGCATGTCTCCTGTTCATTTATTTAGTTCTTTGTTTTCTTTCATCAGCATTTTGTAATTGTCAATATGCAGATCCTTTACATGTTTTGTTAAGGGTACACTTTATTATTTCATTTTCTTTGAATAGATTAGAAATAATAGTGTTATTTTAAAGGTGATTTTTACATGTTTATTGTTGGTATACGGAAATGCAATTGATTTTTGTGTTTTGATATTTTATGTTGAAGCCTTGGTAAGCTCGATTACTAGTTGTAGTCATTTTCTTATTTTTCCTTGGTATTTCCTACACAGAAAATTATGCCTCTGCAAATAGAGAGAATTTTATTTTCCTTTTAGTCTATATGTCTGTTATTTCTATTTATTTTCCTATTACAGTTGCTAAGACTTCTAATATTTTGTTCAGTAAGAGTTGTGAGAATGGACATCCTTGCTTTGTTCCTGAAAGCATTCTGTCTTTCCCAATTAAATATAACTTTAGGTCTAATCATGTTGCCAAAATGTATGCTGCAATGTTATCTTTTTTAGATGCCCTCTATGAAAGAGTGAAAGTTTCTCCCTCTGATTGATCCTAACTTAAGTGGTTTTTTTTCTCAGTCATAAGTAATATTAAATAATGTAAAATACCTTTCCTACATAAATTGATATGATCAAAAAAACCTTCTATTTTATTTTTTTTTTTTTTTTTTTTTTTTTTTTTTTTTTTTTTTTTAAATTTTATTGTTTAATGTTTATAGAACTGGTTTATGGTTATCTATCTTTTTTTTTTTTGAGTTTTGGTAGTGGTGGTTTTCTTAGAATTGGTACATTTTTGTCTAAGTAGTTAAAATCATGAGTGTAAATTTAGTTTTAGTATTTCCAAATTATTATTTTATTTCTGCAGGAATTGTTACAATATCCCATTTCATTTATAATATTGGCAGTTTGTGTCTTCTCTCTTTATTTTTATCAGTCTTAATAGAAGTTTATCAGTTTTACTGATTTTGAAAGAACTCATTTTTTTATTGATTTTCTTAATTGTTTTCCTATTTTCAATTGTCTTGATTTTTGCTCTTATCTTTGTTATTTCCTTCCTTCTGCTTACATTGTGTTAACTTTGCTCTCCATTTTCTACTTTCTTGAAGTAGGAACTTAGATTATTGATTTGAGACCTTTCCTCTTTTTCTAATATAAGCATTTAGTGAAATAAATTTTACTCTCGACGTGGATTTAACTGTATGCATCAAGTTTTAGGATATTGTATTTTCATTTAAATCACTTTTGTATATGTTTTTTTTATTTCCTTTGTGATTTCCTCTTTGACAGATGAGTTGTTTGGATGTATATTATTTAATATCCAAGTGTATAGACCTTTTTAAATTGTCTTTCTAGTGTTGATTTCTAGTTTGATTCCATTATGGTCAGAGAAAAGACTCTTTGCAATTTTTTAAAAGTTTGTTAACTTTTGTTTTATTGCCCAGGATATGTTCTGTGTTGGTGAATGCTTCATGATAACTTGAAAATATGCGTATTCTGGTATTGATAGGTGGAGTGCTATGTGTGTGTGTGTGTGTGTGTGTGTGTGTGTGTGTGTGTGTGTGTGTGTGTGTGCAATAGGTGTGTTCATTGCTACTGGGATTTTATTGCTCTTGGTCCTTTTAGCTATGGTTTGAAGGTTTATGTCCTTCCAAAATTTGTATGTGAAGTCCTCACCCCCAAGCTGATAGTATTAGGAGATGATACCTTTGGGAAGTGATTAGGTATTGGGGGCAGAGCCCTCACGAATGGGATTAGTGCTCTTATAAAAGAAGACTGAAAGTGATACTTTGTCCCCTTCTGCCATGTGAGATTAGAGTAAGAAGAAGGCTGTCTATGAGGAGACAGGCCCTTACTGGACTAAAATGCTGCCTTGATCTTGGACTTCCCAGCTTCCAGAACTATGAGAAGTAAATTTATGTTGTTTATAAGCCACCCAACTTATGTTATTTTGTTATAACAGCCTGAATGGGCTAAGACACAGAGAATACAATGTATGTGTGTGTGTATATATATTAACACATGCATATACACATATCTGTGTATTACAAATATTTCTATATGTAACCATCTGTATCTATATCAAGCTAAACATGAGTTCATACTGATATTTCCAATTCTAATCCATTAGCAAATGGCCCATCTTCTTGTTTTTCTGTAATCTCCCACTCTAACAGTGAAAAACCTAGCTCCCACACTATTACATACACTTTTTTAATTGTTAAATTTCAGTATAAATGTATGGTGTTATACAAATTATTAACATGTACCCCTGCAGACACAATCCACAATCCTATAAACTAGAATATAGAACTTATTTGCAATATGTTTTTTTTTCAAAATTTGTTTTTATTATGGTAAAACACATAGAACATAAAATTTAGCATTTTAAGTATTTTTAAGTGTACAATTCAGTGATATTAATTACATTCTCAGTGCTGTGCAACTATCATCACTATCTATTTTGAAAATATTTTTATAACCCCAAACAGAAAATTTGTGCCCATTAAGCAACGATACCATTACCCCCCTCCCATCAGCCCCTGGGTATGACCATTATACTTTAATCTATATGAATTTCTTTTTCTAGATATCTCATGTTAGTAGACTCATAGAACATTTGTCTCTTTTTTGTCTGGTTTATTTCACTTAATACAATGTTTTCAAGGTTTATCCATGTTTTAACATGTATTAGAACTTTGTTTCTTTACATGGCTAAATAACATTCCATTATGTGTATACATGACATTTTGTTTACCCATTCATATGTTGATAGATATTTGGTTTGTTTTTACCTTTTGGCTAATGTGAATAATGCTGCAGTGAATATTGGCATAGAAATATCTGAGTCACTGCTTTTAATTATTTTGAGTATGTAGTCAGAAGTTGATTTGCTAGCTCATATGGTAATTCTATGTTTAATTTTTTGAGAAACCTCCATACTATTTTCTACAGTGGCTGCACCATTTTATATTCCCACCAGCAATGCATGAGTGTGCAATTTTCTCTATATCCACACCGATACTTGTTATTTTCTGTTTTTTGCTGTTGTTGTTGTTGTTGTCTATTTTAATAATATTCATCCTAACTGGTGTGAAATAATATTTCACTGTGTTTTTTTTTATTTTCACTTCCCTAATGATTAGTGATGTTGGGCATCTTTTCATGTGCTTATTGACCATCTGCATATCTTCTTTGGAGAAATATCTATTCAAATCCTTTGTTCATTTTTGAATTGGAATTTTTTGTTGTTTTTGGGTTGTGAGAATTCTTTATATATTCTGGATATTAATGCCTTATCAGATATATGATTTGTAAATATTTTCTCACATTCTGTGTGAAGTGGACTGAATTATGTCCCCCCAAAACTCATTAGAGCTTGAATTGTGTCCCCCAAGTTTTATGTATTAGAAACTTAGTCCCCACTGTGACTGTAAGGAGGGTGGAAAATCCCATTATGGTAATTGTAACATGGGGCCTTGAAGAGGTGATTGGGTTGTAGGACCAAGCAGTAGTGAATGGATTAAAAATGGTGGTCAGGGGTGTGTTTCTGAGGGCTTTAAAGGAAGAGGAGAGTCTATTTGTCTAGCTCTTTCTGCTGTCTCTACTTCCACCATCTTGCAATGTGAGACCTCTGGTTCACTGTTGCCACCACCAGATGGACTTTGGACTTCCCAGCCTCAGAAACTGTAAGCAATGTGTTGTTTTTCTTTATAAATCACTCAGTTCCAGGTATTCTGTTATAAGCAACAAAAACGGACTAATACACTGTGGGTTGCCCTTTTACTTGGTGGATAATGTCCTTTTTTGTACAAGTTTTTAATTTTGATAAAGGGCAATTTATCTACTTTTCTTTTGTTGATTGTGCTTTTTGTACCATATTCAATGAATCATTACCAAATCCAAGATTATGAAATTTTCTCTCTATATTTTCTTCTAAGAGTTTTGTAGTTTTAGCTCCTATATTCTCACACTTAGATTTTTTCATCCATTTTGAGTTAACTTTTATATATGATGCAAGGTAAGGGTCCAACTTTACTCTTTATTTTAAAAAAAGATTGCTTCTCGGCCTTTTGGCTAAGATCAAGTGTAGTATCTGTTCTTATCAGTTTAATATTTTTTAAAAAGTATTTTATTTTAATTTATCAGTATACAGTGTAGTTGATTTTCATGTTCCTTTACCAATTCCTCTTTCCCTCTCCCTCCCTTTTCCCACCATCAACGTCATATCTATTCACTTGTCTTAACAAGTTCAAGGAATTGTTGTGATTGTTGTGTCTTCTTCCTCCCCACCCCATTTATTTATTTGTGTATTTATTTATTTTTAGCTCCCACAAATAAGTGCAAACATGTGGTATTTATCTTTCTGTGCCTGGCTTATTTCATTTAATATAATTTTCTCTAATTCCATCCGTGTTGCTGCGAATGGTAGTATTTCACTCTTTTTTGTAGCAGAGTAGTATTCCATTGTATCAGGAACACTCATACACTGTTGTTGGAACAGCAAAATGGTGCAGCCTTTATGGAAAATGGTATGGATGTTCCTCAAACAACTACAGATAGAGCTACCATGTGACCCAGCTATTCTGCTGCTGAGTATATACCCAGAGGAATGGAAATCATCATGTAGAAGGGATACCTGTACTCCCATGTTTATTGCAGTGCTATTTATAATTGCCAAGAGTTGGGGCCAGCCCAAATTTCCATCATCAGATGAGTGGATAAGGAAAATGTGGTATATCCAACTTTATTCTTTTGCACATGGGTGCAAAAGAATTTTTCCAGCATTATTTGATGAAAAGACTGTTCTTTCTCTCATAAAATGGTGTTGGTAATCTTGTCAAAAATATTTGACCATAAATCTAAGGCTATTTATGGCCTCTTTATATTATTTCCATTGACCTATATACCTGTCTTAATATCAGTACCATACCGTTTTGATTACTACAACGTTTTGAAATTAGGAAACATGAGACCTCCAACTTTGTTCTTTTTAAAGATTGTTTTGACTATTCTGGGTCCCTTGAGATTCCATAGGACTTTTAGAATCAAATTTTCTATTTATAGAGAAAAAAAAATCATTGGGAATTTGATAGGCAGTGCATTGAGTCTATCTATAGATCAGTTTGGGTACTATTGATATTTTAACAGTATTAATTTTTCCAATTCATGTATGTGGAATTTATTTCCATTTATTTTTGTATTGTTTAATTTCTTTCAGCAATGTTTTGTAGTTTCAGTGTACAAGTCTTATGCTTCCTTCATTAAGTTTATTCCTAAGAATTTTATTCTTTTTGATGCTATTGCAAATGAGATTATTTTCTTAACTTTCTTTTTACATTGTTCATTGTTAGTGTATTGAAATACTACGGATGTTATATCCAAAATATATATCCCCTGAGTTAACCCAACATTTACCTCAGTGTCTCTTTGTGGGAAAGGGAAGTGTCAGGTCCATGGTGGTCAAGACGGTGCCATGGCCAGGACACTTGTGGCAAGGTTCCCAATGCAATGCTTTCCTGCCTGCCCTTGGGTACCAAACGATTATTCCTTCATCTTAGCATCTTATATAGTTCTTCTGTGCTTGGTTATTACATTATTTCAAAAGTAGTACAGAGAAGTGTATCAACACTATTATGTCTGGACCAGAATTTCAACTTGTACCAATACTCAAAATAGTCTAATTTTTTTTTTCTTAAAAAATATAGAGTGCTGCTCTCTGAAAATAAGGTGAAACACAACAGAAAATTAGGCTTCAGATATCCTGCATGGGTAGTATATATTGTAACTAACAGTAAGTAGCATTTTCAGCACTGAATGGAAGATGATTGGGCAGAAGTTTCCCTCCCTTATCTGCCATACAAATCCTTGTTTTATTATTCTACAGCCTCTCAGAAAATGGATCCCTCCATATCTTGAATTTAGAAACTATAAGTTTAAATTTAGAAACATACTAAGAAACACTCAACTTAATGGACGAGTCACTAGGTAACCAGTTGAAAATAATTGTGAAAAATTTTAATCACAAATTACCTTAACTTCAATCACAATTTGCCACTTAAGTAATCAAACAACCACATAGATTTACAAATATGAAGTTGACAATGCAGTGGACTGTTTTTCTGCTTTTTCCTGCTTAATGTTATATAGGCAGCAATCACACAGTACCCTGTGTTGTGACTGTACAGCCTAGTATCAGATATTTTAGACACATTTAGTAGTAATAAGAGATATCTTCGAACACTAGCTTTTCAAAATCCTTTCTACATTTTCAGTGGCCTATGGAACAGCATTTCTAATTTATTTTCCTCATTCCCAGAGATTAACCAGGTATATATTTAATATGCAGCCAAAATTTTACATTACAGCATCGTAGGGCCCAAAGCACTTTTCCCCCACCATCATAAATGCAAAATCCTCCAATTCATGGCTGTCATAGAGGTAGATTAATTCCCTCACCTTCTTATTAGTTCGAGTGTTTCACTATTCAAAGTATTTTCCAAACTTTCTTCCATGGAACACAGGAATGTGGAATATTAATAGTTGCTGTGGATTGGATGTCCACACAAAGCTTATTAAGACTTAATCTCCACTGTGACAGTGTTAAGAGGGTGGGAAATCCTATCATGGTAATTGAAAGGTGGGGCTTTTAGGAGGTGATTGGATTGTGAGGACCATGCCTAGTGAATGGATTGATCCATTCATTGAGTAATAAGTTGATGTTTTAATGGTGGTCACAGGCATGTTTCTGATTGGCTTTAAAAGGAGAGCAAGAGAAGAGGTTACTTCTCTGTCTGCTTAGCCATTTTTGCCATGTGATACCCTGTTTTGGTGTACTTTGTACTTCCCAGCTTCTAAAATTGTAAGTAACAAATATTATTTATTCATAAATTACCCAGTTTCAGGTATTTCTGTTATAAGCAACAGAAA
Source organism: Cynocephalus volans (assembly GCF_027409185.1). Taxonomy (NCBI): domain Eukaryota; kingdom Metazoa; phylum Chordata; class Mammalia; order Dermoptera; family Cynocephalidae; genus Cynocephalus; species Cynocephalus volans. The sequence goes on from NC_084478.1 coordinate 96,656,408, forward strand.
CAGACTAATACAATAGGTGCCATAGGCAAAAGCATATGATTGCATGGTCATATAAGTTTGGCAAATAATAGACTAAACATAGTTAAATATTTTTATTATCCTGCATGAATTCTCAAAATCTATAACATGCCTCTCCAAGATGGAGTGAAGAGACAAGTTAAAAGCTACTGTTTCAAAAAAGATTCTATTTTCAAATAAGCTTTAGAAAATTTTCCTGGAGTATTTATATTTAAGCCAGCATTTTAAAATCTCAATTGAATATACAATGCTCCCTCCCATACGTATATTTTTCCTCTTGTAGGAGACCATAATATGCCACCCCAAATATGTCTCTTCAGCATAAGGATAATTTTGAGAAACAGTAGACACAGGGACAGGAAAAGCCCTGAAAACAGTTTATAGAAGGATAATTCAAAAAGTTTGTGGAAAAATAGAATTAGAATATAGTACAAATACTTTCTTGAACTTTTTGAAGTACCCTTCTATAAGTTACCCTTTTGTAATGGAAATTTACATTCGTAAAGGAAAATATCTGTTTGTAAGGGTGTTTCCCTCTCTGTATCAGGAAATAAATGGTGACTAAAACATGAGACCCTTGTCAATGGAGGAGACATGGACTTAAATCTGAATAAGAAAACTTGATATTGTTTAGTATACTTATTCTGATTACTTTCTCATGACTTGCTTCCCTTCCCCCATCACACACACATGCACGTCTTTCTTTGTTTTGGCTGAAGATGGTATTTAAGCTCAAATTCTAAGCCACATGTTTGAGTGGCTTATGTCCCTGAGTTTCTCCCGTGTATGTAAGAGAGATATGTGTTAATAAATTTCTGTTAGTTATTCTCTTGTTAATCTGTCTCTTTTTACAGGGACCTCAGACAAGAATTTAGAAGGATACAGAGAAAGGAATTTTTTTCCCTATATCATCCAAATACCTCCTTTTATTTTTAGGAACACATATAGACTAGAGAAAACTGTCTTCAAGGTCTATACATAAAACTACTTTAATAGTCACTGTTTCTAAGAAATAAGTTCTATTACAGAGAGAAGAGCATTTATCAATTGTTCATAAGGTAATTGTTTACAAATGCTATTGATTTATTTGCAAGATAGAGTTTCATTTCCATATTAATTGTTCATAATCATTTAGATTTTCATGTGCATATGAAGACACAAAGGTATAAACATAAAGGTTCAATGAAATGGGTCCATTTTTTTTTCTACTCAGAGTGGCAAACTTGGGTTTCCATAGGTTTTCAACACCCAAACAAAACTCTAAATTTAAAATCAAGGTGATGTTTGGTTCGTATGCCAGTGAATATGACAAAATGTGGGTCAGGGGTAAGTATGGTAAAAAAATAGAAGTAAAGCAGAGTAAAACCAAAGTTGGACTGGAAAAAATGCAAGAACTACTGCCAATGGGCATGTTTAACATTTAAACTGAAAAGTCAGCAGTTATTGGTGCAAAAGTGAAGATGTGTTTATCATCAACACTGGTGCTTTTGTTATTGTTTTATGTTTATTTTAAAGAATCATTTTTATTGAAGTATAAAATACATGAAGTACACAAATGGTTACCCTACAGCTTAGCTTGTTAAACCATCCCAGCATGAACATACTAGTATAACCAGCATTCACACAAAGAAATACTGTATTACTGGTACCCCCTCATTTCCAAGGTTTAAACCTTCCTTATTTCTAACACTATAAATTAGTTGTGTCTGTTTTATATTTTACGTACATAGAATTAAGCAGTATGTATTTTTTTTTACTGTTTTTTGTTTGTACAACTTTACATTTGTGATTTTTCACCATGTAGTGGTGCTCAACAGTAGTTTGTTAATTTTTGTTGCTGATAATATTACATCATATGAATATACCAAAATGTAATTTGCTCATTCTGCTGGTACAGACTTTTATGATTACAAATATTGCTCCCTTGTGTGTTCTTGTACCTGTCTTTTGATGAACATGCGCAGCACGCTTATGTTGCCTATAGAGCTAGGAGTGAAAATTATGAAAAAATCTATGTACAATTATGTTCAGCTATAACAGATTCAGTTCGCTTTTCAAATGGATGTACCAAATTACACCCCGGCATCCATGCATTTCAGTTCCTGTATTTGGCTTCGTATTTTATATCCTTTTTATTTTAGATTTTTATAGTGGGTATATAATCATATCACATTGTGATTTTAATTTACATTTTTTGAGTACTAATGAGGTTGAGCATCGTTTTACATTTTTAGTGGCCATATGAATGCGTTCATGACTTTTTCAAGTGTTTTATCATTACACACTTTCTCTAATTTTTTTGGAAGTGGACTTTGCATTTTACATTTTTACTACAAAACATTTCAAGTAAATAAAAAATTATAATGAACCTAATACAACTATCATCTAGTTCTGCTAATTATCAACATAAGGTCAATCATACTTTATCTTTTTCCCCATCTACTTCTTTTTCCCATATTATTTGGAAGCAAATCTCAGACATCATATCATTTCTTCTGTAAATATTTCAATATGCAACAAAATAAGAGCTCTTTAATCTAAAAAAGAAAAAAAAAACCCATAACATCATTATATCCAGTTAGTGTTCACATTTCCTTTATGGACATACACTTAAAAAAAAAAAAGACTACTTTTTTTAGAGCACATTTAGGTAAATAGAAAATTTGGTCAGAAAGTAGAGACTGCCATATACCTCTTCTGCTCCTAAACACAGTTTCTCCTATATTAATATTTTGCATTAGTGTGATGCATTTGTTATAATGGTTGAATCAATGTTGATACATTATTATTAACTAAAATCCATAGTTTATATTAGGGTCTACTCTTGGTGTTGTACAGTTCTATGGAATTCAGTGAATGCATAATGTCATGTATTAATCTTTAATGTATCATGAAGAATATTTTCATTATCCTAAAAATATCCCCTGTGTTCTGCCTGTTCATATCTTACCCCCTCCAGCAGTTTTCTTCCACCATAAAAGTCTAGCACACACTGATCTTTTTAATATCTCTATAGTGTTGCCTTATACAAAATGTCATATACTTGGAATAATATAATACATAGCCTATTTAAACTAGCTTTTTTCGCTTAACAATATGCATTTTAAGGTTCTGCTATATCCTTATGTGGCTTGATAGCACAACTCTTTTTATTGCTGAGTAATGTGCCATTGTATGAATGTACCACAATTTGTTTATCCATTCATCTATTGAAGGACATCTTGATTGCCTCCAAGTTTTGGCAGTTATGAATAAAGTTTTCATAAATATTTGTGTGCAGGTTTTTGTGTGAACATATGTTTTCAACTCATTTGGGTAAAAACCTAAGAGTGTGAGTACTACATCACACGATGAGGCCATGTTTAGGTTTGTAAGAAACTGTCAATCTATCTTCCAAAGTGTTGTCAATGTTTTGGATTTTAGCCATTCTAGTAGGAGTGTAGTGTACCTCATTGTTTTAATTTGCAATTTCCTAATGACAAATGATGTTTAATATCTTTTTATGTGCTTATTTCACAGGCAAATATCTTCTTTGGTGAGATGTGTGTTCATTAGTGACATTGGTGTGTAGTTTTCCTTCCTGTGATTTTTTTTCTTGTTTTGGTATTATGGTAATCCTGTGTGGCTAGGTACCAGGCAGTTAGAAAACATCCATATAGACCAAAGCCTGCAGAAATTATTCAAACTGGCCAATCCTAAACTGTTCACTCTGCCCTAATTTTCCTTTGTGGTGGAAACCCCAACAAAGGCAGTGGTCTAAATCCATCCTTTCCTTTTGTCTTCTGCCTCCTGACCACACTGGTTTCTTTCCCATATGACCTTGCATGATGTGCCAGGCCTCCTGTCTCTAGGGCCTGTGAGAATAATAAACTTGGTCTATTCCTGAGCCTCTCCTCTGTCTCCCCTTGTAGCCACACCTGACTGACCACCTCATAAAAGAATGAGAAATAGATGCTATTTCACTAATTTTGTTTAATTAATTTTGTTTTGTTTAGCATCATAATGTTCTAAACAATTAAATGAATTGGGAAAAATCAAAGGTATAAGATTAGAAAGAAGTAATTTAAAGTGACTTTACTCACAAATTGTATGATATAAGTTTCAATGTTGACTTTTAATTATTTTTTAAAATTTTATTTATATTTATTTTTGTGAGGTAAAGTGTGTTGTTTCAATACATGCATAACTACACAATGATTCACTTAAGGTAGACAGCATAGTTTTGTGCCCATTAGTCAACCCCTTCTTCTCCCCACCTTCCCCTCTCCTCCCAGCCTGGGATGACCATTATTCTATCCTACACTCTACTTCTGTTAGAACCCCCCCCCCCTTTTTTTTAAAGATTCCACGTATGAGTGAGACCAAGGTCATCCTTCTGGGTGTTGTCTGTGTCCTACTCTCCTTTTCTCATAAGAATTCCAGTCATATTGGATTAGAGTTCACCTATATGACCTCATTTTATTTTAATTACCTCATTAAAGGTCTTATCTCCAAATATAGTTACATTCTGAGGTACTCTCGGGGGTAGCACTTTAATGTTTTAATTTTGGGGGACACAATTCAGCCCATAACGGTGTTATCAAAGAAACTAACACTAAATTAACACTAAAAAGATACTATCCGCTATTCTATAGTAGATAGAATCTTCATACACTTCAGTTGAGAGTTTAAATTAGTACAAACTTTAAGAAAATACTTTTGTATTAGTAATGTTGAATATGTACATGACCTAACAATTTCACTCCTATTTATATACCTCAGATAGCATTTGTAAAAGTCCAAAAAGAAATGTACGACAAAAAGCCAAAAGTAAAAGCTGGAAAATACCCAAATAACTACAAAAATAGAATAGATTAAAAAATTGTGGTAAATTTATATAGTGCAATTTTGTACAGCAATTAGAATGATTCAATTATAGTAACGTGCATCAGTATGTTTAAATCTCACAAATATTGAGTGACAGACTAATTTCACATAATATTTCAATACTCATTCTATTTGAAGGTCATTACTGAGAAAAACCTAAATGATATTTTCTGAAAAAATATGAAAATTAGGTAACACTATAAAAGAAAGAAGAACAAGGTTAATAAAAAAATTAAGGTAGTGGTTACTCCTGATAGTAGAAATGGAAATGCTGTTGTGGAAGTTACTAATATTCTCTTGTTAAAATCAGGCGGTGGCATGCAGGTGTTCATAATATTTATTCTTTAAAATTCACATGTACATCCTATAGAAACTTTTTATATATATTACTTTTTTAAACAAAAATAAAAACAGATAAATAAAAATTAAAATAGAAGGTAAGGAGGAGAGACATAGAAAGAGAGAATAAGGGAAGGTGGGTGGAGAGAGAGAGATGCCTGGGAAAGTCTAAGTATGTTTTGGATAAGAGAATGCATCCAAGGAAATAGAACATGAAGTATCCAAATAAATATTTATAATAACAAGAGAATTAAAGGGAATATTATATTTTGAAAGAGATAAAAATGAGGTGATGACAGAAACGAAAGTTAGATTTTATAATTTATAAAAGTATGAAGACAGACAATAATTATAAAAAACCTACTCAAATTATGAACAGCTAGTGATTGAACAGAAAATTATTGTAAAACTGAATCAGTGATGTAGAGGATATGCTTGAAAAAATTACTCAGACTATATAAAAGAAATAGACAAAAAATGTTGGCAACTAAATAGATACTGATGGTTATGGAAAATTATTACTATATTCAATTTTTTAAGGGCAGAAGCGGGAAATATATTAAAAAGTTTATAGATCAGAGAAAACACTCTTGTATCAGACACAATCTATGGACTTCCCTAAATTTGGCCAGCTTCACTAGCCTCCTGAGCCTGAGCCTGTTCACCATGGCCATTATGCTATTTCCGGACAACTTTGGCTGTCTCAATTTATCCTGCAGTGACGGTTAGGTTTCAGCATGACCACAGTCAAGCCTGTCATAGTGTGAATTGCAAGAACTTTGATGCCCAGACCTAACCTGATCAGCCCTACTGAGAATGGGTCATTACACTCTTTCTGGAATCAGACTAAGCACCACACCATAGGATGTCAGATCTGGATTTTCAGCAGCTATACAAAGGAATAGGGTGAAACAACTCAGAAGTAATGTTAAGGAGTAAAGTTAATGCCCTGTTAGGTGAGTATTGACCAGGGAGAGACAGGAGGTGGGACTGTACCAGTAACAAATTTTCACCTTTCTTCCCTAAGGTGTGATGGTTCCATCAATCTTGATACATCCTATGTGTATGAGCCAGCATTGGTATTTTCTTGTAACATTATGGCCAGCTAACTAATATAACACCTTGCCTTTTTCTGTCTCCTTTGTCACACTTCTTTGTCCTTCACTCTCATTTCCATAGGATTTTTTAAATAGACTTTTCATTTGTAGTGCAGTTTTAGGTTCACTGTGAAATTGAGTGAAAGGTACAGAAATTTCCCACAAATCCCTGCCTCCACACGTGCATAGCCTCCCATATTATCAACATCCCACACCAGAGTGGCCCATTTGATACAATTGATGAACCTACATTGACACATCATTATCACCCAAAGTCTGTAGTTTACATTAATGTCCACTCTTGGAGTTGTACACTTTATGGATCTGACAAATTTATAATAACCTATATCCACAATTGTAATATATTACAGAATAGTTTTACTGCTCTAAAAATCTGCAGTGCTTTGCTTATAAATCCCTTCTTCCCACCTAATCCCTGGAAATGACTGATCTTTTCATAATCTTTGTAGTTTTCCTTATCCAGAACATCATATAGTTGGAATCATATATTATGTAGATTTTTTCAGATTAGCTTATTTTACTTAGAACTTATATTTTCTCCATTTTTTTCATGACTTGATAGCACATTTCTTTATAGCTTAGAATAATATTTCATTGTCTGTATGTAATACAGTTTATTTATTCATCCATCTACTAAAGGACACCTTGGTTGCTTCCAAGTTCTGGAAACTAATAAAGTGGCTGTAAACATCAATGTACAGGTTTTTATGTGGACAGAAGTTTTCACTTTATGTGGATATATACCAGGGAACGGAATTGTTGGATAGATGGTAAGAATATGTTTAGTTCTGTAAGAAACTGCCAAAGTGTATTCCAAAGTGGGTATAACATTTGGCATTCCCACCAGCAATGAATATGATTTCCTGTTGTTCCTCATCCTTACCAGCATTTGGTGGTGTCAGTGTTCTGGATTTTGGTCATTCTAATAGGTGTGTAGTGATATTTCACTGTTGTTTTAGTTTGAAATTTTCTAACAACATATGATGTGGGACATCTTTTTATATATTTATGTGCCATCTGTATATTTTCTTTTATCATCATCATCATCATCATCATCATTAGAATAGGCTGCAAATTTTTTCATACAATTGCTTTCTTTTTTATTATTGAAACATAATTGATTATACATATTTGTGGGGTGAAGAGTTGACTATAGGGTATTTGTGTAAAATATGTAATGATCAAATCAGGATAGTTGTTAGCATGTTCATCTTTGAAAAACATAAGCATTCTTGGTGTCCATTAACCAATTTTTCCCAAATCCCGTTCCCACTCTCTCTCTCCCCCACTTCTAGTAACCACAGTTCTGTTCTCTCTTCCAAAAGTTCAATGTATTATTGTGATTGTATCTTCCTTCCTTCCTTCCTTCCTTCCTTCCTTCCTTCCTTCCTTCCTTCCTTCCTTCCTTCCTTCCTTCCTTCCTTCCTTCCTTCCTTCCTTCCTTCCCTCCCTCCCTCCCTCCCTCCCTCCCTCCCTTCCTCCCTCCCTTCCTCCCTCCCTTCCTCCCTCCCACTTTGAGTGAGGGCATGTGGTATTTCTCTTTCTGTGCCTGGCTTATTTCACTTAACATAATTTTCTCCAAGCTCATCCATGTTGCTGCGAATGACAGGATTTTATTCTTTATTATGACTGAGTAGTATTCCACTGTGTATATATACTACATTTTCCTTATCCTGTCATCCATCAGTAGACATTTAGGTTGGTTCCAATTCTTGGATATTGTAAATAGAGCTGTGATGAACTTGGGAGTGCAGGTATCCCTTCAACATGATGATTCCCATTCCTTTGGGTACATACCCAGTAGTGGGATTGCTGGATCGTACAGCAGTTCTATCTATAGTTGTTTGGGAAACCTCCATACTGTTTTCCATAATGGCTGTATTAGTTTACAGTCCCATCAAAAGTGTACAAAAGGTCCCCTTTCTCCACATCCTCACCAGCATTTGTTATTTTCTCTCTTTTTGCTAATAGCTAGTCTAACTGGGGTGAGATGATATCTCAATGTGGTTTTGATTTGCATTTTCCAGATGCTTAGTGATGTTGAGCATTTTTTCATGTGTCTGTTGGCCATTTGTATGTCTTCCTTTAAAAAATGTCTATTCAGCTCCTCTGCCCATTTTTTAATTGGGTTATTTATTTTTTTACAGTGAAGTTGTTTGAGTTCCTTCTATATTCTGGACATTAATCCACTGTAGGACATACAGTTTGTATATTTGCTTTGGTGAGGTGTCTGTTAAGACCTTTGGTCCTTTTTGTTTGTTTTGCCATTTCTTTTTTTTTTCCTTTTAATTTCCATCTTTATGGAGGTATAATTGATAAATAAAAATTGGATATATTTACAGAGTACAAATTTATGTTTTAATGTATGTATTATTGTGAAATAATTATCAAAATTAAGCTAATTAACATATCAAATAATTCACATAATTACCCATTTTTTGTGGTAAGAACACTTAAGATCTACTCTCAGCAGTTTTTTGTATACAATATATTATTATTACTTTAGTCACTATGCTGTACAATAGATCTCTAGAACTTATTTATCTTGTCTTACTGAAACTGTGTACTCCTTGAGCAACATTTCCCCGTTACCCCACCACTACCACCTTCACTCCTAACCCCTCACAACCACCATTCTACTCTCTGCTTCTGTGAGTTTTATTTGTTTAGATTCTACATACAAATGAGATCAGGCAGTATTTATCTTTCTGTGTTTGGTTTATTTTATGTAGATTAATGTCTTAGGGTTCTCCAGAGAAACAAAACCATTAGAACATATAGAGCTGCATAAGAAGGAATTTATTATAGGATAAATAATAAATGTGATAATAGAGGTCAAGAAGTCCTATGATATGCCATTTGCAAGCTGGAGAACCAGGAAGGACAATGGTATAATTTACTCTGTGTCTGAAAGCCTGAGAAGCAGGGTAGCTGATGGTGTAATGCTCAGTCAATTTTTTCTAGATTTTTTTTTTTTTTGGTCTGGGTCCTCAACAGATTGAATAATGCAGGCCCTACTTCAATGAGGGTGGACCTTCTTTACTCAGTCTATTGATTCTTATTGCTTATTTACTGCATTCTGGATGACCTATTGTACAATACACAGTATTAATTAGATTATTACATTTTTAAGGCTTTACATTTTTATTGCTTCCTTTTTATCTCGCTTTATATTTTTTGGTTTCTTGTTGAATTTCTCAAGAATGAATTAAATGTATTTGAATCTTGTTAAGTATAGGATTTTTTTTAACAGTCTATGAGATTTCTAATATCTGAAGTCTTCTTGGTTATACTTTTGTTGTTATGTGTTTCTTTTGGTCATTGCTCATGCAATTATTTTTCTGTCTGTACCTAGCTGTCTTTGACTGAGTGTAAGATATCTTATTTGGAAAATTTTTATAATAATAATTTAAAAACTAGATGGTTGGTGATTTCTTTCAGAGAAGATTATCATTTGTTTCTGCCTGACACCTGGACATACTACCAGACTAGGTAACCTAAACTGGGGGCTTAAAAGTCCTTGAAATCAATGATGAAGCTAGACTTCAAGTCCATGAACATCTAGGTTATTTCCAGTTTACACCCCTTCTGATCCCTTATACTGGGTCTCAGTGTAAGGTTGGGGGGGGTGTTACTGTGGTCTGAATGTTTGTCCCCTCCAAAGCTCATGTGGAAGCTTGATCCCCAATATGGCAGTGTTGACAGGTGGGCATTTGGATTGTGAGGGCTATGCTTTCAGGAATGGATTAGTACATTAATGGGTTAATGGGCTAATGGATGATTAGATTATCAGGGGAGGGGCACTGCTGGCTTTTAAGGAGAGCAAGTGAGCACATAAACATGCACGCTCCATCATCGCCTTGTGATACCCTGTGCCTCGTTGGGACTCTTCAAAACATCCTCACCAAGAAAAAGGCCCTCACCAAATGCAACCCCTGGACCGTGGACTCCCCAGCCTCCAAAACTGTGAGAAAGTAATTTCATTTTCTTATAATTACCCAGTTTTGAGTATACTGTTATAAGCAACAGAAAATGGAGTAATACAGAAATAGTTTATCAGGTCCCCACATATATCCTAGCTTCTATTTTGGAAATTCCTCCTTATTTTAGTAGTTCTGTCATGCTTTTAAGATTTATTTTTTTTGTTTGTTTATTTTTTGACAGGGAAATTTTTATTTATTACAAACTCAATCCATTTGGTATATTTCAAAAGGTGCAATGCTTTTGTTCACTTATTAGTGGAAGAAGTTAGAAATTAGCCCCCCAAAATATCAGCAAATAGTTAACAAATTGCCTTGTAAGTCATAGTCCCATATATAGTGCATTCTGGAAAAGAGAAGGTGCAAGACATATTCTACCCATTTTCAGTAGTTTCATCAAATACAACAAGGTGGTGTAGTCATCATATTAAAAGCGATGTTTAGATACTGGATGCCAACACCACCTGTGCAGAAAAGGCTCTGGAGAGATGTTTGCAGAAGTGCACACCTGCAGCTCTTCTTTGGTTCTGGAGATTCCAGGACAACCAATATTGCTTTATCAAATACATTCTTTAGGCCTTTCTGCATGAGTGTAGAATGCTCCACCTACTTGACAGCCTTCAGGTTGTGAGCCAGCTTTTCATCAGTCTCTGGAGTGATAGGCTCCTGGTTGTTCTTGAAAAGTTTCTCGATAGTAAGGGGTCATCTCTGAGATTAATTTGGGTCCTGGCAGGCAAGAAAGGGATCTTTGGACAGTGGTAAGTTATCTCAGGCATCCACTTTTCTTTCACATTTTCAAGTGAAAACATAGAACCACTAAATCATAGACTAGAAATACACCTATTTGTGAACAACTCAGTGGTTGTAATATGTCTTAATCTTTTTGCCCTGCAGTATGAAAAAGTTAAAGAGTATATGGCTCCCTACCAATCATAACTGTGACTGCATAGTTGTCAAAAACAGTTGGTACATATTTAATGGAAATTTGTTGTGTAGCATGTCAATAGACATGTTTTACCAGTAGCACTATCTCCCACAACAATGCACTTGATTTTCTGCATTGCTTAAACAGTTTTGTATTACATGAAATATTTCAGATTTGACATTGGCCTTAGCATCTCCACCAGAACGATTTATTTAGTTTTAGAAGACCTTTTTTTTTTTTTTAAACTTAATTAATAAATAAATTTATTTATTTTTTAAAATTTTATTTTGTCGATATACATTGTGGCTGATTATTGCTCCCCATCACCAAAACCTCCCTCCCGTCTCCCTCCCCCCCTACCCCCCAACAGTGTCCTTTCTGTTTGCTTGTCGTATCAACTTCAAGTAATTGTGGTTGTTATATCTTCTTCCACCCCCTCCGGTTTTTGTTTTGTGTGTGTGTGTGTGTGAATTTATATATTAATTTTTAGCTCCCACCAATAAGTGAGAACACATGGTATTTCTCTTTCTGTGCCTGACTTGTTTCACTTAATATAATTCTCTCAAGGTCCATCCATGTTGTTGCAAATGGCAGTATTTCATTCGTTTTTATAGCTGAGTAGTATTCCATTGTGTAGATGTACCACATTTTCCGTATCCACTCATCTGATGATGGACATTTGGGCTGGTTCCAACTCTTGGCTATTGTAAAGAGTGCTGCGATGAACATTGGGGAACAGGTATACCTTCGACTTGATGATTTCCATTCCTCTGGGTATATTCCCAACAGTGGGATAGCTGGGTCATATGGTAGATCTATCTGCAATTGTTTGAGGAAACTCCATACCATTTTCCATAGAGGCTGCACCATTTTGCAGTCCCACCAACAATGTATGAGAGTTCCTTTTTCTCCGCAACCTCGTCAGCATTTATCGTTCAGAGTCTTTTGGATTTTAGCCATCCTAACTGGGGTTAGATGGTATCTCAGTGTGGTTTTGATTTGCATTTCCCGGATGCTGAGTGATGTTGAGCATTTTTTCATATGTCTGTTGGCCATTTGTATATCTTCCTTAGAGAAATGCCTACTTAGTTCTTTTGCCCATTTTTTAATTGGGTTGCTTGTTTTCTTCTTGTAAAGTTGTTTGAGTTCCTTGTATATTCTGGATATTAATCCTTTGTCAGATGTATATTTTGCAAATATTTTCTCCCACTCTGTTGGTTGTCTTTTAACTCTGTTAATTGTTTCTTTTGCTGTGCAGAAGCTTTTTAGTTTGATATAATCCCATTTGTTTATTTTTCCTTTGGTTGCCCGTGCTTTTGGGGTTGTATTCATGAAGTCTGTGCCCAGTCCTATTTCTTGAAGTGTTTCTCCTATGTTTTCTTTAATAAGTTTTATTGTTTCAGGGTGTATATTTAAATCCTTAATCCATTTTGAGTTGATTTTAGTATACGGTGAGAGGTATGGATCTAGTTTCATTCTCCTGCATATGGATATCCAGTTATCCCAGCACCATTTGCTGAAGAGGCAGTCCCTTCGCCAGTGAATAGGCTTGGTGCCTTTTTCAAAGATCAGATGGCAGTAAGTGTGTGGGTTGATTTCTGGATTCTCTATTCTATTCCATTGGTCAGTGTGTCTGTTTTTATGCCAGTACCATACTGTTTTGGTTATTATAGCTTTGTTGTATAGCTTAAAGTCAGGTAGTGTTATGCCTCCAGCTTTATTTTTTTTGCTCAGCATTGCTTTGGCTATGCGTGGTCTTTTATTGTTCCATATAAATGTCTGGATAGTTCTTTCCATTTCTGAGAAAAATGTCTTTGGGATTTTGATGGGGATTGCATTGAATTTGTATATCACTTTGGGTAGTATGGACATTTTCACTATGTTGATTCTTCCAATCCAAGAGCATGGAATATCTTTCCATCTTCTTGTATCCTCTCTAATTTCTCTCAGCAGTGGTTTGTAGTTCTCATTATAGAGATTTTTCACCTCCTTGGTTAACTCAATTCCTAAGTATTTTATTTTTTTGGTGGCTATTGTAAATGGGCAGGCTTTCTTGATTTCTCCTTCTGCATGTTCACTATTGGAGAAAAGAAATGCTACTGATTTTTTGTGTTGATTTTGTATCCTGCTACTGTGCTAAAATCATTTATCAATTCCAAGAGTTTTTTTGTAGAGGTTTTAGGCTGTTCGATATATAGGATCATGTCATCTGCAAACATTTTTTGTAGGTATACTTAGTAAGTGAACATCACCTAACCTGTTATTCCCAGAAGTAGAATACTCTATTTTTCTTTTTTCCTCCTAAAACATATAAAGCACTGTGAGAATGAGTATTTTTTTCAGGCATGTCAAGTGTAAAATATGTTTTTGATTTTTAAAATATGTAGGTTTTTGCTCTTGATTTTGTTGCAGTGGAATATCACATTTATTGATTTGCATATGTTCGACCATCTTTGTATACATAGGATGAATCCCACTTGATCATGGCGTATAAATATTTTTGATGTATTGCTTAATTCTGTTTGCTAGTATTTTGTTGAGAATTTTTGCATATATGTTCATTAAGAATATTGGCTGTAGTTTTCTTTTTTTCTTGTATTTTTGTCTGATTTTGGTATTAGGGTGATACTGGCCTCATAGAATGAGTTTGGAAAAATGGCCTCTGTTTCAATTTTTTGAAATAGTTTGGAAGGAATTGGTATTAATTTCTCTTTAAATGTTTGTGGTAGAATTCAGCAGTGAAGCCATCTGGTCCTGGGCTTTTCTTTCTCCAACACTTATAAATATTTTTATAAATAAATATTTTAATGTTTGCTAAACAAAATAGCAAAAAGTAGCATTTCACCTTTTTGTTGGCATTTACATGTTTACTAAAAATGTATCTTTTTCACATATCTTCCTTAGGTATTATTTATTTTTGCCTTTTTGCCATTTTTTTATTGAAATATAATTGAACAAATCTGTGGGATGTAGCATTCAGTGTCAATACCTGTGTTGACACATATTTGTGATGTTCCCATCAGGATCATTAGTGTATTCAACATTACACAATGAATCATTTTTTGTGGCCCTTAGCCAATTTCTTGCTAACCCCTCCTTGCCCTACCCCTTTCCCACCTCTGGTGGCCTCAGTCCTTCTGTTCTCTCCATTTGGAAGTTCAACAAATTATTATGATTGTTGTATCTTTCTTTTGTTCTTTTATTTGTTAATTTTTTTAGCTCCCACTTATGAGTGAGGACGTGTGGTATTTTTCTTTCTGTGCCTGGCTTATTTCACTTGACATAATTTTCCTTAAGGTCATCCATGTTGCTGCAAATGGCAGAATTTCATTCTTTTTTACTGCAGAGTATATTTCATTGTGTATATATACCACATTTTCCTTATACAGTCATCCATCAGTGGACATGTAGGTTGGTTCCAATTCTTGGTTTTTGCCATTTTTTCTATTGAAATATCTGTCTTTTTCTTACTGATTTATAAGTATTTTTTGTAGTTTGAGATGCTAACTTCTTATCAAAATGTTGTAAGTGCTTTTCTCCAGTTTGCAGTTTGCTTTCCTACTTGTATTCTTTGTTGCGTTATCAAAATTAATAATATTTTCAATATATTAATATATTTAAATCCATAACATTTTCCTTAATGTATTCTGGCTTTCATGTTATACTTTAAAAAGATACCCATCTTAGTATTGTAAGAGCTAGTATTTCTCTAATTTTATTTTTGGTAGTATATATTTGGCATTTATTTTCACGTTAGGAAAGAAGTAAGGGTATAAATTGATTTTATTTTTCCACAGGGACATCCCGTTGCTACCAAACCATTGAATTTTCTCATGTCAGTTTTCTCAATATTCTGTTCTGTTCCATTACATGATCCAGCAACTCTTGTACTAAAACCATGTTTTATATTAAAACAGCCTTACCTTTTATTTCAATACTGGTAAAATAAGACCTACTTAATTACTCTTCTTCAGATTTATCAGGCTATTTGTATGAGTGTGTGTGTGTGTACTCTTAATAACAGAATGAATTTAAACTTGAAGAAAACATTACAAGCTTTTGACTGAGATTTCTTAATTGTAAATTAATTTAAGAATAAGGGTGATATTTAGAATTTTGAGTTTTTCTATTCGTAAGAATGTTATGTTTCTCCATTTAGGCAAATTTAATGTTATTACACTCAGTAGTTTTATAATGAGTTTTATAATGTTCTTTATTTAGTTCTTCATGTATATTGTCAAAATTAGTTTCAGTAACTAAAGTGTGGATTTTTATATTAGAATGAAATTTTTGCATTCCAATTTTCTTTTTCTTAAAATGATTTTCATTTGAACTAATGCAACTATTATGTTTTCATGTATCTACTTGGTGACTTTCCTCCTAACTGAACTCTAAATCTTTGTAATTGTATTGCAGTTAATTATTTTGAGTTGTCTAGAGATAAAATTTCACCTCTTTAATTTTACTGATTGCCTTTTGAGAATCTACTGAGATAATAATCACAGCAGTAAAAGTCTATTGTGCTTGAGCCAAAAAAGATAAACAAGTATTCACTTAATTTACTAATTTAGTTTAAAAACTTGCTTTCAAATTTATCAGTTTAACCATTTTTGCATGTACAGTTTTTTTACACTCTGCTTTGTTCTGCTAATTCCTCTCTTTTTTCCATAGTTTAGTAGATATTATTGGTATAATATTGAGGGGAAAGCTTATTTCATTACCCCCATTATTTATTATTTACAAATAAAGGTACTTTGAACACATGAATATGGATTTTTATTTCAAAACAAATTTAATTGTGTCATACATTTTAATACAGTTATTTCTATTTCTTTCTTTTATTGAAACAATTAATTGATATATCTGTGGGATACAGCATTCAATATCAATACCTGTATGCGACATTTGATGCTCAAATCAGGATAATTAGTATATTCGACATTACCCAATGTAATCATTTTTTGTGGCCTTTTACCAATTTGTTGATAATCTCCCCTCGTCTTCCCCCTTTTCCAAATCAGCTGGCCTCAATTCTGTTCTCTCCTTTTGAAAGTTCAACAAATTATTGTGATTGCTGTATCTCTCTTTCTTCTTCTATTTATTTGTTAATTTTTTTAACTTCCACTTATGGGTGAGGACATGTGGTATTTCTCTTTCTGTGCATGGATTATTTCTCTTAATGTGATTTTTCCTAAGTTCGTCCACGTTGCTGCAAATGGCAGAATTTCATTCTTTTTTATGGCAGAGTAGTATTCCATTGTGTATATATAAAACATTTCCCTTATCCAGTCATTTGATGGATGGCCATTAGTGTATCTTCTTTTGAAAAATGCCTATTCAGCTCTTTTGCCCATTTTTTAGTTGGGTTACTTGCTTTTTACTGTTAAGTTGTTTGAGTTTCTTGTATATTCTGGTAGGGGATCCGAACCCTTGAGTTTCTTGTATATTCTGGATATTAATCCCTTCTCAGATGCATACTTTGCAAACATTTTCTCCCATTCTTTAGGTTGTCTTTTTAGTCTATTGTTTCTTTTGCTGTGCAGAAGCTTTTCAGTTTGACATAATCATATTTGCTTTTTTTTTTCTTTTGTTACTTGTGCTTTTGGGGTCTTATTCATAAAAACTTTCCCCAGTCCTACTACCTGATGTGTTTTCCATATATTTTCTTTTAGGAGTTTTGTAGTTTTCTAGTCTTATATTTACATCTTTAATCCATTTTCAGTTGAATTTGGTATATGGCAAGAGGTACAGGTCTAGTTTCATTCTTCTGCATGTGTATGTCCAGTTTTCCCAACACCATTTACTGAAGAGGCAGTCTTTTCCCCAATGTATGTACTTGCTGCCCTTCTCAGAGATCATTTGGTTGTAAGTCTGTGGGTTGTTTTCTGAGTTCTACTCTGTTCCATTGGTCTGAGTGTCTCTTATGCCAGTACCTTGCTGTTTTGGTTACTGTGCCTTTGTAGTATAATTAGAAGTCAGGTAGTGTTATGCCTCAGGCTTTATTTTTGATTCTCAGGATTGCTTTGGGAATTTGGAGACTTTTGATGTTCCATATAAATGTTAGGAATGTTTTAAATATTTCTGTGAAGAATGTCATTGGTATTTTGATGGGGATTGAATTAAACCTGTAGACTACTTTGGGTAGTATGTACATTTTCAAACTGTTAATTTTTTCCAATCCAAGAGTGTTGAATGTCTTCTCATTGTTTTGTGTCTTCTTTAATTTCTTTCTGCTGTGATTCGTAGTTATTGTTGTAGAGATCTTTACCCTCCTTGGTTAAATTTATTATTAGTTATGTATTTATTTTTTGGTTACTATTGTAAATAGGCTTTCTTTTTTTTAAGTTCATTTATTTATTAATATTATTACTTTTTTACATTCTAAGGTGTTGTTGAGGAAACAGTTCAGGGGGAAGGGAGAGGAGTAAGGGGAAGGAAATAGGGTGGGAGAAGAAGGAAGGAGGGGACATGGATGAGGCCTGTAGTACCCCACTCATTCTTTCAGGGGAGAACAGGGGCTTTCCAGCATTGGCTCAGTCATTGATAGGCTGGATGAAGATGTCAGGGGGTGTGTGGCTGAAGTCCTCAGCCCCACACCACCTTGGCTTGGGAGCCCAGTGGGTTTTTGATGGTGGATTGGTGGTCATCACAGGGCTGGTTGCAGATGTTGGGGGGATTGGCCTAGGCCCTTGGCCTGCCACAGCCCTGGCTCAGGAACCCAGGGTGTTTCCTGCAGCTGCTTGATGGTCATCACTGGGCTGGTTGTAGGTACTGGGGATGCATGGCTGAGGCCCTCAGACTACCACCACCCCAGCTTGGGAGCCTAGGGCATTGCCTGTGGCAGCTCAGTGGTCATCATGGGGCTGGTTGCATGTGTCAAGGGGTGTGGCCAAGACCCTTGGCCCCCCACTGCCCCATCTCGAGAGCCTGGGGCACTTCCTGTGGTGGCTCAGTGGTCATCACTGGGCTGGTTGTGAATGTCAAGGGGCTGTGACTGAGGCCCTCAGTCCTCCACTGCCCAAGCTTGGGAACCCAGAGTGCTTCATGTGGCTGCTGCTGTTCATCGCTGTGCTGGATGCAGATGTCAGGGATCATAGCTGAGTCCCATGGCCCTTCCCCCTCCCTGGTTTGGGAGCCCAGGGGGCTACTGGTCCTTCTAGGATTTATAGATGATTTTTGGTGATCTGAGACCTTTACTAGTTAAAATCAAATGTTGTCTCTGATCTGTGAGTATTTTGTTTTTTCTTTCAGTTCTGTGTTGTATTATTTGCTGTTCCTATCACTTAAACTCTGCAAAGTAACTAATTTGTTGTCCTTTGCTTACTTCTAAAATGGGGGAACTTTCTATGGGGTTCTGTACTTGAGCCCTATAGTTGAGCTAAATTTTTACTTTGCTGCTGATTCCCTGAGGAAGGCTTTTTGGTGTAGCTCAGGTTTTAATTATTGACCTTGCAATCACTTCTGGGTCCTGTGAGTTCCAACACACCTGGGTTGTATGGAACCTCTGCTCTGGGCCTGAGACTTTCCAGCAAATTGCACCCCCTGCAGTTCTATATTCCTGACCAGTATCCACTGAGAGGTATTGTGCTGACTGGGGAGCAGATCAGCTGTCCACGCTATGGATCAATGTTCCCCTGGTGAGCCTGTCTCCTCCACTGCCCATATTCCAAATGCTTCTCATGGGATGGGCCATATGCTGGTCCCTTGCTATGGTTCTCTGGCCTCAGAGTGGCTCCTTCTTTCAGTTGTCTGTGGCTCTTCACTCCTATGTGGGTCCACAGGAGCCCTGTTAGTGGTCTTGCTGGCCTTCTCTGTTGCTGCCTCCAAGCAACTTCATACAAAGGGCACAGCTGTGGCTTTTGTCAGCTCTTGCTCCTTGTGCTCACCAGCTCCAGCCTTAATGCTGCCTGGATTTGAAATGGTGGCAGTGATCCTTTCTTTCTCTCATCATGGTTTCTCCTGCTTTCATGAACTCCATAGGTCTCTCCTCCTCTCTCCCTGAGCACTAGCAACCCCAGCTTGGTTGTCAGTGCTTTTTAATAGCTGTATGTTGGTTGATTTGTGGGAATGGGTGATGCTGGGGACTGTCTATTATGCCATCTTGATTCCAGACCTCTCAAAAGATTTTTAAATTTACTACACTGTAATTAAATCTCATGAAAATAAAGCAATGCTTTTTATTCTAGTGTATAGAGGAATAAATTCTATAGTGTCTTATAAAGTTATTTTGATTGAAGGAATATTGTCATTCAGCATATTCACAAATAATAAAAAGAATTGGTATCCAGGTATACAAAAGAGGTCACTTTTCTGTTCTCAAAGAAATGGAATCAAACCAGTTGTAACCAAAGGACTGTATCTCCTCCTCCTCTGCAAAATCATATTTCATGGTGACTGAGGAAACGTGCTGCTAGCTCGGTGCCATGCCACTGAGGAATTTGCCCTGAGCGGCCAGTCACTTCATGAACATCCAGGCTTGCTTTATGATTGTTTTTTCTGTTAGTTCATTATTGGAGTATAAAAATGCTACTGATTTGGGGGTGTTGATTTTTTTAAAAAAATGTTTAAGTATTAACATTTTTCTTTTTTTAACTTTTAATTTTTTAAAAATTTTTATTATTTATTATAAACATATTCATTATTACAAATCGTGATTTTTCTTTATGCCTTTAACCAACCTATCCCTCCACAAACCCCCAACCTGCCTCCCCCCCATCTCTAATATCCCTAGGTTTGTTCTTTTCTTCAACGTATTGTTTTGGTCTGTCTTTCTTTCTTTCCTCCCTTCCTTCCTTCCTTCTATCTTAGTACCCCGGTATGAGAGAACATGTGGTATTTTTCTTTCCTTGTCTGGCTTATTTCACTTAGCATAATTTTCTCCAGTCTCATCCATTTTTCTGCAAATGGCAGAATTTCATTCTTTTTTATGGCTGACTAGTATTCCTTTGTGTATATGTACCACATTCTCCTAATCCAGTCTTCTGCCGATGGACAGTTAGGTTGGTTCCATATTTTGGCTATTGTAAATAGAGCTGCAGTGAACATGGGAGTGCAGGTAACCCTTCAACAGGATGAATTCCATTCCTTTGGATATATGCCCAGTAAGGGATTGCTGGATCATATGGTAGTTCTATCTGTAGTGATTTGAGGAATCTCCATACTGTCTTCCATAATGGCAGTACTAATTTACAGTCCCACCAACGGTGTATAAGAGTTCCCCTTTCCCCCGCATCCTCACTGGCATTTGTTATTGTTGGTCTTTTTAGTAATGGCAAGTCTAACTTGGGTGAGATGATATCTCACTGTGGTTTTGATTTGGATTTCTCTGATGACTAGTGATATTGAGCATTTTTTCATGTACCAGTAGGCCATTTGTGTTTCTTCATTTTTAATTGGATTATTTGTTTTTGTTTTTTACTGTATAGTTGTTTGATTTGTTTATATACTCTAGATATTAATGCTTGTCAGTTATGTAGTTTGCAGATATTTTCTCCCAATCAGTATGTTGTGTTTTCACTCTGTTAATTACTTCCTTTGCTGTGCAGAAGCTTTTTAGTTTGATATAGTCCCATTTGTTTATTTTTTCTTTTCTTGCTTATGCTTTTGGTGTCTTATTCAAATAGTCTTTGCCTGGTCCAACTTCCTGGAGTGTTTCCACTATGCTTTCTTTAATTAATTTTATGTTTTGGGGTCTTACACTTAAGTCTTTATTCCATTTTGAGTTAATTTTGGTATACAGTGAGAGGTACAGGTACAATTTTATTCTTCAGCATATAGAAGTCCAATTTTCCCAGCACCATATATTGAAAAGGCTGTTTTCCCCAATGTATGTTTTTGTTGCTTTTGTCAAAGATCAGTTGGGTGTAAGTATCTGGTTTTCAATTCTGTTTCATTGATCCAAGTGTCTGTTTTTATGCCAGTATCATGATTTGGTTACAAGAGATTCATAATATAATTTGAAGCCAGGTAGTTTTATACCTCCAGCTTTACTGTCTTTTTTTTTTTTTTTTTTTTTTTTTTTTTGTGCTAAGAATTGCTTTGGCTATGTGGGGTATTTTGTAGTTTCATATGAATGTCAGGATTGCATTTTCTATTTCTTTGAAGAATGTCATTGGTATTTTGTGGAGTTTGCATTGAATTTGTAGATTGCTTTTGGAAGAGTAGACATTTTCACAATGTTAATTCTTCCCTTCCAAGAGCATGGCATGTCTTTCCATCTTTTGTGTCCTCTTTATTATCTCTCAGTAGTGTTTGTAGTTCTCATTGTAGAAATCTTTCCCCTTCTTAGTTAAATTGACTCCTAGGTATTTTACTTTTTTGGTGACTATTGTAAATGGCCTTGCTTTCTTTATTTCTTTTTCTACTAGTTCCTTACTGGAGCATAAGAACACTTTTGATTTTGGGGTGTTGATTTTGTATCCTGCAGCATTATTGAAATTGTTAATCAGCTCTAAGAATTTTTTGGTAGAGTCTTTAGGTTTTTCTGTGAATAAGATCATGTCATCTGAGAGGAGGGACAGTTTGACTTCATCCTTTCCAATCTGGATTCTCTTTATTTCTATCTGTTGCCTGGCTGCTCTGGCTAGTACTTCCAATACTATGTTAAATAGGAGTGGTGTGAGTGGGCATCCTTGTCTTCTTCCTGTTCTTAAGGGAAAAGCTTTCAGGTTTTCCCCATTCTGAATGACTGCTGGTGGGCTTGTCATAGATGCCTTTTATTGTGTTGAGATGATTTCTTCTATACCTAATTTGCTGAGAATCTTCATTGTGAAGGTATGTTGAGTTGTGTTGAATGCTTTTTCTGCATCTATTGAAATAATCATATTGATTTTGTCTTTGATTTTGTTGAGGTTGTGTATCACATTTATTGATTTGCATATTTTGAGCCATCCTTGCATCACTTGGATGAATCCCACATGATTATGTTGTAAAATTTTTTTGATATGTTACTGTATTTTGATTGCTAGTATTTTGTTGAGGATTTTTGCATCTTTGTTCATCAAGAATACTGGTATTTAATTTTCTTTTTTGTGTTGTATCTTTGGTTTTGGCATCAGAGTGATGCTGGCCTAATACAAAGCATTTGGGAGAATGGCTTTTGTTTCAGTTTTTTTGAATAGTTTGAAGAGAATTGGTATTACTTTCTTTTTAAGTATTTGGTAGAATTTGTCAGTAAAGCCATCTAGTACTGAAATTTTCTTTGCTGGGAAAGTGTTAATTACTGCTTCAGTCACATTGCCTATAATTGGTGTGTTCAGCTTTTCTATTTCTTCTTGTTCCAATCTTGATAGTTTGTATGTGTCCAGAAATTTATCCATTTCCTCCAGGTTTTCATGTTCTTTGGTGTACAGTTATTTATCATAATCTAATGATTTTTCATATTTCTGTAGTATCAGTTTTAACATCTCCCTTTTTACTTCTGATTTTTGTTATTTGGGCCTTCTCCCTTCTTTCTTTCTTTATTTTTTTTGTTAACCTAGCTAATGTTTTATCTAATTTATTTATGTTTTCAATTAAACAACTTGTTTTTATTGATCTTTTTTTCATCATTTTGGGGGTCTCTTTTATTTAGTTCTGCTCTGATCTTAATTATTTCTTTCCATCTAGTACTTTTCAGATTGGATTGTTTTTGTTTTTCTGGTTCTCTAGTTTGTACCTCTTGCCCCCAGGTGTCCTACTGTGTTTTGCGGTATAATTCCTTCTGTGTGTTGGCCTACTGTTTCACAGGTCTGCACTCACTCACTTCTTTCCCCAGACTCCACTGGTGACTCTCCTTATGTCGGTGCAGTTGAATGGTCCACCTGCTTGGCTGCAGTGGCTGCTGCAATGGTGATGGCTGCTGCTGTGGCCATGAGCCACCCTTGTGGTGGCAGTGGCTGTAGCAGGGGCTGCCCTGAGCTCCTGAGGTCCTGTGCACTCATGGTGTCTGTCAGGCCAGGGCTGCCCACAGCTGTTGACCTAACATTATTTCCATCATCTATGCTTTTAAGATTCTAAAACTGTGATTCTGGTTTACTTTTTGACTTCATAAATATTTGGAGGATTGAATTAGGAAAGGTACGGATCCTTTGGTTTTTAAAGGTTCCAGTGGTTTGGAAGTTTTTAAAACATTTTTTATTGATATGTTTGTTATGTTCTCCTACTTATTTCTTCTATCAATGCATTGTAGCCAGAGAATACATTCTTTGGCATGTTAACTAGTATACATAAAATAAAGTTGTAAAATTAAGCCTAAAAAACAAAAATTTCTCATGTACTTAAAAAGTAGTTAAATTTTCTGTTTTTAGAATGTGTGTGTATGTGTGTGTGTGTGTGTGTGTGTGTGTGTATTTCATTACATAGTTTGTATGCTAGGCCTCATGTGGTCAATTTTGTCTGTTAAGGTCTGAGATTTGTATAATAAACTATTTCTCTTTAATTTTGCTTTTTACATTTTATGTTTTGGCTTTTATATGTATGAGTACATAACTGTTTGGATTAGTTAGATTTTCATGATAAATTCTGTATTTCATTATGAAAACATAACCATGTTTTCTTTGTTTTCTGCTTATTTTTCAAAAAAATTAAAGTATTACATAATAATGCCATCCTTCTTTATATGTTTTCTTGGAAAATATTAGCCCATCATTTTGTTTTTTACTTTCCTAAATAACTTTTGTATCACGTATGTGTTACAGACCATTTACAGCTTTATTTTCTTCCCTAATTCCTAAGTCTTTCTTTTAATGGGTAAGCTAACTTAAATTACCTGCACATTAATAAACTGCATGTTGAATCTTATAGCTGTCTACTTCTTTCATTTTAGTTGTTTGTTATAAGTTATTAATTTTATATCATTTTTGTGTTTAATTTCTTATAATGTAAAATGTGTATAATTGCCTATCTGTGATTACTTCTACGATATTA
Source organism: Cynocephalus volans (assembly GCF_027409185.1). Taxonomy (NCBI): domain Eukaryota; kingdom Metazoa; phylum Chordata; class Mammalia; order Dermoptera; family Cynocephalidae; genus Cynocephalus; species Cynocephalus volans. The sequence goes on from NC_084478.1 coordinate 96,680,560, forward strand.
AATGCAGTGTTCAACTAAAACTTCTTAAATTTTAAATTTTGAAAAAATGTTAGAAAGCATTTTTCTTTATTAAATATTAGGAAATTATTTATCTATAATTTCTACTACTCCTTTTAAATTCGTCAAACGCCACCTTCACCCCCATATTTTTTATACTTAGTCATATATTTGTTTTATCATATTATTAATTGTGATTATTTTTAGGTTGTTAAGTTTTAATGAAATAAAATGTTTTAAAGTATGATTTGGCTACAATAAGTGCACCCACTTTAAATGTATACACTGTGTAACTACCACATCCATAAAATTAGTGTCACCCCAATAAGTTCTCTCATTTTCAACTCTTTCTTTATGCAACCACTAATCTGGTTTCTGTCACTGTAGATTTGTTACGCTTTTACAAGAGTTTCATAAAAATGTAATCATATGATATCTTCCTTTTTGTATCTAGTAACCACAGTAACCTTTGTTAAAATAACCTTTTTAAAAATAGCATGTTATAATTCCCCAATAATATAAATACTATTTTTTTCTTTCTTGGCCTCTTCCATTTCTTTTTCTCCCTTGTTTTGGGGAGAGTAATAGGGACAGGGGACAGGGATGGGGGTTCTTTCCATTTGTCTTAATCCCAATGGTAAAATACAGAACCCAAGAAGACAATAAAATTGTGCAGGCCATCAAAGATTTGTGGAGGAACTTATATCTTCCAAAAAGATGCTATAAAAATTCCAAGTGTTAAATGGGAGATAAAAATGGATGTAAGATATGAGCCCTGCTTTAGTGAAGCTTTCATGCCTAAAGGCCAGATAGAACATTTTCATGAACAACTATAAGAGCACGCATTATATAGTTAAAACTGAATTTGTATAGAATATTATAGGATTTCAAAAAAGGAAGTGCTAACAAGAACAAGTTTAGGAAATAATTTAAAGAGAAGTAAATTATGCTCACATTTAATAATTAATGGGTCTGATGCTTTCTTTCAGAGGTACATAACCATCTCCTTATTTCTGTATCTCATTTACCTTGAATATATGCTGAGAGGCAGTTGAATGGGTGAAACTTTAGTTTGATTTACATCACATCGTTTATACCTATGCTTTCAAAATAGATAACATTTTATTTCAAGTGTTTATTTATTATTTTTATCAACTTTTGAGCATACTCCAAAGAATAAACACAAAATAAATATAAACTTCCATTTATTCTACCCTTTGAATATATCATTTGTATGCATTTTTGAAATCAATATTACAAATGATATACAATCCAATTTATTTGAGAGATCTGATGCATAATCCTTTTAGATGATCAAAATGTGTGAAAATATAAAAAGAAAAAAATTTAGAATGCCTGATGCAATTAATATTGAAGTTTTTCATTCAACAATGTTTTTAATTTTTAATCATTAAATATTTAGTAGATAGGGCTTGCCAGTTAGCTCAGTTGGTTAGAGCATGGTGATGATCACACCAAGGTCCATTGTTTGATCCCTGTACTGGCCGGCCACCAAAACCAAGAGAAAGAAAAACAAAACAAACAAAATATTTGTTATGTATGCCAGTATATGATATGTAAGCTAAATGTGCTCTTAGTAAATTAGCATTTTAATCTCAAATGAAAATTATAATTCACTTATTTTAAAGAGCTATGAATTACATTACATGATTTCTTTTAATTTTGCATACACTGAGGAGAAATAAACATTTGTTCTAGAATATCTTAACAAGAACACAAAAATCCCTTGGTTCTAAGAGCATGACACTTGTGTCATAAAATGGAAGATGAAATATTAGTGTCAAGAAGCTCTCTCAATAGTAACTTTTACATTATAAATCCTGCAACATATGCCAAAAAAAATTTTTTTGCTGTAAATTAGTAAATGCCACTTATGGTAAAAATAGAATAAGGTAAGAACAATTTTAAATACCAGCCATCAAAAATGGGTTATCACCAACTAGCATTTCAATTGTAAATCATAGATTAAGTTAAAAGTGTTTGTTCTATTAATTGCAAAATAAAACAAACATGGCTTATATTCATTATCTTCTTTATATTTAATCAAAAATAATTAAAAGGCAAATTGTTTTACACAGCTTAGTATATACCAGTAAACTCATTGTAAGTGTCTCTGATTTTGTTAGATTTTTCTTTTGGAATTTTCTGAAGAAATTCAAATAACGTTACAAACCAGGAATGTTATTTGACTTTTTGTAAGGTTATTTGAATTTTTGCTTTTTCTGAGACTTTTTTCCCTAAAAGAAAAAAACAATGAAAAGGAACTTGAAGGATCTTTGTCTAAATAAAAGTCAGTTGCAGCTGGCTATAATAAAGAAACATAGGAGTGACGATACCACATTTGTGGCTACCACAGATCACCAAAATCTTGCAAAAATTTTAAATTATATGTTTCTCAAGAGGAAAAAAAAGGTTAGTAAAGGGTCAATAAATTTAATATTATTTTTCAGAATATAAAATATCATAAAGTATTTTTAAATATTGTTATTCTAATAAAGCCAAAATATATTTCTGTAAAGAATTTCCAAGTTTTTATTGCAATCATTTCATTCTATAATATATATTTTTAAAATATTCTCTCAATACTTGCCATTTCTGCCTTTTCTTTTTTCTCAAATCAAAATATACACTTACAATGAGAAATGAAATAGAAGATATTACAAATGATGCTACAGAAATAAAAACACTCATAAGAGACTACTATGAAGAATTACACACCAACAAACTGGACAGCCTAGAGGAAATGGACATATAACATATTAAGAATGAATCATGAAGAAATAAAAAATCTGGATGAACCTATAACTATTAAAAAGATTGAGTTAGTAATAAAAAACCTCTCAAGAAACGAAAGCCAAGGACTGTCTGGAATTCATGGGTGAATTCTACTAAACATTTAAAGAAAAATTAGCACCAGTCCTTCTCAAACTCTTAGAAGAAACTGAAGAGGTGGGGAACACTCCCAAACTCGTTTTGTGAGGCCTGGATTTCCCGGATACTAACGCCAGGCAAAGACACCACAAGAAAAGAAAACTATATGCTAATGTCCCCGATGAACATATATGCAAAATTCTCAACAATATACCAGCAAACAGAAGTCAACAACACATTAAAATAATCATAAATTATGATCAAGTGGGATTTATCACTGGGATGCAAAGATAGTTTGACATAGACAAATAAATCAATGTGATATACCACATTAACAAAATGAAGGATATAAATTGCATAATGATATCAATAGATGCAGAAAAATCATTTGACAAAATTTACCGTCCTTTTATGATAAAATATTTCAAGAAATTAGGTTTAGAAGGAATGAAGCCTTTACTATAATCATATGATTTAAAAGGATGCCCACCCTTGCCACTTCTATTCAACATGGTATTGGAAGTCCTAGCTAGAGCAATTAGGCACAAAAAAGAAAAGGCACCCAAATTAGAAATGGAGAAGTAAATTTCTCTGTTTGCAGATGACATTATCTTATATTTGTAAAATCTTTAAATATTCCACTTCAAACACTGTTAGAATGAATAAACACATTCTGTTTTCTGTCTAACAACTGTTAGAATGAATAAACACAGGATACAAAATCAGCATACAAAAAGTCGTTGCTTTTATGCACTACCGATGAAGTATTCAGAAAAAAAATTTAGGAAACAATTCAATTTACAATAGCATCAAAAAGAACAAAATACTTAGGAATAGATTTAACCAAGGAAGTGAAAAACTTGTACAATAAAAACTACAACATATGATGAATTGGAAGACATTATACTGTTAAAATATCCATACTACCCAAAGCATTCTACAGATTCAAAGTCATCCTCATTAAAATACCAATGCCATATTTACAAAACTAGAAAAAAAATGTTTAGAATTTAGACAATACTACAAAAGACCATGGATAAACAAAAAAAAAGTCTTGAGAAAGAAGAACAAAGCTGGATGCTTTAATCATACTTCCTGATTTTAAATCATATAGCAAAGCTACAGTAATAAATACAGTGTGGTATTAGCATAAAGGCAGATTATTGACCAATAGAACAGAATACAGAGCTCGGAACTGGTCTTTGACAAGGGTACCAAGCATACAGAATAGGAAAAGGATAATCTTGTCAATAAATAGTTTCAGGAAAACTGGTTATCCAGATGAAAAGGATTAAATTGGACATTATACACAAACATAAAATCAAAATTGAGCTATATGTATACAAACACACACACATGTGTAGTAATCAAATAAGGAGGAAATACTCATGACAATCAAGTTCTCATTTTTATAACTGGCTATGTAGTCATAGGTGGTATTTATAACTACCTTCTTATACTACCCATTCTGCATTCCCTTTGCCTTCTGCAAGCACCCCTATTGCTTGTAGTTTTTCACCTGGTGAGGTAACCAAAAATTTTATTCCAAGAGGATCTGAGCCATCGTTTTTGTTGCCTGGATTAGGTTATTGGAGTTTTCCATTGACCTTAATCACAGGGCATGGTAATAGTATGACACATCTTTAATGATCATCTGTATTACAGACATGCTTGCCTAAGTGTGAGCTAACAGTATAATGCACACCAAACTGATAAGGTATCCTGGTACCAAAGAACAAAGCAGGCTACTACGTGTGTTTTACAAGGAGTTTATTATTATTATTGAGGGTGGTTACTTACAGGGATACAGTGATTGTACCAATCCATGCAAGTGCTGCATAGCTGCTTTCTTCACACCCCCAGGGGGCAGGAGTTGAAGCTGATAAGCGACTTGGGAACAAGAGTGGAACAATTCCAAAGAGAGAAAGGCTGCAGTAATTCAAGATTCCTAGGCACTCCACAGTCTCCTGTTGCATGTCTTTGGGGTTGCGGGTCTCACTTCTCTTACCTTACGAGCATAGCATTCTGTTCCTGTCCCTCCCTCGGTTGCTATCTGACTTATGCAGGGGAAAAATTGTCACTATTGAAGCCAGAGCCCTGGATGCCATGAGGATGGAGTGAGTTCTGACCAACATTCCTACAGTACTCTTCCTTACTTCGATTGTGGAATAGTAGTCCAATTTCCCACTGGTAATTCAGATCAATCATACCAACCAATACTTTAAATCCCTTCTTGACCTGTTGACTCCAAGGTATGTCAAACCCAAATTAGCTGGGTGGCAGTCTTAACTTATAGTTTAATGGAACCACTGTTGTTTTCTCTAGTTGAAGAATTCTTCCCCCGAAAACTAGGACCTCTAGATGAGCAGAGCATAAAGTCCTGGGATCATGAAGCACAATTTTTGCTAGTGGGTCACTAGAGGTGATGGTGTGTCATCCCACTCCCATTTCCACCCCTTGATTGTTGGACCCTAGAAGCCGGGCAATGGGAGAAGCAGTATATATCTGATACTGATTCAGATCATATATAGCCTTCTGGAGAACCTTGTCCCAGCTTAGAAAGGTTTTTTCACCTAGTTCGTGCTGTAACTGAGCCTTTTAAAGGCCATTTCTCCATTCTATCAAGCCAGCTGATTTAGGATAATGGTAAACATGGTAATATCAGGTAAATCCATGAGCATCAGCCCATTGCCACACTTTGGCTACAAAGTGAGTTTCTTGGTCAGAAGCAATGCTGTGTGGAATATCATGACAGTGCATAAGACATTCTGTAAGTCCACAGATGGTAGTTTTGGTAGAAGCATTTTGTGCAAAAAAGGCAAATCCTTATCCAGAGTAAGTGTCTATTCCAATAAGGATAAAAAGATTCCCCTTCCATGATGGAAATTGTCTAATATGATCAACCTGCCACCAGGTACCTGGCTGGTCACCTGGGAAAAGGTGCTATATCGAGAGCATAGTGTTGCTTCTGATACTGGCAAACAAGGCATTTAGTGATGGCCATAGCCAGATTTTCCTTGGGGAGGTGGAAGTCCACATTGCTGAGCCGCTTTATAACCTCCATCCCTGCCACCATGGCTACTTTGTTCATGAGCCCATTGTGCAATGACAGAAGTAGCTGAAGAAATAGGCTGACTGGTATTCACAGAAAGCATAATGCTATTCACTTGATTATTAAAATCTCTGTTGAGGTCACCCTTTTTTGAGCATTCACATAGGACACAAATATCTCCATGTTTTTTTCACCTGTTCAGAGAGGTCTATCCACATGCCTCTTTCCCAGATTTCTTTGTCAGATTGGCCAATCATGTTTTCTTCAAGTTTCTAAACATTCAGCCAATCCACTGGCTATGACTCATGAATTGGTATATAGTCACGCATCTAATCTTTTCTCGTTCCAAGCAAAGTGCACAACTAGGTGCAGTGCCTAAGTTCTGTCCGCCGGGAGGATTTCCCTTCACCACTGTTCTTCAGGGCTGTCCCAGACAGGCTGTAATGCTGCAGATTTCCGCTTTCAACCCTGCATATGGTACAGAACCATCTGTAAATTAGGCTCAAGTTCTCTCTTTGTCAACTAATCATAGGGAAGTCCCCAAGAGACCATAGGTTCAGGCTGGGAGAGAGAAGGCAGTGTATCAGGAGCGGGAACTGTGGGCTTCTGGACCACTCCTTCGTTAAACTTATGTGTTCCTTCAGATCTTGCTTGGTCCTGATTACATATATACCACTTCCATTTGATGTAGTGTTATTGTGCATGCCCAACTTTATGACTTCGTGAGTCAGATCACAGCAAGTTCATAATAGATTGCATGGTCTCATGATAAATTGGGGCCTATTTCAAGCATTTAGTTTTACTAAGGCCCAATAGCAGGCCAAATGCTGTATCTCAGAAGAAGAATAGTTATCTACAGATGATGGCAGGACCAGTGTCTAAAATACTAAAGGCCTGCATTGCCATTCACCTATGAAGGCCTGCCAAAGCCTCCAAAAAGTATTTCTATCTGCTGCTGATACTTCATGCACCATTGGATCTTCTGGATCATATGGCAGGGCAGCTTCAGAAGCCTGGACTTGTTGCAGAACCTTCTCTTGTTCTGGGTACCACTTAAAACTGGCAGCTTTTCAGGTCACTCCAAAATGCTCTGGAATAACACACACAGATGAGGAATAAGTTGCCTTCAAAATCAAAATAGGCCCAGTAGGCATTCATTGTAGCTTTTTCATGATTATAAGAGGGGCCAGGTGCAACAACCTACCCTTCAACTTAGACGGGATATCACAGCATGCCCCAGATCACTGGTCTCCTAAAAATTTCACAGAAGTTGAAGGACCCTGAATTTTAGTAATATTTATTTTCCATCCTCTGACTTGCAAATGTTTGCCAGTAAGTCTAGAGTAATTGCTGCATATTGCTCACTAGGTCCAAACAGCATAATGTCATCAATGTAATGGGCTGATGTAATATCTTATAGAAGAAAAAGGCTATTGAAATTCCTGTGAACTAAATTATGAATTGCCTGCTGAAAGAAAACTGATTCTGGCGGTCCTTACAGGTATGGAGACAAAGGCACTTTCCAGATCAATAGCTGTATACTGAATACCACGAGATCTGTTAATTTGCTCAAGAAATAAAACCACATCTGGTACAGCAGCTGTGACTGGAGTCATTACTTGTTAATGCTCATGGTAACCTACTGTGTTTCTTCAAGATCCACCTGTCTTCTGCAAAGAGGACTGTTTTCCATGGTGGATGCAGTTCAGATGGCTTCAACTTGACTTGTCTCATCATAATAGGCCTCACTCCACAGGTCAGGGAATCAACCGTGGTGATTCTGCCTGCAGCTAAGTATGTTGATTCCAATTATGCAGTATGATACTAAAGAGATAATTACAGGATGGGTTCAGGAACCCACTGGATTCACTTTGAGACAGTCCTGAGCTAAAATTCCATTGATAAGCTGACCCCTATAAGACCCCACTCTGACTGGAGGGCCACAGTAACATTTTGGGTACCTTGAACCAATGTTAGTTCAGAGCCCGTGTCTAATAGTCCCCAAAGGGTCTGATTATTCCCTTTTCCCCAGTGCACATTTACCCTGGTAAAAGGCCATAGGTCCTTTGAGGAAGGCTGGAAGAAAAGTTAATGGTATAAAATTTTAGTAGTGTTCTGGGGTCCTTCCTTCAGGGGACCTGGCCTCCATTCATTCAATGGGCTCTGGTTCTATAAACTGGCTCAAATATGAAAATTGATTGAGTGGCTGTGACTTTCTCTTTTTACAATTTTAGTTAGAGTTTTTTTCACTTGACCTGGAGCTTTTCTTCTTTTACAGATCAAATAAGAATTTAGTATGCTCCATATTTATTTCAGTTCTAGGAATCCCATGATTAGGCAATAACATAGGTCTACACAAGTCAGACTATTCTGATTGGAGCTTTGGTTCTGCTGTTCAAATATACTAACTAAGCCCACTTTGCCTTTGGTGATAGAGTGATCGGAGAGGTCTTTAAGGATGCTGGGGCTCCTCTCACAAACTAGTGAAAGGTATGTTTTACAGACCTTCCCAGCATGGGTGATTAAGTCTTAAAGAAAACATTAACTTTAACATTTCAATCTCCCCAAGCCTTTGAATCTGCATTAAACCAAGGGAGATTGAGCATAACAATTCACCCACAGTGGGTCATATTTTGACCCATGTTTTATCCAATAAACCAAACAAACTGTTTGTTAGTGCCCTTTCTAACTCCCCAAGGTACAACATTAAGTGAAGAATCTCTGCTTAGTGGATATATTAGTCCATTTTCTGCTGCTTATAGCAGGGCCCCTGAAACTTGGTAATTATAAGTAAATAAAATTTACTTCTTACTGTTGTGAAAGCTGAGAAGTCCAAAGTTCAGGAGGCATCTCTGGTAAAGTCCTTCTTCTTGGTGGGAGCTCTATATAAAGTACCATGGCAAAGCAGGATATCACATGGTGAGAATGGCCAGAGTGTTTTCATGTGCTCTGTTTATAAAGCCACCAGTCTATGTCCATGATATTACATTAGAGCATTAACCCATTACTCTATGAGTGAATTAATTCATTCATAAGATCATAGTTCTTGTTATCCAGTAACCTCTTAAAGACTCCACCTTTCAGCACTGGCACATTGAAAATCAAGCTACCAACACTAGCTGTTGAGGAGACAAATATGCAACCCATAGCAGTGGGTCCATATCAATAACTTCAGTCCGATACAACTTTTTGTTCCTTCCACCATTATCTCACAGCCTTATTATCCATTGCCTCTTATATTCCCCAAATTTCTGCTTGTATAAATTATAAAACTCAAGTAGTTATTTTGGAATGTAGCATAACTACTCAGTGGTCACTCTTTGTACCTCACCTTCATGGGCCTGCTAAAACTTGAGTCTACGTATAGTTCTAGTAGAAAAGAGAGGTAGTGGAGGAGGGCCCTGAAGAGAATCAGCATTGTCTTGCATGTTAAGAAATGAAAAAGGATGCACCATGCTAGATCTAATAAAATAAAAAACTGGAGTAGCTATGTTAATTACAGACAAAGCATACTTCGAAGCTGGAAAACTATCAGGGAAAAAGATCATCATTGTCTAGTAATACAGTGATCAATTCTCCAAGAAGACATAACATAACAATCCTGAATGTGTATTGCCTGAGAACAGAGCATCAATATAAGTGAGAGAAAACGGATAGAATGGCAAAGGGTGATAAAAAAATCCACCATTATAGTTGAATTCAACAACTTTCTTATTAGTAATGTACAGATTCAGTGGGCAGAAATATAGTAAGGATATATTTGAATTGAACAGCACTATCTACTGGATGTAATTTACATTTGTATAATAATTTATCCAACAACAGTAGAATATATATTCTTCTCAAGCTCACATGAAATATTCACCAAGACAGACTACATTCTGGGCCATACAACACACCATAACAAATTTAAAATAATAGACACAATTTAAAATATGCTCTCAGACCACTGTGGAATTAACCTAGAAATCATTAACAGAAATATAGCTGCAAAATCCCCAAATCCTGGAAGATTAAATAACACATTTAGCTAATACATGGGTCAAGGAAGAAGTCTCAAGATAAATTAAAAAGTATTTTGAAATAAATAAAGATAAAAATGAAACTAATTAAAATTTGTGTGATGCAGCAAACAAAGCTTAGAGGAAAGTTTATAGCATTACATGCATTTATCAGAAAGGAACTAAGTTCTAAAATCAATAATCTAAGCTTCCACTACAGGCAATTAGAAAAAGAAGAAAAGAAATAATACAAATTAGAGCAGAAATCAATAAAATCGAGACCATGAAATTAATAGAGAAAATCAATGAAACCCAAAGCTGGGACTTTGTGAAGATGAATAAAATTCATAAACCTCTAGCCAAGCTAACCAAATAAACACACACACACACACACACAAAAAAAAAAAAGAAAGAAAAAAGAGAGAAAGAAAAGACACAAATTGCTATTAGTAATTCGAATATCCCTAATTCAAATATCCAAAATCCAAAACGCTCCAAAATCCAAAACTCGATGAGTGCTGACAGGATGCCAGAAATGAAAAATTTCATACCTGACACATTATCTTTTGACTGTTTTAATGGTGTGCTATAGTTTTTATTGTTAAGTACTTATGTGTGAATAACTATAATAAAATTGTTACTTGTTGGTAGCATGTAAATTCAGAGGAATGATGGTGGTGCCAAACAACCATAGACTGTATACATGGATGCCTAAGACAGTGAGTGACACCTTTGCTTTCTCATGGTTCAGTGTACACAAATTTGGCTTTATGCACAAAATGATTGAAACTATTATATAAAATTACCTTCAGACTATGCATAGAAGGTGTATATAAAACATAAATGAATTTTGGGTTTAAACGTGGGTCCCATTCCGAAGATAGCTTATTATTTCTATCCAAATATTACAAAATCTGAAAAAATCTGAAATCCAAAGCACTTCTGGCACCAAGTATTTTGGATAAGAGATAATCAACCCGTAGTTTAAATAAAAGAGGTGTCATCACTTCTGATCCCATTAAAATTCAAAGTCCCTTAAATGAATATTATGAACAACTCTATGCCCCCAAATTCGATAATTTAGATGAGATGGACCAAGCCCTTTAAAGACACAAACTACTAAAACTCACACAAGGAGAAATAGATAATCTGAAAATCTGAATAGGCCTATATCTGTTAAAGAAATTGAATCAGCAATTAATAGCCTTCCAAAAAAGATTGCTCTAAGCACAGATAATTTCACTGGTGAATTCTACCTAATATTTAAAAATAAATCATACTGATTCTCTAAAATCTCTTTCACAAAATACAAACAGAAGGAACACTTCCTAGCAAGAGGTAGGGGGTACAGATTCATTCCTTTGCATGTGGATATCCAGTTGTCTCAGCACCATTTGTTGAAAAGACTATTTTTATTTATTTTTTTACTCATTAAGTTGTCTTGGCACCCTTGTTAAAATCAATTGGCTCTAAATGTGAGGTTTTAACTGAATTTTTAATTATATTCAATTGATCTATATGCCTATGTTTATCTTGGTAACACATTCCTGATTATTGTAGCTTATAATAAGTTTGAAATTGGGAATTGCGAGTCTTCCGACTTTGCTTTTCTTTTTAAAGATAGGTTTGTATATTCTAGGACCGTTGCATTTGTATACAGATTTTAGGATCAGCTTGTCAATTTACAGCTTGTCAATTTTTACAAAAGTATCAGCTGTCATTTTGATAGGAATTGCATTGAATCTGTAGATCAATTTGGGGAGATTGCCATCTTTACATTATTAATGTCTCCTACCCATGAATTCTTATTTATTTCCATTTATCTATGTATTCTTTAATTTTTTTCAACATTGTTTTGTAGTTTCGGAGTATAAGTTTTGACCTGCTTAGGCTAAATTTGTTCCTCAATATATTGTGCTCCTTGTGAGTGCTATTGTAAGTGAATTTTTAACTTTAACATCTACATGCTCACTTGCTTATCTTCCTCTCTGTCCATCTATCTATTCTTTCATCTATTTTGATACACATTTATAACAATTATCTCCTGTTAGGAAATGTTTTAATAATGTACACTCCAAGCCAATTTATGAGAATTTCTATGTGCCTGAGCTCTTAACGATATTGTGAATGTTAATTTAATAAGATTTTTAGTACTTGGTTGATGATAATATAGCATATTATTGTAAAAAGGCCTTTATTTGATTATGTGTAAAAAAGACATCTTTTCATATGTTTACTTTTCCTTTGTATTTTTTTAGTTAGTTGACTGATAAAGTCCTTGATCCATTTTTTTCTAGTATAATCTCATTTTTCTCATTGAATCACATTTTTTCCAGAATCAAGTATATTAAGTATTTGAAATATAGATTGAAAATGAATTTTTTTTTATTAAAGAAAAATGAATGGGGCAGATTTAGAAGTTATGTCTACACATGTCCTAGGGAATTTTAAGCAATAAGAAATTTGCCCAAATATGAAATTTTCAAGCAATAAGGTTTTGTCCTAAAAGTGCATTTGAGCACTGCTTGCATACTTAGGAGAGGGATAACATCCTATGGTGAAAGCTGATGCCGAGATAATTCTAGTAACCCTCAGAAGTTCACTCTGTTGATAATCAGCTCAAAATGATTATGATTCCATCCAACAATATTTTAAGAAAACATATCCCAAATTGTTTTGGATCAACAAAGCCCATTTTATCCTTTTGTAAATTACTCGTTTCCTTTGAGGACCAGAAATTTATTTTGCTTTCCCTACAGTGTTGATGCTAAACAGTTTTTAATTGCTACAAGTAAAAAGAAGAAAATCCAATAAGAAAACAAGAAAAATAAATTATGTATTCATCCCTGATGAAAAACCGCTAATTTATTTTTTTCCTTATGCTGGATGTTTCTTCATAGATTCCAAATATTTTTGACAGCATTTTCTATCCTTGATATTAATGTTGCTGTCTGGGATTTTATTTAAATATGTAATTTCATTTTCTCAAAACCTGTTTAAGGTCATAGTGACAAACTGCTTAATTATTTAATACATTTGTAGGAATGAATGCTGTCAATCTGAATAAATAAAGTTAAATGTTAATGAGGAACTGAGTTTATAATTTGGCTGCTTTAGACTATTATATCCATATTCCAGAAAAAAAATTATGGAAACTGGTGCTGTGTTTGATTTGAAGGCCTCCAGATTCAAGATGCATAATCATTATTGTTTTGAAAGGTACTTTTAAAAAGCTGATAGAATTGACTAAAAATTAACTTCCCAAATACCACACAGAAGAAGACTACAGTGTTCTGGCCCATAAAACTTTGTCCACATTTATTTGGTATAACCTTTGGAAATGGTCCACATTATTCTTTTCATTCAGATTCATGAATCTGAATATAGAATTAAATTCTATTTTCACCTTTCTTTAATATAAAATATAAATATTTGTGAACATCGTATTTACAAATAAAGCACAGCTCACTCCAAATCCCGGTAAGACTTTGGATCATTACATCAGTACTCACACCTATAAGTGTTAGGGTGTCATAAATCTAAGATATTCTGACTCTAAAAACCCCCAAAGTATTGCAATTAAAGAGAAAATTTGCAATTTACTTGAAGTTAATGTTTTACTTTACATTTTATTGCAGATTGTCTTTTCTTTTTATCTATTAAACCTGTTGTGAGCCATTGAGAAAACTCTAATTTTTGTCAGTGGAAATAACATAAAATGAATTTTCACATTTATTGGATTGTTTTATAGCCTATGTGGTCATTCTTTCTTAAGAGTATTTTGTACAGTACCAACTAGCAATAATGACTCTATACTAATATAGTTTCTAATGGCAGCTTGCATTAGGACAGTGTCCAAATTATGTAGCTCTAGAAGTGCTACATTTTTTGCTGTATTTTAATCTTGAAAAAGAGGTTATATAGCTCAAGCTCAATGTTGAATCCTGTTTATTGTCTCTTTTTAAAAAATGTACTGAAACATAGCAAGAGATCTATAGGGAAGATGTAGCATTAGAGTTTTAATTTCGCCATATTGAAAATTATAGCCCATTATTTGTTACACAAATTACACATAATTTGGCTAATTACTAAACTATTTAACCCTCATTTGCTTATTGACAGTATACAATCCTTATTTATTTACATAAATCAATACAAAGTAACAAATGAAGATAATATTATGAAAAATAATTGAAATTATAAATCTTGGCTATAAAAAACTCCTTCTGTTTAAGCTCATAATTTTATTTATATTTAATACACCACAGCCCAATATTTTTCAAATGTTGCTTGCTTTGATATTTGAAGAAGTTATTGAAGCTTTTCAAATACATGGATAAGTCAAAATTAATTCAAATCATTTGAGGTGGTGAGTCCTAATAAGTGACATGTATGAATTATATAATTCATGTAAAAGTTAGGTTATTTTTATAAATTATAAATTATAATTGAGCTCTAAATTTGTGCTAAGCACTCTTACACACATTTGCATACATTATATCACTCAACCTATATAAAAAGCCTAAAAGGTAGGCATCACTATTGTTTGTTTTATAAATAAAGAAACTAAGAAATTTGATAAATTGTTCAAGGTAATTTTGTGATAGAGTTAGGATGTGAATCCACAGTTTTGTATATGTGTCACTTTTTCTGACAATCAGTAGATATATTCTGAATCCTAACTGTGCATCTAGTGCTAAGACTACAGGTGAGAACAACACAAAGTTCCTGCCTTTAGTCAATGTATACTCTAGTGGAGAAAAAATAATCTTGAAAATCAATCAGTAAGATCAATTTAGCAGACAAATGTTATGAATAAAATAAGGTAATATGGCAGAGAATGGCTGGGGATCATGGCCACTGCATTAGTAAGGGAAATTTCCCAGAAAGTATTCCTAAAGAGTTGACATTTGAGTTGAGACTTGAATGATGCAAAGGATCAACCACGTAAAGCTTGAAAGGAAGAACTTTCTAAATAAACAGGGTTTAAAAAAACGCATAAAGCCTTCTAATAGGTACCTAAAGAAACCCACTGAGTCTGGAACTTCGGGAAGCAAGGAAAGAAAGGAAATAGATAATGCGGAAGATGTAGGTAGGGGCAAGACCATGTAATAATATGCAGCCCATAGTATGGATATTAGATTTTATTCTGAATGCAGTAAGAATCCATTGTAGAGGTTTGAGTAGTAGTATTTGATTTAGGTCTTATAAAGATAACACTAGTATATTAAGAGCTCCTCTAGGAATGCAAGAGTGGATGGAGAGAAACACTTTTATTCACTGAGATGGAGAATATTTGGATGAACAGATTTTGGAGTAAAATTATAGTTCTGTTTTAGAATTGTTGAATTTGAGATGCCTATTAGACATGCAAGTGAAGGTCTTGGGTAAGTAGTTGGATATAAAATCCAGACTATGGGAAAACTTTAGGAAACACATTGTACTTGGAGCTATTGGACTAGATGAGATAACCCAGAGAATATGCATTGATAGAAATATAAAAGTCAAGGGAGCAAAACATTAAATCATCTCCAGAGCTTTTGTGAGCCTATGCTGGAAGGACTTTCTTGTACGTTGGACAAAGTCATCTCTTCTAGAAATGTACTTAACTTGGTAATCAGAAATCAAATAGAAGAAAAAAAATGTGTAATCCCTTTAGAAGACAGTCCTGAGGGCATAGGTTTGGCTAGCAGAATTCTACTCCTTTGAGGAATAGCTAAAGATGGATCTGGATTCAAGGTAGTAGTAGTAGTAGTAGTAGTAGTAGTAGTAGTAGTAGTAGTAGTAGTAGTAGTAGTAGTAGTAGTAGTAGTAGTAGTAGTAGTAGTAGTAGTAGTGGTCACAGCATTAGTAATAGTAATAAAGTGTGTGTGTGTGTATGTATGTGTGTGTTAAAACAAATGATGTGAAGGCATGGATATATGTTGATATAATTAAGTAGACAGAGAAATTGATGATGTAAAGGACATAATAGTGAAATCAATAGGGACGGTAAAAACATAATTTTTATCCTTGACAAGTCACTAAAATATTTTTTAAAAATTAATAGCATTCAGGTATTTCTAAGCTAAATTGGTGTTTCCTAAACTTGCCAAATGGGGATCTTGGTACAGTACAGATTCCTAGGCTCATTCCACGGGGTTTCTGATTCACTGAGCTTAAGTTTGGATCCAAGAAATTTTTATTTTTAACAAGCACTCTAGTTGATTTTTATGATCTGGAAAGGAATGGTCTAGACTGTAGATAAAATCATTTTACAGCTGTGACGGTATAGTCTAAGAATATACAAGCATATCTCATTCTGAAAATAGATTTGTGGTTACAAATCTTTTCGAAACTTGAAGCATGACTTTAAATGCCCAGAAGAAAATTATTCACATTGCTGCTGGCAGTTTTGAAGAGAATTATGCTTTTATTATAGCAATTAACCCTTTACCCTTGACTTCTTTATTTCATTGTATTTTTGTGTGTGTGTTGAACATAAAATTTTCTTAAAGCTACACACTTCTACACTTCAATACAGAACAGCTTTATTTCACAATACCTTAGCACAGGGATGCATCTTGGGATCAGGCTAGTATAAATAATGTAAAAATCTATAACATTATTGGGAATCAGAGCTATTATATTTGCCTTCATCTTTCACTCATGGAATTAGAATATGGGAGCAGAACGGTGAATAGAGAATATAAAAAATTAAGATTAATATTGGAATCTTGAAAAGGGCTATATTTGTTGTTTGAGACAGAAAATATTGCAGAGCTCTGGTTTTGAGCTGACACACTTGTTTGCATGTTTGTTTATTTCTTGAGGGGGGTAGACAATTTTTACAATGAGATATTTTCCAAAATCTCCTTCTGTGTGGCTACCATGGACACCTTTAAGCACTACTAGCTAGAAAGCAGAGAATTATTGAACAAAAAATCACCAACAGCTGTTTTCCCCTGAATGCTAATTCATGACAAAGTACTGAGTGACTGAAATCACTTATTCTGGTTATTGACATTAATCTGTTTTAGCATCTAGAAAAGGGTTATCAGGGAGAAATTTGGAATACTTGTATCATCCATTTCCATTACCAATTTCTAGATTTTTCTTTTTTCAGTTAGAAAGCTCTTTCTATTCTTCTGTCTCATGTCCCTGAAATTTGCATAATTTGTGCTTTCTCTCTCATTTCACAACCATATGCCCATTCTACCCCCCTTACCCCATCACCAGAACACTTAGAGTTTTTTGTTGCTTGTTCTAAATTGTTGTGGAGCATAGAAATAGTTCAAATGAAACTATGTATTTTCAGTTTTAGCAAACATAAGCTGATGGACTATTTGAGGAAAATATGAATTATTTATTTCTGCATTTCATCACTGACATGATATGGTATCCACTGCCTCCAATTTGTCCTGAGAATTCATATACACAGAACTAGTGTTCAACAAATTTTTGGTTCCTAAAGAAAGCAGAAAATTGGGAATTTCTTCAATCCAAACCAAAAAACAAACAAACAAACAAAAAAAAAAAAAAAAAAAGGAAAGAAAAAAATGTATGTATATGTAAAGAAAAAAAGAAAAAAAATCTAGAGTCTCCTGGGTACAATTACGTTTTTAGAATAATCACAGGTGCCTAATTCTTAATCTCTAAATTGTGGAGAAAAAAAAGACTAATGGAATTTCAACACCAGAAATATCTGCCTTGGATGCCCTCAAGACCTAATCACTTCCCAAAGGCCCCACCTCCTAATGCTATCACCTTGAAAATTAGGACTTCAATATATGAATTTGGAGGAGGGGGGAACAGAGGTTCAGTCTGTAGCAGTTAGTGATTTTGAACATATTTCATTTACCTGTTGGCCACTTGTATGCCTTCTTTTGGAGCAGTGTCTATTCAAGTCCTTTGTCCATTTGCAAAAATGATTTGTTGACTTTATTGAAACAAAAGAAAAAACTTGATATCGTTTAGCTTACCAAATTAATAAATTTCAAAAATATGATGTTGACATGAAAAATGCTGTTGGCCAAGCATATGAAAATGGAACAATACCATGTATATATGACAGCACAAAGAATATAAATCAGTACATGTAATATAAACCATTGCTTCCTTCAAAAGTGATAATGATGAATTGGTACCCTATTTACCTCATAATATTGATTTAAACTGCAATAATGTTGCTTTTGTGACTTGAGACATGATAACCTTTTTTGGTTTTGCACAAATTTTGAATTTTAAGTAACCGATAAAATATTCTTATGCCTATCCTAAAAATTATATTAAAAATATGTACAGACACCCAATGAACATTAAGGTCACATCAATTATAACACTTCACATGCAAACTAAAGACACTAAACCAAGTACTAAAAGGTAATATCAGACGACATAGTATATTAGGCTGAAATCTAAAGCATCTTGGTTCAGACAGATTTACATATCTCTATGCAATTTAACTTGGTGAGATGATATTTTGAACCAAATGCTTTGCCCATTTTTAAATCAAATAACTTGTTTTTGGTATTAAGTTGTAGGAGTTCCCTATATACTTTGGATATTAATCCCTTGTTGGATATATTGTATCCAAATATTTCTACCATTCTGTAGGCTGCCTTTTCACTCTGTTAATTGTTTTCTTTTCTGTGCAGAAGCCTTTTAGTTTGATGGAGTCCCACTTGTCTATTTTTGCTTTCATTGACTGTGGTTTTGGTGCTACAGCCAAGAAATCATTGTGAGGACCAACGCTAAGAAGCTTTCCCCCCAGGTTTTCTTCTAAAATTTTTGTTGTTTCAGGTCCTCTATTTCTTTTGTCCATGTTGAGCTGATTTTTCTATATGGTACAAGATAAGGGTCCAATTTCTTTCTGTTACATGTGGATATCATTTTTCCAGTACTATTTGTTGAAAAGCCTATCCTCTCCCCATTGTATAGTCCTGGCACCCTTGTTAAAGATTATTTGACCATATATGTGTGGGTCTATTCCTGAGCTCTCTCTTCTGTTTTATTGGTCTATATGTCTTTCTTTATGCCAGTATTTTTCCACATAAATTTCAGGATTTTTTTTGTATTTCTGTAAAAAATGCCATTGGGATTTTAATTGAGATTGCATTGAATCAGTAGATCAATTTGGGTAGCCTGGATGTTTTAACAACATTTAGTTTTCCAATCCATAAACACAGGATATCTTTTTAATTATTTATAACTTCTTCAATTTATTTCAGAAATATTTTGTAGTTTTTAATGTACAAATCTTTTAACTCCTTGGTTAACTTTATTTCTTAGAATTTTTTGATGCTGTCATAAATGGGATTGCATTTTAAATTTTCTTCTCAGATTGTTTGTTGTAATGTAAGTGTATAGAAACAACTGATTATTGTATTTTGTTTTTTAATTTTGCAACTTTGCTGAATTTGTTTACTAGTTTTAATTGTGTGTGTGTTTGTGTGTGTGTGTGTGTGTTTTGGTTGGAATCTTTAGGGTTTTTTTCATATAGGATCTGACAATGGATTTTTTTTTTGAATTTGGATGTCTTTTTTTTCTTGGTTAATTGCTATGTCTAGGACTTCTAGTACTACTTTAAATAGAAGTGGCAACAGTGGGCATCCTTGCATTGTTCCTGATTTTACAGGAAAAGCTTTCAGTTCACCGTTATGTATGATGTTAGCCATGGTTTTTTCCTACATGGCCTTTATTATGTTGAGGTGATTTCCTTCTATTCCTTACTTCTTGAACGATTTTAACATGAAACTGTGCTGGATTTATTTATTTATTTATTTATTTATTTATTTATTTATTTATTTATTTTGGTCTGTTGAGATTATGTGAATTGTGCCATTCATTCTGTCAATGTGATGAATTATATTGATTGATTTTTATAAGTTAAACCATACGTTCATCCTAAGAATAAATCCCACTAGGTCATGTTGTATAGTCGTTTTAACATGCTGTTGAATTTGATTCATCAGGGATATCGGTGTGTAGTTTTTATTTCTCTTAGTGTCTTGTCTGGCTTTGGTATTAAGGTAATAAAGGCTTCAGAAAATGGATTTGAAAATGCTCCCTCTTCTTCAATTTTTTGGAAGACTTTAACAAGAAATCACTTTATTTCTTTAATGGTTTCTTAGAAATCTCCAGTGAAACCATTTAGTCCTGGGGTTTTCTTTGTTGGGGGGGAGGGGTTGACTACTGATTCAATTTCCTTACTAGTTATAGCTTTGTTCAGGTTTTCCATTTCTTTATGATTCAGACTTGGTGGATTGAATGTTTCGAGGAATTTATCAATTTTCTCCAAGATATGTGGGTTGTTAGCAAGTGTTTGTAGTAGTCTCGTATCCTTTTTTTATTTCTTTGACATCAGTTGCAATATCTCCTCTTTCATTTCTGATTTTATTTATTTTTGTCTTCTCTCTTTTTTTCTTAGTCTAGCTAAAGCTTAGTCAATTTTGTTTATGTTTTCCAAAATACCCAACTACTGGCTTTATTGATTTATTCTATTATTTTTCTATGCTCTATTTCATTTATTTCCACTGTAATCTTTATTTTTTTTTCCTTCTACTAAGTTTGGGCTTGGCTTTTTCTTTTCTTTTTTTTCTAGTACTTTGAAAGAAAATTAAAGTTAGGTTCTTTATTTGAGATCTTTCTTCTTTTTTTAAATATAGGTATTTAGTGCTATTATGTTCCCTCATAGTACTGCTTTTGTTGCATTACATAAGTTTGGTATGTTTTGCTTATATATTTTTTCCTTAAGATATTTTATGATTTCCTTTTTGATTTTTTCTTTGACCCAATGGTTGTTCATGAGTGTGTTTCTTAATTTTCACATATTTGTGTATTTTCTACTTTTCCTTCTGCTATTGATGGCCAGTTTTATTCCACTGTGGTCAGAAAAAATATCTGATATATTTTTAAACTTTTTACATTTATTAAGATTTATTTTGTGGCCTAAATGTGATCTATCCTGGAGAATGTTCCATGCACTCTTGAGAAGAATGTGTCTTCTTCTGCTGTTTGGTAGAATGTTCTGTATGTCTGTTAGGCCCATTTAGTTTATGGTGTTGTTCAAGTCCTCTGTTTCTTTTTTTATCTTCTGTCTAGTAGTTTCATCCATTATTGAAAGTGGTTTATTGAAATGCCCTACTACTATTGTGTTGCTAATTATTTCTCCTTTTAGTGCTGTCATTGTTTGCTTTATGTATTTGGGTTGTATGATGTTGTCTTCTTATATAGTTGTAATTGTTATCACTTTCTTTTGAATTAACGCTTTTATCATATACAATGTTTTTCTTTGTCTCATGACAGTTTATGAATTAAAGTCTATTTTCTCTGACATAAGTATGGGAACTCCTTCTTTCTCTTAAGTACTATTTTCATGAAGTATAATTTTCTATCCTTTGTCTTTCAGCCTATGGTGTGTCCTTAAATCTGAAGTGAGTGTCTTGTAGATAGCATATGGTTGACTCTTGGTATTTTTTTTTTTTAATTTTTATTTATTTATTTATTTTAATTCATTCAACCACTCTATGTTTTCTGATTGAAGAGTTTAATCCACTTATATAATTACTGATAGGGAAGGACTTACTTTTGTCATTTTGTCATTTTCTCTGTCTTGTAGCTTTTTTGTCCCTCTCTTCCTCTTTTGCTGTCTTCCTTCATGTTTTGTTGGGGGGGTTTTTTGTAGTTATGTGCTTTGATTTATTTCTCTTTGATTCTGGGGATTAGGTTTTCTTTCTTGCTCATTTCATGCTAAGCCTAGGGAAGGGACTATAGGAAGTGATTGCATGCTAGTTCAAATGGTCACCTTTGTTCTCAGAATCCCCTAATTGGAAGCCTTTTCTGTCAGTGCTTAGATTCTGGCAAGACAGAAGCCAGTCTCCCAGGCAGCACCTTCCTCTCTCCCCAAATTCAGAACATGTGGTCCAATCTTCTCCTTTCTCCCAAGAAAGAATCCAGGAGCTGGGAGGTTCCTCCCTATTTTACCACAGTGCTGTACCAGAGAGTGGGACTATGATGAGTGAGTGCTGCAAATTTTTCTACCAGCTTTGATGCAACTGGTTTCACACTCACCTAGGGTGCAGGAGCCTCTTAACTGATTTCTAGTTTTCTAGCAAAGGTAATTGTTCCATCCTTTGTCCTTGAGTTGGTGTCTTCCTGAGGGAAGAAGGGTCTGGAGCTTTCTTTTCTGACATTTTGCTGATATTACCTCATCTTTGTGTACATTTTGTTTAATAGTTTATAAATTAAATTTTGACTTCTATGAAGTCCACTACATATAAAATTAATTACCACCTCAAACATCCTTTGTAAAGAAAAAATAATTTAGTTAGTTATCAACAAAATAAGTGCTCCTGCTACTTTGCTAGGAATGGCTTTATATTTGCCTCTGTCTTTCTTGCATCATTCACTATTTCTCCTTAAATCCTGGATCAAATGTCATATCTTGTGTGAATATTCACTCCATTTTTAAAAGGAGATTAATTGCTTCTTCTTATGTGTTTCAATTACAGTTAATTCATAATTCTAGTATAAAACATATCTATTTATAAAGCACAAATACACATGCATTAATACAACTCTTCCCTCACAGTCCTAGATTGTGCATTTTAAGTTATCATTTGAGTTGTCTAAACGAGGATTTTCTCATAAGAGATAATTTTATAGGTTAAGTCTATTTTAAGAACAGTTAAGAAGGTGGCAATAATTTTGAAAATAGTATAAAAATTTTGTAAGTTAAATATTCACAGTATATGGTTGTTTTTAGTTTTAACTTATCAAGAAAATTTATTGTGCACACTGATAATTATAAAAATTCAATCCTAAACTAGTTGTGGTTAAAATTTTTGGAGTACAAGAGCTCAAAGTTTTAGCATATAGTATGATAACACATTTAAAAAGATCATTTGTTTATTAAAATGTGGTACAGTACTCTTAATCTTCTGGAACAGAAGTTGTTTTTGTTTGTGTGCTTACTTAGGAAAAAAACAGGTAAAAGGACTGTCAAATTTTAGGTAATACTTCAGTTTTAGACAAGAAAGGCAGGAATTCATACAATTGATTGTTTCCTTTTTTTTTCTTTTTTGTACTTTTTAAACTTTAAGAAAAATATGTTTATTTCTTCTTTGACAGATAAGAACTCCATGTTCACTGGAATAAATTTTAATTTTGAAGAAATTCAATATTTTCTTTCATCGTTGAAATAAAATTTTTAGCAAGAGCTTTGACACCTTACTTCACTTTTATTTCATTCATTCATTACCTATAAACTAAAACAACAAAATATGGTTAAAATGGCTTAATTTTAAAATAAAATTAAAATAAGCTATTCCTTTTGCATGTTGTTTGACCAAGGTTTGTACTTTCCTTTTAGTATTTTTCAGTAGTATTTTCTCATCTGTATGACTGTTAACTATTTACTTCTTTTACTTTTTTATGTTATTTTCTGTCAAGACCATTCATTTTCACCTATCTCTGAAAATAGCAGATCCTGTCTGTTCTTCAATGCCTAGACCAGATTCTTTTTTCTTCAGTAGGCTTCGGTATTGGTAGAATTTCAATTAGCTAAAACAAAGAACATATGTGACACATTCTAGTTTAAACAAATAAGTATTTTTAATTCTGTTGCAACAAGAGACATAGAGTTAATCAATACAAGTAGGTATGGAAGGTTATTGATATACCAAGGATGCAGGTATTTTCTATATTCTTATGTGTCAGGTCCACCGCAGGCTGACCCGAACAGCCCTAGCCTCGCTCCTTCAGTGGGTGAGCTAATGGCCCGGGATTCCCCTTTCCCTCCTGTCCCCTTTGGAAGGAGATGGGGGAAGAGAGCCGTGAAGAGAGGTGAGCACACCGTCAGCCCCAACCCAGCCCGGTTAAAGGACACTCAGATGCGGCTGGGGTTCTGTCAAGCAGTTCCGTTTATTAGCACACAGGCACTTGCTTTTAAAGGCAAATGGGGAAGGCAGGTTTTTTACATCCTCCAATCAGCTTAAGGGTCCTGTCTCAATGCCTATCTATTGCAATCATGCAGTGTTCACAAGTGCAGCCAATTAAGGGCTAAGGCAAGGTTCCTGCAGACACTCCCACCCTACTTCCTCCTGGTGCTGTCTTAGGCTGCCATGTTAATCCACTTGTAATGTCACTTAAGGTGGCGTTAGTTTTTCATCCTTATCATGTGTGCTTCGTGGTGATGGTTACAAGATGGCTGCTTCATCTCCAGCCATTATTTCCTCTTTCCAGAGAAGAGTAAAAAAAAAAGGGGGGTGATGGAAAATAAGCTAAAAAAAGTAAGCTCTTTTCAAAAGATTTCATGGATCCATATTAATAACTTCTTTTGTTTTATGAATCTAGCTGGATATTATAAATAATCTTAGATGCAAGTGACTTTTGGAAGGTAAATATTTAGCTTTCTACACTATATAGTAGAAGAAGTAGAAGAAAATAACTGTTCTGAAAGTATTCAGACTAGCCAATTCAAATTGCTTACCACATGCTATCTTATGTTCTTCCCACTTGACATCCAGGAGTGACTTTCTCTCTTGCAATTCCTAAATTTATATTATGATAACTGTCATAATAAAATTCGGTACTATTTCTTAAGTTCTTACCAAGTTCAAACAATTAATAATGAAACAATTTTGTTTGCAATTGTATAGAGTGCGAACCTTGATTTGTTGGCAAATTAGTGGTAAAAGTTCATTTTATAAAAAAGTTATCTTTAATCAATGGATAAATCAAAAATAACATTAAGTAGTTTCATCATCAAATTCATTCAAGTGGTAAAAAAGTCACTGGATTTTTAAATACTAGACTAGTTCATCTCATCAGTTGTAATTTAGCATTTAAGTAATACTCTCCAAAATGATTCTAAAAGCTTCATTATCTATCATCTTGTGAGGAAGATTGTCAGAGAGAGAAAAGCCACGGTTTACTTTGGAATGTTACTTAGTAAAAATGTTGGCTGAATAAAAACTATACATATGATTTTACCCCTTAATGCAAGGCACTTGGTTAGGCTCTGGAAATAGACAGTATAAATGCTGGGCCATGTGTAAGTGTACAGAAATTAATAAAATTATGATTAAACTTTCCTCGTCCTTAGGTGACTATTGATGATATTTGGCCAAAAAGATTATTACTGTCCAAATTTTTTTTTAAACTTGCTATTTTGTTGGAACTCTTGATGTACAAGACATTTTTTATGCTTTCTAGAAATTTATGACATTTGATTTTGTGATTGAATATCCTTAAAATAATTTCTTATGATTTTCATTCATTTCCCTCTGCACCAGTGCCTATAAAAATTTAAAAACAGAAAACAACAACAACAACAAAATAAAAATCGTAAAAACTCTCCATGGGGCCACAGGATTGAATTAATCATACACTTTGGTTTAAGGCACATTTTATTTTTAGTCTAGACAAGGTCTCTTTTTTGTTTTATTCATTCATTCATTTATTCTTTCATTCACTTGTTCATTTTATTTTAACATTGTTCTCCATGTTTATTCCTCCTCCTATAGTAACCATACTAATGTGTTAATTTTGTAACATTTCTTTGTAGTGTGCTTGCAAAGTAGAAAACGATTTTGTGTTAATATATTTTTAACTCATGAAAATTGTGTTACATTATAGGTTTCATTCTGTTTCTTACTTTTTTTCAATTCACGCTTTGACTTTAAAAGCCTTTTATGTTGCAATGTATACATCTAATGTATTGCTTCTAAATGCAGCATAGTAGATGTCAAAGCTATTCAACTGCCAATGTGGCCCACTTTTTCTGAAGTAGTCAATTTAAATGTGCAAGAAAAGATGCCACAGAGAGTAAAGAGCTACAGAGAACAAAAGACTGAGTATCCATGTATAGACAGCTGAAACTAGGAATGTGTGTCTATCATAAAAATGATGTGCAGAATCTCTGACAAGTACCAAAAGATGAAAAAAAATTAGATCCCTAAGGCTTTGTAGTAAAAAATATGCCCTTTCTTACTGGTAGCTATTCTCCATTTGAAAGTCAACTCCTGCCTTGATATTTCCTGAAAGAGATTGAAAACCTGATCTTGAGATTGCTAAGTAACTATGCAATCCCAAACTACTATTTATAAACCAGGTGTTATATGATTCATAAAACTGGTTGTGTAGAGCAGCTTTTCACTTTTAAATGAGCTGGTATATACATATTTTTTAAAAGCTTCAGCAGGGCTGGCAGGCATAAGTAAAGTGCTTGGCCAACAGTTCACACTTTCTTAATATCTATTTCTATTTCTTTCCTCCCTTTCCTTTAACCTTTCAAGGAGAGGTCTCTATAACCAGTTACTGAAGGAGAAGAAAAAGTTAGCACACTTTATATTTGGGTCTCCATGTTATACTAATACCAACCAGATGTGAATGGCCACTATATTAGAACCACAGTCAGGGGTGCCCCAGAAAGCTGAGGTGAAGCAGAATTTCACTGGTAGGCAGGACTTCAAGTGGTACACCTGGATGTCCACTGTGGGTAGAAAGAGAGATAACCTGAGTGTGAATCTATGATGATTCATGGGTAGAGATTAATGAGTAATCTGTCTGGACTGTGACCTGGAAAAAATAAAGTCAGATAATTGGTGATGAGAAGTGAGGAAAAGGCATGTGGATAACCTCTAAAAATAAATACTGAGCGTGAGGATATTCATTTCCCATATAAATTTGTGCCCCATCAGAGGACATTCACTGTGGAGGAGGCTATCTGATGGGCAGAATGACACATTGTGTGGATATCAGTAAGCCTCTTTCTGAACTACAGTGATTACTTAATAGGCTCATAGACAAAGTGGCCATGATGGCAAGTATGGAGACTAGGGCATGTTTTCATCAACATGAATTTCCCCTGACTAAGGTTGATCTGGCTACTGTAGCTGCTAACTGTCTTTCCTTTCAGTAATAGAGGCCAAAATTTGAGGCTTTATTTTGATACAACATGCTGTGGGAACCTGCCAGCTACTTGTTGGCAGCCTGATCATATTGGACCTTTTCCATTAGGAAGGGGGAAGCCATTCATTCTTATAAGAATGCACCCATAATCTGGTTATGACTTTGCTTTCCCTGGCTATTATCACTATGCTTACATGTACAGAATGCCTTATATACTTCACACAATATCATCTATAAACAAGGGACTTACTTATTTTGCAGAGAAGGAAATAAGGCGATGGGCATAATCACACATGATTTAATGGTTTTATGCTGCAGTATCCCACTACCCAGGAAAAATTGTTCTGCTAAAACAATGTAATATTCTGCTAAAGTTTCAGTTACAATACCAGCTCATAGACAACACCTTGCAATATTGGTATGTTGTCACACATGATGTATTATATTCCTTAAATTGTAGCCAAAATATGATGTCCTCTTCCCCATAGCCTAAATTCATGGGTCTTGGAATAAAGGTATGGAAGTAGAAGTACAGTTCTCATTCTTACACCTGATAACTCCCTAGAAGAATGTTTGTTTCTCATCCCTGACGTCTTTGATGTGATGTGTTTAAAGGTCCCAGAACACAAGGGTAGCATACTTATAGCAGGAATACAGTTATTGTTTTATTAAGATGGAAGCTGATATTGTTTCTTGGTCATGTTCATGATGCTGAACCTACAAGAAGAAAAGAGGGACACACTACTGGCCAGATTGATTAATTCTGGTTACTTAGGGAAAATCAGGTTGCTGCTACACAGTGGAAGTGATGAAGACTCTATCTGGAACTGAGATAATTCAGAGGCAACTTTTCCTATTCTCTTGCTATCATAGTCCTGGTTAAAAAAACCAAAACCTGGTAATCAATATAAGAAGGACCTCAAGGACTCAGATACAGGGGGAATAAAAGTTATGATTAATTTACCATGTAAAGAGACTAGTTAGCTAAGATGCTGGCAGAAAGGAAAGCCAAATGAGGAATGGGTCATAGAAAAAAGAAGCTATGATGATCCATTCGGATTTTGTGTTCAGCTACAGAATCAGGAATAGTAACAGCTATGTGTTATATTAATTATCCCCCCACAATCCCTTACTAAAGGGCTATGGTGTTTTGGATTTTAGGTGGGACTAGGACTGAATTGGACTTTTTGTGCTCCCTGTGTTTGGGATGCATTTTTTGATATAGGGCAAGACAGGAAGGTGAGGGGTAAAAGGGATAGATTGCACTTAATGTTTTCAGTTTTCTTCTCCCAGATATACTCTTCTCCCTTCTCTTCCCTGCTTGTTGCTTAAGGTGTTTATCTATATGGACTGCAGTGAGCTGACTACCTTTCCCTCTGGCTTTAGTTTGCCAATGGAAAGTGCAGTCAAAAGAATTAAAAAAGATGAAAAAAATGGATAATTTCTGGATACGTACCATCTACCAAGACTGAATCAGGAAGATATAGAAAAGCTGAACAGCTCAATAACAAGCAGCACAGTTGAAGCAGTCATGACCAGTCTCCTAAAAAAGAAAAGCCCAAGACTGGATGGCTTCACTTCTAAATTCTACCAAACTTTAAAGAGGAATTAGTACCAATTCTGTTTGAATTACTCCAAAAAATTGAATCAGAGGCCATTCTCCCAAACTCATTCTATGAGGCCAGCATCACTTTGATGCCAAAATCAGATGAAGACACAACAACAACAACAACAAAAAACAAATTACAGGCCAATATCCTTGATGAACATAGATGCAAAAATTCTCAACAAAATATTAGCAAACAAAATACAGTAACACATCAAAAAATTGTAAACCATGATCAAGTGGGATTCATCCTAGGGATGCAAGGATGGTTCAACATATGCAAGTCAATAAATGTGATACGCCACATCAACAAAATCAAGGACAAAGCCTATATGATTATCTCAATAAATGCAGAAAAAACATTTGACAACATTCAATATCCCTTCATGATAAAGACTCTCAGAAAATTAGGTATAGAAGGAAAATATCTCAACATAATAAATGTGATATATGACAAACCCACCACTAATATCATCCTGAATGGAAAAAAGCTGAAAGCTTTTCCCTTAAGAAGTGGAAAAAGACAAGGATGCCTATTCTCACCCTCCCATCTAATTTAGTATTGGAATTACTAGCCAGAGCAATCAAGAAAGAGAAAGAAATAAGAGGCATCCAGATTGGAAAAGATGAAGTCAAACTGTCCCTGTTTGCAGATAACATGATTTTATATATAGAAAAACCTAAAGACTACCAAAAAACTCTTACAGCTGATAAATTATTTCAGTAAAGTTGGAGGATACAAAATATACAAAAATCAGTAGCATTTTACTCCAACAATGAACAAGCAGAAAAAGATACCAAGAGAGCAAGCTCATTTACAATAGTTACCAAAGGGACCGTGGCTCACTCGGTAGAGTGCGGTGCTACAATAGTTACCAAAGGGAAAAAAAAAAAAAAAAGAATACATATGAATTTTTGTTTGTGTGTGTGCCTGGCCAGAATGGGGAACCAAAACCATGATTTTGGAGTTATAAGGCTCTGCTTTAATCAACTGAGCTAAATGGCCATCCTCCAACTAGGAATGAATTTAACAAAAGAGGTGAAATATCTCCACAATGAGAAATACAAATAACTACTGAAAGAAATTAAAGAGGACACGAAAAGATGGAAAGACATTCTATGCTCCTGGAGTGAAGGAATTAACATTGTGAAAATATCCATATTACCCAAAGAGATCCACAGATTCAATGCAATCTCCATCAAAATATTGATGACATTCTTTCCAGAAATAGAAAAAACAATGCTAACTTTCATATGGAACATCAAAAGACCCCAAATAGCCAAAGCAGTCCTGAGCAAAAAAATAATAAATAAGGCTGAAGGCATTTCACTACCTGACTTCAAACTATACTACAAAGATATAGTAACAGAAGTAGCATGGTACTGGAATAAAAACAGATACTAGGACCAATTAAACAAAACAGAGAATCCAGAAATTTACCTACATACTTACAGCCAACCAATCTTTGACAAAGACAACAAGAATATACATTGGGGAAAAGCCTGCCTCTTCAATAAATGGTGCTGGGAAAACTGGACATCCATATGTAGAAGAATGAATCTAAACCCGTACCTCTCACCATTTACCAAAATAAACTCAAACTGGATTAAAGACTTAAATATAAGACTTGAAGCTATAAAACTCCTAAAACAAAACAAAACAAAAGAAAAACAGAAAACAACTAAAAACAAACCCCAAACATAGGGAACACTTCAGGAAGCAGGAGCGGACAAAGATTTTATGAATAAGACCCCAAAAGCACAGGCAACAACAACAACAAAAATAAATAAACAAATGGGATTATACCAAGCCAAAAAGCTTCTGCAAGCCAAATAAACAATTACAGTGAAAAGACAACTTACAGAATGGGAGAAAATGTTTGCAAACCATGCATCTGACAAAGGATAAAACATCCAGAGTATACAAGGAACTCAAACAAAAGGAAAAAAAGAAACAAGCCTATTAAAAAATGGGGAAAGGAACTGAACAGTCATTTTTCAAAGGAAGGAATACAAATGGCCAATAAGTACAGGAAAAATCTTAACATCATTAATCATCAGGGAAATGCAAATCAAAACCACTTTGAGATATCATCTCACCTCAGACTTTCTATTATCAAAAAGACAGAGTAACAAATGCTAGCAAGGATGTGGAGAAAGGTGAACCCTCCTCCTACACTGTTGGTGGGACAGTAAATTAGTGTTGCTATAGAAAACATTATAGAGTTTCCTTAACCAGTTACAGATAGAACTAGCATATTTTCCAGCAATTCCACTACTGGGTGTATACCCAAAGGAATAGAAATAATCATGTCAATCCCTCCTCTACTCCTTCCTTCTTCCATCACATTTCCTTATACTTTCCCCTCCCCCCTCCCTCCCAACTGCTCCGCAGCATCATAGAATGTAAAAAAATAATATTAATTTAAAAATAAATAAATAAATAAAGGAAAACCAACAAAAAAGAAATCGTCATGTCAAAGGGATAACTGCACTCCCATGTTTATCGCAACTCTATTTATAATAGCTAAGAGTTGGAATCAGCTTAAATGTCCATCAATAGACAAATGGATAAGGAAAATGTTGTATATATACTCAATGGAATACTAGTCTGCCATAAAAAAAAAAAAGAAAATCTGCCATTTGCAGCAACATAGATGAATTTTGAGAAAATTAGGTTAAGTGAAATAAGGCAGGCACAGAAAGAGAAATATCACATATTCTCACTCATATGTTGGAGCTAAAAAAATAAATGAATGCATATAAAAGTAAAGAAATATATAACAATCACAATAATATGTTGAACTTTCAAAAGGAGAGAGGCAAACTTGAGCCAGCAGAAGTGGGAAATGGGGAAGGAGAGGGGTGTTAGTGAGAAATTGGTAATGAGCCGCCACAAAAAATAGATTGTATAATACTGAGTGTACTAATTATCCTTATTTGAGCATCACCTATTACACACAGGTTTTAATATTCAATGTGGTACGCCACAGATACCTGTTTTGTGGTTCCACATTAAAAGAATGCATTGCTCATCTCGTTGTCCCAAAATGGTACTATAGCTTCCTATGTCTCTTACTCATCTTGAACTCTAAAAGGGCATTTCTTTTTCTGTATATCATAGTTAATATCTTATTAGTAACACAGGACCATGCCTGTTTTAGCACATTAGCTTCAAAAGTCCTCTAGGTCATTAGCTTCTATCAATACCTCAGTTATCCGTTATGTTCCGCAAAAAATGGAAAAAATACTACTTGGAAATGTATGTGAAACAGTATAGTTTTTGTTCAAGTTGATTGCCTTTTTTATTTAAGTCTATTCTGAATGAAAGCAATCTGCATTATGTTTCTGTTTTCATTTTAGCAAAGTGATTTTGGGGGGATTGTTATTGAAGCTGTTTCATACCTTCTGAAAGGGTTAAGTTCATGTTTCTGAGGAATTATTTAGTATCCTCTTTCATTATTCACTTAGATGATTAGGTAACCAATATAATCTGACAAAAGTGATAGACTCACAATCTTTTCTGATACAGTTCCTTGTTCTATGCTGTAGCAGAAGTGAATTCTCATAATTAGTGTTAAAATCTCTTTAGTGATTTCTCAAATAATTTAGAGTAAAACCCGGAGTTAGTTTCATGGTTCGTAGTAAAATGTCCAAAGGAATAGGAGTATATGAACAATCACACGCAGACCCACACACACACACACAGAAGGACACACATACTTCATATTCATTTAAGTGTTCTATCTGTAAAAAACA
This sequence comes from Cynocephalus volans, assembly GCF_027409185.1. Classification (NCBI taxonomy): domain Eukaryota; kingdom Metazoa; phylum Chordata; class Mammalia; order Dermoptera; family Cynocephalidae; genus Cynocephalus; species Cynocephalus volans. The sequence goes on from NC_084478.1 coordinate 96,712,760, forward strand.
CAAGTGTCTACTCTCATAACCATCTTAAACTCAATAGCAATGATTGCCCCCTAGTATTTATTTATGTATATATGTATATACGTGTGTGTGTATACATATATCAGAGAGAGAGAGAGAGATGCCCATCTACTATTTCTGTACAAACATTATGTTAAATGCAGTATGTGCACTTTAACTCAATGCACTTACAAAGACACACACATACTGTAGGTAATACAATCATTTAAATTTTACAGACAAGGAAATTGAGGCTTACAATTAAATAAACTGTCTGACACAACAAATCTTGTAAGTGAAGGACCTGAGATTTAAACATAGGCCAATCTGAGTTCACAGCCTGCATCGGTATTGTTATAGCACTATGGAAACATAAGGGTGGGGGCTGTGTACAAACCCAGGCATTGTCCCTTTGATAAGTGGTGTTTCTAACAGAGTGATTCTATCATTTCAGTTTGGTCCCACAAAGGTCTTCACTAAAGATTCTTGATCTGTCTAGTATAGAGACATAATTTTACCAGTTATTTATGAGGCTCTAATAGAAATCCTAGAATGAGTTGAAAATATATGCATGTGAAGTGAGATATGAAGAGCTATAAAACAAAAGAGCTATATATTTACTTGAATGCAGCACCAAAAAATAAAAATAAATAAAAACGAAAACCTTATATTTTACTTATAATCAAATAAACGTCAGTTCACTGGTGTAAAAAATCACCAATTTAGTGTAAGTGCATTTGTTTATGTTATTTAATTTTTATAAAAAATTATATTTCAGAGAGATGGGTAAGACAAAGAAACTTTTGTAGACTATCTCAAAAATGATTTTATGAGAATTACTTAGTGTGACAAATTATAAATAACTTGCACTGGATTTTTATCACACTTTAAACAGTTTCTATATATTACTAACCTAAAAGAAGCTGCCTTAAAACTTAGGGGGAAGTGACTCATTTACCTTAAATGTATCATACCTGGGAGAGCCAAGAAATGACCCTAATATTTTTGCTACCTAAGTCACCCTTTCAAGATCTTTTGGTGGTACTTATTTTTGCCAATAGAATAACCCTTAATAGAAGTCATTTCTATCTAATTTCTTAAAATAAAAATAAACTAGAAAATCAGTTTGTTTGTACAAGCTACCCTTACTCTAACATTCAACTTTATATGAATATATCTTGGATGCTTCAAATATCAAATTTATAATTTTTAACCGTATTATCCGGGGTGTTTTTGGTCATAAAACATTTGGGGGATAATACAGTGAACTTTATTCCCTGATTGTTATACAGGTATTAACTCTTCTCTGCATTCTAGAATGCAGATGAATTGTGTGTGTATGCGTGTGTGTGTGTGTATGTGTGTGTTTTGAGAAACATAAAGTTACCTTGTGAAAACGTGAACATTTTCTTAAACTTGTAACACATATAATTATATATATAAATGTGACAGCTGAAAAAAGTAACACGATGGGCCCATTGGCAATGGACAGATCGAATAAAAGCCTCATATGTGTTTTAGCTTTCAATAGGCCTGGACTACTGCTCATATAAGCATGCTGCCCTGCAAAAGTAGTACTTACCATCACTAGAGATTCTTGTCAATAGAACTGGTCACCATTCCTTCTTCCCCTCCCTAATTCAACTCTTTTCTGGATTATTTTATACATTAATCTTAGTCTCCAAGTCTATTTCTACCAGAATTGGAAAATTTTAATTTATTAAATATTTTACCACAAAAGTAACATTTATTTATAGATATTCCTGAATAATTTGGATCACAAGTAAAATAATTTTAAATTAGTCTAGTACATCATTAAGCTGCTTGCTTTACGATTACTATATTGGTTTCTTTGCAGTTGCAGTGAAGGATACCAGAAATCTGTTTCTAATCTCAGTGTTAAGCTTGGCATGTCATTTTCTAAGAATGTAATGTGTGTCCAAGATGTTTTAGTTTAATGACTTGGATCATCCTGTTACCTTCATTTAAAGCCAAAGACAAAATTTAGTAAAAATAATCCATGAAAATACATGCTTATCCAGGTTTGTAGATGCAGAGTTTTTTGTTGTTGTTGTTTTTGTTGTTGTTTGTTTTGTTTTGTCTTTTCCCCATTTTTTAATTGGTTATGAATATTCATGAGATACAAAACTGATCGTTGCCCCTTGGGCCCAAGATGCGAAGGCTGGCAGCATACCCATTAACACAAATAGCATTTATGGGACTCTAGGTATAGTATTTGGCTGCAGTTCCAGTCTTTTGGAATTCATTTTGAGAATGCATTGCTATTTATTCTTTTTATAGCCTTTTGGATTTGCTATGTTTAAAAAGATTATTGATATTTCACAAATAGTAGTGAGACTGAGGAGCACATTAATGTTTAGTGCTCTTTGTTTTCCTGAAGTATTTCTGACTATCCTTTAAGTTTTAAGGTTTTTCTTAGCTAGAACATACCGATGGAAAATTAAGTCAGTGTTCATGTTGTAGGCTACCTTTAGCTGGTGCAAAATTTTCTGACTGTGACCAGCACAAATTTGTCGAACTGAATGTTGTGACCAATCTTTCAAATTAGACGTATTTCACAACTGCAGTTGTACAGCTTCCTAGAAGTTGGGCTAAACCATAGGTGTCTCTTCAACTCAACTTCCCATTATGCCAAAAATTTAGGAAAGATTTTCAGTTCCTTACATTTTTAAGAAAATTTCCTTCAGCTCTGCTTGTTAATCTAGAGAAATAAGTCCTGTAAATTACCTCCCTTTCCACCATGATCTCTCTCTCTATTGATATTAAATGTTGAAATTAAACAATATTTTAAAATATAGTAAATTTATAATTTAATAAGCAACAATTTAATGTGTATTAAAATGGGTTCAATATATTAAAAACTATATTTACTTTCTTAACATGTTACTTTTATTTTATCATTTAAGAAAGTTAGAATTCCTATTCCCTGCAAAATTATACTATGAAACTAAAAACAAACAAAACAAAACAGGTATGGGCAAAAAAAAAAAAAAAGTAAAGCCTACAAAATTCTCTAAACATCTGTCATATTCTTTTCAAATTCCATGCATCTTATATTTTTCCTTTCTGATAAAAATTTAAGAAAAACTATTGTCCTATATAATGATTAAGAAAAGGAGTTGGAGAATTTACCTGGCATGCTCTGTTATGAATCTGCTCTGGCCCTTCTACTCCTCTGACCAAGAATGAGTTGGAGGCTTTGGCTCAATCTAGAGCCAATTAGCCTTGTGGTACTACGAACTCAAAGCTTGGGAGGCATGCTGAGTCTCTCTTTCCTTTCCTCCTAGTATCTCCCCAGTGATACTGCCTGGGAAATGACAGACCCAGAAGAGAAAATTGTGTAATAACTTAACTATGTAAAAGAGAAATAATTATTTCAAAATATAGGGATATATAAACATGCATGTAAACAAATATACTTTGATTTGAATGTTTAATTAAGTCAGTATATAGCATCATTTGTTTAACAACTGTTCAAAATTAAGCCACAGAATGTCATTCTAGCTATTCATGCTGATGCAGGATATGCAGATTCATACTCTAAGTCATAGCATAAGAAAACAATGTGGATAAACTAAAGATCTGGACCAATTGGAACGAGATGAACAAGGTCACATACATGGAAAAGTTGCATTTATTTGCAATGAGATGCAAGTGAATAAAACCGAAAAGCCAGCCATTGGAATGATGAAAATTTTTACTTTATTACTGAGTGTGGGTTGTACTTAAATTATAAGTTGACCTTCAAGGTTTTATTTTATATATGAATCATCTGCACAATAGCTCTCTTACTGAATTACCATTTTTAAAAAAATTTAAATACAGTCAAATTCACTCTTTTTGGTACACAGGTCTGTAAGTTTTAATGTGTAATCACCATCATGATCAGGATGTTGACTAGTTCCATCACCCAAAAAACTTTCCCTTTCTAAAAAGTAAAAACGACCCAAATGCCCTTCAATAGGTGAGTGTATATACTATGAAAATTTTAGTTTACTTCAAATTAAGTCACTTACTTTCTCACCAGCACCTACATATTGCTTGCTACTTTCTCTTTTCTTTGAGCACTTTAAAAAATCCTAAGCCTAGTTCCATCCAACCACCTGCCCATTCTGCTTCTGTACCTGGACTGTGGAGTACTTCTGAAGGAAAATTTGACAGCTGAGTATAGTGCTGATACTACAGTTAATACCTCCATTAAAAAAATTTTTTTTTTTTGTCTCCCAATTACCTCTTAAATTGTTCCCTTCCTTCCATTCCTATTGCCAGTATCATATCTGGGCTGTGATCACATCTCCTCTGTATACTGCAGTAGAGTGCTAACTGATGTTTCTCTCTTCAGTCTTGCCCAGGCCACACATTGTACTTCATTCCTCCTCACCCAGCATCACCCCACCTTGTATTAGTTACCAAAGTAACTTTTATAAAATACAAAACTGACTTTTCCACTCTGCTGTTTATCCTTCAATGTCTCATCAGAACTTCTGAGTGTGGGGGCATGCCTGGGGTCCTCCCATAGACCCAGAAGGAGAAGGAGCCGACAGGATTACCCCCGATGTTGGGACCGAGGGATCTCGGGGAAAAGTGAGCCTGCTGCCCGCCGTGAAAGAGACAGTCAGACGCGGCAGGGGTTCTGTCAGGGCAGTTCCACTTTTTTTTTCTTTCTTTTTTTTTTTTTTTTAAAAAGATGACCGGTAAGGGAATCTTAACCCTTGACTTGGTGTTGTCAGCACCACGCTCAGCCAATGAGCGAACTGGCCATCCCTATATGGGATCCGAACCCGGGGTCTTGGTGTTATCAGCACCGCACTCTCCCGAGTGAGCCATGGGCGGCCCAGGGCAGTTCCACTTTATTGCTGCTACACTGCAATTTATATAAGCAAGCAAGTAGGGGCTTTCCATGAACTAACCAATCAATTAAAGGATCAGCAGCATGCATTTTGTACTAACATGTTGAGCATAGCGATCACGCAGGGTTCACGAGTGCGGAAATACTGGAGGACCAATAAAAACCTTTTGGAGCTATCTTGGGTTACGCCTCCCCTACTTCCTGTGGGCGCCATCTTCATCCTCCACCCATAGGCACCATGTGGCTCACAGATAATGTTTGCTCCTAAAAATGGGCCCAACATCTGAGGTAATAAAGTTCAAAGTACTTAGCATGGTTGCCAGTCTTCACAGTCTAATGCCTGCAATCTTCTTTAAGCTTCCTCCTCCATGAGGATACAATACTCCAATAAAAATGTATTAAGTGAAGTTCCAGACAGCACAACTGCACCTTAAAACTCCCAGTCTTTGTACCAGTAATTCTCTTTGACCAGAATTAACTTCAGCCTTCCTTCAGTAACACCTTATTATACTCCAAAACTCAACTCAATTGTGGCTTCCTATAGCTTTCACATTCCTTCTGTCTTAATTAAATGCACCTCTTGTGTATCCCACAGCTCTTTTGCATCCACTATCTTTGTTCTTACGGCAGTGAACAATATTTTTTGGTTTATTTATCTACCTACAATAAATTATATATTTTTTTCATTGCGGGACAATATCTTATAGTTGTATATCTCTTTATATCTAGCAAAGTGCATTAGACAGAATAAGTTCACATTGATATTTGTTAACTAAATGCATACATTAAACAATTTTATAGCAAATAATGAAAGCAAGCAATTAGTCAAGCACCATTTAAATAAATCACTATTGCATGTCTGAGTGTATAATTCTTCTGGATTACATTTAAAATAAGAGCTACATGCAATCTATTAAGGTCATATGTTAAAAATAAAACAAATGTATTCAAAAGCATTGATTAACTTTTTCCTGATGATCATAAATATTGTGTAATACAACTTCTAACTCTTAAGTTTAAAACATCTGTAGGACTATTTTTAGCATTTAAAAAATGCGATGATTATTTAGTAATTCATTTTTTCTCGAATTTGTCATCAAGTCTTGAGGGAAGACATGCCATGCATGTTTAAAATCACTTATTTGAAACATGTGACAACTATTTGAAAGGATTTAGGTAAAGTTCTAATGACTCCTGAAAATTCTAGTGGGTTTCAGTTTCTTTTCCTTGGATTACAGGTTCAGATTTATTTCATTTTGGTGTCCTATTATATATGGTTTATTGATGGAAATAACTATTTTGCTTTAAATACTAATTTTTCTCCAAGTTTATACCACATATGGTAAAGAAGTTGTTACCATATGTGTACACAGTAACTACAGTCTTTAACAATCCCATTTTCCTCAATAGCAATACTAACACATTTCTGTGAACTTTTGAAGGCAGCCAGAGTGCCTGTTAAAATTTGATCAAGCCACAGGTCTTACAGATGGCTCTCACATTGTACACAACTGCATCTCTAAAAGCATTTGTAAGTTCTGAGGCTTGTTTTTATTTGTTTTATTTTTACATCAACTACTTCATGCAATATTCAATTTTCCAGAGTTCTCTTTTCAAAGTAGGCTAGCAACCAGGTTTGTATCTATAACCAACTTTCAATTTTCTGCTAGCAGATTTTCTGCATTATAGCACAACTGTAACAAATCTTGCTTTTAGCTTCTTAGAGACATTATCAGCTCTACTGCTTACTCTGTTTCATTTTTTTCTCCACATGCAGACCACTTCCTAAAAGATACTAGAAGAGAAGTTATGTTATCCCTCCCTATTCTCGTTCCACACACCCTTTGGCTTAACAAGCACAAAATGTTTAAGAATCAAAACATGAAATTGCCTTCATCTGTTCCCAAGCTAAATGTGAGCAGTCCAGGAAATAATATCTAAAGATAAAACAGAACTCAAAGAACTATTATTTCTAAAAGGGTAACACACATCAGTTTAAGAAATTGTGTTTTTTCACTGCATGCCCTGAAAAATAGGCAAAATTAAGGACAGTAAAGAAAAAAAGAGGAACACTTTCTGGCTTATTCTGAATTTGGGTTTTATACCAACGGCAATCTGTATTATCTTGAGTTAAACAAATATTGGCCTGATGATTTAGGGAATACTGATGGATTTGCTTAAAGGATAATTCAACTCTGTTGGTTGGCTGACTTGATTCAACCAATGCTCTCTGAGTTAATGTAAAGTTGCATAGCGCCACTACAGAACATTTAATTATTTTAATAAAAGCAGATTTGGTACTCATTGTCTCCTTTTATGGCTATTAAACTGAAAAATTTTCTACAGATGCAGTCTTTGATTTTACTATGTATGTTTTGTATACTTTTAAATAATTGAAATGATTGTGAGGATGAAACCTTGTTATGGCCGATGGTGGAAAGTTACAGGGGAAAAAAAAATAAAGTTTGCTAATTGATTCAAGTGTTTATGTAAGTGACCAAATGGGGAAGCTTTGGGTCATATTGTCTGAGTTCTACATCTGTAAGAGATGATAAGGCAAATTATAGCAGATCCCAGATACTACAAGTGGTTACAAAGATTGCTTGGAGTTGAGTATCTCCAACTTTCTCTGGGAAAGGGTGAAGGATACTTGCACAAATTTTTTAGCTTTCTTAGAAACAACAAGTCAGAATTTCTCTGAATAGTAGTTTATTAGTGCATGAACTTCCCAGTCCACAGGGATCAAGTAGGCACAGTTTACTGTTGCATGCATAGGCCTTGGACAGAAAAAAACTTTGGAGTTTTCTGTGGAACTAATGAAGACCCAAATACATGGCTCTGGTATCCAAGAAATGTAACATGGATCATATGGAAGTTTCAGTGCTTTGTTGGGGATCATCCTAAAGGCCAAGTTTAACGAATTCAGAGAAAGTAGGAATTATTTTCTGTGTCCAAGAAAGAGGTTGAGAAATTTGACGAAATTGGAGAAGATTTAATAATAAGAAGAAGAACATATCTATGGCAGCCACTGCCCCAGAGCCAGGAGAAGCCGATCCCAGCTGCAGCCAGGTGAAGAGCACACCAAAAACAGCATTTCCATGTGGATAGCCCACTATAGCTACCGTTACTGCCATGGCTGCTGCAAAATCAGCTAGTCTCTTTAGCAGCAGTGTCACAGCCACCATGCAGATGACACACCAGACTCTCAACTGCATTGACACAAGGAGAGGCACCAGTGGAGACCAAAAAAAAAAAAAAAAAAAAAAAAAGTAGAAGAAGTGGTCCTTTCTCTCCACAAAGCACACTCTGGAATAATAGAAGAAACATCTGACTTATGAACCAAGAGAGGAACAGTTAACCTATCAGATGGAGAGAACAAATCAATGGTTATTAGAAGGGAGAGGGGGAGGAGGATTGGGGAGAGGGAGAGGATGCGGAGGGGCAGAGGAGGGGAGATTGAATAAGGGGCATAAAGAATAAGTATGATCTGTAACAGTGAACATGCTAATAAAAATAAATTAAAAATAAAAATTAAAAATATGAAGACCTAATGAACTTGTGTTAAAAAACATATTTGTTTTACAAAAGTATTATTTAATTCATATTATTTTGTAATTAGCTATATAGTTAATTCAATTTATTTGGTCTATTTCAATATAAATTTATTTTAATTGTACCATGTTATTCCATTTGTTTTTACATTTTATTATTTCCAATTTTCTCCCTTTTAGAACAGTGTTTAGTGAATATATTTGTTATATTTGCATATTTATACATCTCTGTAGAAACACAACAAAAAAATTTTGAAATTTTTGATAGATATTGCCAAGTTGTTCTTCAAAAAGTTCTGTTAATTTACTTACCCACAAACTGCATGTGAAAAATATTTACTCACAAACTTTTGGTCAAGGAAGGATGTTAGCCATTTGTTTGTTATTTAAATAATATTACCTATCTTTTGATTTTTGCTTTGCTCTCCATTAGTCTTAAACTTTTATAATCATACAGTCTATCAATCTTTTTAAAAAGAGTTCTGAGTGTTGTATAGTGCTGAGAAACGTCTTCCCCAGTATAACATTACGGGGAAATAATGACTATTTTCTGCCATTGATCTCATGACTTCAATTTTATATTTATATATTTAATCAGTAGCTAGTTCATTTTGTTTAATTGTGGTAGGTAGGTGTGGCAGGCAGAATGGCTCCTCCTACGATTTTCATACCCTAATCCCTGGAATCTATTGTTAGGATGTATGGCAAAAGGGACTTTGCAGATATAATTATGTTTACAGACCTTAAAGTAGGGAGATTATCTGGATTATTTGATAGGCTCGATCTACTGGATAATTCAGATGCTTAAAAGATCACTTAAGAGAAGAGACGTTTCTCCAGCTAGAGTAAGAGAGATAGGACGGAAGGGAAAGTTAGGTTCCTAGTGCGAGGAGGATTTGATGTGCTGTGGTTGACTGCGAAATGAATGGTTCCACACGCAAGGAGTGAACAGAGGCATCTAGGAGGCAAGGATGACCCCCAGCAGACAGCCAGCAAAGAAAAGCATCGTAGAGTTTGGATATGTTGTTTCACCAAAGCTCGTGGAAATCTGATCCCCAATGTGGCAGTGTTGGAAGCTGTTTGGGTAATGGGGGCTGGATCCCTCATGAATAGATTAATGCCCTCCCTGGGGGGTGGGTAGTCAATGAGTTCTCTCTCTATTAGTTCTCACTAGAGCTGGATGTTTAAAGGAGCCTGGCACCTCCCCTCTCTCTCTTTTGCTTGCTCTCACCAGGTGATTTACTTGCACCTGCTGGCTGTCCTGTTGTTTGCCGCCCTGAGTAGAAGCAGCCTGAATCCTGCACCAGATGCAATTGTCCCAGAATTGTGAACCAAATAAGACCTCTTTTCTTTATAAATTACCCAGTTTCCGGTATTCTGGTAGAGCAAAACAAAAATGGACTAATACAGGGTACCTCAGTCCTACAACTGCAAAAAACTGAATTCTGCCACTTATCTGAATAAGCTTGGAAGCAGGTAGTTCCCAGACACTTCCAATAAGAGCCCCACTGGCTGACAACTTGATTTCTGCCCTGTAATACACAGAGCAATTAACCCAGACTAAGCATTCCAGACTTCCCATGTACAGAAATGTGATATGAAACACGGATATTGTTTTGAGTCACTAAACTTGTGGTAATTTGTTATGGCAGCAATAAAATATTAATATATTATGTTAAATTTTTTTTCTTCTCCGTATAGTGAAAAAAAATCTCCATTGCATTAATTTGGGTTTCTTTTTCTTATTTTAAATGTGGTATATTACACTTCTTGATGGAAAAGGAACTTTCAGCCAAGATCATCTTGGAGCAAGATGTGGTGATGCTAAATTTAGAGCCTACATATAGAATTTAATTATGAAATGATAGTAAAAGCATTGGGACTGAAAAATGATGTCTATATAATATTTTTACTCCTTTTATATTCTTTTGTTATCAGTGCATATAAAATCCTTTACATCTAGTCTCACAGATACTTAGCAGATAAGCCACACTCCCCCACCAAAGTAAAGCAATACAAAGTAGAAAAGCTAATACATTTGTTAGAGTGTGGTGTAGTAACACCAAGGTCAAGGGTTCAGATCCCTTCGTTGGCCAGCCAAAAAAAAAAAAAAAAAGAGAGAGAGAAAAGTTAATACAGATTCAGGGCTGTTGAAGTAAGGTTTATTGAAGTAAATTTTGCTATTAAAGAACAGTGGTGCTTTCATATATATACATAAATTGGAAATTTTGTAAAATTGAGGACAAAATATTCTGACAAACATTCCAAGAATTATATATTTATAGACAATGGAGAAATCATGATGACATTTTTAGGGCAAAAAATGACTCTAATTTATGTGGACAGTTTAGCCATGTTAATTTTCTCATAAAGGAGAATAATCTAAATAAATATAAATTTTACTCAAATCGAAACAATAATGATATCACTAATAACGTGGTTATAAGCTGTGGGTTAAAAATCAGATCTTTGAAACTTGAAGGATATGTATTACATTTCATCAAGCAAATGATTTCTTTAAAACATAGAACCATTGAAACTTTAATGAGTGTCTTGAAATGCCAACCTTAAATATGTCAAATAGTTTTGTGGAATAACAGGTAGAAATGGGTAATTACATAAATGTGTGTAAACTGGGTCACTCTCTCATGAGACCTGATCTTTATAAGCTGACAATTGCATATAAGAATATGATTATACTCGTAGAATTCTTACTCAAGTTTGAATTAATTTATGTTTATCTTATAGACCCTCTCCAATTTAAAGCATTAGTGGCTCATTAGGTACATTGACTCTTCAGAGTGCTCAAATAGACTTTTGCCAAATAGATACTTATTGTAAAGGAAAGCTTTACAAAACACCATTTAGTGTCATAAATGCAACAGTAGTTATTTGACTGGATTTGCCTTTTTTAACCAACTGTGTTTTACAAAAGTTATGAACAAATATCATATTTTTAATTATTTTTTTTGACAATGCCATTGTAGCTTAACTCATCTTGTTTCTCTCCTCCACAATTGAGATGTGAAATTTCTCCCAACTTGAGATTACTGACATCAAATTAATTTGATTTTAAAAGATCTCTTTCCTTTGGATTTGAACAAAATCTATTACATTCCCAAGAAAGTATTCTCAGTGATGCCAAAACATTTTTCTATATTCAAGTTTGTACTGAGAGGATGACATTGGTTTGGGGAGATAAATTCCCAGCTTTCATACATGACAGTTATTTTAATACATAGTGAAACAACTACTTTGACTACTCATTTTGTTCCTAAGTATAACTGTAAAAATGTTCTGTGACAGAATCATATCAGAAAAATATGCCATTTTATTGATAGATGTTACAGAGGGTATTAAACAAATCTCTGCATTTACTTTTCACCTAAAATATGATTTAAAAAACTTCCTTTGTTTGCTCCATATTACTTTATTCTTATATACTAATTAATAACTCAGACAATTTTCATGCTTGAAAAGTCCATTTAATTCCTAAATTAAGGGAAGAACACTTAGAAGAGCAGTCAGAGATGACAGAGTATTGTTAAAAAGCTATCATATTTTCAGACACATCTGCCACTATCGTGGGAGCAATGTGTTGCAAGATAAGTAAATTACTGAAGGCATGTAATAAGCAGCATAAAAAGAGATACTAAAAATCATATTTTCCCATTACTTTTATGGACAGAAGATTTCAGTTGCCTTTGCTCATGCTAAGTATATTTTAAACATATTTCTCCATGAAATTATCTTTGTTTAAAAATGTTGTTATGCAATTTCTTTCTTAATAGACTGCAAACACTTTATTATTTGTGGAGAATATTCTATGAAGCACTAAAGGATATTGCAATGCAAAGATGTTTCAAAAGTCTGAGACTCACAAATATATCATAATAAATAAGATTTAATTCAGATTTAATATTCTAATATTAGAAAACAAAAGCAAAATTATAATATACCGTTAACACATTAGTATTCCCCAAATACATTATGCTTTAAAAATTATATTAATTGAAAACTGAAGATTTTCGTAATTGAAAACCTCAAGAACCACTTAAAATTACCCCTCAAAATCGTAGGTTTGAATGTTTTATTCTGTTACTGATTAATCTTGAATGATGTCACAGTTATTGTCATCAGTAACAGAAGAGCTATTTTAACAGATTCTACAGTAAACTGGGAAATGCTTGTAGGCTGAAAATATGCAGCTCAGCCTTCATGGTTTGGAGACTATTGCACTGTGGTTGCAACAGAATTAAACTTTACTTTCTAATGTGCATATTTCTGTTGTTTAGACTACACTAATGAATTTGGTTCTCATGCATAGCCTAAAAAAATAATTAAGTCTTTTCTATCCCTACTGTCTCAGTGTAATAATTCTGTCTGTCAATATGAGCTTAGACTTCTTTTTGGTGTTACAATATTGTATGTGCACCCTTAATCCTCAACGACAGCGTGAGCAGAAAGTGAGAAAACAGAGGAAGCTTTGTCAGATTGTGCAGAAGTGCTGTAATTCATTAGGCATCAAAGTTTCATAATTTATATTTCACTATAAACTGCTAATTTATACATTTCTCTTCTCAAGTTGTAAATCAAGGGTAAACTTAAAGCAGAAAGGAAAGAGAAAAGTCTAAGTATCAAGAATATAACCTATCACTGTGAGAGCATTATTACTAATTACAGTGAAACATTTGGTTGTTATAAGAAATGTGTTAAACTTGTTATGTGTAACGTAGGTCTTTAACAATGTCTGCTTATTTTATACTCCACCCATGTTGTATTCTCTTTTGGAGTTCTGATGACTGAAAAAGGGATTCATTAATATACATGTGAACATTAATGGGCAGCTAACACAGTCACAGCTCAAGTGTTTGGAGAAGTCAAATACAGAATCATACCATTTCACCCAAATAAAGAGTGGAAAAAAGCTATTTCAGCAGCAATTCTGATTATTTGGCTATAAAACTACTTTTGCCACACATATTTTGAAAGGCACATAAAATGGTGAACCAACCTTTTCATCAAAATCAAGCTGTCATGTATGGCATATGGTTTTGTCAGGTTACCTTTTCCTGGTTTGATGTTCAGACAATGCTATTGAAGGTACAGTTTTCTTTAGAATAATTGCATTTGACATAGAGTATCTTCTTGTCATTTCTTGAGAAGATCGACATGCCCTAAATTTACATAGACAATTGTTTTATCTGTAGCTTCAAAAACATTTAAAATATAGCATAATTAAGTAACAAATAATTACACTATTGGTAACATAATTTTAACAAAAATATTTACGTCAATATAAAATATGTAGGCCCTGTCAAAAGAATGAAGACTTAGCGAAAGCATTTTAGGTTGGTGCTTATCTTGGTCTCTTCTTATAAGCTGATATGAAGTTAGTACCTGAAAATTTTCTATTGCAAATTTAAATTTTAAATTTTCACAAATTTGAACTGATCAGACGAAATGCTAGGCTAGTCCGAATTTCTGTAAAGATACCTATATATGTCTCTGTAGGTGTATAAAGTATTATATATTCATAGGACTTATTTGTAAATGTATTCATTCATCAAGAAATTGAGGGTTTAAGTACCCGCTATATGCTAGGCACTGTTCTGATGCAGAGGATATACTGAGATAACAAGACACAAATTCCCCAGCATCATGGAGCTTATATTTTAGTGAAGGAGTCAGAAAATAACCAAAAAAAATATGTAATATCATGTCAGGTAGTGATAAGTGATATTAGACAAATTAATAAGGTGAGTAAATAAAGAATTAAAATGGCCGTATAATAAATAGGAAGACCATAGAAGGCCTCTATGAGGAGGTAATATTTGTATAGAGACCCAAGTAAAGTAAGGAAATTATATATTAAAGAAAACAAACAATATAATTCAGTTTCAGCTTGTAGTTCTGGACCTTTCCTCACTGATTAAAGAATAATCTCTTTTAGCAAAAGCCCAAACTTCCCTACTGTGGTGGTTGCTTATTGAAAGCAGCATGTTAGCTTTGGCTGGGGACAATTGAATCCTGTGCAACACCATTTGAAGTCAGCCTTCAGAGGGAATTCATGTTTCTATACATCTTCTTGCAAATATACTCTTCCTTGAGATATAAATCCCAGTTTTCCCACTTATGAAGAGTTCTTTTGTAAAAGGTTTCTATAAAATTTCCATGTCTCTTCATATGTTAAGCAGAATTTCTAAAATGATCTCCTAGGGATGTCTGACCTTAATCCTCAGAACCTGTGAATATGATGAGATATCACTGTCGTGACTATGTTATATTACATGGAATAGTTGACCATGAAATAGGGCATTTATCCTGAATAATCTGGGTGGGCTCAATCTAAACACAAGAGACTTAAAGGAAGAGAGCTTAGTCAGGCTGGTGGCAGAAGAAAAGGAGACCAGAAAGATTTTAAAGTATTTGTGAGATTCAACACTGTTTCTGGTTTGAAGATGGAGGAGGCCACATGAGAAGAAATGTGAGCAGACTTAAGGAGCTAAATAAGGTACCAGCTGGCAGCTAGCAAGAAAAAGGAACATTAGTCTTACAACCACAAGGTACAGAATTCTGCCAACAAGTGGAATGAACTTGGAATCAGATTACCCACCCCAGCCTCCATGTAAGAGCCCAGACTGGCCAAAGCCTAGATTTCAACTATGTGATACCATGAGCACAGAAGCAAACCACACTATACTAAACTTATGACCCAGAGAACTGTGAGTTGACAGGCATTGTTTTAAGCTACCAAATTTGTGGTAATCTGTTACACAGCAATGGAAACTAATATGCTTCTCAAAGAGCAGTTATCTTGCACTAAAAGAAGTATGTATTCTAGAAGAACGTCAGAACAAATATTTGCTGAGCAAGCTCTATATACTACATGCTCTTAAGTGGAGACTTTAAGTTTCTGTACACAGCCATATTATTTCTGTGTAGTTATGTTTAGATGGAGAGAAGTATTAATAGTGGCTGTGGTCTGATAGGATAATGTATTGGTGGTGCAGTCAGAGTCATTATTTCAAAGGTTTTGGTTTGAAATGTACAATCGTCACTTTGGTGATAGTTCAGTATTTATATATATATATATATATTAGCCATTAATTTGCTTTGTTTTGTTTCAGTTAACCATTTACAATTGCTACTAGGTTAATTACTTAACTTATTGCCATGTAGATTGTCTTCTAAAATAGAGGGGATCTTAGTTATTTATAAACTTGGAAGGTACCTTGGAACATACCTTTTTTACCTTTGGGCTACACATAGCTGTTTACAGAAATTGCCTTAATAAATCCTGCATTTCTCCTTCGCACTTTACTGAACCACCAATGTTAAGGGGAAAAGAGTACTTCTTGATATTCCAAAATAATATCGTGTTCTCTTGAAAATAAATTATGCCTTATAGACAACCTTAAGAGATATTTATTCAGAAAATATAAATGTAAATCAATGTCTGGGTCATGTTCCTTTTGTACAATCAGAAGAGTTTTCATAGAAGATAAGCATTTTCTTCTTCAATTTCAACTTATCTTCAGAAAATATTAGTATTAGTAATTTTCGTCTGAATTGGTGGAAAACTTGCTTCTAGTGTTTTACTAATTTTTGCTAAATTTCAGTTGACACAGTGTGAAACTCTTACACTAAATTGCTTGAGAACACTTGAGGCTGGGTGATCTAATTTACACATCTCATTCTGGCGGAGTTATATATTATCATCACATCTATTTGGAATTAGGTTGATGACACTTTTATTATTTGCGTATACAAAATTTGTATAATACTCACATTTTTAAGTGTTTTGTATTTTGGTATATTCTGAATGAGTCTATATAATAGAGACATATAGATATATACCCATAATACATTAAGCAATACCTGATCAGCCATGGAAAGTTAGCAAAAATACTAATAAAATATTTCTATTTCTAAGTTTGTATGACTGCAGTGAATAATAAATTAAATAAACACAGTAGTTTATTCCATAATTAATTATCAAAAAACAAAAGTCTCATATGACATTAAGAAAAACAAACGATGCTTCCCAAAAATAATGATTGAAAAGCAAGCACATGTTAAGGAGAAGACTCATGGTGGATTAAATTTCCCTACAGTCTAATCGGTCTTCTTCATTAAAACAAAATCTGCCTCGATTTATCCCATTCTTATTTATCCTACTGGAATTTTCTCCCATGTATTTTTCTTTACCTTTTACCTAGAACACTCTTACTATGAAGCCTGCCAATTTATATATATGCTTTAAATATGGATGGTTTTTACTATATAAAATTTAAATGTGTATATATATATATTCCCAATGTGTTCAGTCATGCCATCATTCATTATTCTCTAAGCAATTATTGTGTAATTAGGAAGCAACTCACATGTAGTTTTCTTGCACTGGAGTTCACATGAGTTTGGGCATATCTAGGAAACTAATAGAGTAGCCAGGCAAGGGGGAGGAGCCTTCTGCAAGGAAACCAAGCTTACAGGAAGGATTAAGAAAGAATCTGTTGTTTCTGACAGCAGAGTAAACTGGCATAGCAGTTAAAAATTCTATGAGAGTAAAATGTGTGTGAGCTTTCTTGAGAGCTTTCCTTAGAGAATCCCTAAATGAACTGGGTGAGAGGAACAGATAATAATACCATAATAGCAAGGGACCTGAACACACCACTTTCAATATTGGACAGATGATCTAGGCAAAGAAACAGCAGAAAAACACAAGATCTAAACAACACTCTAGACCAATTGGACTTGGCAGATATCTACAGAACATTCCATCCAACAACTTCAGAATATTCATTCCTTGCATCAGCACATGGATCATTCTCCAGCATAGATCACATGCTAGGTCACAAATCAAGTCTCAACAAATTTTAAAAAAATTGGAATTATCCCATGTATTTTTTCAGACCACAATGGATTAAAATTAGAAATCAATAACAAAGGAAATTCTGGAAACTAGATGAACACATGGAAATTAAACAGCATTGTACTTAATGACATATGGGTCCAAGAAGAAATCAAACAGGATATCAAAAAACTTATTGAAAATAATGAATATAATGATACATTATACCTAAACCTGTGGGATACTGCAAAAGCAGTACTAAGGGGAAAATTTATGGCATTAAATGCTTACTTCAGAAGAATGGAAAGATGGCAAGTGAACAACCTAATACTTCACCTTAAAGAACTAGAAAAACAAGAATGGTCCAAACCCAAAGTCAGCAGATGGAAAGAAATCATTCAGATCAGAGCAGAACTTAATGAAATTGAAAACCAAAAAAGAATACAAAAGATCAATGAATCAAAAAGTTGGTTTTTTGAAAAGATAAATAAAATTGACAAACCATTTGCACGGCTAACTAAGAAAAGAAAAGAGAAGATCCAAATAACAAAAATTAGAAATGAAAAAGGTGATATTACAACTGATACATCTGAAATACAAGGAATCATTCGAGACTACTATAAACAACTATATGCCAACAAATTTGAAAATCTGGAGGAAATGGATAAATTACTAGACACACACAAGCTACCAAAACTGAGCCAAGAAGATGTAGAAAAGCTGAACAGACGAATAACAGTAAAGGAGATTGAAGCTATTATCAGAAGGCTCCCAACAAAGAAAAGACCAGGACCAGATGGATTCACAGCTGACTTTTACCAAACATTTGAAGAGGAATTGATACCAATTCTCTACAAACTATTCCAAAAGATTGAAACAGAGGCAATTCTCCCAAACTCATTCTATAAAGCAAACATAACCCTGATACCAAAACCAGGTAAAGATACAACTAAAAAGAAAACTACAGGCCAGTACAGATCAATATAGATGCAAAAATCCTCAATAAAACACTAGCTAACAGAATATAGCAAAACATACACAAAATTATACACCATGATCAAGTGGGATTCGTCCCAGTGATGCAAGGTTGGTTCAACATACGCAAATCAATAAATATGATACACCATATCAATAAAATCAAACACAAGGACCATATGATCATCTCTATAGATGTTGAAAAAGCATTTTATAAAATTCAACACTCATTCATGATAAAGACTCTCTACAAGCTTGGTATAGATGGAAAGTATCTCAACGTAATTAAAGCCATATATGATAAATCAACTGCCAATATCACCTTGAATGGGGAAAAGCTGAAAGGTTTTCCTTTAAGAACAAGAATCAGACAAGGATGCCCACTCTCACCACTCCTATTCAACATAGTGTTGGAAGTACTAACCAGAACAATCAGAGAAGAGAAGGGAATAAAGGGAATCCAGATTGGAAAAGATGAAGTCAAACTGTCCCTGTTTTCAGATGACATGATCCTATATATCGAACAGCATAAAGCCTCAACAAAAAAACTCTTGGAGTTGATAATTGATTTCAGCAAAATAGCAGGATAAAAAATCAACACACAAAAATCAGTGGCATTTCTATTCTCCAGTAATGAAAATGCAGAAAGAAAATCAAGAAAGCTTGCCCATTTACAATAGCCACCAAAAAAATAAAATACTTAGGATTTGAGTTAACCAAGGATGTGAAAAATCTCTAATGAGAACTACAAAAGACTGCTGAGAGAAATTAGAGAGGACACTAGAAGACAGAAAGATATCCCATGCTCTTGGTTTGGAAGAATCAACTTTGTGAAAATGTCCATACTACCCAAAGTGATAAAAAAATTCAGTGCAATCCCCTTCAAAATTCCAGTAACATTTTTCTCAGAAATGGACAAAACTGTACAGATATTTATATGGAATAACAAAAGACAACCCATAGCCAAAGAAATTCTGAGAAAAAATAAATAAATAAATAAAGCTGGAGGCATAACGCTACCTGACTTTAAACAATACTACAAAGCTATAATAACCAAAACAACATGGCACTGGCAATAAAACAGACACACTGATCAATGGAATAGAATAGAGAATCCAGAAATCAACCCACACACCTACAACCATCTGATCTTTGACAAAGGCACCAAGCCTATACACTGGGGAAGAGACTGCCTCTTCAGCAAATGGTGCTGGGATAACTGGATATCAATATGCACGAGAATGAAATCAGACCCATACCTCTCACCATATACTAAAATCAACTCAAAATGGATTAAAGAATTAAATATACACCCTGAAACAATAAAACTTCTCAAAGAAAACATAGGAGAAACACTTCAGGAAGTAGGACTTGGCACAGAATTCATGAATACAACACCCAAAACATGGACAACCAAAGGAAAAGTAAACAAATGTGGTTATATCAAACTAAAAAGTTTCTGCACAGCAAAAGAAACAATTAACAGAGTTAAAAGACAACCTACAGAGTGGGAGAAAATATCTGCAAAATATACATCTGACAAAGGATTAATATACAGACTAAACAAGGAATTGAAACAACTTTACAACAAAAAAACAAGTAACCCAATTAAAAAATGGGCAAAAGACCTACATAGGCATTTCTCAAAGGAAAATATACAAATAGCCAACAGACACATGAAAAAATGCTCAATATCACTCAGCATTTGGGAAATGCAAATCAAAAGCACACTGAGATACCATGTCACCCCAGTTAGGATGGCTAATATCCAAAAGACTGTGAATGATAAATGCTGCCAAGGTTGCGGAATAATCCATTGCTGGTGGGACTGCAAAATGGTGCAGCCTCTATGGAAAATGGTATGGAGGTTCCTCAAATGATTGCAGATAGATCTACCATATGACCTAGCTATCCCACTGCCGAGAATAATATCCAGAGGAATGGAAATTATCAAGTTGAAGGTATACCTGTTCTCCAGTGTTCATTGCAGCACTCTTTACAATAGCTAAGTGTTGGAACTAGCCCAAATGCCCATCATCAGATGAGTGGATACAGAAACTGTGGTATATCTACACAATGGAATACTACTCTGCTATAGAAAAGAATGAAATCTGCCATTTGCAACAACATGGATGGACCTAGAGTGAATTATATTAAGTCTAACAAGTCAGGCACAGAAAGAGATATATCACATGTTCTCACTTATTTGTGGGAGCTAAAAATAAATATATAAATACACAAACAATCGGGGGGGTGGAGGGAAGAAGACAGAACAATTATAATTCCTTGAAGTTGATACGACAAGTGAACAGAAAGGACATTGTTGGGAGAGAGGGTGGAGTGGGAGGAGGAAGGGAGGTGTCCGTAATGGGCCACAATAATCAACCACATTGTATATTGACAAAATAATATAAAATTAAAACAAAATAAGGGAGGTACTTTGTAGGGTTATGGAGGTCTTGCATCACCTATTTTGAGCTGCAGGGCCAGCAAAATTATGTTTATGAAGGTTAATATTTTCTTTTTTATTGGCTCATGTTGGTAGGGCCTAGTAACATGTTCATTAGTACAGATCCCTTAAAGGAGTGGTCAAGTTTTTGTTATGAGAATAATTTCTACAACCACATGGAAAGTAGAGTGTAGAAAAACAAGAAATTTGTTGCTGAAAGATAATTTATGAAGTTATTATAGCAGTTTATAAGAAAAAATATGAGGGCCTGAACAAAGAAAATGACAGTGTGAGTGGAAAGGAGAGTTGAGTGTCAATAGACATGTCCAAAATTTTACCCAGAGCACTTGATAACTGGCTAGATAAGAAATTAAGGAGAATGAAAACTAATTTGGAATGTTACTATAAAAATTAAATGTAACAATGTATGTAAAGTACCTATTAGGTTGCCTGGCATTTCAGTGCATACCTGTAACGATAATAATAATTATTAGTAGTATATAATACTTCTAATACTACATAGTATAGTACTTCTATATTACAAAGATAACACAGTTATAATTGTTGGTGGTGGGATGATGTGTGATAAGAGGGGGAGGCAAAAAGCTTTCCTTAAACATCTTGGGGTTGTTACCCTAGAAACATGAAATACTTGAGTTTTCCTTCTACATTCCAGACTCGCAGATAGAAAACAAGTGGAGACCAAGGCATAAACAATAGTCCCATCTTCTTTGATCATTTTAACCTTACTTCAGTTTCTTTATCATTCTATTATCTCTGGTTGCCCCTTTCTCTCTATTCTGCTTCTGTTCCCTTTTTCTCCACAGCAATAGTTTCTAAACCAAAATTTTATTGCTGCTTAATCACCATTATTTTTCTTTGTGTGATAAAAGCATTCTGAGGACATTTTTTTGTAACTTGGCATTTTTCAATAATGCTTCTGCTGGAGAAAGATCAAAATTATTTTATGGTTTTTTTCTAGAAAAAAATATTTTATCTCCATTTAAATTATCCTCTATAATAGGCTTCAGAGTCATTTCCTTCAAAGAACAAACAAACAAAACTTCAGCTTCCTATCTATAATCCAAATTTCTTCTGCGCTATATAAGGCCCCCTGAAATAGTGTCAATACCTGACTGACTTGTCCTGTCTGTGAATGTTGCATGCCTTGCAACTCATGCTCTGGCTACCAATATTGTTTTATTGTTCTCTTAAAAAGGCAAACTCGAATGCCACAATCTTTGCACATACTATTTCCTTGCCTGGGAAATCCTTACCGAACTCTTTTTTAAAATTTATTTAATTATTTATTTGTACGTTGATTTAATTAATTTTTATTTTTTATTATTAACATATTCATTATTACAAATTGTAATAACTTTATGCCTTTTACCCGACCTATCACTACCCATACCCCCTCACTCCCTCCTCCATCTCAAGTATCCTTCGGTTTACTCTTTCCTGAAAGTTCACTGTATTCTTCTGGCCTTTTCTTTCTCTTTCTTTTCTTTTCTTTTCTTTCTTTCTTTCTTTCTTTCTTTCTTTCTTTCTTTCTTTCTTTCTTTCTTTCTTTCTTTCTTTCTTTCTTTCTTTCTTTCTTTCTTTCTTTCTTTCTTTCTTTTTTTCTTTATTTCTTCTCTCTCTCTCTCTCTCTCTCTCTCCCCACCCCTTCCATTCCATTCCATTCCATTCCTGGCATATTCAATATTACAAATCCTGATTTCTCTTTACGCTGTTTACCTGACCAGTCCCTCTCCAAAGCCCCTCCCTCCCTCCCACCCATCTCTAGTAACCTTAGGTTTTTTCTCTCCTTCTGAAAATTCAATGAATTGTTGTGGTCTTTGTTTCTTTGTTTCTCTCTTTCTTTGTTTCCTTCCTTCCTTCTTCCTCAGAACCCAGTCATGAGTGAGAACATGTGGTATTTTTCTTTCCTTGTCTGGCTTATTTCAGTCAGAAAAATTTTCTCCATACTCATCCATGTTGCTAAAAATGGCAGAATTTTGTTCTTTTTTTTTATGGCTGACTAATATTGCTTGTGTATATGTACCACATTTTTCTTATCCAGTTGTCCATAGATGGACACTTAGCCTGGTTCCATATTTTGACTATTGTAAACAGAGCTGCGATGAACATGGGAGTGAAGGTATCCCCCTGACATGATAATTTCAATTCCTTTGGATATTTACCCAGTAGTGGGTTTGCTTATCATATGGTAGTTCTATCTGTATTTGTCTGAGGAATCTCCATACTGATTTCCATAATGGCTATACTAATTTACAGTCCCACCAAAAGTGCTGAAGAGTTCCCCTTTACCCTCATCCTCACCAGCATTTGTTATTCATGGTCCTTTTAATAATGGCCCGTGTAACTGGGATGAGATGATATCTCAGTGTGGATTTGATTTGCATTTCTCTGATAATTAGTGATGCTGACCATTTTTTTCATACACCTGTTGGACATTTGTATATGTTCCTTTGAAAAATGTCTATTCATCTCCATTGCCCATTTTTTAATTGGATTATTTGGTTTTTTTTTTTTTTTTACTGTATAGTTGTTTCAGTTCTTTATGTATTCTGGATATTAATCCCTTGTCAGATGTTTAGAGTGAAATTTATTTCTCCCATTCTGTAGGTTGTCTTTCCACTCTGTTGATTATTTCCTTTGCTGAGCAGAAGATTTTTATTTTGTTAGAATCCCATTTGTTTATTTTTCTTTTGTTGCTTGTGCTTTTGGGGTCTTATTCATAAAACCTTTGCCCAGTCCTACTTCCGAGAGTGTTTCCCCTATGTTTTCCTTTAGTAATTTTATGGTTTCAGGTGTTATATTTCAGTCATTAATCCATTTTGAATTGATTTTGGCATATGGTGAGAGCTACAGGTCCAATTTTTATTCTTCTGCATAGGGATGTCCAATTTTTCCAGCACCATTTATTGAAGAGGCTGTCTTTTCCCCAGCATATGTTCTTGTTGCTATTGTCAAAGAACAGTTAGCTGTAAGTATGTGGGTTGATTCCCGAGTTTCCTATACTATTCCATTGATCCAAGTGTCTGTTTTTATGCCACAACCATGCTGTTTTGGTTGCAATAACTTTGTAATATAATTTGGAGTAAGGTAGTGTTTTGCCTCCAGCTTTATTTATTTATTTATTTATTTTGCACAGTATTACTTTGGCTATTCATGGCCTTTTGTTGTTCCATATGAGTGTTAGGATTATTTTTCAATTTCTGTGAAGAATATCATTGGTATTTTGATGGGGATTGCATGGAATCTGTAGATTACTTTGAGTAGAATGGACATTTTTGTGTTGGTATATCTTTTTACCGTTTTTCTCCTCTTCAGTTTCTTTCAGTAGCAGTTTGTAGTTCTCATTGTACAGATCTTTCACCTCCCTGGTTAAATTGATTTCTAGATATTTTATTTTTTGGCTGACTATTATAAATGGGCTTGCTTTCTTGATTTCTTTTTCTACCAGTTTGTTACTGGAGCATAAGAACACTACTGATTTTTGGATATGGATTTTGAATCCTGCAACATTACTGAAATTGTGAATCAGCTCTAAGAGTTTTTTGGTAGAGCCCTTAGGTTTTTCTATGTATAAGATCATGTAATCTGCAAACAGGGAAAATTTGACTTGGCCCTTTCCAATCTGAATGCCTATTATTTATATCTCTTGCCTGATTGCTCCAATACTATGTTAAATAGGAGTGGTGAGAGTGAACATCCTTTTCTTGTTCCCATTCAGGATGATACTGGTGGTGGTCTTGTTGTAGATGCCTTTTATCATGTTGAGATAATTTCCTTCTATATCTTATTTGCTGAGAATATTATGAAAGGATGTTGAATTTTGTCAAATGCTTTTTCTGCATCTATTGAGATAATCATATGGTTTTTGTCCTTGATTTTATTGATGCGGTCTATCACATTTATTGATTTCCATCTGTTGAACCATCCTTGTGTACCTGGGATGAATCACACTTGATCATGACGTGTAAATTTTTTGATGTGTTACTGTATTCTCATTGCTAATATTTTGTTGATAACTTTTGCATATATGTTCATCAAGGATATTGACCTGCAGTTTTCTTTCTTTCTTTTTTTTTTTTTTTTTGGTGTATCTTTATCTGGTTTTGGTATCAGGGTGATGGTGGCCTCATAGGATGAGTTATGGAGAATGGCTTCTGTTTCAGTTATTTGGGATAGTTTGAACAGAAGTGGTATTAATTCTTCCTTAAACGTTTGATAGGATTCAGCTGTAAAGACATCTGGTCTTGGGCTTTTCTTTACTTGAAGATTGCTAATTACTGCTTCAATCTCGTTGCTTGTTATTGTTCTATTCTGGTCAGGATTTCTATTTCTTCTTGATTCAAACTTTGTAGTTTGTCTGTGTCCAGAAGTTTAGCCATTCTCTCCTGGTTTCATATTTGTTGGCATACAGTTGTTTATAATACTCTGTAATGATTCTTCATATTTTGTTGTAGTATGTCCCTTTTCATTTCTGGTTTGTGTTATCTGGGTCTTCTCTCTCTCTCTCTCTCTCTTTTTTTTTTTTGTTAGCCTAGCTAATGGCTTGTCTATTTTATTTATCTTTTCAAAAAAGCAACTTTTTGTTTCATTGATCTTTCGTATCATTTTTGGGGTCTCTATTTCATTTAGTTCTGCTCTGATCTTAATTATTTCTTTCCATCTGTTACTTTTAGGATTGGATTGTTGTTGTTTTTCTAGTTCTTTGAGGTATACTGTTAGGTCATTTATTTAGAGTCATTCCATTCTTTCAATGTAAGCATTTATTGCAATAAAGTTCCCTCTTTGTACTGCAGTATCCCACAGGTTTGCATATGATGTATCTTCATTTTTGTTAGGTGCAAGAATTTTTTTAATTTCCTGAGTAATTTACTTTTGGACCCACAGATCATTCAGGAGTCTATTGTTTAGTTTCCATGCACTTGTATAGATTCCAGAGTTTTGCTTGTTATTGATTTCCAGTTTTAATCTTTTGTGGTCTGAAAAGATACTTGGAATGATTTCAGTTATTAAAATTTCTGAGAGTTTACTTGTGACCTAATATGTGGTCTATCCTGGAGAATGTTCCATGGGCTTGTGAGAAAAATGTATATTTTGTAGTTGTTGGAAGAAATGTTCTGTAGATGTCTGCCAGGTTCAATTGATCTGAGGTGTAGTATAAATCCTATATTTCTTTCATGATTTGTTGCCTGTAAAATCTCTCTGATGCTAGCAGAGGGGTCCTCAGGTCACCTACTATTATTGTATTAGGGTCTATCTCTTTTTTATGTCTGAGAGTGTTTGTTCTACATATCTGGGTGCTCCAGTGTTGGGTGCAAAATATTCATGATTGTTATGTCTTCTAACTGGATAGATCCCTTTATGATTATATAATGGCCCTCTTTGTCTCTTTTTATGGTTGTTTGTTTATTTAAAGTATATTCTATCTGGTGTAAGAATAGCTGCTCCTGCTTGTTTTTGGTTTCCATTTGCATGGTACATCTTTTTCCATCCCTTCACTTTCAGTCTGTGTGTGTATTTATAGGGGAAGTGGGTCTCTTGAAGAGAGCATATTGTTGGGTCTAGCTTTTTAATCCAATTAGTCTTTGTCTTTTGAATGGGGAGCTCAATCCATTTACCTTTATGATTGTTATGGACAAGCATTGCTCTACTCCTGTCATTGTATTGTTTTATGCTTAGATGTTTTAAATATCATTTCTTCTTTTCTTCCTCTTTTATTTTTCATCTTCAATGATAGTTGGATTTTTGAGGTGGCATGGTTTAGGTTCTTTGTCTTTCTCATTTGCATTTTGGTTTTAATGACAGATTTTGCGCTTTCTTGTGAATTCATAATAGTGATTATCATTTTTCAGATTCTGGGTGCAGGACTCCTTTGAGAAATTCTTGCAGCTCTGGTTTTGTGGTAGTGAATTCCTATAATTTTTTGTTTTTCTGGGAAATACATTATTTCTCCCTCATTTCTGAAGTATAACCTTGTTGTGTATAGAATTATTGGCTGGCAATTTTTTTTTCTTTCAATATTTTGAATATATCATCCCGTTTTCTTCTGGCCTGTAACATCTCAGTTGAGAAGTATGCTATTAGTCTGAGGTGGGCTCCGTTATAGCAGACTCGAAACTTTTCTCTTGCTGGTTTTAGAATTCTTTCTTTGTCTTTGAGTTTTGCCAGTTTGACTATAATGTGTCTTGGAGAGGATCTCTTTGGATTGAATCTGTTGGGGATCTTTGGTCTTCCTGGATGTGAATGTCTGCATCTCTCCCTATACCTGGGACGTTGTCTGTTATTATTTCCTTGAATAGGTTTTTCATGCCTTTTTCTTTCTCTTCCCCATCTGGAATATGCATGATTCCAATGTTTGTGTGCTTGAGATTGTCTGCTAGCTCTCTTAGATTTTCTTCATCGTTCAAAATTCTTTTTCCTTTTTTTTTTTTTTTTGTCTGCATGGTTATTTCAAAAGACCATGTTCAAAGTCTGAAATTGTTTCTTCTGCTTTCTTTACCATGCTACTCAAGCTTTCTGTTTTATTTTTTATTTCATTGAGTGAATCCTTCAGTTCTAGGAGTTCTGCTACATTCTTTTTTAAGGTTTTAATCTCTTTGTAAATTTCATCCACTATATCCTGGATATTTTTTCTTGTTTCATTTTGTTCTCTAATTGATTCTTCTCCTATCTCTTTGAGTTTTCTTAATACCAGTGCTCAGAATTCCTTTTCAGACATTTCAAGGGTTTCCCACTCTATGGGGTCTGGTACTTGAGAATTACCATTTTCCTTTGTTGGTGTCATATCTTCTTGTTTATTTGTAGTTCTAGTATTTTTTCATTGATGTTTGGTCATCTGCTAGGGCACTTGTTTCTTATATTACTTTGGAGTGGTCTATGAGAAGAAATATTTTCTCCTCTATTTTTAGGTTCTGCTGATGACTCTTCTTGTAACAATGTGGCTAAGTTTGTGGTGGGCTGCCTATTCTCTTGCTCGGGCAGTGGGCAGGCCTCTCCGGGACTCAGGTGGATGGGCCAGTCAAGGATTTGGCATGTGTGTGTAGGATGGTGCTGACCTGGGCTCTGAATTGAGCAGTGGGCAGGCCTCTCCAGGGCTCAGATGGTGTCCTTACCCAGATCTTTTGCCTTGTGATTTAATTCTGATTCTTCTTCCCAACTAAATTCCATTTCCTTTTAGATGTCTTTTTTCATTTCTTCAAAGGGTGAGAATATAGGCTGCCATAGAGGTTTTCCTAACCTCTGTTACAAAATTGAACATACTGTAGTCATTTGTTGACATATCTATCTCTTTAAGATTGAGCTACTAGAGGGAAAGGATAACGTTCTATTTATTTATATATTCTTTGAAACACTCATCAGCATGATTGACAGGTAATAGTTTCTTAGTAAATATCTGAAAGCAGAAAGTGTGAGTGAGTGAGTTAATGAATGAGTAATTTAAGGCAGTCCTATGATTGACACCACGGTAGATACTAGGCTCCCTGTGCTGTTCATGCAATGCATATTCTGTTTTTCTTGTTAGGCATTGCTGTTGTTAAACTGGTAAAATATGTACGGATTTCTAAAATAACCTATAAATCCTTCCCAGGAGATCAAAGAAATATTTTTATTTCTGGCTGAGGTGAAATTCACAAGGCTGAAAGAATGATGAAATATGAAGATCAGTCAAGTGTGGGGGAAAGTAATTAGGGTTGGAGAAGAGTGGCTCCATTAGAATAGAGAAGGTTTGGAGAGTATTAGGATTCTAGAAAGTAAAAAGCTTGTGGCAGGAATACTATATCAGGCAATAAGGTAAAAAAGTATAGATTAGGACTGAGTTCATCATAGCCCAAGACAAAGAATAGGGACTGACTTTAAATCAAAAGTGTTTATCAAGAGAAAACTATAATTAGACACTGGGTAACATATAAATGATTATGTGAGCTGGCAAATAGCAAGTGAGAGAACAAACTCTAAAGATTTAATTTGAATTACCTTGCACACTGGCTTTGCAATATTCCAAAATGTAATTTTGTCAGATCTGAGTTGTGGAAGGATATGATATAGTTCTTTGTAGTCACAGGTATCACTGCTGAGAGTCATTTCCTGTGCTGGATTCATCATCACAGGAACTAGATCTGTAGAAAAATGAGTTTGTTGTTGCTAGATGGAGTGGGTTTTGGAGCAGAGACTAATGATATACTCACCTGCCAGTTTTAAGTGCTATGGAAAGAAAGCCTCTTTGGAGGTCACTGTCATACTCTACTGTCTGTTATTTCTGCATTTAGGTTATGGGAAATATTTTTTAAACTTATTTTAGGAGCTATTCAGAACCACAGTGGCCATAGTAGTGCCCCCACAAACTGTGATACAGAGATTTATATCCAAAATTTAGCCTACATTTCTCAGAATTGTAGTGCTTTCTTTTGTGAGGTCTGAAACATAGCCGGCTTTAGGAAATCTCATATTCAAGTATCTAGATTTAGAGATTATGCGAAGAAAATTGAGGATTTTTTGCCACTATAAAAGGAGTAACTGGGTAAAAGCATTCACTAATGAGTGTCTTAAGCATTGTGGGTACACATATATGATATGTAACATTACATGAACTACACACAATTTTCAGGATGCATATATATATTCTACAGAAGAGGACTATCTGTAATAAAAGCTATACTAACTTAAGCACCAGTATGAACTGATATCAGAAAATTCCAGATTCAACTTTTAATCGGGCAGTTTTTCTAGGAGGACTGCTTAGTTGAAAGGGTAAAGGAAACATAATAGCCACATCATGTGATATCAGTCAGTTGATGTCCCTTGAGTTATTAGCACTTTTATAGGGGCAATGAAGCTGAAGACATTCAGGAAAATGCAAGCAGGTTGGCAAAGCTGATATGTTTGCAGCTGTTGAAGAGGTTGATGAAGAAGAGCTAGGAAATAAAGTAAGTCACACCTGATTGTGCTTGAAGTCCTTTTTAGAGGACCAACAGTCTTGCCCACGTGGGCATGCCTTCACTGGTATTAAAAGCACATACATGGAACTTGACAGCTGATAGTTAAGAAAGAGAATTTGATAACAAGTGTAAGCATTCAATAATTAGTTTGTTAAACTCCTATTTTTTAATAGTTTCTGGATGGGAAACCATTGCTGCTTTTTTTCACAGAATACGTAGAAGTTAATGGAAAAGTTGTCTGAACAACACTTTGCTACACCTGAAATCTAATTAAGAACATTCTTTCATGGCATATGTTCACTTGATCCTAAAAGGTTATTCTCATCTATGTAGATAAACGAAAAGCTCACAAAAGAAAATTAGATGGCTGCCAATGTATACCAGAGGTAAATTAGTTTCATCAAGAATTACTATAAAAAGAGAACACACATTGTGCAGTTAAATATTTAATTATCATATCCTGAGATATCAGTAACTTTTTTTTTTCATGAAACTTAATTTGGTAGTTTCTTCTGGGTCCTAAGAATACAGAATGCACTGACATTCATGATGCTTGTTACTAAACTTTATAGCAGATTATTATTTGAAAGCATTCTGATAATTGTCAAATACAAGTAAAACTATTTTAGTTCTCCCCATTATTCTAATATGAAATTTTGAGGAAGGAGGGATGTATGACTTTTGCTCCAAAATGTAAGAAAAATATATTCTTTACAAAAAAAGTTTTGCTTCATCAGGGAAATTTTTCTAGGGAGTCTCTGCAGAGCCCCCAGTAAATTGCACCTCTCTTCTGCCCAATTTCTGAACAAATTAAGAAGTAAATATGTTGCTGTTCAAGAACCAAAATATCACCCTTACAGCTGATAAAACCCAAAGTGGTGAGTGAAGTTTAGCATAAAATACAAAAGGGCTACCTGCTGCATTCCAGAATTAGAGGACTTTACTCAGCCAATGGGCATGGAGTATTGAGCCAGGGTCTGTCACATATGTGTTGAGGGAGGAACTACTCTGGAAGAGTAATTTAATTCCAAGCAGAAAAAAAAATGTGAATCTTCTCAATTTTACCAGTTAGTGAAATCACCACACATTGCTTAGGGGCAGAGTGAGTAAAGG
Organism: Cynocephalus volans; assembly: GCF_027409185.1. Classification (NCBI taxonomy): domain Eukaryota; kingdom Metazoa; phylum Chordata; class Mammalia; order Dermoptera; family Cynocephalidae; genus Cynocephalus; species Cynocephalus volans. The sequence continues at coordinate 96,743,526 of NC_084478.1, forward strand.
AGCAAGTCAGTGCCAGGATTGTGTTTGGAAACAATGTGGAGAGAGGTTAGAAAAATAATCAAACTATTTCATAGAAGAATGGAATCATGCAATATTTTGTAAAAATAAAGTTTCCTACAGATTGCTGATATACTTGATATACACTCAGATGTTGAGAATTATTTTGGATAGTTGGAAGAAACTTAAGATCAAATTAGATCATTCTGCACAGTTAAGGAGAGAGAAGGGTGATAAATATGTATGTAATTGGGAATTCCAAAGGTTAAAGTAAATTTGAGTTTGGGTTAATAAATTGGGAGTAATCAATGAAGGTCTACAAAAGTAAATCTCAAGGCCCATCGTACTGCTCCTAGTTTAAAATGGGAAAAGACTTAGATAACAAAGAATTGGATGAGAACAACAACAACAGCAACAAAATTGTTAATCAAAATAGTATCAACACAATGACATACAAATAAAAGTAAAGCCTTACATAATTTAATGAGAATAACAGTAGAAACCGACAAACACAATTAAAAAAGACACTGATGACAAATATAGTGGGAACTTTCAAAAGTACTGGAAACTTCAACCACATATGTGCAACATGCTAAGTAGAAGTTTTAAAACATTGCTAAGTCCTTCATGGCAGCCAGATTTCTTGCTGAATACAGAAATTTAATCATAGGTAAATTAATTTTTGTTGAAATGCTAAGTTAGTTTTTGAATATTATATTTTAATAACCTTGAATTAATCAGTTAAGTAGTATTTAGTCATATTAAAAATTAAAATATATGAAATTATGCATCATTTTCTTATAAATATGGGAGAAACAACTTAAAATTTTGGATCAAATCCCGAGTCATTTAATTGACTCTCATAGTTCACCTGTGAGGAGTGTACTGTTTTGAGAAACATTGTCTAAAATGTATAAATTTCCTAATACATCATCAGAGCACCTAATAAAGATTAAGTATTGGTAAATAAGCAGAATCTTATGGGGCTCAGCACTTGAGCCCTATGATTGAGCTAAATAGCTACTTTGCTGCTGGTTTTCTGGGGAAGACTTTTTGTGCAGCTCAGGTTTTAATTGTTGATCTTTTAATCATTTCTGGGTCTTGTGAGGTCCAATACACCTGGCCTGTGTGGAAATTCTGGTCTGGGACTAAATCTTTCCATTAAACTGCACCTCCTGCGGTTCTTTGTTATTGACCAGTCTCCACTGAATGGGCCTGTGCCAGCTGGAAGTGAGATCAGCTGCCCATGCTGTAACCCAATGTTCTTCCAGTGGGCCAGCCTTGCCCTGAACTCAGCACTCCCCATGGGGTGGGCTGTGTGCAGGTCACTCTTGATGACTCAATGGCCTCTTGATGGCTCCTATTTTCATTCAGCTGTGACCCCTCACTTCTATGTAGGTCCATGGGAACCCTGTGAGTGGTATAGCTGGCCATTCTTCCTGGAGTAGGGTGGTATCTCATTGTTGTTTTGATTTGAATGTCCCTGATGGCTAATGATGTTGCATTTTTTTTTTCATATGTCTGTTGGCCATTTGTATGTCTTACTTTAAGAAGTGTCTGTTAAGATCTTTTGCCCAGTTCTCAATTGGGTTATTTATTTGTTTATTATTGCTGTTGAGTTGTTTAAATTACTTACATATTCTTGATATTAAAATCTTTTCAGATGTATAGTTTGCAAATATTTTCTCCCATTCTGTAGATTCTCTTCATTCTTTTAGCAGTTTACTTTGATGTGCAAAAGCTTTTTAGTTTGATGCAATCTCACTTGTCTATTTTTGCTTTTATTGCCTGTGCTTTTGAAGTCATATTTTAAAAAATCCCTGCTCAGCCCCATGTCATGGATCACTTCCCCTGTCTTCTTCTGGTAGTTTCATAGTTTCAGGTTTTACATTTAAATTTTTAATCCATTTTGAGTTGATTTTTGTATATGGTGAGAGGTAGGGTTCTAGTATCATTCTTATATATGTAGACATTCATTTTTCCCAGCACCATTTATTGAAGAGACTGTCTTTACCCCAATATGTATTTTTGGCACCTTTGTCAAAATCAGTTGGCTGTAGGCGCATGAATTTATTTCTTGGCTCATTGTCTGTTCTGTTGAGCTATGTGTCTGTTTTTATGCCAGTACTATGCAGTTTTGGTTACTACTGTTTTGTAGAATAATTTGAAGTTGGTATAATTGAAGTTGAATAATTTGTGATGCTTCCAGCTTTGCTCATTTTTTGCAGGATTGCTTTGACTATTCACAGCCTTTACTGATTCCATACAAATTTTAGAGTTGTTTTTCTATTTCTGTGAAGAATGTCATTGGTATTTTGATAGCAGCTGCATTAAATCTGTAGATCATTCTGAGTAGAGTAGTCATTTTCCCAATATTAATACTTCCAATCCATGAACATGGGATATTTTTCCATTTATTTATGTCCTGTTCAGTTTCTTTCTTCAAAGTTTTATAATTTTCATTGTGGAGGTCATTCATCTCCTTGTTTACTTTACTCCTAGGTATCTTTTTATTTTTATTATTTTTTTTTTTTGTAGTCAGAATAAAAGGAATTATTTTCTTGATTTCTTTTCAGATAGTTTGCTATTAGTATATAGAAATGATACTGACTTTTGTATTTTGATTTTGTATTCTGCAAATTTACTGAATTTGTTTATTAATTCTGACAGTTTTTTGGTGCAGTTTTATGGCTTTCTATACATAAGATTATGCCATCTGTACACAGAGACAGTTTGACTTCCTCCTTTCTAATTTGGATGTCTTTTATTTCTTTCACTTGTCTAATTGCTCTGGCTAGGACTTTCAGTATCATTTTGAATAGAAGTGGTGAAAGTGGGTGTCCTTGTCTTGTTGCTGATCTAAGAGGAAAATCTTTCAGCCTTTCCTCATTCAATATGATGTTAGCTGTGGGTTTGTCACATATGGCCTTTATTATATTAAGGTACATACCTTCTATACCTAATTTGTTAAGAGATTTTATCACAAAGGAATGTTGAATTTTGTCAAAGGCTTTTTCTGCATCAATTGAAATCATAATATGTTTTTTTCCTTTCATTGTGTTATTGTGGTATATCACATTTACTGATTTGTGCATGTTAATCCATACTTGCATCCTTGAGATAAATTCCACTTGATCATAGTGAATGATATACTTTTTTAAAAACTTTTATATTTTATTATTACCATATTCATTTCACAAATAACATTTTTTCTTTGTAACCTTTACCTGACCTATCAGTCAACAAAACCCCTCCCTCATCCTCCCCATCTCTAGGATCCTTAGGTTTGTTCTCTTCTGAAAGTTCAACACATTGTTGAGGTCTTTCTTTCTTTCCTTTTTTCTTACTTTTTGACTGTCTTTATTTACTTCCTTCTTAGCACTCAGTTATGAGTGAAAACGTGATATTTCTCTTTCCTTGTCTGGCTTACTTCACTTAACATAATTTTCTCCAGACTCATCCAGGTTGCTTCAAATGGCAGAACTTCATTCTTTTTTATGGCTGAGTAGTATTCCATTGTGTATATTGTAAGACCTATGCACTTTGCACAAATCCCACATGCCATGGGTGGCTCACTTCACAAAGACCACAAGACAAAAGATACTGCAATCAGGCAAGAAGTATTTTATTTTCCAGCTATCTGGGGCCCTTTGCCTTTCGGAAAAGCGCCCCCCCCTCCCCACATTGGAGTTTTTATACACTCTCTTTGGACAAAGACTTTATTCATGGTCAGGCTTAACAGGCTAGCACCCTGATAAAGGACTGTTCGATTTTTTTTTTTTTTTTTTTTTTTTTTACTCACTTGGGCTCTGCCAGGTGTCCTGAAGATAAGAGGGCTGGTTAGTCCTTGAGACTGGCTGGCCCCTGGAATGTGTGTCTAGTTCTGCTTTGACCTCTAAAAAGCTGCTTCACTTAAAATACCTTTAGATATGTTTTCCTCATTTTTAGTAAGTGCTTACAGGAACAATTTGTGCAGGTTAAGTTAAAGTTATACTGTGCAGGCTAAAGTTATACAGGCAACAGTGCAGGTTAAAGTTACATTTTTCTTTATAAAAATCTTCACTTAACATAATTTTCTCCAGAATAATCCAGGTTGCTTCAAATGACAGAACTTCATTCTTTTTTATGGCTGAGTAGTATTCCATTGTTTATATATACCACATTTTCCTTATCTAGTCATCTGTCGATGGACACTTAGTTTGGTTCCATATTTTGGCTATTGTAAACAGGGCTGTGATGAACAGGGGAGTTCAGGCATCCCTTTGACATGATGGTTTCCATATACCCAATACTGGAATTGCTGGATCATATGGTAGTTGTATCTGTATTTGTTTGAGAAACCTCTGTATGGGTTTCTATAATGGCTGTGCTAATTTACAGGCCCACCAACAGTGTAGAAGTGTTCCCCTTTCCCCACATCCTCACCAGCATTTGTAATTTTCAGTCTTTTTAATAATGGCCAGTCAACTGAGGTGAGATGATATCTCAATGTGGTTTTGATTTGCATTTATCTGATAATTAGTAATGGTGACCATTTTTTTCATATATCTGTTGGCCATTTGTATGTCTTCCTTTCAAAAATGTCTATTCAAGCCAGCCTGTGGCTCACTTGGGAGAGTGTGGTGTTGATAACACCAAGGCCACAGGTTTCGATCCCTATATAGGGATGGCCAGTTAGCTCACTTAGGAGAGCGTGGTGCTGATGACACCAAGTCAAGGGTTAAGACCCCCTTATCTTTTAAAAAAAAAAAAGAAGAGAAAAATGTCTATTCATTTCCACTGCTCATTTTTAATTGGAATATTTGGCTTTTTACTGTATAGTTGTTTGAGTTCTTTATATATTCTGGATACTAATCCTTTGTTAGATATTTAGTTTCCATATATTTTCTCCCATTCCTAAGGTTGTCTTTCCACTCTGTTAATTGTTTACTTTGCTGAAGAGAAGCTTTTCAGTTTGATAGAATCCCATTTGTTTATTTCTTCTTTGGCTGCTTATGCTTTTGGGTCTTATTCATAAAACCTTTGCCCAGTCCTACTTCCTGGAGTGTTTCCCATATGTTTTCCTTTAGTAATTTTATGGTTTGGGGCATTATATTTAAGTCTTTAACCCATTTTGAGTTGATTTTCATATATGGTGAGAGGTACAGGTCCATATTCATTCTTCTGCATATGGAGGTTCAATTTTCTCATCACTGTTTATTGAAGAGGCTGTCTTTGCCCTTGTCAAAGATCAGTTAGCTGTAAGTGTGTGGGTTGATTCCCAGATTATCTATTTTGTTCCATTGATCAATGTGTTTGTTTTTATGCCAGTACCATGCTGTTTTGGTTACAATAAATTTGTAATATAATTTGAAGTCAGGTAGTGTGATTCCTCTGGCTTTATTTTTTCTTGCTCAATATTGCTTTGGCTATCTGTTGTCTTTTGTTGCTCCATATAAATGTTAGAATTGCTTTTTCTATTTCTGTGAACAATGTCATTGGTATTTTGATGGGGATTGCATGGAATCTATATATTGCTTTGGGTAGAAAGGTCATTTTTGCAATGTTAATTCTTCCCATCCAAGAGCATGGTTTGTCTTTCTACCTTTTTGTGTCCTCTTTAAAACCTTTCAGTAGTGTTTTGTAGTTCTCATTGTAGAGATCTTTCAACTCTAAATTGTTTCCTAGGGATTTTTTTTTGTGTGTGTGACTATTGTTAATGGGCTTCCTTTCTTGGTTTATTTTTCTGCCAGTCCATTACTGGAGTATAAGAACACTACTGATTTTGGGGTTTTGACTTTGTATCCTGCAAGATTACTGAAATTGTTAATCAGCTCTAAGAGTTCTTTGGTACAGCCTTTAGGTTTTCTATATATAAAATCACGTCATATGCAAACAGGGACAGTTTGATTTGTCCTGTCCATTCCAAACTGGATGTCCTTTATATCTTTCTCTTGTCTGATTCCTCTGCCTAGTACTTCCAATGCTATGTTAAATAAGAGTGGTGAGAATGGGCATCCTTGCCTCATTCATGATCTTAAGGGAAAATTTTTCATCCTTTCCCTGTTCAGGATTATATAAATGATTGGTTTGTCATGAATGTCTTACATTGTGTTGTGATAATTTCCTTCTACACATAATTTGCTGACAGTCTTTATCATGAAATGATGTTAAATTTTGTCAAATGCTTTTTCTGCATCTATTGAGATAATCTTATGGTTTTTGTCCTTAGTTTTGTTGACATAGTGTATCACATTCATTGACTTTTGCATGTTGAACCAACCTTACATCCCTGGGATGAATCCCAGTAGGTCATGGTGTATAATTTTTTTGATGTGATGCTGTATTCTGACTGCTAATAGTTTGTTGAGGATTTTTTCATCTATGTTTGTCAAAGATATTGTCCTGTAGCTCACCTTTTTTTGTTGTATCTTTATCTGGTTTTGGTATCAGGGTGATTTGGGCTCATAGAATGAGCTTGGGAGAATGGCTTCTGTTTCAAATTTTTGGAATAGTTTGAAGGGAAGTGGTATTAATTCTTCTTGAAAGGTTTGATAGACTTCAGATGTGAAGACATCCATCTGACCCTGGGCTTTTCTTTGGTGGAAGATTGCTGATTACTGCTTCAATCTCATTGCTTGTTATTGTTCTGTTCAGGTTTTCTATTTATGTTGGGTTCAGTCTTGGTAGCTTGTATGTGTTCAGAAATGTATACATTTGCTCCAGGTATTCATAATTGCTGGCATATAGTTGTTTACAATAATCTCTAATGATTCTTCATATTTCTGTGGTATCACTTATAATGTCTCCCTTTTCATTTCTGTTTTTTGTTATTTGCATCTTCTTTCTTATTTTTCATTTTAAGCTAGCTAATGGTTTGTCTATTTTATTTGTCTTCTCAAAAAACAAACTTTTTGTTTCCTTGATCTTTCCTACTGTTTTTTGGGTCTCTATTTCATTTAGTTTTGCTCTGATCTTAATTATTTCTTTCCATGCACTACCTTTAGGATTGGATTATTGCTGTTTGTCTAGCTCTTTGAGGTATAACATTAGGTCATTTATTTGGAGTCTTTATTACAATGAATTTCCCTCCTAGTATTGCTTTTACAGTATCCCAAAGGTTTTGGTACAATGTGTCTTTGTTTTCATTAGTTTCAAGAATTTGTTTTTCCTGTTTAATTTCTTCTTGGACCCACAGGTCATTCAGGAGCCTATTGTTTCGTTCCCATGTATTTATATAGTTTTCAGAGTTTTGCTTGTTATTGATTTCCAGTTCTAGTCCATCATGGTCTGAAAAGTTACTTGGAATGATTTCAGTTTTTTAAAATTTGCTGAGACTAGATTTGTGACCCAATATGTGTTCTATCCTGGAGAATTTTCCATGTGCTTATGATAAGAAAGTATATTCTAGAGTTGTTGGGTGAAATGCTCTGTATGTATCTCTCAGGCCCAGTTGGTGTAAAGTATATCTTAAATCCCATGTCTCTTTGTTGATTTGTTGCCTGGAAGATCTGTTCCATACTGAGAGAAGGGTATTCAGGTCACCCACTATTATCATATCAGGGCCTATTTCTTTCTTCAGGTCAAAGAATGTTTGCTATATATCTGGATGCTCCAGTATTGGATACATATTTATGATTGTTATGTCTTCTAATTGGATAGATTATTTTATCATTATGTAGTGGCCTTCTTTGTCTCTTGCTATTTTTTTGGTTTAAAGTCTATTTTATCTGATATAAGAATAGCTACTCCTGCTCATTTTTGGTTTCCATTTGCATGGTATTTCTTTTTCTATCCCTTCACTTTTAGTCTGTGTGCATCTCTACAGGTGAGGTGGGTCTCTTGAAGACAGCATGTACTTTGGTTTAGCTTCTTAATCCAATCAATCTATCTGTGTCTTTTGAATGGGGAGTTTAATCCATTCACATTTAGGGTAGTTATTGACAGATATTGCTTAATTATTGTCAATTAATTGCTTTTTGTTTAGATGATTTAAATATCTTTTGATCATTACTTCCCCTTCTATTTCTCTTCTTCAGTGTTAGCTGGAAATTTGAGGTGGCGTGATTTAGCTTCTTTCTCTTTCTCACTGGGATTTTTGTTTTAATGGTGGCTTTTGCTCTTTCTTGTGTATTCATTATAGTGATCATCCTTATTCAGATTCCAGATGAAGGACTCCCTTGAGATTTTCTTGCAGGGGTGTTCATGTGGTGGTGAGCTCCCACAGCTTTTGTTTGTCTGGGAAATACACAGTTTTTCCCTCACTTCTGAAGGAGAGCCTTGCTGAGTAAAGAATTCTTGGCTAGCATTTTTTTTTTCTTTTGGTATTTTGAATATATCATTCCAATTTCTTCTGGCCTATAGGGTTTCAGTTGAGAGGTCTGCTATTAATCTGAAGGGGGTCCCTTATAGTGACTTGGCACTTTTATCTTGCTGCTTTTAGAATTCTCTTTTTGTCTTTGAGCTTTGCAAATTTGACTATTATGTGTCTTGGCAAGGATCTTTTTTTGATTGAATGGGGACCTTTGAGCTTCCTGGATCTGAAGGTTTGCATCTCTCCCTACACCTGGGAAATTTTCTGTTATTATTTCCTTGAATGGTTATCAATATCTTTTCCTTTCTCCTCCTCTTCTGAAATACCCACAATTCGATGTTAGAATGCTTGAGGTTGTCTGCTCTCTCTCTTAGATTTTCTTCAATATTTTTAATTATTTTTTCCTTTTTTTTTTTTTTTTGGTCTGCCTCAGTTTTTTTGAAAAGACCATCTTTGAGATCTGCAATTCTTTCTTCTGCTTGCTCCAGCTTGCTGCTCAAGCTCTGTGTTGTGTTTTTTATTTCATTGAGTGAATTTCTCATTTCTAGGAGTTCTGCTACACTCTTTTTAAAGGTATTAATATCTTTGTAAATTTCTTTCTTCACATTCTGATATTTTTTCTTGTTTTGTTGTGTTCTCTAATTGAGTCTTCTTTTATTGCTTCAAGTTTTCTTAAGATTATTGCTCAAAATTCCTTTTCAGACATTTCAAGGATTTCATGTTCTATGTGGTCTGAAATTTAAGCATTACTGTGTTCCTTCAGTAATGTCATATCTTCTTGTTTGTTTGTAGTTCTAGTATTTTTTCATTGATATTTGGTCATCTGGTAGAGGACTTGCTTCTTACATTATTCTGGGGTTAGCTATGAGGTTAAAAATCTCTTCCTCTATGATGTAGTTTGGATGTGTTGTCCCCTCCAATACTCATGTGGAAATTTGATCTCCAATGTGGCAGTGTTGGAAACTGATTGAGTCATGAGGGCAGATCCCTCATGAATGGACTAATGTTCTCCTTGGGGGTGGGGGGATTAATGAGTGAGTTCTCACTCTATTAGTTCCCACGAGAGCTTGTTGCTTAAAAAGACCCTGGAAATTTCTCTCTCTCTCTTGCCTCTCTCTTGCTTCCTCTTACCATGTGATTTGCTCATACCCACCAGCAGCCTGCCACTTCCCGCCGTGAGTAGAAGCAGCCTGAGGCCCGTGCCAGATGCTACTGTCCCAGAATCGTAAGCCAAATAAACCTCTTTTCTTTATAAATTACCCAGTCTCAGGTAATTCTGTTATAGCAACACAAAACGGACTAAAACAGAAAATTGGTACAAAGGAGTGGGGTGTTGCTATACAGATACCTGAAAATGTGGATAAAGCTTTGGAACTGGGTAATGGGCAAAGGTTGGAGGAGTTTGGAGGACTTAGAAGAGAAAAAGACAAGGGAAAGTTTGGAATGTTTTAGAGACCTATGTGGTGGCGAGCAGAATGCTGATAGAAATGTGGGCTGTAAAGGCCATGTGGATAATGAGGTCTCAGATAGGAATGAGGAACTTATTGGGAATTGGACAAAAGATCACCTTTGCTACACCATAGCAAGGAACCTGGCTGCACTGTTTCCATGCCCTTGGACTTTATGGAAGTTGGAACTTAAGAATTGTGAACCAGAGCATTTGGCCAAAGAAATTTCTAAGCAGCAAAGCATTAAGGAAGCTGCGTGGTTGCTTTTAAGAGCCTACTCTGAGTTATGGCAGCAAAATCATCATGATGTAAAGCCAGAATTTAAAAGAGAAGCAGAGTGTAAAGACTTGGAAAATTTGCAGCCTGGCCATGCAGTAAAGAAGTGAAGAGCCAGAGAACAATGCAGGGGTGAAGCAGATAAACTGGTTGCTAAAGACATTATCTTGGCAGTGAGGCAGCCAGATGCAAATAACAGAGAAAATGAGAGGAAAGCCCTGCAGGCATTTCAGAAGTCTGGAAGGGCACCCCACCCACCACAGACCCTGAGGCCTAGAAGGAGTGAGTTATCCTGGAGGATAGACCTGGGGTGTAGCTGCCCTGAGGATCCTCCTCCCTGCATCCCAGCTGCTCCAGCCTAGGCTAAATTGGCCCCAGGTGTGGCTGGATCCACAGCTTTGGAAAATACTAGCCAGAAGTCTTGGTGGCATCAACGTGGTGTTAGGTCTGCAGGCTCACAGAATGCCAGAGCTTGGAAGGCTTGGGAGCCTCCACCCAGATTTCAAAGTGTGTATGGAAAAGTCTGGGAGCCCAGGAAGAAATCTGTCACAGGGATGGAGTCACCACAGACAGCCTTCTCTAGAGCAATGCCAAGCAGAAATGTGGGGTCAGAGTTGCAGCAGAGAAACCCCAATAGCACCATACCTAGTGGAGCCGTGAGAGTTGAACCACCATGGAGACCCCAGACCTGTGGAGCTACCAGAGTGGAACCACAGCTTGGGAGAGGTGAATTGTGGCCTGAGACCAGGAAAGCCATAGGAGTGGAGCTGCCCAAGGACTTGGGGACCCAAACACCACACAAGTGTGCAGAGCCAGTCGAACATGGAATCAAGGTACCTAATTTGCCAGCCTTGAGATTTAATGCTTGCCCTGCTGGGTTTCAGACTTGTTTGGAACCTGTTTTTCCTTTCTCTGGCCTATTCCTCCCTTTTGGAATGGGAATGTATACCCAATGTCTGTTCCACCATCATATCTTTTTTTTTTTTTTTTTAATTTTATTTTGTCGATATACATTTTGGCTGATTATTGCTCCCCATCACCAAAACCTCCCTCCCTTCTCCCTCCCCCTCCCCCCCCCCACAATGTCCTTTCTGTTTGCTGGTCCTATCAAATTCAAGTAATTGTGGTTGTTATATCTTCTTCCCCCCCCCCCCCGGTTTTTTTTGTGTGTGTGTGTGTGTGTGTGTGTGTGTGAATTTATATATTAATTTTTAGCTCCCACCAATAAGTGAGAACATGTGGTATTTCTCTTTCTGTGCCTGACTTGTTTCACTTAATATAAGTCTCTCGAGGTCCATCCATGTTGTTGCAAATGGCAGTATTTCATTCGTTTTTATACCTGAGTAGTATTCCATTGTGTAGATGTACCACATTTTCCGTATCCACTCATCCAATGATGGACATTTGGGCTGGTCCCAACTCTTGGCTATTGTAAAGAGTGCTGCGATGAACATTGGGGAACAGGTATACCTTCGACTTGATGATTTCCATTCCTCTGGGTATATTCCCAGCAGTGGGATAGCTGGGTCGTATGGTAGATCTATCTGCAATTGTTTGAGGAACCTCCATACCATTTTCCATAGAGGCTGCACCATTTTGCAGTCCCACCAACAATGTATGAGAGTTCCTTTTTCTCCACAGCCTCGCCAGCATTTATCATTCAGAGTCTTTTGGATTTTAGCCATCCTAACTGGGGTTAGATGGTATCTCAATGTGGTTTTAATTTGCATTTCCCGGATGCTGAGTGATGTGGAGCATTTTTTCATATGTCTGTTGGCCATTTGGATATCTTCCTTAGAGAAATGCCTACTTAGCTCTTTTGCCCAGTTTTTAATTGGGTTGCTTGTTTTCTTCTTGTAAAGTTGTTTGAGTTCCTTATATATTCTGGATATTAATCCTTTGTCAGATATATATTTTGCAAATATTTTCTCCCACTCTGTTGGTTGTCTTTTAACTCTTTTAATTGTTTCTTTTGCTGTGCAGAAGCTTTTTAGTTTGATATAATCCCATTTGTTTATTTTTCCTTTGGTTGCCCGTGCTTCTGGGGTCGTATTCATGAAGTCTGTGCCCAGTCCTATTTCCTGAAGTGTTTCTCCTATGTTTTCTTTAAGAAGTTTTATTGTTTCAGGGTGTATATTTAAATCCTTAATCCATTTTGAGTTGATTTTAGTATACGGCGAGAGGTATGGATCAAGTTTCATTCTCCTGCATATGGATATCCAGTTTTCCCAGCACAATTTGCTGAAGAGGCAGTCCCTTCGCCAGTGAATAGGCTTGGTGCCTTTGTCAAAGATCAGCTGGCAGTAAGTGTGTGGGTTGATTTCTGGATTCTCTATTCTATTCCATTGGTCAGTGTGTCTGTTTTTATGCCAACACCATACTGTTTTGGGTATTATAGCTTTGTAGTATAGCTTAAAGTCAGGTAGTGTTATGCCTCCAGCTTTATTTTTTTTTCTCAACATTGCTTTGGCTATGCGTGGTCTTTTATTGTTCCATATAAATGACTGGATAGTTTTTTCCATTTCTGAGAAAAATGTCTTTGGAATTTTGATGGGGATTGCATTGAATTTGTATATCACTTTGGGTAGTATGGACATTTTCATTATGTTGATTCTTCCAATCCAAGAGCATGGGATATCTTTCCATCTTCTCGTATCCTCTCTAATTTCTCTCAGCAGTGGTTTGTAGTTCTCATTATAGAGATTTTTCACTTCCTTGGTTAACTCAATTCCTAACTATTTTATTTTTTTGGAGGCTATTGTAAATGGGCAGGCTTTCTTGATTTCTCTTTCTGCATGTTCACTATTGGAGAAAAGAAATGCTACTGTTTTTTCTGTGTTGATTTTGTATCCTGCTACTGTGCTGAAATCATTTATCAAATCCAAAAGTTTTTTTGTAGAGGTTTTAGGCTGTTCGATATATAGGATCATGTCATCTGCAAACAGGGACAGTTTGACTTCATCTTTTCCAATCTGGATGCCCTTTATTTCCTTCTCTTCTCTGATTGCTCTGGCTAGTACTTCCAACACTATGTTGAATAGGAGTGGTGAGAGTGGGCATCCTTGTCTAGTTCCTGTTCTTAAAGGAAAAGCTTTCAGCTTTTCCCCATTCTGGATGATATTGGCTGTGGGTTTGGCATATATGGCTTTAATTATGTTGAGATACTTTCCCTCTATACCTAACTTATAGAGGGTCTTTGTCATGAATGAGTGCTGAAATTTATCAAATGCTTTTTCAGCATCTATAGAGATGATCATATGGTCATTGTGTTTGAGTTTATTAATATGGTGTATCACATTTATTGATTTGCATATGTTGAACCAACCTTGCATCCCTGGGATGAATCCCACTTGATCGTGATGAATAATTTTACATATGTGTTGCTGTATTCTGTTTGCTAGTATTTTAGTGAGGATTTTTGCATCTGTATTCATCAAGGATATTGGCCTATAGTTTTCTTTTTTGGTTATATCTTTACCTGGTTTTGGTATCAGGATGATGTTTGCTTCATAGAATGAGTTTGGGAGATTTGCGTCCGTTTCAATCTTTTGGAATAGTTTGTAAAGAATCGGTGTCAATTCCTCTTTGAATGTTTGGTAAAATTCTGCTGTGAATCCATCTGGTCCTGGGCTTTTCTTTGTTGGGAGCCTTCTGATAACAGCTTCAATCTCCTTTATTGTTATTGGTCTGTTCAAACTTTCTACGTCTTCATGGTTCAGTTTTGGGAGCTTGTGTGTGTCCAGAAATTTATCCATTTCCTCCAGATTTTCAAATTTGTTGGCATATAGTTGTTTATAGTAGTCTCGAATGATTCCTTGTATTTCAGATGAATCAGTTCTAATATCAACTTTTTCATTTCTAATTTTTGTTATTTGAGTCTTCTCTCTTCTTTTTTTTGTTAGCCATGCTAATGGTTTGTCTATTTTATTTATCTTTTCAAAAAACCAACTTTTTGATTCGTTGATCTTTTGAATTGTTTTTTGGTTTTCAATTTCATTCAGTTCTGCTCTGATCTTAATGATTTCTTTCCGTGTGCTAACTTTAGGTTTGGATTGTTCTTGTTTTTCTACTTCCTTAAGGTGAAGTGTTAGGTTGTTCACTTGCCATGTTTCTATTCTTCTGAATTGAGCGTTTAATGCCATAAATTTTCCCCTCAGTACTGCTTTTGCAGTATCCCACAGGTTTTGGTATGATGTATCATTGTTTTCATTAGTTTCAATAAATTTTTTGATTTCCTGCTTGATTTCTTCTTGGACCCATATGTCATTAAGTAGAATGCTGTTTAATTTCCATGTGTTTGTATAGTTTCCAGAGTTTCGTTTGTTATTAATTTCTAGTTTTAATCCATTGTGGTCTGAGAAGATACATGGGATAATTCCAATTTTTTTGAATTTATTGAGACTTGATTTGTGACCTAATATGTGATCTATCCTGGAGAATGATCCATGTGCTGATGAGAAGAATGAATATTCTGAGGTTGTTGGGTGGAATGTTCTGTAGATATCTGCCAATTCCAATTGGTCTAGAGTCTTGTTGAGATCTTGTGTTTCTCTACTGATTCTTTGCCTAGATGATCTGTCTAATATTGACAGTGGGGTGTTCAGGTCCCCTGCTATTATGGTATTAGTGTCTATTTCCTTCCTTAGGTCTAATAGAGTTTGTTTTAGAAATCTGGCTGCTCCAACATTGGGTGCATACATATTTATGATTGTTATGTCTTCTTGATGGATCAGACCTTTTATCATTAAGTAGTGTCCCTCATTGTCTCTTTTTATGGTTTTTAGTTTAAAGTCTATTTTGTCAGATATAAGAATAGCTACTCCAGCTCGTTTTTCTTTTCTGTTTGCATGGTAAATCTTTTTCCATCCTTTCACTCTTAGTCTGTGTGAATCTTTATGGGTGAGGTGGGTCTCTTGTAGGCAGCATATAGTTGGGTCCTGCTTTTTGATCCAGTCAGCCTGTCTGTGTCTTTTAATTGGGGAATTTAAGCCTTTTACATTAAGAGTTGTTATTGAAAGGTGTTGATTTATTCCTGGCATTTTATTGGTTGTTTGGTTGTCTTAGGTGTCTTTTGTTCCTTGCTTTCTGATTTACTGTTTGTTTTCTGTGTTTGTTGGTTCCTTAGGTTGTAGATAGTGTTTTTGTTAGCTTGTTTTCTCTTCATGAATGCCATTTTTATTATACTAGCGGGTTTAGATTTTTCTTGGGTTTTTATGGCAGTGGTAGTTATTTTTCAGGAACCAAAGCCAGTACTCCCTTGAGGATTTCTTGTAAGGGTGGTCTTGTGGTAGTGAACTCCCACAGTTTTTGTTTTCTGAGAAATATACTATTTGCCCCTCATTTCGGAAGGATAGCCTTGCAGGGTAGAGTATTCTTGGCTGGCAATCTTTGTCTTTTAGTATTTTGAAAATATCATCCCATTCCTTTCTAGCTTTTAGGGTTTGTGATGAAAAGTCTGATGTTAACCTGATTGGGGCTCCCTTATAGGTGATTTGACACTTCTCTCTTGCAGCTTTTAAGATTCTCTCTTTGTCTCTGAGTTTTGCCAATTTGACTATGACATGTCTTGGAGAAGGTCTTTTTGGGTCAAATACATGTGGAGATCGTTGAGCTTCCTGGATCTGAAGATCTGTTATTTTTCCTATTCCTGGGAAGTTTTCTGCCACTATTTTGTTGAATATGTTTTCAATGGAATCTCCATTTTCCTCCCCTTCTGGAATACCCATGACTCGGATATTTGATCGCTTAAGGTTGTCTGATATCTCTCTCAGATTTTCTTCAATGTCCTTGATTCTTTTTTCTTTCTTTTGTCTGCTTGTGTTATTTCAAACAGCCCATCTTCAAGTTCAGAGGTTCTCTCTTCAACTTCCACAAGCCTGCTGGTTTAACTCTCAGTTGTGTTTTTTATTTCGTTGAATAACTTCTTCAGTTCAGCAAGTTCTGCTACATTTTTTTTCAGGACATCGATTTCCTTGTACATTTCCTCTTTCAGATCCTGTATACTTTTCCTCATTTCATCATGATGTCTAGCTGAGTTTTCTCGTATCTCATTCAGTTTCCTTAGAATTATCACTCGAAATTCCTTATCAGTCATTTCAAGGGCTTCTTGTTCTATAGGATCTAGAGTTTGAGATTTATTAACTTTTGGTGGTGTACTTTCTTGATTTTTTGTATTTCTGGTATCTTTTTTTTGGTGTTTATTCATTGTGGCAGGGGGTTTCACAGTCCACCGGTTTGAGACTAATGACTAACTAGGATGTTGCTGTGGTTGCCAATTTCGTATGGCTCCCTCCGTGACTGCTCAGATGGCCTGTAGTGCCTTGTGTGTGTGGTTGCCTCGGGTCTTGGGCTTCTCTGGGGAGCCACCTTTCTGGTCAGCTTGGACTCTGCTGGGCTGGTGGATCACGTACCACAGGGTGTGTGATCTCTGTTGAGCTTTCACTTCCTGTGCAGGACTTCTCACTGTTCCATGTGCTCTGGCCCAGTCTGTTAGATCGTGCAGTGGCGACCCCACTGGGTGTGTGGTTTCTGTCGAGTCTCCACCTCCCTGGCTGCACATCTCCCCACTCTGTGCGTACTGTGCTGGGCTGAGGCGTGTCTTCTGCACCCCTCGTATATCAGCTGGGCCTTCAAGACCCTGCTTGGCACCACCTCGCCCAGGAAGTCTACCAGGTTTCTGCTAGGCACAGACGACCGGTCTCTCTGGGTGCCTTTGTAGCACTATGTAGATCTTTCTCGGGTCTTGTTCACCTTTGTATCCCCCCAGTATAAACCGAGTCTAGCGCCCACCTGCAGCCTGGTCTCCGGCAGGTTCAAGCGGACCTGGGAACTCTCCTACTACACTATTCCCAACCAGAAATTCGTTAGGCGTTTTTCCAAACTGGTGGCCGCAGAGATGTTATCTGCCTCCCAGTAACAGGGAGTTTACCTGGGGCCGGAGTCCAGGGTGTGGTGGAGTGACAGTCAGCCTGCCCGTACTTCCTTGCCCTCCCGACACTGGCCGGGGATGCCCCCCGCCACCAGCCCCACCAGAGAACCACGGAGGAAGTGGGAGGGGAGGCCGGTCCGCAGGCTCCGGAAAGCCCCGCGCCAGGCCAAGCAAGTGGGAGGGCTCAGTGATGGCCGAGCCGGGTGGAGCTGCCCGCACCTGGGAAAATGGAGGCAGCACCAGGGCGGTGAGTGGCCTGGTGGTGCAGGCGGGAGCCGGGTGGGCATCCACCCCCCGAACAGAGCTGTGCCAGGGGTCACTCACAGTGCTTTGCCAGGTCGGGCGCTCACTCTGTCTCTGGTTTGCCGCCTTCCCCGTTCTCGGCTGCTGCCGCCTCGGGCTGTTCAGTTGCGGCGCGGCTCGGGCGCTCCCAGGAATCTTCTTTAATGCCGGCCTGAAACCTCGAATCCTGAATAGGGCAGCTGGCCACCTTCAGCGCGGCCCCGGACTCAGGGATCCTGTCTGCATCCACAGCAGCCCTGGCGCCGCGTTCCCTGTTTAGAGACTCGCTTTTGCAGCTAAGAAACAGTTCTTTTCCTCCTCCACACTTCAAAGCTTTTGCCTGTAAATGAGGCAGCCTTTCCTGCCAGGGGCAAAGTGGCGGTCACCCCCCACGACCGGCCACCAGCAGCGGTCCTCCCTTAAGAGATGGCAAGAGGAAGGTCCACAAGTTTCCCGGCTGCCTGAGGCCCAGTGGCGACCTTTACCACCTCAGCTACTCCGCGCCAGCCGCCGCAGCCACCACCATCTTGAAAACCTATCGCACTGTGTAGATCTTTCTCGGGAGTTGTTCACCTTTGTATCCCCCCGGTATAA
This sequence comes from Cynocephalus volans, assembly GCF_027409185.1. NCBI lineage: Eukaryota > Metazoa > Chordata > Mammalia > Dermoptera > Cynocephalidae > Cynocephalus > Cynocephalus volans. Next base: position 96,761,344 of record NC_084478.1, read on the forward strand.
ACCGAGTCTAGCGCCCTCCTGCAGCCAGCTCTCCGGCAGGTTCAAGCGGACCTGGAAACTCTCCTACCACACTATTCCCCACCAGAAATTGGTTAGGCTTTTTTCCGAACTGGTGGCCACAGAGATGGTAACTGCCTCCCAGTAACAGGAAGTTTACCGGGAGCCAGAGTCCAGGGTGTGGTGGAGTGACAGTTGGCCCGCTCATACTTCCTTGCCCTCCTGACACTGGCTAGGGATGCCCCATGCCACCAACCCGCCAGAGAACCACAGAGCGAGTGGGAGGGAAGGCCGGCCCGCAGGCTCCGGAAAGCCCCGCGCCAGGCCAAGCAAGTAGGAAGGCTCAGTGACGGCCGAGCCGGGCGGAGCTACTAGCACCTGGAAAAATGGAGGCAGCCCCGGGGCGGTGAGTGGCCTGGTGATGCAGGCGGGAGCCGGTTGGGCGTCAGCCCCCCAAACAGGGCTGGTCCAGGGGTCAATCACAGTGCTGTGCCAGGTCGGGTGCTCACTCTCTGCCTCTGGTTTGTCACCTTCCCCGTTCTCGGCCGCTGCCGCCTCGGGCTGTTCAGTCGCCGCACGGCTCGGGCGCTCCCAGGAATCTTCTTTAATGCCAGCCTGAAACCTAGAATCCTGAATAGGGCAGCTGGCCGCCTTCAGTGCGGCCCTGGCCTCCGGGATCCTGTCTGCATCCACAGCAGCCCTGGCGCCGTGTTCCCTGTTTAGGGACTCACTTTTGCAGCTAAGAAACAGTTCATTTCCTGCTCCACACTTCAAAGCTGTTGCCTGTAAATGAGGCAGCCTCTCCTGCCCGGGGGCAAAGTGGCGTTCAGCCCCCACGACCGGCCACCAGCAGCGGTCCTCCCTTAAGAGATGGCAAGAGGAAAGTCCACAAGTTTCCCGGCTGCCTGAGGCCCAGTGGCCGCCTTTTCCACCTCAGCTACTCTGCGCCAGCCGCCGCAGCCACCGCCATCTTGAAACCAAGCCCCACCATCATATCTTGGTAGTAGTTATATTTGGTTTTGTTTTTCCAGTTCACAGCTGGAAGGACTTTTGCTTTTGGTCTCAGGTGAGACTTTGGACTTTGGACTTTTAAGTTGATGCTGGAGCAAGCTAAGACTTTTGGGACCGTTGGGATAGAATGATTGTATTTTGTATGTGAGAGTGAAATTAGTTTTGGGGGGCCAGGGTGGAATGATGGAGTTTGGATGTATTGTCCCCTCCAAAACTCATGTGGATATTTGATCTCCAATGTGGCAGTGTTGGAAACTGAGTCATGAGGGCAGATCCCTCATGAATGGATTAATGCTCTCCCTGGGGGGGGGGGAGGTAATGAGTGAGTTCTTGCTCTATTAGTTCCCATGAGAGCTGATTGTTTATAGAACCCTGGCACCTCCTCTCTCTCTCTCTTGCTTCCTCTCGCCATGTGATCTGCTTGTACCACCAGCTGCCTGCCACTTTCTGCCATGAGGAAAAGCAGCCTGATGTGACACCATATGCAGCTGTCACAGAATCGTAAGCCAAATAAACCTCTTTCCTTTATAAATTACCCAGTCTCAGGTGTTTCTGTTATAGCAACACGAAACAGACTAAAACATTCTATTCGCAGACTCTACTGGTGAGTCGTCTTATATCATTGTAGTCGAATGAGCAGCAGCTTGCTTGTGGAGTGGCCCTGGCTGCTTCTGTAGTGGTGAACTGTCCTTGCAGTGACAGTAGGTGTGACAGTGGCTATCTTATACCACCTTGGATCCTTTAAGGGAATCTATGGTCTTAGACTGAGCCCTCAGTACCATGCAGGTCTCAGCTCACTTCCTTGCCTGCTGGGCATATGGGCACTTCCTCTGTTGCCTAAGACTGAGCCCCAGTGCCATTCAGGTCTCAGCTCACCTTGGTGGCTGTGGCAGCTGTGGATGCTTCCCTCCAGGGCCAAAGACTGAGCCTGGTGCCATGTGGGTCTCAGCTCAAATTGGTGGCTGCAGTGGCTGTGCACATTACCCTCCCAAGGGCTAAGACTGAGCCCCAGTGCCATGTGTGTTTTCGCTCATCTTGGCAACTGCAGCAGCTGTGGGCGCTTCCCTCTGGAGCCTAAGACTGAGCCCTGGTGTCATGTGCGTCTCTCCCACAAGTTTTAGTATGATGTATCTTTATTCTCATTAGTTTCAAAAAGTTTTTTGGTTTCCTGTTTAATTTTTTCTTGGACTCATAAATAATTAAGGAGTCTGTTGCTTAATTTCCATGAACCTTTATAATTTCATATTTTTGTTTTTTATTGATTTTCAGTTTTAATCCATTGTGGTCTGAAAAGATGCTTGGAATGATTTCAATATTTTTTTAATGTGCTGAGACTTGATTTGTAATCTAACATGTGGTCTGTCCTGAAGAATGTTCCATGTGCATGTGAGAAGAATGTATATTCTGTAGTTGCTGGATAAAATGTTTCGATGTCTGCCAGGTCCAATTGGTCTAAGGTGTAGTATAAATCCTACATGTTTTTGGTGATGTGTTGCCTGGAAGATCTGCCCAATGCTGAGAGAGGGGTCTTCAGATCAGCCACTATTATTGTATTGGGTGTATCTCATTTTTTAGGTTTAAGAGTGTTTGCTTTACATATCTGGGTTCTCTAGTGTTGGGTGCATACGTATTTATGATTGTTATGTCTTCTAACTGGGTAGATCCATTCATCATTATATAAGGGCCCTCTTTTACTCTTTTTAAGGTTTTGGGTTTAAAGTCTATTTTATCCAGTATAAGAATAGCTACTCTGCTCATTTTCAGTTTCCATTTGCATGGTATATCTCTTACCATCCATTCTCTTTTTCTGTGTGTGTCTTTATAGGTGAGCTGGGTTTCTTGAGGAGAGTATAGAATTGAGTCTTTCTTTTTAATCCAATCAGTTGGTCTGTGTGTTTTGAATGGGGAGTTCAATCTCTTTATATTTATGGTTGTTATTGACAAGTATTGCTTTATTCTTGTTTTATATTGCTTTCTGTTTGGATGTTTTAAATATAATTTCTTCCTTTCTTCCCCTTTTGAATTTCATCTTTACTATTGGTTGGATTTTTGAGGTGACACAATTTAGCTTCTTACTCTCTCTCATTTGCATTTTGGTTTTAACAGTGGATTTTGCTCTTTCTTGTGGGTCTGTGATAGTGATTATCATTTTTCAGATTCTGGATGCAGGGCTCCTTTGAGAATTTTTTGCAGGGCTGGCTTTGCAATAGTGAACTCCTGTAATTTTTGTTCATCTGAGAAACACATTATGTCTCCCTAATTTCTGAAGGATAACCTTCCTGGGAATAGAATTCTTGGCTGACAATATTTTTCTTTCAGTATTTTGTATATATATTCCCATTTTCTTCTGGCATGTAAGGTTTCAGTTGTGAAGTCTGCTTTTAGTCTGATGGGGTCTCTCTTATAGTTGATGATGCTTTTCCCTTGCTGCTTTTAAAATTCCCTCTTCCTGTTTGAGTTTTGCCTGTTTGACTATAATGTGTTTTGCTGAGTATCTTTTTGGATTGAATCTGTTTAGGGATCTTTGGACTTCCTGGATCTAAAGGTCTGCATCTCTCCCTATACCTGGGAAGTTTTCTATTATTATATTTCCCTGAATAAGTTTTTTGTGCCTTTTCCTTTCTCCTCCCCTTCTGGAATAACCATGATTCTAATGTTTGTGCACTTGCGGTTGTTTGCTAGCTCTCTTACATTTTCTTCATTTTTTAAATTCATCTTTTCTTTTTTTTTTCTTTGTCTGCCTAAATTATTTCAAAAAGACCATCTTAGAGGTCTGAAATTATTTCTCCTGCTTTCTCTAGGCTGCTGTTTCAGCTCTCTGTTGGCTTTTTTTATTTCACTGAGTGAATCCTTCAGTTCTATGAGTTCTGCTACATTCTTTTTTAAGGCATTAATCTCTTTGCAAATTTATTCCTTAATATCCTGGATATTTTTCCTTGTTTTATTGTGTTCTCTAATGATTCTTCTGTTATCTCTTTGAGTTTTCTTAAGATCAGTGCTCAGAATTCCTTTTCAGGCATTTCAAAGGTTTTATGCTCTATGGGGTCTGGTATTTAAGAACTACCATTTTCCTTGGTGGTGTCACATCTTGTTTAGTTGTAGTTCTAGTATTTTTCATTGATGTTGTTCATCTGCTAGAGCACTTGTTTCTTCTATTACTCTGGAGTGGGTTATGAGGGGTAAGACTTCCTCCTCTTATTTGTAGACTCTGCTGGTGACTCTTCTTGTATCAATGCAATTGAGTGCACAATGGGCTTCCTAAGGTCCTGCCTGGGTATTAGGTGTTGCTCTCCAGAGCTTGGGTGTGGACGTTCAGTGGTAGTGGTGGCATGCAGGACCTGCACTCACTTGGGCCCTGCTCAGGTGGTGAGCAGCCTCTCCTGGGCTCAGGTTTGGGCTTGCGGTGGCACCACATGGGTCATGTGCTCATCTGGGCTACCATTAGGGTGGTAGTTGGACCTGTCTGGGGCTCAGGCTTGCTGCTGGCAGCAGCAGCGTCATTGTGTGGTACTGGCACTTACTTGGGGCTCCTACTCAGGATTTGGGTGGGTCTTTGGGGCTCAAGTGTGGGCTGTTGGCAGCAGTGGTGATGTGTGGGACCAGCATTCACATGGGCTGTTGCCCAGGTGGTGGGAAGGCCTCTCCCAGGCTCAGGTGTGGGACAGCAGCAGTGGTGATAGTGGTGATAGGGACAGGCATTCACCTGGGCTCCTGCTTGAGCAGTAGGTGTGCCTCTTCAGGGCTTGGTGTTGGCTGGTTGCGGCCACAAATGATTTTCTTAATGTGCTATTGCATTTGGTTAGGTAGTATCTCATTGAGAATTTTTTCACCTATGTTTATCAGGTATATTGGTGTGCAATTTTCTTTTTTCATTGTGTACTTGTTTGTTTTTGCAATCAGGGTATTGCTTACCTAATAAAATGAGTTGAGAAGTATTTCTGCTTCTTCATTTTTGAAAAATAATTTGAATAGAATTAGTATTAGTTCTTCTTTAAATGTTTGGTAGAACAGTATTGAAGCCATCAGATTGTGGGCGTTTCTATAATGGAAGACTGTGTGTTACTGACTCAATTTTCTTGCTTGTTAGTGCTCTGTTCAGATTTTCTGTTTCTTCATAATTTAATCTTGGTAGATTGTAAATTTCTGGGAATTTATCCATTTCTTCTATGTTGTCAAATTTGTTGGCATATAGTTGTTCATAATAGTCTCTTATGATGCTTTGCATTTCTGTGGTATCAGATGTAATGTCTTCTTTTTCATTTCTGATTTTATTTGAGTCTTCTCTCTTTTGTTTTTGGTTTGTCTAGCTAAAGGTTTGTTCATTTTTCTTATCTTTTCACAAAACCAGCTCTTCGTTTCATCCATCTTTTCAATTAAGTTTTACCTTTTATTTCAAAAAAAGGGGAAAACAAAACAAAACAAAACAAAATTTCTATTTCACTTATTTCTGCTTTAAGCTTTATTATTTCTTTCTGCCAAATTTGAGTTTATTTTGTTGATGTTTTTCTAGTTCCTTTAGGCACATTGTCAGTTTGTTTATTAGAAATCTTTCTTCTTGTTTGATAGAGAAATTTATTGTTATAAACTTTCCTATTAGAACTGCTTTTGTCATATCCCATATTTTTGATATGGTGTGCTTTCATTCTCATTTGTCTCAAGAAATTTTTAAATTTCCCTTTTAATTTCTCTATTAACCATTGGTTGTTTAGGAGCATATCGTTTAATTTCTATGTATTTGTAAAATTTCTGAAGTTTTTCTTGTTATTGATTTCTAGTTTTATAACACTGTGGTCAGAAAACATAGTTAATATTTTCTTCATCTTTTTAAATTTTGTAGACTTATTTTGTGACCTACCATATGATCTACTCTGGAGAATGTTCTATGTGCAGTTGAGTATAACATGTGTTCTATAGCTGTTGGATGGAATGTTTTGTAAATCTTTGTAAGGTTTATTTGGTCTATGTTCAGTTTAAGCCAGATGTTTCTGTGTTTATTTTCTGTTAGATGATCTGTCCATTGTTGAAAGCGGGGTGTTAAAGTCCCCTACTATCATTGAATTGCAATCTATCTCTCCCCTTAGCCATAACAATGTTTGCTTTATATATCTGGGTGCTCTGGTGTTGAGTGAATATATATTAACAATTGTTATATCCCCTAATTGAATTGATCCCTTTATCACCATATAATGACCTGCTTTGTCTCTTTTTTATAGTTTTTCATTTAAAGCCTATTTTTTCTCTGCATGGCTACTCCCACTTGCCTTTTGTTTCCATTTACACAGAATATCTTTTTCTAGCTCTTCACTTTCAGTCTGTTTGTCTTCAATAGTTAATGAGTCTCTTGTAGGCAGCATATCATTGGGTCTTGGTTTGTTTGGGGTTTTTCTGTACCCATTCGGACACTCTATATCTTTTATTAGACAGTTTAATCCATTTACATTCAGTGTTATCAATGTTATTAATGATATGTGAGAAATTATTCCTGCCATTTTATTTTTTTATTTTTTTTATCTGTTTTTTGTTGTTGGCATGTAGGAGTTCGTTCTTTCTTTTTTTAAAATGTATTTTATTTATTGAATCAAAACTGATTATACATATTTTGGGTGTTGAACATTGAGATATGTTGGTTAAATCAATATTACTAGCATATATATTGTTACAAATCGTAATTATTCTTTATGCCCCTTGTCCAACATCTCCACTTCCCCCATTTCCTCCCCCTCCCCACTATAATTGCCCTAGATTTCTTCTCTCCTTCTGAAACAATAATGGTTACTCTGTTAACTTGTTGCCTAGATGATCTGTCCAATGCTGAGTGGTGTGTTCAGGTCCCCCAATATTATCATAGAGCAGATGCTTCTGTCACTCTGAAATGGGTTTTGTGGAAAGAGACATCCTCTTCTTTTCTTTGTCTCTGCTGGTGACTCGTGTGAATGCACTCCAGTGGTTGGTGGACCATCTGCGTGGTGGCTGTGGCGTCTAGCCGCTTTTGCAGCAGCCATGGTTATTGCGGTGGCTGTGTTGGGCCACCCACGTGGAGGTGCTGTTTTTGGCATTCTCCTTGGCACCGGTAGTATGCCTGGTTGTGGGGTGTGTTTGGTCCCCTTCTCCATACCTCTGGTCCCTGGGCAGGCCCCAAGGCACTGGTGCCATGTGCCTGGTTATGGGAGAGGGGTCCATTCCCCTCCTCCATGTCCCGGGTCCCTGGGCAGGCCCTGAGGTACTGGCACAGTGTCCCTGGTTGTGGAAGAGAGGTCCAGTCCCCTTCTCCATGCCCCAGGTCCCCAGGTGGGCTCTGAGGTGCTGCATGTGTGCCTGGTTGTGGGAGGGTGGTCTGGTCCCCTTCTCCATGCCCTGGGTCCCTGGGTGGGGCCCAAGGTGCTAGCACAGTGTGCCTGGTTGTGGGAGAGAGTTCCAGTCCCCTTCCCCATGTCTCAGGTCCCCAGGTAGGCCCTGAAGTGCTGGCTCTGTGTGCCTGGTTGTAGGAGAGAAGTCCATTCCCCTTCTCCTTGCCCCAGGTCCCTGGGCAGGCCCCAAGGTGCTGGCGTGGTGTGCCTGGTTGTGGGAGGTGGGTCCAGTCCCCTTCTCCATGCTTCAGGTCCCCAGGCTGGCCCTGAGGCACTGGTGCAGTTTGCCTGAAGTGAGAATAGGGTCCGGTCCCCAGATCCAAGCCTCCAGTTCCTAGGCAGGCCCCAAGGTGCTGGTGATGTGCCTGGGCTGGAATTAATTTTTTTGTCCTTTGCTTCTAAAACGGGGAAACTTCCTGTGGGAACCAGTACTTGAGCTGTCTGGTTGTTTAAACTGCTACTTTGCTGCTGTTTCCCTAGGGAAGGCTTTTTCTGGAGCTCAGAGTTTAATGGTTGACCTTATAGGTACTTCCGGCTCTCCAGAGACCCAGTGGATCTGTGTTCTGTAGAATTTCTGATCTGGGCCTGAGTTTTTTCATCAAACTGCACCCCATGCAATTCTGCATTCCTGACCAGTCTCCTCTGAGTGCTCCTGTGCTGATTGGGGGGCAGATCAGCTGTCCTTGCTGTGTCCCAGTGTTCCCCTGGTGGGCACATCTCCCCCACCGCCTGTGCTACAAACACTTCCCATGGAACGGGCCCTGCACCAGTCCCTTGTGATGGCTCACTGGCCTCTGAGTGATTCCCCTTATTCAGATGTTCTGGCTTGTTTTAGTCCGTTTTGTGTTGCTATAACAGAATACCTGAAACTGGGTAATCTATAAAGAAGAGCAGTTTATTTGTCTTACAATTCTGGGACAGCTGCATCTGGCATGGGCCTCAGGCTGCTTCTACTCATGGTGGAAAGTGGCAGGCAGCCAGTGGGTACAAGCACATCACATGGTGAGAGGAAGCAAGAGAGAGAGAGAAAGTGCCAGGGTCTTTTTAAGCAACGAACTTTCGCGGGAACTAATAGAGCGAGAACTCACTCATTAATTGCCCCTCCCCCAGGGAGAACATTAATCCATTCATGAGGGATCTGCCCTCATGACTCAATCAGTTTCCAACACTGCCACACTGGGGATCAAATTTCCACATGAGTTTTGGAGGGGACAACACATCCAAACTCCATCATGGCTCCTCACTTCTGCGTGGGTCCATGGGAACCCTATTAGTGGTCTTGCTGTCCTGGGGGCCACCAAGGCCCTCTTCTCTCTTGCTGCCTCCAAGTAACTCCATCCAAAGGGCACAGCTGCGGCTTCTGCCTGCTCCTGCTCCATGTGCTCATCAGCTCTAGCCTTAAAGCAGCCATGGCCCAAAATGCTCAGAGCAGCTTTTTCTTTCTCTCGTCATAGTTTTTCCCGCCTTCATGAACTCCATAGGTCTCTCCTCCTCTTCCCCTGAGCTCCAGTGGCCCCGGCTTGGCTGATATTACATTTTTATAGTTGTAAATTTGGTTGATTTGTGGGAGAGAGTGAAGCTAAAGACCGTCTATTCCACCATCTCTTCTATTCCTGTCATTTTAAAGTTGTTTTATACTTATTTTATAGATCCATAGTTCCTTTGTTTTTATCCTTTTTAAATCTCTGTAGAATGGTGTTTTTCTGTCGTGATAAACTTTCTTTTCTTTCTCTTTCTCATTTGTATATCTGCTATATATTTTTCAAGGTTACTTTTGACCTAACATAAAAAATCTTGCAGTTATAATGAACTATTATAAGCTTATAGCAACTTAACTTCAGTCACATGAAACTACTCTAGAATCCCCTCCAAAACACAAATTATGTTTTTGTTGCTTTAATTTATGTTTCTGTCTATTATGTGCTCCTTACTCACTAATTGTATCTGATGTTGTTTTTTGACCATTTTGACTTTAAATCATCATACTAGAGGACTGAAGGATTTACATACCACCATTACCTCACTGGGGTGTTCTGAGTTTAAATTATGAATTTACCTCTACAGGTAAATTTTGTGCTTTTTCATGTTTTTATTATAGTAATTGTTGTCTTATTTCCAGTTATAGAACTCCCTTAAGAATTTCTTGCAATGCTGGTCTAGTAGTGATGAATTATCTCAGCTTTTTCTCATCTGGGAATATGTTTATTTATCTATCTTTTCTGAAGGATAGCTTTGCTGTATAAAATATACTTGGCTGAAAGTTTTTTTTTCTTTCAGCACATTGAATACACCATTCCATTCTCTATTGTCCTGCAAGATTTCTGTTGAGAAATCTGCTGATAGTCTAAAGGGGATTCTTATATGTGAACTGACACTCTTTGCTTGCAGCTTTTAGAATTCTCTCTTTGTCTTTGACTATTGATAGTATAATTATGATATGCCTCAAAGGTAATATTTTTGGGTTGAGTCCATTTGGGAACCTTTGAAATTCCTAAATCTGAATTTCCATATCTCTCCCAATACTTGGGAATGATTAAGCTATTATCTCATTAATAGGGTTTCTGCGTCTTTCCCCATCTCTTCTCCCTCAAGAAAACCTATTTTTTGAACATTTGTTTACTTAATGGTATCCCATAGGTCTTATAGGCTTTCTTGATTCTTTTTCATTCTTATTTCCTTTTTTTCCCTCTGACTGGACAATTTAACAAGATCTGTCTTCAGAATCAGAAATTATTTTTTTGCTTGATCTAGTCTGCTGTTGAAGCTCTAAATTGTATTCTTATTTTATTCATTAAATTCTTCAGCTCCAAGAGTTCTGTTTGGTCCTTTTTAAAATAAATTATATTTATTTATTTTTATTTTTGGCTACAAAGTAAGTCTTAATGCATTTAAAGAGATAAAGATCATAGAAAATATGTTCTCTGAAAACAATAACAAAAGGAAATTTAGAAAATGCACAAATGTGTGGAAATTAAACAACACTCTCATAAATAAACAATAGATAAAAAGAAAAATCAAGGGAAATTAGTACTTTGAGATAAAAATCAAAGTGCAACATATCAAAATGTATAGGATGCGGGGCTCATGCAGTGCTTAGAGGAAAATTTATACTTGTAAACCACATATATTAAAAATAAGAAAAATCTCGAATCAGTAATTTAAACTTCTACCTTAAAAAAATAGAAAAAGAAGAACAAGCTAAACCAAAAGCAGTTATTAGTAGGAAATAACAAAGAGTCCAACAGAAATATATAAAGTTAGAAACTAAAAACAACAGAAAAAATCAACAAAACCAAAAGCAGATTCATTAAAAAGATCAACAAAATTTGCAAACCTTTATCAAGACTGTGTTTGGTCCTTCTTTAATGATACCTATTACTTTGTCAAATTTTTCATTCAGAAATTGAAAACCAAAAAACAATTCAAAAAATCAACGAATCAAAAAGTTGGTTTTTTGAAAAGATAAATAAAATTGACAAACCATTAGCATGGCTAACAAAAAAAAGAAGAGAAAAGACTCAAATAACAAAAATTAGAAATGAAAAAGGCGATATTACAACTGATTCATCTGAAATACAAGGAATCATTCGAGACTACTATAAACAACTATACGCCAACAAATTTGAAAATCTGGAGGAAATGGATAAATTTCTGGACACACACAAGCTCCCAAAACTGAACCATGAAGACATAGAAAATTTGAACAGACCAATAACAATAATGGAGATTTTAGCTGTTATCAGAAGGCTCCCAACAAAGAAAAGCCCAGGACTAGATGGATTCACAGCAAAATTTTACCAAACATTCAAAGAGGAATTGACACCGATTCTTTACAAACTATTCCAAAAGATTGAAACAGACACAAATCTCCCAAACTCATTCTATGAAGCAAACATCATCCTGATACCAAAACCAGGTAAAGATATAACCAAAAAAGAAAACTACAGGCCGATATCCTTGATGAATATAGATGCAAAAATCCTCATTAAAATACTAGCAAACAGAATACAGCAACACATACGAAAAATTATTCATCACAATCAAGTGGGATTCACCCCAGGGATGCAAGGTTGGTTCAACATATGCAAATCAATAAATGTGATACACCATATTAATAAACTCAAACACAGGACCATATGATCATCTCTATAGATGATGAAAAAGCATTTGATAAAGTTCAGCACTCATTCATGACAAAGACCCTCTATAAGTTAGGTATAGAGGGAAAGTATCTCAACATAATTAAAGCCATATATGCCAAACCCACTGCCAATATCATCCTGAATGGGCAAAAGCTGAAAGCTTTTCCTTTAAGAACAGGAACTAGACAAGGATGCCCACTCTCACCACTCCTATTCAACATAGTGTTGGAAGTACTAGCCAGAGCAATCAGAGAAGAGAAGGAAATAAAGGGCATCCAGATTGGAAAAGATGAAGTCAAACTGTCCCTGTTTGCAGATGACATGATCCTATATATCGAACAGCCTAAAACCTCTACAAAAAAACTGTTGGAATTGATAAATGATTTCAGCACAGTAGCAGGATACAAAATCAACACACAAAAATCAGTAGCATTTCTTTTCTCCAATAGTGAACATGCAGAAGGAGAAATCAAGAAAGCCTGCCCATTTACAATAGCCACCAAAAAAATAAAATACCTAGGAATTGAGTTAACCAAGGAGGTGAAAAATCTCTATAATGAGAACTACAAACCACTGCTGAGAGAAATTAGAGAGGATACAAGAAGATGGAAAGATATCCCATGCTCTTGGATTGGAAGAATCAACATAATGAAAATGTCCATACTACCCAAAGTGATATACAAATTCAATGCAATCCCCATCAAAATTCCAAAGACATTTTTCTCAGAAATGGAAAAAACTATCCAGTCATTTATATGGAACAATAAAAGACCACGCATAGCCAAAGCAATGCTGAGCAAAAAAAATAAAGCTGGAGGCATAACACTACCTGACTTTAAGCTATACTACAAAGCTATAATACCCAAAACAGTATGGTGCTGGCATAAAAACAGACACACTGACCAATGGAATAGAATAGAGAATCCAGAAATCAACCCACACACTTACTGCCATCTGATCTTTGACAAAGGCACCAAGTCTATTCACTGGGGAAGGGACTGCCTCTTCAGCAAATGGTGCTGGGATAACTGGATATCGATATGCAGGAGAATGAAACTAGACCCTTACCTCTCACTGTATACTAAAATCAACTCAAAATGGATTAAGTATTTAAATATACACCCTTAAACAATAAAACTTCTTAAAGAAAACATAGGAGAAACACTTCAGGAAATAGGACTGGGCACAGACTTCATGAATACGACCCCAAAAGCATGAGCAACCAAAGGAAAAATAAACAAATGGGATTATATCAAACTAAAAAGCTTCTGCACAGCAAAAGAAACAATTAAAAGAGTTAAAAGACAACCAACAGAGTGGGAGAAAATATTTGCAAAATATACATCTGACAAAGGATTAATATCCAGAATATATAAGGAACTCAAACAACTTTACAAGAAGAAAACAAGCAACCCAATTAAAAAATGGGCAAAAGAGCTAAGTAGGCATTTCTCTAAGGAAGATATACAAATGGCCAACAGACATATGAAAAAATGCTCAACATCACTCAGCATCCGGGAAATGCAAATCAAAACCACATTGAGATACCATCTAACCCCAGTTAGGATGGCTAAAATCCAAAAGACTCTGAATGATAAATGCTGGCGAGGCTGCGGAGAAAAAGGAACTCTCATACATTGTTGGTGGGACTGCAAAATGGTGCAGCCTCTATGGAAAATGGTATGGAGGTTCCTCAAACAATTGCAGATAGATCTACCATACGACCCAGTTATCCCACTTTTGGGAATATACCCAGAGGAATGGAAATCATCAAGTCGAAGGTATACCTGTTCCCCAATGTTCATCGCAGCACTCTTTACAATAGCCAAGAGTTGGAACCAGCCCAAATGTCCATCATCAGATGAGTGGATACGGAAAATGTGGTACATCTACACGATGGAATACTACTCAGCTATAAAAACGAATGAAATACTGCCATGTGCAACAACATGGATGGACCTCGAGAGAATTATATTAAGTGAAACAAGTCAGGCACAGAAAGAGAAATACCACATGTTCTCACTGATTGGTGGGAGCTAAAAATTAATATATAAATTCACACACACACACACACACACACACACACACACGCACACACACACACAAAACCGGGGGGGGGAGAAGATATAACAACCACAATTACTTGAAGTTGATACGACAAGCAAACAGAAAGGACATTGTTGGGGGGAGGGGGGAGGGAGAAGGGAGGGAGGTTTTGGTGATGGGGAGCAATAATCAGCCACAATGTATATCGACAAAATGAAATTAAAAAAAAAAATTTCATTCACACAATTAATTGTTTTCCTGATTTTATTGAATTGTTTCTTTGTGTTCTCTTGTATCTCATTGACTTTCCTTACGGTCGTTATTTGAAATTCCTTTATAGTCATTTCATAACTGTCCTTTTCTTGGGCCTCTGTTACTGGAGGCTTATTGTGTTCCTTTGCGGGTGTCATGCTTCGTTGCTTTTTCATGTTTTTTATGTGACCCTACATAGATTACATAGAAATGGCCTTTTCTTATGTGTAGTTCCTAGAGTGTCTGTTAGATATGTGTTGGCTTTGGTTTTGTGTGGACTCAGTAGTATGGTCTCTGTGCAGTTTCTTTAGTTGTAATCCTCTTCAGTGATGTCAGTGAATGCCTCAGTGGCCTAGACTGTGAGAATTTGTGCCAATGCTGGCTCTGTTTTGCTGTGCCAGAGATTCCAGGATGGTTGTTGGGCTGGGCATGTACAGGCACAGATGGACAACCAACTGTTCGTTAGTCTCTATGAAGTGCAGACCCGCTGCTTGACCAGCTATCAGGCCAGCGTGGGCATGCAGTTCTAAGGTTCTGTCTCCCAGGGGTTGGTGTGCTGTCTGGCCAGCTTTTGGGCTAGAAACATGTGTGCCTGGGTTCAGGGTGGAGGAGTCAAGCAGTTCTGTGAAGTCCTGTCAGAGTAGTGAATGCCACTGTCTGGTCAGGAGCTGGCATACATGGGTGCAGCAGGGAAAGATGGCTGTATGGAGGCCTGCTGGCAAAGGAAGAGCCACTGCCCAAACTGCTGTCAAGCAGGGAGCAGGTGGGCACAGATGCAGCAGGGCCTGGCAGCTCTGTGGAAGGTCTCCAGATCAACTGCTGAGCCTGGAGCAAGCCTGCAAGGGTACAGCCAGACCCAACAGCTCTGTAGAGGCCTGCTGTGGGGAGGCAAAGCTGCTGCCCAATTGCTGTTGGTCAGGGAGCAGGTGTAAACTAGTGTACCTGGGCTCAGCAGCTGTGTGGAAAGCTGCAGGTGTTGGGGAAGGGACTAGCAGAGCTACCACCAGACTGGCTATCTGGCCGGCATAAGCACCTGTAGGCTCACTGGGCCAGTGGGTTTTTCAGGGCAGTTTGTGCAAATGTGGTGGACTGCACTTATTGGTGGCTTCCTAATGAGCAGGTCTGCCTGTTATCCTGGAGGGAAGGGTGCCGTGTTCAGATGCTTAGATCTTGCTCTTTCTGTCTGGCCTAGGCCCCAGGCAGCTGGAGTTGTGTGAACATGGTAGAATGAAGGTGGAGCCTCAGGAAGGAATGAGTCAATTTCCACTGGCCCACAGGGCAGGATGCCCTCTAGCAGGGGATTTGGTTTCAAGATGCCACTGTGCCACAGCTACTTAGGTTGGGAAGCTGTGGGTTGCTCTACCTGAGCTTCTGCTGTGAGGCCATGTAGCTGCACAAACTTCCAACTACTCTCCAAACTGCATTTGGGACTTGAGAGGACTGGGAGCCTGTCTTGTGTCAGGGATTGCTGACAGCAGAGGAAACAGCTGAGGCCTTTCCACTGTGGCAGCAATGGAAACAGCTGAGGCCTTTCCAGCTTAGCTTCTCTCCACCTGACTCCAAGTCAGTCCCTGCAGGGAGACAATGAGGAACAGGCAGGGTGCCTTGCTCTGCTCTCTATGGTGCTATCCAGGTCTTCTGTGCTCTACAATGATTTTGTCACTCCCCTGGTGCTCTGCAGCACATATCTGAAGTCATTCTGGTCAAAATATAGTTGTTTATACGTTGTTTTGGTCTCATGTTGTGGGGGGAATAAGCTCTAGACAACTCTACTCAGCCGTCTTGATCCACTCTCTCACCATGGTTTTTGACAGAATAGTTTCACTGTCCTAAAATTTCCTTGACCTCCATCTGTTCTTCCTTTTATACCTCCCTGAAACACTGAAAACTGCAGATCTTTCTACTGTCTCCATAGTTTTGCCTTTTCCAGAATGTCACATAGTTGGAATAAAAAAGTTTGTAGACTTTTCAATTTGTTTATTTCACTTAGCAATAGGCATTGGAGGTTCCTCCATGTCTTTACATGGCCTGACAGCTTATTTCTTTTTATCACTGAATATTATTTCATTGTAGGGATGTACCTCAGTGTGTTTATCCATTAACCTAGTGAGGGATATCTTGGTTGCTTCTAGGTTTTGGAAATTATGAAAAACACTGTTACAAACATTTGTGTCTTGTTTTTTCTGCGTACATAAGTTTTCAACTCACTTGGATAAATACCAAGGAATGTGACTTCTGGATCATGTGATAAGAGTATGTTTAGTTTTGTAAGAAACTGTCAAACTGTCTTCCAAAGTGTCAGTACATTTTTGTATTACTACCAGCAATGAATACTAGTCATATTCTTTCACATCCTCACTAGCATTTGGTGGTGTTAGAGTTTTTGAATTTAGCCATTCCAATAGGTGTGTAGTTGTATCTCACTGTTGTTTTGATTTGCAATGCATTGATAACACTTCTTCATATGCTCATTTGCCATTTGTATATCTTCTTTGGTAAGGTGTCTGTTCAGATTTTTGTTCATTTTTTTATCAAGATGTTTGTAATTTTATTGTTGAGTTTTAAGAGTTCATCATGCATATTTGAATACCAGTTCTTTATCTAATATGTGCTTAGTAAAGATTTTCTCACAGTCTGTGGCTTAACTTTTTATTCTCTTAACAATGTCTTTTGCAGAGCAGAAGGTTTTAATTTGAATAAAGCCCAATGAGTAATTTTTTTTAATGAATTTTCCTTCTGGTACTGTAGCTAAGAAGCAATTGCCAAATCAACAGTTGCCTAGATAGTCTCCTCTGTTATCTTCTAGGAATTTTATAGTTTCGTAGTTTACATTTAGATTTATGGTTCATTTTAAGTTCATTTTTATGAAAGATGTAAGGTTTGTATCTAGATTCATTTTTTTTGCACGTGAATGCCCAATTGTTCCACCTCTGTTTTTAAAAAGAGTACCTTTTCTTCATTGAATTGCCTTCACCTTTTTTTTTTTTTTTTTTTTTTGGGTCAAAGATCAGTTGACTATATTTGTATGAATCTATTTCAGGGCTCTCTATTTTATCCCACTGATCTATATGTTTATTCTTTCACCAATATCACACTGTATTGATTACTGTAGCTTTGTAGTAAGTCCTGAAGTCAGGTAATGTCAGTCTTCTGACTTGTTCTTTCTCCTTCAATATTTCATTGGCTATTCTGGGTCTTTTGTGTTTCCATATATACTTTAGAATCAATTTGTAAATGTTCACAAAATAAATGGCTGGGAAACTTTTTAATTGGCAGGCTTATGTGTTTTTTGTTTGTTTCTTTCTTTTAAAAAGTTGTTTGCTCTCCATCCTCCATATTTTCATCAGCAGGAACGTGAGTGATAGACCAAGAGGAGACAGGTTAGGAAAAATAAAGAAAAATACCCTCTCAAGAACATTTGAATGTTAGCATCTAAATTTCTACTCTGCTATACAAGTATTGATAAATTATAGCAGAGGTGATCAAATACCATAATAATTCTTAGGGAAGATGAAGTTCTTTGGTATTTATGTGTGTATTTTTAAATATTACTATAAAAATACAACTGTAAGGTGTATTTTGAGGGGGTAGAAATCAATATGCCTATTTGAGAGCACTTGATTTAGCAAAAAAAGGAAATACACACACACACACACACACATACACACACAAGGGATCTTCGAAAAGCTCATGTAAGCATGTGTATTATCTTTCAATTCAATTTTTTCCACAAACGTTTTGAAGTACCTTCATACATAAAAAATCATATTAAGATAGAATATATTTTTAATTAGAGGTACTCTTATTCAGACATTGCTATCTGTTTCTGCTTTATTTTTATACTATAGAATATTAGTCCTAGAGTTCTTCCTCACCTCTAATGAGATTCTATATTACATTTAATACAAATATCCAGGCCAATATAAATATCTATATCTATCTATCTATCTATCTATCTATCTATCTATCTATCTATCTATCTATCTATCTATCTATCTATCTAGATAACATTTTACTGTAATATCTATTTCTTGCCATTTTGGCTGTATTTTTTTGTAAATAATTATATTTTATTTTTACTAGTTTTTTAGTGTGTTTTTTTTCTTCACTGAAGTTCTTGGCAGTCCAGGAAGCATTATTTTGTTGTTTCTGTTTTCTATTTGTCATTTGAATTTTGAATGTAGTGTGATTAATTATAGTGTTAACAATTATGCTTGAAATGGATAACAAAATATATTCCAGTCAAATTCATCTAGTTGATCATATGCTTGTACAGAATTTGGAACTTTAACTTTGTTTCTGACAAAAAAAAAATCTAGCTATTTTTGCACTATGTAAATTCAATTGTTACAGCAACATGTAGGTTGAATTCCTGTTGAGAGAGAAATGATATTTTTAAGAGTTGATAAAAAAAAAAAAAGGAAACCATTGTTACCTGACATTTTAAAACCTAATATCTAATCTTGTCTTACTTATAGTCAGGCTGCCCTTTATTTCAAATTAATGAAAACGAACCAAAACAAAACACACTTTTTAAATGCACAGAAACAGGTGAATGAAATTATCTTTCAAAATAGATCAATGTATTTGGGAGAAAAAATAAAGTCATAGGTAATAAGAGGAAATAAACAATTGCTAATACACTAGGTGGGTGATACCATTAATATTAGTTTAAATATAAAAATTATTTGCACATCTGCATCTGATGCTAGGAAAGTATATTGTAAATATTCCATCAGTGTTGTTACATATATCATGTATTTTGCACCTACATAATTTTAATTTCTCAAAGTATTTTAGTTGTTTTCTCCCTTAAGCACATATGTGATTCTTGTTAGGAAACAGAAGCTTTGGATTTTGTAGGCTTTAATAATTATGCATTAGTTCTCAACAAGTCTTTGTAATTTTTTAAACAATTAATAAATTAGAAGAAATGATAGCAATGATTTCTAACTCATATTGTCCTACATTTGAATGGAGATATAATTGTTAGTGCTCTTTTGAAGTACTTGGAAAAGAGCTCTGCATTGGAATCTCATCTTCTCATCATGTACTTTGCAAATAGAGAACTTATGGTATATGGTATTTAACAGATGTTGAGACAATCATAAGGGAATGTTGATTTGATCAGAGTATGAAGCAATTTGAAATAGTTATAAATCATTTCACCGTGCAGAAGCGAATTCAAGTGTCGTGACATATCAGTTAAGGCTAAGTCTCCAATTTTGAATCTACTGATTTTGTGCATCAGGCTAACTTCATGCATTGTCTATATTTTGAAAATATAATTCCTAATAAATTTCCACTGAGTTGATATAATTAAGAAACAAAAGATTAAGTTATGATTAAAGGTGTGATTTTTTTAAAAAAAATATTTTTGATGGATAAAAAGAAAGGCCAGATCTTTAGTCATGTGTATTCAATAAAAAGAAGGCTTTAAAAATGTCATCTGTACTTGTTCTGCCTTTCCCTAAAATCAGCAAAGTATTTCTGTACTTAAGTTTAATCAATATGGGTCAAGTGTATGGTCAAAACAATATTAGCTCATATTAATATTAATGATACAAATGTGTCCTACTTGAGCTTCTAGTCCTTTTAGTTTTGTTTTTGTTTCTTTTTCTGGGCTTCAAATGTACTCTTTCTATGCATTCCAGCAAAAATCATTCTGTGACCAAGTGATGAACAAATATTACTCTCTAAAATGCTCCCTCACTTGCAAATAATTCAAGCACAGATATATAACTTGTTACCCCCAAACTATCTCAGGTTCAGAAGTTTAAAGTTCTTAAAGGATCAAAAGTCTTCATTCTTTAGAATATTAGAAATGTTATTGCAGAGAAATTTATATCACTCTATAATGCATCATACCTAAATTATGTGCTAATAAAATGGAATACGAGCAAGTAACCTATAGTACCCCTTGCATTTAGTATTACATGTCCAAAGTGTTTAATATACAATTTTGTAACATTTTCTAGCTCACAGACATATCATAACATGCCATATTTACTATGTATGTGAAGACATAATATTTTTGCTTTAATATGGCTAATTCTCAGAAATAATAAAAATGAATAAATCTCTTGGGAACCAAATGGAATGTTCAGGGTTTAAAAATGGTGCCATTTTTCTGAGAATGAAATATAATTGAACACTCTTCTTCAAAGAAATGTAAGATCAGTGCTGAATTAGGAGAACCAGATGGATTCACAGCAGAATTTTACCAAACATTCAAACAGGAATTCACACCGATTCTTTACAAACTATTCCAAAAGATTGAAACGGACGCAAATCTCCCAAACTCATTCTATGAAGCAAACATCATCCTGATACCAAAACCAGGTAAAGATATAACCAAAAAAGAAAACTACAGGCCGATATCTTTGATGAATATAGATGCAAAAATCCTCACTAAAATACTAGCAAACAGAATACAGCAACACATACGAAAAATTATTCATCACGATCAAGTGGGATTCATCCCAGGGATGCAAGGTTGGTTCAACATACGCAAATCAATAAATGTGATACACCATATTAATAAACTCAAACACAAGGACCATATGATCATCTCTATAGATGATGAAAAAGCATTTGATAAAGTTCAGCACTCATTCATGACAAAGACCCTCTATAAGTTAGGTATAGAGGGAAAGTATCTCAACATAATTAAAGCCATATATGCCAAACCCACTGCCAATATCATCCAGAATGGGGAAAAGCTGAAAGCTTTTCCTTTAAGAACAGGAACTAGACAAGGATGCCCACTCTCACCACTCCTATTCAACATAGTGTTGGAAGTACTAGCCAGAGCAATCAGAGAAGGGAAGGAAATAAAGGGCATCCAGATTGGAAAAGATGAAGTCAAACTGTCCCTGTTTGCAGATGACATGATCCTATATATCGAACAGCCTAAAACCTCTACAAAAAAACTGTTGGAATTGATAAATGATTTCAGCACAGTAGCAGGATACAAAATCAACACACAAAAATCAGTAGCATTTCTTTTCTCCAATAGTGAACATGCAGAAGGAGAAATCAAGAAAGCCTGCCCATTTACAATAGCCACCAAAAAAATAAAATACCTAGGAATTGAGTTAACCAAGGATGTGAAAAATCTCTATAATGAGAACTACAAACCACTGCTGAGAGAAATTAGAGAGGATACAAGAAGATGGAAAGATATCCCATGCTCTTGGATTGGAAGAATCAACATAGTGAAAATGTCCATACTACCCAAAGTGATATTCAAATTCAACGCAATCCCCATCAAAATTCCAAAGACATTTTTCTCAGAAATGGAAAAAACTATTCAGACATTTATATGGAACAATAAAAGACCACGAATAGCCAAAGCAATGCTCAGTAAAAAAAATAAAGCTGGAGGCATAACACTACCTGACTTTAAGCTATACTACAAAGCTATAATAACCAAAACAGTATGGTGCTGGCATAAAAACAGACACACTGACCAATGGAATAGAATAGAGAATCCAGAAATCAACCCACACACTTACTGCCATCTGATCTTTGACAAAGGCACCAAGCCTATTCACTGGGGAAGGGACTGCCTCTTCAGCAAGTGGTGCTGGGATAACTGGATATCCATATGCAGGAGAATGAAACTAGATCCATACCTCTCACCGTATACTAAAATCAACTCAAAATGGATTAAGGATTTAAATATACACCCTGAGACAATAAAACTTCTTAAAGAAAACATACGAGAAACACTTCAGGAAATAGGACTGGGCACAGACTTCATGAATACGACCCCAAAAGCACAGGCAACCAAAGGAAAAATAAACAAATGGGATTATATCAAACTAAAAAGCTTCTGCACAGCAAAAGAAACAATTAAAAGAGTTAAAAGACAACCAACAGAGTGGGAGAAAATATTTGCAAAATATACATCTGACAAAGGATTAATATCCAGAATATATAAGGAACTCAAACAACTTTACAAGAAGAAAACAAGCAACCCAATTAAAAACTGGGCAAAAGAGCTAAGTAGGCATTTCTCTAAGGAAGATATCCAAATGGCCAACAGACATATGAAAAAATGCTCCACATCACTCAGCATCCGGGAAATGCAAATCAAAACCACACTGAGATACCATCTAACCCCAGTTAGGATGGCTAAAATCCAAAAGACTATGAACGATAAATGCTGGCAAGGTTGTGGAGAAAAAGGAACTCTTATACATTGTTGGTGGGACTGCAAAATGGTGCAGCCTCTATGGAAAATGGTATGGAGGTTCCTCAAACAATTGCAGATAGATCTACCATTCGACCCAGCTATCCCACTGTTGGGAATATACCCAGAGGAATGGAAATCATCAAGTCGAAGGTATACCTGTTCCCCAATGTTCATCGCAGCACTCTTTACAATAGCCAAGAGTTGGAACCAGCCCAAATGCCCATCATCAGATGAGTGGATACGGAAAATGTGGTACATCTACACAATGGAATACTACTCAGCTATAAAAACGAATGAAATACTGCCATTTGCAACAACATGGATGGACCTTGAGAGAATTATATTAAGTGAAACAAGTCAGGCACAGAAAGAGAAATACCACATGTTCTCACTTATTGGAGGGAGCTAAAAATTAATATATAAATTCACACACACACACACACACACACACACAAACCGGGGGGGGGGGGGAAGAAGATATAACAACCACAATTATTTGAAGTCGATACAACAAGCAAACAGAAAGGACATTGTTGGGGGGGAGGGAGGGAGGTTTTGGTGATGGGGAGCAATAATCAGCTACAATGTATATCGACAAAATAAAATTAAAAAAAAAAAAAAGGAGAACCAGGAACTCTCCTCCTACTACATGAGCCAAAGTCTGAGTGACCAGTCACAGCAGTCTACTGCTGGAGGACGGTATGAGTGTAGAGAGACTCCCACAGAATTGACACAGGTATACAGGACCCTTTGAAAGTTGAGGATGGAGCAGGGACAGTGTCAAAAGTCCTCCGACACTCCAGGACTCACACAAAATGTAGCAGCAGACCGGCTGCTGGGGGAATTTGAAGCTTGTGGTACAATGAAGATGACTATAGCAACGACAAAACCCAAATTGAGCTCCACTCCAGATGGGGTTAAATCAGTCTCCCTCTCCCTCTTCCAACCTCCTCATCCCCTGGAAAACATGCACACTGAAGGCTTGACAGATGAATACACATTATTTTCCAGTTGATTGTTATAAAGGTATACTTGTCACAGTAGGAAGACATAACATTTATTTAACAGTGTAATATTTAATATTCAGGTATATGTCATGCCTGTTATGTTTACTTTTGTTCCATGTATACTCTTGGACACGTTAAGGGCAACCCTGGAACTCAGAAAGCTATGTGGCACCAATAGCTGGCTTGAAATTGAAATCGTAGGGTATGGCAGTTATTCATAGAATTTAATAGGTGTCACAATCGCTTGAGAAGCATATTAGAAAGATATGGGGTAAGAGCCAAGAATATGCTTTTCTGCCTCTTAACTCCAAATGTGCAGAATTGTGCTGTTTATGCTCAGTTCACGGAACACTGTCATCTCAGTCTTTTATTTGTTAAAAAGTAGTTTTAATTGGTTTTATTCCTCATCCTTCTTCAATTTTATTTCTCTTCTCCCATTGACATGCATTCTCATGTATTTAATATGTCTCTTCAATCCATCTTGCATACTTATCTCTATGTCTTTGTATCTAGATAGACAAGATAGATAAATAAATAGATTCTGTGAAAATATGAAGTGTTGGTTTTATATGTTTTCCACATGTGATGGAGTGTGGATGTGTTGTCCCCTCCAAAACTCATGTGGAAATTTGATCCCCAATGTGGCAGTGTGGGAAACTGATTAAGTCATGGGGGCGGATCCCTCATGAATGGATTAATGCTCTCCCTGGGGGAGAGGGGAATAATGAGTGAGTTCTCGCTCTACTAGTTCCTGCGAGAGCTTGTTGTTTATATGACCCTGGCACCCTCTCTCTCTCTCTCTCTCTCTCTCTCTCTCTCTCCCTCCCTCCCTCCCTCCCTCCCTCCCTCCCTCCCTCCCTCCCCCTCCCTCCCTCCCTCCCTCCCTCCCTCTCTCCCTCTCTCCCTCTCTCTCTCTCTCTCTCTCTCTCTCTCTCTCTCTCTCTCTCTCTCTCTCTCTCTCTCTCTCTGATTCCTCTCACCATGTGATCTGCTTGTACCCGGTCCCGGCCGTTTTTCCACCATGAGTAGAAGCAGCCCGAGGCCCGTGCCAGATGCAGCTGTCCCAGAATCGTAAGCCAAATAAACCTCTTTTCTTTATAAATTACCCAGTCTCAGGTGTTTCTGTTATAACACGAAAGGGACTAATACAATATGATATTGTGCTATAATTTTTATTTCATGTCATTCTTTTATTCATTCAATATTATTCTAAAATTTGTACATGTTTCCTTGTGTAGTTTTAGTTTAAAGTGTTTCACATTCCATTATATCAACACTTCATGCATTCATTCTGCTTTTAGATGGACATCTGCATTGTCTCTATCTGTTATTACAAGTTACATCTCTATTACTGTTCATTGTTACTAACTGAACTAGCTAATGCATACCTCCTTGTGCACCTTTCAGGAATATATTTCTTTTTTAATATATCCCCCAGGCATGGAATTGCTTATTCGTAAACATCCTCGATTTTACTAAGTATTGCTATAATGCCTTCATGGCCATGTAGTTAAATTCCCACTGACTGGATATGAGGGTTTATAGTTGCCCAAATCTTCACCAACATTTGAAATTATTTGACTTTCTAATTTTCTCTCTAATACAGTAGTTCTAAAGTGGCATGTCAGTGTTGCTTTACTTTTAATCTCTCTGATTACTTGTGAGGTTTATCATCTCTTCATATAATCATTGGGCATTTGTGAGTTCCCTCCATTCACTTAGTTCTAAGTTAGTGACTACTTTGTGCCAGGCACTGCACTAGGTATCTAGTGATCAAAGAGTGAATGGACTTTTCATTTTGTCTGCCTGTTTTGTTGTGTGTGTTGTTTTATTTTCTATTGAATTTCCTGTCTTTTAATGGTTGATTTGCAAGAGTTCTTTGCATGTTCTAGATATTAGTCTTTTGTTGGTCATAAACACTGCAAATAACTTAGCCCAGTCTCTTAATGTTTTATTACCTGTTTATTAGATTTTCTTCTTTGAATAGAAATGGAACCTTCATTTTTAAGTAGTATGCCAGGTGATTCCAATGCAAGTGGACCCTGACAAAAACTAGAGAACTGTGGGGTCTGGACTTAATATATTTAGATATTAGTGACAAAAGATTGGTTTCTATTTAAAAAGTTTGATTTGTGTTTGAATCTCTCTGGAGTAGCTCATACAGAGCATCCAACAGCAGGAAATACTATTCTATTCAAACAACTTCTCTTATATATTGAAGCAAACATGCATCACTACCAGCATAACAAATGCTGTATCTTTAACAAACAAAACAAAACAAAACAAAAAACCTCTGATGTAAGTACGTGGCCTTTGTTGCCTAAAGACATATTACTGGTTTAAATCAAATTGTCCGGTTATTATTGCCATTAGTTTTAATTTCTTTGCAATCAGTTGATTTTCTGAAAAATCTTATAGCCTATTATCAGCAACCAGATAGAGGGTAGCTTCCTCAAAGTTTTATCAGGGCTCCTAAAACTTCAAATTATTTTTAATTTTATTTGTGCACCATCATCCCTTTAGGCTATAGTTTTATGTGAAGACTAAGACATAAATACCTTTTTTTCATACTTCAGTTTCAAAGACCAATTTATTTTTTCATAAGAGAAATTTTTTACATCCATTAAAAAAATTTTATAGCCATAATTCATACGAAAACAATTAACAATTTGGTGGAAAATAAATATTGGAAAGCATTCTTCAGCTTAATTTTTATTATATTTATTGTCTGACATTTAAGTGTATTAAGTCCCTGCTGCCCTTCATGGGGCCGCGTCCCCGTCATCAATCTCTTCTCCGTGACGCATGTTTAAGCAATGCTGAAAACAATACTTTAACTGTGCTCAAAAGTCAATTTGAACTTGAAAATAGGCAGTTAAGTTCTATCAAACATCTTCTGTTTGTATCTATTTAATGCTAAGTGATAAGTTTAACAGAGGTGTTTACTCCTCTCCACTTATTTTGGTAATGTTTATGCACAACCAATATCAACTTTTAATAGTTGTTTGTTTAAGCCCTAGCTAAAGCTTCTTCAAGGTACAAAAAGGAGCCATTTTCACTACCAGATATTTCTATTTCTATCAGTTTGCCTTTAGCCTGAATGTTTCTTTGGGCAAGCACTAATAACAGTAGCAGCCACTTGGGATTTCCCAGAAAGAGAGTCATTGGTTTATAAGAAAATGGAACCAGTTTTTGTACAACGGAAGCCATAATGTGTAATTTGTTCTGTAATGGTGTTGAGATACTTAAGTGGGAATAACTAAACATAGGAATATTTAATTTTTTAATAGTGTGTTAGTGGTTTTTTTCTGTGTAGCAATGTATCCCAGTGCTATGTGGCCTAAAACAATGATTTTAACTCATTATTGCACAAATTGACAATTTGGGCTGTTCTCAGTTGCGTGATTCCCCTTGGCTCACCCTGCCATCAAGGTTAGCCACTGGGTCAGCTGGGGGATGGATGGTATAGGAAACCTGAGTTGGGACAGTGGGTCTGTGCTCTGTGTGGTCTCTTGTCCTTCACCAACCCAATTCCCAGGCTTGTTCACAAGGCAACTGGGCGAGTTTCCAAGGAACAAATGAAAGCATGAAAACCTTACAGTTTAGGCTTAGAACAGGTACATGGTCACTTATACTGCATTCTATTGGTCAAAGCAAGTAACAGTTCAGATTCATATTCAAGAGAAGGGAAAATGAATTCTACCTTTTGATGGGAAGAGCTGCAAAATAACATTGTAGAGGTGTGGATACAGATAGGAATAAAGGATTGTGGATATTTTGCCATCTACAACGGAAGTTAACAATTTTGTTAACTTTACTCATGCAGTAATTTTATAATTTGTCTGTTAGCACAATATTAACTATTAAGTGACATAGATAAACTAATAAAACAAGTATATATATTTAAAAATTAGAACTACAGTCAGCTATCATTATTAATAATGGCTAAATACACAACCTGCTAGTATAATGTACACTTCACATTTGAGTCAAATTTTCTAAATGCACAATATTATAAAGGCAGTAGGTCAAACGGTTGGATATGATTTTACCACTGGTATTAATTGGTTCATACTAATCAATATAAAATCAACAGAAGAATTTTCAACTGGGAAGGACTATTCTCACCTAAAGTAGTAATTAAAACTGATTTTTAAGCAGGAATGTTTAGGGCAAGCATTTCTGTGATTATTATATGATGACAAAAAGGCTACTTTGTTAACTCTCTTCTATTTTCCAGAGGAGCTGTTTTTCTTGTTTGTTATTTTTAATTCCTCTTTTTCTCAATAACTGTAATTCTGACCTTCCATTCTATAAAAATCAACAACAGACATTTCCCTCTTTATTAAATTATCGATTTCCAGAAACTTGGTACTATAAAGAAAAAAAATGAAATTTAGTGAGAAAAATATCCATGTCTCTGAAATATATTGTTTGTCAGACAACACATGACATTTTACTTTGATATTGAAAAGTAAATAGGTCAATACTGTTTCTAGGCCACAAACAAAAACTAAGTGATAGTATACACTCCTAGGGGTACTGTGATGAACCTGAGCAGGCAGGGTCCAAGGTCAAAGACTCTAGAACATCACAAAGAAACCCTTCTGGGGCTTGACATTGAGCTGGTTCATTTTGTTCCTCAATGCACAGCAAAGAGAAACCTACTGCTTTTTTCCTCTATAAATTTTTTATAGATAACCATGCATTTGTACAATAAGCACTCCAAAACTGGTAGGCAAAATTGTTCAGAGTCATGCACTTGTGTCTTCTGATTTATTTGAAGATAAATTAAGTTCCCAAGATCACTAGAATAATTTGCTTTTCTAAATATATTTTTGAGCAGGAAGAAAGAAATCCTCTGAGTCTAGCAAGAAACAAACAAATATACCATAAGAATATATCTTTTCACAGAAAATGGAAACTCAAACATGGTAACTGTTAGTATTGCTAAGTATAGGAGACTTGAGTCATTACCACTCAGACTTCTGTTTTATGTAAACCTCCTAAAATTTTTTGTTACTCCATTTCATATTCTCTCTACAATTCCTTTGTGCATAAGGCATTCTAATTTTTAAAAAGCTAAAAGTACAGCTCTAAATTCACACTGAAATTAGTTTATGATATTGCAATGCACAAGCTTAAGTGAAGAAGTGTTTTGCTATAGTTTTATTAGGCTTTTTACTACCAAGTATTTATATTAGTTATCTCCTAAAGTTAAATGTTAGAAACTCAGTGAACCTTCAGTGGAAAGTTTTGAGTTGAAGTAATTTTAGGACCTTCTGTGCTTAGGACTGAGTATCTTTCTTCAAGAAAATACAAAAAAAAAATAAAATGCCATACACTCTAGCATATATCAATCAGGTGTGTTTACCAACTGACTGTTTTGACATTAAAAGTAGATTTTGAATTCTACATTCACAAAGTTGAAATGTACTACTTCTCACTGTGCCAGTGGATAATAATGGGCAGAAATCATCTAGCTTCTCTTAACCACTTGCAGCTATTTGACAGAAAGTCAGAGAAAGACTGAGAACAGTGGGACAAGGAACATAATAGCTATTTTCTTGTATAAATTGACCTCAATTGGGAGATAATGTTCTTATAAGTGGTGATTAATATGTTTTCTAGTCATAGTAATGTTAAATATGCAGTTCTAGGAAACATGGCTTTTTGAATTCTAAAATTGATATCAAATAATATTGCATACAGTACACCCTAATGGGCATTGCATAAGCAGGAAAGCATCAGAACACCAAACATAAGATTTATGGTTCCTACAGAAGTAAGTTCATTGACTTCTGCGTTAAGGCTTATATAAATATTTAAAGCTTTCACATGCCTCAAATCATTGTAAGATGATATAAATAAATAGCAAAGAACACTTTTAATGAAAGGTAATTATATTAATTTGCTTTACTATCAGTAAGATTTATTTTAAGCGTGGCATTGCTAGTTAAGTATGATCGAATTTTATAACTCAAGACACTATTTTTTCTCTTTTGGCAAGAAGAATTTTGCCATGCTATTACATCTTGACTTCTGACTACACCTTAATGTATTTTCCTCCAGCCAATTATAATTTCATGATCATTTCTTATCAGTGTCCAGCTGATAGGCCTAGGCTATAAACTAAGGTGGGGAAATATTCCTAATCTGTCTCTGAAACTGAATTTATTTCCAAGCTTCATTATTGTCATATAAGAACAAGCAACATAGTATAAAATCTTTAGTTTATATATTTCTTTTACTTATATATATTTCTGTAACTAATTTCTCATTAACGGACAGTCACTTTCTAGTTGTAATCCTCTATGTAATGTGACTTATCTTCTCTTTGGAATTTCTAATCTTAAATGTATCCTAATTGATACTAGTTCTTGCCTCTTGCCTGAGATTTCTGTCTTGTATTTAATTTTATGTACGGCTTTTGACTCTGAGCATGACTGTACATGTTTACAAAAAAAAAAAAAATCAGAAGGTCTGCTTTTGTGCAGGAGAACCAGATATTCTCTCTGTAAAATATTTTATACAACTTTGAGTTTTAGAGGTATTATATTTGGTATGATGATAGGACATTTTTTGAGCCAAACTGTGACCTAAGAACACGGTTAATATGTTCTATTGACTCAAATGCACATGTCCACCTCTGAAAACATCTAATTGTCAGCAGGGGATTATTTGATGGTTGCACACAACACACACACACATTTATGTATATATGTGTGTGCGTGTGTGTGTGTGTGTGTGTGTGTATACACACACACACGTACATATACATATACATATACACACACAAGAGAAATTAGAAACTTGTGACTTTGAGCAAAAAGTGTAAAATGTTCTTGTCAATTTCTTTTAAATGTTTAGAATTGGCATCATAAAACACTATTAAATAAATGCAGTACATCATTTCATTTCCATATATTATAATGGCTTAAGAGAGCCAACATAAGAACACAAAAGAGAAGTAAAGAGAAATTATCAGCACGGTCTTTTTTTCTTTTTATCAGGGTTCAAATATTGTCAGCACATTGTAGATAAGAAATGCCTAACCCAGGCTGCTCCAGCTACAGGACAATGTTTAGTGTTGTTAACTGGACAGTGCTATAACAGCCTTTTCTTTTGTACTCCTGTTTAACCATAATATGCAAGTTATTCTTCCTTAAAAGAAGAGGTGGGGTATGTAAGCAGCTTCTGATTAAGTAGCTACTCAGACCACAGGAACAGCAGTTGGAGAGTCAGGAAATATAACTTTGTATCAAATACAGAAAGAATTCATTCTTGGGTAATAGAGAACAGGATACTCAAGATACTAGAGGAAAATAGCACTCTTTTGATACAGTTGCTGAGACCTGTGTGAACTTGGAGCTATTGCTACTAGATACAGTATTTTCTTCAATTGTGCATAAGGACCCAGCAAAATTATGTGGCATAAATGCAACTTGAAAGTCTTAATAAGGAGTCTACAGAATTTAGACGACTAAAATGGAATTTGCACCAGACTGGAGATGATTACCTCAGCTAGATCAGTATTTACATTCTACCAATTTATAGAGAGGACAAATTAGCAACTTAAAGTTAGAACATTGGTATATGTTAACAATTTATTGCCTAATATTACTTACGTAATTTTTAACTATTTTACTTTCTATCTTTTCTCTCTCACCACATATGTGTGTGTACAAGAGTACTTCAAAAAGTTCGTGGAAAGATTTGTATTATCTTTTAATTCTATCTTTCCACAAACTTTTTGAAGTACCCTTGTATTTCTATATTTATTTTCAGAGAACAAAGAGTCTCTCTCTCTCTGTCTCTTTCTCTGTTGCACACATGCACACACAGCAGTCTAGCACAGCAATTAAACGAGAAAATTCTGGCAAAAGACTTCCTGAAGAGTTAATCTTGTCTTTATCACTTATTGCTGGTAACCATGGGCAATGTATTAAAGTTCCTTTTCCCTAATTTTTCTCCTGTTTTTATTTATGAAACAGGAATAGTTAAGTAACCACTTCATAAGGTTGTTCTGAAGATTTAATGGAATAATTCCAATAAACCCTGAAATAAAGGCCTGCCTCACAGTCAGCAATTAAAAATGATGTATGGTACTATTGTTACATAGCTTTTATCCTTTTCTTAATTCATCTGTTTTATTGTATATATAAAGTACTAAATTAAATAAGAACCATTTTATGTATTGAAAGAAGAAAGGGAGAGAGAGAGAGAGAGACAGAGGGTGAGAGAGTGAGAGAGAGGGAGAGAGACAAGCAGTGTAGTCACACAGGTCCCCATGGTCAGAAAGTTCCCAGAACTCAGAGTTTATTGCTTTGCAATGACTCTCTTCAACGTCTTAATAATTCGGCCTTTGAATTTGTGTTTTGTAAGTAAAGTTTGATGGGACAGTTCAGCATACCAAGGAGTTTGGAGCTTGAGCTTACACAGGGTGCCATCTTTGGCCTCCTCCCCACCTCTAAGAGATGGGTCCTTATCTGCCCACTCCCCATCTCCTGGAGTTCCATCCAGAGTCTCCCTCCCTGTCCCGACCCCTTGAATGCTGCTGCCTCATCACCTTAATGTTGAAAGTCCATAGCGAAGAGGCCTCGTGGGGAGTGTGGCACGGAGAGTGGAAGTTTGAGGTCAGACAGATATTATATGTGTAGTTAGTGAGGTAAGGGGGTGGCCATCCCCAACCCAGACTGGCAGCAGTGTAGCACTTTCTACAGGAAACTTAGCAGGGATCGCTTTCCCACCCTTGATCCAAGTACTGAGAACATTCCAATTCAGAGGTGCAATCCCTTGGGAGTCACCTGTTGGCCACGGGTTGGGGTCAGGGAGGTCCATGGGGAGGGAAGATTCCCAGTTCCCAGCATTTCCTTTTGCACTGGGCTCTGCATATTATATAGCTGGAACTACCCTCAGAGTTCTGCACTCTGCTAGATAAAGAAATATGTTAATTAAATTAGTTAGATTACATAGAAATCAGTGAGTGCACTTTATTCATGGTGTAGTGGAAATAGAACTGATCGGGACTCAGGAGAAGTTAGTTTGAGAGCTAGCTCTGCAAAAAAGAATTCTCAACTTATTTTTTCTCAGTTTTCTAATTTTTTTATATTATGGGAGGTGTGCTAAATGACTTTTAATGTCATTCAGTTCACATATTCTGTTTCTGATATGTACCTCCTTTTATATAACAGATGTTTTGATATAGCAAATTCTTACGCCTCAAGAAACACACCAAGAAACAAATTTTATGATGGAATAATGGTAAATTAAAGTCATGTTGGCAAGCCAGCCCTACTGAAATACAAGACGAATGCATAAATATTAATAATATAATTTCATAATATCATACATCTACAATTTTGATACCATTGCTTTTTTTTTTTTTTTTTTTCTGTGACCAGTAAGGGGATCGTAACCCTTGGCTTGGTGACACCATTGCTATTAATAAAAGACATTATATAAAAGTAAAAGAATACTATACATAAACTATTCATATTGATCGAAGTTGCCTCTCATTGTAAAAAAAATTAAATATGAAAAAATAGGACCTTAGAATCAAGAAAAGATGGTAATTATTGGTTAGAACAAATGAGCTATTATAAATACCCCATACGCCATGATGACAGGAAGTCTAGGACATAGTAATGAATAATGAAAACTGATAGTGAGAAATTGGGTTCTAAGGTGTACCCTGAGATGAAGTGATTGTACGGTTTTAAGCAGAAGACTATATAAAAAATAGGTGATAAAGAGAATTTAGAACAATGACACTTGTCTACTTGTATACTTATTTTTTATTTTAACCCAATTTTTATTTTCAGAAATGTAAATGTTTTTATTGCTATTTAAACAAAACTATCTCAGAAATCAGCTCATACACCTACAGCCATCTGATCTTTGACAAATGTACCAAGTCTACTTACTGGGGAAGAGACTGCCTCTTCAACAAATGGTGCTGGGAAAACTGGATATTCATATGTAGAAAGAATGAAACTAGACCCGTACCTCTCATCATATACCAAAATCAACTCAAAATGGATTAAAGAGTTAAATATACATCCTGAAACAATAAAACTCCTTAAAGAAAACATAGGGAAACACTCCAGGAAGTAGGAGTGGGTACAGACTTCATGAGTATGACCCCAAAAGCATAGGCAAGGAAAAATAAACAAATGGAATTATATCAAACTAAAAAGTTTCTGCACAGCAAAAGAAACAATCAACAGAGTGAAAAAACAACAAGCAGAGTGGGAGAAACTATTTGCAAAATATACATCTGACAAAGGATTAATATCCAGAATATTCAAGGAACTCAAACAACTTCACAGCAAAAAAACAAATAACCCAATTAAAAAATGGGCAAAGGAGCTGAATAGGCATTTCTCAAAAGTTGATTTTATTAGGAAACAAATCTCTGTGAATTCCATGCTATGACATTTTTGGACCTAAGTTAATAGGGGACATGTAGGGATGATCTGAGACATATAATATAAAATTGCTACTATTGTTTTTAATTTCACAATAGTTATTTGCTTTGGCATAATTTGAGATAATATTTTTGTAAGTTCTCTTAATAATAATTTTGGATATGGTTTTGGGGTTGTGAGTGGAGCCCCATAGTTGGAAGTTTGGAACTCCATTTATTAGTACAGTGGTACTCAAATGGAGTTGAGGAAAGAGGTTTTACAGAATGTGAAAATATTTAAAGGCACTTTACAAAATCATTAAAAAAGTCTTTAGAAATAAAAATGAGAAGTGGTGTAGTTTGAATTGGGTTCCTAAAATGCATGTGATGAAATAATAACACCCAGTACCTCGGAATGTGACTTGATTTGGAAATAAAGTCATCAAAAATGTAATCAGTTAACATTAGCTAATACTGGAGTAGGGTGGTCACTTATCCAATATGACTGGTGTCCTATAAGAGAGGAAAATGCTATGAAAAGACAATGAAACAGGGTGAACACTATGTGATAGTGTTCATGTGTGATAGAAGCAGACATTGAAGTTGACACAAACCAAGGAACGTCAGGGGCTAACAGGAGCTAAAAGAGGTAAGAAAGGATCCTCTTTTAGAGGCTTCCGAGGGATCATATCCCTGACAATGCTTGATTTCAGACTTTTAGCCTCCAGAACTGTAAGAAAATATTACTGTATTGTTTTAAGCCACCCAGTTTGTGATGCTTTATTATGGCAGCCCTATAAAGTTAATACAAAAACCAATATTTGATATCTTATGCACCTTTTGTCAGGAAGTCACTGGAGAAAATGCTTTATTGGAAGAATTAGCAATGTGAAAATGTCCATGCTACCCAAAGTGATCTACAGATTCAGTGCAATCCCCATCAAAATACCAATGGCATTCTTCACAGAAATAGAAAAAAAAAAAAAAAAAAAAAACAATCCTAGCATTCATATGGAACAAGAAAAGACCACAAATAGCCAAAGCAATCCTGAGCAAATAAATAAGTAAATAAATAAATAAATGAATAAAATAAAGCCAGAGGCATAACACTACCTGACTTCAAATTATACTGCAAAGCTATAGTAATCAAAGCAGCATGGTAGAGATATAAAAACAGTTACCAATGGAACAGAATAGAGAATCTGGAAATCAGCTCACATACTTACAACCAACTGACCTTTGACAAACACAATAAGAACATGAATTGGTGAAAAGACTGCCTCTTCAGTAAACCATGCTGGAAAAATTGGACATCCATATGGAGAAGAGTGAAACTAGACCTGTACTTATTGCCATATACCAAAATCAACTCAAAATGGGTTAAAGACTTAAGTATAAGATGAGAAATCATAAAACTACTAAAAGAAAACATAGGGTAAATACTTAAGGAAGTGGAACTGGGCAAAGACTTTATGAATAAGACCCCCAAAGTGCAAGCAACAAAAGAAGAGAAAATTAAATCAAACTAGAAAGATTCTGCACAGCAAAGGAAACAATAGATTGGAAAAATAACCTACAGAATGGGAGAAGATATTTGCAAACTATGCATCCAACAAGGGATTAATGTTGAGAATATACAAGGAACTCAAACACTTTAACAGTAAAAAACAAAACAAAACAAATAATCTAATTAAAAAATTGGCAAAGAGCTGAATAGACATTTTTCAAAAGAAGACATACAAATGGTCAACAGGTACATGAAAAAATGCTCAGCATCACTAATCATCAGGGAAATGCAAATCAAAACCATATTGAGATATCATCTCACCCTGGTTAGACTGGCCATTATTAAAAAGACAGAGAATAACAAATGCTGGTGAAGATGTAGAGAAAGGAGAATTCTTCTACACTGTCAGTGGAGCTGTGAAATAGTACAGCTATTATGGAAAACAGTATGGAGGTTTCTGAAACAACTACAGA
Source organism: Cynocephalus volans (assembly GCF_027409185.1). Taxonomy (NCBI): domain Eukaryota; kingdom Metazoa; phylum Chordata; class Mammalia; order Dermoptera; family Cynocephalidae; genus Cynocephalus; species Cynocephalus volans. Next base: position 96,796,734 of record NC_084478.1, read on the forward strand.
TAGAACTACCATATAATTAAGCAATCCCACTTCTGTGTATATACCCAAAGGAATGGAAATCATCATGTTGCAGGGATACCTGCACTCTTGTGTTCATCATAGCTTTAGTTACAATAGCTAAGATATGAAACCCACCTAAATGTCCATCGACAGATGACTAGATAAGGAAAGTGTGGTATATATATACCATGAAATACTATGCTGCCATAAAAAATGTAATTCTGCCTTTTGCAGCAACATGTGTGAACTTAGAGAAAATTATGTTAAGTGAAATGAGCCAGGTACAGAAAGAGAAATACCACATGTCCTCACTCATAAGTGGGAGCTAAAAAAGAAAGGAAGGAAGGAAGGAAGAAAGAAAAGAAAGAAAAGAAAGACCATGATAATACATTGAACTTTCAGAAGGAGAGATCAAATCTATGGTTACTAGAAGTAGAAAAGGGGGGAGGAGAGGGGGTTATGGAGAAACTGGGTAAGGAGCACAAAGAATAATTATGATTTGTAGTAATGAATGTGCTAATAATATTTGGACATTACATATTGTACACAAATAATGGTAGTCAACACCATACCCCCAAATAATTATGATTCAATTAAAAACCAAGTAAAAGGAAGACAAAAGTGTCAACACAGCAGAGATGCAAAGGAAATCTGTAAGTTATGGTGAATGGAAATCCCAGTGTGACCACTGTGAAGCAATAAAAAAGACAACCAGTCCAAAACAAAAAGAGCCAAATAAGAGAAAAGAAGCAAGATCCAGGAAAGTGTCTTTGATTTGAGAGAAAGGCTGAAAGCAAAAATCAGTTCTTAGTAAGATGTACTTGCCCTGAGAGCACCAAGCACCATGCATGTTCCTGGGAGGGACTTCTCTGAAATAGATATTGAAACTGATAGATACTTAATGTAGTTTACTTTATGAAAAATTACACTGAGAAGATAATGTAAAGTGTGCTAAAACTTATCAGCAGATACAAAGAAAACTAAGCAAATTAAAAATAAGGTAATGCTCTAGTGTTCACTCCCTGTACCAGCCAGGCAAAAAACCAAAACAAGACAAAAAACAAGGTAATAGTAAACTCAGAAAAAAAATAGAAAGGTGAAGATCAGAATGTGCCATCCCCAAATAATGCCACTTTGGCATATAGATTATTTTGAGTTGAAGGCAATTGAGAAAACTTATACACAGGATGAGCTCTTGCCCCCTGCATATCTGCCTAAAGGCAGGGCATAAATTCCCCTTGTGAAAGTGTTCCCCACTCTCCTGTATCAGGAAGAAGAAAGCAACACTTATTAGTAGAGATGGAAACAACACTGAGATGAGTCTGCATAAACAAACCTTGTTAAATACCCTGATCTACCATTAGTCTCCCCTATATGTTTATCTCCAATCAATTACCTACCCTTAGAACCCCCAATCCCCCTTTCCATTGACTAGTCATTTCTCTACAATGTGTCACTCTTTGCTAAGATAGTATATAAGTCCCTGAGTCTAACTGATTCTTTGGGTTTCCACTTCTTTTTTGTGAAGTTCCTGTGCTTATGAAAATATTAACATCAAATAAAATTTGTATGCTGTCTTTTGTCAGTTTGATTTGCAGACCCGAGTTACTAAACCTAACAGTGCAGAAGAAAAATATTTCCTACAAAGGAAATATAACCATGATGTACTACAATGCTCAAATGGGAGTATTATTTGAATAGGCAATAAAAACATTGCGTCATGACAAGTCAAAAATAATAACTATGTAATGAAACTGGTAGATGGAAGATAGAGGGGCTACCAGTGTAAGAATGTTAAATACTTATTTACTGTAATAAAAATCTAGTAGCTAATACTCAAAATTGATAAACCATAGACATTTGTAAATGCCAGATGAAAGAAATAAAGTCTGGATAGTGGTTGGTTCTGGAAACTGGATGGAGGTAAGGAGAGATGGTGCAGGGGACCTCTTACATTGTCTAGAAACCAGGTCTCCTAATCACAGTTTTCTAACTGAGCTTCATTTAAGAACACTATGTTTCTTCAGCAACAAGTAGTTGGGAGTAGGGAAGAATCTTTAAAATGGGTTTTATGAATGTATTTTTCTTTCTCTTTCTGGCTTGTCTCAACCTGTGTCAAAAATGTGAGATATGTCTCCTCACCTTCTCATTTTCACAAGTTGGTCATTTGTTTAGAGTATTGATTTTAGATTTTGGAGCCACCCTGTTTAATTTCAAGTACTGGTTCTACCACTATCTGGCTATTTGACCTTGGACAAGGTACTTAACTTCTTTGTACCCCTATTTTTGTGGGGCTTTTTTTATGTGCAAAATAATAATTAAAAAATTACAGCTTATAGGGTTGTTAAGAGACTAAAATAAATAAATATATGTAAAATTCTTAAAACTATGCCTGGCATATAATAAACACACCATAAATATTAGCTACAATTCATGTAGCTAATATTTAACTTGCTCAATTGGTTAGTGGCATATAATGTAATTATATAGTCTTTTATTTCTTATTTTTGCTACCGAGCTTTTTTGGAACCACAGTCTTATAGATTAATTTTCTCCTTAATAAGGTAATTGCTGATGTCAATCTAAGGTTAAAGCAAGCTAAAGACATAACAGACAGTGGAAATGAGAAACATGAAAGAGCAGGACAAGGAATGTAAGTTTAAAATGCAGAAATTATTGGAGGTAGTGATGAGTTTGAAGTTTTCTCAGACCATCTAGTCTTTTCACTATCATGATAAGCCTGTAATTAATACAGTTGGGTAGGTTTAGACAGAACAAAAAAAAGTCTCTTATGTCAAACATTCACTAAGAAATGATTTTCTGGGGAGCCATGTACATATTTTCAAAATAGGGGTAATTCAATAGAAAAGATTTAATAACTGAATAGGCATCTGCATCTTTTAATCATTCAAATAGTTATCTGAAAATATTTTTACACATTTTTCACATTAAAGACAGGTGTGCCTGGAATAGTGAGCAAAATGTATGATAGAACAAAATAGGAAAACACATGAATCATTTGAGAGAAAAACAACAGAAGCTCTAGCTTTTGATTCATTCAGATTAATTCTATGCATCTAAATTTTCTATGTAATGGCTTTTTTGCATTGGATATTCTACTGCTTTAAAACGGTATAATTAAAAAATATACCTAAAATATAGTCAAAAAAATAACAAAACCTAAGATCAAAATATAACCTACAAGAAGGAAAAACATTCTTCATAAAATCTTTCAAATTGCTGTTAAAATTGTATCTTTTCTTCTGTGCAGATAAACCAAGAAAGCTTTAGCGGTTACTTAATTGCACTCCTAGGCTATTTCTTATAAAGCCATTAATAATATTTTATGTAGTTTTTCCTGGATAAATTTATAGACTGTTGTTCTTAGTCCTATGAATGTCTAAAAGCACTAAACAGTACATAGGTATTAAATATTCATAGTTTGTGAATAGCCTATAGCCACTTTAATATATGTCTTTTAAATATCCTAGTTGGCCCAACTGACCTTTATGTAGAAAGCAGATAGTTTTCTTTATTAGATCTATTCTAAGTGCCTAGAATATCTTTGTATAGGTATCATTAGTGAGTACTTTATAAATTGGGTAAGGTTAAATTAAAGGTAAAAATAAATGCAAGGCCGTTAAAATAATCAAGCTCTCTAAATTGCCTAAGAGTCTTTAAATGGCCTCATTAGAAATTGCATGAAGTTTCAGCTTTCCCCTATTAGGAAACATAAATGGACCACCAACTTGTCAAACTTATTCTCATAGAAATAGAGGCTATTTTTGTATGCACTTGCTGACTTTCATCAAAAACACATGGCATATCCCTGAAATATTAGCCTGGGCATTCTGTAAAACTCCATTTTCCTGGTGAAATTTTAATACAAAGCGGAAGATGTATTCTTTCAGGAAAAAAAAAATGGTTTTGGAAATTATTCAAATTATACTGAAGTATAGAACAAACCTTTTTGACAACACATGCTTTAAAGAAAAAAAAATGATGCTCTTATGAAAAAATATTAACACTCAAATTAAGGCACAATATAAAAATATAGCCACTAAAAATCCTGGAAATTGTGACAAAGCTACCTGAATGATGGTATAATGATATATGGAGATGATATATTTAAATACCTTCAAAAATTTGCTAAATTTTCATACACTTCAAATCACCCTAACACTTTTGTTTTTACCTATAAGTAAATTGTTCTATGTTCTATTTAATGATTTCCAGGCAATTATAGACCCAGCAGTATGTCTTCTGAGAAGAGACCAGAAGTAAAATGAAAAGCCTTTACTTAGCCTATTGTCTTCAAAAACCTCTATATTCTGTATACTTTTTCCAATTTTTATTCTGTTCATTTTAGCCCTAACAACAGGCCCTTTGAGAAGAGACCAGAAGTAAACTGAAGAGACTTTAATAAGCCTGTTGTCTGCAAATACCACTGTAAGTGCTTCACTTATTCTGTTAACTTGTTTCCATATTATTCTAATAAATAAATACATGGGTAGTCTTTTATGAATAAGGATGGCATTATTGAACCACAATGTGTGAAATATTAGACTCTTCCCTAGTAGGGATACTTAAAATATTCAGCCATATTCTTATATGTTGTCCTTGTTAACTGAGAATAGGAGTGCTGATGGTTATTGCTATGGAATTGTTAAAATCACACTACCCTTCATGAAATATAATCTGTTTCCAGAAAAATATTGTCAACATATTTCAGATGTGTTAAACCTGGTTACTTTCGTACAGCTTACATTATTCAGTATATAACTTTTAACTTAATATGAAGTTTGTGAAAGTATATTCCTATTATGTATCTATTTGGGACCAAGCCTTGTGATAGAATGTGGATACTCAAGAACGAACAAGACAGACAGAGTCTTTGTCCTAATGGAACTTACATTACAGTGGGAAACATAGATCTACATCAAATAATTATACAAATATTTGCTTAGTGATATCTGTGATAAGTGCCTCAAATAAAAGGTAAAGTGAGCAATGTGAGTATATAATTGCAGGACATAACCTATATAGAACAGACTTTTCATTGATTGTTAAGATGTTCCTGTGAGATCCTTTAATTACATTTTTCCTTATTTATTACATATGGTTCTAGGAGGTATAAAAGCATTATTAAAATAATAATTATTATTAGCATAATAATTAATGATTCGATGAGATTACACCAAAGCTCTTTTTTCCTCTCCAGTTTATGCCAATTCTATCAAACAAACAAACAAAAAAGAGTATTCTACTTTGGTTCTCCCACTACAATAGTCCCTGCTTATCTGTTTTTTCACTTTCTGAAAACATTAAATGAAAAATTCTAGAGATAAACCATTCATGAGTTTTAAATTGCACGTCGATCTGAGTATTGTGATAAAATCTTGTGCCCTGCTGCTTTGTCCCGCCCAGGATGTGAATTTTCCCTTTGCCCATTGGATCTATGCTGTATACACTACCCACCTTTAGCCGCTTAGTAACCACTGTGGTTATCGGATCTATAGATCCCAAGAAGAAGGGTGAGTACAATATAATGAGATATTCTGAGAAAGGGAGAACACATTCACGTAACTTTTATTACAGTGTATTGTTATAATTGTTCTATTTTATTATTAGTTACTGTTGTTAATCTCTTTTTGAGCCTAATTTATAAATTAAACTTTATCATAGGTATGCATATTTAGGGAAAAAATAATATATACAGGATTTAGTACTATCCATGATTTCAGGCATACACCGGGGGTCTTGGAATGTATCCCCTGAAGATAAAAGGAACTACTCTAGTGAAGACATTTTATGGATGCCATAGAGTAGCTATTACCTACTTATTACTCTGATCCTTGATGTTCTGCTTAATGTACATCCACTCTGATAAAAGATGGAATGCTTATGTAAAAATAGTGAAAAACTGGCAACTTTTTGTCATTTCTTATAGTAGAATAGATAGATTGATTTACTGTAAAGAGAAATATTTAGGTCAGAAAGTTGAAATAAGGCTTCAAGCATAATGAACACATAACGAACACATTACTCTTATGGTGATTTGGGACACTGAGCTGGTTAGCAGGAATGGTACTGAGGACCAGCTAAGTGACAAGGGTAATACCGAATGAATTTTTAAATTTGTATTTGATAAACATAAAACAGTTGAAATAAGTGTTAATCTATGTGAGCACTTAAAATCATATTTCCCCATTTGTAGGACCAGAACATTGGAGCAGAAATATATATAGACAGCATGAGTAACTGAAATTTTAAACAAGAATTATCAAATGGCAATGATTTTGGATAAGGAAATATACCTCTACACCACATCCAGACAAGGAAAATTGATAGATCGTGATTGCTTTGGTTCTCTGTATCCATTTCAAGTGCACGGTAATTATTTTTATTCTTTTGGGTACTAGAGAGAGAAAAGGCCCTCTCAAGCTGTAACTTGCATTTCCACATCAATGGTGAGTGGAATGATGGTTGAGAAGATTGAAGAGGAGTCTTAGACCAGTAATCTCTGTAGAAAGGGGTGACTTTAACTAGTGAGGTCTGAGGAGGGAATCAGGCTTCTTCCCTCCCTGAAGTAGGGAGGTGTCTTCCTGAAGTAGGAAGTTATAGACATCATTTTGAAAATAGGCTACGTGGTTCTTTAACATTTCTTCTTCTTTTTTTATCTTCTTATTTTATTGGTTTTATTTCATGGTTGTATAGTTCAGGGGATCGAGTTAATATGCATGGTGCATTGCATATTTCATCTACCCCAAAATATAAAACATGAATTCATTGCTTCAATTTTATGGCAAAGGGTTGTCTGCTCATGGCTCACTAAATGGTAGTCCTGTTCTGCCTCCCTGTCTTTCAAGTGCTTGTCTTCTAAAAAGAGAACCAGCTTCTCTGCATCATTCTCATAGGGGATATACTAAAAGATTCACAAACACTTTTGCTTAATTCTTAGGGTTTGGTCTTCTATTTACTTTAGCAATTTTTTTTTTCTTTTTGTAATATATAATACTTTAATTTCAGGGTTTGTTTGTTTTTTTATTTTTACATATAATCCAACAGACTTGGATTAAAATCTTGGCTCTGCCACTTTACTAGCTATGTGTCCTTGAGAAAGCGCTTAACTTCCCTGAGCCTTATTTTTTTTAATCTGAAAAGTGATGATCAAAATGCACAATTTTTTGAAGGGTCTCTTTTAAGCATTAAATTAGATAATGTGTGTAAAATGCTTTGCACAATGTTTAGCAAATCCTAAGCACTCAGAAAATGTTGCCATTATAAAGCTATTACAGAATTTTGTCTACTTTTCCATATTTTAAGAGCTAAACAGGAAGTACCAGTTTAGGTAAGGCAAGCAGGTAAATGGCCTTTCCCACAACCAGAGCTATCTAAGTGCCTGTTACCACATTGAGGCTCTTAAAACACCTTACTATTCCTTGCCTTTAGTAGTCATTCAAAAGGAATTGGTAAATCTGCATATATAAGATTGATTTTTGCATATCAGAAGAGTCAATGTCTGTGGTTTTTCTGAATTATTCCTCTTTGTTTTGTTCAGGAGGTACATAAGGATAGACTAAAGATAGATCAATAGAGTAAACGAAATAGTATCACCAAATGTTTAGTCCTTCTATAGGTATATTTATAAATTAAAATCCATAGTTAACAATTTCTTTAATTTTTTTCATGTAAATCATTTCTTCCAATCAGCCCAAAGCTCTGTGATATTATAAGGAGGACATTCTAGATCTGAAGTTGGAAGATCACAGTTTAAATTCCACTTTTGCTGCTTAGCAGCTGGGTAACCTTGAGAAATGAGACTAGTCCTCTAACTTGTCTCCACTATAGCAGAGTTATTTAATCAACATCTATTCTCATTTTGCCCAGTTTAGATTTTTCATTATCTTCTATTATCACCAAGATAAAATTCATGCTCTTTAATGTGACATAATACCCACTTCAGAGTCTTACTTAGCTCTTTAATTGTCCAATTTCACTTTCTACCACATCTCCTAATGTGCCTTTTGTGAAAATCATACTAAAATAGTGCATTGCCCCAAATGTGTCATTCTTTTATTTCTCTTTATTTGTCAACATTTTCTTTTTCCTGGAATATCTTCCAATTCTTGAGTCACACTTCATCCAGATGTTTCCCCCTACGTGTTCTTCAAGACTAAATTGCCCAAGAAACTTTTCCCACCTTGGCCCAATATGGCTTTGTGTTCCTCCTCATTGCTCTTGCAACTCTCTATCATGCTTCTATCATGCTATTTATCACACTTGATTAAAGTGGTTACTTTGTATGCCTTTTCCACTAGGACATGAGCTCCTTTGGGTCAAGAACTTTGACTGATTCATCTTCGTATTCACAGAACCTCATATTTGAAACATAGTAGGGCTTGAACAATATATTCTAAATGAATAAGCTTCAAATCAGAATAATGATTCATAGCATAAGTTAAGCATATATGTAACAATGTTTTGCAAAATGTCATATAATAGGTGCTCTGTGTGTGTTTTTAAAGTATAAAATGAGTTTCATACTTAGCAAAGAGCCCTCAATGCAATCCTCACAATACATTGATTGTTGGACACATAAACATTTTACATACCATTTTTCTGAATAAATTTTTGTAAGTTAGCACTGTTGAGAATCTTCAGTTTAACCGTTAGAAATCTTTTTTGTTACTTTGTTTTCACAACAGTCATAAACAAATATACCTCCTACTGAGGTAAAATTTACATGAAGTTTTCCAAGTATAGTAATTTTCAATATGTATATTTTAATAAAACATTTATTTAAAGATAACTTCTTTCAAAACTGCATTTTAACTGCAAAGTACTAAATGAATTATTTCCATTTGATAACCTCATTTTTATTATAAAAGTAATATTTCATAAAAAGTGGATACAGAAGAAAATGGAGAAAATTTAAAATAATGAAAAAGTGATTATTACTATAGAATTCATGTTCACTTCACATGGAAAAAATAGTTGATTTTGAAACATGATGCATGTGAAATACTTGAGGGCATGAGGGCAGAGCCTGTGTCTTATTCATCTGTGTCTTCCATGAATATTGCACAGTGATTGCCACATAGTAGATGCTCAGTTAATGGTTATTTGTTGAATGAATATGTTCATGAATAAATCAGCTTTTCCACCTGGCCACCTAAGATATTCTCTTTGACTTGGCTTAGCAACTTCATGTGCAAACTGCCTCCAATCAATAAGCTGAGTTATAATCCTTCATCAGTCCTTACAACATTCCCGGATTTAACTCTGCCATAAGTATAGATAATATTGATTACTGCCTTGATTTCTGTGGTATCAACAGAACCTTCTCTGACTTTCTCTCTATATATTTTATTTATTTTTTGTATAATTCCTCTGTCTTTATGACACTAACTACTCCTATGAGATTAGCAATTGATATTCAGCACTGTTTGGCTTTCTATGACAAAATAGAAAACTCTCAAAAGCACACTGAGAGATCCTAAAACTCAAAGAGACAAAGAAAAAGTCATGGATTCTACTAGAAATAGTGTACAACCAGAAGAGATAGGAAATGTGATATATTTAAGGTAGTATCAGAAATATGTAAAGCTCTTGAATATTTATACCCCCATTAAGTTTTCTCATTTTAATAAACTGATTATATAAGAACAATAAGGTAATGCAGTCCCATTTCCAAATACTTGTGATGTAAGTAAACTACTACTGATGAACTAGAGCCACAAAGAATAGCACCAAGACTATTCTGAAAGGGCTTTTAGCTTATGGGTTAGGCTCAGAAGTTGTTAGAGCAGAACACCAGAAGAAGCCCTAGTCTTTAGATTGGTTGGTTTCTTTTTTAGACAGCTGTATTTAGATAAAATTTACATAGCATATATTCACACATTTGAAGTGTATTAATTCAGTGGATTTTTAGTACATATACATGTGTGCAAGCATAACCACAGTCAATTTTAAAATATTTTCATTACCACTAGAAGAAACCCAATGCCTATTAGTGGTTACTCCCCATTTATTCTCTGTGCCACCCTGCTCCTAGCCATAAGCAGCCATTAGCTTGCTTTGTGTATTCAGGGATTTGCCCATTCTGGACATTTTGTAAAATAGGAATTATATAATATGTGGTCCTTTGTGCCTGACTTCTTTCACTTAGCTTAATATTTTGAAGCTTCATCCATGTTGGAGCATGTGTCAGTACTATATTACTTTGTACTGACAAATAATATTTTATTGTATGGATATTTCATATGTTTATCCATTCATCTGTTCATGGGCGCTTGGGTGGATTTCACTTTTGGGCTCTTATGAATAAATTTTCTTGGCACTTTGGTTGAAAATCAAGTGACTGTAAATGTCATCATTTATTTCTGGACTTTTAATTCTATTCCTTTGATTTATGCATCTATCCTTGTGCCTGTACCATACTGTGAATACCATTGCTTTGTAGTAAGTTTTAAATTAAGGAAGTGCAAATCTTACAACTTTGTTATTTTTCAAGATTTTTGAGATTTTTGGGGGGTCGCTTGAATTTCCATGTAAATTTTAGCATCAGCTTGCTTGTCACTTTATATAAAGAAGACAGCTAGGGCTTTGACAGGTATTATATTGAATCTGTAGATCAATTTGGGTAGACTGCCATCTAAACAAAATTAAATCTTCTGATCTATGAAACAGAATGTCTTTCCATTTATTTAGGTCATTAATTTCAACAAAGTTTTGTAGTATTCAGAGTATAATTTTTCCAATTTTTTTTGTTAAATCTATTTGTAGGAATCTTTCTTGTGATTTCTTTTTGATCCATTGGTTATTTGGTAGTGTGCTTACTTCCCACGTATTTGTGAAGACAAATTTATTTTTCTCATTAATTTCAAATTCCACTCCATTGTGGTAAGAAAACATGCTTTGTATAATTTCAATCCTTTCTAATTTATTGAAGTTTGTCTTATATCTTAGCTTATGGTCTATTTTAGAAAATGATTTATATGCATTAGAGAAGAATGTGTATTCTATTGTTGTTTGGTGGAATATTCTATAGATATCTGTTAGGTCTAGTTGGTTTATAACATTAAAGGGTGAACAAAACCAATGTTATTTTGTGTACCACTTACCATGCCAAATTTTGCTTAATTTCATTCCTTTGTTTCACTGACCAGTTACACCTTAACTTTAGGGAAAACATAAAGGGAGCATAGGTTCCACAGTGAGTGATATATCACAGAAGGTGGCATCAGTGGTCTGAGCACAAGCATCACAAGACCCCTCTGCCTCATGGATCAAAAGACACCTGGTGGATGATGGTATTACCTTATTTTTCTTAAAATGTTTCCTTGAAGTTATTCTTAGTAACAGGGGCTTTTGCTATATACACATTGTCTAACCCACAGAGAGAGACAGAGCTCTCGACTGTTGATGTCTGATTCTTCACTGTGTTCAGCTTTCCTATCTGTAAGTTACCACAATTAATATATCTCTCTGATTACTGAATGGACCTGACTGCTTCCTTCTTTGATGTGAAACTACCATCTCCATTTGGAGGGCATTACACTTTAACTCCTTCCTCGTACAATAAAATTCGGTTTCCTCATTGATCTTTTGCCTTGTTCTATTTCCTCATGGATCTTTTGCCTAGTTTTTCTATAATTTGTCAAAAAGGGGGCATTGAAATCTTTGACTATTATTGTTGAATTGTCTGTTTCTTCTCTCAGTTCTGTCAATCTTTGCACATCACATATATTGGGGTTCTGATATATATGTTTATATATACATATTAACTATATAAAAAAGTGTGTGTGTGTGTATAAACTTCCTGGTGGATGACCCTTTTTAAGTTTACAATTTTCCTTTATATCTAGTAACTTTTTTAGTTTTGAAGTCTATCTCATCTAACAGTATAGCCACTTCGGCTTTCCTATGGTCTCAGTTTGCATGGTATATCTTTTTCTATCTTTTTACTTTTAATCTTTTGTATATTTGAAAGTAAAGTGAATCACTGGTATACAGCATATAATTGGACAATTTCAAAAATCAGTCAGAATATCTCTTCCCTAGATTTAACTAGTTAATTTATTACATTTAATGTCCTTATTGGTATAATTGGAATGATATCTGCTATTTTACTTTTTGTTTTCTATATGACTCATTTTTTTTCCCCTGTATTCCTCTTTTACTGGTCTTTTTGCATTAAGTGAATAATTTTAGCGTAAGATTTTAATTCTTTTAATAATTTTATTAAGTTACCCAAGTAAAGAAAGATCAAGTATATATTTATTTATGATTTCAGTATCTATTCATTTGACACTGTAGTTTGAATTACCATCTGTTCTCATTTCTTTACTATAACACAACTCTGCTTTTATCTATCTTCTTTGCACTGTTGTTGTCAAATATATTAAATTTCTATGCATTATAAACACAATACAATTATATACATAGTGTTTTATGCTATTACTTTTTAAGCCATTTCGAAGAAGAAAGCAAAAAAAAAAAATTCATTCATGTTATACTGTGTTTTATAGTTATATAAATAGCCATGACAGTTATTTTAGGTGTCAACTCAACTGGGTTAAGGCATACTCAGATAGTTACTAAAGCATTATTTCTGGGTATTTCTGTGAGAATGTTTCTAGAAGAGACTGGACTGGCATTTCAATCAGTGAACTGAGTAAAGAAGATCTGCCTTCACCCAATGTGGGCAGGCACCATCCAATTGGTTGAGGGCTTAGATAACACAAAAAGGAAGAGAAAGGCTAAATCACATTTTCTCCCTCTTCAGAAGCTAGGACACCAATCTTCTGCCCTTGGACATTGAAATTTATGGTTATCCAGTCTTCAAACTTCAGGATTTCACCAGTGGCCCTCTAGGTTCTCAGACTGTCAGCCTTAGACTGAGAGTTATACCATTGGTTCCCTTGGTTCTCAGGCCTTTGGACTTGGACTGAATAATACCACTGGCTTCCCTGGTTCTCCACCTTGCAGATGGCATATCATGGGACTTCTCAGCCTTCATAATCATGTGAATCAATTCCCATAATAAATTCCCTTTTATTTATCTATGTATTATCTATCTATCATTAATTATCTATTTATTATTCTATCACATATCCATCTACCTATCATTTATTATTTATTTATCTCTCCATCTTGTTGCTTTGCCCCCCCACAGATTTGTCACCCCTCTTCCCCTGGGAGATGGAACCTCAAAGGATTACTCAAAGCCCATCTCTTCTGAGCAGTGAGAAGTCCTGAAGTGGTTAATCTCCCAGAACCCTCAAGTGAGAAGCATCCCTTCCTTGGGAAATTAACCCTGAATTGGGGTTCTCTTCCTGCATTTATTCTACAGACCAAGAACTTACAGGAAGAGACATAGGTGGGTTTTTTGCTAAGTACCATCTAACAATTTTAACAATAGAAGCTGGTAACATTCAGCAAAAACAAGTCAGATGACATTCCCTTAGAAAATTAAGTGGTCCATCAACAAAAGCTTGATCTAGCAAACATTCCTTCTCCCTCCAGCAGATTCCCAGCAACTTAGATATCAATCAGTAACCAGCCTGTCTTTGAGCCAGCAACCTTGCTGTGTTACAAATCTTTATCTCACCCCAGAGACTTTATAACCTGAGGAAAATTTCTTGGCCTTTGCAAGGTCAATATTTGAAACTGCAAGGCTTTGGAAACCAGGCCCTGTGAAGTATATTTGCTTTGTGAATCCTCTGCACCATCTTATGGGTTCTGTTTCTCTGGAGAACCCTAATACAATACTTTACCAGGTCTCTTTGATTTTTTACATGGAGTTAAATTTTCATCTGGGTTTCCTTGCTTGCAGCCTAATAAACTCATTTAGTATTTATTTTAAGGTGAGTCTACTAGCAATTAATTTGTTTTTTGAGTTTTTATATATCTGGAAATGTCTATTTCACCTTTATTTTCAAAGATAGTTTTTCTGAGTATAAGATCCTTGGTTGACCTTTTATTTCCTTTCTTTCAGGCATATGAATATGTCATCCTAATACTTTCTAGCCTCCATTGTTTGCAATGAGAAGTTGGCTGTTTATCTTATTGAGGTTTCATTGAATGTTACAAGACATTTTTCTTTTGCTGATCTCAAAAGATTTTTTTGTTTTGGTTTTCATCATTTTTCGAATGATGTGTTCTGGCATGGATCTCTTTGCATTTACTTTGTATATAGTTTGTTGAGTGTCCTGTGTAGGTTAAAACTTTCCCACAGATTTGAAACAGTTTCATCCATCATTTCTTCAATATTTTTTTCTGGGTTTTTTTCTCTTTTCCCTATCATATTCTTTCTCTCTCTCTCTTCTCTCTCTCTCTCTCTTTCTCTCTCTCTCATGCTTAAAAGTGCCTTATATTTTTTGAAGATTTTTTTTCAATTAGTAGACATTACTTTTTGAGTGGTTTTAGATTCACAGCAAATTGAGTAGAAGGTACAGAGTTTCTATATATCCCCTTACTCCTCACCCCAGTTTCCCCTATTGTAAATGTCTTACATTAATGTAGCACATTGGTTTCAATTTATGAGCCAATATGCACAGATTATTATTAACTCAAGTACATAGTTTAAAGTAGGGTTCATGGATGGCATCAAGATAGCAGAATAGAAGGTCACCAGCACTCTCTTCCCCTTAATCAACACATTTACAACTATTATAAAGCAAAGACTGCAAGCCTAGGACTGCTGGAGCTTGGGGCAAGTGGAGTACAGACCTGTGGAGTTTGTTAAGGCAGGAGAAGCCATGGAAAGAGGAAGAAAACCTGCTCTGACCATTTCAAAGCCTGGCTGCTTCAGGTTCAGCCCTGTGAGAGGTAGGAAGAAGCAATAGCACATGGAACAGAAGCCAGCAAAAGCTGCAGCTGAGCCCTTTGTTGTGAAGTTTCCTGGAGTCTTCAGGGGAGAAGAGAGTCCAAAAGCATACTGTACCAGCCCCCAGGTCAGTGAGAACACTGGTAGGCCCGTATAGGAGTGAAAAGTTGCAGCCAAAGAAAGGAACTACTCAGAGGCTGGTGAGTAAATGTGAGGGACCAGTGCATGGCCCACCCCATGGGGAGTGCAGAGGAAGGCTGGCCCACTGGGAGAAGATTGAGATGCAGAGTGGGCAGCTAATCTGCTTTCCCATCAGCACAGGCCCAATCAACAGAGACTTTTCAGGGCGATAGAACAGCAGGGGGCACAATTAGCTGGAAAGACTCCATCCCTGGCCAGAATTTCCACACAGCCCAGGTGTCTCTGACCTCACAAGATCTGGAAGGGATTAGATGGTCCACACTTAAAATCCAGCCTTCAGAAAAAGTCTTCCCCAAAGAATCAGAAGCAAAGCAGCAATTTAGCACAACCACAGAGCTCAAGTGCTGGTCCCCACAGTAAGTTCCCCCAATTTTGGAATTAATCAAAACCACAAACCAGAGACAAAGTTCTGATATTAACCAGTAAATGCCTAACACCACCAAAGAACACCTACTTCAAGTGAGATAATCTCCGCATAATGGGCATACCCTAAGGAGAGAGCAAAGAAAGAGAAGTAGAAGGCATATTCAAGAAAATGATTGCTGAAAATTTCCCAAGTAGGGAGAAATATGACAGGAAGCTCAAAGGTCATGTACAGGAAGCACAAAGGTCACCAGTCAAATTCAATCCAAAGATAAACACCTCAAGTCACATCATAATCAAATTATGAAAAACCAAAGACAATGAAAGGATACTGAAAGCAGCAAGATTAAATAAACATAATATCCAAGGGACCCCCAATACATCTCTCAGTGGATTTCTCAGTAGAAACCCTATAAGCCAGAATAAAATGGGGTGATATATTTGGGATGCTGAAGGAAAAAGACTGTCAGACAATAATTTTTTATCCACCCAAGCCAACCTTCAAATATGAAGAAGAAATACAGTCTTTTCCAGACAATCAAAAGTTAAGGAAATTCATCAACACTAGTTCCATATTACAGGAAATGCTAAAGGGAGTTCTTTAATCTGAAAGAAGATGATGTTAAGGAGCAGCAAGAAAACATTTGAAGGTACATAACTCATTAGTATAGTAAATTCACAGACAACCTCAGAATACTCCAATGTTGTAAGGGTGGTCAATAAAACATTTACATCCTTAGAATGAAGACAAAAGGACAAACCTAACAAGACACCTAGATAAAAAAAAAAAATTAAGAGAAAGGCAATACTAAAAGATGTATCTTGAAACAACTAACTGTGAAAAAGTTTGTTGGGGGAATGATGCCATAGCATAGAGTTGGCTTTGTGTTTTTGTTTTTCTTTCTTTCTTTCTTAGTTATCAAAGTTAAGTTGTTATTAGCCTAAAATAATGTTATAAGTATAATATTTTTTGTAAGCCTCATGGTAACCATGACACAAAAACTTAAAAGAGACATGCTAAAAATAAATAGTGAGAAATCAAAATACACTGCTAAAAAAAACTACTCAGGGGCCGAGCCCGTGGCGCACTCGGTAGCGTGCTGCGCTGGCAGCGCGGCGACGCTCCCGCCGCGGGTTCGGATCCTATATAGGAATGGCCGGTGCACTCACTGGCTGAGTGCCGGTCACGAAAAAGACAAAAAAAAAAAAAAAAAAAAAAAAAAAAAGAAAAAAACTACTCAGTCACAAGAGAAGACAGGAAGATTGGGAAAAAGAAAAGAGGTTGAACAAAACAACCAGAAAAACATAGCCAAATGACAATAACAATTCTCTGTATATCAGTAATAACTCTAAATGTAAAGGGTCAAATTCCTCAATTAAAAGACATAGAGTAGCTCAATGAATTATAAAACATGAACCAACAATATGATCTCTACAGGAAACTCACTTCACCTGTAAAGACACACACCATCTGAAAGTGAAGGGATGGAAAAAGATATGTCATGCAAATGGAAACCAAAAAAGAGAAAGAGTAGCTATACTTATAGCATATAAAATGGAGTTCAAGTGAAGGAAAGTTAAAAAAAAAAAAAGAAAAAAGACAGAAAAGATAAGGAAAGCCATTATGTAATGATAAAGGGAGCAATTCAAGAAGAGGATATAACAATTCTAAATATATATGCACCCAACTCCAGAGTACCAACTTATATGGAGTAATTGCTATTCAACCTAATGGGAGAAATAGACTCCAACACAATATTAGTTGGGGCCTTTCACAGCCCACTTTCATCAAAGTACAAATCTTCTAGACAGAAAATTAACCAGGATACATCAGAATTAATCTCTACCTTAGGCCAATTGGACCCAGCAAACTTATATAGAACAATTCATCCAATAGCTGGAGAATCCACTAACAGAGATTTTGGAGAGGCAGTGGAGGAGTGAGGAAGGGAATATCTAAAAAATGAACAGGTTAGTAGTAAGAGAAAAGATATGAACATTAACTGTCACTCTCACTTGTTTTCTCACTCCTGTTAACAATGCCACTAAAGTCAACTTGGTATATTGTTAAAATTGGACAGTTTTAGGTAATGGTGACTTTCTTTGTAAGTAGAAGTTTTTTTCACTTTGATGCCATGCATTTCTAAAACCTATTGTCTGCATAGATTTCTCTTTTTTTTAAACAGCTTTGTTGAGATGTAATTTATATACAAGAAAAACCCTTGCATATATTTAATATATACAATTTGATGGGTTTGAACATATGCATATACCTGTGAGACCGTCACCGTAATCATAATAATAAATATATCCATCACCTCCAAAAGTTTCCTCCTGCCTTTCCAATTTGGGTGGTAAAAACACTTGAGATCTGTATGTTTAATAATTTTTTTATGTGCACAATACATTATTGTTATCTATGTTGTGCAGCAGATCTCTAGAACTTGATCATCTTGCATAAATGAAAATTTGTACCCTTTATACCCATTGAAACAACTTTCCATGTCCCCCTCTTCAACACACCCTAGAAATCACTGTCCTACTTTCTGTTTCTATGAGTTTGACTATTTTTGCTACCTCATGTAAGTAGAATCATTCAGTATTTGAACTTCTGTGATCGGCTTATTTCACTTAACATAATGTCCTCCAGGTTTGTTCATGTTGTCACACATGGCAGGATTTCCTTCTTTTTTAAGGATGAATAATATTCCATTGTGTATATATGCCACATTTTATCTATTCATCTGCTGATGGACACTTAGGTTATTTCCATATCTTGGCTATTGTGAATAATGCAATGAACATGAGAGTGCAGATATCACTTCTAGATGCATCTCTTTGCGATTCTGATTTTCAGTCTTTTGGGCATAGATTTATGTGAAGATTTCTAAGACCCTGAACTTTTACATTGTGTGTGTGTGTGTGTGTGTGTGTGTGTGTGTGTGTGTGTGTGTGTGTGTGTGTATGTGTTTTAATTTTTAAAACCCCATAATATTTAGGACTTACCTCCTGCTGTGTGTGATCAGCAATGATTGTGACTCTGTGTTGTATGAAAAATCTGTTCCACAGTATATCTTAATTGCAAGCATCCTTGACTCTGGAGTACTGATCAGCACTGGTTGCGATTCTGTGTTGTACAAAAAGTCCTTTCCACAGCGTATCTTAATTGCAAGCATCCTTGACTGTGGAGTCCTGAATACAACCATTTGAATGCCTGAGTATTGAACAATTCTCTGCCTTTATGGAATGTCTTCCAGTGAACATCATTTTCCTTAGGAGGTTACTGATCTCTATCCAATTAGAACCCACAGGCTTTTATGTGATAGAATGGGAAGATGAAAATAAAAATGCATCTCCACTGTAAAAAGATAAAATTAGAGTTCACTACCAGTACTGCACAATTCTATGGGTTTTGACAAATGTGTAATGACACCTATCTACCATTAGAGTATCACAATGGATAGTTTCATTGCCCTAAAAATACCCTGTGCTCCACCTATGTATTTCCTCTCCCCCCCCCAAACACCTTTTCCAGAATGTCATGTAGTTGGAATTATAAAGTATGTAACCTTTTGGTTGTCTTCTTTCATTTAGAAATATGCATTTGAGGTTCCTCCATATTTTTTCATGGCTCAATAGCTCATTCTTCATCACTAAATAATATTCTATTTTATGGATGTACACCAGTTTGTTAATTTGTTCACTTAGTGAAGGATATTTTAGTTTCTTCCAAGTTTAGCAATTGTAAAAAAGCTGCTATAAACATTTGTGTACAGGCTTTTCTGGGGACATAATGTTTTCTATTCATTTGGGTAGACACTAAAGATTGTAATTACAGGTTCGTATGATAAAAGCACACTATTTTTGTAAGAAAATTGCAAGTGTCTTCCAAGGTAACTGTACCATTTTGTATTTTCATCATCAATGAAAAAGTGTTGCTTTTGATCCACACCATTGCCAGTTCCTGGTGCTGTCAGTATTTTGGATTTTGGCCATACTAGTAGGTATGTTTTGTTATTTTATTGTTATTTTAATTTGCAATTCCCTAAGGAAATATGATGTTGAGCATTTTAAGTGTGATTATTTGCCATTTGTATATCTTCCTTAATGAAGTTTATGTTCAGATCTTTTGTACATTTTTAAAATCAGGTTGTTTGTATTCTTATTGTGTTTTAAGTGTTCTTTGTTTATTTTGGATAACAATTCTGTATAAGATATGTGTTTATTTTTAAAAAATAGGTACTCCCAGTCTGTGGCATGCCTTTTATTTTCGTAATAGTGTCTTTAACAAAGCAGAATTTAACAAATTTTAATGAAGTCTAACTTCTCGATTCTTTTGATTATTTTATGGATCATGCTTTTGACATTGTATCTGAAAAGCTCTCATCAAACCCAAGGTCACCTAGATTTTTCTACTTTGGTATCTTCTAGGAGTTTGTAATTTTACATTTTAAATTATGTCTCATCCATTTTGAGTTAACTTTTGTGAAAGGCATATGGTCTGTATCTAGATTTATTTATTTATTTATTGAAAATGGATGTGAAGTTGTTCCAGCACCATATGTTAAAAAGTAAAAATAAAAACAACAACAAAACAGTTTTTCTCCTTTGAATTGCCCTTGCTCCTTTGTCAAAGATCAGTTAACTATATTTATGTGGGTCTATTGCTGGAATTTTGATTGGTATCTTGTTGAAATTGTACATCAAGTAGGAAAGAATTGGCATCCTGACAATATTGATTCGTTCTATCTTTTTAAATTGCATATCTCCGTTTATTTATATCTTCTTTGATTTCTGTCATTTGTCTTTTGTAGTTTTCCTCATACAGACCTTGCACATATTGTCTTCGATTTATTCCTAGGTGTTTAACTTTATTTGGTGCTATGTAAATGCTATTCTGCTTTTAATTTCAAACTCCAATTTATAATTGCTATTATATAAGAAAGCTATTGACTTTTCTATATGAATCTTACAATTAACCTGAATATAACTATTATCTATATTAACCTTTTTTCCTGAAACCTTGCTATAATTGCTTTTCAGTTCCAGGAGTTTATTGTTTGTTTGTTTCTTGATCCTTTGGTATTTTCTATATAGACAATTATTTCATCTGCCAGCAGAAAAGATTTTATTTCTTCCTTCCCAATATGAAAGCTTTGTATTTCTTTTCTTGTCTTTATTGAATTAGTGAAGACTTCCAATACAAGACGGAATAGGAGTGGACATCTTGGTCTTGTTATTGATCTAGCATGAAAACATTTATTTTCTTACTGCTAAGTATGACTTCAGTTGTAGATTTTTTTTTATTATTATTTATTGTTTTGGTTTGGTTTTGGTATTGTATTCCAGCTATTTTTTTTTCTTTTAAAAATTAATTGTAAAAATACACACAATGTAAAATTTATTATTATAACCACTTTTAAGTGTAAAGTTCAGTAGTGTTAACTACATTCATATTGTGCAAGCAATCTCTAGGACTTTTTCATCTTGAAAAACTAAAATTCTATACACATTTATAAACAACTACCCATTTCCACTTACTCCAAGCCCTGGGAACCAGTCTACTTTTTAGATCCATAAATTTGACTATGCTATATACCTTCTATAAGTGGAATCATTCAGAATTTTTTTGTGCGAATGGCTTATTTTACATAGTATAACTTACACATAGTTCATCCATGTTGTAGCGAGTGTCAAATTTTCCTTCCATTTTAAATAACGCTGCTATGAACATGTGTAAAAATAGTTCTTTGAAACCCTTCATTTAAACCTTTTGGAAAAGTATCCAGAAGTAGAAAAGTTGGATCATATGGTAATTCAATTTTTAATATTTTTTAAAATCAAAATACCATTTTCCATGGCAGCTGCAACATTTTACCTTTCAACTCTCAGTGCACAGGAATTCCAATTTCTCCTCACCAACACTAGCACTAGCTATTTTCTGTTTTCTTAAAAGAAAAAAAAAGTAGTAGTCATCCTAATAGAGGTGAAGTGGTATCTCATTGTAGTTTTGGTTTGTGTTTTCCTGATGATTAGTAAAGTTAAGCAGCTTTGCATATGCTTGATAGCTATTTGTATATATACTTTAGAGAAATGTCTATTCAAGTTCTTTGCTTGTTTTTAAATTGGAGTTGTTGTTGTTTTTAAGTTGTAGGAATTCTTTATGTATTTTAGATATTAATCCCTTACCAGATATATGATTTTCAATCATTTTCTCCCAATTGTTGAGTTGACTTTTCATTCTGTTTTTTTGTTGTTGTGTTGTTGTTGTTTTTGATGCAAAGATTTTAATTTTTATGTAATCCAATTTATGTGCATTTTCTTTTGTTGAATATGCTTTTGGTATCACATCCAGAAAATTATTGCCAAATTCCCTGTCATAAATATTTTCTTCTAGGTTTTATTCTAAAAGTTTTATAATTTTACCTCTTATATTTAGGTGTTTGATCCATTTCGAGTTAATTTTTGTATATGATATAATGTAAAAGTCCAACTTTTTTTTCTTTTCTGTATGAAGCTATCCAGTTTTCCCAGCATCCTTTGTTAAGAAGACTGTCCTTTCACCATTGAGTGGTCTTGGCAGCCTTGTCAAAATTTTATTATTTATGTAATGGCATATTTCTAGGCTCACTATTCTGTTTCATTTGTCTATGTGTCTGTCTTTATGCCAATACCACACTGTTATGATTACGGTAGCTTTGTAGTAAATTTTGAAATAAAATAGTGCAAGACTTCCAACATTGTTCATTTTCAAAATTGTTTAGGTTATTCTGGGTACCTTGAAATTCTATATCAATTTTATGATTAATTTTTCTAGATATGCAAAAAAATGCCATTGAGATTTTCATATAGATTACAGAGAGTTTATAGATTACTTTGGGTAGTATTGACATCTTAACAATATTAAGTCTTCCAATCCATGTACATACTCTGTCTTTTCATTTATTTGTGTTTTCCTAATGTTTTTCAACAATATGTTACAATTTTTAGTTTATAAGTCTTTTGCCTCCTTGATTAGTTTTTTCCTAAGTATTTTACTCTTTTTGATGCTGTATTAAATAGATTTTCCTTTTTCAATTGTTCATTGTTGGTGTATCAATAGACAACTGATTTTCATTTGTTGATTTTGTATTCTGTAACTTTGGTGAATTGATTTATTAATCCTAACAGCTTTTTAAAAATTTATTTTGGTGTGAAGTCTTTAAGGTTTTCTCTATGTAAAATCATTTTGTCCATAAACAGGTAATTTTATTTTTTTCTTTCCAATTGTGATGTCATTTACGTCTTTTTTATGCCTAATTTCTCTGACTAGGACATCCAGTGCTATGTTAAGTAGAAGTGGCAAAAGTGAGCATCCTTGTTTTCTTCCTGTTTTGTCAAATGTTTTTATCATCAAAGGGTGTTAAATTTTGTCAAATGATTTTTCTGCATATATTGAGATGTGTTTTTTTCATTCTTTTAATGTGTATTATATTGATGGATGTTTATGTTGAGTTTTCTCAGTCTGTTCATGCTGCTATAACAAAATACCACATACTGGGTAATTCATAAATGACATAAATTCATTTCTCACAGTTCTAGAGGCTGATAAGTCCAAGATCATGGTGCCAACAAATTAGTGTCTGGTGAGGGCCTGTTTTGTAGATGATGTTTTCTCACAACATTTTCACATGACAGAGGGAACAAATGCTTGGTCCTCACATGGCAGAAGAGGAGAAGAGCAAAAAGAAAATAGAGTGCTCACTTTCATTTCCTTATGATCACTAATTCCATTCATGAGGGTGAAGCACTCATGACTTAATCCCATCCCAAAAGGCCCCACCATTGAATACTACCACAGTGAGTGTTATGTTTCAACATATGAATTTTGGAAGGACACATACATTGAAACTGTAGCATGAGTCATCATTGTGTTCCAGAGATAAATCTCACCTGGTCATGGTGTATAATCTTTTTTAATGTGCTGTTGAATTTAGTTTGTTAGTATTTGTTGAAAATTTTTTAAAATTTTGGTTATTTCATGTTTAGATAGAAAATTATTTTCTCAACATACAAATGAAAGAAAACATTACAAACTGAATTTAAAGTCAATTGATAAGGAACAAATTTAACAAGCAAAGATTAACATCCTTAACACATAAAGAACTCTTAAAAATTAATTAGAAAAATCTTAACAGAAATTTGGTGAAGAACATGAGCAGACAAGTCACACGTTGAAAAGAAACACAAGTGGCTAATAAATACATTTTAAGATGTTCATAGGTATGGAAATTAAATCAGAAAAATGACTTTTAATTTCTGAAACCTTATAATACTGGTGCTCTGAGAGAAACAATGTCAAAATGTCTAGTATAAGAATAAATTGCTAAAACTTTTTTGAGGAACAGATTGGATTTATAAATAGAAGTCTTTAAAATGTTCATACACTTTCAACCTATTATCCTACTTCTTGAAACCATAAGCAAATAATCAAAGAAAATATATGTATATATATATTTTTTAATGTGGAAGGCAGTTATATAAAGGCAAAAAATGGGAATAAACTGAATGTCTAACGATATGAGAATGGCTAAATAAATTATGGACCTATATAAAATGTAATATAATACAATTCTTACAACCATAATTTTGAAGAGTATTTAAGACAAATTTTCAAGATGTAATATTAAGTGAAAAAGCAGGATGAAAAACTGCATTTAAAATAGCTAGATATGTTTAAACTCCAGATATTCCTCCAAAAAATGACTGAAAAAAATTTTATAATATTTTATTTTATTTTTGTGCTAAAAGGGGAACTTATTTAATGTAAATGCATACATTAATAAAAAAGGAAGATCTCAGATCAACAATCATCTTTGCACCTTAGGAAACTAGGAAATGAAGAGCAAATTAAGCCCAGACCTAGAAAAAAAGAATAAATAATAAAAATTAGAGCACAGATAAAAGAAATAAAAAATAGAAAAAAAAAATAGAAAAAATCAATAAAACCAAAAGTTGGTATTTTGATAAGATCAACAAATTGGCAAAACTTTACCAAGATGGACTAAGAAAAAAGAGAGAAGACTCAAATAACTAAAATCAGAATTGAAATTGGTGTCATTACAACCAAATTTACAGAAATCAAAGGGTTATAAGAAAATAATGTGAATAATTGTTGGTTAACAAATTAGATTATCTAGATGAAATGAATAAATTGCTAGAAACATGCCACCTATCAAGACTGAATTATGAAAAAAACAAAGTTTGAGCAAAACTATAGCTGGTAAGATGAGTGATTATCATTTTTTGGTTTCCTGAAGCAGGACTCCCTTGATGATTTTTTACAGGGCTGGTTGTGTGGTGGTAAACCCCCACAGTTTTTGCTTGTCTGGAAAATACACTATTTTCCCCTCATTTCTGAAAGATAGGCTTACTGGGTACAGTATTATTGGCTGGCAGGTTTTTTTTCCTTTTAGAATTTTGAATATATCATCCCATCTTCTTCTGGCCTGTAGATTCTCTGTTCAGAAAGCTGCTGTTAGTGTGATAGGGACCCCCTTATAGGTGATTTGACACTTTACTTTTGCTTCTTTTAAGATCCTCTCTTTGTCTTTTAAGTTTGCTAGTTTGACTATCATGTGTCTTGGAAAGGATCTTTTTGGGTTGAATCTGTTTGGGGAATCCTCGAGCCTCCTGGATCTGAAGGTTCATGTCTCTCCCTATCACTGGGAGGTTTTTGGTTGTTATTTCACTGCATAGTTTTCCATACCTTTACCTTTCTCTTCTGGAACACCCATGATATGAACATTTGTGTACTTAAGATAGTTTGCTAGCTCTCCTAGATTTTATTTAATTTTTTTTTTCCTTTTTTTATCTCTGCCTGGGTTATTTCAAGAAGATTATCTTTCAGATCAGAAATGCTTTCTTCTGCTTGGTCTAACCTGCAGCCTAAGCTCTCAGTTGTGTTTTTTATTTTGTTAAATGAATCTTTCAGTACCATGAGTTCTCCTATGTTCTTTTTCAAGGTATTAATATCTTTGTAAATTTCATCCTTTATATTCTGGATTTTTTTCTCATTTCATTATATTGTCTAACTGAGTCTTCTCATATCTTAATGAGTTTCCTTAAGATTGATATTCGGAATTCCTTTTAAGTCATTTCAAGGGTTTCATGCTTTATAGGGTCTAATAGTTGAGAATTACTGTATTTTTGTGGTGGTATTATATTTTGGGGGTTTTTCACATTTCTATTTTCTCTATTTTGATGTCTGGTCATCTGGTAGAGCAGTTGCTTCTTCTGTTACTCTAGAGAGGAGTTTGAGGAGAGAGATGTTCCTTTCTTTTTCCAGTCTCCACTGGTGACACTGGTGACTTGACTGCATTGACAAGTGTCAATGGACATTTGTCTAGTGGGCTGCCTGCACAGTGACTGTGGCTACTTCTGTGGCACCAAGTCACTTTTATAGTATCCATGGCTGTGGTACTGGCTGTGGTGGGTCATCCACGTGGAAGGGGAATTTTTGTTGTGCTACTTGCCTGCCTCTGGGCAGGTGATGCTGCCCTCAGTTCCTGCTAGGCCACCTGGGTGTGCTTTGCTGCTTGCCTCCTTCCAAGTGGAGGAGGTGGCTTCCCTCAACTCCTTCCTAGGCTCACTGGGAATGTTCTGTTACTTGCCTGCTTCTGGGCAGAAGGGGCTGCTGCCCTTGGCTCGTGCCTAGGCCCCCCAGGTGTGCTCTGCTGCTAGCTTCTGTGGAGAATTGTTTAATCAATATTCATAAGGGATATTGGTTTGGTAGTGGTTTTATTTTTCTTATAGTATCTTTGTCTGGCTTTGGTATCAGAGTGTTGCTGCTCTCATAAAATGAGCCAGGAGGTGTTCTCTCCTGTTCGTTTTTTTGAAGGAGTTGTGAAGGATTGGTGTTGATTCTTCTATAAATGTATGGTAAAATTTTTCAGGAACGGTACCTTGTCCTGGATATTTATTTGTTAGGCTTTTATTGATCAGTGACTCAATATCCTTTCTAGTTTCAGGCCTTCCTTAATTTTTGGTTTCTTCATAATTGATTCTTGTTACATTGTATATTTCTATGAATGTATCCTTTTTATAGATGTTATCTTATTTGTTGGCATATTATTGTTCATGGTATTCCCTTATAATCTTTTTTGTTTCTGTAAAATAAGCTGTAAGTTTCCATTTTTATTTCTGATTATAGTTATTGAATATTATTTTATATTTTTCTTAGTCAATCTTGCTTATAGATTGTCAATTCTGTAGAACTTTTCACAAACAATTCTTGGTCTTATTAATTTTTTCTTTTGTTTTCCGATTCTGTATTTTGCTTATCTCCCTCTAATCTTTATTATTTCTTTATTCTTCTAGCTTTGATTTAGTTTCTTCTTTTCTTAGTTCCTTTAGGTTCACAATTAAATTGTTTCGGTTGTTAATTTTAGCACTTTCTTCTTTATTAATGTAAATATTTGCAGTTATAAATTCCCTCTAAGCACTGTCTTTACTGCATTTCATAAGTTTTGGTGTATTGTATTTTTATTTTCATGTTTCCCAAGATATTTTCTACATTCTCTTGCAATTTTTTTTTTTTTTTTTGATCCATTGGTTGTTTAAGAGTTTGTTGTTTAATTTTCACATATTTGTGGATTTTCCAGTTTTCCTTTGCTTGATTTCTGGTTTCATTATACTGTGATAATAAGGGTCACATGAAATGTTTTTAATAATTTTATATTTATTAAGACTTGTTTTATGGCCTAAAATATTGTCTATCTTGGATAAGATTTTATGTCCACTTGGGAAAAATATATATTCTGCTGCTGTTGAGTGGAGTGTACTATATATCCTGGTTAGATAAAATTGGTCTGTAATGTTTATCAATTCCTCTTTTTATATGTTAATCTTCTGTCTTTTTTTTCCCATTATGGTAGAGCTATCCACTTCTTCAAATCCACCAATGTTTGATGTACGTATTTATAAACTCTGATTGTTGGTGCATATATGCTTATAGTTGTTATATCTTCTTGGTGATTTGAACCTTTTATCATTATATAATGTCCTTTTTTGTCACTTGTAACAGTTTTTGACTTGAGGACAGTTTTGTGTAATATTAATATCAGCACTGCTACTCTCTTTTCTTTACTATTTGCATGGAATATCTTTTTCTGTTCTTTTACTTTCAATCTATGTTTATTCTTAGATTTAAAGTGACTCTCTTGTAGTCAATATGTAGTTGGATCCTGTATTTTAATATATTCTGCCAATCTATGTCTTTTGGTTGGGCAGTTTAATCCATCTACATTTAAAGTAATTATTAACAGAGAAGGAATTTTTTTTAGTTCAAGAAGTTTATAACTTATAAATAAGCATTAATAATTTTAAAAAGCATGGAGATAATCTAAGTAGACCTCTATTCACTGCTAAGTATATGTTTACATTTTTACATCATGCTTAACTGCCAAGAAAATGATTTAAAAATTGCTTTTAAGCTATATACACCTGTAATTAAGAAAATATAGCATTGGCAAAATAAACAGAATATCCCTTTTTATGAGCAACAGCATATGTTTTCTTCATTGCTTACAATCTTTTCAATTTTATTTTTATTGTAACATAGTTGATTGTACATATCTGTGGTGTACAGAGATAAAGATCAATACCTGTGTGCAATATGTGGTAGATCAGGATAATTAGGATATTCAATATTATGCAATGTGATTGTTTTTGTGTTCCTTTACCAATTCCTCCCTTAACCCTGTCACCCTTTTCCACCTCTCCTTTTGAAAGTTCAAGATATTATTTTGATTGTTAAATCTTTCTTTTAAAAAAAATGTTTATTGTTTAGCTTCCACTTACAATTGAGGACCTGTAGTATTTCTTTTTCTGTGCCTGACTTATTTCAATTAATATATTTTCCTAAGTTCATCTGTGTTGCTGAAAATGGAAGTATTTATTTTTTATATCAGAGTAGTGTTCCATGGTGTAAATATCCCTCATTTTGCATATCCACTTGTTCACCAGTGGACATTTAGGTGGATTCAAACTCTTGGCTATTGTAAATAGAGCTGCAATAAACATGGGGGTGCAAGTATCTTTTCAACATGATGAATTTCATTCCTTTGGGTATCTACCCAGCAATGGGACTGCTGGATAATATGGCAATTATATCTGTAGTTGTTTGAGGAGGCTTCATACCATTTTTCATAATGGGTAAATTAATTTACAGTCCCACCAACAGTGTAGGAGGGTTCCCCTTTTTCCACATGCTAGCTACCATTTGTCATTCTCTGTCTTTTTGATAATAGCCAGTGTAACTGGGGTGAAATGATATCTGAATGTGGTTTAGATTTGCATTTCCTGATACTGAATGATGTTGAGCATTTTTTCACGCGTCTGTTGGCCATTTGTATATCTTTGAGAATGATATTTTTTAAAAAATGTTTCAAGAATTTCTGGGGCCTGTGGGTTTTTTTAGAGTTGGTTACTGGAGATTTTTTCCCCCTTTGAATGAATCGTGTTTTCTTGTTTCTTTATATGTCTTCTAATATTTGGAAAAAAATGGGTATTTGAAAAGACACCCACCATTGAAGGGAAATACGCTTCATGGAGCCAATCCACCAACTCTTCACTGGTGTGAAAAAAATCTTCAATGGTGTGAAAGCTTATGGTTCTCTTAAGCCTCTTTTTAGGATGCATCTTCCCTGGGCCTGTGTGTGTGCTTTTCACCCAATTTCTTTCAAATTTCATAATTTCCCTAGAAGTCTCACCAATGCTTCTTCTTAGAGCCTTAATGTCCTATGGTAGTCATCTCCTAATAATCTTTTGCTCCATGGAATCTGAGAATCTAAGTGTCCCTGTAGCTCTCTGACATTGTGAAACACACTATTGCTTTCAGCAGCCTCCAACCTGATATCAAAACCATGCCATATTTCTGTCAGCACTCCACATCAGCTGAGAGAGAAACCATTCCCTTGGGTAGTCCTAAGATGAGTTCAAATGTCACAATCAATTTCTCCTCTTTTGGAACTTCCACCCAAGATGGCAGAATATAAGGTCCCCAGCATCACTGTCTCCCACAAATCAACCAATTTACAACTAAAAAAAAAAAACAACAACAGCCAAGCTGCGGCTGCTAGAGCTCAGGGGAAAGGAAAGAGAGACTTACAGAGTAAACGAAGAGAGGAGAAGCCAAGATGAGAGAAAGAAAAAAAAAATGCTCTGACCATTTTGAATCCCGGCCACTTCCAGGCTGGAGCTGCTGAGTGCATGGAGCAGGAGCTGGCAAAAGCCACTGCTGTGTACTTCAGATGGAGTTGCTTGGAGGTGACAGGGCAGAAGAGAGCCTCGGTGGCCCCAAGGCCAGCAAGATGACTAATAGTGTTCCTGTGGACCCACACGGAGGTGAGGAGCCACAAAAACTGAAAAAAGTAGCCACTCAGAAGCTGGTGAGTCATTGCAAGGGACTGGAGTATGGCCAATGCCATGGGAAGTGTTTAGAGCATGGGCAGGGTGGGGGGACAGGCCCACCCAAGGGAATACTGTAGCATAGAAAGGACAGCTGATTTGCCCCCCAATCAGCATAGGACCACTCAGAGGAGACTGGTCAAGAATATAGAATTGCATGGGGTGCAGTTTGATGAAAACACTCAGGCCCAGACCAGAGTTTCTATACAACCCAGGTGCACCAGATCTCACTAGACCCAGAAATACCTATAAAGTCAACCATTAAAACCTGAGCTGCACAAAAAGCCTTCCTTAGGTAATAAGCAACAAAGAAGCAATTTAACTCAACCACAGAACCCAAGTACTGATCCCCACAGGAATATCCCCCATTTTAGAAGCAAAGGGCATCAAATTAGTTCCAGTGCAGAGCTTAAGTGGTGGGAACAGCAAATAATCCAACACAGAACTGAAAGAAAAAACAAAGAACCCACAACCAGAGACAAAGTTTGATATTAACTAGTAATGGTTTCATTTCACAAAGAACACCTATAATACCTAGAAGGAGCTGAAGTCACCTGGGCTAACAAGTCAGAAATGGGAGAGGGATGGGTCTTCAGCTACACCCTCCAACACTCACAACCAGCCCAGCAATGACCACTTAGCCACTGTAGGAAGTGCCCCAGGCTCTCCCAAGCTGGGGTAGTGGGGGCCTTGGGCATTGGCCGTGCCCCCCTGATACCTGCAACCAGCCCAGTGATGACGATGAGCTGCCACAGGAAGTGCCCTGGGATCCTCTGTCCAGGGCAGTAGAGGACCAAGGACATCCAGCCCAGTGACAACCACCAAGCCACAGCAAGAAGGGCCCTGGGTTCCCAAGGTGGGCTGGTGGGGGGTAAGGGCTTTTGCCACACACCCCTGACATCTGCACTCAGCCTGGCAATGACCTAGTCACCACTGGAAGCCCCCTGTTCTCCCCTCTGTGAATGAGGGGATTACCACAGGCCTCTATCCTGACCCCCCTTCCTCTTTCTTCTATCCCATTTCCTTCCCCTTTTCCCTCCCTACCAACTGCTTGACAACAAGATCATAGAATGTAAAAAGTATAATATTGATAAAAATAAATAAACAATTTCTCCTTTCTTCCTTCCATTCTGAGGGATGAACCAAGAACCGGCTAGCTTTTTCCCAATTGTGCAGCACCGTGCCAGAGAGGTGATAGGGCAAGGACAAGCAAAAGTGCCATGAATTTTTCTAACATTTTGATTGTGGCTTTTTCTTGGTTAAGTGTTGATGCGGTTGGTGCATCTTCTCAATTAATTTCTAAAGTTCCCACAAAGCTACTCTGGTATGGGAGAGGCATGCCCACCAACAAAGTGGGAGTGCTGAAGAGCACCATTCCTGAGTGCTGCCTCTGCTGCCACTGCAAGCCCACACCCAAGCCCCAGAGAAGCCCAACGACTGATCAAGTGGGAGTCCAGGTAAGCGCTGGTCCCACACACTGCCACGTCACCCACCTGAGGTGGTCCACACCTGGGCCCTGGAGAGGTCCACCCACAAATCAGGTCCTGTGTGCACTCACTGCCAGTGCAAGCCTGTGTCTAAACAGTGGAGAGGCCTCCCCACTAACCAAGCAGTTGCAGAGACAGCCAAGTGCACACGCAACTGCACTGATACAAAAAGAGTCACCAGCACAACCTACAAAGACAGGATGAATTCTTTCTCCTCATAGCCCACTCAAGAAACAAATGTCCTACCACATGACCAAACATCATTGAAAAAATACTAGAACTACAAATAAATAAGAAGGTATGACACCACTTAAGGAATATGGAATTTCTCAAGTACCAGACCCCATAGAACAGACAACCTTTGAAATGTCCAAAAAGGAATTCTGAATACCAATCTTAACAAAATTCAAAGAGATAAGAGAAGAATCAATTAGAGAACACAATGAAACAAGAAAAAAATATCCAGAATATGAAGGAGGAAATTTACAAGAGATTAATACCTTAAAAAACAATATAGCAGAACTTAGAACTGAAGGATTCACTCAGTGAAATAAAAAAACAAAACAGAAAGCTTGAGCCACAGGCTAGAGGAAGCAGAAGAAAGAATTTCAGACCTCGAAGATGTTCTTTTCGACATAACTGAGGCAGACAAAACAAAAATGAAAAAAAACAAATTAAAAAAAATGAAGAAAATCTGCAAGAGCTAGCAGACAACTCAAGTGCACAAACTTCGGAATCATGGGTTTTCCAGAAGGGCAGAAGAAAGGAAAAGGCATTGAAATCCTATCCAAGGAAATAATAACCGAAATCTTCCCAGGTATAGGGAGAGATGCAGACCTTCAGATCCAGGAAGCCCAAAGGTCCCCAAAAAGATTCAATCCAAAGAGAGCCTCTCCAAGACACATTATAGTCAAACTGGCAAAACTCAAACGTGAAGAGAGAATTCTAAAAGCAGCAAGAAAAAATCATCAAGTCATGTACAAGGAAGCCTCTATCAGATTAAGAGCAGACTTCTCAACTGAAACCTTACAGGCCAGAAGAAAGTGGGTTGATATACTCAAAGTGGCAAAAGAAAATGATTCTCAGACAAGAATTTTCTTCCTAGCAAGGTTATCCTTCAAAAATGAGGAGGAAGTAGTGTATTTCCCATATAAACAATAATTATGGGAGTTTACTACCACAAAACCAGCCCTGCAAAAATTTCTCAAAGCAGTCCTGCATCTGGAACCTGAAAAAGATAATCACTATCACAGATTCACAAGAAAGAGCAAAACACACCATTAAAACCAAAATGCAAATAAGAAATAAAAAGATGCTGAATTATGTTACCTCAAAAATCCAACTATCATTGAAGATGAAAATAAGAGGGGGAGGAAATGAATAAATGATATTTAAAACATCTAAACAAAAAGCAATGTAATGAAAGAAGTAAAGCAATACCTGTCAATAACAATTCTAAATATAAATGGATTAAACTGCCCACTCAAAAGACACAGATGGACTGATTAGATTAAAAAGCTAGACCCAATTATAAGCTGTCTTCAAGAGACCAACTACACTTATAAAGACATACACCAAATAAAAGTGAAGGGATGGAAAAAGATACACCATGCAAATGGAAACCAAAAATGAGCAGAAGTAACTAATCTTATATCAGATAAAATAGACTTCAATTCAAAAACCATAAAAAGAGACAAGGCCAGTATAAAACAAAGGGACCCATGCAGCAAGAATGTATAACAGCCATAAATATGTATGTGCCCAACACTGGAGCACCCAGACATGTGAAGCAAACACTCTAGACCTAAAAAAAGAGATAGACCCTAATATGATAATAGTGGGTGACCTGAACACATTTCTCTCAGAATTGGACATAACTTCCAGGCAACAAATCAATAAGGAAACACAGAATCTAAAGTACACCTTAGACCAGTTGGACCTGGCAGACATCTACAGAACATTTTATCCAACTGCAAAATACATATTATTCAAATCACCACATGGAACATTCTCCAAGATAGACCACTTTTTAGGTCACAAATCAAGACTTAGCAAATTTAAAATAAGTTGAAATCCTTCCAAGTATCTTTTCAGACCAGAATGGATTAAAACTGGAAATCAACAACAAGCAAATCTCTGGAAACTGTACAAGAGCATGGAAACTAAACAGCAGGCTCCTGAATGATGTATGGGTCCAAGAAAAAATTAAATAGGAAACCAAAAAATTTCTTGAAACTAACAAAAATAAAGATACATCATACCAATAAACACTTTCATCAAAGGAATGGAAAACTTCCAGTAAATGACCTAACACTAGACCTCAAGGAACTAGAAAACAACAACAATCCAATCCTAAAGGAAGTAGAAGGAAAGAAAGAATTAAGATCAGAGCAGAACTAAATGAAATAGAGACCCCACAAATGATTCAAAAGTTCAAAAAAACAAAAATATTTTTTGAGGAGATAAATAAAACAGATAAACCATTAGCTAGTTCAACAACAACAACAACAACAACAACAAAATAGAAGGAGAAGACCCAAATAACAAGAATCAGAAATGAAAAGGGAGACATTACAACTGAAAGCAAAGAAATAAGAAGAATCATGTGAGATTATTTTAATCAACTGTAACTCCAAAACATGAAAACCTGGAGGAAATGGAAAAAATTCTGGACACATACATACCACCAAGACTGAACCAAACAGAAATAGAAAAGCTTAACAAACCAATAACAAGCAATGAGATTGAAGTAGTATCTGTAATCTTCCATAAAAGAAAAGCTCAGGACCAGGTGGTTTTACTGCTGAATTCTATCAAACCTTTAAAGATGAATTAATACTACATCCCTTCAAAATAGTCCAAAAAATTGAAACAGAGCCATTCTCCCAAACTAATTGTATGAGGCCAGCATCATTCCAATACCAAAAACAGATAAAGATACAACAACAACAACAACAACAAAAATAAAGTGAAATTACAGGTCAATACTGTTGAAGAACATAGATGCAAAAATCTTAAAAAATTTAGTAATAGGAATACAGCAAACACATAAAAAAAAATTATACACCATGATCAAGTGGGATTCTTCCCACAGATGCCGGGATGGTTCAACATATGAAAGTCAATAAATGTGATACACCACATCAACAAAATCAAGGGCAAAAACCATATGATTATCTCAACATATGCAGAAAAAACATTCAACAAATTGCAACAACTCTTCATGATAAAAACTCTCTGCAAATTACATATAGAAGGAAATTATTTCAATATAATAGGGCAAACAAATCACCAATACCACCCTTAATAGGGAAAAGCTGAAAGTTTTTCCTTTAAGAACAGGAATAAGACAAAGATGCCTACTTTCACCACTCCTCTTTAACATAGTAATGGAAGTATTAGCCAGAACAATCAGGGAAAAGAAAGAAATAAAGGTCACCCAGATTGGAAAGGACAAAGTCAAACTGTTAATATTGAAAAGCCTAAAGACTCTAGCAAAAAACTCTTAGAGCTGATTAACAATTTCAGTAATGTTGCAGGATACAAAATCAATACCCAAAATCAGCAGCATTTTTTTACTCCAGTAACAAAGTAGCAGAAATAGAAATCAAGGAAGTAAACCCACTTACAATTGTTGCCCAAGACATAAAATACCTAATAATTAGTTTAAACAAGGAGGTGATAGATCTCTACAATGATAACTACAAAACACTATTGAAAGAAATTAAAGAGAACACAAAAAGGTGGAAAGACATACCATGCTCTTGGATGGGAAATATATCATGAATATATACATTCTTCCAAAAGCAGTCTATAGATTCAATGAAATCCCCATCAAAATACCAATGACATTCTTTATAGAAATAGAAAGAAAAAAAAAAAAAAACAATCCTAATATTCATATGATGGAACAACAAAAGACCACGAAGAGCCAAAGCAATCCTGAGGGGAAAAACTTAATGCCACAGGCATAACACTACCCAACTTCAAATTATATTACAAAGCTATTGTAACCAAAACAACATGGTACTGGCATAAAAAGAGACACCCAGATCAATGGAACAGAGAAGAAAACCCAGGATTCAACCTACATACTTATAGCCAACTGATCTTTAACAAAGGCTACAAGAACATAAATTGGGAAAAGACTGCCTCTTCAATAAATTGTGGTGGGAAATTTGGACATCTATATGCAAAAGAATTAAATTGGACCTGTATCTCTCACAATATACCAAAGTCAACTCAAAATGGATTAAAGACAAATATAAGACTGGAAACCATAAAATTACCAAAGGCAAACATAGGGAAAACACTCCAGGAAGTAAGACTTTGCAAAGATTTTATGAATAAGGCCCCCAAATCAAAAGCAACAAAAGAAAATAAACAAATGTGATTATGTCAAACTAAAAAGCTTCTGTACAGCAAAGGAAACAATCAACAGAGTGGAAAGACAAACTACAGAATTGTAGAAAACATTTCTAAACTATATATCCAACAAGGGATTAATATCCAGAATATATAAAGAACACAAGCAACTATACAATAAAAAAATAAATAATCCAATTTAAAAATTGATATAGGGGATGAATACACATTTTTCAAATGAAGACATACAAATGGTGAATAAGTACATGAAAACATGCTCAGCATCACTAATCATCAGAGAAATGCAAATCAAAGCCACATTGAAATATCATCTCACCCCAGTTAGACTGGCCATTATTAAAAAGACTGAGAATAACAAATGTTGTTGAGGGTGTGGGGAAAGTGGTTCTCTTCTCCACTGTTGGTGTGACTGTAAATTAGCACAGCCATTATGGAAAATAGTATGGAGGTTCCTCAAACAACTGAGATAGAACTACCATATGATCCAGCCATGCCACTACTGGGTATATATCCAATGGAACAGAAATGATCATGTCAAAGGGACACCTGCACTTCCATGCTCATCACAGCTGTATTTACAATAGCCAAAATATGAAACCAACCTAAGTAACTATTGATGGACAACTGGATAAGTAAAATGTGGTATACATACTCAATGGAATTCTACTCATCTGTAAACAAGAGTGAAATTCTGCCATTTGTAGCAACATGGATGAGTCTGGAGAAAATTATCTTAAGTAAAATAAGTGAGACAAGGAAGGAGAAATACTGCATGTTCTCACTTATAACTGGGTGCTCAGAAAGAAAGAACAAAAGATGAAAGGAAGGAAGGAAGAAGAGAGAGAGGGAGGGAGGGAAGGAGGGAGGGAGAGGGAAGGAAGGAAGGAAGAAAGAAAGGGTCACAATAATACATTGAACTTTCAGAAGGAGAGAACAAACCTAAGGATACCAGAGATGGGGGGGGAGGGAGGGAAGGGGTTTCTCGAATTATAGGTTGGGTAAAGGGCATAAAGAAAAATGATGATTTGTAACAATGAATATGCTTATAAAAATAAAAAATGAAATTTCAAATATAGTAAAATTAAAATGAAAAACAAAAAAATTGCTAGTCTGATCAGTATGTTGCTGTTTATTTTGTTCTTTATAGATGAATGCAGCTCCAGAGCTCCCTAATCTGCCATCTTGCTGACTAATATGGGTTGAATATTTTTCCCCTCCAAATCTCATGTGGAGATTCTTGATCTCAAGTGTGGCAGTATTAAAAGGTAGGTCTTTTAAGAGGTGACTGAATCATGAGGACTACACCCTTGTGAATACATTAATAAATTCGTGGAGTAATGGGCTAATGGTTTAATGGATTATCATGGATGTGAACTGGTGGCCTTATAAGGAGAGCAAGTGATCACATTAACAAGCTTTCTTGCCCAGCCATGCTTGTGTGATACCCTGTGTTGCCTCAGGCCTCTGTACAGAATCCCACTAAGAAGAAGGTACTCACACATATGTCACCTGGACCTTGGACTTCCTGGCTTCCAAAGCTGAAGAAATACATTTCATTTTTTTTATAAATTTCCCAGTTTCAGGTATTCTGTTATGAGCAACAGAAAATAGACTAATACGCTGATGCCACTCTCTGTGTTTTTATTAACTTATTTATTTATATTTTAACATTTATTTGTACTTATTTGTGGAGTACAGTACGTTGTTTTAGTACATGCCCAATAAACTTTTTACAATAGATAGCATAGTTTTGTACCCATTAGTCCATCACTTTTCTTCCTCCCCTCTCACCTCTAGTAGCCATTATTCTGAACCCTAAATTTGAGAACTCCTTTTTTTTATTACATATATGAGTGATATCATGGGGTATTTGTCTTTTTGTGCCTGACTTCACTTAACATGATGGTTTCCAGTTCCATCCATGTTGCTGCAAATGATAGGATGTCATTTTTTTTTTTCAATAGCTAAGTGATGGAATCAACCTAAATATCCATAAGTGGATAAATGAATAAAAAGACTGTGGTATGTATGCACAATGGAATACTACTAAGCTATTTTTTAAAAATGATACTCTATCTGTGTGTTTTTTATGATTGTTCCTTATCAAGTTACACCTTACACCACTGTCATTTAAAGTCATTATTGATATAGTTGGAATAATATCTACCATATTAGTTACTGTTTTCTATTCATTTTCCTTATTCTTTTTTTCTGTCTTCTACTCTGTCTATTGCAGTTTTAATTTTAATTGAGCATTTTCTATGATTCCATTTTAACTCCTCTCTTAGCTTATCAACTGATCTTTTATCCTCCCCTTAGTTGCTGCCTTGGAGTTTGAAGTATACATTACAGTTAATCCATGTTGGATAAATGCTGTACATAACCCTATTTACCCCTCCCCGTACATCTCCGTTTCCCTTCCTCCCTGAGAGAATACCCCTGGCCAAGGAAAGGCACGTCCCCTTTAAGAACATACAGAAGTCTGGAGGGAACAGGGACCCTATGTAAATGAACTAGTACTCTGGTGCCAGGATAGTAGTGAGTAGATGAACTTATCTGCTCAGCCAGATTGCCCGCACACTCTGAGTTATATGAGCTGGTTGAGGATCCACATAAGCCTGAAAATGATTTACACCCCTGATCTAATCTGTTCACTATATAACTCTTGTATGTGTTCCCTGGAGGCTCAGATTTTCTGACCAAGGGCCACCTCGGTGCATGTCATAAGTCTAATAAACAAATGTCTCTACCCATTGGACCTCAAGGTGAGTTCTTTGTAATAGGCAAACACTACATGAGTGCCCTCATAGATTTGGAGCTCCCGCATTACCTGTATCCACTTACAAATAATACTAGACTGCTTTGCAGGCAGTGCAATTACCTTAGAATCAAATATCTCTAATTCCTCCCTTCCATCCCTTATAATATTGTTGTCATTCATTTTATTTATTCATAAGCTATACTCACTAAATACATTGTTGTTACTATCATTTTAAACAAACTATCATCTGGTAGATCAATTAAGAATAAGAAAAATAAGATATTCATTTTATATTCAGTTGTTCCCTTTCTGGCTCTCTTTCTTTTTTGTGTAGATCCAAGTTTCTGACATATGATTTTTCTTCTTTCTGGAAAACATCATTTAACATGTGTTGTAAGGCACGTCTACTAGCATAAAATTTCCTCAAGTTTTGTTTGTCTAAAAGCCTCTATATTTCTCTTTCACTTCTTGCTTTTATTTTTTTCATTCTTTTTTTCTCCCTGTTTGTCAGGTTGCATAATCTTTATCAATCTGTCTTTAAGTTTGCTGCTTCTTTTCTGTCAATTCAAGGCTTTTTATCTTCTCTAAAACATTTTTTGGGGTTATTGTACTTTTTAAGTCCAGAATTTCCATTTGGTTTTTATTTACAGCTCTTTTTCTATCGATATCTTCTACATGTTGAGACATTGTCTTCATACCTTCCTTTGCTTCTTTTAGCATGATTTCTGTTAGTTCTTTGAACATGTTTATAATGGCTACTTCAAGTCTTTGTTGTTTATATCTGAAATTTGATTCTTTCCACACACTGTTTCTATAGCATACTTTTTGTTCCTATTGTATATGGTTTACCCATTCCTGTTTCTATGCATATCACAATTTTTTTTTTATTGAAAATTGGATACTATAGGTAATATAGCAATTCTGGATACCAATTTTCTTCTCCCCTCTTCAGGCTTTGTTTTTGTTATTGTTTGCTTTATTATTTGCTTCTTTGTTTGTTTGTTTTCTTTTTTACTTGTCTAGGCTGTTAGTGAATTTGATTGCCCCTGCAGTGTGAAGCCTTTTATGTTCCTCCTTGGAAGACACAGACTTACGTGTGCATATCCTGGGATTGCACTGACGTTGGCAGAGTTCCCTTTGACTGTCTCTTTCCATATTTTTTTCTGTCACCTTCTCTGCTTCTTTGGTATTATACCCCTACAGTTAGGCTCCAATAATTGCTGGTTAGCTGGTTTCTCTGTTGTATTCAGCAATACCCTGAGGCAAAAATTGCTCAGCAGTCTGATCCAATTATGTTGGCTGGGGGAGTGGAGGTGGTGGGGGATGCTGATAGCATTTGAGGCCGGTCTTTGTACTTTGTTCTGACCCCAGGAATGCTATTCTTAACTGTATTTTTTCCTGTTTTCTCTGGTGATGTATCTGGCCTATGATTTATACTGTGGATCTTAGTTAACAAAAGCCATTGCTATTGAGAATGTCCTTAACCTTGAAATTTCCCACATTCTGTTTCAAATGAAAGGAGTTCTTTTGAGGAGAGATCTAGAGCTCTTTTTCATATAGATTGCCTCTCCTCCAGGCAAACTCTCTGAGCCACTACTCTGGGCATTGGGCAGGGTGGTTGACCCTTTCCTTTTAGGCTTGCCTCTCCTGGCATGGCACCTGTACTCTACAATGACCTTGGGCAAGGGCATTTGGAGCCCCAGCATTCTTGGATTCCCACACGTAGGGTAGAGCCCCCATCCCATGTGCAGAACCTGAGTGTAGGTACAAAGCCCCACTTCTTGGTCACACTCACCAGGAATTTAACTCCTTCAACTTGGAGTTGGAGGGGATATGAAATACTAGGTAACCTACCCCTCCAGGTGAGATTTAGAAAGGCTTGATTTGGATCTAACAGTAAAGGGAATGTATCTGCTTGGTGACATCCACCTAGGATGAAACTTCTGTCATGCTGAGCTAGGGATAGATGGGGAAAGAGAGGGTATCAAATAACACAGCCTTTCTCTTTTTTTATTGATTTTCTTGAATAAATATTTCTTCTTAATTAGGACAATTTCCAGATAAATTGTTGTGGTTGTTTTTTTAACAGTTTTTGCTAACTAGGCATGTTTTGCAATGGAGTGGGTCTGTGAAGTTTCCCATGCTGTCATTCTGGGAGTGCAACACTGTATTTGTTAGGGTGAGCACATATGCAAGGGAGGCACATTTCTCAGATGAAACATTATAAGTAGTTGTAATTGCATTGATGCAAGAGGGGGTTTTGCATTTCCACCTTATATAACTGATGGGAATGATTATTTTAGTTATCAGTAAGCAAACAAAAATATCCAACCACATATGGTCAGAGGAGCTCTCTTTTTGAACAACTTCTAGGTTAAAGAGTAAATCAAAATTAGCACTTAATAGTGTCCAGAAAATGATCATAGAGCAGCAAAGCCTATGGAATAAACAGAGCAGATAAGTAAGAGCTTTTAAAACAGTTCCTCACTAAACAAAATGAAAGGAGAAATTGTATTTTTCTGCTCAAGATAAAAAAAAATAAACAACCAAACACAAGTAAATCAAATTAAAGAAATATGCATAACATATTAATGTATTAGAAAAAGTAAATAGACTTAGTAAATTATTCTAAGACCACTTATGAAATAATAAAATTTATAAAGAGAAAAGCCCACAGTTACAATGAACTACAAAAGGTAACAGAAAAACACTTGGAGAAACAGAGGAAATAAAACTAAAAATAATTCAGCAATATTATTTTGTGTAAATTTGAATGAAATGATTAATTTCTAGGAAAGTAATAATTTCCAAAAAATTGACTCTAGTGGCAATGAAAAAGCTATGCAAATGACTGTTAAGTACAAAATTGAGCAAGTATTCAAAGGATTATACCATGAAAATTATCTGGCCCAGAGAATTTTGAAGGCAGCTTTTGTATATTTAAGAATAGGGCATGGACCCAGGCCACCACCAGGTGAGTACCCACCCCTGAGTGAGTGCCAGCTGCCAACCCCTGGGCCCAGAAGCAGTGGTGCTGAGACCTGGCACCCTCTGTGTGGGACCCAGGACACCACCAGGTGAGTCCCCACCCCTAAGAGAGGCCCCAGCCACAAAACCCTGGGCCCTGAGGCAGCAACAGGCAGCTGAGCATCAACAAAACCCCAGGGTATTGCTCCAGACACCAGTGTGGAACAAGAGGACTGTGATAGCCTTT
The DNA here is from genome assembly GCF_027409185.1 of Cynocephalus volans. Lineage (NCBI taxonomy): Eukaryota > Metazoa > Chordata > Mammalia > Dermoptera > Cynocephalidae > Cynocephalus > Cynocephalus volans. The sequence goes on from NC_084478.1 coordinate 96,838,427, forward strand.
GCCACAATGACTAAACACCAGTGGAGAGATATGAGAAATGTGAAAAGCCAAGAAACTATGACACCACCAAAGGAATATAATAACTCTCAAGTTCTAGATTCTATAGAACAGGAAGTCCTTGAAATGACTGACAAGGAATATTGAGCAACAATTTTAAGGAAACTCAATGAGATATAAGAAGATTCAGCTAAACAACACAATAAAATTGAAAAAAATTATACAGGACCTGAAAGAGGAAATGTACAAGAAAATCAATGCCCTGAAAAAGAAAGTAGCAGAGCTTGTGGAGCTGAAGGATTCATTCACAAAATAAAAACACAACAGAAAGTTTAACCAGCATGCTAGAACAAGCAGAAGAGAGAATTTCTGACCTTGAAGATGGCTTGTTCAAAATAACACAGGTGAACAAAAAAAGAAAAAAAATATTAAAAACTAGAAGAAAATCTAAGAGAGATAAAAGACAACCTTAAGGGCTCAAATATCTGAATCATGGGTATTCCAGAGGCAGAGGAAAAAGGAAATGCCATTGAAAACATAATCAGTGAAATAATGGCAGAAAAATTCACAGGTATAGGGAAAGATACAGATCTTCAAATTCAGGAAGCTCAGAGATCCCACAACAAATTCAACCCCAAAAGTTCCTCTACAAGACATGTTATAGTACAATTGGCAAACCTCAGACAAAGAGAGAATCTGAAAAGCTGTAAGAGAGAAGCATCAAGTCACATGTGAGGGAACCCCTATCAGACTAACATTATACTTTTCATCAGAATTCCTAAACGCTGGAAGAGAATGGGATGAAAATACTAAAAGACAAAAATTGCCAACCAAGAACACTTTACCCATCAAGGCTATCCTTCTGAAACAAAGGACAAATAGTATATTTCCCAGAAAAGCAAAAACTGTGGGACCTCACTACCACACAACCAGACTTACAAGAAATTCTCAAGGGAATACTGGGTCTGGTACCTGAGAAACAACCATCACTACCATGAGTACTAAAGAAAGAACAAAACCTACTAGTAAAATAAAATGTAAATAATAAAGAGAAAAAAAAGTTGATGTACTATTCCAAGAAACCAACAAACACAGAATACAAACAGTAAATCAGAGAAAAGGAACAAAAAATATTTAAAACATCCAAGCAAAAAATCAATATAATATCAGTAGTAAATCAATCTTTCAACAATAACTCTTGATGTAAAAGGTTTGAATTCCCCACTCAAAAGACACTAAGTGACTGACTGGATTTAAAAAATGGACCCAACAATATGCTGCCTACAAGAGATTCACACCACCTGTAAAGACACACACAGAATAAGAGTGAAAGGATGGAAAAAGATATACCATGCAAGTAAGAATTTAAAAAAAGCTGGAGCAGCTGTTCTCACATCAGATAAAATAGACTTTATACCAAAAACCATAAAAAAAGATAAAGAAGGCCACTATATAATGATAAAAGGATCTATCCAACAAGAAAACATAACAATCATACATATATATGCACCCAACATCAGAGCAGCCAGATTTATAAAGCAGACACTATTAGACCTAAAGAAAGGGATAGTCGAGAATATCATAATAGCAGGGGATCTGAACACCCCAGTCTCAACATTGGACTTATCATCTAGGCAAAAAATCAATAGAGAAACACAAGATCTAAACAGCACTTTAGAGCAATAGGACTTGGCAGATATATACAGAACATTTCATCCAACAACCTCAGAATATTCATTCTTCTCATCAGCACATGGAACATTCTCCAGGATAGACCACATGTTAGGTCACAAATCAAGTCTCAACAAATTCAAAAATATTGGAATTATTCCCTGTATTTTTTCAGACCACATTGGATTAAAACTAGAAATCAATAATAAGCAAAGCTCTGGAAACTATACAACATTCTACTTAATGACATATGGATCCAAGAAGAAATTAAGCAGGAAATGAAAAAAATTCTTGAGACTAGTAGAAATAACAATGCATCATAACAAAACCTGTGAGATACTGCAAAAGCAGTACTATGGCGGAAATTTATCACTTTAAATGCTTACTTCAGAAGAATGTTAAGATGTCAAGTAAACAACCTAACATTTCATCTTAAAGAATTAGAAAAACAAGAATGATCCAAACCTGAACTTAGTAGATGGAAAGAAATAATTAATATCAGAGCAGAATTAAATGAAATAGAAACTGAAAAAAATGATACAATGGATCAATGAAACAAAAAGTTGGTTTGTTAAAAAGATAAATAAAATTGACAAAGTAATGGCAAGGCTAACTAAAAACAGAAGAGAGATGACACAAATAACAAAACTTAGAAGTGAAAATGGTGATGTTACAACAGATACCTCAGAAATACAAGGAACCATTAAAGATTACTATAAACAACTATATGCCAAAGAATTTGAAAATATAGAGGAAATGTGTTACAGTTCCCACTGTGTAACAGAGAAAAAAAAAGGATTACTCAAAGCACCATGAATGCCACGAGAGTCCCGAAGGGACTGCACTTCAGCAACTCCTCTGATAGAAGGAGAAAGCTGAGTGTAGCAGCCCTGACTCAAAGTTAGTTTCTCTTTTTTATTGTAAAGACAAGGAAGTTTCACAAGAAAATTCAGCTGATTCAATCATTACAAAAGGACATAAGAACATAGGCAGTGTTACAAAAGTTATGATACTGGTAACATCAGTAAAATTAACAATGTGATATTCCAAAATTCAATTAGTGAAAAGCTAAGTTAGTCAAACTGGTTTATTATCTAAAGAATAACCTGTCCTTAAGCAAGAGTTACATTCTAATGAAAACATCTAAGTACAGTTATTTCTAAAGTTTCCCGCAATAGATAGCTTGCTGCTACAAAATATTTTTTTCACATTTTTCCCTTCAGCAATTCTTAAAATCTTTTAACAGTATCAGTATGACAACCACCTGTTAGCTCTAAAATTATTAAAGTATGCAATCCCATACCTAAACAGTGATTAGAGTTGATTAGATGGGCTGTGGCCCAGTTATCTGTGGGCTGTGGCCCCCTGCACAAGGGCTTTTGCACCTATATGTATTAACCTAAAAACCGTATTCTAAAATCAAATGAGAATCAACATTATTTAATTAGAATTGATTAAATGGGCTTTTAACCTCTATCTGTAGACTTTGATCTCCTATCCAAGGATTTTGCCCTACATATACATTTACCTAAAAGCCCTATTCTAAAATCAAATGAGAATCAAGATTTCAAACCCTCCACAGAAATGGACAAATTTTTGGATAAACATAAACTACTGAGACTGAGCCAAGAAGACATAGAAAATATGAACTGACCAATAACAATCAGAGATTGACCCTGTTATCAGAGTCTCCCAACAAAGAAAAGCCCAGGACTGGATGGCTTCACTGCAGAATTCTACCAAATCTTTAAAGAAAAATTAATATCAATACTCTATAAACTGCTCCAAACAATTGATACAGAGGCCATTCTTGCAAACTCATTCTATGAGGCAAACATCACCCTGATACCAAAACCAGACAAAGATATAGTAAAAAAAGAAAACTACACACCAATATCTCTGATGACTTATAAATGCAAAAATCCTCAATAAAATACTAGCCAATAGAATATAGCAACACATACATAAAATTATACACCATGATCAAGTGTGAGTCATCCCAGGGATGCAGGGTGATGGAGTTTGGATGTGTTGTCCCCTCCAAAACTCATGTGGAAATTTGATCTCAAATGTGGCAGTGTGGGAAACTGATTGAGTCATGGGGGCGGATCCCTCATGAATGGATTAATGCTCTCCCTGGGGGAGGGAGGATTAATGAGTGAGTTCTCGCTCTATTGTTTAAAGAACCCTGGCACCTCCTCTTTCTCTCTCTTGCTTCCTCTAGCCATGTGATCTGCTTGTACCCGCCAGCTGTCTGCTGCTTTTCCATGAGTAGAAGCAGTCTGAGGCCCATGCCAGATTCAGCTGTCCCGGAATTGTAAGCCAAATAAACCTCTTTCCTTTATAAATTACCCAGTCTCGGGTATTCTGTTACAGCAACACAAAACAGACTAAAACAGAAAATTTGTACCAAGGAGTGGGGTGATGCTATACAGATACCTGAAAGAGTGGAAGCATCTTTGGAGCTGGGTAATGGGTAAAGTTTGGAGGAGTTTGGTGGACTTAGAAGAAGACAGAAAGACGAGGGAAAGTTTGGAATGTCTTAGAGACTTATGTGGTGGTGAGCAGAATGCTGATAGAAATATGGACCATAAAGGCCATGCGGATGATGAGGTCTCAGACAGAAATGAGGAACTTATTGGGAATTGCACAAAAGATAACCCTTGCTACACCATAGCAAGGAACCTGGCTGCATTGTGTCCATGCTCTTGGACTTTGTGGAAGTTGGAACTTAAGAGCTGTGAACTAGAGCATTTGGCCAAAGAAATTTCTAAGCAGCAAAGCATTAAGAATGCTGCATGGCTACTTCTAACAGCCTATTCTGAGTTATGGCAGCAAAGGCATGATATAAAGCCAGAATTTAAAATGGAAGAAGAGTGTAAAGATTTGGAAAATTTGCAGCCTGGCCATGAGAAGAAGAAATGGAGAGCAGGAGAAAAATGCAAGGGTGAAGCAGATAAACTGTTTGCTAAAGACATAATCTTGGTACAGAGGCAGACAGATGCTAAGAACCAGGACAATGGAAAAAATGCCCTAAAGGCATTTGAGAAGTCTGGAAGGGTGCCCCACCCAGCACAGGCCCTGAGGCCTAGAAGGACTGAGTTGTCCCAGAGGACAGACCTGGGGCTTGGCTGCCCTCAGGATCCTGCTCCCTGCGTCCCAGCTGCTCTTGCTGGAGCAGCCCCAAGTGTGGTTCATGCAGCAGCCCTGGAGAGTAGAGGCCTGAATCCTTGGTGGTGTCTGCCTGGTGTTGTCTGCAGGCTGGCAGGACAGGAGAGCAATGAAGGTGTGGCAGCCTCCACCCAGATTCCAAAAGATGTTTGGAAAAGCCTGGGGACCAAGGAAGAGACCTGCCACAGGGGCGGAGCCACCACAGAGGCCATCTACTAGAGCAATGCTGAGTAGTAATGTGGAGTCAGATCCCCCACAGAGAGCCCCCACCATGGAAATGTCTAGTAGAGCCAAAGCAGCAGAGCTGCCACCAGGACCCCAGAACTGCAGGGCCACTGGTAATGTGTAACACAGGCCTGGAAAAGCAGGCAAATCTAACCCTGGCAGAGCTGTGGGAGCAAGAGTGCCCAAGATTTTGGGGGCCCAGATGCCCCATTGTGCCCAGGATGCAGGACTTGGAGTCAAAGAACATTATTTTGGAGTTTTAAGATATAACGTCTGCCCTGCTGGGTTATAGACTTGTTTGGGGCCTGTTTCTCCTTTCTTCTGGCCTATTCCTCCCTTTGGAATTGGAATGTATACCCAATGTCTGTTCCACCATTGTATCTTGGCAGTAGATACATTTGGTTTTGTTTTGCAGGTCCACAGCTGGAAGGACTTTTGCTTTTGGTCTCAGATGAGACTTTGGACTTTGGACTTTTAAGTTGATGCTGGAGCAAGCTAAGACTTTGGGACTCTTGGGATAGGATGATTGTATTTTGTATATGACAAGAAAATGAGTTTTGGGGGGCCAGGGGCAGAATGGTGAAGTTTGGATGTGTTGTCCCCTCCAAAACTCATGTGGAAATTTGATCTCCAATGTGGCAGTGTTGGAAACTGATTGTGTCATGGGGGCAGATCCCTCATGAGTGGATTAATGCTCTCCCTGGGGGAGGGAGGATTAATGAGTGAGTTCTTACTCTATTAGTTCCCATGAGAGCTCATTGCTTAAAAAGACTCTGGCACCTTCTCTCTCTCTCTTGCTTCCTCTCTTACCATGTGATCTGCTTATACCCGCCAGCTGCCTGCCGCTTTTCCACCATGAATAGAAGCAGCCTGAGGCCCATGCGAGATGCAGCTGTCCCAGAATCATAAGCCAAATAAACCTCTTTCCTTTATAAATTACCCAGTCTCAGGTATTCTGTTATAGCAACACAAAATGGACTAAAACACAGGGTTGATTCAACACATGCAAATCAATAAATGTAATACACCACATCAGTAAAACCAAACACAAAAAAACATGTAATCATATCCATAGATACTGAAAAAAGCACTTGAGAAAATTAAAAATTCATTCATCATAAAGACTTTCTATAAATTAAGTATAGAAAGAAAGTATCTCAACACGATTAAAGCCATATATGACAAACCCACTGCGAATATCATACTGACCTGGGAAAACTTGAAAGATTTTCCCTTAAGAACAGAAACAAGACAAGGATGCCCACTCTCACTACTCCTACTCAACATAGTGTTGGAAGCACTAACCAGAGCAATCAGGGGAGAGAAGGAAATAAAGGGCATCCTTCCCTTTATTGGATTGGAAAAGATGAAGTCAAACTGTCTCTGTTGGCAGATGATATGATGGTATATATAGAACTCTTAGAGTTAATAAATGACTTCAGCCAAGTTGCAGGATACAAAATCAAAATCAGCATGCAAAAATCAGTAACATTTCTATACATCAATAATGAACTGGCAGAAAAAGAAATAAAAAAATCTAGTCCATTTATAACATCCACCAAAAAAATAAAATACCTATGAATAAATTTAACTAAGGATGTGAAAAATCTCTATGATGAGAACTACAAACCACTGTTGAGAGAAAGAAGAGACACAGGAAGATTGAAAGATATCCCATGCTCTTCGATTGGAAGAATTAACACTGTGAAAATGTCCATACTATACAAAGTGATCTACAGATTCAATGTAATCCCCATCAAAATTCCAATGACATTTTTTCTCAGAATTGAAAAAAAAGAAAAGAATCCTAACATTCATGTGGAAGAACAAAAGGCCATGAATAGCCAGAGAAATCCTGAGCAAAAAAATAAAATAAAAATAAACCTGGAGGCATAACACTAACCAACTTTAAACTATACTACATATCTGTAGTAACCAAAACAGCATGATACTGGCATAAAAACAGACACATGGGCCATTGAACAGAATGGAGAATACAGAAATGAATGCATGCACTTACAGCCATCTGATCTTTGACAAAGGCACCAAGACTACACACTGGGGAAGAGACTGCCTCTTCAGTAAATGGTGCTGGGAAAGGTGGGCATTCATATGTAGGATAATGAAAGCAGACCCATACCTCTCACCATACACCAAAATCAACTCAAAATGGATTAAAGAATTAAATATAAGTTCTGAAACAATAAAACTCCTTAAAGAAAACATAGGGGAAACACTCCAGGAAGTAGGACTGGATACAGACTTAATGAATATGATACCAAAAGCACAAGTAATGAAAGGAAAAATAAACAAATAGTATTATATCAAGCTAAAAAGCTTCTGCACAGCAAAAGAAACAAATAGCAGAATGAAAAGACAACAAACAGAATGGGAGAAAATATTTGCAAAATATACATCGGACAAAGGATTAATAACCAGAATATACAAGGAACTCAAACAACTTTACAGCAAAAAAAACAAGTAACCAAATTAAATGAGCAAAGGAGTTGAACAGTCATTTCTCAAAGGAAGATATACGAATGGCCAACAGACACATGAAAAAATGCTCAACATCACTCAGCATTCAGGAAATGCAAATCAAAACCACTTTGAGATACCATCTCACTCACGTTAGGATAGCTAATATCCAGAAGACTGAGAATTACAAATGCTGGCAAGGAGCAGAGAGAAAGGAACCCTCCTACACTGTTGGTGGGACTGCAAAATGGTGCAGCCTTTATGGAAATTGGTATGGAGGTTCCTCAAGCAATTGCAGATAGATCTATCATATGACCCTGGTATTCCACTGCTGGGTATATACCCAGAGGAATGGAAATCATCATGTCAGAAGGATACCTGTACTCCCATGTTTATTGCAGTACTATTTACAATAGCTAGGAGTTGGAACCAGCCTAAATGGCTATCATTGGATGAGTGGATATGGAAAATGTGGTATATCTACACAATGGAATACTACTCTCGTAAAAAAAAAAAAATGAGATACTATCATTCACAGCAACATGGGTGGACTTCAAGAAAATTATACTAAGTGAAATAAGCCAGGCACAGAAAGAGAAATACCACATGTTCTCACTTCTTTGTAGGAGCTAAAAAATATAAATAAGTAAATGTACAAATGAGTGGGGCAGGGGGCAGAATAAGACACAACAATCACAACAATTCCTTAAACTTGTTAAGACAAGTAAACAGACTTGATGTTGATGAGATGATGAGAAGAGGGGGAGAGAGTTGGAGGCAAAGGAGGAATTATTAAGGGTACATCAAAATCAACTATATTGTATATTGATAAATTAAAATTAAAAAAGCAACATCCATCTTTGCTTTGGCAAATACTACCAAATGAAAGAATATTTTATAGCAAACCTTTCATACTTAAAAACAACCCCATTGCATTAGACTTTGCTTCAGACAAAATAAACAGCCTTTTCCCGAATGTGGTGGTATAAATGGAGTAATCTGAAAGAGAATCAAATTAAAGACCCTTTGTGCAAAAAAAAAAAAAAAAAAAAAAAAAAAAGATAATTCTGGAGCTGTTTATTTCTAACTATAAAGAAAAATGGAAAATTAAATAATTATTTTTATGAACGAAGATTAAATGACATAATGAGCATAACGTGCTTAGTGTAACAGCCTGAACAGGAGTGACTCCATTTTGTTAAACCTTTGACTTTAAAAACTTGTTCTCTCCTGTAACCCAAATCACATAGCTTGCAGCCAATAGCCAGAATACAAAGACTTTTGCCCTCACATTATATAAAAATAATTAGAGGGTAAATTATTAACCCAGATGGGTTAATAATTCTTCCTAGCTTACTAACCTGATCTTATTTGAGAATAATGAATTGTACCCGTGGAGAATGAACTGGTACAACTCCCACCTGGGAAGTTCTTTGGTGATTATCTGAAACAGTTAAACATGTCTACACATCCCCACTTGGTCACCATAAATCAACTTTTTACCATAGACCCCTATGAAACCCTTTGGTAAGCCTGGGAGAGGTGGAGGTGGTCTTTGAGACACATGTCCACCATTTCCCCAGGCTGCCAGCTTCCTGATTAAAGGCTACCTTTCCTAACAACAAACACTTGTCTCTCAATTATTGGCTATTGAGCAATGAGCAAAGTAACCTTTGTGGTATAAGTAACAAATCTCATGGGCCAGCCAGAAGATTACACAATCTAAGTTGCCTAGCCCCCTCAGCTGCTGCCAAGTGAAAGGCTTTCACAGCTCAAATGTGCTGGTTACTTGTAGTTAGCTGACCCTCTTAGCTGTGACCTTAGGGACTTTCCCAGTGGCTGCTGGAGGTTTCTTCCCTTTGGGGACACTCACTGTCCTCCTAGATGAAGCACCAGCTACCATGCTTGCTTTCAGTTGATAAAGGAACTGGAGCCATTTGGTCAAACTAAGGAGGCTTTTCACAACATCAAGGTGTGTTGTGAAGTTGTCACCCAACAAAGGAACCAAACACTTAATTAAGAATTTTAACAGAGTCTTTATTAGCTGGCCAGCAACTGCCTCCCCTAGGTATTTTGGGAGAGCAGCAGCTAGCCTTGGTCTGGTGGAATTTATAAAGGCAAAATCCACATCCTGTTGGCACACGGGTTTATCCAAGTGTACAAAGCAAGCTATGTAGCTAGTTTACAGAAGCCCAAAGTGAGCAATTAAAGCAATCAAGCATAAAAATTTTCATTGTGTATGGTTCCTGTTTCTATGCAATGGTTTTTGTTTCTATGAGAAGGTCAGTGGTTTCTCACCAGAGGGGGGTAGTCTGACAATGAGAATGGAGTAGTGCTTACCTAAGATGGCGTTGGTCATGTCAGGGAATTCTGTTACAGGTGCTCGCCAAAAGCACCCTGTCCCACCATTTGAATGCTTTTTGGGTTGTTTGGGCCAGGTCAGGTCTTCTGTGGTACCAAATTGGCTGGGGAGGAAGGGACTCAAGGACTGTGATCTGTGTTCCCAGAATGGGGAATTTGTTTGCTAAATGCCCATTTGTTTCTGATTGTCACTCTGACTACTCATTCTAACTTTGTCTTGAACTTTTGGTAGAAGAAAGCTCAGGGTTTTTCTACCTGGTCTTTAACTGCTATATGTCATCTGGCCTGCTAGACTAACACTGGTACAGCTTGTCCTCCTGAGGTAGCAGGTACGTCTTGTGAGAGATTTGATGTTTTATCAAGTGCCAGTAGAATGCTAGTCAGAGTCCAGTTCTTTTCCATTGGAAAGTAGGGGAAATAGGGTAATAGGGATCTCAGTCACCGGCAGAGTCATTAAAGCTTTTCTTTTTCTTTTAGACAAAGCAATAGAATGACCCTCGTGTGGATGTGGGTCCTGATCACAATATCAGACTTAGATTTTAACTCCTCAGGGCACTCAGTGAGCTCTTGAATCTTAAATTACAATAATTACAACAGTATGGGCCAGCCCCGAGTGCTTCACCCTTTCTTTCAGGAGCTCTGTTTATTGAAGGAAGTGAAATTCCAGAGTACAAGGACACAGCACAGTGCTGGTGGGATTCAGGTTATAAAAAATAGAAAAATAATTGGCATTTGGGAAACTTCAAACCCAAGAAACATTATACAGTGTTTATACACTCAATGTCTGGCTATTGCTGATCCCTTAGGGAAAGGACCCCTAAACCCCCATGCTTTATTTGTGATATTTTAGACCACCAGATAGATAATTACATCCAGTTAAAATCTTGTAAAGGATGTGTATCCCCACTAATCATTGCAACTCTCCAATGGGAAGTTGGAGACAAATTCTGGATTCTTATTCTCAGGTTTGGTGCCACTGCTACCTCAGAAGACATGGATGGGGCACTTTCAATCCCAGCTAAAAATAAAATAATTTTAGCTGAATGATTCAGTTATAGTTATAATCCCATGACAAAAGGAATTTTTTTTTTTTTTTTTTTTTTTGCAATACTCCTTGGTCCATGTATATTTTGTACTTGGAAGAATGCTGGCCTCTAAATAGTTCCCTTAATGACCATACTATCTTCCAATTAGAGTTGTTAGAAGTCAAGGAAATGGGATGAAATTCCTTTTGTACAGGATTTTATGTTGTTACCTAATAAAGACTCCTCACAGGGAGGCTCACAACTTTATGGTCCAGAAAAAGAAAAAGAAAGAGATATTGAGCTCCTTTTGGGTAACAACTGTCCAAAAGAGAAGGAAGATGAGGAGTGCAACTTGCTAGCAACATTAAACATCCAAACCCACGTGGTAATCAGAATACTGCACAAGCCTCAGGGCTTATTCCCACAACAACTTTGCCTTCACTACCTCCTCCCCAAAACTTTCCAGTTGATTTGGAATCTGCTGGGGCTTCTACCTCACCCCAATATGACTCAGACAATTGCCTGATAAATGGCAACCCAGATAACTTTCCAGGGACCACAGTGAATGTTGATGGCTATGGAGGACAGTGTATTAAAATCAAGCTGTATCTTTGCCACTGGGTATTGGATGATTACCTCTCTTAGTACATAATGCGTATGTATCCCCAGTAGCTGAATACATCTTGGGTATAGATGTACTGTATGGATAACACCTGTAAATGACAGTTGGAGAATTCCAGTTGCAGATATGGACAGTGAAGCCTGTGCCACAGGGACATGCTGAACATGACCCACAGGCATTACCCAAGCCAAGATGTTTAGTCAATTTGAAACAGGATCTCCTGCTGGGAGGACATGCAGAAATCAGTGCCAATATATTGGAGTTAGAAAAAGTCAGTATCATTCATCTCACACATAGCCCCTTTAATACCCCAGTATGGCCAGTGAAAAAGCCAGATGGTACCTGGAGGATAACTGTGGATTATCAAGAACTGAACAAAGTAGTGCCTCCTTTACATGAAGCTGTGCCTTCAGTTCATGACTTAATGGATCAGCTAATGACTCAGCTAGGAAATTATCATTATGTTCTGGACCTTGCAAATGCTTTTTTCTCTATCCTGATTTTGGCTGATAGCCAAGATCAATTTGCTTTCACCTGGGAAGGAAGGCAATGGATTTCTCAAGTGTTGCCCCAAGGCTATCTGCATACCCCAACCATCTGTCATGGTTTAGCAGTTGGGGACCTAGCCAAGTGGACTAGGCCCAGCATGGTTACAATGTTTCATTATATAGATGATGTCTTACTAACATCTGATTCTCTTGCAGATTTGATCAAGGTGGCTCCAGCACTGCTAGGTCATTTGGAGCAATGTGAGTGGGCTGTATATAAGGGTCTTACCCTTTGGATATCTGTTTGGAAATATCAGTGGTGGATGGTAGGCCACCAACCCCTGTGGGGACAAGCCATGTGGCAAGAGTTATGGGAATTAGGACATGAAAAGGAAGTAACTCTTCCATGTCATGAGACACTTCCCCTTAGCCAGTCTGGGCAATGATGAAGCCAGTGAATTGACTAAGGTAAGATGGATGGAGACAGCACTAGCCACTGATGTAGCCCAGTGGTTACATCAATGAATGCAGCATGCTAGCTGCAAGACCATGTGTAGTGAACATGTGTCATGTTTGTCCAGTGTGCACTCAAGAGATTCTGCACCCCCAGCAGGTGCCACATACCAATGGGCAAATAACCCATGAAAGGGTCACCTGACTCAGTGGCAAGTGGATTTTGTGGGACCACCTCCCAGGTCAGAGGATTTTAGGTATATCCTTATAGCCTTTGATACAGCTATATGTCTTCTGTTTGTATGGCCCTGTAAGGCCCCAGACAAGGTAAGCAGTATTATGGCATTGAATAGCCTTATGGCCATGTATGGTTAGCCTCTGGTCATAGAGAGTGATAATGGAACCCACTTTATTGGACATGAAGTACAGAAATGGGCTTCGCAGTTGTCCATTCAGTGGAAGTTACATGTACCGTATCATCCCTAGGCAGCAGGAATGATTGAATGGTACAATGGTCTTCTGAAAAAGGGACTAAGGTTATCTTCCTGAACCCCATCCCTGAAGGGGTGGACATTGCAGTTATGGCCAACAGTCAGAATCCTAAATGAGAGACCCTGCAAGGATGGGCCCTCTCTACTGGAGACTCTGTTGCATAGAGCCATAGCACCTGTTCCTGCAGCCATTCTTTCCAGGATGGTAAGCTGGCATGTATTCTGCCAGAGGGATGAGAACTCCCTCTTTTGGTGCCAATAAATTTTTGTCTTTTTGCCCATCGTCTGTGGCTGTCAACACCATAGTCACCTGGGCACAAACATATGCACCGAGTTTCCTACCAGTGTGGCCACAGGATTGCCATGTGAGATCATCCCAATGATGACTGCTAACTGGACCTGACCTGAACAGAATGTTATGTGTATATCCCTGACTGTCATCATAATGTTACTCAGGCTTTGCAGCAATTAACCAGTGAAATTCATGCTGTCCCAAAATGACTGGAGATCCCCTCCAGGATGGTGGGCCAATATGCCATCCTCCTGGAGGTGGGTGTTAGCTGTACTGGGAGAAAGCACCTTTGTTTTGGTAGCATGTTGCTTCAGCCTATATTGCTGTTGTGGCCTGTGTATGCAAGGGTCAGCCATCCTTGCTAAGGGAACATCGTGGAAGATCTCAGATGTGTAGATTGTATGGCAAGGGACCCTGAAGGGGTGGAGTGTGAGGAAAATGGAGTCAGTATAGTCAGGCCACCTCACCTCATATCCAGCTGGGTATGATGCAGCACATCCATTGTAAACAAGTCATATAAGAGTGGTGTGACTGTGTGTGTGTGCCCATATACTCCTAGGCTCATTGCCATTGTTGTGTACTTTGGGTATAAAAAGAAGTGGCTCTGAACTGCTGGCCAGAAGAGCTCACATTGGAATAAAACATGTCTATCCTGTCATCAGCCACTAGAATCTTTTTCCAACTACCTGGCTCACGACCTGCATAGGGCAGGGCAGAGGGGTCTGTGATACAGCCCAACACCAAGTAACATTTTCTCCTGAAAAACAGCAACTCCATGTCCAGGTACCTCCAGAGCAAGCCCTATAATTGCAGATGCTACTCATCCACCTGAAAGAACAAAAGGAAGAACTCACATCACCAGAGATCTACAAAAGATTGAGTAAACTTGTTTGGGCAGATGGGATACCTGGTTGTGCCAAAAATGTGGAAGCCATTGAATTGAAGGAGGGGCACATGTTCCACATAAGAGACAGTGACTTCTAAAAGGGAGGCCTTTAAAGACATCTCACCAGTTTTATTAATCTCCAACAAGGACATACAACATCCAGCAGAAATCTTGGCATTGTTAAAAGCAGTTCTGCTGCCAGTTAAGATTGTCCAGGCAATCAGAGATATGATTCCCCAATAACTAAGGGAAACCAAACAGCCAACAGAATCATAAAATACGTTACTAAAGAAATGCATTTACTAGGTGCTTTAATATCTCATGTGGACTTGTCTGACTTTAAGCCCCATTACACAGATTAAGATGAGGAATGCACTCATTAATGGGGCTTTACAAATACATACTCAAACTCTTTATGGAAAATGAACACCCATGGAATGATATTACTCCCTGTATGGGCCAAGCCCGTGGCGCACTCGGGAGAGTGCGGCGCTGGGAGCGCGGCGACGCTCCCGCCGCGGGTTCGGATCCTATATGGGACTGGCCGCTGCACTCACTGGCTGAGTGCCGGTCACGAAAAAGACAAAAAAAAAAAAAAAAAGAAAGAAAGAAATAAGGGCTATTTCCTCTTTCCAGCATGCTAGGCCTACCTTGATGGTTATCTAACTCCCACCATTGGGCACTTAAGTTGTACTGCCCCTTTCTGCTGGAAACAAAGAAGCCATACTCATGACCATTGGCCCAATAATACCCCCACATTAGGGGAGATTAAGCCAACACGCTGTAAACACACTATACATAAAATAGCTTTACTTAACTCAAAAAGGGCCTGATGAGAAAAGCTGTTCTAGAAAGTAAATGGCTTTGGATATGCTAACTGCAGATCAATGTGGAACTTAGCTATATTTAAAGCTGAATACTGTATATAAATCCCAGATAATTTGGGTAACATTTCATGTGCTTTAGAAGATATACAATATATTGCTTCTATGACTGATCCCACTTTATCTCTAAGTGATTGGCGCTCCTCCTGATTTGGAAGAAAAGCACCAACTTAATAAAAAGGTACAAATCATTTTGATAATTATAGTGTTTTTAGGAGTTGTACTCTGCTGTACCATATACTGTTGCTACAATCTTTGTATGAGAATCCAGGGATGACTGACTCAAAGAATGCTCACTCCCTGATCTAAAATTATGATATAGGATTCTATCTTCCAAAAAGGAGGAAAAAAAAAAAAGGTCAAAACGTTTCATTCCAAATCCTCTCATTGTCCCCATTCAGCTAGAAGCAGTCAGAACAAACCTGGCACCACTTATTCCATAGAAATGCAATGAACATCTGATAGTGGGGAATTTGTAACAGATTGAACAGCCGTGACTCCATTTTATTAACCTTTGACTTTAAAAACTTGTTCTCTCCTGTAACCCAAACCACATATCCTGCAGCCAATTGCCAAAATAAAAGGACTCTTGCTCTCACATTATATACAAATAATTAGAGGGGAAATTAGTAACCCAGATGGCCATTCTTTACTAGCTTACTAACCTGATCTTATTTGAGAATAACAGGATAAAACCCATGGGGAATGAAGTAACACTGGTCAACTCCCACTTGGGAAGTTCCTTGACAGTTATCTGAAACACTCAAGCATGTCTGCATTTCCCTGCTTGGTCACCATGAATCAACTTTCCACCACAGACCCCTGAAAAACCCTGGCAAACCTGAGAGAGGTGGAGGTGGTCTTTGAGACATAAGTACACCATTCCCCCAGGTTTCTAGCTTTCTGATTAAAGGCTATCTTTCCTTACACCAACACTTGTCTCTAAATTATTGACAATTGAGTGGTGAGCAAATGGATCTTTGGGGTTTTGGTAACATTAATACACTGCTAATGCCTAATAATTGTTTATTACTTTTGTTATTTTTATTATTATTAAATCATCATAACATTGAAACTGATATCCAACAAAGACAGAACTAGGGAAAAAAACAAAGCCAACCCCCTTCCCTGATGGGCATTGATACATACATTTTGTATAATATGCAACTGAATGCAATCACTAATGTATATAAAAATTATGACATTGATAATTGGAATTAACCTGGAAATACAGAGATGATTCAATAACAGGTTATCTATGTGCATATTTCACCATTTTTATAAAGGAGATAAGAACTTAATAAATAATCAAAATAAATTTGTTATAATTCACAACTAGATTCTTAACTATAACTCTTAATAAAACCAAAAAACTAACCACGCTGTGAAAATTTCAAGGGGAATCTAAATTTAGAAAATCAGCATTTGATTATATTTAGGGAGTATTGTCCTGTCAACCCAATGCACTTACTACTTGGAGAAAGCATGGCTTTGTGCTTCAGAAATACCTGTCTCCTAATTCTGAGATTACTTTATTATGTTAACTGACTCTACACTTGTATTGTGCTCTCTGTTCTTGCTGAGGCAGTGGAACAAAAATTTTTATATAACACAACATTTGGTGGGTGTGCTGGTAATTGTCCATTTTGTCTTTTCCTCCCATCTTTTCTCCACCTTTCTAAATAACTGATTACCTTTGTTATCCTATGTATTTTATTTTATGCATTTAAAATTAGTATTCTGAGAGGATTCCAGTCAAGATGGCACAATACACAGTCCCCAGCATCACTCTCTCACAGAAATCAACCAATTTACACCTATAAAAAAGCAACAACAGCCAAGCTGGGGCCACTAGAACTCAGGGGAAGAGGAGGAGAGACCTACAGAGTACATGAAGGTGGGAGAAGCCATGATGAGAGAAAGAAAAAAACACTCCAAACATTTTGTGCCATGGCTGCTTTAAGGCTGGAGCTTCTGAGTGCGTGGAGCAGGAGCCAGCAAAAGCTGCAGCTGTGCCCTTCGGACAGAGTTGCTTGGAAGTGGCAGGGGAAGAGAGGTCATTGGTGGCCCGCAGGTCAGCAAGACCACTAACAGAATTTCTCTGTACCCACATTGGAGTGAGGAGCCACAACAACTGAAAAAAAAAAGTCACTCAGAGGATGGTGAGTCATTGCAAGGGACCGGCGCATGGCCCATCCCATGGGAAGTGTTTGCAGCATGGGTGTTGGAAGAGATGGGTCCACTGGGGGAACAGTGGACACAGCAAGGACAGTTGATTTACCCCCCAATCAGCATAGGACCACTCAGAGGAGACTGGTCAGGAATATACAATTACATGGGATGCAGTTTGATCAAAAGATTCAGGCCTAGATCAGAGTTTCTACACAATCCAGGTGCACTGGGTCTCTCAAGAGCCATAAGTACCTAAAAAGTCAACCATTACAACCTGAGCTGCACAAAAATCCTTCTCTTCGGATGCAGCAGCAAAGCAGCAATTTAAGTAAAACACACAGCTCAAGTACTGGTCCTCACAAGAAGTTCCCCCATTTTAGAAGTAAGCAAAGGACAAAAAATTAGTTCTGGCCTAGGCACATGGCCAGAACCTTAGGGCTGACCCAGGGAACTGAGGCATGAAACCAGAGACAGACACCCCTCCCACAGCCAGGCACACTGCCAGTGCCTCAGGGCCCACCCGGGGTCCTGAGGTATAGAGTCAGGGACTGGACCCCTCCACACAACCAGGCACACCACCAGCACCAAGGAGCATGCCAAAAACATCCCCTACATGTGGGTGGCCCACCACAGCCACCACAATAACCATGGCTGGCACAAAAGCAGTTAGATGCCACAACCACCATGCAGAGGGTCTGCCAGACACTGGAGTGCACTGACTTAAAGAGAGTCACCAGCAGAGACTAAAGAAAAGAAGATGTATCTCTCCACAAAGCCAATTCCAGAGTAACAGAAGAAGCATCTGCTCTACGATAATACTGGGGGACCTAAACACACCTCTCAGCATTGGACAGATCATCTAGGCAACAAATCAACAGAGAAACCATAACTCTTTCAGAAGGAGAGAAGAAATCTAGAGCAGTTGGGGGGGAGGGGGAGGGAGATGGGGAGAGATTGGACAAGGGGCATAAAGAATAAGTATGATCCGTAACAATATATATGCTAGTAATATTGATTTGATCAACATATCTCAACATTGAATCCCCAAAATATGTATAATCAATTATGATTCAATAAAAATTTAAAAATAAAGTAAATAAATAAAATAAAATTAGTATTCTGAGGAGTGATCCATATATTTTTACTGACAAAAGGGTCCCTGTCTTTCTTAGTAGTCCCTGTTCCATGACTCCAGTTCTAACAATGTCTCAAGACCACCATTACTTCCTTTTTGTCCCTTCAGAACTAATAGTGCCAATTGCTTCCTCCTGTTGCTAATTGCCAGACACCTCAATCTGCCTCATTGGTTCTCTTAATCCTGCCATAATACTGGGAATAGTTTCTTCATTAAAATCTCTTCAAATTTCCAGCCGAATGGGTCTTCTGTTTCCTTTGAAGATTAGTAGCAAGTATGTTATCCTGCCTTAAGGAACAGGTTTTATACATAGGCAGAGCAGGCAGAGAAGGTAGCCTTACATGGTTGGATGAGAATTTTGTCAATACAGAGCTCCTTTACTAAATATATTTTACTTGTATAATGAAATACTGAAATTACCTAGTGACTTATTTTAGATAAGCTAGTACCCTTTACAAATGTCCCTCGTTTTAAAAGATAT
Organism: Cynocephalus volans; assembly: GCF_027409185.1. Taxonomy (NCBI): domain Eukaryota; kingdom Metazoa; phylum Chordata; class Mammalia; order Dermoptera; family Cynocephalidae; genus Cynocephalus; species Cynocephalus volans. Next base: position 96,857,259 of record NC_084478.1, read on the forward strand.
GTGTTCCCTAGAGGCCTAACATATTCAGCTCCTTAACGAGCAATATAATTTTTCTTTTATTAACCAGAAGCATTGCTTCTTTGTCAGTGAAATCCTGAGTACTGAAAGAGGATCAAATGGTGCAGAAAGATGTTATTCCAAAAGGCAAACATTCTCTTCACTTTACTTTTTTCATTTTGTCATGGGCCATCTATGCCATTATTTATAAAGGAAATATAGAAAGTTATATTTCTACACATTCGAGTTCTAGTGAGTAAATTAAAAATCTTTTGCAGTACAGTATACAAGCATTTGTCAGAGTGATGCCCCTATATTCTTGTTTGTGCTTGTACCTGGGTACAGGAGGAATTTCAAGACATCAGGGGAGTGATGACTTATTCATGTACTGTCCAATGGGACATCACCATCCTCTGCTAATGTCTCTTATCACACTAGGCCTGTGGATCTGTCCTCTGTCCCTGACTTATCTGCTTTGAAGCAACTGAGCCTGCCTGAGATTTGGACATGTATTAACATTGACTTCTGACATCTCTGGACCCAGCCATGGTGTTTTAGGCCGTTTTGTGTTGCTATAACAGAATACCTGAGACTGGGTAATTTATAAAAAACATAAGTTTATTTGGCTTACGATTCTGGGACAGCTGCATCTGGTGCAGGCCTCAGGCTGCTTCTACTCATGGCAGAAAGCAGCAGGCAGCCTGTGACTACAAGCACATCATATGGTGAGAGGAAGAAAGAGAGAGGGGTGGTGCCAGGGTCTTTTAAACAACCAGCTCTTGTTGGAACTAATAGAGCAAGAACTCACTCATTAATCCCCCCACCTAGAGAAAACATTAATCCATTCATAAGGGATACGTCCCCATGACTCAAACAGCTTCCAACACTGTCACATTGATGATCAGATTTCTGCATGAGTTTTGGGGGCACAACACATCCAAACTCTATCATTCCACCCCTGGACACCCCAAACTCATGTCACTCTCACATACAAAATATAATCATTTCATCCCAACATTCCCAAAAGTCTTAGCTTGTTGCAGCACCAACTTAAAAGCCCAAAGTCCAAAGTCTCATCTGAGACCAAAAGCAAAAGTTCTTCCAGCTGTGAACCTGTAAGAATCAAAACCTAATTTATCTACTGCCAAGATACAATGGTGGAACAGACATTGGGTACACATTCCCATTCCCAAAGGGAGAAATAGGCCAAAAGAAAGGTGCAACAGGTCCTAAATAAGTCCAAAACCCATCAGGGCAGACATTATGTCTTTTTTTTTTTTTTTTTTTTTGATCTTTTTCGTGACCGGCACTCAGCCAGTGAGCGCACCGGCCATTCCTATATATGATCCGAACCCGCGGCGGGAGCGTCGCCGCGCTCCCAGCACCGCACTCTCCCGAGTGCACCATGGGCTTGGCCCAGACATTATGTCTTAAAACTCCCAAATAATCTTCCTTGACTCCAACTCCTGGATCCTGGGCACAATAGGGCATCTAGGCCCCCAAAGCATCAGGCAGCCTCACTGCCACAGCTCTGCCAGGCACAGCCCAGTGAGTTGTGCTGGTGACCGTGGCTTTTCTAGGCCAGTGTTGCATGTTGCCAGTGGCCTTACAGATTTGGGATCCTGGTGGCAGCCCCATTGCCTTGGCTATACTAGACTTTTCCCTGGTGGGGGCTCTCTGTGGGGACTCCAAGCCCACTTTCCTGCTCAGCATTTCTCTAGTAGATTGCATCTCTGGTGGTTCTGCCTTTGCAGTAGGTCTCTGCCTGGGCTGCAAGGCTTTTCCATACATCCTCTGGAATCTGAGAGGAGGCTGCCATGCCTCCACTGCTCTCATGTTCTGCTGGCCTGCAGACTTAACACAACGTGGATGTGACCAAGTTTCCAGGCTTCTACTCTCTAGAGCTGCTGCATAAACCACACTCCAGCACACTTGAGGCAGGGCTGCTCCAGCCAAAGCAGCTGGGACGCAGGGAGCAGGTTCCCCAGGGCAGCTGTGCCCCAGGTCTTTCCTCCAGGACAACTCAGTCCTTCTAGGCCTCAGGGTCTTTGATGGGAGGGGCACCCTTCCAGACTTCTGGAATGCCTTCATGGTCTTTTTCCCATTGTCTTGGTTATTAGCATCTGGCTGCCAAGATAATGTCTTTAGTAACCAGTTTATCTGCTTCATCCTTGCATTTTTCTCCTACTCTCTGCTTCTCTACCACATGCCCAGGTTGCAAATTTTCCAAATCTTTACACTCTGTTTCCCTTTTAAATTCTGGCTTTACATCATGTCTTTGCTGCCATAACAGAGTAGGCTGTTAAAAGTAACCGTGAAGCTTCCTTAATGCTTTGCTGCTTGAAAATTTCTTCTGCCAAACATTCTGGTTCATAACTCTTATGTCCCACCTTCCACAAAGTTCAAAGGCATGGACGCAATGCAGCCAAATTCCTTGCTATGGTGTAGCAAGGGTTATCTTTTCTCCAATTCCTGATAAGTTCCTCATTTCTATTTGAGACCTCATCATCCACATGGCCTTTACTGTCCACATTTCTATCAGCATTCTGGTCACAACCATGTAACCAATCTCTAAAATGTTTCAAGCATTCTCTTATCTTTTTGTCTTCTTCTAAGTCCTCCAAATTCCTCCAACCTTTACCTAACACCCAGTTCCAAAGCTGCATCCACATTTTCAGGTATTTGTATAGAAACACCCCACTTCTGGTACCAATTTTCTGTTTTAGTCCATTTTGTGTTGCTATAACAGAATAGCTGAGACTGGGTAATTTATAAAGCACGAGGTTTATTTGACTTACTATTCTGGGACAGCTGCATCTGGTATGGACCTCAGGCTGCTTCTACTCATGGCAGAAATTGGCAGAAAGCCAACAAGTACAAACAGATCACATGGTGAGAGAAAGCAAGAGAGAGAGAGAGGTGATGCCAGGTTCTTTTAAACAACCAGCTCTCATGGGAACTAATAGAGTGAGAACTCACTCATTAATCCCCCCACCTATGGAGAGCATTAACCCATTCAAAGAGATCTGCCCCCATGACTCATACAGCTTCCAACACTGTCACACTCGGGATAAGATTTCCATATGAGCTTTGGAGGGACAACAGATCCAAACTCTACCACATGGCCTCTATTCATAAGGACCATAGACATTGAACCTTCTTTGTTTTAAGCCCAGGCCTATTTGGCCAATTAGTTCTCTTTCCACTTTTACATTTTCCATCAGGGCATGCAAAAACTCCTGGTTCTCTCCCATAGCCCACTGGAACAGTATGAAACTGAGAAAGGAATCAACTCAGGTACTCTTTATACCTAAACATGAAATACCTTGTCGGGTCCTCCGCCGGCTGACCCAAACAGCCCTAGCCTCGTTGCTTTTGGTGGGCGAGCGAATGGCCCGGGATTCCTCTTTCCCTCCTGTCCCCTTTGGAAGGAGACGGGGGAAGAGAGCCGTGAAGAGAGGTGAGCACAGCAGCCGGCCCCAACCAGCCCAGTTAAAGGACACTCAGACGCGGTGGGGGTTCTGTCGAGCAGTTCCGTTTATTACCACACAAGCACTTGCTTTTATAGGCACATAGGGAGGAGAGGTTTTAACATAATCCAATCAGCTTAAAGGTCAAGGGCATGCATCCTGTTTCAATGCCTAGCTATTGCAACCACGCAGTGTTCACAAGCGCAGAAGCACGTATTTGGCCAATAAGGGCTAAGGCAAGTTTCCCGAAGACACCCCCACATTACTTCCTCCTGGCGCCGTCTTAGGCTGCCACATTAATACGCCCTTGTGGGCTTATAATGGTGCCGCTTGCAATTTCACTTAAGGTGGCGTTAGTTTTTAAAGCCCAACATATTCCCCCTTTTTGTTTTAATAAGGCACCTGGAAGGGGCTAACCTTCCCAGCCTCGCCTCCATTCCCTTTAGTGGCTGTGCCTGTCTTAGGTTGTTTCCCTCTGGAAATCTTACCCATCATTGACTATCCAGCCAAGCAGGGGTGGGGCGGAGCCTTAGAGATGGGTGTTGATTTCTTGAAGGGCCATATTGACCCAAGGGCTGTCAGGGCTTTCATTATGGGCCACCTCCTCTACCACCTGGGTGAGCATTATGAGAGAAGTGGTGTTGTGCCTTGTAAGGGACACAACCTGGGGAATGGCGTAAGGCCCCAAGATGATTAAGACAAGGAAAATGGCTAGGGGGCCCACCAGGGAGGACAGCAGGGTGGTGAGCCACGGGAAACTTGAAAGCCAGCTTTGGAACCAATTAACATTCTTTTTTTCACTTTTCTAATCCTTCTCTAAGCTTAGCTAGGGAATCTTTGACCACTCCAGAGTGGTTGGCATAGAAGCAGCACTTTTCTTTGAGGGCAGCGCATAATCCTCCTTGCTGTAAGAACAGGTCTAGTCCGCGTTGATTCTGTAAAACAACTTCAAAAAATGATGTTAGCGATTTTTTTTAAATGTGATCCAGACACCTCCAAGTGGCTTGTATGACCTCCCAGGTTTGGTTAGCTGGCTCCTGGGGACCTCCCCCGGTGGCAGAGGCCCTTGTCCTTGTTGACCTGAGGAGGGCGGCCACTTGGAGCATCCACAAAGGGTTCATAATGCAGTCTGAAACATACAAACAATAAACTCCTCAGGGTCCTCAGTACCCTGGGTGTCTGGCAAGAACTTAAGATTTTTGGCTGGGACCCATATAGGGGTTGACTCACTGAGGGGGAAGACACAATCCTAACTTTGACCCATAGTTAGCAATGGGTCAGGGCCTCTCCACTGGCCTGTTAAGGGGTCTTTCCACCACACTTGGATTTCCGGGTGCAGTGATTGAGCTGACCAGTGTTTCTGGAAGGCAGACAGGGGTTCATTTTTTGAAAAATTTAGGATGTTTAAAGTTAGGAGTGCCTGTCCCAACTGCTGATGAGGGCTGGTGACTCCCCCTTTTTGTTTTAATAATTTATTTTTTAGGCATTGGTGATGCCATTCAACAATGGCTTGTCCTTGGGGGTTATAGGGAATTCCTGTAGTATGTTTAATGTTCCATTGTATTAATAATTCTTGTAAGGCTTTGCTAGAAAAACAAGACCTGTTATCTGTTTTAATTTGTGCTGGCAGCCCTAAGGTGGCAAGACACTGCAGCAGGTGATTTTTTGCATGCTTGGCAGCTTCACCTGCGTGTGCTGTGGCCCAACACGCGTGTGAATAGGTGTCAACGGACACAAAAACATATTTGAGTTTCTCAAAAGGCGGGAAGTGAGTTACATCAGTTTGCCACAGCACATTAGGCTTGAGTCCCCTAGGATTGACCCCTGGCGGTTGTAAGGGGGGGTACTTGCAGATAAGGAAGGCATGACTTGCATGTGTGTACAATCCCTTTTAGCTGTGAAATAGGTATATTTGGAAACCTGGCATGTAGACCTCGCCAGTCTACATGAGTTAAAGTGTGCAGTTGGCTGGCATTATCTATTGTATATATTTTAGGGCCCTGACAGGCAAGAGTGTCTGCCTGGGCATTTCCAGTGGCTAGAAATCCTGGCATCCCTTGATGACCCCGAAGGTGTTGAACAAAAATAGGGTTATTGCAGCCTTGTAAGGTGCTCCTTACTTGTATCATAAGGGAGGAGATGGGATTACAATCTAAGCGAATGTGGGCTCCCGGAAGCTCAGGGAGAAGATTGGCCGCATATAAGCTGTCTGTATAAAGGTTAATGGGGTCTGGCACCTTTTGCAGGGCAAGGAGTATAGCGAGCAGCTCTTTGTATTGTGCCGACCCATCACAGGGATGAAAATGAGCAGCGGGGGCCGCCTGTGATGTAGTACATGGGGGGTTGTAAATAATTACAGCAACCCCTGATTTACCACTGTCTGTGAACACATTGTAGGTGTCTACCAGGGGTTTGGCAACAAAAAGCTGTGGGTTAGTCCATGACAGCTCTTCAAAGGCGGAGACCCATTTATTGTTGCCATAGTGGCAATCAACAACCCGGAGATACCCTTCTAGAGCCAGTGCCAGCCAGTTTTGATATTGACGGCACTCAGGCGGGAGCATGAAGGGGGTTTTTTGCCTTTAGCCTTTTGACATTGGCTTTTAAAATGACCTTGTCTTCCGCAGCCAAAATATTGTCCCTTGAAGGGTAGAGAAGTATTGTTTCCTCTAAGTTTTGTGTCTGAGCCTGCAAGGCTGAGGATAAAGTCCTGGCCTCGGCAATAGCCTTTTTTAGTTCTTTTACAATGTTGACCGGATAGGCCTGAGGGGCCGCTTCCCCCCACGGGCTGCGGGCGGCTGGGGGTTCCCAGCGAGCCATGACAGGGAAAACGTGCGGCTCTGCCGGGGATGTTTTTAAAGGTGGACTAGCCTCCTCCACTTCTTCAGGTGCCGCTTTCTCTCCTTTGGCTAAACTTTGCTCAGGGCCTTGCATTGGCCGCTTTGTTTCCTTTTTTCTCTCCTCATCGAACTGTGCCCAATCCCTTTCTGCCCCTTCCTGATGCTCGGGACGGAAGCAAAGCTTTAGGGCAGAGATGGTTGGGTAGGACCCTAAGGGGGGGTCTAGCCCGTGACTAATCTCATTCTTTCTGGCCAGGGTCTGAACCCGGTCCCAAGTCTCATACGAGAACAAGTTGGACAAAGGTTCCCAAGGGGCCACCTGCACCACATGATGCCAAGCATTGGTGGCCGTGGAGTCAGATATTTCTAGGCCTCTACTTTTTAACATGTACTTTAGAGCCTTGCAGGCTATCTCATCAGATATTTCTAAACACACCTCCCATGTTGCTTTTTAAAATGTACTTTAGAGCGTTGCAGGCTGTCTCATCACTCTTTCCACACATGCCTCCCATGTTGCCCCGAGGAAGGGACAAAGGGACCAACAGAGCATAGAAGTGCAGGGACTTCCCCCTGTTATGGTACTCACCCTGACATGCAGGCGGATTACTTCACGGCCACTACCACGGTTGCGGGGGCCACTCCACTGGTTGATCACCCTTCGTCGACCTTCTTTCAGGACCGAGCAGCCAGGGGCCTCACTCGCTCACCTTTCACCCACGAGTTTTAAAAACTCCTCACACGGGGCACCACTCTGTCAGGTCCACCGCTGGCTGACCCAAACAGCCCTAGCCTCGTTGCTTTCGGCGGGCGAGCGAATGGCCCGGGATTCCTCTTTCCCTCCTGTCCCCTTTGGAAGGAGATGGGGGAAGAGAGCCGTGAAGAGAGGTGAGCACACCGCTGGCCCCAAACCAGCCCGCTTAAAGGACATTCAGATGCGGCAGGGGTTCTGTCAAGCAGTTCCGTTTATTACCACACAAGCACTTGCTTTTATAGGCACATAGGGAGGAGAGGTTTTAACATAATCCAATCAGCTTAAAGGTCAAGGGCATGCATCCTGTCTCAATGCCTAGCTATTGCAACCACGCAGTGTTCACGAGTGCAGAAGCACGTATTTGGCCTATAAGGGCTAAGGCAAGGTTCCCACAGACACCCCCATCCTACTTCCTCCTGGTGCCATCTTAGGCTGCCACATTAATACACCCTTGTGGGCCTATAATGGTGCCGCTTGCAATGTCACTTAAGGTGGCGTTAGTTTTTAAAGCCCGACAATACCTCTAATTGAACTCTACTGTACCTATCTCTTGCTGGCGTGTCATACACTGTAATGATATGTTCTCCCAGAGTTCCAAATAAGAAGCGATGTAGAAACCCATTTTGTTTTTTGTGCTCATACTTCCATTCTCATCATTCTATCTGTCCGTATGCCCAATGCCCAGGGGTGCTAGTCTTTTCTACTTTAAGAATTTCCATCTCCTTATGCCCATGTAATGTTTTTCTTGCCTCCTTCCATGAAGGACACTCCCCTTGTACCATACCTACTGTTCTTTTCTAACTATGAAAGAGAGTCATGGAAAGTATAATAGGAACTTAAGATACAGGGTCCTACAGTAAGACCTTTGAAACCATTGTAAAAATATTCAGTTTTTCCTTGAGTGAGATAGAAAACCACTGGAAAATTTTGAGCAATGCAGTGGTATGACAAGACATTTTTTGAATGATCAATATGGCTGCACTACTGAAAATAGTTCATAGTGCAGGTGGTGGCAAAGATAGAGACTGATTAGAGGATATTGCCATAATGCATGTAAGAGATAATGGCTTGGAACAAGTCTGCAACAGTTGAAGTAGTGAAAAGTAGTCAAATTTCAGATGCATTTTTGTATGGAAGAGAAGACGGGATTTTCTTATGGACTGAAAGTAGGGCATAAGAGAAAGAAAGGCATCAAGGATAATGAGGAAGAGATTGCTGGTTGCTAACTATTTTTTCCTTCTTTAATAACAAAATCTCCTTAATTTTGAAGGTGGCCTTATTCCCAGGTTATAAAAGAAGAAAGAAAAGAAGGAGAAGGAAAGCTACATTTCCCATTTTTTCTTTCAAAGGGAGGTGGCCAAGAAAATGCAAAGTTAAAATTGCTGGGTGTATCTTTTGGGAAAGCACCTTGATAGGAATTGACTTGGCTAGGATGTGGACCTTATTGCACTTGTCTTTTCTTCCTTTCTGCTACCTAGAATATGGAGTTAAAGGCCAAGATGTTTGTAATAGACATACCTGCATCCTTTAAACTAATTAGAGCAGTTGCCTATATCCAAAATATTTGTTATATTGGAAAAATAATCCTTCTTTGTTTAAACTTCAGTAATCAGATCTCTCTTACGTGTATCTTAGCTCAGTTTCTCACTAATGAAAATGAATTAAAGGTTTTTGGTCTGAGCAGGTCAAATAATTGCATTGCCATTTACTGAGAAGGGGAGGACAGTAGGAAGAGAAGACTTAAAGGGAAAACCAAGAGCTCAAATTGCATGAGTTAAGTTTGAGATTCCCATTAGATATCTAATTGCATATTTTTAGTAGATAGCTAGACATATTAATCTGGAGATGATGGATGAGGCTTAGAAATTGATTATGGCAAGTGCACAGATATCTGTGAACAATGTCTAAGGCCAGGACAAACCCCAGAATTTCTAAATGTTATTGAATTATTTAAAGCAAAATTTATTTTAAATCATTGTCTTTAGTTTCTTTTCTGTACAATTGTGTAAACATCAGTTTATAATTAATTTATAAAAATGAATAAATATACTTTGTCTTTGTTTTCCTTTATCATAATGACATCACAATGGAAATTTACTCAATTAAGATTTTTAGTTAACATCTTCAAATTTTTATAATATTCTAGGTGCCAATTTATTTAAATCAACATTGCCAAAACTATTTTTGGTGTAATAAATAAAATACTAAAAAAATACTAATTTTATTACTTAATTAAAATTTATTTGTGAAATTAGTACCAAAATAATCTCATATATACATATAAGCTTATATATATGTACTTCAAAAAGTTCATGAGATTTGTATTATCTTTTAATTCTATTTTTCCATGAGCTTTTTGAAGTACCCTCATGTACGTATATACTGTTTTTGTATTTCAAAAATGTGAATAATTATCATGAACAAAAATATTAATAGTTATTTCTATCAAAGTACAAAAAGAAAATATCTTCATGTTTATGACTGTTGATAACCTACTTGAGGTTTAGGAATATATAAAGATGGCAAATAGTAATGAATATAGCTATGAAAATATATTACCCATCGAAGTCAATCCCACCTAAGCAGCAATCTTAATATTGCTGATCCTGCATTGTTACAGAAGTATGGATGATTATATTTTCAAAGATTCTTTCTCTATAAAAACTGTTACACTTTCCTCTGTGTAACCAAGACAGAAAAAAGAGAAAGAAATAATTCACTCAAAGTCCCATCAATGAGGCCTGGAGGGACTGCCACCCATCAGGAGAGCAGCCTGGATTCAAAATCAGCCTTTCTTTCTATTGACAAGAAAGGAAGTTTCACAGGAAGAATCAGTTGATTCAGTCATCAAAGAAGGACATAAAAACAGGCAGTGTAAAACTAGTAACAGCAGTAAATTAACAATGCAACATTCCAGAATGTAATTTGTAAAAAGCTAGGTCAATTCACCAACAAACAGCTTGTCCTTAGGAAACGTTTTCTTTTCTACATACTTCCTACAGCGATTTCTTTAGCATATTTAAACAGCATTCCAGCAGTTTTCTTAGCATATCTTAAGAACAATCAGTAGGTTACATAGTCAGTAGTCATTCAAGCTGGAATCAAATCAGCAGCCTGTAAAACATTCAAAGTACACAATCCCATCCCTGAACAGTGATTAGAATTGATTAGATGGCTTTTGCCAAACTTATCTGTGGACTCTTGTCCCCTACTCAATGAGACTTTTGGTTCATTCATGCAGTACCTAAAAATCCTATTCTAAGATCAAAGGAGAATCAAGATTTCTAACCTACTACAAAAAACCTTGCTTTGCACAAGCAGAATGTCAAAATTTCCATTAACATGTTAGCACTATAGCTACATGTTTCTTTGCTCTCACTGAAATTATTTAAAAGAAAATTAGTAGCATAAAGTTGTACATTTATCATCTTATGGTGTCCTTTCCACTTTTGATCCCGCATTTATGAGCTTGTATTCAGCCAGAAGTTTATTAGTATGCATTTATAAGCAGCCAACAAAATATTAAATTATGTGTTTGAAAGTCCTGCTGGTTGACAGTTTTTTAAACTTCATTGGACTTTTTTTTTTTTTCTGTAGTGGAAATGTGCTGCAAGCACTCAAGGTCTGAAATCTGATTGCCATTTAGATGTCATTGAGCAATAAGTGCAATGAGTTCCTATTAATATTTCATGGCATAAGTGTGTCATACTTTGTCACTACCACCTTGTAGTCATTTTTCCTACATCTAAAGAACAACTTATAATCATATAGCTGTAATCTGATAGGTGCACTATGCTTGATTATGACTCACTGTGCCTTCATAAAGATAATTGTGATATATTAATTAATTTTAATAAGTGTGTTTTGTTTACTCTGTTTAAAGTATCATGGGCAGCATTAGGCATATGTCAATTTGCCATTAGGCCTAAAATGTGATGATATGCTTTCCTGATAATTATGAAACACTTTCAAGATACTGGAAATCTGTGACAGATGCTTTTTGCATCTATGAGAATTCAGAATTATATGCTTTAAATGCTATTTTTTCATAAGTGCCTCATTAACTTTCTCATTGTTCTCAGTTGTAAAGCTGTAAAGAATAACTTTTATTTTCTTGTCTGTTATGAGAAGTCTTTTGAACTTATTAAAAGAATTAAAGCATTACAAGTGTGTGCATGGTAACAATATTCAAAACATTTTATTGTACTTGTGATAAGTTGTCACTGCATAATCAAGACTATGGAGGAAAAAGAAAAAAGAAAATAGGGTTATCTTGTGGTTATGCTGTCTGACTTTGAATATGATTAATTGCATCTCTGGATTTGTTTTTGAGTACTTGCTTTAAAATAAAAGTTGAAAAGCATTCTATAGGAGCAATACTGCTCATTTGTTCTATTTACTTCTTTTAATTCAAAAGAACATTTAAATAAGTGATAGATTTTAGAAAATTTTAAAAACACTATTTTTTTTTCTTTTTGTTATAGTTAGGTGGGGGGTTTATTTGCTCATTAGTTTGTTTTACCCAGCTTTGGTGGAGAAGAAATTTTTTTAATTCATATCACAGCTTTGCATTTTACGTGTTTTCTGTGTTGTTAGTTGGGAACACAATTATCAAAGTAAAATATATGTTTATGTTGAAGGATCCTTGATCTTTTCTTAGACTTTTTGTGGCAACACACATACTTTTACCATTTTGATCTCATCCACAAATGGTATTACACAACTCTAGTAGACTGATATTTTCTGGCCTAGCCTCACATCCCCACCCTATCTTTAGGAAGAGCAAAACTTTCTTGCTGGGAACTGCCTCTCTTCTCACTTCAATCCATGTAGGTGTTTGTTTATTTGTTTGTTTGTTTTTAAGCTGCAACACTATTACATTGCCATACTAGATGCCTGCTGCTCCATCCAGGTGTGGGCAATTTACCCTAATTAGATCAATCTTTCCTTCAATTAGTATGTTTTTATTGTTGAATTACTTGGGAAAAAAATAGGGGATTTCCAACCTATCCAGGGGCTTTAAATGGTAGTAACAGACAACTCTATCAATATGCTAGTAAAAAGCTTTAAGGTCAGGCCTGGTCATAGGAATATTTTTCTTTTCCTAGGAATCATTTCATAAGTAAACACACCAAATAATGTTTTATTAATGGTGTTGTATTAGGGTTCTCCAGAGAGACAGAATCAATAGGATATATGGATAGATAGAGATATAAATAGATGACTATAGATATATGAGAGGGGATTTTTTAGAGGAATTGGCTCTCATTTTTACACAGGCTGAGAAGTTCCATTATAGGCCATCTGCAAGCTGGAGAACCAGAGAAGCTGGTAGCATGTCTAAGTCCAAGTTGGAAGTCCTGAGAATCAAGGAAGCTGATGGTGTAACTCTCAGTTGGAGGTTGAAGGTTTGAGATTCCTGGGAGGCCACTGATACTAGTTCCAGAGTCCCAAGGCTGAAAATTCTAGAGTTCTGATGTTCAAGGGCAGGAAAAGAAGGATGTTTCATTCCAAAGAGACAAAGTTGAAGCCCTCAGCCAATTGGATGGTTTTCACCCACACTGAGGGTGGATCTTCCCTGCTCAGTCCTCCTGCTCACACACCAATATCCTCTATCCTCTAATAACCTCACAGACACATCCAGAAACAACACTTCCCCAGACATCTAGGGATCCCTCAATCCAATCAAGTTGACACTTAAAATTAACTATAACAAGTGTCATCTTGGCTTTTCTGTTCTATTTTTAAGGACTATTGATTGCAAGAAAATAACATTAAACACAAAGGGAAGCTTATTGGAAGTATCCCAGAGACCTTGCGAAATTATCAAAATATGGGAAGGGAAAGAAAACGGATGTCCAGAGATGTGATTTTTACCAGCACTCTTAATCACTTGTCTCTACTTCTCTCTACATGTCCAGTATTTTTGTCACTGGTGCTTCAGAATGACTTTCTATCTGGAGAAGAAAATGTACTTAAAATTTACACTTTGTTTTGCCACTGAAGATGCTCAGAGAGACACCACCTTAAAGTTGCTCAATCCCAACTTTTAAAATCCTAGGGAAGAATTGGGAAAAAAAAAATGAATGACTACCAGTTGTAGGGGAAAGTAGTATCTTTTCCTCACCCATCACAAGGTTTATGGCCAACAATTCTATAACAAAAGACAGATTAACAAGAGTAAAGTTTAACAGTTTACTTAACCAAAGTTTTACATGACATGGGAACTTTCATAAGGAACTGAAGACCCAGAGACTCAGGGAAAATTGTCTGTTTTTATACTAAACTTGATGAAAGAATTGGATAGTTGTGGAGAAACATGATTAGACAAAAAGGGGTATGATTTAATGGTGCTAAAATGGGGAAAACTTCAGCAAGGCCTGTTTGTTCATATTTTTTCACGTTTCTCTGTATCACATTTCTTTCCCCCTGGGTTTGGGGCAAGATAGCTGTCACATGAGGATCTTCAGGGGAGAAGAGAGGAGATCTGAGAGTCAACTCCAAGTGCCCTATTTTGGTGTGGTACATCTACACAATGGAATACTACTCTGCAATAAAAAAGAGTGAAATACTACCATTCACAACAACATGGATGGACTTAGAGAAAATTAAGTGAAACAAGTCAGGCACAGGAAGAGAAATACTACATGTTCTCACTTATTTGTGGGAGCTAAAAATAAATAAATAAATAAACAAACAAACAAATCAAGTGGCGGGGGGGGGGGGAGAAGACAGAATAACCACAAAAATTCCTTGAACTGTTTAAGTCAAGCGAGCAGATATGATGTGGTGGGGAGGGGAGTAGAGAGGAATGGGTAAAGGAGCATGAAAATCAACTACAATGTATATTGAGTAGGAAATTTTTTTTTAAAAAAGTGCTCTATTTTGGGATGGCATATTCTGAGCCTGCGGGGTCCTTGTCTATTGTGAATGCCTAAGAAACATAACAATGAGGGATGTTGCATTTTCAAACTGCACCCCACACTCTATCATTTTTTTAAGGCATTCATAGTAGATAAGGACCCTGTGGGTGTTTACCTGCAAAAACAATTTCAGAAGCAAATCATGTTATATTAGAGATGAATTAGCATTAAATATGTGCCAATACAAAAAGACTATCTTATTTGTATAAATTCAATTTATATTACTTTTTCTTACAGCAAAGAGAGCTAATAATAATTTCTATAATGATCATTATTTTTAAAAAGTAAAACTCACTTTAAAAGAAATTTGGGAGAACTACAGGCAGATAAAAACCTTTTTTTCTTTAACCAAGAATATTTTACATATTATGCCTTGTGTTTAGAGTCAAAGTAATATTATTATAAAATATATATCAATTCCAATTCCATTTTTTACTATCATAAACATGTTTTTGGTCGTCATTATATGAAAAATTATTGTTTGGAGTTGTAATATTTTATAAATGACATTGTAAGCAGCAATTGAACATGCTACTATTGCTGCTTTTTAATATATATCACTGCAGGTAGAACAAAATAGGAATTTAGTTTAATTTTGTTCACTTTTTTGGGAGACCGCACATCTTTTTTAAGCTATATTAGGATTTCTTTTGAGTTTGCACAAAGATATAAAAGACATTTTACATCAATTTAATATTTTGAAATCGACACTACTAAACAAACCTGTTGATTATATATGGCCTCATGCAGTGAGGAAGAAGGGCTATTTAATCATTTTCCTTAGATGTTATTCTGAATTTATAGTTCAAAGTTAATGTAACCTCATCTTTCTATTGTAAACTATTAATATCCATTATGGCATTTTTCTAATATCTCAGGGACAAAAAAAGCAACCTAACCATAAAAGGGCAATTAGACTTACCATTCGAAGTTACAGGGGAAATTTAAATATTAGTTGTAAAATAAATTGCTATTATGTCTTACAGTTATCATCAGGACCTTGTGTTCAAAAAATAATAATAATTTAAGTTTTTTTTCCCAAATCTTTCTATTTCAAATCTTTAGGTGAAATCTGCATATATAAATGTTGTGAATTGAAACAATTTTCAATTTACATACAAATTAGAACAAGGCAAATTATGACTGCTGGATTCTGACTTTTAATATCTGTTCTTGATAACAACTGCTTGGTTTAATTTGCTTCAGATACTGCATTTTTAGGTCTTACTTGACATGCAGCTTAATTGATAATGTTATCTAATTTTCTTGAAAACTTAATAAAGTTTAATTAGTGAACTTATAATACAGAAAGACTGTAAGTTGGCACGAAGGGTTGTAGTAAGAGAATTAATACAATACTTCAAAAATTATTTGAAAAAGGCTGAAAAAACAATATATGTGAAATACAATTTTTACACTATTTTGTGTTCTCTGAGGATTAATTGCTTTTTTATTTTCTGACATTTTAGTCACTGATTTGAAAATTAAAACTCTACATTATATGTAAGGAGTTATATTTCAAAGCAGTATACTTCTGCCAGTCATTTCATTTAATTAATACAATATCTTTCTGTATGGAAGAATGAAAGCTATACCTACTTGATAAAAATACAACTAGTTGTTTTAATAAATTCACTCAAAGCACTACTAAGTGGAAAGAACATAATATGAAAATTGTAACTTGCTATATGCAAATATGAGGTGTTGCTATTATGACTCAATAAATATTAAGAAATACATTTTTTATTCAGAAATGTATTCAGAAATATATATATTTTTTTTTACTGGGAGTTGAGGTTCTATATAAACTTTTAATATAATTAATGTTTTATTTTTATTAAAACAGGATCATTTCTTGAATAGGGTAATATAAAGACCTTACTCTAAATTGTATTTATAGTAATATAACATTTTAAGATAAAGTTAAAACCAATTTTAGTAGCTCATAATAGACCACTTTTCCTGATTAAAAAAAAACAATATATATTTTTTACATTTAATATCATAAAAGGCTACTTTATATTATATGTAGTTTTACATTTTTCAATTGTAAGGACAAACATAATGATTGATTTAACCTGATTCACATCACTTTCACAATTAGAAAATAAAATAACTCAGAGTGGCATAAAATTTTGGGAAAATCTAAGTTCAATTTAGCTATTTCAACATGCTACTCCAGAAATCAAAAAAAGCTCTTTGGAGATCTGTTTATTAAATGTGTCCCATTTAATAAGGCTGTGATTTTTAAATTTATGAAAAACGCAATCATGCTAATGGGATAACCAGGATTGATTTATGTTTTCTTTAGAGAGTCTGAATCACCTTGTGGAAAATGTTTAATGCATATGTAATATAACTACCATTTTTCTCTTAGTGTTAGAAATAGAATATTTGCATGAAATGATATGGTCTTAAATACGTTTTCTAGGGGATAATGGGAATTTTTTTCATTAGATTTACCAATTAATATTGAAAGCAAAAATTCTTTATATTCTTGCCCAATGATTATAAAAAATAAGGAACACAATTTAAGAAAACTTGTTTGTAATTTATCTGAGGGAAATATTGGTAAAACTAGTTGTTATTCATTTGGTTCTAGCATTTTTATTGATACATTATATGATTTCCTGGAAACTTGAAACCTAGAGTTGTGGACTTCCATTTTCAGAAATTGTTGTAGTAGTGTAACAAAACATCAGAGCAAATGTAGATGCTCTGTTAAAAGACAGCCGAAGACAGATATAAGGAAGAATTCTTTTTACAGCAAATCATTGTTCATGAATACATTTAAAGCAGTACTAATGATTAAAACAAAAACAAACAAACAAACAAACAACAAAAAAAACCTCATTGTTAGGTCCCTGGAACTGAAAACCTGACTTTTAGAAAGCCCCCCACCCTTCAGTTTTGTTCTCTAAGTTTCATTCCTTTAAGTTTCTATCTCCCTAAGTCTCTGTTCCCAGGCGCAGGCTGAGCAGGCTGTCCCTAGAGTGTAACATTGTAACTGCTGCCCCTGCTAGCCCAAGGTTTCTGTCTTCCCATGTCTCTGTTCCCATGAACAGGCTGTATCCGGAGTGCAACACTGTGACCGTTTTCTTAGGTTAGGCCAGATGCCAATCTTAACCAAACTGCCTCTCGGCGCTGACACCATTTTTCAGCTCAGCCTGGCAGGTCTGCTTGCCGCTTGCTAATAAAATCTTCTTTTCTTCCTTTACCTGGCTAGCGTCCCCTTCCTCAGTGACCTTACATTTTGATGCTGAAACCTGGGAGGAGGCTCTCAGCGGTAGCTGAATGGCCCTCCCATCACCCCCTCCTCCTTAACCCCTTCCTTCCCTCTCTGGGCCTAACCGGGACGGGCCCTGGGGAGAAGTGACCATGATTGTCTGGCACCCTTCCCCGTCCCCCTCGGGAGACTACAGCCAAGATTACCGTGGCTGGACCTCTCAGGCAGGACTCCCTTGCCAATTCCTTCTTGGGGCTTTGATCCACCCTCTGACTCCTCCTCCTGAACCTGCCGAGAAGGGCGCTCCCAGGGACTTTCTCCGCCATTTCTGCACCGATCCTGCAAAAGTTTCTCTCAGGAGCTGCGTAAGGGTGAGTAAGCTGAGAGTGCCCCACGTTTCCAGGACTCTCTGCCACTCTTCAGTTCTCTCAGGTTCTGAAAATTCTAGCAGTAGGTCAGAGATCCCCCTTGGCTACAGCCTGGGCCTTCTGGATTGGGGACGCCCTCTCGAGTTAGTGTCCCACAGTTCTCAGTGGAGACCAGCAGTGAGAGGAAGGACACTCTGCCTTTCTCCTCGATTCTCTCGCCCACACCCTTTCAAAGCTCATTTAATGGGGAATAATCAGTTGACTCCGCGCAGAGCGCTCCCGCCCCGGGTTCGGATCCTATATGGGGATGGCCGGTGCGCTCACTGGCTGAGCGCGGTGCGGCCGGTCACAAAAAAGAAAAAAAAAAAAAAAATCTCGACCCCTTGAGTCTCACTGCACACATACAGCCAAAACACTTATCTTCTACTGCAGTTCCATTTAGCCACAGTACAAATTATACGACGACTCTCAATGGCCTGAGAATGGTACTTTCAATTTTAATACTCTCCAGGATCTTAACAACTTTTATCATCAAAATGGAAAATGATCAGAAATTTCTTGTGGCCAGGCTTTCTTTACTTTCCGATATAGGTCCTTCCTTTGCTAATCATGCAATACCACTCCCTGTTTGGGGGCAACACCATGTGGCCCATGACAGAACTGATTACTCTGTCACTGGATCACAAACCATGCCACTTTGCATTAGACTACTAGGATAGACAAAGAATATACAGCAAATTAGGCTACATACTCCCATCACACAGTCTTACAAAGAAAAAAAAAAAAGGTTAAAAGGAGCAAGTCTTCTAACAGAGTTTGTTTAGAAACCACAGGGCTCATTTAGCAGCATTGTATATGTAACATTCTGAGCTAAAGGTGAAATGTGGAATATTTCCTCCAGTAACTGAAACGGTTTCAATTTATAGCCTGCAATGGAACTCAGTAGCTAACACATAGCCTAATAGTTTAAAAAGAGTAACTACAGCAACCAAACTAGTGGAGACATAACAGGCGACCCTCTCCTTTCTGTGTTCCTTCGTGGCATTCTTCGCTCCCTAGTTATGCTGAACATCGTGTACTTTGCGTTCTTCCTTGCTTTTCTGCTGTGTCACTTTTGAAACATCCTCTCTCTCTGTAACACTCTTTTACACTGTTTATTTTAAAACTGCCATTTGGATATATATATATATATAAAGACTCAAAGATAAAAAGCTAACATTTTGTATGTTTGGGAAAGGTCTGTATGCTTGGATCTGAACAACTAAGTTTGCCCCTTTTGGTCATTTAAAACCTGGTGACTGAAAAGTTTTCTCACTGAGTTTCTCTAGGCAACTCTGCTAAACTAAAATGTATCTACAAAATTGGAATTGGCTACATCTCTGGACAAAATGTATCTGTATACAGAGGTCTACAAATGTTAAAACAGAAGACTACTAAAGAAAAAAAGGGTTAAAATCATATTGCTATAAAAAATGTTTTCAGAATTATCAGCATACATCTTTTGCCTGAGTTTACTAATTAAAAAAAATTACATTTTACTTTGCATTTAAGGTTAAGGTTGTAAACCCAGCCAAAAATAAAAAGATCATTTTAAATACAATTCTTAAGCAAATGAGGCCAATTTAACATTGATAAGAAAATAACAATGTAAGAAAAGAGAAAATCAAATTATATGTAAGTTTTTCTAAAAATTAACCATTAATATCAAAAGTACTCCGACAAAGGTTAGAGTTTGCTCTCCTATGCTGAAACACCAGATTTCCTAAAAACACTTAAATGTTCTTAATAAAAAATTTTAAGAGGTTTTCTATCTTTTAAATAACTGGCCATAACTGGCCTATGAAACTTAATCCATGTTTTATCAAGACAATTTCTTGTGCTTACTGCCTTTCAAATCCTTTGTCACTTTGGTTTTATTTTGTAATGATTTGTGATCTTATTTAACTAGATGTTTTAAGCCTTTGTTATTTGACAAACTTTCCAAAACCAAATTCTGAAAACTCAAACTTTTGACTTAAACTTTGAAGGGTTCCAAGGGCCCTGGAGCTTCTCAAAGGATATATATATATATATATAAAGAAATACACACACACACACACACACACACACACACACACACACACACATATGTGTGTATATATATATGAAATATCAAAACCAATATATATATGTGTGTGTGTGTGTGTGTGTGTGTGTATATATATATATATAAAATATACATGTACATAAAAGAAATATCAAACCCAACTGGCTTATTTAATAAATCAAGCTATATGGAAGGCATTGTCAAAAGAAGAAATAATATTTGCCCTCCGTTGTGTTATACCAAGATATTATTAATATGTGTTCCAAAATTATGTAAGGTTCTTTGAAATCTATGTATTTATATAAATGCTATCAGTCTGAAGTACACATTTATGAACAAAAACTGAAACATTTACTTTTCTCTCTTCTTGATCCCTCCAGGATTTTTAAATTATTCATGAGTATTGTTATTTTATGCCAATATAGTTATTTATGTAAGTTCAGTAAGAATCTGTTCTTCTTTTAACAGGACACAATTTAATATAATAGTTATTTTATCAAGGTTTTGACTGGCATGTCATGTTTTCAGATATGAACAAAGTGCCCTGCTGCTGCCTGCCCCCACCACTGTGCCTCCACCACCCCCATCTCCTATTCTTCCCCTTCAAGAGGTAGCAGGAGCTAAGGATGTTATTAGGGTCCATGTTCCCTTTTCCTTCAATGATATGGATATAAAGGGATGTCAATATCTCATTCAATCTTATGATCTCACTTGGCATGACATTTGTGTTATCCTCTGTAGAGCATTCATAAAGCAAATGTACCTCACAGGGCCTGGTTTTCCGAAGCCTTGTAGTTTCAAATATTGACCACGCAGAGGACAGGAAATTTTCCTCAGGCTATAAAGTCTCTGATGTAAGATAAAGATTTGTGGCACAGCAAGGTTGCTGGATCAAAGACAGACTAGTTACTGATTGATATGTATAGATACGGAAAAATTCCTGGAGGGAGAAGGAATGTTTGCTAAGATCAAGCTTTTGTTGGTAGATCACTTAATTGTTTAATGGAATGTCACCTGACTTGTTTCACTGAAAGTTACCAGCCTATATTGTTAAACTATAACCCCACCTATGTTCTCTTCCTGTAACTTCCTGGTCTGGAGAATAAATGTAGGAAGAGAACCCCAATTTGGGTTAATTTCCCAAGGAAGGAATGCCTCTCACTTGAGGGGTCCAGGGAAGTTAACCACTTCAGGGTCTCTCACTGCTCAGAAGAGATGGGCTTTGAGTAATCCTTTGTGGCTCCATCACCCAGGGGAAGTGGGGTGACAAATCTGTGGGGGGCAAAGCAACAATCCTCTCTTCCACTTTAAAACTTGAGGAGAAGGGGCAGGTCTGGAGTGCAGGCCAAGCCCATGCAGACACCACACACACTCAAGATCTGACTCTGGGTACCATGGCCATCCCACAAACTGACCCAAATTGGAACTATCAACTAAAATCTTCAGATAGGAAAAAGAGAGGTCACATGGCTCAAATGTCTCATAAAAGGAATAAAAAAGGCTTCTTTAAAAACAATCAATTAAAACAAAATCAAGGAAGTTACTCAGGAACCTAATGAAACCTCTGCACTGTTTATGTCTTGCCTCACCGAGGCTGTAATATAATATACCAGCCTTAACCCTGAAACAGAGAAGAGGAATGTAAAACTCAAAAACTAAAACATAACCAAATCAAATGCCACTTGCTGGCTGCTGCTATCTGGGAAAATCAGAAACTACAAACACTTCAAGGCAAGGCTCAGGGTAAGTCTCCCATTACTCCCTAGATAACTGCATCAAGTGCAATAAACCAGGGTACTGGGCAAGTGTCTGCCCAAACCTGAAGTCCCCACCAGGGCCCTGTCCCCTGTGTGGTGAGAAGGGGCATTGGAGAGTCAACTGTAGTAAAAGGGTCTCTGGACCCACTCCAGTCCCTCCAAAAACCCCTACTGATCCTGGTTTGGAGCTTTCTGACATGATGGGACAAGCCACTAAAGACTGTGTCTGATGAGGCCCAGGGCTTACAATCTCTGCTGCCACACCTATCACCACTTCTAAACCCTGGGTAACAGTGACAGTAACAGGTAAGCTCATTTCTTTCTCACTAGATATGGACACCACACACTTGGTACTTCTAGAATATTCAGGCCAACTTTTGATTCCTACATTTCTGTTGTAGGGGTGGGAGAAATTCCATTCAAACCAAGATCACCTCCTCTCCACCTTGTGTTCTTTTTGAAGTACTTTTCATAAACCAGTTTATAGTCATTCCCCATTGCCCTACTCCTATTTTGGAAAGGGACATCCTCACCAAGTTCCAGGCATCCGTATACTTTACCCCAAACCCACCTGAACCTCTTCTATTCTTATACCACACAGAATCGCTTCTCCCTTCTAATCCCCTACCCCCTGATATAGTTGACCCCAAAGTGTGGGATACCACTACTCCCTTTATTGCTAAATACCACCCCCCCCACACACACACTACAAATACTAGTTTAAAAAAAACTTAGCCATAGATAACTTTTGTCACATTGCCCATGTCTTTGCATCTTTTTGACATGATTGAATCAACTGATTTTTCTTGTAAAACTTCCTTGTCTTTACAATAAAAGCAGAAGCTAACTTTGAATTGGGGTCGTACCCAGTTTTCCCCTTAGAGGAGCTGCTGAGGTGCAGTCCCTTCAGGCTTCTCATTGCATTCATGTTGCTTTGAGTAATCCTTTTTCTGTGTCTCCATTACGCAGTAAGAAGTGTAACACTCTCTACTTGATCCCTTCAGGATTTTAAAACTACTCATGAATACTGTTATTTTATAACAACATAGTTATTTACGTAAGTTTGATAAGAATCTGAACACAGTGATTATTTTGCCGAAGGCTTTGACTGGAATGTCATGTTTTCAGATATGACCAAACTGCTCTGCCACTGCTTGACCTCACCACTGTGCCCCCTTTCTATTCTTCCCCTTTGAGAGGTAGCAGGAGCTAAGGACATTGTTGGGGTCCATGTTCCCTTTTCCTTCAATGATATGGATATAAAGTGATGCCAATATCTCATTCAATCCTATGATCTCACTTGGCATGGCATTTGTGTTATCCTCTCTTCCACTTTAAACATGGAGGAGAAGGAGCAAGTATGGACTGCAGCCCAAACCCATGCAGACACCATGCACACTCAGGACCTAACTTAGCATGCTCTGGATCCCATGGCCATCCCACAAACTGACCCAAATTGGAAATATCAACTAAAATCTCCAGATAAAAAAAGAGAGGTCACATAGCTCACATATCTCATAAAGGGGATGAAAAAAGCTTCTTTAAAGACAGTCAATTATGACAAAATCAAGAGAGTTACTCAGAACCAAACAAAAAAGACCTGCACTTTTTATGTCTTGCCTCACCAAGGCTGTAATATAATATGCCAACCTTGGCCCTGAAACAGAGAGGAGGAATTTGAAACTCAAAAACTAAAACATAACCAAATTAAATGCCAGTTACTGGCTACTGCTATCTGGAAAAGTCAAAAAACATGAACACCTCAAGGCAAAGCTCAGGGTAAGCCTCCCATTGCTCCCCCAAGTAACTGCTTTAAGTGCAGTAAACCAGGGCATGAGGCAAGTGCCTGCCCAAACCTAAGGCCCCACCAGGGCCCTGTCCCCTGTGTGGTGAGGAGGGACATTGGGGAGTTGACTGTAATAAAAAGGTCTCTGGACCCATTTCAGTCCCTCCAGAAACCCCTACTAAGCCAAGCTTGGAGCTATCTGACCTGCTGGGAAAAGCCACTAAAGACTATGACTGATGAGGCCCAGGGCTTACAATCCCTGCTGCCACACCTATCACCACTTCTAACACCTGGGTAATGGTGACAGTAACAGGTAAGTTTATTTCTTTCTCACTAGATATGGAGACCACACACTTGGTACTTCTAGAATATTCAGGCTAACTTTTGATTCCTCCATTTCTGTTGTAAGGGTTGGAGAAATTCCATTCAAACCAGAGGTCACCTCCCCTCTACCTTGTGTTCTTTTTGAAGTACTTTTCATACACCAGATTATAGTCATTCCACATTGCCCTACTCCTATTTTGGAAAGGGACATCCTCACCAAGTTCCATGTATCCATATACTTTACTCCAAACCCATATGAACTTCTACTCTTATGCCACTCAGACTTACTTCTCCCCCCCTAACACTTTACCCCCTGATATAGTTGACCCCATGGTCCGGGATACCACTACTCCTTCTATCGCTAAACACGACCCCTCCCCAACTACAAATACAAGTTAAAAAAACCTTTCCACGTTCCCTCACCAAGCCCAATATCCAGTCAGTAAAGAGGGACTCCAGACACTTAAGCCAGTTATTCAACAACCACTCCAAGCCAGTCTACTAACAAAGCCTATCTTCTCAAAGTTCATCACCCCCTTCTCATTACAGAGTAATCAACACTGGCCCAACCACCATCAGCTCTCAGATACCAGAGAAACTGTCTACTGCAGATGAGTAATGGCACAGCTGCCTCAATCCTCAGCCTCCCCTCACTGCTGGGCCTTCTGACTCTCTTCCTACTTCTATCCCACTGCCCACCTTACTAAACCCTGTGTTGCTCTAACTGACATATCTTTTAAACCTGATTACAAATCCAATTACTACTCCAGACACTCCTTACTTCCCATCGATTCTATGCTAAAAGATCTAAAAAACGTTCCTTCATATCCTACACCTCCCCTCTCTTGGTCCCCTCTTCAACACCCTCCCACCTCAGTAGATGGACTGTGGGCAGCTGTGACTGAGTTATGCCTCCAGGAAAATTTCAACAACTTCAATTTAGATCAGCTACAGTGGTTTACTCTTTATTACCTGCATCCTCCTATTTGCCAAATATACTCCATAATGCTTGGGCCACTCCTACTCATCCTCGCCACAAATATTCCCACTCCTCAGTCCAGCCATCAAATCAATAGCTCGATTCTTTTCATAAACCTTACACAACAACTCCTAATCCAGTCACATTCTTCCCTGTCAACTAATTGCTAGATCTGTCTTTCTACCCAAACTCAGTACACTTCAACATACCCTATAACCTAACTATCTACATCTACAGTTTTCCATGATGCTCTTCCCCAAACCCTTCCGTTCTCTTTCACTCCTAAACATCTATTATCTCTTCCTCCACCAACATTCCTTACCAGCACCTAACTGGTGCCACCCTCTCCAGATCCTACTCAGTGTGGGAGTAGAAAATAAACAAGTCTCATGTCTGGCCACTTTTGCCTATAGCTTCTGTCTTACTACCCCAGGTGCCTGCTTCCTCTGTGGCACCTCGTCCTACCTCTGCTTTCTCTCTAACTCATCTGGCACCTGTACCTTAGTGTTCCAGCTCCCCACTATTACCTTACTGCCAAACAATCAAACTATTTAGGTTCCCCTTCCTGCAACAGTTCTCTCTTCTATGACCCGTCATAATTGGGTTGGCCCTTTCCTCATTCCCTTGCTGGCTACCCTAGGAATTTCTATAGCTCTACGGAAAGAAATTGCTGATGTTAACACTGCCACAACCTATTTCCAACAACTGTCAAAAGCCCTCTCTTACACTCTGGCTGAGATGGCCTCCACCCTTACCACCATTCAAAATCAAATAAATTCACTGGCAGAAGTGGTCCTACAGAATAGGAGGGCCTTAGACCTACTTACTGCTACAGAAGGCAGCACATGCTTATACCTTAAAGAAAGCTGTTGTTTCTACATTAAACAGTTTGACATAGTCCAAAAAAAAAAAAAAAATTCAGATCAACTAGATAATCTCCAAGATCAGGTCGACTCCCTGGCAGCAGTAGTCCTACGAAACCACAGAGCACTGGACCTCCACACAGCAGCCCAGGGAGGGATTTGTGCTCTTCTCCAGGAGGAATGCTGTTTCTATGTCAATTAGTCTGGGATGGGGTGGTATGACAGAGGGATAGGGCCACACACCTCCTGGACAGAACAAGTATTTCTCCCTTAGCTTCTTTTTTCACGCAATGGATTCTTCCATTTCTTACCTCCTTACTTGCCCTTTTTGTTATTTTGACTTTTGTCCTGTGTTTAACTAAGTTTCTTTCCAATTTTATGAAGGACCAGTTACAGGCATTCACCATCTGCTGCATAAAATGTGTCTACAACAGGATTATCAACACCTCAAAAGTCTACCAGGACCCCACTCACTTCCTCCTACCCCATGATCACTATGCCCTTCTACAGCAGGAAGTAGTTACAAGAAGAGAAAAATCACTGCTCCCTTCCCTAAAAACAAATAAAATAAAAATAAAAAGGGAGGAAAGTTAGGAACTGAAAACCTGACTTTTAGAAAGCCCCCCACCCTTCAGTTTTGTTTCTCTAAGTTTCTATCTCCCTAAGCCTCTGTTCCCATGAGCAGGCTGAACAGGCTGTCCCTAGAGTGTAACATTGTAACTGCTGCCCCAGCTAGCCCAACGTTTATGTCTCCCCCAGTTTCTGTTCCCACCAACAGGCTGTATCTGGTGTACCATCTTCCTAGGCTATGCCAGATACCAATCTTAACCTTATAAAAGAAGATACACAACTGCCTCTTGGTGCTGACACCATTTTTCAGCTCAGCCTGGCAGGTCCACTTGCTGCTTGCTAATAAAATCTTTTTTTCTTCCTTTACCTGGCTAGCGTCTCCCTTCTCAGTGACCTTACACCATTAATTTAGAAGCACGATGACTAACAAGTAGCCATTATACTTCCTAATGGTTTTGCTATGTTCTTTTAAATTTTATTTCACTTATGTTTTGTAAGACATGTTCTCTATCATTATAATTACTTTTAATTGAATTACATCTGTTTGTAGTTTTTTTTATTAAATAAGAATTTGGTACTATTTTCCAGCATACTTACATAGAAAGTAAAATAGTCAAAGACTCTTTTCTTGGTTTGTTAAAGGGAATGTCACCAAACCAGTATCTATCTTTATTGTGTGAATTCAGCTTGGCTGATTTGACTAAATTGCTTGATTCTTCATGATATTATGCAGTTATAAAACACAAAAGAAAGGGTTAAAGATTTTTTCAGTCAATCAAATTTTTCCAAGCTCCTGTTATGTGTACAATAGTGTAATGGGTGTGTGAAGATAAGTAAAAGCCATGTTCTCTGCCTCAAAGAGCAGAAATTGAATTGGAATATTTGTTTTAATGTCCAAGTTACTTCTTTGCAAGATAGGATTGACATCCTAGGTCGGTGTAGTAGAAAGAATAATAACCCCTAAAATAAGCCCATGTTCTAATCCTGAAAACCTATGAATATGTCACCTAACATGGCAAACCTAACATGGCAAAAGAGAGTTTTTGCACACTATATTTTTCAAGTTAGTAAATAGTTTTCCACTATTCTACCAATTATTTACCCATTTCTCTATTATTGGGATTTAGGTTAACATGAACACTTGCTGTTGTTAATAACTGCACATCACTAATTATTTCTTCCTGAAAGAGCAATTGCTTGAACAAGAGGCATAGATTAATTGACTGTTGGTACATATTGCCTAAACATCCTTCAAGAGGATGATTCCAAGTTGCATTCTTAATCACAGTCATTAACAATGACCATTTTACATCTTCTTCAGAAACAAATATATTTGTTTTATTGTTTGATTTGGTTGCAAACAGATTTAACTTCAAATGCCAATTCTTATTGATTGTCAATGATTTTCAGAAGTGCAGTATTGAGAAATAATTTTAACAGGGGCTTTTTCTGTCTTATCTAAGTTCTCTTATTCTTAGCCAAGGTCACGAAAATTTTCTCTATGATTTCTTCTAGAAGTTTTATAGTATCAGGTTTTACATTTAGGTCAATCAATAGTGAATTCATTTTGTGTAAGTTTTTTTATGCTAAGTCTTTTCATCTAGAAGAATCATGCCTCATATATTTCTTCATGAATTCAATGTGCTATCTCTGTCCCTCAGTAACTTTGCTATTGATTACACACACACACACACACACACACACACACACACACACACACACACACACACACACACACACACACACACACACACACACACACACATTTATATATATTCTACTTTTTCCTAAACCTATATCAGTGGTTTTCAAGTGAGATGGCTTTACCCACCCCGCTTTCCCAGAGGGCATGTGTTCTTTCTGGAGATGTATTTGATACTCATGACTGTGGGGGTGGTTTTACTGCCATCCATTAGGTAGAGGCCATGGTTACTGCTAAAGATCATACAATGCACAGAGAAGCCCCTCACAATACATAATTATGTGGCTCAAAGTGTCAGTAATGTCGAGGTTGAGAAACCTTATCCTTCATAGCTAATACTCATATTTTACCATCTTTTAAAATTGGGAGCCATGTGACAGAATTATTTTGGCATTCTCTTTTCCAGCAGAATGTTAAACTTAATCATGTTTTGCTTACTATTTCTGAGTGATTTCTCCGCAGACACTACTTGCATCTGTTCCCACTTGTTTTTCAGCATCAGACAAAATATGGCAATTTTAAAAAACAGTGACTTCTTCTGAACTAAAATAATTAAAAACACAATTTAAGCTGTGCCTTCAGATATATATAATAGAATACCTTCCCATATTAACAACAGTATATATGTACATAATACCTTTGAGAAAACTTTCAGAGTCTGCTTTTTTCCTGGAAATTTTTCTGTTTATATATGACTCTGTGTATATATATATAAATATGTATTTGTGTGTATATGTGTGTAAGTATCTGTGTGACACATAAAATCACATGTAATTTTGTACAGTTAAAAATTATCATAATGCTACAGTCACTTAACCAACATACTGATTTAAAAAAATATATATAGATGATGATTAGTAGCTTTGAAGCCCTCTCTTTGCTTTCATGTATCTTATATTCTTCAGTACCCCTGAATAGAACAACTTTACTGAAATAAGCATGTGCAATACCCTTAATTTTCTTATGGATTTACCCAACAGTATCTGTGAGATGCATCATCCATGTGCCTAACATATTTGTAGCTTATTCATTTTCACTGCTCTTTGTTTTTCCACCATATAAAAATCAATTGTGTCTATTCATCCCCTGGCTAGTGGTTTTCTGGATTTTTTCCACATTTTTTTAAATTTTACAAACAATAATGCTATGAGCATTGTGTATGTATTTTCTGTTGGACATGTGATTCTCTCTAGAGCAGTAATCTTCAAACATTTTTTCTTGAATACTCATAAAATTGTGAAAAACTATGCCTCTTTACATATGTTTGGGATGGTGACTAAATATTTCTATTCAATATAACAAGTTGCAAAAGGTTTTAATTTCCAGTATATTGCAAATCTGTCTTAAATATGTTTTCATCAAAGCCTTGGAGCTATAGCTTTAGCTACATACATACATGCATACATACATAAATATCCCATTTGGAAAAAAAACAGTCCTCACTGTAGTCAATCAGCCAAATCAAATGCATTGTCAATAACAGTGTGATTTCATTTTTCAGTTTAAATAAAGCTTAAGATGCATCATTAATTATCTTACTTATAAAGACTGGTAGGTAGGTATGTAAGTAAGTAGATGATTGATTGATAGAGTGATTGATTAATAAATAGAGACAAAGGTCTTTGACAGTAGTTTTTGGTTCAGATGAAATAAGACCAGGATTTTTTTACACATCTTTTTAGTTTGCTCTCACAGAATCTCTCTCAGAAACATTGCATGCTCAAATTGTTCACTTGTTTGATAGCCCACAGGTTTTTACACTCTAATGTACCATAATAATGTTCCAGATAGGGGAAATGGCTACCTTTATTTTTTAAGCGTGAGATTAGTGACTGTAACTGGGGATGTGGAAAAGGAAAAACAGCAACTTCTCAGTCAGGTGAATATTTGGAAGAAATATATATGAAAATTGAAAGTCTGTCTTAGTTCACCCCTAATGTACATTATGACATACACCAGCTTGAAGATTTCTTCTGTAACACATATGCTTGGGAATAGAATTGTTGACACATTGGTTGGGCTATTTGTAACTTCTATTTCACCAAGATAATTCTGAAATTGCTTTTTAAAATGGTTGTACCAATTTACATTTCCAGAGCTTCCTTGGCTCCACATGATTGGGGAATATTTTAAATCAGATTGTAAACATATTACACAATGGTTTTTATTTCCTGATTAGTAATGAAATGATTATCTTTGTATGTTATTGCTATTCAGATTTTCTCTTCTATGAAATGCCTGTTTGCATCTTTTGTTTACTTTTTCATTGTGTTGTTTGTTCTTTTTTCGTGTACATGTATGGAGTTCTTAATGTATTATGGACATTAATCTTTTGTTGGTTTTATGTGTTGCAAAGTCCCACTCTCAGTGTAATAAACCTCTTTATGATGTCTTTTGATTATCAAAAGTTCAATATTTCAGAATAGATGAATTTATCAGTAGTTACTAGTTTGTTTTGCCAATTAAGAATGTTATTTCCTTACAAAAAGTAATCTAAATAAAGATCAGAAAGATATCTCCATTTATATCCTTTGAAAACATTTTTTTAAAAATTGCCTTTTATATTTCTTCATTATATTGGAAATTCACATTTGCCTGTGACATGAAGGAAACAATATTTTGCTTGTTTTTGGTATCTGGATAAATATGTGTTCCAGTGCCATTGACTGATTAACCAATTGATTTTGAGTGCCACCTCTGTAAAATATCTAGTGTTCATATTTGTACGGGTTTATTTCTTGATTTCCTACTGCGTTATTTGTGTTCAATCCTGTGCTCATACTACAAAGCCTTAACTGCGATTGTTTTGTAGTACGTCATAATGTCTGGCCGAGCAAGTTTTCCTTCCTTATTTCTTAAGGGTTTTACTTGGTTCTTTGGCCTTTGGTTCTTTGACCGTACTTAGCTTTCTGGCCTTACATTTAAAATTTTAGTTGTGGCTTCAGTTAAAGAAAATCCTCTATGTATTTTTCGAATTTGAACTTGTAATGAACCTCACTTTTTATGCATTAAATGCATCCCTTGATGATAGATATGTAAGTTATTGATTTCTTTCAATTCTAAATACCTTCTACTCTCCATTGGGATTTCTGATTCAAGATGTGGTTCATGTAGCCATGTGTTTTCAAATTTCCAAGCTTATGTTTTTGTGAGTTATATTTTTGTTGGTTATTTAAAAATTAAAGACATTGCAATCAGAGATTATTATATGTATAAAATGAATCTTTGAAAACTTTGGAGACTTGATCTATTTCCTATTGTTGATTCTCATGTTTTCTGTTTGCTTGAAACAATGCATATTCTTCAATTGTTTGGTACAGTGATCTATGTGTTGCCATTTGATCATTCTTGCTATATGTGTTACTCAATTTTAAAAAAATTATGTATTTATTGTTTGGCCACAAAGCAAATCTTAATGCATTTTAAAAGCCTAAGATCATAAAAAATATGTTCTCTGAAAACAATAACAAAAGGAAATTTAGAAAATGCACAAAAGTGTGGAAATTAAACAACACTCTCATAAATAAACAATGGGTAAAAAGAAAAATCAAGGGAAATTAGTACTTTGAGATAAAAATCAAAGCACAACATATCAAAATGTATAGGATACAGGGCTCATGCAGTGCTTAGAGGAAAATTTATACTTGTAAACACTTATATTAAAAATAAGACAAATCTCAAATCAGTAATGTAAACTTCGATCTTAAGAAAATAGAAAAAGAAGAGCAAACTAAACCAATAGAAAATATAACTAGGAAATAACACAGATTACTACAGAAATACATGATATAGGGAATTATAAAATAGAGAAAATCAACAAAACCAGAAGTCGATTCATTACAGAGATCAACAAAATTTGCAAACCTTTACCTAGAGTGACCAAGAAAAAAAGGAGAAGGCCAAAATTACCAAAATCAGAAATAACGCAGAGGCATTATTACATTGTCATTATGGTTTTTTAGTGGTGGTGAGATTTAGTTTCATTCTCTTTCTCATTTGCATTTTTGTTGTACCAGTGGGGTTTGTTCTTTCCTGTTTATTCATGGTAGTGATTATCATTTTTCAGATTCCAGATTCAGGACTTGCTTGAGAATTTCTCGTAGGGCTGGTTGTGTGGTGGTGAACTCCTGCAGTTTTTGTTCATCTGGAAAATGCACCATTTTTCCTTCATTTCTGAAGAGCAGACAGTATTCTTAGCTGGCAGGTTTTTTTTTCTTTTTCTTTTAGTATTTTGCAAGTATCATCCCATTTCCTTCTGGCCTGTAGAGTTTCTGTTAAGAACTCTGCTGTTAATTTGATAGGGGCTCCCTTATAGGTGACTTTACCCTTTTCTCTTGCTTCTTTTAAGATTATCTCTTTGTCTTGGAACTTTGCCAATTTGACTAAAATGTGTCTTGGAGCAGGTCATTTTGAGTTGAATCTGTTTAGGAATCTTTGACCCTCCTGGATCTGAAGGTTCATGTCTCTCCCTATACCTGGGAAGTTTTACATTATTATTTCATTGATTGGGTTTTCCTTGCCTTTATTTTCTCCCCTCCTCCTGAACACCCATGATTCAAATGTTTGTGTGCCTAAGGGTGTCTGCTAGCTCACTTAGATTTTTTTCATTATTTTTAATTCTTTTTTCCTTTTTTTGTCCACCTGGGTTGTTTTTTAAAGACTATCTTCAAGATCAGAAATTCTCTCTTCTGCTTTTTCTAGCCTGCTGTTTAAACTCTTTGTTGTGTCCTTACTTAGTTTAGTGAATCTTTCAGTTCCATGAGTTCTGCTACATTCTTTTTAAAAGTATTAATCTCTTTGCAAATTTCCTCCTTCATATCCTGGATTCTTTTCTCATTTCATCATGTTGTCTAACTGAGTCTTCTCATATCTCAGTGAGTTTCTTTAAGATTGTTGTTCAGAATTCCTTTTCAGTCATTTAAAAGTTTTCCTGCAATGTGGGGTCTGGTATTTGAAAATTACTGTATTCTTTTTTGCTATCATATTTTCTTATTGAAAACAATTATCAGTGTACTGGCATTCTTCCCAGATATATGGTGATTTCTAATTTCTATTTTTCTTTCTATTTTTTAAATTTCAACTTTCACTGAGGAGCATAACACATGTATAGGGAAGTGAATAAAATTTATATGTATCATTTTAGGAATAATTTAAAATGGTAAATTTGTGAAACCAGAATTCAGGACAAGACATAGATTTTCTACCCGACACCCAGTAGCACACATTTTACTTTTTCTCATTGCCTCACTTACTGCTCTGTTGATTGTTTCCTTTGCTGTGCAGAAGCTTTTTAGTTTGATATAATCCCATTTATTTATTTTTTTTCTTTTGTTGCCTGTGCTTTTAGGGTCTTATTCATAAAGTCTTTTCCCAGTCCTATTACCTAGAGTGTTTCCTTTAGTAATTTTATGGTTTCAGGTCTTTATATTAAAGTCTTTAATCCATTTTGGGTTGATTTTGTTATATGATGAGAAGTATAGGTTCAGTTTCATTTTTTGCATATGGATAGAAGGGAGGGAGGGAGGGAGAGAAAAAGGAAGGAAAGAAGGAGACAAAAAAAGAAAAGACCACAACAATACATTGAACTTTCAGAAGAAGAGAACAAAGCTAAGGATAGTAGAAAATGGGGGGTGGAAGGAGGGGGTTTAGGAATTGATAGGTTGGGCAAAGGGCATAAAGAAATATTATGACTTGTAAGAATGAATATGCTAAGAATAAATTAAAAAAAATAAAATCCCTCTCTTATTCCAAAGCTATATGATAGTCTTTTTTTTTTTTGCTTTTCTTTAGATATGTCCCATCTATAAATATCCTTAAATAGTATAGTTAAGTTGAAGTTCTATCTCTTTTTGAATGTTATATAAATGGAATCGTACTATATTATCATTACAATTCTTACATCTTTTGCTCAGTTTTTTTGTGAGACATCTGTCATCGCATATAGCTCCACTTATTTTGTGTATATATTATATATATATATACTACAAATATATGATATACTATGTTAATTTATTATACCATTATTTATCCATTCTACTTTTTACAGATTTAATAGATACTTTATGTTGTTTCCAGCTTATAACTATTATGAACAATTGTATAACTTTTGTCAAAAATGCTTGCTTGTTTTTATAATATGTATTTGTCTCTTTTATGGTTCTAACTTATTTAATACATTTAGATATCTTATTTGATAATTTTAATAATGTCAGTCTTCATGTGTCTGATTATGTTCTTTATTGTTACTGTTGACTCACTGAAGAAGCTTCTTTCCTCATGTTATTTTTTTCTTATGAAAATTTTAATCTATATTATTTGAGACCTATTTTAAAGGACTGCTTTATAGACTAGCACATATAAACTATTAGTGATTCTTTTTCTTTATATCCTGGAAATATTCATTGTGTTCATACATTTATTCTTTACAAACCAGTTGAAACACTTGGAAGTAGAAACATACTTTAAATAACACAATAAAAGGTAAAGTTTTTTTCTCTGTTGTACCCATGGATATGGAAAGAATTTGCATTTTGAGTACTATATCCTCACATATGAGTCAAACTAAAATACAAAGTTCACTGGTCCTAATATCGAGAAGTAGTTCTATTTTTCAGTGAACATAAAATGCTTTCTTAATTAATTTGAACTTACAAATAGGCAAATAGAAAAACAAAAGAAGTTTAAGGAGATTCTTTCATCCAACGTAGAATAGATCCCTATCATCCACCCAGTAGAAATCACCAAATGGTCAGACCATGAAATCAGTTTCTCAGTAATTGCTACCATCACTTAGAAATAAATTATCATGCACAAATTAAACTCATATATAACAAAGTGCTTCCTCAGTTTGCAGTACAGATTGGTTTAGTGTCCTTAGGGTATGAATTTATCAGTCCTTCAGCCTAGTTGCCCAAAAGAACACAGCCCCAACCACAAATTTGATATATGAAAGAAATAACAGATTTGTCCAATGAGATAAACAAATGTGGGTTTCAAACTAGATTCTCAAGAATTAGATATCTAACACAAAATTGCATCTGTAAAATAATTCAAAGGATGCATGTGACCATGAGACAAAGGTAATCCATGGTGAAATCTGGAACCTCCAACACGGCTTCCCAGGATCCACCTTGCCTCATTAAGATATTTCTTGCTCTATGTTGAACATATGTAGTCTTTAAGGGATGCATGTGTGACATTGCTTTATCAAAAAGATCCTTTTCATCATGATACACATCCATTTCTTTCTCTAATAATTATATAGCTGACACTGACATTTCCACTGCCATTTAATGTAAATTCATAAATTCCAGGTTTGTTTACCATAAACAATGTAGGCAGACCTGTGCTAAAAGTATTCTTCAGATAAAGACTCTTAAGAATCTTTGTTATATTTGTTCAGTTAGTAAATATAATCAGAAAATTCAATTAGCATGTTTGCAAGATTATTTGTTAAGTTATTTTGGCCTGGGCATCTCCAGATTAGTAAGATTGGGTATAGACCATCTGATATTTTTTTTTATTTCCAGCTAGAAACAAAACAAAGTGAAATCAGAAGAAAATGAAAAAAAAAAAAAAAAAGAAAAAGGTAAAACAACAGTTCTAGTTTCTCCAGGAATCACTCTAGGACTTAGAAAAAAAGATGTGTATGTGCACAGTTCATGAAGTTGACTACTTGGGAAACAAACTTTTATTTATTCTCACAAGTGAGTTCTCTAGTCATCTAGCTAGAATTTCCAAAAGTTTCCAAATATACATTTTAAAAGCTATCATCAGTCTTATGCAAAATTAGAGTTAACATTTGTAAAATATTTCACTGAAGCCTTTAATGAATGAAGCAGAAAGATGGCAGAGCTGGTTCAAAGAGCATTTTAGGAATTGTGTATTTATAAGCATTTAAAAAGGACTTCTGTTCATGGTGATTCCTCCTGTACATAACAATGATAAAAACTAGACAAATTTGTAAACACAAATATTTTGGAGGCACAGGAAAATGAAATGCCCTTGTCCAACCACCATTAACAGAAGTCTTTTTAAAATTCCATTATATTAAATTTACATAATGTTTTCATATATAAAATTTATATACATTTTTATCATGTTACAAAATACCTAACACGAAATCTACCCTCTTAAAAAAAATTAAGTGTACGATACACTACTGTTAACTATATGCACATTGTTGTACAGCAGATATTTAGAATTTTATTATTTCTCATGACTAATACTCTATGCCCATTGAAAAGCAACTACTCATTTCTCCCTCCTCCAATCCCTAGCAACCACCATTTCACTTTCTGCATCTATT
Organism: Cynocephalus volans; assembly: GCF_027409185.1. Lineage (NCBI taxonomy): Eukaryota > Metazoa > Chordata > Mammalia > Dermoptera > Cynocephalidae > Cynocephalus > Cynocephalus volans. The sequence goes on from NC_084478.1 coordinate 96,893,209, forward strand.
AGTATCACTGCTTTAGCTACCTGTAAGTGGATCTGTGCAGTATTTGAGTTTCTGTGTCTGGCTTATTTCACTTAGCATAATGTCCTGAAGTTTCATCCATGTTGTAGCATATAGCAGGATTTTTTTTTTTTTAAATAAGTGAATAAATAATATTCCATGGTGTTCATTTACCACAATCTTTTTATTCATTTATTCATCAAGTCTGCTGTTTTCTTATTGATCTTGCATATAGTTGTTCTATCTATAATTTAAAATGGGATATTGAAATCTTCATTATTATTGTGTTGCTGCCTATTTCTCCTTTCTGTTCTGTCAATGTTTGCTGAATGTTCTTGGGTGCACTAATGTTAGGTGCATATATATTTATAATTGTTATATCTTCTGGGTAAATTGTCCCTTTGATCATTATGTAATATGCTTCTTTGTATCATGACAGTTTTTGACTTAAAGTCTATTTTGTCTGATATAAGAATGGACTCTTTTTGGTTTCCATTTGCATGGAATATCTATTTCTATTCATTTACTGTCAGTCCTTAATTCTAAGGTGAATTTTCTATAGGCAGCAGATAGTTTAGTCTTGGGGAGTTTAATTTGTTTACATTTGAAGTATTTACAGATAGAAAAGAACTTCCTATTGTCATTTTGTTCATTGTTCTATGTCTTTCTTGTAGCTTTTTTGTCCCTCTTTTCCTTCCTTGTGGTCTTCCTTTGAGTTTCATTGATTTTTTTGTTGTGATATGCTTTGCTTTCTTTCTCATTTTTTTTTTTTTTTGGTGTGTGTGTGTGTGTGTGTGTAATTTCTATGAATTTTTTTTGTGGTTATTTTGGGGCTTACATGAATCATCCTGTAGTTATAACAATCTATTTCAAGCTGATAGCAAATTAACTTCAATTACATACAAAACTCAACGCTTTTACTCTCCCCCCACACTTTGTTGATGTTACAAATTATATCATTTTTCTATCATGTATCCATTAACATAATTTTATAGTGATAGTATTTTTTATATTTTTGTCTTAAACTTTGTACCAGAATTATGTAATTTTCACATTGCCATTAGAGTACTAGAGTATTCTGTATTTGTCCATATATTTATGTTTAACAGCAAGATTTATACTTTTATATGCTCTGATGTTATTGACTAACTGACTAGCACCATGTTTTTTTTCTGACTTGAAAGACTTCCTTTAGCATTTCTTGTAAGGCTATTTTAGTGATGATGAACTCCAGCTTTTATTTATCTGGAAAAGTCTTTATTTCACCTTACTTTTTGAAGAAAAATTATGTGGGTATAGTATTCTTTGTTGTCAGTTTTTATCCCCCCCCCCCTCAGCATTTTGAATATATCATTCACTTTTTTTTTCTGGACTGTAAGGTTTCTTCTGAGAAATCTACTGATAATTTTATATGGGATTTTTTTTGTTGTTGCATATGATGAGCTGCTTTTCTCTTGTTAATTTAAAAACTCTCTCTTTGCCTCTTATTATGACAGTTTGATTAAAAATGTTTCTAAGTTGCATTTTTTTTCATCCTATCTGGTATACACTGGACTTCCTGAATCTCAATGTCCATTTCCTTTCCAAATTTGTGAACTTTTCTATGATTTTTTTCCTTCAAATAAGCTGTCTGCCTGTTTTTCTCTCTCTTCTCTTTCTTTGACCCTCTTTATGCATGTATTGTTCATTTCGATGGGTCTTATAAGTACCTTAGTCTTTCTTCACTCTTATTTATTCTTCTCTTTTTGCTCCTCTGACTGAATAGTTTCCAGTGACTTGTCCTGAAGTTTGCTAATTCTTTCTTCTGTTTGATTACATCTGCTGTTGAATTACTCTAGTAATTTTTTTCATTCAGTTATTGTATTCTTCAGTCCCAAAATTTATTTGGATATTTAATATTTTCTTTTTCAAAAAGAATTAATCTATTAATATACAATGTAATTGATTTTTGTGTCTTTTCCAATTCCTCCTTTCCCTCCTCCCTCTCCCCCTCCCCCACCAACATCATATTTGTTCACTTATCTTAACAAGTTCAAGGAATTATTGTGATTGTTGTGTCTTCTTCTCCTCCATTTATTTGTTTGTGTATTTATTTATTTATTTATATTAGCTACCACATATAAATGAGAACATGTGGTTTTTTTCTTTCCATGGCTGGCTTATTTCACTTAATATAATTTTCTCTAAGTCCATCCATGTTGCTGCAAATGGTAGTATTTCATTCTTTTTTTTTTACAGCAGAATAGTATTCCATTGTGCAAATAAACTACATTTTCTTCATCCACTCATCTGGTGATGAGCATTTAGGCTGGCTCCCACTCTTGGCTATTGTAAATAGTGCTACAATATACATGGGAGTACAGGTATCCTTTTGATGATTTCCATTTCTTTGGATTGACACTCAGCAGTGGGATAGCTGGATCGTGTAGTAAATCTAGTGTTTTTTATATTTTCTATTTCTTTGTTGAAATTTTCAGTTTTTTCATGCTTTATTTTCTGGAGCTCATTGAGCATATTATGATTATTTTAAATTATATGTCAGATAACTACAGACCTCTTTTTTTTAAGAGTTTTATTTGAAGATTTATGTTTCTTCCCCTGAGTAGGTCATATTTTCTTTTTTCTTTCTGTGTCTCATAACTTTGTGTTGACATCTCTGCAACTGAAAAAATAGCCACGTTTCTGAGCTTTGTAGCCTAGCTTTATACATGGAAATACCTGACAATAAGCCCAGTTAGATTATGGAGCCTTCTTACATCTTTTCTGTTGGTGTGTGTTCTCTGTAGATGTGCATGTCAATTTTCAATTATGGAGGTTTTCCCTACAGGTTTCTTTTCTCAAGGGATCATAATCTCTTTCTTCCTCTAGTGTCTCTTTGTGGTACTGTCAGTCTTCTTTTGTAGCAACAGGCTGTAAGCAAGCTGCGCACCTCTTTTTTGTTCTCAGTGTTCCCTAGCTATCTAGCATATTCTGGGTTCTGTCAGCATTCTCAGACAGGAGAGACAAACTAGCCTATTGGGCATCCCCCAGCTCCTCTCCTTCCTGTGCAGGTAGGAGGACTTCTGGCGAGTGGGTACCATGAATTATCTTACTGGCTTTGATGTGGCTGGTTTCAGGCTTACCTGGGGTACAGGAGGCTCCTAACTGGTTTCTGGATTTCTTACAAATAAAATTTTTATATGTATTATTGTTAATTCAGTGTTTCCTTTGGGTGAAGATGGGTCTGAGGCTTTTTATTCCTCCATTTGCTAATGTCACCCCCAATATACAATTTTTTAAAGGGTCAAACTATAGTGACAGAAACAGATTACTGATTAGATGGGGCCAGAAGTTGAATTCACAGTGCTGATTAGGTATAAATTTTCTGTAGCTCTACTCTTACTTGAATTTTCCTCTCATTTTTGAACCCAGGTTTAAAAAGTAGTCACTGCCAGAGGCAAGTTAAATGGGTTATTCAGAAGCTGACACCAATACAAGTGGGTCCTTAATGATGTGGAGCTCATTACAATGACTGCAGCTCTCATGAGATTTTATCTGTTCTTTTCTTTAATACATAGCATCTTTTTTCTGACCAATTTTGTTATAAGTTATGCAGTGTGGAACCCTGAGCATTTTCTGATTGTTAAACCTGCCCCCTTCCGCTAGAGAAACTGTTTTAAAAATTTTATGCTTGGCTGTCTTAATCACAAACTTTAGTTTCTGTAACCTAGCTTGTTTCCTGCACCCATGCAAATTAGGCTCCAGAACTGACCAGTGAGCAATGTTTCATAGCCAACCAATCCAGACTAACAGACTCGCATCCCTCATTTGCATAAGAGGACCTAAATAAGAATGTGGGTGGGAAGTTTTTGGCTATAAAAGGTGGGCCTTTTTGCTCATTCTGGGAGACATGAGCCTAACGCTCGTGCTCTCCTTGCTTGCAAGCAATAAAGTGCTGTAACATCAAAAACAACTGTAACACCAAAAAGAGCTATAATACCAAAAAAAGCTGTCAACAATTTAAAAAGCTATAAAACCAATGTTAGTCCTGCATTCCTCTGTGCGAGCACCTCACAACAGTTTCTCAGTGGCAGAAACTGGCCTCACACCTTTACCCCTCCCCCAAATTCCCTAGCTCAGTCCTAAGACAGATTAACAATTAAAAACATACAACTCTAGGAACAAATTTAGAGTTCCAAGCATGATATCATGTTCATGTCTTCACACTCAAGAAGTGAGAATTAGCAATTCAACTTTTGAGTTTTTTAAAAAAATATTTCTAATATGCTTTACAATGGTACTTCAAAATGTTTGTGGAAAAAATAGAATTAAAAGATAGTATGAATCTTTCCAAAGTCCCCTTGTATTATCCAGGGTTCTCCAGAGAGAGACAGATTTTAAGTTATTGGCTCAAATGATTGTGGGGGCAGACAGGTTTGAAATTTATAGGAATAGATGGCAGCCTGGAAGTTCGGGGAAGGGTTGGTGTTTCAGTCTTGAGTTCAGAATTTATAGGCTGGACACTTAAGCAGGCTTTCTAAGTTACAGCTTTGCAGCAGAATTACTTCTCCTTCAGGGAACCTCAGTCTTTGCTCTAAGGCCTTCATCTGATTGAATCAGGCTCACTTACACAATGGAGGGTAATCTACATTACTCAAGGTCTACTGATTTAAATGTTAATCACAACTGAAAAAAAATCTTCACAGCAACATCTAGACTGTTTTTTTTTTTTTTTTTTCGCTGTACATATCTGTGGTGGAGTACAGCATTGAACATCAATACCAATGTTGAACATGTGATGTTCAAATCAGGACAGTCAGCACATCTACCATTACACAATGCAATTGATCCTTCCAGCCCCCCACCAGCTTCTCCCCCTTTCCCCTCCCTCTTCGGCAACCCCAGCTCTATTCCTCTCTCCCAAAATGTTGAACATGTTGTTGTGATTGCTGCATCCCTTTTCCTCCTTTCTTTCTTTATTTGTTTATTCATTCATCTAATATTTTTTATTAGCTCCCACATATAAGTGAGGACATGCATGTTTGACTAAACAATTGGCCACCATATACTAGCCAAGTTGACACATAAAGTTAACAACCACATATTTGTAAATTGTTTGATATTTGGGTTTCAAATCTAATTTACACAGTAGAAAACCACATGCTTTGAATGGAAATTGGTCATGCTAGTTTCTAGCTTCAATCTATTCTAACTTAGCTGATTAAGACAACTGATGCCTGTATTTGGCTTCTCAGTTTATGATGTTGGGGATCAGGGAAGGCAATGAAATTTCCACTTGTAGTTAAGAGTGACTAAAATGGCCCACTTTAAACTGGAAACAGCTTTGTGATGGTCAAGCCAAATACTTTCACAGATCAAAAGTTATTCCAAATGTAGGATAAGAAATATTACTGTTTTATGCTTTATAGAATTTAACTGTTTTTACCAATGCCCTCTTGCATATATAAAAATGTTTTCATTTATTATAAAAATATTATAATAAAATATTATATTTTACTATAATAATACTAAAATTATTAATTATTTATAATTATATAAATTATAATATATTTTATAAGTTACATAAATTACATAAAATCAATATTTTATAATAATTATTATAATTAATAATATTTATATTTAATTGTTTTATTATTATTATAATAAAAAATATTATAATCTAAACCTGAATATGGCAGGCATTATTTGTTGTACTCAATATTACATAGCTGGTTAGTGGCAGATTAAGAAACAGAACACATGTCTTCTGATTATTTCCCAGGAATTTTTAACTTTACACTATCAAAGGTTTCAAAGTTAAATGAGATAGTAAAAGCTTTTCTGGTGACTAAATACCACAGATGTGTTAGGTTAAAAAATTCGTACATACTAAACAATTTTTCTATAATATAGACCATATCAGAGGACATATCAGTGGTGTGTTAATTAATTTTACTATGAACTTTGTATTTGTTTTATTCAAAATGAAAATAGCTGCATTAAGTCCTATATGGGAGAAAATATACAACTAAAATTATCTCCTTTATTCAACAGAATGCCAAGTAGAAAATCACTACTGCTTTTTCTTTAGCCAGAAAGTTATTAATAATTGTGAATGTTTGAAAATGGCTTTATGAATGTATATTTGTATTCTTATAGTTTTTATCCTTTATGTTTGTATAGCATTTTATAGTTTCGATGAATTATCATAATTTGATCTCAAAAGAATCCTGTTTGGTAGGTAAATTCTTAGGTCTGCTTACATGTGGAGAAATAAGAACTGGGCAGGTTATATGATTTGCTGTTTCCCAAAGCAAGTTAACAGAACAAGTCCATGAAACTATTCATCTCATTTAATTCAAGTTTTTTTGGTTTTGGTTTTGGTTTTTTTTTTTTTTTTGCATGTACATTATGCGTCAGACTTGTGGTTAGTAATGGGAATAAAATAATAAGTAGTAAGTTCATTCATTCATTCAGGATTTTTTTTAGTTACTTCTCCTTTTATTCTTTCTATCTAATCATCTCCAAAAACACAGCACATACATGTAAAAATCAGGAATTGTATTACAGGCTGTTATAATATAAACCCCAAATATCAGTGGCTTCACACAACTGAATTTTTTTCTTGCACAGATAAAGTACAAATGAAGTTTTCTACTCTGTAGGTGACTCCTTTACACACCATGTTTCAGAGCTTGAGCTCTTTTTATCGTATGCCTCCACCATCTGCAACAGATGGCTATCAATAATAGCACTGTGCTTTTTCTGCATGAAAACTCAAGAGGAACAAAGATCGTACATATGAGATTTTCATGGGTCAGGTGTAGTAGTAAAATATATCACTTCTAATCCTATTACTCTCATCAGAATTCACTCACGTTGTCATGGGTAATTGCTGGGAGCCTAGAAAATCTATTTTATCTCTGTGTTAAGAATGAAAAGTCTCTGCCACAATCTAACCTTTTTGATCACAAAGTATCTTTCTCATCATTATTTCCACACAGAATATACAAATTCCAAGAAAGACAACCCAAAGTTTCATCCAGCAAAAAATTGAATCCCAGCATAAAACCTTGAATGCGCAAGTGATGCACAGTTATTTTTTATCAGATATGGTATTGTTCTTTAATGATCCTGGGATGTATGAAATAAAAAGACATTTTATTTACCCCTCACCCAACATAAAATAGTAGGGCTAAGACAGGATCATGATGATCAAAACTTCCATTCATAGTAAAGGAAAATGAGAGATCCACAACATTCAGTGGTATATAATAATTACATAATGCTGCTGGGCAGGCATCGCACAGAGTCTCTTCCTTGGTGGTGGGGCAATTTCTTTGTTTAGAATGATTCTTAAGAAGAACTGATTCTTATTAAAAATTCTCTTGTACCTTGCTCTTCATGATCCCAGCTCTACTCTCTGCATGATTCTTTTTTGTCCATTATCCTTTATGGCCTCATCACTGAGAAAATATATATATATTAATATTTTTTTAAATCTAATAATCCTATATGGGAAACGTTGTAATTGTAACTGGGTATTGTTGTAATACTATAAGAATACAAAGAGCTGAATAGAGATCTTCTCCCAAATAAATATTGTATTTAAAAAATATGTACACTTTTTAAAAAATTGAATATAATTAAGTTGTTCTAATGGGAGTACAACCAAACACACTTTTGCACCATGCACTTTATTTTTATTTTTTATATTAATGTTTTTATTGAAACATATTGGTGGTACATATTTATGGGATACAGAGTTATATTTCAATACATGTATATAATGTGTGATGATCTAATCAGGTAATTAGCATATTCATCTTTGCAGAATTTAATCACTTTGCAATGTGAACATTTGATCTCTCTTCTAGTTGTTTGATAGCATGCAGTAAATCATTTTTGGTTATAGATTTCTGGGTCGACTGTACACCAATAAAACTACTTTTTTTGCCATGCACTTTAAATGACCCTTCAGAATAAAGTGCAGGTTTTCACACATAGCACACCACATAACCTTGGTCACGTTATAATTTTGTACACTCAGTGATATTAAGATTGGTTGTGTTCTGTTAAGATTCATTTAGCTCATTATATTTTCTTTCTGAAAGAAAGTGGGGAAGCTAACCTCCCTCATTAGTCTCTGTCAATTTTTGCTCAGAATTGACATTGTGATAAATACTTCAGATTATGCTCCTAGATCATTAAATGTGAGATTCAAACCTTCCCTTTATCCTAATTTTAGTATTTTCTAGTTTTTCACTTATTAAATAAAAAGTACAATAGTTCTTTTTACTCTTTAATAGCATTTGAAGATAATGATAATATGATAGATAAGTAACCAGAATCATCTGGATAATTCAGTTAAAATTGCTATTTTTTTTAATATGATAGGCTGTTGAATTTTTTTGCATTGCAATTTGAATGGTGTATATACTCTCATTCAAGTGCATCTGTAGCCTCACATTATATTTTCCATTCCATTTTATGCTTTTTAAAAAAAGAAGTGAGATTTCTCTTAAGAGCTCTCTGGAAGCACAGCTGGCAGACAACATGGAATAATGAGGATAAATGGCAAGGGGAGGAAGAAGTCAGGAATTATGTCAGTTTTCCTGTAAAAAAACCTGTGCCAGGTTCAGTGAATGTCACAAAGACATCTTGCGTTAACAATTTTAGCAAATCAGTCATTCTCAAAAATGAGGTACTTAAGAATGTCTTTGATACCTTATTCCTAGTGTTGTTAAACTAAATCTGGCTTTCTGCTAATCCAAATGATCCTGATCCCCCTAGATTATGTTTGTTACAGACCTTTCCTTATTTCCTGGGGAACTCCTTCAATTCTTCACCAAGTTCCATTTAATTTATTTAATAATGTTTAAAACATACTACCAAAAATTAATGCAACATGTGTGAAAGTTATAAACGAAAACAACAAAATGAATAGTTTAACTCACCAGTCATTTTAAGAATGAGAATATTACCAACACTGCCACATTCACCTGCATGCTACTTTCCTACCTGTCTTAATGCCTCTTGTTCTAGAGATGATCACTATATTTTGTAACTATCCTCACCCTGTAGATCAATCTACAAATAATATTTTTTGGAAAACTTACTTGTGATTATCATTTTAAAAATTGTATGATCTTCTATGACTTTTTGTTTTCATTAAATATGTTTCTAACACTCATCTAGATTGATGCGAGAGGCTACAAGTCATTAATTTCATTGCTATATGTGGAGGATTAGAAATATTGATTCTCATTTGATTTTTAGAATAGGGTTTTTAGGCAAATACACATATGGGGCAAAAGCCCTCATGTAGGAGGTGACAGCCTATAGCCAGGGGGCAAAAGTCCATCTAATCAACTCTAATTACTGCTTAGGCATGGGATTGTATACTTGAATGATTTGAGAGCTAACAGGTGGTTGTCATACCGATCCTGTTAAGAGACTTTAAGAATTGCTGAAGGGAAAAATGTGAAAAAAATGTTTACTAGGGTCAAGCTGTCTGTTGGGGGAAACTTTAGAAATAATTGTATTTAGATTTTATCATAAGAATGTAACTTTTGCTTAAGGAGAGGTTATACTTTAGATAATGAGCTAGTTTGACTAACTTAGCTCTTCACTGATTGTACTTTGGAATGTCACAATGTTAATTTTACTGATGTTACTAGTTTCCATTGCTTAAGCTATACTTAGCCATAGATGATTTTTGTAACACTGCCTATGTCCTTGTGTCCTTTTGTAATGACTGAATCAACTGAATTTTCTTGTGAAACTTCCTTGTCTTTACAATAAAAAACAGAAGCTAACTTTGAATGGCAGCTGCACCCAGTTTTCTCCTTCTAACAGAGGAGTTGCTGGGGTGCAGATCCTTTGGGCCTCTCAACACATTCATGGTGCTTTGAGTGATCATTCTTTCATATCCGTTATACAGTGAGAAGTGTAACAACTATATATAATAATCAATTGTATACATATACTACAATGTATTTATGTATTCTGCTATTTATTGATCATCATCTGGGATGTCTTCCAGTTTTGGTTATTATGAAAATGCTGTCCTGACCATTTGTGTACATGTCTCTTGTATACAAGCATATTTTTCAAAATATATACCTGAGAGCAAAATATTTTAGTTGTAGGATATGTGAATATTAATCTTTGCAAGACAATGCTGATTTTTAAAAAATTGTTTGTGTAAGTTACAGTTCCATCATGAGAGGATAGCAGTTTCCTTTGATCCATACATGTTAATACACGTACATAGCTCTTGGGCTGGATCACAGAGTCCTCTAACCCATCCTGTGCTGGTCAGGAGTCAGGTAGTTGAAAAGAGATTGTGGTGGCTGATAACAGGATAGACATGCTTTATTCCACTGCAAACTCTGCCAGCCAGTGGTTCAGAGCCACTGCCTTTTAGACCAAAAAGTAAACAACAATAGCAATGAGCCAAGTAGTATATATGGGCACACATGTGCAGTTATACCACTCTTATATAACTTGTTTACAATGGATGTGCTGAATCATACCCAGCCAGATATGAGGCGATGGGGCCTGACAATACTGATTCCATTTTCCTCACAACAGCATTTGAAACTTCTTATTCTTTTGGCCTATTTTAGAACATGCTAAAATTTTTCCTTGTGGTTTTGATTTACATTTCCCTAATTAGTAGTGAGTTTGAGAATCCTTTTTGTTATGTATTGACACCTTTCATTTTAAGGATTTCCTGCTCTGTAGGGTCTGGTATTTGAGAATTACTGTATTCTTTTTTTTTTTCGTGTCATATTTTCTTAGTTTTTTGCATTTCTGGTATCTCTACACTGATGTCTGGTCATCTGTTAGAGCAGCTGTTTCTTTTATTACTCTGGAGTGGGCTTTGAGGTGAAGACATCCTTTCTTTTTCTAGTCTTCACTGGTGACTCTCCTGTGTCAGTGCAATCAAGTGTCCAGCAAGCCACCTGCATGGTGGCAGTGGCTGCTGCTGTGAGGTTTAGCTGCTTTTTCAGCAGCCATGGCTGTGGTCGTTCCCGTGGTGGGCCACACCTGCAGAGTGGTGGTTTTGGTGTGCTCCCTTGACTGCTTCTGGGTAGAGAGGGCTGTGGCCCTTGGATCCTTGCCTAGAATCCCAGGCATGCTGTCTTGTCTGCTTCCAGGTGGAGGGGGCCATTTACATTTCTTAAACCTTCATGTTTTCCATCTATTTGCCTCCCAATGTTCCATTCTAGGTAGTTTCTTTATCTCCATTATTTAATTTCTAATTTTCTTTTCAACTGTGACTAAATAACTGTGACTGTAGCTTAATCCATCTGTGAGCTTTTTTTTAAAAAATTTGATAATTAAGTTATACATTTCTACAAGTTCAAACTTGGTTCCTTTTCAAATATGCCTTTTCCTTTTTCAACATATTTTATTGTTCATTTTTAAAAATTAATTTAAGTAGTTCATGAAAAATATTTTTTATTTGGCCATCTGTATTTCTATAATGTTTGGTGCCTCTAAATTTTTGGTTTGTTGTTTCCATTGACTCTTACTCATGGTGATTTGTTTGTGTTTTGTTTTGCAATTTTTGATTAATATAACTTAATCATTGGAAAAGCTGGTGCTTTTTTCCAGATAGAATTGGGTACAGCTTTTGCTGGGTCCATACTCTGGACTATTTTGGCACACTTCCAGGTTGTCAGGCTTTTACTACAAATCTCAGGCTTAATATTCCATTTTGCTGAGGCCAGAGGTCTTATCTTCCCAAAAGAGTAGAGGTAATATTGTCACTTGCTCTCAAGGAAAATTTGCACTTTGTGTGTCTTCACTGTTCATACTGAGGTTTCAGCTTATGCTTCTTGCACTCCTTCTTTTAACACATTGGAGCTCTTGTTTATTTTTGGGAGTCCATCTGCACATCGAAATGTATGTTTTAAGTATAATATACTGGCTTTGCAGTGGGGCCAGAGGAAGGAGAGGGGGAGAGATAGAATATATCAAACTAATATCTCTGTCAAATGTTTTTATCATTTTCTTTAGGGGTTTGCTTCTCAAAGTTTACCTATTCTGATGAGATACTCTATACTAAATTCTTAGTTGGTGCAGAAGGCTTACATAAAATTCACCAGGGAGTATTCAGGAAATTACTTATCCAGGGAAATTCTCTGCATAAATAGTTTCCTGGTTCGGCTTATTTATGCTACTCTTGCACTTTCACAATGCACGTTAGAATATCAAAGATCTTACTAAGTATTCCATAAGAGGAACCTGCTTATGTCGATTTAATCAAGCATTTCCCAAATATACATAAGTGTGAAACAAACCCACTTCTCAGATAATACTTATCAACTTCCCAAGTTCAGTGGAATTCACTTTAGGAAATGCCGGTTCAAAATCATATTGACTCTGACAGATAATATAGTTGTACTATAACTATTAAGTGATATTTTAAATCTGAAAAAACCTTGTTCTCTCCCAACATTTTACCTATTATAGGAAAATAAAATACATGGTCTTGTTCAGTGCTCATTTTTTCCAGGTGTAACGAATATACACATCCTCCCACTGCCAGACACATGCACACACTAATATACACATGGACATATCTAAAGAATCTTTGAACTGCTTACATATTAAAAATAATTAAGTAAATTTGCATGGGAGAAATCAACCAACTGAGAGAAAATCAATGACTATTCTGACACCCTGTTTTTTGAAGTTCAGCATTATAGAACTTCTCTGATGGACTGTGATGCTCCAAACCCGGATTCGTTAACAGAAAAGATGTTAAAGATCCTAAATGTGAATTAACCATCAGAAGGAAAATCTGGCCTGTTAGCCCAGGCCTTCTACCAGGATCTTATTGTCTGTGGGGGAAACTGGTTCCTATATAGTGTGTGCTTGAGGCCGGAAGCTTCATCAGACACAACCAACCTGCCCTGTGAGCATAATTGGGAAGATTTGCAGGTCATGCTAGTATAAGTTATAATGTGTGTAACACTCACAATCAAATTATTTTCCCTGTATACATCGGGGCCAGCCAGTATACTTCTATATTAGATCGTGAATGACAAAAATATATATATTTTAATGACAGTAGAATTTTTGCAGTTACCGAAGTAATTTGCAGTTACAGAAGCAACAGTACCTGGAAACCATGTCTGCTCCTAGAATTCTGGGAGTACATTTCTTTCTCATGACTTTGAGAAGCAGGACTTGAACAACTTGGAATCCAAAAGTGTTAGATAACCTTGGGCAATATTGAAGTAATAAAGCTTCAATGAGTTATTGGACTCAATTATTAAAACTGCTATTATGTATGGGTGGATTCTTGAGTGATTAATTAGAGAAAGAAAAATGGTTGTATATACATTCTGTGATAATGAAGTAAGTCATCCTAGTTGCAAAAGTGCTAAAAACGTAATGTGTTTTATACTTTGGAGGGATTTTTATTTGGGCTTTAGAAGTGAAATGTCATTGCTACTTTATAGGTATTACTGTATTTTTTTCTTACTTTATTTTATATTAGACTAACTGTAATAGTTAGTGAATAGAAAGCTTAACTTATGGACTCTGCCATCAACACACCTATTATCCCAGAGTTTGAGGAATCAATAAAATTGTTTCAGGCATCAAAGTTTGGGAAATATATATCCTACCCAATGCCTAGAGAAGGAAGTAACTGACGGAAAAGTTTGTGTTAAGAATGATCAGTCTTATATATATTAATATAATAATCCCATTGACTGCCACTAAACTGGTGGAAATTTCCTTCTGTGTATTTTATATCTACCTTTTCATTAACTCTTAAAATTCATTTTACCTCTATTTTACCTGTAGAAAATGAGGCATAGTGTAGTATGGGATAGGAAGTGTGTAGAAATCACACAGTAGGATGTATTTTAGTCTTAACGTATCTTTAGGGTTGACTTTGCCCAGAAATCTGTTTCTGAGAAGTCACTGAAGGGTAGTCTGACAAGAAGTCATGACTGCTTTCCAAATAATAACTTATAAATCAAAAGATGAAAAAACGTGTTTTGCATGGTGTATGTTTATAAAAATTATTTTAGTATTATCTGAGCCGTTTAATAATTCCACAAAAAGTTCTCATTTACTCCCAAAGTTGAATTATAATTATATAATTATAACTTGATTCTGATATTAACCAGAGTCTTCATTGCTGCAACTGAATTTATACTGTATAAAGAACTCTAAGTATCAAGCACTTAGCTACCATTCCATAGCTAAGGAGGTGCTTAAAAGTGTAACATGGTGCCAAGTCATAGAGTCATATTAGTACTTTAATAAGACCATAATTTGTCTTATATGATTAGTATGTTAATAAGACCATAACTTGTCTTATATGAGAGAAAAAATTGTAATCAGAATCCTCCTTACATGTAGGAGGGACAGACTATGCGGTGAATTTTGAGGGATGTTGGGATGTCTTTCTAACCAAATAGACCTTGCAGCTAACACTGACCATGAAATTTATTTGGTGGTAATTCCATTTACTTAAGGCAGCAATTGTCGGGAAAGATTGGGGAGACTGGTCAAAGGATACAAAATTTCTGTTAGACAGGAGGAATAATTTCCACAGATCTATTGTACAACACAGTGACTATAGTTAATAACAAATGTATTAACTAGTTAATGTATAGTTAATTTGTGTACTCACCACAAAAAAATGGTAAGTTTGTGAGGTAATGCATATGTTAATTGGATTGATTTAGCTAATCACACAATGTATACATATTTTAAAACATCATGTTGTATACAATTTTTATTTGTAAATTAAAAAAAATAAATGAGTAATAATAGTAAAAGCAAACGTTATCAGAAAGAGTTAAAACATTGAAATAAAACTGTTCAATAACAACTTATTGCATGTTAATTTGTACATTGTCTTTACTTATGCAAGTTCAGTTGAGAGCATGAGTTGTTACAGAGATAATGAGTCAAATGTCTGGAGCATGGAGCTATTACTGCATGGAGGAGCACAGGCTCAAAAACTGCCACAGTTGGGGAACACTAGCATGGAGAAGAAAGGTCCTAAAAAGACTTAATGTGTGTTAAATAAATAACTTTTAAATGTAATAAGTGCTACTTCTGTATATTATTTGTGCAGAATCTAAACCTTAGAGTACATTTTTTAGATATCTTGTCAGCTTTCAAAAATATCACCATTTGAACACAGAAAGCAGTCTCTGATTATTATTCTTTAATTTTTTATGTTGTTTATCTTCCTTTTATCATAATTAGACTAAATGGACAACCATTGTGAGTGTATCGTCCCTGCTCAAGATGTTCAAAGATCTATGTTGTCTTTATTGCTCTGGGAAATAGTTTTATTTCATGCTATCATTTTGAGTTCCTCTGTACCTCTTTAGTACCAAATTTATTCTACAATACAACAATAAAAGAAAGTCAAATGACCACCAGCTTTAAATCCACATTTAACTCCAATTTTCACACTAAATAAATTATTGACATAAATGAATACATGTAATTGGTTTTCAAGATGCAGCCACTTTTCCATTATTCAGGTTCTGATTATACAGGTCATAGGTTATTTAGGCTTGTTTTCTGCTTTTTAGCATCACTGCTAGAGTCTGGTCTCAGAAAAAGGGAAGAGGAAAAAGCCATGACAACTAATTTTGCTACCAGTAACCAGTTCTTGTACTGATGCAGTGGAGAGATAGGAATTGTGGGTTATTAGTAGACACTAAATACCAAAGATTGCTCTCATTAGAACCAAGAAATGACACAAAGTTGAAATTACATACATTTATAATTATTGTAAATATATTATATATTATATGTTTTATATATAAATATTATAAAGTAACTTCACAATGGCTGTGATAAAGTATAGTTACTTACTCTTTATGATTTTTCTTTGTATACTTAAGATACAAAGTTTTAAATAATTATCCGAATCAAAATGTGCAACACAGTACTCCCATATATATATATGTAATCAAAAGTTTCATGAAGCAATATTTATCTTTACTATGTGTGATACACTTTGATATTTCTATCCTACTTTATGCATATTTCACATTTTTAAATGCTGATCAAGCCGAACTAAATTGATGTAATGAACTATTATAAATGGGGCCCAACTCACAGGTTGAAAGAAACCATTCAGCAAGCTTGACAGGCTGTCTTGATATTGCATACCTCTAGGTTATTATGAACTGTGCAGATTGTATTTCCTGCCCCTGGTAACAATATTTAGATTGTTATCATTGTTTTTTGAAAGCAGATTAACTAATTCTTATTTAATTCATAATATACACTTATTTGATAATTTTTTAAAAATATGAAAACACATATCATTTTATTACCCAAGCCACCAAATCATACAGAGGAAGATTTAATTTATTTTAAAAATGCAAAATTGCTTTTGTTAAATTTTGGCTAGCCAAGTCTTTCTATGGAGCTGAACTCTGGTGGTACAATTCTTTTTAAAGATATAATGAAAGCCTCTCCCAGGTTTCATAGACCAGCTGAAGCTGATTTTCAGGTAGTGGGAGGGAATAAACAAGAATCAGTGGTGGAGGGAGAAGGAAGAGAGGCAATCCAATCAAATTTTAGTTCTTCAGATGATTTTTGTTGCCTTATTAACCATATTTATTTATTGTTAATGGGTGGTATATTGATAATTGGAGGGTGAAAAGTGGAATGGAGTTTGAATGGAAAGAAATACAAAAGTGAGAAGAGCCTTATAAATGTATCATCAAAATGACTTTGAATTTGAGATAAATTCTGGCTTTAAAGCTTATGAATTCAGAGACTGTGCCTGTTTAATTCAACTTTGCAATTCCAGTCTCTACCATGGAGCCCGGTAGCATAGAAGTCTCCCATCAATATTCATTGCATGAATGCATGAATTGATGTATAATTTTTGCACATTTGTGAATATTAAACATTTTGCAGTGCTGTCTTCTGCATATACCATGCACCTCATAAATATTTTTGAATAACTATCTTCTGCCTGCTTTTCTCAGATTTCACATTCTGACAATATTCACTAGAATATTCAATGACTTAAAACATCAAATTCCATATCTATGATGACCATGCATACGAGAAGTATTAGATTAGTCTTGATTTCAAGTGTTATTGTCTGTTGTCAAATGTTATGCCTCAGTTTTTTTCTGAACATATATAATGAGATTGTGGTTAAGATTTTGGGATTCTCTCCCATTTTAAAAATAGTAAAATAAAACATGCTTCTACTACAGTCATCCTAAGAATCTCAGGATAAGTCCCCATTGTTTCCAGGCTTTTAAACCTCTAAATCTTCTTCTGAAAAATTATGTTGTTGTTCTCTATAAAAGAGTTTTTCTGAGGCAAATATTCAGAGGCTGCTCTTAAATTTGACATGTATTCCACTCTCACATCATATTTTAAAGTTATCTTTCATACCTCAGGCCCAGGTTGCTGAAAAATGAATGAATTTAACCATTTTTTTGACTGCATATAGCAGAAAGTGACCAGTATAAAAAGATTAGAAGTGATCCCAAATATCTGCCAACCAAAAAATTCTCTCCTTTGTCAAACTACGTATTTCATAAATTAAAAGTAATAAGACTATTCTTTGGTTAGTGTCAGAAATTAATACTACTTAAATAACTATTTTTTTCCTATTCTTATGGTCTGTGAAGTACTACATTCAAACGGTGGTTTAAATTACAATTTCCCGAATATTAATGATGTTGAGTACCTTCTAATGTGCATAATGTTCTTGAGTATATCTCTTGTAAAGTGTCCATTCAAATCTTTTTCATTTTTAATGTACTTTTTAAAACAGCTTTATTGAGATATAGTTTGCATGCCATGCAGTTCACCCATTTTAAATGTACACTTCAGTGAGTTTTAGTATATTTACAAAGTTGTACAACCATTACCACAATGAGTTTTATTTACTACCAAAAGAAAAAAGAGTCACAAGGCAACAAAATTGTAGGTGCTTCTCTCAGCACAAAGAAACAAAATATTTATGAAATAACTCTTGCCAGTAGGAGAGGATGGCCGCATATTGTAAATTTAATGACAAAAAAATTCAAATTAGAGATACTTCAATTTTAGTTCTAGCTCTGCTATTTATTAGATGGGTGACTTTGTACAAGATATTCAATATTTCTGAGCATCTATGATTTCATTTGTTGTATGAAAAAATTATCATAATGGTAACCTCTCTAGCAGGTTAGTTTGGGAATTTGAAAAGAATAAGTTCTGGTGTTCTAGGCTGACTACAGCTAATAATAATATATTGTATATTGTATGTTCTAAATAGCAAGAAAAGAAGATCTTGACCATAATCACCAAAAAGAAAAGATAAATGTTTAGGTGATACATATGCTATCTACCTAAGTGAAGCATTGTACAATACATGCATATATTGAAACAACAAAATGTACCCCACAAATATGTACAATTTAAACAAAGATATATTTTTGATTTGCTTAGTGATTTTGATTTATGATAATTGTTAGTCCTTGTTTACTTGTTTGTAGGGGTTATTTCAAAATATGTAATCACCCTCTACACACACATAATTAAACCAGAAGTTGAAGGGGCTGAGGATAGACCAGATATGGCCTCTGATACTTGTACTCTCTGCAAGATGTCTAGTACATCTTCATCTTCAATTTAGAATACCTTAAGAACTAGATGATATATTGAATTTGTTCCTTTTTGGCTACTATTATTTTATTAAAGATTGTGAATTTTCTCACACTTTTAAAAAAATTTAATTTATCAATATACGATGTAGTTGATTTTCATGTCCCTTTACCAATTCCTCCTTTTCCTCCCTCCCTCTATCCCCTTCCTCACATGAATATCATATCTGTTTACTTGTCTTAACAAGTTCAAGGAATTGTTGTGATTGCTGTGTCTTCCTCACCCCACCCCCATTCATTTGTACATTTACTTGTTTATTTTTATTAGCTCCCACAAATAAGTGAGAACATATTGTCTTACTCTTTCTGAACCTGGCTTATTTCACTTAATATAATTTTCTTTAAGTCCATCCATGTTGTTGCGAATGGTAGTATTTCATTTGTTTTTATAGCTGAGTAGTATTCCATTGTGTAGATGTACCACAATTTCCTTATCCACTCATCTGATGATGGGCATTTAGCCTGGTTCTGACTCTTGGCTATTGTAAATAGTGCTGCAATAAACAAGGGAGAACAGGTATCCCTTCAACATGATGATTTCCATTCCTCTGGGTATATACCCAGCAGTGGAATAGCTGGGTCATATGGTAGATCTATCTGTAATTGCTTGAGGAACCTCCATACCTATCTCCATAAAGGCTGCACCATTTTGCAGTCCCATCAACAGTGTAGCATTCTTTTTTCTCCACTCCTTGTCAGCATTTGTAATTCTCAGTCTTCTGGATACTAGCCATCCTAACTGGAATGAGATGGTATCTCAAAGTGGTTTTGATTTGTATTTCCTGAATGCTGAGTGATGTTGAGCATTTTTTTCATGTATCTGTGGGCCATTCATATATCTTCCTTTGAGAAATGCCATTCAGCTCCTTTGCCCATTTTTAATTGGGTTACTTTTTTTTTTTTTTATTGTTTTTTTACTGTTTGGGTTTTTTTTTTTTTTTTTTTTTAATTTTATTTTGTCAATATACATTGTGGCTGATTATTGCTCCCCATCACCAAAACCTCCCTCCCTTCTCCCTCCCCCCTCCCCCCCAACAATGTCCTTTCTGTTTGCTTGTCGTATCAACTTCAAATAATTGTGGTTGTTATATCTTCTCCCCCCCCCCCCCCCCCCCCCGGTTACTTGTTTTTTTGCTGTAAAGTTGTTTGAGTTCCTTGTATATTCTGGTTATTAATCCTTTGTCAGATGTATATTTTGCAAATATTTCCTCCCACTCTGTTGGTTGTCTCCTCACTCTTTTAATTGTTTCTTTTGCTGTGCAGAAACTTTTTAGTTTGATATAATCCTATTTGTTTATTTTTCCATTGGTTGCTTGTGCTTTTGGGGTCATATTCATAAATTACGTATCCAATCCTACTTCCTGCAGTTTTCCCCTACATTTTTTTTAAGGAGTTTATTGTTTCAGGACTTATATTTAATTCTTTAATCGATTTTGAGTTTACTTTGGTATATAGTGAGATGAACGGGTCTAGTTTCATTCTCCTACATATGAATGTCCAATGTTCCCAGCATCATTTACTGAAGAGGTAGTCTCTTCCCCAGTGTGTAGTCTTGGTGCCTTTGTCAAAGATCAGATGGCTGTAGGTGCATGGGTTGATTTATGGATTATCCATTCTGTTCCATTGGTCTGTGTTGCACTACGGCTTAAGCTAATGTCAGAATCCTGTCGACATAGCCAATTTTAGCACCCTTAATCCTGTTCGTGACACCAATTGTAGAGCTATGAGACCATACCAGCTGTTGGGCTCATTTACCTGCCTGTAATCCTGCACCAACTGGGACAATTTTCAAGCTAGGGCTGGGTCTGGAGCTCACAGACCCCTCAAGCCCATTCACAGACTGGTCACAAACCTTTCATATGCCAGGCTGGGTCAACAGACCTTTTACACGCAGGTCTATGAGCTAGGTAACTGGAAAACAGGTCCTTGGAAACCATAGGTTGGAAAGCATGGACACATGTGTGGCAGCAGCTGCCCGAGGCAGTAAATTCCAGCCCAGCCTGCTTCACCAACTCAGAAGAACACAAGAATAGAAACAAAATTTAGAAAGATACATTGGCGTGCATGCACACTAACTACACACCCACACACACACAAACACACACAATTTGCTTACAAAGGATGTGCGGAACCACACCCAACTGGATCTGAGCTGAGGGTCTTGACCAAAGCATTCTATTTTTGCAACAATCCACAACTTCAGGTCCCTTGCCATGCAATCTATGCATTCAGAATCTTTCATAACGTTCCCTTAGCAAGGATAAATGACCCTTACATTCACACATTACACATTCCATCCTAGTCTCAAAAGTCTTTAGCTTGTTGCAGCACCAACTCAAAAGTCCAAAGTCTCATCTGAGATTAAAAGCAAAACTCCTTTCAGCTGTGAACTGGTAAAAAGTCAAAAACAAGTTTATCTACTTCCAAGATACAGTGGGATGGACATTGGGTACACATTCCCATTCCAGAAGGGAAGATTAGAAAGGAAAAACAGTTCCCAAATGATGGAGTTTGGATGTATTGTCCCATCCAAAACTCATGTGGAAATTTGATCCCCACTGTGGCAGTGTTGGAAACTGATTGAGTTATGAATGGATTAATGCTCTCCCTGGGGGAGAGGGGAATAATGAGTGAGTTCTCACTCTATTAGTTCCCATGAGAGCTTATTGTTTATAGGACCCTGGCACCTCTTCTCTCTCTTGCTTCCTCTTGCCATATGATCTGCTTGTACCTGCCTGCTGCCTGCTGCTTTTCTGCCATGAATAGAAGCAGCCTGAGGCCCGTGCCAGATGCAGCTTTCCTAGAATCATAAGCCAAATAAACCTCTTTCCTTTATTTTTATTTTTATTTTTTGCAATAATGTTTTATTTATTTATTTATTTATTTATTTTAAAATTTTATTTTGTCAATATACATTGTGGCTGATTATTGCTCCCCATCACCAAAACCTCCCTCCCTTCTCCCTCCCCCCCCAACAATGTCCTTTCTGTTTGCTTGTCCTATCAACTTCAAGTAATTGTGGTTGTTATATCTTCTCCCCCCCCCCCCCCCGGTTTTGTGTGTGTGTGTGTGTGTGAATTTATATATTATATTAAGTGAAACAAGTCAGGCACAGAAAGAGAAATACCACATGTTCTCACTTATTGGTGGGAGCTAAAAATTAATAAACCTCTTTCCTTTATAAATTACCCAGTCTCAGGTATTTCTGTTATAGCAACACAAAACAGACTAAAACACCAAACAAATCCAAAACCCAAACAGGGCAAACGTTAAGCACACTGGGGCATCTGGACCCATAAAGCGTTCTGCAAACTTACTCCTACAGCTCCACCAAGTGCAGCCCATTGAGCTGCCCTGGTGCCTGTAGCTTTTCCAGACTGGTGTTGTGCATTGCCAGCAGCTCCATAGTTCTGGGCTCCTGGTGGCAGTCCTGCCATCCTGGCTGCACTAGACATTTCCTCAGTGGGGGTTCTCTGTGGGGGATCTGACCCCACTTTTCTGCTTCACATTGCTCCATAGATGACCACTGCAGTGGCTCCACCACTGCAGCACATCTCCACCTGAGTCCCCTGACTTTTTCATATATCTTCTGAAATCTAGGTGGAGGCTGCCATGCCTCCACTGCTCTCACATACTACTGGCCTGCAAACTTAACACAACATGAATGCCACCAAGGTTTATGGCTTTTGCTCTTCAGAGGTGCTGAGGCAGGATTGCTCCAGCCAGAGTGGCTGGGATGCAGGGAGCAGTTTGCTGAGGGCAGTGACACCTCAGGTCTGTTCTCCAGTACAAATTCAGTCCTTCTAGGATGGGAGGGGCACTCTTCCAAACTTCTCAAACACCCTCAGGGCATGTGATGGGTGGGGCACCCTTCCAGACTTCTTAAATGACCTTAGGGCATTTTCCCTATTGTCTTGGGTTTTAGCATCTGACTGCCTTGCTGCCAAGATAATTTTTACAGCAAATAGTTTATCTGCTTCACCCTTGCATTTTTCTCCTGCTCTCAGCTTCTCTGCCACATGGCCAGGCTGCAAATTTTCCAAATCTTTATGCTCTGCTTCCCTTTTCCATTCTGGCTTTTGAATTACTTCAATCAGCTTGGCTTATACCAGCTATTCACTCAGTCTTGGGCAGTTTTGCCACGTTCACCCACACAGTTCAAATAGCTCCATTCACTCAGTCCATCAAGCAGTGGCTGCCTTACCCTTGTGCATATCTGTAGCTCCCCTATAACCGCTACTACCTAGACAGGTGCATAGTAATGGAGACTAACTTTCCACCTTTTAACCTGGTGAAAGCATACTTGAAATTCTGCAGGGGCACCCATCCTTGGGTCATTTGCTCATCTGCATGTGGCTCTCTTTTATCAGGTTTTATGGCACCCAGCTGGCCATTGGGTTTAAGTGCACCCTCTGAGCCTTTTGCCTTCAGACAAAGGCAACATGCATTTACTATATCATCTCTAAAGCACATTACACCATCCACCCCTAGGTCCCATAGATGTAGCAGGCAGGGTCTCTCCCTGTTTCTGCTGCTTTACTGTCTCAATTTCTTGTGCACAACAGGTCATGCCTGGAGACACACAGTTTTCCCCAACTTACCACTGGGTTGGTCTTCCCTGGTGTGAGAGGCAGGAGTGGCCAGTCACTGAATGTCATCCTCCAAGATAATCATCATTGCTTCCAACAACTCTGCTTTCTGCCACAAATCTTGATCAGTTTGCAGCATAGTTAATAGCAGCCAGGCTCTGGACAGCAGAAAAGTGTCCACCGGGCACCACAAGCTCAAGGATAGCCACATTTCCTCCCCCTCCCAAGGGGTTTTGTGTTGTAGTACCTGGTCTATGCTGCCTTGCAGTACAGTGTGCAGCAACCAGATCCCAGTCAACAGGAAAGTGGCCACAGGGCAGAGCATATTCAAAAGTAGCCAAATTTCCTCCTTCCAAGGGCTTTCAGCTCCTGTACCTGCTCAGAATCCTGTCACAGACTATGCCAATTGTGGTGCTCTGCTCTTGCCCATAATCCTGCCAATGACTGGGCCAATTGTCAAGCTAGGATTGGGTCTGGAGCTCATAGACTCCTCAAGCCCATTCACAGACTGGGTCACAAACCCTTCATATGCCAGGCTGGGTGAACAGACCCTTTACATGCAGGTCTATGAGCTAGGTAACTGGCAAACAGGTCCTTGGAAGCCATAGGTTTGAAAGCATGACTGAATGTGCAGAGGCAGCCATGATCATGTCTGTTGTATTCTCCATTGTCCACCTAGTATGAACACAGTGCCAGATGCATAGTATTGACTTAATACATACTTCTGATAAGAATTAATAACTCAATGGCATGGCTTAGAGTTCATAATAGAAAAGGTTATTGGGGGAGTGTTTACAATGTTTCACAAATTTTTTGAATAAGACAAAAATCCAATGGAGTAAAACAGGCTGGTTTATCTTGCACAAGGAGTCTCTCTCTTCTTTAAAACTCTTTTTGCAAACTTGCTCCTCAAGGTAATCTGAACAGGCACACCAAGAAATGTCACTTTTAAAATACTTCCATTTTGGTATATGGTGAGACGTACAAGTCCAGTTTCATTTTTCTGAATATGGATGTCCAAGTTTCCCAGCACCATTTATTGAAGAGGCAGTCTTTTCCCCAATGTATGTTCTTTCTGCTTTTGTCAAAAATCAGTTGGCTGTAAGTATGTGGGTTGATTTCCAGGTTTTCTATTCTGTTCCATTGATCCAAGTGTCTGATTTTATGCCAGTACCATGCTGTTTTGGTTACAATAGCTTTGTAATATAAGTTAGGTAGTGTTATGCCTCTGGCTTTATTTTATTTTATTTTATTTTATTTTGGTTTTTTTGCTCAGGATTGCTTTGGCTATTTGGGGTCTTTTGTTATTCCATATGAATGTTTTAGATTGATTTTTCTATTTTTATGAAGAATGTCATTTGTTTTTTGATGGGAATTGCATTTAATCTGTAGCTTGCTTTGGGTAGAATGGACATTTTCTTGATGTTAGTTCTTCCCATCCAAGAGCATAGTATGTCTTTCCACCTTTTTGTGTCCTCTTTCATTTCTTTCAGTAGTGTTTTGCAGTTCTCATTGTAGAGATCTGTCACCTTCTTGGTTAAACAGATATCTAGGTATTTTATTTCCTTTTTTGGCAACTACTTTAAATGGGCTTGCTTTCTTGATTTCATTTTTGGCTACTTTGTTATTGGAGTATAAAAACACTATTGATTTTTGAGTGTTGATTATGTATCCTGCAGCATTATTGAAATTATTAATCAGCTGTAAGAGTTTTTGGGTAGAGTCTCTAGGTTTTTTCTATATATAGGATTATGTCATTGGCAAACAGAGACAGTCTGACTTTGTCCTTTCCAGTCTGGATGTCCTTTATTTCTTTCTCTTGCCTGATTGCTCCAGCTAGTACTTCCAATACTATGTTAAATAGGAGTGGTAAGAGTGGGCATCGTTTTCTTGTTCCTGTTCTATCATGTTCAGGATGATATTGGCAATTGGTTTGTCATAAATGGCTTTTATTGCATTGATATAACTTCTTTCTATACCTAATTTGCCGAGAGTCTTAATCATGAAGTAATGTTGAATTTTGTTGAATGCCTTTTCTGCATCAATTGAGATAATCGCATGGTTTTTGTCCTTGGTTTTGTTGATGTGGTATATCACATTTATTGACTTGCAAATATTAAACTGACCTTGCATCCCTGGGATGAATCCCATTTGATCATGGTGTATAATTCTTTGTCAAAAATGGATTAAAGACTTAAATATGAGACATGAAACCGTAAAATTACTAAAGGAAAACATAGGAGAAACACTCCAGATAATAGGACTGAGCAAAGATTTTATGAATAACACTGGAAAAGCACAGGCAACAAAAGAAAAAATAAATAAATGGGATTATATCAAATTGAGAAGCTTCTGCACAGCAAAGGAAACAATCAACAGAGCAGAAAGACAACCTATGGAATGGGAGAAAATATTTGCAAATTATACATCCAACAAGGGATTAATATCTGGTATATATAAAGAACTCCTCAAACAAGTATACAATAAAAAAAATCTAATCAAAAAATGAGGAATGGATATGAGTAGACATTTTTTCAAAGGAAGACATACAAATGGCCAACAAGTACATAAAAAATGCCCAGCATCATTAGGCATCAGATAAATGAAAATCAAAAGCACATTGAGATATCATGCCACCGCAGTTAGATTGGCCATTATTAAAAAGACCAAGAATAACAAATGCTGACAAGGATGTGGGGAAAGGGGAACTCTTTGATACTGTTGGTGGGACTGTAAATTAGCACAGCTATTATGGAAAACAGTGTGGAGGTTTCTTAAACAACTACAGGTAGAGCTACCATATGATCCAGTAATCCCACTACTGGGTATATATCAAAAGGAATGGAAATCATCATCTTGAAAGGATACTTGCACTCCCATGTTCACTGCAGTTCTATACATAATAGCCAAAATATGGAACCAACTTAAGTGTCCATCAATAGAAGGCTGGATAAAGAAAATGTGGTATATATACACAGTGTAATACTACTAAGCTGTAAACGAAATGAAATTCTGCCATTTGTAGCAACATGGATAAGTCTGGAGAAAATTATGTTAAGTGAAATACACCAGACAAAGAAAAACAAATACTGCTTGTTCTCACTCATAACTGGCTGCTAGGAAGTAAGGACGGGAGGGAGGGAGGAGGAAAGGAGGGAAGAAGGAAAGAATGAAGGAAAGAAAGAAAGAAAAGATAACAATGATAAATTGAACTTTCAGAAAAAGAGAACAAACCTAAGGATACTAGAGATGGGAGGGAGGGAGGGGTTTTGGAAAGTGATGTTGGGCAAAGGACATAAATAAATATCAGGATTTGTAAGAATGAATATGCTAATAATAAATTTAAAAAATTAAAAAAGAAACCAGACACACACACACACACAATAAATAAAATAAAATACTTCCATTTTATCCTCAATAAACATTCAATAAACAAAGAACCACATTTATTATTTTTTAATCAGTTTTTTCCAATTCAATTAATACTGGATATTTTCTTTCTTTATTTCAGGGAGAAACAACAATAATAAATGTTTAAAAATGTTCGGTAAATACAAGGACTGTGAAACAATGTCATCCTCAAGGTTAAGTGTTCTATGGAAAAGGCTTCTGAACATGCAGTTTGCAAATGAGCTGTTACTTTATCAGTGGAGATAAAGCTTCTCTTCTTTTCTGTGATCTCCAGTCACTTATTTAATTTTTCATAATTCATAATTATTTATATTACAGGTTCTTTAAAAAAATGAGAAAACAAAGGGATCTTTTTAGGAAACATCCTGAGCATAAATTCAAAGTATTCTCTGTCTTTTAAAACATTGATTTTCCTCATTGCAAATTCTTACCAAACTTTCTGTGCCTGAATTGAACTTCCTGTTTTGATTCCTCACCTGTGCCAAAACTTACTGGTTGTTAGCAGCTGGTTTACGCTTTCCTCAAATTGTGTCTCATAATTGCTGCCCTATGAGTCAATCAGTGATGCCAGTGAAGATGTCAGTTATCTCAGTACATCCTTATCCTCTACAGACGGTGTTTACATAGCATAGCTGGAGCCAACTAGGGATGGTTCTGTTAAGGGGGTGGTGAGAAATAAATGGTGCTATAAATTAACTAAACTTCCTTGGTTTCAATGGTGAGTAAGCTTCCTTTGCCACAAGATTGGGCATTTGCATCATTAAATGTGCTGGCAGTAGTCTTTAGTGATTTTTCACCTGAAGGAGTTTTTAGCTTTTCATCTGTTCCAAGCATAAGGATAGGAGTATCAATTGCTTTTCCAAAAACACCCACAATTTCCTATATTCTCTTCTTAGGATCTTTCAACCATTTTCATTTTCCTTTTTTTCTTTGATGAAGAAGGGTTCTTCCCCTACAAAAATAATGTTGCTGTTTATGTGGTTAATGTCATATTTTCTGGGACTTTGATTCTTCACTTATCCCCATTCCTTTTTTCTTTCCCAAACGCTCTTCATCCCTTTCTCCTTTCTATCTGTCAACAAATATATAATTGCTCCACCTCCAAAAATATACTAACACCTTTCCCATCATTTTTCTTATTCTCAAAATGTACAGTTTTATCTATTTTCTTTCTTCTGTCATCATATAGATATAGATATAGATATACACACACACGTGTGTGTGTGTGTATAAGTTATGCATGTTTATTTTCCATTCAGATGTGCTATTCATCCACAGGATACTGTATTCTTCTTTTATCACAGTTATTGAAATTATTGCCTCAGAAGTCAGCTAGAACATCCTAAATACAAATTCAAAAGCTTATTCTCAGCACTCAACGTAATTTAAAACTGGGACATATTATTCTGATAATCACTCCTTAAAATTTCTTTCTTATCTTTGGTGGCAGTGCACTATTTTGTTTCTCATTCTACCTCTAACTAATTCTTATTCTTCATTGACTCCTCTTTATTCATTCTTCCCTTCTTCATTGAAGTCTTTTATTGGTCCCTACTACCAATCTGAGCAGTTTAAGTCACTCTTGAAATTTCAGCTGTCACATTTTTTGTGATATGAAACTGCATCTCCAATCCTGACTTCTTCTATGAGATCCTAGCATGCATTTTCAAATGCCTATGGATACTCCCACATTGATGTTCAGATCTCAACATGTCCACATCTGGATCTATATCATTTCTATCTCAAATTCATAATTTTTGTGAATGTGTCTGTGGAACTGAAATTCTTCAGAGAAGGTTACAATAATAAATTAAATATCTAATTGATGTCACACCTATTTCACTTTTCTCTGATAAAAACCTCATGAAGTAGATAGCATTATTCTCCTTTTATAGATAAGGGATCTGAAGATTAGAGAGACTTTGTGACTTGCTTAAAGTCATATGACATTTGCTAGCATATTCAGACCAGAAATTTGTACTCAATTGTCTCTGACTCCAACTACTTTCTATTACATGATGCTAATTTCCAATAGCACTCAAAACCGTGGAGTTATATTTAGGCTCTTTCTTTATTTCAATTTCAACCCTTAAATATGAGGGTACTTCAAAAAGTTCATGAAAAAAATAGAAATAAAAGATAATACAAATCTTTCCATGAACTTTGGAGAGTACCCTTGTACACATTCAACAGATCTTAGGAAATTTAGCTATGAAATGTCTCCTTTATCTTTCCCTCTGTTCCCTTTTACATTGCCACTGCTAATGCCCTAATATAGGCCCTCATCATTTCTTACCTTGACTGTAGAAATGCCCTGCCAATTGCTTTCCCTTTATTGTGTCTACATTCCTAATCATATTTCATAAGTTCACTAATGTTATCTTTAGAAAACTCTTCATTGTGTGTGTCAGTGCATGCTACAAGTAGCCAGCAGAGAAAGAAATGAAGACAGTATTATATTCAAGGTTATTCATGACTTTTTACCAACCTAACTACCAAATGATATATTTTTGTTTCTCCATTTATTAAATCCATACCATGCTACTTGTACTATTTCAAATGTGACTTTTTTACCCCCGTACATTTGCTTATTCATTTTTCTATGCTTTTAATGCCTTTCTTTTTGTTCAAAACTGATACCTTTCTAGAAACAGACTCACATATAAATATACGGCCAGTTAATTTTAAACAAAGGTGAGGAGCAATTCAACGAAGAATGAACAGCCTTTTCACTAAATAGTGCCGGAAAAATTGGACTTCCATATCTAAAAAAAAGAAATAAAATTTAATACAAAACTTGCATTATATATAAAAATTGGTTCATCCTGGTTTGCAGACCTAAATGTAAAACCTGAAACTATACAACTTCTAGAAGAAAACATAGGAGAAAATCCTGAATTAGGAATAAAAAAAATCTTAAATATTTCACCAAAAGTACATTCACAGAAGAACAAAAATAGATGAATTGGTTATTACCGAAATTCAAAAGTTCTGTTATTCAAAATACATTGTTAGGATAATGAAAAGAAAAGCCACATGCCAGGAAAAATATTTGCAAACCATATATTTGATAAGGGACTTGTAACCAGAATACAAAAAGGACACTAAAATCGCAATATTATGTAAACAGCAATCCTATGAGAAAGGACAAAACATATGAATAAATACTCGATGAAATTAAATATATGGATGGCAAATGAGAATGTGAAAAAAAATCAAGCCCATTTGTTATCAGGAAAATGCAGATGAAAAACATAATGAGATTTCTTTATACCTGTATTTCAATGACTAAAATACATTTTAAAATGACATACTGAGTGTTGATGAAGATATAGAACAACTGGAGCTTTTGTACATTGCTGGCAGGAAGCAAAATTACATAGCTACTTAAGAAAACAGTTTGGTAGTTTCTTACAAACTTAATCACATACTTATCATGTTACCTGGTAATCCCACTGCTAGGTATTTTCCCAAGTGTAATGAAGATTTAAGTTCACACAAAAAACTGGTACAAGAATGATTAAAGCTGCTTTATTCATAATTGCCAGAAAACAGAAACAACACAAATAACCCTCAATGGATTAATATATACGCATACTGTGGTACAGTCCTCTCGGTACCTGGGGGAGATTGATTTCAGGGCTCCACGGATACCAAAATCCACAGATGCTCATGGATAAGGCCCTCCTTATCCACAGACTCTATATCCTCAGATTCAACCAGCTAAAGATGGAAAAGTCAGCCCTCTGTATCTGTGAATGAGAAACCCACAGATAAAGAGGGATGACTGTACATATATATAGTGAAACAACGTAGATGAGTCACAAATGTATTCTGTGAAATGAAAGAAGACATTCACAATACTACGTTCTATATGATTTCACTAATATGATATTCCTTTAATAAACAATAGGGACAGAAAACTGATTGGTGGTTGTCAAGAACTGGGGAGAAGAATTGACTAAAAACAATATTATGGGACATTTTAGGATGAAGGAATTAATCTGTATCTTGATTTTTGTGATGATTGAATGTGTTTTTCCAAATTCATAGAACTCTACACTAAAGAGGATGAATTTTACTATTTGTAAATTGTAAAACCCCTTCAAAACAAAGAAACAAACAGGCAAAAAACACCTTACCCAGTCATCAGGCCAAGCTCAGGGAAAACTAAATGCTCCACACAGCATTTTCCAATATGCTCAGATAAGTTTAACTTATTTCCCCCTTCTGATTCCTTAGCAATTTTTCTGTACCTTTAGGGTTCTCAAGGGTTTTTTTTGTACAAGAAATAAAGCACACATTCAACATTAATTAGTTTATTTATCTATTCATCAATTAATAAATTTTGTTGAGTGCCTACTCTGCCTCAAACTCTATGATAACTCTTTAATGTACAGTGGTATACAAGAGCAACATGCCAATTTTCTTTCATGGAGATTATGCTCTAAGAGACAGAAGACAAATGAGGAAACAAGGGATAAATGAATAAACAGGATAAATTTTCAGCATCACTAATCAACAGGGAAATGCAAATCAAAATCACATTGAGATATCATCTCACACCAGTTAGATGGCTATTATCAAAAAGACAGAATATAACAAATGCTGACAAGGATCCAAACAAAGAGGAACCCTCCTACACTGTTAGTGAGACTGTAAATTTGTATAGCCATCATGGAAAACAGTATGGAGGTTTCTCAAACAACTTCAGATAGAACTACCATATGATCCAGCAATCCCACTACTGAGGTACATACCCAAAGGAATAGAAATCATCATGTTGAAGGGATACTTGTGCTCCCATGTTTATCACAGCTTTACTTACAACAGCTGAGTTAAGGAACCAAACTAAATGTCCATCCATGGATGAATGGATAAGGAAAATGTGGTATATATACACAAAGGAATACTACTCAGCCATAAACAAACAAAAAAAAAAAATGAAAATTTTGCCATTCATGACAGCATGGATAAGCTGGAAGAAAATTATGTTAAGTGAAATAAGCCAGGCACCCAAAGAGAAATACCATATGTCCCCACTCATAAGTGGGAACCCCAAAATAAATAAATTAAGAAGGAAAGCAAGAAAGAAAAAAAAAAAAGAAAGAAAGAACAATCACAATAATACATTAAACTTTCAGAAGGAAAGAACAGAACTTTAGTTAATAGAGATAGGATGGGGGGAGGGGAAGGAGGTTACCTAGAAATTGGTTAATGGACACAAAGAATGATTATGGTTTGTAATGATGAATATGCTAATTATCATGATTTGATCATCTTATATTGTACACAGGTATTGATATTCAACTCTGTATCCCATAAACATGTATAATCAATCACGTTTCAATAAAAAAAAAAAAAAGAAAAAGAAAAGAAAATGAAGAGTGGGAGTGATGGCTATTTTATGTAAAAGTGGTTACTGACAACCTGCATTACTTTGAAGATGATATATGAGCTTATATCTTGACAAAAAAGTGGATGAAGTGTTTTCTAGACAGAACCAAAAATACAGAGACATTGAGAGAGGAAAAGGGTAGTTTTACTGTGAAATACGGTAGCTAGTAGCCACATATGACTACTTAAATTTAAATTTAACTTAATTAAAATTAAACTTCAGTTTTTCTGTCTCACATTTCACAGACTCAGGAGCTAAATGTGCCTAGCAGTTATCATATATAACAATACAGTTATATATCATCTTCATCATTTGTATTGAATGGTGCTAAGCTAGAAATATATTTTGGTATATTGAAAGCAAAAATGACAGGCATTTCTAGTGAGTGGAATACGGGGCTTCAAGAAAAGAGATGGAACAAAAGATAACTAGTTGGGTACCCACCTTTCATTTGATTCTATGTTTCTAATGTAGGTACCCTCTTTTCTCATGTTTGGATCCACTATGATAACCTACACATAGTATATACTAAGTAAATATCATCTAGCAAGTATTTATAAGATCTCAAATTAGAATAAGGAGTTTTGAGTTCTAATCCACCTCACAGACCTCTACATCTCTGTTAATTCCATAGTTCTAGGTAAAGACATAGAATTATACATATATATATATTTACATAAGTTCTTTTTTTAGGTTAGTTTTTTAATTTTTGAACACCAAACAAGTCTTAATATATTTAAAAAGACTAATATCAGAGAAATTATGTTCTTTGACCACAATAACAGAAGGAAATTTAGAAAATCACAAATGTGTGGAAATTAAACAACACACTCCTAAATAAACAATGGATAAAAAGAAAAATTACAGGGAAATTAGAGAGTACTTTGAATTAAAAATCAAAGTGCAACATATCAAAATGTATAGGATGCAGGGCTCATGCAGCGCTTAAAGCAAAGTTTACACTTGTAAACACTTATATTAAAAATAAGAAAAATCTCAAATCAGAAAAAGAAACTTCTACCTTAAGAAAGTAGAAAAAGAAGAGAAAATTAAAACAAAACGAATGTAAGTAGGAAATAAGGATTACAACAGAAATATATGAAATAGGGAATTAAAAAACAGTAGAGAAACTAAAAAAAAACCAAAAGTTGATTCTTTAGAAACATCAACAGAATTCATAAACCTTTATCTAGAGTGACCAGGAAAAAAAGAAAGACCAAAATTACTAAAATCAGAAGTAAAGCAGGGGCATTATTACATTGTCATTATTATTTTGTGTGTGTGGTGGTAAGATTTAGTTTCTTTCTCTTTCTTTTTAAATTTTTGTTCTTACAATGGGTTTTGTTCTTTCTTGTGTATTCATGTTAGTGATTACGTTTTTCAGATTCAAGATGCAAGACTTCCTTGAGGATTTCTTGTAGGGCTAGTCGTGTGATGATGAATACTCACAGTTTTTGTTTGTCTGGAAAATACACTATTTTTGCCTTGCTGGATATAGTATTCTTGACTGACAGTTTTTTCTTTTAGTATTTTGAATACATCATCCCATTTTCTTCTGGCTTGTAGAGTTTATATTGAAAAGTCTGCTGTTAGTCTGATGGGGGCCTCTTTATTGGTGAAATTACCATTTTCTCTTTCTTTCTTTCTTTTTTTTAAAAAAGATTCTCTCTTTGTCCTTGAGCTTTGCCAGTTTGACTATACTGTGTCTTGGAGAGGGTCTTTTTGGGTTGAATCTGTTTGGGGATCTTTGAGCCTCCTGAATCTGAAGGTCATGTCTCTCCCTATACCTGGAAAGTTTTCCATCATTATTTTGTTGAATAGGTTTTCAGAGCCTTTTCTTTTCTCTTCCCCTTCTGGAACACCCATGATTTGAATGCTTGTGTACTTAAGGTTGTCTGCTAGCTCCCTTAATTTTTCTTCATTTTTTAAAAATTCTTTTTTTCTTTTTCTTTCCTTTTTTTTTCTTTATCTGTCTTGGTTATTTTGAAAAGATTATCTTCAAGATCAGAAATTCTTTCATCTGTTTTTTCTAGCCTATTGATTAAGCTATTGGTTGAGTGAATCTTTCAGTTCCATGAGTTCTACTACATTCTTTTTAAGGTACTAATAATCTCTTTGTAAATTTCCTCCTCCATATTCTGGATTTTTTTTTCTCATTTCATAATGTTGTCTAACTGAGTCTTCTCATATCTCAGTGAGTTTTCTTAAGATTGTTGCTCAGAATTTCTTTTCAGTCATTTCTGGATTTTCTGCTCTATAGGGTCTGGTATTGAGAATTACTGTATTATTTTGGTCATGTCATATTTTCTTGGTTTCTTGAATTTCTAGTTTCTCTACCTTAATGTCTGTTCATCTGGTGGAGCAGTTGCTTCTATTACTCTGGAGTGTGCATTGAGGAGAGAGACATCCTTTTCTTTTTTATGGTCTCCTCTAGTGACTGTCCTTGGGTCAATGCAGTAGAGTGCCTGGTGGGGCACTCACACAGTGGTTGTGGCTGTTGCTGTGGCATCAAGTTGCTTTTGTGGCAGTGGCTGTGGCAGTCCACCCACATGGAAGTGGTGTTTTGTGCATTCTCTCTTTCCTGCTTCTGTAGGGGGAGGCTGCCCTTGGCTCCTGCCTAGGTCTCTGGGCATGTTCTCTTGCCTGTTTTTCTGCAGAGGGAGCTGCCCACAGGACCTGCCTAGGACCCCAGGCATGCTCTGCCTGTTGCCTGCTCCTGAGCAGAGGGGGCTGCCATCATTTCCTGCCTAGGACCCTTTGTCATGCTCTCTTGCCTGCTTCTGGGTGGAAGGTAGAATTTCATGTTCTGGATAATGTGTATCTTGCTGTCAGGATTTTATTTTCAATGAGTAAACATTCCTGTTCTTTGAAACATATCAAGACTCCTTTTATCTTCTTGGGTGCCATTATTTTCTGTGTGGCTTTAACCTCTATGGAATAAAGGTGGAAATGTGTTATAGATAATGTTTCATAAAAAATGGATTTACTCACACTTAGTATGCTGCCATAATTGATTATAACACATATTATTAAGTCCTTAGTAAAAGTGGTTTATGTCTTTCTAAAAGTTTCAGCACATTAACAATTGTTTATTATTTTAGCAGTGAATTGTGCATTCATAAGAG
Source organism: Cynocephalus volans (assembly GCF_027409185.1). Classification (NCBI taxonomy): domain Eukaryota; kingdom Metazoa; phylum Chordata; class Mammalia; order Dermoptera; family Cynocephalidae; genus Cynocephalus; species Cynocephalus volans. The sequence continues at coordinate 96,928,391 of NC_084478.1, forward strand.
ATATAAAATAGTGGTGTTACCTAATGAAGTTTCTCTCATTCTGATTTGGCCATTGGGGAACTGTACACTATTCCTTGTTCTCCTTTTTTAATTTAATTGATTGTGTGTATTCCTAAAATAGAGTTTTGTTGTTGTTCTGGATAGCAGGAGAAAATGTTTGAAGAGGGTTTTCACAGTGAAAGGAAAAGAGTCTATGTTTCATGAAAACTGTACATCCTTTGAATTTTTGTGAAATTTCCAAAGATTTCTTTGCAGGACTTGATACATAAGCAATATAAATGATCATTTAAAAGCTTAATTTAAGAGGGTATAGAGAGCCTAATTCGTTACAAACATGTACCTATTCTTCTACCCTCCTCTCCCCCCATAGAAATACTTTTAGTAGATACTAAAGACCTTTTGGCTTTGCTCAGGTTTCCTATTTATGTGTAAATATCATTAGGAAAAATTTCAAATATTCCCTATCATCTAACACCCTAGCAAGTTTCCCACCAACTTTAATGGCTAATTGTAATAAAGGCATTACAAAAAAAAAAAAAAGAACATGGAGTAGGCACTTGGGAAATGATGTATATCTAACACAGGAAATGGTACAATGCATATATAATGGGATGTAATAGTTAGGGCTTTTTTTCTTTGTGGCAAATATGACCGCATTTTTTGGACAGAAACACCAACAGAATCCTGTAGCATCCTGTGGTCCCTTAAAAGGATGCATGATTCTGTATTTACGAAGAAATTAAATTTGTTCTAAACATTACATATTTTTTACTGATAAAAATAGCAGATTTATGTCACACAATTTGTTAAGTACAGCATTATGCAGGAATGTATTTTTGGTTGATTTTTGATCTGGTCTGAATGTGTCCCCCAAAATTCAAATGTTGAAACTTAATCACCAATGAGATAATATTGAAGGGTGGAGCCTTTAGGAGGTGATTATGTCATGAGAGTGAAGCCCTTATGGATGGGATTAGGAGCCGTACATAATGGCTTAAGGGAGTAGATTCTTTCCATTGTTTATAAATTAGCCAGTATTAAGTATTTCAGTATAACAGCACAAACAGACTAAGGTAATTTTCTATTACATTTAGCATGTATCTAAATCTATGTCTATACCTATTCAAGTATCTATCACAATCTTAACTCTCACTATGTGAATTTAAATACTGAAAAGTCTTAAAGTATTTGTACATCTATGTTTATATTTCAAAATTAATATCAGTTCACTAATTCAGGTTTGCAAGAAATACACCATGTATTTATTTTCTTTAAATCAATGTGATTATGCTCTAAGTCTTCTATTCTTGTGGGCCAGTATGAAATATGTCTCTGGAAAATTCATATACAGAGAATGCTTTACATTTTTGTAGTTATATCAATATTTTCTAATTTTACCTGTTTTGTTATGCATAGAAAATCACTTCTGACACAAAAATGATACGCATTTATATTTGGTATATATCATATATTAAATACATACATATATGAAATAATTATACTTGGGTCTTATTCTAGACACTCTCTTTTGTTCATTAAATTTTTCTGTATATTCTTGACTTGTTTAATTGTACCTTTATAGTATATTTTTATGTCTCTTGATAAAACCATTCTCAAGTAGGTTTTTATGTCAATATTCTTTGTTATTATTCTATTCATTTTTTTTTCAGGAAAACGAGGATTAGTTTTGCAAGTTTCTAAATATAATTAGATATTACTTAATTGGAAATACATTATATTAATTATATTTAGGCATGAATGGACATTGTGTTATTCACACTGTTCATCCAGAAACTTGGAAAGGCTACCTGTTTATTCAAGTCTTCTATATCCCTCAATAATGTTTTGTTTATGTATTGATTTAGTACTTACAGATTTATAGTTAATTTTATTAGATTTTTCTTAAATTTGCCTTGTAAAATGTCAATAGCATTTTTAAAATTATAATTTCAAAAGGCTTTATATTTTATATAGAGTTGTATTGTTTTGTGTATTTATGTATAACTCTAATTAGATTCATACTTCAAATAGATTTTTGTTATCTGTCATGTTATAAAAATAAAAGTTATTTAGGTTTCTAATTTTATTCCTGTCTATCTGGTTGATATTGTTAGGTTTTTGCTAGTTGTGTGGTGGATACTTATAATCTGCATCATGCATATTTCTGTGGCCCAGTTCAACCATGCAGATGAAGACAGTACACTAGGAGGAACAACAAAATTAAATGAATAAGTGCTTCTCAATTAATGCACAAGCAAGGTGCAAAACCAATAGGAACCTCACTCTTCCAAACTTTTGCATGACATTGAAACAAACATCTTCCACTAGTTGTGTTTGGGCAACTCTTTATCACAGCTCCAAAAATGTAATTCCATAGCACCACTTAATTTTCCCCTGTGAGACAAGTTATATTCTATGAGCAATTATATGTTTCATGAATATTAAAATATATTATCAATAAAGTGATTTGCTTCCATAAGGTATGCTAATTCCTAATCTATTCAAGAATGTTAATTCTTGTTGAATCTACTTAAGTAATGTGAATTTTCTTAAAAAATTATAAACAGCTTTGCATGTTTACATAACCTTCTTTTGTAACAATAGTAATAATAATCCTCTTGCTTATCTACATTTATGGTTTTCATCCCTGATATGGTATGTTATTCGCTTGATAAAATTAACTAGATATTTGTCATTGTATTTCATTTTCTCAATGTAATATTTTGAATTATTTATAATCCATTTCTGTGCTTCTACTGTTATCTATTTTCTTATTTGTTTAGATTTACTAATCAATTCTCCCATTACCTTTAACTATATTGTACTGTTTATAATCTAAGTTCTTGAATTTAATGTTTTACTTAGTTTCATCCTTTAATGAATAATACTCAAAATATGTAAACCTGTGAAACTGTCCATGGGCAAAATTTTTATTTTGCCTTATATATTTTGACATTGAGTATTATTGTGATTATTATTTTCTAAATAATAGTTTTCTTTTTAAATAACAGTCAACTGTGGAGATTGTTTTGAAATGTATCAGTCATTCATTTAGTTTTGCTACTAGTTTTGAGAAGTATTGTATCCTGGTTATTAAGTGTCATAACACTTCTATATCATTGTACCATTTTTGCATGCTTTATGGCTTCATAAAAAGTAAATATGAGTAAGTAGCCTTCAACGTATATCAAATTCATGATTTGCAGGGTAGACTGATTTTAATCTTTAACACATAATGGTCTAAGTTTTCCTCTAAGGTCTTTTTTCTTATGATTTTGCATTAGAAAACTCAATAATCTGAAATTTAATTTTGTACATGATATAAGCAGGCATTTGAATACAATACATCCAGATTATATCCAGGTGTGCCATTAGTATTATTGAAATAAATTAACCTTCGTCCTCCAAATTCAAATTTCAAAATTTTAATATAATTTTTTTTATGATTTTTTAAATTGAAACATGTTGATTATATGTATTTGTGGGGTCTGAAGTTATATTTCAATACAGTGTATGATGATAAATCAGAATAATTAGTATATTCATCACTACAAAATGTAAGTATTTCTTTGTAATGAAGACATTTGATCTCCTGTCTTCTAGACATTTGATAACACTCAGTAAATTACTGTTAATTATAGATGTCTAGCTCAACTGTACACCAACAGAACTTATTTTTCCTATCTAGCTGGTTTTTGTCCACTAACCAACATCTCACTATCTTCTCTACCTTTTCCGCTCTCCACCTTCTACTAACCACAGTTCTGTTCTCTCCTTATGAAAGTTCAACTTGTCATTATTATTTTTTGTTTATTTTAGCTGTCACTTAGAATGGGGACATGTGGTATTTCTCTTTCTGTGTGTGGCTTATTTCACTTCACATATTTTTCTCCAAGCTCATCCATGCTGCTGGGAATGGCATAATTTCATTCTTTTCTATGACCAAGTAGTATTCCATTGGGTATATATAATACACTTTCTCTACCCAATTGTCTGTAGATGGACATTTAGTTTGGTTCTATATCTTGGCGATTGTGAATAGAACTGAGGTAAACATGGGACTGCAGGTGTCCCTTCCACATGATGATTTCCATCCTTTTGGTTATTTACCAAGTAGTGGGATTGCTGGATCATATATCATAAATATTGCAGTTAATTCATGAGCATTACAATGATCTACACATGTATTTATCTATTTCAAGAAAAAAAGGGAGAAGAGACAATCAGTGTTGCTATATTTTATTGACAAATTTAACACTGTAAAAATGATGTGCACAATTTATTCATGTGTGTATCTCTATGTGCATATTGTGCCTCTATGTGTTCGTGTACATCTTTGCTGCTTTATTTTTTTAATGCTCATAATATATAAACTAATTTTTCACCTAGGAAAATATTTATAATATTGTTGAGCATTCATCTTGCCACCTACCAGAATTAGAAATTGGAGCATTACAAAATGGGTATGGACACTGGAAGAATGGGCTTAGAGTTTGTGGAATAACTAATAAGCTGTCCCAACTGTAATATTCTAAAAAGGATAGAAAAAAGGGTTGCTTAAGCATTTCATAATTGTATGGCTCTCACTTATGAAATCTTTGGTACTTAGTGTGTTTTTAGAGCTTGGTTATATTTTATCCATGTTTATGTACCCTTTTACAAATTCTCTAGACATTTCATTTTATGGAATGTTACTTTTGACAGCATATTTGTTTTCAACAACCGTTGCTATTAATATCATCTGTATTTTAGGATTGGTATACAGGAGCATTTACCATAAAGTTAACTATATATGAAATTAATTAATATTAAGCAATACATATTTCAAATGTAAATTCAACACCTGAATATGGAAGCTAATATTCCCTGGGTTTCCAAATTTTTTATCAGAATGAACTTTACCTCATCTATATCTTCAATGGAATGATTCACCCTCTGGATTCTCCTTTTCTTGATTACAGTTGTTGGTGATCGATCATTTAATCCTTCTGCATAAGCTCACATAACTCTTTTGTCTTTATGCTCTGATCCCTCGGTTACAACAAAAATTCATATTCATATCTTAAGACTTTATGCAAAGTGAAGCCATATTCTAGTGTCTTTTATCCATGATTATTCACTTTGTCTTCTGCATCCTGCTGTACTTGTAAGTTATTTCTGAGTTTGCTCAAGTTTTCCTCCGTCTTTTGCAGAGGAGTCATTTTTGGTCTTTACTGAGATGTTTTGTTTTTCCTATAACAGTTTTTTGGCCATTGTTACTTTGCACCTCTGCTAGTGACCATCTCTGGCTAATTTTTCAGTTGTAGTTAAAGCAGGTTGAAATATAGTCTCATATATATGTGTATGTATGTTTGTGTGTGTGTGTGTGTGAGTGTGTATATAAGCTATATATAATACATGTCTTGTCCTGTGTTAAGTAGGCATTAATCAGTTAATAAATATTTGTTTGCTTGATAACAGTGACCTCTCTACTTTTACCCTAAGAATAATACTTCCCTTCTGGCAATGTTAGCATGGCTCTGACTTCAACCTTCTTCTAATGGAAAAGTGTGGAGTTTAAAAACCCACGCACAACACATCACATATCAAATATTCCTAATGGAGTAAATTTTAAAAGTACAATCATGTCGATCTCCTACTTAGACTGTAAAATTTAGGAAGAACTAAGATCCCAAATTACTTTAACGGAATAGAGTTATAAATTCAAGAGATAGTTTATTTTAAAAGACATTTTTTGATCAGGCCAATAGAAAAAAAAGTTAGAAGAATTAAAACTATATTATTAGTAGTAATAATGTCCTATGCTATATCACTTTATTCTCCTTTAGAATACATGTTTTAAAATTTTATTAATATGAAATAAGATAAGGAAAGAAAATTATAATATCAATTAGTGTTCTAATTAAATGTCACTTAGTGATTTTAGCAATTATTTGGTATTTAATTAACCAGTTGAATATCTTGGGACATACTTATTAAAACAGCATTGCTTTGAACTTACAGGCATATGTTGCCTATTAAGATAATCAGTATAAAATGACAAACACACATTTTTGAAGCATATTTGGTATAGCGAGCAATGTGCTCAAGAGATTTATTTAGTCATAGCAGCTGGATAAGTGCTTGTTTCAAAGTGTGTTTGTCAAGTACATAGCAACTGAGTTTAGAATTTATCCAGTTAATATTAACGGCAGTACATAATTTTTCATTTTTTCTTTTTATTTATTTATTTTTATTGTAATGAAGTTGATTGTACATATCTGTGGGGTACAGAACTGAATATCAATATTCATGTGCAATATGTGATGCTCACATCAGAATTATTATTATTTTCAATAATATATACTATCATTGCTATTTGTGGCTCTTTACCCATTCCTCCCTTCCCTCTCCCTTCCCACTTCTAGTAACCCCAGTTGTCCTTTTGAAAGTTCAATGCATTATTGTGAATGTTGTATCTTTCTTTCTTTTATTTACATGTTCATTATTTTAGCGCCCGCTTACGAGTAACAACGTATGGTGTTTGTCTTTCTGTGCCTTATATTTCATTCTTTTTTTTTTTTTTATAGCTGAGTCATATTCCATTGTGTATACATACCACATTTTCCTTTCGCAGTCATCTGATGATGGACATTTAGGTTGGTTCCAACTCTTGACTATTGTAAATAGAGTTGTGATAAACATGGGGGTGCAGGTAAAATGATGGTTAGATGCCACGAAGTTGGTGGCAATTTCTTAACTGTATGTATGTTGTCAGGCCCAAGGGCCTCTTCCATTGTCAAGGGAGTGCTAACCTTCTCTCCTTTCATACAGCACAATGGCAATATATTATACCTACATTTTATGCAAAATTTATTTTCAGGAAATATGCATTTGCAGGACAGTCCATGAGTTGAAAACCTTATATTTTGACTTAGTTATAAAATAAATACTTAACTGTTTGCATAGAATGAAGTAGCTTCTCACACAATTTTTTTTAAATCTCAGAACATGTTTATGGTGGCACAATTAAGTGTGTTACTAAATAAAATGTGAAAATACAGTGTCTTTTTAAAGTTTTCTGATGGCAAATTTAGGATACTATGATGAAATTTCTCTTAATTCCTAACAACTGCCTTTCCTTTAGAAAGCTAACTTGCTACACTTCAACACAACAGCAATTACGTGGTTCAGGACAAAATGTCTGCTCAAGTTGGCTTAGACTCCCAATTTCTCTGTAGGACAATCCCTGGTATGAAGGTGTTGGAGCAGAGAAGAGATTCACGTGCACTAAATTTGAGTCTGGTCACTAATACCTTCTGCAGCCAATGTATCACATCTCTTTCATATAATGTTCAATTAGGCATGTACACATGCTTTGCTTCAAAGTCTATTAAACAATAGTGCATAAAAAGAGTAACACTTTTACAAATCAATTTGGATTGCAATAAACTAACATAAAAATAAAACATTAATACAAACATGTTTTTATAGAACATTGTCTTCATTATACTGCATACTACTCTTTTTTGAATGAGGCCATTAGCTGCATAATATTAAATATTGCTGTTTTTTGTCTTCTTTTAGATCACATGGGTTAAAGATATAACGTTAAAGGTAAAAAAATAAACACTTTAAACCTGTCTGGCATGAGCAAAGTGATGGCAATATTACAGATTTTTAAAATCTCCCTAAAAACCCTCACAAACAATGCTGAGCAGCTAGGATAACAAACAAACCCAAAACAAAACAAACTAAAAATAAAAAAATGAAAATGACTTTGCATATCACCTTTAAAAATACTAGTAAAATATCAGGAATTCTGGAATATGAGTAGATAGGGGAACAATGACACCAACAAAACTGCAAGGATCAGCAAGTGGGAAGAGGCCAGTGGAGAGAAGAGAATGAATTATTCTAGTGATCTCAAGGGCCTTGAAAGACCAATATTGACTGCAAGTATTCAGCTTCAAAAGGAAAGAACCGCAACTATAGTGTAATACTCAACAAGTAGATCTGAGACCAAATATTGAAACTGTCACGCACGGTTTAAAATATGTAAAGATTTAAGCCCTTGACTACAGTGTCACAAAAGGAGAAAGGTGATTAGATTTATTTAAAGAATTCTAAGGTCTTTTCACTGCTTAGGAATTGCTAACTGCACTAAGATATATACTGGATTTTAAATGCTCAAGAGTAACTATTGTAATCACTAAGTTCACCACTAAAAAACAGCAAAAGACTATATAATCAGAAAGCTGATACAAAGGAAAAGTGGAAAATGAAACAATTGAGATGAACAAAACTATGGAGGGGAAAAAGGGGCTGCAAATACATGTGGGACCAATAGAAAATGAGTAATAAGATGGTAGATATAAGTACACATATATCAGTAATTAAGATATACATTAAATGGTCTAAAAATTTCAATTAAAGGAAAAAAAATAGCATACCACATTTTAAAAATCCAACTATATGCTGCATAGAAGAGACTCACTTTAAATCTGATTAAACAGAAATTTTGAAAGTAAAAGAAAATAAAATAAAATACTATGCAATCATTAATAAAAATAAATATGGAATCACTATGGTAATTTCACTGAAAGTATACTTTATAGCACGCAGCACCACTAAAGAAAGAGAAAGTTTTTGTCATGGAAAGAGGTTCAGTCCACAAGAAGGTATTTATAACACCAAGTAATACAGTTGCAAAACACAGAAAGCAAAATTGGATAAGTGTATAATCATTGTGTTAGGTTTAATTTTATTTTTAGCAGCTTTATTGAGCTATATTTTACAAATTGCAAAATTCACTAATTTCAAATGTGCATTTGAATGACTTTTAGTAGCTTTAGTGAGTCATGAAACCATAATCATAAATGTGTTTTGGGACATTTTCATCCACCCAATATGATTTCTTGTGTACATTTACAATTTACCCCTATTCCTACCCCCAGGCTGCCACTAGTCTATTTGTTTCTGTAAATGTGCATTTTCTAGACATTACATATAAATGGAATACTACAATATGTGGTTTCTTCGATCTGGCTTTTTTTTTCTTTTAGTGTAATGTTTTTGAAGTTCTTTTATAATGTAGCATGTATCAATATTTTGTTCTTTTTTACTCTTGAACAGTATTCAATTGTGTAAGTATACCACATTTGACTATCTGCCCAAAGGGTGATGGATATTTGGGCTGTTTCTAGTTTTGAGAAATTATAAATTAACACTTCCATAAACATTTATGTACAAGTCTTTGTGTGGGCATATGTTTTAATTTCTCTTGGGTAGATACCTAGGAAATAATTGCTGAATAGTATGGTAGTTTTATGTTTAAATTCTTAAGAAACTGTCAATATATTTTCTAAAGTGGTTGTACCATTTACAGTCCTGCTAGCAGTGTATGGGATCTGTTTCTCCATATCTGTGCCAACATGCATTATTTTCTGTCTTATTTATTAAAGCTATTTTAGTCAGTGTAAAATAATATTTCATTTTTATTTTAAATTGTATTCCCTAATAACTAGTGATATAAACATTTTTAATGTGTTTATTGGCCATTCGTACATCTACTCTAATGATCTGTCTGTTCAAACCATTTGCTTGCTTTTTGATAAGGTTGTTATTATTAAGTTGTAAATATTTCTTTTAAATTCTGGATATGTCTTAAATAGGATTTTATACATATTTTATCCAAGTCCATTTCATGTCTTCTTTTTCATTTTGAAATTATTGCTATTTAATTGACAGAAATTGTATATATTTAATGGTGTAAAACATGATGTTTTGATATATGATTATATTGTGGAATGAGTAAATCAAGCTATTTAACTTATCCATTCCTTCATGTACTTACAATTTGGGGAGGATAAGACCATTTAAAATCTACTTTCAGCAATTTTCAAACATACAGTACATTGTTATTAACTAAATTCACCATATTGGACAATAGATCTCCTGAACATTTTTCCTGTCTAACTGAAATTTTGTATGCTTTGACCAGTGTCTTCCCAATCCCACCCCAACAGCCCGTAGTAACCACAATTCAACTCTCTGTCTTTCTTTTGTTGTGATGTCATTGTCTATTTTTGGAATCAGGTCTTTATTACTTTACTTGGTTTTCATGAAATCTATTACCTAAAATATGTATATGCAAAGTAATAAATGCAAATGTCTAATATAAAAAGTTACAATTTTATGTTGGTTCCATATCTGGGCTATTGTAAATAGACCTGAGATAAACATGGGAGTGCAGATATCCCTTCTAAATGATGATTTCCATTCCTATGGGTATATACCCAGAAGTGGGATTGCTGGATCATATGGTAGTTCCAGCTGTAGTTGTTTGAGAAACTTCCATACTGTTATACTGTTTTCCATAATGGCTACACTAATTTGCAGTCCCACCAACAGTGTGGAAGAGTTCTCTTTTCTCTGTGTCCTCGCCAGAATTTGTTATTCTCAGTCTTTTTGATAGTAGCTATTCTAGCAAAGGTAATATACTATCTTCACTTTTTTGCAGCTGGCCAGTACGGGGATCTGAACCCATGACCTTGGTGTTATAAGGCTGTGCTCTAACCAGCTGAGCTAACTGGCCAGCAGTAATATACTATCTTGATGTGGTTTTGACTTGCATTTCCCTGATGCTTAGTGATATTCAGCATTTGTTCATGTGTCTGTTGGCCATTAGTATGTCTTCTTTTGAAAAATGTCTACACAGTTCCTTTGCCAATTTTTTAATCGGATTATTTTTGGGTTTTTCTACTGTGAAGTTGTTTGATTTCCCTGTATATTCTGGATATTAATCCCTTGTTGGATGTATATAGTTTACAAATATTTTCTCGCATTCTGAAGGTTGTCTTTTCACTCTGTTGATTGTTTCCTTTGTTGTGCAGAAGCTTTTAGCTTGATATAATCACATTTGCTTATTTTTTTCTTTAGTTGCTTGTGTGTTGGGGGTCTTATTCATAAAGTCTTTGCTCAGTCCTACATCCTGAAGTGTTTCCCCTATGATTTCTTCTAGGAGTTTTATAGTTTCAGGTCTTATACTTAAGTCTTTAATCCATTTTGAGTTAGTTTTGGTATATGGAAAAAGGTATGGGTCTAGTTTCCTTTTTATACACAGCAGTATTTACTGAAGATGCTGTCCTTTCCCAAATGGAACCAACCTAAATGTCCATTAATGGTTGATTGGATTGAGAAAATGTGGCGTATATAAACAATAGAATACTATTCATCTATAAAAAATAATGAAATTCTGCTACTCATGGCAACGTGGATGAGCTTGGAGAACATTATGTTAAGTGAAATAAGTCAGGCACAGAAAGAAAAATACTGCATGTCCTCACTTATAAATGGGAACTAAGAAAGAAAGACCAGAATAAAATGTTATGCTTTCAGAAGGAGAGAACAGACCTATAGTTACTAGAAGTGGGAAATGGGCTGGGGGGTTTGGGGAGTGATTGAGTAAGGGATGCAAAAAATGATTATGATTTGCAATGATGAACATGATAATAATGTTGGCTTGGTCATCATATACTGATAATCAATTATGTACCCCATAAAGATGTATAATCAAAAATAAATAAATACATAAAATAAAAAGTTACAATTTTGGTGTCACACAATGTTAATAAAGGTAAGAAATAATATATATACAATACACACATAAAAATATAAATATTCCTTAATCGCATAAAAAGATAATATTGTTCAAAAGAAGACAAATGAAAAATAAAGCTACTTTGAGTTACTATTTTTCATCTATTAGACTTACAAAAATTTAACATTTTCATGATATAATATTTTCTGGTGCTGATAAATTCCTGTGGATATATATCTTTTGTGATGCTGATATGTTCATGCAGGTATGCTAAATATTATTAACCATTTCCTGAGGAATTTGCCAGTTTTGAAAAATTGCATATGCATCTTCCCTACAAACCAATAATCCCATTTCTAGGAATCTATACTAAAAAATCACTGGGAAAACATGAAATTTCTTGTGCACAAAGCAATTCATTGTGGATTTTCTAATAACAAAGAACTGGAAACTACTTAATTGTTCAACTGTAGAATCATGTTTGAATACACTAGAGTAAAACCATACAATGGATTATAACTAAGCTTTAAAATAAGTGAAAAATTATTCATGATTTGTTAAGGAAATATTTCCGGAATACATTGGGTGAAAAGAGCAATGCAGAATTTCTGGTGTACATAAGGTAAAAAAGCAATGCGGAAAGCAGTGATTTTAGAAGACTACCTTTTGTGAAAGAAATGGGCAGTATCAATGTATATATTCATTTTCCTATATTTTCAAATAGCAAGTATATACACATAAATAATTGATTAAAAAATAATGAAATACTGCCATTTACAACAACATGGATGGACCTAGAAAGAATTATATTAAGTGAAACGAGTCAGACACAGAAAGAGAAATATTACATGTTCTCACTTATTTGTGGGAGCTAAAAATAATAAATAAATACACAATTAACCTGGGTGGGGAGGGAAGAAGACACAGCAATTACAATTCCTTGAAGTTGATACAAGAAGTAAACAGAAAGGAGGTTGTTGGGAGGGAGGGGCAGAGGGAGGAGGGAGGGAGTTTTCAGTAATGGGCCACAATAATCAACCACATTGTATATTGACAAAATAAAATAAAATTTAAAAAAATAAAAAATAAAAAAAATTGTTAATTATAGAGGGAAGGGCAAGGAAAAAGTAGAAAACAAACTTTCTCTGAGTAAAGTTTCTTATAGCTTTGATTTTGTATTTGTGTATTTTTTTATATTTTATATGAAATATTTTTATCTCATTCTTTTTTGTGGCAGAGTAGTATTCATTAAGTATACATCAGTGGAGGACAGGATTGGGAAAATGTGGTACACATACACAATGGAATACTACTAAGGCATAAAAAACAATGAAATTTTGCCATTTGGAGCAACATGGATGAGGTTAGAGAAAATTATGTAAGTGAAACAAGTCAGGCACAGAAAGAGAAATGCCACATTTCCTCATTCATAAGTGGGTGCTAAGAATGTAGAATGAGAGAGAGAGAGAGAGAGAGAGAGAGAGAGAGAGGAAAAAGAAAGAAACAAAGAAAGAAAGAAGAAAAGGTCACAATAATATATTGAACTTTCAGAAGGTGAGAACAAATATACATTTAGTAGAGGTGGGAGGTAGGGAGGGAGCAGAGGTTTGGAAGATATGCGGTAAAGAACACAAAGAATAATTACAATTTTTAATAATGAATATGGTAATAATATTTATTTGATCATCACATGTTGTACACAGGTGATGGTAGTCAACAATGTACCACAAAAATATGTATAATCAATTGTTTCAATAAAAGTATATTTTTAAAATGGGCAAAGGACTTGAATAGACATTTCTCAAAGGAAGATATTCAAGTGGACAACAGACACATGAAAAAATGCTCCATATCACTAAGCATCAGGAAAACGCAAATCAAAATCATGTTGAGATATCTTCTCATGCCACCTAGACTGGCTATTATCAAAAAGACAGAGAATAACAAATGGTGGGATATGGAGAAAGGGGAACCCTCCTGCAATGTTGGTGGGACTGTAAATGAGTGTAGTCATTTTGGAAAACAGTATGGAGGCACCTTAAGAACTACAGATAGAACTACCATATGATCCAGCAATCCCACTGCTGGGTGTCTACCCAAAGGAATGAAAATCATAAAGTTGAAATGAGACCTGCACTTCCGTATTTACCACAGCTCTATTTACAGTAGCCAAGTTTTGGAACCAACCTAAATGTCCATTGACAGATGCATGGGCAATGAATATGGAAGTGCAGGTATCCCTTCAACATGATGATTTCCATTCCTTTGGGTATATTCCCAAGAGTGGGATTGCTGGATCACATGGTAGTTCTATCTGAGGTTATTTGAGAAACCTCCATTCTGTTTTCCATAATGGCTGTACTCTTTTACAGTTCTGTTAACTGGATAGAAGAGTTCCCCTTTCTCCACATTCTCACCAGCATTTGTTATTCTTGGTCTTTTAAATAATGGCCAGTCTAACTGGGATGAGAAATCTCAATGTGGTTTTGATTTGCATTTCCCTCGTGATTAGTGATGTTGAGCATTTTTTCATGTACTTGTTGGCCATTTGTATATCTTCCTGTGAAAAATGTCTACTCAGATCCTTTGCCCATTAGTTATTTGGATTGAAGCAGTAATCAGCAGACTCTCAAGAAAGAAAAGCCCAGAACTGGCTGACTTCACTCCGGAATTCTACCAAATCTTTAAAGAGGAATTAATAACTATTTTCTTCAAACTATTCCAAAAAATAGATACAGGGGCCTTTCCCCAAAACTCACTCTATGAGGCTAGCATCACCCTGATGCCAAAACCAGATAAAGATACAACAACAACAAAAAAAGAAAAATACAGGTCAATATCCTGGATGCACATAAAGACAAAAATCCTCAACAAAATATTAGCAATCATAATAAAGCAACACATCAAAAAAATATACATCATGATCAAATGGGATTCATCCCATGGATTTAGGATGGTTTAACATAACACAAGTCAAGATATGTGATACACCACAGCAACAAAATGAAGGACAAAATCATATAATTATCTCAATGGATGCAGAAAAACACTTGGCAAAATTCAACATCACTTCATGATAAAGGCTTTTGGTAAATTAGTTATTGAAGGAAAGTATCTCAACAAATAAAAGCCATATGTGACAAAACAATTGCCAATGTCATCCTGAGAAAAAGAAAAGGTCAAAGCTTTTTCCTTAAGAATAATAATGAGACAAAGATGCCCACTTCCACCACTACTATTTAACATAGTATTGGAATTACTAGCCAGAGCAATCAGGAAAGAGAAAGAAATAAATTACACGCAGATTGAAAATGACAAAGTCAAACTGTCCCTGTTTGCAGATGACATGATATTATATATAAAAAAACCTAAAAACTATACCAAAATACTCTTAGAGCTAATTAGAAATTTCAGTAATGTTGGAAGATACAAAATCAACACCCCAAAATCAATAGTGTTTTTATACTCTAGTAAAGAACTAGCATAAAAAAAGAAATCAAGAAATCAAGCTCATTTACTATTGTCACCAAAAAAAAAAAATAAATAAAATAAAATAAAAATAACTAGGAATCAATTTAACCAAAGAGGTGAAATATCTGCACAATAAGAATTACAAATCAGTGTTGAAAGAAACTCAAATGAATACAAAACGATAGAAAGACATTCCATGCTCTTCAATTGGAAGAATTATCATTGTGAAAATGTCCGTAGTACTCAAGGCTATCTGCACATTTGGTGCAATCTCCATCAAAATACCAATGACATTCTTCATGGAAATAGGAAAAACAATCCTAACATTCATATGGAGCAACAAAAGACCACAAATAACCAAAGCAATCCAGAGCTAAAAATAAATAAATAAATAAAAGAAAAAAGAAAAAGGTGGAGGCATAACACTACTGGACTTCAAATTATACTACAAAGTTGTTGTAACCAAAACAGAATGGTACTAGCATAAAAACAGACACTCTGGCCAATGGAACGGAATAGAGAACTCAGAAATCAACCCACATACTTACAGCCAACTTATCTTTGACAAAGGAATCAAGAACATACATTGGGGAAAAGATTGCCTCTTCAATAAATGGTGCTGGGAAAATTGGATATCCGTATGCTGAAGAATGAGACTAGCTCTGTACCACTCTCCATATACCAAAATCAACTCAAAATGGAATGATGACAGAAAAGTAAGGAAAGAAAACGTAGGGGAAAAACTTTAGGAAATAGGACTGGGCAGACACTTTATGAATAAGACCCCATAAGCACAAGCAACAAAACAAACAAAAAAATAAGCAAATGGGATTATATCAGACTAAAAAGCTCTGCACAGCAATGGAAACAATCAACAGAGTGGAAAGACAATCTACACCATGGGAAAAAATATTTGCAAACTGTACATCTGACATGGGATCAGTACTCAGAATATATAAGAAACTCAAACAACTTCACAGTAAAAAAAAAAATCTAGAAATTGAAAACAAAAAGAAAAAAAGAAACCTAACTTAATATTATATTGGGAAACTAACCATATACAGAAAATAATTACTCTAAGTGACTTTAAAATATAATATTTCATCTGTACAATACCAGTTGGACATATGCTATGATCAAAAAATTATTTTCAGTATTCATAATGTTACTAGTAACATTTGCATTATTATTTTGCAACTATCATAAGCACGTTGTAGACTGAAATCAAATAAGTTTTTTTTGTCATGACAGATACCAATATTTTTAGCATGTGAAAATTGAAATTTAAGTATAAAATCAAAGTTTAGAAATGTCACTGTAATATTAAATTTGAAATGGAGATGCTATTATGAACACATGATATATTTTTTAAAGTATAAAAATACACATATTTACCAGGTGTTTCTTGGAAAAGGCCCAGAAATAAAGACGAAACTTGTAGTAGCAGGTCCTCCTAATGTCCAGATTATAATTTCTGAATACTGAATCCAGTCATGTTCACATCAAATAGCAGATGGACAGATATCAACTTTAGTCTGTAAAAAAGCTCCCAGTGCCAGTTTAGTTGAATTTCTTTTAGCTTACCTTCAATTTTTTTTTTTTTGTTAATATAAGGGGTCTCCAAAAAGTTCATGAACAGTTGGCTACAGAGCAGTGTTATAACACCAAGATCAGTGGTTCAGATACCTTTACTGGCCAGCTGCCACACCCCCAAAAAAAAATCTTGGAAAGATTTGTATAATCTTATGGTGTTGGCCAGTTATCTCAAATGGTTAGAGCACAGACTTGTACCACCAAAGTCATGGGTTCAGTTTCCCACAGTGGCCAGACACAGAAGGAAAAAAAAAAAAAAAAAGAAGATTTGCATTAACGTTTAATTCCATTTTTCCACAAACTTTTTTAAGTACCCTCATTTTATTGTTAACTCAAAAATTATAATTACATAATTTATGGGGTATAATGTGATGTTTTGATAAATGTTTTCAGTAAATCAGATTGTTAAAATATTTCCAAATAAGTACAAAATATTGCAAATAAATCTTTAAAACACTATGTGTTCATTCACTCAGTAAATACTTGTACTACTCCGTATGTTTCCAGGCACAATGCTAGGTACCATGAAATTAGGAGGTAAGCAAAATAGTACTTACCCTTGCAGTTCTTACAATATTTTTGGGGAAAGGGGGACAATCTATATAATCCCAAAATAGTATCAGAGATTACAATTGATGATGTAATCTAGATTGATGAGTCTAATCACCCTCTGATGAACTGACATTTAAATAAACGTAAAGTCTGAAAAGCCAGCCAGAGAAAAGTAAAAACAGTTTTGAGCATTGGTTAGGTATGGACTCTAAAGTAAGTCAATGGGTTTAAATCTAAGCTCCAAAACTTAATACAGATATGAATTTGATCACATCACTAATCTGAGTCTCAGTATCTTCATTTAAAAAAAAATAATAGGAGGTGAGCACTGTCTCACACACCACCACCTGGGCCCACACACAAGCCCCAGAGAGGATGACCCACCAACCAAACAGAAGCCAAAGTGAGTGCGGTACCATGCACTGCCACCGATGGCCCACGCCTTAGCCTGGGAGAGGCCTGCCCACTGCACAACCAGGAGCCGAGAGCACCATCCCTTGAGCCACCACCCCAGCCCAAGGGGGTCTACCACAGCCACTGCCACACCTACTGCCACTACAAGGAAGACTCTGCCACAGTAGCAGCCAGGGCCACGCTACAGGCAGCCGATCACAATCTTGACTACACTGATACAAGAAGAGTCATCAGCAGAGCCTACAAATAGAGGAGGAAGTCTTTGTCCACATAGCCCACTTCAAAATAACAGAAGAAACAAGCACCCTACCAGAGGACCAAATGTCAATGAAAAAATACTAGAACTACAGATAAGCAGGAAAATATGACACAACCAAAGGAATATACTATTCTTAAGTACCAGACACCACAGAGCAGGGAAATCTTGAAATGTCTGAAAGGAAACTCCAAGCAATGATCTTAAGAAAACTCAAAGAGATAAGAGAAAACTCAATTAGAGAAAACTCAAAGAGTTAAGAGAAAACTCAATTAGAGAACACAGTAAAACTAGAAAAAATATCCAGGATATGAAGGAGGAAATTTACAGAGAGATTAATACTTTAAAAAAGAAAGCAGCAGAACTCCTAGAACTGAAGGATTCACTCAATGAAATAAACAGAACAGAGAGCTTGAGCAACAGGCTAGAGCAAGCAGAAGAAAGAATTTCAGACCCTGAAGATGGTCTTTTTGAAGTAATCTAGGCAGACCAAAAAAAGGAAAAGAAATACTTTAAAGAATGAATAAAATGTAAGAGATCTTGCAGACAGCCTCAAGTGCACAAACATCTGAATCATGGGTATTCCAGAAGAGAAGGAAAAAGGAAAAGACATTGAAACCTTATTCAAGGAAATAATAACAGAAAACTTCCCAGGTATAGGGAGAGACACAGACCTTCCAATCCAAGAAGCCCAAAGATCCCCAAAGAGATTCAATCCAAAAGATCCTCTCCAAGACACATTATAGAAAAACTGGCAAAGCTCAAAGACAGAAAGAGAATTCTAAAAGCAGCAAGAAAAAAGCATCAAATCACCTATAGGAGAGCTCTCCTCAGAAAAACAGCAGACTTCTAACTGAAACCTTGCAGGCCAGAAAAAAAAAATGGGATGATGTATTCAAATACTAAAAAAAAAAAAAAAAAAAAAAAAAAGCCATCCATGAATACTATACCCCAAAAGGTTATCCTTCAGAAATGAGGGAGAAATCATGTATTTCCCAGACAAACAAAAACTGTGGGAATTCACCACCACATGACCAGTACTGCAAGACATTCTCAAAGGAGTCCTGCATCCGGAGTCTGAAAAAATAATAACCATATCATGTATACAGAAGACAGAGCAAAATTCACCATTAAAACAAAAATGCAAATGAGAAAGAGAGAGATGTCAAATTATGCCACATCAAAAATCCAACAAGCACTGAAGATGTAAAGTAAAAGAAGAAGAGAGGAACAAATGATATTTAAAACATCCAAACCAAAAGCAGTATACTGACAGGAGTAAAGCAATACCTGTCAATAACAACCCTAAATGTAAATGGCTTAAGCTCCCCATTCAAAAGACACAGACTTATTGCATTAAAAAGCTAGAACCAACTTATATGCTATCTTGAAGAGATTCATGTCACCTGTAATGACACACACAGACTAAAAGTGAAGGGATGGAAAAAGATGTAAAATGTAAATGAAAACCAAAAATGAGCATGTGTAGCTATTCTTATATAAAATAGACTTTAAACCCCAAACCATAAAAAGACATAAAGAAGACCATTATATAATGATAAAGGTATCTATCCGTTTAGAAGACATAACAATCATAAATATATATGGACCCAACACAGGAGCACCCAGATATGTAAAGTAAACACTGTTAGACCTAAAAAAGAGATTGACTTTAATACAATAATAGTGGGTGATCTGAACACCCTTCTCTCAGCATTGGACAGATTTCTCAGGCAGCAAATCAGCAAAGAAACACAAGATTTAAACTATACCTTAGACCAATTAGACTGGCAGGCATCTACAGAACGTTTTATTCAACTACTACAGAATATACATTCTTCTCATCAGCACATAGAAAATTCTCAAGGATATACCACGTTAGGTTACAAATCAAGACTCAGCAAATTTTTAAAAATCTAAATTATTCCAATATCTTTTCAGACCATGATGGATTAAAACTGGATATCAATAACAAGCAAAACTCTGGAAACTATACAAGTGCATGGAAACTAAACAACAGGCTCCTGAATGACTTTTGGGTCCAAGAAGAATGTAAACAGGAAATCAAAACAATTCTTGAAATTAATAATGATAAAAATACATCATACCAAAACCTGTGGGATACTGCAGAAGCAGTACTAAGAGGAAGTTTTTGCAATAAATGCTTACATCAAAAGAATAGAAAAGCTTCAAATAAATGACCTAATGCTACACTTCAAAGAACTAGAAAAACAGGAACAATCTATTAAAAGTAGTAGACAGAAAGAAATAATTAAGATCAGAGCAGAACAAAATAAAACAGAGACCCCCAAAATACAAAAGTTCAATGAAACAAAAAGTTGTGTTTTTGTTTGTTTGTTTGTTTTGAGAAGATAAATAAAATAGACAAACCACTACTAGGCTAACAAAAATAAAAAGAAAGAAGAACCAAATAATATCAGAAATGAAAATGGAGAGATTACAACTGGTACCACAAAAATATGAAGAATCATGACAGATTATTATAAACAACTGTATGCAAACAAATATGAAAACCTGGAGGAAATAGAAAAATTTCTGGACAAATAGAAACTACCAAGACTAAAACAGGAAGAGATTGAAAACTTGAACAAACAAATAACAAGCAACATGATTGAAGCAATAATCAGCACTTTTCCAACAAAGAAAATTCCAGGACTGGATGGCTTTACAGCTGAATTCTATCAAACCTTTAAAGAAGAATTAATATCAATTCTCTTCAAGCTATTCCAAAAAATTGAAACAGAAGCCATTCGCCTAATCTCATGCTATGAGGCCAGCAGCACCCTGATACCAAAACCAGACAAAGACACAACAAAAAAAGAAAATTACAGGCCAATATCCTTGACAAACATGGAAGCAAAAATCCTCAACAAAATATTGGCAGTCAGAATATAGCAACACATTTAAAAAATTATACACCATGATCAAGTAAGATTCATCCCAAGGATGCAAGGATGTTTCAACATTTGCAAGTCACTAAATGTGATAGACCACATCCACAAAATCAAAGAAAAAACTATATGATTATCTCAATAGATGCACAAAAAGCATTTGACAAAATTCAATATCCCTTCATGATAAAGACTGTTGGCAAATTAGCGGTGAAAGATCTTTACAATGAGAACTGCAAAATGCTACTGAAATAAATTAAACTGGCCACACAATGGTGGAAAGACATACCATGCTCTTGGGTTGGGAGAATTAACATTGTGAAAATGTCCATTCTACTCAAAGCCATCTACAGATTCAATGCAATCCCCATCAAAATACCAAATGACATTCTTCACAGAAATTGAAAAAAACAATACTAACATTCATATCGAATAACAAAAGACCTCGAATAGCCAAAGCAATTCTGAACAAATAAATAAACAAATAAAGCCAGAGGCATAAATCTTCCCAACTTCAAATTTATTCCAAAGCTAATGTAACACAAACAGCATGGCACTGACATAAAAACAGACACTCAGATCAGTGAAACAAAATAGAAAACCTGGGAATCAACCCATGTACAGCCAACTGATCTTTGACAAGGCAAAAAGAATGTACATTGGGGAATAGACTGCCTCTTCATAAATGGTGCTGGGAAAATTTGACATCCATATGCAGAAGAATGAAACTGTACATGTACCTCTTACCACATACCAACATCAATTCAAAATGGATTAAAGACTTAAATTTAAGATCCCAAATCATAAAATTACTAAAAGAAAACATAGGGGAAATACTCCACTAAGTAAGACTGGGCAAAGACTATGAATAAGACCCCAAAAGCATGAGCAACAAAAGAAAAAGTAAACAAATGGAATTATATCAAACTAAAAAGCTTGTGAACAGCAAAGAAATAATCAACAGCATGGAAAGACAACATACAGAATGGGAGAAAATATTTGCAAACCCTACATTTGACAAGGGATTAATATCCAGAATATATAAGGAACTCAAACAACTATACAGTAAAAAATCAAATAATCCAATTAAAAAATGGGCAAAGGAGATGAATAGACATTATTCAAAAGAAGACATACAAATGGCCAGCAGGTTCATAAAATAATGACCAGCATCGCTCATCATCAGGAAAATTCAGATCAAAACCACACTGATATATCATCTCACCCCAGTTAGAGTGGCCATTTGTAAAAAGACCAAGGATAACAAATGCTGGCAGGGATGCAGGGAAACTGGAACTCTTCTATACTGTTGTGGGACTGTAATTTAGCTAAATTAGCACAGACATTATGGAAAACAGTATGGCGGTTTCTCAAGCAACTTCAGACAGAACTACCACATTAACCATCAGTCCCACTACTGGGTATATATATATCCAAAGCAATGTAAATCATCATGTCGAAGTGATACTTGCACTCCCATGTTTATTGCAGCTCTATTTACAATAGCTGAAATATGGAACCAATCTAAATGTCCTTCAATGGATGACCAGATAAGGAAATGTGGTATATATACACAATGGAATACTACTCAGCCATAAAGAAAGAATGAAATTCTGACATTTGCAGCAACATGGATGAACCTGGAGAAAATTATCTTAAGTGAAATAAGCCAGACACAGAAAGAAAAATACTGCATGTTCTCACTCATAACTGGGTGCTAAGAAAGAAGGAAGGAAAAAAGGAAAAAAGGGAGGGAGGGAGGGAGGGAGGGAGGGAGGAGGAGGAGAGAGAGGGGGGAGAGAGGGAGAGAGAGAGAGAGAGAAAGAAAGAAAGAAAGAAAGAAGAAAGAAAACGAAAGAAAGAAAGACTACAACAATACAATGAACTTTCAGAAGGAGAGAACAAAGCTAATCATACTAGATGGGCAGGTGGTAGGGAAGGGGCTTGGGGAGTGATAGGTTGGGTGGAAGGAATGGGGAAAGAATATGATTTGTAATGATGAATATGCTAACAATAATAAAATTTTATTTTTAAAAGGAAAAAAGAATAAAAGGATAATAATGGTACTTTCAGCATGAAGTTGTGATTTTTAAAAAAATGGATTATGTTTTGATAAACTGCAATAAATATTTGCTATTATGTCATTGTCATTTAACAGTCTTTTCAAAGGCTTAGAGAGGGAGGAAAGAGCTTGTGATATTTGGGGGGAAAGAAGACAATACAAATAGCTGAAATGCAGCAAATAGAGGGGAAGAGGCATGTAGGGAGTGGATCCTGTATTTTCTGTCCTTATTCAGTAGTCACGAGCCACATAGGGCTACTAATCACTTGAAATGTCACTAGTCCAAATTGAGATATGCTTATGTGTAAAATGCACAACAGATTTCAAAGGCTTAGTATTTTAAAAAAGTAAAACATTTCATAATATTTTATATCGATTACATCTCGTAATATTTTGGATATACTTGGTTAAATAAAACATATTACAATTACAATAGCCAAAAATGTGAAAGCAACCCAAGTGATCATAGACAATTGAATGGATAAACAAAATATGGTATACATGCATACATACAATAGAATATTATTCAGCCTTAAAAAGGAAGGAAATTTGACACACGCTACAACATGGATGTACTTGGAGGACATCAGTCTAAGTGAAATAAGCCAATCACAAAAGGCTTAATACTATATGACTCCACTTATATAAAATACCTAGAGTGGTCAAATTCATAGAGACTGAAAGAAGAATGGCGGTTATGAATGAGGGTGATGGGAGGTCAGGGAATTGAGCAGTTATTGTTTAATGGGTGCTGGGTTTCAGTTTTGCAAGATGAAAAGGGTTCTAGAGAGAGATGATGGTGATGTTGCACAATTTGAATGTACTTATTAATGCCCCTGAACTATATACTTCAAATGATTAAGATGGTAAATTTTATGTTATGTGTATTTTACAATACAAAAAAAAAAATTCAAGAAAAATAATTTCTGAATATCATTTCCTATTAAAGGAAACCAGAACTCATTTAAAAAGTGGCAAATACTTGAAATAAGCAAGGAAATGTGTAAGATAAGACCGGAATACCTTAATATATCAAAAAGCAAGAAAACTCAAAAACTACTGGAGTTATAAAAAAAGGATTCTGGGGGTGTTCTGAAAGAGCTCCACTGACAAAGATGGAACATTTTCAGTGTAAAAAAATGACCACAGTTGATTGCAGCACATCAGATATAAAGTAATGAGTTCTTAATCATACCATATATATTATATTTTAATCACCTTTGCAAGTTTTTTTTCCATTATTTTTGAAATTGGTAAATTAACAGAAATAATCCCATTTCCCCAACATTTTCTGTATGAACTGCAACTCACAAGACCCAAAAAACTTACTGAGAAAAAAATTTTTATATAAGTATTTCAGATAATAAGCAGACAGAATTCTAGTATTAGAGATATTATGGTTTTGAAACCATAAAAATAATGCTTCTAAGCAACAACGATCAATGGATGCTAAAACATTAAGTGAACTATTGATAGGTAATTTTATTTAATGAAGGGAATTGACAACTCCTGAGGCCATTTATCAATTTTAACATTATCCTAAGTGTAATAAATATAGATTATGTCTTTCTGATGTGATGTATTCAGTACCACCTATTAGTAAAACTGAAGTTAATCAAACATCTAGATTTAGCCACCAGTTTATAAGAGATAAATGATCGAGTTAAAGTACACCATGAGAAAGCAAAAAGCCACATCCAGGATGTAAGCAATTTTACAGTACATAAAAAAAATAAATGGCATAATGTAGTGAACAAATAAATTGCATAAAAAGATCAATGTTGTAAAATAATAAGGAAACAGAAAGACAAAAAAAGGTAAATGGCATAAAAGAGTGAAATTTATTAGATTTAAAGAAACCCAAAAGACACACCAACAAAACGTAGTATGTGTACCTTATCTGGATCATGACTTGAACAGACTAATTGTAAAAGTATGTATTTTAAGCAATCAGAGAAGGGTTATGTAGGCATTAGGTAATATTGAAAATTATTTTGGGGTTAATAACGTTGTGGTGGCTATGTATTTAAAAGTCCTGTATCCATTAGAAATATATTAAAATATTTTCTGGTGAAATAACATATTGTTTGGGATTTGCTTTAAAATATCTCAGAAAAAAAGGAAATAGATAAAACAACATTGAAAATATTGATAACGTTTGAGGCTATTTATTGGTTATAAAAAGTTTTTTTATACTATTCTTGCTACTTACATATTTTAAGTTTTTATAAGTGCATGTAAGACATACTTTTGAATGAATAGCTGAGTTTAAAAAGGATGTAAAGAAAATGCACAGTAACCAAAGAAGGCAAAACTGAGAACCAGATATAAGGCCCATGTGCTGATATTTTGGCTACTCCAGCAGCGTGGGGTTTGGGTATCAGAAAGATGCAACACAATTCTTAATCACATAGAAGCATTGTTTTTAATGCCCATAATTCAACTTGTAAAGCTTTTTCTGAAGTTTATTTGGAAGAAAAAGAGGCCGCCAATAGCTAAGAATTTTTTTTTTTTTTTTGTAAGAAAAATGTAAGCTGGCCGGTTGGTGTGACCTTGTAACACCAAGATCAAGAGTTTGGATCCCCATACCAGCTAACCACCAAAAAACATAAAAAAGAAAAAAGAAAAGATAGGAAAAATGTGGGAGAGTTGGTAGTCACTCTTTCTAATATAAAGACTTATTTGAAACTACAGTGATTTTAACAGTTTGTTATCAGTACAAGGATAAACAATCAATGGAACCAAATAGAAAATTCACAAAGACCTGCACTTACATTAAGTATGATATAGGACAAAGGGAGAATTACAAAGCTTTGAGGAAATGGTAGATTGTTAAATACTGCTCATGGAAGGCTCCTTGGATAAATGGCTGCTTTTAGGATTGGGGCGGGAAATATACAGGATGATTCTGGAGCACATTGTAAAGCCATAATATAAGTGTGTAGAAACAACAAAAACAATAATGATGTGAGTATATCACAAGGCCACAAGAGCCACCCGAACGAGCTCCAAATTGTGAAATGTGTAACAATTTGAACAATAAAGTAAAGTGATATTGAATTATTACCCAAAGCATAAAAAAACTTGTCCTTTCTGATATAAATAAATAATAAAAATAAATACATAAATTTGAAAGAAAAGACAAATTTCCCATGCTGAAGAATTTCAAGTAGTTTATATAAATATTCTATACACTAAAAACAGTTGGGCACTCATAAATTAAAACAAATAGTCACTTCCTTTCAAAGAGTGTGGGAAAAAATAAAAGTAATTTTACAATGAATAAACCTGACCCACTTTATTTCAGTCAGGTGATTAAGTTCAACAAGAGTGGTAAATCATGTTGATAGTATATTCCCTTCATATAATGTAATGACAATGGCACTTTACCTCTGTGGTCTTCCTCCTCAGAATATATAATCCCAGTCTTATTATGAGAAAAACATCAGACAAATTCAAATTGAGAAACAAAAATACCTGACCGGTAGGCTTCAAACTGTCAAGGTCATCAAAAACAAGGGAAGTCTGAGAAATTGTCACAACCAAGGAGACAGAGACATGATGACTAAATGTGATGCAGTATTCTTAATGAGATCCTGGAACAGAAAAAAGACATTAGGTAAAAACTAAGGAAATCTGAATAAAGTACATACTTTAGTTAATAATAATGTATCAATATTGCTTCACGAAATGTAACAAATGTACTATGCTCATGTAAGATGGTAATAGGGGAAACTGACTGTGGGGTACATAGAGACTCTATACCATTTTCACAATTTTTTCTGTAAATCTAAGCCTATTATAAAATAAAAAAAGTTTGTTTAAAAATATTTTTTAAAGTGATATTTGGAAAAAGTAAATACAAAAATGATATTGGGAATATTATTTCTCCAAACGGTAAAAAAAAAAAAAAAAAAAAAAAAAAAATCCTTAAGTTACAGTAAACGAACAAAGAAAACAAAATGAATAACAATGAAATCAGTGATTTCCAAGTAAATTATAGACCTTAATGTGGAAAGCAAAGCTTTAAAATATTTTGAGAACAATAAGGAAGGTATTTCGTTAAATTTGACTTAAAGCTACATTTCCTAAGACACAAAAAGTACAAATCATAAAAGAAAGGACTGATAATTTTACTGATACAGTAATAGAAAGTTTGTGAAATAACACCATTTGCACAGCTAAACTATAAACCAAAGACACTTAAAGAATGTAGTTTCATTGCTTATAAGTATGAAAAAAATAGTTTCTAGAACACATAAGCAACTTCTATAAATCAGTGTATTGCTAGGACAATTGTCAAAATCCTGCGAATGTAACCAATTGTATTGTCAGGCTAGGGCTCATACCCTTCAAACCCGTTGTACAGACTGGGTCACAGACCCCTCACATGCCTGGCTGGGTCACAGACCCTTCACATGCAGGTCCACGCTAGGTAATTGGGAAAGATCCTAGGAGCTGTTGGCAGATGACACAATCTCAGTCTTCAGCTTCCTCAGCATTGGCAGCAGCAGTAGCAGCTTACAGCAGCCTCCAGCAGCAGCAGCGGTGGCCTCCTGGAGGGTCCCAGGGGCCCTTGGAGCAACAGCTTGCAGGAACAGACTCCTGCAGCAGTAGCAGCCTCTCTGTGCCCCCCCCCCACCCCACCACCCATCCTTTATACTTAAGTCTGATTACCCAGGACACCTGGGTGCAAGTCAGACAACCCAGGAGCACCTAGGTGGCCATGCACATCTGCATCAGACAGTAGCCAAGGAACACCTGGGCACATGTGCATATTTACATCAAATGCTCAGCAAGATTCTGAACATCTGACGGGCCCTGACCATTTTCCTTCACTTTCCCTGCAATCGGTATGAAAAAAAAATGTTAAAAAAAATTCCCAAACAAGCAGTCAATTCACAGAAGGCATTTAAATGACTACAAACATAGATGAATGCTCAACCTCATTTGTCATCAGAAAAACTCAAATCAAAATCACGGTAAGTTACCATGTCTTGCTCACTATGAGCATGGCCAAAAAAAAAAAAAAAAAAGTTTGAAAATAAAGAGTGTTGACAGGGATGTAAAGTCCTGGGTACTCTCATATGCATATGGTGGGCTACAATTAGAGTGTTGCTGAACAGAAGGGGAAGAGAACAAGACCTCCCAGGGGAGTGTGGGATCAAAGAGAGGACTTATGTGTCTAGGTCATGTTGCTCAGCAGCATGGCAGGGAACCTCTGGGTCAGAGAGCTTTGAAGGGCAGCAGTGGCTTGGGGTCTTTATAGCTTTAGGGTTTAACTTGCTGATGGTAAGCAGATGTTGGGTGTAGCTTTGTGGAGGTATGCAAAGCCAGCAGACTCTAAATAGCTAAAAACCTATGGGGGGGGGGCTATATTTAAAACAACTTGATGTAAAAATTTGAGTTTGGCACCAAGGAAATTTTCCGCTAACATGTCTCAGCCTGCTGTGAAGAAATAAACAGAGAAGGGGCCAATGTACAGAGGCCATCTGTATTAGTCAGCTCATATTGCTGTAACAAAATACTGCAGACTGGGTGACTAAACAAAATAAATGTATTTTCTCACAGTTGTGGAGGCTGGAAGGCTGAGAACAGGGTGCCAATATGATTGTTTTCTGGTGAAGACTTTCCTCCTGGTTTGCAAATGGCTGCCTTCTCATTGTGTTCTCATATGGCCTTTCCTCTCTGTGCATATGGAGAGAGAATCCTCTTTTCTAAGAACATGAATTACATCAGATAAGGGCCCCATCCTCATGATCTCAAGTAACTCTAAATACATCCTAAAGTCCCATCGCCAAATATCACATTGGGACTTAGGGCTTCACAATACGAATTGGGAGAGAGGGGTCATAAACTTTCAGTCCTTTGACACCATTTTTGTTTCATTTATACAACAGAAGTCTGATACCAATCTCATTGAGTTAAAATCCACCTACCAGCAGAGCTATACTTCTTTCTTGAGACTCTAGGGGAAATTCCATTTTGTTTCTATTGCTTTTTCCATCTTCTGGAGGTTGCTGTTATTCCTTTGCTTGTGATTCCCTTCTTCCATTATTAAAGCCAGCAATGATGGGTCTTCTTCACATTGCATCACTCCAACATCCTATTCTGTATCCCTTTTCCACTTTTAAGAGCCTTGCTGATTACATTGGACTTTCCCAGATAATTCAAGATAATCTCCTTATTGTAAGGTCAGTTCACTAGCAACCTTAATCCCATATGTAATGTTAAGTCCTCTCTGCCATATAACCTATTCACTTTTTCTGGGGATTTGGTCATGGACATTTCTGAGGGGCCGTTATTCAGTCTACCACATTGGGGAAAATCTTTTCTATCAATATCCATCCTACTCAAGGCAAATGCCAACTAAAAGAAATCACCTCTGGTGGTTTTAGAGGCGTTAATCAAGAAGCTAATCTTCCACCTTACCCCCATACTGCCCAAGGAAGCTGCCAGCCGTGCCCCAATTTCATTGCTCAGTGTTGTCAATGGGGCAAAGCAGGGAGCCAATTTTTAATCTTCTTAATTGAAACAGGTGGTGGTGCTCTGATTCATCTGCCTAACAGTAGCAGTGAGCTGAGCAAGGATTTAATATTGCATCCCTTACCCAGTGAAAGCAAGCAGCAGTTTGCTATTCCCCTGATGCAGTAGTGTCAGTACGACCAAGTAAAAACCCAATATTTTACTACCTGTTGAAGAAGGTAGAGCTCTAGTTTCTTCACCTGGGTAGTACCGGTAGTCCCCAGCAACAAGCTGAGTGTCCACCCTCACCCAGAAGAAATGAGACTTAAGGAAATGCAAGTTGGGGATAATGAAATACATTATAAATAATCAAGATGAAACCTTAAAAAAAAATCTCAAGTAACTCACAGGGGAACAATAAAGGGAAATAAAGGAACAAAAAATCAAAACAAAACACAAACACACACAAAAAAACAGAAACAGACAGAAAACAAATGACCAAATGGCTGGCTTAACTCACAACACATCAAAAATACCATTAAATGTAAATAGTCTTACTACATCAATTAAGACTTAATATGTCAATTAAGGAATAGATTGGCAGAGTGAAAAAAAAAAACAAACTATGGCCCATATATATGTTTTTACTAGAAACTCACTTCAAATACAATAACATAGGTAGTTCAAAATAAAAGAAAGAAAAAAGATATATAAGCATTAATTTAAAAAAAAAGAAGTGGCTGTATTCATATCAGATAATATAGACTGTAAGGATGAAAAGGGACAAAACATAAGGATAAAAAGATGAAACCACCAGGAAGACATAATGTACACTCCCCAAAAATCTGAGCCTCAAATTATATGAAGTAAAAATTACAGCCAAAAGGAAAAATAAGTAAATCTGTAATTAAAATTGAAAACTTTAACAACCCACTCTCAACAAATAATAGAACTACTAACCAGCAAATCAGCAAGAATATAGTAGGAGAAATAACACAATCAACCAACAGGATATAATTATGTGTGGAGCACTCCAAAACCAAGAGCAGAATATACATTTTCTTCACGTGTCCAAGTAACATTTATCAAGGGAGAACATACTCTGGGCTCTCTGTGCACACATAGGAGGTTTTTCAAAATTGGCAAATACCCATTCATGAATAAAAAAAAAAACAAAGCAAATAAACAAAAGCTCAGCAAGCTAGAAATAGAGGGATATTCCCTCAAATTGATGAAGAGCATCTACACAAAAGAACCTAAAGCTAACATCATACTTCATGATGAAAGAGTAAATAATTTTCCTTTAAGGCAAGGATGTCAACACTCACCAATCTTATTTGACATAGTGCTATAATTTTCAGACAGTGCAATAAGGCAAGAAAACATAAAATGCATACAGATTGGAAAGAAAGAGATTCATGCTCCATGGTGAGCACTTTCTGAGTCGGGCCCTTAATGTGGTGAATTTCCTGTTGCTGGTTCTTCTTAACCACCTGGTTTCTCTCAGAGGGGCAGAGGATTCTCCGGCTGGGGGAAGGATTGCACTTCCCAGCCAGTCTCTTTGTGTCCTGGAATCTCTATTATTCTCTTTGTGTTTCTGGGTGAGAGGGGATTCTACAGCCCATGAGAATTAATAGGCTTATGAGACTAGGCTATTTGTTGTGGCAGAATCCCTTTTGCTGGTGCTTCTTGGCAATGCTGGTGTCTCTTGGTGGAGGAGGGAAAGTTTCAGGAGAAAAACACTTCCCTAGCCACTTATTGTCAGTGGGGGTCTTGTTCTATTTATCCATTTCACTTGTGGTATTTGTGGTGGGCTCACGTGGTATTTTCAGGATCTACTTGTATTGTTGAAATCTCCCCATTCTATCTAGGGCCGGAATGAACCTACCTGCATTTGCCTTCTGTTGCTAGCTTGAGGCTTGAGGAATACTAGGTCTCGGTCATCATCTTCTGTTTATTGGGGTCATAAGATACTCTGACACTGTGTTGTTCATCTAGTGGTGGGGTCCATATCCAATTCACCTTTCCCTTAGCACCTGTATTAATTTACTCTGGCTGACATAGCAATGTAGCACAGACTGAGTGGCTTAAACAACGGGAATGTATTTTATTACAGTTTTGGAGGCTGGAGGTATATGATCAAGGTGTCAACAAGGTTGGTTTCTGGTGTGGCCTCTCTTCCTGGTTTGTAAACAGCCACCTTTTCCTGTGTCCTCACATAGACTTCTTCTATGTGCATGTGAAGAAAGAGTGAGATCTCTGGTATCTTTTACTTTTATAAAGTCCTATTGGGTTAGGGCCCTACCCTTATGATTGCATTTAACCTTAACTACCTCATTAAAGGTCCTATCTTCAAACATAATCACATTAGGGTTAGAGCTTCAACATATAAACTGGGGTGGTGTTGGTGGTGGTGATGGTAGCACAATTCTGTTTTTAACAGCACCTTTAAGAAGTTTTTTTTTGTTGTCTCTTGCATTATTTTTAGCATTTATATTTCTACTTAATGGGGAGGAACAGGAAGAAAAGAGTCTGTGCCATCTAGTCCAAACCAAAAGTCAATGCCAGTATTTTAAATATCACAAACTAGTAAACAGAATCTTAAAAATTAAACAAAATGAAACTTTATTAACAAAATATTAATTAACATGTATAATCAATACCACAAAATATGGATTATCATGGAATTGAACAGGTTGCTTTCAGCAAAACCATGCTGTTATTTTGGTATGGTAGATGTTACATGAATCTTTGGTGATATTTAAAAATCTGGTCTCAATGCACTGTTTCTACCAAAAATTCCCTGATTTTTTTTTCCTTTGTATGAATGTTCCTACATTCTAGAATTGATGTGGTTTCCTCAGCTACCATTGGTATATTTTATTATTTATTCAATTAAGATTGGAATTGAGATAGTCATCTTAACACTTTCTTGCTGTCACTTCACAAGAAGCAAGTGCAAGAAAGTGATTCTTAAAACATATGGTAATCTTTTGAATGTCTAATTCTGGCAATCAAACTTAAGAAAAGACACTGAAAATGTGATTGAAGATGCTGGAGATGAATATGTG
The DNA here is from genome assembly GCF_027409185.1 of Cynocephalus volans. NCBI lineage: Eukaryota > Metazoa > Chordata > Mammalia > Dermoptera > Cynocephalidae > Cynocephalus > Cynocephalus volans. The sequence goes on from NC_084478.1 coordinate 96,960,768, forward strand.
ACAGAGAAGACTTGAGAATAGGATGTGATAATTGTCCCCATATTTTGAAAGAGATCCTAAGTAGAAAGAGGGAATTTACTTGCTATGGTTTTCCAGAACCCCAGAGAAGAACTAGTGAGCAGATAGTAGAGAGAGGAGGGTTTTAGCTTTTTATGAGAAAGATTTTTCTAAAAATTAGAGCTGTTCAAAAATTGTACAGGCTGCCTTGTGAGATAGTGATATTTATGTTATTGAACGTTTTAGGGAGAGTTCAGGTGATCAGCTCTCTGATATATTCTTGTGAGAGTTGACACATTCAAATAGATATCCTCCAAAATCCCATCTAGTGCTGAGAGAATCTGATTCTATTAAAGTGTATTATTTTGGGGAATAAGACATTAAATGAAAAAGAAAAATATTAAAAATGGTATATTATGTGGTATAATTTAGACTGCTTTTACTGTGACAGCAGCAAAATAGAAACTTTGTATGAACTATGATAACTTTTCTATTTTTACTTAGTGGTAGAGCCAGCAATTTAAGGCTTTATTGAAAATAAGCAACATTTGCAAAAGGATTAATTTTTGGATCAGAACACAGCCAGTTTGATGGCTTTTTATCCCAGCTGAGAGGAGTAATTGAAAAATGATGGTTGACACACACATAAATCATTATTTTTGCATGATCTGATTTTTATTTATTTTTTTTAGTGAAGTCTTGAATTTTTATTTTTCAGTTACAATCAAGAAGATTAGGAAATTCAATACATAGAGGATTAAAAGTCATGTAATTTTACCAACAGAATATACTTTCAAAAACTATAAATTTCATACCAGGCACAATGGAGTTTCAGTACTGCTTGCATATAGTCCTCCATCCTAACACCCACATCCCCATTGCAGACTACTTCTTCCCACCAATCATAAGATAGGTTTTGCAACAGGGTATGACAGTACATACAGAGCAAAAAATGGAGATGATCACAGTTTACAGCTTTGGCTTGCTAACCAATTTGTGGAAAACTCATCATGTATCAATGCTGATTACATAGATACAGATGTATGCTTATATCAAAAGATTTTTATATCAGAGAGTGAAGTTTACTTGATAGCAGGTCTGAAAAAACGCAGGAAATTAAAACTACTAAGAAGTAGATGTTATACATTTTGCACTGTTTATTAGTTTTTCAGCACAGTAAACCAGATATAAAGTTAATGTATGTACTAAATTATTCACTTGATATACTTAGAGCTAAAATTATAAGGAACATATGTATGGTTTGTATATGTGTATAAATCTTAAGCCTATTTTGGTAGGTCAGATATATTCCTGCTTTGCCCTTGTCATCTACTGTGGCGGTGGCTGATATAATCCATTACTCAACTAAATTGTTCCCACTCTTTTTGAGGGGAGATAGAGGAATTATTACTTCTAATATATTGTTTCCAGAATGGAAAATCTAGAATTAAAGAAAATATTCTAAACACGTTTAGGCCATGTAAAACTGACAAATGATGACTTTGTTTATCAAGCAATTTGAAGATAAAAAACCAACAATTCACATTTGCTTGGCATGTTGAGCTGTACAGGAGTTATTTCTCAGGTTACAAATGTCGTTCAATTGGGGAAAATAAATCCAGGCTGTCAACTCAAGAGTCAGGGTTCAATTGAAGAATGCTATTTGGATTGTTTAAATAAACATTAAACATGTCACATCCTAAAGATAAAATGATTTCAGAGCAAGGTAACTATTTATCTTTTCAGCTGGGTTAGTCACGAACCGACTGGACACAGGATCATCATATATTTGCCAAACTGATTCCAGTGTGGTCCTTGGTCCTTTGATCAACCTGCCAATGGCATTATAGCTACAATAACATATTTTTTACCCCAGTATTAAGAAATAAATCTCAGAGTGAGAATTCACACATTACATCATGTTCCAAATCAGTTCTGAGAAGTTTCCAGAAGTAGAGTGGTGCAATAGCTAAGTAAACAGATCTGTCTCCTTCTCCACACTACTAGCCTTCTCTCTATCCTCCACCATATCACTATAATAATTATGACTATCATAATTACTTCTGGTTGTCTGTGTACCTTTCATAGTGATCTTATAGCTAGGTTTTTTCTGTCAACCCAATATTCCACATTATGTTCAGGAAATTCTTCTCACCCTTATTAGTGAAGCATCTATCTCATAGTTAATTACTGTTGGAAAATGTAAAAGTAACTTTCTCATAAACCTGTTTTGTCCTTGAAACTATGTTCTCTTGCTCTGGTTATAAATCACTGCTTGTTCTTTTGGCCTTTCTAACATGAGCTTATCTGCACAGACTGCATATCCTAGCTAAAATGCTGAGAAAAAAAACGAGAAAAGAAACAAGTGTGTAAAGAGCCCTGGAACAGTCTGCCTATAAAAAGGCTTGTCAGATCTAGGTTCGGGGAACAGATTTTAGGAGCTGGAGCACATCTGGTCCTGCTAGGGTAATAAACTCCTGGCCCTCCATCTCTCAGAGTGCTGGGTCACTTCCTTGCTGTCCATTTTCTACATTTCTGGTGCATTGGCTGGGAAGTGATTCACACGGGCCCCTTGAGCCACCAGTCTGGGGGGGGCTGCCTTCCAGATCGTCAAGGCCACAGAGGACTGAGGAGGTGCCACCCGGCTGTTTTGTCAGGACCTTGGAGTTCGGGACCTCTCAGATCCTAAGGGGGCCACCTGTCTGACCGGACTTCCAGGAGGGAAGAACCAGCCAGACCCTCTTGTCCCCTGCAGGACAGTTAGGCACCCAACCCCCTGTACTAGTACAGGTCAGGCCCACCTCCAGGCAGAAGGGGAACTTGATCACCTCCCAAAAGGGCCTCTTTGACTGTCTGATTGGTCCCTGAGCTATGTGCCAGGCTTTGCCTTCTGGCAGAGCCCATCTGTTTGGAAGCCCTGTGGTGGGGCTTCTCTGTGTCAGGCCTTGCAGGCCCATCTGTTTGGGACTTTGTGGTGAAGTCTTTCTGTTCAGTTCAGGTCAGGGTTTGGGGGAGGGAAACGTATAACCTCTATATGAGAATGTGAGTGAATGTGATATTTTTGGCACCAAGTGATAAACATGGTGTCTGAGTGGGTTCTAAACTGCAGTTCTGTGGTCACATCAAAAGGCATAATGGTGATCCCAGTCCCTGGACTGGATCAGGTCTAGGGTTTGTATGGGTACACTTTAGCCAAGATGGGCCCAATGGTCCCTGCAAGGGGCACAGCCAGGTGGATGCCCGTGTAGTCTTCCTCCTCCTCTGGGAGAACGGGGGCTGCTTACCCTTGTCTGTCTTGCAACTCCAAAGCAAGGAGGGGTCTGAGATCCCACACCAGTGGAGGGAAAGTCTTTCTTTATGTTTGATGTTTGAGCTCTCTCTAGTGTCCTTGAAAAAGAGGTGAACACTTCTTTTCAGACTTAGGTGGCGTTTACTTGCTTCCTGAGAAGTGACCCTTCTTTCATGTTGTTTACTCCAGGAGATCCATTGCCCATTCCACCATAGAGTTTCCCTCCCACACATGAGTTTCATGCATCCGCAGGGTTGAAACCTCCCCCCCCCCCCACACTCAGCCACTCACGAGGGAACTCACCCCCCCTTTTTTATGATTAAGTCTATATTGACTTTTGAAAAAAAAGGGGGGGCATTGTATTGCTGGATACATTGCTCATTTCTATGACTGTGGAATCCAAGAGCCTAATTTGGTCTCTGGTGAAAATTGAAAAGTTTGGGGCACCAGAGGGGACTGTAGCTGCAAGAGGCAAGTGGCCACTGGGACTATTTTGCTCCCATGCCTTTGCTGCTGGTACAACCCCAGTCTAAATTCTTCTTCTTTTTCCTCCTCTTTAAAATGACTGCTGGACAACTACAACTTAAACTCCTCTTAACCTATGAGAAGCCTGCTCCCTCTGGCTGGCAGCAGCTTCCACTGATGGGTTACTAACAGAGATGGGAAGACTGTTACTACACCATGAAAACCTTGCTTGAACAGGATCCCTTTGATGGGGAATACACAAGAATGGTGGGAATTCTTTCCCATGTCTCCAAAGAGAAGGGAGGCCACTAAAATCCTCTTCACTTTCCTCTGAATGTCTGAGCCCTCTTCTGCTGTTTGGCTGGATTGTATACGCTACTGTATGGGTGCATCCTGGATGGCTCCTGGCTATGCTTTGTTTCTCTGATTTGAATCTAGTTGCTGTTTTTATTCTTTGTGCCGACAGCAGTGAGGAAAACTGTTTTTATCAATTACTGTGTCAGTGAAATGGGTTGGTCCTGCTGATTGGAACTAGATTAAACTGGACCCCACTGCTCCTCTTTTCACTTTGTTTGTGAGCTTGGTTAGACATATGGTTGAGTGATAGCACTGACACTGTTTAAGGCATAAATGCCTGAGGCAAAAATGGAGGATGAAATTAAACAAGTGCCTTAAAATCTACTGTCCTTAATTGCATGCTTAAAAACTTCACAAAGGGGTTTTCAGGGGAATATGGGGTTAAAATGACCCCTGGGAAACTCCGGAACCTGTGTGAATTAGAATGGCCCACCTTTGGTGTTGGATGGCCTTCAGAAGGGACATTAGACCTCCAAAAGTTTAGAGAAGTTATAAAGTCATTTCAGGGGAGCCAGGACACCCAGATCAGTTTCCATACATAGACTCCTGGCTGACTACAGCCATGACTCTGCCACCCTGGGTCCGGTTCTGTATTCATAAGGGAAAGATTAAGGTCCTTGCTATACAAGCAGTGCAGAAGTCAAAGTACAATTAGAAAGAGATAAAAAGGCCATATATCGAGGGGACCCAGATGAAGAGTTCTTACCTCCACCATACTCCACTCCTTCAGGGACACTTGGCCTCTGGCCCCCAGTGCCAGACAACCCCCCAGTGTCAGTTACATTGGCCCTGCTGGCATCATTACCAGAGAGCTATAAATGTCCTGGAAGTCCTGAACTAGGGGGGAGATGACTCCAGTCTGCTCAATAAGTTCCAGCCCTCCAGATGCCCCTGCAGGAGACTCAAGGCCCACAGCAGATCAATCCAGATGGTAGTGTGCAGCCAGAGTGCCTCTCTTCTAGTATCAACCCACCCGGAAAGACTGTTGGCAGTTGTTCCTTACTCTCTTCAGCACTGAGGAATGGCAACATATCCTGACTGGCACTAGGCAATGGTTGCAACAGCAGGTACCTCCAGCTGGCATGGATCCTGAGACCTGGGCAAGAGATGCTGCACCAGACATGGTGCTGAACTGGGACTTCAATGAAGAAGAAGGAAGAAATTGACTCTGCCAATATAGAGAGGCCCTTCTCCATGGTCCAAAAGCAGGTGCTAGAAAACCCACCAATATGTCCAAAATGACCATCGTGACCCAGAAGTCTGAGCCACCTGCAGAGTTTTATGAAAGGTTATGTGAGACCTTCTGAATCTACACACTATTTGACCCCAAAGCAGCCAAGAATCAATGCATGGTCAATGCAGCCTTTGTGACCCAGTCCTGTGCTGACATCTGTCTACACAAAGCTACAAAAGCTGGAAGGTTTTGCTGGGATAAATGCCATGCAGCTCCTAGAGGTGGCCAGCACAGTATTTGTCAGTCAAGACCAGGAGGCACAGAAGGAGGTGGGCAAACACCTGAGACAGAAGGTGGCAATCCTGGCAGCAGCACTCAATCCAGACCAGAGCTCTGCACCAAAGAAGAAGGAGAAACCCCACCAAGAAGGATGGGCACACCTACAGTTTAACCAGTATGCTTATTGCAGACAGTTTGGCCACTAGAAGAATGAATGCCCTAAAGGGTGGAAAAACACCTACCAACACACCAAGAAAATGCACACTCTGGAAAGAAAAAATATGAGCCCCAACCCCCAAGCCAGGAGTTCCAGAACCTCATTGGCTTTGTGAGGATAGACTAGGATTAGGGAAAACCAGGCTCCTTGTTCCTAGGCCCCCAGGATCCCATGGTCAAAATGGTGGTAGGTGGTCAACCTATGACTTTCATGGTGGACACCAGGGCTGAACATTATGTAGTCACCCGCCCTGTGGCTCTATTCTCCAGCCAAAAGACTACCATCATTGGTGCTACAGGGGCACAAACAGACCAGTCATACTGCAAGGCCCAAATCTGCCACCTCAGGAGTCAGAGGGTGACTCATGAATTCCTATATTTACCTGACTGTCTGGTACCTTTACTAAAAAGAGATTTGCTGAGAAAACTAGGGGTATAAATAACTTCACACCTGGGGAAATGACTCATTTAACTAAGTAATCAAGAGACCCTAGTGATAGCTGTAACAGTGGTCAGGGAAGAGGAATGGTGCCTATATATCAAGACTGAAGAAGACTCAAACACAGAATCACTGTATCTCTTGAGAGACTGTTTCTTTAGAGACTTTCCCTTGGTCTGGGCAGAGTTGGGACCCCCAGATATGTCAAACAGCCATACCTCAATAATCATAAAGCTAAACCCAGGGGCCACACCAGTCAGGGTAAAACAATACCCAATCCCGTGGGAAGCTCAATTGGGAATCCAGGAACACATCCACTGGTTACAAGCTACAGGAATTTTGGTGGAGTGCCAATCATCTTGGAATACATCAAGAAGCCCAATGGAAAGGGACCTGTGAGCCATGAACAAGGCAGCTTTCAACCTTCACCCCATGGTGACCAATTCTTACACACTCCTGAGTCTGCTCCCTGTATAGGCTAGATGGTTCTCCTGTCTCCATCTCAAGGATGCTTTCTTCTGTTTCCAGCTGGCACACAAAAGTCAGCTGCTGTTTGCCTTTGAATGGGAAAGTCCTTGAACTGGAAGAAAAACTCAATTGACCTGGACCAGGCTGCCACAAGAGTTCAAAAGCTCAACTTCACTCTTTGGAAAAGTGCTGGCTTCAGATTTAGCTGTCTTTCCAGGGGACAGGTTGAGCTGCAACCTGCTTCAATATCTGGATCACATCTTTCTAGCCAGTACCACACAGGAAAACTGTTTGAAAGGAACAAGAGCCCTACTGAGTCTGCTCTCTGACTTAGGTTACAAGGTGTCATGGGAAAAGGCACAGATATGCCAACAGAAGGTCAAATACCTAGGGTACCACATCTCTGAAGGATGCCACTCCCTGGGAATAGGAAGGAAATGAGCCATTTGTGCCATACCCCAACCAGACACCAGAAGAAAATTCTGAGAGTTCCTTGGGGCTGCTGGCTTCTGTCAAATCTGGATACCAGGATATTCAGAAAAGGCCAAGCTGTTGTTTAAAGTAATTAAAGGAGCTGAAAAGGAGCCTGTTGTCTGGGGCCTAGAGCAAGTTCATGCTTTTTTAGACATGAAAACTCTGTTAACCCAGGCTCCTGCCTTTTAAATTCTAGATATAACTTGTGATTTCAGTCTTTTTGTACACTAGAGAGATCATGTGGCTCTGGGTGTCCTTACCCAGACCATAGGGCCCTGGCAGAGGCTGGTGGCATACTTGCCCAAACAGCCAGATACTGTCACAGCTGGCTGGCCACCTTGCCTGTAGGCCCTGGCAGCCACTGTCACTTTAATCCAAGAGGCAGACAAACTTACTTTTGGACAAAATCTAGATGTAAAGGTCCCACATGCAGTGGCCACCCTAGTGAACAGTCAGGGATATAAATGGCTAACTCCTGGATGCCTCGCTATCAAGGACTCCTCTGTGAAAACCTCCAGGTGTGTTTTGAAACAGTGCAAACACTGAATCCAGCAAGGCTCCGACCTTCTGTGTCTGGCTCCCTGGACCACAATTGTGAAGAACTGATACATGAAATAGATTCCAGAAGGCTCAATTTGATGGACTTACCTTTGATGGACCCAGGCAAGGAATGGTTCACAGATGGGACCAGTTACATTGAGGAAGGACAGCGAAGAGCTGGATATGTGGTAACAACTCAGAAAGAGGTTATAGAGGTAAAGTCCTTGCCCCAGGGTTGGTCAGCACAGCGAGCAGAGCTATGGGCACTAATTCAGGCACTCAGGCTCTCAAAAGTACAGTGGGTCAACATTTACCCTGACTCTAAATATGCCCTTGCAACCTTGCATGTCCATGGGGCCCTATACAAAGAAAGAGGCATGCTAACTGCAGGAGGAAAAATAATCAAAAACACGGAAGAAATTCTTTAGCTCCTTGAGGCAGTTTGGGAGCCCACCCAAGTGGCCATAATATACTGTAAAGGACATCAAAAGGGCACTGACAAGATCAGTGAAGGAAATAGGCTAGCTGACCAAGCAGCCAAGAGGGCAGCCACCCAAATGGAGTCTGCTAAAAGCCTAAAGGAAAGTGCCAAAATCATGTCGGTGCCAGAAGCGGCACAGCAGATAATGTACACAAAAGAGGAGGCTCAATGGGCAGAGCAACAATGTGGAATTGAAACCCCAGAAGGATGGTGGAAGCTCCCAGACAACAGACTGATGGTTTCTCAATGGCTAGCCCACCAACTACTCCTGGAATATCATGAACTGACACACTGGGGTAAAATGGCTCTGGAAACCAAACCAAATCACTACTACTTTGTTCCAAAATTGGCCTCTCTTTGCATGCAGGTCAGTTCATGATGCCCAGCCTGCATCCAAAACAATGCCAAGCAAGAACCCCAGCTGGTTCCCAGAATCCAGCCAGTCAGGACATTGTCCTTTGAGGGCCTAGTAGTGGACTTTACTGAAGTAAAGTCTTGCAGAGGCTATAAGTACTTGCTGGTGATTATATGTACTTTCACTGGATGGGCTGAGGCATTGCCTACATGATCTGAACAAGCCTGAGAGGTCACAAAAGCCCTTTTAAGTGAAGTGGTCCCAAGATATGGGCTCCCTCTGACTATAAGGTCAAACAATGGGCCAGCATTTGTCAGAGAGATTGTTCAATGACTGGTCAAAATGCTGAGGATAGAATGGAAGCTCCATACAGCATATAGGCCACAGAGTTCAAGGAAAGTAGAGCATATGAATCGGATCCTAAAGACCAAATTAGATAAGTTCCACCAGGAGATGAAGCTTTCCTGGATAGACATGCTTCCTTTAGCTTTGCTATGGGTCCAATGTATGGTAGGGCCTACCAGATATTCCCCTTTTGAGATTATGTATGGAAGACCACCCCCACTTATAGCTAGATTACAAGGAGACCCTCACCAACTGGGGGAGGTAGAGATGTCATAGTATTTACAGTCACTTGCCAGGACTCTTAAACAAACAACTAAGACAGGTTTAGAATGAGCTCCCATCCTTTTAGGAAGTTGGGCTCATCAGTTTCAACCCAGTGACACAATGTGGGTATAAGATTAGAAAAAGGCTCCTTTAAAACCAACCTGGATGGGGCCACACATAATTGTACTAACCACCCCTACTGCAGTTAAAGTTGCCAGGTCTGACTCCCTGGATCCACCATACATGGGTGAAACAGGCAGCCTCCCTAGACAACACCACCTCATGGACCATGAAGGCTGATTCCTCTGACCCACTCAGGGTCTGGCTCCAGAGGCGTTCTGCAAACCATCACTGCCCTGCATTGGTCACACTGGAAGCTGACCAATCTACATATGGCTGAAGCCTGAAGATCAATGAGCCCTGCTTCAGCCACTCTGGAGGCTGGCTGATCCGCACACAGGTGAAGCCTGAGGATTTTGCCCTTGTGGGACATGATAAATATATGCCACCCCTTGCCCCTAGTCTTTGTTAAATTACTTGCTTTGTTGCTTGCCATAGTTCTGACAGCAGTTGTCCCGAAAGATTGGAGTAGAATAGAAAAATTAATACTAGCATTGCTTTATCTCCTGTCAACAGGGTGTTTCTTAGGCATCTCATGGTGGCAATATGCCTTTAAAATTAACCTTTTCAGGGTGTATATTTAAATCCTTAATCCATTTTGAGTTGATTTTAGTATACGGTGAGAGGTATGGGTCTAGTTTCATTCTCCTGCATATGGATATCCAGTTATCCCAGCACCATTTGCTGAAGAGGCAGTCCCTTCCCCAGTGAATAGGTTTGGTGCCTTTGTCAAAGATCAGATGGCAGTAAGTGTGTGGGTTGATTTCTGGATTCCCTATTCTATTCCATTGATCAGTGTGTCTGTTTTTATGCCAGTACCATACTGTTTTGGTTATTATAGCTTTGTAGTATAGCTTATTCTTAGCTGACGTTCCTGTACAAAAACGGTTAGGACTAAATCTCAAGGGGGTTTTTTGGTGACTGGTTTGATAAGCTTGGAGGATTCAAAACATTAATAGGGGCAGTTCTATTAATTTTAGGTATCTGTCTGATCTTACCCTGCCTGCTCCCTTTGTTACTGCTTAGCATTTATGCCACCATAGAAACTTTGGTCAAAAGAAAAACAGCTAGTAGTCTGTTAGCCTTAATAGATTATGCCTCCCTAAAACCTCTCTTAGACCCTGAAAGTGATATTGAATAAGGTTATGCTCATTCAAAAGTTTAGAGAGGACATAAAAGGGGGGAAACATCAGAAAATGTTAAAGTAACTTTCTCATAAACCTGTTTTGTCCTTGAAACTATATTTGCCCACTCCACTAATGTGAAATAATTTTCTCACAGGCCTGCTTTGTTCTTGAAGTAATATCTTGTCCTTGAAACTATGTTCTCTTGCTCTGGCTATAAATCACTACTTGTTCTTTTGGCCTTTTTAACAAGAGCTTATCTGTACAGATTGCATATCCTAACTAAAATGCTGAGAAAAGAAAAAAAAATGTGTAAAGAGCCCTGGAACAGTCTGCCTACAAAAAGCCTTGTCAGATCTAGGTTTGGGGACCAGATTTTCAGAGCTGGAGCCCATCTGGTCCCACTAGCATAATAAATTCCTGGCTCTCCAACTCTCAGAGTGTTGGGTTGCTTCCTTCCTGTCCATTTCTTACAACATTACTACAGAGCTTGGATTCTTATTTCCATGGTGACATTTTGTTGAGTTGTTGTCATTTTCTAAATTATTTTTTATTTAGCAAACAGTTATAAAGCACTTACTGTGTGTCAAGTGACGTAGCCTGACATCATGGGCTACATGAATTCCCATAATTATTTGTCACTTCTACTATGCTCTAACTAATAATAGCAAACACATGTACCACCTACTATATTCAAGGTACTCTTCTAAACACTTTATACATGTAAATACTTTTATCCCTCAAACTAACATTTTGAAGTAGATTAATATTACTATCCCATCCTACCAAGAGAAAACCAAGGCACAGAGAGTTAAGTAATTTGTCCTTGATCTCAGAGTTAGGTACTGAAAGATCCAGGATTCAATTTGAGGCAGACTGACCCTAGAATTTGTGTATTTGTGTCTTAGTGAAGTAAACAGACTATTGCTTATTAATGTCAGAATTAATAGAATTTGCACTATCAGATTATATACCAATAGTGTGGCTATTTTATGAGTCTATCTGGTATATAATAAAGATTTAGCTTTAGATTAAATTAAGAATAGAATATCCTTTAAGCATGCCCACAATAATAGGATATTTATGTTGAAAATGATTTCCCATAAGCAAGCTATATGCGACTTGATTTTCAGCTCACAAGGCATTTACCAGTTCCAGGATTTCCCACAAATTGAGATAAGCAGGAAGAACTCTGGCCTAGAAAACTGTTTGAAAATCTTCAAATAGAAGTTTTCTGTGTTTCCTGAATATCTGTAAGGCAGTCCATAAAATAAATCCTTCATGCATCAATTTCAACCCAACATCTATAAACTGAAGCTGGCTGCTGAAAAGATACAGATCATTTTACAATAAGTAAGTAAGCAAGCAAGCAAGTAAGTAAGTAAGTGAGTGAGTGAGTGAGTGAGTGAGTGAGTGAGTGAGTGAATGAATGAATGAATGAAATGGCTCACTGACAAGGGCAGGTACCTTCTTTGTGGACTGTTTACACCAGGAAATAGCACTCCAATAAATGATCCTCTTTTTCTGGAACATCCCAACAAGTTAGGCTAAGAAATTCCTTTGGATCCTGATTTACTGAGATTTTTTGACTTATTCAAGGCTTTTTGGAAAAATGAATTTGATGTCTTATAAAGTATGTGATAGAGTTTGGATGTGTTGTCCCCACAAACTCATGTGGAAATCTGATGTGGTCATGTGTTGGAAACTGATTGGGTCATGGGGGTGGATCCCTCATGAATGGATTAATGCTCTCCCTGTGGGAGTGGGGATTAATGAGTGAGTTCTTGCTCTATTAGTTCCCATGAGAGCTGGTTGTTTAATAGGCTCTGGCACCTCCTCTATCTCTCTCTCTGCCTCTCGACATGTGATCTGCTTGTACCTGCCAGCTGCCTGCTGCTTTCTTCCATGAGTAGAAGCAGCCTGAGGCCCATGCCAGATGCAGCTGTCCCAGAATCATAAGCCAAATAAACCTCTGTTCTTTATAAATTACTCAGTCTCAGGCAATTCTGTTATAGCAGCACAAAAGAGAATAATATAGAAAATTGGTACCAGAGAAGTGGGGTATTGCTTATAAAAGATACTTAAAAACGTGGAAGCAGCTTTGGAGCTGGGTGTTAGGCAAAGGTTGGAGGAATTGGGAGGACTCAGAAGAAGATAAAAAGATGAGGGAAAGTTTGGAATGTCTTAGAGACTGGTTATGTGGTTGCAAGCAGAATGCTGATAGAAATATGGACTGTAAAGACCATTCTAAGAAGGTCTCAGATAGAAATAAGAAGGAGTTTATTAGAAGCTGGGGCAAAGATCACACTTGCTGTGAACTGGCAAGGAATTTGGTTGCATTGCCTCCATGCTCTTGGACTTTGTGGAAGGTGGGACTTAAGAGTTGTGAGCCAGGATGTTTGGTGGAAGAAATTTCCAAGAAGCAAAGCATTAAGGAAGCTGCATGGTTACTTTTAACAGCCTACTCTGAGTTATGGCAGCAAAGGCATGATGTAAAGCCAGAATTTAAGGGAAGCAGAGCATAAAGATTTGGAAAATTTGCAGCCTGGCCGTGTGCTAGAGAAGTGGACAGTAGGAGAAAGATGCAAGGGTGAAGCAGATAAACTGGCTACTAAAGACATTAGTTTGGTGGTGAGGCAGCCAGATGCTAATTGCCAAGACAATGGCAGAAAAGCCCTGAAGACATTTGAGAAGTCTGGAAGGGTACCCCACCCATCACAGGGCCTGAGGCCTAGAAGGACCAAGTTGTCCCAGAGGTCAGATCTGGGGTTCAGCTGCCCTCAGGAACCTGCTTCCTGCATCCCAGCTGCTCTGGCTGGAGCAGCCCTAATTATGGTTCTTTCAGCATCTCTGGAGAGTTGGAACCTGAAACCTCAGTGGCATCCATGTCGTGTTAATTCTGCAGGCTGGCAGAACATGAGGGCAGTGGATGTGTGGAAGCCTCCACCCAGATTCCAGAGGATGTATGGAAAAGCCTGGGGTCCCAGTCAGAGACCTGCCACAGGGGTGGAACCACTGCAGAGACCATCTACTAGAGCAATGCAGAGCAGAAAACTGTGGTCTCTTTCCCACAGAGAGACCCCACCAGGAAAATGTCTAGTAAAGCCAAGGCACCAGGGCTGCTGCCAGGACCCCAGAACTGCAAGGCCACTGGCAACAGGCAACATGGACCTGGAAAAGCTGCAGGCACCAGCATAGCTGTGGAAGCAAGACTGCTCAAGGCTTTGGGGTCCCAGATGCCCAGTTGTGCCCAGGATGCAGGACTTGGAATCAAATAAGATTATTTTGGAGATTTAAGACTTAATGTATGCCCTGCTAGGTTTCGGATTTGTTTGGGGTCAGTTTTTCCTTTCTTCTGTTTTATTCCTTCCTTTTGGAATGGGAATGCATACCCAATGTCTGTTCCACCATTGTATCTTGGCAATAGATAAATTAGGTTTTGATTTTTAAAGGTTCACAGGTGGGCGAACTTTTGCTTTTGGTCTCAGATGAGACTTTGGACTTTGGACTTTTAAGTTGGTTCTGGAGCAAGCTAAGACTTTTCGGATTGTTGGGATGGAATGATTGTATTTTGTATGTGAGTGACATGAGTTTTGAAGGGCCAAGTGTTGAATGATAGAGTTTGGATGTGTTGTCCCCCCAAAACTCATGTGGAAATCAGTTCCCTAATGTGGCAGTGTTGGAAACTGACTGGGTCATGGGGATTAATGGTGAGTTGAATGGATTAATGCTCTCCCTTTGGGAGGGGGGATTAATGAGTGAGTTCTTGCTCTATTAGTTCCCATGAGAGCTGGTTGTTTAATAGACCCTGGCACCTCCTCTCTTCTCTCTCTCTCTCTCTCACCATGTGATCTGCTTGTACCTGCCAGCTGCTTGCCCCTTTCTGCCATGAGTAGAAACTGCCTGAGGCCTGTGCCAGATGCAGGTATACCAGAATCGTAAGCCAAATAAACCTCTGTTCTTTATAAATTACCCAGACTCAGATAATTCTGTTATAGCAGCAAAAGATGGACTAGTACAGTATGCCAAATAAATAATTAAACATATGAATTGGTGCTTTTTTTGGAGGGGGTGTCATGTATTGTTTTGTAGTGTTCTCAGAAATCACCTATATTCAAGGTTTTAAAATGATAGTTTTGCTTCAGAACAGCCCTAGTGGGCAAACAGATGGTACGTAGTATTACTGCTGCACAATAAATAATTTTCCTATTACCTCTATGAGTAAGTACTGGCTGGCATTTTGCCTTCATGAGGAAGCATGTTATCTTTGAGACATAATATAAAAGAGGAAAAACTCAGGAGAAGGAGATTCAATGATGGTTTAAGATAAAATGAATAGCATATAGCAAGATAGAACTGTGAAATCAGCTCTCAGATACATAGGGATATAGGAAGAAAATGGCTTTAATAATATTTCTTAAGAACAAACTGCGCTTATGTATACCTATAGTCCTTTAAAGGGCTACAGTCCTTAACTCAAGGTATATTTTCAACCCCATCTATTTGTGAATAAGTCTATTCATTGTCTTAATGCTGGAAATATGAGAGTATGTCATAAAGTTCACGGAAAATTAGAATTAAAAGAACTGAGGTTACCAGGGGTGGGAAAGAGGGAGGGGTGGGAGATTTAGTGAGAAATTGGTAAAAGGCCACAAAAAATAATTACATTGTGTAATGTCGGATATACCAATTATCCTGATTTGAGCATTACATATTGCACAGAGGTATTGATATTCAATGCTGTACCCCAAAGATATTTACAATCAATTATTTTTCAATGAAAGAATTTTTTTTAAAACCACAAAATAAAAAAATCTTTTCAGGAACTCTCTGAAGTACCCTTATATTTTATGCCTTTTATAGTATATAAAGTGTCTATATAGAAGAAGAATTATTATTTGCTCTTAAGGGTATGATATATTCTTACTACTAGCATTTGACAGAATACTAATGATATATTTATACTAATATTATTAAGGGCTATTCTGAAGCAAATCTAAATACACCTGTAGTGTATCTATTTATGAACACAATATATAATTATAAATGTAATGTTATCCTGAAAACATCAAAAATCTCAAAAGTTAAAAATTATTGAGAAGATGTAAAGACAAAAGAAGGAGAAAGAAGAAAAAACAAAGATACATGAAGGAAGGCAATGGTAAAAAAAGGAGAAGGAAATTTAATAAAACTTTTTCTTTGAAAACAAAACAATTACCATTTTTTTCAGAATAAAAGACATACCTCCTAGCCTTACTTTCAAAGTCAAATGTCAGTAATAAACACATAGCTAATTGAAAGTAAGAAAAAAACTTAATAATTTATTTGAGTGTTTGCTATTATTAGATTGTCGAGTCAGCATTTATTATAAATGCTGATCAACATTTGATTTGCTACCAAAAGGTAGTTTTAAATATCTCAAATCAGCATATTAAAATTCATATTGGTAGTATTAAAATTAATAAATATTATGCAACATTATAAACCTTTTTTCAGTTGTGTGTCTGGTATTGTAACGCAGTGTAGCATAAAGTTAACATACATGTATGGATGCCTTTCCAAGGTTTATGTGCTTATGTAAGTTGTATATTATTGTTGTTGAAAACATGGGCTTTGAAATAAGGAAAATTTGTCTTTAACTCAGTTATCCTATGTTTCAGCTGTGTGCCATCAGGAAAATTATTTAACCTGTTTTAATTTCAGTTTACTCATCTGAAAGAAAAGATACCTCACAGAGTTATTGAAAATATTAAGTGAAATGATGCAATCAAAGTGTTTAACACTGTGACTGGCATAATGGGCACTCAGTAAATGATGGTATTTATTAATACAAGATGAGTTTAACTGAACAAGTATAAAGCATTAACTTCTGTATTTTCCTTTAGAAAGTAACCCAGTGAACCTCCAAACCAAATTTTATGATTGAACTTGATCAATTAATTATTTTTTTTTAATATTCATAAAAGAGAAGATGTACATAATTAAGTAAAATACTTTCTAATTATTATTGTACTATACAATATTATAAACATATCAAAATTAATTCTTTTGTAAAATGATATAAACAAGGGCAACTCTGGAAAAGAAATAAAAATCAGGCACTGGAAAGAGAGAAAATAATATGTGTGTATGTATACACACACACATGTGTACACAAATAATGCTGTATGTGTATATGTATATTTTTTCACAAAACCTGGGCTATTTATGATAATTAAAGTAGAAAATCAAAGCAACTGACAACCAGGCTCAAGAATTTATTAAGTACACTCAACAAACACAATGATTTATAAATCTTGATTTTTCGTATGTATGCTATGCAAAGAAATAAAGATTTCATTAAAAAATATAATCCTCAAAATTATTAAAACCCTATGAGTAATTTATAAAGTTTGGAAATCATCATAAGGTATATAGAAATGTCAACATTGCATAAAAAGTTTCATTATTAATTATTGAAATAACATAGTCAATATTGGCAAGTTTGGCAACAAAATTGTGTGGCATTAACAAAGTGGAATTGGAAGTATCAGAGTGAGGGGTGAGAAAAGAATAATATACCCAGCAAGCCTATCTTTCAGAAATGAAGGGGAAATAGTGTATTTCCCAGAAAAATAAAAGCTGAGTCTCTTCAACACCCCAGAACCAGCTCTACAAGAAATCCCTAAAGGAATCCAGCACCTGGAACCAAAAAATGATAATCATGACAATGAATATACAAGAAAAAACAAACACTAATTGTAGGGCAGATACACAAACTAGAGAGAGAAATAAACATTATCATACCACCTCAAAAAAAAAAAAAGAATGAAAGACAAGAAAAGGGAAAAAAAGGAACAGAAGATATTTAAATAAATCATATGAATAGCAATTCAATGTCAGTAGTAAGACAATACCTTAAATATAAATGGACTAAAGTCCCCACTCAAAAGATACAGACTGGCTGATTGGATTGAAAAGCTAGACCCAACTATATGCAGTCTTCAAGAGACTCACTTCACCTGTAAAGACACACACAGACTAAGAGTGCAGTTGGATAAAGTTATACCACATAAATGGAAAGCAAAAATAAGCAGGTGTTGCTATTCTCATATCAGATAAAATAGACTTTAAACTAAAAACCATAAAAAGAGACAAAGAAGGCCACTATATGATGATAAAGGGACCTATCAGCAAGAAGACATAACAGTCATAAATACATATGCACCTAACACTGGAGCACCCAAATATATAAATCAAACACTTTTAGTCTTAAAGAAAAAGATAGACCCAAATACAATAATAGTTGGGGACCTGAGTACCTCTTTCTCAGCATTAGACAGAACACCTAGGCAACAAGTCAACAGAGAAACACAGGATTTAAGCTACACTTTAGACAATTTGGACTTGGCAGATATCTATAGAACACTTCATACAACAACCAAAAAATGTACATTCTTCTCAGCACATGGAACATTCTCCAAGAAAAACCACATATTAGGTCACAAATAATGTCAAAACAATTTTTTTTTTGTAAAAAAGAAATTATTTCAAGTATATTTTCAGACCACAATGATTTAAAACTAGGAATTAGTAACAAGCGAAAGTCTGGAAACTATACAAACACATGGAAGTTAAACAGCAACATACTACTGAATGACATATGAGTCCCAGAAGAAATTAAACAGGAAATTTAAAAAATTCTCCAGAATAATTAAAATAAAGACACCTTATACCAAAACCTGTGGGATACTGCAAAAGCAGTACTAAGAGGGAAGTTTATTGCAATAAACACTTAGCTTGAAAGTACAGAAAGATTTCACATAAACAACCTAATGCTACACATCAAAGAACTAGAAAAAAGCAAGAACAATGAAATCCTAAAATTAGTAAATGGAAATAAATAATTAAGATCCAAGGAAACTAAATGAAATAGAGATGCTTCCCAACAGATACAAAAGATCAATAAAAGAAAAAGTTAGTATTCTGAGAAGTTAAAAAAAAATAGACAAACCATTAGGTAGGCTAACTAAAAAGTGAAGAGAGAAGACCCAAAAAACAAAAATTAGAAATGAAAAAGGAGACATTACATCTGATAGCACAGACATACAAAGAATTATTTGAGATTTTTATAAACAACTATATTCCAACAAATTTGAAAACCTGGAGGAAATGGACAAATTTCTGGACATGTACAAATTGCTAAAAGTGAACAAAGAAGGCATAGGAAACCCAAACACGTCAATAACAAGCAACAAGATGGAAGCAGTAATAGGAACTTTACCAATAAAGAAAAGTCCAGCATGAATGGCTTTACTGAAGAATTCTATCAAACTTCTAGAGAGGAATTAATGCCTATTTTCTTCCAACTATTCCAAAAAATTGAAAAAGAGGCCAATCTTCCAAAATCATTCTATAAGACAGCATCACCCTGATATCAAAACCAGACAAAGATAAAAAAGAAAAAAAAGAAAAGTACAGGCCAATATCATCCATGAACCTAGATGCAAAAATCCTCAACAAAATATTAGAAATAAGAATATGGAAACACATTCAAAAAAATTGTAGACTGTGATCAAGTGGGATTCATCCTAGGAATGCAAGGATTGTTCAACATGCATAAGTCAATAAATGTGATACATTACATCAAAAAAATCAAGGACCAAAACTGTATTGTTATTTCAATAGATGCAGAAAAAGCATTTGACAAAATTCAACATATTTTATGATAAATACTCTTAGTAATTAGGTATAAGAGGAAAGTATCTCAACACAGTAAAAACCATATATGACACACCCACCACCAATATCATCCTATTTAAGAATAATTCCTGTTTAAGAATAGGTATAAGAAAAGGATATCCATTATCATCACTCCTATTTAACACAGTGTTAGTGCTATCCAGATTGTACTATCCAGAGCAATCAAGCAAGAGAAAGAAATAAAGGGCATCCAGATGGGAAAAGACAAAGTCAAACTGCTCCTTTTTGCAGATGACATGATCCTATATATGGAAAAACCTAAAGATTCTACAAAAAAATTTAGAACTGATAAATGATTTGAGTAAAGTTGCAGGATACAAAGTTAACATGAAAAATCAGTAGCATTTTTATACTCCAATAATGAACTAGCAGAAAAAGAAATCGAGAAAGCAAGCCCATTTACAACAGTCACCAAAAAAAAAAAAAAAAAAAAAAAAAAAAGAAATACCTAGGAATCAATTTAACCAAGGAGGTGAAAGATCTCAACAATGAAAATGACAAATCAGTACTGAAAGCATTGGAAGAGAACACAGAAAGAAGGAAATAATTTCTCTGGTCCTGGATTGGAATAATTAACACTGTAAAAATGTAAATACTACCCAAAGTGATCTACATGTTCAATGCAATAACTATCAAAATACCAATAACTTTCTTTACAGAAATAAAGGAAATAATTTGAACATTCAGTGGAACAACAAAAGACCCTGAATAGCCAAAGCAATCCTGAGCAAAAATAAATAAATAAATAAAGCTGGAAGCATAACACTATATGACTTCAATATAATGTAAAGCTATAATAACCAAAAGAGAATTTTCTTGGCATAAAAACAGACATATGGACCAATGACACAGAATAGAGAACCCAGAAATCAACCCTCATTCTTACAGCCAACTGATCTTTGATGAAGGCAACAAGAACATATATTGGGGAAAAGGTTGCCTCTTCAATAAATGGTGCTAGGAAAGTTGGACATCAACATGTAAAAGAATGAAAGTAGGTCTGTACCTCTTGCCAAATACTAAAATCAACTCAAAATGGATTAAAGACTTAACTATAAGATCTGAAAGTATAAAACTCCTAAAAGAAAACATAGAGGAAACACTTCAGGATGTAGGACTGGGCAAAGACTTTATGAATAAGACCACCAATATACAAGCAACAAAAGAAAAAATAAACAAAAGAGGTTATATCAAACTAAAAATCTTCTGCACAGCAAAATAAATAATTAACAAGCAAAAAGACAACCTCCAGAATGGGAGACAACTGCAAACTATGCATCTGACAAGTGATTCATATCCAGAATATACAAACAACTCAAACAACTTAGCAGTAAGAAAACGAGTGACCCAATTAAAAAAGGGCACAGGAGCTGAATTGGCATTTTTGAAAGGAAGATATACTAATGGCCAACAAACACATGATAAAATGCTCAACATTATTAGTCATGAGGGAAATGAAAATCAAAACCACATTGAGATACCATCTCACCCCAGATAGACTGGCAGTTATTAAAAAGACTGATAATAACAAATACTGGTGAAGATGTGGAGAAAGGGGAACTCTTCTATACAGTTGGTAATACTATAAAATAGTACAGCCATTATGAAAAGAGTAGGGGGTTTCTTCAAACAACTACAGATAGAAGTGCTATATGATCCAGCAATTCTACTGCTGGGTATATACCCAAAGGAATGGAAATCATTGAGTCAAATGGATATCTGCACTCCTACATTTATTGCATCTCTACATACAATAGCCATAAGTTGGAATCAACTTAAATGTCCATTGACTGACTATATAAGGACAATATTGTTCATATACTCAGTGGAATACTACTTGACCATAAGGAAAGAGTGAATCCTGCCACTTGCAGAAACATGGATGAATTTAGAAAAAAAAAAAATATGTTAAGTGAAAGAAGCCAGGCACAGAAAGAGAAATACTGTATGTCTTCACTTATAAGTGGGAGCTAATAAATAAATAAATATATAAACAAATAAACAAAAAGAAAGAAAGAAAAGAAAAAGAAACAAAAATCATAATAATATGTTGAACTTTCAAAAACAAAGAGAAGAGAACTGTGGTTATTAAAGGTGGATAAGAGGGAGGTGTAGGGGGTTGATGAGGAATTCACAAAGATTGATTATGTTTTGTAAACTTGAGTATACTAATTATCCTGCTTTGGTCACCATATATTGTGCACAAGTATTGCTATTCAAATCTGTATGCCAAAAATTTGTATAATCAATTATATTTCAATAAAGAAGTCAGAAATTAATTAAAGTTGGAAAATTAGCAAGTAGTATTGTGATATTGCCATGTCAATTTTCTGTTGGATATAAAGTGTTCATATTTATAATAGCATGAGCTTGCCCCTGGAGACAATCTAGAAATACCTGTCTGTGGACTGGGCAATGAGTTGATGAAAGGTCTGCAAAATGAAATATGTGGGAGCTATGAAAGCCAGGTATGGTTTACTATAGTAAGTTGGCTTTCATGATCAAATTAAGGACCAATAATTTGCCTTCTTTGATACTGCATGTATTAAATGATACTCACACTACAGTATACTTTTTGCTATTAATTGCTAAGAATATGGTATGTTGGTGATCCATACAGAAGATATAGTCTATAATACAATAAACAAAGAAAAAGTCATAATGATATCCAAATCGGCTATCAGTAAACATGGTGAAGCTTCTGGTTGAAAATGCCTTCTTTTAGTAATGTTAAAATAAGATACTTTTATGGCTTCATTAAAATAGAAGTCACAGTTCTTATACGTGTTTAAGAATCTTTCATTGACACGTCTGTAGCAATTTAACAATTTCCAAATATCAATATAATGCATCATCAAAAGACTTATGGCACAGCATGGCAAAATTCTTCATAAGGATTATACTAGAGGGCAGAATAATAAGCTTCTTGTCTTAATGATTTATTTAAGGTTTATTGTAATGGTGGGATTGAGAGATCATATTTTTTCTGTATTACTTGCAAAATAATGGATGATAAATAGTATATCAGTGTTCTATTAGATCATCTTACTATTTTACTTTGTTTTACTTTTTGCTAAACTCACAAGAACCTGGAATGTAGCAGGCTGCCATAACTAATTTTCCAATGATTTGAATGTAGCAGCCAATGGGCAACTATTTGATAAATTCAGAAGAGGGGTCAACAGCATAGAAATTTTACTTAAATAAAGTTTTAAAATATAAGTAGCATCCTTTATATAAATTTCAGATAGAAATAATTTTTTGAAAGCTTAACAATTTGCAGAAAAATGCAGATGTTGTTACTCAATGTTGGAGAAATATATGTAAGTTTCAAAACATGCAAGACCATATGACATTTAAAGATATATCTTTTAAAAATTTAATTTAATTTTTATGTTTTGCCACAAAGCAAGTCTTAATGCATTTGAAAATACTAAGATCATAAGAAATAATAGGATATATGCACTCTGACCACAATAACAGAAGGAAATTTAGAAAATTCAAAAATGCATAGAAATTAAATAACACTGTACTAAACAAACAATGGGTAAAAAGAAAAATAACAGGAAATTAGTGAGTACTTTGAAATAAAAATCAAAGTGCAACATATCAACATTTATAGGATGCAGTATTCATGTAGTGCTTAATGGAAAATTTATAGCAGTAAACATCTACATTTTCTTACATCGTAAGAAAACTGAAAAAGAAAAGCAAACTAAACCAAAAGCAATTGTAGGCAGTAAATAACAAAGATTACAATAGAAATATATGAAATAGAGAATTTTAAAACAATAGAGAAAATCAACAAAACCAAAAGATGATTTCTCCAAGAGATCAACAAAATTTGCAAACCTTTATCTAGACTCACCAAGAAATAAAACAGAGAAGACCAAAATTACCAAAATAAGAAATAAAGCAGAAACATTATTACATTGTCATTATAAGGTGTTTTTGTGTGTGTGTGTGGCAGTAAGATTTAGTCTCTTTTTCATTTCTTAAAAATTGATTATGCATATTCCTGGGGTACAAAGCTGACCACCTGTGTCCAAAATATAATGATCAGATCCATACTATCATTATGGTCATTACCACAAATTGCCATTGTTCCCCATGGTCCCCACCCAACTCCACGATGACCTCCCTCTGCCTCAATCGCATCCCTGCCAACGCAAGGTTGCCAGTTCAAAACACCACAGTGTTCTTTCTTTCTTCCCTTTTTTCTCTTCTAGCTCAAACTTATGAGTAAGGAAATGTGATATTTTTCCCTGTGTGCCTGGCTTATTTCACTTAACATAATTTTCTCCAAACTCATCCATGTTGCTGCTAATGGCAGAATTTCATTATTTTTTTTATGGCTGAATGGTATTCTATAGTGTATATGTGTTGCTTTGCCTCACAGGGATTTGTCACCTCTCTTCCCCTGTGTGACAGAGCCACAAAGGATTACTCAAAGCCCATTTCTTCTGAGCAGTGAGAAACCCCAAAGGGGTTAACCTCCCAGAACCCATAAGAGAGAGGCATTCCTTCCTTTGGGAAATTAACCACAAACTGGGGTTCTTGCCCCACATTTATTCTACAGACCAGGAAGTTACAGGAAAAGGACATAGGTGGGGTTTGGGCCAAGTATAGTTTAACAGTAGATGCTGGTAACATTTAGTGAAACAAGCAAGGTGACATTCCATAATGCAATCTGCAAAAGGTTAAGTCAATCCACCAACAAAAGCTTGATCTTAGCACACATTCTCTTTCCCTACAGCAATTTCCCTGTATTGTTACATATCAATCAGTAACTTGTCTGTCCTTGAGGTAGCAACCTTGCTGTGCCAGAACTCTCCATCTACATCAGAGACCCTAGCCTGAGGAAAGTTTCCTGTCTTTTGCAGGGTTAACATTTCTATACGTGATTTTAAGAAGTTAGGCTAAACCTGAAACTTCAGGGGCTTTGGAGGCCCTGTGAAATACGTTTGTTTCATAAATACTGGTGTATTCCACATATATGTATATGACATTTTCCATATCCAGTCATCCATTGATGGACATTTAGGTTGGTTCTACATCTTGGCTGTTGTAAATAGACCTGTTGTGAACCTGAGAGTGCATGTATCCCTTCGACATGATGATTTCCATTCCTTTGGGTATATACCTAGAAGTGGGATTGTTGGATCATAGAGTATATCTATCTGTAGATGTTTGAGAAAACTCCATACTGTTTTCCATAGTGGCTGCACTAATTGCACTAATTCACAGTCCCAAAAACAGTGTAGGAGAATTCCCCTCTTTCCACATACTTGCCAGTATTTGTTATTCTCTGTGTTTTTTTATGTAAGTATGTATGTACTTATTTATTTACTTTTTATTATAGCCAGTCTAACAGGGGTGAGATGATATCTCAAAGTGATTCTGATTTGCATTTCCCTGATGATAAGTGGTGTTGAGCATTTTTTAAAGTACCTGTTGGCCATTTCAATGTCTTACTTTGAAAAATGTCTGTTCAGCTCCTTTGACAATTTTTAATTGGGTTCTTTGTTTTCTTACTGTATAGTTGTTTTAGTTCCTTGTATATTCTGGATATTAATCCCTTATTGTGTGTATATTTTCCAGATATATTCTCCCATTCTGTCAGTTACTGTTGCACTCTGTTGATTGTTTCCTTTGCTATAAAGATGTTTTTTTGTTTGATATAATCCATTTCTTTATTTTTAGTCTTTTGCCTGTGCTTTTGTGGTCTTATTCATAAAGTCTTTGCCAAGCCTTAGTTCCTGGAGTGTTTCCCCTGTGTTTTCCATTAGTAGTTTTACAGTTTCGGGTCTTATATTTTTATTCCATTAAGTTTTTATTCCATTTTGTGTTAATTTTGGTATATAGTGAGAGGTGCTGGTCTAGTTTCATTCATCTGCATATGGATGTTCAATTTTCCCAGCATCATTTATTGAAGAGGCAGACTTTTCGCCAGTGTATATTCTTGTTGCCTTTGTTAAAGATTAGTTGGCTGTAAGAATGTGAATTGATTTCTGGGTTCTCTATTCTGTTCCATTGGTCCAAGTGTCTATTTTAATGCTAGTACCATGCTGTTTTGGTTTGTATAGATTTGTAGTATAGTTTGAAGTTAGGTAGTTTTAGGCCTCTGGCTTTATTTTTTATTATTTTCTCTCGGGATTGCTTGGGTATTTGGAGTCATTTGTTGTTTCATATGAATGCTAGGATTGGTTTTTTTTTTTTTCTCTATTTTTGTGTAAAATGTCATTGGAATTTTGATGAGGATTGCATTGAATCTGTTGAACACTCAGGAAAGTATAGACATTTCACAATGTTGATTCTTCCAATCCAAGAGCATGGAATATCTTTCCATTTTTTGTGTCTTCTTTAATTTTCTTTCATTAGTGATTGTAGTTCTCATTGTAGAGATCTTTCACCTCCTTGGTGAAATTCATTTCTAGGTATTTTATTATTATTATTATTATTTGGTGATTATTGTAAATGGGCTTACTTTTTTTATTTCTCTTTCTGTTAGTTTGTTATTGGAGAATACAAATTTATCTGAATTTTGGGCATTGATTTTATATTCTGTAACATCACTGAAATTATTAATCAGCTGTAAGAGATTTTTGGTAGAGTTTTTAGGTTCTTCTATGTATAGGATCATGCCATCTGTAAACAGGGATGTTTTGACTTCATTGTTTCCAATTTGCATGCCTTTTATTTCTCTCTCTTGACTAATTACTTTAGCTAGTAGTTCTAATACTATGTTAAATAGGAGTGGTGAGAGCAGACATCCTTGTCTTGTTTCTTTTCTTAAGGAAGGAACCATTAGTTTTTCCCCATTCTGGATATTGGCAGTGGGCTTGTTGTAAATGTCTTTTATTGTGCTGAGATACTTTTCTGCTATTCCTAATTTGATGAGAGTCTTTATCATAAAGGGATGTTGAGTTTTGTTGAATGCTCTTTCTGCATCTATTGAGATAATCATGTTTTTTTTCCCTTGATTTTGTTGATGTAGTGTACCACATTTGTTGACTTGCATAGGTTGACCCATCCTTGCATCCCTGGGATGAATCCCATCTGATTGTTCTGTATGAGTTTTTAGATGTGTTGCTGTATTCTGATTGCTAATATCTTGTTGAGGATTTTTGCTTCTGTGTTCATAAGATACATTGGCCTGTACTTTTATTTTCTGTTGTATCTTTGATATGAGCCTCATAGAATGAGTTTGGGAGAGTGAACTGCGTTTCAATTTTTTGGAATAGTTTGAAGAGAACTGGTATTAATTCTTCTCTAAAGGTTTTGTAGAATTCAGCAGGAAACCCATCTTATCTGGGGCTTTTCTTTGTAGGTATACTGCTGATTACTGCTTCAAACTTTGCTTTTTATTGGTCTGTTCAGGTTTTCTTCTTTTCCTTCTTGCTTCTATCTTAGTTTTTATGTGTCCAGAAATTAATCCATTTCCTCCAGGTTTTCAAATTTGTTGTTGTATATCTGTTTGTAATAGTCTCTAGTAATTTTTTAGTATTTCTGTGGTGTCAGTTGTAATGTCACCTTTTTCACTGATTTTTGTGATTTGGGACTTATCTCCATTTTTGTTGTTAACATAGCTAAAGGTTTGTCTATTTTTGTTTATCTTCTCAAAAAAATTGTTTTATTGATCTTTTTATTTCATTTTATTTTATTTTGGCCTCTATATCATTTAGTTTTGCTCTGATCTGAATTAGTTCTTTTCATGTACGAAATCATGATTGGATTTTTCTTTTTCTAGTTCTTATAGCTGTAGCATTAAGTGTCTACTTGAAATCATTCTATTGTTTTTTTTTTTGATGTAGGCATTTATTGCTGAAAAATTCCTTATAAGCACTTCTTTTGCAATATTCCACGGACTTTGACATGATGTGTCTTTATTTTCCTTGGTTTCTAGATTTTTAAAAATTTCTTGTATAATTTTTTTCTTGGACCCATAAGTCATTCAGGAGCTTGTTATTTAATTTCCATGTATTTGTGTAGAGTACTGAATTTCACTTGTTATTAACTTCAAGTTTTAATCCATTGTGGTCTGAAAAGTTACTTGAGATTATTTTAACCATGATTTCAAACTTTTTAAAATTATTAAGACATGCTTAGTAAACTAGCATGTTGTCTGTTTTGGAGAATGTTCCATGTGCTGAAGAGAAGAATGTATATTCTGAAGCTGTTGGATGAAATGTTCTGTAGTTCTAATGTTTAGTTTGAATCCTCTGTTTCTCTGTTGATTTGTTTCCTGGATGATCTGTCCAATGATAAGAGGGGTGTTCAGGTCCCCTGCTATTATTGTATTGGGGTCTATCTAGTTTTTTTTAGGTATAGTAGTGTTTGCTTTACATATCTGGGTGCTCCAATGTTGGGTTCATACATATTTATGATTGTTATGTCTTCTAACTGGATAGAAATGTATATTTTTATCAATGTCCTTCTTTGTCTCTTTTTATGGTTTTTGAACTATTTTATCCAATATAACAATAGCTCCTCCTGATGTTTTTAGTTTCCATTTGCATGGTATTTTTTTTTCCATCCCCTCACTCTAAGTCTGTGTGCATTTTTACATGAGGTGAGGTGAGTCTCTTGAAGACATCATACAGTTGCATCTAGATTATAGATCCAATTCCTCAGTCTGTGTCTTTTTAGTGGATAGTTTAATCCATTTACATTTAGGGTTGTTATTGAGAGGTATTGCCTTACTCCTGGCATTTAATCACTTTTTGTTTAAATGGTTGTAAATATCTTTTGTTCTTTTCTTCCCCCTTTATTGTTTGTCTTCAAATTTTGTTGACTTTTTTTTTTTGAGGTGGTAAGATTTATGTTCATATTTTTTTTCTCCTGTGCATTTCTGTTTACCAGTGAGCTTTGTTCTTTCTTGTGTAATCATGGTAATGATTGTTGGTTTTTGGATCCTCGATGTAGGACTCCATTGAAAAATACCTTGCAGGGCTGGTAATGTGGTGAGGAACTCCCACTGTTTTTGTTTATCTGGGAAATACACTATTTCTGCTTCATTTATGAAAGTTAGGTTTGCTGCATTTAGTATCCTTGGATGGCAGGGTTTATTTTGGTTTTTTGTTTGTTTGTTTGTTTGTTTTTTGTTTTCAGTATGTCATCTCATTTTCTTCTTGCCTATAGAATTTCAGTTGAGAAGTCTGCTGTAAGTCTGAAAGGGGCATCCTTGTAAATGACTTGATGCTTTTCTCTTGGTGCTTTTAGGATTCTCTCTTTGACTTTGAGCTTTCCCATTTTGACTGTAATGTGTCTTGGAGAGGATCTTGGTCTGAATCTGTTTGGGGATCTCTGAGCTTGGATCTGAAGGTCTGTGTCTGTCCCTATAGCTGGGAAGTTTTCTATTTTTATTTCATTGAATACATTTTACATGCCTTTCTCTTTCTCCTCTGCTTCTGAAACACCCATGATTCAGATGTTTGTGCACTTAAGTTTGTCTTCTAGCTCTCTGAGATATTCTTCATCTTTTTTTAAATTATTATTTTTTCTTTCTTTCTTTCTTTTTTCTGCCTGGGTTATTTCATAAAACCACCTTGGAATTCAGAATTTTTTTTTCTCTTTGCTGTAATCTGCTGCTTAAGTTTCTCTCCCCCTCCTCTCTATTTCATTAAATGAGTATTTCAGTTCCAAGAGATCTGCTACATTCTTTTTAAAGGTATTAATCACTTTGCAAATTTCTTCCTTCATATCCTGGACATTTTTTCTTGTTTCATACTATGTTCTCACTGAGTCTTCTCTTATCTCATTGAGTTTCCTTAAGATAGTTACTCAGAATTCCTTTTCAGCCATTTCATGAGTTTCCTTTTATGTAGGATCTGGTACTTGAGAGTTAATATATTCCTTTGGCAGTGTCATATTATTTATTTATTTATTTTTGTATTTCTAGTATATCTATATTGATTTCTAGTCATTCAGTAAAATAGTTTCTTCTTCTATTATCTTGGAGTGGACTTTGAGGGGGAAGAATTCTTCCTCTTTTTCTGGGTTCCTCAAGTGACTTTCCCAGTGTCAATTAATTCAAATATGTGGTGGGCCACCTGCACAGTAGTCATGGATATTACTGTGGCAGCAATCCATCCATGCAGTAGTAGAAGCTGTGGTGATGGCTGCTGTGTACCACATTCATGGAAGCTGTGCAAGGTCTCTCCCTGTAGTAGCAGGCAGGTTTTTCCCTTCTGTGCAGGCAGGGCAGGATATCCATGGTGGGTGCCTGGGTTTTCTGCTTGCCCAGGGCCTCACTGGTGTCTGTAGTAGGGTTCCTGCCATCTGTGCATGTGCAGTGAGGAAGTCGCAGTTGATGCCCAGATTTTCTGCCTGCCTGGGCAAGATTTAGTTTCTTGCCCTTTCTCATGTGCATTTTTTTCTACCAGTGGGTTTGTTCTTTCTTGTGTGTTTGTGGTAGTGATTATACTTTTCAGATTCAAGATACAGGATTTCCTTGAAGATTTCTTATAGGGCTGGTGATGTGATGAACACCCACAGTTTTTGCTTGCCTGGATAATATACTGTTTCTCCTCATTTCTGAAAGATAAACTTGTTGGGTATGGTATTCTTGGCTGGCAGTTTTGTTCTTTTAGTACTTTGAACCTATCATCCAGTTTTCTTCTGGCCTGTAGAGTTTCAGTTGAGAAGTCTTCTGTAAGTCTGAAAGGGCCACCATTGTAAGTGACTTGATGCTTTTCTCTTGTTGCTTTTAGGATTCATTCTTTGTCTTTGAGCTTTGCCAGTTCCACAGTAATGTGTTTTGGAGAGGGTCTTTTTAGGTTGAATCTGGGGATCTTTGAGCCTCTTAGATAGAGGTCAATTTGTGAAGATCCATGTCTGTCCCTATACCTGAAAGGTTTTCTGATATTATTTTGTTAAAAAGGTTTTCCATGTCTTTATCTTTATCCTCCCCTTCTGGAACACTGATGATATAAATGTTTGTGTGCTTAACTGGTCTGCTAGTTCTCTTAGATTTTCTTCATTATTTTTAGAATATTTTTTTATCGTCTGCCCAGGTTGTTTTAAAAAGACTACCTATAAGGTCAGAAATTCGTTCATCTGCTTGTTCTAGCCTAATGCAGAAGCAACTGGTTGTGTTTCTTGTTTCATTGAGTGAATCTTTCAGTTCCATGAATTCTGCTACTTTTTAAAAAAAAGGTATTAATCTCTTTGTAAATTTCCTCATTCATATCCTGGAATTTTTTTTTTCTCTTTTTAGTATGTTGTCTAACTGAGTCTTCTTGTAACAGAATGAGTTCCTTTCAGATTGTTGCTTGAGTTTCCTTTCTAGTCTTTTCAAGGATTTCCTGCTCTATAGGGTCTCGTATTTGAGAATTACTGTATTTTTTTTTTGGTCATGTTATATTTTCTGGGGTTTTGTATTTCTTAGTATCTCTATATTGATGTCTGGTCATCTGATAGAGTAGTTACTGCTTCTACTACTCTGGAGTAGTCTTTAAGGAGAGAGACATCCTCTTTCCATTCTCTGCTGGCAACTTTCATTGTGTCAAAGCAGTCGAGTAACTTGTGGGCCACCTGTAAGCTGGCTGTGGCTACTGCTGTGGTATTGAGCCACTTTTGCAGCTGCTGTGATTGTTGTGGTATTTTTGTTGTTTGTGTTGTGATTGTTGTGGCTGTGGTGGGCCATCTGTGTGAAAGTGCTGTTTTCGTCATGCTGTCTTCCCTGCTTTTAGTCAGAGGGGTAAGCTGCCCTTGGCTCCTACCTATGACCTCTGGCATTGATTTCTTGCTTCCTTTTGGGCAGAGGGAGCAGTTGCTATCAGCTTCTGCCTCAAACCCCAGGCATTGCTCTCCTGCCTGATTCCTGGTGGAGGGGGCAGCTGCCCTCAGCTCCTGAAAGATATATCTTAAAACAGTAAATATAATCAAGCACACGATGAATGAAAAATGCAAAATTGTGTTTAGATTTGTTAAGATGTAATGAAGAAGGAACACAGAGGGCAATTTATAGCTCACACTCTATTTTTTAGTCTGGATAATCTATTGTTAATATCTTATATTTGTATGGTATATTTGTCACAACTGTTGACCAATACTAATAAATTATTGTTAAAGTCCATACATTACTCATAATTTCTTAACTTTTACTTTATGTACTTTTTCTGTTTCAGGATCTTATTCAAGAGTCCACATTATATTTAATCATGATGTCTCCTTAGCCACCTCTTAGTTGTGAAAGCTTCTTAGTCACATCTTGTTTTAAATGACTACTGTGGTTGGAATATGTCCCCTCTAAAATTCTGGTGTTGAAACTCAATGGCCAATGTAATGGCACTAAGAGGTGGGGCATATAGTGGGTACTCAGACCATGGGGGTTCCTCCCCTCATGAATGGGATTACAGTCCTTAAAAAAAAGAGGCTTCATGAGTGTTCCTCCCCTCTGGAGGATGTGGCAACATGGCACCATCTTAAAAGCTGTGAAGAGCCCTCACCAGACATGCAAACCTGCCGACACCTTGATCTTGCACTTCTCAGCTTACAGAACTGTGGGGAAACAAATTTCTATTCTTTATAAATTATCCAGTTTGTGGTATTCTGTTACAGCAGCACAAATGAACTAAGACAATGACCTTGGGAATTTTGAACACTACAGGTCGGTATATTGTAGAATGTTTCTCAATTTTAACCTTGATCATCAGGTTTGGAGTAGTGTTTGTCAGGTTACTATAGTGCAAAGTTATTTTTGAATACCATATTTTTTCATACCATACTCTTTGGAAGGAAGTAATTATGTGCAATCCATACTTAAGGATTGGAGAGTTATGTTCTACCTTCTGAAGAGCAGAGAACTTAAATAATTTATTTGGAATTTTTCTGCATGGGAGATTTGTCCATTCTCCCCCATTTGTTTATTAATTCAGTTATTTATTTGTATTAGTATTGACCCATAAATATTTATTTTAAATTTTGTTTAATAATCCAAAAGTATAATTTTTAAAAAAATTTTCCAGCTTTGGACATTGTAGGCTCTTTCAGTTGTCTCCTGTGTTCCTTTGATAAATATCCATTGTAGTTTTGTTTATTTATTTATTTTTAGCAGTTAATTTGTGGCATTATGAGATTATGTAGGCTTACCCTGTATATTTCCTGCCTCAGTACTAGAATCAACAATTTTCCAAGGAAAATTGGTGAATAGTAGTAGAAAACATGATCTGGGCTAGGTGAATTTTTACTAAAGTGTAGCAATTTCTTTTAGCTTTCTCAGGTGATATGGCAAAGAATATGTATGAATGTATACTGACCTGTGTATATATACATATCTATATCTGCATTTAGTCAGACTAACTCCACTCATTTATTTTTTTAAACATTTATTTGTACATATTTGCAGGGTAAAGTATGTTATTTCAACACATGCATATACTGCACAATGGTACAGTAGGGAAGATAGCATAGTTTTCTATCCATTCATCCACCATTTTCTTTCTCTCCCCGACCCCCACCTCCACCTCTGGTACACATTATTCTACTCTCTGCTTCCGTGAGAACCACTTTTTTTAAAATTTAGATTGTACATATGAGTAATATCATGCCATGTTTATCTTTTTGTGCCTGACTTATTTCACTTAACATGATGGTTTCTAGTTCCTTTCATGTTGCTGCAAATGATAGGGTACCACGTTTTGTAATAGCTGAGCAGTATTGTGTTGTGTACATACATCTCTGTTTTTTTTATTCATCTGTTGATGTACATTTAGGTTGATTCCATCTCTTGGCTATTGTGAATAGTGCTGTGATGAACATGGAAGTACAGGAGTCTTTTTGATATATTGAGTTCATTTTCATTAGATTTATACCCTGTAGTGGGATAGCTGGATCACAGGGAAGATGTATTTTTAGTTCTCTGAGGAGCCTCCATGTTGTTTTTCGTACTGGCTGTACCAATTTACATTCACACCAGCAATGTAGGAGAATTCCTTCTTCTCCACATCCTCACCAGCACTTATGCTCTGTCTTGTTGACAATAGCCATTCGAACTGGAGAGAGATGATATCTCATTGTGGTTTTAATTTACATTTCCTTGATGATTAGTGATGTTGAGCAGTTTTTCATGTGCTTGTTGGCCATTCGTATGTCTTTCTTTGAGAAATATCTGTTCAGGCCCATTGGCCATTTTTTAATTGGGTTACTTGTTTTCTTTTTGTTGTTGAGACATTTTAGATCCTGAATATTATCCCTTGTCTGATGTGTGGTTCACAAACACTTACTCCCATTCTATCTCTTCAGTTTGTTGACTCTGTCTCTTGCTGTGCAGAAGCTTTTTTGTTTGATGTTGCCCAATTTATGTATTTTTGTTTTAGTTGTCTGTACCTTTGTAGCCTTGCTCAAAAATGTGCTGCCCATTCCCATTTTGTGTACTGTTTCCCCTAGGTTTCATCCTAGTAGTTTCATAGTTTCAAGTCTTAAAACAGAATGAAGGATGAAAAGAAACAATCATTTCAATACATGTAGAAAAAGTATTTGATAAAATCGAACATCCTTTCATGATAAAAAACATTCAACAAATTAGGAATAAAAGGAATATACCTCAACACAATAATGACCATATATGACAAACCCACAACTAATATCATAGTGAAAGGACAAAAATTTTCCTCTAAGATCTGGAGCAAGACAAGGATGCCCACTTACCCCACTCTTATTAAACATAGTACTAGAAGTTCTAGCCTGTGAAATAAGGCAAGAGAAAGTGATAAATGCATGCAGATGATAGAAAAGGAGATGCAGATGACATGATCCTATATATAGAAAACTCTGAAGACTCCACCAAATAAAATTATTGGAAATAATAAATGAATTCAGTAAAGTGACAGGATAGAAAATCAACACACACAAATCAATAGCCTTCCTGTATACCTACAGCAAAACAGCTGAAGAAGAATCAAGAAGTAATCCTACTCGCAATACCTACCAAAAAATAAAGTAAAATACCTTGGAGTAAATCTAAGAAGGGAGGTGAAGCACCTCTACAGTAAAAACTGTAGCACACTGGTAGAAAAAATTGAAGAAGACATAAATAAAAAGATATCCTATGTTCATGGTTTGGAAGAATTAACATCATCAAAATGTACTTATTACAAAAAGCAATCTACAAATTCCTTATCAAAATACCGGTGGCATTCTTCACAGAAATAGAAAAAAATGATCTTAAATTTTGTATGAAACCACAAAAGATCCCATATAGCTAAAGCAGTCTTAAACAGAAAGAGAAAATTTGGAGGCTTCAGACTACGTGACTTAAAAATAGGCTACAAAGCTATAGTAAGCAAAACAGCATAGTTCTGTTTAAATACAGACAAACAGACCCGTAATAAAGAATAGAGATCCCAGAAGTAAACCCACAACACACACTTACAGCCAACTGATTTTGACTAAGATTCCAAAAATATGCAGTGGGGAAATCACAGCCTCTTCAATAAATGGTGCTGGGAAAACTGGATATTAAAATGCCGAAAATTGAAAGTAGACTCCTAACTCTCACCATACACAAAAATGAATTCAAAATGGATCAAATACCTAAATTTAACTCCACCAATTTCTAAAGTTATTTAGGACTTTGGGACTTCTTGAAAAAATGGTGGACTAGAGGTGCCCAGGGAGAATTTCACCCACAGAAGAAGACCAAAATTGGGCCACTGCCACCCCCACTACAGTTTCCAGAGCCATTGTTCAGTCTCAAAACTGTCATCTATTGCAGAGCAGCTCCCACAGAGTAGCAGTCCTGTAGGTGGCCCATCAGTGCAACTACAAACTCAGCAGACATGAGGGAGATGGCTATAACTAATGCTGCCATTGCTGCCACCGTGAGTTAATCCTGCTGCTGCCCAGGACACTGCAGATGTGAAGGAGGTGCTTGTAGCTGCTAGCACCACTGCAGCCACCATGAGATAACCCCACTGCTGCCAAGGACTCAGCAGAAGCAAGGGAAGCAGTCGCAGTCACCAGCATTGCTGCCCCCAACAAGAGGTAGCCCTGCTTCCACTGTGGGCACTGCAGAGGTCAAAGAAGCAGGTGCACCAGGTGGTGCCACTGCCACTGCCACAAGGCAAAGCTGTTGTCACTGCAGACATTGCAGCCAAGAGGGCATTGGCTGTAACTGCCACTGCTGCAGTAATTGACACCAATGGCACCACTAGGCAGTCACCATTGTCGTGTGAGCACCCTGCAAATATTGGAGCCACCACTGCCATTTGGGAAACCTGTCAAAGCCAAAACCACAGCCACCAAAACCACAAAGGCATCCTGCTATCACAGCAGCAGCTACAGCAGTCATTGCCACTGTGCAGGTAGATTGCTGACCAGTCTACTGCATTGACACAAGGAGAGTCAGCAGAGTCCAGGAAAGGAGGGTAATAGAAGAAGCAACTGCTCTATCAGATGAGCAGACATCAACATAAAGAGACTAGTAATAAAAACAAACAAACAAGCAAAATCAAGAAAATATGAGTCCACTAAAGGAATACTATAATTTTCAAGAGCCTGATCCCATAGAGCTGGAAACTCTGGAAATGACTGAAAAGGAATGCTGAGTAAAAAATTTTAAGGAAACTCAATGAGATACAAGAAGACAGTTAGATGACATAATGAAATGAGCAAAACTATCCAGGATAAAATTTACAAAGAGAACAATACTTCAAAAAAATGTAGCAGCACTCATGGAACAGAAGGAGTCATTCATAAAAATAAAAAACAACTGAAAACTTAAGTAGCAATCTAGAACAAACAGAAAAAAGAATTTCTGATCTGGAATATAGTTTCTTCAAAATAGCTCAGATGGACAAAAAAATAAAAAATAATAAATTTAAAAAATGAAAAAAATATAAGAGACTTAGCACATAACCTTAAGTGCACAAACATCCTAATCATGGGTACTCCTGAAAGGGAGGAGAAAGGAAAGGGCATTGAGAACATATTCAATAAAATAATAGGAGAAATCTTCCCAGGTATAGGGAGATACATGGACCTTCAAATTTAGGAGGAACAAAGATCCACAAACAGAGTCAATCCAAAAAGTTCCTCTCTAAGATAAATTATAGTCAAACTGGCAAAACCCAAAGACAAGGACAGAATCCTAGAAACAAGAGAAAAGCATCATGTCACCTATAAGGGAGTCCCCATCAAAATAACAGCAGACTACTCAACAGAAATTATACAGGCCAAAAGAGAATGGGATGATATATTCAAAATACTAAAACAAACAAACAAACAAGCAAATGAACAAACAAAGAAACCCGCATCAGCCAAGAATACTATACCCAGAGAAGCCATCCCTCAGAAATGTGGTGGAAATAGTGTATTTCTCAGACAAATAAAAACCATGGGAGTTTGCCATTACATGACTTGCCCTACAAGAAATCCTTGAGAGTCCTGCATCTGGAATACAAAAAATGATAACCACTACCATGAATACACAACAAAGAACAAAATCCAGTGGTAGAACAAAAATGCAAATGAGATAGAGAAATAAATTGCTTATAACCACCTCTGAAAACTAACACTGAAGACACTCAAAAAGGAAAGAAACAAAATATATTCAAAACATCTAAATGAAAATTGATAAAATGCTATGAGTAAGACAATATCTTTCTGTAACAACCCTAGATGTAAATGAATTAGATTACCCACTCAAAAGACACAGACTGCCTGGATAGATTAAAAAGCTAGACTCAACCATATACTGTCTTTGAGAGACTCACTTCACCTGTTAATACACGTGCAGACTAAGAGTGTGGGGTTGGATAAAGTTATACCACACAAATGGAAATCAAAAATGAGGAGTAGTTGCTGATCTTATATTAGATAAAATAGACTTTAAACCAAAACCATAAAAAAGAAACAAAGAAGGCTACTGTATGATGATAAAAGGATCTATCCAGCAAGAAGACATAAAAAACATAAATGCATATGCTCCCAACACTGGAGCACCCAGATGTATAAAGCAAACACTATTAGACAAGAAAGAGATAGACCCAATGTAATAATATTTGGAGACCTGAGCACTGTTCTCTCAGCATTGGACAGATCATCTTGGCAACAAATGGACAGAGAAATGCAGGATTTAAACAATACTTTAGACAATTTGGACTTGGCAGATATCTATAGAACACTTCATCCAACAACCAAAGAATGCACATTCTTCTCATCAGCACATGGAACATTCTCCAGAGTAGACCATATGTTAGGTCACAAATCAAGTCACAACAAATATGAAATAAATGAAATCATTTCAAGTATCTTTTCAGATCACAATAGATTAAAACTAGAAATCAATAACAAGCGAAATTCTGGAAACTATGCAAACACATGGACGTTAAACAGCATGCTCCTGAATGACATATGAGTCCAAGAAGAAATTAAACAGGAAATCAAAAAATTTATCCAAACTAATGAAAATAAAGACACATAATATCAAAACCTGTGAGATACTGCAAAAGCACGACTAAGAGGGAAGTTTGTTGCAGTAAACACTTACATTAAAAGAATTGGAAAGTTTCAAATAAACAACCTAATGCTACACCTCAATGAAGTAGAAAAACTAGAACAATCGAATCCCCAAATTTGTAGATGGTAATATATAATTAAGATCAGAGCAGAACTAAATGAAATAGAGACCGTCTTAAAAAAGAAAGATACAAAAGATCAGTGAAACAAAATGTTGGTTTTCTGAGAAGATTAAAAAAAAATAGACACATCATTAGCTAGGCCAACAGGCAAACAATAAAATGAAGAGTGAAGACCTAAATAACAAAAATTAGAAATTAAAAAGGAGACATTACAAATGATACCACAGAAATATAAAAGATTATTAGAGACTATTAAAAACAACTATATGCCAACAAATTTTAAAACCTGGAGGAAATGGATAAATTTCTGGTCACATACAAATTGCTAAGTCTGAACCAAGAAGACATAGAAAATTTGAACAGACCAATAACATGCAACAAAATTGAAGCAGTAATCAGCAGTCTCCCGACAAAGAAAAGCCCAACATGGATGGCTTTATTGCTGAATTCTACCAAACCTTTAAGTAGGAATTAATACCAATTCTCTTAAAATTATTCCAAAAAATTGAAACAAAGGTCATTCTCTCAAATGTATTCTATGAGGCCAATATCACCATGTACCAAAACCCAATAAAGATACAACAAAAAAGGAAACTATAAGCCAATATTTTTGATGACCCAGACACTAAAATCCTCAATAAATATTAACAAAGAGAATGCAGCAACACATCAAAAAATTATAAAAGATGATTAAATCAGATTCATCCCAGGGATGCAAGGATGGTTCCACACATGCATTTCAATAACTGGGATACATCACATCAATGAAATCAAGGAAAAAGTCATATGATTATCTGAATGCATGCAGAAAAAGCATTTGACAAAATTCAACATCCCTTTGTGATAAAGACTCTCAGCAAATTAGGTATGGAAGGAAAGTATCTCAACACAATAAAATCCATATACAACAAACCCATCAGCAATATCAACTTAAATGGGGAAATGCTGAAAGCCTTTCCCCTTAAGAGTGAGAAAAAGACAAGGATGCCCACTCTTACCACTCATCTTTAACATACTATTGGAAATTCTAGCCAGAGCAATCAAGCAGGAGGAAGAAATAAAAGACACCCAAATTGGAAAAGATAAAGTAAAAGAGTCTCTGCAGATGACAAGATTATATATATACAAAAAAGCCTAAAGACTCCAAAGAAAATCCTAAAGTTGATAAACAATTTTAGTAAATTTGCAGGATACAAACTCAACTTGCATAAATCAGTAGCATTTTTATATTCCGACAATGAACTAGCAGAAAGAGAAATCAAGAAAGCTAGCATATTGCAATAGTCACCAAAAATAAAATACACAGGAATAAATTTAACCAAGGAGGTGAAATATCTCTACAATGAGAACTACAAGTCACTGTTTAAAGAAATTAAAGAGGACACAAAAACTTGGAAAGACTTTCCATGCTCTTGGATTGGAAGAATTAAGATTGTGAAAATGTGCATACTGACTAAAGTGATCTACAGATTTAATGGAATCCCCATCAAAATGCCAATGACATTCTTCACAGAAACAGAAAAAAAAACTATTCTGACATTCTCATGGAATAACAAAAGACCCTTAATAGACAAAGGAGTCCTGAGCAAAAAAAGTAATACCAGAAGCATAACACTAGCTAACTTCATATTATACTAAAAAGCTATTGTAACCAAAACAGCATGGTACTGACTTAAAAACAGATACACGGACTAATGGAACAGAATAGAGAACCCAGAAATTAATTCACATTCTTACAGCCATCTGATCTTTGAGAAAGGCAGAAGGTATACACAGTAAGGACATTCTCTTCAATAAATGGTTCTGGGAAAACTAGACATCCATATGTAAATGAATGAAACTAGACTGTACCTTTTTCCATACACTGAAATTAACTCAAAATGGATTAAACACTTAACTATAAAATCTGAAACTATAAAACTCCTAAAAGAAAGCATAGGGGAAACACTTCTGGAAGTAGGAATGGGAAAAGACTTTATGAATAAGACCCACAAAGCACAGGTAACAAAAGAAAAATAAACAAATGGGACTATATTTAACTAAAGAGCTTCTGCACAGCAAAAGAAACTATTAACAGACTGAAAAGACAACCCACAGAGTGGGAGGAAATATTTGCAAATCATGCATTCAACAAGGAATTAATGTCCAGAATGTACAAGAAACTCAAACAACTTAACAGTAAAAAAAAAGAAAATGAACAAAGGAGCTATATAGACAGTTCTCAAAGGAAGATATACAAATGGCCAACAGACACATGAAAAAAATGCACAAAATCACTAATCATCAAGGAACTGCAAATCAAAACCACATGGAGATATCATCTCATCCCAGTTAGATTGGCTATTATCAAAAAGACAGGGAAGGGCAAATGCTGGTGAGGATATGGAGAAAGGAGAACCCTCCTGCAACTGAAAATTAGTGCTACCATTATGGGAAATGGCATGGAGTTTCTTCAAACAACTACAGATGGAAGTGCCATATGATCCAGCAATCCCACTGCTGGGTATATAACCAAAGGAATGGAAATAATCATCAAAGGGATACTTGTGCTCCTATGTTTATTGCAACTGTGTTTTCAATAGCCAAGAGTGGGAACCAACCTAAATTTCCATCATGGGATGACTGGTTAAGAAAATGTGGTATATCTGCACAGTGGAATACTATGCTGCCCTAAAAAAGAATGAAACACTACCTTTTAAAACAGCATGTATGAACTTAAAGAGATTTATGTTAGATGAAATAAGCCAGGCACAGAAAGAAAAATAGTGCATGTCCTCACTCATATGTGGAAGCAAAAAAATAAAAAAGAAAAAGAAATAAGAAAGAGAGAAAAAAGGAAGTAAGAAAGATATAACAATCAAAATGATACATTGAAATTTTTTTCTTGCCCACTTTTGATGTTTTCAGACTTTATTCATTTATTTATTTTTACCTATATTTATGGATGTGAAATGATATATTTGTTGTTTTAGTTTTAATTTTCCTGAAGTTAGTGATATTGAGCATCTTTTGTTCTTTTTTAAGAAAACTTAATTTTATCAATATTATTTTTTTACATTCTAGGATGTTGTTGCAGAGCAGTTGAGAGGGAGGGGAGAGGGGAAAGGGGAAGGAAATGTGATGGAAGAAGGAGGAAGGAGCAGGGGTGGGATTGAGGCCTGTGGCACCCCCCCTCATTCCCACACGTGAGATTGGGTGGCTTCAGGTTGTGGCTTGATCATTGCTGTGCTGGGTGCAGATGTCAGGAGGGCGTGTGGCATAAGCCCTTGTCCTCTACCACCCCAGCTCAGGAACTTGGGGCCCTTCTTGCTGTGGCTTGGTGGTCATCACTGGGCTGGTTGAAAGTGATGGGAGGGCGTGGCCAAGGCCCAATGCCCCCCACCACCCCAGCTCTGGAGACTCTGGGGTGCTTCCTGCAGCAGCTCAGTAGTCATTGCTGGGGTGGTTGTGTGTGTCAGGGGGCTGTGGCTGAGGCCCTCATCCCCCACCCTTGGGACTGGTTGCAGGTCTCAGGGCGCAATGCTGAGGCCCCTGGCCCTCCCTTCTGGCTTGGTAGCCCAGGGGACTTCCAGTCTTTCTATGTGTTATAGGTGTTCTTTAGTGAAATGAAACCTTTACTAGTTAATATTAAACTTTGTCTCTGGTTGCAGGTATTGTTTTTCTTTCAGTTCTGTGTTGGATTATTTGCTGCTCCCACCACTTAAATTCTGCCCTGGAACTAATTTGTTGTCCTTTGCTTTCTTCCAAAATGGGGGAACTTCCTGAAGGGATCAGTACTTGAACTGTATTTTAGCTAAATTGCTGCTTTGCTGCTGATTTTCTAGAGAAGGCATTTTGTGTAGCTCAGGTTTTAATGGTTGACTTTATAGGTCCTTTTTTTTTTTTTTTTTTTTTTTTTTTTTGTGACCGGCCACACGTCACTGCACCGGCCATCCTTATATGGGATCCGAACCCGCGGCGGGAGAACTGCTGCGCTCCCAGTGCCGCCCTCTCCCGAGTGCGCCACGGGGTCGGCCCGTAGGTACTTCTGATTCTAGTGAAATCTGGTGCACCTGGGTTGTGTAGAAAATTCTGGTCTGGAACTGAGTCTTTTCACGAAAC
Organism: Cynocephalus volans; assembly: GCF_027409185.1. NCBI lineage: Eukaryota > Metazoa > Chordata > Mammalia > Dermoptera > Cynocephalidae > Cynocephalus > Cynocephalus volans. The sequence continues at coordinate 97,002,582 of NC_084478.1, forward strand.
TGCATCCCCTGCAGTTCTATGTTCCTGACCAGTCTCCACTGAGTGGTCCTGTGCTGATTGAGGGGGAGATCAGCTGTCCTTTCTGTGCCCCAATGTTCCTCTGGTGGGCCTGTCTCCCCCACCACCCATAGTCCAAACACTTCCCATGGGATGGGCTATGTGCTGGTCCCTTGTGATGACTCACCAGCCTCTGAGTGGCTCTTTTTTCAATTGTGGCTTCTTGCTTCTATCTGGGTCCACACGAACCCTGTTAGTGGTCTTGGTGACCTGGGGGTCACCAAGGCCCTCTTCTCCCCTGCTGCCTATAAGCAACTTCATTTGAAGGGCACAGCTGAAGCTTTTGCCAGCTTCTGCTCCATGTGCTCAGCGGCTCCAGCCTGGAAGCAGCTTGGGTTTGAAATGTCAGAGCAGTTTTTTCTTTCTCTCATTGTAGCTACTCCTGCCTTCATGTACTTTGTAGGTCTCTCCTCCTTTTCCCCTGAACTCTAGTGGCCCCAGCTTGGCTGTCATTGCTTTTTTGTAGTTGTAAAGTGGTTGATTTGTGGGAGAGAGAGATGCCAGGGACCATCTATTCCGCCATCTTGACTGGAAGTCAATGCATTGATTTCAAAAGGAGAGAACAGAACTGAAGTTACCAGAGGTGACAAAGGAGGATGGGGAGGGTGGTAAGGAGGAGTTGGTAAAGGGTCATGAAAAATGTTTACATTGTATAATTTTGAATATAGTAATTATCCTGATTTGAGCATCACATCTTGCACACAGGTATTGATATTCAACTCTGTCCCCCACATATATGTACAATCAACTACGTTTCAATAAAAAATTAAAATAAAATTTAAAAAGAAATTATGTAGATCATTTTTTACCCCGTTTTCTCAGTGAGTTTGTTTCATGAATTTGTAATACAGTTAGAAATTTCTTTACATTCTGATACAATCCTGCCATCTCCTTCTCTCTGAAGTAATTTCAATTTGGGTACATCAAAATTCACCCTTATGCTGTGCAGTTCTATTGGTTTTGACAAATGATTAGTGTCATGCTTTTATCAGTATTGTATTATAGAGAATGGTTTCACTGCCATCAGAACTACCCTATGCTTTATCTATTCATATGTCACCATCCCAAACCAACCCATGGCAGCCACTGATCTGTTTACTCTCTCTATATTTTCACACTTTTGAGAAAGTCATATAAATAAAATTGTGTGACATGTAGCCTTTTCAGATGGACTTTTTTTAAGCAGTATACATTTAAAGTTCCTTCATGTCTTTTCATGAGTTAATAGCACATTTCGTTTTATTGCTGAATAATATTCCATTATATGGATATACCAAAGTTTGTTTATCCATTCCCCTATTGAAGAACATCTTGGTTGTTTTCAATTTTTGTCATTTATCAATAAAGCTGCTGTCAATATTTTTGTGTAGATTTACAAAAAAAAATAGAGCAAAAAGTACAAAAGTTTCCCATAGACCTCCTCCTTGCCCTTCCTCCAGTTTTCCCTGTTATTAAAATCTTGCAATAGTGTGGTGCATTTATTACAATTGATGCATCAATATTGATACACTGCTATCAACTAAAGTTCATCATTCACATGAGGTTTCAGTCTTGGTGTTGCACATTCTATGGATTTTCACAAATGTGTAAAGATATATACCCACCATTATCATGTCTTACAGAATTGTTTCACCTCCCTAAAATTCCCTTATGCTGGAAATGAGTGACATCAGGGAAAATGGCAGAGTAAGAAATACCAGAAATTTGTCTCTCCATCTATAAAACAATTGTACAGGTGGGAACTGTCTGGAGTGACTATTTTGGAAATTTGGAGTTCATTTGAATGCTTTTAGCTTCATGGAAACTCCTTGTCTAGTAAATTGCAGCTAATTTTTACTTACTTCATCTGTCATTTTGGTGGCATCTACCTATCCTCCAACTCCTAGCCTCATGGAAGGCAGCTGTGGGGCAGCCATGTGTGTTTCTGGTGGGCACCTTATTCCCCCAAAATTGGGATTCTGTGTTCCTTATGTAGATTGCTGCTTCTGATTGCAAAGGTGTGGACTTGAAGACAAGATGCGATTGGTACAACATGACTGGCAGAAGATCCTTCTAGGTGATTTATAGAGGCCACACTGGTTTTTTTGTACATTCAAAAACAACCATGTAAATAGAAAACCTTACAAAGACACCACACATATCTGCGGGGGGGGGAGGGGGAAGCAGGTTAAAAAATACCTAAGAGGACCTTAAGCTTTCACCTCATGTTGATCCCTAGCGCAGAAAAATCCCACAATAACAACAATAAAAACCTGCAAATTCTAGGAAAGGGATTTTTTTTTTTAATTTCCAGAATTACCACATTTTAAAATTCAAATGTGCAGTTTACAGCAACAAGCAAAAAATGTCTCATTTAAAGCAACAAAATAAATTGAGAGGAAAACATACTTAAGGAAGCCCAGACATCAGACTTTTCAACAAAGACTTTAAAAAAACAGTCTTAAAGCTACTCAAGTTGGTCAAGAAAGATGTTGGACAAAGACTGAAAAATGATGTAGGAACAAAATGAGAATATCAATAAAATGAAATTATAAAAAAGAATCAAAGGAAATTTTGCATCTGAAAAGTACAATAATTGAAATAAAAAATACACTGGAAGGAATGGAAAGCAGATATAAGCAAGCAGAAGAAAGAATCAGTGAACTTGAAGATAGAACAAGTGAAATGATCAAGTCTGAGGGACAGAGAGAAAAGAGAATAAAGTAAAATGAAAAGAGGCTAAAGGACCCGTGAGACACCATCTAACAGACCAACATATACATGTCAGAATACTAGAAAGAGATGAGAGAGATGAAAAAGAAAGGGACAGAAACAGTATTTGAAAAATAATGGCTGGAAATTTTCCAAATTTGACAAGATGCATGAATCCATACATTCAAGAATCTCAATGAACTCCAAGTATGAAAAACTCAGAGACTCATACAAAGACACATTGTGATCAAATTTTGAAAGAAGAAAAATGGTATATATACTCAACGGAATACTACACTGACATAAAAAGGGATAAAATTCTACCATTTGCAGCAACATAGATGAGCTTGGAGAAAATTATGTTAAGCAAAGTAAGTTAGGCACAGAGGGAAAAACACTTCATGTACTCACTCATAAATGTGAGCTGAGAGAGAAAGAAGGAAGGAAAGAAAACCCACAGTGGTGCATGGGACTGGCAGAGGGAAAGAGGATACCCAGGGATGCAGGATGTGGGGAGGGAGGTGGGGAATTAATTGGGTGTGGGACACGGGGAATAATTGCAATTTGTGGTAATAGACATGCTAATAGTATTGATCTGATCATCATATCTTGGGTACAGGTGGTGAAGGTCAGCTTTGTACCCCATGGATATGCATAATGAATAAAAAAGTCAACTAAACCCTAAAAGAGGCAGTGATGGAGAAACGAGAAACAAAAAAAGTATAAGACATAGAAACAAATGGCAAAATGGCAGAGTATGTATGTTCATGAGACATGCTAGTATTAGTCTGTAGTTTTTTTGTTGTTGTTGTTTTCTTGTGATGTCTTTAACTGGGTTTAGTATTAGGGTAATTCTAGTCTCATAGAATGAGTTAGAAAGTGTTCCCTCTGCTTCTATTTTCTAGAATAGATCTGTAGATAACTGGTGTCATTTCTTCCTTAAATGCTTGGTAGAACTCACCAATGAAACCATCAGGGTCTGATGTTTTAGTTTGTGGGAGGTTATTAATTATTTATACAATTTCTTTAGAAATTTATATAATGCTAGAGAAGATTTAATTCTAGTCAGGTTATGTATTCCTCCTGTGTGACTGTTAATATTTTGTATCTTTCAATAAGAATGTTGATCTAAGTTGTCAAATTTGCAGGCACTGAGCATATCATAATACTACATTATTATTCTTTCAAGTTCTATAAAATCAATAGCGATGATCCCTCTTCCATTTTTAACATTGGTAGCTTCTCTCTCTTTCTCTTCCTCTCTCTCTCAGGTTTACTACAAACACTACAAGTTCATAAATCTTGTTGATTTTTCAACGTAGTATTGGAAGTTAGCCAGAGCAATCAAGCAAGAGAAAAAAATATAGGGCATCCAAAAGACGAAGTCAAAGAGTCCCTGTTTGCAGATGATGTGATCATATATTCAGAAAAGCATTTTGCTATTGTTTTCTTGTTTCTGCTCCAGTTTGTATTACTTTTTTTTTTTAAATTTCTTTTTTGGGGGAGGAGACATAATTTTTCTTTCTGTACTTTTCTCAGAGTAAAAATCCAGTTACTGATTTTAGATTCTTCTTATTTTCTAATGTATGTAATTAATTCAATAAATGTCCCCATAAACAGATTTCATGGCATCACACAAATTTTTGTAAGTTATATTTTCATTTTTGTTTAGTTTAAAATATTTTTAAATATCTATTGATACTTCTCCCTTGACCCATGGATTATATAGAAGTATATGTTTTAAATTCAAAATGTTTTTGGACGTTTAGCCATCCTTTTATTGTTTTTTTCTAGAGTAATAACTTAATAACTTTGTTGTCTGAGAGCATACTCTGTATGCTTTCTGTTATTTTAAATTTAAATTGTGACTTCGGACACAGAATGTGGTCTATCTGTATGAATCATTCATGTGATCTTGAGAAGAAAGTGTATTCCATTGCTATTGGATGAAGTGTTCTATAATTGTCAATCAGATTAAGCTGACTGGTTGTACTTTTTAGATCATCTATATCTTTAACAGTTTTCTGCTTTTTCTTCTTTTTTTACTTTATAAGATGGGTTTTGAAGTCTCCAACTATAATAGTGGATTTATCTGTTTCTTCTTGCAATTCTATCAGTTTTCGTCTCATGCATTTTAGTTTTTTGTTTGTTTTTTTTGTACATATATAGACCTTTAGGATTGTTATATCTTGAATAATTGATCCATTTTGTTATTATGAGATGCTCTGATAATCTTGTTTTTTCTTCAGTTGGCTTCTTCTGAAATTAATGTAGTTACTTACATAAGCTTTTCTTGATTAACAATAGCATGATATACCTTTCTCTATTCTCTTACTTTCGTCATACCCAAGACTTTATATTTAAAATGTGTTTCTTATAGATACTATGTAGTGTTCTTGTTTTCTTTTTATTCCATTTCAACAATTTTTGTCTTTTAATTGGTATATTTATACCATTCACATTTAAAATGATTATTGATATAGTTGGATTAATTTCAGTCTGTTTTTAACTATTTTCTATTCATTGCATTTGATCTTTGTTTTTATATGTTCCCTCACTTTCTGCCATTTAATTTTAATTGACATTTTACATATTCTATTTTACCCCCTTAATTAGTGGGTTTCCTAGAGTTTACAATATACATTTTAAAGGAATTTATGTTCGCTTTCAATTAACACCATAGTACTTTACTTCTAGTGCAATTAATAATGACATTACTGTCATTCATTTCACTAATACATATACCATACTATATATAACCCATTATAATGGTACCATTATTACTTTAAAAAATAGTTATCTTTTAGATCACTTAAGAGTAAAAAAAGATAAAAGATCTTGTTTTACTTTTATTTATCCCTTCTCTGACACACTTCTTTTATTTATACTGAAGTTTTTGACATACCATTTTCCTCTGCCTAAAGAACTTTAAACATTTCTTGCATGGCAGGTCTGCTGTCAATGAATTCCTTCAGTATTTGTTGACTGAGAAAAACGTTTATTTCTCTTCCACTTTTGAAGCATAATTTCACTGGATATGTAATTCTTGGCTCGTTTTTTTTTCTTCAACACTAAAAATTTCACTCTACTCTCTTCTTGTTTGAATGGTTTACGAATAGTAGCCCCCTATATTTCCTAATATTTTCTCTTTATAGATAAGCTTTATAAATTTCTAGCTTTTAAAAGATTTACTCTTTGTCTTTAATTTTCTGCAGTTTTAATATGATATGCCAATTGGAGGAATATTTTTATTTTAATTTAATTTACTTATTTACTTTGATGTATTCTTGCTTTGTGTTCTCTGATCTCACTGTTTCTATAATTTGGTGTGTGTCATTGATCTTAGAAAATTTTCAACTATCATTATTGAAAATCTTTATTATGTACATCTTTTTCTTCTCCTTTTATTTTTGCTTCTTTTTTTCTGTGAAATTTTTGATAAGTTTCTATTGGCCTATCTTCAAGCTCACTGATTCTTTCCTCAACTATATGGAGTCTACTGATAAGTCCATCAAAAACATTTTTAAATTTCTCTTACAGTATTTTTGATTTCTAACATTTCATTTGGATTCTTTCTCTGAATTTCTAGTACTCTGTTTACATTACCATCTGTTCTTGCATGTTGTTTACTTTTTCCATTAAAGCCCTTAACACACATATCCAAGTTATTTTAAATTTGATGTCTGCCAATTTCAACATCTGTATGATATACAAGTCTGGTTCTTATGCTTGTTCTTGTCTCTTGAGATCATGTTGATTTATTTTTCTGTGCTTTGGCATGATTTATAATTTTTTTTTCCTGAAAGCTAAATATAATGCACCAGGTAATAGGAAGCAAGGTAAATAGGACTCTCTTGTGAGAATTTATGTTAAGCTGACTGGGGGTTGAAGTGTGTTTTATATTTGCTGTAGCTAGTGCTCTGTTTTTGTCTCCACTTTTGCCATTTGTCTCCCTGAGTACTCATCCTCAAAAAAAAGTCTGTGTCTTGCAAGTCTTTCAACTGTGGCACATTGTTATTATACTGAAGCCATGTTGGTGAGATGGTAAGGTGTAGGGGAGGAGGATAGTTCTTAAACCTGAATATATCTCAGATTTTTAGCAGGCCTATGTTTCAAAGCATTTGCTTAAAAAATGTTTCACTGTATCTAAAATTCTGAGTTGACAGTTTTTGTTTGTTTGTTTGCTTTACTTTAAAGGTATAATCTGCTGTCTTCTAAATTGTATGTTTCTGATGATAAGTGTGTTATCATTCTTATCTGTATTCCTCTACAGATAATTTTCCTTTTTTTCCTCTGGCTACCTGCAATTTTTTTTCTTCTCAGGCTTGAGCATTTTGAAAATATGTCCATTAATCTATTTTGTATTTATTTATAAATTTATCCTGCTTGGTATTCGCTGAGCTTCTATATTCAGTTTGGGGGTCTGTCATTAATTTGGGGAAAACTCAGCCCTTGTTTCTTCAAATAATTTTTTCTATGTTTTCTCTCTTTTTTATCTGAGTTTTCAATTCTACCTATTTTAGAATGTTTGACATTTTTGCACATCTCTGTGATGCACTTTCATGACCTCTCCCTTCCCCCTCCTGCACACATTTACTCTTTCTCTTTGTGTTTCACTTCAGGTTATTTTAGTTGATATATTTTCAAGTTAACTGATTTTTTCCACAGTTATATTCAAGGTTATCAATAAGCTTGTTGAAAGCATTCTTATCTTTCATGTCAACTACTTTTATCATTAGAAACAAACATATTCATCGTATTATTTGAAATCTCTTTTGTGAGATAATGTCAAAATCGGTGTCATATCTGAGTCTGGTTTTAATAATAGCTGTGCCTCTTGAAAGTGTGTTTTTCTTCCTTTTTAATATTCCTCATAAATTTTGTGAAAGCCAGACATGCTAAGAAGGGCAGTTTTTTTTTAATACTTAATGATGAGAACACATTTTCTTCAGCTAGGCCTTTATTGTTGAGGTATTTATTATTCCATACAGGAGTGAGCTGGTGTTCTACATGTATCTTCAGTGTATCACAGGCTTTAAACTCCTCTAACTATATATTCTGTTAAGGGGATGGGTTGTTTACCTCAGGTTATTTTCTCAATGTTTGCTTCCATCTTGGTTTTGGTGCTGTCTTCCTTTTTTACTGTGCCCCAAAGAGAATCTCTCTCATGGCTCTCTGTTATTTTTACTCAACACTTGTTAGCTTGGTTCTGTGGGGGACAGGAGAGAAGCTTTATCTGATGTTCTGATTAAGCCTTAATCTTAGACATACACTCTGTCACTGGATCTTGGGGATATGGTATTCACATGTTCTGCTGTCCACCTTCCATCTATAGTGCTAAGCCTAGTGTATAGTCATGCCCCTCCATCAGGGGTATAGATAGCTACTATTTCTCTTCCCTCTTTTCACCACTGAGTTAAGGTGACAGCTTTTGTTGCTTCCCTAATATAGAACAAGGTATTTACCCCATAGTGGAGAAAAGTGATGTGGGCTTTTTCCTCTTCCACCAATGGCCAAATGGGGACATTGTTATTCTCAGCAATCTTTTCTGAGTACCTGGTGGGCTTCTGGAATGAACAGCCTGAAAGAGGCTGCAAACCCCCCTATATTTGCAACTTTCAGGAGCTTCACACTCTCAAGCTAGTCCACATTCAACCTTTAGCAATTCACTAAAAAATGTATTTTAGCTTGATCTTATTACTGGCATATATGATACCCAGTAGTATCAGTCCCAGTAAGCAAATATTTAAGTCCTCTTTCTTCCTGCAAAGTCTTATCTCTTTCACCAGATTTCATGCTAGTTAGTTGAGCTGTGACCTCAGTTACCATATGGGTTCAAGCAAAGTCATTAATTTGCAGTTTATCCAGGTTTACCTTGCTATAAAAGTGATAACAACATTCTTTCTAGATCTCTATGTCTTTGAGTTTAAATCAGAAGCCCCAAACTGTGTACTTTTGATAATAATATATTTTTATTATCTTTAAACAACCTCAAATGTTGAAATTACAGTATAAAGAATTTTTTCCCTGAAACATTTAAGAATAAGTTGTCAACATGATGCCCTCCAAATCCCAGATGCTTTAATCTTTGTTTCCTACAAAAAAGGAGAAGGGTTCCCTATATTATTACAATATAAACACCAAAGTTAGGAAATTAAAATTGATACTGTCTTATTCTCTCATTCCATTTGAATTTCTCAAATTATCCAAATAGAGTCCTTTATATCAAAAGGATACTGTTCATAATCACAAATTGCCTTTAATTTTCATCTCTTTAGGTCTCTTTCAGTATAGAACAGTTCGCTAGTCCTTCCTTGAGTTTCATGACCTTAACACTTTTGAAGATTAACAACCAGTGATTTTGGAGGATGCCACCCAATTTGAAATTGTTTGATGATTTCTCATGATTAGATATTTGGTTTAAGGCTATGAATCTTTGATATGATAGCACAGAGTGGTGCTGTTTTCTTCTCGTTGCATCCTATCAGGTAATGTGTGAATTTGATTTTTTCTCATTACTGTTGGTACTTGATCAGTTGATTAAGGGGCTGTCTGCCAGTCTTCTCCACTGTAAAATTAATCTTTCAGCTTTGTAATTAGTGACTTTTTTGTGAGGAAATACTTTGCAACTACATAATTATCCTCTTTCTCATCAAAATTCCATTTTATTCTTTTATTAGTTATATCTCTAAGGACTCATGCTTCTCTATTTTATTCAATGGGTTATAATTTATTAGCATCATTATGTTGATGCTCAAATTGCCCTTGATTTTCCTAGTGAGGGTCCACTCATGTTTGTACTTTTGTCTTTTTGATATGCTCCCAATGTTCTTCGAGGACTCTCTTGCTTCCTAGAATAAGATATCTCAGGTGCATCTTATATTTTCCTTCCCTATCCCTGGAATGAACAATTTCCCCCAAGGAACACTGGTCTGCTTAGGGAAGAATAGTATTTAGAATACTATATTTGGGTGGTCAGTATACCTACTGTTATGGACATTTTTCATTTATTTATATGCACACCCAATTATATCAGAATTTAGTTTTATTTATCAACTTTTATATATTGAAATCAATGAGGTCAGACTAATATCTTTAATCCAGTCCAGTAATATTGGGTGTATTGTAGATATTGTCCCTTTTCCATATTTGTAATTTTCTCCCCTGACAATAAAAAAAATAATGTCTCCCATTATTCTTAATATATTTACTCATTAAATCCCCCTATGCACATCCTGTTCTGTGCTACAAAAAGCAGTAAAGGAACAATCTGTTCACTGAAGAAACTACAATCTAGTCTTGATAATAAGGCATATAAAAAGTCTTCAATTCTGTCCACCCTCATTCTCTGCAACTCACATGGATGCACTCCTCACTAGGCTTGAGCTGACTCGCCATGCTATCTCATCCCGTTGTATAGGATCCCTTCTCAACCTACTAAAGCTACTCTCCATGCCAGACTGTTCCTTCCTGAGTGTGGTCATTATCCTCCATTGCCAGGCTCTGACACTCCATAAAAGGTTGCTCCTTTGCAGGAACACCCTCTTCACCCTGCTGGGGCACTGAAATCCTACCTGTCCCTAAAGCGCCATCTCTGTTGAAAACTCCTTTCTCTGCTGTACCTATTGACTAGGACTAAAATGTTCAGGAAGTGAAGAAAAAGGGGAAAAACTTAATTAAATTTATAAATCTATTTTTACTCTTGTGTTCAACTTTTTACGACTTTTTGTCACAACTAGATGTAAATTATTTAAGCAAAAAGACTATGTCTCATACTGCTTTGTATAGTAAACAGAAGATTGTGCATAATAGGGGCTCAGTTAATATGTATTGATTTTGTTTCCTTTCTCTATGTTTCTCTTGTTCATTCATTACTTTTTCCTACATTTATTAAATATATTATATGCTGGGAGTTTGTGTATGTATATTACTGTGTGTGAGTGTGTGAAGTAATGGAATCTAAGAAAAGGGAAAAAGCTATAACAAAGGATGATGGCACTACACTAGGTACTAGCTCATGGGTCTGATTAGGAGTATTTTAATAAGTTTATTGAAGCATATTTAATATTGAATTTGGAAGAATGATTTGATTTATCATTTAATAACAGAGCAGTGAAGACATATACTTGAACAAAACCAATATCTCATAGCATTTCATTGACCTGGTGCAAAAATAAAATGTCTTTATGAAGGAAAAAGTTGCTGTTTTCAGTTGTTTCTTTATTGTTGTCAACAATCATTAATCACCTCTTGCAAAAAGGGAGGAATTTGTCTTAAAACATTGTTATAAAAGGCTAATTGTATTTTTGTAGTTTTCAGAACTTTTTATGAGATCCTCATCTTTGCATTGTGTATGTTATAGTAGGTTAAAATTTTACTTATATTTTCTTAGAAGAAAAAACATAGAAAAACTCCTAATCCCAGATCAAGAGTAGATTACATTTATTTTATTCTAAGTTTCTGAATAAAAGTCTTTGGCAATAAATATAGATTTAAAATATATAGAGAATAGCTAGTAAATTCATGATTAAACTATTCTTAGATAATTGTTCATGTCTTCATCTTAAGAATGTTTTAACTCTGTAATAAAGTTTGCACCTTTTTAAAACTAATATTTTCAGAACCAACTATTCTAGAGCAAAATTTAATGGCATCTCAGTGAATTATTTTTAATTTGTGTTTTTAAAATTAGGTCATACAATAATCTCAATCATAATATGCATATATATATGACGACTTTAAATCCTTTAGGTTTCTACATCCCTTTCTCCAAATTACTGACATTTTTCCAAAATCATCAAGGATTTTGAAGACAAATTTTGCCTTCTTTCTTGACTCAGTATGTATGAATGTATGTATTGCTTCTGCTGCTTTCATTTTTCCCCCTAAAATCAATTAACAACACCAAAAAATATTTCTTTGCAGCCAGTTCTATTGTCTGTAAACACTTTTTCAAATTTGCCTTCTCTTGATTAGCTCTTCAGTTAGCTAGAAAAAACATTAGCGTAAGACATGGCCATTTGACATCCAAGGGGAAAACAAACTACAAGTTGAAACATCTATTTACATCTATTGAGCTAACTAGCTAGCTAGCTATCTCATCTAGCTGTCAGTCTAACTGTCTACCTAGTTATTCATTCCTAGAGAAGGATTTGGGAAAGGTACATCCAGAAATTTAACAAATAGACTATATGCAAGGCATTATGCATACTTTATTTTTTATTTTTATTTTTTGTATGTAAATTTTTTTAAATTTTATTTTATTTTGTCTATATACAATGTGGTTGATTATTGTGGCCTATTACCGAAACCGCTCTCCTTCCTCCCTCTCCCCCATCCCTCCCAACAACCTTCTATCTGTTCACTTGTCATATCAACTTCAAGGAATTCTAATTGTTCTGTTTTCTTCCCTCCTCCCCCCCAGTTTATTTGTGTATTTATTTATTTATTTTTAGCTCTCACAAATAAGTGAGAACATGTGATATTCTTTTTCTGTGCCTGACTTGTTTCACTTAATATAATTCTCTCTACGTTCATCCATGTTGTTGCAAATGGCAGTATTTCATTCATTTTTATAGCTGAGTAGTATTCCATTGTGTAGATGTACCACATTTTCCGTATCCACTCATCCGATGATGGACATTTGGGCTGGTTCTAACTCTTGGCTATTGTAAAGAGTGCTGCGATGAACATTGGGGAACAGGTATAACTTCGACTTTAGTAATAAAAGACACTGGTATTTCTATGGGCAGTTAAAATCTTATATTTATTATTGACTGGCAATGAAAATAGTTTCTAGGAGCCACAGAAAATTGTACTATACTGGCACACAGGAGACTTCGGCTTTTGTTCTGTCTCTATCACTAACTTGCCCTGTGATCTTGGATAAGCCGATTACCTTTTTGATGCTTTGTTTCTTCATCTGAAAAATAGAGGTAATATATATCCCAAGTGAAATAAGAAATACTTGTTTAGATTAAAAGTTAATGTAGGTGAAAGTAATTTAATGCTTATAAATGTTGTGATCATTTATAGCCCTTACATATTACATACGTTCCTACTACCTGTATCCTTTACTTAATGACTAGCTTCACATTATTTTTCTAAGACTTTATTTTTAAGTGTTTTAAGTTCATAGCAAAATTAGGAGGCTTCATTTTTTTATTTGTCCAGCTCTATTAAGATATAATTGACATATAAAATGATATGTATTTAAGGTGTAAAATGTTTAATACACGTATGAGTATATTGTGAAATTACCACTACATCAAGATAATTAGTATGTCCATCACCTCTCATAGTTACTTTTTTTCTCTTTGAAATACTTACATCATTTTCTTTAAATATATATCCAGAAGTGGGATTGCTAGATCATGTGGTAAGCATACTTTTAATTTTTGAGGAACATTCATACTGTTTTCCATAATGGCTGTACCAAATTTTATTCTCACCAACAGTGTACAAGAGCTCCCTTCTATACACATCCTTGCCAACATATATTTTTTCCTGATGATTAGTAATCTTGAGCATTTTTTCATGTACCTGCTGGCCATTTGTATGTCTTCTTTGGAGAAATGTCTATTCAGGTTCTTTGACCATTTGTTAACTGGGTTATTTGTTTTATTGCTATTGAGTTGTTTGAGTTCCTTATATATTAGCTTCACATTTTTTACAACAAGAGATGAGGAAGAAATGAACATATCAGAATTTTAACTTGCATCTGGCATAGTTTCAAAAGAACGAGATTATATTAGAAAAATGCAAGGGCATGTTCATGTAGAAGAAGTAAACAAAAAATGCAAAACAGCAAGAAATGCACACACAGCTAGTACCAAAATGAAGCCAAACTAATTTTTTGCCAAAAGAAGAACGTGATTTTATTCAATTGTTTACAGTTTTAGTAAGTTAGAGGCTAAGATAAATTTCTCCAAAACTCTATCAAATGAAAAATACTTCATCACTTTTCTAGACTATGTAATAATATAATATTTTAACTATAATTTATAGTATCAATTTATTAGAAATAATTTAGGCTTTTTTAATCTAAGTCTTAGAAAGTTTGAAAAATTCTGTTTTTAAGATGCAATCAAATTGTTGGCAAAATAATAGACTCTGGGATTTTCCATTATTGTATGTTTACTAGAGTATGATATAATATCTGGAATAAAGCCTTTTGCTAGTGAATTTTTCCTAACATTTGGCCTTTGCTTTTGAGGAAGTCCCAACTCTAATCACAGTTAGAAAGTAGCCCAATGATTAAAATTACTGGAAGTAAAGTACATGTCAATATAATACATGTAGTTTAGCCACTAAGATTATAGACTCTGAAGTCAGAAAGATGGGTTTAAATCTTAGCTCCACCATGTTGTAGTTGTGTAAAATTACCTGACTTCAGTTTACTTATCTGTAAATTGTTTAAAGATAGTAAGATGGACCTCGTTAGGATGCTTTGAAGATTAAATGGAGTAGGATAGTTGTGCATGGGAAGTGATCACCGGCTGTTAGCTCATTATCATACAGGTTCTTTCAGAGATATATTTGGGCAAAGTGCTTAATTTCCCATTAATGGTTTGTAAATAATAACTGTAGCACTGTTCTCTAATGTACTCAAATAAAAGAAGTTAAAATATTGAAAACACTACACCTTAAGTGTTCCAAGAGTTTGTCTTATGCTTTTCCCTTAAACCATGCAGCTTTGTCCCTAGCATTAATCTCTAGCACTAAGAGTAAGATTTCTTTAAATGACACTAGTTACACTTAAACTTCACATCATATGAGCACACTGATAGGTTTTATAAGTATTATAGTATGTTAATAATCACTATACTCTCCATTCAATTATCTTTGAATGTAAAGAATTAAGAAGATCTAAAATTATGATCTAAAATGTTCTATAATTTCATAACAGTGAAGAAATTACCTCAATATCTCAAGTGCATGCAGTAATGAAGTAGGGGCAAATGTTGACAAGTAAATTTAAGATCAGAAAACGCTACAGCTGGAAAGGCCCTTGGTATCTAGCACCATCATTAGACAGAGAATTTACATAAATTGTTCAAGACCTTGAAGTTAATCAATGGCAGAGTTAAATTTTAATTGTGTGGTTTATTTTTATGCTACTTTTTAATGCAACAAATATGTATTGAATATCTTTTAGATACCAGTGTCTGTGCTAAGTGGTAGAGGCATTATGCTTGTAGCCATCATATATTTGTTAGTCTTGAGTGTTCTCACAACATTATTTATTCACTAACCTAGTAACTAAAAACTACTAGAAACTGTGAGAGAATTAAAATGGTGATATAACTCATCATGACTATATCTTTAGATACTATCAGACATTATGTTTTAAATTCTAGAATTTTTCCATTATTCATACCTTAGAGGCGTCTGAGAATTTATGTAGTGAGCTATGAGATAAGAAAACAGATAGGAAAATAGGTCAATTAAATGAAAATTGGAGAGTTCTATTTTAAAAAAATACTTTTTCTTAAATTATAGTGTATAAGATCTTTTGAAATATTCATTTAAGCCATCAAATTGGAGATTTTGATTCAACAAACTTGAAATGGAAATCAGGTTTTTTATTTTTTTTCATATTTGCTTCAGATAATTTTTTTTATTGCAACATAATTGATTGTACATATCTGTGGAGTACAGCATTGAATATCCATACCTGTGTGCACTACGTGATGCTCGAATCAGGATAATTAGTATATTCAATATTACACAATGTAATCATTTTTTGTGAAATCAGTTTTTTTATTAGGCACCTCAGAAGATTCTGAGGCAGGTGCTCCTCTCATAATACTCTGAAAAACACTCACCTTGAGTGAAAATGTCTTCACTAATTAAATCCTAGATTGAAAGCTTCTAAAAATAAAAGGAGTGTCTATTGAAATAGTCTCAGGGATTATTTAATGTATTTCATTAAAGGGTTCTGCCAGTTGATATATTCTTCCTTCCTTTCCATAATTTTCCTGAGAGTTGAAATATCTAGGATATTTCAAATCAATGGCTTAAGAAATGAATGTTCTCACAGGAACTGAAATAAAAATACTTTAAGTAAGGTTCGCAGAATCATGCAAATTTGATACATGGAAGAAGTAGACTATATGAAACTTAATATTTACAAAAATTAGAAAACAGAGCTGCAGGGCATTTACGTGCTGAATGAATTGCATTTAGTTTGTGACAAAGCTTAATAATACAACTCAGATCTTATTACATGCTTTTCACCAATCACATACTTCAAAATTATTATACCACAGAATCAGGCTTGCTTGAAATTTTTCAAAGATGTTCAGTATATTGTCATGAACATTATTCTTTTCTATAAGTATATGTTAAATTGAATTCAAAAGTGTCTGTTTGTTAATGAAATTAAAGATGGTGCTTGATGTTAGTATATGAGACTACTGTGCCTTTATGAGTTAAATAAGTCAATGCAACTTTTAAAATAAGTCTTTCCTGAATAAACTGTGTGACTACAAAACTATGAAGACTGTCTTTTATCCAATTACTCTCTAAAAACAGTGCTTCATTTTACTGTTATTTGGTCTGATAACTAAGATAAAAATCCAAAGATTTTTTTTCCAGTTTTATAGACCTGACCAACTTGGAGAACAGGAATATAGAGAAGATAGTATATCTGTACACAGACCAAGGATTTTTAATTTAAATCATTTATAATTTGTGTTGAACTAACTAGAACCCTAAACAATGTTGGAGAGTAAATTCTGAGTTTTGTTTCTCCCCTGAAATCAATTATGTGTTCAATTCTCTTTTGTTACCAAGGATGTATTCATTAAAATTCTAATTAGTCATAAGCTATTAGCAATTAGCCTAAAACTGGACACATAATAATTGCTTACATAATATTTGTTAGGTAAGTTCTCTTTAAGAGGAGATATCTAAAGGATAGCTTAGTTTCATCCAGCCATGCTGCCTGTTTTTCTTAGTTTGATAAAACCATCCCCAGGGAACATGTGACTGCCACTGTGCAACACTATCAAAAATTTTTGAGATCCAATTACGGCCAAGGCCCTAGTCAAAAGGATTGATGTTACTTAAAGCCATTCCTACATCCAAATTGAAACTGAAACAAAATGAGGAAGGGCTGATGATGCCTAAAATCTAGACAACTGTTATAGTGAAGGATATTCTCTACCCTATACCCTGCATGAGTGTAAATTGAGGTGATAGGCATGCATTGAGTACTTTCAGATCTCAAAGATCTCTTACTGAAAAAGATAGGTCTGGACAAAGCACTTGGCCATTCATTAATTTATTCATTATTTTAACATTTATTTATTGACTACAAACTATGTGTAAGAAACTAAGGCAGCAAGAATATGTTGTTGAATAGCACAGAAATTGTCTGCATCTGTATGATCTTTGCTGTTGAATGAAGAGCAATGAAAAATTGAGCAAAAAAAAAACAAAGTAAGATACTTATAGAGATTGATATATAGTATGAAAGAAGTAAGAAAGGTAAAGAATTCAGTTTAGTTAAATGACTGGAAAAAGTCTTCGAGAAGGCAATGCATATTTAATATAAAAAAGATGGAGCTATATCTAGGCAATAGGAAAAAAATGCAAGATAATCAAAAAGGAAAAAAAGTTTGATATGTTTCATGGACAAAATTAAAGTCCATGTATCTTGGCCAGACAGATGCCTGCGGTAAAGAGAAGGGAGAGTGCAGAGCTTAATTTTCTATCACAACTCTGCTGTGAGATCAAGTGACTTGAGTTGAGATGGTAATCCAAAAGCACTATCAATTCCAAACAGGCAAGTGGCTAAAAGTTGAAATATACAGTAGAGACTTAATAAATGTGACACTAAGAGTTGAAAAGGTAGAGGAGTGATGTCATCAAGATGGTGGAATAGTCAATTCCTAGAGTTGCTCCCCCAACAACCAATCAACTTACTACTATTAAAATTCAGAAACTGCCAACCTGAGATAGTTGGACCTTGGGGGAAGAGGACGACAGGCAAGCAGAATTTGTCAAGGTGTGAAAGGCCATGGCGAGAGAAAGAAGGGATCACTTGACCATTCCAAGCCACAGCCACTTCCAAAGCCAGCCTGGTTCAAGGCAAGGAGCAGCTGCCAAGAGAAGGCAAAGCCACAACAGTGCCCTTTGTGTGAAGCAACTTGGAATCTACAGAAAGAAAAGGTGCTTTGAAGTGCACCATCCATCTCACAGACCAGAAAAGCCACTAGCAAGCTTCTCCTGGACTCACACAGGAGCGTGGGGCCACTCCCTTGGATTGGAGGAAGAAACCACCCAGAGTTTGGTGAGTATTCGCAGGGGACTTGTGCATGGCATATCACATGGTAAATATTTGTAGTGCTGGGTGGGGAGACTAACCCATCAGTGGAGCACTGGGGCAGAATATAGGCAGCTGATCTGCCTTGCAGTTAGCACAGGTACCACACAGTGGAGACCTCTCAGGGTGATAGAAGTGCAGGGGGCACAGTTTGTAGGAAAGACTGGGCTAAAATTTTCAGACAGCCCAGTTGTGTCTGTGGTGATTTTCCAAGACTAGAAAGTGACTAAGAGGACAAACATTAAAATCTGATCCACACAAGAATCTTCTCCGTACAGCAAAGCAGAAATCTAGCTCAGGCACAGAACTCAAGTTGTGATCCCCACAGAAAGTTACCTTCAATTCAGTAATTAATCACAGGACAACAAATTAGTTCCATTGCAGAGTTTATATAGTGTTGGTAACTGTTAATCCACCACAGAATGGGAAAATAAAACCCCACAGAGCAGAGACAAAGCTCTGATATTAACAATTAAAGGTCTAGCACCACCAAAAAATACCTATAAAATCTGGAAGAGGTAGCAATCTCCTCAAATGCTCAGGCATAGATGTAAGGACACAAAGATCAAGAAAGAACAGAGAAATGAGACACCACAAAGGGAAACAAAGCACCAGCAATGGACCCAGAAGAACAGTGGATTTATGAAATGTCTGACAGAGAATTCAGAATAACACTCCTAAGGATGTTCAAGGAGTCACAAGAAAATACAGATAAAAATTTAAATAATATCTTAAATGGAAAGCAATTCAGGAGCAGAATGAGAAACTTAACAAAGGAATAGAATCAATTTTAAAATGTAGACCTTCTAGAAATAAATAATACATTATCTGAAATGAGAAACTCGATAGAAATCTTCAACATTAGACTTGATCAGAGGAAAGGATCAGAGAAATTTAATGTTTTCAAGCACAGAAAATATGAAATTATCAAATTGGAGGAGCAGAAACAAAAATGAATAAGAAAAATGAGAAAGGAAGAGACCTGGAAATCATATTCAAGGAAATAATGACTGAATTTTTTCCATTTAAGAAAAAAGTTGACAACATCTGGGTACAGGAAGTTCAGAGGTTGCCAATCAAATTCAATCCAAAGAGGAACACCACAAGGCACATCATAATTGACTGATTAAAAAAGAAAAAGAAAGAATACTGAAAGCAGCAAGAGAAAAGAAACACAAAGCATTCAATGGAGCCCCAATATGTCTCTCAGTGGATTTCTCACAGAAATCCTATAGGCCAAAAGAGAATGGTATGGGTTAAAAGAAGACTGTAAACCAAGAATTCTGTATCCAGCAACACTCATCTTCAAATATGAAAGAGAAATAAAGTCTTTCCCAGATAGACAAAAGTTAAGGGAATTCATGATTGCTACCTTCCTTACAAAAGATGCTAAAAGAAGTTCTTCAATCTGAAAGAAGACAATGATAAAGAGTAGCAAGAAAACATTTGAAGGTACATAACTCACTAGTAAAGTAAGTACTTTAGTACTTTAGTGCTTACACAACCTCAGTGTACTACAGTGCTGTAACGAGGGTGAATATATCCTTGATATGAAGACTAAAGGACAAATCTGACAAGATAATAACAGATGCAACTATGTAAGAGGCAATATTAAAAATGTGTAACTTGAAACTACAAAATCACAAACAGTGGAAGGTGGGAGGAATGACACAAAAGCATAGAGTTGGCTTCTTTTTTTTTTTTTTAGATATCCAAGTTAAGTTATTAGTATAAAATAATCTGTTATAACCATAACGTGTTTTTTGTAATTCTCATGGTAACCATAACACAAAACTTATAAGAGACATACTAAAAATAACGAGAAATCAAAATATACTGCTAAAGAAAACCACTCAACCACAAAGAAATATGATAAGAAAAAAATAAGAGGAAAAAACTACCTACAAATCAACCAGAAAAAAGTAACAAAATGTCAGTAACACATCCCTATATATCAATAAGAACTTTAAAAGTAAATGGATTAAATGATGCAATTATAAGACACAGGGTAGAGATTATAAAACAAAAACCAATAAGAAAATCATTTCACATTTAACGACACATATCAACTAAAAGTGAAGGTACTGGAAAAAGATATGTTATGCAAATGGAAACCAAAAAAGGGCAGGATTAGCTATACTTACATCAGATAAACTTCAAGCAAAGGGAAGTTAAATAAAAGAAAGAAAGGTGATTACATAATGAGAAAGAGATCAATTTAACAAGAGGATATAACAGTTCTAAGCATATGTGCACCCAACACCAGAGCACCCAGATATATAAAGAAATTAGAACTAGTGGGAGAGATAGACTACCCCACAATAGTAGTTGGAGACTTTAAGAAAGGGATAAATAATTGAGACAGAAAACTAACCAGGAAACAACAGATACAATCTCTATTCTAGGCTGATTATTGTAGTTCTAATGGACCTTTATAGAATATTTCATCCAACAGCTGCAAAATATACATTCTTCTCAGCAGCACATGGGACACTCTCTAGAATAAACCACATGTTAGGTCACAAAAAAGTCTAAAAAATTAAAAACAAAAATGAAATCAGCTATCTTGTTTGACCACAACAAAGTAAAACTAGAAATTAACAAGAAAAGGAACACTTGGAACCATGCAAATACATGGAAATTAAACAACATGCTCCAAAAAAGGAATGGGTGAAAGAAGAAATTAAAAATTAAAAGAAATTAAAAATCCTGGGGACAAATGAAAATGAAAACACAACACACAAGAATGTATGGGATACAGTGAAAGCAGTTCTATGAAGAAAGTTAATAGCAATAAATACCTCCATCAAAAAACAAGAAATATCTCAAATAAACAACCTAACATTACCCCTCAAAGAAATAGAAAAACAAGAGAAAATCAAACCTAAAATTAGGAGAGAAATAACAGAGATCAGAGCAGAAATAAATGTTAGACATTAAAAAATTTTAAAAATTGATGAAACAAAGAGTTGTCTTTTTGAAAAAAATAAACAAAATAAATAAACCTTTGCCTAGATTAAGGAAGAAAAAAGAGAAGAAAAACTCAGAAATGAAAAAGAAACCATTGCAACTGATAAAACAGAAATACAAAGGATGATAAGGGACCACTACAAACAGTTATTTGCAACCTAACTGGAAAATCTAGAAGAAATGGATAAATCCTTGGTTACATAAAATTTCCCAAGATAGAATCATAAAGAACTAGAAAACCTAAACAGACCAATAATGAGCAATGAGATTGAAGCAGTAATAAAAAGTCTCCCAACAACGAAAACCTCGGGACCAGATGACTTTACTGCCCAATTCTGCCAAACATTTAAAGCAAAATCTATACCACTTTTTCTCAAATCCTCCTGCAAATTGAAGAGGATGGAAAACTTCCAGTCTCACTCTATGAGGCTAGCCTTACCCTCTGATGGAGTTTGAATGTGTTGCCCACTCCAAAACTCATGTGGAATTTTGATCTCCTATGTGGCAGTGTTGGAAACTGATTGAATCATGTGGGGCGGATCTCTCATGAAAGGATTAATGCTCTCCCTGGGGGAGGAGGGGGTTTAATGAGTGAGTTCTCCCTCTATTAGTTCCTGCGAGAGAGCTCATTGCTTAAAAAGACCCTGGCACTTTTTCTCTCTCTCTTGCTTCCTCTTGCCATGTGATCTGCTTATCCGCTGGCTGCCTGCCACTTTTCCACCATGAGTAGAAGCAGCCTGAGGCCCGTGCCAGATGCAGCTGTCCCAGAATCATAAGCCAAATAAACCTCTCTTCTTTATAAACTACCCAGTCTCAGGTAATTCTGTTATAGCAACACAAAAGTGACTAAAACACCCTCATACCAAAATTAGAAAAAATACATACAAAAAAGAAAACTATAGGCAAATATTCCTACTGAACACCATCATGCGAATCCTCAGCTAAATACGAGCAAACAGAATCCAACACATTAAAAATATCACTCGCCATGATCAAGTGGGATTCATCCCAGTTGTGCAAAAAATAGTTCAACATACTAAAATCAACAAAAGTGATACCTCACATCAACAGAACAAAGGAAAAAGAATATGATGATTTTGATAGACACAAAAAAAGCTTTTGGTTAAATTCAGCACCACTTCATGATGAAAATACTCAACAGATTAGGTAAAGAAGGAATACACCTCAATACAATAAAGGCTATGTATGAGAAATCTGCAACTAATATCATACTGAATATACCAAAATTGGAGGCTATTCCTCTAAGATCTGGAACAAGACAAGGATTTTGACTTACCCCACTCCTATACAACATAGTACTAGAAGTTTGGGCCTGTGCAATAAGGGGTGAGAAAACAATAAAAACATGCAAATATAAAAGGAGGAAGTCAAACTATCAATTTTTACAGATGGCATGATCCTATACATAGAAACCCCTGAAGGCTCCAGCAAAAAATTATTGGAAATAATACATGAATTCCGTAAAGTCACTGGATACAAAATCAACACACAAAAATCAAGAGCCTTCCTATATGCCTATAACAAAACAGCCAAAGAAGAAATCAAGAAAGTCATCACATTTACAATAGCAAAAAAATAGTAAAAAATTTTACCAAGGAGGTGAAAGATCTGTACGATGAAAACTCTAAAACACTGTTGAAAATAATTGAACATGACACAAATAAATGAAAGGTATCCCCTGTTCATGGGTTAGAAGAATTAACATCATCAAAATGTTGATTTTACCCTATTCAATCTGTAGATTACCTATCAAAATACCAATGTCATTCTTCACAGAAATAGATAAAATAATCTTAAAATTTGTATGGAACCTCATAAGACACCCTATAGCTAACACAATCTTAAAAAAATTAAAAAAGGACAAAATGGAGGCTTCACACTCCCTTACTTCAAAATATACTGTAAATCAACAGTAACAAAAACAATATGGCACTGGCATAAAAACAGACAAATAAATTAGCAGAACAGAATGGAGATCCCAGACATAAACCCATGCACTTATAACTAACTAATTTTTCACAAGGGGGCCAAAAATACACAGTGAGGAAAGGATAGCCTCTTCAATAGATGATGCTGGGAAATCTGAATATGCACATGCAAAAAATTGAAACTAGACCCCTCGCTCTCACCATACACAAAAGCAACTCAAAAATGGATTAAAGACCTTATTTAAAATACCTTAAACTATGAAACTACTAGACGAAAACATAAGGGAAAGCTTACATGAAATGGGAGTGGGTAGTGCTTATTTGGAAAGGCTACTAAGGCACAGGCAAGTAAATAAAAAATACACAAATAGGACTACATCAAACTAAAAAGCTTCTGCACAACAAGAGAACTACAGAAGAAACTCAGAAGTGAATGCACTGACCTGTCACCGCAGTACTGCCTAGTGACCCCCCATTCCACCGTCCACCAGTGATACAACTGGGTGTGCTGATGTATGGCAGACCAGCAGCCCAATACCATGCCCACAGTCAGCCAGACTGGGTATCCTGACATGCACCTGCCCAGCAGCCCCTGCCCCATACCCACAGGTGGTTAGACCATGCACTCCAAAGTGGGCCTGTCCAGCAGTACTGCTCAGCACACACAAGCAGAGGAATAGAGTGCTCCACCAAAGGCTTGCCTAATGGCCCCATCAGCCTTCTGTGAAGTTGTTCAGCTTCTCCATTCTTAGCAGTCCAAAACCTGGACCACAAAGGAATGCATAACCTCACAGTTGCCACCACCTCCCAACCCCAGAACACTGCTGCCACAGTCACCCTTCTCCCCACACAGAAGTTAGTCCTGCTCCCCACCAATGCCCAGACTGGGTGCAACCAGCTCAACCTCACCCTGAGTCAGGAGTTCCTGAATTTTACCAGGTGGGAGGAAAGAAGAAAGAGGGAGAAGCAAGGACCCAGGAGAAGCCTCTACCCACACGAAAAAAGAAAGAGAAAGCTCACCCAGGGGCATTCATTCAAGCCTAGTACCTTCAGCACACCCAAGTGCACCTATCAGGGTCACAGGATGTGAGCAAGGCTGAAACCAAGTCTGCCCTGGGCCTATGGTCAATATAAAACACATCTTCAGAAGGCAGTCTCTCTCCTCAAAAGTACTCCAGAGAAATACAAGAAGCAACTACTCTACCAGATGACCATACATCAACATAAGGATACTGGATATATGAAAAACAAGAATATAGACACCACCAAAGCAATACAATAATTCTCAAGCACTAGACCCCCCAAAGCAGGGAACTTTTGAAATAACCAAAAAGGAATTCCAAACAACAATCTGAAGAAAATTCAATGAGATACAAGAAGACCCAGTTAGAGGACACTATAAAATGAGGAAAACAATCCAGGATATGAAGGAGAAACTTTATGAAGACATAAATACCTTTAAAAAATGTAGCAGAACTCATGAAACTTAAGAATTCCTTAAAAAAGGAAATACAACCAAGAGCTTAAGCAACAGTCTAGAGCAAGCACTAGAAAGAATTTCTGATCTTGAAGACCATCTTTCTGAAATAACCCAAGTGGACAACAAAGAAAAAGAAAAGAAAAGAGAGTGAAAAAACAACAATCTATGAGAGCTGTCAGACAACCTTAAGCACACAAACATTGGAATCATAGGTGTCCCATAAGAGGAGGAAAAAAAGAAAGGCATTGAAAACCTACTCAACAGAATAATAGTAGAAAACTTCCCAAGTTCGGAAGAGATACTGACTCTCTGACTGAAGAAGCTCAAAGAATCCCAAACAGATTCAATCCAAAAAAGTCCTGTCCAAGGCACATTGTACTAAAAACTGTCAAAGGCAAAGGCAAAAAGAGAATCCTAAAAGCAGCAAGAGAAAAGCATCAAGTCATACATAAGGAAGACTGAATCAGACAACAGCAGACCTCTCAGCAGAAATCTTACAGGCTAGAAGAGAACTGGATAATTTATTCAAAGAACTAAAAGAAAAAATAGTCAGCCAAGAATACTATACTTAGTAAGACTATCCTCTAGAAATGGAGGAGAAATAGTGTATTTCCCAGACTAACAAAGCTGCATGATATCAAAACCACATGTCCTGCACTACAAGAAATCTTCAAGGGAGTCCTGCATCTGCAATCTAGAAAACAATAGTCAAGAACATGAATGTATGAGATAGAGCAAAATCCACAAGTAGAACAGATATGCAATTGAGAGAGACAAAGAAACTATATCTTACCACTTTAAAAAAACCAACAAACACCCAAGACAAACAGTAAAAATGGAAAAAGGAACCAAAGACATTTAAAATAACCATACAAAAATCAATAAAATGACAGGAGTGACACAATAACTGTAAATAACAATGCTAAATATATATAGATTGTATTCCCTATTCAAAAGACACAGACTGGTTGAATGGATTAAAAAACAACACCCAACTAACTATATGCTGTCTACAAGAAACCTACCTCACTTGTAAAGACTCACACAGACTAATAGTGAAGTGATGGAAAAAGAAATATACCTCAAATGAAAAATAAAAATGAGCAGGAGTCACTATTCTTATATTGGATAAAATAAACTCTAATCAAAAATCTGTAAAAAGGGACAAAATATGTCATTGTATAATGATAAAGGAATCTATCCAGTGAGCGGATTATAAATATATAGGCACCCAACATTGGAGCACCTAGATATATCAAACAAACACTATCAGATTTAAAGAGAGAGAGGGACACCAATATGATAGTAATGGGGCCCTCAACACCTCTCTCTCATACTGGATAGATCATCTAGGCAACAAATCAGAAGAGAAACAGAGTAATAGACCACATGTTAGGCCACAAATCACGTCTAAACAAATTTTTTAAAATTGAAATCATTTCAAGTGTCATTCAGATCACAATAGATTAAAACTCAAAATCAATAATATGCAACATATTGGAAATGATACAGCTACATAGAAATTATCACTATGCTCTTGAATGGCCTATCGGTCAAAGCAATAATTAAATAAAGATTTTTTGACTTCTTGACACTAATGGTAATAAAGCAACATCATACCAAAAATTATGGGATACTGTAAAAGCAGTACTAAAAGGAAAGTTTATGTAACAAATGCTTACATTAAAGGGATATAAATGTTCCAAATAAACAGCATAGCATTACATCTCAAAGAACTAGAAAAAAAAAAAAAAAAAAGAACGGTCCAATCCCAAAACTATTAGATGTAAAAATAAAAAAAAAAATTAAGATTAGAGCAGAGTGAAATGAAATAGAGACCAAAAAAAAAAAAAAAAAAACAAACAAAAAAAAAACAAAAAAACAACAACAAAACACAAAAATCAGTGAAATAAAAATTTGTACTTTTGACAAGATAAACAAAATAGACAAACCATTAGCTAGTCTAAAATAAATCATAATAAAAGATAAAAAAATAAATAGTAAAATGAAAAAAATGATGTACTACATGAAAAAAAGAAAGAAAAGCCTAAAGACTCTATTAAACAAACAAACAAACAAAGAAACCTCTTATAGCTGACAATCTCAGTAAATTTGCAGGATACAAAATCAATATACAAGAATCAGTTGTTTTTTTATACCACAACAACGAACTAGCAGAAAAGAAATCAAGAATGCAAGCCCATTTACAATAGATACCAAAAAAGTGGTGTGCCTATATATTGTATGTTCTCAAAAATGCAACTTTTTGTTTCGTTGATCTTTTTTATCATCTTTTGAGACTCCATTTCATTTAATTCTGCTCTGATCTTCAGTGTAGTAATTTGGGGATTGGGTTATTTTTGTTTTAGAGACTTGATTTGTTATCTAACATGTGGTCTACCCTGGAGAATGTTCCATGTGCTTATGAGAAGAATGTACATTCTGTAGTCATTGGATGAAATATTCTGTAGATATCTGCCAGGTTCAATTTGTCTAACACGCAGTTTAAATCATGAGTTTCTCTGTTGATTTGTTGCTTAAATGATCTGTCCAGTGTTGAGAAAGGGGTGTTCAGGTTTTCAACTGTTATTAAATGTGATTATTGGTCTAAATAAATTAAAAGATCTAAATGCACCAATTAAAAGACAGAAATTGTCAGAATAGAAAAAAAAATACCCAAGTATATCTTGCTACAAAAACAAACAAGCAAACAAATAAACACAAAAACACTGTAAAATCAAGGCACATATGTTAATAGATAAAGGATAGGGGACGTTATACAATAGTAACCCTCATTTAAAAAAAAGTTTGAATGTCTATATTAACTTCAAATAAAGCCAATTTCAGAGCAAGAAAAATATTCAGTGATACAAGTGGCAAAACATAATGATAAAGTATTTAATTTTCCAATAAAATATAACAGTGCTAAATATGAATTCACCTAGTAACAGAGCATCAAATTACACTTCCATCAAAGTGTATGGAAAAAATCATACACTCAAAAGGATAAATAAACAAACTAACCCACTATTATATTTGGGAATTTCAATACATCTCTTTCAGAAAAAGATAGATCAAGTAATTGTATTATCAATAAATGGATGAGATTATCAATAAATTGATCTGAACTGGACTGTCAATCAACTTATTTGTTATTTTTTTAAATTTTATTTTAACTTCTCAATATACATTGTAGTTGATTTTCATGTCCCATTACTTGTTCCTCTTTTCCTCTTCCCTCTCTCCCCTCCCTGCCACTCCATCATACCTGTTCACTTGTCTTAAAAAGTTCAAGGAATTGGGGCCGACCCTGTTGGCTGGTGATCTCACTGGCTGAGCACGGTGCGGGCGACACCAAGCCAAGTGTTATCCCCTTATCGGTCACAAAAAAAAAAAAAAAAAAGTTCAAAGAATGTTGTGATTGTTGTGTCTTTCCACCCCCACCCTTTATTTGTTTGCATATTTATTTATTTATTTATTTATTTTTCGCTTCCACAAATAAGTGAGAACATGTGGCATTTCTCTTTCTGTGCCTGACTTGTTTCACTTAATATAATGCTCTATAGGTCCATCCATGTTGTTGCAAATGGCAGTATTTCTTTCTTTTTTATAGCAGAGTAGTTAGTATTCCATTGTGTAGATGTACCAGGATTTCCTTATCCACTCATCTGATCATGGACAGTTGGGCTGGATCCAATTCTTGGCTATTGTAAATAGTGCTGCAATAAACATTGGAGTACAGATAGCCCTTTGGCATGATGATTTTCATTCCTCTGGGTATATTCCCAGCAGTGGGATCACTGGGTCATATGGTAGATCTATCTGTAATTGTCTGAGGAATCTCCATATCATTTTCCTTAAAGACTGCACCATTTTGCAGCTCCACCAACAGTGGATGAGAGTTCCTTTTTCTCCACATCCTCTCCAGCACTTATCGTTCTCAGTCTTTTGGATGGTAGCCATCCTAACTGAAGTGAGATGGTATCTCAGAGGGGTTTTGATTTGCATTTCCTGAATGCTGAGTGAAGTTGAGCATTTTTTCATGTGTCTGTTGGCCACTCGTATATCTTCCTTTGAGATATGCCTATTCAGCTCCTTTGCCCAGTTTTTAATTGGGTTAGTTGTTTTTTTGCTGTTAAGTTGTCTGAGTTCCTTGTATATTATGGATATTAATCCTTTGTCAGATGTATATTTTGCAAATATTTTCTCCCACTCTGTTGGTTGTCTTTTAACTCTGTTGATTTTCTTTTGCTGTGCAGAAGCTTTTTAGTTTGACATAATTCCATTTGTTTATTTTTCCTTTGGTTGCATCAATCAACTTAACAAAAATAGCATTTGTAGAATATACCTTCTCTAATGGTTATATTTATGTCAGCTTGGCTAGCTGGTCAAACACCAGTCTAGGTGTTGCTGAAAAGTTTTTTTCTTTTTTTTTTACATGTTATTAGCATTTTAATCAGTAGACTTGAGTAAAGCATATTATCCTTCATAATGTGTGTGTGTCTCATCCAATTAGTTGAAAAACACCTTAAGAGAAAAGACTGAGGTGCTTTAAGAAAAAAGGAATTCTGCTTCCAGGCAGCCTTTGAACTCAATACTACAGCATCAACTTCTGCCAGAATTTCCAGCATGCTGACATACCCTGCAGTTTTCAGACTTGCCAGCCCCCACAATTGTATGAGCCAATATGAGGCAATCCCATATTTTATGTGTGTGCTGTGTGTGTGTGTGTGTGTTTGTGTGTGATACCATAGTATAACCATATACAGAGTTAACATAGTATAACTTTCCCCATCCTTTTTCTGTTAACATATATGTGTCTTTGTGGTATACACATACACATATAGTCATGTGTTGCTTAACAACAGGGATATGTGCTGAAAAATGCTTTTTTAGGTGATTTTGTCATTGTGTGAACATCAGAATGTACTTACACAAACTTTGATGGTATAGCCTATTGCTCTTGGGCTACAAATTTATACACCATGTTATTGTACTGAAGACTGTAGGCAATTGTAACACAATGAAAAGTATCTGTGCAACTAAACATAGAAAATATACAGTAAAAATACCGTCTTATAGTCTTATAGGACCATCATCTTATATGCAGTTTTTTGTTGACTGAAATGTCATTTTGAGGCACATGACTGTTCATATGTGTGTGTATGTATGTGTGTGTGTTTGTGCGTACATACATCCTATTGATACTGTTTCTCTGGAGAATGATGACTAATACACCCTCCAATAGCAGCAGAATGCACATTCTCTTCAAGTTCACCTGGATCATTTAAGAAGAGAGACCACAGTCTGAGCAATAAATTGCACCTTCAAAAATGTAAAATAATAGAAATTATGCAAAGTATGTTTCAGACTACAAAAATTTTTATCTATATATCAATAACAATAAAATACCTGGAAATTTCCCAAATATTTAAAAATTAACCCCACTTTCTAAAAATGCAAAAATAATGCAAGAGTCCAATGACATTTTAAACTAAATTGAATTAAAACTCATCAAAATTTTGGAAATGCAGCGAGAGCAGTGCTTAGAAGAAAATGTATAGCATTAAATGCATATATTAAAAAGGCAGGAAGATCTAAAATTAATAATCTATACTTCTATCATAGGAAACTAGTAAAAGAAGAGTTCAGTCCAGAATTTACAGAAGATAAAAAAAGAAAAAGCGATAAACTCACCATAATTACATTCTTCAAGTCTTGATGTCTCTAGCCATCTAGTTAGGTAGATAGAAAATAGATAGATAGATGATACATAGATGATAGATAGATAGATAGATAGATAGATAGATAGATAGATAGATAGATAGATGATAGATAAAATGGAGGTATGGATGGTGGGTGGGTGGATGGATGGATGGATGGATGGATGGATGGATGGATGGATGGATGGACAGAGAGTTATTCTGTGTTCATGGATTACAAGATTCAATATTAAGATGCCAATTCTCCCCAAATTGACCTATATATTCAATGCACTCTCAATCAAAATCCAGAAATATGTTTTGTACATATTTAAAAACTAATTCTAAATTTTATGTAAAAGGTGAAAGAGAGAATAGACAATACAATACTTAAGAAGGAAAAAAAGTTTGAGGACACACACTAGACAATTTTAAGACTTACTGTAAAGCTACAGTAATCAGAAAATTAAGTGTTGGCAAATAACAGAAATATAGATCAATGTAATAATTTAGAGAATTCGTAAATAAAACCCACAAATGTATTCAACAGACCTTTGGCAAAGGAGCAAAATCAGTTTAATGGAGAAAAGATAGTATTTTCAACAAATGGGCAGGATGATTTGGTCCTCTATATGAAAAAATATATATATATGAACCTAAGCATAGATCTTACATGTTTCACACACACACACACACACACACACACACACACACACACACACACACACACACACACAAAATAAAAACCTTAAAATAAATCATAGAGCTAAATAAGAACTTCTAGACAATAACATAGCACAGAATCTAGGTGACTTTGGGTTTGGAAATTAACTTTTAGATATTCTTTAAATGCACATTGATAATTGAAAGAAATTAATCTAAAAAGATTACACACTATATAGTTTCAAATTTTGACATTTTGGAGAAGGTAAAACTATACAATTAAAAGATCAGTAGATGCCAGGGTTTTGGGGGGAGGGATGGATAGGTGGAGCGCAGTGGATTTTTAGGGGAGTAAAACTATCTCTATGAAACTGTGATTGTGGACATTATGTCATTATATATTTATATATATGTATTACATAACATATTTGTCAAAATCCATCCAATATTCAATACCAAGAGTAAATTCTAATGTACATTATGGATTTTAATTAATACTGATATGCTAATATTGACTCAATTGTAATAAATGCACCACACTAATTAAGATGTTAATAATAGGGGAAACTGGGGGAAGGAAAGAAAACCCTTCAGGAAAGTCTCTGTACTTTCTGTTCAATTTTTCTGTAAGGCCAAAACTTCTCAAAAAATAATCTATTAATTAGGAAAAAAAAATGGGCTATCATGCCACAGAAAACAGAGATAAATCTTAAATGCATATGGTTAAGTGAAAGAGGCCGGTGAGAAAAGGCTACACACCATATAATCCAAAGTAAATCGTATTCTAGCAAAGGAAAATCTACAGCAATGATGAAAAGATCAATGGCTGATTTGGAGACGGGGATAATTTAATAGTTTTAATAATGTTATTCATCCAATCATATTTATTTATTCTTCTATCAGTGGACATCTGTGTTGTTTCCAGTTTGGGGCTATTAAGAATAAGTATTATTGAGGTTTTTAAGAGTCTGCTAAACTTATCCCGTCACAGAATGGCATTTTACACTCCCACTAACAATTAGAGATCGTTGCTTCACACTCAAATAGCATTTTGTGTTGTTAATCTTTACAGTTTCAGCCATTCTGGTGGATGTACCACAACGTATATTTACAATTTGAAAAATTCTCTCTAACTTATTCATGTTAATGGCAATATTTTTCCTTTTCCCTATTTAAAAAAAATGGCTTGTCATTTTAAAATAGATTTGTAATTTTTAAATGTATGATTGATACAAGTACTTTATCAGATAGATTTTTTGAATATTTTTTTCCTAGTGTTGACTTGCCTATTAATTTTCTTAACAGGGTCTTTTGCTAAGATAAAGTTTCGAACTTTGTTGAAGTCTAATTTTCTTAAATATTTTCTCAGCGTATAGCTTCTTACATCTCAAGGTAACTTTACCTTCATCAAACTAGTGGAGATATTCTACTATGTTTTCTCTTTACTTTGTGTATTGAGATTTTAACTTTAATTCTATAAGCTATCTTAAATTATTATTATTATTATTGTTATTATTATTATTATTGTTGTTGTTGTTGGCGGCTGTCAAATAATCTTTTATCAAAATACTTTCTTTTGTATTTTTTATTAGCTGGGCATTCCACTGCACCACTGTTGATGTCATCTATTATATCTATGATGTCATGAGGTAGCCATCAACATTGCAGCCCAAAGACTGGGTAGTCCCCAGGATCTCTTTAATGATTCCAGAGGATTCTCTGCCTGAAGATTTGTGCTGCATCTGTTAGGCAATGTTGATGATGTCACAAAAAGTGATATTTTAACTATGTGTAGTTTTTCTGTTTCTTTCTCTCTTGGTAGTTCCTTGAGGACAGTAATGATCAGGACAGAGGCAGAAGGTACCATCTCAATCTGGATCTGTCTGTTCTTAACGGTCAACTTCATTGTGATTCCTCAGACTCTTCCAGTCACTAGTTGCTTTAGCAATGTCATTACCAACCTTTTACTGAGACAGACACTGGGGGCCAATCTTGAAGGCCAGGGAAGATATGACACTGACTTCACTGTCAGTGCACCTCAGGTGTACACCTTTGATCTCATTTCAGTTGAACTTAGGTGGTATGGTTGAGGCAGCTAGGGTCAAGTTGACTGAAGAAAGTTCCACCTTGGCCTGCTCCAAGCCAAAAACTGAAAGTTGAATTATTTTTAATGTGTGATGTGAGTTAGGAGTTGAGGTTACTTTTTTTCATATGCATATGCAGTTTTTCCATTTCTATTTCTTAAAAAAACATTTTCTATTTGACTGTTTTGGTGTCTTGGACAGTAGGTTTTAAAGACATAAAGCCTAAGTTATAAAAATTATTTGCTATGTTTAAAAAATGTTTAGAAAAGTAAGCCACATCTGTGTCCTGTTCCTGATCTTTGAGAAAAAGCCTTTAACTTCTTACTGTTAAGTGTGATATTAAGTATGGGGACTTGTCATATATAGCCTTAATTGTGTTGAAGAACATTCTTCTTATACTTAATTTGTAGTTAGCACTAATGTATTGTATATTCAAAATAGCTAAAAGAGAGGATTTTAAATGTTCTCACACAAAGAAATTATACATATTTGAGGTGATGGATATGTTAATTAGTCTGGTTTGATCATTCCACAATACACACATATAACAAAACATCACATTTTACCCCATAAATATATACAGTTATTTGGAGCTAAAAAATCCCACAACAATCACGATAATACGTTGAACTTTCAGAAGGAGAGAACAGAACTGTGGTTACTAGAGGTGGAAAAGGAGGAGGGGGGTTAGTGAGAAATTGGTTAATGGACACAAAGAATGACATTTTCTAATGATGAATACGTTAATTATCCTGATTTGATCATCGCATATTGTATACAGGTATTGATAGTCAACTCTGTACCCCACAAATATGTATGACCAATTATGTTTCAATAAAAAATAAGAATAAAGAATATGCCTTTATAAAAACAAAAACAAAAACAAAATAAAAATAAAACTTAAAAAAAAAAGTAATCGACACTGTTTTCTATAATTTGTGAATTCAAATCCAGTCTTCAATTTGGTGTTCCATATCTTCCTCTAACTGAACTTTAGTATCTTTCACAGGTCTGTTTCTTACAATTACCAAACATTTTGCTCCAGCTATAAGTATGTTATTAACACAAACAGCAGCTGGCATTCATTGAGCTCATATGTACTAGACAGTGTGTTAAGCACTTGTACATGCAATATATTATATCCAGGCAGCAATTTTAGGAGGTACATATTATGCCTACAAGAGTAGGGAGCATGTCTGTCTTGTTCAATGCTGTGATCCAGTATCCAGAGAAGTAACTCATATATGTTAGACATTCAATAAATAATTGTTGAATGAACTTTACTATGAGGAAGTAAGACTTCAAAAGTTTCTTACAGATTGTCACACTGCAAGTGAGCAATAGGTCAGAAGATCAGTCCCAGATCTGTCTATAAAGACTATAATTAAACTTACTGTAAGAAAAATTGAAGTATAAATGGTCAGGATCCCTCAGATGTTCGGAATCTTGCCAAGCATGACCTAGCCTGTTTAATGTAAATATGCACAAGTGCACCCAGGTTTTCCTTGGTTATTGTTTGTTGTAATTGTTCATGTGCAAGCAGGTGTTCCCTGGTTATTGTTTGATGTAATTGTTCATGTGTGACCAGGTGTTCTTTGGTTATCTGACTTGCGAAGTATAAAGGACACATGGCCCTAATCCACAGGGCCCTTGGGATCCTCTGGGAGGTCACTAGGGCAGCTGCTGCTAGCTACCTGTGCCTGCATCTGAATAAAGCCTGTTAATTTTTACCCATGGCTTCCAGGATAATTTTTCTATTACCTATCTTGTGGACCTGCATGTGAGGGGTTTGTGACCCAGTCTGTACAACAGATTTGAAGGGTCTGTGGGCCCTAGCCCAGCAATTGGCATAGTCAGTGGTATTCTGAGCAGGTAAGGGAGCCAATAGACCCTGGGACGGGGAGCAAATGTGGTTTACCCTTGAGTGTGGGGTACCTGGTAACTGCTTTCCTGTTGACCAGGGTCTGGCAGTTGCTCAATATACTGTGAGCCAATTGAGTTTTGCAGCAGAAAGCAGACTTGTTGGAAGTGCGGATACTTGTCCTGGAGGATGAAGTGCCTTGAGGTGTCATACCTGCTTCTGATACTGCGGATGATGAGAAATCCAATGGTGAGTTGAAGGACAGACTGTGCATCCTCTGGCATGACCAGTTGTTCATGAAAGTGAAGCACGAGCAGCCTATGGGACCAGGAGGACAACCGGTGAGCAATCCACACATGACCCAATTCACTACCTATGTCCCATATACCCAGGTAGAATTAGTTGACCTGGGGAAACAGTTTTGGTAGAAACAGGGAGAACCCCTGGCTGCTTGGCTGCTGTGGTTATGGGATCTAGGGGTGGACAGCGTGATGTGCTCTGGTGAGGAGATGGAAAAGTTAGCCATCCCTGCCACAGCGCCTACAGAATAGCCACTGATATGCACAAGGGCAGGGTAATCAATCCTTAATGGACTGGGTGAATGCATCTGTGCGAACTTTGTGGGCGAACACTGGAGAACTGCCCAAAACTGTGAGTAAATGGCAAATGTGTGATGAATTGGTTCAAATAATTCGAGAGCTGGGGATGCAGCAATCCATGTTTAATGTGAATATGCATGGCCCGGATGATGAACATTTTGCAGGTGGCATGAGAGACATAGTGCTGCAAACTGCCCCATTAAAGTACTTTGGGTCACTGAAGCCCCCGATGGCCCCATATGTTGGTCATCCTATACATGAAGTAATGACCATGATGGCTAGTCTGGGCGAAGTGGAAGAGAGGAGACAAGCAAAAGGGGTCCAAAAGGTGTCTAGGACCAAACCCCCAAGAAGTGCTCAGAATTTTATCCCAAGCAGACCAATAAAGACCAGCCATAAGTAGATATGGCTTAACTTGCTTGTGGCAGGGATTGGTAGCAAGAAAACTGGCAACCAGATACAGTCCTGTTTGCTTTGTGGCAACAATTGCGCCCTAAACAGCATTTCACTAAACATCTGGAAACAGGTGGCAAGGTATGCCCAGTGAATTTAAAAGATGCTTTGTTACTACTGTGGAGGTGGGTGGACTGTTCTATTTTGAATATGGAGCAGGCCAAGGTGCTTGTCTTGCAGGGGCAGTCAAGGACCAGAGGCTTCACATTGAACTGGCAATACATTGGTCAGGGACAAATGTGCAGCATATGTTGGTGTTGGTGAACACCAGCACAGAATGTAGCCCGACACATGGCAACCCAGATAAGTTTCTAGGGGCCACAGTTCATGTAGATGGCTATAGAGGACATACTATTGAAGTCAAATCTATGTCATTGCCATTGAGATAGGATGATTGCCCCCTTGTGAATATACTGTGTGTGTATCCCCAGTATACAGTATATCTTGGGTAGAGAGGTACTTTATGGTTTGCACCTGTAAGCAACAGTTGGAGAATTTCAGCTATGAATAAGGACAGTAAAGCCTGTGTTACGGGGATATGTTAAACATGACCCACAGGCGTTACCCAAGCCAAGACGTGTAGTCAATGTGAAGCAGGACCGCCCACCGGGAGGACATGCAGTGATCAGTGTCACTATATTGGAGTTAGAGAAAGTTGGCAATATTCATCCAGCACATAGCCCATTTAATGCCCTGGTATGGCCAGTGAAAAACCCTGATGGTACCTGGAGGATGACTGTAGTTTATCGAGAACCACACCAAGTAGTGCCTCTTTTGCATGCAGCTGTGCCTTCAGTTCACAAATTAATGGATCAGCTGATGACTCAGCTAGGAACTTATCATTATGTACTGGACATTTCAAATGCTTTATTTTTCTCTATTCCAATATTGGCTGGTAGCCAAGATCAGTTCACCTTCACCTGGGAAGTGAGGCAGTGGACCTTTCAAGTATTGCCCCAAGGCTATCTGCATAGCCCAACCATCTGTCATGGTTTAGTGGCTGGGGACTTAGCCAAATGGACTAGGCCCAGCACAGTAGTGATTATTATAATAATAATCACAGTAGTGATTATTGCTTTTCTGGTTCCAGATGCAGGTCTTCCTTAAGGATTTCTTGTATGGCTGGTCATGTGGTTGTGAACTTCTGCAACTTTTGTTTGTCTGGAAAATGTACTATTTTCCTCTCATTTCTGAAGGATAGCCTTGCTGGGTATAGTATTCTTGGCCACCAGGTTTTCTTTTTTTTTTTCCCTTAAAAATTTTTTTTTTATTGAAACATAATTAACTATATACATTTGTAGGGTACAGATTTTAATAATAATAAATGTGTATAAAATGTGGTAACCAAATCAGGATAATTAGTATACTCATGCTCAGAAAATATACTCAATCTTCGTGAACCTTAACCAATTTCTAACTAATCCACCTCTCCTTCCCCCTTTCCCAACTCTAATAACCACAGTTCTGTTCCCTTTTTATGAAAGTTCACTGTATTATTGTGATTGTTTCTTTCTTTTTTTCTTTCTTTATTTCAGCTTTCACTTATGAGTGAGGACTTGCAGTGTTTCTCTTTCTGTGCCTGGCTTATTTCACTTAGCATAATTTTCTCTAAGTTTATCCATGTTGCTGCAAATGGAAGTTTTTCATTCTTTTTTATGACAGAGTAGTATTCCTGTCATAATATATGTGTGTGTGTGTATAGATAGATAAACATATACATATATATACACACATATATTTACATATACATATGTAAATATATATATATACACACACACACACATATATATGACACATTTCCCTTACTCAGTCATCTGTTAATGGACATTTATATTGCTTCTAACTATTGGCTATTATAAATAAAGCATCAATAAACATGGGAGTTCAGATAGCCCTTCAACATGATGATTTCCATTTCTTTGGGTATATAGCCAGCAGTGGGATTGCCGGATTGTATGGCAGTTTGGGGAACATCCATACTGTTTTCCATAATGGCTGAACTAATTTGCAGTCCCACCAATAGTGTAGGAGAGTTCCCCTTTATTCATATCCTCACCAGCATTTGTTATTCTCTGTCTTTTTGGTAACAGCCAGTCTAGGTGAGGTGAAATGATATCTCAACGTGGTTTTGATTTGCATTTGTATATCTTCCTTTGAGAAATGTCTGTTTAGCTCCTTTGACCATTTTTTTATATTGGATTACTTGTATTCTTACTGTTGAGTTGGTTGAATACTTTGTATATCCTGGATATTAATCCCTTGTTGTATGCATAGTTTGCAAATATTTTCTCGCACTCTATAGGTTGTCTTTTCACTCTGTTAATTGTTTTTTTCCCTGTGTAGAAGCTTTTTAGTTTCATATAATCCCATTTATTTTTTTCTTTTGTTACTGTACTTTTGGGTTCTATTTGTAAAATCTTCCCAGTCCTACATACTGAAGTGTCTCCCTTATGTTTTCTTTTAGGAGTTTTACAGTTTGAGGGCCTTTATGTATGTCTTTAATCCATTTTGAGCTGCTTTTGGCATATAATGAGAGGTATGGGCCTAGTTTTATTCTTCTACTTACAGCTGTCCAGCTGCCCAGAACCACTTATTGAAGAGGCACTCTTTTCCCCAATGTATGTTCTTGGTGGCTTTGTCAAAGATCAGATGGCTGTAAGAATGCAGATTGATTTCTGGGTACTCTATTCTGTTCCACTGGTCAGAGTGTCTGTTTATATGCCAGTACCAAGCTGTTTTGGTTATTATAGCTTTGTAGTATAGATTGAAGTCAGGGAGTTTTATGCATCCAGTTATGTATGTATGTACGTACATATGTATGTATTTATGTATGTATGTATGTATGTATGTTTTCACTTTTGCTCAAGATTGCTTTGCTATCTGGGGTCTTTTCTTGTTCCATATAAATGTTACAATTGTTTTTTCTATTTTTGTGAAGAATGTCATTGACATTTTGATGGAGATTGCACTGAACCTGTAGATCACTTTGCCTATTGTGGATATTTTTACAACGTTAATTCTTGTAATCCAAGAGCAGGGAATGTCTTTCCATCTTTTTTTGTCCAATATAATTTCTTTCAGCACTGATTTGTAGTTCTCATTGTAGAGAACTTTCACCCCTTTTGTTAAATTGCTTTTTAGCTGTTTCATTTTTCTGGTGACTGTTTTAAATGAGCTTGTTTTCTTAATTTCTTTTTCTGCTGGTTTGTTATAGGAGTATAAAAATGCGACTGATTTTCGTGTGTTGATTTTGTATCATGCAACATTAATGAAATTGGTTTTTAGCCCTAAGAATTTATTGGTGTAGTCTTTCAGTTTTACTACATGTGGAATCATGACATGTGCAGACATGGACAGTTTGACTTCATCTTTTCCAATCTGCATATGCTTTATTTCTTTCTCTTGTCTGATTGCTCTGGCTAGTACTCCAATGCTATGTGAAATAGGAGTGGTGACAGTGGGCATTCTTACCTGAAATCTTTGCCTGAAGGCCTTTCCCAGTTCAGGATGCTATTGGCAGTTGGTTTATCATACATGGATTTTAGTGAGTTGAGGTGCTTTCCTTCTATACCTAATTTGTGGAAATTTTTTATCATGAAGGGATTTTGGATTTTGTCAAATACTTTTCCTGCATCTATTGAGATAATCATATGGTTTATGTCCATGATTTTTTTGATGTGGTGTATCACATTTATCGACTTGCATATGTTGAACCATTTTTACATCTCTGGGATGAATCCCACTTGATCATTCTGCATATTTTTTTTGATATGTTTCTGTATTCTGATTGGTAATACTTTGTTAAGGAATTTTGCACCT
This sequence comes from Cynocephalus volans, assembly GCF_027409185.1. Taxonomy (NCBI): domain Eukaryota; kingdom Metazoa; phylum Chordata; class Mammalia; order Dermoptera; family Cynocephalidae; genus Cynocephalus; species Cynocephalus volans. Next base: position 97,042,241 of record NC_084478.1, read on the forward strand.
GTGGTCTGTAGTTTTCTTTTTTGTTGTATCTTCATTTGGTTTTGATGTCAGGGTGATGCTGGCCTCATAGAATGAGTTTCAATTTTGGGGAACTGTTTGAATGTAGTTGGTATTAATTCCTTTTTAATGGTCTGGTAGAATACTACAGTAAAGCCGGCCACTCCTGGGCTTTTTGTTATTGCTGGGAGATTGCTGATAAATGCTTCAATGTTTTTGCTTATTATTGGTCTGTTCAGGTTTTCTAATGTCTTCTTGGTTCAGTCTTGGTAGTTTGTATGTGTGCAGAAATTTATCAATTTCCTCTGGGTTTTCAATTTCGTTGGCATATAGACATTTATAATAACCTGTAATGATTCTTTGAATCTCTGTGTTATCAGTTGTAATGTTTCCTCTTCCATTTCTGATTTTTATTATTTGGGTCTTCTCTCTTCTTTTTAAATTTAAACTTTTGATGGTTTATCTCTTTTGTTTGTCTTCTCAAAAACCAATTTTTCACTGGGACTTTATTTCATTTAATTCTGCTCTGATCTTAATTATTTCTTTCTGTCAACTAATTTTGGGGTTGGATTGTTCTTGTTTTTCTAGTTCTTTGAGGTGCAGTGTTAGGTTGTTTATTTGAAATCATTCTATTCTTTTGATGTAAGCATTTATCACAATAAATTTCTCTCTTAGTACTGCTTTTGCTGTATCCCATAGGTTTTAGTATGACATGTCTTTATTTTCATTAGATTTAAGAATTTTTTGATTGACTTTATTTTCTTCTTAGAACTGTATGTCATTCAGTAGCATGTCATTTAATTACCATGTGTTTGCAAAGTTTCTAGAGTTTTGCTTGTTATTGATTTCTAGTTTTAACACATTGTGGTCTGAAAAGGTATTTGAAATGATTTCAATTTTTTGAAATTTGCTGAGATTTGATTTGTGACCTAACATGTGGTTGATCCTGGAGCCTGCTCCAAGTGCTCATGCAAAAAATGTATACTCTGTATTTGTTGGATGAAATGTTCTGTAGATATCAGCCAAGTCCAGTTAGTCTAAAGTGTAGTTTAAATCCTCTGTTTCTCTGCTGGTTTGTTACCTAGATGCTCTATCCTGTCCTGAGATAGGGAGGTTCTGGTCCACAACTATTACTGCACTTGGGTCTCTCTCTTTCTTTAAGTCTAATGGTGTTTGCTTTATATATATGGGTGCTCTGTTGTTGCGTGTGTGTGTGTGTATGTGTGTGTGTATGTACGTATGTATATTTATTCATGATTGTTATGTCTTCTTGCTGAATACATCCCTTTATCATTATATAATGGTCTTCTTTGTCTCTTTTTATGGTTTTTGGTTGAATGCATATTTTATCTCATATAAAAATAGGTTCTTCTGCTCAATTTCGGTTTCCATTTGCATGATATATGTTTTTACATCCCTTTACTGTTAGTCTGTGTGTGTCTTTAAAGCTGTGGTGAGTCTCCTGAAGACAGATTATCATTGGGTATAGATTTTTAAAATTCAATCAGTCAGTCTATGTCTTTCGAATGGGGAATTAAACCATTTATATTTACAGTTATTTGTGTTTATTTGTTTTTATTTTTTTTCATTTTATCTTATTTTATTTTACTTCTCAAAATACATTGTACTTGATTTTCATGCCCCTTTACCCATTCCTCTCTATACCCTCCCCTCCCCCACACATTGTATCTGTGCACTTGGCTTAAATACGTAAAGGAATTTTTGTGGTTATTTTGTCTTCTTCCCCCCACCCTTTATTTGTTTGTGTGTTTATTTATTTATTAATTTTTAGCTCCAACAAATAAATGAGTATTTCTCTTTCTGTGCCTGACTTGTTTCACTTAATATAGTTTTCTCAAACTCCATCCATGTTGTTGCAGATGGTAGTATTTTGCTCTTTTTTATAGCAGAGTAGGATTCCATTGTGTATATGTACCACAGTTTCCTTATCCACTCATCAGATGATGGATATTTGGGCTGATTTGGCTCTTGGCTATTGTATATAGAGCTATATACAATATAGCTATTGTACAATAAGATTTGGAGTACAGGCATCCCTTTGGCATGATAATCTCCATTCCTCTGGGTATATTCCCAGCCATGGGATTGCTGGGTCATAGGAGAGATCTATCTGTAATTGTTTGAGGAAACTCCATATCATTTTCCATACAGACTGCACCATTTTGCAGCCCTACCTACAGTGGATGAGAGTTCCTATTTCTCCACAACCTCTCCAGCACTTATTGTTCTCAGTCTTTTGTATGTTAGCTATCCTAACTGGAGTGAGATGGTATCTCAGTGTTATTTTGATTAGCATTTCCTGGATGTTGAATTATATCAAACACTTTTTCATGTGCTGTTGGCGATTTGTATATCTTCCTTTGAGAAATGTCTGTTCAGCTACTTTGCCCATTTTTTAATTGGGTTATTTGTTTTTATTTTGTTATAAAGTTGTTTGAGTTCCTTGTACATTCTGGATATAAATCCTTTGCCATATGTATATTTTGCAAAAATTTTGTCCCACTCTGTTGGTTGTTTTTAACTCTGTTGATTGTTTCATTTCCTGTGTGGAAGCTTTTTACTTTGATATAATCCCATTTGTTTATTTAACCTTTAGTTGCCTGTGCTTTTTTGGCCCTATTCATGAATTCTGTACCCACCCCTATTTCCTGGAGTGTTTCCCCTTTGTTTTCTTTAAGGAGTTTTATTGTTTCAGGGTGGATATTTAATTCTTTAATCCATTTTGAGTTGATTTTGGTACATGGGGAAAGATATGGGTCTACTTTCATTCTCCTATATATGATTATCCAGGTTTCTGAGCACCATTTGTTGAAAAGGCAGTCTCTTCCCCAGTATGTAGACTTGCTGCCTTTGTCAAAGATTAGATGGTTGTAGGCATATGGGTTAATTTCTGGGTTCTCTATTCTGTTCATTGATCCGTGTGTCTGTTTTTATGCCAGTACCATGCTGTTCTGGTTATTATAGATTTGTAATATAGTTTAAAGTCAGGTAGTATTATGCCACCAGCTTTATATTTTTTGCTCAGGATTGCTTTGGCTATGTGTGGTCTTTTGTTATTCCACATAAATGTCTGGACAACTTTTTAAATATCAGAGAAAAATGAGATTGGAATTTTGATGGGGATTGCATTGAATTTGTAGATCACTTTGAGCAATATGGACATTTTCACAATGTTATTTCTTTTAATCAAAGAGCATGGGATATCTTTCCATCTTCTTGTGTCCTCTTTAATTTCTTAATAGTGGTTTGCAGTTCTCTTTGTAGAGGTTTTTCACATCCTTGGTCAGCTTTATTCCTAAATATTTTACTTTTTTGGTGGCTGTAATAAATGGGCTAGCTTTCTTGATATCTTTTCCTGCATGCTCATTGGTGGAATATAGAAATACTACTGATTTTTGTGTGTTGATTTTGTAACCCGCAACTTTGCTGAAATTGTTTATCAACTCTAGGAGTTTTCTTTATAGAAGCTTTAGGCTATTTAATATATAGGATCATATCATTGGCAAAAATGGATAGCTTGACTTTATCCTTTCCAATCTGGATGCCCTTTATTTCTTTCTCTTCTCTGATTGCTCTGGCTAGTACTTCCAACACTGCATTGAGTAGGAGAGGTGAGAGTGGGCATCTTTGTCTAGTTCCTGTTTTTAAGGGAGAAGCTTTCAGCTTTTCCCCATTCAGGATGATATTAGCAATGGGCTTATCATATATGGCTTTAAGCATGTTGAGATACTTTCCATCTATGCCTAACTTGTGCAGAGTCTTTATCATGGAAAGAGGTTGAATTTTGTCAAATGATTTTTCAGCATCAATAGTGATGATCATGTGGTTTTTGTGTTTGCTTTTATTAACGTGGTGTATCACATTTATTGATTTGTATATGTTGAACCAAACTTGCATCTGTGGGATGAATCCCACTTGGTCATGGTGGATAATTTTGCATATGTGTTGCTGTATTCTGTTAGCTAGTATTTTATTGAGGATTTTTGCATCTATATTCATCAATGATATTGGCCTGTAGTTTTCTATTTTTGATGCATCTTTGTCTGGTTTTGGAATCAGGGTGATATTTGCCTCATAGAATGAGTTTGGGCGAATGGCCTCTGTTTCAATATTTTGGAACAGTTTGTAGAGAATTGGTATCAGTTCCTCCTTGATGATTTGGTAGAACTCTGCAGTGAAGCTGTCTGGTCCTGGGATTTTCTTGTTGGGAGCCTTCTGTAACAGCTTCAATCTCTTTTATTGGTATTGGTCTGTTCAGATTTTCTATATCTTCCTGCCTCAGTTTTGGTAGCTTTTATGCATCCAGAAATTTATCCATTTCCTCCAGACTTTCAAATTTGTTGGCATATAGTTGGGTATAAGAGACTCTAATGATTTCTTGTATTTCTGAGGTTTCAGTTGTGATTTCACCTTTTTTTGTTTCTAATTTTTGTTATTTGGGTCTTCTCTCTTCTTTTCTTAGTTAGTCTTGCTAAACATGTGTTGATTTTATTAATCTTTTCAAAGAACCAAATTTTTGTTTCATTGGTCTTTTGTATTGTTTTTAGTGTGTCTATGTCATTTAGTTCTACTCAGATCTTAATTATTTCTTCCCATCTACTAACTTTAGGTTTGGCTTGTTCTTGTTTTTCTAGATCTTTAAGGTGAAGTGTTAGGTTGTTATTTGCCATCTTTCCATTCTTCTGATGTAAGCATTTAAGGCAATACATTTCCCCATTAATACTTCTTTTACAGTATCCCACAGGTTTTGGTATGATGTTTCCTTAATTTCATTAGTTTCAAGAAATATTTTGATTTCCCGTTTAATTTCTTCTTGGGTCTACATGTCATTAAGTAGAATTTTGTTTAATTTCCATCAGTTTGTATAGTTTTCACAGTTTCAGTTATTATTGATTTCTAATTTTAATCCATTGTGATCAGAAAAAAATATATGGAATAATTCTAATTTTTTTTATTTGTTAAGACTTGCATTGTGACCTAACATGTGGTCTCTCCTGGAGAATGTTCCATGTGCTGATGAGAAGAATGAATATTCTGAGGTTGTTGGGTGGAATGTTCTGTAGATATCTGCCAAAACCAATTGGTCTAAAGTATTGCTTAGATCTTATGTTTCTCTGTTGATTTTTTGCCTTTATGGTCTGTCCAATGATAAGAGTGGGGTGTTCTTGTCCCCCACTATTATGGTGATAGTGTCTATTTCTTTCTTTAGATCTGATAGTGTTTGCTTTGAAAATCTGGCTGCTCTGAAATTAGATGCATGTATATTTATGATTGCTATGTATTCTTGATGGGTAGTTTCTTTTATCATCATATATTGGCCATCTTTATCTCTTTTAATGGTTTTTGCTTTAAAGTGTATTTTATCTGATATAAGAATAGCTCCTGCAGCTCGTTTTTCATTTCTACTTTCATACAATATCCTTTTCCATCCTTTCACTCTTTGTCTATTTGTGTCTTTACAGGTATAGTGAGTCTCTTGAAGATAGCTTATTGTTGGGTCTATGTTTTTAATCCAGTCAGTCAGTCTGTGTCTTTTAAGTGGGGAATTTAGTCCCTTTACATCCAGAATTATTATTGAAAGGTGTTGATTTACTCCTAGCGTTATACTTATTTTTGTTTAGATGTCTTAAGTATCTTTTGTTCCTTTCTTTCAAATTTTCTGTTTGTCTTCTGTATTTTTTAGTTTCTTGGGGTGATGGATAAACTATTTTTTCTCTCTTGTTAGCATTTTTGTTTTGCTGGTAGGTATTGTTCTTTCTTGTGTATTCATGGTAGTGATGATTGTTTTTGTGGTATCAAACCCAGCACTTCCTTGAAAATTTCTTTTAGAGCTGGTAATGTGGTAGTGAACTCCCTCAGTTTTGTTTGTCTTAGAAATATACTATTTATCCTTCATTTTGGAATCATAGCCTTGCTGGGCAAAATATTTTTGGCTGACAATTTTTGTCCTTTAGTGTTTTGAATATATCATTCCATTATTTTCTGGCTTTTAGTGTTTCTGATAAGAAGTCTGATGTTATTCTAATTGGGGCTCCCTTATAAGTGTCTTTTCTGCTTCTCTCTTTGCAGCTTTTAAGATTCTCTCTTTGTTTCTTTTTGTCACTTGATTATCACATGTCTTGGAGAGGACCTTTTTGGGTTGAATGTGTTTGGTGATCTTTGGGCTTCCTGAATCTGGGGATCTGTGACTTTCCCTATACCTGGGAATCTTTCTGCTATTATCTCATTGAGTATGTTTCCAATGCCATTTCCTTTTTTGTCCCCTTCTGGAATACCCATGATTTGGATATTTGAGTGCTTAAGGTTGTCAGTTGTCTCTCTGAAATTTTCTTCAATTTTTAAAATCTTTTTTCTTTTTTCTGGTCTTCCTGTGTTAATTCAAATAGCCTGTCCTCGAGGTCAGAAAGTATCTCTTCTGCTTATTCAAGTCTGCTGGTTAAGCTCTTTGCTGTATTTTTTATATCATTGAATGAATCCTTTAGCTCCACAAGCTCAGGTACATTCTTTTTCAAGGCATTGATTTCTTTGCACTTTACTTCTTTTAGATCCTGTATGTTTTTTTCTCATTTCATTGTGTTGTTTCACTGAGTTTTCTTATATCTCCTTTTGTTTGCTTAGAATAGTTATTCTAAATTCCTTTTCTGTCATTTCAAACACTTCCTTTTCTATAGGATCTAGCACTTGTAAGTTATTAATTTCCTTTGGTGGTGATGTGCTTTCTTGATTTTTCACATTTCTTGTTTCTTTCCTTTGGTGTTTTGTCATTGTTGCTGTGGTATTACAGTTCACTCATTTCACCTTGACTTCTGGCTTGGATCCTGAAGGGTCTGCTTCTTCTGGACAGCAGAAACTAGCCTGGTCTGGAAGTTGCACCCCACCTGCCTTCACCAGCTTGTCAGGCTGGGGGCTTGGGAGCCTGTGCCTCTCAGTTCGCTCATGGAGATGGATGGCATGCACTGGAAGTCCCGCCCCACTTGCATTCAACAGCTTATTTAGCTCAGGGCTTGGAAATCCAGAGCGTCTCAGATCATTCATGGAGATGCGATGGCCTGGGTCAAAAGTCCCACCCTGTCAGACTTCACTGGCTTGTCTTGCTCGGGGCTTGGGAACCCATGCCTCACAGGTTGCTCATGGAGATGGATGACCTGCACTGGAAGTCCCGCCCCACCTGCATTCACCAGCTCGTCTGACTTGGGGCTAGGATCCCAGAGCCTCTCAGGTCACTCACCGAGATGGGATGTCCGGGGCCAAGAGTCCCACCCTGTCAGCCTTCACCGGCTTCTCTGGCTCAGTACTTGAAAACCTGTGCCTCTCAAGTCACTCATGGAGATGGACAGCCTGCACTGGAAGTCCCGCCCCGGCCCTGCCTGCCTTCTCTGGCTGGCAGCCTTGGGGCATGTGGGCCCCAAAACTCTAAAGCTCTAAAGTCTGTTTAGGAAGTGGGGAGCACCCTGAACTGGGGTCTTACAGCAGGTGGCTCGTGTCCATTACAGCACAGATTTTGGGTCCTCTGTTGCTGCTCCTCAATATCTGCAAATTCATCACTCTGTGGGTTAGAGTGACACCAGGAACTGATTACTCTGCCATATTGACCCCTTCCCTGAATAAATCTTACCTTTATTTTTAAAAGACAGTTACTTTGGATGTGGAGTATACCAGCATGTGTGGAGTAAGTGTATTTCACAGGGCCTAGTTTTCCAAAGCCCTGTAGTCTCAGGTTTAGCCTAACCTTTTGGAATTACATATAGAAATGTTAACCTTGCAAAAGACAGGAAACTTTCCTCAGGCTAAAGTCTTTGTAACACAGCAAAGTTGCTGGCTCAAGGACAGACAAGTTACCTGATGGATATGTAAAATACTGGGAAAATTGCTGTAGGGAGGGAAAATGTTTGCTAAGATCAAGCTGTTGTTGGTGGATTGACTTAACCTTTTGCAAATTGCATTATCTAACGTCACTTTGCTTCTTTCACTGATGTTACCAGCTTCTACTGTTAAACTATACTTAGTCAAAACCCCACCTATGTTCCTTTCCTGTAACCTCCTGGTCTGGAGAATAAATGTGAGGAGAGAACCTCAGTTTGTGGTTAATTTACAAAGGAAGGAATGCCTTTCTCCTGAGGGTTCCAGGAAATTAACCCCTTCAGGGTCTCTCACTGCCCAGAAGAAATAGGCTTTGAGTAATCTTTTGCATCTCTGTCACCCAGGGGAAGAGAGGTGATAAATCCGTGTGAGGCAAAGCAACTGTTGGATACACTATGCAAGTCAATAAATGTGATACACACCATCAGCAAAATCAAAGACAAAAACCATATGATTATCTGAATAGATGCTGAAAAAGCATTTGAAAAAAGTCAACATGCCTTCATGATAAAGACTCAGCAAATTAGGTACAGAAGGAAAGTATCTCAACACAATAAAAGCCATACATGACAAACCCAGTACCAATATCATTCTAAATGTAAAGAGCTGAAAGCTTTATCCTTATGAACAGAAACAAGACAAGGATGCCCACTCTCATGAACCTGATTTAACATAATATTGGAAGTATTAGCCAGAGCAATCAGGCAAGAGAAGGAAATAAAGGTATCCAGATTGGAAAAGAAAAAGTCAAACTGTCCCTCTTTGCAGATGACATGATCCTATATATAGAAAAACCAAAATGCTCTACAAAAAAAAAAAAAAACCTCTTAGAGCTGATAAATGATTTCAGTAAAGTTACAGGATATAATGTCAACACACAAAAATCAGTAGCATTTTTATACTCCAATAACAAACTAGCAGAAAAAGAAACCAAGAAAGCAAACATATTTACAATAGTCACAAAAAAAAAAATCTAGGAATGAATATAACCAAGGAGATGAAAGATCTCTACAGTGAGAACTACAAATCACTGCTGAAAGAAATTAAACAGTAGTCAAAAAGATGGAAATCATTCCATGTTCATAGATTGGAAGAATTAACATCGTGAAAATGTCCATACTACCTAAAGCAATCCATAGATTCAAAGCAATTCCCATCAAAATACCAATGACACTCTTCACAGAAGTAGAAAAAAAATCCTAATATATATGTGACAAGAGACCCTGAATAGTTCAAGCTATCCTGAGCAATAAATAAATAAGTAAATAAGGCTGGAGACATAACACTACCTGACTTTAAATTATACTACAAAGGTGTAGCAGCCAAAACAGTATTGTACTGACATAAAAATCGACACACAGATCAATGGAACAGAATAGAGAACTCATAAATCAACCCATGTACCACAGCAAACTGATCTTTGACAAAGGCACCAAAACATGCATTGGGGAAAATATTGCTTCTTCAATAAATGGTGCTGGGAAGACTGGACATACTCTTTAGAAGAATGAAATTAGACCCATACCTTTCACCGTATATCAAAATCAACTCAAAATGGTTTAAAGACTTAAATATAAGACCCGAAACTATGAAACTCCAAGCTTCAGTCAATCACCGGCTCCAAACTGATCAGACTATTCCCAAATAAGGCAAATGTGGAGCTGTAACCAATCACTTGGTTTCCATGCCTCACTACCAATTTCTGCCCATAAATATTACCTGCCACCTATTGCCCAGTGGAGCTCACTGAACCTCTTCTGGTTCTGAAGGCTGTCTAATTCAGAAATTTTTCTTTGATTAATAAATTCTGTTAAAAATTTAAAACTTTTTTTTAAATTTAGTATTTTTTCCTTTTTAAAAATTTGTTTTATTTATTCTTTTTTTATTGAAATGTAACTGATTATATATATTTGTGATGAACAGAGTTGACTGTTGGGATTTGTGTACAGTATTTGATGACCAAATCTGGATAATTAGTATATTCATCACAGCAAAATGTAATCATTCTTTGTGTTCATTAACCAATTTTTCCCTAACCCCCCTCCATTTCCCTCTTTCCAACCTCTAGTAACCACAGTTCTATTCTTCCCTTCTAAAAGATCAATGTATTATTGTGATTGTTGTCTTTCCTTCCTTCCTTCTTTCCTTTCTTTTGTTCTTTCTTTCTTAGCTCCCACATATGAATGAAGACATGTGGTATTTCTCTTTCTGTGCCTGGCTCATTTCACTTAACATAATTTTCTCCAAGCTCATTCTTGTTTCTGTGAAAGGCAGAATTTCATTCTTTTTAATGTCTGAATAGTACTCCATTATGTATATATATATATCATATTTTTCTTATCCCGTCATCATCGATAGACATTTAGTTCAGTTCCATAGCTTGACTATTGAAAATAGAGCTAGGATAAAGAGTGCAGGTATCCCTTCAACACGATGACTTCTATTCCTTTGGGTATATACCCAGGAGTGGGGTTGCTGGATTGTATGGTAGTTTTATTTTTAGGTTTTTGAGAAATCTCCATACTGTTTTGCATAATGGCCATACCAATTTACAGTCCCATCAACAGTGTATGTGTTCCACTTTGCATCCTTGCCAGAATTTATTATTCTCTTTCTTTTGGTAATAGCCAATCTAACAGGTGAGATGATATCTCAATGTGGTTTTCATTTGCATTTCCTTGATGCTTAATTATGTTGAGTATTTTTTTATGTATCTGTTGGCCATTTGTATGTCTTCCTTTGAGAAGTATATTCAGTTCTTTTGCCCATTGTTTTAATACTAGTAGATTTATTTTATTAAAAACAAATAAAATAAAGTACAAATAAAGTCAAATACAAATAATATAAAGTCCCCTTTATTTTAGTTTACAAATAAAGTCCCTTTTGACTATTCTGTTATACCTGTTCCCAAAGCTCCCATTTGTGTTTTTTTTAATTTGTTTTGTTTTTATTTTTTTTTAAATAGTAAAAACTTTATTTTTATTACTATATTTATCATTATACGAAGAAAACATTTTTTGTGGCCCTTTAACAATTTTAAGAGTTTAATATATACAGTTCTATAGAAACAAATTTGAACACCTAAAAGAATGATTTTCTAGAAAAATATCAATGGCCAAAGTTGAGCCAAAAAGTATTTAATTTATGTAAAGCTATTGCCAAGTGTGGATATTAGAAAGTCAGTTACTAATTTTCTATTGAAAAGGAACCACTACAAAATGTATTCATAGGTGAATTCTACCTAATCTTTAATAAACAGGATATTGAAATGCTAATTATATTGTATGAGATGATAAAAATAATGTATAATTCTCTAATATAGTTTCTGTAATTACAATAGCTTTAATACTAATGGTGAATAAATATAGTACAGAAATAAGACTGTAGACTAATTCTACTTATTAATATGGATGTAAAGTTCCTAAACTGCTGATAATAAAGAAGTGTCAGTTTCTATAAAATTGGTTCTATGATTCAGAATAATAGCATTGTGTATAACATGTAATTATATTACAGATATGAGTTCTAAAGATCAATAAATTAGTAATACTAGTCATAGAAACACTAGGCCTTAAAAAGAGATTAAGTGATGTTAAAAAAAGAGTATTCAGATACCTGTTAAGATGGTAAGAAAGACATTATTCAAAACTATTGCAATCCACAACATATCAAAAGAACAGCGTTCTATGACTAAGTGGAGTATATGTGAGGAATACAAAAGTAATTCAGCATGCGATGGTAGCTTCTGATCAGCAAAACACATTTTTAAAATTTCTGAAGAAACTTTTTGTTCTCAAGAATTTGACTTTGCAAATCAAAAGTTCATTGGCCTTTAGACTATTTTCTCATCCATTGACTTAAAAAACTACCTTAAAATCATTGCTGTGCAATGACTTTTTATTCTTGGCTCTACCTGCACTTTCCCTAAGGGTAATGAATGTCATTAGTTTCATTTTTGTGGAAAAGAGGAAGAAATGTAGGAAAGAAAAGTATCAGTTTAAAAATTCCAAATTCTATCATACTACATAATCTTATTTCTGGAGAAACCATTACAGGTTATTTAATCCACACACCTCTCAATTCTCTATTCACACTGCAGAAAAAGACAATTTGATAGCTAAGAATCTATATAGCTCTGGGTAAAGTCCTCCCAGGAAATTTTTAACTGAAATTAGTGTAGAATAAGTTTAGCAGTACTTAAGTTTTTGGTATGTGATGCATTAATTCAAATTATAACCACCTACAATAAAAGTTTTTATTTTTTTACTTAGAGAAAACTGAATGATTCTGGCCTTTTACATATAGTCATTATATGTAAAAGTACATATATATGTATATATGAGGAGGTCTTCAAAAAGTTTATGAAAAATATGTTTTATCCTTTAATTTTATTTTTCTACAAATTTTTAAAGTTCCCTCATACGTGCTTTGTAAATGTCCCTTCTAAGTTCCTGCAATAATTATATCAACTCTATTAAGTTCTTTAAATATTAATTTATATGAAATATGAACATAAAAGACAAAGTGAGATTACAAGATTTTATTAGAATTTCTCGTGTTTAAGCCTCTATATTGTGATAACCTATGGAAAACTTTCTCTTCCCTCACACAATAATATATGTAAAAGTAAATACATCATAAGACCTTAAAAACCTTTATTACATTTAAAGGATAAGCTACTACAAACATTCTAAATTCCTTAGACAGAATATAAACCACTTCTCCGAAGTACACTAATTTCGATAATTTTCAACCTTTTTGGTTTCAACCTTTTCCCTGAACAATTGTGAGCCAAGGCGTCTATTTTGGTCTCATTCAGTATTTTGAAGAGAACCATTTACCAGTCATCGTCTGTGCTGTGAACCGAATAGACTTTGTCCCAGGTCATTGTATGTTCTCCAGGCCTGTTGAGTCCTCCTAAAAATCATGTACTCCTACATACTTCATATCCACCTTTCCTCATGAAGAGGAAAGATAGTTTTTGTCACTGATCTTTTTCCAAGACCATAGCATCTATATCACATTGGGTTAGTTGACAATCATTCTATGATTCTGCAATGCTATGAAAGTTAAAATAAAATTTACTATGCCTTTTCTTTATATTAATCAGGATTTGTCAGGGATTTTTAGCAAACCTTAAGGGCTTAATGGGGAAGTCTTTCCTTGGCCCCTACAGTTTCATATGTGACCTTTGATGCCAGTATGACAATAAAAATGTGTCAGTTTTTATTTAATTGGTTCTATGATTCAAAGTAATAGTACTACCTATAACATGTAATTATTTCATAGTTCTGAAAATGAATCAATTAATAATACTAGTCATAGAAAAACCAGACTTTAAAAATTAACTTATGTTAATGAAAAAAATTATTCTCATACTTGTGAAAATTCAAAACTACTGCAATATATGTCAAGACTATCACAATAGGGGAGAGAGAATGGGCTAAACTATGAACACAGCAAAGACAGCTTGAAATTTACATCTAATATACAGAGTGCATGGGTCAGTGGAAAGAAAATCAGGAGACTTTAAGGGTAGAGGGATTCTAGCTAAACTGACTTAACATAATTTTTGCTTAAGGCAGTCTAAGGAGAGAAAATATCAAGGGCGGGAGGATTCTCACTAAACTGGGTCAGCAGGATTCTTGCTACAACTAGACTAAGCAGGCCAAAGAAAGGGCCCATGTATAGAGCCTACTTCAAAAGAGGGCTCAGAGAGATCTGACTAAAGTTTGGTCTAGGAGATAGATTTGCCACTGACCTTTTTCCATGACCACAAAATAATAAAAAACAAAAAGTTTTGTTAAATAAGATGTTTTCTGTATATTCACTATTGAAAAAAAAAAAAAGACTATAAATAAAGAAAGGGATGCTGAGCATTTTCTCATGTACCTGTTAGCCATTTGTATTTCTTCCTTTGAAAAGTGTTTAATCATCTCCTTTGCCCATTTTTTTAATTGGATTATTATTATTACTTTTTTTATCGTATAGTTGTTTCAGTTCCTTATATAATCTGGATATTAATCTCTTGTCAGATGTAGAGTTTGAAAATATTTTATCCCATTCTGTAGACTGTCTTTCTGTTCTGTTGATTGTTTCTTTTCCTGTGAAGAAGCTTTTTAGATTGATATATTCCTTAGTATCACTAGTCAACAGAGAAATACAAATCAAGTGAAATAAGTCAGGCACAGAAAGAGAAATATCATGTTTCAATTATTTGTGGGAGCTAAAAATAAATAAATACACAAACATTCAGGGGTGGGGAAGAAGACAAAACAATCACAATTCCTTGAACTTGTTAAGACAAGTGAACAGATATGATGTTGATGGGTGGGAGGGGGGAGGCGGAGGGAGGAGGGAGGAATCAGTAAAGGGACATGAAAATCAAATACATTGTATATTGATTGAAATAAAGTAAAAAAAAAGAAAACAAAACCACATTGAGATATCATATCACCCAATAGACTGGCCATTATTAAAAAGACCAAGAATAACAAATGCTGGCAAGGATGTGGAGAAAGGGCAACTTTTCTACACTGTTGGTGGGACTGTACATTATCACAGCCATTATAGAAAACAGTATGGAGATTCCTCAAACAACTACAGATAGAACTATCATATTATCTAGCAAGCCCACTACTGGGTACATATCCAAAGGAATGGAAATCATCACGTTGAAGGGATACCTAGACCCCCATGTTCACCACAGCTCTATTTATGATAGGCAAAATATGGAATTAACCTAAATATCTGTCAACAGATGACTAGATAAGGAAAACGTGGTATATATTTATACAATGAAATACTACTCTCCCATAAAAAAAGAATGAAATTCTGCCATTTGCAGCAACATGGATGAGTCTGGAGAAAATTATGCTAAGTGAAATAAACCAGACACGGAAAGAGAAATACCAAGTTCTCACTCATAACTGGGTGCTAAGAAAGAAGGAAAGAATGATAGATAGCGAGGGAAAGGAAGGAAGGAAGGAAGGAAGGAAGGAAGGAAGGAAGGAAGGAAGGAAGGAAGGAAGGAAGGAAGGAAGGAAGGAAGGAAGGAAGGAAGGAAGGAAGGAAGGAAGGAAGGAAGGAAGGAAGGAAGGGAAAGAAGGAAAGAAAGAAGGAAAGAGAAAGAAAGAATGAACCACAGTAATACTTTGAACTTTCAGAAGGAGCGAACAAAGCTAAGGATACTTGAGATGGGGGGCAGGGAGGGAGGGGGTCAGGGAGTGACAGGTCAGTTGGAGGGCATGGGGAAAGATTAGGATTTATAGTGATGATATCTTAATAATAATAATAAATAGAGAAAGAAGCTCTCAGTAGGTAAGTAACCCAGGCCATTATCCCCTTAGTTACAGCGGTTTTTCTTTGTTTATTTGTATAATGGGTGTCAGATCTCAGAACACAATAACCCAAAGTATGCCACTTTGGCATGCTGAGTACTTTGAACTGAAGGATATTGGAAGGGCCCTGAAAGCAAGATACCTTGGACCTTCTTCTGTCCTCCTATCTCCTGTCCCTCTTTCTCTCCAAAAGCAAGCCATAGAAAACAGAATTCTTCTTCACCAAAGCGAGCCATAAAACTTAGAAAGTTTACATTCTCCTTTTTCTCTTGAAGATTCTCATTCTAGAGGAGTCCTGCCCCATACTGAACAGTAAAGAATGAAGTACAGAGCGGCCAAGATGAATCTGAACAGACAGGTCTTGCTGAGTTTCCCCCCTCAGTGTGTTACTATTAGATCATATCCTTTTGTCCAATCACATTTCTACACAGCTATTTGTGCTTCAGCAAACTTAATCATAAAAATAGACAGCTTTCCCTGGGTCTTTGGGTTTTTATTTCTGAAGCCTCCCATGTCACATAAAACTTCAATTAAATAAATTTGTTAGGCTTTTCTCCTGTTAATTTGTTATAGGAGTGAAGGCATTGACCCTTATGATGAGTGAGGAAAGGTATCACACCTTTTTGCCTCTACAAGGGCCTTTTATTATCTTATCATCTCTTAATGTATCTAAATACATTGAGGGAGACAGAAAGAGATCTTAAAGTAGATTTTTAAAAAATGGTTCTTATAATAAAGAAAATGAGATTTACTAATTACTTAAGAAACACTATGATAAAATAGTTATTGATTTTTCACTGAAATCAACATAAAAACAATATATGTCCTCCAAAGCAGAAATTCTTAATAATTTTGATTTTCAATTAAGTAGCTTATCTCTGTATTCATTTCCATGCCATTATAATGACAATTTATTCAACTTTTTTGAATTTCTAACTAAAGGCAATTCTCTTGCACAAGTGTACAGATATAAAACTTGTTATGTCTTCTAAGTTCTGAGAATTGGCAAAATAATATTTCAGTCCTAGAAAGAAAAGAAGAAAAGGCACATTACATAATAATTCTGATATAGTATGACTTTTTATAGGAAATGAGCTGAGTATAGAGACAATTCTTTTACAGTAACAAAATAAAATTTTGGTAGAAAATGAACTACCATATAGAAGTGTGGCACTTCAGAAAAGGACACAGAGCTACAAAAAAAGAAAATTTGATTAATATAATTAATTAATGTCAAGTTTTTCATTGAGAAATAATTTACATTAAATAAAATGCACAGATTTTATATTGTCCAGTTTTATGACTGTTGACAATTGTAGACACCCAAGTAACCCTTAACCCAATTCAAATATATAATATTTCCTTTACCCTAGAGAGTTCTCTCATGCTGTTTTGCAGTCAGTACTCATAGAGCTAGAGCTGGGTCTGGATCTCACAGACCCCTTGAGCCCATTCACAAATCCTTCACACACAGGTCTATGAGCTAGTTAACCAGCAAAAAGGTCCTTGGAGCCTTGGTAGAAGAAGGAATAGTCTTTATTCAGTACACACACGTCTAGGAGCTAGGCAGTACAAAGAGAAACTCAGAAACTCAACTGCTACTGGCAAAGTCCAAAGGAAAACTGAAACTGAGCAGCTGTCAGCAGAGTAAACATGCTCTACTTTTAGACGCATGGTTTTTGCTGGCCAGCCTGCTTCACAAACTAAAGAACACACAATAGCAATGAAACTAAAAAGATAGATTGGTGCACATGTGCACTAATTCCACCCACACAACTTGTTTACAAGAAATGTCAAGGGAGTCTGACTAAATTATCCTATTTTCCCCTAATTCCACCCCTCAGGGTCCCTCACCATACAATATACTTGTTCAAAATCTTCTACGATGTTCCCTTAGCAAGGATAAATGACCCTTTTATTTATACAACCTATTGTTTGTTCAATATGGCTTAAGGCTTGTCCTTAAGTCTTGTCCTGTAGTTCTGTTCTTTAGTCGCACATGTCCGGTTAGTAGTCATCATTGGCGTGATTTTCCATGGGAATCTCATAGTCATACTGGCGTGAAGTTCAGTGCATATTCAGTAGATGATCACGCCAACGTATGTATGTACCCAGTCAACTCTGGTGCAGTGCCTGAAGCCAGAACACTACGGGCAAAAAGACAGAAGTGTTATTAGTACCAATAGGGGAAGTTCTCACCCCGCTGGTAATACACATGCCAGTTTGCTGTCCTGAGAAAGGATGGTTGCAGGAATAGGTATCTTACCTGGTTTGGGGTCCCACAAGTCCATACAAACAGATCAGTAACTCTCTGACTTTGGCAGTGGTCCCACAAGATCCACCTGCCACCATGTCAGGGGCACTCTCACACAAGTTATCTGCCTATCAGGGGCACCTGTCTGCTCAACAGGAGCACATCTGCCCATCGGGGCATTCCCTCTCAGGTTTATGTGGCATCCTGTGAGCCATTGACCACCCGGCCTTGCAGCCAGAATGCTGCATTCTCCAATGTAGCCACCCAGCTACATCAGCTGCTGGAGCTCTCTCCAGCCATCTTACCTTAGCCAGTGCATCAGCTTCATCATTGCCAATTAAACATGAGGCCTCTGGTCCTTGTCTGCCCCCAAAAGACGAGTACCTTGGCCTGCTCCCTATTCAAAATTGAATATTTAATCTGCCTCCTCGGGAGCAACCAAAAAGTCCTTTAAATCCACTGAGCTTACCTTGCTAACTGTTTCCCGATGTTTGTTGAAATGCTGTTCAGGGCACAATTGCTGCCACAAGACAAACAGGACTTCATTTGACTGCTGGTCAATTTTCTTACTATCAACCCCTGCTGCAAGCAAGTCAAGCCACATCTCCTCATGGCTAGTCTTGCTTGAACCCTTTGGGATAAAATCCTGGGCATTTCTTGGTGGTTTGGTCTTAGCCACCTTTCGGACCCCTTTTGCTTGTCTGCTATCCTCTACTTCACCCAAGCTGGCTATTATGGTTGTTACCTCATGTATAGGACGACTAATGTATTGAGCCAGTATCGCCATCAGTGACCCAAAGGATGTTGATGGGGCATTTTGCAGCACTGTGTCTCTCATGCTGCCTGTAAAATTTTCATCATCCAGGCCACGAGTGTTCACATTAAACATGGACCACCACATCCCCAGCCCTTGAATTATTTGAACTAACTGAGCATACCTTTGCCATTTACTAACAATCTTAGGCAGTTCTCCAGCATTTGCCCACATGGTTCAGGCAGCTGCATTCACCCAGTCCATCAAGGAGTGATTGCCTTGTCCTTGTACATACCTGCGGCTATTCTGTAGCCATTGCCTCAGGGATGGGTGCATGGTGATGGAGGCTAATTTTTCCATCTCGTCACCAGAGCGTATCATACTATCCAACCCTAGGTCCCATAACCACAATAGCCAAGCAACCAGGAGCTCCCCCTGTTTCTGCCAAAAGTGTCTCCCCAAGTCAACTAACTCAACCTGGGTATATGGGACATAGGTGGCAAATTGGGTCACCTGTGGATTGCCCACTGGTTGTCTGCCTGGTCCCATCGGCTACTCATGCTTCATTTTCTGATGCACGACAGGTCGTGCCTGCGGATGCACGGTCTCCCCCAACTCACCACTGGGTTCTTTGTCCTCCCTGGTGTGAGAAGCAGGAGTGGCCAGTCGCTGCACATCATCCTCCAGGACGTCTATCCATGCTTCCAACAACTCTGCTTTCTACTTCAGATCTCGATCTGTTTGCAGAAGAGTGAGCCGCAGGCAGGGTCCAGTCAGCAGAAAAGTGGCTTACTGGGCACCACATGCTCAAGGACAGCCACATTTCCTCCCCGTCCCAATGGGCTTTCTGCTTCAGTACCTGTTCTATGCTGACTTGCATTACAGTGAGCAGCAACCAGATCCCCGTCAACAGGAAAGTGGCCACAGGGCACAACATGTTCAAAAGTAACCACATTTCCTCCTTCTCCAGGGACTTCTTGGCTCCTGTACCTGCTCAGAATCCTGCTCCAACTATGACAATTATAGAGCTAGAGCTGGGTCTGGAGCTCACAGACCCTGCAAGCCCATTCACAAACCCTTCACATGCAGATCTATGAGCTAGGTAACTGGGAAAAAGGTCCTTGGAGCCTTGGTTGAAAAAGAAATAGTCTTTATTCAGCACACACACGTCTAGGAGCTAGGCAGTATGAGGAGAAACACAGAATCTCAACTGCTACTGGCAAAGTCCAAAGGAAAACTGAAACTGAGCAGCTGCCAGCAGAGTAAAAATGCTCTATTTTTAGACAGGAGCTCTCTGCTGGCCAGTCTGCTCCACAAACTCAAGAACAAACAATAGCAATGAAACTAAAAAGATACATTGGTGCACATGTACACTAATTCCACCCATACAACTTGTTTACAAGAAATGTCGAGGGGGCCCAATTAAATTATCCTATTTTCCCCACAGTACTCCTGGAAAGCACATGTCGGCTTTCTGTCACCTCAGATTTGTTTTACATCTTCTAGAACTCCATAGAAACCAATAAAACAGTATGGACTATTTTTTCCTTTTTTGTCTGGCTTCTTTTCTTAGCATAAAGTTTTGAAAACTCATCTAGGTTGTTGCATATATCAGTAGTTTGTTTTATGGTTGAAGAATATTCCATTGTGTGAATATACCAAGATCTATTTATGTATTCACCTATTGATGTATATTGGGGTGGTTTGCATTTTTTAATCTATTATGAAATATTTGTAATGAGCATTTATTATAAGGTCTTTTGATGATATATATTTTCATTTATCTTGCCCAGAAGTGGAATTGCTGGGCCATATAGTACAACAAAAGCATGACCCATTAAAAAAAAAGATAACTTGGCCTTTTTTAAAATTAAAATCTTCTGCTCAGCAAAATGGCCTGTTAAGAAAACAAACAAACAAACAAACAAACAAAAAAACATTGGCAAAACCAATCCAATAAAGGATTTACTTTTCTGTCAATCTGCAAAATGATGCAAAGAAGCCAATTACATCCTCCTATGGAAACCATGGGTCACCCATAATCCTGTTACTACAAAGCCTGTCTTCTACAGCCCTACCTTATTCATCCTGTTCTAGAATGCAACACCTGTGTGGCCCTGAAAGCCATGAGAAATCTGAAAGTCTTTCCACTGCTTGCTCTAGCCTGCTGTTCAACTTCTCTGTTATGTTTTTTATTTCATTAAGTGAATCTTTCATTTCTTGTAGTTCTGCTGCACTCTTTTTTAAAGTAATAATCTCTTTGTAAGTTTCTTCCTTCATATTCTGGATAATTTTTATTGTTTCATTTTGTTTTCTAATTGAGTATTCTTTTATCTCTTTGAGATTTCTTAAGATCGTTGCTCAGAATTACTTTTCCAATAAACCTATTCAAGGAAATAATAACAGAATACTGAATCTGAATAATGATGATCACAATCATGAATACACAAGAAAGAGCAAAACCTGCCATTAAAACAAAAATGCCACTGAGAAAGAGTAAGAAGATAAATGACGCTACCCTAAATTTCATTGAAGAAGAGAAATGAAAGGGGAAGTTATGATCAGAAGATATTTAAATCATCTAAAAAAAGCAATTAAATGACAGGAATTAAACAATACATGTCAATAACTACCCTTAATGTGAATGAATTAAACTCCCCATTCAAAAGACACAGAATGATTGATTGGATTAAAAAGCTAGACCCAGGTATATGCTATCTTCAAGAGACCCATCTCACCTATAGAGACAAACACAGACTAAAAGTGAAGGGATAGAAAAAGGCATACTACTCAAATGGAAACCAAAAAAGAGTAGGAGTAGCTATTCTTTTATCAGGTAAAATAGACTTTAAACCAAAAAAACATAAAAGGAAACAAAGAAGGCTACTATATAATGATAAAAGGATCTATCCAGCCAGAAGACATAACAATCAAAAATATGTATGGCCCCAGTACTGGAGCACCCAGATATATAAAGCAAAAATTCTTAGACCTAAAGAAAGAAATAAGCTCTAATACCTTAATAGTGCATGACCTGAATACATCTCTCTTAGTAGGGGACAGATCTTTGAGGCAACAAATCAACAAAGAGACACAGGATTTAAACGACACCATAGATCAACTGGACCTGGCAAATATATACAGAACATTTCAGCCAACAACTAAAGAATATACTTTCTTCCGATCAGCACATGGAACATTCTCCAGGATAGACCACATATTAGGTCACAAATCTAGTCTCAGAAAGTTTAAAAAAAATTGAAATCATTCCAAGTAACTCGTCAGACCACTATGGATTAAAACTGGAAATTAATAACAAGAAAATCTCTAGAAACTAAACAAATACATGAAAACAAAACAATAGGCTCATGAATGACCTATGGGTCCAAGAAGAAATTAACAGGAAATCAAAAAAGTTCCTGAAACTAATGAAAATAAAGACGCATCATACCAAAACCTGTGGGATATTGCAAAAGCAGTACTAAGAGGAATATTTATTGCAATAAATGCTTACTCAAAAGAATGGAAAGATTTCAAATAAACAACCTAAGGCTACACCTTAAAGAACTTGAAAAACAACAATTCAATCCTTAAGGTAGCATATGGAAAGAAATAATTAAGATCAGAGGATAACTAAATTAAATAGAGACTCCAAAAAACAGTAGAAAAGATCAACAAACAAAAACTTGTTTTTTGGAGAAGTTTATTAAAATAGACAAACCATTAGCTAGACTAAGGAAAAAAAAAAAAAAAAAAGGAGAAGACCCAAATAACAAAAAATCGGAAATGAAAAGGAAAGCAATACAAGTGATACCAAAGAAAAAAGAAGAATCATTAAAGAGTATTATGAACAACTGTATGATAACAAATATGAAAACCTGGAAGATATGGATAAGTTTCTGGACACATACAAACTACCCAGACTGAATCAAGAAGAGATAGAAAACCTGAACAGACCAAAAACAAGCAGAGATTGAAGTGGTAATCAGCAATGTTCCAAAGAAGAAAAGCTAAGGTCCAGATGGCTTTACAGCTGAATTCTATCAAACATTTAAAGAGAAATTAATACCAATTCTCCTCAGACTATTCCAAAAATGTGAAACAAAAGCTGTTCTCCCAAACTCATTTTATGAGGCCAACAAAATTCTGATCACAAAACCGGATAAAGACACAACAAAAAAAGAAAATTACAGGCCAATGTCCTTGATGAACATAGGTGCAAAAATCCTCAACAAAATATTAGCTATCAGAATACAGCAACACATTAAAAAAATATACACCATGATCAAGGGGGTTTCATACCAGGGATGCAAAGATGGTTCAACACATGAAAGTCAATAAATGTGGTAAATCACATCAACAAACTCATGGACTAAAATCACATAATTTTCTCAATAGACACTGAAAAAGCATTTGACAAAATTCAACATCACTTCATGATAAAGACTCTCAACAAATTAGGTATAAGAGGAAAATATCTCAACACGATAAAAGCCATCTATGACAAGCCTACTGCCAGTATCATTCTGAATGGGAAAACTTAAGAAAAGGAACAAGACAAGGTTGCTCACTGTCACCACTTCTATTTAATATAGGCCTGTATGCACTAGCCAGAGCAATCATGCAAGAGAAGGAAATAAAGAGCATCCAGATTGGAAAAGACAAAGTCAAACTGTCCCTATTTGCATATGACAAGGTAGTATATATAGAAAAACCTAAAGACTATCAAAAAACTCCTAGAGATGATAATAATTTCAGTAACTTTGCAGGATATAAAATAAATGCCCCCAAATCAGTTTCACTTATATTCTCCAATAGTGAGGTAACAAAGAGAAATCAAGAAAGTAAGACCATTTACAATAGTCAAAAAAAAAAAAAAACCTAGGAATCAATTTAAACAAGGAGGTAAAAGATCTCTACAATGAGAACTACAAACCATTTCTGAAAGAAATTAAAGAATACACAAAAAGATGGAAAGACATTCCATGATCTTGGATTGGAAGAATTAACATTGTGAAAATGTCTATACTACCCAAAGCTATCTACAGATTCAACGCAATCCCTATTAAAATACCAATGACACTCTTCACAGAAACGGAAAAACAATCTTAACATTCATATGGAACAGCAAAAGACCCCAACTAGCCAAAGTAATCATGACTAAAAAAAAAAAAATGAAAAACAAAGCTAGAGGTATAACACTAACTGGCTTCAAATTATACTACAAAGCTATAGTAACCAAAACAGCATGGTACTGGCAAAAAAATAGACACTCAGACAAGTGAAGCAGAATAGAGAACCTAGAAATCACCTTTCAGGCTTACAGCCATCTGATATTTGACAAAGGCAGCAAAAAACCTAGATTGGGGAAAGGACTGCCACTTCAATAAGTGGTGCTGGGAAAATTGGATACCTATACACGAAGAATAAAACTAGACACGCATCTGTCACCATATACTAAAATCAACTCAAAATGGATTGAAGACTTAAGTATAAGATCTGAAATTGTAAAATTACTATGGGATAACATATGTGAAACACTTCAGGAACTAGGTCTGGGCACAGTCTTTATGAACATGATCCCCAAAGCACAAGCAACAAAAGTGAAAATAAACAAAAGGGACTATATCAAACTCAAAAGATTCTGCATAGCAAAGGAAACAATCAACAGAACAAAACAACAACCTACAGCATGGGAGAAGATTTTTATAAACTGTACATCCAACAAGGGATTAATATCCATAATATTCAAGGATCTCAAGCAATCGCACAGTAAAAAACCAAATAACCAGATTAAAAAATGGGCAAAGGAGCTGAATAGACATTTTGCTTTTTTTTTTAAAGAATATGTAATTTTATTAGTATTATTTTTTACATTCTAGCATGTAGTCGAGGAGGAGTTGGGAGGGAAGAGAAAAGGGGAAAGAGGAAAGAAATGAGATGTAAGAAGGAGGAAGGAGGAGGGGTAGGATTGAGGCCTGTGGCACACCCCTCATTCCCATAGAGGAGACCAGCAGGCTTCCAGTGGTGGCTAGGTAACTGCCAGGCTGGGTGCAGATGTAAGGGGGATGTGACGAAAGCCCTCACTCCCCACTGTCCTAGCTTGGAAACCCAGGGCCCTTCTTTCTGTGTCTCAGTGGTCATCGCTGGGCTGGTTCCATGTGTTGAAGTGGCATGGCCAAAGACTGAGGCCCCCCACCACTCTGGCTCTGGAGAGCCTGGGTCACTTCCTGCAGTGGCTCAATGGTCACTGATGGGCTGGCTGTGGATGTCAGGGTGGCATGGCCTAGGCCCTCGTCCTCCTACTGCCCCAGGTTGGTTGAGCCCAGGGTGCTTCATGCAGTGGCTCAGGGATTGCTGCTGGGCTGGCTGTAGGTGTCATGGGGACATGGCTGAGGCCCGAGACCCCCGACTGCCCTGGCTCTGGAGGCCCAGGGTGCTTCCTGCAGTGGCTTGGTGGGTGCCTCTGGGCTGGCTGTGGGTGTTGGGGGGCATGGCCTAGGCCCAAAGCCTTCCATCACCCCAACTGAGAGAGCCCAGAGTACTTCCTGTGGCAGCTCAGTGGACACTGCTGGGCTGGCTGTGCGTGTTGGAGGGGTGTGGCCAAGTCCCTCGTACCCACCCTCAGGACTCATTGTGGGTGTTAGGGGTTACTGTTGAGGCCTCTGGCCCTCCTCCCTTTCTGGCTTGGTAGCCCAGGGGACTTCCAGTCCTTCTAGGTGGTATATGTGTTCTTTGGTGAAATGAGACATTTACTAGTTAATATCAAACTTTGTCTCTGGTTGCAGGTCTTTGTTTTTTCTTTCATTTCTGTGTTGGATTATTTGCTGTTCCCACCATTTAAACTCTGCACTGGAACTAATTTGTTGTCCTTTGCTTATTTCTAAAATGAGGGAACTTCCTGTGGGAACCAGTACTTGAGCTCCATGGTTGAGCTAAATTGATGCTTTGCTGCTGATTCCCTAGGGAAGGCTTTTTGTGCAGCTCAGATTTTAATGGTTGACTTTATAGGTACTTCCAGCTCTCAAAAGATCCAGTGCACCTGGGTTGTGTAGAAATTCTGGTCTGGGCCTGAGTCTTTTCCTCAAACTGCACCCCATGTAATTCTATATTCCTGACCAATCTCCTCTGAGTGGTTCTTCACTGATTGGGGTGTATATCAGCTGTCCTTGCTGTGCTCCAGTGTTCTCCGGTGGGCCCTTCTCCCCCATCACCCATACTGCAAACACATCCCAGGGGACATGCTATGTGCTGCTCCCTTGCAATGACTCACCAGCCTCTGAGTGGCCCCTTTTTTTTTTTTTTCTTTTTTGTGACCGGTAAGGGGATCGCAATCCTTGGCTTGGTGTCGCCCACACCACGCTCAGCCAGTGAGCACACCGGCCATCCCTATATAGGATCTGAACCAGCGGCGGGAGCGCTGCTGCGCTCCCAGTGCTGCACTCTCCCGAATGAGCCATGGGGTCGGCCCTGAGTGGCTCCTTTTATTCAGTTGTTTTGTCTCTTCACTCCTATGTGGGTCCAGGGGAAGACTATTACTGATCTTGCTGGCCTGGGGGCCACCATGGCCCTCTTCTCACCTGCTGCCTCCAAGCAACTTCATCTGAAGGGTACAGCTGCAGCTTTTGCCAGCTCCTGCTCCATCCGCTCAGCAGCTCCAGCCTGGAAGTGGATGGGGCTCAAAACAATCAGAGTGGTTTTCTCTTTCTCTCATTGTAACTTCTCCCACCTTCATGCACTCTGTATGTCTCTCCTCATCTTCTCCAACCTCTAGTGGCCTGAACTTGGCTGTTGTTGCTTTTTTATAGTTGTAAATTGGTTGATTTGTGGGAAAGAGTGATGCTGGGGACCGTCTCTTCTGCCACCTTGAATGGAAGCTTGAATAGACATTTTTCAAAGGAAGACATACAGATGGCCCACAGGTACATGAAATAATGCTCGACATCATTAGTCTTCAGGGAAAGGTAAATTAAAACTACATTGAGACACCACCACACCCTAGTTAGATGGCTATAATAAAAAACACAGAGAATAACAAATGCTGGTGAGGGTGTAGAGAGAAGTGAATCCTCCTACACTGTTGATGGGACTGTAAATTAGTACAACCACTATGGAAAACCATGTGTAGTTTTCTCAAACAACTACAGATAGATCTTCCATACGATCCAGCAATCCCACTTCTGGGTATATACTCAGAGGAATGGAAATCATCATGTCAAAGGGTTACCTGCACTCCCATGTTCATTGCAGCTCTGTTTACAGTAGCCAGGATATGGAACCAACCTAAATGTCCATTGATGGATGATTGGATAAGGAAACTGTAGTATATATACAACATGGAATACTATTCTGCTGTTAAAAAGTAGAAATTCTTCCATTTTCAACAACATGAATGAGCTTGGATAAACTTATGTTGAGTGAAATAAGCAAAGCATAGAGGGATAAATACCACATATATGCACTCATAAGTGGGAGCTAAGTGAGAAAGAAGGAAGGAAAGAAAGATCACAGTGTTGTGTTGGAGTTGCAGAGAGAGAGATTGCACAACTAGGGATACAAAGTGAAGTGTGGGAAAGGGAGATGGGGAGGGAGGTCGGGGATAATAGTGTAGAAGACATGGTGTATAATCACAGTTTGTGGTAATGGGAATGCTGCTAGTGTGGATCTGGCCATCACATCTTGGGCACAAGTGGTGACATTCAGCTTTGTATCTCGTGAATATTCATAACCAATAAAAAAGATTTGCATAAAATGTAAAGCCATTCTATTTTGTACCACTAAAAAAAAGGTAGTTATATTACATTAGTTGGACAAGCTAGCCTTTGTTGAAATTTATACAAATATTTATCAAAACCTTACAGCCAAGAAATAGGTGATTATATGAAAATTGGGAGAAACTAGTATATATAAAATGGTGATTAATATAGCTAAAAAAAGAAAGGTTGCCTAATTTTGCCTCGTTATTCCTTCTTAAAACAGACTCCCACTTGTATCAACTATGACAATATATAGCTGACCCTTAACCAACTGAAATTGTTTACTAAGCAATAAGAGCATTTTGCATTTTTGAAAGTTGAATTTTTGTTTCCTAAAGGAAACACAATCTTTAATTTGGCATTGTCGTTCCAAAAACCCATTTCATGACATAACAATATCAAGGGCAGTAATTAAACCACATGCCTTTTTTATTCCATATAGTTTTGTTTTACAAAAACTTAAGTGTTTTACAAATATTAATTATGCAATACAAACTCTCAGTCTATAACTTATTTTCTGTATTGTCTTGTTGAGAATTTTTATGCATAAGCTGGACAGGTTGTAATTCTTCAAACATGTGTTTAGTAAAGTTTGGTATGCACCAGTTTTTTTACCCTACAGCAAATGTAGGGTTCTTTCATTGCTCCAAGGACTTTGAAACTACATTCAAATTTAGAACAACTTGATTTAAAAATAGACATCACCATTTAATGTGCAGGAATAACTGAAAATGATTTAATGTTAATGCTATGGAAAGTTAAAATCCATGGAAACACGGATCTCTATATTTTCTCCTCTTGCCAGTGTACTCAGCATAGACTCAGGGGGCAGTTTTGGTTAATCAGCAAGGGATCCATGTTTTAGGGCATTGTGTTAGGTTTCCTCAATGATAAGAAAGGTAACAACAATGGAATCATGCACAGAACTATCTAAATCAGGAATCATCTGTACTATTTTGTATTTATACTGTATGTTATGCATAGTTGCTTTAATAAAGAGTTCTATAATTTTGTTAAAAACATGGTTTGATGAAGATCTATAAAAACTCACTTGTGAGAAATGTAGATGTTAGTTGTTAGAACAATGAAGGGCATTCCAGGTAATTCAAACTTACAAATTCTGAAGACATTTATCTAAGGTGAAATAAACAGTCTCAATCCAATCCTTAACAAAAGTAGAAAAATGACAGCAAAAATCTTCTATGAAAATTCCCTTTAAAATACTCATTTTGCATTATCAATATAAGGAACCATGCCTACCTAAATAATGCGTAGAAGTAAGTGAAGCAAAGAAAAAATATAAATGTATCAGTGACCTACTTTTTTCAGTCGAGTGATTTTTCTAGGGTTTGCTCACACTAACATACACATATATGCATGCATTTATACATATATACATTTGTGCAACTTCCATGGACACATTAATCCTACTCTTAAATGATTTTGGAACAATGACATTAGTGAATCTATATATCTGAGAAGAGTTCTGCCCTATAAAGCAGTGAACAGTTTGCTAATGAAAGACTCCTATGACTCTGAAAGGAGGATTATTAATTAAAAGTCAAAAAACTTCATATTTTGCAAATAATTACCATGGGTTTCCCCTTCAGTGTCTTCTATTTCATATTGGAAGTAGTCTGTCTTTTACTTTTAATCTCTCTAGCGATACTAAAAAAAAAAAAAATAGAAAAAAAAAGCTAGTACTTTAAAGTCGTTTCAAATCCTACAGCATAGAAATAGTCTTATCTTTTTGTGTAATATTTTCTTTCCATTGTCAAGTGGAATAATTCTTTACAAAGTGGGATCATACTCTGGATATTTAATTTTTTATGTATTTTAATAAGGATACAGTGATGTTATATGCCAAATTAGTCAAGTGAGAAACCCATAATCCCAATTCATTCATATATTTTCCTCTCAATGTCTTGTTTTTCTCTTTTTCATATATCACATTTTATCCGTATTCACATGGCTTTTCATGTCCTTATGTCAATAAAGTAGTTTGTTTACATGAATTGTAAATATATACAAACTAATATTAAATACTTGGCTTAAACTCTCTGTCAATAAAGTTTTCACCTACCACATTTATTATGAGCTTTTTACCCACTGAGATCCAATACTGCATTGTTAAAATATACAATCACTTATTACTGTCCTTTTACACAGCTTTATTCTCAGTATGTTTTGAATAAAGACTATATTTTTTATGATGGTCAGAATTTTACCTGCCTTGCCCCCTATCAAATTCTCACAACTGAGAGCAGTTTCCAAAGCATAATAGGCACTCACAGACTATCTGTTTAGTGAACTGGTTGGGGAAAAAAAAATGAAGTAAATAACAAACCAAAGGTTTTGTCTAAACAATAAAACATCAAGAGGATAGTCAATGAAACAAATATTAGAGCTCATCACTGGTTGTTCAGACTTAGCCAGGGGAATGAGGGCAGAGAGCAGGGAGGATTACAGCAAGAGCAGAGGGCAAGAGGAAAGAAGTTGAAAATGAGGCCATAAAGGTAAGGGGGGATCATTTTCATCTTAAATACCTTTATCGGTACTTTAACTTTTATTCTGGGCAAAACGAAATGTTTTGAATAGAGAAGTAATGTGATTTGATGTAGATTTTGAAAGCATTACTTTGCCCACTGTATTAATAGTACAGTATATGGGGTCCAGATAGAAGCAGAAAAACCACTTGGGAGAGTATGGCAGTGTCTAATACGGACATGCTAACTATGGCCGGTGAAAGAATATAGTTACAATCTTTATATATTTTGAAGGAAGAGCCAATGGGATTTCTTGAAAGACTGTATGTGTGATGTGAGAGAAAGGAATTAGGGATGATTCCAAGGTTATTGCCTTCAGCAACTGGGAAAATATAATTGATATCAACTGAGATGGGGAATGGTGGATAATTCTTGGGGAAAAGAAACTAAGTGTTAGACACATTGAATTTGACATTTTTATTAGATGTCCAAATGGGCATATCTAGTGGGAGCCATAAATTGGGTAAAAACAGTTTTGGTTGGATGTATAAATTAGTGAGTCACCACCACAAAGGTATTATTTGAAAACATAAGACAGAATAAAATAAAATAATAAAAAGAGCAAGAGCCAATAAAATACAGAAGAAGGAAGACATACAGGAGCAGCGGCATTTATGAGGCAAGAGGGAATGCTATCTAGTACTCAGGTAAAGGGATTGGCTTTAGTAGGAGCATGGATTGTTCACATACTGCAGTAGGAGAAAAAAACAGTGCATGGCTGTAGAGGCTGGTAGGTGGATAAGTCAGGGTAGAATCGTTGAAAGTTCTCTTTTGATTCCTTCAATGTTCTCAGTACGATAGGAAACCAAGTCTTCATTTTAATGTGAGTATGTGTTAAATGTTTGAGGACAAACGAGAACACGTGAGAAGGTCTCCTAAAACAGTGGGAGAGCTAATTGATTACGAAGTGTTACATTTGGTTTAAACTGTTCTCCATGTAAATTTTGCTTAAACCAGCTTCTACACTTGGGTGATAAAACTTGGCCCAAAGCAGCTTTCGTATACAGTGAACTGCAACCTAACTTGCTGTGCAAGCAAGTTGTAACCTAACTTTAGAGTATACCCTCATAACCAAGAAACCTAATCTTAGCCGATCATAATAGCTAACCCCTCAGACAATTCCTGGCAGAAGGCTGCCAAATTATGCCCAAATAAGCCAAATGCCAAGCTGCACCAATCATGATGATCTTTGTATGTCATTTCCTGTTTTTCTGGTTATAAATATAGCTTACTACATTGGAGATGGAGGCATTCTGAACCATCTATGATGTGGAATGCTGCCGGTTCGAGAAGCTATTTCTTGATCAAGTAAACTTTGTTAAGTTTAACTGGTCTCAAGATTTTCTTTTACAGAAATAATGTGTACATGATTGCTTGGAAATATCAAGAGCCCACTTGAGCCTTATGTTCATAAATGTAAAGTGAGACCAGCCAGCATGGATGCATATTTCTTCAGTCACAGGTAAAGCAGGCAGAGTTGGATTAAACAAAGTCATGATTTTACTAAATGACTATAAAGAAACAAGAGAAGATCAAGAAATCAAGGGAATGCAAGTGAGTAATTACAAATACTGACTCTGGGGTATTGAAGAAAGGGAGAACACACATTGAGAAGGTGAAGCAAAGTAGGTTTAGGTTTAGGTCAATAAATGGAAGGTTACAGCATGGTTGAAGAATTGCTGGAGTTGAGCTAATTGATGGAGTTGTAAAGAAAAGAGATGGTCGTCATCATGTTTGAAGCATGAAATTGAGATTATGGGGCTATTGTATGTGTAGGTAAAAAACGAGTTCTAGGTTGTAATTACAGAGTGGGGCAAATTAAGAAACTGAAAGTCCTCCATGTTGGAAAGATCATCTTCATGTATATTAAAATTAGAAAAAAAAATTAGATAGTCTTGGAGCAAATGACACTTATCCAGGAGCTAACATATTTGAAAGCTTAGAAATTACCAGTAGGTAGGCAGATGACAGTAACAATAAGTAGTGTGTGTTGTAATCTGTTCACATGAGAGGAGAGAAGAGGAGGCAAATCGACTGAAAATTGCAGTGTAAAGCGAGAAAGACACTTACCACCCCTTCAAGCCCAGTAATATGAAGACTCTTGGAGAGATAAAAATCAAACAAAACAAAACAGCTGTCATTTTAGAAGGCTCTATAGGATAAAGAGTCCTCAGGGGATATGTAGTTTTCTGTTAAAATAAGAAGGAGATATAACAATGGAGGTTATGAATATAGACGATTATAAGAACAATGAAATGTGAGTCCAAAAAGCACAAAGAAATTGCTTCCAGAGTTAGGGAAAGGTATGAAAAATGGATGCAACAGGGGCCATGCCATGCACTATATGATTGGATTAGGGTGTGGGAGATGTGCAGAGCCTGGGAAACTGGGGCCTCTTAACAGCGACTGGCATTAACAAAAATAAAGGACATAATGAGGAGTCAGTTACGGTGGGATTCCAGACAGACAGTGATGGAGTAGCTGTGAGTATTGGAAATAGGAGTGGTTGATTTTTTTGGTTCCCTCTTTATTCATTATGAGTTGGGTTAGAAAGCATGGAAGAGGCCTTAATAAGGAAGAACTATGGAGATTTACTTAGAAAATATTCCTAACTCTCTCATCCCTTGATCATATGGCTTCCTACTAGAAGCCAATGTATTTTTTTTTTTTTTTTGTCCTTTTTTGTGACCGCTCTCAGCCAGTGAGCACACCGGCCATCCCTATATAGGATCCGAACCCGCGGCGGAAGCACTGCTGCGCTCAAAGCGCTGCACTCTCCCGAGTGCGCCACAGGTTCGGCCCCTAGAAGCCAATGTAACACATTCAATGTTAGCTCTGTTCAGCTTGTTAATAAACTACTGTAAATAAGGCATGACATAAGCATTTATTTTCAATTATTGTCTTTAGGTTTACCCTTTTAAATTTTTTGATGGCTGTTTATTTAGATTATAAACTACTGTGTTAGATTTTCCATTTATTGAGATTTATCTTCCCAAGGTTGTAAACTGCTAACCATGTCTAGTATGCTATCTTATACCTTAAATAAATATTGATAATGGTATGCAAATTTCCCATCCGTGTTTTCAATATATTATTTTCTTGCCCTACACCATTTCAATGCTTCCCTGAAGAAGCAAAATTCATTTCCTTTTTGTGAGCTAAGATGAGGTACAAGAGGCTTAAAACTTGTCAGCAATTTACTTCCTCTCTATACCTTTAAAAATAAGTTGTACATTTTCCCACTGTAGTTTCAATAAGAAGCAAGGCTGAAACAAAATAAAACATCATCAAAAAGCACCAAATATATCAGTTAAGCTCTCTAAATATGTTTGAATTTTTAGGAGTTCAGGAAGTCTGACTTTTTACTAAGTTGCTGAAGCACAATTTAATATTGTAAATAAAATCACAAACAATGTTATTTTCTTCTTATACATGAGACTGGAGTGCACTATGTTCCTTAACATTTCATTGCTCTTACACAGAATATCCTACTACTTAAAAATAAACTGGACATTTTGTTTATTTTTTGCTTAGAACACACTGAGAATTAGTAAGTCATGAATAAGTTAACCTGCAAATCAGAAGAAGGAAAATGTAAGGTCCAGACATTACACAGTCTTGTTGATTTTGCAATGACAAATAGATAAACTTTTCCTTTTATTTTTTAGACATCCAGAACAGCAAGTACTTTACATGCAAGTTTTAATTGTAATTTAAAAGTAAAAGGTTGTTTTTGGCTTTCTGTGTGCTAAACACATTGCTACAGATCTTAGATAAATCTGTCACCAGGTGCAGGTGCAGAAAAATAGCTGAATATTTTTTAGATTTTATATTGAAGAGCTAATGACATGTATTTTAACCCTATTATTGGATCTGAAGTTAGGAGGTCATTATGATATTATTAGGCATAGTGGTCCTTTTCTAATTGCATAGTATTTATTTTAATGGTTCCAATACAATGGTTCTTCAAAAAGTTCTTTTTCCATGAACTTCTTGAAGTACCCTCATACTTCTGTTTTAAATATGTATTGAATTTTTACATTTTACTGTAGACTGTATAGCCATTGAATATTTTCAACTATGTAAAAATTCAATTTTAGACTTTCTCACAAAATGCTCCAAGTTGGTGCACAGTTACATGTCATGGAAATATGCACATTTAATATTTTATGATGTCTACAGACTGAGTCATCTTAAAGGACTTTTTATGCTTAACTACCTATATTCCGTGCATATAAAAATTAATATTTTTTAAAAAAGCAAGAAAGTATCAACATATTTTTAAAATTTCTATTATTTATTATTGGCATATTCATTATTACAAATCTTGATTATTCTTTATGCCTTTTAAGTGACCTGTCACTCCCCAAACCTCTCCCCCGTCCCCCCCCATCTCTAGTATCCTTAGGTTTGTTCACTCCTTCTGAAATTTCGATGTATTGTTGTGGTCTTTTTCTTTTTTTCTTTCTGTCTTTCTTGCTTGCTTGTCTTCTGGCTTTCTTTCTCTGTCTGTCTCTCTGTCTCTCTCTCTCCCTTCCTTCCTTCCTTCCTTAGCACCCAGTTGTGAGAACATGTGTTTCTTTTCCTTTGTCTGGTTTATTTCACTTAACATAATTTTCTACAGACTCATCCATGTTGCTGCAACTGGTAGAATTTCATTCTGTTTTATGGCTGAGTAGTATTCCATATTGTATATATATCACGTTTTCCTTATCCAGTCATCTGTCGATAGACATTTAGGTTGGTTCCATATTTTGGCTATTGTAAATAGAGCTGCAATGAACATGAGAGTGCAGGTATCTATTCAATACGATGATTTCCATTCCTTTGGATGTATACTCAGTAGTGGGATTGCTGGATCATATGGTAGTTCTATCTTAATTGTTTGAAGAATCTCCATACTGTTTTCCATAACAGCTGTGCTAATTTACAGTCCCATCAACAGTGTAGAAGAGTTCCTCTTTCCCCACATGCACACCAACGTTTGTTATTCTTGATCTTTTTAATAATGACCAGTCTAATTGGAGCGAGATGATATCTCAATGTGGTTTTGATTTGCATTTCTTTGATAACTAGTGATGCTGAGCATTTTATATACCTGTTGGCCATTTGTATGTATTCCTTTGAAAAATAATGAGAAATGATATTAATTTCTCTTTAAAGGGTTGGTAGAATTCAGCAGTAAAGCCATCTAGAGTTGGGCTTTTCTTTGTAGGGAGACTGCTGATCACTGCTTCAATCTTGTCTCTTGTTATAGGTCTGTTAGGTTTTCTGTTTCTTGTTGGTTCAGTCTTGGTTGTTTGTGTATGTCCAGAAAGTTACCTATTTCCTCTAGGTTTTCAAATGTTTTGGCACATAGTTGTTTATAATTGCCTCTAATGATTATTTTTATTTCTGTCATATTGGTTGTAATGTCTTCTTTTTCATTTCTGATTTTTGTTTTTGGGTCTTCTCTTTACTTTCTTAAGTTGGCCTAGCTAATAGTGGTTCTATATTGTTTATCTTCTCACAGAACAACTTTTTGTTTCATTGATCTTTTGTGTTATATTTTATGTCTCTATTTCATGTACTTCTGCTCTGATCTTTATTTCCATCTATATATAGATATGTCTATGTGTGCACATGTATATGTATTTTTTACCTTTCTTTGAAACGAGTAACAATCTACTGTCCTGCACATTTTTAAAATTTTTTTAAAAATTTTATTTTATTTTGTCAATATACAATGTGGTTGATTATTGTGGCCCCTTACCGAAACCTCCCTCCCTCCTCCCTCTGCCCCCTCCCTCCCAACAATCTGCTTTCTGTTTGTTTGTCATATCAGCTTCAAGAAATTGCAATTGTTCTGTCTTCTTCATCCCCCCCAGGTTGTTTGTGTATTTATTTATGTATTTTTAGCTCCCACAAATAAGTGAGAACACGTGGTGTTTCTCTTTCTGTGCCTGACTTGTTTCACTTAATATAATTCTCTCTAGGTCCATCCATGTCATTGCAAATGGCAGTATTTCATTCTTTTTTATAGCAGAGTAGTATTCCATTGTGTAGATGTACCTCATTTTCTGTATCCACTCATCTGATGATGGACATTTGGGCTGGTTCCAAGTCTTGGCTATTGTAAAGAGTGCTGCGATGAACACTGGGGAACAGGTATACCTTTGACTTGATTATTTCCATTCTTCTGGGTATATTTCCAGCAGTGGGAAAGCTGGATCATATGGTAGATCTATCTGCAATTGTTTGGGGAGCCTCCAAACCATTTTCCATAGAGGCTGCACCATTTTGCAGTCCCACCAACAATGTATGAGAGTTCCTTTTTCTCTGCAACCTCGTCAGCATTTATCATTCACAGTCTTTTGGATATTAGCCATCCTAACTGCGGTGAGATGGTATCTCAGCGTGGTTTTGATTTGCATTTCCCAAATGCTGAGTGATGTTCAGCATTTTTTTAATGTGTCTGTTGGACATTTATAGATCTTCCTTTAAGAAATGCCTATTTACCTCTTTCCCCCTTTTTAAATTGGGTTACTTGTTTTCTTGGAAAGTTGTTTCAGTTACTCGTATATTCTGGATATTAATCCTTTGTCAGATGTATATTTTGCAAATATTTTCTCCCACTCTGTTGGTTGTCTTTTAACTCTGTTAATTGTTTCTTTTGCTGTGCAGAAGCTTTTTAGTTTGATATAATCCATTTGTTTATTTTTCCTTTGGTTGTCCTTGCTTTTGGGGTCATATTTGTGAAGTCTGTGCCCAGTCCTAATTCCTGAAGTGTTTCTCCTATGTTTTCTTTGAGAAGTTTTATTGCTTTGGGGTGTATATTTAATTCTTTAATCCATTTTGAGTTGATTTTAATATATGGTGAGAGGTATGGGTCTAGTTTCATTCTCCTGCATGTGAATATCCAGTTATCCCAGCACCATTTGCTGAAGAGGCAGTCGCTTCACCACTGTATAGGCTTGGTGACTTTGTCAAAGA
This sequence comes from Cynocephalus volans, assembly GCF_027409185.1. NCBI lineage: Eukaryota > Metazoa > Chordata > Mammalia > Dermoptera > Cynocephalidae > Cynocephalus > Cynocephalus volans. Next base: position 97,078,741 of record NC_084478.1, read on the forward strand.
TCAGATGGCTGTAGGTGTGTGGGCTGATTTCTGGATTCTCTATTCTATTGCATTGATTAGTGTGTCTGTTTTAATGCCAGTACCATGCTGTTTTGGTTATTATAGCTTTGTAGGATAAAGTCAGGTAGTGTTATGCCTCCAGCTTTATTATTATTATTTTTTTTGCTCAGAATTGCTTTGGCTATGGGTGGTCTTTTGTTATTCAATGTAAATATCTGGACAGTTTTTTCCATTTCTGAGAAAAATGTCATTGGAATTTTGATGGGGATTGAGTGAAATTTGTACATGTCACAATGTTGATTATTCTAATCCAGGAGCATGGGATATCTTTCCATCTTCTTGTGTCCTCTTTAATTTCTCTCAACAGGGCTTTGTATTTCTCATTGTACAGATTTTTCACATTCTTGGTTAACTCAATTTCTAAGTATTTTATTTTTTTGGTGGCTATTGTAAATGGACAAGCTTTCTTGATTTCTCTTTCTGCATGTTCACTACTGGAGAAAAGAAAAGCTACTGATTTTTGTGCTTTGATTTTGTACCCTGCTACTTTGCTGATATCATTTATCAACTCCAAGAGTTTTTTGTAGAAGCTTTAGGTTGTTCAATATATAGGATCATGTCATCTGCAAACAGGGACAGTTTGACTTCATCTTTACCAATCTGGATGCACTTTATTCCCTTCTCTTCTCTAATCGCTCTGGCTTGTACTTCTAACACTATGTTGAATAGAAGTGGTGAGAGTGGGCATCCTTGTTTAGTTCTTGTTTTTAAAGGAAAAGCTTTCAACTTTTCCTCATTCAAGGTGATATTGGCAGTGGGTTTATCATATATGGCTTTAATTATGTTGACATATTTTCCATCTATACCTAACTTATAGAGAGTCTTTATCATGAACAAATGTTGAATTTTATCAAATGCTTTTTCAGTATCTGTAGAGATGATCATACGGTCCTTGTGTTTCATTTTATTGATATGGTGTATCACATCTATTGATTTGCATATGTTGAACCAATCTTGCATCCCTGGGATGAATCCCACTTAATCATGGTGTATAATTTTTCGTATGTGTTGCTGTATTCTGTTAGCAAGTATTTTATTGAGGATTTTTGAATCTATATTCATTAAGGATATTGGCCTGTAGTTCTCTTTTTAGTTGTACTTTTACCTGGTTTTGGTATCAGGGTGATGTTTGCTTCATAGAATGAGTTTGGGAGAATTGCCTGTCTCAATCTTTTGGAATAGTTTATAGAGAATTGGTGTCAATACCCCTTTGAATGGTAAAATTCTGAAGTCAATCCATCTGGTCCTGGGCTTTTCTTTGTTGGGAGCCTTCTGGTAACAGCTTCAATCTCTTTTATTGTTATTGGTCTGTTCAGATTTTCTACATCTTCTTGGCTCAGTTTTGGTAGCTTGTGTGTGTGCGGAAATTTATCCATTTCCTCCAGATTTTCTAATTTGTTGGCATATAGTTTTTTATGGTAGTCTCGAATGATTCCTTGTATTTCAGATATATCAGTTGTAATGTCACCTTTTTCTTTTCTAATTTTTTTATTTGGGTCTCCCCTCTTCTTTTTTTAGTTAGTCATGCTAATGGTTTGTCAATTTTATTCATCTTTTCGACAAACATACTTTTTGATTAATTTATCTTTTGTATTGTTTTTTGTGTTTTAATTTCATTAAGTTCTGCTGTGATCTTAATGATTTCTTTCCATCTGCTAATTTTAAGTTTGGATTGTTCTTGTTTTTCTAGATATTTAAGGTGAAGTGTTAGGTTGATTATTTGCCATCTTTCTGTTCTTCTGAAGTAAGCATTTAATGTGATGAATTTCCCCCTTAGTACTGCTTTTGCACTATCCCACAGGTTTTGGTATGATGTATCATTGCTTCATTAGTTTCAATAAATTTTTTGATTTCCTGTTTGATTTCTTCTTGGACCCATATGTCATTAAGTAGAATGCTGTTTAATTTCCATGTGTTTGTATAGTTTCCAGAATTTCATTTGTTATTGATTTCTAATTTTAATCCATTGTGGTCTGAAATAATACATGGGATAATTCCAATTTTTTTCAATTTGTTGAGTCTTGATTGGTGACCTAACATGTGATCTATCCAGGAGAATGATCCATGTGCTAATGAGAAGAATGAATATTATGAGGTTGTTGGTTGGAATGTTCTGTAGATATCTGCCAAGTACAAATGGTCTCTATGTTGTTTAGATCTTGTGTTTCTCTAACTGATTCTTTGCCTAGATGATCTGTCCAATATTGATAGTGGGGTGTCAGGTCCCCTGCTATTATGGTATTAATGTCTATTTCCTTCTTTAGGTCTAATAGAGTTTGCTTTATAAATCTGGCTGCTCCAACATTGGGTGTGTATATATTTATAATTGTCATGTCTTCTTGATGGATCAATCCTTTTATCATTAGGTAGTGTCCCTCATTATCTCTTTTTATAGTTTTTAGTTTAAAGTGTATTTTATCAGATATGAGAATAGCTACTCCAACTCGTTTTTCATTTCTGTTTGCATGGTTAATCTTTTTCCATCCTTTCACTCTTATTCTATGTGTGTCTTTATAGGTGAGGTGGGTCTCTTGAAGGCAGCATATAGTTGGGTCCTCCTTTTTAATCCTGTCAGCCAGTCAGTGTCTTTCAATTGGGGATTTTACATTAAGAGTTGTTATTGAAAAGTGTTGATTTAGGGCCGGCCCCGAGGTGCACTCGGGAGAGTGCAGCGCTTGGGAGCACAGCGGCGCTCCCGCCACGGGTTCGGATCCTATATAGGCATGGCCGGTGCGCTCACTGGCTGAGCGCGGTGCGGACGACACCAAGCCAAGGGTTGCGATCCCCTTACCGGTCACAAAAAGACAAAAAAAAAAAAAAAAAGTGTTGATTTAATTCTAGTGTTTTATTGATTTTTGTTTGGATGTCTTAAGTGTATTTTGTTCCTTTCTTTCTGATTTACTGTTTGTTTTCTGTATTTGTTTGTTCCTTGGGATGTAGATAAACTTTTTTTTTTCTCTTCAGTGTTTCCATTTTTATGTTACTAGTGGGTTTTGCCTTTTTTCAGTTTTTATGGCAGTAGTAGTTAATTTTCAGGTACCAAACCCAGTACTCCCTTGAGAATTTCTTGTAAGGGTGGTCAGGTGGTAGTGAACTCCTGCAGTTTTTGTTTATCTGAGAAATATACTATTTGCCCTTCAATTCAGAAGGATAGCCTTGCAGGGTAGAGTATTCTTGGATGGCAGTCTCTGTCTTTTAGTATTTTGAATATATCATCCCGTTCCTTCTGGCCTTTAGTGCTTGTGATGAAAAGTTTGATGTTAGCCTGATTGGGGATCCCTTAAAGGTGATTTGACGCTTCTCTCTTGCAGCTTTTAAGATTCTCTCTTTGTCTTTGAGTTTTTCCAATTAGACTATAACATGTTGTGGAGAAGTCGTTTTCGGGTTGAATTCGTTTGGGAATCTTTGAGCTTCCTGAATCTGAGGATATGTGTCTTTCCTATATTTGGGAAGTTTTCTGCTACTATTTTGTTGAATATGTTTTCAATGCAATCTCCTTTCTCCTCCCCTTTGGAATACCCATGACTAGGATATTTGAGTGCTAAAGATTGTCTGATATCTCTCTTAGGTTTTCTTCAATGTTTTTAATTCTTTTTTCTTTTTTTTCGTCTGCCTGTGTTATTTCAAACATCCCATGTTCAAGGTCAGAAGTTCTCTCTTCTGCTTCTGCAAGCCTGCTGGTTAAACTCTCTGTTGTGTTTTTTATTTCATTGAATGAATTCTTCAGCTCGGCAAGCTCTGTTACATTCTTTTTCAGGGCATTGATTTCCTTGTACATTTCTTCTTTCAGGTCCTGTATACTTTTCCTGATTTAATCATTTTGTCTAGCTGAGTTTTCTTGTATCTCATTTAGTTTCCTTAGAATTATCACTCAAAATTCCTTTTCTGACAGTTCAAGGGTTTCTTGCTCTATCAGATCTAGAGCTTGAGAGTTATTACCCTTTGGTGGTGTTCTTTCTTGATTTTTCATATTTCTGGTATCTTTCCTTTGATGTTTAGTCATTGTGGCAGGGGATTTCACAATCCACTTGTTTGACAGTATTGTCTGGCTAGGATGCTGCTTGGGTTGCCAATTTGGTATGGTTGCTTCAGTGTCTGCTCAGTTGCCCACTACTACCTTGGGTGTGTGGTCATCAGCTCAGGTCTTGGGCCTCTCTGGAGTGGTGCCTCTCTGGTCAGCATGCACTTGGCCGGGCTAGGGATGGAGTCGGGCAGTGGCGGTGAGGCCTACCTGCTTTATCATGTGCTGGCACTGCAGGGCGCATGGTTTCTGCAGATCTTTGGCTTCTCCGGCTCAGCGCCTCTCTGATTGGTGTGCACTCAGCCGGGATGGGGATAGAGTCAGGCAGTGGTGGTGAGGCCTACCTGCTGGGTTGCATGCTGGCACCAGAGATCATGTGGTCTCTGTGGATCTTCAGCTTCTCTGTCTGGGCACCTCTCTCTATTTTTTTATATTAAATCAATCTTGCATTGCTAGGATACATCCCACTTTGCTGTGGTGTATAATTAGTTTTAAATGTTGCTGTGTTTATTTTGCTAGTATTCTGTTGATGATTTGGGAGTCTATATTCGTAAGACATATTGATTGGTCTGTGGTTATTTTCTTGTGATGTCTTTAGTTAATTTTGCTGTCAGGATCATACTGGAAAGTGTTCTCTTCTATTTTTTTGAAGAGCTTGTGAGAAACAGTTATTAGTTATTTAACTTGGCAGAATTTACTAATAAATCCATTTGTCCTGGGCTTATCTTCATGGGTAGTTTTTTTTTTTTTTTTTTTTAAATTTCAAATACAGTCTTCTCACTTGTAAGTCTACTCAGATTTTCTTTTAATTCTTTGTTCAGTCTTAGTAGTTTTTGTTGTCATAGGAATTTGTCCATTTTATCTAAGTTATCTATATTGTTAGCATATAATTGCTCAATGTATTTCTGTATAAGCTTTTTTACTTTTGTCAAGTGGGTGGTAACATTTCTGATTTCATTTTTCATCTGATCCTAGCAATTTGAGTCTCTCTCTCCCTCATGCTTCTCCTTTCTGGATTTTTTTAAACTGTTGTACCCCTTTATCTACAGTTTTGTTTTCCGTGGTTTCAGTTACTTGCAATCAATTGAGGTCCAAAAATATTCAATGGAAATGTCCAGACATAAACAATACAGAAGTTTAAAATTGTGCCCTCTTCTCAGTAGAGTGATGAAATCTAATGTCATTCTGCTCCATCCTGCCTGGGCTGGCACATGGATCCTCCCTTTGTTCATATTCAAAGAGTCCCTTAGTAGCCATCTTGATTACCATATGGACTGTCACAATATCGCAGTGCTTGTGTTCAAGTCAACCTTATTTTACTTCATAATTGCCCTAAAGAAAAACAGTAGTGATGCTGGCGATTCGGACATGCCAGATAGAAGCCTTAAAGTGTTTCCTGTAAGTGAAAAGGTAAAAGTTCTCAACTTAATAAGACAAAATTGTATGCAGAAGTTGCTAAGGTCTATAGTAAGAACAAATCTTCTACCTGTGAAATTGTAGAAAAGTAGCATGTCGAATTGCAAAAGTTACATCCACTTAGCTAAGATAGAACAGGCATTAAATTTGTCCGTGGAAGATATGGGCAGAAACATATTCTGATTGACTGCAATTGGATTTGGTACTATTCTTGGTTTCAGGTATCCACTGGGGGTCTTGAAACATATCTCCCATGGATAAGGGCAGGGGGGCTACTGTATTAATTTTGCCTGGGGCTATATTCATTCCTCTTCCTCCTTATCCATTAAAATTCTTTCATCCTGCTTTTCTTTTCTTTAAAGCCCTCTCTTCTTTTCTAGGTGACAGTGGTTTTTTGTTGATGTTAATGTAGATAACATTAACTGTAGATAGCATTAATGTACGTAATAAATGATGCAGATAATTCATAATACAATCATTTAATAAACTTTAAAAGACTTTAGGAAACACCTCAAAATGGGCAATTATTCTGAAAAATTCAAGCACCAAACCAGGACAATGTAAAAGCTGTTTACGGAAAATGTGGCACATCTACACAATGGAATACTACTCAGCTATAAAAACGAATGAAATACTGCCATTTGCAACAACATGGATGGACCTCGAGAGAATTATATTAAGTGAAACAAGTCAGGCACAGAAAGAGAAATACCACATGTTCTCACTTATTGGTGGGAGCTAAAAATTAATATATAAATTCACACACACACACACACACACACACACACACAAACCGGGGGGGGGGGAGAAGATATAACAACCACAATTACTTGAAGTTGATACGACAAGCAAACAGAAAGGACATTGTTGGGGGGGAGGGGAGGAGGGAGAAGGGAGGGAGGTTTTGGTGATGGGGAGCAATAATTAGCCACAATGTATATCGACAAAATAAAATTAAAAAAAAAAAAAAAAGCTGTTTTTGTTTTGAAGAGGATTTATACCAATCTCAAAGGACAGGATAAAATGTAGGTACATACTTCACTTCTGTCAAATATTTACCCAAAAACATCATACAAAGACATGTGATAATTACATTATTTTCATTCTGAGTTTAAGATACTTCTTACCCTAGGTGTTTTTTTTTAATCAGTAGTTATACAATCACATATAAATCAATGTCAATTAAAGAGGGAAAAATGCAGATTTGCATGGACAAAATGTAAAGATTACATTTGTATTAATATAATAAAGTATAATTTTATCTAGTAGATATAGGACAAAATAAAAACATGACACACACTTATGTTTATTTTAGGGAAATTTTAGGAAAACGATATCATATAACAATAACTATTCTAACTAAACATAATTCAAATGAGAAGTGTAAATAGCAGACACTTCAGAACTTGTGTTTTTTTGTTTTTGCTTTTGGTTATTCTGTCTCAACAATAATGATAAAGGGTGCAGATTCTATTCTGTACTTACATTTTTAAATTTTAGTTTATTTGAATTTACTGCCCACCAATGTATTAAAGCTTTTCATTAAATATAATTTCAACCCTTATATGTAGGAAAACATTTTGCTTTCTGGCAAGGCTGGGGAATGAGATCTTCTAGTGATCAATTATTAAACTTTTTAGAACATTTTCACATATACTTTAAAAAAGAAGAGCATGATATTTAGGTACATGGGCATTGGAATCATTGGAATCAGACGAACCTGCATTTTAAATCTCAGCTCACTAGTTATATGACACTGAGCAATTTATTTTACTCTCCAGTGTTTAGTTTCCTTGATTGTAAAATGGGGGCAATTACTTACTCATAGACATAATGAAATTTTAAATGAGATAAAATATATACAGTGTTTAGAATAGTACCTAAAGCACAGTGATTGCTTTAAACAGAAAACCATTATAATTGTTTATTATTATTATTCCCTAGGTACATTCCCAAGTTGAAAGGACCCAGGAAAAAATTATAGAGATCCAAAAACTGTATGGTAATTAAATTAGGACTTTTGGTTGACAATAAAAAACTCAATTAAAATTAGCTTAAGAATTTTGCTCTATGTATTCCAAGACATACCTAAGTGTCTTAATAGTAAAAATATAGACTGTATTCTTTTTAAAACTGATTTTAATTGGAAATTTATCCTGACACTGTACTCCACTCCTCCTCCCCTCTTCTACTGCACACCCACCTGCAACATAATGAGAGACCTGGAAAACACAATTTACATGTGTGTTTATTTAAAGAGGCTTTCTAATGCACAAAGCAGAAATGAACGTACATAAATGGTAGATATTACTGGTGTTCACTCATGTCTGGTTTGCTTTTTCTTCCAGATAGAAGGAGGCTTGCACTTTCCAAATGTGTTATGGTTTTGTGGGACCATGTTACCGGTTGTGGCCAAAGAACCATGAAGGGAAGCATTTTGGGGGTATGTGTGTGTGAGAGAGAGAAAGACACACACATACACACACACACACACACACACAGAGAGAGAGAGAGAGAGAGAGAGAGAGAGAGAGAGAGAGAGAGAGAGAGAGAGAGAGAGAGAGAGAGAGAGAGAGATCCATGCTGAGTCAGCAAAAAGACTTCACACAATCATTCAGAATCTCTGGTTAAGGCCATGTGTTTCGAGTATTGCAGTTCAGATAGTAGAGCATTCTTCATCCTGAGCCTTTGAATGACAGTGTGAAACAAAATCTTTTTCCTTCCCATGTGGAATATATAGTGTGAACAAGATGTAAACCCACATTAAGATACTGATTTGGGGAGTAGTTGTTTCTTGCTAGAATACAACCTAATTTGTACTGAATAAAATACATTCACTATGGCATCTTGTCCTTATTTTGTCTCTCTACTACAGGGCAATATTCAGAACCAACCAATTACAACAGAAACAACACACACACAGACACAATACAAAAAGCAGTTTCCAAATTGAATATTTGCAAACTGAAGAGCAATTTAATAAATTCAGGATAAATTCAGGATAATATCATACCTGAACTTGTTTTGTAACGGAATACTAGGCAAGACTAGTGTGGTGTGAACATTGCTGTCTGGGATTTACTTGAATATTTCCAATAATTTACACCAAAAAGCAATTTTGATATTGCATATAGAATCTATATTTCTAATGCAAAACACTTCAAATAAATATGAGGAATTTCCCCTATTCACAACAAAAAGCTTCTGCCAAAAATTCTACAATACTTCTCTTGATTCCTCTGATGCTAGGTAAACATGAAATGAAACTGAGCTCCAATCCATATACTTCTTTAATGATAGCTCTTTTATCACATTTATGTATGGATATAAACAAAAGGTCTGATTAAAGAGAAAAACTTATTAAAAATGAGAGTTACAACTCACGTGTTAATGTTCCAACATATTTATACTTCAGTGTCCATAGAATGACTTCTTAACAATTTTTTTAAGTACCTTATATCCTAGAGAAGTTATTGTGGAAATAAACCAGCCTTTTTTTTTTTTTTTTTTTTTTTGCTCAAAGTTCTGTAGCAATTGAAGCACTTTTCACGTGCTGAAAAGTATTCATTATGAATACTTTTATGAATTTCATTATGAACTTTTAACATTGCTCTAACTGAATTTAATCTGAATAGATATAAAGAGGAATAAAATAAGTTATACATTGCTGTATTCACCTTTCCTGTTTCCACACACACACATTAAAAAAAATAGATTCCATTGATACAAGAGCAAAATCTCATGTGCTTAAACCTTAGACTTTATATTTTATTTTTTAAAGTATGTAGCTCAGTATAGGAAAGGCATTAAAGAACAGAGAGGAGAGTTGTCTGATTTTTCAAGGGCTCATCTGGTACTTATCTAGCGAATAGAGTTTACAGCAAAATTGGAACAATATGTGGGACCAATATACCAATAAAGATGAACATATTTAGCTAAAAAGTAACCAGGCAGAAAGTTAAAGTCCAACAAAGCATTAGAACATTTAAAAGTAGTCTATGTAGATTAGTTACTTTGAAGATTGACTGACTCTTTATGTATATATTTCTAGGCATTATGAAAATCCAGTAACTACTTGCCAGATAATATTCCAAAAAACAAGTTTTGTTTGCCTTTGGTGCATTCAGCTTTCACGAAATTTAGCTTCACTTGCCCAATTGTGCCTATCTCAAAATGGAAAGTAAGAGAAGGAGGTGGAAGAAGAGGAGGAGGAAAAGGAGGAGGAGAAGAAGAAGAGCAACAACAACAGAAGAAGAAGAAAAGCAGCAAAGTTACAATTCTTTTCACTTCCCCTATTGCTGTTACCCATTATGACTGCATTCGCCTGTCTCTGTAGAGTGGGGGTGATTTGGACTTACAATGTGATTATAAAATTTTAGAAAAGCACATTAATTTTCTAACTGCAAACTGCATGCTTACTTCTTATTTGCTCATTCTTATCGAGTCACTAGCAGTATCAGTAAGATTGCTTTAAAAATACTACAATTGAAAGGAATTAAAAAAAAAACACCAAATAATGAAATATAACATCAAATTAAACAAGTCTGGGTATTAATTTGGTGTCCTACATAAATGTTCAAATAATAATTTAAAGACTTGGATGAGGAAACTAAGATGATAATAATTAAAATCCAACTTTCCCAATCATCTATAGAAATTTGCTGTTCTCTTTCATTAGTTTTGTTTGCTGCCATAATTCATTAAACTAGAAATCCTGGATGGGTACCTTGCTAGGTATTAGTTGATTAATACACAATGCTCATGTATTATATATTAATTTCCATTTGTGAAAAGTTAATTATCAGTCTCTAATAATCTGTTATGATAATTTTGACTCCATGAAATTATTCATTTTGCAGTGCAATTTAAATAAATGTGGATGCATTTTCCTAAATGAAACTTTGTTTCATATTAAATGGGTAAGTTTTTTATTCTCTCCAGATGCAAATCAATATTTTTTATAAACATAAAAATGCAGCAGAAAATGAAAGATCTCTTTCGATTATAGACTTTCATTTTGAGAGCTAAGAATTCATTTAAATGTTAATAGATTATTTAATTTTTTTTCATTTCTAAGAAAGTCAAACAATGGAGTTCACTGCATAAGATAAAAGGATATCAAAAATTACTCTTTTCCAATTTTAAAATAATATTTTTCTTTTCTAAAAGTCTAAAAGTGTAAATCTTAGATCCTCAGAAAATATAGAACACAAAAAAGGGATCTTATACTATTAATCCTACTTTGGAACTACAGAAGATTTTGTACATGATTAAAGGTAAAACATACTCATTTTCCAGTTTACAGGGTATAAAGTATCAAATCACTATTATTTTTATGTTATTTCAATTCGTATATGTCATGCACTGAGATGCCTAGAAATACTTTCTTTTTGGAGTCTATAGGAAGCATATTGTGTGTCTTAATAATGACTATCTGATTATGTTTGCAAAAATATATACTTTAAATTGTATCATAATTTCAGAAGGCTCATTTTGGCACTCCGAGAGGGAAAAATTATATATTTTAATGCTGATTCATTATTAATATGGTGAGACTTAACCACTGATTTTTTTTTTTTTTTAAATTCATGCAACTATAATGTTTGGGACTGTGGCTAACAAGTGACAAATATAAATACAAATAATGAAGTGACTCTAGGGGCATAGAGCTATTGTAATTTTCCTCAATATTCAAAATAATTTTAATGGTTTTCACTTCTAGATAAATAGTACTTTAGTTATTTGGACTGTCAAAGCTTTGGAAGCCCACTTTACTATTTGTTCCAGGTGGATAAAATCACATTGTTACACAACTGGTGAAATTTGTTTGCTTTTGATTCTTGAATAGCAAGCATAGAATTTTCTTTCTTATTAGATTTGCTCGGATAAACAGACAACATAAAATCAAATATACATATTTTAAAAATTAAGCAACTATTTCAATTCCCATGGCCAAAAACACAGATTATACTGCATTAATATGACATTTAATGAATAAGACTTATGGAACACTTCATTTGTGCCAGACACTGCTACATAAACATTAATTCATTTAATTCTCACAATGCCATGAAGATTGTACTCTAAATATCTTCAAAAATGAGGAAACTAAGGTATAGATCAGTTAATTTGCCAAAGACTAGGTTTAAATTAATAGACGAGACATGACTTTCACCCAGGTGTTATAGAGCTCAAACTTTTTATCTCTGCATTGCAGTTCTTTACTTAAAACAAAATTATTGATGAAAAGCTTTAAAACCCACAGTATTGTCCCAAGAATAGCTGTTCTGAGGGACTCTGTAACTTGGTAATTCACATCTTTTTTTCTGAGACTCACTTCCCCACATTTTCAGAAGAATGAGTTTGTAAACTCATATCCTTGTGGTGTTACCCAATGAGCATGGCACAAATTTTAGGTTCAAGCTCTAGTCAAGCATATTAGTTTCCAGCCACAATATTCCAACACTTCTGTTTTTGATCAGTTTTGAGGCATATCTGCTACCAATGATATATAAATTACCAGTATTTTGGAATAATTTCTTCTTCATTACATTGAATTATGCATTTTTCCCATTATGTCACCTTTGTTCACTTGCTACCCTCCATTGTAGCTGAAATGCTTTTAATAAAATATGTTTTTAGTGTCCATACAGTACTTATTACAAATCATATATCTCAAACCAAAATAGACTTGAGTATATTCAGGATGCTAAATAGTAGCATGTAAATTCTCCCATGCTTCCTGCACAGACTTGGTGATATCAGCGGTCAAAAACCACGTTTGTCTGTCTGCTGACAGGAGGCTGTCATAGGAAAATCCCTAAGGTGATTACAACTCTTACAGTCTCCTTTTTTCTTACATATTTTTCCTAGTTTTCAGGTCCATGTGTGATGTGATAGACCAAAAAATCTCAGTGTCTATGTTAAAATTGCTACTAGTGCAGTCTTTTGAATCCCAGTGCACAATCTTGAAAGTCACCAGTAAAACCACATGTTTAAAAGTTTCATATTTCACAATAGACAACTTATTTTATGCCATATCATATAAATGACCCTAGTGATTCTCTTGCAAGTCAGAAAGTTTGTGTAGTGGTTGCTGTTGCGTGGGTGGAATCCTTGAAATTGCCTACCTTTACCCCTACCCACAGTTCATTTGAGGATTTTGAACTTTTAGGTTTTTTTCCCACCATATTTTAAATGTAAATCAAGGAATTAAGATATTGAGCCTCAGTATCAGGTTCGATCACAGCCCACTGGATTCTAAGGAAATCTATTTCAGCCCCTGATACCTTGAAGTTCCAAATGAAAAATTCCTTAAATTGAACTTATTTCGCCAAGCGTAGTTGTATAGTGATCTTGAGAGTTAGTGTTTCTTTAACCAGCCAAGCTTTCGTCAAAATTACTCTTGGTACATCAACAGATTTAACCAAAATATTTAGGAGTTTTGCTACATTAATGAAATATAAAATTAAATATGGCCTGACATAGGAAGCAATAAAGTAAAATACAAATTTAGGGGAAAAAAAAGGAGACTAGTTGTTCTTAACTTGAGGTTACCAGAGGGTACATACTAAACAATGTCAGACTTTGTTAAACTATTGAATCTTGAGTGTCAAATAGAAGCCCTTATATCTACTTAACAGAAGTATGTAAAACTTCATTCTCTGAATACATTGTGGGCATTTAATAAATATTGGAAGACAGAAGTAGCAGTGTGCTGTATGGTACAGAAGGCATATATGCTTAGTCAAAAGAGAGACACTTGTCATGTTTTATTACTCTAAATGCCAATGTAGAGTTCAAATTCTGCTGTGCTAGAACTTTTTTATACATATTAGTTGATATCAAGGGATTTTATAAAAGGCATGGGTTGGGGGAAGATAGGAACACAGACATATCTGAACTTGACCTGTGTATTCCAGTGCCTGTCAATATAGAGTTATGGCTCCTCTCTCAATATAAGGTTATGGCTTGTCTCTTGGGATAGGTATCTGTTGCCTTTTGAAGAATTTTTGTTGTTGTTGTTAAGTTTCTGTTTGGCATTTCATGGAACATAGTAACAACTTGCAAGGATATTCTTCTGAAATGACTCTAATGATTATATTCACACAATTGGACTGTTAATCTTCTCCCTTTTTCCCACAATTTTCTTGAGTTCAATGAGAAAATGATTGATTCATATTTCTCAATGAGTTTGCGTTACGGTCTGCAAACACAGTCTAGGCTGTTCTAAGATAGAAGTGGATTCGACAGCCGTTAATTGCTTGTGGCTTGGGGAGGCCCAGACATGGTGTTTCAATTAACAGCATAAGGTGAGAAAGTTCTGTGAAATTCATATAACTAGACTTGTAGCTAATGACAGTGAATTTAAAACATCATTTCAGCTATACTGTCTTTCCAAACACCATTAAAATTATAGTCAAGGCATTTTAAAGACATAATCTCATAAAAACTAAATAAATGGAAAAGAAGTAGCAGAAAAAATAGAAAATAAAAATCAGACAGATGAGTGGTAATTGAGCTACCACAAAGTCTAAGAAAGTTAATACTAAGGAAAGTAAATCACAAGATGGCAATAAGGAAAACTGGAAAACAACTCAAAAATTTGCATTACAGAATGTCACTAAAGACCATTAATTGTCATCACCATGTACCTTTGGAAGGATTGGTTGGACTCTTACTAAGAAGCAATTAGACAACCTCTCCAGATTCCCTCTACCAATCTACACAGGTGGGTGACTGCTCCTTCACAATCCTTGCAGAAAAAAAAGTTTATTCTATGAAGAGTGTAAAACAGAGGGTCTCTGTAGGAGGAGAAATGAGGTGCAATTCATGGCAGTGGTAGCATTCTCAGTGTTGGCTTAAGGGAAAGCTTAGATACTGAATATTGTGATCCCTTAGCTATATATTTTTTTCACTAATCTTCTAGAAATTTGGCAGATAGTGTTATATCCTCCAGGAAGAAGAAGATTAGAAAAGAGTCTTCTCTGGCAAATTTGACCAGTTCAAATTATAAATATATATGAATAGCAATGACATTACGGATTTTTCAATTAAACTTGCCACTGCCATGCACAAAAATATTAACTAAAGTCATATCTTCCAGGATAAGAGAAAAAGGATCAAGAGTGCCAATGAGTAAAACAGTGTTTTCAGCCCAATGTTCAACGCCAGCGTTTGGCAAGGAGGAATGGGAGGTGGGGTGGTTAGACAATAGGAAAATGTTCATGGATAAAAAGAGATGTCTTATACCATTTTTAACATCTTGTAGGAGGTCTAAATTAGCCACAGCTACACACATAGAGATTTCAATTTCACTGAGAACTTCACTCAGTAGACAGGTGCCTCGAGATTCACTAGGACGTGCCTCAATGCAAGTCTCTGTATTTTTTCAACTAGGTCATTATTTTCCACTTTGGGAATAGGATGAACGGTGGTGATAAAGAGATAAAGGAGACTTCCTTTTGTGTCCTTTCCAAGGGTGTCAGTTTCAATTTATGTTTATCTTTCAGCTATATCTAGAAAAAACATCCAGTTATCAAAAGTCACACATGAGCTACGTGAACATTTCCTATCCTTTGGTTAGTCACTTTTTTTGCCACATAAAAATCTCAGGATTTTTATTTTGCTGTGATCAACCTCCTCCCCATTTAATTCTTTTTTATGTTTAGAATATCATATCAATGGCTGTGACATCTTTTAATTAAATCTTATAAATGAAGGTGAAAGGAAATGATAAAAAAAACTAGTCCCACTCGAGACTTTCTTAAAAAAAGAAATATGGCCTGGACAGTTAGCTCAGTTGGTTAGAGCATGGTGCCAATAACAGAAAGATCCAAGGTGTGATCCCTGTACTGGCCAGCCACCAAAAAAATAAACAAATAAATAAAAATTTATGACTCCTGAGAGAGCAAAAGGACAGTCTTTATTTCTGGAATAAACTGATGTATTTGTTTCAATATGTCTTATTACACTGGACTATTTGTATTGTCACTCCCAATACTAGTTTCCTCTACATGAATTTGTAGAACTAGAGCTACAGAAGCAAAGCTTTAATGAACGTGAATTGAAATGTTATTGCTCAATACACTAAAAGCGTATATGGCACAAATCTGTTGGGGAAATAAAATCGTATATATATGTCAGACGAAGAGAACAAAAAAAAGCACATTTTATTTTTATTTATTTATTTAGCTAGTTATTTTGTCATTTTTACAATGTAGTTGATTTCTACCTTTCCCCCTTCCCCTCCCCCCATCAACATCATATCTGTTTACTTATTTTAAGAAGTTGAGGGAATTATTGTGATTGTTTTGTCAGCCCACACACCCATTTATTTTTTTGTATATTTATTAATTTATTTTTATTAGCTCCCACATATAGGTGAGAAAATGTGGTATTTCTCTTTCTGTGCCTGGCTTATTTCACTTAACATAACTGTCTCT
The DNA here is from genome assembly GCF_027409185.1 of Cynocephalus volans. NCBI lineage: Eukaryota > Metazoa > Chordata > Mammalia > Dermoptera > Cynocephalidae > Cynocephalus > Cynocephalus volans. The sequence continues at coordinate 97,094,683 of NC_084478.1, forward strand.
AAGTTCATCTGTGTTGCTAAAAATGGTAGTATTTCATTATTTTTATAGCAGAGTAGTATTCCATTGTGTAGATGTATAGCATTTTCCTTATCCAGTCATACAATGATGGGCATTTAGGCTGGTTCAAACTCTTGGCTATTGTAAATAGCACCACAATAAACATGGGAATACAGGTATCCCTTCAACATGATGAGTTCCATTCCTTTGGGTATAGACCCAGCTATGGGATAGCTGGGTCATATCGCAGATCTATCTGTAATTGTTTGAGACATACCATTCTCCGTAAAGGCTGCACCAATTTGCAGTCCCACCAACAGTGTATGAGGGTTCCCTTTTCTCCACATCCTGGTCAGCATTTATTAATCTCAGACAAAAAGCTCATTTTTTTTTTTTTACAAAGAAAACACACTGAGTTTTCAGCTTGCAATTAATTTCATTTTCACATTTTCATGTATTCCAATGAACCTCTCAAGGTGCTGGAGATCTGTGGGTTCTGGGAAAATCTGCACAAAATTTAACACTATAAGGCAACATTATAAATCAGTGATATTTCAACCTAGCTTTTAACCAGAATCACCTTGAGAACTTTTTTAAAATACAAATTTCTGGAACATCTCAGAGAACATATGAATCAGAATCTGTATAAAACAAACAAATAGATGAGAGTGAGTGCATTCAGGGTGGTATGGCCATAACCTAAAGACACTACAAAAAATCTCTTAGAGTTGATAAATGATTTCAGCAAAGTTGCAGGATACAAAATCGACACACAAAAATCAGTAGCATTTCTATATTCTAACAATGAATTGGGCGGAAAAAGAAATCAAGAAAGCTAGCCCATTTACAATAAGCACCAAGAAAATAAAATACCTAGGAATAAATTTAACCAAGGATGTGAAAAATCTCTATGATGCGAACTACTAATCACTGTTGAAAGAAATTAAAGAGGACACAAGAAGATGGAAAGACATCCCATGCCCTTGGATTAGAAGAAATTACATTGTGAAAAGGTCCATACTACCCAAGGTGATCTACAGATTCAGCACAATACTCATCAAAATTCCAATAACATTTTTCTCAGAATCGGAAAAACCAATCCTAACATTCATATGGAAGAAAAAAAGATGACAAATAGCCAAAGCAATCCTGAGTGAAAAAATAAGGTTGGAAGCATAACACTACTGGACTTTTAATCATAGCACAAAGCTATAGTAACCAAAACAGCAAGGTACTGGCATAAAAACAGACACATGGACCAATGGAACAGAGTAGAGAATCCAGAAATCAACCCATGCACCTATAGCCATCTGATCTTTGACAAAGGCATCAAGACTACACACTGGGAAAGAGACTGCCTCTTCAGTAAATGGTGCTGGGAAAACTGGACATTCATATGTAGGAGAATGAAACTAGACCCATACATCTCACCATATACCAAAATCAACTCAAAATGGATTAAAGAATTAAATATACATCCTGAAACAATAAAACTACTACAAGAAAACATAGGGGAAAGATTCCAGGAAGTAGAATTGTGTATAGACTTTATGAATATGACCCCCAAAGTACAGGCAACCAAAGGAAAAATAAACAAATGAGATTATATCAAACTAAAAAGCTTCTCCACAGCAAAAGAAACAACTAACAGGGCAAAAAGACAACCAACACAGTGGGAGAAAATATTTGAAAATTATACATCTGACAAAGGATTAAAAACCATAATATACAAAGAACTCGAACAAGTTAACAAAAAAACAAGTAACATAATTTTAAAAAAGGACAAAGGAGCTGAATAGGCATTTCTCAAAGGAAGATATAAGAATAGCCAACAGACACACGAAAAAATGCTCAACATCACTCAGCATACAGGAAATGCAAATCAAAACCACTCTGAGATACCATCTCACTCTAGTTAGGATAGCTAATATCCAAAAGACTGAGAATGACAAATGCTGGAGAGGATGTGGAGAAAAAGGAACCCTCCTACACTGTAGGTGGGACTGCAAAATGGTACAGCCTTTATGGAAAATGGTGTGGGGGGTTCCTCAAACAATAACAGGTATATATACCATATGATGCAGCTATTCCACTGCTGGGTATATAACCAGAGGGATGGAAATCACCCTGTTGAAGGGATACCTACATTTCCATGTTTATTGCAGCACTATTTACAAGAGCCAAGAGTTGGAACCAGCCTAAATGCCCTTCATCAGATGAGTGGATTCGGAAAATATAGTATATCTACACAATGGAATACTACTCTGCTATAAAAATAAATGAAACACTACCATTTGGAGCAACATGCATGGAGTCAGAGAAAGCCAGGCACAGAAAGAGAAATACCACATGTTCTCATTTATTTGTGGGAGCTAATAAAAATAAATAAGTAAATATGTAAATGGACAGGGGGTTGGGGAAAGAAGACACAACAATCACAACAATTCCTTGATTTTGTTAAGACAAATGAACAGATATGCTGTTGATGAGGCAGAGTGGGGAGAGGGAGGGAGGAAAAGGAGGAATTGGTAAAGGCACATGAAAATCAACTATATTATATATTGATACATTTTTACAAAAGAGAAAAGAAATATATAAATGATAATTTTTTTTAATACCTAATGGTCAGAGATAAGCATAACTAAAATACAGAAAAAATTGAACTATATAGAAAAGAAATGTGTACACTGAGAAGAAACTTACTTAGTAATTGTTTATTTATGTTGAGGTTAAAAGACCTTTTCCTATATCTCAAAAATTGTGCTTTCACTATTAGAGTCTCTGAAATTCCACTTTAGTAATGGTAGAATTTGCTCTTAACACTTAACATATCCATGTAAATTTGATGGCGTGATGCAAATTTCTCTACATTTTCTAGCTAGATTTTCTATACAATAGTGAGGGGAAATCTGTATTTGTGAAAGTTAGAGAATAATAATTAATTTGACCAAAACTTAATGGGCCATAATGATTCAGGAATATTTCTGCCTCTTCACACGGGTTCATTCCATGTCAATGGCTGAGCTGAAGTCCTATCTTTTTGAAAAATCTTCCTAAACTACTCTAATTCCAGAAATACTGTGCTACATACTCATTTAATCTTTACTTGTCAGTAAATGATGTAATTATTTTTAATACACTTTACTTTTAGAAACGTTTTAGATTTACAGAAAAACTGAGTAGATAGTACAGAAGGTTCCCACATACTCTGCACTCAGTTTCTCCTATTAACACCTTATATTAACATGATACATATGATACAATTAATAAATCAATGCTGATGCATTAATATTAACAAAATTCTATAATTTACTTAGAATTCCACAATTTTTACCTAACGTCTTCTTTGTGCTCCATGATCCCATTCAGAAAGATGCATTACATTTAGTTGTCATTTCTCTTTAGGCTCCTCTTGGCTGTGGCAGTTTCTCAGACTTTCCTTGTTTTTGATGATTTTAGAAGTTTTGAAAAGTATTAGTTAAGTATTTTGTAAAATGCCCACTATTACAATCTGTTTGATGTTTTCTCATGGAAAAGAACAGGTTATGAGTTATTGGGAGAAAAACCACAGAAGTACATTGCTATTTTCATCATACCATCAACATGATTTATGACTGTTGATATTGGCTTTGATCACCTGGCTGAGGTAATGTTTGTCAGGTTTCTCCACCATAAATGTATTATTTCCCCCCCTTTCTATATTGTACACTTCGGAAGAAAGTCGCCATGTGCAGCCTACACGTAGGGTTATCATGCATCCCCTCATTGAGGGCAAAGTATCTACATAAGTTACTTAGAATTCTTCTGCATAACAGATTTGTAATTCTCTCCCAATTATTGCTTGCTAATTACATATTTATATAAGAGTAGGATCATAGAGACTTATTGTATATTTTGGGTTAAAATTCAATAAGAAAAAAAAAGAAAGATATAGCAATCACAATAATATGTTGAACTTTCTAAAGGAGACAAGAACACTGAGGTTACCACACAGGTTGGAGAGGGGAAAGGGAAGGAGGAGGAGAGTAAAGGAGGAAGTGATAAAGGGCCACGAAAAAGGATTGCATTGCATGATGTTGAATATACTAATTATCTTGATTTGAGCATCACATATAGCACAAAGGTACGGATATTCGACTCTACCTCACAGATATGTACAGTCAACTATGTTTCAATAAAAGAAAAATACTACTTTGTTTTATTTTGTTATTTTTTATTTTTTAATCAAAACAATTGATTATACATATTTGTAGGGTACAGAGTTGACTATCAATACTTGTATACAGTATGTGGTGGTCAAATGAGGATAATTCATTTATTCATACATAATCATTCTTTATGTCCATTAACCAATTTCTCACTGGTCCCCTTTTACCTCCACCTCCTCTTTCCCACTACCAGTAACCCCAGTTCTGTTCTCTCCTTCTGAAAGTTCAATGTATTATCGTGATTGTTGCTTCTTTTTTTCTTTCTCTCTTTCTATCTTATTTATTTATTTAACTTTTAGCTCCCATTTATGGGTGAGAACATGCATTATTTTTTTTCTGTGCCTGGCTTATTTCAATTAACATAATTTTCTCCAAGCTCATTGTTGCAAATGGCAGAATTTTATTCTTTTTTTATGGAAGAGCAGTATTCCATTGTGTATATACACCACATTTTCCTTGTTCAGTCATCCATCAATAGACATTTAGGTTAGTTCCATGTCCTGGCTATTGTAAACAGAGCTATGATAAAGATGGGAGTGCAGGTATCCCATCCACATAACGATTTCCATTATTTTGTGTATATACCCAGAAGTGAGATTGCTGGATCATATGGTAGTTCTATCTGTCATTGTTTGAGAAAACTCCATACTGTTTTCCATGATGGCTGCACTAATTTACTGTCCCACCAAGAGTTTAAGTGGGTTCCCCCTTTCTCCACATCCTCATGAGTATTTATTATTCTGTCTTTTTGGTAATAGCTAGTCTAACTAGGGTGAGATGATATCACACTGTGGTTTTGATTTGCAATTCCCTGTTAATTAGTTATGTTGAGAATTTAAACAATAAAATAATGTTGAACATTACTTTACTAATTTTATAGCTTAAAGTCCTCTAGATTTGGACATTGTGAGGTCTTCCAGCTGGCTTTGTGCTTCTGTGATACACCACCATCGATGTGTGTGTGTGTGTGTGTGTGTGTGTGTCTGTCTGTCTGTCTGTACGTCTGTATATTTCCTTTTACATTTCCTGCCCCAGTCCTAGAATCAGCCACATTTCCAATAAGCCCTGGCAACTTGTATTTGGGAGTAATATTAGAAAGGAGTTTTAGAAATCATGATCTAGGCACTAGGTGTGCTCATTGCTACGGAAGTGTCAATTCTTTTAGGCCCTGTCAGCTGACACAGCAAAAAAAAAAAATGTGTGTATACTAACATTTGAATATACACATATCAATAAATATTTCTATATGTAACCATCTGCATCTATATTAAGCTAAACATGAGTTCATACTGGTGTTTCCAGCTCTCATCTATTACCACATGGATAATTCTTGATTCCTTCCAATGCTTATCTGTAAACTTCCACTCCAACTGTAAGAAAAATGATTCTCACCATCTGCCATGTATTTAATTTTTAAATTTTAGTATACATGTATAACAGATTTGTTAACTAATACACCCATGGGAAACAATTTTATCAACTAGAATATAGTGCTTATGTGCAGTTCTTATTGCATTTATTTATTTTTATAATTGGCTATGAATATTCATGAACTACAACGCTGATTGTCACCACTTGTGCCCCAAATGTGAAGGCCAGATCCATCCTGGCAGCATGCTCATTACCACAAATTCTGTTTATACCTCATGTCCTCCACCCAGTATCCCCAACCTCCCTCCCTCACCCCCTTTCTCCCCAACTCCACTTTGTAGCCCAAGGTATGTTCACTCCCTCTGTAAGTCCAACACACCACTGTGGTCTTTCTTTCCTTACTTATTTCTCTCTTACCTCCCACTTATGAGTGAATACATGCAGTATTTATCCCTCTGTCCTTTATTTCACTCAACATAAGTTTCTCCAGGCTCATCCATGTTGTTGCAAAAGGGAGAACTTCATTCTTTTTTATGGCAGAGTAATATTCCATGGTGTATATATACCACAGTTTTCTTATCCAATCATCCATCAATGGACATTTAGGTTGGTTCCATGTCTTGGCAATTGTAAACAGAGCCGTGATGAACATGTGAGTGCAAGTATCCCTTCCACAGGATGATTTCCACTCCTCTGGGTATATATCCAGAAGTGAAATGTCTGGATCGTGTGGAAGATCTATCTGTAGTTGTTTGAAAAACCTCCATACTCTTTTCCATAGTGGTTGTACTAATTTCCAGTCCCACCAACAGTGTAGGAGCATTCCCTTCTCTCCATACCCTTGCCAGCATTTGTTATTCACTATCTTTTTGATTATAGCCAGTCTAACTGGGGTGAGGTGGTATCTCAATGTAGTTTTAATTTGCATTTCCCTGATGACTAATGATTTTGAGCATTATTTCATGTACCTGTTGGCCATTTGTATGTCTTTTATGCAGTATCATGCTGTTTTGGTTACAATAGCTTTGTACTATAATTTGAAGTCAGGTAGTGTTATGCCTCCAGCTTTACTTTTTGCTCAGGATTGCTTTGGCTATTCAGGGTCTTTTGTTGTTCCCTATTAAAGTTAAGATTTTTTTTTTTTTTTGTCCATTTCTGTGAAGAATGTCATTGGTATTTTTTGAGGATTGCATTGAATCTGTAGATCACTTTGGGTAGTATAGACATTTTCACAATGTTAATTCTTCCAATCCAAGAGCATGGAATATCTTTCCATCATTTTGTGTCTTCTTTAATTTCTTTCAGTAGTGATTTGTAATTCTCGTTGTAGAGATCTTTCACCTCCTTGGTTAAATTGATCCCTAGGTATTTTATTATTTTTGTGACAATTGTAAATGGGTTACTTTCTTTATTCCTCTTTCTGTTAGTTCATTATTTGAGTATATAAATGCAACTAATAGACACAACAAAAATTGGAAATTACAGGACAATACCCTTGATGAACATAGATGCAAAAATCCTCAAACAAATGCTAGAAATTATAATACAGCAACACATTAAAAAAATTATCCACCATGATCAAGTGGGATTCATCCCAGGGATGCAAGGATGGTTCAACATATGAAATTCAATAAATGTGATATACCACATCAACAAATTCAAGGACAAAGAGCATATGATTATCTCAATAGATGCTGAAAAAGCATTTGATAAAATTCAACATCCTTTCATGATAAGGACTCACAACACATTAAGTATAGATGGAAAGTATTTCAACACAATAAAAGCTATCTATGACAAGCGCGCCACCAGTGTGAAGCTACACAACTATGTCAGTTGTTGTGTTGGGGCCAATTGTATTGCTAAAGCAATTCATAACTAAAGCCAAATGTTCATTATTTTAGTTATACTGTGTTTCCATTTGTATCATCAGGGCTAGGGCTGAGACCCTTCAAACCCATTGTACAGACTGGGTCACCAGACCCCTCACATGAGGCTGGGTCATAGACCCCTCACAGGCAGGTCCGCACTAGGTAATTGGGAAAGATTCCAGGAGTCATTGGCAGATGACACAAGCTCAGTCCTCAGTAGTAGCAGCAGCAGCTTACAGCAGCAGCAGCAGTGGTGGCTCATGGAAGGGTCCTGGGGGCCATGGCAGCAACAGCTTGCAGCAACAGCTTCCAGCAGCAGTAGTGGCCTCCCAGTGCACCCCCTCCTCAGAGGCACCCTGGGAGCTGGGGGCACTGTGGATAAGAGCCACTGGTCCTTTATACTTAAGTCATAACCCAGTATACCTGGGTGCACATGCACAATTACATTAGAAAATATCCAAGGAACACTTGGGCACATGTGTGTTGCTTTGTGTTGTTTTGCCCCCATGGATTTGTCACCCCTCTTCCCCTGGGTGGAGACACCAAGGATTACTCAAAGCCCATCTCTTCTGAACAGTGAGAAGCTCCAAAGTGGTTAACTTCCCTGGGACCCTCCAGCAAGAGGCAACTCTTCCTCGGAAAATTAACACTGAATTGGGTTCTTTTACTGCATTTATTTTCCAGACCAGGAAGTTACAGGAAAAGACATAGGTGGGGTTATAGTTTAACAGTATAGGTTGGTAACTTTCAGTGAAACAAGCCAGATGATATTCCAGTAGACAATTAAGTGGTCCTATCAACAACAGCTTGATCTTAGCAAACATTCCTTCTTACAACAATTTAGATATCAATCAGTAGCTAATCTGTCTTTGAGCCAGCAACCTTGTTGTGCCACAAATCTTTATCTTACACCAGAGACTTATAGCACGAGGAAAATTTCCTGTCCTCCGCAAGGTCAATATTTGAAACTGCAAAACTTTGGAAAATCAGGCCGTGTGAAGTACATATGCTTTTTAGTATATTCCACACATGGGCCTACTTACATCAAATGCTCGGCAAGATTCTGAACATCTGAGGGGCCCTGACCATTTTTCTTCACTTTCCCTACAGCTAGTATTATTCTGAAGAGGGAAAAACTGAGGGTCTTTTCCCTTAAGAATAGGAACAAGACAAGGATGCACACTCTCACCACTTCTATTTAACATAGTACTGGAGGTACTAGCCAGAGCAATCAGGCAAGAGAAAGAAATAAAGGGAATCCAGATTGGAAAAGACAAAGTCAAACTGTCTCTATTTGCAGATGACATGATACTATATATAGCAAAACCTAAAGACTCTATCAAAAAACTCCTAGAGCTGGCTAATAACTTCAGTAACATTGTAGGACACAAAATAAATGGTTATTGCCATTAGTCTTACAGGTCCCACTCAGTTCCAGAGTTACATTGGTCAGCACCTTTTCTCCCTGTTCCATAAAGTGAGGTTATTTCAGACCTTTGCAATACAGTTGGATTATATTGTCACATGCTGCATTTTTTAAGTGATTCCCTCATCCATCTAACTTTTTAAAAAAAATTTGCACATGCATTAAGGCTAACTTTTTGAGCAGTAAAATTCTGTGGATTTTGACCATTGCATAATGTCCTGTATGTCTTGTGTCCATCATCAAATATAATTTTACTGTTTCCCAAATCCCCTGATCTTTACTTATTCATTCCTTTCACTTTCCCCAAAGGTCTGACAACCACTGATAACTTTACTGTCTCTTTACATTTACTATTTCCAAAATGTCATACAACTGGACTCCTATATAACTTTTTTGTACTGGCTTTTATAATTTAGCAATAAGCATTTCAGGTTTCTCTATGTCTTTTCCTGGTTTAATAGCTAATTTCTTAGTACTGATTAATATTGTCCGTATGGATGGACAGCAGTTTATTTATCCACAGTTTTTTTTACATATGGTTCCTTCCAGTTTTTGAGCATTTATAAATAAAGCTGCTATAAACATCATGGACAGGTTTTTGTGTGAATATAGGCTTTCAAATCATTTGGTAAATACTTAGGAGTGTGATTGTTGGATCATGTGGCACCTATTATCTTACACTTTTGTAAGAGTCTGCCAAATTATCTTCCAAAGTACCTCTACCACTTTGCATTCCTACCAACAGTGAATGATAGTTTCTATGGCTCTGCATCCTCTCCAACATTTATCATCAGTAATTTTTTAGGCATTCTAATAGGTGTGTGGTAGTATCTCATTATTCCTTTAGTTTGCAATTTCCCAATGACAAATGATAATGGGCATCTTTTAAAAACTTTTTTTATGTTCATTTGCCATCTGTACATCTTCTTTGGTGAGGTATCTGTTCAGATACTAGACTGCTTTTAATAAGGATATTTATTTTCTTATTGTTCAGTTTTAAGAGACTTTGTATATTTTTGGCACAAATCCTTTATCAGTTATGTGTCTATGACTTCTTTTTGAAGTATTTAAAAGTGTCTTTCACATAGTAGGCATTTTTTTTCATTTAATAAACCCAATTTTTCAGTTTTTTCTTTTATGAATTATACCGTGGATGTTGTATATAAATACCTATCAACAAACAAATGATCACATAGATATTCTCATAGGTTTTCTTCAAGAGGTTTTCTACTGTTGCTTTTTATATTTCTGTACATGAACCATTCTGAGTCAATTTTTTGAATGTTGTAAGAATTGTGTCTAGATTCATTTTTTTAAGACTTTATTTTTTAGAGCAGCTTTAGGTTCACAGCAAAATTAAGAGGAAGGTACAGAGATTTTCCATATACCCCGTACCCTCACGTATGCATAGCCTCCCCCATTATCAACATCCCCCACCAGAGTGGTACATTTGTTACACTCAATGAACCTACAATGACACATCATTATCACCAAATTCCATAGTTAAATTAGGGTTCACTCCTCGTGTTGTACATTCTGTAGGTTGGTACAAATGTATATTGGCATGAATCCACCATTACAGTATCATACAGAATATTTTTACTGCCCTAAACATTCTCTACTGCATCTATTCATCCCTCCCTCCTCCAAGCCTTGTCAACCACTGAAACTTTTATTGTCTCCATAGTTGTTTTACTGTCTCTGCCTTTTCCAGAATGTGACATAGTTGGGATCATACAGTATGTAGCCTTTTCAGATTGGCTTCTTTCACTTAGTAATATACATGTAAGGTCTCTTTATGTCTTTTCATGGCTTTGTAGCTCATTTCTCTTTTTGCACTGAATAATATTCCATTGTCTGGATGTACCATGGTTTACTTATTCACCCATGGAAAGATATCTTGGTTAATTTCAAGATTTGGAAACTATGAATAAATCTGTTATAAACATCTATTTGCATGTTTTTGTGTGGACACAAGTTTTGACTTCTTTGGGTAAATACCAAGAAGTGTGATTGCTGGATTCTATGGTACGTTTTACAAGGAAACACCAAATTCTCTTTCAAAATTGTGTACTATTTTGCACTTCCATTAGCAATGAATAACAGTTCTTGTTGCTCAATATCCTTGCTAGCATTTGGTGTTGTCAGTTTTTTAATTTTATCCATTCTAATAAGTGTGTAGTAGAATCTCACTGCTGTTTCAATTTGCGTTTCCCCGATGACATATGATATAGAGCATCTTCACATATGCTTAATTGTCACCTGTATATCTTCTTTGGTGAAGTGATAACTAAGGTCTTTGAGTCATGCTTCAGTTAAGTTACTTGCTCTCTTATTGTTAATTTTTAAGAGTTATTTGTATATTTTGGACAGCTGTCCATTATCAGATGTGTCTTTTGCAAATATTGTCTCCCAGTATGTGGCTTGTCTTCTCATTCTCTTGATATTTTCTTTAACACAGCAGAAGTTCTTGATTTTTATTTAAATCTCCTATCTTATCTAGGAGTTTTATAGTTTTGTGTTTTACATTTAGGTCTGTGATTCATTCTGGATTAAGGAAACTATATCACTTCATAGCTAATGCAAGTACCTTGTAATGACAAAATATTCCTAACTTCTCCTTCCCACACCTTTTATCATTTCTGTCAATTATTTCACCTGTACATGAGTTATAAACATTGGATACATTGTTTCTATTATTATTTTGAACTATTTTTTGTTAAATCAATTAAGGACATGAACAATTAAAATTTGTATTTACCTTCAATTATTACTTACTTTTCTAATTATAGCCCTTAGTCTATTTAACCAGAGTTATTTTAAGTTCCCAGTCTAATAATTCCAGCATCCATGTAATATCTGAATTTGGTCTGATGCTTGCTCTATCTTGTAGTATTACTTGCCATTTTTTGTTAAAAGGTGAAGATGATATGCTGGGTAAAAGGTAGTGTGTTAAACAGTCCTTTACTACTATGGTGGTAAGGTGTGGGGAGAGGAGAAGTATTTTATGTTTCATAATTAGGTCTCAGTTTTTTAGTAAGTCTGTGCCCCTGGACTATGAGCTTCAAGATTGCTTCTCAGTTTCCACCCTTCTCCTTATGTGAGACAAGATGGCTTGAAAAGGCTGGAGTTGGATTTTTCCTTTTTCTCAAGTGGAAAGGCTACAGTGGGCTGAATTTGGGTATTTCCCTGCCCCAGGTCAGATAAAACCCCAATTCATTAGGCTCTTGTGTGTGCATGTTCTTTTTTAATTTTGAAACATAATTGATTATGCATATTTGTGGAGTACAAAGTTGAATATCAATATCTGTGTACAACACGTGATGATCAAATCAGGATAATTAGTATACTCATCTTTACAAAACATAATCATTCTTTGTGACCCTTAACCAATTTCTTCCTCTTGTTAAATAATTTTTCTTAGTTGAGCATTGGTAAGAAAAAATGCACTGACATATTTCAAAATGTTTACTTTTCCTCTTCCCCTGCTGAAAACATAAGGGGATTTCTCTGGTATTCACTGTGAGAACCTTGTCAAGCTTCGAAGGTAAAACTCACAAAACTGTGGGTCCCTCCTTATGAGTGGCCCCCCTGCAGTTTTTAACTCTGAGGCTTGACTTCACTGAGCCTCCAGCAATTCATCAGTTACACTTTAGGTTTCCTGCTTTGTTACTGGTTTCTGGGAGATTTCAAGTAATGGGGCTTTTCTCTGGTGAGTTGTGATTCTCTGTATCCACCTGTCTGTCTCTCTAAGTTTGGGCACACTGGCTTTCCCTGTGGCCTTACTTTTTTGATTGATTTAAGATGAGTTGTTGATTTTCCATGTATTTCAGCTTTTTACTTCTTAGGACAGAGTGATGATTTCCAAACTCCTTACATGCTAGATCAGAAGCTACAACCTGATTTGATTAACTTTATGCTTATGTTTTCTAGTTGTAATTCTTACTTGGTAGTCTCATATACTCTTAGACGTAGGGAAATTTGAGCATTTGCCATGCGAGTCTTTGGAAATAATCTTTTATTGATTTTTTTTCTTAGAGAAATTAGTACTATAAGCAAAAATTATCTTGTTCTAAGTTTGTAGGAATGTCTCAACTTGCACGTCTTTATTCACAATTTAATTCAACTTACTGCCTAGTACAGCGTTTTCATCATTCATATAATAGAACATATAAAAAACTGAATATTTGAAGCTTGCTTTTATGGTAGTCAATTTTTTATTTTGTTTATATGGTAAAAAATAAATACAAAGAAGTAGAAGAATAGATATAAACTCATTAAATTGTCATTCGTGTCCTCACTCATTTTGTATTTCCCCTGTTGAAAACTCAAGCTTGTACATGCTCAATAGTTATGTGTTGCTCTCTTAAATGGTCATCTTATTTTCACTTGGAAAACATGTGACTACCAATGTAAATGATCAAGAAACCAAGGCAAGGCAATATATTAGCAAAAGGTAAATCTCATGGTACAAGTTATCAATACTATTAATAAGTAAAAGTATGTCCCTAAATTTGATTTAACCACTTTAGATTCTAATTCATTAGTCAAAATTCTGCATTCAGTCTCAATTGTGTTCTGAGGAAAAAAAAAATGCAGCACCTTACATGCTTTCGGGATTTAAAATTTAAAGAATGTTTGAATGCCAAAAATGTTTGTCATCTTTAAAGTAATTTCATGAAGAAAAATTGGGTTACCCCAAATGACAATTTGAATAATACTAACATATTCCAACTTTACTTAGCAAGCAACCTTTTAAGATGAAGTAAATGTGTGGTTAAAGAAAAAAAAAAAAAAACTACTTTTAAGTTGTACTACTATCAAATTGTACTGTGCTTTCTTATACTTAGTGAAAAGAGGTTTTTAAGATAAATTGCAATTCAAGTATACGGTGATATTATAAGAAAAATACTTTTATTTTATTTTATATTTTTAAACTTTTAAGTGGTTTAATAGTTTATAATAAAAGATTCCAAGTAACTTTAGAGACACCAGGTAATTATAGTAAATAAAAAATATCATGTTATTTCCATTTCCCAAAACCCTCAATTAAGTTATAAAACAATACTCCACTCTTTGGTTTTTCATTCAAGTCTTTTTGTTTTCTAATCATACTCTACCTTTCCACTACTAGTCTTTTTTATTTTTAATTTTATTTCATTTTATCAATATACAATGTGATTGATTTTTGTGTCCCTTACTGAACATCCCTCCCCCCACCACTCACCCCTCCCTCCCATCAACCTCATATCTGTTCACTTGTCTTAACAACTTCAAAGAATTGTGGTTGTTCTGTCCTATTCCGAGCCCCCCCCCGTTGTTTGTGTATTTATTTATTTATTTTTAGCTCCCATAGAAAAGTGAGAACATGTGGTGTTGCTGTTCTGTGCCTGACTTGTTTCACTTGATACAATTTTCTCTAAGTTTATCCATGGTGTTGTGAATGGCAGTATTTCTTTCTTTTTTTATAGCAGAGTAGTACTCCATTGTGTAGATATACCATAGTTTCCTTATCCACTCATCTGATGATGGACACTGGGCTGGTTTCAACTCTTGTCTATTGTAAATAGTGCTGTAGTAAACACTGGAGTACAAGTATCCCTTCGACATGATGACTTCCATTCCTCTGGGTATATTCCCTGCAGTGGAATAGCTTGGTCCTATGTTAGATCTATCTGTAATTGTTTGAGAGAACTACACACCATTTTCTGTAAAGGCTGCACCATTTTGCAGTCCCACCAACAGTGTATGAAAGTTCCATTTTCTCCACAACCTCACCAGCATTTATCATTCATGGTTTTTTGGGTATTATCCATCATAACTGGAGTGAGATGGTATCTCAGTGTGGTTTTGATTTACATTTCCCAAATGCTGAGCGATGTTGAACATTTTTTCATGTGTCTTTTCGCCATTTTCATTTCTTCCTTTGAGAAATGCCTATTTAAGTCCTCTGCCCGTTTTTTAATTGGGTTAACTTGTTTTTTGGCTGTAAAGTTGTTTGAGTTCATTGAATATTCTGGATATTAATCCTTTGTCAGATGGATATTTTGCAAATATTCTCTCCCATATTGTTGGTTGTCTTTTAACTCTGTTAATTATTTCTTTTGCTGTGGAGAAGCATTTTAGTTTGATATAATCCCATTTGCTTATTTTTCTTTTGGTGGCCTGTGCTTTTGGGGTCATATTCATGAAGTCTGTGCCCAGTCCTACTTCCTGTAGAGCTTCTCCTACGTTTTTGAGGAGGAGTTTTATTGTTTCAGGATGTATATTTAATTCTTTAATCCATTTTGAGTTGATTTTAGTATATGGTGAGAGGTATGGGTTTCATTTCATTCTACTGCACATGGATATCCAGTTATCACAGCACCATTTGCTGAAGATGCAGAGTCTTCCCCAGAGTATAGCCTTTGTGCATTTGACAAAGTTCCGACGGCTGTAGGTGTATGGGTTGATTTCTGGATTCCCTATTCAATTCCATTGATCCGAGTGTCTGCTTTCATGCCAGTGCCAGTCTATTTTGGTTCTTATAGTTTTGTAGTATAGTTTAAAGTCAGGTAGTGTTATACCTCCAGCTTTATTTATTTATTTATTTATTTGCTCAGAATTGCTTTGGCTATGTGTGATCTTTTGTAATTCCTTATAAATGTTAGGATAGTTTATTTTTTTCCATTTCTGAAAGAACTGTCATTGGAATTTTGTTGGGGATTACATTGAATTTGTGTATCACTTTGGGTAGTATGGACATTTGCACAATGTTGATTCTTCCAATCCAAGAGCATGGGATATCTTTCCATCTTCTTGTGTCCTCCTTAATTTCTCTCAGCAGTGGTTTGTAGTTCTCACTGTAGAGATTTTTCACAACCATAATTAACTGTATTCCTAGGTATTTTATTTTTTTGGTTACTATCATAAATAGACTAACTTTCTTGATTTCTTTTTCTGCATGTTCACTACTGGAGTATAGAAATGCTACGGTTTTTGGTGTGTTGATTTTGTATCCTGCAACTTTGCTGAACACATTTGTTGAATCTAACAGTTTTTTTTGTAGAGGCTTTAGGCTGTTCGATATATAGGATCATGTCATCTGCAAACAGGGACAATTTGACTTCATCTTTTCCAATTCGGATGCCCTTTATTTCCTTCTCTTCTCTGATTGCTCTGGCTAGTACTTCCAAGAATATGTTGAATAGGAGTGGTGAGAGTGGGCATTCTTATCTAGTTCCTGCTCTTAATGGAAAATCTTTCAGCTTTTCCCCATTCAGGATGATATTGGCATTGGGATTATCATATATGGCTTAAATTATGTTGAAATACTTTCCATCTATACCTAACTTGTAGAGTCTTTACCATGATCGAATGCTGAATTTTGTCAAATGCTTTTTCAGTGTCTATAGATATGATCATATGGTCCTTGTGTTTGATTTTATTGATATGGTGCATCACATTTATTGATATGCATATGTTGAACCAACCTTGCATCCCTGGGATGAATCCCACTTGATAATGATGTATAATTTTGATTATGTGTTGCTGTATTGTGTTAGCTAGTATTTTATTGAGGATTTTTGCATCTATATTTGTCAAGGATATTGACCTGCAGTTTTCTGTTTTTGTTGTATATTTGTCTGGTTTTTGTTTCAGGGTTATGTTTGCTTCATAGAATGAGTTTGAGAGAATTACCTCTGTTTCAATCTTTTGGAATAGTTTGCAGAGAATTGGTATCAATTCCTCCTTGAAGGTTTGGTAAAATTCGGATGTGAACCCATCTGGTCCTGGGCTTTTCCTCATTAGGAGCCTTCTGATAACAGCTTCAATCTCTTTTATTGTTACTGGTCTGTTCATATTTTCTACATCTTCTTGGCTCAATTTTGGTAGTTTGTGTGTTTCCAGAAATTTACCCATTTCCTCCAGATTTTCAAATTTGCTGGAATATAGTTGTTTATAGTAGTCACTAATGATTTATTGTATTTCTTAGGTGTCAGTTGTAATATCAACTTTTCGTTTCTAATTTTTGTTATTTGGGTCTTCTCCCTTTTTTTTTATTTAGCCTTGATAATGGTTTGCCAATTTTATTTATCTTTTCAAAAAACCAACTTTTTGATTCATTAATCTTTTGTATCATTTTTTGGGTTTCTATTTCATTAAGTTCTGCTCTGATCTTAAGTGATTTCTTTCCATCTGCTAACATTGGATTTGGATTGTTCTCATTTTTCTAGTTATTTAAGGTGAAGTATTAGTTTGTTTTTCTTGCCATCTTTCCATTCTTCTGAAGTAAGCATTCAATGTGATAAATTTCCCCCTTAGTAATGCTTTTGAAGCATTTCACAAATTTTGGTATGATGTATCATTGTTTTCATTAGTTTCAATAATGTTTTTGATTTCCTGTTTAATTTCTTCTTGGACCCATATGTCATTAAGTAGACTGCTGTTTAATTTCCATGTTTTTGTATAGTTTCCAGAATTTCATTTGTATTGATTTCTAATTTTAACCCATTGTGGTCTAAAAAATACATGGGATAATTCCAATTTTTTGGAATTTGTTGATACTTGGTTTGTGAACTAACATGTGGTCTATCCTGGAGAATGTTCCATGTGCTGATGAGAAGAATTAATTTTCTGAGGTTGTTGGATGGAATGTTCTATAGAAATCTGCCAAGTCCAATTGGTCTAAACTGTTGTTTAAATCTTGGGTTTCTCTATTAATTCTTTGCCTAAATGATCTGTTCATTATTGATAGTGGAGTGCTCCAGTCCCCTGCTATTATGGTACTAGTGTCTATCTTATTCTTTAGGTCTAATAGAATTTGCTTTATAAATCTGATTCTCTGACCTTGTGTATGTGTATATTTATGATTGTTATGTCTTCTTGATGGATAAATCCTTTGATCATTATATAGTGGCCTTCTTTATCTTGTTTTATGGGTTTTGGTTCAAAGTCTATTTTACCAGATATAAGAATAGCTACTCTGGCTCGTTTTTCATTTCTATTTGCATGGTATATCTTTTTCCATCCTTTCACCTTTAGTCTATGTGTGTCTTTACAAGTGAGATGAGTCTCTTGAAGGCAGCATATAGTTGGGTCCACCGTTTTAATCCAGTCAGTCAGTCTGTGTCTTTTGAGTGGGGAATTTAATCCTTTTACATTAAGAGTTGTTATTGAAAATTGTTGATTTACTCCTAGCATTTTTTGATTTTTGTTTGATGTCTTAAGTGTCTTTTACTCCTTTCTTTCTGATTTACTCTTTGTCTTCTGTATTTGTTGGTTTCTTGGGGTGGTAGATAAACTTTTTCATTTTCTTTCTTCTTAATTGTTAGCATTTTTTACCTAGTGGGTTTTGACTTTTGTTAGTTTTTATTGCATTGGTCATCATTTTTCAGGTACCAAACCCAGTACTCCCTTGAGAATTTCTTGTAAGGGTAGTCTTGTGGTAGTTTATTCCTGCAGTTTTTGTTCATCTGAGAAATTTACTATTTGCCTTTTGTTTTGGAACTATAGCCTTCCTGGGTAAAGTACTCTTGACTGGCAATCTCTGTCTTTTGGTGTGTTGAATATATCATCCCATTCCTTTCTGGCTTTTATGGTTTGTGATGAAAAGTATGATGTTAGTCTGTTTGGGGCTCCCTTATAGGTGACTTGATGCTTCTTTCTTGCAGCATTTAAGATTCTCTATTTGTCTTTGAGTTTTGCCAATTTGACTATAACATATCTAGGAGAGGACCTTTTTTGGTTGAATATATTTGGGGATCTTTGAGCTTCTTGAATCTAAAGATCTGTGTCTTTCCCTATAACTGGGAAGTTTTCTGCCACTATTTCGTTGAATATGTTTTCAATGCAATCTCCTTTATCCTCCCCTACTGGATTACCCATAATTTGGATATTTGATTGCTTAAGGTTGTTTGTTATCTTGCTTAGATTTTCCTCAATGTTTTAAATTTTTTTTCTTTTCTTTCTTTTTTTTTTCTGCCTGTGTTATTTCAAACAGCCCATCGTCACAGTCAGAAATTCTCTCTCCTGCTTCTTCAAGCCTGCTGGTTAGATTCTCAGTCGTGTTTTTTATTTCATTGAATGAATTCTTCAGCTCCACAAGTTCTGCTACATTCTTTTTCAGTACATTGATCTCCTTGTACACTTCTTTCAGGTCCTGTATACTTTTTCTCATTTTATCATGTTGTCTAGCTGAGTTTTCTTGTATCTCATTTAGTTTCCTGAGGATTATCCCTCAAAATTCCTTGTCAGTTATTTTTAGGGCTTCTTGTTCTATAGGATCTAGAGCTTGAGAGTTATTATTACCCTTTGCTGGTATACTTTCTTGATTTTTCATATTTCTTGTGTCTTTCCTTTGGTGTTTAGTCATTGTGACAGGGGATTTCATGGTCCACTTGTTTGACCCTATTGTTGGCCAGGATCCTGTCAGGACTGCCAATTTGGTACACCTGCTACTGTGCCTGTGGGTGGGAGGCTTGGGCCTCTCTGGGCTGTGATTACTGGGCTGGAATGGGAATCCAGCAGCAGTGCCTTTCTACTCCAGCTTGCGTGGGCATTACAGGGCTCAGGGTGGTCACGGTGGCTCCTGGGCCTCTCTGCCAGAAAAATATTTAAAAAAACAAGATTACCCTGTAATTGAGGGAAATAAAGGCAACTCTATTTTCTCAATTGAACTCCATATGCTTAAGCAAGAAATAAAATGCACTTTATAATACAGCTCTTATCTAGGACACTACAGTAAAGTTTCTCTTTTTCTCAGATCAAATGCCTGGCATACATGGCTATGAGTACCTTAACGGGAAATTATATTCTTAGAGGTGGGTAATATTAATGATTATTTAATCACTTCTAATGTATAACTTAGAAAAGGAGAGAGTCAGTCACGTGAGTCAAGAGTCATGAAGATTGATGATATCATCTGTTTTATTCCTGGTGCTACAATCTACGTTCTGTCTGCCTTACTTACCAGCTTCTGGAGTTGGGATTTCCAACGTGTACAACTGTAATCAAATTGACAGTTTCAAAGCAACATGTCAGTAGATTCAGGATGAAGGAAAATGTTTCATTGCTGGGGTCACTATCTTTATAATTTACACTAATTTTATTTTGAATGAGATACTTGAGACAAAGGATCACTGGAAATTATTAGTACCTTGAGAAGGAGATTTTCCTTCTTTGGGCGACAGTGAGTGTTGTTATCTTTTCTCATATCAGCAACGAACCTGCATTTTCATCACTGAGTACAGGGCTGTGACCCACATCAAATGTGATCATGATGATGGGTTGTTTATCTGATGAACAGGTGACAGTATTCAAACAAAATCTGCAGTCTTTTCTGACTCTCACTGCCTCTAGAGAAGCATCATCAGGGATTCTGTCTAGCAGCAAAAGGACCTGACCCCAACTCAATTGTCTCAGTCATAAAAGAAATTTCTGTCGATTCAGAACTTCAGCAATGTACTTTCTCTAGTTTGTGTCTTTGTAAAAATGCATTTTTTATTATAGTTTTATTTTTTTCTTCCTTACAATAGCATTACATTAGAACAATGAAGTAAAAATCTTACCTGTATGAAGGAAAGAATAGTTTCAATATATAGGGATTAAGGTAACGTTCATTATTCTTGCTTTAAAGGTATAGAAACCTTAAATATAGATATGTTTCTCAGAAGTTTTGCATTTTCAACATCAACAGTTGTATTGTACTGTCCCATACACTGGAGAAGTAAAGAAGATAATTGCTCAGCAAAGAGCTTTAACACATATAAACAATTTTGGTTTTATTTTCATTTTCCCCTGTCTGCCAATGTCAGGAATCAACACAAGCTTTTATGTTTTAGACCTACATCAGCTCATTGATCATATTTCTTTGAAAAATAATTAGTATTGTTTATTCTTTATTTATTCCATTTACTCAGTGTGGACAGTTTCCAGGCTGACTTACTGACAAGGAAGTGAAACTATGAAAAGTTGATTAAAGTGTTAATTTGGATGGTCTATTTTTCTTGCACCTTCCTGAAGTAAGCACACATTTTTCAATCACTTCTCCCTTGAGAAAGCTATGAATTTTATTTTCTCCAAGTGGCATTTTATTTTCTCTGTATGCAATGCACTAAGTTGATATGCTGAATATAAAATATTCAAATGGTCCTTAAGATAGAATTTTCAATGGAAAGGAAATGTTTAAAAAATAAAATTAAATTTCAGTTAAAAAAATGGACCTCCCTGATGAGCCTTTTTGGTAATTCATTATTTTAGTCAAATGATTACTATTAATAAAAATTATCTCTGATTTTATGAGCTCTACACTTTTTTCAGAGATTATGTATTTCAACAGCATTTATGAGGTATAATTTACATGCCAATCAATTCTCCCAATTAAAGTGAAGAATTCAATTATTTTTAGTATTTTCAAATAGTTGTGCAACGATCACCACAATCAAATCTAGAACATTTTTATCAACCCCAAATGAAACCCTATACCATTAAGCAGTCATTTCCCATTGTCCCCTCCATCCATTCTCTAGCAATGACTAATATACTTTCTGTCCCTATAAATTTAACTGCTCTGAACATTTTATATAAATGCAAAGATATAATATATGATCTTTTATGTTTAACTTCTTTTGCTTAACATGAGGTTTTATTCCTATTTAATGTCAACTGATATTCTGTTGCATGGATATTCCATATTTTATTTATCCATTCATCAAATGATGGATATTTGGACTGTTTCCACTTTCTGCCTATTATGAGTAAGGTTGCTATAAACATTTGTGTACAAGTTTTTGTGTAAGTGTGTGTTATCACTATTCTAGGCTGCACATATCTAAGAGAGGAGTTGGTGGGTAATATGGTAACCCTATGTTTAATATTTTAAGAACTACCAAACAGTTTTTCAAAGCAGCTGTACCATTTTACATTTCCACAAATTTGAGATCCACATTCTCATCTACAATTATTTTTGTACATCTTCCTTATTCAAGCCCTACTAGCATATATGAAGCAGTTGTTTTCTTGAGCTTTTGATTTGCATTTCCCTAATGACTAACAGTATTAGTATCTTTTCATGTGATTATTACCATTTACATATTGTCTTTGTGGAAGCTATTTAAATTCTTTGCCATTTGTTAATTAGGTCATTGGTATTTTATTATACATTTTAAATGCTCTTTTTACATTATGGGTAAAACTGCCTCATCAAATATATAATTTCAGAATATATTATCTTCTGTAGGCTTTTGTTTTACTTTTTTTTTTTAAATTTTATTTTGTCGATATACATTGTGGCTGATTATTGCTCCCCATCACCAAAACCTCCCTCCCTTCTCCCTCCCCCCTCCCCCCCAACAATGTCCTTTCTGTTTGCTTGTCGTATCAACTTCAAGTAATTGTGGTTGTTATATCTTCTTCCCCCCCCCGGTTTTGTGTGTGTGTGTGTGTGTGTGTGTATGTGTGTGAATTTATATATTAATTTTTAGCTCCCACCAATAAGTGAGAACATGTGGTATTTCTCTTTCTGTGCCTGACTTGTTTCACTTAATATAATTCTCTCAAGGTCCATCCATGTTGTCGCAAATGGCAGTATTTCATCATCGGGATATGGAAAATGTGGTACATCTACACAATGGAATACTACTCAGCTATAAAAACGAATGCAATACTGCCATTTGTTTTACTTTTTTATGGAATTGTTTGTAGAACAGAAGTTATTAATTTTGATGATGTTCAATTTTTCTTTCTTTCTTTTTTCTGCTGTGCTTTTGGTGTTGCATCTAAGAAACCATTAGCAAACCCAAGGCCACAAAAATTTATACTTATGTTTCATCTATTAGCTTTATAGTTTTAGCTCTTCCAATAAGTCTAAGATTCATTTTAAATTAACATTTGTATATAGTGTGAAGATTTCGAAATTCCTTTCTTCGTGAGTGGATATCCAGTGGTCCCAGCACAACATGATTTTTCCTGATTGAATTACAACCTACTTGACATACTTGTCAATAAACAAATGACCTTAAGTGTAATGGTTTATTTCTGTACTTAAAATTCCAATCTATTGCTCTAAATGTATACTCTTATGCTACTTAAACAAATTATTGATGACTGTAGCTTTGTAGTAGGTTGTAAAATCAAGAAGTCTAAGACCTCCAATTTTGTTCTTCATTTTCAAGATGGCTTTGACTGTTCCGGATCCCTTGAATTTCTACAGGAATTTTAGAATCGTATTGACAATTTCTAAAAAGAAGCCAGATGTGATATTGATTGGAATTGCACTCAATCTGTAAATCAATTCAGTGAATGTTATGGTAACAATACTGTCTTCTGATTTGTGAATATAGTATGACTTTCATTTATTTCTTACATGGTTTTCTTCATACAAGTCTTGCGATTTTTTTTTTTTGCTAGGTTTTTAGTTAAGTACTTTTTTTTTTGATGTTTTTGGGAAGATGGTTATTTTAATTTTTAAATTTAATTTTCTGATTAACCAAACAAAATATATAGAAATACAATTCACATTTGTATACTGATCTTGTATGCTGAAAACTTTGTGAACTTGTTTATTATTTCTAAAAGGCTTTTAGTGGATTCCTTGGGATTTTCGCTTTATATAAGATACTGTAATTGGAAAATAGAGATTGTTTTAAGTCTTCTTTTCCAATCTGTATGCCATTTATTTATTTGTTTACTGATTTATTATTTCCCAATTTTTATTTATTTTTTTGCTAGAACCTACAACAAAATACTGAATAAAGGTGTTGAGTGTGGTCATCCTTATATTTCTTTCTCTGGATATAAGTCATCATGTATTATTTTATTCTTTATACAATATACCTTTGTTCCCACCTGACTTTTTGTATTATTATTGTCACATAAATTATATTTCCACATATTATAATTCCAACAACAAAAATAATTTACCTATTGTTTATGCAGTTGTATTTCAAATCAGTTAAGAGAAGAAAGAAGAATATGCAATTAAACAGTTTTAATTACATCATCATCTTTACCAGTGGTTTTTGTTTTTTAATGGAGATTCAGATTACTCTGCAATTTTTTTTTTTAGCTTGAAGAATTTCCCTTACTATTTCTCATAAAGCAGATCTGATAGGAATAAATTCTCTCAGTTTTTGCAAATCAGAGAAAGACATTTTGCTGTAAGATTCTTGATTGATTGGTTGACACTTTTTGTGTTGTATTGTTTTGTTTTGTTTTACTTTCAGCACATTGAATATATGAGTACTGTACCACTGCCTCTGGCTTCTATTGTTTCTGATGAGAAGTTATGTTATTCTTACATTGTACATGATAAACCATTTTTCTCTGGCTGATTTCAAGACTTTCTTTTTGTCTTTCAACATTTTTATTATGAAGTGTGTGAGTGTGAATCTCTTTGTGTTTATCATACTTGGAGTTTGTCATGAATATTGTGTGTCTAAATTAATGTTTATCATCAAATTTGGGGACTTTTCACACATTATTTCTTCAAATATTTTTTTTTCTGACCCTTGTCTCACTTCTCTCCTTCTGGTATACCCATTATGCATACATTAGTGTGCTTAATGCACCATATTTCTCTGTCACTCTGATTATTTTTCGTCATTCTTTTTTCTCTCAGTCCCTCAGATTGCATGATCTCTAATAATCTATCTTCAAGTTCACTGATTGTTTCTTCTGACAGCTCAAATCTACTGTTGAACCATTCTAGTGCATTTTTCATTTTGGTTAATATGCTTTTTAACTTTAATATTTCTATTAAGTTCTTTTTAATAATTCTGTCTATTTGTTCATATTATCTACTTGATAAAACATTGTCAGCCTTTACCACATTATTTTCTTTAGCATTTTGGACACACTTATAATAGCTTCTGTGAAAACATTAAGTTGTAACATTTATATCTTTCAGTCTGTTTCTTTTGCCTGGTTTTCCCTTGTGTATAAGTCTCATTTTCCTGTTTCTTCCTGTTTTCTTTAATTAATTATCTTTAATTTTAGATAATATAGTTTATCTAGAATTGTTATAATGTATTACTTAAAATGTCCAGTTTTTAACAAAATAAACATTAGACATTAAAAGAAACAGAAAAGGTAAGGAAATTATTGTTATCTTATTGTGCATTTTTTCTTCTTTGTTTAGTGATATGGCTGGATTAGTTCTGCAATGTCTACTTTTTTCACATTGAGTAGCCTTTGATATATCTTCTGATGTTTTCCTCATTTTTATCTTTTAGCCTAACTGCATAGTGTCACTACTAGGTCAGTTTGTTGCACTTATTGGGCAAAGGTTGTGCTTAAGTTCTCTTAGCATGTTAGATTTTTACCTTTCAATTTTAAATGTGTCTGTGGCTTGAAAGTTGCTTTCACAATTCAAAAAGTATATGTTATCTTTTTGTACTATATTTGGTCAGGGACTAGTACTCTCTAGGGCAGGGGTGACTATGATTTTTCTTAAGTCTGGCATCCCAGGAGTCTTCCCTGGGTCAAAGTATTTTTTTGTAGAGGATACTTAAAGCAAATGTACTTCACTGGGCCTGGTTTTCCAAAGCCTTGTAGTTTCAAATATTGACCTTGCAGAGGACTGGAAATTTTCCTCAGGCTTTAAAGTCTCTGGTGTAAGATAAAGATTTGTGGCACAGCAAGGTTGCTGGCTCAAGGACAGACTAGTTACTGATTGAAATGTAGAGATAGTGGAAAATTGCTAGAGGGTGAAGGAATGTTTGCTAAAATCAGGCTTTTGTTGATAGGACCACTTAATTGCCTTATTGGAATGTCATCTGGCTTGTTTCACTGAAAGTTACCAGCCTATATTGTTAAACTATTACCTCACCTATGTTCTTTTCCTGTAACTTCCTGGTCTGGAAAATAATGCAGGAAGAGAACCCCAATTTGGGGTTAATTTCCCAAGGAAGGGATGCCTCTTGCTTGAGGGTTCTGGAGGAAATTAATCACTTCAGGGCTTCTCACTGCTCAGAAGAGATGTGCTTTGAGTAATCCTTTGCAGTTCCATCACCCAGGGGAAGTGGCGTGACAAATCCATGGGGGGCAAAGCAATATGTTTTGATTCAGTGTTGTCAGGTATTGTTTTAAAGCCCTTCATGCCAATGTGGCTTCCTTCATGTATTATTGAGTCTGTGTGTAGCTTGGGGACAAGTTTCAATTCTGTACCACATTTTGCTCTGATTGTTCCTCAGTGGGTTCAGTGCAGTGATTGTGCACAGCCTTCTCAACACTCATAATTGACTATGATCCCAGGATGGTTCTTCTTGGGTGTCTCTTTCCTTGATTCTCTTCATTAAACTTCTGGCTATTCTGCCATTTTGCTTTATCAAAATGCTATCATCTTCTTTTCACTTTTTAAAAATTTATTTTTAAATTTTTTAATTGAAACATATTGATTGCATTTAAGGTGTGCAGTTATATTTCAATACATATATACAATGTGGGATGATCTATTTAGGGTAATTAGCATATTTGCCATTGCACTATACCTCCTCTCCTTCCCTGCCTCTAGTAACCACAGTTCTTCTCTCTCCTTTTAACATATTGACTTATTACTATTTATTTAGTTTTTTATTTTGTTTTGTTCTCTTTTTTAGGTCTCACATATAAGTGAGAACAGGCAGTCTTTCTTTTTCTGTGCCTGGGTTATTTCATTTAACATAACTGTCGTTTTAACTGTTCCCACCCAAGATCTCTATTGTTTATAGCCATGTCCTTAGGCATAGAGTTCTCCACTCTTTGATCCAAATGAAATCAGTCTCCTCAGGCAAAGGTGCTGAGCGATTAGTCCTTACCTCCTTCCTCTCTTTCTGGGCAGAACCCTTGCAACACTGTCTCAAAGACGGGGTGGGGTCCTGCTTTACCTGGAATTACATCCACACTCTACCAATGAGTGCTTTATGGGAGGAATCCCTGGTCGTCTTGGTTCGCCTCTCCTATTGTGAAACCTGTACCCTACAAACAAACTCTGGTTGGAGAAGCATCATCCCAGGATTCTCAATCTGCCTTTGCTAGAGTAGAACATCTGTCCTATGATAGTGGGCTGGGTGAAAAAGAGAGACTAGTCCTTTCTGCCATCCTTTCCCAGAATAAAGCTTCTGCGGCACAGGGTTAGGGTATGACAAAGGCTCATAGCCTGTCCCTCCCAGGATGAAACAATAGCCCCACACTGGGTGCTGGGGGAAAGAGAAGCCCTTGTTATCTTGACTGCACATTCCTAGTATGGAGCTTTCCTATACCAACATGAGAGGAAGGGTAATAGATTGGATCATGGATCCAATGCCAGAAACTCATGCTGTTCTTATGGATATTTGGCAGAGTTTCTTGAATGAATGTTTCTCCATTTTGTCTATACCTTTAGGATAATTTCCAGATAATTCAAATGATTTTTTAATATAATTTTTAAAATTAAATTGTTATTTTGCTGAGGAGAGTGTTTGCAGAGTTCCTAATGTTGCTACTACAGAAGTCTCTCCTGGTAATTCTTGAAAGGGTCTTAACAAGAGAGTTCTAAACCTCAAAGCAAATACACACACACACACGCACACACACACACACACACACACACACACACACGCACACGAGTGTATTTCAAAAAGTTCATGGAAAATAGAATAAAAAGATAATGCACGAGGGTACTTCAAAAAGATCATACAAATATTTACAAGAACTCTCTGAAGACCCTTCATGTGTGTATGTGTTTGTATAAATTCTAAATGGTCTATCAAGAAGAGATGATTATAATAAATACTTATTGAGCTTCTTTAAAAATACTGTATTTTAAAAATTGGGTTCCAATTTGAGACTTTTTGTCACAACCAAATTATAGAAAGAGTTGTCTTTTGTCCATAATCACTAATTATGTCACTCCCCATGGAATTTTATAAAACCTTGCGGATATAGAACATATCAACTCTCTGAAAATCTTCCTTTTCTTTCCTAAGATTAATTCAAATCCCATTTTCTTTAAGCAATCACTAAGATTCATTTTATAAGAATTAATATCTGGTTATCATGGTCGTATTAATCTCTATTTTGGCAAATGGAAAGGGCAAGTGGTGTGTGTGTGTGTGTGTGTGTGTGTGTGTGTGTGTGTGTGTTTCATCATTTATGCTTCCTGTAGCACCTATCAAATTACTTGCTCTGGTAAGTATGTAATAGATATACTGGCTAAATAGAATTAAATACTCAAAGAAAAAATCAATTGCACTAAAGCTGAGGAAATCTTATGTCTTATGTCATGTTGAAGCCTACATTTCCAAAAAGGTCAGTAGTCCTCAAAGATATGTACTATATAAAGTGTATTTCAGTCCCTTTTATTACTTATTAATAGTTACCCTTTAGCCTCAGCTCATA
Organism: Cynocephalus volans; assembly: GCF_027409185.1. Taxonomy (NCBI): domain Eukaryota; kingdom Metazoa; phylum Chordata; class Mammalia; order Dermoptera; family Cynocephalidae; genus Cynocephalus; species Cynocephalus volans. Next base: position 97,122,891 of record NC_084478.1, read on the forward strand.
AATATGGCTCCCTATTTGTTGAAATTGTAACTTCACTACCAGAAGATATTATTTGGATTAAAATTGGATAGCTTATTATTGATAACAAATATGGCTTTCACTAATTTAATTATTTTTGAAATTTTTATGGTTGAATAATTGTGTTACTGGTTCTCAGCCACCACTTCAAATTAGAATCATTTAGGGGAACTTTTATAAAATTGGAAATATCCAAGCCTCTTAAGACATATAAACCTATCTTACTACTCCTGGAATATTTACTAAAGATACAGTGAGAAAAAAGTGATCGGTAGAAATAAAAGATGCAATCAATATTGTTTTTACCTACACAATATTCATTTTCCTTCATTTGATAATTGTACCTACACTTAGCACTAAAGAACTTCCATCCCATCTCAACTCACATGGTTCTGGTTGAGTTAACCCTCCACAACCCCTATCTCCACACACATTCCTCTAAGCCCTAAGCATGATCTAATAACAACATTGTGGCCAGACAGAGCACTATATTTCCTCAATCACAGTCAGAGTCCTCTCTGGGACTTTTTTTGTAGCACATTGGAAAAAGGCTTTCTGGCTGCTGGAATAGGCAAACTATAGTAGAATAAAAGCCAACATGTAGGGGTTGTCTTTGTGAAAATAATGCCAACACAGAGGAGAGGAAAACCAAGAGACTGAAAGAAGTAGATTACTGACTTATATCCTGTCATGCATGAAGTTAGACATGCTCCATGTAGGACATCTTCAATTTTACCCTTTTGGTGTGTAATCCTCCTTCATGCCTGGAAGGATGACCAGTATGCACCACATTAAAGTGTTTCCTTGCCTTCTGGCTTTCCTTTGAGTTTGGCTATTGGAATCAGCAATAGGAAATGAAAAGGCAAGATGAGTTTGAGGACATTACTCTAATTTGTTAACTGCTAGTTTATTATTTGTATATTGACTTTATCCTTCCACCAAAGACCACAATTTATGTCAAAAGACCCCTCCACTTAGCTATCCATAGTATCTCCCAGTAAATCTTAACTCCCATGAGTCATGAGTTCTAATGTTAATAGTCGTTATCCTGTAAGTATTATACTGTCCTGCATTGTTTTCCCTCAACTCTGCTTTTAATCTTTGTAAGTAAGCTTTTCATGAAGTTGTCTTCAAATTAAAAAAAAAAAAAAAAGAAAACAAAAACAGTTGTTTTTTATGGAAAATACTTGACTTCAGAGCTTTAGTGAGTATAGTAAAAACAGCTCTTAACTGTATTAATATTGCTACAGAAGGATATCATATTAACTGCTATTTTTGTTCTGACTGTTTCTTGAGCTGTCCTGTATAAAGTAAGGTAAGTTATTTTAATAGTCAAAACAAAAAAAGAGTGAAGGCATACACCAAGAAAAACAAATTAAGGATTAAAATTCATATGTATTAATTAATTCAATGCTATGTTTCATGTCTGAATAAGAAATAAAAACGCTTTGGCTAAATGCAAGTAGCCACTGTTAGATATAATGAGAGTCCTATATTCCCAGTCATACTGGACATAAACTAGTTCAGTGTTAATATCTTGAAATATCTTACCTTGACTTCCTTGATAATAATAAATAAATATAAATCTACACTAAATTGTTAAAAAGGAGTCCTTTCAACAAATGCCAGTGCTCTAATAAATGTTCTAGTGGAAGCACTTTCCCTTCAGTATGACCAGGCTATTTATTGCAATCAAACTTATTTCCAGAAGATTTTGTAACCTCTTAACATTTGACTAATATGCTAAGAATTAACTTCTATTTTCCTGTCAATGAGAAGAAAAAAAGGATTTACTAACCAGATACTTAGAAATCTAAGATGGTAGAATTAACAATACTACAGTTGAAATGTTATCTTTTATATTGCTCATCTTTTATAAATTAATATAAAATTAATTTTTATTGATTTCTTATGTATAGGGTTTACAAAACTTTACATTAAAAGAAAGCGAAATAAGAGAATTTCTCAGACATTAATTAGAAATACTTATTTTTTAAAAAATTACTCCTGAATTAAAAGTATTTTGAGATGTTTAGATATCTGGAAATAAATAGAAATATTTAGGTTTTCACATTATTTGTTTGTTGTACTATAGTCCTTACCATATCTCTGAACTTTGGAGATATTTCAATTCTGAGACTTTATTAATGGCCAACATATTATATGAAGATTAACAATTAATAGGTCAAATAATATTTCTTCTTTTCCCTGTTGTATTAAAAAAAGGCAGAGTGCTGACCACTCAACTGAATTGACACAAGGAGGGTCATCAGTACAGTCCAGGGAAGGATAATAATAATTGAAGCAACTGCTCTACTAGATGACCAGACATCAATGTAGAGATACTACAAATAAAGAAAAACAAGAAAATAATGAGTCTACCAAAGGAATAAAATAACTCTCAAGAACCAGACCCCATAGAGCAGGAAACCCTTCAAACGACTGAAAATGAACTCTGAGTAAAAATCTTAAGGAAATTCAACAAGACACAAGAAGATGCAGAAAGACAGCACAATAAGTTGAGTGAAACTATCCAGGATATAAAGGAAGAAATTTATAAAGAGATTAATATTTTAAAAAAGAATGTAACAGAACTCATAGATCTGAAGGAGTCATTCAGTGAAATAAAAAACACAAACAAAAGCTTAAGCATCAGGCTAGAGCAAGCAGAAAAAGAATTTGTGATCTTGAAGACAGTCTCTTTGAAATAACTCAAGCAAACAACAACAACAATAAAAAAAGAAAAATAATTTTTAAAAAGGAAGAAACTCTAAGAAAGATAGCAGATGAAATTCAGCACACAAACATCAGAATCATGGGTGTTCCTGAAGGGGAGTAGAAAAGAAAAAACTTTGAAAACACATCCAATGAAATAATAGCAGGAAACATCCCAGGTATAGGGAGAAACATAGGCCATCAGATTCAGGAAACTCAAATATTCCTAAACAGAATCAATCTTAAAAGGCCCTCTCTGAGACATATATAGTCAAAACAGCAAAGCTCAAAGACAAAGAAAGAATCCTAAAAACAGCAATAGAAAAGCATCAAGTTAACCTCTAAGGGAGTCCCCATCAGTCTAACAGCAGATTTCTCAACAAAACTCTACAGGTCAGAAGAGAATGGAATGATTTATTCAAAATACCAAAAAAACCCCCAAAACAAAAACACAAAACTGTCAGCCAAGAATGCTATATACTCAGCAAAAATATGTTTTGGAAATGAAGGAGGAATACTGTGTCTCCCAGATGAACAAATCTTTGAAAGTTCACCAGCATATACCCAGCCTTACAAGATACCCTCATGGGACTCTTGTAGCTGGAATCCAAAAAGTGAGAATCAATACCATGAATACACAAGAAAGAACAAAACCACATGATAGAACAAACATGCAAATGATAAAGAGAAAAGAACTGTATTTTACCAGCTCCACAAACCAACAAACACCAAACACAATAAAAGGGAAAGAAAGAAATAAAATGATATTTAAAACATCCAACTGAAAATTGGTAAAATGCCAGAAGACAGTACGTTTCAGTAACAACCAAAAATGCAAATGGATTAAATTTCCACTCAAAATACATGGACTGGTGGATTGGATTAAAAAACTAGACCTAACTATATGCTGTCTGCAACAGACTCACCTCACTTCTAAAGACACACACAGACTTAGAGTGAAGGTATGAAAAAGGTCATACCATGCAAAAGGAAATCAATAACTAGCAGAAGTAGCTATTCTTATATTGGATAAAATAGATTTTAAACCACAAAACATAAAAAGAGACAAAGGAGGCCACTATATAATGATAAAGGGATCTATCCAATTAGAAGACACAACAATCATAAATATATATGCACCCAACACCAGAGCACTTATATATATAAAGCAAACACTATTAGACCTAAAGAAAGAGGTTGAACCCATTATGATAAGAGTTGGGGACCTGAACACCCCTCTCTCTGCACTGGACATATCATCTAGACCAAAAAAATCAATAAAGAAACACAGGATTTAAACCACACTTTAGAATAATTGGACTTGGCAGATATGTACAGAACATTTCATCAAACAACCACAGAATATACATTCTTCTCATAAGCACATGCAATATTCTCCAGGATAGACCAAATATTAGGTTCCAAAGCAAGTATCAATTTTTTTAAATGATGTCATTTCAAGTATCTCATAATGGATTAAAACTAGAAATCAAAAACAAGGGAAAGTTTGGAAACTGTATATATACATGGAAAATAAACAACTTGCTCCTGAATTACCTATAGGTCCAAGAAGAAATTAAACAAAACGCCAAAAAATTTCTTGAAACTAATTAAATTAAGACACACCATACCAAAGACACATCATACCTGTGGAATGCTGCAAAAGCAGCTCTTCGAGGGAACTTTATTGCAAGAAAAACTTACATCAAAAAAATAGAAAGGTTTCAAATAAACAACCTAACACCACACCACAAAGAATTAGAATTACTGGAACAATCCAATCCCAAAATTAGTAGATGTAAAGAAATAATTAAGAGCAGAGCTGAATTAAATGAAATAGAGATCCAAAAAATGATACAAAGATCAAAGAAACAAAACATTTGCTTCTTGAGAAGAAAAACAAAATAGACAAACCATTAGCTAGGCTAACTAATAAAGGAAGAGAGAAGACCCAAATAACAAAAATCAATAATGAAAAAGGGACATTGCAACCAATATCACAGAAATACAAAGAATCATTAGGGACTGTTATAAGCAATTCTACATCAACAAATTTGAAAACCTAGAGGATATGGATAAATTTCTGGACACATAAAAACTACCAAGACTGAACCAACAAGAAATAGAAAATCTGAATGGACCAATAACAAGCAACAAGATTGAAGCAGTATTCAGCAATGTCCCAAAAAAGAAAAGCTCAGGACCAGATGGCTTTCCTGTCAAATTCTAACAAACCTTTAAAGAGTAATCAATACCAATTCTCTTCAAACTATTCCAAAAATTGAAACCGAGGCCATTCTCACAAATTAATTCTATGAAGCCAGTATCACCCCAATGCCAAAACCAGACAAAGATACAACAACAAAAAATAAAACTATGGGCCAATATCATTGATAAACATAGATGCAATAATGCTCAATAAAACATTAGCAGATAGAATACAGCAACACAGCAAAAAAATTATACATCACAATCAGGTGAGATTCACCCTAGGGATGAAAAGATGGTTCAATATATGCAAGTCAGGCTGGCCCTGTGGCTCACTCGGGAGAGAGCGGCACTGGCAGCACCAAGGCTGTGGGTTCGGATCCTATATAGGGATGGCCGGTGCACTCACTGGCTGAGCATGGTGCAGATGACACTGAGCCAAGGGTTGCAATCCCCTTACCGGTCAGGAGAAAAAAAAAAAAAAAAAAAAAAAAAAAATATATATATATATATATATATATATATATATATATATATACAAGTCAATACATCAAGATAAAAAGCCATGTGCTTATTCTAAATAGACATAGAGAAACACCTGACAAAATTCAACATCACTTTGTGGTAGAGGCTTTCCAAAAATTGGGTATTGAAGGAAAGTATCTCAAATCAATAAAAGCCATATATGACAAACTGACCAGCAATATTATTCTAAAGTGTGAAAAGCTTTCAGAAAGCTTAACAATAGTAACAAGACATGGATGTCCACTCTCACCATTCCTATGTAACATACTATTGGAAGTACTAGCCAAAGAAATCAGGAAAGACAAAGAAATAAATGGCATCAAGATTGGAAAAGATGAAGACAAATTGTTTCTGTTTGCACATGACATTATCCTATATATAGAAAAGTCTAAAGACTACAAAAAACTGTTTCAGTTGGTAAACAATTTCTGTAAATTTGCAGGATACAAAATCAACATACAAAAATCAGTAGCATTCTCATACTACAACAACGAACTAGCAGAAAAAAACATCAAGAAAGCAAGACTATTGTAAGTCATCAAAAAAAAAAAACTAGGAATAAATTTAACAAAGGAGGTGAAAGATTTCTACATCAAGAACTACAAACCACTGTTGAAAGAAATTAAAGAGGATAGAAAAAGATGGAAAGACATTCCATGCTTTTGGATTGGAAGAATTAATATTGTGAAAATGCCCATACTACCCAAAGATATCTACAGATTTAATGCAATCCCTATCAAAATACCAATGACATTCTTCAAAGAAATAGAAAAAAAAAACATTCATATGAACAACAAAAGACAAATAGCTACAGCAATTCTGAGCAAAAAAAAAAAAAAAAAAAAAGATAAAGCTGGAAGCATAACACTACCTGACTACAAAATATATTACAAAGCTCAAAGGTACAGTAACCAATACAGCATGATATCGGCCTTAAAACGAACATTTGTTCCAATGGAACAGAATAGAGAACCCAGAAATCAATCCACATACCTACAGCCAACTCATCTTCGACAAAGGCACCAAAACATACATTGGGGAAAAGACTGCTTCTTCAATAAACGGTGCTGGAAGAACTGGACATCCATATATAGAAGACTGAAACTAGACCCATACCTGTCACCATATACGAAAATTAACTCAAAATGTATTCAAGACTTAAATATAAGACCTGAAACTATAAAACTACTAATAGAGTACATAGAGGAAACACTTCAGAAAGTAGGAGGGCAAAGACTTTATGAATATGACCCACAAAGCACAGACAACAACAAAAAGAAACAATTAACAGAGCAAAAAGACAACCTACAGAATGGGAGAAAATATTCACAACCTGTCAATCTAACAAAAGATTAATATCCAAAAAAACCCCAAATAACCTAATTAAAAAATGGGCAAAGGAGCTTAATAGGCATTTCTCAAAGGAAGGTATACAAATAGTGAACAGACACAGGAAAAAATGTTCAACATCACTCAGCATCAGGGAAATGCAAATCAAACCTCATTGAAATATCAACTCACCCCAGTTAGACTGGCTATTATCAAAAAGTCAGAGAATATTAAATCCTGGTGAGGATGCAGTGAAAGGGGAACCCTTCCACACTTTTGGTGGGACTGTAAACTGGTGCAGCCGTTATGGAAAATGGTATGGAGGTTACTCAAACAGTTACAGATAGAACTACCATGTGATCCAGCAATTCCAGTGCTATGTGTATACCCAAAGGAATGGAAATCATCATAGTGAGTGGATACCTGTACTCCAGTGTTTATTGCAGCTCTATCTATAATAGCTAAGGGTTGGAACCAGCCCAAATGTCCATCATCTGATGAGTGGATAAGGAAACTGTTGTATATCTATACAATGGAATACTACTATGCTATAAAAAAGAAAGAAATACTACCATTCACAACACCATGGAAGGACTTAGAGAAAATTATATTAATTTCAACAAGTCAGGCACAAAAAGAGAAATACCACATGTTCTCACTTATTTGTGGGAGCTAAAAATAAATAAATAAATAAATATACTAATAAATAAAGGGTTGGGGAGGAAGAAGACACAACAATCACAATTCCTTGAACATGTTAAGACAGGTGAACAGATATGATGTAGTCAGGGTGGGAGGGGAGAGCAGGAAGGGGGAAAGAGGAACGGGTAAAGGGACATGAACATCCACTACGATGTATATTGAAAAGTTAAATTTTTTTAAAAAAAGGTTGATCAGTGAGTTTGTTAACAGCTTAATCTATCCGTTAATGTGTTTTCCAGAAGCTTTTAACTTGATTTTAGCAACTATTCAGTATTATGAACTTAGAGAAAAATATGTTAAGTGAAATAAGTTAGGCACAGAAAGAGAAATATCACTTTTCTTCACCCATAAGTGGAAGCTAAAAAATAAACAAATACATTTTAAAAAGAAAGAAAGATATAAAAATCATAACGAACTTTCAAAAGGAGAAAATAGAACTGATGTTACCAGCAGTGGAAAAGGGGAGGGGGAAGGGAGGAACTGGCAAAGGGCCCCCCAAAATGATTCCATTGTATAATGTTCTATAATGTTGAATATGCTTATTATCCTGATTTGAGCATTACATATTGCACACATGTGTGGATATTCAACTCTGTACCCCACAGGTATGTACAACCATGTTACAATAAAAAAATATAAGAAAATATATTACATTTATTTTATTCTGTTTTGTATTGAATAAATTTGTTTATTTTAATCTTTATTATCACATGACATTTAAAATTAGAATAAAATATACAACTTGCTGCTTTATCACTAGTTAATACCTGTGCAAACATACAGTAGGTAAAAAGATAAAGAACATTTCCCATACTAAGAAGGCCTACTTGTGTTCCCTCTCAATCCCTACCTTCCCTCCTACCAGGAAAGTAGTTTTAAGTGAAATTCATATGCTGCTTTTTATGAATATACTCTTAGCAAATTCTCAGGACCACTCATGTAACTCAGAATAATTCATCATAAAACCATGCTTATGCTTTTTTTTTGGTAATAATTTGTAATGGAAATGGTTGGACACTAATGAAATGTGAAAACTGATAAATTGACAAAAAATTCTTTCTTATGATATGGAGATTTCTTTTCTTCCTCTTACTTCTGCCCTTTATCCTCTGCACACTATCTTGTATTATATAAAATAGGTATGTGAAATATTAGTTTTAATTGTCTAAATGATTATTCAAGTATTACTTTAAATTTGAGCAATTTTCCTAATTTTTCTGGAAATATATATATTCCTCCCTTAAAATCTTATGATTTTAACTGCATTGGCTTTAAAACATGTAAATTTCTCTAAGTCTGTAATAAGTAATTCAGTATCCAAAAAGGGAATCTAAGTTCGTATGAAAGAGACACAAATCTTATAGGTGACTGTTCTTTCAAGCCATTTGAAACCAGGGTAGAGGCATAGATTTCATTCAATACAAAAACTGTAACTTCATGAAGAATACATTGCTTGTTGCAACCTTCCACAAATTAGGACTGGGTCATGGAAGGCACATAGATCTATATGATTTTCTAGTTCCACTTTGTGTATTTTAAATTGCACATGATATATACCTATTTAATTTTAGGTTTTCACTAGCAACATGAAAATTCTCTCTATCTTTTATTCATTATTTACAATTATTTCAGTATATATCTGTATTAGATAGTAAACCTCTCTAGAGAAGCCCTATGCATTTACTCACTGTGTATAGCTGAGTTCTGAGGACATCTAACAGCTTAATACTTTAAGACCTCTAACAGTTTTCATTTTAAATATTTTGAGTATTATTAAATATAATATGCATTTCATACTTATCCAAAATATGCTGCATATTTCATGACAATGCATACTGATTGTTTTAAAAATACAGCCTTAGGATTTTGTCTGAGTTTGATATCTGCATGGTGTTACACCTGCACACCCTCACCAAACTAAATGTCCAAGTAGTTTTCATTCTCAAATTTGTAAGATTTTCAGCTTATACGCACAATCCCTTCCTATTTCTCTCCCTGAAGAATCTCTAAAGTCTTAAAGAATATGAAGGGCTAAACCTGCTTCCACTTGTCTTTGTTGAAGCTGAAGCTCAGATACACATCTTTTGAGAGTGAAAAATTTCATGATTTTGCCCAGAAATCGGTTGCTTTTAAGTTGATCACTGTGGTTTCAGTCTGGAAGGGAAGTATTCAGTTGTTGAGTGAATCTTGGAAGGACTTTCCAAATGCACTCTTTCTGTACTTCCAAAAGAATATCAATGTTGAGAAATCATCATTACTACCAAAGAAATTATATCATAAATGCTTATAGAACAGTGCTCCTACCTGTGCTACTCACATTAGAGTTCAACTTTGCCTTGGCTTTAGAAGAAATCTCAATTTTCATGGCGTTAACCCAAAGAGACTCCTTGCTTGGATGGAAAAGTATACAATTATGTAAATCCTTTAATATACGTTCACAAGTATTGCCTTTGCTTCTAGTGCATATATCAGCACTTGCTATGCCAGTGATAGTACCAGTTTCTGAATATTACAGTGATGGCAATATACTCCCTGTAATTGAGAGTATGTCACCAAGGTAATCTTCTCTTTCTTTCCTTCTTGGTGAATTCCCCTTTGGGAGATTCTTTTTGTCCTTTCCCAACATTAAACTGCATATTGTGCCATCTACCTACATCAAAGTATTTCTAAATGAACATGTAGTAATCTTTGAGTCTTTCATACTCTTTTTCAAATTTATCAGGACATTTCGTTGGCTCTACTTTCTAAAAATATCCAGAATTGACTTATTATCATTTATCATCACTTCCACTCTTCTTTCTATTCCTGACCAAGCCAACATCAAATTCTCTCCTGTATTGTTGTAATAAACACTTAACAGGATTCTCGTCCTCTACTCTTGACCACCTACTGTTTATTTTCAACACAGAAGAGGGAATTCCTTTGAAATCTAAGTCAAGTATAATCTTTTTTTTTTTTTTTTGCATGAAATTCTCCAGTGGCTTCCATTGCCAGTAAGAGGAAAAGCTAAAATCTTTACAATAGACTTTAAGGCTCTGCTTGTTCTTTCCCCTTGTTGCTTCTCTTATCTTGTCACTTGCTGGTCTCTGTCATTCACTCTTCTTCACGCACACTAGTCCCTTTTAAGCTCATCGACTGCATCAAGCATACTCCCACCTCAGAACCTTTTTATTGGCTGTTTCCTCTATCGTGAATGCACTCTTTCCTTAGATATATAAATGGCTCACACCATCACTTCTTTCAATTTTCTACTCAAATATCATCTTTTAAATGTGTACCTGATGACCTTACTAAAATTCAGCCCTCTCTCACTTCTTTCGCCATCTCCAGAATAATATGCCCCCCAATCTCATACTCCCAATCCACCACTGCTTTATTTTTTTCATAACCTTTATCACCTTTTACATCTCTCTCTCTCTATCTGTCTATCTATGTATTACCTATCAATGTATCAGTCTACGTTTAAACTGTATTTACTCTTTTCCTTATTGTATGTCTCACGTCTCCAACTTACAATTGTTCGACTTAATAATTTTTTGACTTTACCATGTGTTTATCTGGACATAACCCCATTGTAAGTCAAGGAGCTCCTTGTGACTTAGAATGGGGTTATGGTTTCTACTGAATGTGTATTGCCTTTGTACCATTGTAAAGTCAAAAAATTGTAAGTCAAACTGTCGTAATTCAGGGATCACCTTTTGCGTTGCCAACATTAAATGCATTTTCAACCCATGATATTTTTGACTTACAATGAGTTTATTAGTATGTAACCCTAATGTAACTTAAGGAGCATCTGTGTGTGCATGTGCAAACATGTGTGTGCAAATAAAATTTTCTGAAGTTGTAACTCTTGTCTTATTCCTCAATGTGGTTGAAAGTTCTGTTAGGAGAAGAAATTGGAATATTTTTGTGGTAACTACAACTACAGTAGCTCACAAGCAGTGTATAATAAATGCTTGTAAAGTAGACTTCTGACACATATTTTTCAGTTGTCTGTAAAAATAAGCACAGCCTTATATATCTCAAAAGATTGGAACCAGACATTTTCTTTTTATACAACTCCATCAAGATGGTGTAAGACACACATTTGCATGGGAGAAGATGTGGAAAAGTGTATCCCATAGTAATAGGATAGTACCTGTTATGGACTGAATGTTTGTGTCCCCCCAACTTCTTATGTTGAGACCCTAACTGGGAATGTGGTGGTTTTAGGAGGTGGGGGACTTTGGGAGATAATTAGGGCGTGAGGGTAAAGCCCTCATGAATGGGATTAGTATCCTTATGAAAAGAAACATGAGAGAGACAAATCTCCTCTTGGCCATGTGAAGTTACAAGAAGACAGCCAACTGCAAACCAGGAATATTGGCCTTACCAGACACCAAATATTCTGGTGACTTGATCTTGGACTTCTCAGCCTTCTGAATTATGAGAAATAGGTATTTATTGTTTAAGTCTATGGTATTCTGCTACAGCAGCCTGTACAACTAAGATAGTACTTAACCTAGGCCTCTTTCTCTCTGGATTTTTAGAGCCCATAGAAGGACTCCACCTGTTCATAAAACCTTAAACTATTATATTTTTTTCAACCAGAGATCTAGATAAATAAGGCCTGAGTAAATGAGAATAAATTGTGTAGCATAGTGCAGCTTTAAGACTTTACCTTGCACTGCAATTTAAAGAACTTTTTGGATGTAGATCATTATTGGCATGAAGTCAAATCTGAAAGCAGATTGCTAAAAGGAAGACTACCATGTTGTAAAATATACATTGATTTGAAGTTTACACTCTTCTTTATGATTATAACTGATTTTATGATTTTTTTCTACCTTTAAAATGTTTTCTTAGGAATAAATTAAATAAGACAGCACCCTAAGTGAAGGCTATGTAGGATAGAACGTATACAGAGAAATAATGAAAGAAAAATAAAAAGCAAGTAGCCCTGATAAAATATGCTGTGGTTTTATTAAAACACTTTATCTCCTCCACAGTCTATGTTTAATAAAATAAATATTTGGAAACTCAAAAAAATATTAATGTATTGAGGTCATGTGTCTAGACATTATTAATATCCTAACAATTGTCTTCAGAGTGCATGAAAAGTAATAAACCAATTTTCTATCGGGAAAAATAACTATATATACTTTGCAAACATACTACTGATGCAAACACAAATAATATGTTATACACACATAGACCCATGTACAAATTTATCATCAATATTAATCCTGTATGACAAAGGCATGAATATTAAATATTTTATTATTAGCTGTTATTATTATAATAAATATTAGATAAAACATATGATAAAACTTAAGCTTTTCCACAGTATACAAGATCAGTATACTCAATATTACATTGATAAGACCCCTATTGTTTTAAAGGTGATATAGAAATATTTTTTAACCAACTGCTTGTTCTTACCTCAATAGATAACTCAAAATTCTTTTCTCTAGAACCACTCTCAATACCAAAATTTGTATTAGTCAAGCCCCTCCAGAGAAACAGAACCGATGGATGTGCATGTATGTGTGTATAACATTTATTATAAAATATTGGTTTACATGATTATGGAGACTGACAAATCTCAAGATTGCCAAGGTATTTTATTCAGTTGAGGACCTAGAAGAGCTGATCACTTAGTTTCAGATCGAGTTCAAAGTCCTGAGAACAAGAAGAGCCAATTGTGTAGTTTCCATCAGAAGTCAACAGACTTGACACCTGGGAAGATTCAATGTTTTGGGCTGAGTCGAAAAGCAGGAAAAAACGGTTGGGTCTTAATTCAAAGGCAGTCAGACAAAAAATAATTATCTCTTACTTGAGGAAGGGTCAGTCTTTCTGTTTTATTGAGGCTTTCAACTGATTGGATGAGGTCTATCCTCATTAAGGAGAGTAATCTCATTTACTCAATCTACTGATATAAATGTTAACCTCATTTGGAAACACCTCACAGAAAAACCCAGAATAAAGTTTGACCAAATATCTTGACACCCTATTCCATGTCAAGCTGACACTTAAAATTAACCACAAATGTGATACATAATTTAGAGGCAAAATTAAGTTGTTGTTGGATGAAGGTGATAAACTATTCAACAAAAGTTGATGGGTAAAGGACTGTCTATTTAGAAAAATAAGTTGTCACATGTGTAGCACAAGCTCATTTTAGAAATTTTTGAAAACATAAGAATGAGAAAATCAAACCTCATGTGTAATTCCTTTATTCAGATGTAACCACTGTTAACATATGTAAATACACATTTACTTGCATATATGCTTGTGTATGGTTTTTAAGCCCTGGCATTTGTGGTTTCTTTGTGCTAAAAGGAATGTAAATAGCAAGAAGTGGTAACACAGAAAGTACAAAGAAAAAGTTATTGGTGCTGAACTGGGTCATTTTTAAATTTTTTTTACTATTGTGAAATAAAATCTTCTATAAGAGAAAACAATGTGTCGTATCAAGCATTTCTTTTCTTTTTCTTCTTAATAAAGTGCAGATATTTGCATTCTTTCAGCTATTAAAAAATAAAACAACTTTAATGTTAACTAAGGCCACTGAATAGCTCTAAGTATTCATTACATGATGGCATTATTGACTAATGCATTAGAAACAGTCTGAAAAGAGCACAGAGAAAATAAATTAAGACAATATGCTTTTTTCAAATAAGTGAATTTTTCTTCCCCAATTACAGGCATATTATAAAGACAAGAGCACATGTACTGGAAAATGTATTTTTTTTTTTTTTAAAAGTGTTGTAAATAACTGATTGTATTGTTTTGTTTCTTATCTAGAAAGCAAGGCCAAGTTTTTTTTTTTTTTTTTTTTGTACTCTGGGGAGAACTCGTCTTGGAAATTCTTGTTAAATAGCATCACTTTATATTGTACTTTCCTATATATCATAATGCAGATGTTATCTACACATTTGTCTACAAATTTGGCTACACATGAAAGTTGGCCAAGTTCTATTGTCACAAAAATTTACACAATCTTCAACATCTCCTTAGGAAATGCTGCAGGGAAAATTATTCCCATTTCTCTATTTTTATGAAGGCTTAGAATTTATAAATTCTAAATAGAATTGTCTATTATAGCCTTGATTGATAGGAAAAATATAGGACTTATTTTTTTCTTTCTTTTCTTTCTCTTCTTTTTCCTTCCTCCTCCCTCCTTCCTTCCCTCTTTCCTTTTTTCTTTCTAGATCATAACCTCTATGAATAAGATGCATTGCTGACAGTCAAGTCTCACCAGACAGTTGACTTTCTGTATGACTGAGGATTAAATATAAGCACGAGTGAATTTAGGGAAGATAGTATAATTCTGATAATATAGACCATTAGGTTTTTGTGTTTTTCTTATTAGACATATGTGATAATCACCATACTATTTGAGCTTTATAAATCTTATTTACTAGTCTGATGTTCCTACTCTTCAGACACATATGTTCCTCACATGGCTCTAAAAAGACAAATATAACCAAGTTGACTGAGTTACTGTAATTTAATAAAACAATCACTAAGTTTTGATCATTAAATTTTGAGTCCAGAATACCTGGGTTTGACTTTTAAAACTGTAGCTGATTAGCTGTGTTTTCAATTGTACTTGGAGCTTTTGTATTAACCTATATTGGGATGTCAGAAAGTTACAATTCATTATTTTTTTCTAAGAAAAATCTAAGGAGAGTATCATTGCATAGCACATATGAAATTATTGCTTCAGATGAATTTCTTGCTTCTCATGCTTCTAGTAGGCAAGTCAAGGAACTATGGGGTTGTCTATTCTGATACAGTATATTCATCATTTGTATGTTCATCGATACAGTAGTTACTGCTGTTTAATACTTTTATATGTATTTCTAATTCCATTATTAGAAGTGAACCTATGATAAGATAACAATTTCATGAAAGGAGTGATTGGATTTTCTTAGTGATGTAATAAAATATTTAAGGCCTTAATGTAACAGGTTCCTTGTTGTTGATTTTGTTCTTTCCTGAGATACCACCTGAAGCCTCGAACTATGTCAGCTAGAACTGATGACTGGTATAAATCAAGTCCTTAGAAATTTCAAGGTACACCCAACAAATTTATGCAATTATCATTTTAAAATGTAACAGAAAGACAACCCACAGAATGGGAGAAAATATTTGCAAACTATACATCCGACAAGGGATTAATATCTAGAATATACAAAGAAACAACTATACAGTAAAAAAAACAAATAATCCAATTTAAAAATGAGCAAAGGAGATGTATAGACATTTTTCAAAGGAAGACATACAAATGGCCAGTAGGCACATGAAAAAATGCTCAGCATCACTAATCATCAGAGAAATGCAAATCAAAACCACATTGGGATATCATCTCACCCCAGTTAGACTGTCATTATTAAAGAAACTAAAAATAACAAATGCTGTCAAGGATGTGGGGAAAGGGGAACTGTTCTACACTGTTGGTGGGACAGTAAATTAGCACAAACATTATGGAAAACAGCATAGAGGTTTCTCAAACAACTGCACATAGAACTACCACATGATCCAGCAATCCCACTACTGGGTATATATACGAAGGAATGGAAATCATTATGTTGAAGGGATACCTGCGCTCTCATGTTCGCTGCAGCTCTATTTACAACAGGCAAAGTATAGAACCAACCTAAGTGTCCATCGACAGATGACTGGATAAGGAAAATGTGGTATATATACACAATGGAATATTATTTGGCCATGAAAAAAGAATGAAATTCTGCCATTTGTAGCAACATGGATAAGTCTGGAGGAAATTATGTTAAGTGAAATAAGCCAGACAATGAAAGAGAAATACCACATATTCTCACTCATAACTGGGTGCTAAGAAAGAAGGAAAAAAAGAAAGAAAGAAGGAAAGAAAGGAAAGACCACAACAATACATTGAACTTACAGGAGAGAACAAAAACCTAAAAATTCTAGTGATTCGGGGGAGGGAGGGAGGAGGTTTGGGGAGTGATAGGTTGGGTAAAAGGCATAAAGAAAAATCATGATCTGTAATAATGAATATGCTAATAAAAAATTTTAAAAATGTAGCTAGTAACTTACAGCTACTGGCACACTGAAAATAGCACTTTCTGATTACGATTGATGTGAACTGATAATGCATAGTTATGTGGATCTATGCATTTCTAAGCCAGTATTCTTACTTAAAACCCGGGGAATTTCATAAGCAAAACTAGTGTTCTGACCTCTGAAGATAATATTACTATTGGAAGTTAAAGGATTTCAAACCGTTCATGTTCTATTTTAAGAAAAACTTGCCATATGTTTTTGAAGGTGCTCATCAGATATATTCTTTGGCCATACCAAAAAGAACCTAAAAAAGCTGAACGGTCTATACCAGCAATGTTAAAACATAATGTGAGCCATTTATGTAATAGTAAATTTTCAAATAGTCACATTAAAGAAAGTGAAAAAAAGGGTGATTTAATTTTAATCATATATTTTACTTTACTCAATGTAGCCAAACTATTTTAACATGTAATCAATTTTAAAAAATGTTAATACAATATTTTACATATTTTTATATTAATTCTTTTTGCTCAAGGACTGCTCTGGCTATTTGAGGTCTTTTTTGTTCCATATGAATGTTAGTATTATTATTATTTTTTTTGTGTGAAGAATAGCATTGATATTTTCATAGGGATTTAATTAAATCTGGGGATTGCTTTGGATAGTATAGTCCTTTTTACAACATTAATTCTACCAATCTGTGAGTGTGGAATAACTTTCTATTTTTTGTGCATGTATCATCTTTAATTTGTTTCATCAGTGTTTTGTAGTTTTCATTGTAGAGAGATCTTTCACCTCCTCAGTTAAGTTTACTCTTTGGTATTTTATTTTTTTGGTGGCTATTGTAAATAAGATTGCTTTCTTGATTTTATTTTTGTGCTAATTCATTGTTGGTGTGTGGAAATACTACTGATCTTTGTATATTGATTTTATATCCTACAACTTTACGAAATTCATTTATCACCTCTAGGAATTTTTTGATGGAGTCTTTAGTTTTTTCTCTATATAAAATCATGTCACCTGCAAACAGGAACAATGTGATTTCTTCTTTTCCCACTTGGATGCCCTTTATTCCTTTC
The DNA here is from genome assembly GCF_027409185.1 of Cynocephalus volans. Taxonomy (NCBI): domain Eukaryota; kingdom Metazoa; phylum Chordata; class Mammalia; order Dermoptera; family Cynocephalidae; genus Cynocephalus; species Cynocephalus volans. The sequence continues at coordinate 97,140,497 of NC_084478.1, forward strand.
TCTTGCTTAATTGCTCTCTCTAGAATTTCCAGTGCTAAGCTAAATTGGAGTAGTGAGAGTGGACATCCTTGTCTTCTTGTTCTTAAAGGAAAAGCTTTCAACTTTTCCTTGTTCAGGATGATGTTATCTGTGGATTTTTCTTTTTACTTCTCAATATACATTGAAGTTGATTTTCATGACCCTTTACCAGTTCCTCTTTCCCCCTCCCTCACTCCTCTCCCCCCACACATCGTATCTGTTCACTTGTCTTAACAAGTTCAAGGAATTGTGATTGCTGTGTCTTCTTCCCCCCGACCCTTTACTGTTTGTGTGTTTATTTATTTATTTTTAGCTCTCACAAATAAGTGAGAACATGTGGTATTTCTCTTTTTGTGCCTGACTTGTTTCACTTAATTTAATTTTCTCTAAGTCCATCCATGTTGTTGCGAATGGTAGTATTTCATTCTTTTTTATAGCAGAGTAGTATTCCATTGTGTAGATGTACCACAGTTTTCTTATCCACTCATCTGATGATGGACATTTGGGCTGCTTCCAACTCTCGGCTACTGCAAATAGTGCTGCAATAAATATTGGAGTACAGGTATACTTTCAGCATGATGATTTCCATTGTTCTGGGTATATTCCCAGCACTGGAATCACTGGGTCATATGGTAGATCTACTTGTAATTGCTTGAGGAAATTCCATACCATTTTCCATAAAGGCTGCACCATTTTGCAGTCTCACCAACAGTGTATGAGAGTTCCTTTTTCTCCAGAACCTCTCCAACACTTATCATTCTCAGTCTTTTGGATATTAGCCATACTGACTGGAGTGAGATGGTATCTCCAAGTGGTTTTGATTTGCATTTCTCGGATGCTAAGTGATATTGAACATTTTTTCATGTCGCTATTGGCCATTTGTATATCTTCCTTTAAGAAATGCCTATTCAGCTCCTTTGCCCATTTTTTAAATAGGTTATTTGTTTTTTTTACTATAAAGTTGTTTGAGTTCCTTGTATATTCTGGATATTAATCCTTTGTCAGAAGCATATTTTGCAAATAGTTTCTCCCACTCTGTTGCTTGTCTTTTCACTCTGCTGATTGTTTCTTTTGCTATGCAGAGCTTTTTAGTTTGATATAATCCCATTTGTTTATTTTTCCATTATTTGCCAGTGGTTTTGCAGTCATATTCATGAAGTCTGTACCCACTACTACTTCCTGGAGTGTTTCCCCTATGTTTTCTTTAAGGAGTTTTAATGTTTCGGGATATATATTTAATTCTTTAATCCATTTTGAGTTGATTTTGGTATATGGTGAGTGGTACGGGTATAGTTTCATTCTTCTACCTATGAATATCCAGTTTTCCCAGCACCATATGCTGAAGAGCAGTCTCTTCCCCAGTGTGTAGACTTGGTGCTTTTGTCAAAAGTCAGATGGCTGTAGATGTATGGGTTGATTTCTGTGTCCTTTATTCTATTCCATCAATCTGTGTGTCTGTTTTTATGTCAGTGTCATGTTGTTTTGATTATTATAGCTTTGTGATGTAGTTTAAAGTCTAGTAGCATTATGCCTCCATCTTTATTTATTTATTTATTTATTTATTTTTTGTTCAGGATTGCTTTGATTATGTGTGGTCTTTTGTTATTCCGTATAAATGTCTGGATAGTTTTTTTTTCATTTCTGAGAAAAATATCATTGGAATTTTGATGAGGATTGAGTGAAATTTGCATATGTCACAATGTTGATTATTCTAATCCAGGAGCATGGGATATCTTTTCATCTTCTTGTGTCCTCTTTAATTTCTCTTAACAGTGGTTTGTAGTTCTCTTCATAGAGACTTTTCATACCCTTGGTTAAATTTATTCCTAAGTAAAATCAGTAGCATTTCTATATTATCACAGTGAGCATGCAGAAAAAGAAATCAAGAAAGCTAGCCCATTTACAATAGCTATCTGTGGATTTTTCATACATGGTTTTTATTGTGTTGACATACTTTCCTTCTATAACTATTTTGTTGAGTAGTTTTATCAGGAAGTGAGTTTGAATTTTATCGAAAGCTTTTCCTGCTTCTGTTCAGATAATAAAGTAGTTTTTATTCTTCATTTTGTTGATGTGGTATATCACATTTATTGAATTGTTTATGTTGAACCATCTTTGAATCCCTGGGATGAATCCTACTTGATCATGATGTGTAATTTTTTTTGATGTGCCATTGGATTCTGGTTGCTAGTGTTTGTTGAGAATTTTTGCATCACTGTACATCAAGGATATTGGCCTGTGGTTTTCTTTTGTTGTGTCTTTGTCTACTTTTGATATCAGAGTCATTAGTTTGGGAGAATACCTTCTGCTTCTATTTTTTGGAAAGGTTTGAGGATTAGGATTTAATCTTTGAAAGTTTGGTAGAATTCAGAACATCAGATTCTGGTGAGGATGCAGAGAAAGGGGAATCCTTCTACACTCTTGATGGAACTGTAAATTGGTGCAATCATTATGGAAAATGGTATGGAGTTTCCATAAAGAACTATAGATAGAACTGCCATACAATCCAGCAATTCCACTGCTGGCTACATACCCAAAGGAATGAAAATCACCATGTTGAAGGGATAACTACACACCCATGTTTATCACAGCTCTATTTACAGTAACCAACAGTTGGAAACAACCTTAATGTCAATCATCAGATGACTGGATTAAAAAAATAGCATATTTACACAGACAAATACTACTCTGCCACAAAAAGGAATAAAATATTGCCATTTTTTAATTGAATTATTTGTTTTTTCACTCTTAATTTGTTTGGATTCTTTGTATATTTTGGATATTAATCCCTTGTTAGATGTGCAGCTTGCCAATCTTTTCTCCCATTGTGTAAGTTGTCTTTTCACTCTGTTGATTATTTCCTTTGCTGTGCAGAAGCTTTTCAGTTTGATATAGTTTAATCTCACTTGTTTATTTTTCTTTTGTTGCTTTTGAATTTGAGGTTTTATTCATAAAGTCTTTGCCCAGTCCTACATCCTGAAGTGTTTCCCTTTGTTTTCTTCTAGGAATTTTATAGTTCCAGATCGTATATTTTACTCTTTAATCCATTTTGAGTTGATTTTGGTACATGGCGAGATGTAAGGGTCTACTTTTATTCTTCTACATGTGGATTATTAGTCTTTCTGGCACCATTTATTGAAGAGGCTGTCTGTCCTTTTTCATGTATGTTCTTGTCACTTTTGCCAAAGACAAGATGGCTAAAAAATACACTATTTCTTCTTCATTTCTGAAAGATAGCTTTGGTGGCTATAGTAGTCTTGGCTGGCAGTTTATCCTTGAGTATTTTGCATGAATCATTCTCTTCTCTCCTGGCCTGTAAAGTTTCTGTTGAGAACTCTGCTGTTAGTCTGACGAGTACTCCCTTATACTTGGTTTAACACTTTTCTCTTGCTATTTTTAGGATTCTTTTTTTGTCTTTGACTTTTGACAGTTTGACTACAATGTGTCTTCTTGGAGAGGACCTCTTTGGATTGAATCTGTTTGGAAATCTTTAGACTCTTGGATCTAGAAGTCCATATATCTTCCAAAACCTGGGAAGTTTTCTGCTATTATTTTATTGAATATGTCTTTAACACATTTTCCTTTCTTCTCCCCTTCCAGATCACCCATAATTGAGATGTTCATATGGTTAAAGTCGTCTTTAGCTCTCATATGTTTCCTTCATTTTTTAAAAAATCCTTTTATCTTACTTTTTGTCCTCCTGGGTTATTTCAAAAAAAGTCTTCAAAATAAAGAAAAGATATTTCTTCTGCTTGCTCCAGTATATTGCTTAAGCATTCTGTTGCATATTTTTTTTCATTTGCTGAATTCTTGAGTTTTAAGAGATTTGCTGCATTCTTTTTTAAGGTATCTCTTTGTAAAATCCCTCTTTAAGGGGCTGGCCAGTTAACTCACTTGGGAGAGCATAGTTCTGCTAACACCAAGGTCAAGGGTTAAGATCCTTGTACCAACCAGATACTTCAAATAAAAATTCCTCCTTCAGATCTTGGATTGTTTTTTCATTTAGTTGTGTCATCTTTCTGACTTTTCTTGTATCTTAATTGAGTTTCCTTAAGATTGTTGCTTGGAATTATTTTTCAGTCATTTCAAAGGTTGCCTGCTGTTTGGGTTCTGGTACAAGACAATTTTGATCCTTTCAGGATGTCATATTTTCTTGTGTGTGTGTGTGTGTGTGTTTCTAATACCCCTATGTTAATATCTTGGCATCCAGTGGAGCAGTTGCTTCTTCTCATACTCTGGTGTGGCACTTGAGGATAAAGACTCCCTCCTGTACATGCATTTTATATAGACCATTGGGTAGGGTGTTTTAGTTCTGCTTCCAGTTAGATACAGTAGGTCTGTGTGGTTACTTCGACCATATTCAATGTCAGAATTGTCTGTGTATGCCTCTGTAGCCTAGGCACTGGGGTAATCAGTAGTTCTTGCTGATCTCAGTGATACTGGGTTGAGTTATTGAGGTTGAGTGTGAGATCTTGAGCTCTTAGGAGAAGTGCCTGCATGTCCTGTTGCTCCTTGGCTGACGTGGGTGACCCTAGGTGGACTTGTGGGCACCCAGCTAGTGTCCTGTGACCCTAATAGATGCACTGGGGTGTTCTGAAGCTCCTCAGCTTGAATGGAAAACCCTGGGCTGGGTGTCTGGGGTTCCAGATTAGGAACTTAGGCTTTAAGGGAGATAATGAGGTGCTGAACAGCCTCTTTCCTAGTGTGGGTGACTCAGTGTTGTCAGTGGGTCTGTGGATAGAGCCTTGTACCCTTGGAGGGACATTGGAGTGCTCTGTAGCTTTGCTGTTGAACTTGCTGACACTTAGTGAGGTCACTGAATTTGTGTTTGTGGCCCTGAATCCTCAGTAGGGGTACTGGGGTGCTCTGCAGCACCACTATTAAAGTGGTCTACTCTGCGTAAGGTGTTAGCAGTTTTGGGTAGGACCCTTCACCCCTAAGAGGGATGTTGGTGGGCAATCTGGCTGACACTGCTGTGGTTGTGGGCAGGGCCCTGTGACCCTGACAGGTACTGGCACACACTGGAGCTCCTTGGCAGGGCTAAAGGGTTGCCCTGCATGAGGTTGCTTGGGCAGTGATTGGGTTACTCTGTCTCCAAGAGAGATGTTGGATCTCTCTGAAGGTCCCTGCTGGGGCAGGCAGCCTTAGGAGGTCTCAGTGGCTACGGGATTGGGACTATGCCCAAGAGAGGCATATGAGGTTTCCACTACCACCATCTGGCTGTAGGAATTGCAAGGGCATTTCACTAAAGAAGGCAGTGTTACTGGCAGTAGCTAGAGGACAGAATTAGGTGACTTTCTGGCTTTGTAATGTGTGTGTGCTGACTCTCTCTGTTGTGAGGGTGGCACCCTTGTTTCACTGGAACACCTGTTCCCAGGGGGCAGGACACCATGTGGTGTAAGCACCCCAGCACAATGATATGGCTTCAGGGGTATGGAACAGTTGTTGGAACCAAACCAAAATGCCCTCAGGTTTTGGGACCAATCCAAAACTGTGATGACTGCACCAGCCTGGGACCCAAGGAATGGGAGCAGCTACATACTTATCCCTCTCTGAGTCAATAGAGTCATGTGAGTTTCCAGTAGTTCCCACCACTGGGTGCATGGCCTCAGTGACAGTACAAATTCCCCTGTGGGTGGGACTACTGGCCCATGGGGTTGTGCTCATTCACCTCTTTCTTGCAGGTGGAAACTCCTCCTGGGTCTTCACTGCTCCAGTTGGGGAATGGAGTGGTGGTAGCCAGGAATTTTCTTCTGCTCTCTATTTCACTATCCTGACTTTCCACACACACCAACTTCTCTACTCCTCCTCTGATGTGTTCTAGGTCTCTCACTTCACCTTTTATCATCCAACTTTAGTCGTCTATTCAATGTACTCACTGTCTTTGTAGGAGAGACAAGTGATGTATCTTTCTAGTTGGCCACATTGCTCTCCCACTGCCCATTGATCTTTTGTATCATTTTTTGGTTTCTATTTCAATAAATTTTGCTATGATCTTTATTACTTTTTTTCCATCTACTAATTTGAAGGCTGGATGGTTCCTGCTTTTTTAGTTTCTTGAATTGTAATGTTAGGTTGTTTATTTTAGATCTTTCAACTTTTTCATATAAGCACTAATTGAAATAAGCTTCCCTCTTAGTACCGCTTCGGCAGTATCCCATAGGTTTTTGTATGATGTGCTTCTAATTTCATTTGTTTCAATAATTTTTTTTCCTGGTTTATTTCTTCTTTGATTCATTGGTTGTTTAAGAGCTTGTTGTTTAATTTCCATGTATTTGTATAGTTCCAAAGTTTTGCTTCTTATTAATTTCTAGTTTTATTACATTGTGGTCTGAAAAAATACTTGATATGTTTTCAATGTTAGCATATGTGCTGCCAATGCAAGCACACTTGATATGACTTCAATCTTTTTAAATTTGTTGAGACTTGATTTGTGGCTTAACAGGAGGTTTATCTTAGAGAATGTTCCATGTTCTGATGAGTAGAATGTATATTCTGCAGTTGTTATGTGAATGTTCTATAAATGTCTGTCAAGTCCATTTGGTATAAAGTTCATTTTAAATCCAATATTTCCCTGGTAATTTTTTGTGTAGATGATCTGTCTAATGCTGAGAGAGGAGTGTTGAAGTTCCCAACTATTATTGTATTGGGCTCTATCTATCCCTTTAGATCCAATACAAATTTCTTTATATATCTAGGTGCTCCAATGTTGGATGCATGTACATTTATGACTGTTATATCTTCTTTCTGAATTGATCACTTTATCATTATATGATGTCCTTCTTTGTCTCTTTTTATACTTTTTGTTATAAAGTCTATTTTATCATGTATATGTATACCTACTCCTGCTCATTTTGGGTTTCCATTTGCATGGAATATCATTTTCCATTCCTTAACTATCAGTTCATGTGTGTTTTAGTGGCAAAGTGAGTTTCTTATAGACAATATACAGCTGGGCCTGGTTTTTTAATACATTTAGCCATTCTATATCTTTCAAGAAGGGATTTAAATCCGTTTCATATTTAAGGTTGTTATTGAAAGGTATTGCCTTACTCCTGCCATTTTATTACTTACTTTTTTTGTAGTTGTTTTATATTTATTTTGTTTCTTTTTTGCCTTTTATTGTTTGTCTTTGCTGTTTGGTGTTTTTTCTAGTGGTAAGGTATAGTTTTTTTGTTTTTTTTTTTCCATTTGTGTATCTGCTTTACAAGAAGATTTTATTTATTCTCATGTATTTATGATGGTAGCTATTGCTATTTTGATTCCAGATGTAGGACTTCATTGAGGATTTCTTGTAGGGCTGGTCTTCTAGTGGTGAATTTCTGCAGTATTTGTTTGTCTCAGAAAGGCCCTATATCTCCTTCATTTATGAAGGATAGCTTTGCTTGGTATAGTATTCTTGGCTGGCAGGTTTTTTTTTTCTTTAACATTTTGAATATGTCATCCCACTCTCTCATGGCCTAAGATTTCTAAGTATGCTGTTAGTTTGATGGATATTTTCTTGTAGGTGACTTGATGCTTTTCTCTTGCTTTCCTTAGAATTCTCTCTTTGTCTTTGACTTTTGTTCATTTTAGTATAATGTGTCTTGAAGAACTTTTTGGGTTGAACCTGTTTGGGGGCCTTTAAGCCTCTTGGGTCTGGGAGACCATATCTCTCCCAATACTTAGGGAAATTTTCAGCTATTATTTCATTAAATAGGCTTTCAATTTATTTTCCTTTATCTTCTCCTCTGGAACACCCATAACACAAATGTTTGTACACTTCAGGTTGTCTAGTAGATCTTGTAGGCTGTCTTCATTTTTAAAAATTTTTTTTCTTTCTCTTCGTTCAACTGAGTTAATTAAAAAAGCCTGCATTCAAGTTCAAAAATTCATTCTTCTGCTCTTCCTAGCCTGTTACTTTTTAGCTTTCAGTTGTATTTTTTATTTAATTGAATTACTTCTTCAGGTCCAGGGATTTTGCTTCATTCTTTTTTGTGATATCTATCTCTTTATTGAATTTCTCCTTCATGTCCTGGATTGTTTTTCTGAGTTCATTGTAATTTCTATCTATATTTTCTTGCATTGTGTTGAGTCTCCTTAACATTGTCATTTGGAATTCCTTTCCAGGTATTTCACAGGTTTCCTGCATTTGGGATCTGGTACTGGAGAATTATTGTCTTCTTTTGGGGGTGTCATGTTTCCTTGTTTTTTCATCTTCTACTGTCACTGCATTCATATCTGGGTATCTGGTGGGGCAGTCACTTCTAATCTGTGGAATTGTTTTTGAAAGGAGAGACTGTTTCCTGCAGAAGTGTTTTATATTGACAGTTGGATTGGGCATTTAGGTTTGGTTCTGGGTGAGCCTGGTAGTGCAGTCTTCTTGTGACTTCTTCAATTGTATCAAGTCTTGGAGTTGTCTACATGTATCTTTATGGCCTCACATGGGGCCTTCAGCAGTTTCTTGGGGTGGGTGACACTGGGCAGGGTCATTGTGGCTACAAGACTGGAAGCTTTGCAGAAGCTTGCCTTGATGATTCAAAGCCCCTGCCTTGTCTGCTGTCAGTCAGTGAGTTGGTATACACAGGTGCAACAGGTCCTAGCAGCTCTGTAGATGGATACCAGATCAGCTGTTGAACCTGGAGCAAGTCTGCAAGTATGCAGCAAGACCCAGTGACTCTGTTGAGACCTGCTGTGGAGAGAAAAAGCTGCTACCCAACCCACTCTTTGTCAGTAAGTAGATGTATATTGGTGCCAAAGGTCCACACAGCTCTGTAGAAGGCTGCGGTATCAGCTCTTGAGCCTAAAGCAATCTTGCAAAGGGGCAGCCAAGCTCAGCAGGTATGTAGAGGCCAGCCTTGGAGAGTCAAAGCCCCTACCCAACCTGCTGTCAGTCCAGGAGCAGGTGTACACTGGCACAGCAGGTCCTGGCTGCTTTGTAGAGGGTCACTGGATCAGCTGCTGAGTCTGGAGCAAGCCTGAAAGGAGACAGCAGTCCCCAGTGACTCTGTGGAGTGCTGTATGGGGAGAAGAAGCTACCATCAGGCTGGCTGTTGGCTGGCACAGGCACCTGTGGGCTCAGCAGGCATATGGGTTGTGCAGGGTGAGTGCACATGAATGTGGGGGACTGCTGCTTATTGGTAGCTTCCCCACTTAACAGGTCTATCTGCTCACCTGGGGGAGAAGGCGAACCACATGGGTTCAGACACTGGGGTCTTGGTGTTTCTGCCTGGCCTAGGCTCCAGGCGACCAGGGTAATTGTCTTGCCACTGCCATGTGAACATATTAGAAGGTGGGACCCCAGGATAGATGGAGTCAGTTTCACCAGATCTGGAGCAGCAGGCATTCTAGCTGTGGGTTTAGTTTCAAGATGACACTGTGCTCTAGCAACTGACAGGAAGAGGGGTTTCCTCTCCCAGGGCTTCTACTATGAGGTTGTACATCTGTACACACTCCCAACTACTCGAGAACTGGATTTGGGGCCTGAGAGGACTAGGCAACTCTTTTGTGGCAGGGATTGCTGATGTTTATGATGGCTGTGGAAACAGCAGGGGTCATTTCCAGCTTACCTTCTTGTCGGGTCCACCGCCGGCCGACCCAAACAGCCCTTAGCCTCGTTCCTTTCGGTGGGCGAGCGAACAGCCCAGGATTCCTCCTTCCTTCCTGCCCCCTTTGGACGGAGATGGGGGAAGAGAGCCATGAAGGGAGGTGAGCACACCTCCGGCCCCCCAAAAAACAGCCTGGTTAAAGGACACTCAGACGCGGTGAGGGTTCTGTTGAGCAGTTCCATTTATTATCACATAAGCACTTGCTTTTATAGGCAGATAGGGAGGGGAGGTTTTAACATAATCCAATTAGCTTAAAGGTCAAGGGCATGCATCCTGTCTCAATGCCTAGCTATTGCAACCACGCAGTGTTCACGAGCGCAGCAGCACATATTTGGCCAGTAAGGGCTAAGGCAAGGTTCCCGCAGACACCCCCACCCTACTTCCTCCTGGCGCCGTCTTAGGCTGCCACTTTAATACGCCCTTGTGGGCCTATAATGGTGCCGCTTGCAATGTCACTTATGGTGGCGTTAGTTTTTAAGACCTGACACCTTCTCTCTGTCTGACTCCAAGCCAGTCCCTATGGCAAGCAGAGGCTGGATGCCTTGCTCTGCTCTCTATGATGTTAGTCCCATCTTCCACGCTTCACAAGTATTTCATTATTAGCCTGATGCTCTGCAGCATATTTCTTTAGTTGTTCCAGTCAAAGTATATTTGTTTATCATTTTGCTCTTTTGGGGGGCAGGGGAGAGCACTAGATCCCTCTAGTCAGCCATCTTGCTCCCAATCCTCTCATAATTTTTTTACAATTATAGAGGCCAAGAAGTCCCCTGATATGCTGTCTGCAAGCTCTATTCCTGATAATAACTAAATCAATTTTGCAACTTTCTTTCCATTCTTATGTGAGTTTTCCCCTAAAAGGGATCATGAGGAAAGGATTTGAATTCAAATATTTGGGAGATCATCTCCCAAAACACCTATACGGGAGTGAAGAAGTGAGATAAGAAAGGAAAAGCAGATAGTATCAAGCCTGTTATGACTGCTGGTAATCAGAACTTAGTGTTAACATGGACATGGAATAAGCATCTCAGTGTTTTCTCATGGCAGTGGTGAAGGGTGAAAATTCTGGGCTACTTATGAATCAATTTCCATCAGTCATTGAATGATATCCATTTCCACAGGTTTTTAATTCTCTAGCACTTCTGCTATGCAGAAAGGAGGACCTAGTCACTAAGAAGTCTTTCAAGCAGTTAGAAATCAAGAGAAAATGTACAACAGAGGTAATGCCTGAGTGAATATGGGCAGAGTATTGACAGAAAAACTTGCCAAATATACACATACTCGCACATGTGCACACAAAGATCTGTACACAAACACTCTACATGAGCTGTGCTTATGCAGTGTGAGTTAGGAGTCTGATTGACACAGGCTACCTGTGGCAGAAACTGTTAACTGAACATCAAAATCTTTTCTTCTATTTTCCCACAGTATTAGAGTTCTTCCTGGAGTAGCTGTTCTGCTAGAGATGGCAATTGCTAGCTCCCCTTTCAGGCTGGTGTGGTCAAGTAATTAAGATTCTTGCCAGTGAAATGTGAGCAAATGTAACTTCTTTCCTGGTTTCACTTGCTTCAGAAGGAATTTCTGGCCCTTCACTGGACATGTGATTTTCTTGCTCCTTCTGCCCTAGCTCTTGCCCTTAGGCTGGAATATTCCTGCTCAGTGCAGCCTGGGTACTGAGAAGGAGAAGCAGAGCCATTGTTCCTGAATGCTTGCATGGTGTAATGTTCCCAATGTACTACAATACCTGCCATGAAATTTGATGTGATAAATAAGTTTGCTGTATGTGAATTAATGCATTTTAAAGTTTTGGTTAAAGCTATCTAGTATTTGATACTAACATACCATACATAATAGCAGTAATACTGATAATAGTATTAATATAGCTAACTTTTCTGAGTACTTACAAGGTGTCAGGTATTATATTATTTAAGCCTAACAGCCATCATATGTGATAGGTACTATTATTATCCCTGTTTATTGATAGAAAACCCAAGGCACATTGACATTTTAAAATTGTCCAACTTCACATAGCTATTAAATGATGGAGCTGGCATTTGAGCCCAAGCTGTAAGTGCCAAAGTCCCAGCTCTTAGCTAGCATGCATAGACTGAAATTATTAATAGCTATAATTCTCAGGTATGGATTAGGCATGGAAAGAGTGCTCAGAAATATATGAACGTGTGTGTGTGTGTGTGTGTGTGTTTGTGTGTGTGTTAAATGAAAGGCAAATGCTATGCATAGTGTCTTCAGAGGCTGATATTAAGAAGAGAACTAAGCATTTAAATAATTGGTATTTAAAACCTTTGTCAAAAGCAAAACAGTAAGATATATGCTCCTATGGCCCAAGAGGAGTAAGTCAGTAGTCATTTTTAGCTTGAAATTCCATTGAATTCAACAAAAGATAATGTCTATTCTACCAGATAGTTGCAAGAACATTGATTTGAAATTTGTTCTGAGTCAAATACAAATCCAGCATGGTTTACCACAGACACAGTCACCCATTAAGATATGTCTTATTTTATTATTGTTTAAATTGCCTTTCATCTATCCGTATAGCCACATACTTATTTATTTTCTATTGGGAAAATATATGTGTGTGTGTGTGTCTGTGTGTCTGTGTACATTTTAAACAGATCTGGTATATAATTATTGCTCTGTTTTCCTCCAACAATTTTTAACAAGCATGCAAATATGAAGCTTTTACTCTTGAAATTCCTTCTTCCCTTGAAAAAACAGGTGCTATTATTTGACATTTGATTACTTAAAATGTATTTCCCAGCACCCTTCTGCAGGGTTTCATTAGTTGCTTGTGACATCTCTGGTTGCTCTGATGATCCAGTTGTGATTCCTGTGATGCTTTGCCATCTGTCTGTGCCAAATCCATTTGCCCTCACCCCATGCAAAATGGCCTCCTCAGCTTTGGGCAAATTTAACTAAGCCAGTGACTCATCTTTTCTGAACTGGGCATGATTATAGCAGTGGCAGGCAAAACGCCACCGCCGAAAGCCCTGCCAAGTAAGGCTAAAGCTGTTGAATTTTTAAAAAGAACTCTGAATAACCTGAATATCAGGCTTACAGAGATGCCTCCAGTGTTAACACTGCATAATTAGAAATTTCTTGGCTGTAGATACCGCCTTGGTGATCAGCATCCAATGCAGAAAGGAATTTGCCCATTTCTAAGTATTCCTAGTGAATCAGAAATTCTTGAATATCCTGGCCTTTTTCCTCTTTATTTCTTTATATTTCCTGGAAGGTGGATATTATTAAGCACAGTGTAATTTGATATTCTATATTTATCAATAAATTGATAATTCAGTGTCATTTCTGTTTGGAAGATCATCATTTTATTCCCCCCATTGGATAACTTTAGATCCACATTTATGATTTTGGCTTTGGCTTTATCTTGATTGCTTTTTCAAATGCAATGATAATAAAAAATTATGATTTACTTATAAAGAATGAGAGAAATATTAAAACCCTCTTTGTCAACTGTCTTAATACATATTCCTAGTTGGCAAGGATTTATACAATCAAATCCAAATTAAATATTTTTTTAGGCTTCATTTTTGTCTCTCCTCTTCAGGCGTATATATGACCTAGTACTACATCTTCTCAACCTGTCTTAGTCCCCTCCCCCCCATATCACTGTTACAGATTATGTAATCTCAATTACATTACTTAATTATTCAAACAATAAATAAATGGTTGATCATTTTTGTCTTCTAACTTTATCTAGATTTCCCATATTTATGACAAAATTTAAGCCTCGTACTGGACACAGTGCTTAGACAATATCCTGTGATGCTTCTCTGCTTGACAGGGAAAGAAAAATCCTTTGTCCTTAGGCCGACAAGATCATTCGTGACCTGTCTTCCCATACCTCTCTTTTCCCTATCCCCTACTATTTTTTTCCCAGCACACTCTGTCTGCACTAGCCTCTTTGTACTTCCTCTTAAATGCTGGAATGTTTTTGACCAGGATTTGACAGTTCCCCTTCCCTGAGTACTGTTCTCATAGTTAGCTATATTCACTTTAAATATTTGTCCACATGTCTCCTCAGTCAGGCTTACCCTGACCTCTCAAACTCAGCCCATAGTTGTTCTTCTTTCACTTTTTCATTAGTACTTATCACCTATTACAAACTGTAAATTGAAATATTTATTATTTTTATTGTTTACTGTCTGTCTATCCTTTACCGAATGTAAACTCCATAAAGGTAGGTATCTTCTTTGTCTCCGTACATTGAAGTACTTTGAACAGTACCTGACACATAGCAGACACTCAAATATATTTTGAATTAATAAATAAACAAATTAATGAATAAATGTTTTTAGGGAAACTTAAAATAAGAGGTAAGGTGGGAATTATTCTCCAACAATTGTTCTTAATATGATTATACTTTCTTGTTAACCAAACTTCCACTTTTTAAAATTGCTGTTGGAGTGTGCTTATTGGATCTAAATGCTTTGAGTTAATAAGATACCACCTTGTATCCCTAGCCACTAATTAGTATGCTTTTTTTCTCCTTTGTTTGAAAGTTCAATTGCTCAAACATCTTAAAAATTGTTATGTGCAATTGGTTAGGTTAAAAAAAAAAGATTTGGTAGGTTAATGCTGTCTAGTTCAATAAGATGATTTGGAGGAAAATGATGATAATTATGAAAACAACTACTACTTATTGAGTTGAATGCTACTAAACTATTTACATAACTTGGCTCATGTTAATCCTTTGCGTTCCTATCAGCTAGATACCATTATTTTTTCCATTTTGCAGATGAAGCTGACACTCAAAGGGGATGATGAATTTTCCAAAGTCCATACACTTTGTGAAGGGTAAAGTTGGGTTTGATTTTGTGCCTTTCTATCTCCAAAGCCAATGTTCATACAATGATGGTAACTGAAACTTCCTAGCTCTGAGAGAGGAATATAAATCGTTGGAACAAAATATGAAATTTTTACTAATGTACACAGCCTGAATAATTCTTAGAAATAGGATATATTCTCGTATTAGCTGATGACTTCATTTTGACTGAGAAAACAGATTGTTCTTCTCTAGGTTCTATTGGACAAGCATTCTGTGCATTCTCTGAGCATTCTTTGCATTCTAAACACCATGCTAGATGCTGGGATGCGAAGAACAGGGCAAGATATGAGGATAAATTAGATATATTTTCCCTCAAGGACTTTTATTTTTACTAAATAGAGAATGGGAAATCTGAAGTGTAGTGATCTTATCCCTGCCTTCTGTATTTCTGTTAATGTGTATCACCTTTCTTTCCCCACTCTTCCTTGGGCATAAGAGAAAAAACCCTTGGCTAACGGGTATTAAGAAAGAATATAGAGCATAAAACTCATATAAAGAAATGCTAGACACATGATTTCATTAACTGAAAATAATAAAGAAGTCAACGACTCAGAGTCATCCAGAACTGATTTAAAACTACAAATTCTTAAACATGGGTATGCAAGTGGAAAAAGTGTCACCCCAACTTTCCACTGTTACTCATGTGGTAAGGCCATTCGGTTCTGTCTTCATTCTTCTCTTAGCATATTTAAACAATTTTCATTTAGTAATTCACTCAATTTACATTTGAATATGAATGTCTTGTGAATTTGAATTTCATTCCAGGTACCCAACCTAATTTCAAGCTAATGAAGTAATATTTGATTCCAACAATGATTCAGCTATCTTCCTTTTGGATGAACTATTTCATATTTTCAAATGAAGGATTTGGGGATCAGTCAAATTAAATGGTCAGAAATGTACCTGGTGTACTAGGAGCTCAAATTATTTATACCTTACTGTGATTATGACACAGATTTGTTTCAAACATGAGACAGCAATGATTGGTATAGAGAAAAAACATTAAAAAACCCTTTCATTAAAAAAATTCTATGTATCTGTATAACATTTGAAATTTGCATTATACCCTCTTTTGTCCATTTTGTAAGCAATTCTACTTCTGCTTAAATCATATAGGAGGGTTGTCTCCAGAAGGGAGTGGGGCCTGTGGCAACTAATCCAAGGCAGCTGCCCAAGATAACCACACTTGAAGAGAGACTATGCATTTTGAAACTTTCATAGGATTCTTGTGATATAATTAAAGATTGAAAGTTCAAAACTGAATTTTAATTATGTTAAGAAAAGTAAGTTTTAATGCTGCCTTGGCTTGCTCCCCATTTCCTACAAGCATAGGCTGTAAGGCAGGCGTTTTAGCTGTCCTATCCAAAGAACAGTCTTGGCATAGAACCTCTTGATTATAAAGCTACCATTTTAATCTGTTTGAGAAGTGTGGTGGTAATTAAAATTTTTAGCTGAAACTCCTGAGTTTGCATGAAAACCACCGGGCATTCATATCCATATTCATCTTTTGATAACAACAATCTTACTGATAATAGCTAGATATATTATTATCTACATTCCACCAAAGAGAAAACAGGGGTTTAGAAAACTAAGTGGCTGGCCTAAAGTCACATAGGTAGTTAGTAAGTGACAACACTAAACTTTGTATGCCTCATCATCTTGTGGCCCTCAACCTAAACCACAACCTTCTCTATGTCCAAAAAATAGAAATCAGAGACTTAAACAACTATGTAACTTATTTTAAAGAACAATTAATGAATGTTTATCTATATGTATCCTGAAGTTGTTCTCTCCATCTGAAAGTTCAACATATTGTTATGGTTCCTTCCTTCCTTCCTTCCTTCCTTCCTTCCTTCCTTCCTTCCTTCCTTCCTTCCTTCCTTCCTTCCTTCCTTCCTTCCTTCCTTCCTTCCTTCCTTCCTTCCTTCCTTCCTTCCTTCCTTCCTTCCTTCCTTCCTTCCTTCCTTCCTTCCTTCCTTCCTTCCTTCCTTTATTCTTAGCATGCAGTTATAAGTGAGAACATGTGGTATTTCTCTTTCCTTGTCTAGTTTACTTCACTTAAAATAATTTGCTCCAGACTCATCCATGTTGCTGCAACTGGCAGAATTTTATTCTGTTTTATGGCTGAGTAGTATTCCATTGTGTATATACACAACATTTTCCTTATCCAGTCATCTGTCAATGGACACTAAGGTTGGTTCCATATTTTGGCTACTGTAAACACAGTTGCTATAAACATGGGAGTGCAGGTATCCATTTGACGTGATAATTTCCATTCCTTTAGATATATACCCAGTTGTGGGATTGCTGAATCATACGGTAGTTCTATCCGTAGTTGTTTGAGGAACCTCCATACGGGTTTCCACAATGGCTATGTTAATTTACAGTCCCACCAGCAATGTAGAAAAGTTCCCCTTTCCCCACATCCTTGCCAGCATTTGATATTCTTGGTCTTTTTAGTAATGGCCACTCTAACTGGGGTGAAGTAGTATTGCAATGTAGTTTTAATTTGCATTCCCTGAAAATTAGTGATGTTGAGCATTTTTTCATGTACCTGTTGGCCATTTGTATGTCTTCCTTTGAAAAATGTCTATTCATCTCCTTTTCCCCTTTTTTAAAATTGGATTATTTGTCTTTTTACTGTACATTTGTTTGAGTTCTTTGTATATTCTGGATATTAATCACTTGTCAGATATATAGTTTGCAAATAGTTTCTCCCACTCCATTGGTTGTCTTTCCACTCTATCAATTGTTTCTTTCCCTGTGCATACGCTTTTTTTTTTTTTTTGACATAATCCCATTTGTTTATTTTTTCTTTTGTTGCTTGTTCTTTTAGGGTCTTATTTGTAAAGTCTTTGCCTAATCCTACTACCTGGAGTGTATCTCCTATATTTTCCTTTAGTAATATTATGGTTTCAGGTCTTATATTTAAGTCTTAAATCCATTTTGAGTTGATTTTGGTATATGGTGAGAGTTACAGGTTCAGTTTCATTGTTCTGCATATGGATGTCCAATTTTCCCAGCACCATTTACTGAAGAGGAAATCTTTTCCCCAATGTATGTTCTTGTTGCCTTTGTCAAAGGTCAGTTGGCTGTAAGTATGTGGGTTGATTCCTGGGTTTTGTATTCTTTTCCAATGGTCTGAGACACTGTTTTTATGCCAATACCATGCTGTTTTGGTTATAATAGTTTTGTGATATAATTTGAAATTGGGTAGTGTTATGCATCCAACTATTTTTCTGCTCAGGATTGCTTTCACTATTTGGGGTCTTTTATTATTCCCTGTGCATGTTAGGATTGCTTTTTCTATTTCTGTGGAGAATGTCTTTGGTATTTTGATGAAGGTTGCACTGACTCTGTAGATTGCTTTGGGTAGAATGGACCTTTTCACTATGTTAATTCTTCCTATCCAAGAGCATGGTATGTCCTTCCAACATTTTGTGTCCTCTTTATTTCTTTCAGTAGTGTTTTGTAGTTTTCATTGTAGAGATCTTTCACCTCCTTGATTAAGTTGATTCCTAGGTATTTTATATTTTTGGTAACTATTGTAAAAGGGCTTGCTTTCTTGATTTCTTTTTCTGCTAGTTCATTACTAGAATATTAAAATGCTACTGATTGTGGGTGTTGATTTTGTACCCTACAATGTTACTGAAGTTGAAATTGTTAATCAGCCCTAAGAGTTTTTTGGTTGAGTCTTTAGGTTTTTCTATATATAATATTATATCATCTGTAAACAGGGATAATTTGACTTCATCTTTTCCAATCTGGATGCCCTTTATTTCTTTCTCTTGCCTGATTGCTCTGGCTTGTACTTCCAATACCATGTTAAATAAGAGTGGTGAGAGTGGGCAACCTTGTCTTGTTCCTGTTCAGAATGATATTGGCAGTTGGTTTGTTGTAAATGGCTTTTATTGTGTTGTGATAATTTCCTTCTATACATAATTTGCTGAGAGTCTTTATCATGAAGCAATGTTGGATTTTGTTGAATGCTTTTTCTGCATCTATTGAGATAATCATGGTTTTTGTCCTTGTTTTTGTTGATGTGGTGTATCACATTTATTGACTTACATATGTTGAACCAACTTTGCATCCCTGGACAGACAAATAACAAGCAAGGAGATTGAAGCAGTAATCAGCAATCTTCCAACTAAATAAAGCCCAGGACCAGATAGCTTTACAGCTGAATTCTATCAATCCTTTAGAAAAGAATTAATACCACTTCTCTTCAAACCGTTGCAAAAAATTGAAACAGAAACCATGCTCCCAAACTCATTTTATGAGGCCAGCATCATCCTATTACCAAAACCAGATAAAGATACAAGAAAAGAAAATTACAGGCTGATATCCTTGATGAATATATATACAAAAATCCTCAACAAAATATTAGCAACCAGAATACTACAACACATCAGAATTATACAACATGATCAAGTGGGATTCATCTGTTTATCTTATTTGGTGACATGTCTTGTTCAGATCTTTTGCCCATTTTATAACTGGGTGGTTTATTTTCTTATTGTCTTCTTTTCTCCCAGTCTGTGGCTAGTCTTTACATTCTCTCAACATTGCCTTTCACAAAACAGAAGGGTTTTTTGTTTATTTTGTTTTCAATGTAGTCTGATATCAATTATTTCTTTCATGGGTTGTGCCTTTTGTGTGACTAAAAGTTTATTACCTAATCCAAGGTAATTTAGGGTTCCTCCTGTTTTATTTTCAAGAATTTTTTTAGTATCACATCTTACATTTAGGTCTATGATCAATTTTGAGTTAAATTTTGGAAAAGGTGTAAAGTCTGTGTCTAGATTCATATGTTTGTATGTGAATTTTCCAGTTGCTCCAGTACCAATTGTTGAAAAGACTGTAATTCTCCATTGAATTAGCTTTGCTTTTTTGGCAAAGATTGGTTGACTATATTTGTGTGGGATTTTTATGAGCTGTCTGTTCTGATCTATTGACCTATTTGTCTATTCTTTTGTAAGTACTACACTTTGTTTATTATTGTACCTTTATAGCAAGCCTTAAAATCTTGTAGTGCAAATTCTCTGACTTCCTTCTTCTCCCTCATTATTGTGTTGGCTATTCTGGGTCTTTTGTTTCTCCTTGCAAATTTTGGAATCAGTTTGTCAATATCCATGAAACAACTTGCTTATATTTTTATTGCAATTGCAGTTAATCTATAGATCAATTTAGGAAGAACTGACACACAATATTAAATCTTTCAAAATATAAGTATGGATTACTTCTACAATTATTTATTTCTGCTTTTATTTCTTTAATTGGAGTATTGCCATTTTCCTGATATAGATCTTATACATATTTTGTTAGATTTATATCAAAGTATTTCAGTTTTGGGAATACTAATGTGTATGGCATTTTATTTTTAATTTCAAATTCTAATTTTTCATTACTGGTACATAAAAAAAAACAATTCACTTTCATATCTCCTGTATTGTTTTGCATATCCCTGTATCATACAGTCTTTCTATAATCCCTTATTAATTACAGGAGTTTTGTGGGGCTTGTTCATCTTTGTATGCTTGTTTTGTTAATTCTTAGGGATTCTTTTACATTTAAAAAAAGTCATCAAGCTAGTAGTACCATTATATTGTAGAAAAGGATTGGTGGTTCTAGCATTTTTTTATGATTGCAGAGGCATTCTTGGACTGTAGGTATATCTTTGGATATGTGTAAGGTAATTAAAGAGGGGATTGATTGTTGTGAGTATCCACTGTGGTTCTATTTTATACTAAACATTTTTCTTTCTCTTTTTACTAAATTTTATTTTAACATTTAATTGTACATATTTGCAGGAAACAGTGTGTTGTTTCAATGCATGCATATACTGTACATTTATTCACTTAGGTATTTAGAACAGCTTTGTAGCAGTAAACCCACCACTTCCTTCCCCCTTGCTCCACCTTCCCCCTGTCTTTGGTAATAATTATTCTAATTATTCTATTGCTTAGTTCTATGAGAACCACTTTTCTTACTTTTTTTATTTTTTAAGTTTCCACATACAAGTGAGATCATGTGGTATTTGCCTTTCTGTGACTGGCTTTCTTCATTTCACATTATGGTCTCCAGTTCTATCCATATTGCTGCAAATGAGAGAATTTTGTTTTTCATTATAGCTGGATAGTACTGT
Organism: Cynocephalus volans; assembly: GCF_027409185.1. Taxonomy (NCBI): domain Eukaryota; kingdom Metazoa; phylum Chordata; class Mammalia; order Dermoptera; family Cynocephalidae; genus Cynocephalus; species Cynocephalus volans. Next base: position 97,161,108 of record NC_084478.1, read on the forward strand.
ATTGTGTATATATACCTCAGCTTTTTTATCCATTTACCTGGTGATGGACATTGAGGTTGATTCCATTTCTTATCTATTGTGAACAGTGTTGTAATGAAAATGGAAGTGCAAGTGTCTCTTCTATATATTGATTTCATTTCCTTTGGGCATATACCCAGTAGTGGGATTGCCAGATCATATGGTAGTTCAGTTTTTAGTTATCTGATGGATCACCATAATATTTTCCACAATGGCTGTACCAATTTACATTCATACCAACAATGTAGGAGCGTTTGCGTTTCTGTGAGTCCTTACATGCGTTTGCTTTGTTATTTACTCTTGTTGATAACAGCCATTCTAACTGAGGTGAGATATCTCTTTGTACTTTCAATTTGCATTTCTCTGAAGATTAGTGATTTTTAGCATTTTTTTTCATATTCCTGTTGGCCATTCATATATATTCTCTTGAGAAATGTCTGAATGCCTGTTATGGTCCTGTATCCATTATTTATTTATTTATTTGTTTATTTATTTTTCATTTACTTATTTTTTGCTGTTGAGTTGTTTGAATTTCTTATACATTCTGAAATTTAGCCCCTTGTCTGATGTGTAGTTTGTAAATATTTTCTCCTATTCTATAGGCTGTCTCTTCATGCTGTTGATTGTGTCTTTTGCTATGCAGAAGCTTTTTAGTAAATGTAAACTTCCCTGTCTAGTTTTGCTTTTGTTGCCTGTGCCTTTGTAGTCTTGTTCAAAGAAGGAGTACCCACTCCAATTTCATGTAGGATTTCCCCTGTGTTTTCTTTCAGAGATTTCATAATTTGGGGTCTTAAAATTTATGTCTTTAATCCATTTGATTTGATCTTTTGTGTATGGTGAGAGATAAGGGTATAGTTTTAATCTTCTGCACATGGATTTCCAGTTCACCCAGCACCATTTATTGGAGAGGCTGTCCTTTCACCAGTGTATATTTTTGGAACTTTTGTAGATCAGTTGTCTGTAAATATGTGGGTTTATTTCTGTGATCACTATTCTGTTCCATTGGTCAATTTGTCTCTTTTTATGCCAATACTATGCATTTTTGGTTACTATAGCTTTATAGTATATTCTGAAGTAAGAAAGTGTGATGCCTCCAACTTCATTCTTTTTATTTAAGATTGCTTTGGCTATATAGGGTCTTTTGTGGTTCTATATGAAATTTAAGATTTTTCCATTTTTGGAAGCCTGTCATTGGTATTTTGATTGGGGTTGTGTTGAATGTGTAGATTGCTTTGGGCAATATGCACATTTTTATGATATTTGTTCTTCCAACCCATCAACTGAGAATATATTTTCACTTATATGTGTCTTCTTCAATTTCTGTCACCAATGTGACAGAATTTAATCTTCTTGGTTAAATTTACTTCTAGGCATTTTATTTTTTGTTAGCTATTGTAAATGGGATTACTTTCTTGATTTCTCCTATAGATATTTCATTATTGGCATATAGAAATGCTATTGATATTTGTATGTTGATTTTGTATTGTGCCACATTACTGAATTTATTTATTACTTCTAGTAATTTTTGGTGTAGTCTTTAGGGTTTTCTATGTATACAATCATATCATCTAAAAATAGATATAGTTTGTCTTCCTCCTTTCTGATTCAGTTGCCCTTTCTCTCACCTTATTGCACTGGCTAGAACTTTCAGTACTATGTAGAATAAGAGTGAGGAAAGTTGGCATCCTTGTCTTGATCCAGGTCTTAGGGAAAAAGCCTTCAATTTTTGTTTGTTCAGTATGATACTACCTGTAGATTTGTCATATATGTCCTTTATTGTGTTGTGGTATATTCCTTCTATACCTAATTTGTTGAATGTTCTTATCATTGTTTTTAAGGGTATTGGATGTTATCAGATGCTTTTTCTGCATTTATTGAAATGATCATATAGTTTTTCTACTTTATTCTGTTGATGTGATGTATCACATTTATTGCTTTGCGTATGTTAAACCATCCTTGCATCCCTGAGATAAATCCCACTTGATCATGATGAATGATCTTTTAAAAGTGTTCATGGATTCTATTTGTCAGTATTTCATTGAGAATTTTCACACTCATGTTCATTAGGGGTATTGGTATGCAGATTGTTGTTGTTGTTGTTGTTGTATTTTTCTCTGCTTTTGGTATCAGGGTAATGATGGCTTCATAGAATGAATTTGGAAGTATTTCCTATTCACTATTTTAGAAGAGCTGAAGAAGAATTAGCATTGATTCTTTAAGTGTTTGGTAGAATTGAGCAGTAAAGCCATCTAGTACTAGGGTTTTCTTTGTTGGGAGAATTTTTATTACTGCTTCAATCTCGTTACTAATTCTTGGTCTGCTTAGGTGTTCTAATTCTTTAAGATTCAATCTTAGAAAGTTGTGTGTATCCAGGAAAGTTTATAGCAATAAATGCTTATGGCAGAAAAATATTCATTTCTTCCAGGTTTTCTGTTTTTTACTATATAATTGTATGCAATAGACTCTTATGATCCTTTGTATCTCCTTTGGTATCAGTTTGAAAATCTCATTTTTCATTTGTGATTTTATTTATTTGAGTCTTTCTTTTTTTGTAATTAGTCTAGTGAGAGCTTTATCAATTTTATCTTTTCAAAAAACAAACTTGTTGTTTCATTGATCTTTTGTATTTTTTTAATCTCTGAATAAATTCTACTCTGGTCTTAGTTATTTCTCTCCTTCTACTAATTTTTTTAGGTTTGCTTTGTTCTTTATGTTTTCTTGTTTTTCTAGTTCCATCAGGTGTTACATTAGGCTGTTCATTTGAGGATTTGTTGTTGCTGTTGCTGTTGTTTTTTGCTGTAGGCATTTATTGCTATAAATGTTCCTCTGAAAACTGTTTTCTCTTTGTCTCATAGGTTCTAGTATGTTGTGTTTTTATTTTAATTTATCTCCAGGAATTTTAAAATTTTCTTTTGATTTCTTTTTTGACCCATTTGTTGTTCAGAATCATGTTGTTTAATTTTAAAGTGTTTGTACAGTTTCTAATGTCCCTTCTAGAATTGATTTCTAGTTTTATTCAATTGTGGTTGAACACATTGGTGTGATTTCTATTTTTAAAATTTGTTGAGACTTGTTTTGTAGCCTAACATATGTCCTTTTCTGGAGAAAGTTCCATGTGCTGCTGAGAAAAATGTGTATTCTGTAGCTGTTGGATGAAACGTTCTATAAATGTCTGTTAGGTCTAATTGGTCTAGAGTGGAGAATAACTCTGAAATTTCTTGGCTAATTTTCTACCTGGATGACCTGTCCTTTGCTGAAAGTGAGGTATTAAAGTCCCCAACCATTATTGTGTTGGAGTTTATTTCTCCCTGCAGGTCTAGTACTATTTGCTTTATATATCTGGGTTATCTTGTGTTGGGTGTGTATATATTTTGAATTGTTATATCCTCTTGCTGAATTGATCTTTTTATCATTATATAATGACTTTACTTATCTTTTTTACTTGTCTTTGCTTGAAATCTATTTTATCTGACATAAGTGTAGCTACTCCTATTCTTTTTTGACTTTCATTTGCATTAAATATTGTTTTTCATCCCTTCACTCTCATTCAGTTTGTTTCCTTGTACATGAAATGAATTTGTTTTAGGCATCATATTCTTGATTCTTGTTTTATAATTCATTCAGCCACTCTGTATCTTTTACTTGGGGAATTTAATTAATTTACATATAGTTATTATTAATATATTGGGACTTGTTACTATTATTTTGTTACTGTTTTCTGGTTGTTTTGCAGATTTTTTTCCCCTCTTTTCTAATCTTACTCTCTTCTTTTGTCATGGAGAGGTTTTCTCTAGCAATATGTTTTGATTTCTTACTATTTATTTTTAGTATATCTATTATGTTTTTGTGTTATGGTTATCATGAGGCTTAAAAAAACATGTTATAGTTACAAGAGATTATTTTAAACTCATCACAAATTGAATGATAAGAAAAAATAGCCAACTCTACACTTTGACATCATTCTTTCCCACTTTTTGACAATTGTTATTTCAATTTACATTTTTAAATATTGCCTATCGCTTCTACTGTTGTTGAATTTGTTATTATCTTATTGGGTTTGTCTTTTAGTCTTCATAGCAAGGATATAAGTGGTTTATTCACAACATCGGAGTAATCTGAGATTGTCCATGTATTTACTTTACTATTGAGTTTTGTACCTTCCATATTTTTGTTGTTGTTGTTGTTACACTTTAGTGTCATGCTCTTTCAGACTGAAGAACTCCCTGTAGCATTTTTTGTAAGGCAAGTCTTGCGCTGATGAATTTTCTTAGCTTTTACTTGTCTGGGAAAAGCTTTATTTTTTCTTTATATTTGAAGGTTAGATTTCCTGGATACAGAATTCTTGGTTGACAATATTTTTCTTTCAGCACTTATAATATGTTGTCCTACTCTCTTGTGGCCTCTAGGGTTTCTACTAAGAAATCCACTGTAAGCTGTATTGGGATTCCATTGAATGTTATGTATGTCTTTTCACTTGATTCTTTCAGAATTCTTTGTCTTTGGTTCTAGATATTTTGATTATGATGTGCCTTGGGGTGTTGCTTTTTGGACTGAATTTGGTTGGTGACCTCTGAGTTTCCTGTACCTGGATGCTGTCATCTTTTTCCATACTTGGGACATTTTCAGCCATTATTTCTTTAAATAGTCTTTCTAGGTTTCTTTCTTTTTCATCTCCTTCAAACTTGCTAATTATGTGGAGGTTATTTCACTTTAAGGAGTCCCATAATTGCTTCAGTGATTCTTTCCTCTATTTGATCAACTGCTGTTGGGGCTTTATATAAAGTGTTTCCATTCAGATAACATATTCTTCATTTCTAGAATTTCAATTTTTTTAAATTGATTCTATTCCTTTGTCAAATTTCTTGTTCTGTTCCTGGAGTGTTTTCCAAATATCATTTTTTAAAAAAATCTATTTTATTGTGACTCCCTGAACACCTTTAAGAGAATTTTTCTGAAATCTCTGTCAGATACTTCATAAATCCATTGTCTTCTGGGTCCATTTATGGTGCTCTTTTGGTTTTCTTTGGTAGTGCCATTTTTCTCTATTCTTCCTCAATCTTTGTATCTTTATGTGGATGCCTGAAATTTTGAGGGTATAGCTAACTCTTCCAGATTTTAGGTGTTCTTTGCTGGTATTAGACTTTTCTTGCTTTATATCAACACTTGTCTTGGGTCTGTGTTTAATTTCCTATCTTTGGTGGAAAAATAGCAACCATCACCACTTAAACAGTGCACTGGAACTAATTTGCTGTCCTGTGGTTAATTTCCAGATAGAAAAAAATTTCCTGTGTGAACTTGAACTTGAACTATGTGCCTGACATAAATTTCTGCCTTGCTGTTTGTTGTTTCTCAGACTGGGAAAAGTTTTTGTGCAGACCAGGTTTTAAATGTCAGCCTTTAAGTCACTGCAAGGTCTTGTGTTGTCACCAAAAATACAACTGTGCTGTGTAGAAAATTCAGCCAAAGACTGACTTTTTCCCACAAACTGTGCCTCCTGCAGTTTTAATCACACCACTGGTATCCACTGTGTGGTGCCTCTGCTGATCAGAAGGCAGGCAACTCTAGTGGATCATTCCATCACCTTCAGCATTGCAAATGTTTCCCATGGGGGAGGCCCTGCATGAGTGCCCCACAAAGTCTCACTGACTTCTGGGTGATTCCTTCCTCCCATTGGCTGTGGCTTTTACCTTCTATGTTGATGCAGGGTAAATTTGCAAGTAGCTTTGCTGGCCGAGGAAATGGTATGGTGCACTCTCAAGTAATTTATTTTTTACATTTTTGCCAGCAGTCATGTTATTCTTCTCCTCTGTAGACTCTAAGAAGCTTCACACAATGGACACTGCTGTGGCTTTACCATGTTTTGGTAGCTCCTCCAGGCACTGTGCCATGCTGACCTGGGTAGCAGATGGGGCTGGGTCTGATAAGGGTGATTCCCTCCTTCCACTTGCCATGGCTTTCCATGCCTTCAGGGACTCAACAGATCTTTCCTCCTCTTCTCTCAAGTTCCAGTGATTTCAGGATGGCAATTTTGTGATTTTCACACTTGTAAGCTGTAAATTAATCTTTGCAAGTGATGCTGGAATTATCTCTTCTGCCATGTTGGTGACATTCTCAATTTTTAATTTTCTTTAGCATTTTGATGTGATGGATTACATTAATTGATTTTCTAATGTTAAATTGGAGTTAAATACCTAAAATAAATCTCACTCGTTTGTTGGATATAATTCTTTTTATACATTGTTCGTTTCCATTTCTTGTAAATATTTGCATCTCTGTTCATGAGAGATATTGTTCTGTAATTTCCCTTTATTTTATTTTATTTATTTTTATTTTTTATTATACATACATGTGGGGTACAATGTCGATTTTCAATAATTGTGTAGAATGTGTGGTGGTTAGGTCAGTATAGTTAGCTTATTCATCATTACAATACTCAATCATTCTTTGTGTCTGTTGACCAATTCCTCATTAGTCCCCTCCCATTCCCCCTCCCCTCCCCTTTTACACCTCTAGTTTTCTAAAAGTTCAACATATTACTGTGATTGTTGTTTCTTTCTTCCTTTATGTCTCTCTTTATTATTGATTTGTTTATTTATGGATTCAGCTCCAACTTATGAGTGAGAACATGCAGTATTTCTCTTTCTGTACCTGGGTCGTTTCACTTAGGATAATTTTCTCCAGGCTCATCCATGATGAGTAGAATTTCATTCTTTTTTATGTCTGAGTAGTATTCCATTGTGTATATATACCACAATTTCCTTATCCATTCATCCATTTATGGACATTTAAGTTGATTCCATCAATGAACTATTGTAAATAGAGCTGCCATAAACATGGGAGTGAAGTTATGCCTTTGACCTGATGTTTTCCAATCCTCTGAATATATCCCCAGGTGTTGGATTGCTGGATGATATGGAAGTTCTATATTTAGTTATTTAAGGAACCTCCATACTGTTCCCTATAATGGCTGTACTAATTTACAGTCCCACCAACAGAGCAGGAGGTTTCTCTCTATCTCCACATCCTTTCCAGCATTTGTTATTCTCTGTCTTTTTTATAATAGTCAGCCTGATTGGGGTAACGTGATATCTCAGAGCAGTTTGATTTTCATTTCCCTGATGATTAGGGATGTTGAGCATTTTTTCATATACCTGTTGGCCATTTGTATGTCTTCCTTTGAGAAATGTCTATTCAGTTCCTTTGCCTGAGCAAAAAAAGTAAAGCTGGAGGCATTACACTTCCTGACTTCAAACTATATTACAAAGTTGTAATACCAGAACAGCATGATACTGGCATAAAAACAGACAGATGGACCAATGGAACAGAATAGAGCAGAAATCAACCCACATATTTACAGCCAACTGATCTTTGACAAAGGCACTGAGAACATACATTGGGGAAAAGACTTCCTCTTCAATAAATGGTGCTGGGAATTCTAGATATCCATTTGTAGAAGAATGAAACTTGATCCATGCCTTTCACTATATAACAAAATCAACTCAAAATGGATTAGAGACCTAAGTATAAGGCCTGAAACTTTAAAACTCCTAGAAGAAAACATAGGGGAAATGCTCCAGGATTTAGGACTGGGCAATGACTTTATTATCCATAAAGCACAGGCAACAAAGGAAAAACAAACAAATGGGATTATATCAAACTAAAAGGCTTCTGCACAGCAAACAATCAACACAGTGAAAAGACATCCTATAGACTGGGAGAAAATATTTCAAAAAAATGCATCTGACAAGGGATTAATATCCAGAATATACAAAGAGCTTGACAACTTTACAGCAAAAATACAAATATTCCAATTAAAAATGTAATTTTCCTTTCTTATAATGTCTTTCTCTGAATTTGGTATTATGGAAATGATGGTCTCATATGATGAATTAAGAAGTATTCCCTCTGCTACTATTTCTGTTAAAGTTTATAGAGAATTGGTAAAATTTAATTCTTAATTGCTTGGTAGAATTTACTAGTAAACCCATCTGAAACTGTTACTTCCTGTTTGGGAAGAATATTAATTATTTATTCAATTGATTTAATTTATATAGGCTTATTGAGATTGTTTATTACTTCTGTATGAGTGCTGGCAGATTGTGTCTTTCAATTAACTGGTTTATTTTATCTAGGTTATCAGATTTTTGTAAATAAAGTTGTTTGTTATATTCCTTTATTATCATTTTAATGTACATGGTCCTCTTTCATTTCTGCTATCAGTAATTTATGTCATCCTTCTTTTTTTCTTTTTCTTCCTTTTTTGTTTTTTGTTTTTTGTTTGTTTGTTTGTTTTTAGCCTGACTAGAGGTATAACAATTCTATAAATATTTTCAAAAATTCAGTTTTTTGCTTCATTGTTTTTCTCTACTATTGCCTGTTTTCAATTTCATTGATTTCTTCTCTAATTGTTATTTCTCTTTTTCTGTTTATTTTAATTTCTTTTCCTCTTTCTTTCCTAGTTTCCTCCAAAGGAAACTTAGATTATTCATCTTAGATCTCTCTTCTTTGCTAATATGTGTGTCCAATGCTATGAATTTCCCTCTAAGCAGTGCTTTTCTACACCTCACAAATTTGGAGAAGTTTTGTTTTTATTTTTATTTAGTTCACAATATATATGTTTTTAAATTTCATTTGAGACTTCATCTTTAACTCATGTGTTATGTGGACATGTGTTGTTTAACCTTTAAACATTTGGGAATTATCCAGCTATATTTCTGTCATTGATTTCTAGTTGAGTTAAATTGTGGTCTGGGACTTTACTCCATATGATTATTATTCTTTTAAATTTATTGTGTTTTCTGGTTCAGAATATGGTCTTTCTTGATAAATGTTCCATATGAGCCTGAGAAGAACCAGCATTCTGTTGTTTTGGGATGAGCTAGTCTATAAATTTCAATTAGGTCCAGTTGTTTGATGGTGCCATTCAGTTTTTCTATATCTTTACTGATTTTCTACCTGCTGGATCTGTCCATTGCTGATAAAGGGGTTTTGAAGTATCTAATTAAAATAGCAGATTCATCAATTTCCCCTTGCAGTTCTATCAGATTTACCTCAAACATTTTGAAATGTTATTAGTAGATGTATATGCATTGTGAAATGTTATGTCTTCTTGGAGAATTGGCCCTTTTTAACAAATGCCCATCTTTTTCTCTGACAATTTACCTTGCTCTGACATCTGAATTGTCTGAAATTAATAGCTACTACAGCTCTCATTTTATTGGTGATAGTGCAATGCATCTTTCTTCCTCCCTTTACTTTTAATATATGTGTATCTTTATAGTTATAGTTGGTTCCCTGTAGGTGAAATGTACTTTGTTCTTATTACCTATTCTGAAAATTTCTGTCTTTTAATAGGTGTATTTAGACTACTGGTGTTTAAGGAGATTATTGACACAGTTGGATTAATATCTACCGTGTTTGTTACTGTTTTCTCTTCATTGTCCTTATTCTTTTTCTTTATTTTTGTCTTCTGCTCTTCTGCTGCTTGCTTTTATTTTATTTATTTATTTTAAGTAGAGAAACAAAAAAGGTATATATTTATGGTATAAGCAATGCGATTTTGAAATACACACACACACACACATACACAGACACATTATGGAATGGTTAGATTGAGCTAATTAACATATGAATTACCTCACATACTTATTATTTTTTGTGCAGTGAGAGCACTTAAAATTTATTCTCAGCAATTTTCAATATACAATACATTGTTATCAGCTATAGTCTACTTGATTGGAAATAAGCATTTTATATCATCTCATTTGCTTTTTCTCCTTAGCATATTATCATACATCTTCTTTTATTTTTGCTTTTGTTATTGGTGGCTCAAGAGTTTGCAATATATATTTACAACTTATCCAAGTCCACTTTCTAATAACTCTATACCCCTTCATGAATTGCTCAAGTTACTTAAAACAAACTATTTAATATTTCTCCCTGATATTGTTGCTGTCATCTATTTCACTTATTCATATTCATTAGATAAAATCATGAGATACACTGTTGCTATTATAATTTTAATAAGTTATCTGTCAGGTCAGTTATGAAAAATAGTAATAAAATTTTAATTTCACCTTCATTTATTTCTTCTCTAATGTTCTTTTCTTATGCAGATATGAGTTATTTTTAAATAAAATTTATACTATAAAATTTTTATTCTCTGTGAAGAACTTTACTTCTAGCATTTTTTGCTAGGATGGTCTTTTGGAGGCAAATTTCCTCAATTTTTATTTGAGAGAATATTTTCCTTCAATTTTGAAGGGTAATTTTGCTGGATACAGAATTCTAGGTGATTGCTTTTATCTTTGCACACTTTAAATATTTTATTCCACTCACTTCTTGCTTGCATGATTTCTGAAAAGAAGTCTTTTTAAAATTTTTTTTCTCCACTAGGTCAGTTGTTATTTTCCTCTCTCTTTCAAAGTTATCTTTTTGCAGTTGATTTTCTCATTTGATTATGATATGCCTAGGAGTAAAATTTTGACATTTATCCTGCTTGATGTTCTCTGAGCTTCCTGGATCTGCAGTTGGAGACTGATATTAATTTTCTAAATTCTCTCTTTATTGTTTCAAATATTTCTTGTATTCCTTTCTTTCTTCTTTCTGTTATTTTCATTACATATATGTTACACCTTTTGTGCTTGTCCCATGGTTCTCACATATTCTATTACAATTTTGTCAGCCACTTTTCTCTTTTCTTATTAGTTTGGGAAGTTTCTATTGACATATCTTGACATATCCAAGCTCACTGATTCTATCCTCAGCTATGTCCACTCTACTAATTGGTCTACCAAACCATACTTCATTTCTTTTACAGCATTTTTTATTGTTGTCTATTTCCATCAGATTTCCTAACATATTAATCATGGTTATGTTAAACTTCTGGTCTGATAATTTCAACATCTCTTCCATATCTGAGTCTGGTTCTGATGCTTATTCTGTCTCTTCAAATGGTGTTTTTTTGTTTTGTTTTGTTTGTTTTTTAATATATCTTTAAACTGTTTTTGAAAATTGAACATGATATTCTGAGTAAAAGAAACTGTAGTAAATAGGCCTTTATTGATATATTGGTAAGGTGTTGTTGGGAAAATTGGATAATTTAGTCAGGCTCCCTTGGTTCAGGTCTGGTTGGGGGTTGAGCAGCACATCTCTTGTAAACAAGCTGTGTGTTGGTGGAGTTAGTGCACATGTGCACAAATGTATCTTTTTTAGTTTGTTGCTATTGTGTGTGCTTCAGTTTGTGAAGCAGAGCTGGCCTGGCAGAGCTTGAGTCTAAAAATAGCACGTTTACTCTGCTGGCAGGTGCTCAGTTTTTCTTTGTACTTTGCTGGTAGAAGTTGAGTTTCAGAGTGTTTCTTTGGACTGCCTAGGTATTAGATGTGTGTGTGCTGAATAAAGACTATTCTTTCTTCACCTACAGCTCCAAGGTACTTTTTGCCAGTTGCCTAGCTCATAGACCTGCTTGTGAAGGGTTTGCGGATGGGCTCAAGGGGTCTGTGAGCTCCAGAACCTAGCCCTGGCTCTACAGGTGTAGTGGAAGCAGAAGTGTTCTTTAGGTCTCAGTTTTTTGTGAGCCTGTTCCCCAGGGCTGTGACCTTCACAAGTGCTCCAGTTTCCTTCCCTGCCACCTCATAGAACAGGAGTTATTGAGGGGTTTGGAGTTAGATACTTCTCTTTCCCCATGAGGAAGCTAAAAGGGTCTGTAGTTGAGTGTTTATTTTCCCCCATAATGAAGGCTAGAGTGGGCTAGAGTTGTAGATTTTTCTTTCCATACATTGGTTAGTCTGTGATACGTCCTTATAAAAATAGGTTCTGTTAAAATTGTTTCTCCTGAGGGCAGGCCTTGCTAAATAGAAGAGAATGTCCTGGGTATATTTCAAAATGCCTAATTCCTCTTCTTCTGCTGGAAATAACAGTGAATTTTTCTCTGATTGTTAAATATGAAAATCTGGTAAGGTTTCTGAAGATAAAACTCATGAAATTTTCCCTCTCTCCAACAATGGAGCCTTCTGGAGTTTTTACCACTTGAAGATGCCCACACTAAGCCTCTGAATAAGCCTTCAATTATCATTTGGATTTTTCTACTATGACAATGGATCCCACAGAAATTTCTGCTCATGGGTTTCTGCTGTAGTAAGTTGTAGTTCTCTGTATCCACCTGTCAGTCTCTACTATTTTGGGGGCAACAGTTTTTCCTATAACCTCAATTCTCTAACTGATCCAAAAAGAATTGTTTGTTTTCAATTTGTTCAGTTACTTCTTGTTAGAATGATAATGGTGATTTCCAGACGAGCCTCACATGCTGAACTAGAAAACAAAATTCCCAGTGTAAGCATTAAATGCTATAAAGTTTCTTCTAAGCATTAATTTTACAGCATCCCACAAATTTGGCTGAGTTTATCTTTATTTTGTTTAAAATATTTTCTAATGCATCTTAAGGCTTTATCTTTGACCCATGCGTTATGTAGAATTATATTGTTTAACCTTCAAATATTTTGAGATTTTTCAATCATCTTTCTGGTATGGATTTCTAGTTTAATTCCATTATTATATGAGAACATATGTTTCTATGATTTTTTATTGTTTTAAATTTGTGAAGGTATTTTGGTCCTGAATTTGCTCTATCTTGGTGAATGTTTCAGGTGAGCTTGAGAAGATAGTATATTCTGCTATTATTGGGTGAAATATTCTGTAAATATCGATTAGATTCAGTTTATTTGATTGCATTGATCAGTTCACCTATGTCCTCACTGAGAGTTTACTTGCTGGATCTGTCATCTACTAATAGATGACTTTTGAAGTCACCTGCTATAATTACACATCTATCTATTTGTCCTTTCAGTAAGTACTATCAGTTTTTAATTGTTCATATTTTTAACATGGTAAAATATATGCAACATAAAATTTACCATTTTAGTCATTATAGGTGTACAGTTCAGGGGCATCAAGTACATTCACATTGCTGTGCAACCATCATCACCATACATCTCCAGAATTTATCTTTCCAAATTAAAACTCCATATTCATTAAACATTTTGAATTTTCTCCCCATTTTTCTCTCACTCCAACCTACGGCAACTCATATAATTGGAATCATATAATATGTGTTCTTTTGTAACTGGCTTATTTTACTTAGCATAAAGTCTTAAGGCATATTCATGTTGTAGGATGTGTCAGAATTTCCTTTCTTTTGAAGGCTGAATAATATTTCATTGTATGTATACACTACATTTTGCTTACCTATGTATCTATTGATGGACACTTGGGTTGCTTCCACCTTATGGCTTGTGAATAATGTTACTATGAGCATGGGCGTACAAATATCTGATTGGTCTATGCTTTCAATATCTTTAAATAGATACCTAGAAGGAAAATTTCTGGATCATATGGTAATTCTTCATTTAATTTTTTGAGTATCTACCAAACTTTTCCAATATGGCTGCACCATTTTACATTCCCGACACCAATACACTAAGGTTACAATTTCTCCATATACATGGCAAAACTTATTATCTTCTGGGCTTTGTTTGTATTTTAATAGTTGTATGTGTTTATTTGTTTTATATTAGTTGTATTTGTTATCTTGGACTGCTGCAACAAAACAACATAGATTGGGTGGTAAGCAATATTTTAGAACCCTGGAAATTCCAAGACCAAGTTGCTGGCCAATTCATTTCCTAGTGACGGCTATCTTCCTGGCTTACAGACAGCATCCTTCTCACTGTGTGCTCCCATGGCCTTTTCTCAATGTGTGCACACAACTAGAAGAGTTTCCTAGTGTCTATTCTTATAAGGATACTAATCCTATCAGGTCAGGGTTGCACCCTTATGTCCTCTTTAATGTTAATTACCTCCATAAAGGCCCTATCTCCAAATATAATCACACTGGGGTTAAGGCTTCAACATCTAAATTTGAATTCAACACATAAATTTGGAGGGCACACACATATTTAGTACAAGACATTCTGCACCTGACACCCACCAATTCATGTCTCTTTAGCATACAAAATATGCTCCTCTTTTCCCAACATTACTCTCTCCTTCATACCTACTGCAGTGGAAGTTTATCCCCCCAGCTCTATGAGTGGCTATGCCCAAGCAGTTCTCTATGAGAACTCCATACATGCATCTTTCTGCCAGGGTCCTGCACAAGCAACTCTTAGCAAGGGCCCTGCACATGTGGCTCTTTGCCAAGTTGGCCCCAACCCTGAGGCACTGGTGGAAACATCCTTGCCTGCTGCAACCAAAGAGGAAAACTAAGAGGAACCAGTCTTTGTCTAGTTCCTGTTCTTAAAGGGAAAGCTTTCAGCTTTTCCCCATTCAGGATGATATTGGCAGTGGGTTTTTCATATATGGCTTTAATTATGTTGAGATACTTTCCCTCTATACCTAACTTATAGAGGGTCTTTGTCATGAATGAGTGCTGAACTTTATCAAATGCTTTTTCAGCATCTATAGAGATGATCATATGGTCCTTGTGTTTGAGTTTATTAATATGGTGTATCACATTTATTGATTTGCGTATGTTGAACCAACCTTGCATCCCTGGGATGAATCCCACTTGATCGTGATGAATAATTTTTCGTATGTGTTGCTGTATTCTGTTTGCTAGTATTTTAGTGAGGATTTTTGCATCTATATTCATCAAGGATATCGGCCTGTAGTTTTCTTTTATGGTTATATCTTTACCTGGTTTTGGTATCAGGATGACGTTTGCTTCATAGAATGAGTTTGGGAGATTTGCGTCCGTTTCAATCTTTTGGAATAGTTTGTAAAGAATCGGTGCCAATTCCTCTTTGAATGTTTGGTAAAATTCTGCTGTGAATCCATCTGGTCCTGGGCTTTTCTTTGTTGGGAGCCTTCTGATAACAGCTTCAATCTCCTTTATGGCTACTGGTCTGTTCAAATTTTCTACGTCTTCACGGTTCAGTTTTGGGAGCTTGTGTGTGTCCAGAAATTTATCCATTTCCTCCAGATTTTCAAATTTGTTGGCGTATAGTTGTTTGTAGTAGTCTCGAATGATTCCTTGTATTTCAGATGAAGCAGTTGTAATATCACCTTTTTCATTTCTAATTTTTGTTATTTGAGTCTTCTCTCTTCTTTTTTTTGTTAGCCATGCTAATGGTTTGTCAATTTTATTTATCTTTTCAAAAAACCAACTTTTTGATTCGTTGATCTTTTGAATTGTTTTTTGGTTTTCAATTTCATTCAGTTCTTCTCTGATCTTAATGATTTCTTTCCGTCTGCTAACTTTAGGATTGGATTGTTCTTGTTTTTCTAGTTCTTTAAGGTGAAGTGTTAGGTTGTTCACTTGCCATCTCTCCATTCTTCTGAAGTGAGCATTTAATGCAATAAATTTTCCCCTCAATACTGCTTTTGCAGTATCCCACAGGTTTTGGTATGATGTATCATTGTTTTCATTAGTTTCAATAAACTTTTTGATTTCCTGCTTGATTTCTTCTTGGACCCATATGTCATTAAGTAGAATGCTGTTTAATTTCCATGTGTTTGTATAGTTTCCAGAGTTTTGTTTGTTATTAATTTCTAGTTTTAATCCATTGTGGTCTGAGAAGATACATGGGATAATTCCAATTTTTTTGAATTTATTGAGACTTGATTTGTGACCTAATATGTGATCTATCCTGGAGAATGATCCATGTGCTGATGAGAAGAATGAATATTCTGAGGTTGTTGGGTCTCACCACTCCTATTCAACATAGTGTTGGAAGTACTAGCCAGAGCAATCAGAGAAGAGAAGGAAATAAAGGGCATCCAGTTTGGAAAAGATGAAGTCAAACTGTCCCTGTTTGCAGATGACATGATCCTATATATCGAACAGCCTAAAACCTCTACAAAAAAACTGTTGGAATTGATAAATGATTTTAGCACAGTAGCAGGATACAAAATCAACACACAGAAATCAGTAGCATTTCTTTTCTCCAATAGTGAACATGCAGAAGGAGAAATCAAGAAAGCCTGCCCATTTACAATAGCCACCAAAAAAATAAAATACTTAGGAATTGAGTTAACCAAGGAGGTGAAAAATCTCTATAATGAGAACTACAAACCACTGCTGAGAGAAATTAGAGAGGATACAAGAAGATGGAAAGATATTCCATGCTCTTGGATTGGAAGAATCAACATAGTGAAAATGTCCATACTACCCAAAGTGATATACAAATTCAATGCAATCCCCATCAAAATTCCAAAGACATTTTTCTCAGAAATAGAAAAAACTATTCAGACATTTATATGGAACAATAAAAGACCACGAATAGCCAAAGCAATGCTCAGCAAAAAAAATAAAGCTGGAGGCATAACACTACCTGACTTTAAGCTATACTACAAAGCTGTAATAACCAAAACAGTATGGTACTGGCATAAAAACAGACACACTGACCAATGGAATAGAATAGAGAATCCAGAAATCAACCCACACACTTACTGCCATCTGATCTTTGACAAAGGCACCAAGCCTATTCACTGGGGAAGGGAATGCCTCTTCAGCAAGTGGTGCTGGGATAACTGGATATCGATATGCAGGAGAATGAAACTAGATCCATACCTCTCACCTTATACTAAAATCAACTCAAAATGGATTAAGGATTTAAATATACACCCTGAGACAATAAAACTTCTTAAAGAAAACATAGGAGAAACACTTCAGGAAATAGGACTGGGCACAGACTTCATGAATACGACCCCAAAAGCATGGGCAACCAAAGGAAAAATAAACAAATGGGATTATATCAAACTAAAAAGCTTCTGCACAGCAAAAGAAACAATTAAAAGAGTTAAAAGACAACCAACAGAGTGGGAGAAAATATTTGCAAAAGATACATCTGACAAAGGATTAATATCCAGAATATATAAGGAACTCAAACAACTTTACAAGAAGAAAACAAGCAACCCAATTAAAAAATGGGCAAAAGAGCTAAGTAGGCATTTCTCTAAGGAAGATATCCAAATGGCCAACAGACATATGAAAAAATGCTCAACATCACTCAGCATCCGGGAAATGCAAATCAAAACCACATTGAGATACCATATCACCCCAGTTAGGATGGCTAAAATCCAAAAGACTCTGAACGATAAATGCTGGCGAGGCTGCGGAGAAAAAGGAACTCTCATACATTGTTGGTGGGACTGCAAAATGGTGCAGCCTCTATGGAAAATGGTATGGAGGTTCCTTAAACAATTGCAAATAGATCTACCATACGACCCAGCCATCCCACTGTTGGGAATATACCCAGAGGAATGGAAATCATCAAGTCGAAGGTATACCTGTTCCCCAATGTTCATCGCAGCACTCTTTACAATAGCCAAGAGTTGGAACCAGCCCAAATGCCCATCATCAGATGAGTGGATACGGAAAATGTGGTACATCTACACAATGGAATACTACTCAGCTATAAAAACGAATGAAATACTGCCATTTGCAACAACATGGATGGACCTTGAGAGAATTATATTAAGTGAAACAAGTCAGGCACAGAAAGAGAAATACCACATGTTCTCACTTATTGGAGGGAGCTAAAAATTAATATATAAATTCACACACACACATACACACACACACACACACAAACCGGGGGGGGGGGAAGAAGATATAACAACCACAATTATTTGAAGTTGATACAACAAGCAAACAGAAAGGACATTGTTGGGGGGAGGGGGGGAGGGAGAAGGGAGGGAGGTTTTGGTGATGGGGAGCAATAATCAGCTACAATGTATATCGACAAAATAAAATTAAAAAAAAAAAAAAAAAAAAAAAAAAAACCAGTCTTACTCCCTGGGAGTATGGTGGGAGTGGCAGCCCTGATGATCCTTGAATCGATGAATTGCCTGTGGGCTCATTCTTCCCTTTTCTTAATGAGTAGAGCATGTTCAGAGCCAAATAGCTTATTGTATTGTCCTGTAGAACCTAAGAAGTTTGACAGACTTTCTTCAGTATGTTCTGTTTCTGTTCCCTTCAGTTCATGTTGGCAGTATTTCTGCTTATATAATTCTATCTCTATTCATGGCTTCTGCTGAGATGGCTAATTAACATCATGGGTAAATTTTTAATGGATTTATTTCTACTATATCCTTGGTGCTCTCTTCAGAACAAGTTTCTTCATTTTCCACAATATGGATAGGCTGAGAATTTTCCAAGTCTTCAAGTTCTGGTGACTTTTGCTTAACGATTTTTTTCTTCAATTCAGTTCTCCCTTCTCACACTGTACTGTAAGCAATCAGGAGGAGCCAAGCGACTTCTTCAACACTATTCTTAGAAATCTCCTCGTCTTGCAAGTTCAACCCTCCATAAAACACTGGAGCATAATTCACCCAAAATTTTTAGCCAATTTATAACAAGGATCATCTTAATTCCAGATTCTAAAAATATGTTTCTCATTGCCATCTGAAACCTCACCAATAGGGCCATCTGTTTTCCTACTACCATTTTCTTCATGATTACTTATTCGTTTTATATGAATATGAAGGTGTTCTCTCCAGCTATTCTTTTTCCTTTCTGTGCTCTTACTAGAATTACCGTTAGCATCCATATTTATGCATATACTTTAAAACTCTTCCAGTCTCTACTCATTTTCCAGTTCCAAATCACTTCCACATTTTTAGGTATTTGTTATGGGAGGATCCCACTTCAGTAGCCAAACCAAAGGGTATAAAGCGATATACCATTGTGGTTGTGATTTGCATTTCTCAAATGATTAGTGATGCTGAGCATCTTTTCATGTGCTTGTTGGCTTTTATACATCTTCTATGGAGAAATGTCAACTTGAATCTTTTAAATAATTTAAAATTGGGTGGTTTGTTTTTTCATTGCCAAGTTGTAGATGTTCTTTATATATTCCATATATTAATCCCTATGAGATATATATTTTGCAAATACTTCCCTCACCCCAATGTGTCGCCTTTTCAGTCCAACTGTCCTTTAATGGATAGTTTTAAATTTGGTAAAATCCAATTTATTTTCTTTTTAATTTTTCCTGTTTTTTTGGTGTCATATCCAAAAAAATAAAAATTGCTAAATTAAATATCATGAAGCTTTCTTCCTATGTTTTATTCTGAGTTTCACAGCTTTAGATCTTACATTTAGATTTTTGTTCAATTTGAGTTAATTTTGTATATCATGTAAGATAAGGAACCAACTTATTTTTTTTGCAGGTGAATATTCACTTTTCCAAACACAATTTGTTACAGAAATACTGTTATTTCCCAACTAAGTGGTCTTGACACCCATGTGAATAATCATTTGACTATGAATTGATGGTTCTTGTCTGGGCTCTCTATTCTATTCCATTCATTTATGTATCCACGTTTATGCCAGTACTATATTGTTTTGATTACCGTAATTTCGTACTAACTTTGTGTATGTTTGTCTGTGTGTGTGTGCCTCTGCGTATGTCTGTGTGTCTGTGAGTGTGCATGTACGTGTGCATGTGTCTCTCCCAACTGACCTAAACTATTGGATGATGGAGTTCTAATGACTGAACTCTTAGGGGTGCATCTAATTTATGGGTAGTGATTAAAAACTACTGGAGACAGAGCTTCTTATGCAATGCTAATAAGTTGGAACTTTATTCTAAAAATACATGGGTAAGCCACTGAAGAATCTGAAGCAGGCCGGTGATGTGATCAGAGAAGGGTTTTTCGATTTCACTCATTGGTATAATGCATTTGAGATTTTCACCATATCATATCACAAACAGCTCCATAATGTTTTTTAATCCAACTAACTTTTATTCTTTCTTTTATAAATGTATTTAGAGAGAAAACTCAGTAGAAGCATTGATTCACACTATCAAAATAAATATATAATTATTAAAATGGAACAGTGTTTATTCATGCACCAACTTAAAATCATCTCATGCACCATTACTTTAAGTCTACTACTCAGGGAAACTCTACTGTATAGTATGAATTGTGTTGGGGATGCCCCATGAAGGCACAGAAATCTTAGATAACTGTGAGAGGGTCAGAGACAGTTGTAGGCATGAAACAATTAGCTAAAGAGGGCATAAGTCTGACTATGCCTTGTAACATCTACACTACCAGCCTTTCTGAAACTTTGGTGTGCATACAAATCACCTCAACATCTTGTAAAAACACATCGAATATGAGTTCTGGAGATTCTTCATTTTTAACAAATTCCTAAATAATATTGATTCTGATATTGTTGGTTTCCCAACTACACAACATAGCAAAGTACAAGACTATAAGTCCCTGAAAGGCAGAGACCATGCCTTAACCCTTGGCACAGAACCTGGCACAAGGCACCTTCTTAGGTAATACTGATTGAAAAGTGGAGTGAATGCTTTTCCCCCATATTTTCACTTTAGTGGCTTTCTTAATATGCAGGTTACAGATTACGTGGCACACCATACATGCATACACCCCTACTATTCAAAAAAATTTGTTTTCCTCACACAAAAACTGCAGTTTTTATTTTCTATGTAACCTCAGTCTAAGATGTAAATTTCATGAAAACAGAGACCTTAGTTGTGATGATCACTCCGGTTGTGAACTCACCACAGTCTCTCCCCTGCGTCTTCTGGGTGATACGGAAGCAAATATATTTGACACAACCTTTGCTATCATGAAGCTAATGATCTAGTGAGGACTACACTAAGCAAGAGGTAATCATGCCATGTTTCGAGGCCTAAGACCTCTGCTGAAAGGCAGATAAGGAGAAAACTCCTAAAGACATCCAATTTCAGAGAACCTGAAGTCCAGCACCTGTACTAAATTTTGAAATTGGGAAGTGTAAGACCTCCAAATTTTGACTTTTTCAAGATTGTTTTGGCTATTCTAGGTCGCTTGAGATTCTGTATAAATTTTGGAATGGATTTTTCTATTTCTGTTATTGGAATTTTGATAGGGGTTGTGTTGAATCTATAGATCACTATGGATAGTGTATTGACATCTTCAAAATAGTGTCTTTCAGTCCATGAACTTAAAATGTGTTTCTATTTATTTGTATCATCTTAAATTTCTTTCAGTAATGTTTTGTAGTTTTCAGGGTACATGACTTTTGCCTCCTTGGTTAAGTTTATTACTAAGTATTTTATTTATTTCAATTCTATTATAAATGGAACTGTTTTCTTAATTTTCTTTTCAGATTATTTATTTTGTGTTTAGAAATGCAGTTGACTTTTGCTTGCTGATTTTGTATCCTGAAACTTTGCTGAATTTATCAGTTTTAACAGTGTTCTTTTTTCTTGAATTTTTAGAGTTTTCTACAGATGAGATCATGTCATCTTCAGACAGAGAGTATGTTACTTATTCTTTCCGATTTGGGTGTTCTGGCTAATACTTCCAGTATATTGATAAATATATGTGGTGAAGGTGAGGATCCTTGTCTCATTTGTGGTCCTAGAAGACAAACTTCTACTCTTTCATCATTGAGCATGATGTTAGATGTGGGCTTTTCATATATGTTCTTTATTATGTAGAGGTAGTTTTCTTCTATTCCCAGTTTCTTGAATTTTTTTTTTATCATGAAATTATGTTGAATTTTGTGAAATTACTTTTCTAAATCAATTGAGATAATATGTGTTTCTTCTTTAATTCTGTTAATGTGTTGTATTACATTGACTGATCTCACTGCTAATTACATGTTTATTCAGAGTTTATATTATGCTTCAGTTTTGGCAGGTTGTGTTTCTAGAAATTTGTCAATTTCACCTAGGTTATCCAATTTGTTGGCATACAGTTGTTCATATTACTCTCTCAACATCCTATATTATTTTGGTAAAATAGGTAGTATTGTGCCCTCTGTTTTTTTTTTATTATTATGGTTATTTGAGTCTTCTCTGTTTTTTTATTACTCAAACTAGCTAAAGATTTTCCAATTTTGTTGATATTTTCAAAGAACCAAAGTTGGTTTCATTGATTTTTCTCTACTGCTTTTCTATCTTTTATTTTATTTGTCGCTGCTCTACTCTTTCTTATTTTCTTTGTTCTGCCAGTTTTGGGTTTAGTTTCTTCTTTTATTATTTCCTCAAGATGTACATTTTGGTTGTTGATTTGACCTGTTTTTTTATTTTTTTTTAATGCTAGCATTTACAACTGTTACTTTCCCTCTTTGCACTCCTTTCACTGAATTCCATAAGTTTTGGTATTTTGTGTTTTCATTTTCATTTTTCTCAGCATATTTTATAATTTATCTTGTTATTTATTTCTAACCTAATGATGGCTCAAAAGCAAGTATATTGCTTATTTCCACATATTTCCAAGTTTTCCTTCCATTTTTGATTTCTAGTCTCACTCCATCATGATAGGAAAAGATACTTCATGTGAATTCTATTTTTTTAAACTTGTTAAGACTTATTTTGTGGCCTATCATATGGTATATCCTGAAGAATGTTCCACATGCAAGTGAAAAAAATGTATGTTCTACTATTGTTTGGTGCAGAGCTCTGTATATGTCTTTGAGGTCCAATGATCTATACTCCTAGTGCTTTTCAAGTCCTCTCTTTCCTTATTGATCTTCTGTCTAGTTGTTCTATGTATTGTTGAAATGTATTTTTTGTCTCCTATTATTGGAGAGCTCTTTATTTCTCTCTTCAGTTTTGTCAATGTATGCTTCATCTATTTTGGAGCTCAGATATTTGGTGCGTATATTTATAACTGTTATGTCTTCTTGGTTAATTAACCTTTTAACATTATACAATGTCTTTTTTGTCACTTGTAACAGGTTTTGGCTTAAAGTCAACTTTGTATGACAGTAGTGCAGCCAACCCTGGTCACTTTTGGTTACTGTTTGCACGTAATATCATTTCTATCCTTTCACTTTCAACCTACGCATGGCCGTAGATATGAAGTAAGTCTCTTGTGGACAGCATATAGTTCAATCGCATTTTATTTTAATTCATTCTACAAATCTATGTCTTTTGATTAAATAGCTTAGTTCAATTCTATTTCAACTAATTTCTGGTAGAGAAGCACTTACTTTTGCCATTTTGTGATTTGTTTTCTGTGCACAGTAGCTTTTGTCCCTCATTTCTTCCATTACTGCCTTCCTTTTTGTTTATTTGATTTTCTGTAGTGACACATTTTAATTTCCTTCTCATATTCTTTTGTTTGTATTCTATAAATATTTTCTTTGTGGTTACTGTGGGGTTACATATAAAATCCTAAAACTTTGATTATATATCTTAAATTGATACCAACTTAACTTTAATCACATACAAAATCTCTACACTTTTATGGCCCTGCCTCATTCCACTTCATGTTGATGTAACCAATCAAATTTAAAATATTGTATATCCATTAACATAGATTTATAATTACTTTTATGCATTTGTCTTTCAAATCCTATAGCAAATAAGAAGTAGACTTACACACCAAAATGAGAATAACACTGTTTTTTATATTTGTCTATGTAGTTACCTTTATCAGAAAACATCATATTATTGCATGCCTTTGTATTACTCCCTAGAGTCCTATCATTTCAAACTAAAGAAATTCTTTTGTATTTCTTGTAAGCTAGGCCTGGCATTAATGTACTCCTTCAGCTTTTGTTTTTCTGGGAATGTCTTCATTTCTCTCTCATGTTTGAAGGACAGTTTTGCCTAATATAGAGTTCTCAGTTGTTGTGGGTTGAATGTGTCCCCCAAAAGTTCATTATTGGAAACTTAATCCCCACTGTAACAGTGTTAAGAAGGTGGGAAATCATATTATGATTGAAATCATTTCATAATTGAAAGGTGGGTCCTTTAAGATGTGATTAGATTGTGAGGACTGTACCCTTGTGAATGGATTAATTTATGGACGTTTTAATGGGTGGTAATGGGCATAGTTATGATGGCTTTAAATTAGAGCAAGTGAGGAGGTTAGCTCTCTTCCTCAGGCCACTTGCCATGTGATACCCCACTTCCTGTGGAGAGTCACCTCACCAAGGAAAAGGCCCTCACCAAATGCGTCCCCTGGACTTTGTACTCCCCAGCCTCAGAAACTGTAAGAATTAAATTTTATTTATTTAAAAATTACCCATTATAAGAAATAAAAACAGACTAATACAAGAAATACTCATGATGGTTAATCTCAGTTGTCAACTTGATTAGATTAAGGAATACCTAGAAACATGTTAAAACCATGTTTTTGTGTGTGTCTATGAGGGTGTTTCCGGAAGAAATTAACATACAAGCCTGAGTGGATGAAGCTTGCCCTAATACATGTGGGCACTATCCAATCTGCTGGGATCCTGGAGAAAATAAAAAATGGAGGAGAAGGCAAATTTATCTCTCTATCCACTAGAGTTGGGTAAAACTTTACACTCCTGTCCATGGACATCAGAATTTGAGACTCTTCAGCCTTTTGGTTTGATAGAGTTGGGACATTTTGTTCCTCCCAAAACTTGTGTGGAAATCTGATCCCTAATGTTGCAGTGTTGGAAGCTATTTGAGTCATGGGGGTGGATCCCTCATGAACTGATTAATCCTCTTCCTGTGGTGGGGGGGGGAGTCCTGAGCCAGTTCTTGCTCTATTAGTTCCTGTGAGAGCTTGTTGTTTAAAAAGACTCAGGAACCTCCTCTTTCCTTCCCTCCCTCCCTCCCTCCCCTCCCTCGTTTCCTCTCACCAGGTGATCTGCTTGTGCCTGCCAGCTGCCTGCCACTTTCCATCATGAGTAGAAGGAGCCCGAGGCCCGCACGAGATGCAGCTGTCCCAGAATTGTAAGCCAAATAAACCTCTGTTCTTTATAAATTACCCAGTCTCAGCTATTCTGTTGTAGCAACACAAAAATGGACTAATATGGAAAATTGGTACCAAAGAGTGGGGTGCTGCTATACAGATACCTGAAAATATGGAAGCATCATTGGAACTGGGTAATGCATAAAGGTTGGAAGAGTTTGGAGGACTTAGAAGAAGACAAAAATATGAGGGAAAGTTTGCAACATTTTAGAGATTGGTTAAATGGTTGTGACCAGAATATTGAGAGAAATGTAGACAGTAAAGTCCATGCAAATGTTGAGGTCTCAGATAGAAATGAGAAACCTATTGGGAATTAGACAAAATATCACCCTTGCTACACTATAGCAAGGAACTTGGCTGCATTGTGTCCATGTCCTAGGACTTTGTGGAAAGTAGGACATAAGAGTTGTGAACCAGAATGTTTGGTGGAAGAAATTTCCAGGCAGCAAAGCATTAAGGAAGCTACATGGCTAATAGTAACAGCCTATGCTGAGTTATTTTAGAAAAGGCATGATGTAAAAGCCAGAATTGAAAAGGGAAGCAGAGCATAAAGATTTGTAGATTTTTCAGCCTGGGTAGAGAAGCAGAGAACAGGAGAAAAACCGAGGGTGAAGCAGATGGACTGGTTGCTAAAGACATTAGCCTGGCAATGAGGTAGCCAGGTGCTAATAGCCAAAACAACTGGAAAAAGGCCCTGAAGGCATTTCAGAAGTATGGAAGAGCACCCTTCCCATCACAGACCCAGAGGCCTAAAACTAAGTTGTTCCAGAGAGGACAGACCTGGGGCACAGCTGTCCTCAGGAGCCTGCTCCCTGCATCCCAGCTTCTCTGGCTGGAGCAGTCCTGCCTCAAGTGGCCCCAAGTGTGGTTCATGCAGCAGCTCTGGAGAGCACAAGCCAGAAAACTTGGTGTCATCCACGTGGTGTTAAGTCTGCAGGCTGGCAGAACATGAGAGCAACAGAGGCATGGCTGCCTCCACCCAGATTGCAGAGGATGTATGGAAAAGTCTGAAGGCCCGGGCAGAGATCTGCTGCAGGGCCAGAGGTGCCACAGAGGCCATATATTAGAGCAATACTGAGCAGAAATGTAGGGTCAGAGCCAAAGAAGGACTTGGAGTCAAAGAAGATTATTTTGCAGCTTTGAGATTTAATGTCTGCCCTGCTGGGTTTTGGACTTTTTGGGAGCCCGTTTCTCCTTTCTTCTGGCTTATTCCTCCCTTTTGGAGTGGGAATGTGTACCCAATGTCTGTTCCACTACTGTGTCTTGGAAGTAGATAAATCTGTTTTTGATCTTTACAGGTTCACAGCTGGAAGGACTTTTGCCTTTGGTCTCAGATAAGACTTTGGACTTTTAAGTTGGTGCTGGAACAAGCTAAGACTTTGGGGACCGTTGGGATGAAATGATTGTATTTTGCATATGAGAATGAAATGAGTTTTGGGGGGCCAGAGGTGGAATGATTATACGCCCCCAAACTCATGTGGAAATCTGATCCCCAGTGTGGCAGTGTTGGGAGCTATTTGAGTCATGGGGGTGTATCCTTCATGAATGGATTAATGCTCTCCCTGGGAGGAGGGTTCCTGAGTGATTTCTTGCTCCATTAGTTCCCACGAGAGCTGGTTGTTTAACTTTGGCACCTCCTCTGTCTCTTTCTCTTGCTTCTTCTTGCCATGTTATCTGCTTGTACCCTCCAGCTGCCTGCAGCTTTCCACCATGAGTAGAAGCAGCCTGATGCAGCTGTCACTGAATAGTAAACCAAATAAACTTTGTTCTTTATAAATTACCCAGTCAGGTATTCTGTTGTAGCAACACAAAAACAGACTAATACAGGGTTATAGGACTTATAAAAACAACACCAAATCAGCTTCCCTGGTTCTAATACATCAGTTGACAATATTTTTTCTTTCAGCACTTAAATGTATCATTCCACTGCCTTCTGACTTGTGATGTTTCTGCTGAGATATCTTCATCTAATCTTATTGGGCATCCACTGTAAATAATGAATTGCTTTTCTTTTGCTGCCTTTGATATTCTCCTTTTGTTATTTTGCTTTTGACAGTTTGATTATGATGTGTCTCATTGTGTGTCTCTGTTTTAGTCCGTTTGTGTTGCTATAACAGAAATACCCGAGACTGGGTAATTTATAAAGGAAAGTGGTTTATTTGGCTTATGATTCTGGGACAGCTGCATCTGGTACAGGCCTCAGGCTGCTTCTACTCATGGCAGAAAGTGGCAGGCGGCCCATGGGTACGAGCAGATCACATGGTGAGTGGAAGCAAGAGAGAGAGAGAAGGTTCCAGGGTCTTTTTATGCAACGAGCTCTCGTGGGAACTAATAGAGCTAGAACTCACTCATTAATCCCCCCTCCCCCAGGGAGAGCATTAATCCATTCATGAGGGATCCACCCCCATGACTCAATCAGTTTCCAGCACTGCCACATTGGAGATCAAATTTCCACGTGAGTTTTTGAGGGGATAACACATCCAAACTCCATCAGTGTCTTTGGGCCATCATACTGGAAGTTTATTAAGCTTATTTTATTTGCGTGTCCACGTTTTAACTCAGATTTTGAAAGTATTAAGCCACTGTTTCTTCAGGTAAGCTCTCTGTCACTTTCTCCCTCTCTCTTCTCTTTCTGAGACTTCCAAAATGCATATATTGGTTTTATGGATTGTGTTTCACAGGTCCCTTAGACTTTAAAAATTTTTCTTTATTCTCCTGTCCTTTTTGCTCCTCAGACTTTATTTCAGATGTCCTGATTCTTTTTTATGTCTGTTTGAGTCTGTTGTTAAACACCTCTAGTAAATTTTCAATTATGCTATTTTATTTTTCAGCTCCAGTATTTGTTTGTTTGTTTATATAAATTCTTTGTCTTTGTTGATAGTCTCACTTTTTTTCACATATATTTTTCTTGATTTCCTTTATTTCTTTGTGTTTTCCTTTAGCTTTTGGGCATATGTAAGACAGTTGTTTTAAAGTCTTTGTCTAGTAAATCCAATCCCTATCTTTCTTCAGGGATGGGCTGGGGAAATTTACATTGTCCCTTTAAATGGGGCATGCTTCTCTTTTTCCTTGTTATCTTTTGCTAAAAATTGGGCTTTTGTAAAAAACATCCTCCTCTCAGTCTTTGCAGACTGATATGGAAGACCTTTATAAATTAGCGGGCCCTTGAGCCTTAGGATTAGCTTCGGGTAAAGGCATAAGGTCTTTTTAGGTCTTATGTGAGGATGCTTTCTGTCTAGGTATCTCTGTGTGTGTGTGTGTGTGTGTGTGTGTGTGTGTGTGTGTGTGTGTGTGTGTTTGTGTGTGTGTGTGTGTGTGTGTGTGTGTGTGTGTGTTTACTTCCTCCATATACATAGCTGCCTTTAAATGTATTGATATTCCAAAGACACTCACTTCAGCTTCTTTTGAGGCCGTATTTTTTCTATTGCATTCTTCCTGTAATCTCTTGCCCCTAGGTATCCATGGGTTTTCAATACCTTTGCAGTTTGTGTGCACTATGCCAACTGCTACTGCTTCTGCAGCTTGCAGCAGCCGGGGATTCAAACTCTGCCACCATTCCTCATCTGAAATCCAAGTCAGTTGAGACAGAAATCAGAAATTTGGTAGTTCACTGACAGGTTAGAATTTTTCAAACAATTCTACTCTGTTCCTACTGGCTCAAGGGAAGAAACCAGTAATTTGATCAATTTTCCCTGAGAAGGGGATGTGGCAAGGCAAATGAAAACAACACGAAATTTCCTAACATTTTGAATGGGTGTTTTCCTTGCTTGGGAATTTGTGTGGTTGCTCTGGAACTTCAGCTGGTTTCCAGAGGTTATATAAAGTTATACTGGTCAATTTTTAATTGTTTAATTAATGTTTCCATAGGGGAAAAATAGTCTGGAGCTTCCTATCCTGCTCTCTCATTGAAGTCATTTCTCGCATAATGCATTTTGATGCTCTGTTGTTAGGCACATTCCCATTAATTGATATTATGTCTTTTTTGCAAACTTGACTTTTTTATTATTATGCAATTCCCTTTGTCTTAGTCTGTTTGGGCTGTATAACAAAATGCCATAGACTGGGTGGCTTATAAACAACAGAAATTTATTTCTCACTATTTTAAAGGCTGGAAAGTCCAAGGTAAAGGTGTGGCAGCTTTGGTGTCTGGTGGGGGCTCACTTCTTCACAGACAGCCATCTTTTTACTCTAATATTACTGGGCAGAAGTGACAATGGGTCTATCTTAGGTCTGTTTTATATGGCAACTAATTCCATTCATGACAGCTCCATCCTCAGGACCTAATTACATCCTAAAGGCCCCACCTCCTAATACTATCACATTGGTGGTTAGGATTTTAACATATAAATGTTAGGGGAACACAGACATTCAGACCATAGCACTCCTCTTTATTCCCAATAACTTTTTCTTGCTCTGAAATCTATTTGACTTATCTAAAATTATTATAACTTCACCAGCATTATTTTCATTGATGATGGCATGCTATAACTTTCTCTATCCTATTCTTTTTCATCTATATTTCTCTTTGTATTTAAAGTGTAATTTTTGTAAATGACATATAGTCATCTCAATTTTTTTCCATTTTGTTTCTGTTTTTTAATTAATATATTTAACCCTTGACAATTAAAGTAATTATTGATATAACTGGAATTATATCTGCCATATTTTACCATATTTGTTACTGTTTTTTGTTTCTCTCTTATTCTTAGGTTTTTTGTTTTTGTCTTTGTTGTTGTTGTTGTTTTGGTCTCATTCTTTTTTTGATTTGGATTTAGTTGAGCATTTTATTTTTATTTTTTATTGATTTTTTAAAAATTAATTTATTCTTGTTTATTGAAACTTAATTTATTGCACATATATGTAGGGTACAGTGTTGAATATACATACCTGTGTACAATATGTGATGCTCAAATCAGAATATTTGGAATATTCAACATTACACAATATAATCATATTTTGTGGCCCTTTACCAGTTTCTCACTAACCCCCTGTATTTCCCCCCTTCCCAACTCTTGTGTCTCAGTTCTGTCCTCTACTTTTGAAAGTTCAGTGGATTATTGTGATTGTTGTATATTTCTTTCTTTCTTATTTATGTGTTTATTTATTTATTTTTTAGCTCCCATTTATGAGTAAGTACATATGATATTTCTGTTTCTGTGCCTGGTTTATTTCACTTAACATGATTTTCTCTAAGTTCATCCATGTTGCAGCAAATGGCAGAATTTCATTCATTTTTGTGGCTGAGTAGTATTACACTGTGCATATATTCCATATTTTCCTTATCCAGTTCTCTGTTGAAGTATACTTAAGTTGGTTCCAACTCTTGACTATTGTAAATAGAGTTGTGATAAACCTGGGAGTGCAGTTATCCCTTCAACATAATGATTTCCATTCCTTTGGGCATATACTCAGCTGTGGGATTGCTGGATCATATAGCAGTTGTATCTGTAGTTGTTTGAGGAACTTCCATATTGTTTTCTATAATGGCTCCACCAATTTACAGTTCCACCAACAGTGTAGGAGGACTTTTCCCCATCCTTGCCAGCATTTGTTACTCTGTTTTGTGATAATGGCTAGTCTAACCGGGGTGAGAAGATATTGCAATGTGGTTTTGATTTGCATTTCTGTGATGTTTAGTGATATTGAATATTTCCTCATGCATCTGCTGGCCTTTTGTATGTCGTCCTTTGAGAAATGCCTACTTAATTCCTTTGCACATTTTTTAATTGGGTTACTTTTTTGCTGTTAAATTATTTGAATTCCTTGTATATTCTGGAGATTAATGTCTTGTAAGATGCATATTTTGCAAATATTTTCCACCATTTTATGGGTTATCTTTTTGCTCTGTTAATTGTTTCTTTTGCTGTGAAGAAGCATTTTAGTTCGATATAATTCCATTTGTTATTTTTTTCTTTTGTTGTCTGTGCTTTGGGGGTCTTAATCATAAAGTCTTTGCCCAGGCTTACTTTCTGAAGTATTTCCCCTATGTTTTCTTTTAGGAGGCTTATAGTTTCAAGTCTTATATTTATGTTTTTAATCCATTTTGAGTTGAATTTTGTATATGGTGAGAGGTATGGGTCTAATTTCATTCTTCTACATATTGATGCCCAGTTTTCCTATCACTATTTATTAAACAGACAGTCTTTTCCTCAATGTATGTTCTCATTACCTTTATCAAAGATGAGTTGGCTGTCAATATGTGGGTTGGTTTCTGGGTTCCCAATTCTGTTCCATTTGTCTGAGTGTCTGTTTTTATGCAAGTACCATGTTGTTTTGGTTACTATAGACTTGCAGTAATTTTTTTTTTTTTTACAGAAGGATTTCATTTTTTTTTATTGCTTCTTGGGTCATTTTTAATAAGTTCTGTTACTCAAACAATTTTTTCATATTGCCTAAAAGGTGAAAATTTTAGTAAAATGCTGCTTCTAATATCCTCTTACCATCTTTTCTTTTTTAATGTTTTCTTTTGTTTTTATTGATTATGAATACTCATGGGGTACAAAGCAAATTGTCACTACTTGTGCCTAAGATGTGAAGGCCAAATACATACTGTCAGCATGTCCATTGCAAAAATTTGTAATATAATTTGAAGCCAGGTAGTGTTATACCTCCAACTTTATTTATATTTGCTCAGGATTGCTTTGGCAGTTTGGGGTCCTTTATTGTTCCATATGAGTGTTAAGATTTTTTTTCCTTTTTTTTTTCTGTGATGAATGTCATTGGTATTTGATTGGGATTGCATAGAATCTGTGGATAGCTTTCGGTAGTATAGACATTTTCACAGTGTTAATGCTTCCAATCCAAGAGCATGGGTAGTCTTTCCATCTCTTGGTGTCCTCTTTAGTTTCTTTTGGCAGTGATTTGTGGTTGTCATTGTACAGTTATTTCACCTTGTCAGTCAAATAGATTTCCAGGTTTTTAAATTTTTTGGTGACTATTGTAAATGGACTTGCTTTCTTCATTTCTTTTTCTGCTAGTTCATTATTGTAATATAAAAACACTACCAATTTTTGCATGTTGGTTTGGTATCCTGCAACTTCACTGAAATTGTTCCTCAGCTCTAAGAGTTATTTTTATTTATTTTTTTGCAGAGTCTTTAGGCTTTTTGGTATATAGATCTTGTCATTTGCAAATAGAGACTATTTGACTTCATTTTTTCCAATCTGGATGCCATTCATTTCATTCACTTTCCTGATTGCTCTGGCTGGTACTTCCAATAATATGTTAAATATGAGTGGTAAGAGTGGGTACCCTTGTCTTACGCCTGTTCTTAAGGAAGTAGATTTCAGCTTTTCCCCATTTAGGATGATATTGGCAGTGGATTTTTCATACAGGGTTTTTATTCTGTTGAGATACTTTCCTGCCACACAAAATTTGCTGAGTCTTTATCATTAAGGGATGTTGTATTTTTTAAAATGTTCTTTCTGCATCTTTTGAGATAATCATATTATATTTTTTCTTGATTTTTTTTGATGTGGTGTATCACATTTATTGACTTGAGTATGTTAAACCATGCTTGCATCCCTAGGATGAATCCCACTTGATCATGGTGTATAATTTTTTTGACGTGTTCCTGTATTCTGTTTGCTAATGTTTTATTGAGGATTTTTTCATCTATGTTAATCAAGGATATTAGCCTTGGTTTTATTTTGTTGTTGTTGTTGTATTTTTACCTGGCTTTGGTATCATGATGTTGCTGGCCTCAAATAATGAGTTTGAGAGAATGGCATCTGTTTCAATATTTTGGAATAGTTTGAATAGAATTTATATTAATTACTTTTAAGATATTTGGTAGAATGCAGCATTGAAGCCATCCAGTCCTGGTATTTTCTTTGTTGGGAGACTGCTGACTACCGTTTCAATCTCATTGCTTGTTATTGGTCTTTTAAAGTTTTTTATTTGTTCTGGGTTCAGTCTTGGTAGTTTGCATATGCACAGAAATTATTCCAACTCCTCTGGGTTTTCAATTTTTTGACCTTTAGTTGTTTATAATAGTCTCTAATGATGTTCATATATCTATGGTATCAGTTATAGTTTCTCTTTTTTCATTTCTGATCTTTGTTATTTCTATCATCTCTCTCTTTTTTAAGTAGCCTAGCTAGTTATTTGTCTATTTATTTATCATCTCAGAAAAATAACTTTTTGTTTCATTTATTTTTTTGTATAATTTTATGGGTCTCTATTTCATTTATTTCTTCTCTGATATTAATTACATCTTTCCATCTACAGATTTTGGATATAGATTGTCCTTGATTTTTCTTGTTTTGTGTAGTGTAGCATTAGGTTGTTTATTTGAAACTTTCTATTTTTTTGATGTAAGCATTTATTGCATAAACTTCCCTCTTAGTACTGCTTTTACAGTATCCTACAGGTTTTGGTATGTGTCTTTATTTTTATTGGTTTCAAGAAATGTTTTGATTTCTTGTTTAATTTCTTCTTGGACCCATAGGTTATTCAGGAGCATGTTGCTTAATTTCCATGTATTTGTGTAGTTTCCAGAATTTCCCTTGCTATTGATTTTTAGTTTTAATCTGTTGTGGTCTGAAAGGATACTTGAAATGATTTCAATTTTTAAAAGTTTATTGAGACTTGATTTGTCACCTAATATGTGGTCTATCTTGGAGAATGTTCCATGTGCTGATGAGAAGAATGTATATTCTGTAGTTGTTGGATGAAATATTCTGTAGATATCTGCCAGGGACAATTGGTCTAAAGTGCAGCTTAAATCCTATATTTCTTTATTGATTTGTTGCCTAGATAATCTGTTCAATGCTGAGAGAGAGGTGATCAAGTCCCCAGCTATTATCATAGTGTGGTATATCTCTTTCTTTAGGTATAATAGCATTTGCCTTATATATTTGCGTGCTCCAGTGTTGGGTGCATATGTATTTATTATGGTTATGTCTTCTTGCTGGATAGAGGCCTTTATCAATATATAATGGCCTTTTCTGTCTATTTTTATGGTTTTCTATTTGAAGTCTGTTTTATCTGATATAAGAACAGCTACTCCTGCTCATTTTTGGTTTCTATTTGTGTGGTAGATTTTTTCTATTACTTCACTATTAGTCTGTGTGTGTCTTTACAGATGAGGTGAGTCTCTTGCAGACAGTATATAATTGGATATATCTTTTGAATCTAATCAGTCAGTCTGTTTTTTAAAGAGTGTATTTAATCCATTTACATTTAGGATTGTTATTGAAAGGTATTTTTCTACTGGCATTTTATGGATTTTTGTTTGGATGTTTTAAATATCTTTTTTTCTTCTTTCCTTTTTATTGTTTGCTTACAGTGTTTGATGGTTTTATGAAGTTGTAAGATATAGTTTCTTTCTCTCTGTCATTTGCATTTTTGATCTACCAGTGTTTATTTTTCTCTCTTATATATTCATGGTAGTGATTATAATTTTTTGGATTCCAGATACAGAACTCTCTTGAGGATTTCTTGGAGAGCTTTTTGTGTGGTGGTGAAATCTTACAGTTTTGTTTGTCCTGAAAATACACAATTTCCCCTTATTTCTTAGGGATAGCCTTGCTGGGTATAGTGTTCTTGGCTGGCAGTTCTTTTCCTTTAGTATTTTGAATATATTATACCACTTTCTTCTTGCCTGTAGAGTTTTTGTTGACAAGTCTGCTGTTATTCTGATTGGGACTCCCTTATAGGTGACTTGACTCTTTTCTCGTGCTGTTTTTCAGGTTCTCTTTTTACCTTTGAGCTTTGCCAGTTTGACTATAATGTGTCTTAGAGAAGACCTTTATTGGATGGAAACTGTTTGGGGATTTTTTAGCCTCCCGGATCTGAAGGTCTGTGTCTTTTCCTATACCTGGGAAGTTTTCCATTATTATTTTGTTAAATGGATTTTCTGTACCTTTTCCTTTCTCCTCTCCTTCTGGACCACCCATGATGTGGATTTTTAAATGCTTAAGTTTGTCTGCTAGCTCTCTTAGATTTCCTTCATTTTTAAAAATTATTTTTCTTTTCTTTTTTCCACCTGCATTATTTCAAAAAGACTGTCTTCTAGATGAGAAATTGTTTCTTCTTCTTCCTCTAAGTTGTTACTTAAGCCCTTGGTTGTGGTTTTCAGTTCATTGACTGAATCCTTCAGTTCTAAGAGGACTACTACATTCTTTTTTAAAGTATTAATTTCTGTAAATTTGCTCCTTCATATCTTGGATAGTTTTTCTTATTTCCTTGTGTCATCTGAGTTATCTTATATCTCATTGAGTTTCTTTAACATTCTTGCTCATATTTTTTTTCAGTCTTTTCAAGGGTTTCCTGCTCTATGGGGTCTGGTACTTAAGAATTATTGTATTCCTTTGGTGGTATCATATTTTCTTTTCTTTTTTAATAATTCTAGTATCTCTATATTGATGTCTGGTCATCTGGTAGAGCAACTGCTTCTTCTATTACTTTGGAGTGGGCTTTGACTAGAGAGACTTCCTTCTGTAGATGTGCTTTATATTGACCATGGAGTGGATGTTTTACTATTGGTTCTGGTTTGGCATAGTAGTGTAGTCTCCATGTTGGTACTTTGTTCATATTCAAAGTTGGAGTTGTGTGTGCTTGACTCCATGACTTAGACACTAGGGCACTCAGCAATTCCTTGCTGAGTTTAGTGACACTGTGTTGGGTCTTCGAGGATGTGGTTGAGCTTTTGTATTATTGGGGAAAGTTCTTGGGTGCTCTGCTACCCTTTGGTTGGGGTGGGTGGCCCTTGGCAGGCTTGTTGGCACCCTGACCAGGTCACTGTGTCCTTTATGGGTGCACTGGGTTATACTGGAGCATTTTGAATGGGTGACCATGGGCACAATTTCTCTTTCCTCTTTCCTACAAGCAGAAGCTCCTCCTGGGTCTCCCAGTTGTGGAATGGATTGGTGGTGGTTGGAAATTTTTTCCTTACTGTGTTTGGTTATCCTGGGTTTCTGCATTCATGGGGGTTTCTGTGTGTTTCTCTACCCAGATCAAGGCAGTAGCTTGGGCTATACGCATATTTCCCACCCCCAGGTGCACTACCATGGGGGGCAATGTAATTACCCTGGGGGGTTGAGCCACTGAGTTCTGCACTCAAACATTTCCTTCCCCAAGCTCTGCTTGTGACTCTCCTTCTGCCAAAGTAGTCATGTGGTCAACCTACTACCTGCACAAAAGCAGTAGTTGTTTTTGCAGCCATGGTTGCTGCTGTGGTGGCAAGCTGCCCTTTTGGTAGCTGTGGCTGTGGACAACCACCTGCATGGAAGCAGTATCTGTGGCAGTGGCAGTAAAAGAAACTAGGGTGAATTGACTTTTAGGGTAAGTTTTTATATTTATCTAAGAGTTAGATTATATTCATTGTTTACTGTACTTTTGAGTGTCAGAAGCTAATATACTCTTGGGTATCTTTA
The DNA here is from genome assembly GCF_027409185.1 of Cynocephalus volans. NCBI lineage: Eukaryota > Metazoa > Chordata > Mammalia > Dermoptera > Cynocephalidae > Cynocephalus > Cynocephalus volans. Next base: position 97,197,203 of record NC_084478.1, read on the forward strand.
TTTTTGTTTTCCCTGATGTCTTTGGGTTTCTCTAGAGACTGATTCTCCAATAGGATCTAAATCTTGTACTTTCATCAGCTGTTGTCTTCTGTAATTATTGATGAGGTGGCAAGGTGTGCCATGGTAGAGAAGCAATCTATAATGTTATGGCCAGGTTTCATTATTTCAGAGAGCCTGAGCCCTAGGGCTTTGATATTCACAAGCACTTCTCAGCTTTTCTCCCCTTTAGGATAAACAGGAAGACTGTAGGTGGATAGCATTGGGTGTTACACTTTTGACAAATTGGTTTAGCTTTGGTAAAACCCAAGTCAATTGGGCACTGGTATAATAGTTTCCCTTGAGTGCCGGCCTTTGTTAAGGAGATCAGAACACCTTGAATATATTTCACAATTGTTACTTTGCCTCTCCCCCTATCAGAAGTACAAAAGGATTTTGCTTTGACCTTCACCTTGAAAACATGATGAGGCTTTTGTGTATAAACTCATGAGTATTTGCTCCCTCCCTCATGTCTGGGCTCCCAGAAGTTTATATTTCAGTCTAATCCTTCCTAAATTTCTAGCCACTGCTGATTATTTTTTACTTGTTCTTAGAAATTGCTGGTCCTAACAGTGGTTTTTGCTCTGAGTGAGCTGTGATTATCTGTATTCACCTGTCCAATTTTGGGGTTAGCAGTTTGCCCAAGACCGCAATTTACTAACAGATCTAAGAAGAGTTGTTGATACTCAGTTTTTCTTAGCTTTTTTCTTGTTGTGAGGATAGACTTTTTACCTGTTGGACTAGAAACCAGAAGTCTACTGATACATTTTTAATGTAAGTTTGTAATAGTTAGAAACAAAGATTTTGAAAACTTCAATGTGAATTCTAAATGAATAGCTCTGTTTTATGTACATGCCTCCTTTTCCTTTGTCAGAGGAGATTTTAGAAATATCTTATTTTTTATATTTTAAAATGCCCTTTTTTCTTCACATTTTATTGTCTCTGAAATTAAAATGCAACTTATAGTCCACCGCATCTTGTAAAATTTTTGTAAGCCAGAGAGCACTCTTCAAAGCCTATGCATGTGTAAACTTTTTACAAACTGTTCATATTGCTGTCGATTCAACTGAATTATATTCATTGTTGATATTACACATTTTGAGTTTAACTGCCATTTCAATGTTTTGAAAAAGACTGCATTATCATAATGCATTAAAACAAAAATTTGTGTGCACTGAAAGGCTTGGGAAAAGAGGATTGGTGGATTTGATAATTGTTAAGGAAATACATTTGGTGAATTGACTAAAATTCCATAATTTCTTGCAAAGTGACAGTTAAGTGAATAGTCCCACAAGTATATGAGGATATATTATAGTTTTTTGTTACCTAGATATGTGCAAAAAGATTACTTATCACCAGGGACACCCATAGGGTGTGGGATGTACTGGACAATATGTGTGGGGAGAGGGAGGATTCTATATATATAAACAATTTGATTGAATATTTATTATAAAATTCATGGGTTTATGTTAGACATAATAATTAACTAATGAAGATTTAGAATAATGGGCAGAAATGTGATACTCACATATTTGTTTATTGTACAATCACTGCATGTGAAGATATTCTTCATAGTGTCTGAGCACCATCTCTTCCTGTTTACAGGCACCATCTCTTCATGTTCTTTATTGTTGAATGCGTTGTCCCTGCCTAATTTCATGTCTCCCACTATGAGAAAAAAATGTAGCAATGCTGTTGTTACTTACAATGTTGTGCCATTTCAGAATCTGTTTGTATTGAAACAATATCAATTTTCTGACTCATTTCTCTAATTTCATTTATTTAATTCTCTTTAAACCTTACACTAACTGTTGCATCATCCATTGCAATGCCTATGAATACTCACTTCCAAATGATTCTCTCAAAGTTTGTTACTGTGCTGTGCTGGTGATAATCACAAATGCAAACGCTGCTCAGAGTATTCAGAAAAATCTGAACAATAATTTTCTTTCTAGTCATGTTAAATTTAACATTTGGAATTTTACAGCAAAACTGTAGAACAATACATCTTTCATCTATATCTTCATGGCAAATTATTAGGCAGCAATCACTGTTATCTAAAATGTGATTCCTTTCAATAATAACCTTATTCCTATCTTTCATAAACCTCCAGTAGGGGGAAGGATGGGTAAAAGGTCAATGGGTAAAGTTAAAAGGGAAGTTTCGTTCATATGAAGAATGTCCAATGTGGATTAAAACGAAACTGGGAGAACAGAACCTTGCTAGATCAAGACAAGAGAGGACCTTAATTTGGAGGGCTTGTTGGCAAAAAAAAAAAAAAAAAAGTAAATGTCTTAGCTCTCAGACACGATGGGCTTGGAGTACCACCAGACATATTGTGCATGGTCTGTGAGAAAGGCAAGATTACTGCCATGGGTGCTGGCAGCATCTGGTGCATCCTTAACCCCTACTGACCTCATGGGTTCTACACTAAACCTCATAATAGAAACAGAGAGAAGCAAGAGCTAATGTCTGGGTTCACACATGCAGCTCAAGGCCAAGGCTTTGAGTCATCTTCAGCAGCCTAGAGCCCTAAACTTTCCCTGTGTTGAATGTGAGAATTACCTAAACTAACAGTTTCATCACCATTCTGGAATTCCCTAAAATCATTTTATTTAACGTGCTTTATTTTATTATTCATGTTGCTAAATCAACCATCATGCCATATATGAATACTTGATTCCAATGGTACTCTCAAAGGTTGATACTGTACCAAATTAATGATGATGGCAAATACAATGGAAGCTCAATTTCATGGAATCCCTTAAAAGAAATATTACAGGCAGGAAGAGGTAATCCACTCTCAGGCCTGATGCCCTTCTGGAACTTAGGAGCTACTCCATGGACAAAGTCTTTGATCTCCTTGATTCAAGGCTGAAAGTATAGGGCTGGAAAAGGAAACCAAAGAGGAGAAATTGGGATCAAGGCCTATGTTGCTTTTCTGGACTCGGAGAGCTCTGCACATATGGCAATCTTGGCTTGCCTGGTCCCAGGAATCTTAGGTACTTAACATTTTTTTGAGGAAGACATTTTAAAACTCAGGCCTTCAGAGTCACAGAGCTCAAGTATACACCTGCTTGCATTGCTCTAAGGGCAGTGCTACCTATCATACAACAAGTAATACAAGTCAGGTCAATAAAAATTTTTAAGTCATTGGAAGAAATAAAATAAATCTCAAAACAATGAAAAAACTTCTGTGACCAATTCATGTATGGCAAAAGAAGATTATTAAGGAGGCTTTTTGTCATCATTAGTGGCACATGAAAATAGGTGTGATGTAAAGCAATGGTAGTGTGTAGTCAGTGTTCTCCAGAGAAGCAGAATAAATTATATATATATGACTCACATATTGTACATAGTATAATGTACATATTATTCACATATTATCCAATTCACCCACTTAAAATTAATCTATATAGTACATTATTGAATAATATATATCATATATATTATTATATTATACAATATTATAAATATAATAATTATTATATATCACAGATTTATTATCTCTCTCTATATATGTACATATATATATACATATATATATAAGGAATTGACTCACACAATTATAGAGGCTGAGTCCAAAAATCTGCAGTCCTGCAGTCAGCAAGCTGGAGACCTAAGAGAGCTGATAGTGTAGTTTTAACCCAAGTCCAAGGACCTGAGAACCAGGAGCCGATGGTGTAGTTCCAGTCTGAAGACTTGTGGGCTCAAAATCCAGGAAGAGCTGATGTTTCAGTTTGAGTTTAAAGGCAGGATAAAATCAAATGTCCCAAATCAAGAAAGCCAGGTGGAAGAATTCTTCCTTACAGGAGGGTCAGGTTTTTAGTTCTATTCGGACATTCAGCTGATAAGATGGGGCCCACTCACAGTAGGGAGGGCTATCTTCTTTACTCATTATACTGACTCAAATGTTAAACTCATCCAGAATCATCCTCACAGACACACCCAGTATGTTTGGCCAAATATCTAGGCACCCTCTTACCCAGTGAAGTTCACACATAAAATTAACCATCACAGGCAGATTCCATAAAATATAGCCAGTCTTTTCTATTATGCTGTATTACACTTCTACTCAAGGAAAGATTGAGTGTCAAAGCCAGGAGCTCAGTGGGCTACAATTACAGAACTGTCTTCAAGTTCAATTTATGACCTATATTACTTGTAATACCTTAAGAAAACCACATCACAATACTAAGCTCAATGTTTTTAATAGTAAGATAAGAAGAACAACCTTTCTTTTTCTACATAGTTGAACAAATAAATTGGGATAACGCATGTAAAAGTCAATCAGAAATGTAAACCAATGTACGTATACAATGAAAAATTCCATAATTATTTTATTTCATCCCTTCACTAAGTATCTTCAAAAAGTGCAACTTTTCTTGGCTACTTTTGTCCAGATACCAATTTTGCGATAAATCCACATAGTATATATTCAATGAAAACTTGGTAAATGAAATAGATAAATTGGCTGTCTTTTCCTCTCATAGTTCCAGTAACTGTTGTCTTTTGAAAGAATACATTTTACGAGTTGCAGAATATTTTAAATATGAAAGAAAAGAGGCTCGTTTATATTAGATAGAAATATCAGTATATTATGTTCTGTATGTATTCTGTGTACTGAAGTTGCTTCATTCTCAACTAGTTATTCCTTCTATATGTGCAAAATATTTTTGCTCTAACTTTGATAAGCTCTTAAGGAGATACATCTTTCCTTTTTTAAATGTATTTTTAAGTTATATATTTTTATTAACAGATTTATTGAGATATAATTAACATATCATCCATCCAGTTAAAATTAACAATTCAATCGTTTGTACTATGTTCACAGAGCTGGGCAACCACCACCACAATCAATTTTAGAACATATTTATCATCCAGTAAAATCCAGAAACTCTATAACCATTAGCAGTAATTTCCCATTTCTCTGTCCCCCTTTCCTATTCTCTTCCCCTCACACTCCCAGGCCAGGCAATCACTTGTCTAGTTTGTGTTTCCATATGTTTGCCAATATTAAACGCATCTGGATCGTGAGTTAACTTTGACAGATCAAACCAAAAACACTCCTTGGGTGTTTATTCTGTAGCACACCAAAAAGTTGATTGAGATCTTTTTCATTATTGATAGAAGGGAACAATAATATCTTCATATCTTTTCACAAAGAGAATAGTGATTATTTTATGAATAAAAAGTAACAAACAATTCTAGTGGGAATGCTTCCAAACAGCCATTTCCTTAGAAGTCACACTAGAATATGTTTTGTTTGCTGGGGGACATGGGATTTGAAGCCAGACACACCTGGGTTCAACTTCCAGCTCACCATCTGTATCTCCCTAAGTGAGTGATGTTACTTCTTTGGGTTTATATCAATTATTCATTGCCTCAATAGTGTTGCATCATAAACAACTACAAAACCTGTTTCATAAGACAGAAAACACTTATTTAGCACATGTGTTCTGAGGTTTAACTAAACTGAGCTGTGCTTGGTTTATTTGGACAATGCTTGCTCAAAGGCCTGCAGTCAGCTGTAAGTCATCTCTGAAACTCTGCTGATCTTGGCTGAGCTTGCTCACATGTTTGGGAATCAGCTGAATGTTAGTTAATCAAGGATGGCCTCAAGTGAAATCACTGTGATGACTAACATTTATAGCAATATGGTTCCAGTCCTCCATCAGGTTAGGTTGGGGATGTTCTCATGGCGATCATGGAGGAGAAAGAGTGAGCAAGCTCAATTATACAAGTGCTTTTCAAACCTCTGGTTATATTTTATAGGCTGACATCTTATTGGCATGTGTTGGGAAAATATAGGAAAATGGTCAGGGCCCCTCAGATGTTCAGAGTCTTGCCGAGCATTTTCTGTAAATATCCTCAGGTGTTCCTTGTTACCACTTTATGTAATTGTGTATGGGCACCCAGGTGTCTTGGTTTATGGACTTGCGTATAAAGGACTAACAGCTCTGATCCACAGTGCTTCTCAGAGCTCTCCAAGAAGCCACTAGGATGGCTGTTCCTAGCTCTGAATAAAGCCTAATTTTTTTAACCCATGGCTCCCAGGACCTTTTTTCCTATAACCTAGCTTGTAGATCAGAGTGTGGAGGGTTTTGTGACCCAGTCTGTGCAACAGACTTGAGGGGTCTGTGAGCCCTAGCCCTAGCTTTACAGCATGTCACATGGTAATGTCCAGAATCAGAATTACATGTTACATGACAAGGTACAGGGAGGGAAAGGGAATTTGGGGCCATTATTTCAGTGAATCTACCACGGCATTCATTTTCCTCAGTAAAATAAGAAAAATAAAAATATACTTATTTTGTTTTATGACTTGAGTGAAATAATGTATGTATGACTGTTATGCATGGATGTATGTGTGTAAGTAAAAGAGTATTTAACACACAGTAAATATTAAATAAATGGGAATCATTATTTTGGCACTGAGATATGATGTTCATTCTACTGATTCAGTATTTAACATGTATGGCATATTTACTGAGACAAATTTTTTACTTTTGCTACAGTAAACACACGAATTGATTCTCTTGCAAAGCAATGACAATATAATCACATTATCTGTATAGACACCAAAGGGATGGTTAGACTCAGCTACCAAGAAGAATTTTGATACCAGTGTCTAATGGTAAAAAATACTCATAGGATGAAAAATGATTAATACTGGTAAAGCATTTTGTCTAGATCAGGGGCTTTCTCATATATTAACTCATTTATGGCTCAAATAACCCTGTCAGGTGGTTATTATAGCCTAAGTTCATATAATTAGTAATTGGTAGAAATGGTATTCTGATTTCAAAATTTATGCCTTTTCAACACACAGCATTGCCTATAAAGAATAAATTTTATACAGTGGGTGACAATTCCTTTGGTGATATTACAACTGGGATTGTGCTCACCAGGTATATAGTACCTGCTGTAAGCATATTGTACACATTGAAAAAGCAGACATAATTTCCTTATCTTTATTAGTCCACAGACTTTTGGACACTTCGTGTAATAGTAAATGTTCAACAGTTATCAGGCACCTGAGGCATTATTCTAAGTGCTATGCATGTATTGATTCACTTAATCTTCATAATACCCTTTTGAGGTACATGCTATTATTATTCCCATTTTATAGGTAAGGATACTAAGGAATATCCAGTAGGTGGAAGAATCGGGATTTAAATTCAGTCAGGCTCCAGATTTGTATATACTACACTGCCTTTCATGGAAGATATATTTCTCTGTGGCTTTGGAACTACCCAGTTTCTTCCCTGCTTCAAGTTCCATCCCATGAAAAAAGTAACATTTCTCCGATTTAAATAATTGGCAGTGATGTTGTTGTTGGTTGTCTAAACTTTCTAGAAAATACAAAAAGAAAAGGTCTGATGCAGGCCATTTTAGCATCCTTGTAGTACATATTGAGTATGTAATAAAATCCCTTCTGAAAAAGCTGAATCTCCAGTATGAAGCAGAAAACATTTTACTCTAACTAATGTTGTTTTGGGTGTGTTCTTAATTAATTTGTCCTGTCAATCTTCATTCACAGAAACCTACTGAGGAAGCTGATGTGAGAATATCTTGCAATGCACAATGTTGATCTGGCTGTCATGATAACTGTTATAATTATTAAGAACTAATTAGGCGCTAATGAGCATGGGCTTTCTACCAAAGCTGCTTCTCTGATAAATTTATTCATCAGATATTCTAATGTCCAGATTAGGGATTTATAACCAACTCTATGAAATACATGTGAGCGTGGATGTACACATGTCATGATGTCACAATGTCTTACTATAGTTTGCCTGCAGCGGTAATTTTTGTTTTCTGAAGCAAAATGATGTTTCACTTAAATTTTTAGCTGATGTCTTTTATATTTATAAAATAGTCAGTGAAGAATGGTTAGCTTTAGGGAAGGCATATTGTTTTTTCTATGACAGAAATGCTCGTATCATGAAAATTGCTTGTTCACTTATGTATATACATGCATGTGTTTGTGCATGCAATTTTTCTCCACTCCTGACCATTTTTTGTTGTTGTTGTTCAACTGATAAAATTGACATGAGTTATTACAGGATTTGTTTCTGTATTTTATAGCCTGCTTCTAGAATTATTTTTATTGTTTGTTTTTGGAGAAAAGACAGGTGAGGATAATGGTCTGCTGAGCTGAGGAAAAGAAATGTACTTGAAAATACCAAACGCCAGTGCCAGCTCTGTCAGTGTCTTGATAGGGCTTTGGGAAAGTTAATTAACCTTACAATCTTTCAGGTTCTTGTACACAATACTTCTTTTCCTCCACCAAAGGTCTGGCTTAGTCTCCTCTTGTGCCAAGAGGAAAATGGGAATTGATGAGAATAGATATCACAGCAATATTTATGTGGTGCACTGCCAAGATCTTTCACACTGATCACTTTGTATTCATTTGTTTCTCAATATGTAGGAAAAACAGGGATTATTAGTCTTGAGTTATTGCTGAGAAAACTGAAATGAAAGGGAGTTAAATGGTTAATTATAGGTGATATAGTACGTATATTGGACCTACTTATTCTAATTATCTGGCAGTTGTGTACTGTATGTAATTTTCTTCATTAAGTGTAGGATTCTAAATCCAGACAATATTCAATTATGGGTTCAAGAATTGCTGACAGAAAAAAAAGGCAAAAATAATATTGCTTGTAGGTTTTCAAATAAATGCAACTCTTTTAGAGAACATGTCGTTAATATGTATCAAGAGCCATTAAAATGGGCGTATATGAGGGTACTTCAAAAGTTCATGGAAAGATTTGTATTATCTTTTACTTCTATTCTCTGAACTTGCTGAAGTACTCTTGTATTTAGTTATAGCAATTGAAGTATCTATCTATCTATCTATCTGTCTATCTATCTATCCACGCAAAATCTTACCAGTGGTTATATCATCCTAGTGTGACTGTGGGTATTCTTTATTTTCTCATTTTTGTTTTCTATATTTTCCAACTAATATGAATGCATATTATGTGGTAATAATTAAAACAAAATATTTAAATATTCTCAAATTTTGAAAAGGGTTGAAAAATATTGCTGTAGCAAAACTTCTTTTTGTGTGTTTATTATCTATATAATACACTGTATATAATTTTAATTACCAAGTTTTGTTCCTCACCCTTAAGAGAATTTTTTGTCATCCTTATGCAATTTGTTGCTAAAAGTAATAATAAATTCCTCAGAACAAAAAGCAAACATGAAAAACGTACCTACACGTATTGTTATATAGCTGCTATTATCTGAATGTTAGTTTCCTCCTGAAATTTGCATGTTGTAACTCAATCCCCAATGTGATAGTATTAAGAAGTGAGGACTTTAGGAGGTGATTAGATCTCAAGGGCTCCATCCTCAGGAATGTGATTAACGTCCTTGTAAAAAAAGTCCCGAGTGATCTTTTTCACCTCTTCCACCATGTGAGGTTGCAGCAAGAAGGCACCATCTTTGAAACAGGGAGTGGGTCCTCACCAGAAACCCAAACTTCTCAGCTTCCAGAACTGTGAACAATAAATTTCTGTTGTTTACAACCCAACCAGTCTAAGGTATTTTTTTTTAATAGCAGCCAGAATGGACTAAGATAATAGTGCAACTGTGTGTTGAAGACCCCAACTTATTGAAAAAGTCAGGAACTTGTTAAACAGAATAAGCATCAGTGTCCTTTCCCCAATATCTCGGAAAATGTTTGTTTTACATCCCTGCTAAATGTTTAAAATTGAATATGTCAGTTTTCAATTTTCATCAGCTAGATATTATTTTAAAAATATATTTTGGAACTACACTGGAAACTTTCAAATGAACACAGAAATGAGAAAAGACTCAACTGTGGGCAACACTATTCTTCGTGTTTTCACTGGGTCATGTGTCCATAAGTGTGCTTACACTGCAAATACAAAATTTTCTTGATCATCTTGTTAAGTAAATCAATAAAAAGGATTAGTAATTGAAAGAAAAAGTAATATTTGAAGAATGGCTGTTAAACATAACTGAGCCTCACAAACTATTGCTGGTCAGTTCAGCTCTTCTAAATATAGTAAATAATGGCAATCTTACTGAGTTCATAGTGTATGGACTTGTATGTATGCATATGGGTGTGTATGTGTGTATGTACTAACCCTGTGAGGGATATTGGAATAGCGGAAGGACAAAGAACAGAAATTATAGAAGACACACTTCTAAATTTTTGTGGCTATTTATTTTACTGTCTTTGTAATGACCCTGCCAAAGTAAAGTTCTTTAAAGGTAGAAATTTCAGGGGGGTCCAAAAAATATTTTGGTGAGGTTGGGGTGGTAACAAAGGCCAGAAATGTGTAAGAATGTAGGTAGCTACATTTTTAATATCTCATATCCTCTCTCCCCTATTGACTGCATCTGATACACCTTCACCCTAATATTGGCCTAACCCCCTAAATTTGGTACTATTTCTTGTCCTACCTTCTCTTTAAACCTCATTGTTACCATAGCAACAACTCTTTAATATTGTAACAATCTCTGTCCTAAGAGACAAGGAATCATATAGTTAACATAGGATATTTATTCAAGATAATGGGTGAGCAGTTTGAAAATAGCATATACAATTTAATTTGGGACTTTTTGAGATTAAATATCTAAGTTTAATGGTAAAATGTTCAATCCAAAAAGTTAGGCCAGTTGTGTGAAGAGGTTTACAGATGACCTTAAACTGCCGGACAACTTTCAGATTTTGAGGATATGAATTACATGTAGATCAACAATTTTTCTTATAGAAGGGACTTAAATATCAACTATATCTGATTAACTATAATATCATCAATTATGGGGATATAAGGAACAGCTGCCATAAATTTAGTGCCAGACTTTAACAATAATTGATTCTTCCCGTGGAAGAGAGTTTATTAGGATAAAGTTAATTTTCTAAGGTTAATGCCACCCTAAACAAAATCCTAGGATGTGAAACTTGGAGGCCAAATTTTCTCTCTATATCAGTAGATCAAAACAATTGGAAATGGACCAGTTGTCGGGAAATTATGAAATGATAGCTCCCACTAAATGAAGCTTTGCTACATGCCAAGGCCTTTACCTGCATTATCTACCATAATCCCCAAAATAATCACATAAGGGAAAATTACTATTACTCCCAGTTTACAAATGAGAAGAGTGAAACTCAAAATGTTTCTGAAGATTGCCCAAGCACTCACAGCTATTACTCATATATGACTGAGCAGCAATGTAACCCAGGTCTGTCTTGATCAAGAGGCTGTGTTCTTTCAAATGTGCCTTACGTGTTACAACTTCCTAAACATAGGACTTGTGAGACTCAGGTTGTCGTAAATAATATTTGTAAAAACTGTTTTATGGAAAAGTTATATATACTTTTGTTTTCAAGGATTCTTTCCAGAGAAAAGGCAGTACAATAGTTGAAAAGGGTCCTAGGAAGTCAGATGACTTCAGCTGTTCACCCCTTGTTTCTTTATTTATAGAGGAAGTCTTTATGATTCAGGGAAGTTCTGTAACTTTTTGTAGAAAACCACAATTTGAGCAAAATTGTACAAGTTATTCATATACTTTTACTTCACTTTATTATTAAATAAAGAGGTGACAGTGATTGATGTCAGTTTTAAGTGCAATATTATCATAAAAGCAGATAATTCAAAGCATTCTGTATGAGGGTACTTCAAAAAGTTTGTGGAAAATGAAATTTAAAATTAAAGCAAATATTTCCATGAACTTTTTTTATTGAAACATAATTGATTATACATATTTGTGGGGTACAGAGTCTAATACCAATACCTGTGTACAATGTGTGAAGATCAAGTGAGGATAATTAGCATATTCATAATTACAAAACAATCATTTTTGTGTGTGTTTCTGTTTGCTATTCATTGAAATAAAATTGATTATAAATATTTGTGGGGTACAGAGTCGAATATCAATATCTGTAAAAATATGTGATGATCAAATCAGGATACTTAGTATATTCATCATTACACAACATAATCATTCTATGTGTCCATTAACCAATTTTTTGCTAACCTCCCTCCCCTCTCACCCTTTCAGTTTCCTTTTTTTCCTAGTCATGTGACAACATGAAGTAAATTAATGTTTGTTGTAGGTACCTACCTCAACTTTACATCAATACAACTTATTTTATCTAACTAGCTGTTCTGTGTCCATTAACCCATTTCTTGCTATTCTCCCTCCCCCTCTTCCTTTCCCCTGTCTAGTAACAACAGTTCTGTTCCCTTTTTCTAGAAAGTCAATGTATTATAATGATTGTTGTTTCTTTTTCTTTATTTCTTTCTCTCTTTTTCTTCCAATTTTTATTTATTATTTATTTATTTACATTTTAGCTGTGACTTATGAGTAAGAACATGTGGTATTTCTCTTTCTGTGCCTGGCTTATTTCATTTAATGTAATTTTCTCCAAGCACGTCCATGCTGCTGCAAATGGCAGAATTTCATTCTCTTTTTTATGGCTGGATAGTATTCTATTGTGTATATATACCACGTTTTCCTTATCAAATTATCTGTCAATGGACATTTAGGTTGGTTCCATATCTTGCCTATTGTGAATAGAGCTTCAATAAACATGATATCCCTTCGACATGATGATTTCCTTCCCTTTGGGTATATTCCCAGTAGTGGGATTGCAGGATCATATAATAGTTCTATCTGAAGTTCTTCAAGAAAGCTTCCTACTGTTTTACATAGCATCTGTAGTAAGTTACATTCCCACCAACAGTGTCTAAGTGTTCCCCTTTCTTTGCATTCTCATCAGCATTTGTTATACTCTGTCTTATAATAGCTAGTCTAACTGGGGTCAGATGATATCTCAATGTAGTTTTGATTTGCATTTTCTGATGATTAGTGGCGTTGAGTATTTTTCCTGTTTCTGTTGGCCACTTGTATGTCTTCTTTTGAGAAATGTCTATTCAGCTCCTTTGCCCATTTGTTGTTCAGATTATTATTACTATTATTTGTTACTATTAAGTTTTGTAAGTTCTTTGTATATTCTGGATTTAATCCCTTGTAGGATGCATAGTTTGCAAACATTTTCTCCCATTCTGCAGGTTGTCTTTGAACTCTTTTGATTGTTTCCTTTGCTGTGCTGAAGTTTTTAGTTTAATATAATCCCATTTATTTATTTTTTCTTTTGTTGCCTGTGCTTTTGAGGTCTTATTCACAATGTCTTTGCCCGTACTACATCCTGAAGTGTTTCCCCTGTATTTTCTTCTGGGAGTTTTAGAGTTTCAGGTTTTATATTTAAGTCTTTAATCCATTTTGAGTTGATTTTGGTATATGGCAAGAGGTAAGGGCCTATTTTCATTCTTTTACACATTGATATCCAGTTTTCTCAGTACTATTTATTGAAGAGGCTGTCCTTTCCCCAGTGTATGTTCTTGTTGCCTTTCTTGAAGATCAGCTGGCTGTAAGTACGTGGATTAATTTATGAATTCTCTATTCTGTTCCATTGGCCCATGTATCTGTTTTTGTGTCAGTACCATGCTGTATCGGTTACCAGAGCCTGGTAGTATAATTTGAAGTCAGGTAGTGTAATGCTTCTAGTCCCCCCCCACCCCCCTCAGGATTGCTATGCCTATTTGGGGTCTTTTTTGTTCCCTATGAATGTCAGGATTGCTTTTCCTATTTCTATGCAGATGTCATTAGTATTTTGATGGGGATTGCATTGAATCTGTACATCATTTTGGGGAGCATGGACATTTTCACCACATTAATTTTTCCAAACCATGCATATGGAATATCTTTCCATTTTTTGGTGCCCCCTTTAATTTCTTTCACCAGTATTTTGTAGTTTTCTTTGGTTGCTATTGTAAATGGGCTTGCTTTTCTGATTTCTTTTTTGCTTGTTCATTGTTGCTATATAAAAACAAGATTGACTTTTATATACCGATTTTGTATCCTGTGACTTTATTGAATTCATGTATCAGTTCTAGGGGTTTTTTGGTGGAGTCTTTAGGTTTTTCTATATATAGGATCATGTCATCTGCAAACAGGGACAATTTGACTTCATCTTTTCCAATTTCCATGCCCTTTTCCCCTTTCTCTTGCCTGATTACTCTGACTAGTACTTCCAACACTATGTTAAACAGGGAGTGGTATGAATGGACATCCTTGTCTTGCTCTTATTGTTAAAGGAAAAGCTTTCAGCTTTTCCCCATTTGGGATGATATTGGCTTTGTGTTTATCATATAATATGGCTTTTATTGTGTTGAGATACTTTCCTTCTATACCTAATTTGCTGAGAGTCTTTTTCATGAAGTGATGTTGAATTTTGTCAAATGCTTTTTCTGTGCCTTTTGAAATGATCATATGGTTTTTGTCCTTGATTTTGTTAAGGTAGTGTTTCACATTTCTTGGCTTGTATATGTTGAACCAACCTTGCATCCCTGGGATGAATCCCACTTGATCCTGGTGCATAATGTTTTTGATTTGTTGCTGCATTCTGTTTGCTAATATTTAAAGATTTTTACCTCTACCTTTAGTTTTCTTTTTTTTTGTTGTATCTTTGTCTGGTTTTGGTATCAGGTTGTTTTGCTGGTCTTATAGAATGAGTTTGGGAGAATGGCCTTTGTTTCAATTTTTTGTAATGGTTTGAAAAGGATTGGTATTATTCTTCTATAAAGATTTGGTTGTATTCAGCAGTGAAGCCATCTGGTCCTAGGCTTATCTTTGTTGGAAAACTTCTGATTAATGCTTCAATCTCATTGAACATTATTGATCTGTTCAGGTTTTCTATTTGTTCTTGGTTCAGTCTTGGTAGGTTGTATGTATCCAGAAATTTATCCAGTTTCTCCAGATTTTCAAATTTGTTGGCGTATAGTTGTTCATAATAGTCTCCAAATTTGTTTGTTTGAAGTATCAGTTGTAATGTCTCCTTTGTTATTTCTGATTTTTATTTGGGTCTTCTCTCTTTTTTTGTTAGTCTGGCCATTGGCTCATCTATTTTGTTTATCTTCTCAATAAACCAACTTTTTGTTTTGCTGATCTTTTGTATAATTTTTTGGGGGGGTTTCTATTTCATTTAGTTCTGCTGTGATCTTAATTATTTCTTTTCATCTCATTTCGGGATTGGATTGTTGTTGTTTTTCCAGTTCTTAGAGGTGTAACCTTAGGCTGTTTATTTGAAGTCTTTCTATTCTTTTAATGTAAGCTTTTATTGCAATAAATTTCCCTTTTATTACGGCTTTTGCAATATCCCACAGGTTTGGGTAAGTTGTGCACATATTTTCATTTGTTTCAAGGAATTTTTTGATTTCCTGCTTTATTTCTTCTTTGACCCATCAGTTGTTCAGGAGCATTTTGTTTAATTTCCATGTATTTATATAGTTACCAAAGTTTTGTTTGTTGTTAATTTCTAATCTTGTTCTACTGTGGTCTGAAAAAATACTTAATATATTTTCAATCTTTTAAAATTTGCTGTGGCTTAATTTGTGGCCTAACATGTGTTCTATCCTGGCGAATGATCTGTGTGCTGATGGGAAGAATGAATATCCTGCAGTTGTTGAAAGAAATGGTCTGTATAGGTATATCAGTACATTTGTTCTAAAGTGCTGTTTAAATTCAATATATGTTTGCTAATTTTTTGAGTACATGATCTGTCCATTGTTGAGAGTGGCATGTTTAAGTCCCCTACTATTATTGTGTTGGGGTTGCTCTCTCCCCTTACATGCAATAACAGTTGCCTTATATACTGGGTGCTCCAATGTTGGGTGCATGTGTTTTTATGATTGTTATATCTTCTTGGTGAATTGATCCTTTTATCATTATATAATGTCCTTCTTTATCTTTTTAAACATCTTGGTTTGTAGTCTACTCTTCCTGATACAAGTATGGCAACACCTACTCATTTTGGTTTCCATTTGGGTGGAATGTATTTTTCCATCCCTTCACTCTTAATCTATGTATGTCTTTATTGGTGAAGTGAGTTTCTTGTAGGCAGCATATAATTGGGTCCAGTGTTTTAATGCATTCAGCCAGTATTTTAAGTGGGTAAATTAATCCATTTAAATTTAGAGTTGTTACTGAAAGGCATTGACTTATTCTTGCCTTTTTATTAATTTCTTTATGGTTGTTCCATATTTCTTTTGTTCCTTTCCCTTTTATTGCTTATCTTTGTTGTTTGGTGTTTTTTTTGTAGTGATAAGATACACTTTCTTTCTCTTTCTCATTTGTGCGTCTGTTCTATTAGTGGTTTTTATCCTTTTGCATGTATGTATAGAAATACATAGCACTCTTTTGATTCCAGATATAGGACTCCCTTGAGGATTTTTTTAAGGGCTGGTCTTGTGGTGGTGAATTCCCACAGGTTTTGTTTGTCTGGGAAACATACTATTTATCCTTTATTTCTGAAGGAAAGCATTGCTAAATATAGTATTCTTCTTGGTATATATATTTTTTTCTTTTAGCTCTTTGAATATATCATCCCATTCTTTCCTTGCCTGAAAGGTTTCTGTTGAGAAGTCTGCTGTTATTCAGATGGTGATTCCCTTATGGGTGATGTGATGCTTTTCTCTTGCTCTTTTTAGAATTCTTTCTTTATCTTTGACTTTTAGCAATTTGATTATAATTTGTCTTGAGGAATTCCTTTTTGGGTTGAATTTGTGTGGGTACCTTTGAGCTTCTTAGATCTGTAAGACCATATCTGTCCCATTACTTTTCTGGCTATTATTTCATTAAATATGCTTTCACTTTCTTTTCCTTTTTCTTCTCCTTCCAGTACACCATAATACTTAAGGTTATCAGAAAGATCTCATAGGTTTTCTTCATTTATTTTTAATTTTTTTTTCATTTTTTTGGTCCAAATGTGTTAATTCAAAAAGCCTGTGTTCTAGTTTAGAAATTCTTTTGTCTACTTTTTCTAGCCTGCTGTTTATGCTGTCTGCTATATTTATTATTTTGTTGAATAAATTTAGCTCCAGGATTTCTGCTTGGTTCTTTTATATTGTTTCTATGTCTTTGTTGAATTTCTCACACACGTTCTGGATTTTTTTTTCTTGGGGGGGGGGACTTCTTTGTGATTTCTATCTATTTTTTGTCCATCATGTTAAGTTTCCTTACTATTGCCATTTAGAATTACTCTCCAGGTGATTCAACAGTTTTCCTGTTGTTTGGGGTCTGGTATTGGAAAATCGTAGTTTTCTTTTGGGGGGTCATGTTTCCCTGTTTTTTCATGCTTCTTGTTTGTTTGCATTGATAATTGGGCATCTGATGGTATAGTCACTTCTTTTAATTTTAGGAGTGGTTTTTGAATGGAAACTCTTTCCTGTAGAAGTGCTCTATAATGACAGTCGTGTTGGGCATTTTAAGTTTGGATCTGGATGAGTGTGGTAGTGCAGACTTTGTGTGACTACTTAAACTATATTTGATCTTGGAGTTGTCTGTGGGTGGCTTTATGGCCTAGGTGGTGAGGCCCTTGGCAGTGTCTTGTTGGGATGGGTGTTCCTGTGGAGGGTCACTGTTGCTGTGGGCATGACAGTTTTGTAGAGTCCTGCTCTGGAGGGTCAAAGCCCTTGCCCAATCTGCTGTCAGTGAGTGAGCAGGTGTACAGTG
The DNA here is from genome assembly GCF_027409185.1 of Cynocephalus volans. NCBI lineage: Eukaryota > Metazoa > Chordata > Mammalia > Dermoptera > Cynocephalidae > Cynocephalus > Cynocephalus volans. Next base: position 97,214,801 of record NC_084478.1, read on the forward strand.
GTACGGTAGATCCTGAAAGCTCTGTAGAGGGTCTATGGATCAGCTGTTAATCATGGAGCAAGCCTAGATGGATGCTGCAAGACCCAGTGCCTCTCTAGAGGTAAGCTGTGAGGAGGAAAGACTGCTACCCAATCAGCTGTTGGCTGGCAGTGGGTATATACAGGAGCTACAGGGCCTGGCAGTTCTAAAGGTAGCTACCCGATCAGCTTTTGAGCCTGGTTCAAGCTACCAAGTGTTTAGTCAAGCCCAGCATCTCTGTAGTGGCCTGCCTTGGAGAGTTAAAGCTCCTGCCTGGTCCACTGTTGGTCTGGGAGCATGTATATACTGGCACAACAAGTCCTGGCAGCTCTGTAGAGGGCCATTGGATCAGCTGTTGAGCCTGTAGCAAACCTGCAAGCAAGCAGCAGACCCCAACAGCTCATAAAGGACTGCGGTGGGAGGAGGGGCCACCACCAATCTGGCTGCCAGTGTGGGCCCCTGTGGGCTCAGCACTACAGGTTGTACAGGGCTGGTGCACAGGGACATGGGGGATAATCACTTTCTGGTGGTCTGCCTGCCTGCCTGCCTGGAGGGAAGGAGAGGGAGTGTTGCATGGTCTCAGACACTGGGGTCTTGGTCCCTGTATCTGGCCTAGGTTCCAGGCAGGCAGGATTGTGGTGCTGTTGATGACTGTGCAAATGTGTGGAGGGTCATGAAAAGGTGGGGCTACCATTGGGCTGGCTCTGGGCCAGTACAGGCACCTGTGGATACAGTGGATCCACAGGCCTTGCAGGAAGGACACTTGTTAATGTGAGGGACCACTGCACCTTGGAGGCATTTCCAGTCAGCTTGTCTGCCTGCTCACCTAGGGGGATGGGGGTGTTATGTGGGTTCAGATGCTAGGGTCTCAGTCTTTCTGTCTATGTTCTAGGCAGCTAGGGCTGTAGTCCTGCTGGTGCCTGTGTGAATGTGGTAGAATGTAGGCAGGGCCTCCAGACAAAGGGAATCAGTCTCACCAGGTCCAGGGCAGGACATACTCCAGCTGTGGGTTTGGCACCAAGATAGTGCTGCATCTTAGCTACTCAGGGCAAGAGGAGTTTTATTCTCCTTGGGATTCCACTATGAGATTATATATCCACACTAACTCCCAGCTCTTCTCAGACTGGGCTTGGGTCCCAAAAAGACTGGGGGACTTTTGTGGCAGGGACTGCTGGCATTTGTGGTGGCAGTGGAAACAGCTGGGGTCTTTTCCCGGTTACCTTTTCTCTTCCTGATTCCAAGCGAGCACATTATAGCAAATTAACAAAGTCTTACTGTTTTAAAATAATACTCATCTATTATCTCACAGCTATGTAGGTCAGAAGTCCAGTGTGGTGTGGATGGATTCTCTCCTCAGAGTGTCAAAATGCTAAAATCAAGTGTCGAGAGCTGCCAGGTATTGAGGTGGTTTATAAGGACAATGAGCCAAACTCAAAGAAATAATCAAGCCTTTATTCACTTACTGTGATAGCATAGCAAGAGGCAAAATGAAACAATTGCTGGCTCCCTCCATTCCATTTTTCTCTGAAGAACAGCACTAAGTGAAGGTCAGATGGCAACCAGCACAGGTGAGGAAAACTGTGTCCTTTTGAAGAGGCTTGGACAAAAGTCTCCTGCTATTTATGGTCCCAGGGGATCAGAGGGAGAATAGGAGGAAAGGGATAGGAGTGGAAAAGTACTGGTCAGCTTGGTCAAGACCCCCTGATAAAGAGGTCTTGATGGAGGTTCCTGAAAAGAACTCAGCTGAGGCCTCTAACAGTAGGGAGACCCCTGAATGGAGGCACCTGGGCTAGGAATGCAGCTATACATATGAGCATGACCAGCTCAGTAGGACTTAGCCCTTGACTACAACTTCCTCCAGAGATTGCAATGCATAACTGTGTACAAGTCTGGTGTTGGGAGGGCAGCTTGCTTTCATAAGGATGGCCAGCAAAGTCTTTGCAATGGCCTGTGGTCAGGCCCGAAAGATCACACATAGGATTCTGTCATGAAACCAGACTCCTCATCAAGGTGTGAGCCAAGCTAGATTTTCATGTGGAGGATCTGAGGAAAGAATGAACTTTTGAGCTCATTCTTTTTGTTGGCATAATTCAGCTACTTGCAGTTATAGAACTGAGGTTCCTTTTTCTTTGCTGTTTGCAAACTAAGGGCCACTCTCAGTTCTTATAGGCCACCCACATTTCTTTCCACATGGCCACTCCATTTTCAAGTCAGTAATGGCACATTGAACCTTTCTTATGCTTTCAATCTCTGACTTCCTCTTTCATAATCTGTCAGAGAAAACTCACTGCTTTTAATGTTCTCATGTGATTACGTCAGGCCCATGTGGATGATCTCCTTAGGTTAAAGTCAACTGATTTGGAAACCTAACTGTATTGGCTAAATGCTTTCATAGTAGTACCTAGATTAGTATTTGATTAAATAATTGGCATATGGTGTGTGCACACCAGGGCTTGGGAATTTTGGCAGACCATCTTACAATTCTGCCTACCACAGCAGTTGTGTATATATTTTATGGCAGTTATGTTTTTCAGTAGCCCTGAAATGAATGAACATATGCAGGGAGCTACCCACTAGTCCTAAGTGTAAGGCAAGCCCTAAGTTTCAAACTAAAATACACTAAAAATGCATTGAATATACTGTGTCATGAGGATCAAGTAACAGAGAAGCTTGCACCATTTCCTAGCTTTTCTGAGGAATCTTTTTCTTGGTGACCCAATCAAACTGGTATCTTTAGAGATAACTAGACAAATAGGTTAAGGCAACATGCACAAATATAATATATATATTCCTTCCAAATAAATAGATGCAACAAGATTTGTGCTTTGGTGATAACACGAGGTGCAATAGCTTTTGTCTCAGATTAGAGCAGATATATCAATGGGCCCCTGTTAGTGACCCCATGGAAACTACACTAATGTGGCAGGCTCTGAGTGTCCCTAGGGTTTATCTCTCAGTTTTGGGCATACATCTATTTTAATAATGCATATAAGTTGCTTGCTACTTTCTACTCAGCAGATCCACTTAGGATTATACCATCAATATAATGCACCAGTGCAATGTATTGTGGAATGTCAAGATGATCAAAGTTTCTCCAAAATGACAGAAAGCAGGAGTTGACCTATCCTATGGATAAGACAGCGAAGGTATACTTATTTTATTGCCATAGGAAGGTAAGCTGCTACTGATTTTCTTTACTGATATATGTGGGAAAAATAGCATTTTCCAGGTCAATAGTTGTATATCAGATTCAAGGTTCTTTGTTAGTTTGCTCCAGTAAAGATATCATGTCTGAAAATGCAGCTGTAATTGAAGTTACTGCTTGATTTAGTTTGTAATATTTTATTCATTTTCCAGATTCATCTAGGGTTTCTACCAATTCAACAGAAGAGCTGGATTAGATTGTGTTATAAACCTCTGCCTCTGTGCGTTTCAAGTCTTTTATGTTATCACTAATCTCTGCAATTCTGTAAGGGATGACATATTTCTTTAGGTTTACTGTTTTGGCAGGGGGATAGGAGGCAGTGCCAGGTGCTTCTACCTGGACCTTATTAAAACAATAGCCCTCATTTCATGGGTCAGAAAATTGATAGGAGATTTTTATCATTTACAATGTATATATTTTCCAAACATATATTGTGCTACTGGAGAAATTTTAACAGAATGTGACCATAGGATCATTGCAGTCTTTGACCGTAACTGCTAACCTCTATGAATTTATATCCTGTCTTCTGTTACACAGGCAAATTTTTGGACTTGTAGTAGTAAATCTTGCTTTAATGATGACACAGATTCTTCACTATCTTTAGGAAAAGCAGTGGTTACTGGTACATAAAGGCAAGAGTAAAGATCAAAGACAAAGAGTAAAGATCTTAGAAGAACAGATTAGTTAGAGTAGGATATATCCTTTCTCTGGGGAAGAATATAAAGAACAACAAATCCAGAGGCTGATGTGGCACTGACAAGACAGAACTGAAATGTCAAGTGGTTTTTGTTTTTGTTTTTCCTGAGTAAAATATTATGTATAGTGTGATGCAGTATCTATCCTCTATAGTCTTTATACAAATATTCAGTGAGAAATATACTTTTTTTAACTGACATTTGAAAAATGAATTTCTGGTTTTTTGTTTGTTTGTTTGCTTCCGAGGAGTTACTATAGCTCTAAATCCACACTTTAAGATTGTTGCAGGGTAATAACAGAGTTGGCAAGTAGAGATAGCCATTATTTAGTAAAATCACTACATTATATGCTTTCTACAATTATGTAATCAAAAGCAATGCACAGCACAGGTAAAGCTATTAAAATGATATCTCAAAAGAATGACTATGTTCATTATATACAATCATTTTGTATTGGAAAATAGATATGAAAACAGGACCAGAGCTAACTGTAAGAGCTTCCAGTGAGCCGAAACTGAAACAATTAGAGCAAGAAATAAAGTAATATTGGATTATAACTCAAAGTTTAAAATAAATATCCACGAGTCCAAATTGATATAAATAAATAAATAAATAAATGGAATAGATAAATCTGTTCAGAAGAGTTCCAAATAATTTATGTAGATACTCTACCCTCAAGGAAATGGAACACAATTCCTCTCTCCTTAGCTGTGGGCTGAGTAAAGTGACTTCCTTCCAGAGTATAATATGAAAAGGGGGGGAAAGAATAACTTTACAGTGGAGAAACCTTGCAAACAATACCTCAGCCAGGTGGTCAAGCTTTACATAAAAGTGATAAGTAAGGTTGATAGTGTGTACCTCTGCTGTTATGATATTATCAGAATGGCAATTTATCTTTGTTGCTTTCTCCACAAAACCCATAACCCCAATCTAACCATGAGAAAAGCAATAGAAGAACCCCAGTTGAGAGTGATTCTACAAAATGCCTGAGCAGTATTTCACAAAACTATCAAGGTCTTCAGAAACAATAATATCTGGAATACTGTCATAGTCAAGAAGAATCTAAGAAGACATGATGACTAAATGTAAAGCAGTATATCTGATTGGATTTTGGGCCAGGAAAAGGACTTTAGGTTGGTTCATTAATTGTCAGAAATATATCATACTAATATAACATGCTAAAATAGGGGGAACTGGGTATGGGGTATGCGGAAACTCTTTTATTATCTTCAAAATAATTCAGTAAGCCTAAACTATTTTTTTTTAAAGTTAAAGATATAAAACAAAACAAAATAAAATTATGACGCAGACATTTCACTCCTAGGTGTTTACTCAAGATAGGTTAAAGAATTTGTCCAATCAAAGACCTGTGCACAAATGTTTACAGAAACTTTATTTACAATGCTGTGGAAATGGACTTGGCAAGCAATAACCAACATCCAGAAGGTTAGAGAGCCAGCCAGGTATTTATTACACCAGCGGGCCCAGACAAGCTAATGCTTGAAAATCTAGACCCCGAACTCAGGTCTCACAGTTTCTATAAGAGGACTCTTCCAGGGTTTTTACATGTTTTTAAAAAATTTTCTCAGCATTCACTAGGCTAGCATAGATAAGCGAGCTTGGTTACAGAAGCCAAAAATGCAAGTAATGATTAGAGGCCAAACTAGAGTAACAAGCAAACATAGTTTCAAAGACAAAATATCACTTCAAAGACAAAACAGGCTCATGAGAAAATTATTTTGGCATTTTCCCAACATTTCCCCTCTTTGATGCTTTCTCTAGACATTTGAGTGAGCATCACCTTATTCAACATTGTTTTGGGGGTCTAAGAGAGGCTTGAGGGAGGTGTAGAATATTAAGGCTAGCAGGCTATGTGTAGTTTTTCTCTCAACCAGAGTTTCTATGGTGGCATGAATGCTATGCATCAACAGAGGGAGTAGGCAGGGTAAGATCAGGCAGATACCTAAAATGAATAGGACTGCTTTTATCAATGTCACCATTTCATAAAATCATTTCATAAAAATTTATCAGTGTACTCATTATGTCCCATGGTAACAAAATCCTCAAGCTTTGGCCATGCGCAGGCTGGTGAGCTTCCAGATTTGCAAGACGTCTCTGGACCTGGACCCTGAGTGGGTTGGAGGGATCAGCCTTCACGGACCATGAGTTGGCATCTTTGAGGGAAGCCACCTGCTTCACCCACGTATGATGGATCCAGGGGATTAAACCTGTAACTTTAACTGCTATAGGAGTAGTTACTACAACTGTGTGTGGCCCCATCTAAGTTGGCTTTAAAGGAGGCTTTTTCAGTCTTTTACTCATATGTGTCACTAGGTTGGAACTGATGTGCCCAACTTCCTAAAGGAGTGGAAGCTCATTCTAACTGTCTTGATTATTTGCTTGAAAGTCCTGGCCAGTAACTGTAAGTACTGTGACATTTCTACCTCGCCTAGCTGGTAAGGGTCCCCCTGCAGTCTGGCTATAAGCAGGGGTGGTTTCCCATGCATGATTTCAAAAGGGGAATATCCTGTGGGTCCCATCATACACCGGACACCTAGCAAAGCTAAGGGAAGCGTATCTACCCAGGGTAACCCCGTCTCTTGGTAAAGCTTAGCTAAAGTAGTCTTTAAGATCCAGTTCATGCATTCCACTTTCCCTGAGCTCTGTGGTTGGTATCTTGTATGAAGCTTCCATCTTATCCCCAGCATTTTGGCCAGTCCTTGAACGACCTCTGCAACGAACGTTGGCCCCTTGTCTGACCCTATAGTCAGAGGGAGTCCGTACCTTGGGACAACTTCTCTGAACAGGGCCTTTGTAACCTCCTGGGCTCGCTTGGAATGGGTGGGCAGTGCCTTGGTCCATCCAGTGAAGGTACATGTCATCACTAATATTTGTAGCCTCTACAGGACTTTACTTTGGTGAAGTCCACTACCAGGCCTTGGAAGCATGAAGGTTTCTTGCTTGGCATTGTTTTGTAAACAGGTGGGCCATCAGGAGCTGACCTGGGCACACAAGGAACACCATAAAAGTCATAGGTTGGCCCTGTACCACCATTTTGACCATGGGCTCCTGGGGGGGCCCAGGAACAGGGAGCCTGGTCTTTCCTAATCTGAGTCTATCCCTGCAAGGCCGATGAGGTTCTGAAACATTTGGCTCCATGGTTCAGGCTCATATTTTTTCTATCCAGAGTGTGCCTTGTCTTGGGATGTTGGTTGGGGTTTCTCCCCCTTCTTGGGCACCCATTTTTTAATGGCCAAACTCCCTACAGAAAGCACACTGGTTGAACTGTAGGGGTGCCTGTCCTTCTCAGAGGGGATTCTTCATCTTCTTCAGTGTGGGATTCCGATCTGGATTGAGTGTTGCTGCCAGGAGTGCCACCTTCTGTCTCAGGCATTTATCCACTTCCTTCTGGGCCTCTCAGTCTTGACTGACAAATACCCTGTTGGCCACCTCTAGGAGCTGCATGGCATTTATCCCTGCAAAACCTTCTAACTTTTGAAGCTTGTGACAGATGTCAACACAGAACTGAGCCAGAAAGGTTGCGTTGACCATCCATTGACTCTCGGCTGTTTTGGGGTCAAATGGTGTGTAGATTCGGAAGGCCTCACATAACATCTCATAGAATTCTGCAGGTGACTCATCTGGCTTCTGGGTTACAATGGTTGGTTTGGACATATTGGTGGACTTCCTAGCCCCTGCTCTCAGCCCTGGAGGAGTGCCTCTCTATATCAGTGGAGTCTATTTCTTCCTTCTTCTTCATAGACATCCTGGTTCAGTGCAGCTTCTGGAGCAGTGTCTCTCACTCAGGCCTCGGGATCCATTATAGCTGTGGATGCCTGCTGTTGAAACCATTGCCTAGCTCTGGTCAGGATGCATCCCTGTTCCTCGGTATTGAAGAAGGTGAGGAGTAACTGATGACAGTCTTCCCAGATAGGTTGATGGGCAAGGACAATCGACTCCAAGAGACTGATGAGATCCTGGGGCTTTTCTGAATATGATGGAGCATGGTGTTTCCAATTTAAGAGGTCTGTGGTTGTGAAGGGTTGGTAATAAAAGATGGGGCACCCTGGCTATACAATTCCATCTGGATTGACTTGCTGTTTACCTCGGGTCTCCCGTAGGGGTATCTAGAGTTCCAGTACCTGTTGGTGGAGCAGAGTCACCTTCCCACTGGCTCAGGACTCTCTGGACTCTCTGGTGATGATGCCAATGGGGCTGATGGGACTGAAACTGGGGGGCTGTCTGGCAAGGGATGTCTAGGGCCAAGCATCCTTGAAGGGATGGGATACAGCTGAGGCAAAAGTTTTTATCTGGGTCTCCTTGATATATAGGCCTTTTAAAATTTTTTCTGATTATGCTTTGACTTCCACACTGTACAGCAAGGATTTTATTATTTCCTTTATGAACACAGAACCAGACCCAGGGTGGCAGGGTCAAATCTATTGCCAACCATGGGTCTATCTATGGAAATTGTTCTGGTTGCCCTGGTTCCCCTGTTACAACCTCATAAAGTGCTCAAACCTTTGGGAGGTCTAGGGTCCCTTCTAAAGGCCACCCAACCCCAAAGGTGGGTCATTCTAATTCACACAGGGTCCAGAGTTTCCCATGGGTCATTTTAATTCCATACTCCCCAGAGTAGCCCTTTTGAAAGTTCTTTAACATGCATATAAAGACAGTAGGTTTTGAAGCACTTGTCCCCATACTTAATTTTAGTCTCCTGTCCCTGCCTCAGGCATTTATGCCCCAAATAGCATTGGTCCAAGGATTGGAAGGCTCATTCAGATTACCAGTACTCAACTAAATGTCTAACCAAGCAAACAAACAAAGAGAACAGAGGGGCAGTGGGGTCCAATTTAACCTGGTCCCAATCAGCTGGGCCAACCCATTCCACTGACACAGTAATTGGTAAAAACAGTTTTACCACTGCTGTCAGCACAAAGAAGAAAAGTACCAACTAGATTCAAATCAGAGAAACAAAGAATCGCTAGGAGCCCTCCAGGGTGCACCTATACAGTAGTGGATATAATCCACTACAGCAAAAGAAGGCTCAGACATTCAGAGAAAGGTAAAGAAAATTTTAGCAGCTTCTGGACCTCCAGTCTCTTTGGAGGTGTGGGACTGAATTCCTACCATTCTCATGTATTCCCCATCAAAGGGAACCTGTTCAAGTTCCCTTTGATGGTGTAGGACTGGTCTTCCCACCTCTGCTAGTTATGCGTCAGGGCAAGCTGCTGCCAGCCAGAGGGAGCATGCTTCTCACAGGCTGAGAGGACTTTAAGTTGTAGTTGTCCAGCAGTCATTTTAAAGAGGAAGAACAGGAGAAGAAAGGAGAGTAAAAGAGAATAAAGCATGGCCTTGTCAGAATTTAGGCTGTGGACTCCAGGAGAGACTCACCAGCAACAGAGACATGGGAGCAGATAGTCCCAGTGGCCACTTGCCTCCTGCAGCTAGAGTCTTCTATAAAGAGCCCAAAGCTTTCCAATTCTCACCAGTAATTAAATTTTGGATTCCAAAGTCATATAAATTAACAATTTACCCAGCAGTAAAACAAGCAATGCTGTACTAAAAGAGGAGCCAGACTAAATCAAAAAAGGGGTGGATTCCCTTCCAAGTGGCTTACTGGGGTCTTCACTCCTGGGAATGTATGGAACCCATGTGTGGGGAGGAGAGCTTTATGGCAGAATGGGCAATGGATCTCCCGGAGTAAACAATGTGAAAGTCCTCGGGAGTCAAGTAAACGTCATCTAGGTCCGAAAAGAAGCATTTGCCTCTCTTTTGAGGATGCTAGAGGGCACTCAAACATTAGCAAAGGCTTTTTCCCTCTGCTGCATGTGGGACCCATTCCAGATCCTTCCCTACATAAGAGAAGCAAGACAGACAAAGGTAGAGAGCACCCCCTCTCTTGGAAGAGAGGGAAGACCACACAGGTGTCTGCCTGGCCACGTTCCTTGAGACTTTAGGTCCATCTTGGCTAACGTGTACCCATATAAACCCTGGGCCTTGTCCAGTCCACCAGAGACTGGAATCACCATTATGCCATATGACATGACCATGGAACTGCAGGGTGGAACCCGCTCATAAACCACTTTTATCACTTGGTTCCAAATACAAACACTCACACACACAGAGAAGTTAAACATTCCCCTCCCCCAAACCCTGACCTGAGCTGAACAGAAGGGCCATGCCACAGGGCACTGACCAGATGGACCTTCCTATAAGGCCCGGCAGAGAAGGGCTCCACCACAGGGCCCCAATCAGATTGGCTTACTACAAGATCCAGCATAAATGCTCAGGAACCAATCACACTCTCAAAGAGGCCCTTTTGGGAGGTGACCAAGCTCCCCTTCTGCCGGGAGGTAGGCCTGACTGAACTGATGGAGGAGGGAGACTACCTGCCCTGCAGAAGGTGAGGGGGTGGTCTGGCTTATCCTTTCCTCTGCTGAGTCTGGTTGGGCAGGTGCTCTCTAGGATCTGTGAGGTCCTGAAGCCCAAACAAAATAGCCATGTGGCACCAGCCTTAGTCCTCCATGGCATCACTGATCCAGTCGAGCTGCATGCCCAAACTGGTGACTCAAGGGGGCAGTCCAATTTGCTTCCTGGCCAACACACCAAAAATATTGTGGAAATGGACTTGGCAAGAAACGACCAACACTTGGAAGGTTGGAGAGCCATGTATTTATTATGCTGGTGGGCCCAAACAAGCTAATGCTTGAAAATCTGGACCCTGAGCTCAGGTCTCACAAAGTTTTTATAAGCAGACTCTTCCAGGGTTTAACATTTTTTTTTCTTTTTCAACATTCACTAAGCTAGCATAGATAAGTGAGCTTGGTTACAGAAGCCAAAAATGCAAATAGTGATTAGAGGCCAGACTAGTGTAACAAACATTGTTTCAAAGACAAAATATTACTTAAAGGACAAAACAGGCTTATGAGAAAATTATTTTGTCATTTTCCCAATAATAATAGCCCCAAAATGGGCACAACTCAAATGTTCTTCAAAAGGTGAATGGATAAAAAGAAATTTGTGGTGTATTCATACAATGGAATACTAGCACAAGAAAAAGGAATAAACTATTGATAAATGCAGTACCACGGATAAATTTCACAATAATTATGCTGAGGGAAGGAATCCATATGCAAAATGTTATATATCATATTCTGATCTATAATGACTGAAAGCAGATCAAAGGTTGCCTGAGGAATGAACAGTGTGGGAGCGAGAGATTACAAAGTAGTGATATTGGAGGAGAGGATCTGGGAGGCCCAAAAGCAGGCCTCAACCCATCTGATCTTCTTACCAGGTTCTCGACTCTGCCACAGGAAAGAATTCAAGAGCAGAGTCATAGTAGAAGATGGAAAGACACTTTTCCCATTCCTCTTCCCTCCTCCACAGTTTTAATGCAATATATAAGAAACAGACTTCACAGAGATCATGCAGCCTAGTTCCAAAGACTGAGTAAGGCCCACAACAAGTTTAATACAGAAGTAAGAAATACGCACTTAAAGTTTAGTACATAGTACAGGCTGGCTGAAGGAAGTGAGCAGCTGCCTACTAAAAGTAAGCTAATACAAAACTAAAGAATATACATTTCAGCCAGCAAAGTACAGGTTGGCCCCAGGAAAGAGAGAATCACCCCATCTCCTACAAGGATTCCACTTTTAGAGTTTTCTATCTAATACATATTCATGCTATCTAATGCATATTCAACTAAGGGGGTATTTCCCTGTTATGTAACATGGTCTTGCACATGCTCAGTTGATCTCCTTTTAGTGCATGTTCATTGGTCAAATCCTATCACATGTACTGAACATATTCAAGAATATTCTGTGCTCTTTAGAACCCCTAGTGGAAGGTCATTCAAAGGATAAATTCTACTTTACTGATCATGCTCGGCTATTAGAGTTATATAACCCCTCTTTACTGAGCATGCCCAGCCACTGGATTTGCTTAAGCTAGTCCCTTGTGGTCTCAATTTCCCCATGTTGGTGCAAAAATAGGTCTAATGAGCAACAGTAACTTTCCTGTAGGGGATGGCCTGGAGGAGGGGCTTGAGACCTTGGGGAGTGACTTGAAACCCAAAGACATGTCTTGGAACCCAAACCTAGGGAAACTGAGCACCTCCTATCTCAGTAGCATAAGGACACATTTAGTGATAGGTATATTCATTATCTTCATTGTGAAGATGATTGCATGAATATATACATGTCAAAATGATCAAAATCTATACTTTAAATATGTGCAGTTTTCTGTGTAACATTTATATTTTAATAAAGCTGTTAGGGGTAAAACATAACCACCTAAAAATACTGGAAACAATGAAATGATCCCCTTCTTATTGCAAATAGAGTTAGCTTAAAACTTCCAATTTAAATAATAACAATGCAAATTAAAGAACTCAAATATGGAGTTTTTATGGAAAAGCAAGTTAGTTTGTGAGTGAATTTACGTGTATAGTTTTTTATTTGCTTAATTAAAGTTCTTTGTTTAAGAAATATCATGATCAATAATGTTGATTATGTAGTGTGGCAAATTAATGATAAAAACAAATATGCTAAACTCAAATAGCTAAAGCTACAGCAGTGTGATTTGTATGAGGTTCACTGAGCCATCTAAACATAACATAAACTTTTTGGGAAAGAAGAACAGATGATGCCAAAGGAATAGGTACATAAACTTCAGAAACAAATGTCTGCATTACAACTTAAAATAAGAAACATGAATGAAAATGAAATAAATTATATTCTATTTTTAGTTCTGACATTGGCCTATGTACGTCTCTTTAGAACTGACTTTCATTTTCTGAAAAATCAAGATTGTGGACAGATTATATCCCAGGAATCTCCCAACTATATTATTTTCTACTCAACAATATTTTCTAGAGCCAGGTCTGAATAACTAAGTCTTATTTTACAATTAGATTTTTTAGATAATTTTTAAAATAATAATAATTTTTTTAGCCTAAGCCAATAACTGTGTGTCTAAAGCCCTCACTCACAATGCCTTCTTGTCCCAGAGAAGAATTTGTCACTATGTAGGGTATATCACTGTGTGTTATAATAGGTAGATACAGGAGAGAAAATTATGTCTTAAAAGATTTAGTACATGGTTTGATTAATAATTTTTCAGGAAAAAAGACATTACTATTTTTTTTGGTCATACTTCGAATTTTTTTCTATTTATTACTGAACAAGAAAGAAAGCAACTGCTGAAATATCAAAAATACTTTCATGTTTTAAACACATCGAGTGTAGTTTTGATTTTGAAAACCAAGAGTTTTAAACATGGAAATTGAAGATGTATCTAAAGAAAGTTTTAAAAAGTCCACTTTGCATTTTGATTGTTTCCTTTCTGCACGTCCTCATTTTCCATTTTTACCTTTGGCTGTTCATTCTTTGGTGAGTGGAAACCTTACTTACTTCCTGTCCCTTATTTCATTTTAAATAGTCAGCATGATAGGAACTCAAAGTTTTAATTCAGTATTGAATAGTTTATTTGTTCTAAGATATTTGTTTTCTTTATTATGTTTGGGAGCAAATATTTTTACAGGAATGGATAGTACTAAAATTAAACTATTAATGTTAAAAACATGATGTCATCAAGTAAAATATAAATTTGTTATGACTAAAGAGTTTTTATAATCCACAGTATCCCAAAGAAAAAGAAAAAAAATACATAGGCAATATTACTTTTTTCATAAATTATATTTTGTCATATTTAAAGGATTTATGAAAATATTGCATAAGAAGAATGTAGTAAGATACTGATTTATGATCAAAAGTATTTTTCATAGTGAATATATTATAAATCACAAGTTAAACTGGGGAAAAGTGGGTAATTTCTTCAATATTGTGTAGGGCATCCACTTTCTCTTTTGATTTTTCTTCATCATTATGTCCTCATGGAGGGTTAATTTGAGCAAAATAAACCAAAGACAATAATTTGGACTGTTAATTTTGAAAATGGATTTGGGACTTCAGAATTCATAACTCTGTGTTATGCTTCTTGGAGTATTATTTGGGTGCAGAAAAGTTCAAAAACTTGAGGACTCGTGTGTATTCAGAGCATTCATAGGCTTACTCTTAACTAAATCATGGTGATACTACATCTGATAGCAATAATTAGGCTATAGGCCATAATTTTACCTAATTTCAAAAAAGAGAGAGCAATTTTTTTTAAAAGAATTAGCTCACATTATTATGGAAGCTGGTAAATCCTAAATCTGCACGGTAGAGCCTGGCAGTCTGGAGAGCCAAGAAAACTGATGTTGCAGATGAAATCTGAAGGCCGTTACCTGGCAGAATTTCTTCTTACTCAGGGGAGTCAGACTTTATTCTATTAAGGCCTTCAACTGATTGGATGACGCCACCTCACGTTATGTAGAGCAATCTGTTTTACTCAAAGTCCATCAACATAAATGTTAATCTCATCCGAAAAACATCACAGAAACATCCAGAATAATGTTTGACAAAAAATCTGGGCACCATGGCCCAGCTAAGTTGATATATAAAATGAACCATCATAGTCTCCATATTTTCAAATTTCCTTTGCCATAAATGATAACAGCAGCCTGTACAAAAACAATGTGCTCTACTCTTTTGATGTAAATCACCAAGAAATAGCAAAGATCAAACCAAAAGAGATGGTTTTATGGCATCCCTTCTGGTGGGATGATTTTGGTCAACATTGGGACTCCAGGCCTGAGAGTGTCATTAAACTACAATATTTAGGCATAATATGTGTTCAATCACAATTCAGTTAACACACCTTTTTAAAAATATTAATTTAACATTTGTTACAATCAATTTCATTTCTGTGCTTACACTGCTTTAGGCATTACTGAGACATAATAACTATTTATTGATATAATAGCTTTCAGTGTTTCAAGAAAATACTCCTATTGTTCTATCTATTGGAAAAACTGAAAATGTGAGCAGTTAAACTTACAAAAGAACAGGGAAGATTTAGAAATTTTTGTAACTTCAAATTATTAAATCCCTAATATCTTTCTTGTAGTTTTGGGATCTAAATACGTGAAGATTTAGGGAGTTATGAGCCTCAAGATTTCTTTCCTTATACAACAAATTTCTACTATATTAAATTATGAGGAAATTTACAGATGTTATGCTCATACTGAAAGAAAATATAAAAAATAAAACCAAGAAACAAGAAAGCATTGAACTTCAGCAGCAATACAATATATATGTATAAAAACTTCAAAATACTGTTTCCATATTAAACATAAAGGAGGCTTATAGTGAAATTTCTGCCTTTTATTTGGCTGCTGATCAGTATTTGCTTTGACGGTGTTAAGTAATTCATCACTTTTATAAAAAGTTGTAACAGATTTCCTTCTAAATATCATGAATATTAAAATAAAAACAACAAAAATAGGAATGTTATTTTTAAAATATCTTTCTAAATTCATCATCCATTTTATTAAAAATCAAAACAAAGCAAAGATAATAAAGATCTTCATGGAGTCTTAGTGAAGGGGAAGAGAAAGGGGTTAACTAAGTCTATTCAAGCTCTATTATTCATTCAGAATGATGTTTGTCCTTTCCAATTATGTTGGATTTTTTTACTGGGTGGGCAAATTGCTAGGGAAGCTTATGGTTGGGGTACCATCCAGGAAAGAACTCCTGAACACTGACTGTGAAGAGAGTAGAGAAAACCTGGGTGAAAAATAGAGGAATAAAACTACATTCTGACTTTGGGTTTATATTTAAAGGAAAATTTTTCTAGGCCCCAGTTATAATCAGATGTAACATCACAATGGGAAAACATCCATCAAAGAAAGTTGAACAAACCACTTTCTAGGATCGTAACAGTACATATTATTCATTAACATATATGCTTGCATCTTGAAATCTATAGAACAGTAACTGGGAGTGTTAGTTCTATTCAGATAAATGAGTTGCAAACAAAATATGTGTAAAATGTATGCATTTATTTTTGGGGGTGAATGTCTTAAGTCTTGTACAGAATGAGAAAGTCCTAATCCAGCTTTAGCGTTATATACTTGCCCTTATACCTATATCTTGACCAACAATAACCTATTAGAGTTTGCATTCTTATAGCAAATAAACACTGGAACCATTTTGATAACTCTGGTTTATCACTTGCAAAGGGTCAGAATGGTAAACTAATAAAAAACAGTCTACGAGACAGAGGAATTTGAAAAAATACAACAGGTGTTTTTAACAACATGCTAAGCAAAGATTTTTGTTTTTAGTTCTTAACAGGGTTACATTCAATAATATGGCCTTTATTATATTGAGGTACATTTCTTCTATACTTAATTTGTTGAGTTTTATCATGTAATGATGCTGAATCTTGCCAAATGCTTTTTTGCATCTACTGAGATGATTAGATGATTTTATTCTTTATTATGTTAATGTGGTATATCACAATTATTGATTTGCATATGTTCAAACATGCTTGCATCCCAGGGATAAATCCCACTTGATGGTTGTGTCTGATTTGTTTAATGTGCTATTAAATTTGGTTGCCTAGTATCTTGTTGAGGATTTTTATATGTATGTTCATTAGGGATATTGGCCTATAATTTTCTTTTTCGTGTAGTATACTTGCCTCACTTTGGTATCAGGGTAATACTGGCCTCACAAAATGAGTTTGTAAGAGTTCCATTCTCTTCAATATTTGGAAGAGGTTGACGAAAATGATTGACATTAATTCTCCCTTAAATGTGTGGTGCCATTTATCAGTGAAGCTATCTGATCCTGATCTTTTCTTTGCTGGGAGATTTTTGATTACTCGTTAAGTCCCCATACTTGTTATTGGTTTGTTCAAATTTTCTATTTTTTCATGATTCAATCTTTGTAGGTTGTATGTTTCTAGCAATTTATCTGTCTCTCCTAGGTTATCCAGTTTATTACTGTATAATTGTTCATATTAGTTTTATGATCAGTTGTATTTCTTTGGTCTCTGCTGTGATGTCTAGTTGTTCATTTATAATTTTATGTATTTGAGTCTTCTTTTTTTTTCTTAGTCTAGCTAATGATTTCTCAATTTTGTTTATCTTTTTAAAAAACAACTTGATTTCTATTATTTTTCTAGTTTTTGTTTCATTTATTTCTGCTCTGATATTTATTATTTCTTTTCTTCTGCTGACGATGGGCTTAGTTTGATCTTTTTTATCAACTTCTTTGAGGTGTAAAGTTCAATCATTTATTTGCGATCTTTCTTCTTTCTTAACATAAGTGTTTATTGTTTTAAACGTCCCTCTTAGAACTGCTTTTGCTGCATCCCATGTTTTGGTCTGCTGTGTGTCTACTTTCTTGTGCCTCCAGATATTTTCTGATTTTCTTCTTGATTTCTTCTTTGATCCATTGGTTGTTCAGAAGCACTTTGTTTAATTTTCACATTATTTGTGGATTTTCCAATTTTCCTCCTTTATAGGTTTCTATACCATCGTGGTCAGAAATAACATTTGATATTAATTTAAATTTTCTCTTTATATTTAAAGTATGATTCTTTAGACAACATATAGTTTGATCTTTTTTTATTCAGTCTGACAATCTCTGTCTTTTAATTGGTATATTTAGACCATTGAAGTTTAAAGTGCTTATTGATGTAGTTGGATTGATATTTACCATATTTTTATTGTTTTGTATTTGATGCCCTTGTACATTGTTCCTATTTTTGTCTTTCATGTTATTTTCTGATTTTTGTGATTTTAATTTAACATTTTATATGATCCAATTTCTCTCCTTTCTTAGTATTTCTCTCCTTTCTTAGTATATCAGTTATATTTTTGTACTTTTTTGGTGATTGCCTTAGACTTCACAACATACATTTACAACTAATCTCATTCCATGTTCTAATAATACTACACCACTTCATGGATAGTGCAAGTACCTTATCAAACCAAATAATCCTAATTTTTCCTCCCTGTCTCTTTTATCAATTCTGTCATTCATTTCACTTACATAAAAACATACATAAATATACTAGTACACACACAGACATATATATATACAAAATAAACTACCCATTGCTATTACTATTTTAAACAAATTATCTGTTGGATTAAGAATAAGAAAAATATATATTTAAAAAATTTTATCTTTACTTATTTTTTCACTGATGGTCTTTCTTTCTTTATGTAGTTCTAGGCTTCTGACCTATATCATTTTCCTTTTCTCTAGAAAATATCTTTTAAAATGTCTTGCAAAGCAAGAGGAAGTGAGGCAAGATGGTACACTAGAGGTGTCCAGCATAAGATCATTCCACAGAAAGAGTCCAGAGCGAGGAAAGAACAGCTAAGTATAGGGGAGAACATCAGTGGAGAGCATTGGAGGGCACTGTAATCATGAAGAGGACCATGTGGAGCACAAAAACCAAGCAGAGTGGGGTAGAGGAGAAAGAGGCATGTGGCTCATCTCCCAAACCAGGATAAGCCAGGAGTATCTCTCCATTTTGGAGGAAAGAATCTGCTCAACTGTGAGCACTTACCAGTGGTAACCCTCCTCCCGCTTCTTCCCCAGCTCTCCCTCACCACCTCTACAGTTGCCTGTGCCATTTCCTAGTTCCAGAGCCACGCCCCTTCTCCTCACACAAGGGGTCATCCTGCGCAGTGCACCTTACCCATGTTGTGTGACCTATGTTACCTGCATGCTGTCAGGTGCCTGTGCAGCTTCAGCCTTCCAGGTGTTTGTGTGGCTCCTGTCTTCCAGCTATCTGTATGACTCTAGCCTTCCAGCTGTTCATGTGGCCCCAGCAGCCCACATGACCCTAATTGCCTAGCCACAAGTATGGCCCCACCTGTCCACCTGGGCCAAGCTGTCAAGCTACCTGTGTGGTCTCACCCACCTAGGTGACCCCAGTTGCCCAGCCACCCATGTGGCCCCACCCATCAAGCCACCTGCTTGGTCCCAGCTGCCCACATGACCCCAGACATCTAGCCACCAGTGCAGTCCCAGCTGCCACAGCCACATGCATGGCCCCGCCCACATATGTGGGGCTAGGCATCCAGCTGCCTGTGTGGCTTCAGCTGCCCCTGCTGCTCACATGGCCCCCAGCCCCTTGCAGGCTCAGATGTAGGCCTAGCCCCAGACACAGACATAGCTGCCAGCATCCCCTGGAAATACTGAATCTACCCAGAGCTATTGAGTCTACCCAGAACCAAAACTAAAACACCCCATACAATGGGCAATATATAACAAATCTAGAGGAGGGAGTCTCTCTCCACTGAAGCTTCCCAAGAGTAATAGAAGAAGCAACCGCCAGATGGCTAGGCATTAATTTAGGAATACCAGAAATATGAAAACAAAAAAAAAAAAACCCAAGAAAATATGTCACCACCAAAGGAACACTGTAATTCTCAAATACCAGAACCCATGCAACAGGAAATCCTTGATATGTCTGAAGGGAATTCTGAGTAACAATCTTAAAGAAACTCAGTGAGATACAAGAATATTCAGTTAGACAACACAAGAAAATGAGAAAATCAATCCAGGACACGAAGGACTAAATTTACAAAGAGATAAGTACCATAAAAAAGAATGTAGCAGAACTCTTGGAACTGAGAGCCTCATTCAATGAAATACAAACTACAAAGGAAAGCATAAACACCAGGCTCAAGCAAGAGGAAGAAATAATTTCTGATCTTGAAGACAATCTTTTCTAAATAATCCATGCAATCAAAAAGAAAGAAAGAAAGAAAGAAAGAAAGAAAGAAAGAAAGAAAGAGAAAGAAAGAAAAGGAAAACAAGAAGGAAATCTAAGAGAGCTAGTAGACCACCTTATTTGCACAAACATCTGAGTCATGAGTGTTCCATAAAAGGAAAAGAAAGGAAAAGTCATTGAAAATATATTCAATGGAATAATAGCAGAAAACTTCTCAGGTATTGGTAGAGATAAAGGCTTCCAGATCCAAGAGTCTCAAAAATCCCTAAACAGATTCAATTCAAACAAATCCTCCCTGAGACACATCATAGTCAAGTTGTCAAATGTCAAAGACAAAGACAGAGTCCTAAAAACAGCAATAGAAAAGTGTCATCACCTATAAGGGAATCCACATCAGACTAACAGCAGACTTCTCAGTGGAAACCCTATGTGCCAGAGGAGAATGAGATGATATATTCAAAGTACTCAAGAATTAAAAAAAAAAAACAAAAAACATGCCACCCAGGAATACTATACTCAGTGCTGCTATCCTTCAGAAATGAAAGGAAAATAGTGTATTTCTCAGGCAAACAAAAGCTGTGAGAGTTCACTACCACATGATCAGCTCTGCAAGAAATCCTTAAGAGAGTCCTGCATGTGGAACCCAAAAAGTAATAGTCATAACAATGAATACATGAGAAAGAACAAACACAACTGGTATAGCACATATACCAATGAAAAAGAGAAAGAAACAATACCTTATCACCTCAAACAACCAAGGAACACCAGAGACAAACAATCATAGTGAAAGGAATGAACAAAATATATTTAAATAAACCATAACAAAATCAATTAAATGACAGGAGTAAGAGAATAACACATTTCAATAGAAACACTACATGTAAATGGATTAAATTGCACACTCAAAAGAAACTGACTGGTTGGACTGAAAAACAAGACCAACTATATGCTGTCTAAAAGAAACTCGCCTCACCTGTAAAGATACACACAGACTAAAAGTGAAGGGATTGAAAAAGATATACCACACAAATGGAAACCAAAATTGAGCAGGAATAGCTATTTTTATATTGGATAAAGTAAACTTTAATTCAAAAACCACAGAAGAGGCAGAAGGCAAGAACCTGCTCAGGATCCTAGGCAGAAGACAAAGGCAGTCCCCAGAACCTGTAAGAAGGCAGGAACAGCCAAAAAGAACACTTCTATGCAGGAGGTTCACCATAGCCACTGCTGCTGTAAGGGCAGTTTGCTGGCACAGTAAGAGCCACAGCCACCATGCACCTGGCCCACTGCCCACTTGAATGCATTGACACAAGGACAGTCACCAGTGGAAACTGGAAAAAAAGAGGACATCTCTCCTCAATGTCCACTTCAGAGTAATAGAAGAAGAAACTGCATTACCAGATGACTGCAATCAATACAGAGATACTAGAAATACAAGAAAAAAAAAAAAGAAAAGGTGACACCACCAGAGAAATACAGTAATTCTCAAGTACCAGACCTCATAGAGCAAGAAACTCTAGAAATGAATGAAAAAGAATTCTGAGCAACAATTTTAAGGAAACTCAATGAGATAAGAAAACACTCAGTTAGACAACATAATGCAAACAGAAAAAATATCCAGGATGTGAAGAAGGAAATTTACAAAGAGATTAATGCCTTGTAAAAGAATGTAGTAAAATTCCTGGAACTGAAGGATTCATTCAACAAAATTTAAAACAAAACAAAACAAAACAAAACCCTAGAGCTTAAGTAGCAGGATAGAGCAAGCAGAATAAAGAATTTCTGATCTTTAAGATACCTTTTCAAGATTACCCAGGAGATAAATAATAATAATAATAATAATAACCCAAACCCAGGAGAAAAAAAAAAAAAGGAAAAAAGAACTTAAAAACATGAAGAAAATCTATGAAAGATTGAAAGCCATAAGACAACCTTAAGCACACAAACATGAGAATCAGGGGAGGAGAAAGGAAAAGGCATTGAAAACCTATTTGACAAAATAAAAATGGAAAACATCCCAGATATGAAGAAATACACAGACATTCAGATCCAGGAGGCTCAAATTCCTGAACAGATTCAATCCAAAAAGATCCTCTCCAAGACACATTATATTCAAACTGGCAAGCTAAACAACAAAGAGAGAATCTTAAACGCAGCAAAAGAAAAGCATCAAGTCACGTATAATGGAGCCTGCCCCCATCAGCCAAACAGCACACTTTTAAAGAGAAACTCTGCAGGCCAGCAGAAAATGAGATGATATATTCAAAATACTAAAGCAGAAAAACTGCCATCTAAGAATATTGTACTCAGCAAAGCCATCCTTCAGAGTTCAGGGAGAAATAGTGTATTTCCCAGACAAACAAAAACTTTGAGAATTCACGACCACACAATCAGCCCTGCAAGAAATTCTCAAGGGAGTCCTGAATCTAGAATCTAAAAAATAATAGTCACTAACATGAACACATAAGAAAGAACAAAACACATTGGTAGACCAAAAATGCAAATAAGAAAGATAGAAACTTAATCTTACCAGATATAAAAACTAACAAATGATAAAGACAAACAATAAAAGGAAGATGAAGGAACATGATATTTAAAACATCCACATGAAAATGACCGGAGTAAGACAATAGTTTTCAATGACAACCCTAAATGTAAATGGGTTAAGCTCCCAACTCAAAAGATACAGACTGACTGATTGGATTAAGAAGCTAGATCCAATGATGTGCTGTCTTTAAGACTCACCTCAACTGTAAAGACAAACAAAGACTAATAGTGAAGGGATGGAAAAAGTTATACCACACAAATGAAAACCCAAAACAAGCAAAAGTAGGTATTCTTATATTGGATAAAATATACTTTAAACCAAAAACCATAAAAAGAGGCAAAATCCACTGTATAACAATAAAAGGATCTAACCAGTAAGAAGACATAATAATCATAAATATATATGCATTTGACACTGGAGCACACAGATACATAAAGCAAACACTAATAGGCCTAATGAAAGATACACCCCAATATGACAATAGTATGGCACCTGAACACCCATTTCTCAGCCCTGAACATATCACCTAGGCAACCAATCAACAGAGAAACACAGGATTTAAACTACACAACAGACAATGGAAAGAAATACTTAAGATCAGAGCAGAAGTAAATGAAGAAGACAGACCAAAAATGATACAAAAGATCAATTAAACAAAAACATGTGGTTTTTTGTAGAAGATAAACAAAATAGTTGAACCATTAGCTAGGAAAAAGACAAGGATGCCCAGTCTCAGCACTCCTATTTAACATAGTATTATAAGTACTAGCTAGAGGAATCAGTCAAGAGAAAGATAGAAAAGGACATAGAGATTGGAAAAGGTGAAGTAAAATTGTACCTGCTTGTATTGAACAGATCATCTAGTCAACATATCAATAGAAAACACAGGATTTAAACTACACGTTAGATCAATTGGATGTGGAAGATATATATAGAACTTTTCATCTAACAACAACAAAAAACACATTTTTCTCATCAGCATGTGGAACAATCTACAGAATAGGCCACATGTTAGGTCATAAAACAAGTCTCAGCAAATTTTAAAAAGTTGAAATCATTTCAACTATCTTCTCAGACCAAAATGGATTAAAACTAACAATCAAAAACAAAGGAAACTCTGAAAACTATACAAATACATGGAAATTAATTAACATGCATCTGAATGACCTATGGATCAATGAAGAAATTGAACAGAAAATAAAAAAAATTTTTTGGAACTAATGAAAATAAAGACACATCATAACAAACCTGTGAGATACAGCAAAAGCAGTACCAACAGTGAAGTTTACTGCAATAGATGCTTACACCAAAGGTATAGAAAGATTTCAAATAATCAACCTAACACTACATCTCAAAGAATTAGAAAAAAAAGAGTAACCCAATCCTAAAATTAGTAGATGCAAAGAAATAATTAAGATCACAGCAGAAATAAATGAAATAGAAATAAATAAAAAAAAACCTGTACAGAAGATCAATGAAACAAAAGTTTTTCTTTTTTTCTTTTTGAGAAGATAAAAAAGGTAGACAAACCATTAGCTACTCTAAGTAAAAAGAGGAGAGAAGACCTAAATAACAAAAATCAGAAATGAAAGAGGAGACAATAATACCAATACCAGAGATAAATAAAGACTAAAATAGAGACTATTATAAACAACTGTATGCAAACAAATGTAAAAATCTGTACAAAATGGATAAATATCTGGACACATACAAACTAGCAAGAAAGAACCAAGAAGAAATAGAAAAACTGAACTGACCAATAACAAGCAATGAGATTGAAGCAGACATCAGCAGTCTTCCAATAAAGAAAAGTCCAACATTGTTGCTTTGCCTCATACAGATTTGTCACCCCTTTTCGCTTGGGTGACAGAGCCACCAAATATTACTCAAAGCCCATCACTTCTGAGCAGTGAGAAGCCACGAAAAGAGGTTAATCTCCTGGAACCCTCAAGGGAGAGGCATTCCTTCCATTTGGGAAATTAACCAGGAATTGGGGTTCTCTTCCTGCACTTGTTCTCCAGACCAGGAAGGTACAGGGAGAGAGCATAGGTGGGGTTTTTGCTAAGTATAGTTTAACAAGTTTAACAATATTTTCTCAGACCACAATGGATTGAAATTAGAGCTTAATATCAAACAAAATTATGGAAAATATACAAACACATGGAAATTAAACTGCATTCTACTTAATGACATATGGGTCCAAGAAGAAATCAAACAGGAAATCAAAAAAAATATTGAAACTAATGAAAATAATGAGACATCATATCAAAACCTGTGGGATACTGCAAAAGCAGTACTAAGAGGGAAATTTATCGCATTAAATGCTTACTTCAGAAGGTTGGAAAGATGGCAAGTGAACAACCTAACTCTTCACCTTAAAGAACTAAAAAAACAAGAACAATCCAAACCCAGAATTAGCATATGGACAGAAATCACTAAGATCACAGCAGAACTTAATGAAATTGAAACCCAAAAACAACACAAAAGATCAACGAATCAAAAAGTACCTTTTGTGAAAAGATAAATAAAATTGAAAAACCATTAGCATGGCTAACTAATAAAAGAAGAGAGAAGATCCAAATAATACAAATTAGAAATGAAAAAGGTGATATTACAACTGATACATCTGAAATACAAGGAATTATTCGAGACTACTATAAACAACTATATGCCAACAGATTTGAAAATCTGGAGGAAATTTATAAATTTCTGGACGCACACAAGCTCCCACAACTAAGTCAAGAAGATGTAGAAAATCTGAACAGACCAATAACAATAAAGGAAATTGAAACTGTTATCAGAAGGCTTCCAACAAAGAAAAGCCCAGGACCAGATGGATTCAAAGCAGAATTTTACCAAACATTCAAAGAGGAATTGACACCAATTCTTTACAAACTATTCCAAAAGATTGAAACGGACGCAAATCTCCCAAACTCATTCTCTGAAGCAAACATCATCCTGATACCAAAACCAGGTAAAGATACAACCAAAAAAGAAAACTACAGGTCAATATCCTTGATGAATATAGATGCAAAAATCCTCAATAAAATACTAACTAAAAGAGTACAGCAACACATACATAAAATTATTCACCACGATCAAGTGGGATTCATCCCAGGGATGCAAGGTTAGTTCAACATACACAAATCAATAAATGTGATACACCATATTAATAAAATCAAACACAAGGAACATATGATCATCTCTATAGATGCTGAAAAAGCATTTGATAAAGTTCAGCACTCATTCATGACAAAGATCCTCTATAATTTAGGCATAGATGGAAATTATCTTAACATAATTAAAGCCATATATGATAAACCCACTGCCAATATCATCCTGAATGGGGAAAAGATGAAAGATTTTCCTTTAAGAACAGGAACTAGACAAGGATGCCCACTCTCACCACTCCTATTCAATATATAGTGCTAGAAGTACTAGCCAGAGCAATCAGAGAAAAGAAAGAAATAAAGGGCATCCTGATTGGAAAAGATGAAGTCAATCTGTCCCTGTTTACAGATGACATGATCCTTTATATCGCACAGCCTAAAGCCTCCACAAAAAAATTCTTGGAGTTGATAAATGATTTCAGCAAAGAGCAGGATAGAAAATCAACACACAAAAATCACTAGCATTTCTATTCTCCAATAGTGAACATGCAGAAAGGGAAATCAAGAAAGCTTCCCCATTTACAATAGCCACCCAAAAAACAAAATACTTAGGAATTGAGTTAAGCAAGGAGGTGAAAAATCTCTATAATGAGAGCTACAAAACACTGCTGAGAGAAATTAGACAGGGTACAAGAACCTGGAAAGATATCCCATGCTCTTGGATTGTAAGAATCAGCATTGTAAAAATGTCCATACTACCCAAAGTGATATACAAATTCAATGTAATTGCCATCAAAATTCCAATGACATTTTTCTCAGAAATGGAAAGAACTATCCAGATATTTATATGGAATAATAAAAGACCACACATAGCCATAACAAGGCAGAGGAAAAAAAATAAAGCTGGAGGCATAACACTACCTGACTTTAAACTATACTACAAAGCAATAATAACAAAAACAGCATGGTATTGGCGTAAAAACTGACACACTGATCAATGTTACAGAATAGAGAATCCAGAAATCAATTCACATACCTACAGTCATCTGATCTTTGACAAAGGCACCAAGCCTATACACTGGGGAAGAGACTGCCTCTTCAGCAAATGGTGCTGGGATAACTGGATATCAACACGCAGGAGAATGAAACTAGACCCATACCTTTCACCCCATATTAAAGTCAACTCAAAATGGATTAAGAATTAAATATACACCCTGAAACAATATAACTTCTTAAAGAAAACATATTAGAAACACTTCAGGAAGTAGGACTGTACACAGACTTCATGAATATGACCCCAAAAGCACAGGCAACCAAAGGAAAAATAAATAAATGGGATTATATCAAACTAAAAAGCTCTACACAGCAAAGGAAACAATTAACAGAGTTAAAAGACAACCAACAGATTGGGAGAAAATATTTGCAAAATATACATCTGACAAAGGATTAATATCCAGAATATACAAGGAACTCAAACAATTTTACAAGAAAAAACAAGCAACCAAATTAAAAAATGGACAAAAGAGCTAAATAGGCATTTGTCAAAGGAAGATATACGAATGGCCAACAGACATATGAAAAAATGCTCAACATCACTCAGCATTTGAGAAATGCAAATCAAAACCACACTGAGATATTATCTCACCCCAGTTAGGGTGGCTAATATCCAAAAGACTGTGAAAGATAAATGCTGGCGAGGTTACAGAGAAAAGAACACTCATACATTGTTGGTGGGACTGCAAAATGGTGCAGCCTCTATGGAAAATTGTATGGAGGTTCCTCAAACAATTGCAGATAGCTCTACAATATGACCCAGCTCTCCCACTGCTGGTAATATACACAGAGGAATGGAAATCATCAAGTCGAAGGTATACCTGTACCCCAATGTTCATCGCAGTGCTGTTTACAATAGCCAAGAGTTGGAACCAGCCCAAATGTCCATCATCACATGAGTGGATATGGAAAATGTGGTATATCTACACAATGGAGTACTACTCAGCTATAAAAAAGAATGAAATACTGCCATTTGCAATGACATGGATGGACCTACAGAGAATTATATTAAATGAAACAAGTCAGGCACAGAAATAGGAATACCACATGTTCTCACTTACTTGTGGGATCTAAAAATAAACAAATAAATACACAAAAAAGGGGGAAGGGGGGAGGGAAGAAGACATAACAGTTACAATTCCTTGAAATCGATACAACAAGCACACAGAAAGGACCTTGTTGGGAGGTAGAGGGAGAGGGAGGAGGGAGAGAGGTTTCCGTAATGGGCCACAATAATCAACCACATTGTATATTGACAAAATAAAATAAAAAAATAGAAAAATAATAAATAAAAAGGAAGCAGCAAAAGTTTAAGAAAGAAAAAAAACATAAATGTCCATTGACTGATGATTGATAAGGAGAATGTGGTACATATAGTCAATGGAATACTACTCTGCAATAAAAAAGAGTGAAATTCTGCCATTTTCAGCAACATTAATGAACTGAGAGAAAATTATATTAAGTGAAATAGTCCAGGCACAGATGAGAAATGCCCCATGTGCTAACTCATAATTGGGAGCTAAAAAAAAAACAAATATATATATACACACACACACACACATATATAATATACAAATTTTGTATATATATATATACAAAATTAAAAAGAAGGAAAGAAAGCAAGAAGAAAGATTACATCATGCTGGCAAGGGTATCTGGAATTCTGCAGTCTCATATACTATTGATGTGCATATTAATTGACCTTCGTGAGGGAAAAAATTGCAATATGTATCAAGTATTCTTAACCCAGAATTTAGTTTTTAGATTATCTCCTGGAAAAAGAAAACAACCATGAATGTATGTAAAGAAACATCTAGTATGGATCACAGTATGATTTATAATAAATAGCAAAATTTGGAAATAACGTAAATGTTCAGCAATGATTGATTATATGATGCATGCTATAGCCACTCCTCCAGTCAGGATTAGATTTGACCATGTATAACTGATAACCCCAAATAACAGCAAAGTAAACATATATGGATTTACCTTTCTTTGTCTAAAAGAAACCTGAAGAAAGGCAGTTCAGGTTTGATGTGGAAGAGCCACAAAGTCATCTTGAACCTACTTACCTTCTGTCTTTCTGCATTTAGCATGGTCAAAGTGTCTGCTAGAGCTTTAGCCACTGCATTCATATTTTAAATGGAAGTGAGGAATGGCAAAAGTGAGTGTCTCATTAACCAAATCTATGCTATATGTATTTGCAAAGAGCCTTGGAAGGCAGGGACATCTTGCCTGTAGTTTTAGAATAAAAAGAAGAAAGAATGTGTATTGTGTAGGCCTATGGTCTTCAGAAATGTTTTTTCATATATTCCTTAAAAGAATTTTGAAAAGTTATCTACCACCTTGTACATTTTAAAATTGTCCCTGAATTTTGTTGTTGTTGTTGCAGGTATATATGGATGTGAAGGATACAATTTATGGCCCATTTTATATATTGACATAAAAAATAAAGCTTGTTATTTATTTATTTATTTTTAGCTCCCACAAATAAGTGAGAACATGTGATATTTCCCTTTCTGTGCCTGACTTATTTCGCTTAATGTAATTTTTTCAAAGTCCATCCACGTTGCTGCAAATAGTAGTGTTTTATTCTTTTTTATATCAGAGTAGAATTCTATTGTGAATATATACACACAAAAAATGGGGGGGGCAGGGAAGAAGACACGACAATCACAATTCCTTCCACTTGTTAAGACAAATGAACTGATATGTTGATGGGTAGGAGGGGAGAGTGGGAGGGGGAGGGAGGAATCAGTAAAGGGACATGAAAGTCAACTACATTGCATACTCATAAAATAAAAAAGAGAGATAATTTAACCCCCCAAAATAAATAAATAAAATAAAGCTTGTTATCATCTTTTAAAATACAAAAATAAAATAAAAATAAAATTTCTTGTGAATCAGTCTACTGGCAACACGTTTTCTCAAGTTTTGATTGTCTGAGAAAGGAGTTCTTCATTTTGAAGGTAATGGTACAGAGTTCTAGGTTGATAGGCTTTTTTTCTTTCAATACTTTAAATGCTTCACTCCACTTGATTCTTGTTCACATAGTTTCAGAGGAGAAATCAGGATGTGATGTTTATTTTTTCTCCCCTACGATAAAGTGTTGTGTTTTTGTCCCCTTTCTTCTTTTAAAATTTTTCTTTATTTTTCTGCAGTCCAACATGATACGTCTAGGTATGTTTTTCTGGCATTTGTCCTGCTTGGTGTTCTCCGAGCTCTCTGGGTCTGTGGTTTGGTATATGACCTAAATTTGGGGAAATTCTCAGTCATCATTACTTCAAACATTTCTTCTGTTCCTTTTTCTGTTTCTTTCTTTCTTTCTTTTTTTTTCTGGAGTTCACGTTTCATGGATGTTATGTCTTTTGTAGTTTTCCCCAGTTTGGTGTATTCTGTTCCTTCTTGTACCCATTTTATCTTTGCTTTACAGTTTTGGACATTTTTTGACTCCCCAAGCTCAAAGATTCATTCCGCAGCCATGTCTAGTCTACTGATAAGCCCATTCAAGGTGTTATTTTTTTCTGTTACAGTGTTTTTTATCTCTTGCAGTCCTTTTTGATATTTTCTTAGGATTTCTGTCTCTTTACATTGCCAGTCTGTTGTTGCATGCTTTCTACTTTATCCATTAGAGACCTTAGCATGTTAATCAAAGTGATTTCATTTTCTATGTCTGATATTTCCAACATCTCTGCCATATCTAAGTCTGGTTCTAATCCTTGCTCTGTCTCTTCAAGCTGTATTATCTGCTTTTGTTATACCTTGTATTTTTTTCTTCATAGCCAGACATAATTCAATATGTAAAAGAAACTGGTAAATACACATTTGGCAATGTGGTAGTAAGGTGTGGGAAAAGGGGAAGTGTTCTCTAGTACTATGATTATGTTTTATTCTTTTACTGAGCCTATGTACTCCAGCTATAAATTTCACAAGTACTTGTTAATCTCTTCTACCCCTGCACTTTTGTGGAACAGAATGGCTGGAAGAAGCTGGAGTTGGATATTTCCCTTCCACCAAGTTGGTTTGATTCTGGAAAAAAATAACCACAATAATTTAGTTTTTCTTGAAAGCAGACCTTGTTAAGGAGAATAAAGTATTCTGTTATATTTAAAAATGTTTACTTTACCCCTACCCCTGCTGGAAGCATAAGGGTAATTTTCTCTGATATTCTCTGTGATAACCAGATTGAGATCCTGGGGGTAAAACTCACAAAAGTGTTGTTCTCTCTGTGACTAGGACTCCCTAGAGACTTTAAATCTCAGACTTGTTCACACCAAGCCTCTAACATTCTTCAATTGTAGTTCATGTCTTTCTACCCTGGCACTGGTTCCTGCAGAAGTTTTTGCTGGTTGGTTTTTACTCTGGTAAGTTGTGATTCTCTATATTCACGTATCTGTCTCTCAAATTTTGGGAGCAGCAGTTTGGCCTATGACCTCACTTCTTTGACATATTCAAAACGAGTTGTTGATTTTTCAGTGTACTCAGTGTTTTACTTGAAGTCAGGTCAGAGTGACAATTTCTACATTCCTTATGTGACAGATGAGAAACTGTCAGTCCCCATATGTAGCAGTTTGTAAGTTTAAAGTGTTTCCTGTCCAAGCTGGGTAATTTGGAGAAGCTGTGAAGTAAAGTTTAGTACCATAATATATGGAAAAAGACTAATGAGCAGAGTTTTTGCTAGAAATATAGGGGACAATATTTTAGGGTATTTTAAGGTACTCTGAAAATGTTAATATAAACTTCAGAGAATAAAATCCTAGTCCAAAATAAATAGTGATTTGCAAAAAAAGGAAGAGAATTCGTCTAAACAAGCAAGCAAACAAACAAACAAAAAAACAGACACAGAACGGGAGCAAATGGCTAATTGTACTTCAGTGCCAAGCTTACTATTAGGAAGCAAAACTATCTTTAGGCAACTTGACGTCTGCTGATTTTTTCATTGCTAGACTCACCTGGAATCCATAGAACTCAAGTGTATCTGTAAATTCTTGGTACCAAAAAATATGTTTTCAAAAGTGTGGGATTATTTTGAATTAGAGCCATATGAAACCATTCACTTGATAGGTAGATAGTGTCTAACACTAGGTCAACACAGTAGATGGCTTTGGCTTATTTGAGAGTTTGGAGCATTGAAATCATCTCAAACTCTATTTAACCTTTATTTGCAACTAAATATTTACCAATTAGAAAATACTTAAAAAGCAAGAAGAAAAGCCAAACAACAACAACAAAACACATCCCTACAGATTTTATAGACTAATTCTATATTTACCGAAATGCCCTTTTTATGTGATAATAAAAGATTTGCAGACTGTCAACCTATATGGAAAGCAGTCTGATTTTAACTACCTTTACACAACCTAAGGTTTTTTTTTTCTCCTTTCAGACATTGAAATGCAAAAGTATTCACATGGATAATTTGATTCAGAACTCTAATAAAGAGAAATTCAAAAGATGTTAAAGAATGAATGAAGTGAAGAGAGACAAAATCACTAACTAACCTGAAATGATAAAATATCTGCTATTAACATACTCAGAGTGATTTTAAAACAGAAGTTGAAAGAAAGTGCACTGGGTGTTCAGCCAGCTGAGGCACTTTTTGGCAGTATGAGCATTTATACCAGTAAAAAAGAAATCTATGCTTATATAATGCTTTATACTTTGTATTGACTTTCCCCAAGTATTTGTCTGCTTAATGACTGCTCTCTCCCAATTAGGAAGGATAGTCAGAAATTTTTAAACAGAGAACGAAATACTAATAGGTCTCCTGATTTTGACAAATTTGCAATTTGATATAGCTCCATTTCTTTATTTTTTCTTTTGTTGCTTGTGCCTTTTGCTCATGTTCATAAAGTCTGTATCCAGACCTAGTTCCTGAAGTGTTTCACCTATATTTCGCCTTAGTAATTTTACAGTTTCAGGTCTCATATTTAAGTCTTTAACCCATTTTGAGTTGATTTTAGTATATGGTGAGAAATGCATGTCTAGTTTCTATCCTCTTCATATGGATATCCAATTTTTCCAGCACCACTTATTGAAGAGGCAGTCTTTTCCCAA
The DNA here is from genome assembly GCF_027409185.1 of Cynocephalus volans. Lineage (NCBI taxonomy): Eukaryota > Metazoa > Chordata > Mammalia > Dermoptera > Cynocephalidae > Cynocephalus > Cynocephalus volans. The sequence goes on from NC_084478.1 coordinate 97,247,135, forward strand.
TGCATGTTTTTGTTGCCTTTGTCAAATATCAGATGGCTGTAAGCCTGTGGGGTGATTTCTGGGTTCTCTATTCTGCTCCACTGGTACAAGTTTCTATTGTTATGCCAGTACCATGCTGTTTTGGTTACGATAGCTTTGTAGTATAATTTGAAGTCAGGTAGTATTATGCCTCCAGCTTTATTTATTTATTTTTTTGCTCAGTATTGCTTTGACTATTTGGGGTCTTTTGCTGTTCCATATGAATGTTAAGATTGTCTTTTCCATTTCTGTGAAGAATGTCATTGGTATTTTGATGGGGCTTGCATTGAATCTGTAGAGCACTTTGGGTAGTATAGATATTTTCACAATGTCAATTCTTCCAGTCCAAGAGCACAGGAACTCTTTTTTTGCATGTGCGTGTCTTCTTTAATTTCTTTCAGTAGTAGTTTGTAGTTCTCATTGTAGAGACCTTGCACCTCCTTGGTTTAATTGATTCCTAAGTATTTTAATTTTTTGTGACAGTTGTAAGTGGGCTTACTTTCTTGATTTCTCTTTCTGTTAGCTCATTATTGGAGAATATAAATGAAACCAATTTGGGGGCATTTATTTTGTATCCTGCAATGTTACTGAGAATGTCTACTAAAAGCTAGATGTTTGCAATATTATTCTGGTTCTTTGTCTATTATACTACTGCTATATTCTTCCAGAGACCTTCCTTTTTTTGTAGGTAGGAATAGCATCTCCTCTGATGTTATCATAGAATGTTTATTGTAATTCTTTTAGTTTTTTCTTACTGTAACTACCTAGTTATGTGTCTGTTTTACTTGCTAGACTAAATCCTTTCCTCTTTTGTCCCTTAGCAAAACAGCATCACTAATGCAGTATTATAGATGGTGAATGTTTATTCATTTATTTATTTATCTATCCACTCATTCATTCATTCATTCCACAACTGTGCATTAAATGCCTCTATTGAAGCATGCAAGAAAGCATGCCTGGGGTCCTAGGCAAGAACCAAGGATGGCACATACCACCCAGAAGCAGGCAAGTAGCATGCCAAAAATACTACTTCAGAGAAAGTGGCTCACCACAGCCACCTACAGAACCATGGCTGCTACAAAAGTGTCTTAATGCCACAGCAGAAGCCACAGTCACTATGCACTGTGGAGGTGGCCAGCCAGACATTTGACTGCAATTACACAAGGACAGCCACCAGCAGAGACCAGGTAAAAAAGAGGATGTCTCTCTCTTCAAAGTCCACTCAAATAATAGAAGAAGTAACTGCTCTACCAGATGACCAGACACCAATGTAGAGATCCTAGAAATGAAAACTCAAGAAAACATGACACCACCAAAAGAATATAGTAATTCTCAAATACCAGGCTCTATAGAGCTAGAAACCCTTGTAATGACTGAAAAGAAATTCCAAGGAACAATCTTGAGGAAACTCACTGAGATATAAGAAGACTTATTTAGAAAACATAATGAAATGAGAAAAAAAAAAGTACTGGATATGAAGGCCAGAATTTACAGGGAGATTATTGCCTTAATGGGGAATGTGGAAGATCTCATGGAACTCAAAGTTTCACTCAATGAAATAAAAAATCAACTGAGAGCTTCAGCAGCAGGCTTGAACAAGCAGAAGAGTTTCTGATCTTGAAGACAGTCTTTCAAAGTAACCCAGGCAGACAAAAAGAGAAAAAATAATTTTTAAAAATGAAGAAAATCTAAGAGAGCTAGCAGACAACTTTAAGTGCATAAACATTCAAATCATGGATGTTCCAGGACAGGAGAAATGAAAAGGCATGGAAAAACCTATTTGAGGAAATAATAATGGAAAACTTCCCAGGCAGAGGGAGAAACACAAACCTTCAGATCCGGAAGGCTCAAAGATTCTGAAACAGATTCAATCCTAACAGGTCTTCTCCAAGACCCATTATAATCAAACTGGCAAAGCTCAAAGACAGTGAGAGAATCTTAGAAGTAGCAAAAGAGTAGCATCAAGTCACTTATAAAGGAGCCGTTATCAGACTAACAGCAGACTTCTCAACAGAAACTCTACAGGCCAGAAGAAAATGGGATGATATGTTCAAACTACTAAAAGAAAAGAAAAAAAAAAAAAAAACTGCCACCAGCAGTATTACTATACTATACCCAGCAAGGCTATCCTTCAGAAATGAGGGGAAAATATTGTATCTTCCAGACAAACAAAAACTGTGGCAGTTTGCCACCACACAACTAGCCCTACAAGAAATCTTCAAGGAAGTGCTATACCTAGAATCCAAAGACAATAATCACTACCAAGAATAAACAACAATGACCAAAACCCACTGGTAGAACAAAAATGCAAATTAGAAAGTGGAAGAAACAAAACTCTACCACCATAAAAATCCATAATGACAGTGCAATAATGCCCCTGCTTTATTTCTGATTTTAGCAATTTCGGTCTTCTCTCTCTTTTCCTTGGTCAGTCTAGTTAAAGCTTTGCAAAATTGTTTATCTTTTTAAAGAATCCTATTTTAGTTATGTTGATTTTCTCTATTATTTTTAATTTCTGATTTCATATATTTCTATTATAATCTTTGTTATTTACTATTTATATTTGCTTGTGGTTTAGTTGGTCCTTCTTTTACTATTTTCTTAAGGTAGTAGTTTGTGTTAGTGATTTGAGATTGTTCTTATTTTTAATATAGGTGTTTACAAGTATAAATTTTCCTCTAAGCACTGCATGAGCCCTGCATCCTATAAATTTTAATATGTTGTACTTTATCTCAAAGTACTCTCTAATTTCCCTGTGATTATTTTTTACCCATTGGTTATTTAGGAGAGTGTTGTTTAATTTCCACACATTTGTGAATTTTCTAAATTTCCTTCTGTTATTCTTGTCAGAGAACATATTTTCTATGATCTTAGTCTTTTTAAATGTATTAAGACTTGTTTTGTGTCCCAAAATTTAAATAAATAAATAAATAGATAGATAGATAAATAGATAAATAGATAGATAAACAAACATTATTGTACTTCGAAGGTAAAAATAGTATTTTCTAATTTTCGTTGTAAAAATTAAAAAAAAATGCCTCAGTGCACCAAACATTCTGGTAGGCACTAGGAAAAGACTTAAAACTATAACAACAATAATACTTAACACTTACGTAGTTCTTACATTGTGTTGGGCAGTTTTCTGCATAGTTAAGGAACTCATTAAATTCTTGGGAAATTTTGAGGAAGATGTACTACACCTTTGTTTTTTTCATAAGGAATTGAGGCACTGAGAAGTTAAGAGGCTAAATAACATGTCTAAGTTTCCATGTGTAACAAATGGTACAGCTAGGATTCAAACCAGGTAACCTGGTACCAGAGCTAGGTTCTTTTCATTAAGTTGTATCGGGATATTTTTTTGATCTCATAGATTTTCTAGTCTACTTGGAAGACAGATATTAATGAAAACCAATAAATTTATTTCTGATGTTTAAAATGTAATAATTAACCTCAAGTCGCTAAGAATAAAATGATAAGAAAAAAATAAGACTTGCATACTTTAGAGTGGAGAAGAAAGAAAAACATAAGTGGGTGAACACAGGAAATCAAAGCATCATATTAAAAATAGTATTGATAAAGATATTGTTATATTTGTTTCAGAAATCCAACCTAAACAGTTATATAGTAATATGTTTCAATCCTTCCAAAAATGGCATTTTAGGAGATAATTTTCTTCAAGATTAGGAGATATTTTCTCAAGATTAAATAAAATAATCTGATAATCTTCTGCTTGGTTCAGTTTACAACTAAAATAAAAGATACACTAGTTGATCTAGTTTGGCTTGTTTTACTTATGAACCAATTTAATCTTCAAAATAATAGTAACTAAAGAGTGGAATCTATGCAGCTAAATGTTCAAATAAACCTGTCATTGTTTACGTAGCAACTTTAAGCAAAATTCTGACTCTGTTATAAAACAAATGGTCAATAGAGAATTAATTAAGTCTGTATTTAAGTGATGTTATCCTAAAATTACAACTTGTCTGGGATTCTGCATGACAGTTGTTTTTGCTGAAGTAATTTTCATGATCTTTATGTTACCAAATCCAAGAAGAAAAAAGTGAATGAAATAGTTGAAGATCAAGAATATGTATTTTGGAAGAATTTTAAATGGAAAAGAGACATTTGAATGCCGCACATTTAGAAACCTGAATAAAATCTGAACTGTGTAAATGCAAATATATACATTTCATTGTCAAAATTGAGTTGTTTAAACTTCATATTTAGGTTCTTATGCTGCTTTTCTTGAAATTTATTTTTCTAAAGCCTTAAATGTATTTTTCACAATTGCATGTAATGCAATTTCCTGCAGAAATTTTAAAAAAATTTTTGAGGAATAATGTTTGCTGATATGTTAGGCAAATTGCCTACATATATACTTTCTAAATTATTCAAGCCAAACCAAGCACCTTAAAATTTTAGGTCAAAAAATTTTATTTTATTTATTACTACTGGCAGATTTTCCTTAAAATAATTTTTATCTAAAAGTATTTTATTTTTGTAACACCTTAAGTTAAGCTGTTTGGTCAGGAACATTAAATTTTAGGAAAACTTGCATATTTCATTTTCTAGATCTTTAAGTAATCTTAAAGTATTATTCTCTTTTATTTAGAAATTTATTTTTTAATTGAAGCCGTTTGATTGCAAATAATTATGGGATGCAGAGTTATATGTTAGTATATGTTGACAACGTGTAATGATCAGATCAGGGTAGTTAGCAAATTTGTCATCACAAAAATTTATTATTTCTTTATGATGAGAATATCTGAGCACTTCTCTTCCAGTTCTCCATGGCTAGAAGAACATATACCAGGGAAAAGACTGCCTCTTCATGCTGGGAATCGTGCTGGGAAATTTGCACATCCATATGCAGAAGAATGTAATTGGACCTGTACCTCTCACCATATACCAAAATCAACTCAAAATAGATTAAAGACCTGAATATAAGACCATAATCCATAAAATTACTAAATTAAAACAGGTGAAAAACTCCAGGAAATAGGAATGGGCAAAGACTTTATGAATAAGACCCAAAAAGCACAAGCAGCAAAAGAAAAAATAAACCAGTGGGATTATATCAAGCTAAAAAGCTTCTGATAACAAAAGGAAATGATCAACAGAGCAGAAAGACAATGTACAAAATGGGAGAAAATACTTGCAAACTATACATCTGACAAAGGTTTAATATTTAGAATATACAAAGAACTCAACCAGTAGTACAGTAAAAAAGCAAATAATGCAAATAAAAATGAGCAAAAGTGATGAATAGAAATTTTTCAAGAGAAGACATCCAATTGGCCAATGGGTACATGAAAAAATATTCAGCATCACTAGTCATCAGAGAAATGCAAATCAAAACCATATTGAAATATCATCTCACTGCAGTTAGACTGGACATTATTAAAAAGACCAAGAATGACAAATTTTGGAGAGGATGCAGCAAAAGGGGTACTCTTCTACACCATTTGTGGGACTGTAGATTAGCAAAGCCACTATGAAAAACGATATGGATGTTCCTTAAACAACTACAGATAGGATTACCATATGACTCAGCAATCGCAACACTGGGTATATATCCAAAAGAATGGAAATCATCATGTTGAAGAGGTACATGCACTTCCATGTTCATTGCAGCTCTATATACAATAGCCAAGACATGGAACCAACCTAAATGTCCATCAATGGAGGACTGGATAAGGAAATTGTAGTATATATACACAATGGAATAGTACTCAGCCATAAAAAAGAGTGAAATTCTGCCATTTGCTGCAACATGGAAGAGTCTGGAGAAAATTATGTTAACCAAATTAAGCCAGACAAGGAAAAAGAAATACCACATTTTCTCACTTATAACTGGGTGCTAAGAAAAAAGGAAATAAACAGAGAGAGAGAGAGAGAAAGTAAAGACTACAACAATTGATTGAACATTCAGAAGAAGAGAACAAACTCAAGGTTACTAGAGATTAGGGTGAGGAAGGGAGGGAGTTTGGGGAGGGATAAGTCAGCTAAAGGGTATAAAGAGATATGATTTATAATAATGAATATGTTAATAGTAATTTTTAAAAAATAGTTTTTTCTGGGTACTAAAAAAGATAGCACTGTGGCAAAACTGATCAGAAAAAGGGGTAATACATAAAAAATACACACAAATTCAGAAATGTATTACTGCAAAACTTGTAGATATCGAATCATCTTAAAAGTGTATTATAACAAAAAATTCAAGCCAATAGATTTGATATTTTATATTAAGTAGACATAGTTGTTGAAAAAACAAAATTTACCAAAATGACCACATGATATAAGAAACCCAAAAGTCTAATATTGACAAAAAGTAGTTTATTAGCAAATAAAAACCTTTTCCCTAAGCAAATTATAGTCTATGTGGTGGTCAATTCAAGCAAATACGTTAAAAGTAAAAAAACAAAAACAAAAAAAGAAACAAAAGAAACACAAAAAAAACATTTTTTAAATCAAACATAAACAGTGTTAGATATTAAAAAAGAGAAAATATATTATAGATTGTTTCATGAGTTCAGCACAATATTGATACCAAAACTTGCAAAGAATATTATTGCAAAGAATATTGTAGGACATCTATCATGGACATAGATGCAAACTTCTAAACAAATTACTAGCAAATTGGAATCTTGTAATAATTATAAAGAATAAAAAGACAAAGAAGTTTATTGCAAGAAAGATTAGCTTCACATTCAAAAACTGATGAAAGTAGAATTGGTAGAAAAAATAAAGTGAATTTTATAATTATACAGAAAAAAAATATTTGATGATACTCAACATTATTTATGAAAAAAAATTATGTATTTATGATAAGAGAAAATCCTTTACCATATTAAAGTTTCTATCAAAAACATGTATCATGTTGTGGAGTGTACTAACATAATAAAGCAAATGTATTTCACAGGGCCTAGCTTCCAAAGCCCTGTAGTTCCAGGTATAGCCTAACTTTGTAAAATTAGACATAGAAATGTTGAATCTTGAGAAAGACAAAAACAAACTTTCCCCAGGCTAAAGTCTCTGTTGTAGATAAAGAATTGTAAAGCAGCAAAATTGCTGGCTCCAAGGGCGGATGTCCTTGGTGCAACTAAACCTAATGACTGTTGCCATGACAATTATCTTACTGTTCTTTTTGTAACCACCTATGTCCCTTTTCTGTAACTTTCTGCCCTGGAGAATAAATACTGAGTGAAGACCCCAGTTCAGTGTTAATTTTTCAAGGAGGAATGCATGTCTCTTGAGGGTTCGTGGAAAATTAAGCCCTTCAGGGCTTCTCACTGATCAGGAGAAAATGGGCTTTGAATAATCCTTTGCATCTCTGTCACCCTGGGGGAGAGGAGACAAACAAAAACTTCTATAATATTTTATAGTAAAATGTTGAAAGATTTTCATCTATGAGAACAGAAAACAAACAGAAATGCCTGTTATCAACACGTCTCTTACAGGTCGATTATCCATTCTAGTTCTCCAGGGACCATAATGTTTCCCAGTACACAGGGCTTTCAGTGCTAAAACTAGAAAAGTCCCTGGCAAACTGGATTAAGTTGGTCATCCTAATTTTATTTTACTTGAAGTTCTGACCAATTAAGTAAAGTGCAAAAGATAAATAAAAGATATCTATAAGGGATAAATAAAATGTCATTTTTCATAGACAACATATTTGTCTATGTAAAAAATTAAACGAGACTATTAGAATTAAGAAGCGAATTTTGAAATTTTTTGAGAAAATATTCAAATACTGAAACAAATTTTATTTCTGTGTATTGGAAACAAACAGTTTAAAAACAATTTTTAAATATTAATAACCTAATAAAAGCTTAAATATACAAAAGACTTCTACACAGAAAAGCATAAAACCTAAGTAAGAGATGTTGATATATAAATAAATAGAAAAATATAGCATTGTCATGGAATTGAAGGTTCACTATTAAAAATATTTCAATTTTGTTGAAATTGATCTTCTCATTCAATATAATCTCAGTTAAGGTCCCAGCAAGATTCTATTGATTCCATTGTGGAAAACGACAATCTGATTGTAAAATTCAATCTATCATATATCAAAAATTATTATAAAGCAACAATCATTAAGACTATTTCACATTGGTGTGAGGATAGACAAGTAGAGCAGTAAAACAGATTATGGAGACCAGAAATACCACCACCACACCACACCCACAGAAACACACATACACAAACACACACACACATGCACTCATAATTTGATTTATTATGAAAGTAGCATTACAGAGCAGTGAAAAAAGCCTTTTTTTTAAGTAAATGTTCCTTAATAAACTGGATATCATATTTAAAAAGATGATCTAACTTACACACCAATCCATAAAACTGTTTGAGGTAGATTGAAGATCTACTATGAAAATATATAACAATAAGGCTTTTGTTATATAAAAAAAGAAAATTCCTAAATTGTGTTTTTGAGATTTAGGCCTAGAAACAGACTTTCACATAAATGAATTGAAAATGGATTGTAGATCTGAATGTAAAAATGCAAAATTACAAAGCTTCTAGAAGAAAATAGGTGACATCTCCTGGTGTGAGGAAGATGAGAAAAAGAAAATAGAAAGTAGGGGACAATCTTTGTGACCTTGCATTTATTGATAAGTTTTAGATACATTGACAAAAGTACAATCCATGAAAGAAAAAATGATATATCAGACTTTATTAAAATAAGTTCTGCTTTGTGAAAGACAGAATTAATTAAGAACGGAAGGAGAAGTCACATACTGGTAGAAAATATTAGCAAAATTCAAATATGATAGAGGTCTTGTATCCAAAATATGCATAAACTTTTTTATTTATTTTATTTTTGTTATTATGAATATTCATGAGATACAAAGCTAATTGTCACCCCTCCTGCCCATGATTTGAGGGCCAGATTCATAGTGACAGTATTCAAATTACCACAAATTGTGTTTGTACCCCGTGCCCTGACCCAATTATCCCCAACTTCCCTCCCCCACCCCTTTCCCACCCACAGCACTTTGTACCCCAAGGAACATTCTCTCCCTCTGCAAGACCAACACACTACTGTGGTCTTTCTTTCCTTTCTTCTTTTTCTCTTAACTCCAATACATGAGTGAGCACATGAGGTATTTATCCCTCTGTACTTTGCTTATTTCACTCAACATAAGTTTCTCCAGGTTCATCCATGTCGTTGCAAATGGGAGTATTTAATTCTTTTTTAGGTCAGAGTAGTATTCCATGGTGTATATACACCACAGTTTCCTTATCCAATCATACATCGATGGACATTTAGGTTAGTTCCATATCTTGGCTATTGTAAACAGAGCTGGGATGAACATGGGATTGCAGGCATCCCTTCAACATGATGATTTTCATTCCTCTGGCTATATACCCAGAAGTGGGATTGCTGGATAGTATGGAAGATCTTTCTGTAGTTGTTTGAGAAAGCTCCATACTGTTTTCCATAGTGGTTGTGCTAATTTACAGTCCCATCAACAGTGTAGGAGTGTTCCCCTCTCTCCACAACCTCACCAGAATTTGTTATTCACCATCTTTTTGATGATAGCTAGTTTAACTGGGGTGAGGTGGCATCTCAATGTAGTTTTAATTTGCATTGTTCTGATGACTAGTAATGTTCAGCATTTTTTCATGTACCCGTTGGCCGTTTGTATGTCTTCCTTTGAAAAATGTCTATTCATCTCCTTTATACATTTTTTAATTGGGTTCTTGTTTATTTACTATATAATTCTTTGAGTTCCTTGTATATTATGGATATTAATCCCTTTAGCAAAAATTTTCTTGCACTCTGTAGGTTGTTCTTTCACTGTGCTGATTGTTTCCTTTGCTTTGCAGAAGGTTTTTAGTTTGTTATAGTTCCATTTGTTTATTTTTTCTTTTGCTGCCTGTTCGGAAAGTCTGTGCCCAGACCTAGTTGCTAGAGTGTTTCACCTATATTTTCCCTTAGTAATTATACAGTTTGGGGTCTTATACTCAAGTCTTTAATCCATTTTCAGTTGATTTTAGTGTATGATGAGAGATGCTTATCTAGTTTCATTCTTCTGTGTATAGATATCCAGTTTTCCCAGCACCACTTTTTGGAGAGGCAGTCTTTTCCCCAATGTAGATTTTTGTTGTCTTTGTCCAATATCAGATGGCTATAAGCCTGAGGGGTGATTTCTGGGTTCTCAATTCTACTCTACTGGTCTGAATGTCAATTTTTATACCAGTACCATGCTGTTTTGGTTACAATAGCTTTGTAGTATAATTTGAAGTCACGTAGTGTTATGCCTCTGGCCTTATTTTATTTTATTTTTTTTGCTCAGGATTGTTTTGGCTATTCAGGATCTTTTGTTGTCCCATATGAAATATAAGATGGTTTTTTCCATTTCTGTGAAGAATGTCATTGGTATTTTGATAGGGATTGCATTGAATTTGTAGATCGCTTTGGGTAGTATAGACCTTTTCACAATGTTAGTCCTTTCAGTCCAGGAGCATGGAATATCTTTCCATCTTTTCATGTCTCCCTTAATTTCTTTCATAAGTGGTTTGTAGTTCTCATTGTAGAGTTCTTTCACCTCCTTGGTTAAATTCATCCCTAGGTATTTTATTTTTTTTGTGATAGTTATAAATGGGTTTCCTTTATTTCCCCTTCTGTTAGTTCATTATTTGAATGTGTAAATGTACCTGATTTGGGGGCATTTATTTTGTATCCTGAAACATTACTGAAGTTATTAACCAGCTCTGGGAGCCCCTCCCCCCAACGTTATTTATTCATTTTGCATGCAATATGGCAAGCAATTAACACCTGCTCATTTGGGGGTGGAAGGCACATGAATGCTTATTATATTGTTTAAGAACACCATTTTACACATACTGTTCACAAGTGCTTTATTTAGTATAAAACTTAAAACCTAGATATTTGTTTCAACATGTATATACAACAGATTTTACCCAATTATTTCCCTAAAATTTTTAAGAATTCAAATTCCTACTTGTACTTTTTAGTTCCTGTTTATCTATATCTCTGTCATCACTGAATGTAATGTCTTAATTAATTTTTCCTAATCTAGTGGGCAAAACATTGCATCTCATTTTTTTAATTGGAATATTATTGTCTTTTCCTGAGATTGATTATGTATATTATTCTTTTGGAATGTCTCTTCATTAAATACTCTATTTACATTCTTATCATTTTGGGGGATGTGGTGAGGCATAAAATGGCTTTATTTCAAGATTAGCAAATTAAGGTGATAGTAAAAAGGTAATTATACTAACTATTATTCATTAGGTATGGGGCTTTAAGTGTTTAATAAAAGTAAATTTGTAGTTACTACAGGAAATAAACACAAATATTTAAGAAAAGAATATATGAATGCTTGTTGAGGAATATATATCACCCTAGAGAAAAAAATGACTAGATGAAATATCTATTAATTTCTCTTTATAGGAATTCTTCTTTCTGGCATCTTTATTATTTTTCTTCCAACATTAATTGAAACCAAATATTAGCTCATTTTCTGCAAAGTTGGTTTATAGGACACATTCGTAAAATGTATGCACATACAAAAATATGTGTATTATAAAAAGAAAACACTTAAAATCTTGAAAAGAAAAGAAAAGAATTTCTATGATTGAGAGTTTAGGCATGTGAAAACCTAGATAGAATTGAAAACTAGGGCTTTATGTTCACATTAAAGATTCTATATCTACTCTTACAATTTAGATGTAATGCAAAAATATATGCTTGAAAATGATATGCAAAATGTGATTTCACCTCTTATAGAAAATATTGATGATCACTACTTAATACTTTTTATTTTGAATTGTCATTTATTACTAGAATATTCATTTTACAAATTGTGATATTTCTTTATACCCTTTGCCAGATTTATGACTTCCCCAAACCCCTCCCTCCCTCCCCTCTCACCTCTAGTATCCTTAGCTTTGCTCTTTCCTTCAGAAAGTTCAACATATTGTTGTGGGATTTCTTTCTTTCTTTCCTTCATTCCTTCCTTCTCTCTTTTTTACCTCCCCTCCTCCCTCCCTCCCTGCCTTCCTTCCTTCCCTCCCAGCAGCTGGTTATGAGGGAGAACATCCAGTATTTCTGCTTCTTTGTCTGGCTTATTTCCCTTAACATACTTTTCTCCAGACTCATCCATGTTGCTGAAAATGTCAGAATGTCATTATTGTTTTATGGCTGAGTACTATTCTATTGTGTATATATACCACATTTTCTTTATCCAGTTATCTTTCAATGGACACTTAGGTTGGTTCCATATTTGGGCTATTGTAAATTGAGCTGCAACGAATGTGGGGGTGCAGGTGTCCTTTTGACATGATGATTTCCATTCCTTTGGCTATATATCCAGTAGGGGGACTGCTGGATCATATGGTACATCTATCTGTAGTTGTTTGAGAACCCTCTATACTGTTTTCCATAATGGCTGTGCTAATTTACAGACTCACCAACAGTGTAGAAGAGTTCCCCTTTCCCCACATCCTCACCAACATTTGTTATTCTTCCTCTTTTTCATAATGGCTAGTCTAACTGGGGTGAGATAATATCTCAATGTGGTTTTGATTTTGAATTCTTTGATGACTAGTGATACTGTACATTTTTTCATGTACCTTTTGGCCATTTGTATGTCCTCATTTGAAAAAATGTCTATTCATCTCAATTGCCCATTTTTTAATTGGACTATTTCTTTTTTTTACTCTATAGTTGAATTATTTGTATATTCTGGATTTTAATCCCTTGTCGGATATATAGTTTGCAAATATTTTCTCCCACTCCATAGGTTGTCTTTCTGCTCTGTTGATTGTTTCTTTTGGTGTTCAGAAGCTTTTAAGTTTGATATAATCCCATTTATTTATATTTTATTTTGTTGCTTATGCTTTTGGGTCTTAGTCATAATGTCTTTTCTTAGTCCTACTTCCTAGAGTATTTCCACTATGTTTTCCTTTAGTAATTTTATGGTTTCAGGTCTTATATTTAAGTCTTTAATCCATTTTGAGTTTATTTATGGTGAGAAGTATAGGCCAAGTTTCATTTTTCTACATATGGATATCCAATTTTCCAAGCATCATTTATTGAAAAGGCTGTATTTTCCCCAATGTATGCTCTTGCTGCATTTGTCAAAGGTCAGTTGGCTATAATTATGTGAGTTGACTTCTGAATTTTCAATTCTGTTCCATTGATCCATGTGTCTGTTTTTATGCCAGTACCATGCCTGCTGTTTTGGTTACAATAGCTTTGTAATATCATTTGAAGTTGGGTAGTGTTATTCCTCCAACTTTATTTTATTTATTTATTTATTTTTTGCTTAGGAATGCTTAGGCAATTCAGGGTATTTTGTTGTTCCATATGAATGTTTTGATTGCCTTTTCTATTTCTGTGAAGAATGTCATTGGTATTTTTATGGTGATTGCATCGAATCTGAAGATTTCTTTGGGTAGAATGGAAATTTTCATAATGTCGATTCTTCCCATCCAAGAGAATGGTATGTCTTTGCAGATTTTTGTGTCCTGTTTACTTTCTTTCAGTAGTGTTTTGTAGATGTCCTTGTAGAGATCTTGTACCTCCTTGGTTAAATTGATACCTAGGTGTTTCATTTTTCTGGTGACTATTTTAAATGGGCTTGTTTTTTGACTTCAATTTCTGCTAGTTTGTTATTGGAGTATAAACAGTCTATTGATTTTTCAGTGTGGATTTTGTATACTACAACACTACTGAAATTGGTGATCAGCTGTAAGAGTTTTTTTGGTAGAGTCTATAGGTTTTTCTATAAATAAGATCATGTCATCTGCAAACAAGGAAGGTTTGACCTCATCCTCTTCAATCTTGATGCCCTCTATTTCTTTCTCTTGCCTAATTGCCCTGGGTAGTACTTCCAAGACTGTTAAATAAGAGTGGTGAGAGAGGGCATCCTTGTCTTGTTCCTTTTGGGTGATACTGGTGATTGGTGTGTCATAATTAGCTCTTTTTATTGAGATAATTCTTTATCATGAAGGGATATTTAATTTTTCACTTTTTCTGCAACAATTGAGATAATTATATGGTTTTTGTCCTTGGTTTTGTTGATATGGCGTATCACATTAATTGACTTGTGTATGTTGAACCAACCTTGCATACATGGGATGAATCCCACTTGATCATGTTGTTTAATTTTTTTGAAGTGTTACTATAATCTGATTGCTAGTATTTGTTGAGGATTTTTGTATTTATGTTCAGCAAGGATATTGGCCTATATTTTTCTTTTTTTGTTATACCTTTATCTTGTTTTGGTATCAGGGTGTTGTTGGCCTCGTAGAATGTGTTTGGGAGAATGGCTTCTGTTGCAGTGTTCTTGGAAAAGTTTGAAGACAAGTGATATTAATTCTTCTTTAAAGGTTTGATAGAATTCAGCTGTAAAGCCATCTGTTCCTGGGCTTTTCTTTGTTAGAAAATTTCCAATTACTGTTTCAATCTTGTTGCTTGTTATTGGTCTGTTCTGGTTTTCTATTTCTTCTTGGTTGAGTGTTGGTAGTTTGTGTGTGTCTAGAAATCAATCCATTTCCTCTAAGTTTTCATATTTCTCGGTGTAAAGTTGTTTATAATAATCTTTAATGATTCTTCATATTTCTGTGATATCACTTGTAATGTCTCCCTTTTCTTTTCTGATTTTTATTATTTGGATCTTCTTTCTTCTTTTTTATGTTAACCTAGCTAATGGTTTGTCTATTTTATTTATCTTCTCAATAAAACAAGTTTTTGTTCTTTGATCTTTTGTATTGTTTTTTGGGTCTCTATTTCATTTAGTTCTGCCCTGATCATGATTATTTCTTTCCATCAACTAATTTTGGGATCGGATTGTTGTTGTTTTTCAAGTTCTTTGAGGTATAATGTTAGGTCGTTTATTTGAGATCTTTCATTCTTTTGATGTAAGCATTTATGGCAATAAATTTCCCTCTTCATACTGATTTTGCAATATCCCAAAGGTTTTGGTATGATCTGTCTTTATTTTCATTAGTTTCAAGAAGTCTTTTAAATTCCTCTTTAATTTCTTCTTGGACCCATAGGTTGTTCAGGAGTCTGTTGTTCAGTTTCCATGCACTTGAGCAGTTTCCGGAATTTTGTTTGTTATTGATTTCCAGTTTTAATTTACTATATTTTCAAAAGATACTTGGGATAATTTCATTTTGTAAAAATATTGCTAAGTCTTTGTTTGTGACCTAGTATATGGTCTACCCTGGAGATTGTTCCATGTGCTGATGAGAATAATGTATATTCTCTAGTTGGTGGAAGAAATGTTCTGTAGATGTCTGCCAGGACCAATTGGTCCCAATTATAGTTTAAAATCTATGTTTCTTTGTTGATTTGTTTCCTGAAAGATCTATCTAATGCAGAGAGAGTGGTATTCATATCACTGGCTATTATTGTATTTGGGTCTCTCTCTCTTTTTTTTTTTTAGATCTAAGAGTGTATGCTTTACACATCTATGTGCCCAACTGTTGGAGGCATACATATTTATAATTGCTATGTCCTCTAACTGGATAGATCCTTTTATCATTATATAATGGCCGTCTTTATCTCTTTTTATCATTTTTGGTTTGAAGTCTATTTTATCTGTTATAAGAATAGCTACCCCTTATTGTTTTGATTTCCATTTTCATGGTATATCTTTTTCCATCCCTTCATTGTAGTCTGTGTTTGTCTCTATAGGTGAGGCCTGTCTCTTGAAGACAGCATATCATTGGGTCTAGCTTTTTAATCCAGTCACTCTGTGTTTTATGAATAGGCTATTTAATCTGTTTACATTTAGAGTTGTTTCCATAAGTATTGCTTTACTCCTGTCATTATACTCTTTTTGTTTAGACGTTTTAAACATCATTTGCCCCTTTCTTCCCCTTTTATTTTTCATCTTCAATGTTAGTTGGATTTTTGAGGTGACATGATTTAGCTTCTTTCTTTTTCTGGTTTGCATTTTGGTTTTATTGGCAGGTTTTACTTTTTCTGTGAATCTGTGATATTGATTATCATTTTTCAGATTCTGGATGCAAGAGTCTTTCTTGCATGGCAGGTTGTGTGGTAGTGAACTCCCATAATGTTTGTTTGTAAGGAAAATACATTATATCTCCCACATTTCTGAAGGATAACCATGCTTGGTATCCAATTCTTGGCTGGCAATTTTTTCTTTTTGTCTTTTGAGTATATCATCCCAATTTCTTTTGGCCTGTAAGGTTTCAGTTGAGATGTCTGCTGTTGGTCTGATGGGGGCTCCCTAATAGGTGACATGGCACTTTTCTCTTGCTGCTTTTAGAATTCTCTCATTGTCTTTGAGTTTTGCCAGTTTGACTATCATGTATCTAGGAGAGGATGTTTTTGGGTTGAATTTGTTTGAGGATCCTTGGGCTTCATGGATCTGAAGGTCTATATCTGTCCCTATACCTGGGATGTGTTCTGTTATTACTTCTTTGAATAAGTTTTAGATGCCTTTTCCTCTTTCCTCCCCTTTTGGAATACCCATGATTCAGATTTTTGTGTGTTGGAGGTTTTCTACTAACTCTCTTAAATTTTCTTCACTTTTTAAAATTCTTTTTCCCTTTTACTTTTGTTCCTGGTTTATTTTTAAAAGACCATCTTTGACTTCTGAGCTTCTCTCTTCTGCTTGCTCTAGCCTGCTGCTTAAGCTTTCTGTTCTATTTTTTATTCCATTGAGAAAATTCTTCAATTCTAGGAGTTCTGTTACATTCCTTTTTAAGTTATTAATTTCTTTGTAAATTTCCTCCTTCATACATGGTTAATTTTTTCTTATTTCATTGTGTTCTCTAGTTATTTTTCTCTTATTTCTTGGAGTTTTCTTAAAATCGGTGCTCGGAATTCCTTTTCAGACATCTTGAAAATTTCTTGCTCTATGAGATTTTGTACTTGAGAATTACCCTATTCCTTTTGTGTTGTAATATCTTCTTGTTTATTTGTAGTTCTAGTATTTTTATGCTGATGTTTTGTCATCTGGTAGAACACTTAAGTCTTCTAATCACTCTGGAGTGGGTTCTGAGAGGGAAGGCTTCCATCTCTGTAGGTTCTGCTGTTCACTCTTCTTTTATCAATGCAGTTGAGTGTGCAGGGTGCTGCCTTGGCTCCTGTTTGGTCAGTATGCAGGTCCTCCATATTCACCTCACTGGTCCACATCGTGGTTTGGTGGGGCCTGCGAGTCCCTCTAGTTGTCAGGTATGGATGGGCCCTGTGGCTGCATCTGTCTTCAGTCACAGCTTCAGTCCTTCATGTGCTCAACTTGGTGGCCTGTACAGTGGTTCAGTGGGGCATGAGAGCCCAATCCAGTGCTTGGGTGCAAGAAGGCTCTGTGTCTGTGTCTGTCCCTGAGCAGGGCTTGGGTTCTGCACATGCTCAACTGGGCAGCCCTTGTGGTGTTACAGTAGGCCTACAAGCCCCTTCTGGTGCTCAGGAGTGGGCAGGCCATGTGGCTGTGGCAGTCCCTGGGCATGGCTTGGGTCCTGTGGTTCCAATGATCACTTTTTAAATTAAAAATAAATAGAAAGTAAATGGTGGTGTGAGGAACCCCACAGTCTTGTTCCCAATTGAAAGGATCATAATTGGATAAAATTATTTTTAAACCAGCAACAATTTTGTCTCTGGAAATTTCCTTAAGACATACAGCAAGTGAGGAAATATTTATTCAAGAAAATTTAGTTATGCCATAAACCAGTCCTTCCTTTTTACCTTCAGTTCTGCTTGAAAAAAACTTGACTCTGGTTAGGTATTGCCAGAAAGATAAGGCACCCTCTTTATTCACCTCCAAATCCAGTTTTATGAAATCTCAAAGGGAAGGATAGGCCAAAAGCATGTCTTATCCTTTCTAACTCCAAGATGCCAATGGTAAATTTCTGGACAGTGTGGCCAAAAGATGGGGGGAGGGGCTCACTTCTTCCATTACTGGGAACTGAATTGTTTCCTCTCCCTCAGTTTCATATGCTGTAATCCTAGTCCCCAATGTGATGGTATTTGGAGATGGGCCTTTGGTACATAATTAGATTTAGATGAAGTCATGAAGGGGAGGATCCCATGATGGGATTTGTGCCCATATAAGAGATATCAGAAAACATGCTCTTATTCTCTGTTTCTCTCCACCATGTGCAGACACAGAAAGAAGGCAGCCATCTGAAAGCCAAGAAGAGTGACTTTGCCAGGAATTAAATTGGTTGTCACCTTGATATTAAACTTTTCAGTCTCTAAAACTGTGAAAATTTCTGTTATTTAAGCCACCCTGTTTTTGGTATTATGTTATAGCAGCCTGAGCAGACTAATACATCCACCCATCCCTCACTCTCAGGATAGAGGATTAACCTTAGTGAGGGTAGGCCAAGAATATTGTGGCTGCAATCTTCCTCACCCCAGCTTGATTGTTGGACTCAGGATCCAGGGAGAAGAAAAGTTAGGCAGGGAGAGGAAAGACAAGAAGACTAAAACATATTGCCCCTGACTCAGTACTTAGACCAGTGGATCAGAGATTTTGCCCAGGGAGAGAAGGA
Source organism: Cynocephalus volans (assembly GCF_027409185.1). Taxonomy (NCBI): domain Eukaryota; kingdom Metazoa; phylum Chordata; class Mammalia; order Dermoptera; family Cynocephalidae; genus Cynocephalus; species Cynocephalus volans. Next base: position 97,265,678 of record NC_084478.1, read on the forward strand.
GTCCATAAGAATAAATAGCTCTAAAGCTCTCCTCAAAGGAACTGACTTTATATAAAACAGAACATTAGGAACTTCAAGCCTAAATGTTGTCTCAAAAACAATGGAGATTTTGTTTGAATAACCTATTATATACCATTTGTGAATAATTAGGTGGCTAGGTAAACAGTTGGTAAGACTGGCAAGCAATTAGGAGGAGGCTGGTAACTCTATAAGAGCACCAACCTAAACTGAAAACCACCTAGCTTACCAGAAAGAGCAAGGAAAATAAACAGCTGAGAAGAACCATCCTGGGGTCAGAACAAATCTTAAAGACTGAATTCAAAAACTGCCCTTGCCAAAGTTTATTTGAATCAGACTGTGGAACAGTTTATGTCCCAAAGTATTATCAGAAATTTAGAGCAATCAGCCAACAAATAGTGGAGATGAACAGCTGGGAATATTATCAAAAAGGATGGACAAGAGAGATCAGGAAAATAGTCAAAGAGAGCCCCGCTGAAACCACTGTCATCCCAGAGTTAATGTAAGTATGTCCACGTCCACACCCTCTGAGCAGTGAGACCCAAAGGCTTAATTTTGTTGGTGGAAATAAACTTCACTAAAATAGCCTAGCCTAGTCAAAAAAACAAAAAAACAGACCCTGGAGAAAGAGGAGAGAACTCAGTATCAAGAACTGTTATACTACCCAAAATGTCCAGTTTACAACAACATAAAAATATGAAAAATACAAAAAATAGTAAAGTCTAACACATAACTGCCTGTGAGAATTCTCAGATGTTTTATTAGGAGGCAAAGCTTTCAAAGTGCCATTATAAATATGCTCAATGTACTAAAAGATATCATGTTTACAAAAGTAAAGGAAGCTATAATGCTAACCTCCAAACAAATATATACTATGGGTAAGGAGACAGAGAGTATTAAACAAAAAACAAATGGAAAATAGAAAGTCTAAAGTGGAAAACTACAATGACTGAAATGGAAATTTTTACTTGAAGGGAAAAGAGTAGATTTGAACTGAAAAAATAAATAAATAAAAGAACCAGTAAGCTAGAAGACAGATTGATATAGATAATGCTATCCAAAGAACATAGGGAAAAAATAATGGAAGAAGACAGAACTTCATAGGAGTGTGAGACACTATTAAATACACCAAATGACACATATCTAGAGTACCAGAAGAGAAATGAGAAGAAAAGAAGCATTAAAAAATAATTTGTAGAACAAATAAGTGAAAAAAATCTCTAATTTGATAAAAAATTTTAATGTGCACATTAGAGAACCTCAATAAACAACAAGTAGGATAAGTACAAAGAGATATACACACCAACACAGAACGGTAAAGATGACAAAAGACAAAGACAAAGAGAAAATGTTGAAAGTAGCAAGACAGAAATAACTCTTCATATAAATATATGGGGGAGCCTGAATAAGATAAACAGTTGATTTATCATCAGAAACAATGGAGGCCAGAGGCAATCCAATATTCAAAGTGCTAAAAGAAAGCACTGACAATCAACAACTTATATCCAGCAAACAATGTAACTTCAAAAATGAAACTGAAATAAAGACATACCAGGTTTAAACAGAAAAAGAAAAGAACTTGTTGCTAGCAGATTCATGTTACGAAAAATTAAAGCAAACTAAAGAAGTAAAGGAAGTTCTTCAACCTGAAAGCAAGTGACACAGACAGTAATTTGAAGACACATGAAAAAACAAACAATACCGATAAAGGTAATTTTGTAATTATAAAGAATAGTATATAAATGCATATTTCTACTCCCTTCCTCTCTTAGCTGGTGGACAAAGAAATTACATAATATAATACTTACATAATTTGGGGACCTATAAAAATATTTACATGTAATATATTTGACAGCAACAGCACAAAGAAGGTGGGTTCAGGAAAAATTGGAGTAAGGAAAGGAGAAAACATGGGAACTCAAATACACAGCAACAAAGAGAATCAGAAGTAGAATGGAAGAAGATTAGTATATAAATCTTATATTTATATTTATATAAATATAAGATTTATATACAAATAAATCTATAATACATATACTTATATATGCAAATGTTATATATATATATAATATTTCATCTAGCAGCTGCAGAGTTTACATTCTTCTCAGCATCATGTGGAACATTCTTTGGAATAGACCATATGTTAGGTCACAAAACAAGTCTCAACAAATTTTTAAAAATGGAAATCATATCAACTACTCCTTTTCTGACCACAGTGGAATAAAACTAGAAATGAACAACAAAAGGGACAATAGAAATCATACAAATACATGAAAATTAAGCAACATGCTCTTAAACAATGAATGGGGCAAATAAATATATATATATAATAGGTTATACAAACATATAATTCTAATTTCATAAGATATAAATCTAACAAAAAAAGATGCATATGAGGAAAACTATAAAACTCTGATGAAAGAAATTAAAGGTCTAAATAAAAAAAGAGATATTCCACACATATGGTTAGGAAGACTCAATATTATCAAGATGTCAGTACTTCTCAATTTGATCTCTAAGTTCAACACAAACCTAAACAAATTACCAACGGGTTATTTTGTGCATATTGATAATCTGATGCTAAAGTTTATATGGAAAGACAAAAAAAAAAAAAAAGCCAACAAAATAGTGAATTAGAAGAAAAAAGTCAGAGGACTAACCCTACTCAGATTCAAGACTTCCTATAAAGCTGTGGTCATCAAGACACTGTCATATCAGTAAAAGATAATAGACATGTAGAACAATGGAATAAAATAGAGAGCACTGAAATATATTCATATAAATATAATCAACTGAACTTTGACAAAAAATGCAAAGGCAATTCAGTGGAGTAATAGTAGTCTTTTTAAAACATGGTGCTGGAACAACGAGATGTTCATATGCAAAATAATGAATCTAGACACAGACCTTACACCTTTTGCAAAAACTAACTCAAATGGGTTATAGATCTAAATGTAAGACTCAAAACTATAAAACTCCTGGAAGATAAGATTAAAGATACCATAGTGTCCTTGGGTTTTACAATGATTTATAAGATAAAACATCCAAAGCACAATCCATGAAAAAAAAATTAAGTTGGACATTACTGAAATTAAAAAGCTTTTGCTGTTCAAAGGACACTGTTAAGTGAATGAACAAGCAAGTCATGAACTGGAAGAAATTCTTTCCAAAACACATATCAGATAAAGAACTGCTATCCAAAATATACAAGGTATTCTTAAAACTCAACAATAAGAAAACGAACAACCCAATTTTAAAAATGGACAAAAAATCTGAAAAGACACATTACCAAAGAAGATATGCAGATGACAATAAGCATATAAAAAGATGCTCAGCATCAAATTTCATTGGGAAATATCAAATCAAAATAACAATGAGATATTACTATACACTTATTAGAACGGCTAAAATATAAGACCCTGAAATGCCAAAAGCTAGCCAAGAATGTGAAGCAACAGAAACTCTTGTATTTTGCTGGTGTGATAATGCAAAATGTTACTGCCACTTTGGAAGGCAGTTTGGCTTTATCTTACAAAACTAAACATGCTTTTATCATGTGATCTAGCAATTCTGCTGTCTGGTATTTACTCAAATCAGTAGAAAACTTACATCCATACAAAAACCTGCACACAAATGTATACGGCATCTTTATTGGTAATTGCCAAAAACTAAAAGCTTCCAAAATTTCCTGCAGCAGGTAAATATAAACATGCAAATGGCTTCATCTATACAATGATAAATTATTCGACAATAAAAAAACGAGTTATAAAGCCATGGAAAGACATAAAAGAACCTTTATCCAGTCTGAAAAGGCCACATGGTGTATGTTTCTAACTATATGAGATTCTGGAAAAGACAACACCATGGAGAGAGTAAAAGGATCAGTGTTTTCAGGTCTTCAGGGAGTGGATGGGAAGGAAATAAGATGAATAGATGAGGCACAAGAGATTTTTAGGGCAGTGAAGCTACTCTGTGTGATACTCTAATGGTGGAAATATGGCATCATGCATTTGCCATAACCCATAGAAGTGTGCAATACAAAGAGTGAACCCTCTCTGAACATTAGTTAATAATAATGTATTGATATTTGTTTTTCAGTTGCTACAAATATGCCACAATAAAATAAGATGTCAATAACAGGAAACTGTGAAGGCAGTGTTGGTATTTGGAAACTCTTTGTACTTTCTGCTGAGTTTTTCTGTAAACCAAAAATTGCTATTAAAATTTGTGTGTATCTGTCTGTCAGAAAACACTTTTAAGAGAAACATAAGGGCTAATCAAACTGACCTTGGATTCTACAATGGATTCTTAGATATTTCACCAAAAGAAAAAGCAACAAAATAAAAATAAATAAATTTCACCTCATCAGAACTAGCAACCTTTGTGCTTCAAATGACAATATGAAAAAGCTGAAAAAACAATGCACAAAATCAGAAAAAATTTATTGAATTTCATATATTTGATAAAGGATTTATATCTGAATTTTATAATAAAATGTTGTTTATGACCCAAATAAAAACTGGGGAGAGGGTATGAATAAACCTTTCTCCAAGGAATATATTCAAATGGCCAATAGCATATAAAAAGGTGCTCAACATTAGTCATCAGGGAAATACAAATCAAAACCACAATGAGATACCACTTTATATCCACTAAGATGGCTACAATCAAAAGTCAGAAAATAGTAGTATTGTGGATGTGGAGAAATCCGAGCCCTTATACACTGATGGGAAAAATATAAAGGGTGTTACCTCTTCAGAAAACAATCACGTAGCTCTTCAAAAGGTTAACATAGAGTTGCCATTTCACCCAGAAATTCCACTCCTAGCTATATACCCATGAGAATGAACAAGTTTGTACACACAAAAAATATTCTGGACCCACTGGCAGTGGGACAGAGTAGAAGAAGGTGGAGGTTCAAACAGTGACTCTTGGTATTCTTACTGTGTGTCTTCTTGAGTAAATATTCCTCAATGTTAACTCTTTTCTTAAATTCATTTCCAGAAACTAAATGTTTGTTTTTAAATATGATTTTCACTAGCTTTGCTGTAGAGTAGTGTGTAAAGGCCCTTATGTTCTATGCTGAAAGTGGAACTCATCTCACAAATTTTAGTAAGTCGATTTTCATTTTAATTTAGTTTGAAATATGTTGTAATTTCTCTTAAGACTTATTTAACCCAAATATTATTTAAAAGTGTATTGTTTAATCTTCAAATATTTTGGGATTTCACAGCTTTTTTTCTGTTAAGTATTTCTAACTTAATAACTTTTTAGTCTGAGAATATAATTTTTAGATTTTTATTCTTTTAAATTTATTAAGGTGTATTGTATGGTCTAGAACGTGGTCTACCTTGGTAAATATTGTACTTGAGTTCAAGCAGGATGCATATTCTGTCGTTGCTGGTTGGAAAATTCTATAAATATCAATGAGATCAAGTTGATTGACAATGCTGTTAATGCTATTTTCATGCTTACTGATTTTCTGCCTTCTGGATCCATGAATTACTCACTCAGAGAGGAGTATTGAAGTCTCCAGCTGTAATAGTGGATTTGCCTATTTCTCCTTGCAGTTCTGAAAAATTTTCCTGATGCATTTTGATTCTCTTGTTGTTCAGCACATACATGTTTTAAGATTGTACATCCTTGTGGAAAACTGACCCCTTTATAATTTTGTAATACTCTTTTTATTCTTGATAGTCTTAACTGTTTTGAAGTTTGCTTTACCTGAAATTATTGTAGATACTACAGATTTATTTTGATTTTCATTAGCATGGCATATTTTTCTTAATCCCTTTGATTTTACATTACCAGTGTATGTATTTAAAGTGCTTCTTTTTGACAACACATAGTTGTTTCTTGTTTTTTGTTGTTATTCTTTTTTAATCTACTCTAAAGTTATCTGTCATTTTTTTTTTTTTGGTTTATTTAGACCTTTCACATTTAAGTGCTTATTGATATAGTTGGATTAATATATACTATCTTTGTAACTGTTTCTATTCATTACATTTGCTGTTTGTTTTCTTTTTTTCCCAGCATTTTCTGACTTCTCTATTACCATTGAGCATTTTGTAGTTTTGTTATGCCTTATCTTAATGTATCATTTATACTTCTTTTAAAATAGATTTCCAAAAGTTTCCAATATATATTTTTAAGCATTCAAAATCTACCTTCATGTATCCCTATTCTTCTTTATATAGTGTAGGTAACTTATACAGAATATTCACAATCCCTCCCTGAAAATTCTCCTCTTCTTATCCCTATGCTATAGTAGCCCAACACGTTACTCTAATTACTGCTTTAGCAAAAGTTATCTTATAGATCAATAAAGAAAAATAAAATAAGATAAAATATTTTATCATTATTTATTCCTTCTATAATGCTCTTCCTTTTTTAGATATACCTAATTAATAGCCTTACTTCTTCCTTGTTCCTGAAAACACTTATTTTGATATTTCTTATAGGGAAGATCTACATATGAGGAATTTCTTCAGGGTTCTCTTTGTTTGTTTGATAAAACTTTTATTTGTTCTTAATTTTTGAAGGATAATTTCACAAAATATAGACTTCTAGGTTTCTAGTGTGTTTTCTCTCAACACTTCAAAAATATTTCACTTCATTCTCTTCTTCCTTTCATGGTTTTTAATGAGAAGTTCACTGTAACTCTTCCTTGTTTCTCTATAGGTAGGGCATTTCTTCTCCCTGCCTGTGGCTTCCTTCAAGATATTATTTTTGTCTTTGGTTTGAATATGACATGCTCAGATGTAAGTTTTTTTGATAGTTATCTTTCTTGGTGCTCTCTGAAATTCTTGTTTATGGTTTAGTGTCTGTCATTAATATTAGAAAGAACAGAAGTAACAATTTATAAGCTTTTTTCATATCAGAGCTAACATAGGAAGTCCGCTGATTTTACTAATATTTAGGTGATATGGCTGATCTCATACATTGAATATTGTCTCTAAAGTGACTCTTTAGCTTTGATTACTTTTTACCATAATCTTTATGTTATAACATTAATATTAGTGGGGTTAATGTTAGAGTCACTGGCAAGTCCCACATCCCAGAGTGTTTCAAGGTGCCAATAGTGTAGATTATGGGAAGTGGGATTAAACATTTCTACACATCTGGGAAATCAAAAATAAATAAATAAAAGTAAAAATAAACAAACAAATGAACAAAAATACTTCTTGCTGGTACATTCTATATCAGTTTACACTATTCTAGATGCGAGTGTAAGTAAGCCCAATTCAAATTTCCCTAAGTACAAATAGAGACTTTTTGTTTAATATTATAGAAAATCTGGGGCTTGTTTAAGGACTCCAGTGATGTTTGCAGGACCTAGTCTCTTTCCAAGTCTGGGCTTTTATTTTTCTCTATGCTACTTTCATTGTTAGGCTCTTCTTTTATGAAACCACTAGCAGTGTCAGGATTATATCAGTATAGATCAAGTTAAAATAAAGAGATTGTTTTACTCATAAAAGTATCCACTAAGCCCACAAAAGTATATCCCACTCACTATGATTTGTATACATGAACACCCTTGTGCTAATTAGAACATTATGGTGTCAATGGCCAGGCTTAAAACTTATGTCAAACCGTGAAGATGAAGATGTAATAATGCACAGCACAAAGCAGATATTGAAAAATAATGAGAGAGAGGTGATTTACCTCAAAGCTAATCTTAGGTCTTCTTTTGGAGAAAAGGTAATGGATGCTGGGAAGCAAAAACAACAAATGCACACTGAGATCGAGAACATGGATTCAGCACAAATGCTGTTTCCACCTATATCAGAAACCCATGATTTTCCTGGAAGCTCCCTTTTGTAAATCTCACTATTTTCCTTGTTCTCTTTGATTTGAGGACACTATTGGTATATTTGTTTATACGACTCACGAACTCTGTGTCAATTTTTATTGTCCTTGTTGTAGTCTGTATATGATACTCGTCCATGTTACAAAATTTAAAACTCTTTACTTTAAAATGGATGAAATATGGATATAATTAATTGCAAAATTTTACTTTATTCTAAAACATTTTTAAAGTAGAAAGAGAGTGTTCAGAATATTCTCACAGACTGACTTCATGTCTTGAAATTGAAAATGTTTTTATTTTACTTCTCTCAACTGTATATAAAAATAAAATATATGCTAATACTTTCACTATTAAATAATTCATAAATAACTGTGCCCAAACATTTGCTTCTTAATGATTACTGGCACTAATTTCCAATATCCTGTATTAAAAAGAAGCTTGCAAAATGCATACAATTCAAACAACTTAACATATCATTCTTATTGTTTCATCTGTTCTAATTTAGTTAGCATTTTCAGAATTAGAGACAATAGTTCATCAAAATCAAAGCTTAAGATATGTAGATTAAAGAGCCGTTGGTGGTGAATCTGGTATTTTTTATTACCTGCTAAATAGCAGAAGACTGAGGGTGATATAAATATCACTGTTTGTCATATATATGATAAGTACAAAGGAAAAGCAGAATAAAAAGCAATGTTACTCTTTAGTAATATGTCTATTGTATTTCATATTATGTTTTATGCATAATAGATACTAGGAAAATACTTTAATGAACACATAATAAGAAGTGGACAAAGGATTAAGAATTGATTTGCATGTTTTTAACCAAGTTTAAATATCACAAACAACATGTTTCCATTAAGATACTAAGATTGTTGATCCTTGAGCAAGAAACAAAGAACAATAGAGCTGTTTCGGGTGGGGAAAATGCAAATATTGGCTTTTCGAGCTACCGTTCCATACATCATAATTACTTTTTCCTCAATGTGTGTGTGTGTGTGTGTGTGTGTGTGTGTGTGTGTGTGTGTGTGTGTGTGTGTGTTAGTGAGGGAAGGATACTCCTATCTATCTGCCATTTTATTACCCTAAAGAGGACTGTTACAGTTTTTTATTTGTTTGTGCTTTTAGTAAACCACAAAGTATTAGGAAATGGGGGCAATCTAAAGAGGATGTTTTTGCATTTCCAAGAATATACAAGTCATTTTAAATAGAAAATAGTTCAATATACACCAATGGCTAGTGCTTTCAACTGTTTAGAGGAGTTTGCCTTCTAAGGCTTAATTGTATTCCATGTTTTGTGGGGGAGATTATTAGGACTCAGAAAGCAATAGCCCAAAGTGAAGGGCTCAGAAGCAACCTCACAAACAGGTTTTCCTCTGACCTTCTCCTGCACTCGTATCTCAGCCTCATTCTCCCCAGAAGCAAGTCATAGAAACTAGAATCCCTCTTCCCAAGGAAGGTCATAGATATACTCTGATCTTCCCCTTTGCCTCTCTGTTTTGGAGCTGGCATAAAGAAATTCTCTGATCTACTTTGTCTGATTGTATGTCGTAAGACCCCCATTCCACAAAGAGTCCTGCCCCATACCCTAGAGGAATGAATGCTACACAGAGAGGCCAAGAAAAACCTGAACAGACAGGGCTTATTAGGTTTCTGCACTGAGTCTCTTAGGATTAGATCATACTTTTCTCGCCCAATCACATTTCTACATGACTCTGCTTCCTTCATAGAAACTTAGCACAAATTAGGACAATTTTCCCTGTGTCTTAGAGTCTTCATTCTGAAGGCTCTCGTGTCACATAAAACTATAATAGTGATGGATCTTGTACATGACCAGCGCCATAGTGCACACAATAAGCACAAAATAGCCACCGGCCTTGTCTTCCACTCCAGCACCAAACCCTTCCCCTCTTCCCTTTATGAGAAGCCTTGTGACTTCTGCAAGGGTGTAATTCTCCACCCTGGTTGCATAGCTTCCATATTAGCATAATGCCCCTCCTTGATTATACCAGCCAGCCCATGGCACCCTATATAAGCTCTACCACCCCCATACCTGGTGCAGTCCCCCATTTTGAGGGCAGCCCTGGGCTGCCTATCACTTTGAGTATAGCCCGGCAGATTGTTTTCCTTGAATAAAGCTTGAACATTACCCAGCGTCTTGGCTCATTTTCTTTCATTATGGTGCCAAAACTTGGGAAAAGTTTTGGCTAACATGGTTGGATGATCCGCACTCTCTTGGGTTGATTGGCCCTCGGCCACTCTTCTCATACCTGCCAAACCGGGTACCTCTGGGACTCTCTTCTTTTTGCCGTTTCAGACCAATGCATCCAACATTGGCCTCAATTCAGGGTCAGTCAGTGAGTTAGTCCTCTCTCATCTTGGGTTCCCCTAACTTGCTCTCTTTCATTCTTGAAGCCCAGGCACATGGCCAAGGGAACCTTTCTCATGCCCCCCAGCTATTGAAGGATGCTTCATTAGCTGGTCATGGCTTTTCTCTCATAAAGAAGGTGGACAGCAAAGAGGATGATCTTTGTTGGCACCCTTCCTCTAGGAGGACTACCCATTCCCTTTCTCACTCTCTAAATGAGATCCTCATAATCCAAACCTAAATGTCTCATTTTTTATTGTACTCCATGCTCTATGCCTCTGGGCTGTCTCCGGGTCAACCTCTCAGCCTCCAGGTAGACATTAAAACTCAAACGTCTCATTACAATGGATACCAGTGGCCACAAGATGGCACTCTTGATTTAGGTACTCACTAAAATGGCAAAAGCTAGAGAGATTTCTTTATGTTCAAGCCTTCTCCTATCTCTGAACACGTTCTTTTCTCTGTCAAAACTGTCCTATATCTCAAATTCTCCTAGTGCATGTGCAACCTCCCCTTCTGGACTTAGATTAATCTTTTAATCCACAGCCTAATCTACTACCCATATGGGCCACCTTGACTACCTTCTTACACCCCAAATCCTTCACCAGCCCCTCCACCTTTTCCCTCTCTTTGTCCTCAGCCCCAGCTCCTTTATACCCCACTCTGTGAAGTGGCTGGGATGGAGGGATTGTCCAAGTTCATGTCCCCTTTTCTTTTTCAGACCTTTCCCACATCAAAAAAATGACTGGGATCCTTCCAGTCTGACCCAGACACATATCTTTCCCCTGAAGACAGGGAGAAGGTCTGGATAGTGGCCCAACAGGTAGATGAGTTACATGCTCAAAATAATAGGCAGCCTGTGGGAGCCATTGTTGTTCCTTGCATGGACCCAAATTGGGACTAACCAGCTGGAACTGGGATTGGGATCTCTGGGATAACATGATCACATGCTTGATTTATGGCCTCCAAAAGGCTACTAATTCCTAACCTGCCTCTCAGAGGCTTTACATAAATACACACATATAGATCCAAACTCTCCTGCAGGCATGGTCCTTTTAAACTACCTCCTCATTACAGCTTTCAAGGTTTTTAACAATAGGGAGGAGGAGGAGCAGAAAAAGGACCATTTTAAACGAGATCAGAAAAAACTACCAACTCCTGGCTAATGCCATCGAAGGCTCACATACTCCAAAGCCAGATGCCTCCAGGGACAAACCACCGAAGAACTGCTTCAAATGCAGTCAACCGGGATACTCCGCAGAGGCTCATTCTAACCCTTTGGGACCCTGTCCTCACTAAATAAACAAATCACTGGGGGGCTGACTGTTACACTCTCCAGAGAGGGAGCAGCCCAGTCCCCAACCCACAGCCTTTGGCTTCACAGTCATCCCTACTGGATCTTCTTGGCTTTGCCCAGGATGAGGACTGACAATGCCCAGGGCCCAAGGCCCCCACAGAGTTCACCACTCATGAGCCTGGGGTAAGTCTCCTCATAGCAGGTAAGCCTATCTCTTTTGTCATCGATACAGGAGCTGCTTACTTTACCCTTATGAAATATGCAGGACCAACAACCCCATTCTCTATCACAATAGTAGGGGTCACAGGATCAGAATACTGCCCATGGATCACTTGACCTCTTTCCTGCACCCCACACTACACCCAATTCACACACAAATTTTTAATAATGCCTCAATGCCCAACCTCCTTACTGGGACAGGACATCCTTTTCAAATTCAAAGCTACTCTTACCCTAAACACTTTAACTACAGCTACAATAATCCTGTTACAGACTGTCCAGACCTGCCCCCTGAGATTTTCAACTTCCCCACTCCCCCTCAGACAAGGTTAATCCTGTAGTAGGAGGCACTTCTTGCTCCATTGCTTTGCACCATTCCCCTATCTTTTTTAAGTTGCAGAACCCCTCTTTGTTCCCTAATGCCCCACAATGCCCTATCGCTAATAAAAACTTAATAGGGTTAAAACCCCTTATAAACAAACTCCTTTCTTCTCATCCCTCATGGCCTACCTGCTTGCCTTTTAATACACCCGTCATTCTGGTTATAAAGCCTAATGGCTCATACCGCTTAGTACAGAACTAATCCTGACATGCATTGTTCCCAACACCTCGCCTGGACAGTACTACCTCAGGGGTTTTGGGATAGCCCCCACTTCTTTGGCCAGGCCTTAGCTCAAGACTTATCTGAACTTCCTCCAACCTCTAGCACTTTAATACGGTATGTGGATGATCTCCTCTTTTGTAGCCCCTTATATGAGTATTCACAGGCCCACAATGTTGTTCTCCTTAATTTCCTGGCCTCCAGGGGATGTTGAGAGTCCCCCAGCAAGGCCCAAATTTCTTCTCCTTCAGTCACCTACTTGGGAGTCCACCTCACCCCCAACACCAGAGAAATAATGGTGGATCACAAAAGTTTAATTTCTGAACTACCAACTCCCACCACAGAGAGTGACATTCTCTCTTTCCTGGGGCTTGCAGGATGTCTCCACGTATGGATCTCCAACTTTGGCATGCTAGCAAAACCACTTTATGAGGCAGCCAAAGGGTATCCTGCCATTCCTTTAGATCCCACAAAGCCCATTTATTCTCCCTTCCAGCAATTAAAAGCTGCTCTCCTTACAGCCCCAGCTCAATCTCTCCCAAACCTATCTCATCCTTTTATCCTATACGTCACTGAAACCCAAGGATTGGCAGTTGGGGTTTTGGGACAAAAGGCAGGAGACATTTTCTCCCTGGTTACATACTTCTCTAAACAACTAGACATGACAGCTCGAGAATGGGCCCTTGTTTGTGGGCCTTGGTGGCAGCCAACCTTGTAGCAGAAGAAAACTCTAAACTAACTTTTGGATAACAGGCAAGACCTTCTCAGCCATGAGGCCAAGTCAATTATCACCACTTCCTGCCTACAACTTATTCATCTTACTTCCATTGAAAACTCCCAGTTCTCCTTTAAACCTTGCCCTCCCTTAAATCCAGCCACTCTCATCCCAAAACACTCATGACACTTAGAACACAATTGCATGGAGGCTTTAGACCTCTTTCTCAATCCCTTTCCACACATCTCCCTACATCCTGTTATGCAGTTCATACATGGGAGTGCCACCTCCATGCCCGACCATATGGAAGTAGAAAAGATACATGACCACTCAGGGAGGGCCCATAAAAAATTGACATCTTATCAAGATACTTCTTGAGGATGCACAACTCCCAAAGGAGGTTTGGGTTATATACTGCAGAGGATACCAAACCTCCAACGGCCCCATAGCCCAGGGAAACAAACTGGTGGATCTAAACACAAAACAGGCTGCTCAATCACTGGGCCCCCACTCTTCCTATTCTGCTCAGGTCCTTCTCATGGCCCCTATGCCCTTACCTCAATACACACCTCAAGAAATACAACATACAACACCTGCAGCAGTTGGGAGCACAAAGAAAGGACAACCGGTATACTCTCTCTGGTTGCTATGTCCTCCCTACCACACAAAGGGAGCAAATCCTTTTATATTTCCATAATTTGGTTCATATAGGCTATGAACCCCCACTACGCCTTCTTCAGCCCTTATATTACTATCCCTACATGGCCAAGTTACTAAAAAGCAAATCACTCAAACTTGTCCTTTATGTACTCATTGGTGCAATCAAGGTGACCTCCAAGTTCATTCCTTTCCCACCCACCAGACCAGAGAATACACTCCTGGCCAGGATTGGCAAATTGACTTTACTCACATGCCTCCCCACAAAAGGACATGCTGTCTTCTAACCCTAGTAGATACCTTTTCAGGTTGGATTGAGGCTTTTCTCTGCACTTCAGAGGATGCTACAGCAGTAATACATGCTCTCACCTCAGAAATCATCCCTTGTTTTGACCTACCCACCAGTCACTCACTCGCCTCTGGGCTGTCCCTCACAAGCTCACAGGCCTCAGCCCCTTCGAACTTATGTACAGCAGATCCTTCACTCTCACAACTCTCCCTTCCAGCTCATCGCCATTAGGCCAGTATCTCCCTACTCTTTTGCTCCTTAGGGATCTTCTTCGGGAACAGGCCAACCTTCTATTACCTCATCCTTTCCCCACCACCCCCTCAGACTTTAAACTGAGCCTAGGACAAGTGAATATTAAGTCCCAAATCCCAAAGTCCCTCTCACCATGCTGGAAAGGGCCTTATACAGTACTTCTCACCAGCCCCATGATAGTAAAAGTACTAAGAAAGGCCCCTTGGTATCACTTATCCTTGGTGAAACTAGCACCTGAGACTTTACCCCAAAATCTGTTAACACCAAGCCAGAGGGGTCCCTCTACTCAACCCCAACCCAGCATCTCCTCACACTTCGTCCATTTTAGGATCCACAAAACTGAAAATCTCGAGGACCTCCACTCTTCCCCCAGTCCCAAAAGAAGGATGCTCTTTCCCCCGGCGATTATCCTCTCACTCTTTCAGTCCCACTTCCCTTTGCATCCTTCCCATGTTTTTCCTCCTATCTCAATGTTCCCCCTTACCTGGGATGTTTCAGGTCCACAGAGATAATGCAGTCCTCAATGAATCAGACTGGTCCCCAAGTGACTCATCTGTCTCCCACTTCACGAGAAAATTTTTGTGGTCACCCCCCTCCCTATTGATACAGCCCACAACATTTCCATAAACATCTCTTCACTTTCCTCCAATCTCACCTCAGTGGGGACTGTCCACATTATGTGGGGCCTGCCCACACTCTGCCTCACTAACACCAAACGCTACCACTCACTCACCCCCTCCTCATCCATGCCCTAAAACTGACATATATTTCCTTTTAAAACTACGTTATCCTGTTGCCTGCCCCCTAACTGCCCCCTAAGCTGTCCAGACAGATGGAGGGAAGGAGATGGGACTGGGACTAACTTTGCCCCCCCTCAGGAAGTTCCCCCTCCTCCTGTAGGGCACTAATTGTACCTTTTAATTGGGGCAGGGGTCCTTCCTGCAACTTGGACTGGCATAGCGGGCCCTGCTACTGCCTCTCAATTCTATCAAAAACTCTCAGAAGAACTAAGTATAGATAGCATCTCCTCCCTCCAGTGACAGGTCACCTCACTCATGACAGTCACTTTACAGAACTGTTGGGCCCTTGACCTCCTTACAGCTGAGAAGGAAGGTACCTGCCTCTTCTTGGGGGAGGAATGCTGTTATTACATAAATGATTCCGGGGTGATCCAAAACAACTTAAACCATTTAATGGCAAGCTTTGATTGCTGACGCAAAGGGTTACAAAATATAAACACACCTAGGGGTTGGCCCGACTCCCTGAACTCTTGGATACCCTGGCTTATGCCCCTTCTAGGACCCCTAACTGTGCCTCATCCTACTTTTTGGTCCCTGTCTCTTTTGGTGTTTCTCTAATTTCTTGCAGGAACAAATGCAGGCTTTCACCAACCAAAAGGTCACTGAATTGTTCCTGTGAGGAGAATATCAGCCCCTTAGAATCAGCAACCCTTCCCCAGAAGAATACAGCCTCCCCACACAAAACCAATAGCCCACCACCTAATTGTTTTACCTACCAACATAAATCTTTTATTTTTTTTCCATATCTTCTCCCATCTCCAGCAGGAAGTAGCTTCAGAAGAATGAGACCTTCACCCATTTTCCCTTTTCCCTATACTTAAAAGTCAGGAATGATGGATCTTGGACATGACTGATGCCATTGTGCACACAATAAGCACAAAATAGCTGCCAGCCTTGTCTTCCACTCCAGCACCAAACCCCTCCCCTCTTCCATTAACAAGAAGCCTCGTGACTTAAACAGAAACCCTTTTGCTTCTCCAAGAGTGTAATTCTCCACCCTGGTTGCATAGCTTCCACTTTAGCATAATGCCCCTCCTTGATTATATCAGCCAGCCCTTGGCACCCTATGCAAGCTCTACCACCCTCATACCTGGTGCTGTCTCCATTCTGAGAGCAGCCCCGTGCTGCCTATCAGTTTGAGCACAGCCCGGCAGATTCTTTTCCTTTAAAAAAGCTTGAATGGTACCTGGTGTCTCGGCTCACTTTCTTTCAGATATGATAAAACTTCTTATGCCTTTTCTTCACATTAACCTGTTTATCAGATGATATTTCAGAGAACTTTCCGGGGGTTAAAGGGCATGTTTTCCCTTGGACCCTACAGGCACATTGGAAATTATCTCAGAAAGACTGACAAAATTGATTTCAGCCTTATCATCGCTACTTTTTTATCAGAATGCTGCCAACTTATTGCAGATGTTTATCTTGATTAGATTAAGTAACAAATTCATTGTCACACAGTGCATGTGATAAGAATAGTGCATAATTCTACCAATTGTCACCTAAGGTGATGTCATCAAGGGCCCATAACACAAAAGTTACTTTGAATGGGTTCAGTTTTAGTTTACATATAATGAAGCCCACATCCAATCACACAATAATTCCTTCTGTGCATACCCCCATAAGCCGGCGGCAACTTTATTGGGTTTATGTGGCAACATTAATACAGTATGCTTAATAATATTTTGCAATGATAAATACTCTTAGTGAAATGTGAGTATGGAGTTTAATGCAGTTTTAAATAAAAATAGGGTTTTAGGGCATTTTGGCATTTGAAAGTATATCTTAAATGGTAAGTATGTTTACACACTTGTCAGAAGTTGGGGAAATATGAAAGGCAGAATGAATAAATAAGGCCAGTATAAAGAAGACTTTTCTTCTTGAATCAAAATCAAAAATGAAAGAAAAAGAACAACAAAAAAACATGATAATACCACATAAAAAAGTAGTAAAAAGAAACTTCATGTTAAAAGTTTGAAAATATAACTTCTAGCTCATTAAGTATTAATTACCAAGAGTATTTTCCTTCCTGTATTGTCCTAACAGCAAGCTAAATAAAAGATGATATTAAGGAAAGCTTCAGAAATGCAGGGTTAGGAGCTCTCAAAGATGAACGGTTGCCTGTCAGAACAAATGCAACCTCTACAGATCTAATTTCAAATTAAGTAGCAGGCTGCCTCAGAACATTCTCATGTTTGATGTAATGTCGTACTCACTATGGTGAATATCATATACATAAAAATATAGCCAGCATAACTAATAAAGTGATACCTATGAGGAAACACAGAAATGTTGAAAATGATTTGCTTTACATGAATAATCAATAACCATGAAATAATTCTATCCAAATAGGTCTGTCCACCCAGAAGAATCATCATACAGATTCAAGCAGCAGGGACATATTTAACCAACCTAGGTTTCAATTTTTAAACCTGACCTCCCACTGTTCAGGGTTATCCCACTTCTCAAAATTTTCAACTCTGTAGCCTTTGAGGCTTTCAGTGGAAATTGCATCTTGCTTTGCCTGTTGCTTGACAGATTTGCTTGTGCTAAACCTCTTTGTATGCCTTTATTCTCCTGAGATTCTTCCTTCTGTTATTTTCAAAACTAAAAAATTCAAGTTATGAAAAATTTACAAAAAACAAATTAACTTCTCTTTAGGGCGTGACAGATCCTAAAAGGAAGACTATATTTAAATTGCTCTCTTGTCATTTTTATGTAGAAAAATTTAGGGATTTACTATTGGTGGTCAACAGCAAGAGGAACTTAAATTACTGAAGCTTTAAAATATTTCTAGAGCTGAATTTACATTGTTTTATAAATAACACAAACTTTAGAGCCTTGATTCTCCAACATTCCTAAAATTTTTAAGACATGAATCTGAGAGGTTCTCTAGTTCTCAGCCATTTTTAAGAACATAAAATTAATATATTCATTGAAA
The DNA here is from genome assembly GCF_027409185.1 of Cynocephalus volans. Classification (NCBI taxonomy): domain Eukaryota; kingdom Metazoa; phylum Chordata; class Mammalia; order Dermoptera; family Cynocephalidae; genus Cynocephalus; species Cynocephalus volans. Next base: position 97,283,642 of record NC_084478.1, read on the forward strand.
TTTGAGAGCTACATCACAATTATTCTTGATTTAGTAAAGCAAAAGTAATTTTCAAAACAAAATAAAGCAAATAATCTAGCAATGATTTGAGCTAAGTAGGATTTATGTAAATAGTTAATATATTTTAAAGAAAAAAATAAGACTAATTTGCAGAATGCTTTTTGATCAAGTAATTGCCTTTACTCTATATTTTATTTCATTATAAATATAATGCAAAGTCATTAATACAAATTGCATTTTGGCATTATTAATACCCTATTCTATTTTAAGACAGGATTCTGGGTAAAGAACATGAATAGAACATGCCACGGTTTGCAGTTATTTTTTACATAACCTTTGAATTAAACCATGTTTATCTGTTTACCTCAAGTCTCTCCATCTATGCTACTTATCCTTCTACTTTTAAAGTTTTGTTTCTCTTTCTTGAGATCTTGTAATTAAAATATAATTTGAAACTATGATTTCAGAACAGGGCTATGGAAAAACCTTGAAATCATTTCAAGCAATAAAGAAATCCAATTGGCGATTTGGCAATAAAAATACCTATATCTGTGAGATATTATAACTTATGGTTTTGTTACTAAGTTTCAATTAGTATTTCTAATATTATTAATATTACTAATATTATGCTCGCTGCCTGATGCACACAGAAAACCAAATTCTGTGCTAACAGCTTTTGTGAGAAAAAAGAGCTTTATTGTGAGGCTGGCTAGCAAGGAGACAGGAAACACACAAATCTATCTCCTCCACTGAAGACAAAGCAAAGTTTTGTACAGTGGGAAGTCAAGGAGCCGTTTCATAAAATGCAGAGTTGGCAAATTCTTGTCGGTCAAGCTTGGGTAATTTTCGGTCTCCCATCTGGATTCATCCTACAACCATTTGGGGCATCTTTCAGTTTTGATTGTAGTCTGTGTTTTCTCATTCCTTTCTTTTTGTTTCACTTTTTGGAGACTTTTTTGGTCCTTAGCAGGACAAGTTTCCCTGGAGGGTCATCTGGGGCAAGCATGGAGTCAGTGATATCAGCACTCTGTCAGATATCTCATTTAAGTAGGTGAACAAAGAAAGGTACCAGTACATACCACTTCCAAGTGGTTTCAATATTATCTGCCATTATTTTCATGAACCATTTAAACAGTGACTCTGGTTTCAGAATACACATCACTGAGAAATATTATTCTTGAAATCACTTGTCCCATATTGATAGATCTCAAGCATTGTATTATAGATGACTAAACTGTTTAGAACATATCACATAAAAGTGATTAATACAATTCTCTCCACTTAAAATAACAAAAAGTGTTTTAGGTCTTGATAAAAAAATGGATATAGCAAAACCCTTTTGTATCTCATATACGAGACTATATTAGGAGATCTCTGGTAGTGCTTGTTTAAAAATGAGTAGAGAACATTTTTAATCTAAAGAAAATGTTACCTATTTTACCAAGAAGTTTATTAAATCAGTGCTTGAAACTTAGTGACAGCTCAAATCAAAGAACTTAGTTTATCATAGGAGAGTCATGAAATTCATTTCTAAAATGCATTCAGAGACTTCACCATTCATTTTGAGGAAATGAAGGTGCTATTCCTGTGAAGACATCTACTTGAATAGAAACAAAAGACAAGATTCACTAAAAACAATAGTATGAACCTTAGAGATAAGAAATGGATTCCAGAAGAAAAGAACACATAGAAGACTTCAAAAAGTTACTTTTGTCATGTTAACTTAAATATAAAGGGAATTGGGGTTGACATACATTTCAGGACATGTAAACAAGGTCCACAATCATTTCATTGATATGAGCTCAGGTGTATTTCTGGTCAAGTCCCACTTAACTCCTGAACTGAATTCTGACTGCGTGACTTGCTAGTCTGGAGTTTGAAGATTCAGAAAGGAATTTGGTGACCTTTTCCCTAGGTTTTCAAAACAAAAAAGTGCATACTGCATAAATCCATCACTGAGATTGAATAGGTTTATGGTAAAATAGATTAAAGTGCTTCTGTTACAGTAAAGAAGGGAGAATTCATTCTTGAGGACAATTAAGATCATTCAGTTGTATTTTTTCTTACTAGCCAAGATGTGCAAACTTACTTTAGTTAAAAGAAAAAAATAATGTGTTCCTATAATTTTTTGTGACAAATTTATAGAAATCAATTAGTACTATGAAAAATTTACTGCACCCACTTGCATGCTACGAATGATAACTTGCAAAGTGGTGTAAAGGGCTATGAATCAGAATCCTGCAAGATTCTATAACACCAGTGTGGAGATACGGGTATTTTTTGAATAGTCAATCAAGCTGCACTTTGCTGATATCCTGCTGTTTTGTCTTTTTTGCAAAGTTTCATTTAAGGAACTATATGCCCTTGTAATGCATTTTAAGTATATGCCGGCTTGTTTTTGAGTTATTAAAAAATAAAATTTTATGTCTTAGGAAAATTACAACCTTCTAATTTGCTTGGAAACCTGGTACCCCAGATAATTATTTAGTGGGCTTATAGAAATTGTCTAAGGTTCATACATCAAAGCATAGTAATGCAACATAAATAAATACCCCTAAAAATTTGTTATAATTGATACCTTTATCTAATTATAAATTTTATAAAGTTTATTTTTTTCTATTTTTCTAAGGGAATTTAAAATTGAGATTAATTTACATATTTTAAATGATTAGAAAAACTAGTTCTCTGAGCAATTTATTACTAGGAATGCTCAGATACATTTGGCTCAGAATATGGCTTTATTATCCTCTATGTGCTCATCACGAATTTACTATTTTAATTTAAGACACTATGGACTTTTGCTATCGATACCATCTGTGAAGATTATTATGATATCATTATTATATTCATATTTTATTTTACTTAAAGTATTATTTTATTTAGAACAAACATGCAACATAATTTACATAAGAAGAAATGATCCTTAAGTAATGTGACATAGAATTGAGCATTTATGATAATGGATCAGAACAAGCTTGGTGTATAAATGGAAAGGGGATAACAATCATAAAGGTTTATGATGAATACCCCTATAACAAAAGGTAGGTTAACAGGAGAAACGCAAAACAAATTTATTACATGCACCTGTGTGCATAGGAGTCATAGCAAATAGGAAAACTCAAAGAAGGGGCCAGATAATTAATGCTTAAATACTCTCTTCACTGGGGTAAGGAGAGATGGTAGCTGTAGAAGGAAATGATTTTTAGGAGAAATGATTTAACACAAAGAACAATGGCTTGGGACCCAATTTCCCTGAGCTCTGGGGGAAGTGGCGTCACAGGTTATGGGTGAAGAAAGGAAAGTCTGGCAATCAAATTCTGTCTTGCTATGCAGATGTAGCCTTACAAGCAGCTGTTTTCAGAATAGATGGCATCCTGTGGCAAAAGTTTTTCTGTCAGACTTTGCTATTTGGTGAGTTAGAGCTCAGTTAACCAAGCGTAAATGGTAAATGGCCATTATGTGAAATTCTGGTCTGTGGAAGTTTTTTCACCAGTTACCTTCATCCTTGGGATCTCAGATATACAAGTAATCTTGCTTGAAACACCCTTTAACTGTAAGCCAAAATAAACTGTTGTATGAATTTGATTAACAATGTCAAAGACAAATGATGGTTTCAGTTATGTTAAGGGCCCATATGCTCACTTAATCTTTTCCAACCTGCCATCCCACAGCTCTCCCAAATGGAGACAATTTAGACTGAGATACAAAGGAAAATGAAGGCAATGACGTGTTTCTAACTTGGCATTAAATCTTTACCCCATAATAATTTTAGGTTTTATGTTCATTGAAACAAACAGCAACATATTTTAATACTTAACAAAATAAATAAGAAAATATTTTCCCAATATTCAGTAAAGATGAATCTCTTAGAATAAAGATTACAAGAAATAAATATGTTTTTCAGTTGAGAAGATCACTTTCTTATTTCATATCATAAACCAAAATTAGATGTGAGTTTCAGGCACATGAAACAATAGAAGAAGATAAATTCATGTTTGTTAGATATCAGGGTGGAGATGATATTGCAGGGGCCAAGGGAAAACCTACTCTTTAAGCCCCTGAAGTTTCTCTGAAAAATCAACTAATAAACAGAGATTAATACTTAAAAAGGCATAAAACATTTTATTATTTTAAGGTGCTGGGATTGGAAATGCATGAGAGAATCACAAGAGAGTAATATCTCAATTTTCCAGTGGGGTACAGATGTTTACATACCCCTCTTCATAGGAAAAGGGGAGGTTGGGGGTGGAGGAGTAAATGATTCTTAGTGGGGGAGTTCAATGGGCTTGGAGAACATGCAATGGCCAGGGACAAAGTCTGTTGGCCTGCAGAGCAGTCAATGACCGGTAAATGATTGTCTTCAGAATACCTAAGGGAAACAAAATAGAAGAAAATGGTCTGTGACAAAAGTTTGCCCAGGTATGTTGACAGACTCCAGTCTCTCATCCTATGATACGAATTAAGTTAATGAAAACTCAAGGAAAGGGCCAGAGATAATTGGCTTCTTCCTTGGTGATTCCAGACTGTAGACAGATAAGTGAACAGCTTCATCCTTTGCTTTGGAGAGACACAGAGGATTGAGAGACGGGAAAGCGGGGGCATGTCTAAGCGCCATATTTTGAGGTAATAACTTTCTGCACCCCTACAATATAAATGTATACCCCCTAAATAAAAATGATTCAGAAAATATTTGCTGCCTAGAAGTTAAAATTACTTTTAATCAAAAACAAAATAAAATTATAAACAAAATAAGTAAAAACAGTTTTGTAAAAAATATTACAGGATCAAATAAAAATAAGTGTAAATAGAATATAAACAAATGGTATAGAAATAAAATAAATGGCCAAATAAACATGTAAAGTATGTTTAATCTCATTAGAAATCAATGCAATAAAAATTAAAGCAAGAATAGCAAAATGTTTTACATTTATAAAATTGTCAGAGTAGGTTTATTCTTATAAGATTTTCTTTTTTGAGGCTGAAAACAGTCGAATATTGGAAATTTAACATAGGTTCAAATAATAATAAGAATAATAGTTATTAATATTACTTTGCAAATTATTATATCCAGTGTTAGCACATGGTTGGGCAAATGGGCAATTTCGTACCTGACTGGCGAGATTATAAATTAGAATTATTTTTTAAAGGACAATTAGAAAATGAATATAAATAATTATTAGAAAACAACTATGAATGTAAAGTTTGAAAATAGATATATGTTATGACACATCTATCATGTTTGTAGTAATACATTCTAAGTAAATGATCAGATATATGCCAAATATTTATATATAAGAAAGCATGTTGCAACATCATATACAATTTCAACAGAGTAAGCATCACAAATGTAAATTATTTTAAATACATAAATTATTGAATAAATTATGGTATAGACATAGAAGGAAATTCTATCTATTTGTTAAAACTTATGCAGTATAGTTATGTTTAAAAGACATGGCAGTTTACTTATCTTAAATAGTTAAAGAGGCAACACACAATATGTACTTTATGACAACTTCTAATAAGTCACTCATACACAGACACACACATACATTAAGAGGAATTTACCAAAAATGTTTTAGAGGTTATTGGGATTCTTTGGGAGAGAAAAAATATGTTACTCCTACTGTTTTATTATAATCTTTTCCTAAGTTCCCAAATATAAATATAAGTGGATATATAATTAGAAAAACAGAAATGATTTAGCATTCATAATCTTGGAATTCAGAATTCCTTGGAATTATATGTATGTACTTTATTCTGCACTATCATTATGTCCCTATATGTCACAGATATTCTCTTATTTCTTCAATGTTTCAAGTAGCTCCTTTGTCTTTTAATGGTATGAACACACAATAATATTTTTTCAGTCATTTTGCTGTCAGACATGTCTACAAAATTCAATACCAAGTGGCATTTGTTCTTAGAGCCTTATGTCTAGTTAAAGATTATAAATAATATTTTGTTTCCTTATCTGATTAAAAAGTAGCTTTTCTAACCTTTGCCAGAATAAAGTTTAAATTATTACATCATCTATTCAGCACAATTCCATATTTTCTCTTAAAATATATAATACTTATGTGGTGAGAATTACTCCTAACCATATTTTCAGGGGAAATATATCTGTTAGAAGATAAATTATAAAATTGATTATTCAAAACTCATTATTAAAAGTAGTAACTTTTACATTGCATACAGGGAGCATATAAGAAGATGATGTGATTTCCCAGATTGAAGTTAATAGCAAAATGAAGATCTAGTTATTTTCAAAGAACAAATGATTTTGCTTTATATGTGTATTTTAAAAAAAGCTAAAAAGGGAAGGGGAGCAGTGGGGAGGGGAAGTGGTGGAGTTAGGGGCACAAAGCTATGTGTAGATAGGAAGAATAAGTTCTCACGTTCTACACTGAATAGAGCTAATATTATATATACAACAGAGATAATATATTATATGTATAGTTTATTTCCGAATACTTAAAAAGAGGATCTTGACTATAGTCAATGCAAAGAAAAAGATAAATGTTTAGGTGATGGATATGCTATCCACAGTAAGTGAATAATTGTAGATTATATGCATGTATCAAAACAACAAACTGTACCATACAAATATGTACAATTAAGTTTTAAAATAAAAAAAAAGAATTTCAAGCACAATCACTGTTGCAATATTAAGGATTATAGTAAGTTCACAGAAGATATACACATGTTATATATAGATATAGTTATAGATATAGGTACATCTCCTACCCTTTAGTGATACAGCACTTATCTTCTACCCTCCCACTCCTTTCTCCAACCATCATTGATAGTATATGCTATGGATTGAATATCCCCTCAAAACTCATTAAAACTTAATCCCCACTGTAACAGTGTTAAAAGGGTGGGAAATCCTATTATGGTAATTGAGAGGTGGTGCCCTTAAGAGGTGATTAGATTGTGAGTGGATTGATCCATTCATGGAATAATGGGTGTGGCTTTCATGGCTTTAAAAGGAGAGCAAGTGAGGTTAGCTCTCTTGCTAAGCCATTCACCATGTGATGCCCTGCATCTCTGTAGAGCCACCACAAAGAAGGCCCTCAATAGATGCACCACCTAGATGGTGGACTTTCCAGCCTCCAACATTTCAATAAATAAATTTCATTTCCTATAAATTACACAGTTTCAGGTAATTGGTTATAAGCAAGAGAAACGGACTAATAAAGCATCCTAGTAACCAATTTCACTGCGTGCAAGAGTTTTAAAATTACGTGAGGAAAATTTTTTCAACTTTTGAAAAGAGATATATGTAGCTCTTCAATAAATTAGAGAAGATTATTCCACTCCTCAGAGATAAGGTGAAGATTATCTTCACCCCCTTTTTGGAGGGTATGGGCAAGGCAGGAGAAGTGGAAAGCTGTCAAAAAGAAATTTAGCTGATTATTAAATGTGCCAGCTGAAGTAGAGAGCAAGAGTTTACAAGGAGAAAGTCTAATCGTGACATACTTTTAGAAAACAATATCAAAATTAAGGGAAAGTGGAAAAAGTACTATCAAGACCAATTTTATTATTTTGCTGGCTAATTATTAGTCACATGTCAATAAACAAGAAGGCGTCCATGTTCTTACTCGTATATGGGAGCTAAAAATAAATGTTGAGCTCACAGAAGTAGAAAGTAGAATTATGGTTATTAGAGGCTCCTTAGGGTATGGAGAGGAGAGACAAGGAGAGGTTGGTTAACAAATACAAAATTGCAGCTAGATAGGAAAAATAAGTTCTAATGGTCTGGAGTAGTGCTAGACATTTATAATAAAAAATAATTTATTGTACATTCTAATGTCTAGAAGAGAGGAACTCAAATGCCCTCATCACAAATAAATGATAAATTTTTTGATAATGTATATTTAAATTACCCTGATTTGATCATCACACATTGTGTACATGTATTGAAATATAACTCCGTACCACATAAATATGTACAATCAATACATGTCAATTAAAAAATAAATGAATTAAACATAAATAAATAAATTAATACATAAATAAATACATAAACAAATACATAAATAAATAAAAATGTAAAAAGACACGCCAAGAGAGAGGAGATTGTCCCAGATAATAATAAGATAATTCATGCTGGCACTTTAATAGATTTGATGATGAAGTGAGTAGTAGGTTTTGTCAGAGAAGCAGCCTCCTCGTGACCTGCCATTCTGTCCAGGATTGCCCTGACTGGAACTGTCCAGTGCCCTGGGCCTGGAACTGTCGATTGGCCCCAGCTTATTCTTTATTAGGAGAATGCTTTGCCTTGTTCTGGGTACACGGTAAACTTCCTTAAGTGTGTGCATCACATGCCTCCTTGCCAGACCCAACATATTTGTGCCTCCCGGGTGAAGGGAGTGGGGTCTTCACCTGCCCCAGGAGGGGGTAGCTCAGCCACCACAGGGGAGGGTCTCATGGGCCATGGAACACCCGTGTTCATTACAGACACTGATGTCACTCCATCTTTTCTTTCTGTGAATAAAGCCTTGCTCCAACCAGTGCTTTGTGTATTCACTCCTTCTCTGCGATTCCAAACCTGTGGAAGAGGCAGTGGGCCAAGGTGTGTGGGCTCCTAACTTCTGTCGGTTGGCACTGTTAGGATCTTTGCCACCTCCTTGCGGTAGGAGTCCTCACCCTGGGATTGCTAGCTCTATCTTTCTGCTCTGTTAGACAGGTTTTTTTTTGTCAATTATGTGTTGTTCTAGATAATAATAAAATAAGCATTTGAGCACACATTACTTGATGCTCAGGGGAATTTAACATTATGAGTGTTAAATAAGTCTTGGAATAGCCAAATGTTATTAGAATAAACAAACCATACTTAAACATACTTAAACATACTAAGTTGCCCTGAACGCATGGTCGTAGACATATAGTCTCTGACTGCTGTCTTCTCTGTATGGGATTTGGGGATAGATTTATGATAATTAGCAAAATACCCATAAAGGTGCTCTGTAAACCCAACTCTGATTTATTCTTCCTTTGAAGAGAAACTGGCAAAGAGGTTGCCTAAGTCTGTGCACTATTATTTTATTAGTAATAGTATTAGTATTCTATTTCCCAGTAATTTAGATGCTAGTTGTGAAAAACAATACAGAGAGATTTCACGTGCCGTTTACCTAGTTTCCCCCGATGGTAACCTCTGGAAACCTATAGTGCAATATCAAAACCAGAATATTGACATCGATACAGTCAAGGTACAAAAGAGTGCTATCATCACAAGGATCTCCGGTGTTGACCCTTTAAAGGTCAAGATCCCCCATCCCCTATCCTTAATCTCTGGAAACTACTAATCTGTTTTCCTTTTAAACATATTTTTTTTCACTTGAAGAACTCTATATAAAATAAATCGTATAGTAGACACCTTTTTTTTTTTTTTTTTTTTTTTTTACTTTTACTTGCACTTATTTTATGCTGAATTTAGTCTAAAGCCATAAATTTTTGTTTCTTCAGTTTCTTCTTGGATATATTTTTCTGTGCAACCTCCTCTTCTCGTTTAGGAATAATTTTTTTCCTTTTCGGTACGGATCATCTTGATGTGGCAGGGGGAGCTCATGTATGGGTTAATCTGACCATGAGCTTGTATGTACCATTTTGAGATTTTTTTTTTTCACTGAATATAATTCCCTGAAGATTCATCCAAGTTTCTGTGTTTATAAAGATTTTTTTTTTTTTTTTTTGTTTTTTTTTTGATCACTGAATAGTATTCCATGGTATGGAAGTACCACAGTTTCTTTAACCATTCACTTATTGAAGGGCTTCTGGGTTATTTCCACTTTGGGGCTATTTGGGACTACTATGAATAAAACTGATATGAACACATGTTTTCAGGTTTTTGTGTGAACAGATTTTCATTTCTTCGGGTTGTATGTTAGTTCCATGTTTAGTTTTATAAGAAAATGCTGAACTGTTTTTTAAGGTGGCTGTACTCTTTTACATTCCCATCAACAATGTGTGAGGATTATAATCTCTCCACATATTCACTAGCATTTGGTAGTTGTATTAGTCAGTTTTTGTGCTGCTATAACAGAATACCTGAAACTGGGTAATTTATACACAACAGGGTTTATTTGGCTTACGATTCTGGGACAGTTGCATCTGGCAGGGGCCTCAGGCTGCTTCTACTCATGGCAGAAAACAGCAGGCAGCCAACAGGTACAAGCAGATCACATGGCGAAAGGAAGTGAGAGAGAGAGAGGGGAGGTGCCAGAGTCTTTTAAAACAACCAGCTCTGGCAGGAACTAATAAAGTGAGATCTCATTCATTACCCGTCCCCCACAAGGGAGCACACTAATCCATTCATGAGGGATCCGCCCCCATGACTCAAACAGCTTCCAACACCGTCACATTGGGGATCAAATTTCCACATGAGTTCTGGGAGGAGAGTGCATCCAAACTCTATCAGTGGTGTCACTATTTATTTTAGCCATTCCTATGAGTATGCTGTGATATATCATTATGGTTTTAATTTTCATTTCCCAGATGCCTAATAATGTTGAACATCTCTTCATGTGTTCATTTGTTATATGGATATCCTCTTCAGTGAAATGTCAGTTCATGACTTTTACCCATTTTTTTAATTGGACTTTTTAATGTTGAATTTTGAGAAATCTTTATATACTGTAAATAAAATTTCTGTATTGGATATGTGATTTTCTTTCAGTGTGTGGTTTGTCTTTTCACCTTGTTAAAGAGAGGGTCTTTTTAAAGGGAAGTTTTTAATTTTAAGGTTCAACTTAACTTTTCTTTGTATGGATTGTACTTTGGTGGCATGTCTAAGAACTACTTGCTTAGCCCAAGATCCTGAAGATTTTAACATTTTTTTTCTGTAAATTGTATACGTTTGCATTTTATATATAACTCTTTGTTCTATTTTAAGCTAATTTTAGTATAAGGTGTGACATATAGGTCAAAGTTCATGGCTTTTTGTTTTGTTTTGTTTGACCTAGGTTTATCTAGTTGTTCCAGCATCATTTGTGGAAAGGTTGTCCTTCTACTACTGAATTTCTTTCCCACTTATGCAATAAGTAAGTTAGCCATATTTTTATGAGGCCAATAATGAGTTTTGTATTCTGTTCGGTTGATCAGTGTGTCTGTCTGCCAATACCAACTTGTCTTGATTACCACAGCTATGTACTAGGCTTACTGCTGGCTGAGATGATTCCTTTCATGTTATTCTTTATCAAGATTGTTGTACCTATTTTAGAGTCTGTGCCTTTCCATATAAATTTTAGGATAATTTTGTCTATGTCTACAAGAAAACTTGCTGGGCTTTTGAAAGGATTTACATTAATACTATAGATCACTTTAGGGACAGTTAACATCTTGACAATATTTAGTGTTTTGATTCATAAACATATTTTTTTCATTTATTTAGATCTTCTTTGAAAAAAAGAAATATAAGGCATACAGATTGAAACGGAAGAAATAAAACTCTTTCCAATACGTATGCTTTTTATTTCTTTACTTTGCCTTATTGCAGAGCCTAGAATTTCCAGCATTATATTGAATAAGAGTGGTGAAAGCGGACATCTTTGCCTTGTTCCCAGCCTTAGTGGTAAAGCATTCTATCTTTTGCCATTAACTGTAATGTATAAAGTATAGTAGAACATTTTTGTAGATGCTATTTATCAAGTTGAGAAATATTCACTGTGTTCATAACTTGTTGAGTGTTTTTAGCTTGAATAGTGTTGGATTTTGTTATATGCCTTTTCTGCTTCAATTGATATGATATGTTTCATTCTTTCACTTGTTGATATTGTCGATTACATTGACTTATTCTTGAACATTGAACCACTTTTGCATACCTGGAATAGATCCTGCTTTATTACTGAATACAATTATTTTTATACGTTACTCTATTGGATTTGTTAATATTTTGTTGAGGATTTTTGCATATAAGTACTGGAGAGATATTCACTGCAGTTTTCTTTCTTTATTTCTATTATGATGTCATTGTTTTTTTGTATCCGTATACTGGCTTCCTAGAGTGATTTGTGAAGTGCTTCCTCCTCTTTAATTTTCTAAAAAGATTATGTAGAATCCTTGTTAATTCTTCCTTAAACATTTGGAAGAATTTTCCAGTGATTCCATCTGGACTTTGAGATTTCTCTTTCTGAGTTTATGACTATGAACTAAATTTCCTTAATATTTATAGGGCTATTCAAATTATGTATTCCATAGGGGTATTGCAGTAGCATGTGGTTTTCGAGGAATCAATCCTTTTCTTCTAAGCTGTCAAATTAATGAGCAGAAAATCCTAATAGCAAACAAGTTCTACTTTTTTCCTTTTGTTCTAAGGGAAGAACTGTAGATTGGGAAGCTGCTCTCAGTCATGGCTCTGGGAGGAAAGGTAGGGGAAGAGTGAACCATAAATGGAATAAAATTTCCTACCATTCTGAGTGTTTTTTTCTTAGATGGATGCTTGCTTGGTTGTTACAGCTTCTTAACTGATTTCTAGAGATTTCACGAAGCTACTTTGGTTCATAGGATTATGTTGCTGTTTACTTGGTATTTCCATGGGGAGTGAAGGCCTGGAGCATCCCATTCTGCTATCTTGCTGACATTACTTTCTAAATTAGCATATTTAATATGCTCTTTATTGAGTTTTTTCCACTTTTTGAACAAATGAGTATTACACTATTTTATGATTTAAATTTCAAAAGGTAAAAAATGGTATACAGAGAAATTTTTCAACAGTTTCAACATCGACTTACATGTTGTTTCCAGTTTTTCAAACATTTTAAAATGTAAACAAGTCTGAAATACATGACTTAGCCCAACAATGCCATCATTCATATGTGCACATATATTTGTAGAGTAAATTCTTAAAATTAAATTTGTAGATAAAAGTGTATTTGCATTTTTAAAATTGGTAGATTTGACATCCACACAGATTGTACCAATTTGTACTTCAATCAACAGTATATGAGAATGGCTGTTCTCCAGACCCTCACTCAAACAATGTTTGACTGCCATAGTGAAAGACAGAAAACAATGTTTCAGTAAAAGTCAATGTTTTATTATCTTCTTTTTAGTGATTTTAAATATTTTTTTTTTACTTGGACACAATTTTGATTCTCATTTTTAGAAGTTCATATGGTTTACCCATCAATTATTGATTTTACTTTATCAATAATTTATGGACCACTTTTTATATCAAAGAAGTTACATCTTTGTGATATGAATTACAAATATTTTGTTCCATTTTTTTATTTGTGCTTATTTAGAAGGTTTTCATGTAGATATTTTTCAATGTAATTGATTTTATTAAATTTTCTTTCATGACTTTTGAGTTCTGCGATATTATTAGAAAGGCCTTCTTCATTCCAGAATAATAAATGTATCTTCCTGTGTTTTCTTCTGATAATTGTATGGTTCTCTTTTTTACATGTAAATTTATGTTGGGCTGTCGTTTTTCTTTCTGTATTCTCTCCTGCAAGGGAGAAAACTGCTAACTGCATTTCCCAGCTTTTTCTAGCATGATTTCAAGTTAGATTTTCACAAAGTGGGATACTCACAGAAGATTTGGAAGGCAGCAGAGAGTAAGTACAAGAGAGTAAGTGCAAAGGATTAAGCCTTATATTATAGTTCTTTATAAAGGGACTAATTAGTTCTTGTCATAGCCTAACAGATAAAAACAAACAAACAAACAAACAAAAACACCAAAAAACAACTTCGATCTGTTTGGAATTTATGCTGATATCGGGTGTAGCAATGAGTCTTTAATTTATATGGCAGTATATATATATATATATATATATATATATATATATATATTATTACTTGCAATAGTTAGCAATTACACAGTTTTAACTGTGGTAATGAAGAGTTTTACATTCTTAATATATATTGATACTGTTTCATCATGTGCATTATATATTTTCAGTACAATATATAATTACAGATTAGTAAGATTCATATATTGGGTGAAAAATCAAAATGTTTAATGGTAGTGATCACAATAAAAGCATTGATTATTGTAAAAATTTTTTTTTTTTTTTTTTTTAACATTTTTTTTTAAAATTTTATTTTGTCGATATACATTGTAGCTGATTATTGCTCCCCATCACCAAAACCTCCCTCCCTTCTCCCTCCCCCCCCCAACAATGTCCTTTCTGTTTGCTTGTTGTATCAACTTCAAATAATCGTGGTTGTTATATCTTCTCCCCCCCCCCCCCCCCGGTTTGTGTGTGTGTGTGTGTGTATGTGTGTGTGTGAATTTATATATTAATTTTTAGCTCCCTCCAATAAGTGAGAACATGTGGTATTTCTCTTTCTGTGCCTGACTTGTTTCACTTAATATAATTCTCTCAAGGTCCATCCATGTTGTTGCAAATGGCAGTATTTCATTCGTTTTTATAGCTGAGTAGTATTCCATTGTGTAGATGTACCACATTTTCCGTATCCACTCATCTGATGATGGGCATTTGGGCTGGTTCCTAAAATAGTAATATGCTTATAATAAATATTTTAAAAAAGCAATGCAAACCTGAATTCACTTGTTTTAGAGGGAATAAGGAAAAATGATTCTTAACATGAAAGTGAATAATTAGAAGGAATGCTTTTTCTGCCCCATTTTAAAAGTTCAAACAATTGCTATACCTTTAAGGATCATGGTATTTTAGGCGAAAAATCTCATTTAATATTGCCTAATGTAGGACTATTCCATTGCATTGCTGAATATACAAAATAGTGTCAAACATCATTTAAAAATATGTCGTCTATTTTTTTATTAAAAAATAAAGCTATGTCTATATAAACAGAGTGAAATGGAGAATTGAAACAGAAGTGAAAATTTCTCTGTAACTGATCTGAATATTTCTCTTGATATAAATGTATATTCCAGCCATGCCTCTCTTAGGTTGATTTAGTTTTGTATTAGTTTCTGCTCTAACACTGTTAAAAGACATATGACTTCTGTGTGCCTCCTTTTTATGCCCTAAACATTTGGCAGAGTAAATAGATGCTTTAATGACTACATGAGGTTTTCAGTTACCTATAAATGGATGCCTCTGTAACTCAAAAGAGCCTTGCTCCTTTAGGTATATTAAACATTACACATTCTCACTCATTCAAATTATTTGCATTATTATTGAAACAGAAACTTTAATCCAGTTTTATTTTTTAAAACCATTTATTCCCGATAAGTAAATTTCTAATGCATTGTCATTGTTTTGCAGAGAAACATATACTTAAGAGTTGCTAATAAAGTACTGTAATTAAAACTTGAATTTTTGAGTCACATTAACTGGGTTCACATTACAGCTCTGTCACTTACTAGTTGCAAAGCATTCCTAGTAACTTAGCCTTTTTATTTTGCCTCAAAAATCTATAACTGTAAATG
Source organism: Cynocephalus volans (assembly GCF_027409185.1). Taxonomy (NCBI): domain Eukaryota; kingdom Metazoa; phylum Chordata; class Mammalia; order Dermoptera; family Cynocephalidae; genus Cynocephalus; species Cynocephalus volans. The sequence goes on from NC_084478.1 coordinate 97,299,006, forward strand.
GAAATAAAGCTGTATTTATCTAATAGGGTTAAATGAGACTGTAAGGTAGCTTAATTACCCCCACTTCCTTCCCCCTACCCAGGCCAACACACACACTTACTTTCTGTGTCCTAACAGAAAATCTGGCCAGCTACATGTTTTTCCCGGAAGGCTTGAACCCAAATTAGGGCTTTAAACATTCCCAAGCACTGATAAATGTGCCTAGGTTGTTGTCTAAAACATTTAAAATAACTGGTCACGGCCCTGAACCAAATTCCTTAAACCCTCATTTAAACTCCATACCCTGATTCCCTCACTGAGGATATACCTAAATAAGACATCCCTTTTCTCTCATTGTCCTTTGCAAGGATATACTGCAGCACTCGGTACATAAATTCTCTTAATATGTGCTTTGTACTTATTTCCCTGGTGTCTAGTGTTTGTTTCTTTTCAATCCCAAGTGACCCCATCTCGGAATGATTTGGGGCACTCCTTTATGGGAACTTTCCTACCACCATCTTTGTGGCAATTCCAACCAGGGTTTCTGCAGGATGGAACACAGACAATGCATGTAAAATTTCTTCACACTCTGTTTGAAACATAGTAAGTACTCAGTACATAGTTTATTGTTGTCCTGCAGTTCATGTTGGCTAAAAACTCTATCAGCATGGTTCTGATTGTCCACAATCTGAATAGTCCATTCAGTATAATTGAGTCTTCGCTGCATTTCCAAGTCTTTAGCCAGGGGAAATAGAAATTAAAATAGCAAATCTGGTACAGTACCAAGTTCAAGGTAGATGTTAATAAACAATAATGTACTGGTTATGGAAACATTAGCTTCTTTAACACATATACCTGAAATCTTGATGGCTTAATAGGAATTTATTTAAGAGGTTTATTTTCCACTCAGAAAAAGTTTAATTGGTAGTAGGTTTTGGGAGAGCCTCATGATTTTCTATCAATCTGGAACCCATTAACACATGATTTTGAAGGCTGTCCTGGAGGTCACGATCCCACTTGTAGAAGGGGGAAGAAAAAGAAAAAGGTTACATGAGTGCTTTCTATCAAGTGTGCTTGGAAGTTGCATTTATTGCTTCTGGAGGCATTCCATTGACCTGAATTCAATCTTGCAGTATTATAACTTAACTGCAAACGAGACTGGGAAATCTAATCTATCTAAATGTGAAAGAGGAAAAGGGAACAATTTTAGGGAGCAGCTAGGCAATCTCTACCACACTGAATAAATTAATGAAATCAGAAAATTCCAGGAGTACACTATCTCTACAAAGGGCTTTTGTGAAAATAAGAGACCATTTGAGCTGTAAATTATGCATAATTGAATTTCATGAGAAAACATAGATATTCTGTTACAAAACGATATATCCGTTCCTTTATCTTTGAAATTCCTCATTTGTGTGCTTATCTGAAATAGGGTGTTATTTACTGCCGTGGTCAAATATATGTCTTTCTTTACTCTGAGAAAGTTATATCACGTGCATTCTTATATAGTAAATCCATTTTTATACATGCCTTGTCAAAGAGATTAAGGATATATTTTCTTTCTATATTAATTTCCTGTGCAAACACCAGACAATAATCCTCAAATTTTCTTTGTACACCCACTATTAATGAAATCTCCTCACTAAGGAATGTCTGTCATTGAAAGAAGAAGCTGGTTAAAAAACTCTTCCTTTTGCTGTAGCTCTTGTATAACCAGCAGATTCACAATAATCAAGTCTTAGCTGAAATAGCATTGGATAAATAGATAAATATAATTATGACAGCCACATAGATTAATTGTTCAAAGTCTATAATCAAAGGCTGGTCCATTAGGCAAAATCAAAGTGTGTGTAACTATGCTATTTTAATATGAAATAAGGTAATTTCTATGGTTCACATGTTTGTTCCCTCAGAAACTCATGTTGAAATTTAATCCCCAATGTAACAGAATTAAGAGGTGGGGCCTTTAAGGGGTGATAGAGTCATGAGGGCTCTGCCCTTATTAATTGATTAATCTATTCATGGATTACTTGATTAATGGGTTAATAAACTAATGGGTTTTCAAAGGAGTTGGTTAGTTATCATGAGAGTGAGTCTGTTATGAAAGCCAGTTTGGCTGTCTCTCTCTCGTGAAGCCCCTCATCATGTGAAGCCTTGTGCCACCTCAGGACTCTGCAAAAAGTCCCCACCAGCAAGAAGATACTCAACAGATGTGGCCTCTTGATCTTGGCCTTCCTAGCATCCAAATATGTAAGAAATATTTATATTTTTTATATATTACCCAGTCTCAGATATTCAGTTAGAGCAACAGAAAACAGACTAAGACAGTAATTTTTTGAAAAGCCTAAATTGTGTAACATATATTTTATATGAGAGTAGTTTGGCATGTCTCCAAGACACACACGCACACTTTCAAACTTATATATGTATATACTTAAGTGGCTAATTTGGTACTGTTTATTTTCTGTTAATACTATTTATTGAATATAATATTGGCTTATATAAATTTGATATATAATAATTTGTTTAGAACTGCGCAGGTATATTTTTAAATTCATTTTAAATTTCTAAGAAGATATTTACAACATAGATTATATGTTTATAAACATCAATTTATGAAGTCATTGATCTATTGCCATAATTAACTCTACCTCCTCTATAGATATTTTCCATAAATGCATATGTTTTAGTAGAAAATTAGGAAAAAAAGAGATTTATTCATTGATAGTCCTTTTTCCATGCAGTTTTTATCAACCATAAGGCCATGATTATCTTTTTTTAGCTTATTCATTGTGGGATGTTTTGAGAAATGGCTAGACTTAATTAGAGTAATGTTTAAATCCTACTCTGCCGTATTCTTCTGTGAATCCTTCCATTTATTATGACCCTCATTGGTATCCCTTGTCTCAGAATTTCTACATATATTTTAGCCTGTGTTACACAGTGATTATTTATTTTCCTAATGTCTGGTATTTTTAACTATTATTGGCTCAGTGAATATGTTCTCCTTTACTGCTCTTTGAGGGCAGGTATAATATTTTCTCCCCCTCAATCTCCTCAAACTTCTATCAAAATACTATATCCAAAACATTTACTGATTATCTTATACACAGGTAGAAGGAAGAGAGTTGGGAAGAATTAGTGGCATTTGTATTTAAATTTGAAATTTAGAAAGTTGCTTAAGATGCAAGATGAACTAATCTATTATGTAGAAGCGGGGACATCAGCCATCAGTCATGCTTTTAAAAGAAACACTGGAAAGAAGGAGGGGTCTTAGTTATATAATACAGGGCAACAATGCTCTCTGTTTTTGGTAGAGAAATGGTAGTCATGATGGGATGTATTTAGATAGAAGGATTTAACATTTTAATTCTGCGTCAAGCCAATTGTATTTATCTCAATGTCTCTTCTTCATGCTGTCACTTTTGCAGTCTTGCCTCTAAATTATTCTACATTTTGCAAAACAATGTGTTTCCCCTTAGACCACACCAGACTACTCATAAAAACACTTGATTATTTTTCAGTTTTCATGTCTGTAGATTTTCAAGCTTTGCACCATTCATTCCCATATTACTCATTGAACCTCATGTCTTTCCATTACTATGTCTATATACATTGTGTGATTCAAGTGTTACAGGGAAGTGCTTTCACAAAAGTACCTTATAGGCCTCCTTGGATATATTAAATTTCCTGTATGTCTCTGCTGAAATATATGTATGTTATTTGCTAGAGAAAAATTAGTGAGCTTTTACTTGCACAAACATTTAGCAAAAATGATTTTATGAAGTCATTCAACTGACTGGGGAAATGACCAGACAGAAAGGCTTGACTGTAGTCAAAGTTCTGCACATAAATACCAGATCAGGAAATATTATCTTTTCAGGGCTTTACATACACTGAGTTGAAACAAGAGAAAGAGGAAGCAAACTTACTCGCAGTTTTCTCTATGTAAGTCCATGTCTTTCACCTACTGCAGCCCTATGCATAAATAACCTACTTTCCACCTCCTGTATAGTCTCCATATCTTCTTCTTAATTTTCACAGTTTAAAACAGGTTGTCATTGTAGGGAGTACACAAAACCTGAAATTAGACAGACCTAGAATCCAATGCTATATGGCCTTGGGTTTTTTATTTTAGTTGCTGTGCTTCAATTTTTCATCTTAAAAATAGGGTTAATATTTATCTCTAGACTGTTTTTGAGATTAAATTATGAATATTATATTTAAATGTTCTATAAAGATAAATAAAATATACTATTTATACACTTACGTTTAAAAGAAAGACATTTAAATTTTAGCATAATTAATTATATTTTATTATATTGTCACTTTACCTAATGTATTTTTATATTTATTTATTTAAAGAAAATGTTATTTTATTAATATTATTTTTACCTTCTAGGATGTTGTTGCAGAGCAGTTGGGCAGTTGTGAGGGGGGGAGAGAGGGGTAAGGGGTAGGAAATGTGATGGAAGAAGGAGGAAGGAGGAAGGGCAGGATTGGGGCATGTGGCAACCCCCCGATTCCCACAGGGGAGACCAGGAGGCTTCCAGCAGTGGCTTGGTCATTGCTGGGCTGGGTGTAGATGTCTGATGGGTGTGGCAAAAGCCCTCACCCCCACTGCCACCCCAGCTCAGAAACCAAGAGCCCTTCTTGCTGCAGCTCTGTGGTCACTGCTGGGCTGGATGTGCGTATTGGCCGGGTATAGCTGAGTCCCTCTGCCCCCCACTTCCCTGGCTCAGGAGAGCCCCGGGTGCTTCCTGCAGCAGCTCGGTGGTCATCACTGGGCTGGCTGTGAGTGTTGGGGGGCATGGCTGAGGCCCTCGTCCCCTACCCTTGAGATTGGTTGCAGGTGTCTGGGGGGCCTTGCTGAGGCTCCTGGCCCTCCCACCTTTCTGGCTAGGTAGCCTAGGGGACTTCCAGTCCTTCTAGGTGCTTATAGGTGGTTTTTGGTGAAATAAGACCTTTACTAGTTAGTATGAAATTTTGCCTCTGGTTGCAGGTACTTTGTTTTCTCTTTCATTTCTGTGTTGTATTATTTGCTGTTCCCACCACTTAAACTCTGCACTGGAACTAATTTACTTTCCTTTGCTTACTTCTAAAATAGGGGAACTTCCTGTGAGGACCAGCACTTGATCTCTGTGGTTGAGCAAAATTGCTGTTTTGCTGCTGAATCCCTAGGGAAGGCTTTTTGTGCAGCTCGGGTTTTCATGGTTGACTTTATAGGTACATCCTGCTCTTGAGAGATCCAGTGCACCTGGGTTGTGTAGAAACTCTGGTCTGGACCTGTGTCTTTTCATCAAATTGCATGCCATGCAGTTCTATATTCCTGATCAGTCTCTTCTGAGTGGCCCCTTGCTAATTAGAGGGCAGATCAGCTGTCCTTGCTGTGCCCCATTGTTCTCCCAGTGAGCCTGTCTTCCCCACCACCTGTGCTGCAAAAACTTCCCATGGGACATGTCATGTGCCAGTCCCTTGCAATGACTCATTGGCCTCTGAGTGGCTCCTTTTTACAGTTGTTGTGGCTCCTCACTCCTATGTGGGTCCACGGAAACCCTATTAGTGGTATTGATGGCCTGGGGGCCACCATGGCCCTCTTCTCCCATGCTGACTCCAAGCAACTTCATTTGAAGGGCACAACTGCAGCTTTTGCCAGCTCCTGCTCCGTGCACTCAGCAGCTCCAGCCTGGATGCAGCCAGGGCTCAAAATGGTCGAAGCATTTTTTTTCTTTCTCTCATCATGGCTTCTCCCACCTTCATGCACTCTGTAGGTCTCTCCTCCTATTCCCCTGAGTGCTAGCAGCTCCAGCTTGACTGTCATTACTTTTTTATCGTTGTAAATTCATTGATTTGTCGCACAGAGTGATGCTGGGGACCGTCTATTCCGCCATCTGGACCAGAAGCCTTACCTAATGTATTTAAAGACAATATAGCAAAAGATCAATAATTCCTTGTTTAGTTTGATACATGCCAATATAAACAGTGACATTAAATATTTTATTTACTTTAATTTTATATAAATTGCCTGAAAAAAATTAAAAAGTAATAAATGTTCTAAATGTACTTGAAAATAATCTGTATTCTCCACTTGCTTAGTAAAGTACTTTGTATTAAAACTTATTGATTATGCTTCTAAGAGGCAAAATTGTGTAAAGACCCTGTTACTTAACAGTTGTGTGACTTTGGATAAGGTAAATAAACATGTGCAACAGTTTCCCACCTGTGAAATGGGGATCATATTACTCCTACCATCACAGGCTTCTTTTGAGGTTAAAGACAGTTAATGCATATAAAAAATCTTGCACATAGTGATTAATGAATCGTTATTAATTTACATCTATTGATCTAACCAGGTTCGAAAGAGAAGAGTTGAAGCCCTACACTACAATAGTAGATCTATCAATTTACTCTTTCAGTACTGTCATTTCCTTTTTTATGTAGTTTAAGACTATGTCCTTTGGTGCAGATTTTGCACAGCATAGAAATACTATATCCTTTTGATAAATTTGCACTTCCGACATTATCCAATAAGCTTTATTTAATCTCTAGTAATGCATTTTGCCTTAAATTATATTTTGTTTGCTTTTTGTTATATATATGTAGATATATAAGATTTATTTAGTCTGAAATGCTTTTTACAACCATTTGCTTTCGCATTTTAAAATTTTCTTTATTTTAGCTGTGTATCTTGTAAAGAACATATAGCTGAGTTTCTGTTGATACTGTTGGCTAATCTTTCCTCAATTAATTTTCCCATATGCATTTTTTAAATACTTTTTAAAAAATTTTGGAATAGTTTAAGACTCATAAGAAGTTGCAAAAATATGACACTTATGGTTTCAGATTCCACATATAAAAAGTGAAAGAATCATTCCCATTTTTATAGCAATAAAAAACTGGAAAAACTAAAAACCAATGACTATTCTTGAATCCATCAAAGAAATGAGGTTTCAGGCAAATAGCCACTATAATATATGAAGAGACAGGCTCATCTGAGATATGCTTACCTGGAGCAGAAACTGCTGGACCCTATAAGCAGTGGAAACACTTAAGTAGTGATTTTGACAACTTGCTGGAGGCTGAGTAAGAACAAGCATGAGACTGAGAAAGTGCAGGGAGACACAGTCTTAGGGGAGACCCCCATTTTTGGTACTTTCCTACCAGGAAATCCACCAGGTTCTAACACAGAGGATCTAAAAAATATCCCCCCCCATGGACTTGGTAGGGGAAGGAAATAGTAGCCATTGTGAACCCCTCCAATATTCTTATTAATAGCAAGGTTCTATTATTCATGGAAAAGGACTTCACCAGAGGGTAGTACATTGTTCCAGTTGGGATAGGAGATTTGTGTCTCATCCCAGCTCTCTCTGACCTTCTGATTCCTCTAATGAATAAATATAGTCATCAGGGACAAGGCTTCAAAGAAATAGATTGGGAGTGATGAAGCCGCGGTTGGTAGTAAGGATTATGGAAAAAAAGCTATAACCTTTTCATTAGTCAGTTTTCTGTTGCTTATAACAGAATACTTGGAACTAGGTAGTTTATAAAGAAAAGACATTTATTTCTTACAGTTTGAAGGTTGGAAAGTCCAAAGTCTAGGGGCTCCATCTGGTGAGGGCCTTCTTCTTGATGGGTACTCTCTGCAGAATCCCAATGCGGTGCAGGGTATCACATGGTAAGGGGGGCAAAAGTACATTAGCATGCTTCTTTCTCTTTTTATAAAGCCACCAGTGTGCACCCATGATAACCCATTAATCCATTGACCCATTAATCCATAAATGGATTAGTTCATTCATGAGGGCATAGCCCTCATGATTCAATTACCTCTTAAAATCTTTGCCTTTCAAATACCATATTGGTACTTAAGCTCTAACATGAACGTTGGAGGAGACATTCATCCCATAGTACCCCTGTGGTATGGAGAAAACATTTATAAATTCTACAACCTGCAGACACAGGCCAATTAATAAATTGAGGTTTAATCAGAAGATTGCAGAATGATTTCTCTTCCATACACACTGTCACCACATCAATGGAATTCCAATATGACAACAGTACATTAAAACTGAAGAAGCTGCAAGATACAGACTTTCTCTGAGAAGCAGTACAAACGGATATCCCAAAGCCAAGAAGAGAGACAAAAACAAGGATAATGGATGAATTTGAAGCCCCTCATGCATATACCTATAACAAACATTAAACATAGCCCAGTTCCTAGTTAGATTAACAGAAATGTTCACACCAAAGCTCTATTTGCCTAAGTTCCTATTACCCTTTATAACATGCTTAGCTTTAAAAAAAAAATATACAAGATATGATAAAAAGGCAAGGAAAAATACAGTCCACAGACACAAAGAAAGCACCAGAACCAGACTCAGATATGACACAAATGTTGGAATTGTCAAACAGTGACTTTAAAATAAGTATAATTAATATGTTATTGATTCTAAAGGATAAAGTAGATAACATGCAAAGAGCAGATGAGTCTTATAAGCAGAGAGATGAAAACTCTAGGAAAAAAATCAAAAGTAAATGTTAGTAATAGAAAAACACTGCAATCGAAACGGAGAATGCCTTTTGATAGGCTCAACAATAGACCCAACACAACCAAAGAAATAATGAATGAGTTTAAGACAGGTCAATAGAAGCTACTCAAAACAAGATGCAAAGTAAAATAAACAAATAAATAAATAAATAAACTTAAAAATAATAAAACAATAAAACAAAGAAATAGAAAAGAATATCCAGAGACTTTGAGACAGTTTTAAAAGGTGTGACATATGCATAATTGGAAAAAATAAGGAAAAAAAGACAGAAAGGAGCATAATAAATATTTGAAGTAAATATGGCCACAAATTTTTGAAAATGACAGACACAGAACTATAGATCCAGGAAGCTCAGAGAACTCCAAGAAGGATAAATGCCCAAAACAATACAGACAAAATTAGAGATATACTTAGGCATATCATATTCAAACTGAAGATAACCAAAGGAAAAAAAAAACCTTGAGGAAAGCCAAGATCAAGGTGGAAAACACTTTACTGACACAAGTGCAAGGATTAGAATTGGACCAGCCTTACCATCAGAAACCATGCATGTAGGGAGAGATTGGGCTACAATCTTTGAACTTTGAAATAATACTATATAATTCTGTAGAATTCTATATCTAGTGAAATTATCCTTTGAAAGTGAAGAAGAATTAAGGACTTTTTCAGAAAAAATATATTTTTTAAAAAAGTGAAAAATTCATCTTGAGAAGACTTTTCCTACCAGTTCTTCACTCAGAAGAAAAAAAAGAGATATAGGTTAGAAGCAAGGATCTACATAAAGTAAAACACAATACTGTAGAGGAAACTAAAGGTAAATTAAAATCTGTTATTTTTTTTTTCATTCTTAATTGATGTAAAAGACAACTGTTTATTTAAAGAAATAATGGCAAACTACCTTTGGTGATGGTACCATATGTATAGGTTAAAGAAATGACACAGTTTCACAAAGGATGGTAGGGAGAGTTATAAGATAATGCACTATAGAACTATTTGAAGATGAAAATAGATTATTTTAAAATGTGTATTATAAACTCTGGGGCAACCAATAAAACATTTAAAAAGAAATGTGAATGATATACTAAGTATAAATGATATGTCATATGCCTAAGAGGAGATATAATGAGATAAAATAAAAGTTTCAATTAAACCAGAGTCTGCATAAAAAGGGGGAAATAAAACTAAAAGCAAATGCAGTGAATAGAGAACAGTTACAATGATGTTAGATTTTAATCCACTTATATCAATAATAAATTTAAGTGGGAATTGTATAAACATAGAAATTCAGACAGAAATTAGAGTGGATAAAATTAGAAAAACAGTACTCAACTACATATTGTGTACAAGAAACCCATTTTATATTATTTTGTTTTTTATTGAAGCATAATTGATTATACATATTTGTGGGGTATAGAGTTTACTATCAGTATTTGTGTGCAGTTTGTGGTGATCAAATCAGGATTATTAGCATATTCATCATTAAAAAATGTAGTTATTCTTTGTTTCCATTACCCAATTTCTCCCTAACTCCCTTTTCTCTCCCCCTTTCCCATATCTAGTAACCATAGTTCTGTTCTCTCCTTCTGAAAGTTCAACATATTATTGTGGTAGTTGTTTCTTTCTCTGCTTCCTTGTTTCTGGGCAAAGACTATGAATAAGACCCCTAAAGCACAGGTGACAAAAGAAGAAATAAACAAATGGAATTATATCAAACTATAAAGCTTAGGTACAGCAAAGGAAACAACCAACAGAGTGAAAAGACAACTTACAGAGCAGGAGAAAATATTTGCAAACTATACACCTGATAGAGGATTATATCCAGAATATACAAGGAACTCAAACAACTTAGTCGAAAAACAAGTAACCCAATGGGAAAAAAAAAAATGGGCAAAGGAGCTGAACAGACATTTTTCAAAGAAAGACCTACAAATGGCCAATGGGTAGATGAAAAAATGCTCAACATCACTAATCATCAGGGAAATGCAAATCAAAACTACTTTGAGATATCATCTCACCCCAATCAGGCTAGCTGTTATATAAAAAAAACAGAGAATAACAAATGCTGGTGAGGATGTGGAGAAAAGGGAACCCTTATGCACTGTTCGTGGGACTGTAAATTAGTATAGCCATTATGGAGTACAGTATGGAGGTTCCTCAAACAACTACAGATAGAACTACCATATGATCCAGCAATCCCACTATTGGGGATATATACAGAGGATTGGAAATAATCAGATCGAAGGGATACCTACACTCTCATGTTTATTGTAGCTCTATTTATTACAGCCAAGAAATGGAATCAACCTAAATGACCATTGATGGATGACTGGATAGAGAAATTGTGGTATATATATATACACAATGGAATACTACTCAACAATAAAAACGAATGAAATTCTACCCTTTACAGTAAGGTGGATGAGCCTAGAGAAAATTATCCTAAGTGAAACAATTCAGGTACAGAAAGAGAAATAGCACATGTTCTCACTCATAACCAGGGTCTCAGTCCACAAAGAATCAAATAAACCATAAAGAGAGGCAGTGAGAAAAAAACCAAACATCACAGTAATGAATCAAAATTTTAGAGAGAAAAGAACCATTGTTACTAAAGGTGAAACAAATGGGGGGCGGGGGGAGAGTGGGTCTAATGAAGAATTGGTTAACAAATACAAAGAATGATTGTGTATTGTAATGATGAATAAGGTAACTATCCTGATCTTACCATAACACATTGTACACAATTATTGTACCCCACATGTATATATAATAAATTATTTTTAAAAAAGAATTTTACTGAAGCAAAATTAGTGTTTATACTGGCTCAAGAAAAGACCTTAAATAAGAAAACTATCATTACATCTAAAATCCTAACATATATTTTTGCATACATTTATAAGAAAATTAAAAGTATATTGCATTGCAATAAATATGTTAGTAAACTGTTATGATAAGTTTAATGTTGTAAATATGAGCAGAAACTCAAATATATTCTATGTCATATCAATGAGTGATGTTGAATTGAATCCTGGCTAACACTCAAATAATCCATTTTATAATTTTCCCAGCATACAGCTCTGTACATGGGCAGTGCTTGGCAATTTTTTTAAAAAATGAATGAATAAATGAGTTGTAAAGTACTGTCTTATGTAGATAACAAACCTATGTAAAATGCTAATAAATTTTAAGTTGTTTTTAAAAATCAAAATCAATATATATATATATATATATAATATACCATATATAGAGAATAAAGGAGAAAAGTATATGTTAATCTCAAGATGTAGAAGAATATTTGATGATATATAATTTCCAATTATGATAAAACTATGCACATTAGCAAGAGAAGAACATTTCTTCAGAATTCCAGTAAAGATGGCAGAATAGACGATCCCCAGCATCACTCTCTCCCACAAATCAATCAATTTACAACTATAGAAACACAACAACAGCCAAGATGGGACCACTGGAGCTCAAGGAAACAGGAGGAGAGACCTACATAGTGCATGAAGACGGGAGAAGTCACGATGAGAGAAAGAAAAAATTGCTCCAACCATTTTGAATCCCGCCCACTTCCAGGCTGGAGCTGCTGAGTGTATGGAACAGGAGATGGCAAAAGCCACAGCTGTGCCCTTCAGATGAAGTTGCTTGGAGGTGGTGGGGGAGAAGAGGGCCTTGGCGGCCCCCAAGCCAGCAAGACCACTAATAGAGTTCTCATGTACCCACATAGGAGTGAGGAGCCACAACAACTGTGTTGGGAAAAATAGGAAAATGTCAGGGCCCCTTGGATGTTCAGAATCCTGCTGAGCATTTGCTGTAAATATCCTCAGGTGTTCCTTGTTACTGCTTAATGTAAGTTGTGTGTGGGCACCTAGGTGTCCAGGGTTGTGGACTTAAGTAAAAAGACTAACAGCTCTGATCTACAGTGCTTCTCAGAACTCTCAGAGACGCCACTAGTACAGTTGCTCCTAGATCTGATTAAAACCCATTCATTTTTCTATACCCACGGCTCCCAGAACCTTTTTTTTTTTTCTATTACCTAGCTCACACACCCGTGTGTGGAGGGTTTGTAACCCAATCTGGGCAACAGACCTAAGGGGTCTGTAAGCCCTAGCATTACAAACTGAAATAAAGGAGCCACTCAGAGACCAGTGAGTCATTGCAAGGGACTGGAGCATGGCCCGTCCCATGGGAAGTGGTTGGGACATGGGCAGTGGGGGAGACGGGCGCACCGGAGGAACACTGGGGCACAGCAAGGACAGCTGATCTACACCCCAATCAGTGCAGGACCATTCAGAGGAGACTGGTCAGGAATATAGAATTGCATGGGTTGCAGTCTGAGGAAAAGACTCAGGCCCAGACCAGAGTTTCTACACAACCCAGGTCCACCAGATCTCACTAGACCCGGAAGTGCCTATAAAGTCAACCATTAAAACCTGAGCGGCACAAAAAGCCTTCCCTAGGGAATCAGCAGCAAAGCAGCAATTTAGCTCAACCACAGGTTTCAAGTGCTGGTCCTCACAGGAAGTTCCCCCATTTTAGAAGTGAGCAAAGGACAACAAATCAGTTCCAGCACAGAGTTTAAATGGTGGGAACAGCAAATAATCCAAAATAGAACTGAAAGAAAAAACAAAGTACCCACAACCAGATACAAAGTTTGATATTAACTAGTTAAGGTCTCTTTTCACCAAAGTACACCTATAACCCCTAGAAAGACCAGAAGTCACCTGGCTTACCAAGCCAGAAAAGGTGGAGGGCTAGGGGCCTCAGCCATGCCCTCTGACAACCTCAACCTGTCCCAAGGGTGGGGGCCAAGGACCTTGGCCACACCCTACCGACATGCTCAATTAGCCCAGTGATGACCACTGAGCTGCTGCCGGAAGCTCCCAGGGCTCCCCTGACCCAGGGCAGTGGGGGGCTAAGGGCCTCAGCCACAACCCCTGGCACCCACATCCAGCCCCAGAGACTACCATGAGCCACTGCAGGAAGCACCCTGGCCTCTCCCAAGCTGGGGTGCTTTGGGACCAAGGGCCTCAGCCATGCACACCCGACATGTGCAACCAGCCTAGCGATGACCACTGAGTGCAGCAAGAAAGGCTCCGGTACCTGAGCTGGGGTGGTGGGGGGTGAGGGCTTTTGCCACACTGCCCTGATATTTGCACCCAGCCCGGCAATGACCAAGCCACTGCTGGAAGCCCCCTGGTCTCCAATCTGAGAACAAGGGGAATACCATAGGCCTTAATCCTGCCCCTCCTCCTTCCTCCTTCTTCCATCCCATTTCCTTCCCCTTTCCCCTCTCTCCCTCCCTCAAAACTTCTCTGCAACAACATCAGAATGTAAAAAGATAATAATATTAATATAAAAATGAAAAAAACCATTTCTTCAATTCAGTAATGGACATTTATGAAAAAAGAAAAACATAAAAAACTAAAGGTAACATCATATTAGTGGTTTAAAACTAAATGTTTTTTTTTTTTTAACCTAAGATCTAAAGCAACTCAATGTGCTTACCATTTTAATTTACATTATACTGGAAGTTATAAAACCACAATAAAACAGGTGAAGTAAATTAAAGGCATAAAAATTGAAAAATGAGAATTAAAATTTCTTTATCTGCAGATAGCTAACCTTAGAAAATCCCAAAGAATGTACCAAGTAAAATGAAACAAAAGAAGATCTGATACTACTAGAACTAGCAATTGAGTTTAGCATGGTCACAGCATACAAGGTTGATGTAGAAAAATCAATTGTATTTCTATATACTAGTGAAAAGCAATCTTAAAATGAAATCAAGAAAATTTCATTCACAACAGCAAAGAATAAAAAACACTGGAACAAATTAACTGAAGAACTGCAAAGCCTGTACACTGAAAAAGATAAATCATTGCTAAAAGAAATTAATGAATACATAAATAAGAGATATATCATGCTCATGGACTGAAATTGTCAATATTGATAAGCAAGGCAATTTTCCACAAATTGATCTGTAGAGTGAAAGAATTCACTATCAAAATGCCAGTAAGCTATGCACAATTTGGCTCAACTGATTTTTTACAAAGAGGCCGAAGAAAATCAGTAAACAAAGAATAGCATATTTTTTACAAATGACACCAGAATAATTTATTGTCATATGAAAAACAGATGACTTTAGACATTTGTGTCATACCATACAAAAGAAAATTAATCAAACTGGATTATAGCACTAAACATACAAAAATACAAAATTGTGGTAAAAACTTATCAGGTAACGTTGGTGATCTTTGGGTGAGAAAAAGATTCTTAAATTTGACTCTAATAGCATAAATCATACATAAATAAAAACATGTCAAATTGGACTTCATCAAAATTGAAAACTCTTTTCAAAAGTTCAATTTAATAATGAACAAAGAATGGGAGAAAACAGGGCTGATAAAAGACTTAGTTCAAAATATCTAAAGATGCCATATAACTAAAAAATTGGTAAAAAAATAAAATTATATATATTAATGGATAATTAATGCATGAATATATGCCCTTTAGTCATTAGAGAAATTCAATTAAAATTCCAGAGAAATAACACTACAAATCCACTTGAATGGCTATGATTATAAGGACTGATGATAGCAAGTTCAGTAAGAATATAGAGAAACTGGAATTTTCACACAATGCTGATGGAAATGTAAAATAGTAAAATATCTTTAAAAAAACTTGGCAGTTTCTTAAAAAATTAAACTTGCACTTACCATATGATGCAGCAATTCCATCCCTTTATACCTACCCCCCCAAATGAAAACATACTAGTGAACAAAGACTGTACATAGATAAACTTAGCAGCACTGTATAGAAACAAGGTAATGATTTTTGAAACAATATGGATGAAACTCATAAACATTATACTAAGTGTTAGAAGCCAGATACAAGATACATTTATTTATAAAAACAGACACACTGATCAATGGAATAGAATAGAGAATCCAGAAATCAACCCACACACTTACTGCCATCTGAACTTTGACAAAGGCACCAAGCCTATTCACTGGGGAAGGGACTGCCTCTTCAGCAAATGGTGCTGGGATAACTGGATATCCATATGCAGGAGAATGAAACTAGACCCATACCTCTCACCATATACTAAAATCAACTCAAAATGGATTAAGGATTTAAATATACACCCTGAAACAATAAAACTTCTTAAAGAAAACATAAGAGAAACACTTCAGGAAATAGGACTGGACACAGACTTCATGAATACGACCCCAAAAGCACGGGCAACCAAAGGAAAAATAAACAAATGGGATTATATCAAACTAAAAAGCTTCTGCACAGCAAAAGAAACAATTAACAGAGTTAAAAGACAACCAACAGAGTGGGAGAAAATATTTGCAAAATATACATCTGACAAAGGATTAATATTCAGAATATATAAGGAACTCAAACAACTTTACAAGAAAAAAAACAAGCAACCCAATTAAAAAATGGGCAAAAGAGCTAAGTAGGCATTTCTCTAAGGAAGATATACAAATGGCCAACAGACATATGAAAAAATGCTCAACATCACTCAGCATCCGGGAAATGCAAATCAAAACCACAATGAGATACCATCTAACCCCAGTTAGGATGGCTAAAATCCAAAAGACTCTGAACGATAAATGCTGGGGAGGTTGTGGAGAAAAAGGAACTCTCATACATTGTTGGTGGGACTGCAAAATGGTGCAGCCTCTATGGAAAATGGTATGGAGGTTCCTCAAACAATTGTAGATAGATCTACCATATGACCCAGCTATCCCACTGCTGGGAATATACCCAGAGGAATGGAAATCATCAAGTCGAAGGTGTACCTGTTCCCCAATGTTCATTGCAGCACTCTTTACAATAGCCAAGAGTTGGAACCAGCCCAAATGTCCATCATCGGATGAGTGGATACGGAAAATGTGGTACATCTACACAATGGAATACTACTCAGCTATAAAAACAAATGAAATACTGCCATTTGCAACAACATGGATGGACCTTGAGAGAATTATATTAAGTGAAACAAGTCAGGCACAGAAAGAGAAATACCACATGTTCTCACTTATTGGTGGGAGCTAAAAATTAATATATAAATTCACACACACACACACACACACACACACACACACACACACACACAAAAAAAACCGGGGGAGGGGGAAGAAGATATAACAACCACAATTACTTGAAGTTGATACGACAAGCAAACAGAAAGGACATTGTTGGGTGGGAGGGAGGAGAGGGAAGAGGGAGGGAGGTTTTGGTAAGGGGCAACAATAATCAACCACAATGTATATCAACAAAATAAAAGTTAAAAAAAAGTACATTTATTTTACATAAAATTTCTAGGAAAGGCAAAACTGTAGAGACAAAGCAGATTCATGACTTCCTGGTGCTGAGGTGGGAGTGTAGTTGATAGCATAATGGCATAAGGGAATTGCATGGTTAATGGATGTATTCTAAAACTGGATTATGGTGATACATGAAAAAGTGCATAAATTTGCTAAAACTTATTGAACTGTACACATACAATGGTAAATTTTATAATATAAATGTATGCCTTTATGCTTTTTATGTCTAATTTTTTCTCAAGTATTTTTATACTTTTTTTGCTATAATAAATTTATCTGTTTTATTTCTATCTGGTTATTTCTAAAATAAAAATAAAATTTTAGATTTAGACATTTCTATTTTTGTATCAAGTTAATTTACAAACATTTACTATTAATTAAAGGGTTTTTAAAGTTACTTTTCTCTTGGGTGCCCTAGATACATGATTATTATTATCAACCAATTTGCTTTTATTTTTATTCCATCTCAAATTTATATTTCTTTTGTTTTTATTACATTTCCTTAAACTTCCATGTCAATCTTGAATATTAATGGGGGTATTGAAATTCTCTGTCAAGGTTTTGATATTAATTCAGTAACTTAGTACTCCATAATTTAGGATAATATTTCTTGATGGTTTTGGGTGAATAAAATGTATTACAGTCTAATAGTTTCATCTATCACTCTGTTACTTATTGCATTTTATTATAAAATACTACTTAATTTTTCAAGTACTTTTTCAGCATCTATTTATATGATCATAGAAATTTTGTTCAATTTGTTGTTATGTATATTTTGTTGGTATATTTCTTAAGATCAAACCATCATCCATTTTGCAATAAACTCTACTTAGTCATATTACATTATTTGTTTTATTGCTGGGTTCTATTTGCTAGTATAATTAAAAATTTTGTATTTGTGTAAAGAAGGTTATATAGCATTTTTTTTTAGTTCTACATTTGGAAAATTACAATAAGACAATTAAGATGGATTCAAAAATCAACTGGGGAGTTTTCAGTATTTTTTTAAATCTACAGGGATATTTTATGTAAATCAGAATTACATTTTCTGTAATATCATATAAAATGTAAATATACAGAAATGATCTAAATGACAAAATATTGTATAACCAGGGAATCATACAGAAGATGAACATTATGTGCCCAAAATATTTAAAGATTTAGATAATTGTATACCCACTATATTTTGATAGAAATAAAGACCATATTCATAAATAAAATATACCAATCATATAGAAGTTGTGTTAGTCAAATGTATGTGTAAACTTGACTGAGCTATGGGAAGCCCAGATAAATAATATTTCTCTGTGTGTCTGTGAGGGTGTTTCTGACTGAGATTAGTATTTGAATTGGTGAATTGAGTAAAGGAGATGGTCTTCCACAATGTGGATGGGCATTATTCAGTCTGTTGAGGGCCTGAATAGAGCAAAAGGTAGGGTCAGGAGGATTTTGTTCCTTTTTTGTGCCTCACCGCTTGAGCTGGGGCATCTCTTCTCATCTTCTTCTAGCTTCACAATGAGATTTACACCATCATCTCCCCTGATTCTTAAGCCTTTGGACTCATACTGAATTACACCACTGGCTTTAATGGGTCTCCAACTTGCAGAAAGCAGATCATGGGAGTCTCAGCCTCTGTAATCAGATAAGCCAATTTCTCATAATACATTTCTTGTTATAAACACACACACACACACACACACACACACACACACACACATCCTATTGGTTCTGTTTCTCTGAGAAAATCCTGACTAAAACAGATTTTGCCACCATGAGTGGTTGTGGAGAAACAGAATGTTAAGAATGACCTCAGGGACTTGAATTTCCAACTCAAACACCACATAAATAATGTAAGAGTTTCTATGTGTTCACTGAAGAAGATCCTTATGTCACGTAGTTGCAAGGCTAAAATTGCTGAAAATTAAACACACCTCATAAAAACTAAAATGTAAGTTGTAATGTAATGTCCAAACCACAATGTAAGTTGAACTTCCAGCTTTGCAAGTGTCCACTGTTAAAGTGAGTATATTGATAAGGAAAAAATGTGATTCTGTAAGTTGTGATGAGAATGAGTAAAAAGACCCTGATGAAACTGGGGCATTAAGCCCCTAAATTCTGATGAGTCTTCTTTGCTGGTGGAAGAAGCCTCCTCTGCTCCAGCAGAAGTGGCCTCCCCATCCTTAGTGGCAGGAATATCCCTAGCCTGAGTGGCATCAACCTTTCTCCTTTCACATGAGGGGATTAACCCTGCTAATCTTACCTGATGAAACTGCAATGGCCTCTCCTGAGGCAGTTGCCATACAAGACAATGTGGTTCCTCTCAGGAACCACCCCCACCACCCTTCATTGCTTCTAGACATATAACTAAACTGAAGTCCCAGGTGTGCCACACTCCAAAAGAACTACATTTCTAATTATTCAGATAGAAATTCAGGGAACATACGTGGGAATGAACACTAAGGGTTTGAATAATAGTGGAATGAACATACAGTTGGATCAGGCCAAATTTATTAAAACAGGGTCACTAAGCATGTTTAATGTTGCAGCTTAGGGTGTTAGAAAGGGATATAAAAATTTGTTTAGTTGGTTGGCTGAAACATGGACCAAAAGGTGGCCCACATTGGCTTAATGTAAAGAAAGGGATTCAAAGGCTTAGGGAAATTGGAATGTTAGAGTGAATTTGTCATTTTAGGTCTACTCACCCACACTGGCATGTTCCAGAAGATGGGCCTTTCACCAGGAGCTCATGGGAAACAGCTCTACCACCAGCTGATGTTGTCCCTGTTGGGGGTGGGACTGTGCAAGCTTTACTGCCAGTTGAACTATATGGTCCAGTAGATCTGATGATGCTTGAAGGAGCAGTGCAGTGGCAGAAAAGGATACTATTTAGACCCTTTGTTTTGCCCCCAATAGATAAAATACAAATAAAACCTTTAGTATTTTGGAGCAAGACCTTGCCATAATCTACAGATAACTACTTTCCTTTTGAAAACAACCATTAGCCAGCTACTGGGCCTTAACAGAAACTGCATGCATAACTAGGGGCCGTCAATTTACCATATGACTTGAACTACCCCTCATAAACTGGGTGTTATCTGACCCACAAAACCATAAACACTTCATCATCAAATGGAAGTGATATATACTTGATCAGGAAGTGGAATATACTTGTTCGAGCCCTGAAGGGACAAACAAGTTATATAGAAAGTGACCCAAATCTTCATGGTCCCCACTTCTGCTATACTTACTTCTCTCTCCTTGCCCAAATCTATGCCCACATAGGCTCAGCTACATGGACTTCTACTCACAAAGGCTGGCCTGTCCTTTTTGAGTGCCCAATCTTCTAAAAGCAGATAGACCAACACTGAGCTCCAATATGGCACCATTTTCTGGGGTGATCAGCCAGCCACCCGGTGGCAGATTGATTATATTAGACAGCTTCCATTATGTAAGGGGCAATGCTTTGTTCTTACTAAAATAGTCACCTATTTTGAATATGGATTTTTCTTCCCTGAAGAAAGTGCTTCTGCCAAAACTGCCATCCATGTACTTATAATGCCTTATACTTACAGTACCATTCATGTACTTACAATGTTTTATGAAATGCCTTGTCATGGCATTACATACAGCATTACTTCTGATCAAGAAATTCAGTTCACAGCCAAAAAAAGTGCAGCAGTAGGTCCATGTTCATGAGGTTTAACTGTCTTACTATGTTCCCAACTCCTGAAGCAGCTGGCTTGATAAAATAGTGGAATGGCCTTTTGAAGACTCAGTTACAGTGCCAGTTAAGTGGCAGTACTGGCAGGGCTGGGGAAAAGTTATTCAGAAAGCTGTATATTCTCTGAATCAATACATGGTGTTGTTTCTCCCATAGCCAAGATTCAGGGATCCAGGGATCAAGCAGTGAAAATGGGAGTGGTGCCACTCATTAATACCCTTAGCAATCGGCTAGCAAAAGATTTGCTTCCTGTTCCTGTCACTTTATACTCTGTTGATCTAGAAGTCTTAGTTCCAGAGGAAAGAAAATTTCTACTAGAATAATGAACAGTGATCTCGTTGAACTGGAAGTTAAGAATACCACCCAGCCACCTTAGGCTCCTCCTGCTTCTGAGTCAACAAGTAAAGAAGTCGATTATACTGCTGGCTAGGGTAGCATTCTTACTGCGAAGGGGAATTTGAACTTACCACTCCACAATGGAAGTAAAAAGGGTATGTCTGGAATACAAGAAATCTTTTAAGGTTTCTGTTAGTTTTACTGTAACCTGTGTTTAGTATCAATGCAAATCTACAAAATTCCAATCCAGGGAGAACTAATGATTGCCCAGACCCTTCAGTAATGGTTTGGTCTTCCTACGAGGTAAAGAATGACTACCATCAGAGGAGCTTACTAAAATCAAAGAGAAAACAGAATGGGTAGTGAATGAAGGTGTTATAAATACCAGCTATGACCATCTGACCAGTCACAGAAACAAGGGCTGTATTTGTCATAGTATTTTTTCCTCATTTTGCTTTGGATATGTACAGCATATATCTTTGCCTTTTTCCCTCTTATTCCCTAACCATGAAACATAGGATGTATTGACTTTATATCATAGTATTTAAGTATTATTAATTTTACAACATAATATTTATAGGATATCAAGGATAGAAGTAAACATCACTCAAGAACTTTACCTCTTCTTCTGGGGAAGATGTCAGTACATTTTCAGTTGTATGCAGGATAGTTGTATCAAGTTAGATAGAATTACGACCTTCTAATTGTCTTTATTTGGAGATTAAGTTTGGTTTAATGAGTTGCATATGGGTGCTAAATTGACAGTGGATGGTCTTTTGGTGGCTAATTGTATGTGCCACAAGGTGCCCAGATATTTGGTCAAGCCTTATTATGGGAGTGCCTGTGGGGGTATCTGTGGACGAGATGAACATTTGAATCAATAGACTGAGTAAAGCAGATTGCCCTCTTTAATATGAGTGGGCCTCAACTAATCAGTTGAAGGCTTTAATAGAACGAAAAGGCTGACCTTCACCCTAATAAGAGACAACTTCTGCCTGACTACATTCAAGCTGTGACATTGGTTTTTCCTGCCTTTTGACTCATATGAAAACATTGGCTCTTTCTGGGTTTCTTGTCTGCCAGTTAAGAGATAACAGTAGCTTTGGCCAGAATACTAGCAGTGGACTTGGTAAAAAGTGGCCCAATTCTGGAAGTATTTTAGAAATAAAGCCAACAAGATTTATTGATGTATTTAATGTGTGGTGTGAAAGAAAAACAGGAGTCAAAGAAGACTCCATTTTTTTTTGGATGGTGTCGGAATTTAATAAAATATGGAAGACTTTGATGAACTATTATAGTAAGCCAAATGATATAACATTAATACATAAACCAAAGTAATAAAACTTAAGCTGGATAAATGCTGGGAAAGGAAGTAGCGGCCTCAGGGAATGACAAGATGTGAGGAGTTGGAGCAAGGATTTTCAGATGACTCACTGTTTTGTCTTGGATGGCTAGGTGGATAGTAGGATAATTAAAGAGAAAAAAAATACAGGATAATTAAAAGATTGGAGTTGAAACTGGAGTGGGGAATATAAGGAATATAATTGTGGACACGCTGAATATGAAATACTTGTAGAAACTTTAAACGGAGATGCCCAGTAGCAGGATGGTATATAGCTATTTGAATATCTTTACATGGAT
The DNA here is from genome assembly GCF_027409185.1 of Cynocephalus volans. NCBI lineage: Eukaryota > Metazoa > Chordata > Mammalia > Dermoptera > Cynocephalidae > Cynocephalus > Cynocephalus volans. Next base: position 97,321,568 of record NC_084478.1, read on the forward strand.
TATCTTTATTATAAGGAGTAAAAAGCCAGATTTGAAGGATTAAAGGTAGAGTAAAGCCTTTAATCCTTCACTGTCTCTTATACCTCTATTGGCAGAAGTCAAGAAGAAGTCCCTGAGCCTTGCTCAAAGTAGGATCACCCCACTTCTATCTTCCACACTTCCATTGGCAGGGATAAATTATATGCCTTGTATGTTTTATATGAGACCACCACCTCTGCTTACCCTCCATTGGTGGAAGCCTCATGACTGCCCCTATGCATGTTTTTATGTTCTCATTGGCTGGACATGTTCTCATGTCATCCATGTATGTTCTCATTGGCTGGCGTAAATGTGGACTCATCTATTAGTGTATTACTGTCTCTCCAATGTTTCTAAGCCTCACTTAGCTAGAGACGATTGGGAGCCCCAGCAGTCAGTGCACTCCTGAATTGACCAACACCCCACAACACTAAAGCATCACAATCACTGGGAAACATAAGGGTCAATTTAATTGTGCATTACGTTATTGATTATTTTAGTATCTGCAAGAAGCTCAGGACTCCAAGATCATATGTCCTTGATTCTAATCCCAATGTGGTCCTATATGTTCAATTCAGGCCTCCCATGGGGATTTTTATTTGCTGTTCCATTTGCCTGGACTTCTCTTTCTCCAGCTGTCTGCATGGCTCTCTCCCTCATCTCCTGCAGGTCTCTACTCAAATGCCTGCTTCTCAAGGAGGCCTTGACTAGTCCCATCTTTAAAGTTCTTATCATCCTTTCTAGACATTGCCTATTCTTCTTCCACACTTCATTCTTTCCATAGCACTTATAAATTTAACATGTATATTTTATTTACATTTGTTTATGGTTATTTTTGTCTCCTCTACTAGAATGTATGCTCCACACAAGCAAGGTAATTTGTTAGTTTTGTTCACCACCCAAAGCATCTAAAATGTTGTCTGGCAAATGGAAAGTAGTTGCTTTTGAATAAGTGACTAAATGTCTATTTTATTTAATCTGCATAACAAATCTACCAAACAGATACTATCACTATTTGAATTTTGGAGACTGAAAAACTGACATACAGAATTTAATTTGCCCATGATCACACAGTAGAAGTTGTTGAGTCAAAAATTAAACAAAAGCAGTCTGGTTCTAGAGTTCACACACTTAACCAAACCAAAGGACATCTAAACTGTATGGGCTTTTTCTCATTCAAATTTAGGATGGAATAGTACTTCACATAATACTAAATAGCATTTGACAACTGAAAATTACTTCAAACTTAACTCAACTTCATTATTTCATAGGTGAATTGAGTAAAATGAACATTTGTGAGGTAATATAACTGGTGGTTCCAGCAGGGCTGGAACAATATATTTGAGCTTCCCAGACAGGCTAATATTTTGATGTTTTCAAAGTGTATATTCTAAAATAAATGTTCAATATATATTAAGAGAGAGTGACAAGTGCATGGTATAATAGAAAAGAGAACCTTAAGTAAAGCTTGACAGGCAGCTATGTGAACCAGCACAAATCTAGTGTTAACAAGAAAGGATCATGAGATCCACAGAGGAAGAAAAAGAGAAAGAGAAGAAAAGGCAATCTGCAGATTGGGAAAACTCAACCTCCAGGGAACCTGAAAGTGCGTGCTCCACCGAGGGGAAGCTGGCATTTTAGGCTTCCCAGACCGATCTGCATACATGTTCAGTGAGCTTGAAGGAATGATATAAATATTTATGAGAGAAGCCATGCACTGATATGGCCCTTATTATTAAAGAAGAATGTCCGTGGAGCCTATTCTCTGTCCAATCAAAGCCATAGTGGGGCTTCAGGAATAAGAAGAGGGTTTTGGTATCAGGTGCCAGGTGTCCTGCAGAGGCTGGTGTGGAGATTTTCCAGACATAGCTGATTAAGCCTTATCTTTTGAGAGCTGTTTTCTACTTAATTACAGGAAAGAAAGTCCCATAAAAGTCAGTAACATATTTGCAAGCAGGGAAATGTCTGCCCCTGAATCCCACTGTGGCCATTTGGTTCTGTTTAGCAATTTTAGTATCTCTTTTAAGCACAAGAGTTCAGCTTTGTCTCTCTTTTGGGGTATATTTTAGCGCTATTATCAGTTACTTGTAGATGCTTCCTGTGGGTTTTGCTACTCATCATCAAGTGGTTTATACAATATTTTTCATTTACATAAATGTCTGAAACTATTTAAATGCAACTTAGATTTGCTTGTCACCAATATCTGTAACAAAAACAAGCAAAAAGATGAACAACCTGAGCAATAACAAATTTTGATTAAGAGCAACACTGGATTTGAGAGCCAAAGTTTGGTGCACTTGTTCATTCCTTAAATAAATATAACAGCTATTATTTGTAATAAATGGATTGTAATACAAATATTAATTGTGAAAATACCAACAAAACTGGTAAACTAGAATTAATAGGCAATTATATTTCAAGTGGGTATTTTCTTCCAAAAAATCAATAGCAACTTTAAAATCATAAATGTTTTAAATTAAGAAAACCTTTTTTTTTTTTTTGACTTCTTATTGGATAAATCATACTAATGTTGTTAAGAGAAAATCTTTAGAAGAATTAAATTTAACAGAGTTTTATTGAGCAAAAAACAACTTGCAAGTCAGACAGCCACCAGAAACAGAAGAGATTCAGAGTGACTCTGGAGCTGCCATGTGGTCAGCTAAGATTTATGGACAGAAAAAGGAAAGTGACCTATAGAAAACGAAAGTGAAGTAAAGAAACAATTGGATTAATTATATCTGGGCATTTGTCTTATTTGAACATGGTTTGAATAGTTGGCTGCCTGTAATTGGCTAAGACTCGGCTACTTGTTAGGAGAGTAGGTTACAGCCTGTTTGCACAACAAGTTAGGTTGCAGTTAACTATGTCTGAAGAAACCTTTAGGCCAAACTTAATTTAACAATATAATTCTAAGAATTTTAATTTCACAGATAAAAATGAAAAGGAGCAGTAATACATAATACATCTTTAAGGAAAATTGACAGAAATGCATTGTTCAAAATAAAATGCTGAGTTACACAATTTTCACAATAAAATAAGCACTGATTTATGAAAGTTGTGCTAGTGTTTGCGAAGAATGGCCTTAAATTATACATGTAAAGCAGAAAAATACTAATGAAAAGAGGGTTTCATTTACAAGTCATTACTGTAAATTCAGCAATCACTACGGTTCTGCTAAACTAATTTACTTCTGGTTAAACATGTCATTTGTTAGATTTGAGCCGTTTATTTTTACTTTAAAGGCAAAAAAGACTAGCTTGGTGGTGGCGGCAAAGGCGGTGAAGGTGGCAATGGCAGCAACAGCTCTGGGGTCTGCATCTCAGGGTGTGTTGGCAGCGGCTGCTGCTTGGACCTGGTATGTACAGATGGCTGGTTAGGATTCTCTGCACCATTTTCCGTTTCCGCCACTGGTCCGTGGCCCCTGCCAGGACCCTTCTGAAGAGGTGGTGCTTGAACAGCCCTCTGTTTTCTAGAGTGGACACTGATGAAATAACCAGCCAGAAGACCAAGATTAGGTTGCTTTATTCACCAGCTTATTTGGATTCCCATTCCAGCTGACCACAAAGCCCATGGTAACTTCTGCTTATAATGGAGCATGGAATGTGGCCCCTTCAGGACAGATACTTTCGAACTCTTCATCTCGTGAACTGACAGGTTATGGATCCTGGAACAACATGCTGAAACTGGGTAATAAATCTCCTAATGGAATAAGTGACTATCCAAAGATTAGAGTGACAGTAATGTGAGATCAGCCCTGTAGGGTCCTGCCTTCCTTTGGTTTTACTTTGAACTCAGAAGGCTGTAATAGACCAGGGGGTCATCGCCACAGCAAAGGCAATCCAGAGAGTTCCTTAACGTGGAAAACTCAGGAATGGGCTGTAACATAGATGATTTCTGAAGAAGGTGCCAAGGGTCTGAGGCATCCCCATTGTACTGTGGAGGAGGGTGTTCAAAAAGAGGAGAGAGAGAAGTGCCGAAGGTTACTGGAGTGACTTAAAGAAGGTGGTTATGGGAACTCTGTTCCTCCTGTAACTTAAAATCATCAGTTCTCAAAGAAGTCAGATGGACACATGTCACAGGACATCCCCCCTTAGCCAGTCCAGGAAACGATGAAACTGACACACTGGCTAAGGTAAGACAGCTGTAGAGAGCTCCAGCAGCTGATGTAGCTGTGTGGCTGCATTACAGAATGCAGCATACTTATTGCAAGACTGTGGTCTGTGGCCTGCCGGGTGCCACATAAACCCAAGAATGCAGCATGCTGGCTGCAAGACTGTGTGGTTGATGGCTCGTTTGGTGCTGCATAAACTAAAGAAAGAATGCCCCTGATGGGCAGATGTACCATTGATGGCTCCCCAGGTGCCACATGCAGATAGACAGAAAACCTGAGAGGAGGATGCACCTAACATGGTGGCAGGTGGATCTTGTGGGATCACTGCCAAAGTCAGAGAACTACAGGTATATCTTGACAGCCATTGATGCAGCCACTTATCTTCTTTTTGTATGGTCTAGTAAGGCCCCAGACCAGGTAAGCACTATTAAGATGTTGATAGCCTTACAGCCGTGTACGGTTAGCCCCTGGTCATAGACAGTGATAATGGAACCCACTTTACTGGACATGAAATACAGAAGTGGGCTGCTCAGTTGTCCATTCAGTGGAAGTTAGATGTGCTGTATCATCCCCAGGCAGCAGGAATGATTGAACGGTATAATGGTCTTCCGGAAAAGGGACTAAGGCTATACACCCAACCCACATCCCTGAAGGGGTGGACATGATAGTTATGGCTGACAGTTAGGATCTTAAATGAGAGACCCCACAAGGGCAGGCCCTTTCCAGTGGAGGCTCTGTTGGATAGAGCTGCAGCACCTGTTCCTGCAACCATTCTTTCCAGAATGGTAAGCTGAGATGTATTCTGCCAGAGGGACAAGAACTCCCTCTATTGGTGCCAATTAACTTTTTGTCTTTTCACTCATAGTATTGTGGTTGCAGGCCCAGAGTTGACTGGACACATACATATGTTCGTGTGGTCAATGTGTCAGCTTGCTCAATATGCACCAAGTCTTCTACCCGTGTGGCTGCAGTATTCCTGTAGAAAATCATCCCAATGATGACTACTAACTGGACATGTGTATGGGTGGGGTTTTCGTGGCTAATAGTTGAAAGGATAGAGCTATAGGGGCAAGCTTCAAGGTGTACTGAATGTACAATAAGTACGAAGGTTATATGGATGAAAAGGTCAGTTATCCTTACTAAGGAAACATCACGGAACATCACAGATGCATAGATTGTATGGCGAGAGAACTTGAGGTGGTGGAGTGTGAGGAAAATGGAGTTATTTTAGTCAGGCCCTCTAGCCTCATATCCAGCATATCTGTTGTAAACAAGTAAGAGTAGAGTTAGTGTGCATGCATGCCCATGTACCCCTTGGCTCATGGCCATGATTGTGTACTTTAGTATGGAAGCCAGTGGCTCTGAACCACTGGTTGGCAGAGTTTGCATCTGAAGAATAAAGCATGTCCAGTTTTCTGGTGGCTACTTGGTTTTTCTTTCATTTACCTGACTCAGGACCTGCATAGGACAGGGCAGAGGGGTCTGTGATACATCCCAAAACATTTTTAATTTCAGAAAGTTTAGAGTTGGTCAGAACATATTTTGCAAGATCTAGTGCCTAGTGTTGCTTTTCTGATGTAATAGAAGGTCACCTGGCAGAACCTGAAAAAAAAAAGTCAGAAGAGACTGGCATTATAAATTCATTTTACATAATCTCTTTGAGCATAAAGTCCTCTCAAATAAAAGGTTTAATTATATAAAATTCCTTGGTGTGTAAAGGGCATATTACTACACATAGATTCATGTATGAAACAAATTTGGCTAGATTTCCTTCTCTGTATCAAGTTAATAACTATCATCCCAGGTGATAGCAAAGGACATGTGGTATCACCTTATCTTATAGAAGACTCTTTTGGCTTTTTTCTACCAAACCCTGAAGTCTAATGCTAGCCAGTCTCAGTCTTGTCTTGGAGTTGAAAGAGATGACAAGGTTAGTGATAACATTAAGATCAATTCCAACTGTGCCTAAAGATGATGTGAGACTCTCAAGCATCTAAGGGCAATTATTTTGTATTTCCTGGAGTGTCTATATTTGTTAACTAAATGAATAGCTCTGGGGAGAAAGATGAATCACAGTAACTACATGTTCATTTATATATCTGGGAAATGCCCTTTATGTTTCTCAATGATATATCAAATAAATTTAGTAATCTAGTGTAATTCAAAAACTGACAAATGTAGGCAATATACAAGTACTAATAAAGAAATTCAAATTTGCAGTTCCCCAAGTACAACTAGTATTAATTATGCCTTTGTCTAAGGTACATTAAAACAATGTAAGATGATTTATAATTTCAGGAAATGGCACACACTTGATAGGTTTTGCTGTAAGTACTGAAAAAGAGATCTCTAGTTCCTTCTACTCACACTTATTAAATAAGGATATCCTTCAGTTCACTGGAAACTTTTGAATACCTTCTGATTTTTCACTTTGTCTAATCAAAATTATAGAATGAAAAATGAGTCAATTTGACTATCTTCACTAAATGTTTATGATTTCAGTGATTGTCAGTCTTTTTTAAATGAGACTATTTGAAATTGCGGCTCTGGCAGAACTAGGTAAAGAATTTTTCAGGATTTCTGTTAAAAGAAGTTTTCAAATATACCTTTACTAACAATGCTACTCAGTAAAAACCTCTGAATGTGTGTGCCTGCTGTGTAATACATTTATCCCGTAGGCAGATTTATTTCTTTATTAATTATTTATATTAGAATGGCTCTTGCATAAATTGTCCTTTCTATTGAAGTAAATTAGGCTAGACATGTAACATGTTAAGTAATGATATTTTGTAATGGAATAAATTCTCCAGCTTGTCACGACTTGTTGATATGATAATATATGAGAAGTTGACTTGCTGGCATGTGTAAATTTGAATTGCTATTCAATGTACTATTTTGTCAGAGGAATAATAATACCAAATTTATAATATTGTAATACACAGTTAAACTATATGGTGAATTTAATCAACAGAACATTAGAATCATGATATATATTTGTAATGGGAAAAGAAGTTGAATTACACATTCCTTACATATTTAGCAGTTTAGAATCAATTATCAAGTAGATTTTAAGTACATAACTTGCAAAACATTTTATGTACTTGTTATCATTTTAATTTTTAAGTACTGTCAATGTCAGTGCCTCTGGGTATATAAAATGCAATACAAATTACAAATTTCAAAATATAAATAGCCCCTAGAAAGCATTGCCTCATTATTCAAAGCATATTTTCTGAGACCACAAAGTTTGTATTTTAGTACATTATAAAGTAACTACTTTCAGCTTTGCCATGGCCAAATGAGGACTAAGAATTCAAATTAAATGCTTCACGTGCTGTAGTTAAAAATGTCATATACCTTGATCATTGTTATATATGTAATTTCCTCTAAAGATATGAAGGCTGAGGCAGAGTTGCACATTAATTAGATACTTAAGAAATACTATTTTTTGCTGAAATTGAACAATCACACACACACGTAAACACACATATAAAAAAAATCAGGTCTTACAATATAGTTAAGCATGTATTGGGCAGGTAGGAATATGTAGTTTCTTATAAAATTAAACAAATATATGTTTATCACATCACCCAGCAATCCCACTTCTAGGTATTGTCCCTGGGGAAATGACAAGTTATGTTCACAAATGTTTGTAGTACCAGTATTCATTATTTCCCCCAAATGAAACCAGCTCAAATATTTTCATTTGTGTAAATGAATAAGCAAATAAACTAGTGGAATACTGATCAGCAATAAAAAGGAATGAACTATGGAAACACAGAAAAGTTTGGTTAATCTCTAAATCATGATGCTGATTGTATGAGATTTTGAGTTGCTACTGATGCTTATAAGCACTTGGTTCTTACTTTAGCCATTCTAATAGTTGTGCAGGGGTTTCTCATTCCAGCTTTAATTTGCATTTCTTGCATGGCTAATGATGTTGCACATATTTTCATGTGTTTATTTACCATGTAATTATCCTGTTTGGTGTCCATTTTTTAATTGGGTAGTTTGTTTTCTTACTGTTAAGTTTTGAGCATTCTTGATATATTCTAGATACAAATCATTTATTTTATATGTGATTTGAAAATATTTTTAGTCTGTATATTATCTTTTTATTCTCTTTCAATGTCTTTTGGAAAGCAAATTATATTAATTTTGATGAAGACTAAGTTATTTTTTTTCTTTTATGGATAAGGATTTTGATGCAATGACTAAGAACACTTTGCCTGATTCTATATAGTCCCTTTTCCCTTCCCATATTTTGTTTTAGTTGTCTTATGTATTAGATCTACATAAATTGAGAACCCCATCAAAAAGTTATAATTTGGTATTTTAACTATCAAACATATAAGTAACTCAATAAAATAACAGTCTATTATATTTACCCAGGTGTTTATTCTTTCCATTGCAATGTCTTTATTCCTCATGTTATTACTGTTATTCTGTTATTACTGTTTTGTTGTCTGAAGGATTTTCTTTAGCAATTATTTTACAGCAGCTCTATCAAATATGACAAATTCTCCCACACAAATTCTCTTTGGTTTCCATCATCAGTGAATATCCTTATTTCACATTTATTTCTGAAAAATATTTTTCTGAATATAGAGTTCTTGCTTGAATTTAATTTTTCATTTTTTCAAGCACTTTTAAAGTGTTCCAATATTTTTCTGACCTCCATTGTTTCAAATTAAAAATCCACAGTCATTAAATTGCTATTCACATATAAATAATGCATTATTGCCTTCTGGATGCTTTTCAGGTTTTTTTTTTTTTTTTTTTTTTTTTTTGCCTGCAGTTTTCAGCTGTTTGACTATGATGTATATGGATTTCTTTTGGTTTATTCTGTTTGGGTTTTGCTAAAATTCTTCAGTCTGCAGGTTCATGAGTTTTGTCAAATTTAGGAAGCTCTTAGCCCGTGTTTCTCCAAATATTTTTTCTGCACTAATCTCTTTTTCATCCCTTTATTTGACTCTGATAACCTGAATGTTAGACATTACTATTCTCCCAGAGATCCCCAGCTGTATGCTTATTTAAAGAAACATATCTTTCTTTCTACTGTTCATGTTGTATTATTTATATTAATCTATTTTCATGTTCACTGAAATTTTCTTCTCTCATATTCACTTTGCCTTTAAACTTATCTATTTTATTTTTGGTTAACGTATTTTTAGATACGAAAATTCCATTCTTTTTTCTTGTTTATATATTCTCTTTACTTGCTAAAACTTTTTTTTGTTAGTTTCATAACTGTTTGGTTTTATTGTTAGGGTATTTTAATAATAGCTGTATTAAAGTCTTTGTCATATAATTTCAATATCTGCATCATCTTGACATCGGAATATGTTGATTATATTTTCCCATGAGAGCTGATACTATTTTCTTGTTTCTTATGTGTTGCATAATTTTGAATACTGTTCTGGACACTTTGAATATTAACATATAGGAAATGTTGCTCTTTTTGTTTTAGCAAGCAATCAACCCTTTTGGGTTCCATCCTGAAGCTCTGACAAAGCTTCTGTGAATTGTTTCAAGATCAGTTCCATTTACAAAGTGGTTGCAGTGCTATTTGGATGGTTATCTATCCCATGTTTTATTTTCCAAAGTCTATACATTCACTCTGGTGTCAGATACAAGTATGCACAATTTGATGGTGAATCCAGGAATGTATAAACTTTAAGGGGACACTTTCTTGAGCTTCTCTCTTTTCAAACTCTCTGATAACTTGCAGTTCCTTCAGATTGCCCTTTTCTGATCCTCTAGCTGTAAAGTTGTATTTTTCCCCAATTTTGTCATTCACATTCTGCAACATGGTGCCAAATGCAAGAGAACAAGGAGAGGTAAAAGGGAATGGAAGTTCTCCCCATATTCTTTGGACCACATCTTCTTTGATTGGTTAAGAATGTTTTTCTGCCTAAGTGTTTGGCTCCTGAAGGTCCTCTGTGGCACCATGGTTGCCTCCACAACAGGATTAGGTGGGAATTGGGGCATGAGAAAATGGAAAAAAGAAAAAGGAATAACTGCACCTTCTTTGAGCATTAGGAATTCTCTCCTCATTTCTTCAGGCTAAAATTAGAGGGATTCTTCTGGAGTTCTCTCTGTCTGCACTGCTGCTCACTTTCAGGTTTTGAGTGGTGATAAGTTCAGGCCAAGGCATACCACAGGGGGAAAATGGTAAAATCTCCACTGCTACAATGGTACTTTGAATTCTTATCATCTTCCCCGATTTACCTGCTGCTATTTACTTTTCAGTCTTCAAATAGCTGTTTTATGTTTTATTCCAGTTTTATAGGTGCCTTCAGTGTGAAAGACAGGGTGGAGAGTTCTTATTCAATCTTACACAAATTGGAAGCTGTGGTTAAATTTAGATATATTTAATCACCAAATAAACATAATTAACTAAAATCTAATTAAAAATTCAACAAACCCATGGAAATATAAGACAGACATTCTCAATGGAAAAACATCAAAGAATGTATAGGCTTGAATGTACAAGTTGTTCAATGTTCTGATGTAGTGAGTCAAATTCTTATTCACTCACCTCTTTAAAGAGAGCAAGAGTGAGTGCAACTTTTGTAGTGTGCATGCACATTCGTACCACTGTGAGTTTTCTATGCGTATTGACTTTTCTTTCATGAAAAGACAAGTAAGCATGGGAAAAGTCATTAATGACCACCAGTTTTAGAAGTCAAATAAATGTGAATTAGACCATTTAATCATGGGTCCAGAGTCATAACTTGAAACTTTTCAAAAAGACATTAAATCTGGTTTTCAATAATGGAGAACCCAATAAATAACAATAATTAAAATAATATGGTAATTAAGAGCATCAACTTTGAAATGATAAATCTGTGATCAAATCCTGGCCGGGTCACTTATTACCCATGTGACCTTGGGTTAGTTATGCAGCATAGTATTAATCCTCAGCTCCTCCTTTTGTACAATGGAAATAATACCATACACAAAAATTTCTTGTAAAATTTTTTAGTATACTGCCTGGGCTACAGTTAGTGCTAATAAAATGGCTGCTTAATGTTGGAATTAGCAATCAAGATGAAAGCGAGGGAAGTAGGTATCACTCTTTCTCCATTACACACCATGTTCGAATCTGATAAAAAGGAAGGTGAGCAGACAAACCCTCCCACTCTGTAGCTATTTATTCTAACCACACTTCTACTTAAAACCTATCAGTTTATCTTAAAATGCAAATTTTGAATGCAACATGAAAGCTCTCCTATTTTAAGTAGTAAGTACAATTTTTGCCTAGTGGTCTCTTTACCTTAGCCTTCACAATTATGATATGCTACCTATAGGACATAAAAAATAAGTTGCTAAACCATGAAATAATATATTTTAAAATTACTTTTAATAAGAACTTTTATAAAAACTGGATAAACTAACTCAAGATGATTTATACATGAAATAGTTGCCAAAACACTTCAAGTATCAGAAATCATATAATTATAGAATCTTTTCAATATACAGTTGACCCCTGAACAATGTGGAAGTTTGGGGCACCGACTTCCTGTGGAATAGAAAGTCTGAGTATAACTTTTGACTCCTTTAAAACTTAACTACTAATAACCTACTATTAACTGGAAACCTTAACAATAACATGAACAATTGATTAACATATTTTGTATGTTCTATGTATTATGTTCTGTAATCTTACAATAAAGCATTCTAGGTAAAAAAAAAAATGTTATTTAAAAAATCATAAGAAGGAGAAAATACATTTACAGCACTGTTTAGTATTTATTGAAAAAAATCCACAAATGAGTGGACCAGCACATTTCAAACCTGTGTTGTTCAAGGTTCAACTGTATACACTAGGAGACTGAGACATGCATATCTTAGTTACCTTTGTTTATGTTTTATATCATTGTCAGAGAAGAGAAATTAAGGATTTGGATGAAATGAAGTCAAAAGTCAGTGGACAAATACTGAAATTGAATTCCTGTAGTATGCTTTATTAGGTACCATTACAAATGTAAAGGCTTGTGAGATAGTCACTGAACTGACTGAATTTAAAATCTATTTGTAAAGTAAGCTTATACATACATACTTCTCCCCTCGCTGTAGGCAGTTTATTTCATAATTCAAAAATGAAGGAAAAAAGATGTTGAAATAGGGACTTTCTCAAATTACTACCATTAAATCCAGAAACTTGCCTACATCGAAACACATCCTTTTATGTTTCCTTGTTTCTTATAGTTACAATGGAAAAACATTTTCCTTTTGCTTTACCTCCAGTTACATCTGATTTCCTTGGGAATTTTACCCGTGTCCTTCTATAAAAAAATAATTTCTATCAGCATTTAATAATATTCAAGCTCACACCTTTTAAAAAAGGGAAAACTATTATATAATAAATATGATGAAAAATTTTTTAAAAAATACCACCTCAGTTTCTCCCTTATTCTACTTCTTCACGTTCATAGCTAAACTTAAGGAAAGAGTTAGGTGGCATATGAGGAAATACCGACACAGTAGAAACAATTCCTTCCTGAAAAAAATCTCATTTCTGCTGGGTTATTTTCATTAAAATTATCTTCAAGACACCAGTGACTTCCTAGTTGTCAAATCCAAAGGGTATATTTTAGTCTTTAACTTGACTACCACAGCCTTTAACAACATTGACCAAAATCTCCTCTTGATTTTATGAAACCATATATTATGACTGAATGTGTCTCCCTAAAATTCATATGATGAGACTCTAACCCCCATTGTGGCAGTATTTGGAAGTGGGGCCTTTTGGAGGTGATTGGATTTTGATGAGGTCGTGACAGTGGGGCCCACATGATGGGATTAGTGTTCTTATAAGAAGAGGAAGAGAAACCAGAGTTCTCTCTACCATGTAAGGACACAGGGAAGAAGGTGGCCATCTGCAAGCCAGATAGAGGAACTTCACCAGGAGCCAAATCAGCCAGCACCTTTATCTTGGACTTCCTAACAACCTGAGCAGGCTAACACACTGTTCTTATGGTCTTCCTCCTATCTCCCTGGTCATTCCTTCCAAGTATGCTTTCAGGCTTCTTTAACACAGCACATATTTTAAATATCAGAATTCTTGATTTTTGCTTAATGATTATTTTTTATTTTAAGACCTTTTCTCTTTTCACATTTCACTTGGGTGAGCAAATCTAACCCTTATGGCTCTAATAATTGTCTATAGGTTGTAAAGACAACTAAATTTGTATCTTCATTCTAGATATTACTTAGGAGATCTTATTTTTATATATTGAAAGCATTCTTGAAAATTCCACTTGGAAGATCTACTGTTGACTTAAATGGAAAATATACAAAATTGAATTCATTATCTTGCCATTCAAACAATCTGAAAATATGTCTTCTTTGAGTCTTCCCTTTCATATTCAATGTACAAATTACCACATTTCCTCAATTCAACTTCTTAGGTACCTCTCAAATATTTTTCAATCTTGTTCATCTTCATAACCACAGCTATAGTCTAGGTCACTGTTTTCTCTCGCCTGGATTAATAAAAGAAAAAACAAACAAACAACAAAAACAAAAAATAGTTTCTAGTATTTTTTTTTTGTCTCTAGCATTTATTTTAGATTTTACTAGTATAGTATTTATTTTGTAGTTATAAGCTTAAAATGTATTCATAAAAATAAAAAAGTTTAGAAAACATTAAAAATATAATTTCTTATAATACTACCATATTTTGAGTATTTATTTATTTATTTATTTATTTTATTTATTTTTTATTTTATTTTATTTTATTTTATTTTATTTTTATTTTGTCGATATACATTGTAGCTGATTATTGCTCCCCATCACCAAAACCTCCCTCCCTTCTCCCTCCCCCCCTCCCCCCCAACAATGTCCTTTCTGTTTGCTTGTTGTATCAACTTCAAATAATTGTGGTTGTTATATCTTCTTCCCCACCCCCGTTTGTGTGTGTGTGTGTGTATGTGTGTGTGTGAATTTATATATTAATTTTTAGCTCCCTCCAATAAGTGAGAACATGTGGTATTTCTCTTTCTGTGCCTGACTTGTTTCACTTAATATAATTCTCTCAAGGTCCATCCATGTTGTTGCAAATGGCAGTATTTCATTCGTTTTTATAGCTGAGTAGTATTCCATTGTGTAGATGTACCACATTTTCCGTATCCACTCATCTGATGATGGGCATTTGGGCTGGTTCCAACTCTTGGCTATTGTAAAGAGTGCTGCGATGAACATTGGGGAACAGGTATACCTTCGACTTGATGATTTCCATTCCTCTGGGTATATTCCCAACAGTGGGATGGCTGGGTCGTATGGTAGATCTATTTGCAATTGTTTAAGGAACCTCCATACCATTTTCCATAGAGGCTGCACCATTTTGCAGTCCCACCAACAATGTATGAGAGTTCCTTTTTCTCCGCAGCCTCGCCAGCATTTATCGTTCATAGTCTTTTGGATTTTAGCCATCCTAACTGGGGTTAGATGGTATCTCAATGTGGTTTTGATTTGCATTTCCCGGATGCTGAGTGATGTTGAGCATTTTTTCATATGTCTGTTGGCCATTTGGATATCTTCCTTAGAGAAATGCCTACTTAGCTCTTTTGCCCATTTTTTAATTGGGTTGCTTATTTTCTTCTTGTAAAGTTGTTTGAGTTCCTTATATATTCTGGATATTAATCCTTTGTCAGATGTATATTTTGCAAATATTTTCTCCCACTCTGTTGGTTGTCTTTTAACTCTTTTAATTGTTTCTTTTGCTGTACAGAAGCTTTTTAGTTTGATATAATCCCATTTGTTTATTTTTCCTTTGGTTGCCCGTGCTTTTGGGGTCATATTCATGAAGTCTGTGCCCAGTCCTATTTCCTGAAGTGTTTCTCCTATGTTTTCTTTAAGAAGTTTTATTGTCTCAGGGTGTATATTTAAATCCTTAATCCATTTTGAGTTGATTTTAGTATACGGTGAGAGGTATGGATCTAGTTTCATTCTCCTGCATATCGATATCCAGTTATCCCAGCACCACTTGCTGAAGAGGCAGTCCCTTCCCCAGTGAATAGGCTTGGTGCCTTTGTCAAAGATCAGATGGCAGTAAGTGTGTGGGTTGATTTCTGGATTCTCTATTCTATTCCATTGGTCAGTGTGTCTGTTTTTATGCCAGTACCATACTGTCTTGGTTATTATAGCTTTGTAGTATAGCTTAAAGTCAGGTAGTGTTATGCCTCCAGCTTTATTTTTTTTGCTGAGCATTGCTTTGGCTATTCGTGGTCTTTTATTGTTCCATATAAATGTCTGAATAGTTTTTTCCATTTCTGAGAAAAATGTCTTTGGAATTTTGATGGGGATTGCGTTGAATTTGTATATCACTTTGGGTAGTATGGACATTTTCACTATGTTGATTCTTCCAATCCAAGAGCATGGAATATCTTTCCATCTTCTTGTATCCTCTCTAATTTCTCTCAGCAGTGGTTTGTAGTTCTCATTATAGAGATTTTTCACCTCCTTGGTTAACTCAATTCCTAAGTATTTTATTTTTTTGGTGGCTATTGTAAATGGGCAGGCTTTCTTGATTTCTCCTTCTGCATGTTCACTATTGGAGAAAAGAAATGCTACTGATTTTTGTGTGTTGATTTTGTATCCTGCTACTGTGCTGAAATCATTTATCAATTCCAACAGTTTTTTTGTAGAGGTTTTAGGCTGTTTGATATATAGGATCATGTCATCTGCAAACAGGGACAGTTTGACTTCATCTTTTCCAATCTGGATGCCCTTTATTTCCTTCTCTTCTCTGATTGCTCTGGCTAGTACTTCCAACACTATGTTGAATAGGAGTGGTGAGAGTGGGCATCCTTGTCTGGTGCCTGTTCTTAAAGGAAAAGCTTTCAGCTTTTCCCCATTCAGGATGATATTGGCAGTGGGTTTGTCATATATGGCTTTAATTATGTTGAGATACTTTCCCTCTATACCTAACTTATAGAGGGTCTTTGTCATGAATGAGTGCTGAACTTTATCAAATGCTTTTTCAGCATCTATAGAGATGATCATATGGTCCTTGTGTTTGAGTTTATTAATATGGTGTATCACATTTATTGATTTGCGTATGTTGAACCAACCTTGCATCCCTGGGATGAATCCCACTTGATCGTGATGAATAATTTTTCGTATGTGTTGCTGTATTCTGTTTGCTAGTATTTTAGTGAGGATTTTTGCATCTATATTCATCAAGGATATCGGCCTGTAGTTTTCTTTTTTGGTTATATCTTTACCTGGTTTTGGTATCAGGATGATGTTTGCTTCATAGAATGAGTTTGGGAGATTTGCGTCCGTTTCAATCTTTTGGAATAGTTTGTAAAGAATCGGTGTCAATTCCTCTTTGAATGTTTGGTAAAATTCTGCTGTGAATCCATCTGGTCCTGGGCTTTTCTTTGTTGGGAGCCTTCTGATAACAGCTTCAATCTCCTTTATTGTTATTGGTCTGTTCAAATTTTCTACCTCTTCACGGTTCAGTTTTGGGAGCTTGTGTGTGTCCAGAAATTTATCCATTTCCTCCAGATTTTCAAATTTGTTGGCGTATAGTTGTTTATAGTAGTCTCGAATGATTCCTTGTATTTCAGATGAATCAGTTGTAATATCGCCTTTTTCATTTCTAATTTTTGTTATTTGAGTCTTCTCTCTTCTTTTTTTTGTTAGCCATGCTAATGGTTTGTCAATTTTATTTATCTTTTCAAAAAACCAACTTTTTGATTCGTTGATCTTTTGAATTGTTTTTTGGTTTTCAATTTCATTCAGTTCTGCTCTGATCTTAATGATTTCTTTCCGTCTGCTAACTTTAGGATTGGATTGTTCTTGTTTTTCTAGTTCTTTAAGGTGAAGTGTTAGGTTGTTCACTTGCCATCTTTCCATTCTTCTGAAGTGAGCATTTAATGCAATAAATTTTCCCCTCAATACTGCTTTTGCAGTATCCCACAGGTTTTGGTATGATGTATCATTGTTTTCATTAGTTTCAATAAACTTTTTGATTTCCTGCTTGATTTCTTCTTGGACCCATATGTCATTAAGTAGAATGCTGTTTAATTTCCATGTGTTTGTATAGTTTCCAGAGTTTTGTTTGTTATTAATTTCTAGTTTTAATCCATTATGGTCTGAGAAGATACATGGGATAATTCCAATTTTTTTGAATTTATTGAGACTTGATTTGTGACCTAATATGTGATCTATCCTGGAGAATGATCCATGTGCTGATGAGAAGAATGAATATTCTGAGGTTGTTGGGTGGAATGTTCTGTAGATATCTGCCAATTCCAATTGGTCTAGAGTCTTGTTTAGATCTTGTGTTTCTCTACTGATTCTTTGCCTAGATGATCTGTCTAATATTGACAGTGGAGTGTTCAGGTCCCCTGCTATTATGGTATTAGTGTCTATTTCCTTCTTTAGGTCTAATAGAGTTTGTTTTATAAATCTGGTTGCTCCAACATTGGGTGCATACATATTTATGATTGTTATGTCTTCTTGATGGATCAGTCCTTTTATCATTAAGTAGTGTCCCTCATTGTCTCTTTTTATGGTTTTTAGTTTAAAGTCTATTTTGTCAGATATAAGAATAGCCACTCCAGCTCGTTTTTCTTTTCTGTTTGCATGGTAAATCTTTTTCCATCCTTTCACTCTTAGTCTGTGTGAATCTTTATGGGTGAGGTGGGTCTCTTGTAGGCAGCATATAGTTGGGTCCTGCTTTTTGATCCAGTCAGCCAGTCTGTGTCTTTTAATTGTGGAATTTAAGCCTTTAACATTAAGAGTTGTTATTGAAAGGTGTTGATTTATTCCTAGCATTTTATTGGGTGTTTGGTTGTCTTAGGTGTCTTTTGTTCCTTGCTTTCTGATTTACTGTTTGGTTTCTTTGTTTGTTGGTTCCTTAGGTTGTAGATAGTGTTTTTGTTAGCTTGTTTTCTCTTCATGAATACCATTTTTATTGTACTAGCGGGTTTAGATTTTTCTTGGGCTTTTATGGCAGTGGTAGTTATTTTTCAGGAACCAAACCCAGTACTCCCTTGAGGATTTCTTGTAAGGGTGGTCTTGTGGTAGTGAACTCCCGCAGTTTTTGTTTGTCTGAGAAATATACTATTTGCCCCTCATTTCGGAAGGATAGCCTTGCAGGGTAGAGTATTCTTGGCTGGCAATCTTTGTCTTTTAGTATTTTGAAAATATCATCCCATTCCTTTCTAGCTTTTAGGGTTTGTGATGAAAAGTCTGATGTTAACCTGATTGGGGCTCCCTTATAGGTGATTTGACGCTTCTCTCTTGCAGCTTTTAAGATTCTCTCTTTGTCTCTGAGTTTTGCCAATTTGACTATGACATGTCTTGGAGAAGGCCTTTTTGGGTTGAATACGTTTGGAGATCGTTGAGCTTCCTGGATCTGAAGATCTGTGATTTTTCCTATACCTGGGAAGTTTTCTGCCACTATTTTGTTGAATATGTTTTCAATGGAATCTCCATTTTCCTCCCCTTCTGGAATACCCATGACTCGGATATTTGAGCGCTTGAGGTTGTCTGATATCTCTCTCAGATTTTCTTCCATGTCCTTGATTCTTTTTTCTTTCTTTTTGTCTGCTTGTGTTATTTCAAACAGCCCATCTTCAAGTTCAGAGGTTCTCTCTTCAACTTCGACAAGCCTGCTGGTTAAACTCTCCGTTGTGTTTTTTATTTCGCTGAATAACTTCTTCAGTTCAGCAAGTTCTGCTACATTTTTTTTCAGGACATTGATTTCCTTGTATATTTCCTCTTTCAGATCCTGTATACTTTTCCTCATTTCATCATGATGTCTAGCTGAGTTTTCTTGTATCTCATTCAGTTTCCTTAGAATTATCACTCGAAATTCCTTGTCAGTTATTTCAAGGGCTTCTTGTTCTTTAGGATCTAGAGTATGAGATTTATTAACTTTTGGTGGTGTACTTTCTTGATTTTTTGTATTTCTGGTGTCTTTTTTTTGGTGTTTATTCATTGTGGCAGGGGGTTTCACAGTCCACCGGTTTGAGACTAATGACTAACTAGGATGTTGCTGTGGTTGCCAATTTGGTATGGCTCCCGCCGTGACTGCTCAGTTGGCCTCTAGTGTCTTGTGTGTGTGGTTGCCTCGGGTCTTGGGCTTCTCCGGGGATCCACATTCCTGGTCAGCTTGTACTCTGCTGGGCTGGTGGATCACGTACCACAGGGTGTGTGATCTCTGTTGAGCTTTCACTTTCTGTACAGGACTTCTCCCCGTTCCGTGTGCTCTGGCCCAGGCTGTTAGATCGTGCAGTGGCGACCCCACCGGGTGTGTGGTCCGCACATCTCCCCCCTCTGTGCACACTGTGCTGGGCTGGGGTGTGTCTTCTGCACCCCTCGTCTATCAGCTGGGCCTTCAAGACCCTGCTCGGCACCGCCTCGCCCAGGAAGTCTACCAGGTTTCTGCTAGGCACAGACGACCGGTCTCTCTGGGTGCCTTTGTAGCACTGTGTAGATCTTTCTCGGGTCTTGTTCACCTTTGTATCCCCCCGGTATAAACCGAGTCTAGTGCCCGCCTGCAGCCTGCTCTCTGGCAGGTTAAAGCAGACCTGGGAACTCTCCTACCACACTATTCCCAACCAGAAATTCGTTAGGCTTTTTTCCACACTGGTGGTCGCAGAGATGGTATCTGCCTCCCATTAACAGGAAGTTTACCGGGGCCGGAGTCCAGGGTGTGGTGGAGTGACAGTCGCCCGCCTGTACTTCCTAACCCTCCCAACACTGGTCGGGACGCCCCACACCCCCAGCCCCGCCAGAGAACCACGGAGGGAGTGGGAGAGGAGGCCGGCCCGCAGGGTCCGGAAAGCCCCGCGCCAGGCCAAGCAAATGGGCTCAGTGATGGCCGAGCAGGGTGGAGCTGCCTGCACCTGGGAAAATGGAGGCAGCACCGGGGCAGTGAGTGGCCTGGTGGTGCAGGCGGGAGCCGCGTGGGCATCCACCCCCCGAACAGAGCTGTGCCAGGGATCACTCACAGTGCTGTGCCAGGTCGGGCGCTTGCTCTGTCTCTGGTTTGTTGCCTTCCGTGTTCTCGGTGCTGCCGCCTCGGGCTGTTCAGTCGCGGCGCCGCTCGGGCGCTCCCAGGAATCTTCTTTAATGCCGGCCTGAAACCTCGAATCCTGAATAGGGCAGCTGGCCGCCTTCAGTGCGGCCCCAGCCTCCGGGATCCTGGCTGCAACCACAGCAGCCCTGGCGCCGTGTTCCCTGTTTCAAGACTCGCTTTTGCAGCTAAGAATCAGTTCTTTTCCTGCTCCACACTTCAAAGCTGTTGCCTGTAAATGAGGCAGCCTCTCCTGCCGGGGGCAAAGTGGCGTTGAGCCCCCACGACCGGCCAGCAGCAGCAGTCCTCCCTTAAGAGATGGCCAGAGGAAGGTCCACAAGTTTCCCGGCTGCCTGAGGCCCAGTGGCCACCTTTTCCACCTCAGCTACTCCACGCCCGCCGCCGCAGCCGCCGCCATCTTGAAACTCCCATATTTTGAGTATTTAGTGAGATGTATAAAGCAAAAAGTAAAAGTCTCTTTACATACACACACCGATTATTTATTCTCGAGATAAAAGTGGTTAAATGTTATGTGTACACCTTTTCATATTTTTATGTTGATATATACATTTATGTATACAAATGTACATAAAATTTCCCCCCAAGTTGTGATCAAGCTATACATATATTTTCTACCACTATCTCTTTTCTTTTTATGTATAATGAGGAGCTCTACAAATATATGTAACTATATGTAACTATAGTTACATATAGTTATGAATCATTTTAATGTCTGTATAATATTGCATTTAATAGGTGCTACATCAATAAACACCCCTTACTGATGAATGCTTAATTCGTGTCCAATATTTTGTTACCTCAAACAATACTGCATTACATGGCTTTATGACTATGCCCTTTCTTTCACATTTGTGCCCATATCTTCTGCAGACTGACATTTTGAGAAATTTGATTTTTAGGTCAAAGACTTTTAATTTTGAGTTCATTGTATATATTCCTTAAGAATATTGCTGTTGGTTACATTATATCAATAGAGCTCACTTCCCTGTCTTATTCAAACCTTAAAACTTTTAATTTTAATTTCTGTCAACCTGAGATACGAAAAAACCTTATTATTTATATAATTGATATTTTTCATTAGTGAATTTAGACAGCTTTTTATATATTTAATTTCCATGTGTTATGTAGATTTACTCAAAAGCTTTTTACCCAGTTTACTATTAGGTTGTTTGTATTTTTCTTATTTGTCTATAGGAACTTTTTAATATAGATATAAAACTTTTTTCACTTATTTGTGTTGCAAATATTATCACCTATTTGTGTCACTTGTTTTTCTCCTGTTTTTATTTTCCCCCTTTTAGTGATTTCTGGAATTGATATCATGCTTAGAAATGCTTAGAAATGCACTAGCCGGGGAGCTGGCTGGGTAGCTTTCGTGGTTAGAGCACAGCCTTATAACACTAAGGTCAAGGGTTCCATTCCTCGCACTAGCCAGTTGCCAAAAAAAAAAAAAAAAAAATCTATATATGTATATATTTAATGCATTAGCCATTCCAAGAAAAAAATATTTGTATTGTTTCTCTGTTACTTACATGTGATTAAGAAACACAAGTGCCATGTGTTTGATTAAAAATGTAAGCAAAAATGCAGTTAAATGATTAATTATTCTTCTCAGTGATTTCCCTCCAATTTACCAATAGTCAATGTTGAGGAAATATACAGAAGTATGTTTATGTGCATGTGGGTATCACTGCCCATTCAGTTACTGTTGATATTGATGTTCTGTTCATTTTCCAGTCCTATTTTGTTCTTTATTCTGTCCAAAGCCATTTGCTTTGAAAATGGGTGTATCCAGAGATTTATCCCTAGGGTGAAAGTGCCATGAACTGAAAGATCCCAACGCATATTATAAAACAAAACAAAACAAAACAAAATAAAACAAACAAACAAAAAACCCAAATTAAAAAAACACCAAAAAATTTAAGAATAATGAGTATAGAGAAATAATGTCGTATATTAATTAGCCTTGTCTTCAGAACAATAGCAATGATAATTAAATACATGCAAAGAGTCTATACTAAATTCCCTTTCTCTTTATGATCATGTCATTATTTAAATAGGTTCAATTAAAATGTTTCTATTCAAAAATAATTTAATATATCAATTTTGTTACTACATCCTTGCTACAGTACGATAATAAATATCATTTAATCAGGTAGTGCAAGTCCAGTATTCATGTGACAATAGTGACTACAAGTTCCTTCCAGAAAATGGACATGTGCCCCATTATAGCTATGAAACAGTCTTGCAGGTTGGAAGGTTTATGACATCCTAATAAGAAAGGAGCTTTGACAAATACAGGGATCTCAGAGAAAGATATTATCTTTTCAGTTATAGGTATTATAAGTGAAACCTGGTGGAAATGAATTACATGTATTTTTAGTAGGTGTGAAAAAGCAATAGATATTCAGACTCACAGAAAAGTAAATTATAACTGTAGAAACAAAGCCTCAAGACAGTAGTTAAATTTTAAGCCGTAATTAGAAACAGTTACTTGAACAAGATAGTCGTTTTTATATATCAACATTTCTTGTTTCACCAATGTAAATAAATGGTCAAATAAAACAAAACAGTAAATTATTAACACTAAATCATAAAATCATTAATTATCTTATTAAGTCAAATCTGTACCTTAGGATTGGGAACTGGACCACAAAAAGGATAAGATAGAAATACTACTTCTGTTATAACTAATAACATCTTATTTTATAGTCTCTCAAACACACACATATGTACGTGTGCGTGCACACACACACACACTTTACATCCTGAAATAAAAAAAATTAATAAGTTTATATAATCTAGTATTGGTGCCCCAAATAAGTAAAACCTTGAATATTATTGTAAGTGTAGATTCTTTAACAGAAGCCACTTTATTCTTAATATTTGCAATGCTAATAATTGAAGATAGGTTGGCACCTTCCTGGAAATTATAAGTGAGAAAATAGCTGTTTTTCCACCATTTGTACATTATTGGAATCTTGGAAGTTGGGCAATCACGTGTATTTTCTTTTTTTCATTTGAATACTGGGTGGATTTTGATTTGCTGAATCAGTCCTTCTGAAGTCTGATTCACTCCACCTCTTTGTAAGTAAACATAATTTCTTCACTAAAACTTCTGTCTTTATGTCTTTCTTTTGCATTACAAACCTTCATTACTAAATTTATATTTTAATCAATTTATAATTTATTTTGTATCTGAAGAGATACAGATAGATAGATCTTTCATTTTCTTTCAATTAGATAATCCTCATTTACACAAGCCATTCATTGCTTACTGATCAACAATGACATTTTTCATATTAATTTTCTTCATCTAACTATACACACACACACCCAACACATGTACATGTACATATACAAATACACACCCATAAACACAAAACGTAGCTCTGTCATGCTAGAAACCTGAGAGAAATTAACACCTTATTTTCTCCCATCGTCCCCCTCTATAATCCATCAGAAAATTGTATTTTACCTATATATATAAGATATGTAAGATATATATTCTTTAAAGAAATGTCTATCCCAGTCCTTATCCATTTTTTAATCAGGATATTATTATTATTGCTATTTGGTTGTATGAGTTTCTTGCATAGTTTGAACCCCTGATCGGATATAATTTGCAGATATTTCTTCTCTTTCCGTAGGTTGCCTTTCTTTTTTTTTTTTTCCAATGCGGAAGCTTTTCAGTTTGATGTAATTCTACTTGTCTATTTTTGCTTTTGTTGCTTGTGCTTTTGGTGTCATATCCAGAAAAATCATCGCAGAAACTAATGTCAGGAAGCTTTTCCCTTACATTTTCTTCTAAAAGTTTTACTGTTTCAGGTATTACATTTAAGTATTTGATTCTTTTTTAAGTTGATTTTTGTGTATTGTACTGGTCCAATTTTATTATTTTGCATGTAGATATCCACTTTTAAAAACACCATTCATTGAACAGGCTATATTTTTCTCATTGTGTGTTTATGACAACATTATCAAAAATTTGTTGATCGTATATGTGTGGGTGTATTTCTGGACTCTACTCTGTTTCATTGATCTATGCAGTTGTTTCATACTGTTTTGATTCCATTAGCTCTGTAATATAATTTGAAATCAGAAAGGGATGCCTCCAGCTGTGTTTTTCTTGTGAATGATTTTCTTGGCTATTGAGAGTCTTTCATGTTTCCACATGAATTTTAAGATTTTTTTTCTAGTTCTGTGAAAAATGCCATTGGGATTTTGATAGGGATTATATTGAATCTGTAGATCACTTTTGGTAGTACAGACATTTTAACAAAACATGTTCTTCCAAACCATGAACAGGGGAAATCTTTCTATTTATTTGTGTCTACTTTAATTTCTCTCATCAGTGTCAAGGTTTTATAGTTTTCATTATATACCTCTTTCACTTCCTTGGCTAAATTTATGCCCATGATTTTTTTTTTTTTGATCCTGTTATAGATAGGATTGTTTTCTTAATTTCTTTTTCCAATACATCATTATTAGTGTATAGAACACAGCTGATTTTGTATGTTGATTTGTATCCTAAAATTTTACTGAATCAGTTTATTAGTTCTAACTGATTTTTTGTGGGGTCTTTATAATGTTGTATATATTAGGTCTTTTCATTTGTCAACAGAGACAATTTGACCACATTCTTTCTGATTTGGATATTATTTGTTTGGTTTTTTGTTTGTTTGTTTGCCTGATTGCTCTGGTTAAGGCTTTCACCACCATGTTGAATAGAAGTGATGAGAGCATCCTTTTCATGCCCCACATTTAGAGAAAAAGTTTTCAGCTCTTCACTGTTGAGTATGATTTTAGCTCAGGGCTTTTCATATATGGCCTTATTGTGTTGAGGCACAGTCCTTCTACAGCTAATTTGTTCAAAGTTTTTAATCATAACATCATGTTGGATTTTGTCAGGTGCTTTTTCTGCATCAATTGAGGTGACTACATAGTTTTTGACCTTCATTTTGTTAATGTGGTAGATTATAATTATTGATTTGGTTATGGCAAACTATTCTTGCATTGAGGAATAAATTCCATTTGGTCACGATGCATTATTTTATTCATGTACTGTTGTATTTGGTTTTCTAGTATTTTGTTGTTGTAGTTTTGAGAATTCTTTGCATCTTTATTAGTCAGAAATATTGGCCTGAATTTTTGTTGTTGTTGCTGTGTCCTTGTATGGCTTTGATAATGGGGTAAAGCTACGTTCATAAAATGAGTTTGCAAGTTTCCGCTTTCCTTCAATATTTTGGAAGAATTTAGAAAGAAATGTCATTAATTCTCCTTTAAATGTTTGGTAGAATTCCCCAGAGAAGCTATATGGTCCTAGGCTTTTTGATTGTTGTTGGGAGATATTTGAATACTGATTTAATCTTCTTCCTTGTTATATGTATGTTCAGATTTTCTGTTTCTTCATGGTTCAGATTTGGTATGTTGTATTTTTCTAGGAATTTATCCATTTCTTGTAGGTTATCAATTTTGTGTATAATTAGCATTGCAGTCTCATGAACCTTTGTATTTCTGTGTTAACAGTTGTAATGTGTTTGCTTTCATGTATAATTTTATTTTTTGAGTCTTCTCTTCTATTTCGTTGCTAGTCTAACTAAAGGTTTGTTGATTTTATCTTTTAAAAATATCAACTCTTAATTTAGCTGATTTTGTCTGTTGTTTTTCTGGTTTATATTTCATTTACTTCTGCTCTAATCTTTGTCATTTTCCTACTTATGGTGACTATAGGCTTAGTTTTTTCTATAAGTTCCTTTAGGTGAAAAGTTGTGTTGTTTATTTTAAATCTTCCCTCTTTTTAAAATCTGCATTTATCTCTATAAACTTTTCACAGAGTACTGCAATTGTTGCATCTCATAGGTTTTGATACGTTGTGTTTCTGTTTTGATATTTTTTCCTTTTAAATTTTCTAAATTTTTAAATTGAAACATTGTTGATTGTCTATATCTATGAGAAACAGAGTTGAATATAAATACTTGTGTGTAATATGTGATGCTTAAGCCAGGAAAATTAGTATAATCAACATTTATACAGTGGATTATTTTTCCTGGCCCTTTACCAATTTCTATCTTATCCTCCTGCCCTCTCCCCCTTTCCCACCTCTGATAAGCTCAGTTCTAGTCTCTCTTTTTGAAAAGTCAATGTATTGTTGTGATTGTTGTATCTTTCATTAATTCTTTTTTTTAAAATTTATTGGTTGATTTTTTAGCTTCCACTTATGAATGAGAACATGTGGTATTTCTCTTTTTGCTTGTCTTATTTCACTGAACATAATTTCCTCTAAGTTCATCCACATTGCTGAAAATGACAAGTATTTCATTCTTTTTTATGGAAGAGTAGTATTCCATTGTGAAAATATACCACATTTTCCTAACCCAATCATCTGATGATGGACATTTAGGTTGGTTCCAACTCTTTGCTATTTAAAATAGAGCTGCAATAAACACGGGAGTACAAGTATTCCATCAACATGATTATCTACATTCCTTTGGGTATATACCCAGTAGTGGGATAGCTGGGTCATACGGCAGATCTATCTGTAGTTGTTTGAGGAAACTCCATACTATTTTCTATAATGGTTGCACCATTTTGCAGTCCCACCAACAGTGTAGGAGGGCTCCCTTTTATCTACATCCTTGGCAGCATTTGTTATTCACTGTCTTTTTGATAATAGCCAGTCTAACTGGGTGGAGATGATATCGCAATGTGGTTTTGATTTGCATTTCCCTAATGCTGAGTGATGTTGAGTGTATTTCCGTATGTCTATTGGCCACTTGTTTATCTTCCTTTGAGAAATGCTTATTCAGCTCCTTTGCCAATTTTTCATTGGGCTACTTGTCCTTTTACTGTTAATTTGTTTGAGTTCTTTGTATATTCTGGGTATTAATCTATTGTTGGATGCATAGTTTGTAAAAATTTTCTCTCACTGTGCAGGTTGCCTTTTTGCTCTGTTTTTTTCTTTTGGTGTGCAGAAGCTTTTCAGTTTGATATAATCACTTTAGTTTATTTTTCCTTTTGTTGCCTATGCTTTCTGGGTCATGTTCATAAGTCTTTGCCTAGTGCTACTTCCTGACATATTTTCCTCATGTTTTCTTTGAGGAGTTTTATAGTTTTAGATCTTGTATATAAGACTTTAATCCATTTTGAGTTGGTTTTGGCATGTGGCAGGAAGTACAGTTCTAGATTCATTCTTCTGCATATGGATGTCCAATTTTCCCACACCATTTATTGAAAAAGTAGTCTTTTCCCCAATGTATGCTATTGTTGACTTTGTCACAGATAAGTTGACTGTTAAATTCATCGATTGATTTCTGGGTTCTCTATTCCATTCCATTGGTCCAGGTGTGTGGTTTTTATGCCAGTACCATGCTGTTATTGTTAAAATATCTTTGTAGTATAATTTGAAGTTACGCAGTGTTATGACTCCAGTTTGTTTTTTGTTTGTTTGTTTGTTTTGTTTGTTTGGGGTTTTTTGTGGGTTTCTTTGCTCAGGATTGTTTTGGCCTTTAACAGTCTTTTGTTGTTCCATATGAATATCAGGATTGTTTTATTTTATTTCTGTGAATAACGACATTGGTATTTTGATAGGGGTTGCATTGAATCTGTAGATATCTTTGTGTAGCACAGACATTTTCACAATGTCAGTTCTTTCAGTCCAAGAGCATGGAATGTCTTTCTTCTTTTTGTGTCCTCTTTAATTTCTTTCAATAGTGATTTATATTTCTCATTGCAAAGATCTTTCATCTCCTTGGTTAAATTTATTCCCAGGTATTTTATCTTTTTGGTGACTATTGTAAATAGGCTAGCTTTCTTGATTTCTTTTTCTGCTAGTTTACTGCTGGAGTGTAAAAACACTACTGATTTTTGCATGTTTATTTTGTATTCTGCAATGTTACTTAAATTGCTTACCAAGTATGGTTTTTTTTTTTTTTTTTTTTTTTTTTTTTTTTTTTGTAGAGTCTTTAGGCTTTTCTTATATAGGGTCATGCCATCTGCATATAGGACAATTTGTTTCTCTCTCCCCATTGGAATGCTCTTTATTTCTTTTCCTTGCCTAATTGTTCTGGCTAGTACTTCCAATATATGTTAAATAGAAGTGGTGAGAGTGGGCGTCTTTGTCATATTCCCATTCTTAAGGGAAAAGCATTCAGCTTTTCCCCATTCAAAATGATATTGGAAGTAGGTTTGTCACATATGGGTTTTATTGTGTTGAAATGTTTTCTTTCTATACATAGTTTGCTGAGAGTCTTTATTATGAAGAGATGTTGAAATTTGTCAAATGAATTTTCTGCTTCTATAGAGATAATCATATGTGTTTGGGAGAATGACCTCTATTTTAATTTTTTGGAATAGTTTGAAAAAGATTTGTATTAATTTCTCTGTAAAGATTTGATAGAATTCAGCAGTAAAGCCATCCAGCCTGGGCTTTTCTTTGTGAGATACTCCTAATTACTGTTTCAATCTCTTGTTTGTTGTTGTTCCGTTCAGTTTTTTTATTTCTTCTTCATTCAGTCTCAGTAGTTTTTATGTGTCTAAAAATGTATCCATTTCCTCCAGGTTTTCAAACTCGTTGGCTTATACTTGCTGATAATAAGATCTAAAAAATTGTTTGTATTTCTGTGGTATCAGTTGTATTGTCTCCTTTTTCATTTCTTATTTTTGTTATTTGGATCTTCTCTCTCTCTCTCTCTCTTTTTTTAATTAACCTAGCTAATGGTTTGTATGTTTTGTTTACCCTCTTGAAAAACCAACTTTTTGTTTCATTGGTATTTTGTATCATTTTTGGAGGTCTCTCTTTCATTTAGTTCTGCTCTGATCTTAATTATTTCTTTCCACATACTAATTTTGGTATCAGACTTTCATGGTTTTTCTAGTTCTTTGAAGTATAGTGTTAAGTTGTTTAGTTGAAATCTCTCCATTCTTTTGTTCTAAGAGTTTACTGCAGTAAACTTCCCTCTTAGTATTGCTTTTGCTGTATCCCTCAAGATTTGATATGATTTGTGTTTATTTTCATTAGTTTCAAGATTTTTTTTTTTTTATTTCCTCTTTAATTTCTTCTTGGACTTATAGGTCATTCAGGAGCATATTGTTAAATTTCCATATGTTTGTATAGTTTCCAAAGTTTCACTTATTATTGATTGCTAGTTTTAATGTGCTGTGGTCTGAAAAGGTACTTGAAATAATTTCAATTTTTAATTTGTTAACACTTGATTTGTGACCTAACCTGTGGTCCATTGTTTAGAATGTCCATGTGCTGATGCAAAGAATGTATATCCTGTGGTTCTTGGATGAAATATTCTCTGTATATCTGCCAGGCCCAATTGTTCTACAATGTGGTTTTAATCCTGTGTTTCTTTGCTGATTTGTTGCCTAGATGATCTTTCCAGTGCTGATAGAGAGGTGTTCAGGTCCCCAAATATTATAGTATTGGGATCTATCTCTTTCTTTAGGTTTAATAGTCTTTATATATGTGGGTGCTCTAGTGCTAGGTGCATATATATTACTGACTATTATATCTTCTTGATGAACAGATTCCTTTATAATTATATAATGGCCTTCTGCATTTCTTTTTATGGCTTTTAGTTTAAATTCTATTTTACTTGATATAAGAACAGCTACTCCTGGTCATGTTTGGTTTCCATTTGTGTGCTATATCTTTTTCCATACCTTCATTATTAGTCTGTGTGTGTCTTTACAGTTGAGGTGAGTCTCTTGACAGCATATAGTTGAATCTAGCTTTTTATTCCAATCAGCCAGTCTGTGTCTTTTGAATGGGAAATTTAATCCATTTACATTTAGGGTTGTCATTGAAAGGTATTGCTTTAATCCTGGCATTTTATTGATATTTGTGTGGATGTTTTAAATGTCTTTTGTTCCTTTCTTCCCCTTTCATTGTTTGCATTGTTCAGTACTTGTTTTTGGAGGTGGTAAAGTATAGTTTCTTTCTCTTTATTGTTTGCATTTTTGTTATACCTGTGGGTTTTGTTCTTTCTCATGTATTCATGTTAGTGATTATTATTTTTTCAGAATTTATATGCAGGACTTCCTTGAAGATATCTTGCAGGGCTGGTTATGTGGTGATGAACTCCCAGTTTTTGTTTGCCTTGGAAATACACTTTTTCTCACTTATTTCTGAGGGATATCTTTGCTGGTTATCGTGTTCTTGGCTGGCAGTTTTTTGGTTTTTTTGTTTGTTTGTTTATTTGTTTGTTTGTTTTTTATTATTGTTGTGTTTTGAATATGTCATCCCATTCTCTTCTGGCTGTAGAGTTTCTGTTGAGAAATCTGCTGTTAATCTGATGGGGACTCATTTAGAGGTGACTCGATGCTTTTCTCTTGCTGTTTTTAATATTACCTCTTTCTCTTTGAACTTTGCCAGTTTGACTATATATGTCTTGGAGAGGACTTTTTGGATCAAATCTTTTTGGTTATCTTTTTTTTTTTTTTTTTTTTGTCTTTTTCGTGACCGGCACTCACCCAGTGAGTGCACCGGCCATTCCCATATAGGATCCGAACCCGCAGTGGGAGCGTTGCCGCGCTCCCAGCGCCGCACTCTCCCGAGTGCGCCACGGGCTCGGCCCTTTTTGGTTATCTTTGAGCTTCCTGAATCTGATGGTCTGTGTCTCTCCCTATAACTGGAAAGTTTGCTCCTAATATTCCATTGAACGTGATCTCATGCCTTTTTTTCTCTCCTCCCCTTCAGGTACACCCATGATTCCAGATGTTTGTACACTTAAAGTTGTCTGCTATCTCTTTTAGATTTTCTGCATTTTAAAAAATTCTGTTTCCTTTTTTTGTTGTTGTTTACCTGAATTATTTCAAAAAGACTGTCTTCAAGATTAGATATTCTTTCTTCTGCTTGCTCCATCCAGCCTGCTGTATAAGCTGTCAGTTGTTTTTGTTTTTGTTGTTGTTGTTGTTTTATCTTGTTGAATGACTCTTTCAGTTCTAGGAGTTCTACATTATTTTTAAAGTGTTAATCTCTTTGTAAATTTCCTCCTTCATCTTGGACAATTTTGCTCAGTTCATTGTGTCATCTAACTGCATCTTCTTGTATCTCATTGAGTTTCCTTATAATTTTTACTCAGAATTCCTTTTAAGTCATTTCAATGTCTTACTGTTCTATATAGTCTGCACTTGAGAGTTATTGTATTCCTTGGTGGACTCATATTTTTTTGTTTTTTCATATTTCTTGTATCTGTACATTGATGTGTGATCATCTGGTAGAGATATTGCTTCTTTTTACTCTAGAGCGAACCTTGAAGGAAGACTCTTGTAGATGTGTTTTATATTTACTGTTGAGTAGGGTGTTTTAGTATTGGTTCTAGGTAGATGCAGTGGCATAGTCTCAATCTGGGTACTTTGGCCATAGTCAATGTTGGAGTTTCACATGAGTACCTTGATGGCCTAGGCACTAGAACACTTAGTGATTCCTTGCTGTGTTTATTGACACTCCTTCACTGGGCTTTGCTGGTGACCTTCATTGTGTCAATGCAGTTGAGCAGTTGTCAGTCTGCCTGAACAGTGGCAGTAGTTGTTGCAGTTACTCTTATGATGGCAGGCCAAGCTGTGGTGGTGGTTGTGGTCACTGTGGCTTTAGTAGGCTGCCTTCATGGCAGCAGTGGCTCTAGTGGTGGCTCACACAATGACAGTGGCTGCCTGGTGGTACTGGTGGTGGTGGCAACTGCAGAAATGGTGGTTGCAGCAGCTGTCTGCTTGGCTGTGGTGTCCACAATTGTGGCCTATACAGCTACAGTGTCCAAAGAAGCAGCACAGCAAGGTTACCTCACACTGGTGGCAGCAGCATTGGTGGTTGGATATGCCTCCCTCACATCTATGGTGTCCATAGTGGCAGTTGGCTTGCCTTGTGGGGTGGCAACAATGCTGGTGGTTGTAACCACCTCTCTAACATCTTCAGTGTCCTTGACAACAGTCTGGTTACCTCAGGGTGGTGGCAGTGGCAGCAGTGGCTGAAGCTGCCTCCCTCACATTTGCAGTGTCCTTGGCAGTAACAGGGTTACCTCTTGATGGTAGCAGTAGTGGAGGCAGTTGAAGCCACCTCCCTTGCTTCTGCAGTGTCAGTGGCTGCAGCCACAGGCCAACTGTGGGACTGCTGCTCTATAGGGAGCTGCTATGTGATAATGGTGGTTCTAGAACTGGACAATGGCTCCAGCATCTGTGGTGGTGGTGGCAGTGGTCATGTTTCCACCTTCTTCTGTAGGAGGAAAGTGCCCTGGGCACCTCTAGTCAACCATCATCCTACAGGTGTTTCTGCTTTATTTTGTCTCAAGATATTTTCTAATTTCCATTTTGATTTCTTCTTTGACTCAATGGTTGCTCAAGATTATGTTGCTTAATTTCTACATACTTGTGATTTTCCAGGTTTCTTTCTGTTATTGATGTTTAGTGTCATTCCACTGTGAGCAGAAAAGATACTTGGTACAATTTCAAACTTTTGAATTGGTTAAGACTTGTAACCTTACCTTACATGTGACCTACATCCTTATATACTTGATAAGAAGTTATGTATACTTGAGAAGAATGTGTTTTCCATTGTTGTTGAATGGAATATTCTATATTATGTGTTAGGTCATTTGATTTATAATGTTGCTCAGGTTATCTGTTTCCTTGTGAGGTTCTCTCTGGTGTTTCTAACTAATATTGAAAGTGAGACATTGACATCTCCTTCTATTATTGAATAGCTCTTAATTTTTCATTTTACTCATATCAGTGTTTGCTTTATATATTTAGTTTTTTCTGATGTTTTGTTTATATATTTATATTTGTTATATCTTCCTTGTTAATTAACCATTTTATCATTATATAATGTCCTCCTTTGTCTCTTGTGACAGTATTTGGTTTAAAGTCTAATTTGCCTGGACACCACTGCTGTCTTTCAGTTACCACTTCAATGGAATGCCTTTTTTTTCATCTCTTCATTTTCAACCTATGTGCATCCTTACATTTAAAGTGAGTTTCTTGTAGACAGCATATAGTAGTATCATATATTTTCATCCATTCTTCTACTCTATATCTTTTGATTGGGGAATTTAAACCATTTACATTTAAAATAATTATTGATAAAGAAGGATTTACTATTGCCCTTTTGTTATTTATTTTATGTGTCTTTTAGTTATTTGGCCCTTTTCTTGCTATCTTTCTTTTTGTTTTTGCTGCCTTTTTTTATTGATATGTTCTGAATGATCTTTCTGTTTCTCTTTTTTGTATATATATTAAGTATATTGTTTTTGTTGTTGTTACCATGGAACTTACATAAAATGTTGTAAGATATATTTTAAGCTGAACACAATTTTAATTACATACAAAAATGCTACATGTTACAGTATGATTTGTTACACTTCTCACTGTGTAACAGAGACTAGAAAAAGGATTACTTAAAGCAACGTGAATGCGATGAGAAGCCCAAAGGGACCACGCCTCAGCAACTCCTCTATTAGAAGAAGACTGGGTACAGCCCCTATTCAAAGTTAGCTTCTGTTTGTAAATACAAGGAAGTTTAACAAGAAAAATCAGTTGATTCAATCATTTCAAAAGGACACGAAGACATGGGCAGTGTGACAAAATTATCTATGGCTATGTATAGCTTAAACAATGAAAATTAGCAACATCAGTAAAATTAACAATGTGGCATTCCAAAGTATAATCTGTGATAAACTAAGTTGGTCAAACTGTGATCATAATCTAAAATATAACCTCTCCTTAAATAATTCAAGCAAAAGTTACATTCTTATGATTAAATCTAAGTATAATTATCTCTAAAGTTTCCACCAACAGACAGCTTGCCCTTAGCAAACATTTTTCCACATTTTTCCCTTCAGCGATTCTTAAAATCTCTGAACAGGATCTGTATGACAATCACCTGTTAGCTCTAAAATCATTAAAGTCTATAATCCCATACCTAAGCAATGATTAGAGTCGACTAGATGGGCTGTTGCCATGTTACCTGTGGGCTTTTGCCTCTTGGCCAGAGACAATTGCTTCATACATACACTACCTAAAAACCCTATTTTAAAAATCAAAAGAGAATCAAGATTTCCAACCCTCTACAGTTACACTTATAATTTCCTCTCCACATGCTTTGTTATTGATGTCACAATGTACATCTTTTTATATTGTATATACATTAATATGTATTTTATATTTATCATTATTTTAATGCATTTTATACTCAAATTAAAAGTGATTTACCCACCACTATTATAATGTAGTATTCTGTATTTGTCTGTATATTTACCTTTACCAGCAACTTTTATACTTTCATATGCTTTAGTATTACTATTTAGAGTCCTTTCATTCAACTTGAAGAATTCTCTTTAACATTTCTTATGATGCAGGTCTAATGGTGTGGAACTCCCTCAGATTTTGTTGTTCTGGGAAAGTCATTATCTTTCCTTCATTTTTGAAGAGTGGTTTTGGCAATTGTGGTATTCTTGGTTAGAACCTCTTTTGTTATTTTTTTTTCTTTTAGCACTTTGAATACATCAACCTACTCCCTTCTGCCCTTCAAGGGTTCTGCTAAGAAATCTACTGATAGTCTTTTGGAGGTTTCCTTGTACACGAAAAGTTTGTTCGTTTGTTTCCCTCCTTGCTTTAAAAATTTTCTTTTTGACTTTTTATAATTTGATTGCAATGTATCTTAGTATATATATATATTTTTTTGGCTTCACTCATTTAGGGTCTTTTGGACCTCTTACATTTATATATTCATTTCCTTATGTAGACTTGGGAAATTTTTGACCATTATTATTATTATTTTTAAATATCTTCGTTCCCCTTTCTCTTTCTCTTTTCCTTCTAGAACGGCCTAAAGCATATTCAGTCTGCTTGATGGTGTTCCATATGTCTCTTAAGTTTTCTTCACTCATTTTTCTTATATATTTTTTTTCTTTTTGCTCCTCTGAATAACTTTCAGTGACCTGTCTTTGAGTTTGCTTATCTTTTATTCTGCTTGATCTAGTCTGCTGTTGAATCTCTTCAGTGAATTTTTCAGTTTAATTATTTTACTTTCACCTTTATGATTTGTGTTTCATAATTTTTTTATAATTTTTATATATGTTGAAATTTTCACTTTGTTTATGCATTGTTCTCCTGATATTATTGAGGATTTTTATGACAATTATTTCAAATTCTCTGTAGGTAAATCATTCATCTTCATTTCAGTAGTATTGGTTTCTGTATATTTATTTTGTTCCTTTGTGACATATTTGTCTTTTTCTTCATTTTCCTTGACTTTTAGTGTTCTTATCTGCACATTAGAAAAAAAAAATAACTCAATCTCTCCTTTTTCACAGACTGGTCTCATATAGTAGAATACCTACCAATCAGCTGTACCATAGGTTCTGGGGAGCGGGGGGTCTTTCAATCCTTTGTTCAAGTCCAACTTACTTACTTTGTTCTTACTGGCCTTCAGATCACTAGAGTATGCTGCATGTTAGCAACACCCTGAGACAAGTGAGGCTGAAGTCAGTCTTTTGGGCAACATCCAGAAAATTTGGATCATTAGAAGCTCTGCCCAACTCCTTCCCTCTCCAGGAAGAAATTAAGGACTGGGGATATTTATCTGCTCACTCTGTGCTGAGCCATGGGGAGGGGCCCTTATAGAAACTGCTAGTTCAAACAGCCATCTTTTTTCTCACTGTCCCCCAGGAAGCTAGATTGCTGGGTCTTATTAGTGCTCCAATACAGGCAAGAGAGAAGACACTCCTTCAGTCAGGCACCATAAAAGTTGGTGCATTGCACATACAGTCCAACTCTTTCCTTCTCCAGAGAGAATCTGGGAGCTGGAGATTTTCATCTTCTCACTCTGTTTTGAGCCAAGAAATGGGCCATGGTGACTGTCAGCTCCAACTTCTATCTCTCTTCTCACTGACCCCCAGATGGCTAGAGTGCAAGAATATGCTAGGTTCTGTTATAATTCTGAGTCAGGCTAGACAGAGGTCAGTTTTCAAGAAAGCCACCAGAAAAGTTGGGACATTGAGCCATGCAATCCCCCATCTTCCCTCCCCAGGGAGAAGCTAGCAGCTGGAGTTTTTCATCTTCTCACTCTGTGCTGAGATAGGGAGATGGCCTAGTGTGACTGCCTGCCCTAATGTTTCCCCTTTCTGTCTTCATTTCAATGAGGGGACATGGAAAAATTTCCATTTAATCATGTGTTTCCTTAATACAAATAAACCTGTGCTTTACTTCTGCATTTTTCTTTCTTTCTAAGCACAGAAGATAAGATGTGTTTTTCTCTTAGTTCTTTTCTCATATATTTTTTAATTGGTTGTTTTGCTTCTCTGTTGGTTGATTATCTCTAAATAAAATACCATCAATACCTTTAAAGCCTGCTTTATCGTATTTGTTAAAAATAAGTTAGCTTAATATACAGTTTCCTGATAGAGCTGCAAGTATATTTAAGTATTATGTACTATCTATTTACAAGTCCATGTATGACTTTCTCTTATCACTTCATCTCTCTATGCTTCTATTGAGTGTTAATCCATTAGCAAGTACTGCCAAAGGCAATCTTGAATAAGAACATTTACTGAGTTAACAAGTATTTACAATTATTGATTTAAGACATCCAAATGTGTGTGTGTGTGTATATATATGTATGTATATATATATATATATATAGTGCTCCTATTTTTACTTGATATGTACCATACCACTATATGGAAGATATAATTTTATGGTGAAAACTTCTTATAAATATTTTACTTTTCAGAATTTGTTCAACTACGGTATCCAAACAATAGAACATGTGTTCAACAAGATAATGTATTTTAATATCACTAATGATGTTTTGTAATTGATAACAATAAGCATAATATTATATATTTTATAATTACTAGATTCTTTGTCATACTTAACAAAAACTATTATTGACATATATAATTGTAGACTTATATACACCCTTCTTTTGAGGTTTTAGTGAAAGATTTAAACTCAGTTCACTGGAGGAATACAGGAACTATGGAATGTTGTTTTATCAATATCAAAAGCAAGAGGAATTTTAAGGCAATTTGTCTGAGTAAGTCATTACTAAAATCTGATTTACTTTCATTGTTTACCTCATTATCTTGGCAGGTATGGTTCATAATAGTGTGAGTATAAGTCTAAGGCTTTAAGCCAGACCAATCCAGATATCTCCAAGGTAGCTCCATAAAAAGCTCTAGGAAAAAGCAAAATCCTTGACTTAAATAGGACCCTTTGTATAGTAGTCTCCTCTTATCCATGCTGAATATGTTCCAAAACCCCCACTGGATGCCTGAAAAAATGGATAGTAGCAAAACCTATATATATTATGTTTTGTCCTATACATACCTATGGTAATGTTTGGTTTATAAACAGGCATAGTAAGATAGTAACAACAACAATAACAGCAATTGAAAAATTCTACCAATATACTGTAATAAAAGTTAATGTGAATGTTGTCTCTCATACACATTCTCTCTCGCTCAAAATATCTTATTGTATTGAACTCACCCTTCTACTTGTAATGATGTAAGATGATGCAATACCTCTGTGATGAGATGAAGTAAGGTAAACGGCATAGGCTTAGTGATGGAGCTTTAGCTTACTGTTGACCTTCTGATATCTAGTCATCTGCTTTGGGTGATACTGGATCATGAAACCATGATGATGTCAGTGGTTGGATGTCAGGAGCAGGTGATGCTGATGGTTGGGGATCCTCCGTAGTTGAAGCAATATTTTGCCAAAATCTTTTGGGAGAACACTGTAATTGGAAGCTGTTGTCTTTTCCTTTTTAAGTCATTAAAGTGTTGCTGCAGAGGTTGTTCTCCTTTAGTGATTTTGCTGGTGACTTTAATGCTGTGTTCCATCTGAAGATTGTATTCCATGATTTTGTCCTTAACTTTGACATTAACTGTGCAATTCAAAAGACATTGACAAATTTCCGTAATGTCCACATTGCTGGTTCTGCTTCATTTTTATCTTCTTCTCCTTCCTCTGTAGATGACTCAACAAGTTATTCCATTTTCTCCTTTCTTAACAGTTTTCTATAGCCTTCTGTATGTTCTTTTACGTCTTCTTCAAGCATGTCAGCAAATACTTCTCCACCAACTTCTCTTGCTGTGTGAATGATTTTTCTAACTTCTCCATCTATCTCTGGGAAGACTTTAAAATTATTCACAACTTTACTCCATAAGTTTTTCCACAGGCATTTCCCATTTCTCATTTTAATTCTTACAATGAAACTTTGATAAATGTCATTGAAACAGCGATAATGAATGATTTTCCAGCACTGCATTATGTTCATATTAGAGTCTACATCAATTCTTTTTTAAAAAAAATTTTTATTTATTTATTTATTTACCTTAACCGGTAAGTGAATCGCGACCCTTGGCCTGGTGTTGCCTGCACCACGCTCAGCCAGTGAGCGAACTGGTCATCCCTATATAGGATCCGAACTGGCAGCCTCTGTGCTACCAGTGCCGCACTCTCCCGAGTGAGCCACAGGGTCGGCTCCTACATCAATTCTTGATTGAATAAAATCAAATACCAGGTGGATGTATGTGGCCCTGACAAATGGAACTATGCCCCGGTAAAGAAGCTGAGGCAATGAGGTTATACTTGGAGATAAAAATAAAACCATGACATTTTCATTT
Source organism: Cynocephalus volans (assembly GCF_027409185.1). Lineage (NCBI taxonomy): Eukaryota > Metazoa > Chordata > Mammalia > Dermoptera > Cynocephalidae > Cynocephalus > Cynocephalus volans. Next base: position 97,360,395 of record NC_084478.1, read on the forward strand.
TCATAGCAAACAGATTCAGGATGGCCAGGTGCATTTCCTCCTGTTAATAGGACTTTAAATTCCAATTTCAAGTATACAATTTTACTTTTGGGATGAACCTCGGGTGGAACGATTCCATAAAGAAGATGGCTGTTGCCCACACTTTCTGATTATGTTGCCAGAATATGGGCAGATAATTTTTGGGTTTGTTTCTGAGAACACGTAGGTTTTCTGCTCTGTACACAACACCTCGATTTGACATATGCCCTGTAGCATTGCCACTCAGTACCAGAGTTCATCTGTCCCTCCACGTTGTATGCCATTATGTCTCCTTTGCGCAATTACAAAAGTAGGTTCTATTGGGCATCTTGCTTTGGGTGGAAGTCTTCCCCCTTAATCAACTTCTTCAGCTCTGCCCGAAATGTGGCCATGGCATCTTCATTGGAAGAAACAGCTTCTCCAGCAATTTTTATATTTTTCATTCCAAACCTGTTCCCAAATCTATGTAACCATCCCTTTCTTGCAGTAATTGGTTTGTTGACACTTGTTTCAGGAGATCCCTTGCTGAAATCTCCATATAAGCTCAATGATCTCTGGCACAATACATTGCCATAAGTCAGAACATGTTTTCTGAGTATGTTTTCCATCCACAAATTTGATGTCTTTTTCAACTTGACTGAGCATTTATGTATTGTGGCCCTAACTTTCACAGGTTGAGATGCAAAAACAAATCTAGCAGTTTTTTTTTTTTTTTCTCCTTCACAATTTCATGGATAAAAAAAAAAATCATTCTTACCCAAGCATACAGGTTTTAAAAATTAATTCCAAAACTTACCTTTTCACTTAAAGGAAGCACTTTATGGCTTCTCTTAGGCATATCTAAATTATCGGCATCATTACTCTCTCACTTTGGGGCCACTATTAAGCAAAATAAATGTCACTTGAACACAAGCACTACAATACCACCACAATCTATCTGATAATCAAGACAACTACTAAGTGACTAATGGGCAGGTAGAGTCCATAGCTTAGATATGCTAGAAAAAAGGTAACTTATATCCCGGGTGGAACACAGCAGGATGGCAAGAGATTTCATCACACTACTCAGAACAGCATGCAATTTAAAACTTATAAATTGTTTATTGTTGGAATTTTACATTTAATGTTTTCAGACCACAGTCCACTGTGGGTTACTGAAACCACGTGTGGAAAGTGAAACTGCAGATAAGGAGGCACTGCTGTATTTTTTCTTTTCAGTTCAGGGACCTTTCTGGTGAGTATCCACATGGATAACAAAAGATTTTGGGTATCAAAACTTATTTTTATTCAAATTAGCTGACCCTGCAAGGGGGCTTGTTTTATATGTTGGTCCAAGGCTTACCAGTGACTGAATCAAAAGGCCAGGCTATTAGCTATAGCCCATCAGTCAGGTAGGTTTACAGTCTTTCACCTCCCTCCCGGTAACGGCTCAACCTGAAGCAATTCTTGTCAAGACTTGTGGGCAAAGACTAGCAGAGGTGCAAATAGACAAGGCATCAACATCAATAATACATTTAGTAATAGAGACCATAATAACAGAAGCTTGTAGGAACCTGAAAAGACCCACCATATTTGGACTTAAACAAAGGATGCATAATGGTAGCCTCATAGTCCAAACCAATAAATTATTAACATTTTTAACTTATGTTTGTGCCAGGGACTGTGGGGATCATAGTATCTGGTGCACTGGTATCTAAAAAGGCCCAAGAAGAGTGATTCTTTTTTATCTCACTAGTGAACTCTAACCTTGGCATATGGCCTCTGTTAATTTCTAATTTTATTCCATTGTGGTCCAAAAATATACTTGATATGACTTCAGTCATTTTAAATTAGTTGAGACTTAATTTGTGGCCTAACATGTGGTCTGTCCTGGAGAATGATCAGTGTGCTGATGAGAAGAATGCATACTCTGTCATTGTTGGATGAAATCTTCTGTAGATGTCTGTCAGCTCCATTTGATCTAAACTATCATTTAATTCCAATATTTCTCTGCTAATTCTTTGTCTAGATCATCTGCACAATGCTGAGAGTAATGTGTTAAGGTCCCCAATTATTACTTTATTAGTGTCTATCTCTCTCCTTAGATCCAATAAAAGTTGCTTTATATATCTGGGTGCTCTGATGTTGGGTGCATATATATTTATGATTGTTATATCTTTTGGCTACATTGATACTTTCATCATTATATAGTGTCCTTCTTTTTCTCTTTTGGTAGTGCTTGGTTTGAAGTCTATTTTATCTAAGTATGGCAATGTTCTTTTTTTTTGTTGTTTCCATTTGCATAGAGTGTCTTTTTCCATCCCTCCACTATTATTTTAAGTGTGTGTTTATTGGTGATGTGAGTTTCTTGCAGGCAGCATATAGTTGGGTCTGGTTTATTAATCCATTCAGCCAGTCTATATCTTTTAAATGGTGCATTTAATCCATTCACATTCAGGGTTGTTATTGAAAGGTTTTGCCTTATTCCTGCCATAATTATTAATTTCTCCCTGGTTGATTTATATTTCTTTCCTTCGTTTCTTTCTTTTTTATTGCTTTTCTTTGCCATTGGATGTTTTTTGTAGTGATAAAATACATTTTGCCTTTCTCTTTGTGTATCTGTTCTACTAGCAGTTTTTATTCTTTCTCGTGTATTTAAGGTGACATATCTCTCTCTTTCAATTCCAGATGTAGGATTCCCTTGAGGATTTGTTGAAGGGCCAGTCTCATAGTAGTGAATTCCAGAAGATGTTGTTTGTCTGGAAAATGCACCATTTCTCCTTTATTTCTGAAGGAAAGTATTGCTGGATATAGTAATCTTGGCTGGCAGGGTTTTTTGTTGTTGTTGTTGTTGTTGTTGTTGTTTCAGCAATTTGAATATGTCATCCTACTGTGTCCTGTCCAGTAGGGTTTCTGTTGAAAAGTCTACTGTTAGCCTGATTTGATGCTTACAGGCGATTTGATGTTTTTTGTTTTTTGGTTTTTTTTCCTCACTGTTTTCAGAATTCTTTCCTTGCTTTTGACTTCTGATAATCTGACTATAATGTGTCTCAGGGAGGTCCTTTTTGGGTTAAACCTGTTTGGGGATCTTTGAGTTTCTTGGATATGTAGGAGCATATCTCCATCAATGTTTGGAATGTCTTATTTTGTTAAATAGGCTTTCAATGCCTTTTCTTTTCTCTCCCCCTTCTGGTACACTGATAATATAGATGCTTATAGGCTTAAGGTTTCAGAAAGATTTCATAGGTTTTCTTCATTTTTTTAAATTCTTTTTTCTTTTTCTTTTTTTTTCTCTTGGTCCTACTGCATTATTTCAAAAAGCTTGTCTTCTAGTTCAGACATTCTTTCTTCCACCTGTTCTAGCTTGCTGATTATGCTCTCAGTTGTACTTCCAGTGAACAGTTGGTTTGTCAGGCACATGGGACCAAGTCATTTTAAAGTTCAAACATGGGGTTACTTTTACTCTCTTCTCAGTTCTCCCTTTTGGTCTTATTTCCACTTCAGGTGAAGGAAGGTGCTTTCAAAACTCTTCTTTAAAAAAAACATTTTATCTAGAACAATTCAGAAAAATAAATGAAACTTTTGACCACTTACACTAAACACATCTGGTTGAAAATAATAACACTAGTATAAATGGGAAGATGAAAAATTACCCCTGAAAATCAATGTTTCTTTCTTTGGGGGAATGGTACAACATTGACAGTTGTCAACACTGTACAAGTGTTAATCAAATCATTACTATTGGCATGTTCATTATTACAAATTGTAATTATTCTTTACATGCTTTACCCAATATCTCCCCACCCTCCCCTCCTTCTCCCTCTCCCAGCTCTAGTCATGATAGATTTGTTCTCTCCTTCTAAAGATCAAAGTTTTATTGTGGTATTTTCTTTCTCTCTTTTCTTCATTCCTTCCTTCCCTCCTTCTTTTTTTTCTTTCTTTACTTTTTTCTTATCACCCACTTATAAGTGAGGACATGAGGTATTTATCTGTGTCTGGCTTGTTTCACTTAGCATAATTCTCCCTATGCTCATTCATGTTGCCACAAATGGCAGAGTTCTATTCTTTTTTTTATGACTAAGTAGTATTCCATTGTGTATATATATATATATCACATTTTCCTTATTCAGTCTTCCACCAATGGACACTTAAGTTGGATCCATATTTTGGCTACTGTAAATAAGGCTGCAATGAACACAGGAGTGCAGATATCCCTTTGACATGATGATTACTGTTCCTTGTGGTATATACCCAGCAGAGGGTTGCTGCATCATATGGTAGTTCCATCTGCAGTTGTTTGAGAAACTTCCATATTTTTTTCTATATGATTGTACTATTTTACAGTCCCACTTACAGTGCAGGAGGGTTTCCCTTTCTCCACATCCTCACCAGCACTTGTTAGTCTTTTTAATACTGGCCGGTCTAATTGGGTTGAGATTATATCTCAATGTGGTTTTGATTTGCATTTCCCTGATGATTAGTGATATTGAGGATTCAATCATGTACCTGTTGGCCATTTCTATATCTTCCTTTGAGAAATGTCTACACAGCTCCATTGCCCATTTTGAAATTGGATTATTTGGGGATTTTTTACTGTGAAGTTGTTGAGCTCCTTCTATATTCTGGATATTAATCCCTTGTCAGATATAGAGTTGGTGAATATTTTATGCAATTCCCTAGGTTGTCTTTCTGCTTTATTGATTGTATCCTTTGTTGTGCAGAAGCTTTTCAGTTTGATTTAATCCCATTTGTTTGTTTTTTATTTAGATGCTTTTGCTTTTGGAGTGTTATTCATAAAGTCTTTGCATAGTCCTATTTTCTCAAGTAATTCCCTTATGTTTTCTTTAGAAACATTAGGGTTTCAGGTCTTATACTTAAGTCTTCAATCCATTTTGCATAGGTTCTGGTATGTGGTTATAGGTTATAGGTATAGTTTCAGTCTTCAAATATAGGCATTCAATTTTCTCAACACCATTTATTGAAAAAGCAGTCTTATCCCCAATATATACATTTTTTGCCTTTGTCAAAGATCAGTTGGCTGTAAGTATGTGGGTTCATGTCTGTGTTCTGTATACTGTTCCATTAGTCTCAGGGTCTGCTTTTAATGCTGTACCATGCTGTTTTGGTTATAATAACTTTGTAGTGTAATTTGAAGTGAGGTAGTGTCATGCCTCCAGCTTTATTTTATTTTATTTATTTTTTGCACAGAAGATTGCTTTGGCTCTTCATGGTCTTTTGCTGTTCCATATAAATGTAAGGATATTTTTCTATTTCTATAAAGAATGTCATTGGTATGTTGGTGGGGATTGCATTGAATCTGTAGTTCACTTTGGGTAGCATGGACATTTTCACAACATTAATTCTTTCCATCCAAGAGCATGGAATGTTGTTCCTCATTTTTGTGTCTTCTTTAATTTCTTTCATCAGTGTTTTGTAGTTCTCATTGTAGCAATTTTTTGCCTCCTTGGTTAAATTGATTCCCTGGTGTTTTATTTTTTTGGTGACTTTTATAAGTGGGCTTGTTTTCTTGGTTTCTTTTTCTGCTAGTTCATTATTGGAGTATAAAATGCTACTGATTTTGTTGTGTTGATTTTGTATCTTACAACATTGCTGAAATTAATTATCAGCTCTAAGAGTTTTTTGGTAGAATCTTTAGGATTTTCTGTATACACAATCTTGTCATCAGGAAACAAGGCTGCTTGATCTCATCCTTTCCAATGTGGATGCTCTTTATTTCTTTCACTTGCCTGATTGTTCTGGCTATAACTTCTGTGTTAATATTACCATGTTAACTAGGAATGGTGAGAGTGGGTATCCTTGTCTTGTTCCTATTCTTAAAAGAAAATCTTTCAGATTTTTCCCATTCAGGATTATATTGGCAGTGGATTTATCATATATGGCTTTTATTGTGTTGAGATACATTCCTTCTATGCCTATTTTGCTGAGGGCCTTTAACATGATGGGAAGTTTAATCGTCAAATGCTTTTTCTGCATTTACTGAGATAATCATGTTTTTTTGTCTTTATGTTGATGTGGTGTATCACATTTATTGATTTGTGTATGTCAAACCAACCTTGTATCCCTGGGTATAATCCCACTTCAACAGGGTGTATGTTTTTTGATGTGTTGCTGTATTCTGATTGCTAATGCTTTGTTGAGGATTGTTTGATATACGTTCACCAAGAATATTGGCCTGTAGTTTTCTCTTTTTTTTGTTGTTGTATCCTTGATTTAGTATCAGGGTGATGCTGGTTTCATAAAATGAGCTTGGCAGAGTGGTCTCCGTTTCAATTTTTGGGAATAATTTTAAGTAATTGTTATCAATTCCTCTTCAAAGTTTTCATATAATTCAGCAGTAATGACATTCGGTCCTCGGCTTTTCTTTGTGGGAAGATTGTTAATTACTGCTTCAATCTCATTGCTTGTTATTGGTTTGTTCAGGTTTTCTTTTTCCTTCTTGGTTTAGTCTTGGTAGTTTATATGTGTCCAGAAATTTATCCCTTTCTCCCAGGTTTTCATATTTCTTGCCATATATAGTTGTTTATGATAGTCTCTTATGTATTTCTAGTTTTAATCCTTTGTGGTCTGAAAAGATACTTGAAATAATTTTGATTTTTTAAAAATTTGCTAAGACTTGATTTCTGACTTAACATGGTCTATCCTGAAGAATGATCCATGTGATGATGAGAAGAATGTATATTCTGTAGTTTTTGTTGAATATTTTGTAGATATCTGCCAGGTACAATTGTTCTAAGGTGTAGTTTAATCTTGTGTTCTTTGTTGATTTGTTGCCTACATGTTCTGTCCAATGCTACGAGAGGGGTTTTAAGATCCCCCACTATTATTATACCACTATTATTATATTGGAGTCTATCTCTTTCTTAGGTCTAATCATGTTTGCTTTATTTATCTGGATGCTCTGGTGTTGGATGCATACATATTTATGATTATTATATCTTCTTGCTGGACAGATCCCTTTATCACTATATGGTGATCTTCTTTGTCTCTTTTCATGGTTTTTGGTTTAACATGTATTTATCTGGTATAAGGATAGCTACTTCTGCTCATTTTTGGTTTTTATCTGCACGTTACACCTTTTTCCATCCTTTCTCTTTTAGTCTGCATGTTTCTCTAGAGATGAGTTGAGTCTCTTGGGGACAGGAAATATTTGGGTGGAGTTTTTTATTCCAATCAGTCAGTAGTCAGTCTGTATCATTTGAATGGGGAGTTTACTTTATTTACATTTAGGGATGTTATTGATAGGTTTTTGTTTGTTTGTTTGTTTTATTTTTCTCTCTTGGAATTTTATTCCTTTTTGATTAGATGTTTTAAATATCTTTTAAATATCTTTTATTCCTTCTCCTTTTATTATTCACCTTCAATGTTTGTTTTTGAGGTAGTATGCTTTACGGTTTTTTTTTTTTTTTTCTCTTTCTCATTTGCATTTTTAACAGCTGGTTTTGCTCTTTATTGTTTATTTGTAATAGTGATTACCATTTTTCATATCCCAGATTTAAGGCTCCCTAGAGAATTTCCTGCAGCACTGGTCATGTTGTAGTGAACTCCTGAAGTTTATGTTTGTCTGGGAAACAAACACTTTCTCCCTCATTTCTGAAGGATGGATTTGCTGGGTACAGAATTTTTAATTGGAAAATTTTTCTTTTATTATTTGGAATACATCACCCCCTTTTCTTCTGACATGTGGCTTCAATTGAGAAGTCTGCTTTTAGTGTGATGGGGGTTCCCTTATATGTGATTTGATGCTTTTCTCTTGCTGCCTTTAGAATTCTCTCTTTGTTTTTGAGCTTTGTCAGTTTGACTATAATGTGTCTCAGAGAGGATCTTTTTGGATTGAATCTGTTTGGGAAACTTTAGGCTTCCTCATTTGAAGGTCTATATTTCTCCCTATACCTGGGAAGTTTTCTGCTATTATTTCAGTGAATACATTTTCAATGCCTTTTCCTTTTTTCACCCCTTGTGAAACACCCATGATTTGCATGTTTGTGTGCTTCAGGTTGTTTGCTAGCTCTCTTGGACTTTCTTCATTTTGTTTAATTCTTTTTTCTTTTCTTTCTTTTCTTTCTTTCCTTTTTTTTTTTTTTTTTGTTTGTTTTTTTGTTTGTCTGCCTGGGTTATTATGAAAAGAATATCATCAAGATCAGAAATTCTTTCTTCTGCTTGTTCTAGTCTGCCGTTTAAGTTCTTGGTTGTGTTTTTTATTTCATTGAATGAATCCTTCACTTCTATGAGCTGTGCTACATTCTACTTCTGGGCATTAATCTCTTCGTGCATTTCCTCCTTCAGACCTTGTATACTTTTTTCATTTTGTTGTGTCATCTAATTAAGTCTTCTTGTATCTCATTAAGTTTCCTTAAGATTGTTGCTTGAAATTCCTTTTCAGTCATTTCAATAACTTCCTGCTGTATAGGGTCTGGTACTTGAGAATTATTATATTCCTTTGGTAGTATCATGGTAGTATCATAATTTCTTGTTGTTTTTTTTTTTTTTCAAATTTCTAGTATCTCTACACTGGTGTCTAGTCATCTGGTGGAGCATTTGCTTATTCTAGTAATCTGGAGTTGGCTTTGAGGAGAGGGAGTTCCTCTTGTAGATGTGTTTTATAATGACCATTGAATGGGGTGTTTTATTATTGGTTCCAGGTGGCTGCAGTCGTGTAGTCTCCGTGTAACTTCTTTGGTCAAATTCATTGCTGGAATTACCTGTGAATTCCTTGGTGGCCTAGTTCCTGGGGTACTTAGTAATTCCTTGCTGAGGTTGGTGATGCTATGTTTGTTCACCAGGATGTGGGCAAGATCTCTAATTTTTGCCAGAAGTGTCTCTGAGCCCTGTCACTCTATGGCTGTGGTAGGTGACCTTGGGTGGGCCTTTTGGCACCCTGACTAGCACCCCCTGACCCTGACATGTGCACTAGTTTATACTGGTGCTCCTCAATTTGAATGGGTGACCTTGGGCAGGTTTTCTCTAACTTCTTTCCTATCGCCAGTTGCTCTTCCTGGGACTTTGCTTCCCCCAGTTGGGGTAAGCATTGGTGGTGGTAGGGAATTTTCTTGCTTGCTCTAATTGAGTGTCCTGTGTTTCTCTTTTCTTGGGGAGTTCTGTATGTGCCTCTCTCCAGATGAAGGCAGTTCTTTAGGTTGTGCATATACCTCCCACCCCCAGTTTTGCTACTGTATAATGCAGCATAATTCTCCCTGTGGGTTGGACCACTGGGTCACAGGTCTGCACTTGCTCACCACTTTCCCTGGGCTCCACTGGTGAGTTTCCTTCTGTCTATTCCAATGGGTGGTCAGGTGGTCACTTATGAGGCAACAGTGGCTGCTGATATGACAGCAAGTCGCCTTTGTGGCAGCAGTTGCTGTGGTGGTGGTTGTCACCCATTCTGTACTGGTGTCTGTGAGAGTGGTAGGGAGTGCTGCTACCGTTGAGGCAGTGGGTCATGCTGGTGCCATCAGTCATGGTCACTGTCTGTTAGGTGGTGGGCCCACTTGCTGTGGAGACTGGTAAGGCTATGGGTCATGCTGTTGCCACCAGTTTTGGTCACTGGTTGTCAGGGGTGAGCCCACTTGCCAGTGGCCAGCGAGGCTGTCTAAATTTTATTTCTTTGAATTAATTCTTCAGTTCCTGGATTCCTGCTTGATTTTTTTTTTTTTATTGTTTGTGTCTTCTTGTTGAATTTCTCAAACATGTCCTCAAATTTCTTTTTTACTTCATTGTGATTTCTATTTTTTCATCCATCATATTGAGTTTCCTCATTACCATTTGGGATTCCTTTTCAGACAATTAATCAATTTCCTGTTGTTTGGGGTCTGGTAAGAGAGAATTCTAATCCATTTGTGGAAGCCATGCTTTCCTGGTTTTTCATGCTTCTCATATCTCTGCATTGATCTCTGGGCATCTGGTAATGTAGTCACTTCCTGTAATTCAAGGAGTGGCTTTTGAACGGGGAACTCTTTCCTGTAGAGGTATTATACACTGACAGTCAGGTTGGGCGTTTTAAGTTTGGATCTGATTTGGTGTGGTAGTTTTGCTTTTGTATTTTGTGATTATGAAGGCTGAGGAGTCCCACAATAAGCTGTCTGCAAACTGAATGCTGGTAGTGTGGCTCAGTCCAATTCTGGAAGCCTCAAAACCAGGGAAGACAAAGGTGTGATTCTCAGTCTGAGGCCAAAGGCCTGAGAGCTGGCATGCTGTTGGTATAAGTCCTGGAATCCAAAGGCTAAAGAGTCTTGAGTTTGGATGCCCATAGACAGGAGAGAAGAGTGTATTAACTCCTTTTAAAGCTATCAGAATCACAACCATGATCACAATCCATTGACTAGGGCATGGTCTTCAACTAATCACGTCTTCAAGGGCCCACCTTTCAATTACCATACTAAGATTTCCCACCCTCCTAATGGTCACACTGGGAATCAAACCTCAAAGAGCTTTGGGAAAACATCCTATCTACAGCACCTAGTCATGTTTATTTATGAAAGATGTCTGAGCAAAAGACTTAGGAGACCTGTGGGGTCCTCTGCCCAATGCCAAGACTATAGAAGAGAGGTTAAAAAAAAAAAAAAAAAACCTTGTCAGTTACAAGGGCTGACTCTCAGAATTTGGTCAAAAGTTTTACTATGGTACAGGGAGGCAGTGGAAATCCAGGTAGAGCAGCAAGCCATGGCCGACAGCTGCTTTTCGGATGGGATTTCCAGGTGCTGCATAGTTTAAAAGTAAAGTCCAGGCTTTCCCAGAGTTGGGCAGAGTTTGGAAGTCTGTGGCTGCTACTATAGTTGCTCTTACTGCTTGAATTCCATTATCTTGACAATAGGTACTATCAGGGCACTCTGAAGAGGAAAATTTGTATTAATGAACCCCACACCATACGAATCACCCATACTAGCTTTAGCAAGATTACATCCAGAGGGAACTTTAAATATCTCTAAGGTCTCTTCAGAGCCACTGGGCAAAGTAATCCAAAAGGGCTCTCCACTCCTTGTTCTTTTCTGACATTTTAGCAATTTACTGCACTACAGGATGTTTGTCAGTGCCAGGAACCTCCTTATAGTTCCTCATCTCACTGGAACTTAGTGATCATCTCTGGTTCCATTGTCAGAGGGCCACAAGCAGTGGCTGAGGAAGTGCCTTTATAGCTTTTTGTGAACCCCTATGTTGTGGGAGTTGGCAACTATAGAGAAGCTCCAAAGGCCCCCCTTGGAATTGAAAACATTATCAAAACAATCCACTAGCACTCTCCAGGAATGCTCTATGGTTTCTGCTAACATTTCCCAAGACCCACTGTCAAAGGGTCCTGTGAGACCCTCAGACTCTTTCAAACAATCTGTTAGCATCATTACCGAATGTTCCAAAGACTTTGCTAAGATCACCCACATGTGACATACCAGAACTTCAGGCTTATTCTTTACAAGATTGGCATTATACTTAATTGACTACTCTGCTCACTATATCTATTTGCTAGGTTCTCAGCTGTGCTGGGAGAGAGAGCTAAGCTGCCAGATGTTAGAATAGACAATTAAACAACAAGGTACATAACAGAAACATCTTTAATCACTTACTGTGAAGGTATAGACAAGAGTCTAAACCGAGAATGAAACAACTCCTCCCTATCCCACTTTACTCCGTGGAACAGTTAACAGTCAGGATCAGGTGGATCAAGACAGATGCAGATGTCCTCTCACTCTTGAGGGATGGAGTTCTGAACAAAAGGCTGTGGCAGTTTTATGGACCCTGCAATTGTGGGGAGGGTGAAGAAGAAGGACTAGGAGTCTAAAAGTACTGAGTATGGAGCCAGAGTGGTGAAAAGTGTCTTTAAGATTTTACTCTCTTCTGCCCATAAGGAGACCTCAGCAGAGTCACCTGAAGAGGACTTCAGCTGAAGGTTTCAGATAAATATATCAAGAAATGAAGGTGCTAGTGCAAGAAATACAAATATGCATAAGAGAATGACCAGCCGGTGGGGCCTGAGTCCTTGATTGCATCTCCCTTTAGAGACTGTAATGCATAAGCTGTGTACTAAGTCTAGTATGGTGAGGGTAACTTCCCCCATGAGGCCTTCCAGATAATGACTTTGTAATTACCCATAGTCAGTCCTAAAATTTCACATTAGGATTTTTGGGTAGGAGCCAGATTCCTCATGTAGTACATCTGTATGTCTTAATACCCAACTCTACTCTGTCTTAATTATTACTTTTTACTAAATTATATGATATCATGTGTTTTAAAGAAGCTGAAAAAGGAAAGAATTCCTTAGTCCATTCAGGAAGTTATAACAAAAATACCACAGATTGGGTGGCTTATGGACAATGAAATTTTATTTCTCACAGTTCTGGAGGCTAAGAAGTCCTAGGTGAAAACAACAGCAGATTTAGTGTCTGGGTTCAGAAAAATCTTGGGGAGCACTTCCCCAGCCAGTGCTTGTGGCCCTTTGATAATGGAGCAGAGATGGCCAGCAGGCTTCTGTGAGCTAACACAGAACTTCAAGGGAAATTTGTTGCTGAAAATCCTTATATAAAAAGAAGTAAAAATATCTCAAATCCTTAAGGCAAACCTTTTGAGCAAACTAAACACAAAGCAATCAGAAAGAAAGAAATGATATAGATTAAAATGAAAATTAATCAAATAAAGAATATAAAAACAATAGATAACACAACAAACTTGACAAACATTAATTAGGATGATTACACAAGAAATGAGAAGATATATTTGCAAAAATCAGTAGGGAAAGAGGCCTAATTAATATCATTTGCTATTATATACCAACAAATTAGATAAGTTAGTTGAGATGAGCAAATTTTTGGAAAAAAAGCTAACTGCTAAAATTGAGTAGAGGGAATAGACAATCTGAATAATCCTATAACAAGCAAAGTCAATAAATTAGTAATCAAAAAGCTACCCACAAATATTGACCCAGACCCAGGTGCCGTTTTGGTGAATTGTACTAAAACATTTAAAGAACAATTATTAAAAGTTCTCCACAAACTATTATAGAAATGAAGAGGAAAGAACATTTCCCAACTAATTTATGAGGTCAGTATTACTCTGATTCTAAAACCAGACCAAGTAAAAATAAGAGATCTAAAGACTAATACCTCCGATGAATATAGACACAAATTTCCACAACAAAATAATAAATATCCAAATCTAGCATTATAAAAAAGTTTTTACATTATGACCAAATGGAATATATCTGACAAAAAAGTAAGTGTCATTTGACATCTTATCATCAATCTATATAATAAAACATAAAACTACTAAAGGACAAAACATAAAACCCAAAGAACAAAACGAAAACAAAATACAAGATCATTTCAATAGATGCAGAATTTGTTTTTGAGAAAACCCAACATCTTTTCATAAAACAATATGTCAAAAAGAAGAAATAGAAGGGAATTATATTAATCATATAAGGAATGTATATAAAAAGCCCATAGATAACACCATATTAATACCTAAACATGGAATGGTTCCATCCTTCAATCAACAACAAGAAAATGATGTCCAGTCGCACCTTGTCTATTAAATATAGCACTGTATGTTCTAGTCAGGGCAATGTGACAAGTAAACAAAATAAAAGTCATCCAGATTGAAAGGTAAAGTAAAATTATCTCTATCTAACGATGGCATGATTTGGGATATAGAAATTCCTAAGAAATACACTTAAAAAGTACTAGAATTAATAAACAAGTTCAGTAAGGTTGCAAAATACATGAGCAATATACAAAATAAATTGTACATTCTTACTGTAGCAATGAACAATCTGAAAATCAAATTAAGAAAAAATTCTATTTAATGTAGTATTAAAAATAATTTTTTTCAGAATACATGTTACAAAGAAATGTAATACTTGAAATAAGACCTAAATAAATGGAAAGACATCTCATGTTCATGGATTTAAAACTTAAATATTGTTAAAATAGCTATACTTGCCAAATTGACCTATAGATTCAACATAATCCTTATCAAAGTTTCAGCTGGATATTTTGCAGAAATTGACAACTAATCATAACAATCATTTGTGTATGCTAGGCACAAAGATTAACTAAAACAATCAAAAAAAAGAAAAAAAAAGATTGGGGTAATCATACTTCCTGATTTCAAAACTAACTACGATGATACAATAATTGAAAAGTGTGGTACTGGAATAAGAATACACACATAGACCAGTGGAATAGAACTGACTCAAGAAATAAATTCTCATGTTCTTCCATTGAATTTTAAATATAATGCCAAGACAATTCAATGGAGAAACAAAGGCCTTTTTTTAACAAATGGTCCTGGTTGAAGTGAATATCCACATACAGTCATGCATCACTTAACCAGAAGTATACATTCTGAGAAATTTGTTGTTATGTGACTTTTTTGCTTTTGTTAACATCACAGAATGTACTTACACAAACCTAGATGGTATAACCTATTACACACTTGGGCTACACTTTTATATGTTTGGGAGTGCAGTAGGTGTGTTTACACCAGCATCACCACAAACACATCACCATTGTGCTACAGTGCTACAGTGGCTGATATCAGTAAGTAATAGACATTTTTTAGCTCAATTACAGTCTTATGGGGCCACTTCTGTATATTTGTTTCCTCATTGACCAAAACATCATCATGCAGCCCATAACTATGCATAAGAATAAAGTTCGACCTTTAACTCACAGCATATACAAAAATTAACTTAAAATGCATCAAATATCTAAATAAAAGAGCTACAAGTAAAAACAAAATGAAAAACTGAAAAATCTCTTAGAAGAAAATTTAGGCATAAATTCTCATAATCTTCTGATAATTAATTTTATGTGTCAACTTGACTGGACTAAAGGATGTCCAAATAGTAAAACATTATTTCTGAGTGTGACTGTGAGGATGTTTCTGGAAAAGATTAGCAGTTTAGTTGGTAGATGAGTAAAGAAGATTACCCTTACCAATTTGGATGGGCATGTTCCAATCCATTAAAAATCTGAATTGAACAAAAAGTTAGAGGAAGCGTGAATTTGCTTCCTGGAGAGGTGGGACTTCATTTTTTTTTTTCTTTCTTTTAATTGAAACATAATTTATTGTACATATCTTTGGGGTACAGCATTGAATATCAATATCTGTGCACAATATGTGATGCTCAAATCAAGACAATTGTTTATTGTTTTAGTTCCCACTTATGAGTGAGGACATGAGGTCTTTCTTTTTCTGTGACTGGCTTATATCACTTAACATAATTTTCTTTAAATTCATTCATGTTTCTGTGAATGGCAGGATTTTGTTCTTATTTATGTCAGAGTAGTATTCCACTCTGTATATATACCACATTTTCCTTATCTAGTCATCCAATGATGGACATTTAGGTTGGTTCCAAATCTTGGCTATTGTAAATAGGGCTGTAATAAACATGAAAGTGCAGGTATCCCTTTGACGTGACTATTTCCATTCATTTGAGTATATACCCAGTGATGTAATTGCTGGATCACATGGTAGTTCTATCTGTAGCTTTTTAAGAAACCTCCATACACTTTTACATAATTTACAGTCATACCAAGAATGTAGGAATGTTGTACTTTCTCTGAATATTCTCCAGCATTTGTTATTCTCTGTCTTTTTAATAATAGCCAGTCTAATGGGTGAGATGATATCTCAATGTGGTTTTGATTTGCATTTCCCTGATGATTATTGATGTTGAGCCTTTATTCATGTGTCTGTTGGCCATTTGTTTATCTTTCTTTGATAAATTCCTGTCTAGCTCCTTTGCCAATTGTTTAATTGGGTTACTTGGTTTTTTTGTTGTTGTTGTTGTTGTTGTTTTTACTGTTAAGTTGTTTGAGTTCCTTGTAAATTCTGCATATTAAACCCTTGCCAGGTACATTTTTTACAAATATTTTCTCCTAATCTGTAGGTTGTCTTTTTGCTCTGTTGTTTCTTCTGCCTTGCAAAAGCTTTTTAGCTTGATATAATTCCACTTGTTTAGTTTTTTCTTTTGTTACCTGTGCTTTTGGGGTCTTATTAATAAAGTCTTTGCCAAGTCCTACTTTCTGAAGTGATTCCCTTGTGTTTCATTTTAGGAGTTTTATAGTTTTATGTCTTATAGTTAAGTCTTTAATCATTTTTGAGTTGGTTTTGATATATGGTGAGAGTTATGGGTCTAGTTTCATTCTTAAACTTGTGTATGTTCAGTTTACCCAGTACCATTTATTAAAGAGGCAGTATTTTCTGCAATTAATGTTCTTATTGCCTTTGTGAAAAATTAGTTATATAATTAGTTGTAAGTTTGTGGGTTAAATTCTGGGTTCTCTATTCTGTTCCATTTGTCTGAGTGTCTGTTTTTATGCCAGTATGATGCTGTTTTGGTTACTATAGCTTTGTAGTATGACTTGATGTCAAGTAGTGTTATGCCTCTGGCTTTATTTTTTTCTCATGATTGCTGAGAATATTTATGTTCTTTTTATATTTCATTTGAATGTTAGTATTGTTTTTTTAAAATTTCTGTTTCTTTGAAGAATATCACTAGTATTTTGATAGGGATTGCATTGAATCTGTAGATTGTTGTAGGGAGTATGGACATTTTCACAGTGTTAATTCTTCCAATTCAGGAACACGGAATGTCTTTCCATCTTTCTTTTTGTTCTTTAATTTCTGTCAGCGATGATTGAGATCTT
The DNA here is from genome assembly GCF_027409185.1 of Cynocephalus volans. Lineage (NCBI taxonomy): Eukaryota > Metazoa > Chordata > Mammalia > Dermoptera > Cynocephalidae > Cynocephalus > Cynocephalus volans. The sequence goes on from NC_084478.1 coordinate 97,377,053, forward strand.
TAACCAACTTGATTAAATTGATTCCTTGATATTTTATCATTATTATTTATTTTATTATTATATATTTTTGGTGACAATTGTAAATGCTCTGGCTGTCTTGATTTCTTCTGCTGCTAGTTCCCTGCTGGAATATAAAAATGTTACTGATTTTTGCATATTGATTTTGTATGCTGCAATTTTACTCTAGTCACTTATCAGCTAAGAGTTTATTTTTTATTTATTTATTTTTTTGTACTGTCTTTAGGCTTTTCTATACATAGGATCATGTCATCTCCAAACATGGACAGTTTGACTTCATTTTCAGTCAGGATGCCATTTACTTCTTTTTATTAAATTATTGCTCTGGCTAGTATTTCTAGTAATATTGTGAATAGGAGAATGGAGAGTGTGGGCATCCTTTTCTTCTTCCTTTTCTTAAGGGAAAGTTTTCAGCTTTATCCCATTCAGGATGATATTGGCAGTGGGTTTGTCATATATCATTTTCATTGTGCCAAGATACATTGTTTCTATACCTAATTTGCTGAGTCTATCACAAAGGGATGTTGAATTTTGTCAAATACTTTTTCTGTGTCTACTGAGATAATCATACGCTTTTTGCCCTTGGTTTTGTTGATGTGATGTAACACATATATTGACGCATATGTTGAACCATCCTTGCATCCCTGGGATGTATCCTACTTGATTGTGGTATATATATATATGATTGTTATCTCTTCTTGCTGGATATATCCTTTTACCATTATATAATGGCCTTCTTTGTCTCTTTTTTATGGTTTTTGATTTAAAGTCTATTTTATCCAATGTAAGAATAGGTACTCCTGGTCATTTTCAGCTTCTGTTTGTGTGGTGTATCATTTTTCATCCCTTCACTATTAGCTTGTGTGTATCTTTACAGATGAGGTGACTCCCCTGAAGACAGCATATAGTTGGATCTAGCTTTTTAATCCAATCAGTCAGTCTGTGTCTTTTGAATGTGGAATTTAATCCATTTACATTTAGGGTCACCCTTGAAAGGTATTATTTTACTCCTGGCATTTTACTGATTTTTGTCTGGATGTTTTAAATAATTTTTATTCCTTTCTTCCCCTTTTATTGTCTGTCTCTGGTGTTTGTTGGTTTCTGGAGGTGGTAAGATATAGTTTCAATTTTTCATTTGCAGTTTTTTTCTGCTGGAGGTTTTTGCTCTTTCTTGTATATTCATGGTAGTTATTATCATTTTTCAGATTATAGATGCATGACTTCCTTGAGGATTTCTTGCAGAGCTGATCATGTGGTGGTGCACTCCCACTGTTTTTGCTTGTCAGGAAAATACACTATTTCTCCCTCATTTCTGAGGGATAGCCTTGCTAGTTATAGTACTCTTGACTAATAATTTTTTTGTTTTTGTATTTTGAATATATCATCCCATTATCTTCTGGCCTGTAGTATTTCTTTTTAAAAGTCTACTGTTAATATGATGGTAACTCCGTTATAGGTGACCTGATGTTTTTCTCTTGCTATTTTTTCGGGTTCTCTGTTCATCTTTGAAATTTGCCAGTTTGACTATAATGTGTCTTGGAGAGGACCTTTTAGGAATGAATCTGTTTTGGGATCTTTGAGCCTCCCGGATAAGAAGGTTCCTGTCTCTTTCTATCTCCTGGAAGTGTTCTGCTATTTTTTAATTGAATGCATATTCAGTTACTTTTCTTTTCTCCTCCCCTTCTGGAATGCCCATGATTCAAATGTTTGTGTGCTTAGGTTGTCTGCTACCTTTCTTAGATGTTCCACACTTTTTAAAATTCTTTTTTCTTTCTTTCTTTCTTTTTTTTTTTTTTTTTTTGGTCTGGCTGGTTTATTTCTAAAGGACCATATTCAAAATGAGAAATTATTTCTTTTGCTTGCTTTAACCTGCTGCTTATGCTCTTAGTTGTGTCTTTTATTTTGTTGAATACATCCTTCAGTTCCTTGAATTCTGCTACATTCTTTTAAAGGTATTAATCGTTTTGTAAATTCCTTCCTTTATATCCTGGATACTTTTTCTCATTTCATTGTGTTGTCTAACAGTGTTTCTGTAACTCAGTGAATTTCCTTTCTGACTTTGGACATCAGTGCTCCTGATTCTCAGGCCTTCAGACTTACACTAAATTATACCTACTCAATTTTCTAATTCTTCAGCTCACAGACAGCAGATTTTGTGGTTTCTCAGCCTTTCTATTTCCATTAACCAATTTCTTTTATAGATCCCCCCCACACACACACATACCACAAACACACACTAATTGCTTCTATTTTTCTGGAAAATCCTTACTAATATACCTTTAATTAGGTGATGGTTTATAATATATGAAACCAAAAGCATAAGAAAAAAATTATAAAAATAGATCAATTGGTCTTTATCTAAAAACAGCAGCAAAACTGTTGTGCTTCAAATAACACTACCAAGAAAGTCAATAGACAACCCAGAGATTAGGAGAAAACATTTGAAGATAATTTATTTGATAAAATTTCTTTATCTAGGAAATATATTATGTTTATAATTCATTAATAAGACAAATTCCTCAATTTAAAAAATGAGCACTTTTAGTTTGATATAATCCCATTTGCTTATTATTTTCATTTTGTGTCTGTGCTTTTGGGGTGTTATTTATAAAGTCTTTGCCCAGTCCTAAATCCTGGAGTATTTCCCCTATGATTTTTTCTAGAAGTTTTAAAATTTTGGGTCTAATCCATTTTGAATTGATTTTGGTATATGATGAGAGGTAAGGATCAAGTTTCATTCTTCTCCATATGGATATCCAGTTTTCCAAGCACCATTTATTGAAGAGGCAGTCTTTTTCTCAATATATGTTCTCGATGCTCTTGACAAAGATTAGTTGGCTATAAATGCCTGGGTTGATTTCTGGGTTCTCTATTCTGTTCCCTTGGCCCATATGGTCCACATGTCAGGTTTTACGCCAGTGCCATGCTGTTTTTGTTACTACAGATTTGTAATATAGTTTGAAGTCAGGATATGTAATTCTTCCTGCTTTGCTTTTTTTGCTCAGGATTGCTTTGGCTATTCGGGGTCTTTTGTTTTTCCATACAAATGTTAGGATTGCTTATTCTATTTCTGTGAAGAATGCCATTCATATTTAGATAGGGATTGCATTGAATCTGTATGGATTTGGGTAGTATGGACATTTTTACTACACTGATTCTTCCAATCCATCAACGAGGAATGTCTTTCCATCTTTTGGGGTCCTCTTTATTTTCTTTCAGTAGTGACTTGTAGTTCTCATTGTAGAGATCTTTCACCTCCTCAGTAGATTTATTAGTAGGTATTTTATTTTTCTTTTGGTGACTACTGTAAATGGGCTTGCTTTCTTGATCTCCTTTTCTTTGAATTTGTGGTTGGAGTATTAAAATGCTACTGATTTTTCTGTATTGATATTGTATCCTACAACCTTACTGAATTCGTTTATCAGCTCTAAGAGTTGTTTGGTGGAGTCTTTCAGGCTTCCTATATGTAGACTAATGTCATCTGCAAACAGGGACAATTTGATTTCATCTTTTCCTATTCAGATGCCCTTTATTTATTTCTCTTGTTTAATTGCTCGGGCAAGTACTTCCAACAGTATGTTAAATAGGAGTGTTGAGAGCAAGCATCCTTGTCTTGTTCCTGATCTTAAGGGGAAAGATTTCAGCTTTTCCCTATTCAGGATGATATTGGCAGTGGTCTGAATAGATATTTACATAAAAAATCTGTACAAATGGCCAATACAATGTAAGAAATTGCCCAATATTATTAGTCATCAAGGAAATGCAAATCAAAACCACAGTAAGATACCACTCCATATCCAGTATGGTAGATTAAATAAACAAATAAACAGATGTATGGATGAATATGTGATGAAATTGAAACTGTTGATGGGAATGTAAAATAGTGCAGTGCTTTGGAAAATAAACTGGCAATTTTTAGAGTATTAAACACGTAGTTAATAAATAACCTTGTAATTCCATTCCTGATTGTATATATGTATGTTTGTATACATATATATATAAAATAAATATTTAGGCACCTAATAGAAGATGTTCAAATATTTGAAGCAAAAATTGAGAGAATTGAAGGGTGAAATATATGGTTCTACAATAATAATTGGAGACTTTTGTCTCCACTTTTAGTAACTGATAAATTAATTCAACAATTAGAGAATACCAAATCAACATGCAAAATCAGTTTTGTTTCTGTACACTAACAATAATCAATCTGAAAAAAATAAGATACAATTATATTTATGATAGTATTAAAAAGAATAAAATACTTAGTAATAAGCTTAATTAAGGAGGAAAAAGACTTGTACACTGAAAACTCTAAATATGTTCCTACAGAATTAAAGAAAATACAAATAATAGAAGGACTTCCAACATTCATGGTTTGGAAGACTTGATATTATTAGTATTTCAATATAACCCAAATCAATCAAATGGATCCACTTCAATATCTATCAATATCTCAACAATGATTTTTTTTCCTGCAGAAATAAAAAAACCCTAAAATTAATATGAGATGTCAAGAAACCCTGAAGAGTCAAAACAATCTTGGAAAAGAACTAAGTTGAAGGACTCACACTTCCTGATTTCAAAACTTACTACAAAGCCAAACATATGTACTATGGAATAAAATAGAGAACTCAGGAATAAACCCTTGCATATATGGTCAAATGATTTTTGACAATTGTACCAAGATAATTCTTCAATCAGAAAAGGGCAATCTTTTCAACAAATGGTGCTAAGAATACTGAATATCCACATGCAAAAAAATGAAGTTGGACCCTTACTTAATGCAATTTGCAAAATTAAGTAAAATGGGTCAAAGACATAAACATAAGAAATAAACTATGAATCTCTTAGAAGAAAATGTAGGAAAAAATTTTACTATATTGAATTTGGCAATGAGTTTTTGAATAAGACACTGAAAGCATGGGCAACAGAAGAAAATAAGTAACAAAATGTACCTCATCAGAATTAAAAAGTTCTGTGCATCAATGGATACTATCAACAGAGTGTAAATGCAACCCACAGAATGGGAGAAAGTTTATGCAAATCACATATCTGATAACAAATTATTATCTGGAATATATAAAGAGTTCCTAAAACTCAAAACAACCCAGTTCAAAAATCAGCAAAGGCCTTACATTGACATTTCTTCAGGAAGTTATTCAAATGGCTATTAGGCACTTGAAAAGATGCTCAACTTCACTAGTGATTAGGAAAATGCAAATCAAACCACAATGAGATATCACTTCACACTCATTAGGATGGTTTTTATCAAAAAAAAAAAAAAAAAAAAAGACCTTAGAGACAAGGAAGCAAACCAAAACCAAAATGACAAGTGTTGGTGAGAATGGAGGGTGTTTACAAATTAGAACCAGAACCTTAGTGCAATCTTGGTAGGAATGTAAAATGCTGCACCACCGTGGAAAACAAGTATGGTGGTAACTCAAAAAATTAAAGATGTAATTACCATATGATTCAACAATTCCATTTCTGTGCATAAACATAAAAAATTGAAAGCAGAGACTCAAACATATATTTTTAAACCAATGTTCACAGCAACATTAATCATAATAGCTAAAAAGTGGAATCAATCTAAGTGTACATGGGTGGATGGATGGATAAACAAAATGTAATATGTACAAATAATAGAACAGTATAAGACTTAAAAAGTGATAAAATTCTGACATATGCTACAATATGGATGAGCCTTGAGAATATTATGCTAAGTGAAATAAGCCAGACCGAAAAGGGCAAATATTGTATGATTCCAGTTATATGAGGCACCTATAATAGTCAAATTCATAGACACAGAATATAGAACAGTGGTTCCTAGGTGCTAGGAAAAGGGGGATGTAGAGTTATTGTTTAATTGGTACAGAGTTTCAGTATGTCACGATGAAAAAGGTCTAGAGATGAATAACTTTGATGGTCACACAATTTTAATGTATTTAATGCCACTGAACTGTACAATTAAAAATGGTTAAAATAATGCATTTTATGTTATGTATATATTATCATAATAAAAAACACAATGAGATACCACACACAATTATTGCAATGGCTAAAATTTAAAAGTATAGTGAAAGCACAACATACAGACAAAATCATTCATACAGTGCTAGTGGGAAAAAATGGTGCAGCCACTCTGGAAATCTGTACGCCTTTTACTTGTCCAAATGAACATGTGCTTACACTATGACTCAGCAATTGATCTATTGGACATTTAATCCAGAGAAAGGAAAAATTATTTACACACAAACCTATACATAATAATGAAATTTATTTATAATGGCACAATATTGAAACAAATCAGATGCTTTCAATGGTCAAATGGTTAAACAAATTATACTACACTCACACCATGAACTGCCTGTGTGACTACTCAGTCACATGAGGGAACAATCTACTGATAGAAGCACCAACTTGGATAGATCTTTAGAGAATTAAGCTAGTGCAAGAAGCCAGTCTCACAATGTTAAATACTATATGATTCTATTTATATAACATTCTTGAAATGACAAAATTATAGTTACAAAGAACAGATTAGTGGTTGTCAGGAGTCAGGGCTGGGGGAGAAGATGTGTGTATCTATAATAGGATAGCAGGAGGGAACTTGTTGATGAACCTGTACTTTATCTGGACTGTGATGATGGTCACACAAATCTATACTTATGACAAAATTGCACAGGACTAAATACACACACTCACATCCACAAACACACATTGATTAGTGCATGTAAAACTGTTAAAATATAAATAAGGTCAGCGGATTGTATCGATGCCAGTACTCTTATTGTGATATTGTATTATCATTATGTAAGATGTTACCATTGGGATAAATTGAGAGGAAGGGTATATGGGATCTCTCTTCATTATTTTGTAAAACTGTATGTGAATCTACAATTATCTCAAAATTAAAAGTTTGAAGAAATTCAAGTGAATGAATTGTTCACCATTCCAGTTATTTCCACAGTCCGTGGCCTGTAGACAATACACAAACCTGCAGATACACTATCAAGGTGGCACGATAAAGTTTTGTGAACCTCAGTTACACAAACATTCAATCCAAATTGTTAGGCTTAATTCAACAAATATTAGGTAACTTACGAAAAAGAAAATGTTTTAAGTGAAATATGTCATAAACATATGAGTAAGATGCATTTCTCTTTCAGAAGGAGCTCATTGTTTGATAGTTTTGACAAGGGATAAGTTCTGGTTCTATTCCTTACTCATTATGTATCCTTAGAAAAATTACCTGCCCAGTCAGTCAGTCATACACTTACTCAGCAAATATATGTAAAATATATAAAACATGTATTATGTGTTAGGAACTGTGGCAGGCAGGATGATACACTGCTCAAATCCCCATCCAAGAAATTTCTTGCTGCTGAGCTGTGAGGCATGTAGTTAGCTGGCAGTCTCCCTGGTTAACTCCTTCAGGGTCCATTTCAGACTTCAAACTAACATCTTGGTCTTCATATGTATAAACTGAACATCTAACACATTTTGTCATACTGGGCTTATTCAGAAATGCTATGCATGCTTATATTACTTCTTAGAATTAGAAGGGTAAATCACTTGAATTATTACACCTGCTACATTAAATAAATATTTATTTAATGTTCTTATCTGTAGTATAAAGAGGCAGAAGCTTACATTTTCTCTCAGCTAACACAGTAAAAAACAAGTGAAAAGAATATTGACAACTCAGACACTATATTAAGATATATTCTGTTTTTGGTGATGAGATAAAAATAATACAAGATCTCTGTTTATGTTTAATATATGCGTATTAAAATGAATGTTATTTTTTTCTTACACTTCCAAGCATGCTGGCATGTTCTCCCACCCATCATCTTCTGGAAAAGCTGTATCTTACCTTTGTGCTCTTCATGGATTTACCTATATTATTTTATTTGTAAGTGCATTTTTCAAAAATAAAATTTAACTATTTTATATTCTTTGAAGGTTTATAACTGTATGTGCTTTTGTTTGGGTGTAAAAAAAGAACAAGAGTTAGAATGATGGGATGAACAAAAGAGTGAAAGGTTGACTAAAATAAAACAAATGGATAGCTGTTCTAGAAAGTCACAGAGAGGTAAATTTACTTGCCTAATTTCATGCTTTTCCTGTTCTGCTTTGGAGTCCTAGGTTAATATACTGCTCTTTGGATAAAAGACTTGTATTTTTTATTCATCACAGACTACTGAGTACCTGCTTTATCAAATCCAGGCTGAGCAAGTAGAATACAGTTTCAGTCCCATACATTATTCTTTCCTACACATTAAACAGACTACAGACATTTATAGAGTGATGGTTAAGAGTTAAAGTTGTAGAGTTGTAGTGCCCAGATTTGAATCCTGTAGTCCTACTGATTACTATTTATATGAACTTTGTTTATATGAAGTTATTTGCCTCTCTCTGGCTGATTTTCTTCACTAGTAAAATAAAGATGGTAATAATAGCCCCTACCTACCTCATAAGACTGTGGTGAAGACTGAATGAAGAAATATATGCAAAGCATGTATAACAACACAAATTTGGTAAAATAGAATGATATGTATTTTCAAATATATTTTCTCCTAAAAATATTATTACTTTCCTGACATATTTTGTGATTTCATGTTTTTCATCCACCTACCAATTTATCTATTTGTCCATCATATTTATTAAGTGCTCATTGCTGCTAGACATGGTGCCAAGCACTTAGGTGTACAGTCTGGACAAACATCAGGTATAGTTCCTGTCCTCATAGAACTTAGCGGCACATGTTTTCTCAGTACTCCCTGCATAGGCCATGATTTGAGTTTGGAAAACAAAATCTAGTTTCACTAGAATAAGTACAAAGAGATTAATTGAAAGATAATAAATGAATTACAGAAACTTTGGAAGAGCTGAACAAGCAGGCTTCATACAGAACATCCAAAGAAATCCCAGATTGACACTTCAAAACTGGCCAGGCCAAAGAAGTGTTATTGTTGTTACCACCACTGTGTATTTAAGATCCACACTGGCTCTGTTATAATAAGGAAAACTGTTGAATCAGGAATCAGATATAATCATCTCTCAGCATGAACAAATACAGTGATCTAGCAAACATTTTCTCTAGAACAAAAAATCTTCTGTTACTGTATTTTCAGAAGAGTCATTTAACCAATAAATTGGCTTAATTTCTCTTTTGAATTCCTGAGTGGCCCATATACTTGGTTATATATGGAAAATCTACAATTGATGGGGGATAGGAAATATAGTTTTTAATTTTCTTGGCGTTATTATACTGAGATACAAGGTAGCAGATAATTTGTTTAGTGTTGTGTGGCAGTCTGCAATCTGTACCAGAAGCTTTGTACCATCCTCCCTGGATGGCGCCCCTTGCTGTTGGATACTGTAGTCTCTTCAAAGGTTAGAATCAGCGAAACATGTAAGTTGTAGACTTCCAGGCATGAGGCCAAGCCCATTGCAAGTGACTACATCGTAAAGTATTAATGAGAACTGATTGGTTAATGCATTACATTTCCTTTAGATGATCTTTAGTCAACATTTACTAAACAAAGGTTAGCTGAGAATTGGATTTGTTTTTTATGTCCACCTGGATCTACTGTTAATAAGGAATATTATGTGTACTACATGTGCTACTTAGACAAAATTTTAACTTTCTCTTAGTTTCAATAGAAGTATTTTTGTCTTTAAAACTGCTTTTTATTCTTCCTATTGAACTCACCTCCATCACAGCTTTCTTCATAGAGGTATAAATAAAGCACAGTTCAATCATAGTTCAATACTAATATTCTTCTCCTCATATAAATTTGGAATATTCCCCATGTGGACACATCCTCCTTCATTACCAGTGTAAATTTGCCAACATCACACATGTGCTGACTCCCCTTAAATCCTCTTATGGTGTAACCTTTATCTTAGTAAGAACACCAACTCTGGCAGATGTTATTCCGATATGTTCACTGTATGATTCAGGTGCTTATTTCTCAATCAATCCAATCTTCTAGACTTTACATTTTTCCCTCCTTCTCTCTTTTTCCCAAATAGCTGAGCAATGCATACCAGATCAACTCCTTGACAAATTATGTATATTTTCATTATAAAATTTATTATTACTAAATATTCCTTTCAATATCCCTGCATCACTCCCTTAACATTAATTTTATCTAAGTCCGTATTCAAAAGCTCCTTTTTTGGTATCTTATAGACATCTCAAACACAACGTGTTCAAAACTGTGCTATAAGTCTTTCAACTTAAGTTTCCTTCGCCTACCATCACCTTCATTTTGACCATCATCCTTCCTATCCATTAGGCTAATATTTCAGACATTCTTGTTTTCACTTTTTCTCTCGTCTACCACATGTGATTCACCAGAAAAATCCTGTTGGTCTTTTCATAAAACTATATTCAGAATTTAAACACTTTCAAAATCCCCCACAGCTACCACCCTTTCCTGTAATCAACTTTATTTCTCATCTGGGTTATTTAATGTAATTTGTCTTCCTCCCTCAGCCCTTTCCCCGTCTCTAACCCTTTCTCTACACAGCAGCCAGAGTGATCATTTTAAAATATGCTGGATCATTATCACTCTTCTACTCAAAACAGTCCAGTAATCTTCCATCTCATTCAGTAAAAAACCAAATACTTAAAGTATCTTGTGGGGTTTATATGATATGGACCCTTATTACCTCTCGGACATCATTTCTTACTCCTCTTCATATGACAGTCAGTTCCAGCAAGCCACACTGAAATTTATTTCTTTCCTTGAACATACCAGGTATACTTCTGCCTCAGGCCATTTCACTTGCTGCTCACCCCACCTGGAATGTTCTTCCCTTAAATAGCTACATAATTTTTCTTCTTTGCCTATTTTTGAAAATTTATTCAAACATTACATACTAAATTATATCTTCCCTGTTTACCATATTTAAAATTTAATCCACCAACATCTTCTATCCTCTTTCCTACTTTATTTTCCTTTACAATATTTGTTACAATCTAACATACTACTTATTACACTTATTTATTTTAATTATTGGCCATATCTCTCAATTAGAAAGTAGCTTTTCTTCCCCTCTAATGTATTCTCAGGAACCAGGACAGTGTGAATGGGGCACATAGTGAATAATCAAAAAAGTATTTCTTGAATGAACATAGAACATTAAGTAAATATTTCAATGTTTCTATGTTTAAATCAAATGTTTTCCCTTTTATGAAAACTCACTGCACCACATTAGCCAGATTTATATTTTACAATATGTATTAAGTGTAGAACAGTGATTATTAAAATATTAATCAGTTGTCACATTTTCTGTTTACTAGAATTTTGAATAAGCAAAGTTCATGTGATAACCAAATCAAAATTCATTTTTTTTGTATCCTCATTTTTCATTTTAAGTGCACTCCATGATGTGATATTTCCCTAACCTTAGGTGTCAACTTGGCAGTTCCCCTTGTGTCCTTATTCATTACTAGGTAAATAAAGAAATCTGTCATTTAGTTCAAGCCACAAGCACACTCTCAATTCAGTAACCATAAGGTACAGTCTAAGATATTAATCAACATTATGAATTTAACTATAAATTGTCGTTCCTCCGAAGAGGTACCTTCTTGTGAGAGTGGGCTAGGTGGGTAAAGGAAGAGAATAACAAAACTTTTTTTATCCAGACTAGCATCACTGAAATCTGGGCTTATCCTCTCTGAACTAAAGAAGAAAAACTGCTTCTTGTTTTTTTGGGTTTTTTTGTTTGTTTGTTTGCTTGTTTTTTAAATTGAAACATAGTTGATTGTACATATCTGTGGGGTGCAACATTGAATATCATTACCTGTATACAATATGTGATGCTCAAACCAGGATAATTAGTATATTCAATATTACACAATGTAACCATTTTTCATGTCCATTTACCAAGTCCTTTCTTATCCTCATGCCCTTTCCCACCTCTGCAAACCTCAGTTCTGTTCTCTCCTTTTGAAAGTTCAACATATTATTGGATTGTTGTATTGTTCTTTCTTCCTTTTTAAAATTTATTCGTTTACTTTTTAGCTCCCACTTATGAGTGAGGGCATGTGGTATTTCTCTTTCTGTGCCTAGCTTATTTCACTTAACATAATTTTCTCTAAGTTCAACCATGTTGCTGCAAATGGCAATATTTCATTCTTATTTATGGCAGAGTATATTCCATTGTATCAATTTACCACATTTCCCTTATCCAGTCATCTGATGATGGACATTTATGTTGGTTACAACTCTTGGCTATTGTAAATATAGCTGTGATAAACATAGGAGTGCAGGTATCCCTTCAACATGATGGTTTCAATTTCTTTGTGTGTATACCCAGCGGTGGAATTGTTGGATCTTATGGCAGTTCTATCCATAGTTGTTTGAGGAACCTCCATACTGTTTTCCATAATGGCTGCACCAATTTATAGTCCCACCAACAATGTAAGAGGGTTCTCCTTTCTCTGCATCCTTGCCATAATTTGTTATTCTCTGTCTTGTTGATAATAGCCATGTAATGGGAGTGAGATGATATTTCATAGTGGTTTTAATTTGCATGTCCCTGATAATTAGTAGTGTTGAGCATTTTTTCATGTGTCTGTTAGATATTTGTATATATTTTGTTGAGAAATGTCTGTTCAGGTCCTTTGCCCATTATTAAATTGGATTATTTGTTTTTTCTGTTTGGTTGTTTGAGTTCCTTATATATTCTGGATATTAGCCCGTTGTCTGACCTCTACAATTAAAACTATAAAACATTGGTGAAAAAATTGAAGAGGACAAAAATAAATGGAAACATATCCCTTTTTCATGGGTTAGAAGAGTTAACATCATCAACATGTTCATATTACTGGAAGCAATCAACATATTCAACCCCATTCCTGTCAAAATACTAGTGACATTATTCTCAGAAATAGAAAAAAAAATGATTTTAAAATTTGTATGGAACCACAAAAGATTCCATATAGCTAAAGTAACCTCGAACAAAAAGAACATGGTTGGAGGCATAACACTTCCTGATTTCAAAATATACTGTGAAGTTGTAGTAAACAAAACAGCACAGTACTGGCATAAAAAAAGGCAAACTGACAAAGGGAACAGAATAGAGAGCCCAGAAATCAACCCACAAATTTATAGCCAATTGATTTTCCACAAAAGTTCCAAGAATATAAAATGAACAAAGGACAGCCTCTTCAATAACATGGTGTTGCAAAAACTGAATGTCCACATGGGGAAGATTGAAACTAGACCCCTATCTATCACTGTACACAAAGAAACAATTCAAAATGGATCATAGACCTAAATTTAAGACCAAACATGATGAAACTATTTGAAGAAAACACAGGGGAAACGTGACACAAAACGGAAGTGGGCAGCACTTTTTTGAGCAAGACTACAAAGACACAGGCAACTAAAGCAAAAATACACAAATGAGACTACATCAAACTAAAAAACTTCTGCACAGCAATGGATACTACGAACAAAGTGAAGAGGTAACCTGCAGAATGGGAGGAAGTGTTTCCAAACTATACACCAGTTTTTTTTCTATTCTAATATTTGCATATAAAGCTAAAATTCTTCCTTTAATCATTGGTTTAGCTGCAATTGACATGTACCTATGTTGCTGTTTATTAGAAAATTTATTTGATTTTCTTATTTTTTTACCCAAATCTTCATGCAGTGTATTTTGTTAAATTTTCAAACATGTATTAAAAACTTGATTGTGGTTAGAGAATATATTATACGTGATATCATTCATTAATATATATTGACACATGTCCAGAACATGGACAAGTTCTGTAAATGTTCTCCATTAACTTGAAAAATATATATTTTGCATTTGCTGAGTAGAATATTGTTAATATAGTCCTTAGGTCAAATTGTTAGCCAGCTTCGTATGTCTTTATTAATTTAGTGTCTTCTTGTTCCATTTATTTTGAAAAAAGATGTAAAAAACTTTTATACCATGATTGAACATCTGTCTTTCTTTCTATTCTTGTATCGGTGTTAATTTTTGTATGTTTCAAGGTTATATATTAATAAGAAAGTAAATTTGGAATGAGTAAATTTATATCCTTGTATTAGGTAAATGAAATATCAAGAATTGTTCTTCTTTATCTCTAACAGTGCATTTTCCTTAAGATCAATTTTGTAGGATAATAATGTAACTACACCCGCTGCCATTTAGTTGGTGTTAGTATGGAAAATTTTCTTTCAAGATTTACTTTACCTTTACTTTTGACTTTACTTTCAAGATTTACTTTACCTTTACCTTTACTTTTTGACTAGGATGTGTCTTTTCTAAACAGCATACAATTTGTTTTGTTGTTTTAAAATACTGTCAGGCAATACTTTAAATATTATGTTCATTAAATGCATGGCATTAAACGTGTTTTAAATCTTCCTTATTATTGGGTGATTTCCTTTTATTCCTTTCACTATACTCTTTCTCTCCTGCTTAATTCCTTCTTTTGTAGGAATTGGGCATTTTAATTAATCTATTTGTTCTTCTTCTGGTATAATATATATAGATAGACACATACATACATACACATATATAATAAAAACACACATTTTAGTATACATATGAATTCTTTACAACCTATTAAGGGTTACATTAGAAATCATGACATGTATCCTTGACTTATAGAAGATGTAAATTAAATAAAATTTTCAACCCTCTTACTATTGTTTTTATTAATTAAAATTATTTCTACATGTATTTTTAAGCTCAGTATATATTACTGTTGCTTTTTAAAATTAAAATATATTTAGACCCACATTTATGTTCACAATTTGTATTTAATTTATTCTTTTTGTACCTACAAACTTTTACAATGGATGTATTTCTTTCTGTATGATAAAAATCCTTCATTAGTTCTTCTAGTGTGGGTCCACCAAAGGTGAATTCTTTTGAGTTTTGTTTGTCTGAAAATATGCTTAATTAGTTTGCTTGAAAAGGAAGTAAATTATTATTTTAAAATTTATTTATCTTTTAAATTGAGAAATAAAAATTGTATGTATTTGTGGTATATAACACGATGTTTTAATATATAAATTCCTTGTGGAATGGCTAAATCAAATTAATGAACATATTTATGACCTCACATATTTATCACTGTGTGTGTACATGTTCACAACATTTAAAATCTATGCTGTTAGCAATTTTTAGTATAAAATACTAAACTATACTATTATTAAGTATAGTCACAGTGTTGTCGAATAGATCTCCTAAACTTATTCCTCCTGTATCACTGAAATTTTATATCCTTTGACCTACGTCTCTCCAATCACTCCCCCTCCTAACCCCTGGTAACCACCATTTTACTCACAGCTACTACGAGTTTGACTTTTTTTAGATTTCACATATGATTATAAGTGAGATCAAGGAGTATTTGTTTATTTATGCCTGGCTCATTTCACCCAGAGTAATGTCTTCCAGGTTTATGCATGTTTTCACAAATGACAGGATTTCCTTATTTTTCTTTCTTTTTTATTTCAATTTATCAATATGCAATATAGTTGATTTTCATGTCCCTTTCCCTCTCCCTCCCCCATCAACATCATATCAGTTCACTTGTCTTAACAAAATCAAGAAATTGTTGTGATTGCTGTGCCTTCTTTTTCCCCTCATTTGTTTGTATATTTATTTATTTATTTTTATTAGCTCCCACAAATAAGTGAGAATATACAGTATTTCTCTTCCTATGCCTGGTTTATTTCACTTAATATAATTTTCTCTAAGTCTATCCATGCTCCTGTGAATGGTAGTATCTCAATCTTTTATTATAGTAGAGTAGCATTTTCCTTATCCACTCACACTCATCAGATAATGGGCTGGTTCCAACTCTTGGCTACTGTAAATAGAGCTGCAATAAACATGGGAGTACAGGCATCCCTTCAACATGATGATTTCCATTCCTCTGGGTATATTCCCAGCAATGGAATAGCTGGGTCATATGGTAGTTCTGTCTGTAATTGTTTGAGGAAACTCCATGCCATTTTCCATAAAGGCTGCACCATTTTGCAGTCCCACCAACTATGTAGGAGGGTTCCTTCTTCTCTGCATCCTCGTCAGCATTTGTCATTCTCAGTCATTTGGATATTAGCCATCCTATCTGGAGTAAGGTGGTATCAAAAAGACAACCAACAGAGTGGGAGAAAATAGTTGCAAGATATACATCTGACAAATAATTAATTACCAGAATATACAGGAATTCAAACACCTTAACAGTAAAATAAATAAATAAATAAATAAATAAATAACCCAATTAAAAAATAGGCAAAGGAGCTTAATAGGCATTTTTCAAAAGCAGATATACAAATGGCCAACAGACATGAAAAAATGTTCAACATCACTCAGCATTTGGGAAATGCAAATCAAAACCACTTTGAAATTTCCTTCTTTTGAAAAATTGGATACTATTCCATCATACACACACATGGGGTTTTCAAAAAGTTCATGAAAAATATGTATTATGAAAAAATCTATGCATAGATCAAACATTTTTCTGAAACACATTAGTTACACATATTTCTGGGGTATAGAGTTGAATTTGAAAGTCAAAATGTATATAATTGTGATGTTCAAATCAGAGTAATTTTCATATTTATCATTACCAAAATTAATCATTTTTTGTGATGAAGACATTCAATCTCTTGTCTTCTAGCCATTTGTACCATGCAGTAGCATATTGCTAATTATAGGTATCTAGCTTGACTGAACACCAATAGAACTTATTTTTTCTATCTAACTGTTTTGTGTCCATTAGCCAACCTCTCATTACCCCCTCCCCTACACATTTTCCACCTTTTGTAACCACAGTTCTGCTCTCTCCTTCTGAAAGTTCAACTTTATTACTATTATTATTATTATTATTATTATTATTATTATTATTATTGACTCCCACTTATGAGTGAGGACATACAGTTCTTCTCTTTCTGTACATGGCTTATTTCACTTAATATAATTTTCCCCAAGCTCATCCATGCTGCTGAAAATGGCAGAATTTCATTCTTTTTTATGGCATAGTATTAGCAGTATTCCATTGTGTATATGTAGAACATTTTCTTTATTCAATCGTCTGTCATTGCATATTTATGTTGGTTACATATTCTGGCTATTGGGAATAGAGCTTTGATAAACATGGGAGTGCAGGTATCCCTTCTTCCTTTAGGTATATGCTTAGTAATGGAATTGCTGGATTGTATAGTAGTTCTGTCTGTGGTTTGAGAAAACTCCATACCATTTTCCATAATGGCTATACTAATTTACAGTTCCACCAACAGTGTAGGAGAGTTCCCCTTTCTCCACATCCTCACCAGCATTTGTTATTCCCAGTCTTTTTCATAATGTCTGGTCTAACTGGGGTGAGATGATATCTCAGTGTGGGTTTGATTTTCATTCTTCTGAGGATTAGTGATGTTGAGCATTTTTTCACATGCCTGTTGGCCATTTTTATGTTTTTTGAGAAATGTCTATTCTGATCCTTTGCCCATTTTTAAACTGGATTATTATTATTGTTCTTGTTGTTTTTGTTGTTCCATTGGGTTGTTTGAGTTCCTTGTATATTCTGGATATTAATACCTTGTCAAGTGCATAGCTTTGCAATTATTTTATCCCATTATGTATGTTGTCTTTTCACTCTGTTGATTGTTTCCTTAGAAGTATAGAAGCTTTCTAGTTTGATATGGTTTCATTTGTTTATTTTTTCTTTTGTTACCTGTGCTTTTGAGGTCTTGCTCATAAAGTCTTTTCCCAGTCCTAAATCCTAAGGCATTTCCACTGTGTTTTCTAGGGAATTTATAGTTTGTCTTTAATCCATTTGAGTGAATTTTTGCTAATGGTGAGAGATAGGGGTAGTGTTTCTTTCTTCTAGACATGTGTATCCAGTTTTACCCATTATTGAAGAGGCTGTCCTTTCCCCAATGTGTGTTCTTGGTGTCTTTGTCAAAGATCAGTTGGCTGTAAGTATGTGGGTTTATTTCTGGGTTCTCCACTCATTCTGTTGGTCTGAGTGTCTGTTTCAATGCAATAGTACCATGTTTTGGTTACTATTTCTTTGTGGTATAACTTGAAGTCAAGTATTGTAATGTCTCCAGTTTAATTATTATTATTATTTTACTCAGGATTGCTTTGGCTATTTGTGGTCTTCTGTTGTTCCATATGAATGTTAGGATTTTTTCCATTTCTGTGAAGAATGTCATTGGTATTTTGGAGGGGATTGCCTTGATCTGTAGATCGCTTTGGGTAGTATGGACATTTTCACAGCATTAATTCTTACAATTCATGAATATGGAATGTCTTTCCATTTTTTTGTGTGTGTCCTCTTTAATTTTTTTCATCAGTATTTTCAGTTTTCATTGTAGAGACTTTTCACCTACTTGATTAAATTTATTCCTAGGTGGTTTTTTTTGGGGGGGGGTAGGTATTGTAAATGAGCTTGCTTTCTTGATTTCTTTTTCTGTTACTTTGTTGTTAGTGTATAGATTTCGATATTTTTTTGCACCAAAATAAACCTGTGCTAACTTGTTATAACTTGTATGAGCAAGATCTAGTTAGAGACACAAAGAAAGATATGATATCAGTTTGAAAAGAGTCCCTACCAGAGCAACAGGAATTCTGCTAAAATTGAAGATAAAACAAACATCTAATTTATGATGAAGCTTGGGTGAAAAATGTTGAAATCATTGATGCTTTATGAAATGTTTATGAGAACAATGTCCCAAAGAAATCAGCAGTTGACAATTAGAAAACTCATTATAAGAATGGAAGAGATGATTTGAAGATGAATCTCACAGTAGAATACCATCCACATCAATTTGTGAGGAAAAAAAAATATTCTTTTTTGTGCCATAATTGAAGAGTGTCGATGATTAACAGAAACAATAGCAAACACCATAGGCATCTGAATTGGTTCAGCTTACAGAATTCTGAATGAAAAATTGCAGTTGAGCAAACTTTCTGCTCAATGGGTGCCAAAATTGCTCCCTTAGATCAGTCAAGACAAGAGCAGAGCTTTCAAAGGAAAGTTTAAACAAGTGGAATAAAAATCCTGACGCACTTCTTCAAAGAATTGTAATAGGAAATGAAACATGGCTTTAACAGTAAGATCATGAAGACAAAGCACAGTCAAAGCAATGGCTACATAGAGGTGGAATTGGTCCAGTCAAAGCACAAGTGGACCAATCAAGAGCACAGGTTATCACAACAATTTTTTTGAGATGCTCAAAGCATTTTGCCTGTTGGCTTTCTGGATGATCAAAGAACAATAACATATGTGTATTATGAGAGTGCTTTGAGAAAGTTAGCCAAAGCTTTAGCAGAAAAATTGTTGGGAAAGCTTCACCAGAGAGTCCTTCTCCACCACGACAATGCTCCTATTCATTCTTTTCATTGAATGAGGGCATGTCTGTGAGAAGTTTAATGAGAAATCATTAAGCATCCACCTTACAGTGCATATTTGGCTCCTTCTGACTTTCTTCCCCCCCCCATCTTAAAAATATGTTTAAAGGACACCCATTTTCTTCACTTAATATTGTGAAGAAGACTGCATTGACATGGCTAAATTCTCAGGACCCTCACTTTTTAGGGCCAGACCAAATGGCTGGTATCATTGCTTAGAAAGTGTCTTAAACTTGATGGAGTTATGTTGAGAAGTAAAGTTCATATTTTTAATTTCTATCTTTTAATTCCACTTTTCTACAAAATTTTTGAAGTCCCATATATATATATATATATATATATATATATAAATAACCTTTTAAAAATCCATTCATTCATTGATAAACACTTAGGTTGTTCCATACTTTGGTTATTGTGACTAATACTGCAATGAATATGGGAGTGCAGATATTTCATTGAAATATTATTTTTTTTTTCCTTTGGGTATATACCTACAAATAGATTTGCTGGATCTCATGGTAGTTCTACTTTTAATTTTTGTACCTTTTGGCCATTATAAATAACACACTGCTATAAACATTCCTGTGCAAGATTTTGTGAAGATGGACTTTAATTGTCCATTTTATTAAGCTATTTATGAATTATGTTATTGGTTTCATATTTAAGAACTCTTTGCTTAACACAGAGTTACACAAATGTTTTCACATTTTCTTCTGAAAGTCTTATAATTAAATTCTTTTAATTATGTCTATAATATATGTTGGCTTATTTATTTTTTGTGTATATAATGTGTTACAAGTGTTATAAATTCATCTTTTTGTGTGTGAATATTCAGTTGTACCAGCACCTGTTTTGAAGAAGCTAAAACTTTCTCATTCAATTTACTTTGTACCTTTGTTTAAAATAAATTGACCAAAAATGAAATTTGTAATCTCTATTTTGTTACACTGATCTATGCGTCTATCTATGTTTCTGTAATTTTATATATAAGTTTTAAAATTGGGAAATGTAAGTCCTCCAACTTTGTTTTTCATTGTTTTTTTTAAAAAAATGGATTTAACACTTTGATTCTTCTGCATTACTATATCCATTTTAGGATCCGCTAATGTCTTTAAAAAACACTGTTGGAATTTCTATCAGTATTTATTTGAATTAATAGATCAATTTGGGGATAATTGTCATCTTAATATTATAAAGTCTCCTAGTCTGTGAATATGAAATATACTTTATTTAGCTCTTCTTTCATTTCTCATAGCAACATCATGTAAGTTTCAATATAAAAGTCTTGCACTTTGGTTAAATTTATTAAATAGCATATTACTAATTTTCATGCTATTTGAATGGATTTTTTTCCTATTTTTAAAATGTGCATAGCTAATGTATAAAAATGTGATTGATTTTTACATCTTGCAACATTAGCAAATTTCTCATTAGTTACAGTTGATTTTTTTTTTTTTTGGTAGATTCTTTAGGAACTTTTAAACAATGATTCATGCCCTTAAAAAAAGAGAGAGATAATTTTATGTTTTTCTCTCCAATCTGAATGCCATTTATTAAGTTAGCCTGGTAATTAGAACCTCCAGTACAATATATTTAAAAAGCAAAAGTGGTGAGAGGGAATATCATTGCTATGTTTCAGTCTTAAGGAGATAATAGCTAGTCTTCCACAATTAATTATAAGGTTAGCTGTGGGTCTTTTGTAGAATCTGTCTGTAAGGTTGAGGAAGTTTTCTTCTATTCTTAGTATTCTTAGTTTGCTGGGAGTTTTTTCTTTTTTTATTGTAACATTGGTGAATGTTATCAATTACTTCTTCTGTGTCTATTGGAAAGACAATATACTTCTTTGTCCATCATTAACATGATATATTACTTTATTTTCATGTAAAAGCAACCTTGCATTCATAATATATATCCCACTTGGTTATGATGTATAACCCTTCTTTCATGTTCCAGGATGTTTGCTTATATTTTGTTAAAGATTTATAAAATAATTTTATAAAGAATATTGGTATGTGTTTTTTTGTGTGATGTCTTTGTTTTTCTGTGGTGTTAGAGTAAATTGATCTGTTAGAATGAATTGAGAAGTATTCTCTTCTTTTTTATTTTCCAGGAAAGTGTCTAAAGTGTCTAAAGGTACAGGCATACCTTGGCGATATTTGTGCACTCATTTTTAGACCACTGAAATAAAGTGAATATCACAATAAAGTGAGTCACACACTCTTTTTTGTTTTCCTAGAGCATATAAAAGTTATGATTAAACTATGCTATAGTCTATTAACTATGCAATACCATTATGTCTTAAAAAACAGCATACATATCTTAATTAAAAATACTTTATTGCTAAAATATGTTAACAAATATCTAAGCTTTCAGAGATGTTAAACTTCTCATTGTGTAATGTAGACAAAGAAAAAAAAAAGATTACTCAAAGTACCATGAATGCAATGAGAAGCCCAAAGGGACTGCACCTCAGCAACTCCTCTGTTAGGAGGAGAAAACTGGGTACAGCCCCAATTCAAAGTTAGCTTCTGGGTTTTTTTTTTTTTTTTTATTGTAAAGACAAGGAAGTTTCACAAGAAAAATAAATTGATTCAATCATTACAAAAGGACAAAAGACACGGGCAATGTTATAAAGTTATTTATGGCTAAGTATAGCTTAAACAATGGAAACAAGTAACATCAGTAAAATTAACAATGTGACATTCCAAAGTATAATTTGTGAAAAGCTAAGTTGGTTAAACAGCAATCATTATCTAAAATATAACCTCTCCTCAAATGATATAAGCAGAAATTGCATTCTTATGATAAAATCTAAGTATAATTATCTCTAAAGTTTCCCCCAACAGACAACTTGCCCCTAGCAAACATTTTTTTCTCTTTTTTGCCTTCAGCAATTCTTAAAATCTCTTAACAGGATCGGTATGACAACCACCAGTTAGCTCTAAAATCATTAAAGTATACAATCCCATACCTAAGCAGTGATTAAAGTTGAATAGATGGGCTGTTGCCATGCTATCTGTAGAAGGTCATCTCCTAATCCAAAGACTTTTGCCCCATACATGCATTTACCTAAAAACCCTATTCTAAAATTAAGTGAGAATCAAGATTTCTAACCCTCTACACAGAAAGTCATAATCCTTTTGCTGGTGGAGGGTCTTGTCTTGATGTTGATGGCTGCTGACTTTTCAGGGAGGTAACTGCTGAAGTTTGGGGTGGCTATGACTGTTTCTCAAAATAAGATAACACTGAATTTGTTGCATCGGTTTTCTTCCTCTCAGAAAAGATTTCTCTGTAGCACTTGATGCTGTTCGATAGTCTTTTACCTGCAGTAGAACTTCTTTCAAAATTGGAGTTGATCCTCTCAAATTCTGCTGCTACTTTATCACCTAGGTTTATGTAATATTCTAAATCCTTTGTTGTCATTTTGACAATATTTACAGCATCTTCACCAGGAGTAGATTCTGTCTCAGAAAACTGCTTTCTTTGATAATCTATAAAAAGCAACTCATTATCCACTAACATCTTATTATGAGGTTGCAGCAATTTTGTAACATCTTTAGACTCCTCTTCTAATTCCAGTTATCTTGTTGTTTCTACCACACCTATGGTTACTTCCTTCACTGTAGCCTTGAACCCCTCTAAGTCATCCATAAGAATGGGAATCAGCTTCTTCCAAATTCCTGTTGATGTTGATATTTTGACTTCCTCCCATGAGTCATGAATATTTGTGATGACATCTAGAATGGTGAATCCTTTCACAGCTCCATCAGAGGAATGACTATCTCTGGAAGCTATAGCTTTATAAAATGTATTTCTTAAAAAATAAAACTTAAAAGTTGAAATTACTCCTTGATGTGTTGACTGCAGATTGGATATAGTGTTAGCAGGCATGAAAACAACATTAATCTCCTTGTAAAAATCCATCAGAGCTCTTGGGTGACTAGGTGCATTTATTGTCATTGAGCAGTAACATTTTGAAAGGATTTTTTTTTTTCTGACCAGTAAACCTTAACAGTGGGCTTAAAATATTTAACAAACCATGCTCTAAACAGATGTACTCTCATCCAGCCTTTTTTGTTCCATTTACAGAACACAGGAAGAGCAGATTTAGCACAATTCTTAAGGGCCCTGAAATGTTTAGAATGGTAATGGTATTATCTTCAACTCCAAGTCACAAGCTGCATTAACCCCTAACAAGAGAGTCAGCCCATCCTTTGATGCTTTGAAGTCAGGTGTTGAAATCTACTCTATAGCTATAAAAGTTTTAAATGGAATCCTCTTTTAAAATAAGGATGTTTTGTCTACATTGAAAATCTGTTGTTTAGTGTAGCCACCTTCCTCAATTATCTTAGCCAGATCTTCTGAATAACTTGCTGCAGCTTTTACATCAGCATCTGCTGCTTCACCTTGCATTTTCATGTTAAGGAGACCACTTTTCTTAAAACTTATAAGCTAACCTCTCCGAGCTTCAAACTTTTCTTTTGCAGCTTCCTCACCTCTCTCAGCTTTCACAGAATTTAAGAGAGTTGAGGCCTTGCTTTGGATTAGGTTTTATCTTAAGAGGATGTTGTGGCCAATTTTATCTTTTATCCAGACCAATAAATTTTTTTCCTTATCAACAATAAAGCTGTTTCACTTTCTTATCACTTGTGTGTTCACTGGAAAAGCACTTTCAATTTCCATCAGGAACTTCTCCGTTGCATTCACAATTTGTCTAACTGGCACAAGAGGCCTAGCTTTTGGTTTATTTCAGTTTTTGACATGCCTTCCTCACTAAGATTAATTGATATTTTTTAATTTATAGTTAAAGAAGTGTGACTCTTCTTTTACTTAAACACTTAGAGGCCATTGTAGGGTGATTGATTGGCCTACTTTCAATATTTTTTGCATCTCAGGGAATAGGGAGGCCTGAGGAGAGGAAGAGAGGAAGGAAAGTCTGGTCGATGGAATAGTCAGAACATTTATTATAGGTTTGTTGCGCCCAAAAACAATTACAATAGTAATATCAAAGACAACTGATCACAGATCACTATAACAGATATAATAATAATGAAAGAGATTGAAACATCATGAGAATTTTCAAAGTGTGGCCCAGAGACATGAAGTGAGCACATGCTGTTGAAAACAAGTGGCTCTGATAGACTTGCTCAATACAGGGTTGCCACAAACCTTTAATTTGTAGAAAAATGCAATATCTGTAAAGCACAATAAAATGAGGTATGCTTGTCCTCTTTCTTTAAGTGTTTGAAAGTATTTATCTCTGAATGCACTTGGTGTTGGTGGACACTTAGATCTATTAAAAAACCCAAAGAGATTTTTTCTAAAAAATTAGACTTCTTATAAGAAATGAACAAATTCCCGAAGAGACAGAAAATAGCAAAACTCACTCAAATGAATAAAAGATCCAAGTGTACCTATAATAATAAAAGTATTAAAAATTAAAAACCTATCACCCCAGGGATGCAAGGATGGTTCAACATATGCAAGTCAATAAATGTGATGCACCAAATTAACAAAATCGAGAACAAAAACCACATGACTATCTCAATAGACCCAGAAAAAGCATTTGAGAAAATGCAACACTGCTTCATGATAAAGACTCTCAGAAAATTAGGTATAGAAGGAAAATATCTTATTACAGTAAAACCCATGTATGACAAACCAATTGCCAATATCATCCTGAATGGGGAAAAGCTGAAAGATTTCCCTTAAGGAAAGGAACAAGACAGGGATGCCCACTCTCACCACTCCTATTTAACCCAGAATTGGAAGCATTAGCCACAGCAATCAAGCAAGAGAAAAAAATAAAGGTCATCCCAATTGGAAAAGATGAAATCAAACTGTCCCTGTTTGAAGATGACATGACCCAATTTATAAAAGAAACCTAAAGACTACAGAAAAACTCTTAGAGATGATATGCATTTTCAGTAATGTTGCTAGATACAAAATCAACGTGAAAGATAAGTAGTGTTTTTATATTCCAGTAACAAACTAGCAGAAAAAGAAAGAAAGAAAGAAAGCCCTTTTAGAGTAGTCAACAATAAAATAAAATACCCAGGAATCAATTTAGCCAGGGAGGTGAAAAATCTCTACAATGGAACGTACAAAACACTATAAAAGAAAGTAAAGTGGACAGAAAATGGTGGAAAGACATTCCATGCTCTCAGACTGGAAGAACTAACATTGTGAAAATGTCTGTACTATCCAAAGCTATCTACAGATTCAATGCAATCCCAATCAAAATGCTGATGACATTCTTCGCAGAAATAGAAAAAAAAAATCCAAATGTTCATATGGAGCAACAAAGACCATGAATAGACAAAGCAATCCTGAGCAATAAATAAATAAATAAATAAATAAAGCCAGAGTCATAACAATACCTGACTTCAAATTATGGTACAAAGCAATGGTAACCAAAACAGCATGATACTGGCATAAAAACAGACATGTTGACCAATGGAGCAGAATAGAGAACCCAGAAAAAGACTCACATACTTACAGCCAACTGATCTTTGACAAGGCAACAAGAAATACATTGGGGAAAATACTACCTCTTCAGTAAATGGTGCTGGGAAAATTGGACATCCATATGCAGAAAAATGAAACTGGACTAGTACCTCTTGCCACATAACAAAATGAACTCAAAATGGATTAAAGTTTTAAGTATAAGAACAGAAACCATAAAACTCCTAAAAGAAAACATAGAGGAAACACTCTATGAAGTAGGACTGTGCAAAGACTTTATGAATATGACCTCAAATGCACAGGCAACAATAGAAATATAAACAAATGGGATTATTTCAAATGAAAAAGCTTCTGAATAGCAAAGGAAACAATCAATAGAGCAGAAAGACAACCTAAGGAATGGGAGAAAATATTTCTTAATGTTTAGACCTCCAACAAGTGATTAATATCCAGAATATACAAGGAACTCAAAGAACTTCAGAATAAAAAAACCAAAAACTCCAATTTAAAAATTGGCAAAAGAGGAACCAAGATGGCGGTGGCTGCAGCAGTTGGCGTGGAGTAGCTGAGGTAGAAAAGGTGGCCACTGGGCCTCAGGCAGCCAGGAAACTTGGGAACCTTCCTATTGCCATCTCTTAAGGGAGGACTGCAGCTGCTGGCTGGTCGTGGGGGCTGACCACCACTTTGCCCCCAGCAGGAGAGGCTGCCTCATTTACAGGCAACAGCTTTGAAGTGTGGAGCAGGAAAAGAACTGTTTCTTAGCTGCAAAAGCGAGTCTCGAAACAGGGAACACGGTGCCAGGGCTGCTGTGGATGTAGACAGGATCCCGGAGGCCGGGGCCGCGCTGAAGGCGGCCAGCTACCCTATTCAGGATTCAAGGTTTCAGGCTGGCATTAAAGAAGATTCCTGGGAGCACCCGAGCCGCGCCGCGAATGAACAACCCGAGGCGGCAGCGGCAGAGAACAGGGAAGGCGACAAACCAGAGGCAGAGAGTGAGCACCCGACCTGGCACAGCACTGTGAGTGACCCCTGGCCCAGCCCTGTTTGGGTGGCTGATGCCCACCCGGCTCCGGCCTGCATCACGGGTTCTCTCACCGCCCCAGGGCTGCCTCCATTTTCCCAGGTGCGGGCAGCTCCGCCCAGCTCGGCCATCACTGAGCCTTCCCACTTGCTTGGCCCGGCACGGGGCTTTCCGGAGCCTGTGGGCCGGCCTCCCCTCCCACTCCCTCTGCAGTTCTCTGATGGGGCTGGTGGCGTGGGGCATCCCCGGCCAGTGTCGGGAGGGCAAGGAAGTACGGGCGGGCCGACTGTCACTCCACGACACCCTAGACTCCGGCCCCTGCTAAACTTCCTGTTACTGGGAGGCAGATACCATCTCTGCGGCAACCAGTTCAGAAAAAAGCCTAACCAATTTCTGGTTGGGAATAGTGTGTTAGGAGAGTTCCCAGGTCCGCTTGAACCTGCCGGAGAGCTGGCTGCAGGTGGGCGCTAGATTCGGTCTATGCCGGGGGGATACAAAGATGAACAAGTCCCGAGAAAGATCTACACAGTGCTACAAAGGCACCCAGAGTGACCGGTCGTCTGTGCCTACCAGAAACCTGGTAGACTTCCTGGGCGAGACGGTGCCGAGCAGGGTCTTGAAGGCCCAGCTCATAGACGTGGGTTGCAGAAGACACACCCCAGCCCAGCACAGTGTGCACAGAGTGGGGAGATGTGCGGCCAGGGAGGCAGAGAATCGACAGAAACCACACACCCTGTGGCGTCGCCACTGCACAATCCAACAGCCTGGGCCAGAGCACACGGAACAGGGAGAAGTCCTGCACAGGAAGTGAAAGCTCAACAGCAATCACACACCCTGTGGAACGTGATCCACCAGCCCAGCAGAGTCCAAGCTGACCAGAAAGGCAGCTCCCCGGAGAAGCCCAAGACCCGAGGCAACCACAAACACAAGGCACTAGAGGCCAACTGAGCAGTCACGGAGGGAGCCATAAGAAATTGGCAACCACAACAACATCCTAGTTAGTCATTAGTCTCAAACCAGTGGACTATGAAACCCCCTGCCACAATCAATAAACACCCAAAAAAAGATACCAGAAATACAAAAAATCAAGAAAGTACACCACCAAAAGTTAATAAATCTCAAACTCTAGATCCTATAGAACAAGAAGCCCTTGAAATGACTGACAAGGAATTTCGAGTGATAATTCTAAGGAAACTGAATAAGATACAA
This sequence comes from Cynocephalus volans, assembly GCF_027409185.1. Classification (NCBI taxonomy): domain Eukaryota; kingdom Metazoa; phylum Chordata; class Mammalia; order Dermoptera; family Cynocephalidae; genus Cynocephalus; species Cynocephalus volans. The sequence goes on from NC_084478.1 coordinate 97,405,167, forward strand.
GAAAACTCAGCTAGACTTCATGATGAAATGAGGAAAAGTATACAGGATCTGAAAGAGGAAATGTTCAAGGAAATCAATGTTGTGAAAAAAAATGTAGCAGAACTTGCTGAACTGAAGAAGTTATTCAGCGAAATAAAAAACACAACGGAGAGTTTAACCAGCAGGCTTGTCAAAGTTGAAGAGAGAACTTCTGAACTTGAAGATGGGCTGTTTGAAATAACACAAGCAGACAAAAAGAAAGAAAAAAGAATCAAGGACATTGAAGAAAATCTGAGAGAGATATCAGACAACCTTAAGCGCTCAAATATCCGAGTCATGGGTATTCCAGAAGGGGAGGAAAATGGAGATTCCATTGAAAACATATTCAACAAAATAGTGGCAGAAACCTACCCAGGTATAGGAATAATCACAGACTTCAGATCCAGAAAGCTCAACGATCTCCAAACGTATTCAACCCAAAAAGGCCTTCTCCAAGACATGTCATAGTCAAATTGGCAAAACTCAGAGACAAAGAGAGAATCTTAAAAGCTGCAAGAGAGAAGCGTCAAACCACCTATAAGGGAGCCCCAATCAGGCTAACATTAGACTTTTCATCACAAACCCTAAAAGCTAGAAAGGAATGGGATGACATTTTCAAAATACTAAAAGACAAAGATTGCCAGCCAAGAATACTCTACCCTGCAAGGCTATCCTTCCGAAATGAAGGGCAAATAGTATATTTCTCTGACAAACAAAAACTGCGGGAGTTCACTACTACACAACCACCCTTACAAGAAATCCTCAAGGGACTACTGGGTTTGGTTCCTGAAAAATAACTACCACTGCCATAAAAACCCAAGAAAAATCAATACCCACTAGTATAATAAAAATGGCATTCATGAAGAGAAAACAAGCAAACAAAAACGCTATCTACAACTTAAGGAACCAACAAACACAGAAACCAAACAGTAAATCAGAAAGCAAGGAACAAAAGACACCTAAGACAACCAAACAACCAATAAAATGCTAGGAATAAATCAACACCTTTCAATAACAACTCTTAATGTAAAAGGCTTAAATTCCCCAATCAAAAGACACAGACTGGCTGACTGGATCAAAAAGGAGGACCCAACTATATGCTGCCTACAAGAGACCCACCTCACCCATAAAGATTCACACAGCCTAAGAGTGAAAAGATGGAAAAAGTTGTACCATGCAAACAGAAAAGAAAAACGAGCTGGAGTAGCTATTCTTAAATCTGACAAAATAGACTTTAAACTAAAAACCATAAAAAGAGACAATGAGGGACACTACTTAATGATAAAAGGACTGATCCATCAAGAAGACATAACAATCATAAATATGTATGCACCCAATATTGGAGCAGCCAGATTTATAAAACAAACTCTATTAGACCTAAAGAAGGAAACAGACACTAATACCATAATAGCAGGGGACCTGAACACCCCACTGTCAATATTAGACAGATCATCTAGGCAAAGAATCAGTAGAGAAACACAAGATCTAAACAAGACTCTAGACCAATTGGAATTGGCAGATATCTAAAGAACATTCCACCCAACAACCTCAGAATATTCATTCTTCTCAGCAGCACATGGATCATTCTCCAGGATAGATCACATATTAGGTCACAAATCAAGTCTGAATAAATTCAAAAAAATTGGAATTATCCCATGTATCTTCTCAGACCACAATGGATTAAAACTAGAAATTAATAACAAACGAAACTCTGGAAACTATCCAAACACATGGAAATTAAACAGCATTCTACTTAATGACATATGGGTCCAAGAAGAAATCAAGCAGGAAATCAAAAAATTTATTGAAACTAATGAAAACAATGATACATCATACCAAAACCTGTGGGATACTACAAAAGCAGTTTAGAGGGGGAAATTTATCACATTAAACGCTCACTTCAGAAGAATGGAAAGATGGCAAATGAACAACCTAACACTTCACCTTAAAGAACTAGAAAAACAAGAACAATCCAAACCTAAAGTTAGCAGATGGAAATAAAACATTCAGATCAGAGCAGAACTGAATGAAATTGAAAACCAAAAAACAACTCAAAAGATCAACGAATCAAAAAGTTGTTTTTTTGAAAAGATAAATAAAATTGACAAACCATTAGTATGGCTAACAAAAAAAAAAAGAAGAGAGAAGACTCAAATAACAAAAATTAGAAATGAAAAAGGCGATATTACAACTGATTCATCTGAAATACAAGGAATCATTCGAGACTACTATAAACAACTATACGCCAACAAATTTGAAAATCTGGAGGAAAGGGATAAATTTCTGGACACACACAAGCTCCCAAAACTGAACCATGAAGACGTAGAAAATTTGAACAGACCAATAGCAATAAAGGAGATTGAAGCTGTTATCAGAAGGCTCCCAACAAAGAAAAGCCCAGGACCAGATGGATTCACAGCAGAATTTTACCCAACATTCAAAGAGGAATTGAAACCGATTCTTTACAAACTATTCCAAAAGATTGAAACAGACGCAAATCTCCCAAACTCATTCTATGAAGCAAACATCATCCTGATACCAAAACCAGGTAAAGATATAACCAAAAAAGTAAACTACAGGCCGATATCCTTGATGAATATAGATGCAAAAATCCTCACTAAAATACTAGCAAACAGAATACAGCAGCACATATGTAAAATTATTCATCACGATCAAGTGGTATTCATCCCAAGGATGCAAGGTTGGTTCAACATATGCAAATCAATAAAATGTGATACACCATATTAATAAACTCAAACACAAGGACCATATGATCATCTCTATAGATGCTGAAAAAGCATTTGATAAAGTTCAGCACTCATTCATGACAAAGACCCTCTATAAGTTAGGTAAAGAGGGAAAGTATCTCAACATAATTAAAGCCATATATGCCAAACCCACTGCCAATATCATCCTGAATGGGGAAAAGCTGAAAGCTTTTCCTTTAAGAACAGGAACTAGACAAGGATGCCCACTCTCACCACTCCTATTCAACATAGTGTTGGAAGTACTAGCCAGAGCAATCAGAGAAGAGAAGGAAATAAAGGGCATCCAGATTGGAAAAGATGAAGTCAAACTGTCCCTGTTTTCAGATGACATGGTCCTATATATCGAACAGCCTAAAACCTCTACGAAAAAACTGTTGGAATTGATAAATGATTTCAGCACAGTAGCAGGATACAAAATCAACACACAAAAATCAGTAGCATTTCTTTTCTCCAATAGTGAACAAGCAGAATGAGAAATCAAGAAAGCCTGCCCATTTACAATAGCCACCAAAAAAATAAAATACTTAGGAATTGAGTTAACCAAGGAGGTGAAAAATCTCTATAACGAGAACTACAAACCACTGCTGAGAGAAATTAGAGAGGATACAAGAAGATGGAAAGATATCTCATGCTCTTGGATTGGAAGAATCAACATAGTGAAAATGTCCATACTACCCAAAGTGATATACAAATTCAATGCAATCCCCATCAAAATTCCAAAGACATCTTTCTCAGAAATGGAAAAAACTATCCAGACATTTATATGGAACAATAAAAGACCACGCATAGCCAAAGCAATGCTGAGCAAAAAAAATAAAGCTGGAGGCATAACACTACCTGACTTCAAGCTATACTACAAAGCTATAATAACCAAAACAGTATGGTACTGGCATAAAAACAGACACACTGACCAATGGAATAGAATAGAGAATCCAGAAATCAACCCACACACTTACTTCCATCTGATCTTTGACAAAGGCACCAAGCCTATTCACTGGGGAAGGGATTGCCTCTTCAGCAAATGGTGCTGGCATAACTGGATATTCATATGCAGGAGAATGAAACTAGATCCATACCTCTCATCATATACTAAAATCAACTCAAAATGGATTAAGGATTTAAATATACACCCTGAAACAATAAAACTTCTTAAAAAAACATAGGAGAAACACTTCAGGAAATTGGACTGGGCACAGACGTCATGAATATGACCCCAAAAGCACGGGCAACCAAAGGAAAAATAAACAAATGGGATTATATCAAACTAAAAAGCTTCTGCACAGCAAAAGAAACAATTAACAGAGTTAAAAGACAACCAACAGAGTGGGAGAAAATATTTGCAAAATATACATCTGACAAAGGATTAATATCCAGAATATATAAGGAACTCAAACAACTTTACAAGAAGAAAACAAGCAACCCAATTAAAAAATGGGCCAAAGAGCTAAGTAGGCATTTCTCTAAGGAAGATATCCAAATGGCCAACAGACATATGAAAAAATGCTCAACATCACTCAGCATCCGGGAAATGCAAATCAAAACCACACTGAGATACCATCTAACCCCAGTTAGGATGGCTAAAATCCAAAAGACTCTGAACGATAAATGCTGGCGAGGCTGCGGAGAAAAAGGAACTCTCAAACATTGTTAGTGGGACTGCAAAATGGTGCAGCCTCTATGGAAAATGGTATGGAGGTTCCTCAAACAATTGCAGATAGATCTACCATACGACCCAGCTATCCCACTGTTGGGAATATACCCAGAGGAATGGAAATCATCAAGTCGAAGGTATACCTGTTCCCCAATGTTCATCGCAGCAGTCTTTACAATAGCCAAGAGTTGGAACCAGCCGAAATGTCCATCATCAGATGAGTGGATACGGAAAATGTGGTACATCTACACAATGGAATACTACTCAGCTATAAAAACGAATGAAATTCTGCCATTTGCAACAACATGGATGGACCTCGAGAGAATTATATTAAGTGAAACAAGTCAGGCACAGAAAGAGAAATACCACATGTTCTCACTTATTGTTGGGAGCTAAAAATTAATATATAAATCCTCACACACACACACACACACACACACACACACACAAGAACTGCGGGGGGGGGAAGAAGATATAACAACCACAATTACTTGAAGTTGATATGACAAGCAAACAGAAAGGACATTGTTGGGGGGGAGGGGGGAGGGAGAAAGGAGGGAGGTTCTGGTGATGGGGAGCAATAATCAGCCACAATGTATATCGACAAAATAAAATTTAAAAAAAAAACTCTTTAAATATTTTTTTTTTTAAAAAAGCCAAACAAAACTGGTAAGCAGTTTGTATATATAGCCCAAGAGCCAATTTCTTTGAGACTCTGATCAATTAAATTATTTTAGTTTACAGGTGAGGATAGCTAATTCTAGAATTATAAAGTCAGTATCATAGAGATAATCAATAAAGAAAAAAAGCAGAGAGTAAAAACCCAGGCTGTTTTGTCCAAATAACATATAGTTTCAGCAGAATGCATCTGCACTACATCTCAGCTGCTCTTCTATTTACTAATTTTGATGCTAATTTCTCTTATTTTTTCAGAGTATTCACACTGTTGATATTGATTTGAGTCTAAATGTCAAAAACAACAGACACTATTTTTACATGTTGTAGAACTACATAACTATGGCAGTTGTCGAGTAAGGCAAATCATAACTAAAGACAAAATGTTTCATTATTTTAGTTATACTAAGTTTCCATTTATATTGTCAGAGCTAGGGCTCAGACCCTTCAAACCTGTTGTACAGACTGGGTCACCAGACCCCTCAAACGCCAGGCTGGGTCACCAGACCTCTCACACGCAGGTCCATGCCAAGTAATTGGGAAAGGTCCTGGGAGCTGTTGGTAGACAACAGGAGCTCAGTCCTCAGCTGCATCAGCTTACAGCAGCCTCCAGCAGCTGTGGTGGTAGCCTCTCGGAGGGTCCTGGGAACACTGGCAGCAACAACCTCCAGCAGAAATAGCGTCCCCCACCCCCCCGCGCCCCAGGGGGCATCCCAGGGGCGGGGGACACTGTGGATCAGAGCCACTCATCCTTTATGCTTAAGTCCATAACCCAGGACACCTGGGTGAACATGCTCAGTTACATTAGACAATAACGAAGGAACATCTGGGTGCACGTACATATTTACATCAAATGCTAGGCAAGTTTCTGAACATCTGAGGGGTCCTGACCATTTTCCTATACTTTCCGAACACATATTCAAAACACTGTCACTTATTATTCTTATGAACAGAAATCTGATGTTATCTGTAGTTGTAATGTATCCAGCTAAGTAACATAACTTCCCGATCTTTCTTGTACGAAGGTACTTCTAGAAGCTCATGGAAATATAGAATTAAAAGATAACAGGAATATTTCCATGAACTTTTAGAAGTACCCTTGTATAGTTGCTGTAAGTTTCCAGAAAGCTTTCACATTCTTCATAAAAAGGGTTTTGACACAACTGGTCCTGACCTTCTTCACTCTTAACTGTCCCGACCTGCGGGATATTCAACGCAGACCCTGGAGGGGGGAGTGGGAATTGGATGGGACAAGAGATGCGAGAAATGGAGACAAGACAGTATTCTGATCAAGTCTCATTTATTAGCCAGAAGGTCACAGCTTATATAGACAGCAGGAGGGACTCAGCAGATAAGGAAGTATGCAGATGTTTTCTGGGAGAAATCACAGGGCAAATCTTCCCAGGAAATGGAACATTTCTCAGCTATCTAAAGCAAAGCAGCGGTGATCTACGCCTAGGGCTGTGCAAGCAGTAAGAAGGAGAAAAAGGAGGAAAGGTCACAGCATTTATATCTTTAGTGTCAGAGGGCTATTGGCAGGGCTTCATGACCCTGGGCAGGCTATGACAGGGCTCTTTGGCTCCGGACAGGTCCCCCTTTTTTATTTTTTCAAGCCAAGAGAACCTCTCGGGAACTGTGCCTGTCTTAGGTTGGGGTAACCCATCCCGAGCACGGTACCCATCATAGAAATGGGCTGCCATTAATAGCAGCCTTTTGTTTAGGGTGGTGCGGGGGACTTACCCTCTTACCCGTCTTTGGCTATCCAGTTCAGCTCACAGAGGCAGCATTTGTTAAGGTGAATGTGGTGGTATATAGGCACCACTTTGTTCTTGCATCTCAAGGCGTTGATAATGGACCTGTATAGGCCTTGCCTGAATAGCCTCAATTTGTTGTTTAACAAAGGCTGTGACTTTATTAAGTAAAAAGGGCCCCAAAGAAAGCAAAAGAAGCAAGCCCACAAGCTGCCCTAAAAAGGGTAAGAGATAAGGCAGGAATCCATTAAGCCCAGTCCAAAGGGGGTTTTCTGCCAGTTGTTTTCTTCTCTTTTCTAAGTCGTCTTGCAGTTGTTTGATACGGTCTCGAACTATCCCAGATTTGTTGGCATAGATGCAGCATCTTTCCTGTAGGGCTAAACAAACACCTCCTTGTTCTGCAGTTAGTAAATCGAGACCTCTTCTGTTTTGTAAGACTACTTCTGCCAGGGAATCTAATTGGTCTTGGAGGTCCTGTATAGTTTGGGAAAGGGCTTGTACATCCGAAATCAGCTGGGTAGACAATTTTGTATATTGAGATAGAGAATGGGTGAGACCGGCAGTTCCAGTAGCAACTGCTGCAGAAATTCCCAAACCAGCAAGTAAAGGAATAAACTGCACAGCCCTTTTAGATCTTCCAGCTATATGCTCAAAAGTAGGGACAGGGACAGGTTCGCTCCCAGATATAACATCTACATCAGGCAGAAGGAGAGCCAAAACACATAACCCTGTCCAGTTAGTGGGTAATTGGGTATAAGCTTCATTGCTACCGCAGACAAAGACTGAACTGTTATGGGAACACAAGGAAGTAGAAATGTTGATAAACGACTGACAATTTGCAAATGTAGCAAACCCAACATCGACCTCAAAACTATTATTAACTGAGGGGGAAATGAAACAAGTAGCATTATAAAACTGTAAAGGTTGTACCTGCAAAGGGAAAGTTAATGAACATTGATGACCATCAGAATAATTAAAAGACAAAGCGGGAAAAGCAACAGGGACAGGCTGTCCTACTATCAGACAGAGCCAACAATTTTGAGCAAGATCAGGATTGGTGGCATTAAGCAACTTATGAGTTGCATAAAGAATGTTGGAGGTCTGAGGATCAAGCCCTAAATCACCCCTGTTCTTGGGCAGGGCCAGGGGGTGATAGGTAAGTTGAGGAAACAAAATTTCATGCATTTCTTGAATTTTTGTTTCCACTTTTAGAATTCTAGTTTGGTCTTGAGGGCCTCCTCCATCAGATATGTGAATGAGGGGAGTGGTGGACCAACAAACAGGTTGACCTACTAAACCTGTACAAGAGGCTTGGGCATACTTATTCAAGGCAAGCCCAACAGAAGGAGGACCTGAAAGATCCCCTCCAAAAGTCCCCACATAATTTTTAATCAGGGTGGCTGTGAAGTATGTTTGGTTTCCAGAAGTGCATAATTGGTATGAAGAATAACAAGTGCTATGCATAGATTCAGCAAATGTGCTGCAAGGACATGGCTTAAGGCTCCCACCACTGCTGGCTATGAACTTAGGTTTTTCAACACAACTATAAGCGGGAGATGATGAGGACAAATAAGCTGAATGGGTGTCACAATCTACAACAGATATGTATGATGTAGGAGGACTAGAAACGGTCCCACCCTTGCAATCACATGGTTTTCCGTACTGTTTGTTCACCAATTGGTGAGCGAGTCCAGGATCTCCAAAGCCGGACTGGACCTTGGGCAGTTGATCAGACAAACCAACAATCAGGAAGAAAATGCTGGTTGTCATGACCCCTGTGGAAAAGAAAAGAAAAAGGCATTCTCAGGGATCTACCGAATCCCTGGCTGAGAGGTTATGATCAACTTGTTTAACCAGCCGTTCTGGCAGCCATCTGGCCGAGTTATGAGTGCGAGAAAAAACACAGACTGAACCTCTACCCCAGATCAAAACTGGATCTGGGCCATTCCAGGAGTTATCTAGGGGGTCCTTCCATTTGACCATGGCAAATTGTGATTGGGACTCGGAATGCCAAAAATGGTCAGCTGCTGATTTGCCGTTGACATCAAGATTTAAAAAATTAAGGATGAAAAGGACATGACTTAGTAAATTCCTGGGGGAGCCTCTTGTGGGGTACCATTCCCCCTTTTTTATTTTCTCAAGGCAAGTTTTTAGAGATAAGTGGGCTCTTTCGACAATTCCTTGGCCTTGAGGGTTATAGGGAATGCCTGTAATATGTTGAATTTGTAATCTAGCACAAAAATCTTGGAAAGCCTTGGAGGTATAGCCAGGGCCATTGTCCATTTTAATCTGTTTTGGGATTCCCAGGATTGAAAAACAATATAGCAAATGAGCAATAACATCTTTGGTTGCTTCTCCTGTCTGTAAAGTGGCAAGCAAAAACCCACTGTAGGTGTCTATGGACACGTGAACATATTTTAGATTACCAAATTCTGATAAATGAGTAACATCCATTTGCCAAAGCATATTTGGGACAAGTCCTCGAGGATTAACTCCCAAATGGGGAACAGGCAAGAGTGTAACACAGGAAGGACACTGTTTAACTATCTGTCTAGCTTGTTCTCTAGTGATTTGAAACATTAACCTAAGTGTGTGAGCATTAATATGATGAACGGAGTGAGTAGTTTGTGCCTGTGTAACAGGATCAGCGGTAATGGTGGCCACTGTTTTAGTGGCCGCATCAGCCAATTTGTTTCCCATGGCGAGAGGGCCTGGGAAGTTGGAATGTGCTCTAACATGACCTAGAAAAAAGGCAAACGTCTTTGTTGAATCAGTTTTTGGCATTGCAAAAAAAGCTCAGTGGCAGTGGAGGTATGTTTGATTTGGGGAACTGTTTCTAAAAGGGGGATAGAATTGGCTAAATAGGCATTATCAGTATAAAGATTGAAAGCCTGATTTGGGAAGGTTAAAAAAACCTGAATAACAGCTTGTAACTCCACAAGTTGGGCAGAAGTATAACAAGTAGTAAAGTGGACTGTGTGATTATTAATGGTATAAGCTGCAGTCCCTGTGGATGAACCATCAGTAAAAACCAAAAGGGCATTAGTTACCGGCGAGTTACGAGTAACTCGGGGAAAAACAAAAGTGTGTAAGTTACAAAACTGAATAAGTTTATTAGATGGATAATGATTGTCTATTGTGCCTTCATAAGAGGCACAAGCCACTACCCAAGTATCAGAATTTTGTAAAAGCCAGTGGACCTGTTGTTGGGTGTAGGACTGGATTAATTTGTGTGGTTCAAGCCCAAAGTACTTTCTACTATTTTCTCGACCTAGTATAATTAAATCTGCAACAGCATCAAAGTAAGGAAGCAAGGGTTTTTTTGGTGATGAAGGTAAATGAACCCACATAATAGGGTTGTTCTGCCAAAATAGCCCAGTAGGGACAAGAGCCGTATTGAATATAATAAACGTTAAGGGTTGGGTATAATCCAAGTAAGAGACAAATTGAGCTGCAATAGCATTTTCTACTTTTTGTAATGTAGTCAGTGCTTCTGGAGAGAGAGATCTGGAAGATTTAGGGTCAGGATTTCCTTTTAAATTATCAAATAAGGGCTTTAGGTCTCCAGTAGTAAGTTTTAAATATGGACGGAGCCAATTTATATTGCCTAAAAGATTTTGAAAATCATTAAGAGTTTGTAATTGATCTGTGCGGATGGAAGCCTTCTGGTTAGTAATTTTGTGTCCCATCGTATGAAAACCCAAAAAGGTGTAGGGATCATGAAATTGTATCTTTTCTGGAGCTATTTGTAAACCTGCTAAAGCTAGCTGCTTTTCAAGCTGGATAAAACATTGTAAAACCCTGTCTTTTGAATCGCCAGCAAGTAAAATGTCATCCATATAGTGTATAATGTACATAACTTTCCACAGATCTCTGATTGGTTGGATGACTACAGCCACAAATTTTTGGCATAATGTAGGACTATTGGCCATTTCCTGGGGCAGGACCCGCCATTGGTATCGTTTCATGGGTTCCTTAAAATTAATGGAAGGGAGACTAAAAGCAAAATGTTTTTGGTCACTAGCATGTAGGGGAATTGTGAAAAAGCAATCTTTGAGATCTATAACAATTTTAAAAGAGCCTGAAGGAATTGCCACTGGGGATGGCAAGCCAGGTTGCAAAGCGCCCATAACCACCATTGTGGCATTAACAGCTCTTAGGTCCTGAAGCAGTCTCCATTTTCCATATTTTTTTCTAATAACAAATATAGGAGTATTCCAGGGGGAGTTACTCTCAACAATGTGTCCTGCCAGTAACTGTTCCTGTACTAACTGTTGGGCGACACATAATTTTTCCGAGGTTAATGGCCACTGATCAACCCAAATGGGCTTGCTTGACTTCCAAGTTATGGGGTCAGCATGCCTTTGGGGTACAGGCTTGTCAATGGCCGAAATCAAAAATTTCCAAAGCCCTGTTTATTAAGTTGGCCTGTTGCCTGAATGGGGTGTAAAATACCTTGTTCCTGTTTTCCTAAACCTTTGCCTGGACTATATCCTTGAGCCAGCATTTGTGCTGTAACTATTTCATTAGGGCTGCACATTATTATTTTCATTTGTGAGAGCAGATCCCTGCCCCAAAGATTGACAGGCAAGTAAGGGATGACATACGGTTGAATAAGACCTGAATTCTTTTCCTTATCTGTCCATGTAAGAAATTTAGAACTCTATTTAGGATTGCGGCTTTGTCCAATTCCCTTTAGATTGGGTAAGGTATCACAAAGGGGCCAAGTGGCGGGCCAGTCCTCTTGTCTAATGATCGTAACGTCAGCCCCAGTATCTATTAGGCCAGTGAATTGTTTACCACCCAACCATAAGGTTAGAGAGGGTTTTTGACGAGAAATCTGTTGGACCCAGTAAGGATCTGAGGATCCAAAATTGTCTGCACCTCTCACAATATTATGGGCTTTATTATTTGTTTTAACTAGAGGAAGTAGGATAAGCTGGGCTACTCTTTCTCCTTGTGGAATCGTGACAATGTCAATAGTTGCTTTGGCCAGAAGCTTAATTTCTCCAGTAAAATCATTATCAATTACTCCGGGAAAAATTTGTAGCCCTTTGAATATTGAACAGCCGCGACCTAGGACAAGTCTAAAAGTACCAGGGGGCAATGGACCAAAGACCCCTGTATTTAAAATTTGAGGTCCCATTTCAGAAGTTAATACTGTGCGGGAGGTGGAACAGAGGTCCAGTCCTGCGCTCCCTGGGGTTGCTCTAGTGAGGTTTGAAATGGATTGTTGTTGGCTGGGACAAACTTGATAGCCCCACTTTGGTTTGGGGCCTGGGGCTGGCCCCTTTTCCCATTTCCCTGAGGGGGTGGTAAGGGATTTCCCTGAGCATCAGTTTTGGATCTACATTCATTTGCCCAATGTTTTCCTCTTTTACATTGTGGGCAAAGTCCAGGAGGCTTGGTGACTATGGCTTTTGTCTGGTATTCCTGACAGTTTTTAGCAAGATGACCAGGCTTGCCACATTTAAAGCAACCTTTATTATTTTGGCCTTTATTAGCTAAAAAATCCTTTACTGTTTGTCCACTGAGGGCTGCGGCCATGGCTAGACCTTGTTGATAAGAGGAGCCAATGTCCGAGCAAAGACGAATATATCCTTGGAGGTAAGTTTTATTTTTGCGGGGCCTAATGGCTGCCTGGCATGCAGGATTAGCATTTTCAAAATCCAATTGTTTTATATAATCAAGATTGGCATCCACATTGCCTAACAACCTATCTGCTGTTGTCATTAGCCGGTTAACAAAATCCGAAAAAGGCTCTTCAGGCCCTTGTTTTACTCCTGTAAGCGAAGCGCTTGAGTCCCCCTTAGCTGGGAGCCTTCTCCAAGCCTTTAAAGCGGCTGTTTGAATTTGGGAAAATAGACCTGGGTCATAGTTTTTTTGTTCCTCAATACTAGAATAGTCACCGGAGCCGGTCAACATATCAAGACCCCAATCTTTATCAGCCTGAAGGTTTTTTCTAGCAATGTCTTTGCAGTTTTCAAAAAATTCGGACTTCCAGAGTAAGTAATCACCCCCCGAGAGTGTGGCTCTGACAAGGGTGTTCCAATCTATAGGAGTGAGCCAGCTTTCAGCCACAGATTCTAATATAGCAAGGGTATAAGGCGCTGTGGGCCCATATTGGGAAATGGCGCCTTTTAGGTCTTTGATAACATTAAATCCTAGCCTGTCATGTTTGCGGGTAATTCGTCCCACGTTATTCACAGATTCGGATACTGGGAAGGCCTCAAATTGGTCAAAAAGACTTTGATCTACATGAATGGGAGCTCTTTCTGTGGCGGGAGCTAACTTGTTGTTTAATGGAGGGCAATAGCCAGTCGCTTTAGTTTGACATGTTGTATTCTTACGTTTTGTTTGTAATTCTTGAAGTTTGGTCGTTAAGACCTGGAGCTTTTCCTCTAAGAGAATTTGTTTTTCTAATTGTTGAACTTTAGACTCTAAATTTTTTAAAGGATCTGATACCGTCACCACCGCGGGAGCAGAAGGCAAATTGTAAGGGGGAGGGCACGACAAGGGCTGAGCCAAAAATGCATCATCTGACGCGTGGCATTCAGTGGCCTCTGTGTCCAGATCGCCCCAATCAACTCCTGAGGGATCAGGATTCTGTGCCTCCTTATCATCCTTGAATTTTAATAGTGGATACTTTTTAGATCTCTTAGGTATGGCACTGGCTGCCTTGACCTCCTCACTCTCATTTTCTAGGCGGTGGAGAGGGATTTCGGAGGTCAGTCTTGGAACTGGCTTTTAATATTTTTTCAGTTTGGGCCACAGTTTCTGAAATTTCTGGGGATTTTTCCCTATCCTGAATTATGTCCCTGATTAAATTCCAATAGAAGAAGGCAGTAACGGGGACCTTTTCTGGCCCGAAAGTCTCATAGAAATCTTGTAAAGCATCTCCAACTCGATACCACTTTTTATAATTAATAGTCCCTTCTTCTGGGAACCAAGGACAAAGATTGCACACGAAATCAAAAATCTTAATAGATCACTTGTTTTAACCTTTACTCCTCGCGTCTTTAAAGCTTTTTGTAACTGTCTTATGTAGACATCATGACAACTTAAATCTTGTCCCATTATCGGGCATGCTTACTCACCTTATCCTGACGCGGCAGGTTCCCGCGGCGGACGAAGGTTTTACTCTTTTATTTTCAGTGGTCGACCCTCCAATGCGCCGTCTTCCTCACGGTATCCCCCATATCCAGTGCCCCACGTCTGGGCGCCAAAAATGTCCCGACCCGCGGGATATTCAACGCAGACCCTGGAGGGGGGAGTGGGAATTGGATGGGGCAAGAGATGCGAGAAATGGAGACAAGACAGTATTCTGATCAAGTCTCATTTATTAGCCAGAAGGTCACAGCTTATATAGACAGCAGGAGGGACTCAGCAGATAAGGAAGTATGCAGATGTTTTCTGGGAGAAATCACAGGGCAAATCTTCCCAGGAAATGGAACATTTCTCAGCTATCTAAAGCAAAGCAGCGGTGATCTACGCCTAGGGCTGTGCAAGCAGTAAGAAGGAGAAAAAGGAGGAAAGGTCACAGCATTTATATCTTTAGTGTCAGAGGGCTATTGGCAGGGCTTCATGACCCTGGGCAGGCTATGACAGGGCTCTTTGGCTCCGGACACTTAACCATTTTGCCTGTTTGGAATGTGAACTATGTGTTTAAGCTGAAACACCCACCTTGCAATCCTAAATTAACAAGCACGAGAAATGGCTAAAAGAAGTGCAAAGACTTTTCGCTGTGATTTCTATGGACCACTAAATAAAAGTCACATGCAACCTGCTTTTTGAGTACTTGTTTTAATACTCTACATTAGGCTTTCTGTTATTTTAATCTACAATCATTTCTAATTGATAATTTCTATTTTATTTTTTCTGTATTTTCACGAGTAAATTCTCCATCATCACTACAATATATTAATCTTTTGATTCCCTTGCCTTCTATTGGAAATATATTTGTGGATATGTATTAGTGTACATGTTAGCGTAATTTTTATTTTTGATTAAATGTTTATACTTTTATGTTTTAATGGTAAAAAAAAAAGTGACATCTGGAGACAGAAAATATGAATTTGAGTCCTGGGACATTCACTTACTGGTTATATTTCAGTGGCAACTTAACCTCTCCACAGCTGTATTATTTAATCTGTAAATGGGGTTAGTAAAAATGCTTAATGCATAGGTTTGTTCAGAGTATTCAATGAAGATTAAAGTGATGCATGTGATTTGTTATAGTGCATGGGACAATAATAAGTGCCTGATAAGCATTACTTATTAGTCAATCTTTCATGTATACCACTCTAGGATCTCTAGGGTCAGCACAACAAATGTGCACTCAATACTCACAAAGACTAAAGCAGCGTGATTTATGGAAACAGAAGACCTAGCCTTAAATCATAACAGAGTTGCATTCCAACAATGACCTTGTGCAAGTTAAATTACCTTTCTAAATCCTAGTTTTTTAAATGTGAATTTGCCAAAACTCATAGAATTATACATCACAAAGGGTAAATTTAAATGTATGCAAAAAAAAGTAATAAAAGAAATCACCCAGGTGTCAGAGGATCACACAATGGCATGCAGATTGTGACAAATGAATTTAGCTGCATTACAAATGTATGGAATAACTTCACTGAAGTGGGTAGGGGAAAGGGATGCCAAACTAAATAACTTTAGAAATGAGTGGAGACTATAAGAGAAAAAAGTGAAAAGAATAGTACATAGCCATTGTACTGTAGTACATAATGTGTTTCCTCTTGAGAATACAGGTTAACAATTCACAAACTGCTTTATATGTATTCTGGTATAAATCAATAAATAAATTGCTGACATATACTGGAAGCCACATGTAAATGATATAAAATTAGTAGTCCTTTTGAGCATTAGGACTGATATATTATCTTAGTGTTTGAGCATTGACAGCCAATTTTATTTAATCAATTTAAGATAGATCTGTTTAAAAAAAGAGAATATCACATATAGACCTTCTAAAGCACTCTAATTGATCTTAATAATGGATAACTTTTGAGAAAGAAGAACTATAAAACGGAAGGAAGCCAATCCTAGTGATCCTATTTGATTTCTGGATCAAGCTGCACTTGACATGATAGACCACATAGAGAAATCTGTTACATGAATGATTAAACATCTTTTGTTGTTTAGTTCAGGTTGGGGATATCGCCCCTTTACATAGACAGAATCCTCCTTAGAGCTTTGAATTTATTTACAGTTCTTTCTTGAGGACAACATATTCTCATCTAAATATTATTCAAAACCATCCCTTAAAGGCACAAATATTGTGTTCATCATATTTCTAGAAAGCCTTAATGCAAAACAGTTACATTTGAATAAAATATTTAATAAAAAATCAAACAGCGAAAAATGAGGATAAGACTACGCTACATGCCTTAAAGAAAATTACTAGTCTGAATTTTTACTTAACTGATAAAAATGTGTTTAGAAATTGGTCACAATCATTTGCTTCAAAGCAAATTAAACTAGTAAAATTGATTCACTAGTATCTTGTACTTCCAAATTCAATACAATCACAGAAAAATAGCAAGAGAGATCTGTTAGAGTATGTCTAGCAGAACAAATAGCTTTTAAATTATGTGAAGACTACATAGTCGGTGGAATTTATGGTGTGAAAGAATCTAGCTACCAAACCAACTCTTGATCTGCTTTTCAAAGGGAAAATTAAAACTATATTTCTATAGTTTGTAGATTTGACTACAGTCAAGATACTCTTATTAACATGCTACAACTAACTACGTTATGTTTCATTTCTCCTATTTCCCTTGGTGCTTTTTGGTAAAAGAAAACAAGTTTCTTAAGATGTACAAACTTCTGTGAGCAGAAGAGTGAAAATATGGTATTAATGCAAAATTAAAGACTTTATGTTGATGTGTATGACATGGCTAACAAATTGGAACTGATTGTAAAGCACACA
The DNA here is from genome assembly GCF_027409185.1 of Cynocephalus volans. Taxonomy (NCBI): domain Eukaryota; kingdom Metazoa; phylum Chordata; class Mammalia; order Dermoptera; family Cynocephalidae; genus Cynocephalus; species Cynocephalus volans. The sequence continues at coordinate 97,421,982 of NC_084478.1, forward strand.
CTGCTCTTTTTGGCTAACTCAGTGTTTAAAATATTTGAATTTCAATGACTTTCAATTAGCCTGAACTCTCCAGTTTAGCAGAACAACCATGCCACGGCATGCTTTGTAGATTTACTACAATTGTAGATGCTCCCTGAGAACATTTGAGGTTTTGGTCTCTGTTGTATGAACAACTTTGGAAGAAATTAAAAACTACTGGATAACTCACATGCTTATAATATATTGGAAGGTAGAAACATTTCACATATAAAAACAGTTTTCAGCTTAAAACTGATATGCAGTTATCTTGGAACTGTGTGTGCAGAATAGTTTATAGATTTATGCTTGAATAGCTCGATGATCCTTCTGCGTATGAAGAGGAAAAGGCAGCTGCAAGAGGAAACATTTCATATATAGCATCAGTCAGTTTCCCCTTTCTCAAACATTTCAACAGATTATAATTCCACACAATGTCTGTACAAGGAAGTAGGATTGCATTGTGCGAGGGATAAAGCTGATTTCCTTTAGAAGAGATAGTCAATTATTTCAAATAAATATCAGGTCAATTTAAGTGGAACTATACTAATTTGAAATGTAATTTGTGGTGGATTTTCACGGTCAACAATTAATTTTCTCGCTCTCTCAACCCTCCATACATGGAAAGATTCGTATTATCTTTCAATTTAATTTTTCCACAAACATATTGAAGTATCCTCATATATATTTTGAACTGTTCAAGAAGAAGCATGAACACAAGCTTTTTAACATATTTTTCTCTTATTAAACTTTTATATTAAAAAATTATATTTAAGTAATTCAAACTTAAGGTCATATTCTCAAATAGTAGATTATCATATGTTCTCTACTACACGAAATCAGAGTCTAGTTTTAGGTATCTGAAACACATACAAGATTTAGAAAAAAAATCAGCTTTGTGCAACTGTCTGGGTGTCTGATATTCCCCCAATTAGCTACTTGATATTATCATTATTAAGTTTATAACAGGTTACTTTAAGAAAAATATATACCATGTTTGCTGTCAATCAATAACATGATCACTGGAATAAAACCGTGTAGGTGAAATGAGGTAAGATAAAATATATATTTCTGTATTGCCAACAAAATTCAATAAATAATAAAAATTCTTAAGCTAGGGGCCATGTACTCAAAGGCCTTCTGTGGCCATTTATATTACTCATAAAGAAATATAAATCTGTGAAGATTCCCAGTATAAGATATTAGAAAGTGATAGTTAATGTGGTAAATTGCAGAGTACTAGCTTCCCCTAAAAACATTCTCTTTTCTTATTTTAAACACAGATGGCCAGCCCAAACACCCAACTCATTCCTGTGCCCAAGTCTGCCTGTGATTCTGCAAGTTTGTTACATGGTGCCCTATACTGACCAAGCATCATGGTTCTAGCTGCTTAAGATAGTGTATATACAAACTCATATGTATATACATATATTTTGTACACATATAAATAGAATGATATAAAAAATAAAATAATAAATTATTTTCAAGAGTCTCTGTGTCAGCTTCTAGAAAAGCAGAACAAAGAGACATATTATTGATGTAGATATACACATATATATACACATACATGTACAATACACACAATAATATCATAGATACATATATGCATATTATATTATATAATGTATGTATATGCACATAGATAGTATATATGCACATACAAATATAATACACATATATACTATGCACTCTCTACACTATAGTGTTCATACTTATATGCACTCTATTATATACACATATATATTAACTACACACATATTAAGGTACTTCAAAAAGTTTGTGGAAAAATAGAGTTAAAAGATAATACTAATCTTTCCATGCACTTTTTTAATTTTAATTTTTATTTTTTGGGGCGGCTGGCTGGTACGGAGATCAAAACCCCTTGACCTTGTTTTTACACCTCCATGAACTTTTTAAAGACCCCTCATATATACTATATATGTGTCTTTGACATATATATGTATACATACACACACACTTATATAACTATAAAAGAGAAAGAGAGATTGAGAGGGAGACAGACACAGGGATTTATGTGAAAATATTGTATTAGTGGAATGTTCCTATGAGAAAGAGAACAAGGAAAGCAAGACATGTTAGTGCATGATCGTTAAGCAAGGGTATGACCTTGGCTGGAGACCAGCTTTGACTTGGTCCTTCTGGGCATTCTAGAAAACGAGTTGCATCACAGAACATGTCTCCCTTAAAAGCAAGGGAGCTACTATTTTGTATTTCTGAGCCAATCAGTCATTCTTGGCTGGCAGTGTTCCTGGGGGGTGGGGAGATGTGTGGGGAGTACCTCTTGGTTGAAGCTAGTGGTCCCATTTGGCCTAGGGCAGAAAATGCGAAAGCTGTGAACCATGAGCAACCAACACTCAGACCACTTGGGAGACAGCTGTACTGACCAAGCAAGAGCAGTCTTGATAGTGTACTAATTACATATCAATATAAAAAACTATGTATTGATGTTATACATGAAAACTATGTTTCTCTTTGCTAAATAAAATGAGTAATTTATTACCTTAAGAAGAAAGTGCTGTATCTATTAAAAAATGTTAAATTTGATTAACATTGAATATCTGAAGGACTAAACTGTTTATTTGACTTGTCATGACTTTGGGTGCAAGTAATTAAAAAGACACATTTTGTTTGTTATACAATTAATACTACATTTATAGGATGAATAGGGAATAAATTAAATGCATGTTGATTACCAACGTTATACTATATTTATTAAAATTCTGTCTTAATTTGAGGCTCTTTATTTTCTGGAATCTGCTGTTTGCAAAAGCAATTCCCTTTGTACACCCATTGCATTATATGTATAATGAGATTGTAAAAAAAAAAAAAAAAAAAAAAACACCAATTAATAACAGTGGTCATTTCTTGGTTATAGAATTATAGGTTAATTTATTTTCTTGTTCAGATATACTTTAATATTTTCAATAGAATACTTTTTCATTTTTAAAAAAGACAACTTCTAAATGTGGGTCACTATTTTTTCAAAACACAGTCTATTCAGGAAACGGTCGCATGTATATCCTTGATAATTCTACACAAACACAATTTTGCTCGCAGACAGAGCTTTACTTTGTAGAGTAGAAACTAAGGGGTGTGTAAAATGGTCTCTTACTCCCGCAGTTCCCCATACTGCTCCTAGAATTCCTACTGATAGTAGGAATTTCAAATCTACATACTTGTAAGCAACCGATAGATTGTTTAAGATGTTATTTTTGAGGAGGATGACATTATACCATGATTGGTGATTAACTTTTTCCACCATAGCTTGGTATACTGTAAATTGAATGAGCTTTATAAAATTAGATCCACTTTGTTTTTCAATCCCAATATCTTTTCTTATTTATTGTATGATTGTAGCAATTTATTTAATCTATCTAAAATTCAGTTTCCTCATCTGGAAAACGGTAACTTTATACCACAGGGTTCATTTTGATGACTTTGCATGATTATTGGGTATTCAGCTAAAAAATTATTTAGAAATATTCGGCCGTTTTCCAACTCCAGTCTCCAGAAGTGGAATATATAATCCCACCTCCTGGGTTTGGACTTGGCCAAGTAATTTGCTTTGGTCAATGGAATGCTAGCCTTCATGACATAATCAAAGGTTTGAAATGTGCTTGTGAGTTGGGCTCGTGCTCTTGTAACTTTGCTTTCACTATCAGAAGAGTTTCCCCCAGGTAGGTGATGACATTTCAGCCTGGACCCCAAAACAGATGATTCTGCAACAGAGGGGTACACAAACAGCAAGAAACCAACTTGGCTGGATCTACATTTTGAAGCCAAACGGCCCAGGTGACCACAGCCTAAATCAGCTGGTCCCACAATAGTCAATAGATGTGTAAGTGATAATAAACAATAGTTGTAAGCCATTGAGTTTTCAGGTTCTTATTTTTTTAGTGCAATGCTATTTCACTGGCACATGTTAGGAAAATTACAAATGATTAAGATACTAGTTTCATAGTAAGTCAGATTGTAATATATGCATATAGTTCAATTTCCTCGGTTTTTCAGCATCTTGGTAGAACATAGAGTGCATACATTACAGAGGAGAAGAATTTGAAGGAAAGATGGAAGCTTGGAGTATAACCAAGTTTCTTACGTATTGCATTAAGGGGCCTTGGGATTCTAGAAAGAATAGCGAGAGTACTAAGTATCCTGGAAAAAAAGATGATTGATTTAGGATCACTGAACAAAAATTTTATGTAGTTAGAACTACTCCCATTTGTGTTACTGATAATATTTTTTTTTCCTTGAATCAGTGACAATGAAATGAAATAAAAGAATAATAGAAATACAGAGTGTAAAGCAACATTACAGATAATTTATTTCAAGTCCCAAATTTATAAATAAGGAAATTATACACTAGAGAATTTCATAGACTCATCAAAAAGCAGAGAGATCTTTACTAATAGAGCTGGAAATAGATTCAAAATCTTCTAACTTACAATATTTTTTGGTTTGTTTGTTTTTTACATTTTACTATGAAAGGTAGCTATAATTTCTTATGCTTTCTCACAAATAACTTTTAGTATCTTCATAAACTGCACCCATATCATCACAGTTATTTTTATTTAATATGGAATCATAAAAAGAGATTAAACAAAGATTTCTACTAACATTTATCTGTTGAATACCAAACTAGCTGGAATGAAGTGCCAACATAGAAAAGAGGATATTGATTTCAAAGAAAAAATCACTTTTGTTGATATATATATATGTGTTAGTGTGTGTGAGTGTGTATATTCCAACAGAGAAAGTTTATAATGGACATATTGAACATATTATTATGGTGGTCAACTCTATGAGAGGCTTTTCTCTGTGTCTGACCTCTTTGCACAGAGAATATTTGGTGAGATTATGATATCCATAGCTGGAATACATATTTGAAAGATATGATGAGCAAATAGATATGGGTGCTAACAGTTTGCAGCAAATGAAATGAAGGAAAGGGAAAATGTCCCTCATATCCTGATGACCTGGAGGGATTGAGACAAATGGAGAAATAGTAACAAGAGTGCTTCCTGTGTCTCCAGTGGAATCAACATTTCCCCAAAGACATAAAGATAAAATAGTATTGGATTCGACAGTAAATGAAGTGTATTCTGTAGGAATTCAGTGTTTAGTTTCTCTTGTTTTGTTGACACTCTTCTTACTACCCATCTCAGTTTATGAATATAATAAAAGTACAAAGGCTGATAAATTGCACTATGTATATCATTAAGTCACCTAGGCAGTTGCCAACAGTCACAAATTGGTACAAATTATTTTAACTGAAAAGATATTATTGGCACACTTTTTAGCACCTAATATAGCCTATGGAATTATATGTATGTGTTACTACAACTTCCTCTTGTCAGCAAAGAAATAGTTTAATTTTCATAGCAAACCAAATGTATATCACCAAGAGAAATAAAATCTGGGTATCTATATATCTGAATGGAATATTGAAAAGAAAATAAAACTATACAAAGGGCAATTTCTCTGGGATTTAGTGCTCAGTCATAAACAGTATAGTTCAACATCTTCAACTGATGATTTTGAAAAGGAAAAAGAGTTTTTCTGTAAAATTTTAGTGATTGTGTTGTTTTAGTCTAATTCTCTCTGTTCATGGCAGTAGTGGGAAATCCATGGAGTTCATATAAATGAAACATTTTCATTCTCTTACAGTGGAAGCAAGGACAAGGGTTTATAGGACTCACTTTGGCTTACACACAAGGTATTTGGTCTACTTAAACTGTAGCATCAGTGTACTGAAACTTGCTGTGAGAATCTTTAACATGCGTGGTAGTTATGGCAAAATGTGACTATATCAAATAATATAGGGAAATTGCATATCATGATATCTGACACATAATAGATACCTGATACACAGTGGCTCCTACTATTAGCAGTAGATAATTAAATAATGAAAGAATAAAAATTAATGTCCAACACTTAATTAAGAGCCACAAATGGAAGTATATGGATGGAGATAGCTAGATGAATTCTCAGCTGCCTTAAAAATATATTATACTATGTTTTTATAATTTCTCTTAATACTTACTTTCAGTCAGATTCCCTCTGTGTAGTAATCGTTGAAAATTAGTACTTGCAGATATAAATTAATGAAATCATTTACCAATAACTTTCAAAGACACTTACACATTTTCAAAGAGCTTTCTTCACTTCTAGAGAGTAATTTAAGACTAGTATGAAGTTCTATTTCACCTGTATACGCATATTGACTACAATTCTTTGGATGTTGGTGATCCTGTTTCCTCAGTTTGGGCTAATGTACAAGAAGAGAGTAAATAAACAGTTGATCCGGGGTTGCACTAAAGTTATCTCTAGGCCACCTAAAAGTCTGGTATCTGACTTTTGGTTAAGATAAAAATGAAATGTGCTAGTTAGTGATTAGCAAAATGAGGTTTAAAGTTCATAACTCCTATGGATGAATTGACACCAGCTTTCTACATTGCTTGCTGAAAATGTACAGATAGTACGCACCAGGTTTAACCAGTTATTAAACTATAATAATACTGATTATTGATTATGGGACTCTAAAAGACTTCTTAATAAACATGTACTTTGGCTCCTCTGAGACCAAGGTTTCTTTTCCATTTCTTCGTGGTTCACAGCCCAAAGATGAAGCATATCCTTTAAAATAAATTCTAGTAACTGCACCTAGGATTTTTTGGACTTCTCTATAATTGCCTGTGCTTTCTTTCTGCTGCTGTACTGTTACCCTTATTAAAGCCTTTTATGATCATACTTTGTTGAGTCTCATGAGTCCTTCCTATCCTATAGGATTACCATCCTCCTATTTGCCATCATAATCAGACGTCTTCACTGTTTTTTTTCAATATGCAGTATTTCATTTCTACTTCAATTTCCAGAAACAATAAACATCACATTATGACAATCTAGATTGACATTATAAAAAATGACAAATAAATAATTCATCAGAAGAAATCCACTGCTATGCCATTTAAAATTCAGGTTTCATTTAGAATCATTGAGTGTCTATAGAAGTTTTATATGTCAATTTAGGTTATTTTTGTACAATATTGTTGTACAATTCTTTTACAATGTTGTAAAAAAATATTTCTTTGTTGTACGTTTTAGCTCAAATGAATCTGCTCAATTCATCATTTACTACTGTTTTACACCTCAAACAATGAGCAAATATAGCATTCCTAAGACTGTTCCATGCCACAAACTGTCATAATCTTATAAAAAAGATATAAGGATACTTCAAAAAGTTAATGGAAAAACAAAATTAAAAGATACATTTTTTTATTTATAAGTTATAAGGAACTGGGAACAATTCTTGGATCAGGCACTTTTATAAGTCTTACCTACACGGCGGGAAGATTAAAGTGAGGCTAAAACTGTAATTGATAAAGAAGTGGCTGTTAGTCATATTAGCCAGGAGAGGAGGATGTTTCATGATTATGGTAATTTGGGAGTATCTACAGTGACAGTTTTTGTGTGTGCTGAGACAAAATTATGAAGTGGCCCTGTGTTTTGTCTCACTTCATCATGATCATTGAGAGATCTCATCTGATGGTGGTGGTATGTTGACATTGTTTACGTCTAACAGGATAACAGCATAGCCTAACTGTGAATGACACGTAGACTTCTCAAAATACTGAGCCCTAACAGTAAGTGGCAGGCAGGCCAGTTCCTAGTTGCCAGGGCTGCTCCTCCGTCTGTCTCTTTCTCTTTCTCCTCTCTCTTTGTATACATATATACATACATATGCACACAAATATGTACATATATTTACATTTGTATCAGTCAGATTTACAGCCCAAAATTTTTTCTCAAAATATTTTTTGTATATAAGGTTTATCTCCCCAGATAATTGGTAATCTATTGATAATAGGAATTATCCTTTGAATCCAATGCACATTCTAATAGAGTGACAATGGCAACTAATACCTGATAAATTCATTCTTTTTCTTGGATACATTTTTTGGATGACTTTTTATATTGATATTGATGCTTGCAGAACTTTAAAGAAAATTATTAATTTTTCCCTATGCTTAATGATGTCCAGAACATTATCTTTAAATTATCAAAAATGAAATGCTATTTAATAGACTACATAAATGACACAAGTTAAATTAAGAGCCATGAACTTTTCCAAACTGCCAAAAAGTACTATGAGAAAAGCTAAAATAACTATTCATATTTTGGCAAGAACTATTAAAATTGAAAAATAAATTCTTTGGATACATTGATCTATCTTTCTGTTGAGTACTTTATATATATGATTTTTACCTTATGTTTGCTAGATTGTTGAAGAGAAATCTTTTCTGACAAGCAGAATATGCACTTGGTAATTTTTTAAAATTATACCTAACCCTAAGACTATGGAATTATTCTCTCGATATACTTTTATGAAATAAATATAAACTGGAATTTCACTAAAAATAAATTTTCATTCACAGACAGACATTAAAAAAGAAGTAAGGTTAGGATACCATTTCTGAAAGAAGAATAAAAATAACTTAAGTGTCTCTCATAATTTTTAACATTTTACTTGGGCTATGAACGCTTCTTTAATCAAACATCTGTATTAGGTATAACAAGACAGTGTAGTGCCCCAAATGCTTAACTTATACCAAACGACTACTATATCTTAATTAAGACTATATACTATACTGAAAGTATCATAATTTGAGCTATCAGTTATTAAAAAATTACAGTATATATTTCCAAAATAATTTTCTCATGCAATAATGAACTGCAGTTATTCACTTTTAATGCTACATTTCCTCCAGGTTGGAATGTGTTTCTTTCATTTACATATCCCATATTGTCTGAATAGCAAATAACTATCTTTGTTTTTACATTATACAAGGTAAGTTCCACTGGTATTTTAGTAATGTCTTGATCTTAGTATTTTCAGCAGAAACAAGGGAAATGCCTCAACCATTGCTTAAAGAATGAAATAAAGCAAAATAATGATTATTTCTGTTTAATATTTGTGTTTATTCAGCAATAAATTTAATAAAGTCCTGTACTGAATTTAAAATATGCAGGTATGTTTCAAGTTTTTTCTAATGAAACAGTGAGAGAGTATTTAGGAAAAATAATCTTTCTGCACCTCGCATTTCTTGTAAAAGTGTTGTTATTGAAATTGGAGGCAGAACACAACAAAACTAATGCTGACATTATATACTAACTATGCTCTTTTGCCTTATTTGTGTGGAAATTTTATGTTGTAAGGAATATGATTTATTTGTAGCTTATTTTTTAATAAAAGCTTCATTATACATTGTTATATATTTTGAGAAACTATATATTAAAAACTCAAATGACTTTATTAAAAATCCAAATTCAGACATTACTATTTGTGTTTCTCATAATAGTTTAGAAAAATAGAATTTTGGGCTGAGCCCGTGGCGCACTCGGGAGAGTGCGGCGCTGGGAGCGCGGTGACGCTCCCTCCGCGGGTTCGGATCCTATATAGGAATGGCCAGTGCACTCACTGGCTGAGTGCCAGTCACGAAAAAGACAAAAAAAAAAAAAAATAGAATTTTAATAGTTTCGATTGAAAGTCAAGTGACCTAACCTATAGTCAATGCCTTCCATTCATTTGCTGGGGGACATTAGGGAAATTACTTAATGCCTGTGTATCTATTTTTCCATCTACTTATAATATCAAGTTGTGGAAGAAATAAAAAAAAAAAACCAGGATAAAACTATATGGAACTACATGATGAATTTGAAAGTGCTAACAACTTAAAAGTATGTTGTTGTTTTTGTTGTTAATCTTAATTGGTAGTTAAAAAACCCATTTCATTGTTTTCTGATGAAAAATCATTTTTTTTTGTACATTAATCCTTCCTATAGAGTTTGTTTCAATAATGCAAGTAACTTGTTCTACATCTTTTGCTCCAGTAAACTCTCACTTAAAAATGTTGAATAAACAATTACAAGACTTGACTTAACTAAGAAGATATATTTTGTTATTTAGTTTTGTCCTACAAACTATGTAAGAAACGGGCCCCTAATGCAGCTGCTTAAAAACAACAATCTGGTATTTTCATAGATTGCTGGTTCAGCTGATTTAGCTTGACTTGTCTGGATGGCTTTGTTGATTTTTGATAGGCTTATTCATTTGTCTGTTTTTCCTCTGGGGGAAAGCTGCTCTAGGCTGAGCTTGGCTGGAGCCCTTCAGCTCTGCTTTATGTGTCTTTTGTCCTCTTCATGAGATGAGTGAGCTAGCCCAGGCTTTGGTTTTTTGGGTTTTTTTTGTTTGTTTATTTGTTTGTTTGTTTTTGTTTTGTGTTATGGTGATTACAGAGCAAGTCCAACTGAAGTGCTTTCAAACTTCTGATTATATCACATCTTCAAACTATACATTGACCTAAGAAAGCCACATGGTTGCTCTGCAGATCAAGACAGGGGGAAATACATTCCATTCACATTGGGAAGACACTGCAAAGTTGTTACATGTCAAAGGTGTGTGTTTATGTGTGTGTGCATTTGTGTGTATACCTTTTGTCAGGGAGGAAGTGAAGAACTGGAACAATAATCCATTCTAACAATTACATTAAATTCATGAATTATGTATAAGTTTAAGTACAATCTATGGCATGTTTAATAAAATTGTCAATGTAAAAAAATAAGATACCATCATTTCACTAAGAAACTTTAGGGTCAAAGAATTACTGATAAGCTTACCTTTACCTTTAGCATATCTCAGTAGAGATACAATTATGGAGAAAAGTACAAATAAGAGTTATATATATATATAAAAATTTCTACAATAGGAAAAATGTGAGAATAACAATAATGATAATGCTACAATAAACATGAGAACACAGATAACTCTACATGGTGCTGATTTTATTTCCTTTGTGTATATACCCAGAAAAGGGATTGGTGGGTGATATGGTAATTCTATTTGTAATCTTTAGATGAACCTCCATACTCTTTTCCATAGCAAATGAACTATTTTACATTACCACCAATAGTGTACAAGGGTTCTAATTTGTCCACATCTTTGCCAACACTTATCTTTTGTTTGTTTTGATAACGACCACCCTAGCAGGTGTGAGATGATATCTCTCATTGTGGTTGAGGTTTTCATTTCCTGATTAGTAATGTTGGTACCTCTTCATATATGTTAGCAATTTGTATATATTTTTTGAAAAAATATTTATTCAGGTCTGTATTAGTCCATTTCTGTTGCTTATAACAGGATACCTGAAACTGGATAGTTTGTAAAGGAATGATATTTATTGCTTACAGTTTTGGAAGCTGATATGTCCAAAGTACAGAGAACACATCTAGTGAGGGCCTTGTTGGTGGGTGGTGATTCTTCACAGCAATGCAGTGTGTCACATTGCAAATGGCTTGAGGGAGAGAGAGCTAATTCCTTATAAAGCCATGAGAACCACACCCATTACCATGCATTAAACTATTAACTTATTACTCCATGAATGGATCAATCCATTTACTAGGACATGGTCCTCATTATCTAATCACCTCAACAAAGGCCCCACCTTTCAATTACCATAAAAGTATTTCCCAACCTCTTAACATTGTCATAGTGAGGATTAAGTTTCTAATACTTGGAACCTTGGGAGACACAATTCAATCCGTAGCAAAGTTCTTTGCCCATTTTTTAATTATTTGCTTTTTAGCTATTGAATTATGTGAGCTCCTTTTATATTTTGGATATTAACCCCCAATCAGATAAACAGTTTACAAATATTTTCTCATAGTCTATAAACCACCTTTATATTTTGCTGATAGTTTCTCTTGCTATGCAAGAGCTTTTTAGTTTGATTCAGTCCCACTTGTTTATTTTTGCTTTTGTTGCCTGTGCTTCAGATAGATATCCAAAAACTAATTGCCAAAGCCAACGTAAAGGAGCATTTCCCCTATATTTTCTTCTAGGGACTTTACAGTTTCAGATCTTAGGTTCATGTCTTTAATCCATTTTGAATTAATTTTTGCATATCATGTAAGATTTGAACCCAGTTTCATTCTTTTGCATGTGGATATCCAGTTTTCCCAGCACTATTGTGTTTTCTTAGGGCCCTTGTCAAAAACCAGTTGACTGTATATGCTTCGGCTTATTGCTGGGCTCTCTATTCTGTCCATCTGTCTGTGTGTCTGTTTTCTCGACAGACAGCTCCAAAATATTTTTATTACTATTGCATTTTAATATAATTTTAAATTAGAAAGTAGGATGCCTCCAACTTTGTTCTTCTTTCTCAAGATTGCTTTGACTATTGCTTTCACTATTTGAGGTCTTATGTGTTTCCGTAGAAATTTGAGAATTGTTTTTTTTTTTTTTTTATTTGTCTGAAAAATACCATTGGAGTGTTGATAGGCATTGTGTTAAATCTGTAGATCACTTTGGGTAGTATTGATATTATAATAACATTAATTCTTCCCCTCCATAAACAAGGTACACCTCTTCATTTATTTGAACCTACTTTAATTTCTTTCATCAATGTTTTATGGTTTTCAGTCTATAGATCTTTCATCTCCTTGATTAAATGTATTTCCAAGTATTTTATTCATTTTAATATTGTCATAAATGGGATTGTTTTCTTCTTGTTCTTGTTTTTTAAAAGTATTATTGGTGTAAAGAAATAAAACTAATTTTTGAATGTTGATTTTATATTCCACAACATTACTGAATTAATTTATTAGTCCCAAAATGCTTTTTGTGGTGTCTTTAGGGTTTTCTATGTAAAGAATCTTATCATCTGCAAACAGAGATGATTTCACTTCTTCCTTCTCAATTTGAATGCCTTTTGGTTTTTTTTTTTCTCTTGCCTAGCCACTCTGGTTAGGACTTCTAGTACTATCTTAAGTAGAAGTGGTAAAAGTGGGCTTAGTTGCCTTGTACTGGATCTTAGCAAAAACACTTTCAGGGACCAGAGAGGAAGCCTGCCAGAGAGGCCCAAGATCTGCAGAGACCACATGCCCTGCGGTGCCAGCGTGCAACCAAGAAGGTAGGCTTTGCTGCCACCAGACTCCATCCCCAGGACAGACGAGTGCACACCAACCAGAGAGCTGCCTCCCCGGAGAGGCCCAAGACCCAAGGCAACCACGCACCCAAAGAGATAGTGGGTGACTGAGCAGACACTGAGGCAGCTGTGCTGATTTGGCAGCCCCAGCAGCACCCTAGCCAGACAATAGTGTCAAACCAGTGGACGATGAAATCCCCTGCCACAATGACTAAACATCAAAGGAAAGATACCAGAAATATGAAAAACCAAGAAAGTATACCAGTGAAGGGTAATAACTCTCAAGCTCTAGATCCTGTAGAACAAGAAGACCTTGAAATGTCTGACAAGGAATTTCCAGTGATAATTCTAAGGAAACTAAATGAGATACAAGAAAACTTAGCTAGACAACACGATGAAACAAGGAAAAGTATACAGGACCTGAAAGAAGAAATGTACAAGGAAATAAATGCCCTGAAAAATAATGTAGCAGAGCTTGCCAAGCCGAAGAATTCATTCAGTGAAATAAAAAACACAGCAGAGAGTTTAACCAGCAGGCTTGCAGAAGCAGAAGAGAGAACTTTTGACCTTGAAGATGGACTGTTTGAAATAACACAGGCAGACAAAAAAAAAAAAAAAAAAAGGAAAGGAAAAAGAATTAAAAACATTGAAGAAAATCTAAGAGAGATATCAGACAACCTTAATACTCAAATATCTGAGTCATGGGTATTACAGAAGGGCGGGGGGGGGATTGCATTGAAAACATATTCAACAAAATAGTGGCAGAAAACTTCCCAGGTATAAGAATAAACACAGATCTTCATATTCAGGAAGCTCAAAGATCCCCAAATGTATTCAACCCAAAAAGGTCTTATCCAAGACATATTATAATCTAATGGGAAAAACTCAAAGAAAAAGAGAGAATCTTAAAAGCTGCAAGAGAGAATCATCAAATCACCTATAAGGGAGCCCCAATGAGACCAACATCAGACATTTCATCACAAACCCTAAAAGGCAGAAAGGAATGTGATGATATATTCAAAATACTAAAAAACAGAGATTGCGAGCCAAGAATACTCTACCCTGCAAGGCTATCCTTCCAAAATGAAGGGCAAATAGTATATTTCTCACACAAACAAAAACTTCAGGCATTCACTACCACAGGACAACCCTTACAAGAAATTCTCAAGGGAGTACTGCGTTTTGTAACTGAAAAATAACTACCACTGCCATAAAACTCAAGAAAAATCAAAACCCACTAGTAAAATTAAAATGACAGCAGTGAAGAGAAAAAAAAAAGTTTATCTACAACCCAAGGAACCAACAGATACAGAAGACAAACAGTAAATCAGAAAGAAAGGAACAAAAGACACTTAAGACATCCAAACAAAAATCAATAAAATACTAGGAGTAAATCAACACTTTTCAATAACAAGTCTTAATGTAAAAGGATTAAATTCCCCAATCAAAAGACACAGACTGGCTGACTGGATTAAAAAGGAGGACCCAACTATATGCTGCCTTCAAGAGATCCACCTCACCTATAAAGACTCACATAGACTAAGAGTGAAAGGATGAAATGAAAAAAGAGCCAGGGTAGTTATTCTTATATCTGGTAAAATAGACTTTAAACTAAAAAATGTAAAAAGAGATAATGAGGGCTACTACATAATGATAAAAGGATTGATTCATCAAGAAGGCATAACAATCATAAATATATACACACCCAAAGTCAGAGTAACCAGATTTATAAAGCAAACTCTATGAGACCTAAAGAAGGAAATAGACACTAATACCATAATAGCAGGGGACCTGAACACCCCACTTTCAAAATTGGACAGATCATCTAGGCAAAGAATCAGCAGAGAAACACAAGATCTAAACAACACTGTAGACCAATTGGACTTGACAGATTTCTACAGAACATTCCATCCAACAACCTCAGAATATTCATTCTTCTCATCAGCAAATGGAACATTATCCAGGATAGATCACCTGTTAGGTCACAGATCAAGTCTCAATAAATTCAAAAAAATTGGAATTGTCCCATATACTTTTTCTGACTACAATGGATTAAAATTAGAAATCAACAACAAATGAACTTCTGGAAACTCTACAAACACATGGAAATTAAACAGCAATCTACTTAATGATGTATGGGTCCAAGAAGAAATCAAACAGGAAATCAAAAAATTTATTGAAACTAATGAAAACAATCTTACATTATACCAACACCTGTGCGATACTGCAAAAGCAGTACTAAGGGGGGAAATAAATCACATTAAATGCTTACTTCAGAAGAATGGAAAGATGGCAAGTGAAAAACCTCATACTTCACCTGAAAGAACTAGAAAAACAAGAACAATCCAAACCCAAAGTTAGCAGACAGAAAGAAATCATCAAGATTACAGCAGACCTTAATGAAATAGAAACCCAAAAATGATAGAAAAGATCAATGAATCAAAAAGTTGTTTTTTTGAAAAGATAAATAAAATTGACAAACCATTAGCACAGCTAACTAAAAAAAGAAAAGAGAAGACCCAAATAACAAAAACTAGAAATAAAAAAGGTCATATTACAGCTGATACCTCTGAAATACAAGGAATCATTAGACACTACTATAAACAAGTATATGCCAACAAATTTGAAAACCTGGAGTAAATGGATAAATTTCTGGGCACACACAAACTACCAAAACTGAGCCAAGAGGATGTAGAAAATCTGAACAGAATAATAACAATAAAAGAGATTGAAGCTGTTATCAGAAGGCTCCCAACAAGGAAAAGCCCAGGACCAGATGGATTCACAGCAGAATTCTAATAAACACTGAAAGAGGAGTTGACACCAGTTCTCTATGAACTGTTTCAAAAGCTTGAAACAGAGGCAATTCTGTCAAACTAATTCTATGAAGCAAATATCACCCTGATACCAAAACGAGGTAAAGATACAACTAAAAGAGAAAACTCCAGGCCAGTATCCTTGATGAATATAGATGCAAAAATCCTCAGTAAAATACTAGCTAACAGAATTCAGCAACACATATTCAAAATTATACAACATGATCAAGTGGGATTCATCAAAGGGATGCAAGGTGGGATCAACATACACAAATCAATAAATGTGATACACCATATCAATGAAAGCAAACACAAGGACCATATGATCATCACTATAGATACTGAAAAAACATTTGATAAAATTCAACACTCATTCATGATAAAGACTCTCTACAATTTAGGTATAGATGGAAAGGATCTCAACGTAATTAAAGCCATATGTGATAAACCCACTGCCAATATCATCCTGAATAGGGAAGAGCTAAAAGTTTTTCCTTTAAGATCAGGAACTAGACAAGGATGCCCACTGTCACCACTCCTATTAAACATAGTGCAGGAAGTACTTGCCAGAGCAATCAGAGAAGAGAAGGAAATAAAGGAATGCAGATTGGAAAATATGATGTCAAACTGTCCCTCTTTGCAAATGACATGATCCTATATATTGAACAGCCTCAAGTATCTACATAAAAATTCTTGGAGTTGATAAATGATTTCAGTAAAGTAGCAGGATACAATATCAACACAAATAAATCGGTAGTATTTCCATTCTCCAATAGTGAACATGCAGAAAGAGAAATCAAGAAATCTTACCTATTTACAATAGCCACCAAAAAAATAAAATACTTAGGAATAGAGTTAACCAAGGACATGAAAAATCTCTCTAATGAGAACTACGAACCACTGCTGAGGGAAATTAAAGAGGAAACAAGAAGATGGAAAGATATTCCATGCTCTTGAATTGGAAGAACCAACATTGTGAAAATATCCACACTACCCAAAGTGATACACAAATTCCACACAACCCCCATCAAAATTCAAATGACATTTTTGTCAGAAATGGAAAAAAAAAACTATCCAGACATTTATATGGAATACCAAAAGACCATGCATAGCCAAAGCAATCCTGAGCAAAAAACAAATAAATAAATAAAGCTGGATCCATAACACTACCTGACTTTAAACTATACTACAAAGCTATAGTAACCAAAATAGCATGGTACTGGCATAAAAAGAGACACTCTGATCAATGGAATAGAATGGAGAATACAGAAATCAGCCCACACACCTACAGCCATCTGATCTTTCACAAAGGCACCAAGCCTATACACTGGGGAAGAGACTGTCTCTTTAACAAAAGGTGCTAGGATAACTGGATATCAATATGCAGGAGAATGAAACTAGACCCATACCTTTCACCATACACTAAAGTCAACACAAAATGGATTAAAGAATTAAATATACACCCTGAAACAATAAAACTTCTTAAAGAAAACATAGGAGAAACACTTCAGGAAGTAGGACTGGGCACAGACTTCATGAATACATCCCCAAAAGTACAGGCAACCAAAGGAAAAATAAATAAATGGGATTATATCAAAGTTAAAAGCTTCTACACAGGAAAAGAAATAATCAACAGAGTGGGAGAAAATATTTGCAAAATATACATCTGACAAAGGATTAATATCCAGAATATACAAGGAACTCAAGCAACTTTACAACAAAAAGACTAGTATCCAATTAAAAAATGGGCAAAAGTGCTAAATAGGCACTTCTCTAAGGAAGATATACGAATGGCCAACAGACACATGAAAAAACGCTTAACATCACTCAGCATTTGGGAAATGAAAATCAATACCACACTGAAATACCATCTCACTCCAGTTAGGATGGCTAATATCCAAAAGACTGTGAATGATAAATGCTGGTGAGGGTGTGTAGAAATAGGAACTCTCATACGTTGTTGGTGGGACTGCAAAATTGCACAGCCTCTATGGAAAATGCTATGGAGGTTCCTCAAACAATT
This sequence comes from Cynocephalus volans, assembly GCF_027409185.1. Classification (NCBI taxonomy): domain Eukaryota; kingdom Metazoa; phylum Chordata; class Mammalia; order Dermoptera; family Cynocephalidae; genus Cynocephalus; species Cynocephalus volans. The sequence continues at coordinate 97,439,840 of NC_084478.1, forward strand.
GCAAATAGATCTACCATATGACCCAGCCATCCCACTGCTGGGAATATACCCAGAGTAATGGAAATCATCAAGTTGAAGGTATACCTGTTCCCCAATGTTCATTGCAGCACTCTTTACAATAGCTAAGAGTGGAAACCAGCCCAAAAGTCTGTCATCAGATGAGCGGATATGGAAAATTTGGTATATCTACACAATGGAATACTACTATGCTCTAAATAAGAATGAAATACTGCCATTTGCAATGACATGGATGGACCTTGAGAGAATTATATTAAGTGAAACAAGTGAGGCGCAGAAAGAGAAATATCACATGTTCTCACTTATTTGTGGGAGTTAAAAATAAATAAATAAATACACAAATAAGCTGGGGGGAGGGAAGAAGACACAACAATTACAATTCCTTGAAGTTGATACCACAGGGAATAGATATGAGGTTTTTGGGAGGGAGGTGTGAGAGGTAGGAGGGAGGGAGGTTTTGGTAATTGACCAAAATAATCAACCACATTGTATATTGACAAAATAAAATAAAATTAAAAAATAGATATATAAATAAAAGGTTTGTTCTGGTAAAAAATTAAAAAAAATATGTTAAACTTCATTAAAGTTTGACTCATAAAAGTATACGAAACATAACTCCTCAAGACTTTGTAGTTGTTTCTGATATAGTTGCATCTCTTTTACCTACTTCTGCTTAAGCATCCAGTGAATCATATTTAACATAACCATAAAAAAAAAAAGCTTTCAGTTTTTCCTGAGAGTGAGCTGTGTGTTTTTCATAAATGGCCTTTATTATGTTGAGATATTTTCCTTCTATACCTATTTTGTTGAGAGTTTTGTTCATAAAAAAGATGTTGAAGTTTGTCAAATGCTTTCTTTGGATATATTGAGATGATCATATTGTTATCATTAATTATTACGTTAATGTAAGTTATCACATTTATTTTTATTTTATTTTTTTTTAAATTTTATTTTGTCGATATACATTGTAGCTGATTATTGCTCCCCATCACCAAAACCTCCCTCCCTTCTCCCTCCCCCCTCCCCCCCAACAATGTCCTTTCTGTTTGCTTGTCGTATCAACTTCAAGTAATTGTGGTTGTTATATCTTCTTCCCCCCCCCCCGGTTTGTGTGTGTGTGTGTGTATGTGTGTGTGTGAATTTATATATTAATTTTTAGCTCCCTCCAATAAGTGAGAACATGTGGTATTTCTCTTTCTGTGCCTGACTTGTTTCACTTAATATAATTCTCTCAAGGTCCATCCATTTTGTTGCAAATGGCAGTATTTCATTCGTTTTTATAGCTGAGTAGTATTCCATTGTGTAGATGTACCACATTTTCCGTATCCACTCATCTGATGATGGGCATTTGGGCTGGTTCCAACTCTTGGCTATTGTAAAGAGTGCTGCGATGAACATTGGGGAACAGGTATACCTTCGACTTGATGATTTCCATTCCTCTGGGTATATTCCCAACAGGGGGATTGGCTGGGTCGTATGGTAGATCTATTTGCAATTGTTTAAGGAACCTCCATACCATTTTCCATAGAGGCTGCACCATTTTGCAGTCCCACCAACAATGTATGAGAGTTCCTTTTTCTCCGCAGCCTCGCCAGCATTTATCGTTCATAGTCTTTTGGATTTTAGCCATCCTAACTGGGGTTAGATGGTATCTCAATGTGGTTTTGATTTGCATTTCCCGGATGCTGAGTGATGTTGAGCATTTTTTCATATGTCTGTTGGCCATTTGTATATCTTCCTTAGAGAAATGCCTACTTAGCTCTTTTGCCCATTTTTTAATTGGGTTGCTTGTTTTCTTCTTGTAAAGTTGTTTGAGTTCCTTATATATTCTGGATATTAATCCTTTGTCAGATGTATATTTGGCAAATATTTTCTCCCACTCTGTTGGTTGTCTTTTAACTCTTTTAATTGTTTCTTTTGCTGTGCAGAAGCTTTTTAGTTTGATATAATCCCATTTGTTTATTTTTCCTTTGGTTGCCCGTGCTTTTGGGGTCGTATTCATGAAGTCTGTGCCCAGTCCTATTTCCTGAAGTGTTTCTCCTATGTTTTCTTTAAGAAGTTTTATTGTCTCAGGGTGTATATTTAAATCCTTAATCCATTTTGAGTTGATTTTAGTATACGGTGAGAGGTATGGATCTAGTTTCATTCTCCTGCATATCGATATCCAGTTATCCCAGCACCACTTGCTGAAGAGGCAGTCCCTTCCCCAGTGAATAGGCTTGGTGCCTTTGTCAAAGATCAGATGGCAGTAAGTGTGTGGGTTGATTTCTGGATTCTCTATTCTATTCCATTGGTCAGTGTGTCTGTTTTTATGCCAGTACCATACTGTTTTGGTTATTATAGCTTTGTAGTATAGCTTAAAGTCAGGTAGTGTTATGCCTCCAGCTTTATTTTTTTGCTCAGCATTGCTTTGGCTATTCGTGGTCTTTTATTGTTCCATATAAATGTCTGAATAGTTTTTTCCATTTCTGAGAAAAATGTCTTTGGAATTTTGATGGGGATTGCATTGAATTTGTATATCACTTTGGGTAGTATGGACATTTTCACTATGTTGATTCTTCCAATCCAAGAGCATGGAATATCTTTCCATCTTCTTGTATCCTCTCTAATTTCTCTCAGCAGTGGTTTGTAGTTCTCATTATAGAGATTTTTCACCTCCTTGGTTAACTCAATTCCTAAGTATTTTATTTTTTTGGTGGCTATTGTAAATGGGCAGGCTTTCTTGATTTCTCCTTCTGCATGTTCACTATTGGAGAAAAGAAATGCTACTGATTTTTGTGTGTTGATTTTGTATCCTGCTACTGTGCTGAAATCATTTTTCAATTCCAACAGTTTTTTTGTAGAGGTTTTAGGCTGTTCGACATTTATTGACTTTTTTGTCAACAGATGAATGAAGAATGCATTTATATGTGTGTGTGTGTATATATATATGCATATTTATTTATAGGTATATATAAAATAGAGCATTATTCAACTTTAAAATGAGATTCTCCCATTTGCAACAACATTGATGAAACTAGAGGAAATTACGCTAACTGAAATTGTCCAGACACAGAAGAAAAATATTGCATAATCTCACTTATACGTGAATTTTTTAAAAAAAATTTAATACATTGAAATAGAAAGTAGAAGAGTGGTTACCAGTGGTGGGAGAGAGGGAAATGGAGAGGGTTAAGTCATATGTTATAAAGGTGCACTTATGTAGAATAAATAAGTCTAGAAATCTAATATACAGCATGGGGACTGTAGTTAATAGTATTTCATTTTATACTGGAAATTTGCTAAGAGTGTAGAATTTAGGTGCCCTTCCTCACTACTACAACCCAAAAAAGATAAGCATGTGAGTTGATAGATACGTTTTTTTCACTGACCGTAGTGATCATTTTACTGTGTACACATATATAAAAGTGTCTTATTGTACACCTTAAGTATACAGAATAAAAAAAGCTTTAATGTAACTTTAATAAAAAGTATGTCTTGAGAATTCATAGGAAGTGGGCCTTACTGAGCGTATGAAATACTTCACATTATGATCTTAATTTTTGTGTTAATATTGAATTTTTGTGGGCACAAAATTGATAGAAATGCATTATATATCAAAAATAACTTGGAAATTTATAAATTCTGTAAAATTTTATTTAATATTTGAAATGACTTTCTTAATATTTCCAGAATTTCCTGTGAGAGTAGACCCCTATCTGGCATTCATGACAGATGTATTTCAAGATATTTATAAGTATGCAAATTTCATATATTATGTTCCGAAAACATGTGACATCAAAAAATACACTAAATAATAATTTAAATACCCAGTAGGAGATTTTGTTTCAATAACTAATGACCTGGGATTCACAAAAATGAAAAGCAAGTCTAGGTTGTTCATTAAATCTTTGTTCTTACCAGAATATAGAATTTTCTTTGCTTTTGTCAGAGTTAAATACTGTATTAGCCCATTTCTGCTGCTTACAACAAAATACCTGGAACTAGGTGATTTATAAAAAAAATTGAATTTTTTTCTTACAGTTTCCGAGGCTGGTAAGTCCAAAGTCCATCTGGTGGTGACAACAGTGACCCAGAGATCTCACATTCCAAGATGGTGGAAGCAGAAAGAGCGAAAGACTGCAAGAGAGACAGACTTTCCTCTTCTTTTAAAGCCCTCAGAACCATTCCCCTGACCATCATTTTTAATCCATTCATTACTGCACCATCTTACAACCCAATCACCTCTTCAAGGCTCCACCTTTCAATTACCATAATAGGATTTCCCACCCTCCTAATAGTCACAGTGAGGACTAAGTTTCTAATATAGGAAACTTGGGGGACACAATTCAAGCTCCATTGAATTTTGGGGGGACATAATTAAATCCATGTGTGCAAATATTGACACACATGTTCCAAAATAGTATGTGTATGTTGATAGTAGTATTTTGTTATGTAAACTCTTCTTTTTGAGATTCCTTTGTTCCAAGATATAAAGGTGATTAAGAGCAACATTAATTTCATTATCACCTGTTGAATGATGTAGTTTTGTAAGATTTGTATGTAATGTGGAAATAATCTCATCAACTTTTGTAAATGTTTAGGTTTTTTAGTAAATGAGAAACATTTACAAGGAGGATTTATTGTGAATTTCACAATTTTTAACCTATTTTTATGTATAGCATATAGAATTTTCATGATTAAAAGACATCTAAGACTCTTTCAAATTTACTTTTCCTCCTTGAATATATGCCCTATACCAATTGCTAGGCTGATAAATATGATATTTTGTATCTCTTTATGTATAACAATAGTTTGGCATTCTTGATGGGCCATGGAACTTTTCATAGAGAAATAAAGATGCGTTAATTGTTTTGAGTTGCTGAACATTCAGCCGAATATCAAGACCAGTAAAACTTCAATGAGATGCAGACAGGAAGCCTGAATACCAATGACAATAAAAACTTTTTTATACCAATCTCACAATTCACATGTTTGAAATCTGTGAACAAGACAAATTTCAAGCACTAAAATTTGCAAACTTTAAGAGTTACACAAACAGAACTATGAAGGTTAAATTTATAACTGTCGTTGATGAAATAAGATATATGTGACCAATATCAGAGTGTGTAAATATATAAAGCAAACATTGTTGGAAATAAAAGAAAAAAAATAAAGCAATACAATAATAGTAAAAAACTTCAATGTCCCACTTTCAATAATGGATGAAACAACCAGACAGAAAACTGATAAGAAACCAAAAGACTTGAACAACACTTTGGATCCAATGGATCTAGCACATAAAAAAAGAACACTCTACCCAGCAGCAGAAGAACATACATTCTTTTCTAGCAGTCACAGAACATTCTCTAAGACAGAGGTCATGTTAGGTCACAAAACAAAAGTATTAAAAAATTCAGAAATATGAAATTTATACCAAGTATCTTCTCTGAGCACAAAGGAATAAAACTAAAAATCAATAGCAGAAGGAAAACTGGAAAATTCACAAATATGTGGAAATTAATAACATGTCCATGAATAACCATTGGATCGGAGAAAAAATTAAAAGGAAAATTACAAAATATCTTGAGACAAATGAAAATGAAAACACAGCACACCAAAACTAATGGGATGCAGCAAAAGCAATACGAAGATGAAAGTTTAAAGTGACAAGTGGCTACATTAAAAAAGGAGAGAAAGAAATATGTCAAATAAACTACCTAACTTTAAATTTAAAAAACAAAGTCCATAGCAGAAGGAAGAAAATCATAAAGATTAGAGCAGAAATAAAGTAGAGAATAGAAAATCAATAGAAAAAAATCAGTGAAACTAAGAGTTTATTTTTTGAAAAGTTCAGCTAAATTGATAACCTTTAGCAACACTAAGAAAAAACTGAGACTTGTCAAACTTTTCCAAAAAAATTGAAAAAGAGGATACACTTTCGAACCTATATTGGATGAGGCTGGCATTAACCTGATACCAAAGCCAGACAAAGAGATTGCAAGAAAAGAAAACTACAGGCCAATATCTCTCATAAATATAGATGCAGAAATTCTCAACAAAATACTAACAAACCATATTCAACAACACCTTAAAAGAATCATACAAGACAACTAAGTGGGATTTACTTCTGTGATGTAAGGATGGTATATTGTACAAAAATCAAATAGTGTGAGATACTACATTTGCAGAATTGGTTAAGGAACACAAAGAATGGTTGCATTTTGCAATGATAGATATGCTCATTATGCTGATTTGATCATCACATATTGTCCATAGGTATAGATACTCAAGTCTGTACCTCACAGATATGTATAATCAATTGTTTCAATTAAAAAAATCATATAGTCATCTCAATCAATGCATAAAAAGTTTTAGACAAAATTCAACACTCTTTTATAATATAAATTCTCAACAAACTAGAGTAGGAAGAAAATTATCCTCCCAAAATAAATGCCATCTATGAAAAGCCCACAGCTAACATTATACTCAATGGTGAAAAACTGAAATGTCTTCCTCTAAGACCAGGAAAAAGACAAGGATGCCCACTCTTGGCACATTGATTCAACATAGTACTCGACATCATAACCAGAGTAATTAGGCAGGAAAAAGAAACAAAATGCTTCCAAATAAAAATGAAAATAGTGAAATTTTCTCTGTTTGCAGATGACATAATATCATATGCAGAAAACTCTAAAGACTCTATTAAAAAAAAACGACTTAGAACTAATACAAGAGTTCAGTAATGTTGCAGGACTCAAAAATCAACATACAACAATCAGTGACATTTTTTATATACTAACGGTGAACTATCTGATAAGAAAATTAGAAAACTAATTCTATTGTAATAGCATCAAAAAGAATAAAATATTTAGGAATAAAAATTGCTTAAGGAGGTGAAAGACTTGTGTACTGATAACTATAAAATAATTGAAGTTATTAAAGAAGATATAAACAAATAGATAAAAATTCTGCTTTCATGAATTGGAAGGCAATATTGTTTAAATGTTTATTCTACTCAAAACAATCTACAGATTCAATGCAATGCCTATCAAAATCCCAATAGCATTTTTTTACAGAAAGAGAAATACTGCAATTCCTCTCTGATATGTGGGAGCTAAAAAATAAACAAATAAATAAAAATGAAAGAAAGGCACAAATATCGGAATAATTTGTTGAACTTTCAAAAGGGAAGAACAGAACTGAAACTACCAGAGGGGGGAAAGGGAGAGTGGAAGAGGAGGTTAGTGAGAAACTGGTAAAATCAAAAAATGATTACATTGTGCAATGTTGAATATACTAATTATCCTGATTTGAGCACCACCTATTGCAAACAGGCATCAATATTCAACACTGTACCCAACAGATGTGTACAATCAATTACATTTCAATTAAACTTTTTTTTAAAAGCAGACATAGAAGAAGCATTTCTAAAATTCATATGGCATCACAAATTACACCAAATAGTCAAAACCATCTTGAGAAAGAAGAATAAATCTAGAGGCATGTCACTTTCTGATTAAAAATGCATTACAAAGCCACATTAATTAAAATAGTATGGTACTGGCATAAAGACAAACATATAGACCAATGGAACACAATAGAGAGCTCAGACGTAAATCCATACGTATGTGGCAGACTGATGTTAGGCAAGTCCCAATAATACACAAGAGGGAAAGAATAGATTCTTCAACAAATGGTGTTAGAGAAACTAGATATCTACATGAAAAAGAATAAAATTAGACCTTTATTAATACTGTACACAAAAATTGACTCAAAGTGGTTAAAGATCTAAACAGAAGACCTGAAACTGTAATATTCCTAGAAAAAAACATAGGGGGAAATCTTTATGACATTAGTCTTGGCAATAATTTCAAAAATATGACACCCAAAACACAGGCAACAAAATCAAAAACAGACAAGTGGGATTACATCAAACTAACAAGCTTCTGCACAGCAGGAGAATCAATCAACAAATTGAAAAGGCAACCTATGGTATAGAAGAAAATATTTACAAACCATATATTTGATATGGGGCTAATGTCCAAAATATATTAGGATCTTCTACAACTCAATAGCAATAATAATAATAACAATCTGATCAAAAAATTGAGAATGTACATTTCTCAAAAAGGACATACAGATTACCAACAGATTTATAAAATGATGTTAAATATTGCTAATCATTAGGGCAATGCAAATCAAAACCACATTGATGCATCATTTCGCACCTGTCAGGATGGCTATTATCAAGAAAGTAAAAGCCATCAATTTTTGGCAAGGATGTAGAGAAATTGGAACACTTGCACGGTGTTGGTAGAAATGCAAAACTGCACCTCTGCTACAGAAAGCAGTATATAGGTTTCTCAAAAAATTTAAAATAGAATTACCATATGATCCAGCAATAGCACTTTTGGGTGTTTATCCAAAAGAATTTAAATTAAAATTTCAAAGAGATATTATCACTCCCACATTCATTGTAGCACTATTCACAATAGCCAAGATATGAAAACAACCTGAATATTCATCAACAGATGACTGGATAATGAAAATTAGGCATACCCATACAATGGAATGCTATTTAGCCTTTTATAGAAAAAAGGAATTCCTGCAATATGTAACGACATGGATGAACCTTGAATATATTATGCTAAGTAAAATAAGCCAGTCACAGAATAAAAAACATCACATGATTTCATTTACATGAGTTATTTAAGGTAGTGAATCTCGAAAGCGGAGAGTAGAATGGTGGTTGCCAGAGGCTGGAGGGAGGGAGAAATGAGGAGATGTTGGTCAAAGGGTACAAAGTTTCAATTGTTCAAGATGAAAAAGTTCTAGAGATCTGCAGTAGAACATTGTTCCTATATTTAACATACTATACATGAGGGTACTTCCAAGAGTTAATAGAAAAATATTAAAAGGAAAAATTACAAAATATCTTTAGTAAAATAATATAATAGATAATAATCTTTCAATGGACTCTTTGAAGACCCCTCATATTTCTTATTGTATAGGTTCTTCTGAAAAATCACCACTACCCCACTAAGTGGTGGTATTTATATCTCCTCTACATAAACCTGGGAAGGACTTTTTGAATGCTACATAATGATACTATGTAACTTTTTAAGTTAGGTCACAAAAGGTGATATGGTTTTCATTGGACTTTCTCTCTCTTGGAACATAAGTCTTCTGAGCCTCGAGCTGCCAAGTAAAAATTTCAGGTAATCTGAAGCTTTCATGCTGGAAAAACCTGTGAAGAAAATATATATATAGAGAGAGAGATCTGAATAATGACCTTTGATCCCGCCCCCAGCTGGCCAGAAATGTGAGTGACTGACCTTGAGATGATTTTATCCCTAGCCTATCTGTCTACCACTGAATGAGAAATCTATACAAGAGCCACCTAATTGAGCTTACTCAATCCCCAGAACTCTCAGATATAGTAAATAAAAGATTGCTTTTCTTTTGAATCAGTATTTTTGTGTGGTTGGATACCTGCAATAGATAACCAGTGCAGTGCCTATCTTCAAGGCCCTTTCATACATAGAATCAGTTATTCTTAGCCATGGCGGCACACAGTTACCTGGGTCCCTGTTAAAACAGCAATGCATGAATCCCAATCTTTGAAATGCAGACATGGGCTTCAGGTATTAGTATTTCATAAAGTTTCCCAGATAATTCTAATGTCCTGCCATTGCTCTAAATCAAAAGCCTCAATACTCTTCCAAGATTAGAATTTCTGAGGATTTAGCAAGAGTTGTGGTTTTATCACTAAAGTGCAAAGTATGCAAACATCTTCGCCAGTAGTCAACAAACAGGTAAGTTTTTTTTGTTTGTTTGTTTTTGTTTTTCTCTCAAAGTGTTTCTAAGCAGTAATTCTCCATGTAAATAAGCCTGTATTGATAGAGGGATGCTGCAATATAGAATTACCAAAAATTAACATTTTTAAAAAGACATTTCACTATCTTTTGAATGAAGGAAACTAGAACTTCTGGCTCGAATTATATATTAAAGTTTTAATGTTCCAGGAAGAATATAATTTTCACTTTTCATTAAATGGTGGATAATATGTATTCATTTCTAATTCACCTACACTAAACCTCGATAATTTTGTAATTCTTATGTAATGAAAAACAAAAATTGTGTTGGTATGTTATTTTTAATATTAATAGAATCTTGTCAAATTATTTGCAAATATAGATTTTTGGCAAATAAAGACATTATTAAAATAAAATGCAAAAATATAATTCTTGGAATTGAGACCATTTAGATTTCACTGAGGAACAGTGCTCAGAGTGGCACTTGTTGAATATTTTTCCTATCAAAACCATAGCTTCATTGTAATAATACAAAAATTTCTGTGCTGATCAAAAATAGACCATATACATAGCAGAGTTTTAATCATTATAACAGCCTTTGTTTTTTTTTTTTTTTTTTTTGAAAAGCTTATGGTTTTTATTCAGCCACAATCCATTTTTTTAAAATTCTGTAATGGCCCATAAATTTGCATTAATGATCACCTGCTCCAGAAACCTCGGAAACAGGAGGCTGGAAGAACATCCGTGCATTTTTTTTTTTTTTTTTTTTTTTTTTTTTTAAATTTTATTTTGTCGATATACATTGTAGCTGATTAATGCTCCCCATCACCAAAACCTCCCTCCCTCCCCCCCTCCCCCCCTCCCCCCCAACAATGTCCTTTCTGTTTGTTTGTTGTATCAACTTCAAATAATTGTGGTTGTTATATCTTCTTCCTCCCCGCCCCCCGGTTTGTGTGTGTATGTGTGTATGTGTGTGTGTGAATTTATATATTAATTTTTAGCTCCCTCCAATAAGTGAGAACATGTGGTATTTCTCTTTCTGTGCCTGACTTGTTTCACTTAATATAATTCTCTCAAGGTCCATCCATGTTGTTGCAAATGGCAGTATTTCATTCGTTTTTATAGCTGAGTAGTATTCCATTGTGTAGATGTACCACATTTTCCGTATCCACTCATCCGATGATGGGCATTTGGGCTGGTTCCAACTCTTGGCTATTGTAAAGAGTGCTGCGATGAACATTGGGGAACAGGTATACCTTCGACTTGATGATTTCCATTCCTCTGGGTATATTCCCAACAGTGGGATGGCTGGGTCGTATGGTAGATCTATTTGCAATTGTTTAAGGAACCTCCATACCATTTTCCATAGAGGCTGCACCATTTTGCAGTCCCACCAACAATGTATGAGAGTTCCTTTTTCTCCGAATTCAATGCAAAGTGATATACCTAACAGCCTTTGAAATAAAGTAGATCAACTTGACTCATGGGAGATGTAGTCAGTTCAGTCAGGGTGGTTATTAAGAACAGTTGTGTGTATCTCACCTCTGGCTCTCAGTTACTCTTATAAGTTGTCCTTCTATCCAACATTATTCTCTTGATCCACATTTGTGAAGACTTTATAAATATGGTATTATTTTATAAATGTTTATTGACCATTTATTATGCTGCAAGCACTGCAGAATCAGTAACAAACCAACAACAAAATACCGAAGTTCTTTACCTCATTTAGTTTATATTCCAGCAGATAGTTGAGTAAGCAGGGGTAACTGGAGGCAGAAAATAAACATTCTACAAATAAATATATAAAAATGCAGGCTTCTGATCTTGGGACCATGAGTAAACAGGAACTCTGGGTCTGTGGATATATTTCTAATCTTTTTAGAGTTAGAGGAAATAAACAATTTTTCTCTCCCTATGACCCCTTACACAAAGAAACCACTCAAATGAGCAAAAAGGAGAAAGGGACCGATGATCAGCCACATGTTTATGCTTGTGATGCAAAAAGCTGAAGTGAACAGTCCAGTATGGGATTTGGGGGAACAGAGGCAGAATCTTATGGAGGCAAGAAACCAGTATCTGTTACATGCACAGAACTGAGGGTGTAAAAGATATGCTAGGCATAAAGATAGCATAGATGTTCAGTTTTCTCTGAGGCTGAAGTACTAAAACAGTACATTAATTCTTACTACAGCAACAAAAAGAAGGATCTAAACCTAAGACTCCAACTCTAAGCCAAAATTCTGAGAAGGGGACTCAAATTTTTATTAAACTATGCAATTAGCATAATAATTTTTTAAAAAAAGAAATGATAAGTATTAGTTTGAGGGACTCGTTTCAGACATAACTTGCACAATGATGACCAAAAGCAGGAGAACCTAAGGAACTCTAGTAAAAGATGATGAGAGAGAGAGGGGGGGAGAGAGAGAGAGAGAGAGAGAGAGAGAGAGAGAGAGAGAGAGAGAGAGAGAGAGAGAGAGAGGAGAGAGGGGGGAGAGAGAGAGAGAGAGAGAGAGAGAGAGAGAGAGAGAGAGAGAGAGAGAGAGAGAGAGAGAGAGAGAGAGAGAGAGAGAAAAGAAGAAGAAGAAGAAGAAGAAGAATGAAGTAAAAAGAAAGAAAATATCTGGACGTTAAGAATTATTCACATTACAATTGGCAAATACAGAGTATAGAATACCTGTTTAATTTTTTTTTTTAAACTGAAGGATCATCCACCATGAGATACTGGAACGAAGAGCAAACTAAACCCCCCAGAAACAGAAAAAGGGAATAATAAAGATGGCAATTGAATTTAATAAAAGAGAATAGAAAATCATTAAAGAAAATTAATAAAGCCAATGAAAAGCACAACATGCCAAAACTTAAGGGATGCAACTAAAACAGTCATTTTATAGATATAAATACCTACAGTAAAAAAGTAATATCACATATTTCTAAACTGACTTTCTATCCTGAGAACCTAGAGAAAAAAGAACAACCTAAAGCCAAAGCATGTAGAAGGAAGGAAATATTATAGATTAATCAAAATGGTCTAAAAAAAAAAAAAAAAAAAAGACAAACTTGGAAGCTAACACTTCCTAAGTCCAAAACTTACTAAAAAGGTATAGTTATCATGGGTGCTTGGTACTGTCATAATGAGAGAGATATTGATGAACTGAATAGAATCACGAGTCCAGAAATAAAACCTCACACTTATAGCCAATTGATTTTCCATGAAAGTGTCAAGATAATTCACTGGGGGAAGGCAAACTATTTGGTACTATAATAATTGAATATTTACTTACAAAATAATAAACTTGAATGCTTTCTCTTGGCACATATAAAAATGAACTCAAAATGAATAAAATATCTACATATAAGAGCTAAAACTTTAAAAGTCTTAGAATAAAATATAGGTGTAAATCTTTGTGACCTTAGATTGAGCAATGGTTTTTTTAGATATGGCACCAACAGCAGAAGAGGCAAAAGAAAAACCGCAGCAAAATTAAAAGCTTCTGTATGTCAAAGATCGTCAAGAAAGTTAAGACAACACATAAAATTATATAAAATATTTGTAAATCATACATCTGTTAAGAGATTTGTATCTAGAACATATAAAGAAATCTTACAATTCAATTATAAAAAGATAATCCAAAGAAAAAAATAGGAAAATAATCTAATTAGACATTTCTCCCAAGAAGATATACAAATTGCCAATAAGCACATAAAAAATTGCTCACCATAATTTTCCATCAAGGAAAAGCAAATCAAAACGAGAATGATGTACCACTTCACATCCGTTAGGATGGTGCTAATAAAAAAGACAGAATACTGGAACCCTTATAGGCTGCTGGTGGGAATGTAAACTGGTGTAACCATTCTGGAAAACCACTTGGCAATTCCTCAAAGCATTAAACATATAGTTTTCCTATGACCCAGCAATTCCACAACTTGGTATACAGCCAAGAGAATTAAACATGTGTCCACACAAAAACTTATATGCAAATGTTCAGAGCACCATTATTTGTAATAGCCAAAAGTGGAAATGACCTAAATGTCCATCAATTAATGAATAGATAAATAAAATGTGGCATAGCCATACAATTAAATATTATTCAGCAACAACAAGATATGAAGTACTGATACATGGTATAACTTAGATGTACCTTGGGAACATTCAGGTAAATAAAAGAAGCCATTCACAGGGAACACCCATTATATAATTCCATTTATATGAACTGTCCTGCATAGGCATATCAATAGACACAGTTCATAGATTGGGATGTTTTGAAGGTAAATGAGGAGACACCACTAATGACGATGGTGTTTTGTTTTAGGGTGTTTTTCTTAATTGATTGTAGTGATTGTTGTACACTTCTGTGAATGTACTAAAAAATATTGAATTGTACACTTTCAATAGGTGAATTGATGATACATGTGTTATCTGAATAAAGCTGGTATAAAAATAAATAATGCATCAGATAATATAGATAATTATTTAACAGGAAACCATCATGAATGAAATTACAAACATACACACACACACACACAAACAAAAAATACTTTTTGTGAAGATTTGCCAGATTGGATATTTGAGAGCAAGCACCATATTCCATAGAGCTTACTTATAAGGCTTTTTTTTTTAAAGGATGTGGTGAAGCAAGAAGAGAGGGCAGAAAAGTATTACGGGTCTAAAAGATACCCAATATGCAAGATTCTTATTCACATACATGAACCATGTTTTGCTTCAGACTCAAACCATCAATATCTGGGCAAGAAATCTTGGCTTTGACAGAGCTCACAACAGAAGCTGTCAGTGGGGTTGTATGTCTTTCTCTGTGTAATCAATCAGTGTTGTCTTAAAAGGTTGGGCCAATCAGAATACACCAGTAAAGAAATCAACCTGCAGAATTGTCAGGAATGTGGGCCGAGCTGTGGCGCACTCGGGAGAGTGCGGCGCTGGGAGCGCAGCGACGCTCCCGCCGCGGGTTCGGATCCTATATAGGAATGGCCGGTGCACTCACTGGCTGAGTGCCAGTCACGAAAAAGACAAAAAAAAAAAAAAAAAAGAATTGCCAGGAATGTTTTGGAATTTAAATAGCTCATGAAAAACAAAAGCAAAAATAAACAAGCAAACAAACAAAAAAAGCCAGCTCACCATGATACCCACTGCCCTTATCTTAGCCAAGGGCCCCTCACTCCCCAAAATACATCCAGTTGTGTCCAGAAATAAAGACTGGACTTTTCCAGTTCACTTGTAAATAAACTGTACCTACTACATTCCCCCCTCTAATTTTTTAGTCAAGCTTTTTAAAAATATAAATAGCTTCTGTTCTTTACTTAACCTGTGTTTTCTCCATTTATTGAATAGAAGAGCAAAAGAAAAACTGTCAAAATACTAATTATCTGTACCATCAAGTGGGGTGTGAGTATTGCTTTAAAATTATATCAGTTCACCAAATATTCCAGTACTGCACCAAATAGTAATTACATTATGAGTTAGACAAAGGTTATTACCAACTTAGTTAGAATTACGATACAATTTTCTCAGTGTTTCCAGCAAACATGACCCTGTTCATATACCAAAAGTTTTTATGGAATGGAGTATAAAACAAGGGTTACTTCTCAGTTAATTATGGACTCCAAGTCTTTTGTGGGCAGTGACATATATCATATTTTATAGTTTCCCAGGTTAATGTCCTGTGGGTAGTAAAAACCTCCATATAGTTTGGGTATGCCAAAGAGCTTTCTATAGTGCACTTGGCAGACATAGGAACTATCAGTAGTAGGCATACAAACCCACAAAATCACCCTTGAACTGACATTAGTTTTTGTTTGCCAACTATTTTTAACCTAAGTCATTGCCCTCCATCTACAAAATGATGGTCTATAGTCATCATAGTCATTATAGATAAGTCAGGCACAAAGCAGATATTTTATGTCCATCATATCTGGGCACTTATCTCAGCAAGTCATCATTTAGGTTAATACAGTCTTGCATTGCTTAGTGATGGGGATATATTCTATGGAATGCATCATTAGGTGATTTTGTTGTTGTGCAAACATCATAGAGTGTACTTACACAAAGTTAGATGATATGGGTTTCTACGCACCTAGGCTATCTGCTATAGCCTATTGTTCCCAATCTGTAAACCTGCACAGCATGTTACTGTACTGAATACTGTAGGCGATTGCAACACAAAGGTAAGTATTTGTGTACCTAAATATAGCTAAGTATATAGAAGGTACAGTAAAAGTAAAGTATAAAAGATAAAAAATGGTACACCTACATAGAGTGCTTACCATGAATGAAGCTTACAGGATTGTAAATTGCTCTGGGTGAGTCAGTGAGTGAGTTGCAATTGAATGTGAAGGCCTAGGACATTACTTCACATAACTGTAGACATCATAAACACTGTATACAAGCTATATTAAATTTATTTTATAAATTAATTGTTCAATGACATTATGATGGCTACAATGTCACTAGGTGATAGGAACTTTTTATCTCCATTATTATCTGATGGGACCAATGTTGTTTTTTGATTTGTCATTGACCAAAATGTTGCTATGTGGTACATGACTAGTTGTACAATAATCTACTTCTATTATTGAAAAACATCCTTTTTGTGTGTGGAAAAGCCTGTAGTTCCTCTGCACACAGAGGCCACAGGAATGCTGTGCAATGGCTACTGCCTATAAGAAGAGAAACAAAAGACAAAGCTACATTAGAATCATTCCAAGTGTTCATCATGAAACACATCACATAGATGACTTTGAATTGAATGCTCCTTAAGTCTTCTGGGGCCACGTTAAACCTTCTGCTTCAAAGAAAGGAAGAGTTTTCTGCATCACTTTATTCATAAGAGAATTTGTAAATATAACTAAGAGATAATATCAATTTCTTGCTGTCAGCCTCTCATGAAATAACAAGATTATGTTAGCTTTTCCTTTTTTGTTATTCATTTATTAGGTCTCTTTCCATCAGCAATCACTTTTGCTTCTTTCCACTTGTCATTAATTTTCATCCAGACCCTTCCCCTTACATGATGTACAGACAGAAGAAACATCAGGTTCAGACCCCTAGCACTGGTAATGATATGAGTATGACCATTGCTTCCCCGTTTGGACATTCTTAGTTGTATGGAGTAGGGTTGTATAAAAATGAGCTGATAGGATTGTCTCATTCACTGGTATAAAGAAACCATCAATTCCAGCTTAGACAGATGAAGAGAAAGAATGACTCATCCCATCACTCCCTTAGGAATTCAGGAAGTAAAATTTACAGATAGTTTTATGGTGTTATGTTTAGCTATCAATCCTTTCTTTAAAACTTTTGAATGCAATTCAAGGCATAGCCATACAAGATCAGAGAAAATATTGTTTTTAATCAATATCCGAAAATAAATAAAGCAAAGATATATGTATTAACACACAAATACATGGAAACTAAATGACATATGTTTTAATAACTCATGGAACAAAAAAAATACACCACAAAGAAAATTTTAAGATATTTTAAACTGAATAAAATATAAAACCCTACATATCGAAATTTTGAGGATAATGTTACAGCAGTGTTTAAATGGAAATTTATAACATTAAATACCTGTTTCAGAAAAGAAGAAAAGGGCTCCAATCAATGATCTGAGCTTTAACATTAAAAATTTTAAAAAAGAACAAATTAATGTGTGTGTGTGTGTGTGTGCATATGTGCATGCGCTTGTGTGTGCGCCTGCACGTACATTTATAGGAAACATATGAGGTCACTAGATAACAATCAAATATAGCCAGAGGAACACAGCAGAGGAAGGTTAAAATTATGAGACTTGGAATTTATATAGTGTGGCTGTCACATCAGGACGTCCTACCCTCTAAAGAGAGATGGGAATCTTTACTGTGGATGAAAAAACAAAACTCTGATAAGGCGGAAGTGTAGGTGTCTGCTTAGGAATGTAAGCAAATACCTCTAGGAAGATAAATCTCTAACTCTCTCCAGAGCAATTAACTATCTTTTACTTTCAAGGCATGTATGCCATTCAGTTATCCTTTAACAATGTGTTTCAGTCTATTCCTGTTATTATAACAAGATACCTTGGGCTTTTTTCAAGATGGCGGCGGCTGCGGCTGCTGGCGCGGAGTAGCTGAGGTGGAAAAGGTGGCCACTGGGCCTCAGGCAGCCGGGAAACTTCTGGACCTTCCTCTCGCCATCTCTTAAGGGAGGACTGCTGCTGCTGACCAGTCGTGGGGGGTGACCGCCACTTTGCCCCCAGCAGGAGAGGCTGCCTCATTTACAAGCAACAGCTTTGAAGTGTAGAGCAGGAAAAGAACTGTTCCTTAGCTGCAAAAGCGAGTCTCAAAACAGGGAACATGGCGCCAGGGCTGCTGTGGATGCAGCCAGGATCCCGGAGGCCGGGGCCGGGCTGAAGGCGGCCAGCTGCCCTATTCAGGATTCGAGGTTTCAGGCCGGCATTAAAGAAGATTCCTGGGAGCGCCCGAGCCGTGCCACGACTGAACAGCCTGAGGCAGCAGCGGCCGAGAACTGGGAAAGGAGGCAAACCAGAGTCAGAGAGCGAGCACCCGACCTGGCACAGCACTGTGAGTGATCCCTGGCACAGCTCTGTTCGGGGGGTGGATGCCCACGCGGCTCCCGCCTGCACCACCAGGCCACTCACCGCCCGGTGCTGCCTCCATTTTCCCAGGTGCTGGCAGCTCCGCCCTGCTCGGCCATCACTGAGCCCTCCCACTTGCTTGGCCTGGCGCCGGGCTTTCCGGAGCCTGCGGACCGGCCTCTGCTCCCACTCCCTCCGCAGTTCTCTGGCGGGGCTGGTGGCGGGGGGTGTCCCGGGCCAGTGTCCGGAGGACAAGGAAGTACGGGCGGGCCGACTGTTACTCCACCACACCCTGGACTCCGGCCCCAGGTAAACTCCCTGTTACTGGGAGGCAGATACCATCTCTGCGGCCACCAGTTTGGAAAAAAAAAAGCCTAACGAATTTCTGGTTGGGAATAGTGTGGTAGGAGAGTTCCCAGTTCCGCTTGAACCTGCCGGAGACCAGGCTGCAGGTGGGCGCTAGACTCGGTTTATACTGGGGGGATACAAAGGTGAACAAGACCCGAGAAAGATCTACATAGTGCTACAAAGGCACCCAGAGAGACCGGTCGTCTGTGCCCAGCAGAAACCTGGTAGACTTCCTGGGCGAGGCGGTGCCGAGCAGGGTCTTGAAGGCCCAGCTCATAGACGAGGGCTGCAGAAGACATGCCCCAGCCCAGCACAGTGCGCACAGAGTGGGGAGACGTGCGGCCAGGGAGGCGGAGACTCGACAGAAACCACACACCCGGTGGGGTCACCACTGCACGATCTAACAGCCTGGGCCAGAGCACACGGAACAGGGAGAAGTCCTGCACAGGAAGTGAAAGCTCAACAGAGATGACACACCCAGTGGTACGTGATCCACCAGCCCAGCAGAGTCCAAGCTGACCAGAAAGGTGGCTCCCCGGAGAAGCCCAAGACCCGAGGCCACCACACACACAAGGCACTAGAGGCCAACTGAGCAGTCACGGAGGGAGCCATACGAAATTGGCAACCACAGCAACATCCTAGTTTGTCATTAGTCTCAAACCGGTGAACTGTGAAACCCCCGGCCACAATGAATAAACACCAAAAACAAGATACCAGAAATACAAAAAAATCAAGAAAGTACACCACCAAAAGTTAATAAATCTCAAACTCTAGATCCTATAGAACAAGAAGCCCTTGAAATGTCTGACAAGGAATTTCGAGTGATAATTCTAAGGAAACTGAATGAGATACAAGAAAACTCAGCTAGACATCATGATGAAATGAGGAAAAGTATACAGGATCTGAAAGAGGAAATGTACAAGGAAATCAATGTCCTGAAAAAAAATGTAGCAAAACTTGCTGAACTGAAGAAGTTATTCAACGAAATACAAAACACAATGGAGAGTTTAACCAGCAGGCTTGTCGAAGTTGAAGAGAGAACCTCTGAACTTGAAGATGGGCTGTTTGAAATAACACAAGCAGACAAAAAGAAAGAAAAAAGAATCAAGGACATTGAAGAAAACCTGAGAGAGATATCAGACAATGATAAGCGATCAAATATCCGAGTCATGGGTATTCCAGAAGGGGAGGAAAATGGAGATTCCATTGAAAACATATTCAACAAAATAGTGGCAGAAAACTTCCCAGGTATAGGAAAAACCACAGATCTTCAGATCCAGGAAGCTCAACGATCTCCAAATGTATTCAACCCAAAAAGACCTTCTCCAAGACATGTCATAGTCAAATTGGCAAAACACAGAGATAAAGAGAGAATCTTAAAAGCTGCAAGAGAGAAGCGTCAAATCACCTATAAGGGAGCCCCATTCAGGTTAACATCAGACTTTTCATCACAAACCCTAAAAGCTAGAAAGGAATGGGATGATATTTTCAAAATACTAAAAGACAAAGATTGCCAGCCAAGAATACTCTTCCCTGCAAGGCTATCCTTCCGAAATGAGGGGCAAATAGTATATTTCTCAGACAAACAAAAACTGCGGGAGTTCACTACCACAAGACCACCCTTACAAGAAATCCTCAAGGGAGTACTGGGTTTGGTTCCTGAAAAATAACTACCACTGCCATAAAAACCCAAGAAAATCTAAACCCGCTAGTATAATAAAAATGGCATTCATGAAGAGAAAACAAGCTAACAAAAACACTATCTACAACCTAAGGAACCAACAAACACAGAAACCAAACAGTAAATCAGAAAGCAAGGAACAAAAGACACCTAAGACAACCAAACAACCAATAAAATGCTAGGAATAAATCAACACCTTTCAATAACAACTCTTAATGTAAAAGGCTTAAATTCCCCAATCAAAAGACACAGACTGGGCCGAGCCCGTGGCGCACTCGGGAGAGTGCGGCACTGGGAGCGCAGCGACGCTCCCACCGCGGGTTCGGATCCTATATAGGAATGGCCGGTGCACTCACTGGCTGAGTACAGGTCACGAAAAAGACAGAAAAACAAAAGACACAGACTGGCTGACTGGATCAAAAAGGAGGACCCAACTATATGCTGCCTACAAGAGACCCATCTCACCCATAAAGATTCACACAGACTAAGAGTGAAAGGATGGAAAAAGATTTACCATGCAAACAGAAAAGAAAAACGTGCTGGAGTAGCTATTCTTATATCTGACAAAACAGACTTTAAACTAAAAACCATAAAAAGAGACAATGAGGGACACTACTTAATGATAAAAGTACTGATCCATCAAGAAGACATAACAATCATAAATATGTATGCACCCAATGTTGGAGCAGCCAGATTTATAAAACAAACTCTATTAGACCTAAAAAAGGAAATAGACACTAATACCATAATAGCAGGGTACCTGAACACCCCACTGTCAATATGAGACAGATCATCTAGGCAAAGAATCAGTAGAGAAACACAAGATCTAAACAAGACTCTAGACCAATTGGAATTGGCAGATATCTACAGAACATTCCACCCAACAACCTCAGAATATTCATTCTTCTCAGCAGCACATGGATCATTCTCCAGGATAGATCACATATTAGGTCACAAATCAAGTCTCAATAAATTCAAAAAAATTGGAATTATCCCATGTATCTTCTCAGACCACAATGGATTAAAACTAGAAATTAATAACAAACGAAACTCTGGAAACTATACATACACTTGGAAATTAAACAGCATTCTACTTAATGACATATGGGTCCAAGAAGAAATCAAGCAGGAAATCAAAAAGTTTATTGAAACTAATGAAAACAATGATACATCATACCAAAACCTGTGGGATACTGCAAAAGCAGTATTGAGGGGAAAATTTATTGCATTAAATGCTCACTTCAGAAGAATGGAAAGATGGCAAGTGAACAACCTAACACTTCACCTTAAAGAACTAGAAAAACAAGAACAATCCAATCCTAAAGTTAGCAGACGGAAAGAAATCATTAAGATCAGAGCAGAACTGAATGAAATTGAAAACCAAAAAACAATTCAAAAGATCAACGAATCAAAAAGTTGGTTTTTTGAAAAGATAAATAAAATGGACAAACCATTAGCATGGCTAACAAAAAAAAGAAGAGAGAAGACTCAAATAACAAAAATTAGAAATGAAAAAGACGATATTACAACTGATTCATCTGAAATACAAGGAATCATTCGAGACTACTATAAACAACTATACACCAACAAATTTGAAAATCTGGAGGAAATGGATAAATTTCTGGACACACACAAGCTCCCAAAACTGAACCGTGAAGACGTAGAAAATTTGAACAGACCAATAACAATAAAGGAGATTGAAGCTGTTATCAGAAGGCTCCCAACAAAGAAAAGCCCAGGACCAGATGGATTCACAGCAGAATTTTACCAAACATTCAAACAGGAATTGACACCGATTCTTTACAAACTATTCCAAAAGATTGAAACAGACGCAAATCTCCCAAACTCATTCTATGAAGCAAACATCATCCTGATAGCAAAACCAGGTAAAGATATAACCAAAAAAGAAAACTACAGGCCAATATCCTTGATGAATATAGATGCAAAATTCCTCACTAAATTACTAGCAAATAGAATACAGCAACACATACGTAAACTTATTCATCACGATCAAGTGGGATTCATCCCAGGGATGCAAAGTTGGTTCAACATACTCAAATCAATAAATGTGATACACCATATTAATAAACTCAAACACAAGGACCATATGATCATCTCTATAGATGCTGAAAAAGCATTTGATAAAGTTCAGCACTCATTCATGACAAAGACCCTCTATAAGTTAGGTATAGATGGAAAGTATCTCAACATAATTAAAGCCATATATGCCAAACCCACAGCCAATATCATCCTGAATGGGGAAAAGCTGAAAGCTTTTCCTTTAAGAACAGGAACTAGACAAGGATGCCCACTCTCACCACTCCTATTCAACATAGTGTTGGAAGTACTAGCCAGAGCAATCAGAGAAGAGAAGGAAATAAAGGGCATGCAGATTGGAAAAGATGAAGTCAAACTGTCCCTGTTTGCAGAGGACATGATCCTATATATCGAACAGCCTAAAACCTCTACAAAAAAACTGTTGGAATTGATAAATGATTTCAGCACAGTAGCAGGATACAAAATCAACACACAAAAATCAGTAGCATTTCTTTTCTCCAATAGTGAACATGCAGAAAGAGAAATCAAGAAAGCCTGCCCATTTACAATAGCCACCAAAAAAATAAAATACTTAGGAATTGAGTTAACCAAGGAGGTGAAAAATCTCTATAATGAGAACTACAATCCACTGCTGAGAGAAATTAGAGAGGATACAAGAAGATGGAAAGATATCCCATGCTCTTGGATTGGAAGAATCAACATAGTGAAAATGTCCATACTACCCAAAGTGATATACAAATTCAATGCAATCCCCATGAAAATTCCAAAGACATTTTTCTCAGAAATGGAAAAAACTATCCAGACATTTATATGGAACAATAAAAGACCACGCATAGCCAAAGCAATGCTGAGCAAAAAAAATAAAGCTGGAGGCATAACACTACCTGACTTTAAGCTATACTACAAAGCTATAATAACCAAAACAGTATGGTACTGGCATAAAAACAGACACACTGACCAATGGAATAGAATAGAGAATCCAGAAATCAACCCACACACTTACTGCCATCTGATCTTTGACAAAGGCACCAAGCCTATTCAGTGGCGAAGGGACTTCCTCTTCAGCAAATGGTGCTGGGATAACTGGATATCCATATGCAGGAGAATGAAACTAGATCCATACCTCTCGCCGTATACTAAAATCAACTCAAAATGGATTAAGGATTTAAATATACACCCTGAGACAATAAAACTTCTGAAAGAAAACATAGGAGAAACACTTCAGGAAATAGGACTGGGCACAGACTTCATGAATACGACCCCAAAAGCACGGGCAACCAAAGGAAAAATAAACAAATGGGATTATATCAAATTAAAAAGCTTCTGCACAGCAAAAGAAACAATTAAAAGAGTTAAAAGACAACCAACAGAGTGGGAGAAAATGTTTGCAAAATATATATCTGACAAAGGATTAATATCCAGAATATATAAGGAACTAAAACAACTGTACAAGAAGAAAACAAGCAACCCAATTAAAAAATGGGCAAAAGAGCTAAATAGGCATTTCTCTAAGGAAGATATGCAAATGGCCAACAGACATATGAAAAAATGCTCAACATCACTCAGCATCCGGGAAATGCAAATCAAAACCACATTGAGATACCATCTAACCCCAGTTAGGATGGCTAAAATCCAAAAGACTATGAACGATAAATGCTGGCGAGGCTGCGGAGAAAAAGGAACTCTCATACATTGTTGGTGGGACTGCAAAATGGTGCAGCCTCTATGGAAAATGGTATGGAGGTTCCTCAAACAATTGCAGATAGATCTACCATACGACCCAGCTATCCCACTGTTGGGAATATACCCAGAGGAATGGAAATCATCAAGTCGAAGGTATACCTGTTTCCCAATGTTTATCACAGCACTCTTTACAATAGCCAAGAGTTAGAACCAGCCCAAATGCCCATCATCGGATGAGTGGATACGGAAAATGTGGTACATCTTCACAATGGAATACTACTCAGCTATAAAAACGAATGAAATACTGCCATTTGCAACAACATGGATGGACCTTGAGAGAATTATATTAAGTGAAACAAGTCAGGCACAGAAAGAGAAATACCACATGTTCTCACTTATTGGTGGGAGCTAAAAATTAATATATAAATTCACACACACACACACACACACACACACACACACACACACACACAAACTGGGGGGGGGGAAGAAGATATAACAAGCACAATTATTTGAAGTTGATACGATAAGCAAACAGAAAGGACATTGTTGGGGGGGAGGGGGGAGGGAGAAGGGAGGGAGGTTTTGGTGATGGGGAGCAATAATCAGCCACAATGTATATGGACAAATTAAAATTTAAAAAAAAAAAAAAAAAAACAAGATACCTTGGACCAGGCAATTTATAAACATCAGATATTTATTTCTTATAGTTATGGAGGTTGGGAATTCTAAGATCAGGTAATCCACAGATTCAGTCTGTGAAGGCTTGCTCTCTGCTTCCAAGATGTAGAGATGGCACCTTGTTTATGTTTCCTTACATTGCAGAAGGTGGAAGGCAAAAGGGATGATGGTGCTTCCTTCAACGTCTTTCATAAGACCACTATTCATTCATGAGGGCAGAGTGCCCATGGCTAAATCACTTCCCAAAATACCCACATCTTAACACTATGACATGAGTGTTAGGTTCCAACATATGAGTTTTGGAGAGACACATGCATTCAAACCAAAGCCTTCCATCCCTAGCCACCCCAAATTTTTGTTCTTCTCATATGCAAAATACATTCATTCCATTCCAATAGCCCCAGAAGTCTTAACTTGTTCCAGCACGTACTCAAATGTCTATATAAGTTTAAAGTTATATTTAGTTATCATCAAAATCAGACATGAGTGAATCTCAAATGTGTGTTTCATCCTGAGGCAAATTCCCTTTTAGCTGTGAGCCTGTGAAATCAAATAAGTTATGTACTTCTGAGATACAATGGTTGAACAGGTGTGGAATAAACATTCCCATTTCAAAAGGGAGAGATAGGCAAGAAGAAAGGGGTAACTGGTCCCAAGTAAGTCTAAAACTCAAGAAGGTAAACATCATTAGAACTTGAGACTTAAGACTTTACTGAGCACAGCTAATGCTACAGCTCTCTGGGGTTGGAGTTAGGTGCCTGCAGCTCTCCCAGGCTTGCATTGCATGTTGGTGGTTCTACAGATCTGGGGTCTTGGGGGAAGCCCTGCCCCCATGGCTTCACTGAGCTTTTCCTTAGTGGGAGGATCTCTGCCCTAGCCTCAATACCATAGCTCTGCTGGGCATTTCCCTGGACTCCTCCTTTGAAATAACTCTACCCTCAAGGCCCTGGCATCTAGACCTGTGATGATAATGACAGCTTTAAAGATCTCCAAAACACCTTTAGGGTCATTCTTCCATTGTCTTCATGAATAACACCTGGCTTCTTTGTTTCTATACTAATCTCCTCATCAAAGGGTTGCTTGTACACACCCTTGGTATTCTCTCCCAAACACTTTTTTTTTTATTATTTCATAGATGCTTAGGTTGAGAATTTTACAAACCTTTAAAGTTTGTGTTCCTTTTGATTATAAATTCTGTCTTTATTTCATTTCTCTCTTTTTGTATTTTCCTGTAAAAAATCAAGAGAAGGCACGTCATACCATCAACTAATTGATTGGTGATTTCTTCAGCCAAATATCCTAGTTCATTGCTCTTAAGTTCTGCCTCCCACAAAACACTAGGACATGGACCCAATTCAGCCCAAGTTCTTTGCCACTTTATAAAAAGGGTGGCCTTTCCTCCAGTTTCCAATAACCTGTTTTTCATTTTTGTCTGAGATCTCATCAGAATGGCCTTCACTGTATACATTTTTACAAGCATCCTGATCGCAACCACATAAGTAATCTCTAGGAGGATTAGGGATTTCTCTGCAGCTCTCCTCTTCTTCTGAGCTCTCACCAGAATAGGCATTTATGGTCCAGCCTCTACCCATTAGCCGGTTGCAAAGACACTTTTGCATTCTTAGGTATTTGTTACTGCAGCACCCTTCTCCCAGTACCAATTTCTATCTCAATTCCAAGATCAAGTCATCAGCAGGTTCAGCATCTTGCAAGGGTCCAATCTCTGTTTCCAAGAAGTGACCTTGTTGCTATGTTCTCACATGGCAGAAGGCTAAAGAGCAATAGGGACCAAGGAATTCCCTTCCACCTCTTTTGTAAGAGAGCTAACCCCATTTATGAGGACAGAGCACTCATGACTTCACTTCTCAAAAGGCCTCTACCTCTTAACATGATTGCATTGGGTATTGAGTTCTAACATATAAATTTTTGAGGGACACATATGTTCAAACCATAGTATAAAGTTTGTCAATTTTATTTGATCAAAAAGCTCAGACTGTGTAGAAATGAGAAAATATTCATTGAGCATCACCTCCCAAATTTCTATGCCAACCTCTTCCAATGTGCAGCTTCAGACAAATTTTGTATGCATATACCATTAATTCCATTAGCCATTCTGATTAATCTGATTGATACTGGCTGGAATCAAATCAAATTTGGTTTATCTTATGCAATACTTAATTAAGGCTATTGTCAGCATGACTCCAAGCAACAAAATGAGATACCTGCAGTATTTGCTTTAGCCATGCTCCCCACTTCCCATGGGCAGATATTTATCCAACTAAACAAATATCAGAAAACATCACACTCTATCTTAGGAAATCGGGTGACTACCTCCTTAAGTTTTTCTATCAATCTTCCCACCTAGCCTAGGGCATAATCAGAAATAGTAGGATGGAAAGTCTAGGGCAATTCCAGCATTATTAACAACCCTGGCTAGTGAGCTGAGGCTGTCTCGAATGCCTTCCAGGACCAAGTAGTATCCTTAAACATATCAGCTAAAGTCAAGGGAAAATTTTGTACCATAACTTCTAATTGTAACACATGGGGTAATTTATATTCAACACTGAGGTGAAAATTACACTTTTTTGAGAAAGGCAATTAATGCCTACCTTCCATATAAGTTCAATTCTGAAGGCCCACGTGGTGCCTCTTTAAATAATTATTACTTTCAATTGCCTGCCCCACCATTGTCCCTCTGTTAAAATCGGGGCATAGATTGACGGTTCCTTCTATGTGGTTCCAAACAGGGAATCCCATGGACCCTCTTGTGTCTCTTCAGCTGGTAAGCTTTGCAGTCCCCAATTCAATCCTGATAATTTAATCCCGTTGTTTTCAGAGGGACTGCCTGAGGACAGTCGGTTCAATTGCTCCTGCTTGTCTAGAACATCAAATTATCCACCTCACAGAATTAGGTGATATTCAGTGGTGTCCTGCATGGAAGGTGGATGAGTTTGGGCCATCTCCTGCTGTCTTGTGGTTGGAGCTATCTGGTGGTAATGGCAGACACAGCAGTCAGTTATATTCAAAGGTTGTCACAACATATGGGTAAAGCTGCACTAGGGTGTTTTTCTTTGGGAGGAGGCTTCCAGAGACAATTCTGAAAGTTCTGCCTAAACCCTCACCTTCATGCCCTTCCCAGGGTCTAAATTGTTTCCTCTCCAAGTGGCAGAAATTTTTGCTTTCTGACACTGGACAAATTCTGTTTGTCCAATTTTATTAACTGTTACTTCAGACTTTTTCCAGTCAACCCCTATTGTCAACCAGATCTTTCATCTGGAAGGGTCAAAGGCAAGAGGAACAAAATCATGTTCATGATAAAGCAGTTTCATAAAACTTACCCAGAATTAAATTTAAATCCCGTAGATCCCTTTCTAAAAGTCTACCACTTGGAGGGTGTGCCAACCAGTCTGGTCTATGGTCACTGTTAGAAGAAATAATATAATTCCCAGGAATGGTCAAGGAAGAATCCTGAATTTCCAAGTTTTTAATATAGTTTATAAAACTTCTGGCATTCTCCACTCTTTTTTTTTTTTTTTTTTTTCCTAATCATTACACAGGAAACAGCCTACAGAACATAACTGCTTTCTGGATGCAGTTGCATTTAATGATTAAACTGCCTTGCTGAGTTGCCTGGATCAGGAGGAGATATGGGAAATAGAGTCAGACCGTCTGCTCATATTTGAGTAGCTTCTTCCATGAAAGGAGAAAAAAAATGCAAACTGCAAATAGTCAAAAATGTCAAAAGCACAACGCAGAGCCTGAGAAAAGGCTGAAACAACTATAGCCAACACCGTTGAGTTTCAGAAAAGTAAACATCAGTGAAGCAGTTCCAGACGTTGAGGGAGTTGTCTATGAATCAAAGCCCACAAATGAAACAAAAGCTTTGGCTTTGCTTCAAGCAGTGGACGGGAAGATCAAGTTTCTTTCACAATAATAGTTGCCACATTGACCTGTAAAGTTGAAATGTCTTTGTGGCCAAGCCAGCTGCTTTCCTCAATATTTCATGTCCATTTTACAAGTAAGGTTTTTTGAGCCCTTGCCACTTTGTCAGTTGGAAGTGCAAATTGATCTACCTGAATAGAGCATCAGTACAGAGAATTACCAGACCTCTGTGGTAAGGTGTTCAGTTTCAACAACAGCATAGCAGCAAACCAGCAGCTGATTTTCAAACAGGGTGTATCTAGTGGCTGTATGAAAATCCCAACTCCAAAACCTTGGTGAGGTACCTCCACCTGGAGGCTGCCTCCCTCGGCACACTGCCTCCTTTGCTAGAGGCTCTTCATTGGAGGTAGATACTTACTGCAAAAATCATTAGTCACAGAGATTTGTGCTTACTCTAATATTCAAACACTCTAATAAGGTCCTGGCCCGCCTATTTGGTAGGGGCCAAAAATTCACTTTTTCCTTGTCTGCCGGAACATCAGAATTAAGAGGCACTTGTGCTAATCCTAAAGAAATCACTCATGGAAAATGGCAGCAGAATTTGCTCCACTGCAATTATCTGTCCGCAGCTTTCCCTTGATTAGGATGATCCCGCTGACTCTTATGAGATGGAGAATTAAAATTACACAGCTGGTCACCTCTCAAGCAACAGAAACAGAAATCAGCCCAAAAGACCACACTCACAGGATCATTTTAACCTTTTTTTAAAATTTGAATTGCAAGATTTGCTCAAAACTTGGAATTGAATTCAGCATGCCAATTTTTTTTGTTTTTTTTTTTTCAAATTCATCTATAGATCCCAAACAATAGCATTAAAAATTCCAAAAGTATTTTTTAAAGCAATGATTGGTTAATTCTGAAATTTATAAGATGAAAAGGATCTAAATCTAAAATAGCCAGAGATTTTGAAACAAGGAAAACAAAGTTGCAGGACTTAAACTACCAGTTTTACAGCCTTTTTTTTTTTTTAAAGCTAGATAAATCATCAGTGTGGTGTTAGCATAAAGATAAATAAACATATAAATGGAAGGGGATAGAGTGTCCAGAAGTATACCCACATTTAAATGGTCAATTGGTTTTGTGAAAGGTGACAAGAGCAATTCAATGGGGGAAAAAAATCATGCTGAAACCATTGTATATACATATACAAAAAATGAATCTCAAACTTTACCTAACATCGTTTATAGAATTAATTCAAAAATGATCATAGAGTAAAATGTAATAAATGAAAAAATATAGAACTTCTAAAACACAACACAAAAGAAAATTTTACTAATCTTGGGTTTTGCAAATATATGTTAAAATTACACTACCATCATAACTATAAATTTTTTAAAAGTAAATAGACTGAACTTCATCAAATCAATGCATCTCGTTTTCAACAGAAACTTTTATGAAAATAACAAATGGAGTCACAGCCTGATAGGAAATATAAAAAAAAAAACAAAAAACATGAGCCAAAGGGACTTGTACCTATAATTTATGAAGGACACTTACAACTTCATAATAAAAGCAAATAATGATGTAAATCCACTAAAACTCTCATTTAATGTTGGTGGGAATATAAACATTGCACAACTACTTTGGAAAACACTGGAGTATTTTCTTGTACAGTTAAATACATACGTTCAATATAGGTCATATAGTCACTCACTCCCAGGTAATTATGGAAGAAAAGAGAAAACACATGTCCACACAGACTTTTACACAAATGTTCATGGCAGATTTATCTGTAGTAGGCTCAAACTGAAAATAATATATTTCCATCAAAGGGTAAATGGATAAACAAATCGTGGTATATCCACACTATGACATACAAATCAGCCTTTAAAAAGAATGTGCTATTAATGCAAGAAACTACATAGATGGATCTAAAATATTTTGCTGTGTATAAAAAGCCAGACAAAAAATTTTACATAATGCATGACTATATTTAAATAAAATTCTAGAAAAGTCAAACTAATCTAAAATAACAGAAGGCAAAGAAGTAGTTGACAGAGGATGAAGTGGGTGGGGAGGGGTGTGCAAAGTGATGGATTACAAAGTATAAGGTTACTCAGCAATTACACTGTTGGCATTTGGGCTGGATAATTCATTGCTGTGGGGTCTCTTCTGTGTATTACAGGATGGATGTTTAGCAACATCCCTGACTTCTACTTAGTAAATGCCAGTAGCACTTGTCCCTCCAACACCCAGGTGTGACAAAGAAAATATATCTCCAAAAATTACCAAATGTCTCAACGTTCCTATCAGGATGTGGTTCAAAGATTATACTAGCAATGTAAAATGAATATGGAACTAAATTTACTTTTTTTTTCCTTTTTTGGAAGCGTTTGTTTAAGATTGTAATGGTTTATACCTTGAACATTTCTCATAATTCAGCAGTAAAGCTTCTATGTAGGAAAATGGTTGATAACAGATTATATTCCTTTAATAGTTTCAAGAATTACTCAGGTTTTCTCTTTTTATTCCTTGACTCAGATATGATAAGTTTTATTTTCTAGGAATTTGTCAATTTTATCTACATTTAAAAATTTTAGTGCATGAAGTAGTTCATAATACCCATTTTTTAAAATAATGATATTATATATACTTATATTTGTTTTTTATTCCTAATAGTGAGCAGTCATGTCTCCTTTTTTTTCCCACTCTTTACTGAATTTTACAGCTTTATTACACATTTCTTTTTTTAAAAAATTTTATTTTGTCGATATACAATGTGGTTGATTATTGTGGCCCATTACCAGAACTTCCCTTACTCCTCCCTCTCCCCCCTCCCACCCAGCAATGTCCTTTCTGTATGCTTGTCATGTCAACTTCAAGGAATTGCAGTTGTTGTATCTTCTTCACCCCACCCCCACTGGTTTTCTGTGTGTGTGTGAGTGTGTGTGTGAATTTATTTATTTATTTTTAGCTCCCACGAATAAGTGAGAACATGTGGTATTTCCCTTTCTGTGCCTGACTTGTTTCACTTAATATAATTCTCTCTAGGTCCATCCATGTTGTTACAAATGGCAGTATTTCATTCTTTTTTATACCTGAGTAGTACTCTATTGTGTAGATATACCACATTTTCCATATCCACTCATCCGATGATGGACATTTGGGCTGGTTCCAACTCTTGGCTATTGTAAAGAGTGCTGTGATGAACATTGGGGAATAGGTACACCTTTGACTTGATGATTTCCATTCCTCTGGGTATATTCCCAGGAGTGGGATAGCTGGGTTATATGGTAGATCTATCTGCAATTGTTTGAGGAACCTCCATACCATTTTCCATAGAGGCTAAACCATTTTGCAGACCTACCAACAATGCATGAGAGTTCCTTTTTCTCTGCAACCTTGCCAGCATTTATCGTTCAGAGTCTTTTGTATTTTAGCCATCCTCACTGGGGTGAGATGGTATCTCAGTGTGGTTTTGATTTGCATTTCCCGAATGCTGAGTGATGTTGAGCATTTTTTCATGTGTCTGTTGGCCATTTGTATATCTTCCTTAGAGAAATACCTATTTAGCACTTTTGCCCATTTATTAATTGGGTCACTTGTTTTTTTGATGTAAAGTTGTTTAAGTTCCTTGTATATTCTGGATATTAATCCTTTGTCAGATGTATATTTTGCAAATATTTTCTCCCACTCGGTTGGTTGTCTTTTAACTCTGTTAATTGTTTCTTTTGCTGTGCAGAAGCTCTTTAGTTCTATATAATCCCATTTGTTTATTTTTCCTTTGGTTGCTTGTGCTTTGGGGGTCATATTCATGAAGTCTGTGTCCAGTCTTACTTCCTGAAGTGTTTCTCCTATGTTTTCTTTAAGAAGTTTTGTTGTTTGAGGGTGTATATTTAATTCTTTAATCCATTTTCAGTTGACTTTAGTGTATGGTGAAAGGTATGGGTCTAGTTTTGTTCTCCTGCATATTGATATCCAGTTATCCCAGCATGATTTGCTAAAGAGGTAGTCTCTTCCCCAGTGTATAGGTTTGGTTCCTTTGTCAAAGATCAGATGGCTGTGGGTGTGTGGGTTCATTTCTGGATTCTCTATTCTATTCCGTTGATCAGTGTGTCTGTTTTTATGCCAGTACCATATTGTTTTGGTTATTATAGCTTTGTAGTATAGCTTAAAGTCAGGTAGTGTTATGCCTCCAGCTTCATTTTTTTTTGCTCAGTGTTGCTTTGGCTATGTCTGGTCTTTTGTTATTCCATATAAATGTCTGGATAGTTCTTTCCATATCTGAGAAAAACGTCATTGGAATTTTGATGGAGATTGCGTGGAATTTATATATCACTTTGGGTAGTGTGGACATTTTCACTATGTTGATTCTTCCAATCCAAGAGCATGGGATATCTTTCTATCTTCTTGTATCCTCTCTAATTTCCCTCAGCAGTGGTTTGTAGTTCTCATTACAGAGATTTTTCACATCCTTGGTTAACTCAATTCCTAAATATTTTATTTTTTTGGTGGCTATTGTAAATGGGCAAGCTTTCTTGATTTCCCTTTCTGCATGTTCACTATTGGAGAATAGAAATGCTACTGAGTTTTGTGTGTTGATTTTGTATGCTCACTTTGTATTTATAAATGTTTGTGCTAATCTTTATTATTTTCTTATTTCATTGTATCTGGTTTTATTTGCTGTTTTTTTAAAAAACATCTTTAGAGTGGCTGATTATAATAAAAGATTTTTAGTCTCTTTTATATTAGACATTTATGGTTATAACATCCTTTTTTAAACAATGATGGTATCTCATTTTTCATATGTACAACTTCTGTTATTCTTTATTTTTATGCACATAAAATATATAGAAAGAAAGATAATGTATAGCTGGAGACACCCTCCCACTCCCCGAGCAGGAGCCCAGGTGAGCACCAGTCCTGTGTACTGCCACTGCCACAGTTGCTGGCCCCCCAAAGAACCACACCCACCACCTGAGTGTGAGCCCAGATGAGTGCTGATCTCACATGCTGCTGCTGTGGCTTCTGGCTCATGCCTGAGCCCCAAAGAGGCACACCCATGGCCTGAGTGGGAACTGAGGTGAGTTCTATCACATGTGCTGCCGCCACTGCTGCAGGCACACACCCAAGCCCTGGAGAGGCCTGAAAAACACCTGAGCAGGAGCGAAGGCAGCCAACTGCACACTCAATTGCACTGATACAGGAAGAGTCACCAGCAGAGCCTACAAATAGATAAGGCAGACTTTCTACTCATAGCCCACTTCAAAGAAATAGAAGAAACAAGTGTCCAACCAGATCACTAAATATCAATGAAAATATACTAGAACTACAAATAAACAAGAAGACATAAAATCACCAAAGGAATATGGTAATTCTCAAGCACCAGACCCCATAGAGCAGGAAAAACTTGAGATGTCTGAAAACAAAATCTGAGCACTGATCTTAAGTGAACTCAAAGAGATATGAGAAGAATCAATTAGGGAACACAATGAAACAAGAAAAATATCCAGGATATGAAGGAGGTAATTTACAAAGAGATTAATACCTTAAAAAAGGATGCAGTAGAACTCATAGAACTGAAGGATTCTCTCAATTAAATTGAAAACAGAACAGAAAGATTGAGCAACAGCCTAGAGAAAGCAGAAGAAAGAATTTCAGACTTCAAAGATGGTCTTTTTGAAATAACCCAGGCAGACAAAAAAATAAAAATTTAAAAAAGTAAGAAAGAATTTTGTTTAAATGAAGAAAATAAATCCATGAGAGCTAGCAGACAACTTCAATAAAACTTCCCAGGGATAGGGAAAGAAGCACCTTCAGATGCAAGAAGCCCAAAGATCCCTAAACAAATTCAATCATAAAAGATCCCCTCCAAGACACATTATATCCAAACTGGCAAAACCCAAAGGCAAAGAGAGAAATCTAAAAGCAGCAAGAGAAAAGTGTCAAGTTAACTATAAGGGAACACTCATCAGACTAACAGCAGACTTCTCATCTGAAACCTTACAAGCCAGAGGAAAATGGGATGAGTTATTTAAAATAATATAAGAAAAAATTACCAGCTAAAAATTCTATACCCAGCATGGTTATCCTTCAGAAGTGATGGAGAAATAGTGTATTTTCCAGAAAACAAACATTATGCGATTTCATTACCTCACGACCAGCCCAGAAAGAAATTCTCAGATGAGGCCTGCATGTAAAATCTGAAAAACAGTAACCACTATTGTGGATTTACAAGAAAGAGCAAAACCTGCCATTAAAACCAAAATGCAAATGAGAAAGAGAAAAAAGCTAAACCATGTAACCTCAAAAATTCAACTAACACTGAAGATGAGAAATAAAAGGGGAAGAAAGGAACAAATGATATTTAATACATCTAAACAGAAAGCAATATAATGACAGGAATAAAGCAATATTTGTCAATAAGTACCCTAAATGTAAATGGATGAAAATACCCATTCAAAAGACACAAACTGACTGATCAGATTAAAAGCTAGACTTAACTATATGCTGTCCTCAAGAGACCCATGTCACCTACAAAGACACACATATAGTCTAAAAGTGAAAGGATAGAAAAAAGAATACCATGGAAATGGGAACCAAAAATGAGGAAAACTAGTTATTCTCATAAAAATAAAATAGACTTTAAAACAAAAACCATAAAAA
The DNA here is from genome assembly GCF_027409185.1 of Cynocephalus volans. Lineage (NCBI taxonomy): Eukaryota > Metazoa > Chordata > Mammalia > Dermoptera > Cynocephalidae > Cynocephalus > Cynocephalus volans. Next base: position 97,475,242 of record NC_084478.1, read on the forward strand.
GAGACAAAGTAATCCATTATATAATGATAAAGGGATCTATATAATTAAGAAACATAACAATCACAAATATCTATGCACGCATATATGCACCCAGATATGTCAAGCACTCTTAGACCTAAAAAAAGAGGTTGACCCTAATATGATAATATTGGGTGACCTGAACACTCTCCCCTCTCAGCAATCAACAGATCTTCCGGGTAACAAATCAACAAAGAAACAAAGAATTAAAACTATAACTTACACCAGTTGGACTTGGCAGACATCGATGGAATTTTTTATTAAAAAAAATACAACAATTACAGCACATATCCTTATCATTATATTGAACATTTTCCAGGATAGACCATATCTTAGGTCACAAATCAAGTCTCAGAGAATTTTAAATAATTGAAATCATTTCAAGTATCTTTTCAGACCACCATGGATTAAAACTGACTGCAAATCCATAACAAACAAAACTCTGGAAACTATACAAATCCATGGTAAGTAAACAACAGACTCCTGAAGAACCTATGGGTCCAAAGAGAAATTAAACAGGAAATCAAAAAATTTCTTGAAATTAAAAATAATAAATAATCATCATACCAAAACCTGTAGGATACTGCAAAAACAATACTGAGGGAAGTTTATTGCAACAAATGTTTACATCAAAAGAATATAAATATTTTACATAAACTACCTAACACTATACCTCAAAAAACTAGGAAAACAACAATAATCCAATTCTAAAAGTAGTAGATGGAAAGAAATAATTAAGAACAGAGAAGAACTAAATGGAATAGAAACCCCAACAATGATATGAAAGATCAATGAAAAAAAGTTTTTTGAGAAGATAAAATAGACAAACCATTAGCTAGGTTAACTAAAAAAGAGAGAGAAGACCAACACACAAAAATCAGAAATGAAAGGGCATACATTACAACCAATGCCACAGAAATGCAAAGAATCATTAGAGAGTATTATAAGTAACCATACACCAACAAACATGAAAACCTGGAGGAAATGGAAGAAATTCTGGACACATCCAAACTACCAAGACTGAACCAAGTAGAGAGCCAGAGCAGACCTACAGCAAGCAATGAGATTAAAGCAATAATTAGAAATTTTCCACTAAAGTAAAGCCCAGGACCAGATGGCTTTATAGCTGAATTCTATCAAACCTTTAAAGAATTAATACCACTTCTTTTCAACGTATTCCAAAAAATTGAAACTGAAGCCATACTCCCAAACTCATTCTATGAGGCCAGCATCACCCTCATACCAAAACCAAAGATTCAAAAAAAGAGAATTACATGCCAATATCTTTGATGAACATAGAAGCAAAAATCCACAACAAAATATTAGCAATCAGAACACAGCAACACATTAAAAACATTACACACCATGATCCTGTCAGTTTCATCCCAGGGATCAAGGATGGTTCAACATATGCAAGTCAATAAATGAGATATACCACATCAATAAAATTAAGCACAAAAACCATATGATAATCTCAATTGATGCAGAGAAAGCATTCAACAAAATTCAACATCACTTTTAAGTAAATTCTCTTAGCAAATTAGCTATAGGGGGAAATTATCTCAACACAATAAAAGCCATCAGTAATAAGCCCATAGCCAGTATCATTCTGAATCAGGAAAAACTGAAGGCTTTTATCTTAAGAAAAGGAACAAGACCAGGATGCCTACTCTCACCACTTCTATTTTACATAGTACTGGAGGTACTAGCCAGAGCAATCAGGCAAGGGAAACAAATAGAGGGCACCCATATTAGAAAGTATGAAGTCAAACTGTCCCTGCTTGCAGATGACATGATTTTTTACATAGAAAAAAACTGAAGACTGTACCAAAAAAACATTTAGAGCTGATTAATACTTTCAGTAATGTTTCAGGATACAAAAAAATCAATACCCCAAATCAGTAGCATTTTTATAATCCAGTAACAAACCAGCAAAAATGAATTCAAGAAAGCAAGCCCATTAACAATAGTCTCCAAAAATCTAAAATACCTGGGAATCAATTTAACCAAGGAGGTGAAATTTCTCTATGATGAGAACTACAAAATACTACTGAAAGAAATTAAAGAGGACACAAAAAGGAGGAAACACATACCATGCTCTCGGATGGGAAGAATTAACATCATGAAAATGTCCATCTACAGATTCAATGCAATCTCAATCAAAGTACCAATGACATTTTTCACAGAAATAGAAAAAGCAATGCTAACATTCACATGGAACAATGAAAGACATCAAATAGCCAAAACAATCCTTACCAAAAAACGAAGCCACAGGCATAACACCTCCCAAGTTCAAATTATATTACAAAGCTATTGTAACTAAAACAGCATGGTACTGGCATAAAAACAGACACTTAGACAAATGGAACAGAATAGAAAACCCAGAATCAACCCACATACTTATAACCAATTGATCTTTGACCAAGTCAACAAGAGCATACATTGGGGAAAAGACTGTCTCTTCAATAAATGGTGCTGGGAAAATTAGACATTGATATGCAGAAGAATGAAACAGGAACTGTACCTCTCACCATATACCAAAATCAACTCAAAATGGATTAAAGACTAAAATTCAAGACTCCAACCCATAAAAGTACTAAAAGAAAACATAGGGGAAATACTCTAGGAAGAAGGATTAGGTACAGACTTCATGAATAGGACCCTGAAAGCATAAGCAACTAAAGGAAAAATAAACAAATAGTATTATGTCAAACTAAAAAGCTTCTGCACAGCAAAAGAATCAATCGACAGAGTGAAAAGACAACCAACAGAGTGGGAGAAAATATTTGCAAAATATACATCTGACAAAGGATTTATATCCAGATTATACAAGGAACTGAAACAACTTAACACTATGAAAACAAGCAACCCAATTAAAAAATAGGCAAAGGAGCTGAATAGGCATTTCTCGAAGGAAGATATATGCGAATGGCCAACAGACACATGAGAAAATGCTCCACATCATTCAGCATTCGGGAATGCAAATCAAAACCACTTTGGGATACCATCTCACTCCACTTAGGATGGCTAATATTCAAAAGACTGAGAAAGATAAATGCTGGTGAGGTTGAGGAAGTTAAACTATGAGCAAACACCTTAATTTTCTATACACTTTATCACATTAATTATGTTTCTTTGTCCCTTGGTTATAAAAGGTAGTGTGCAATTCAAGTGCATGTTTATTAGTCCTTTCTGTTTTATCAGTTGAAATTCCAGTGTTTTAAATGATATCTCTCTATAGTGGCTGGGCCTGACCCACAGCTTTCATCTTCCCAGAATTCTATGGACTCTGAAAGCTCTGCTTAGCAATATAGCCCCTCAGTGGCTGTTTGCTGCTAGGCCTCTTGTAGTATTACTCAGCTTACTATTTGGGCATGGATGTGAAGCAATTTTTTTACATAGATATTTGTGGCTCTTCTCTAGGTCTCCCCTCTTTGGGACACTTCATTTCAAATCCTAACTGCCTGACAATCATGAATTCTTATCACTATCTCCTTTACCTATCATCTGTACAATTGTCACTCCCTCTTGTTTATTTCTATTTCCCTGCACCATCATTTGGAACATACCCTAGGAAAAGATTCTGGGAAATATAGAGCCCTTGCCTGTATTATGCTTCTCTCAAGGATAATGGCATTACATCTTTGTTCCTCAATGTCAAGCTTTTTTTGTTGTTTTTAGTGCAAGGGAACATTTGACTACACCTACTTGATCATGGAGAAACCAGAAGTCTCCTCTCAATATATGAGTGTTCTTCAAAAAGTTTGTGGAAAAAATAGAACTAAAAGATAACAATCCTTTCATGAATTTTTGAAGACCCCCTCATATTTTTTCAAGACACTTTTAAAATCCAATTGGACTATGTGTTTAAAACCTTGCAATGCATTTTGTTTTATTGCAAGATGGAATTATATATATAACCAGTCATAAAAATCTGTTTAAGATCTGCCTACAAAGAACTTCACTAACCTGATTCTTAACCCTCTCTGACTCCCAAACTAAATTCCATCTATTCTGAACTAATTGTATTGTAATAAATAAATTTTCCTCTTTATTCTCATGCCTATATATGCATAGACATGTATATCTTAAACACATTATATTTTCTAGGTATCTTGGAACTCTCCTTCTTCGTATGAGTACCATTAATTGTTCTAAATACTACATTTTAAAATTTAAGTATCACTTTTCTCAGCACTATTTTTCTGGTTTGTAAGCCCATTCTTTGTGTTCACATAAGATTCTATAATTACTTATGCAGTACCCATGCCACTTAAAATTGTCTATTTGCTTTTCTGACTCTTGCATTAAGCAACTGAGTGAAAGGGCTGCGCCATTTGATTCTATATCTCCAGTACAGGGATTAGAGCATGGAAAATAATAGTCATTCAGTGTGCATATTTCCAGAATGTTCAAGGTGTCATATCTAGTAAATCATTGGGGATGAAATTTAAATAGGGCTTCATCTGATCTCAAACTCCATACTACGTCAACTGCAATATAGTGCTATATAGCATAAAATATTTAATCTATTGGAACCTAAGTAAATTTATTAATTCAGTCTATACAATTATTTATAAAGTTGCATATTTATACATTCAATGTGGTTACTAATGTCAAAAATGTGACTGATAATGAGCCTTTCTTAAAATTCAGTGGGATACATGGACCAAGATACTCACTTGAATAGTTTATTTTTGTATAAGTAAACAAATTTTTCATATGCCTATCCCATGTACATTTGCTTAGTTCTCTCCAAATAACTGACAAATTAAATAAAATCTGTATTTAAATTACAGTTTTCTTCTAGAATATGGCTATACAAATGCTAAAAAACAACACAGGTTATTTTTTATTTACTTTCAATATTGACATTATTGACAAATTATACACTGATTTAATTAAAAAATATGATTTGTAGGCAAATTGGGTATTTCTTTCTCTTTGTGGATAAAAGTACTCAACACCTGAAATTATTTTTAGTAATTATTTGTCTAAACAGAAAAAATATACTTGAATTTTGCACTGAGATCCCCAGAGCACTGGATCTAGCTCTTGTAAACAAATATTTTATGTCATATACTTAGATCACAAAATCATATCACGATTAAAATTATATCAGATAATATAATATAAACAGTATTTAATAGAAACTTTATACCTTCTCTATAGAGGAAAAAATGTGTTAGGGGGAAATTTGATTTAAGTAATGTAACTCACTTTGTAGGTATACATTTAAAAATAAATACCTAATATATATTGTTATATAACATTTAGTGTACTTATTGTTACATTTAATATGTAATATATAATATATATATATATATTTTCTTAATTATTGTACTATATTTTGAGCAGTTTCAGGTGTACAGAAAAATTAAGTGGAAGGTACAGAGAGTTCCCATAAACTGCCTTCTGCCCTCCGTGCAGCTTCCCCTATTATTAACATCTTGCATTAATGTAAAGAGTTTGTTAAAATTGATAAACCAAAACTGATGTACTACTATTAACTATAATCTATAGTTTACATTAGGGTTCAGTCTTTGTATTGTATATTCCATGGGTCTTGAAAAACATATAATGACATGTATGCACCACTGCAATATTATGCAGAGTGGATTCACTTCCCTAAAAAACTGTTTCACCTATTTATCTCTCCTTCCCTACCCCCAAGCCCCTTGAAACCACTAGTCTTTTTGCTGTCTCCATAGATTTTCTATTTCCAGAATGTCATATAGTTGGGATACACAGTATGTAGCCTTTTTGGATTGACTTCTTTTACTTAGCAATATTCATTTAAGTTCCTCCATGCATTTTCGTGGTTTGATAGCTTATTTATTTCAATGCTGAATATTATTCCATTGTATGAACGTACCACAGATTATTTATCTGTTCACCTATCAAAGAACATCTTGGTTGCTTCTAAGTTTTGGCAAGTCTGAAGAAAGCTACTATAAACATTTTGTGTGGGTTTTTGTGCAGACGCAGTTTTTATCTCACTTGAGCATATACCAAGGAGCATGATGTCTGCATCATATGGTAAGAGTGTAGTTTTGTAGGAAACTGACAAAATGTATTTTAAAGTTGCTGTGCCATTTTTTATTTCTACCAGCAATGAATGAGAGTTTCTGCTGTCCCACATCCTCAGCTATATTTGGTGTTATCAGTGTTTGGTATTTTAGCTATTATGTATTGTGTTGTCACATTTCTGCTTAATTTCTGATTATTTAATTATAAATGATGTTGAGCATAGTTTAAATATGCTTATTTGCCATCTGTGTAAGTTATTTGGTGAGGTGTCTCTTTAGATCTTTTACCCAGTTTTTTTTGTTTTTCTTCCAAATTTTATTTTATTTTGTCAATATACAATGTGGTTGATTATTGTGGCCAATTACAGAAACCTGCCTCCCTCCTCCCTCTCCCCGCTCCCTCCCAACAATGTCCTTTCTGTTCGCTTGTCATATCAACTTCAAAGAATTGTAATTGTTATGTCTTCTTCCCTCTCCACCCCTGTTTTTTTTTGTGTGTGTATTTATTTATTTATTTTTAGTTCCCACAAATAAGTGAGAACATGTGATATTTCTCTTTCTGTGCCTGACTTGTTTCACTTAATATAATTCTCTCTAGGTCCATCCATGTTGTTGCAAATGGCAGTATTTCATTCTTTTTTATAGCTGAGTAGTATTCCATTGTGTAGATATATCAAATTTTTCTTATGCACTCATCTGATGATGGACATTTGGGCTGATTTCAGCTCTTAGCTATTGTAAAGAGTGCTGCGATGAACACTGGGGAACAGGTTTACCTTCGACTTGATGATTTCCATTCCTCTGGGTATATTCCCAGCAAGGGGATAGCTGGGTCATATGGTAGATCTATCTGCAATTGTTTGAGGAACCTCCATACCATTTTCCATAGAGGCTGCACCATTTTGCAGTCCCACCAACAAAGTATGAGAGTTCCTTTTTCTCCGCAACCTCGCCAGCATTTATCATTCAGAGTCTTTTGGATTTTAGCCATCCTAACTGTGGTGAGATGGTATCTCAGCATGGTTGTGATTTGCATTTCCCGAATGGTGAGTGATGTTGAGCATTTTTTCATATGTCTGTTGGCCATTTGTATATCTTCCTTAGAGAAATGCCTACTTAGCTCTTTTGCCCATTTTTTAATTGGGTTGCTTGTTTTTTTCTTGTAAAGTTGTTTGAGTTCCTTGTTTATTCTGGATATTAATCCTTTGTCAGATGTATATTTTGCAGATATTTTCTCCCACTTTGTTGGTTGTCTTTTAACTCTGTTAATTGTTTCTTTTGCTGTGCAGAAGCTTTTTAGTTTGATATAATCCCATTTGTTTATTTTTCCTTTGGTTGCCAGTGCTTTTGGGGTTGTATTCATGAATTCTGTGTCCAGACCTACTTCCTGAAATGTTTCTGCTATGTTTTCTTTAAGAAGTTTTATTGATTCAGGGTGTATATTTAATTCTCTAATCCATTTTGAGTTGACTTTAGTATATGGTGAAAGGTATGGGTCTAGTTTCGTTCTCCTGCATGTTGATATCCAGTTATCCCAGCACCATTTGCTGAAGATGCAGTCTCTTCCTCAGTGCATAGGCTTGGTGCCTTTGTCAAACATCATATGGCTGTAGCTGTGTGGGTTGATTTCTGGGTTATCTATTCTATTCCGTTGATTTTAAATTGAGTTGTTGAGGTTTAAGAGCTTTTTGTATATCAGGGATACCAGTCTTTTATCAGACATATGTTCTGCAAATCTTTTCCCTCATTCTGTGGCTTCTCTTTTCATTCTCTTAAGAATGTCTTTTGCAAGGCAGAAGCATTTAATTTTAATAAAGCCCAACTTATTATTATTTTTTTTATGGATAGTGCTATTGCTGTTGCATGTAAAAGTCATCACCAAATCCAAATTCCTTAGATTTTTTCTTGTTATTTTCTAGTAGTTTTATTGATTTGCATTTTAAATTTGCCTATGATCAACTTTGAATTAATTTCTGTAAAATTGTAAGATGTGTGTCTACATTCTTTGTTTTTTTTCATGAGGGTGTACAGTTGTTCCTGCAGCATTTGTTGAAAAGACCATCCTTTCCCTACTGAATTATCATTGTTCCTTTGTCAAAGAATAACTGACTATACTTGTGTGAGAGTATTTACAAGTTCTTTATTCTGTTCCTTTGATACATTTATGTATTCTTTCACCAATATCACACTGTCTTGATTATTTTATTGTATGTTTTAAAGCCTGTCAATGTTGGTCTCCAAATTTGTTTTATTCTTTCAATATTGCAGTGGGTATTCTGGGTCTTTTGTCTTTCCACATACACTTTAGAATCAGTTTGTTGAGATTCAGAAAATAATTTTCTGGAATTTTGACTGAGATTATGTTAAATTTGTAAATCAAGTTGGAACGCACTGAAATCCTGAAAATATTGGGTCTGACTATGCACATATAAAGATTATCTCTCTTTTTATTTCAATCTTCTTTGATATCTTTAATCAGAGTTTTGTAGTTTTACTACGATAGATCTTTTACATATTTCATTAGATTTATACTTAAGTATATCATTTTTTGTTCTAATGTAAATGACATTGCAGTTTTTAATTTTAAATTCCATTTGTTCATTGAAGCTACATAAATGAAACAATTGACTTTCATGTACTAGACTTGTGTTCCTCAACTTTGCTATAATGTCTTGTTAGTTCCAATTTTATTGTTATTGTTGTAGATTCTTTGTGATTTTCTACATTGAGGATGTTGTCATCTGGGAACAAAGACAGTTTTATTTCTTCCTCCCCCATCTATTTATGTTTTATTTTCTTTTTTATCTTATTGAATTATCTAGAAATTCCAGTATGATGATAATTAGGAGTGGTGAGTCAAAAATCCTTGCCTTGTCCCTAATTTCACAGAGAAAAGATCTAATTTCTTATCACTATGCATGATGTAAGCTGTAGCATTTGTTATATGCTCCTTATGAAGTGGAAGAAGTTCCCTTCTGTTTCTAGTTTACTTAGTGCTTTCATCATCAATAAGTGTTGAATTTTGTGAAATGCTTTTTCTGCATCTGTCAACATGATTTCATTATTTTTCTTTTTTATCTTGTTGATTTGGTTTTCTAATCCTGAACCAGCCTTCAATACTGGGAATCAAATTTACTGTTGTATAATTATTATATATTGTTGGATTCAATTGGTAATACTTTGTTAAGGATTGTTTTGTATATGTTCATGGAAAATATTGGTCTGCAGCTTTCATTTCCTATGATATCTTTGGTTTGGGCATTAGGATAATATTTGCCTCATAAAGTAATATAGAATGTATTACCTCTGTTTCAGTTTTCTGACAGTCTCTTTTAATTAGTACATTTAGACCACTGATATTAAAAGGGACTATTGATATAGCTGGATTAATATATATCACATTTGATTCTGTTTTCTCCATTTCTTTATGTCTTCCACTCATTTTCTGCCTTCTCTGGTTTTAATTGAGCATTTTATATGACATTTATTTCTGTCAGACTATGTATATTTTATTAAATCTATGTTTTAATGTTTGCCTTAGTGATTGTCAAATACATTTACAACTTATCCAAGTCCACTTTAAAATAACACAGTACCAACTCCTATGTAGTGAAAGTACCTTATTGACAGCATATTCCCAATAACTCACTATCATTTCTTGTAACATTGCTATTATTAATTTCCTTTATCCATAAGCTATAACCACCAATGTCAATACTGCTATTGTCATTGTGATAAAACTATTATCCATTAGTCAATTAAGAATTTAAAAAATGAAGAATTTTATTTCTTTAACAAATTATGTCTTCTCAAATGCTCAGCTTTCCCTTAGGGAGATCCTAGTTTTGGAATTAACTTCATTATGAATTTTGTCTGCTTTTTTCTTCTTTACATTTTTGCATGCAAGTATTTTGACAACAAATTTTCTCAATTATTGTTTGCCTAAGAATGTCTTTATGTTTCTCTTTTGAAGGATAATTTTGCTGAAATCAGAAATCTAGGTTGATTTTCACAAACAAAAATTGTGGGAGTTTGCCACCACACAACCAGCCCTGCAAGAAATTCTCAAGGGAGTCCTTCATCTGGAATCTGAATAATGATGATCACTATCATGGATACATAAGAAAGAGCAAACCCACCATTAAAACAAAAATGTGAAAGAGAAAGACAAAGAAGTTAAATCATGCCACCTTAAATTTCCAACTAACATTAAAGAAGAGAAATAAAAGGGGAAGCAATGATCAAAAGATATTTAAAATGTCCAAACAAAAAGGAATTAAATGACTGGAATTAAACAATAACTGTCAATAACTACCTTAAATGTTAATGGATTAAACTCCCCATTCAGAAAACACAGACTGACTGACTGCATTTAAAAGCTATTACCAAGTATATGCTGTCTTCAAGAGACCCACCTCAGCTGTAAAGACACACACAGACTAAAAGTGAAGGGATGGAAAAAGATATACGATACAAATGAAAACCAAAAATGAGCAGGAATAGCTATTCTTATATCAGTAAAATAAACTTTAAACTAAAAAACATAAAAAGAGACAAAGAAGGCCACTCTATAATGATAATGGGTTCTATCCAGACAGAAGACATAACAATCATAAATATGTATGCACCCAATAGTGGAGTACCCAGATATATAAAGCAAGCACTCTTAGACCTAAAGAAAGAAATAGGCCCTAATATGTTAATAGTGGGTGACCTGAACACCCCTCTCTCAGTATGGGACAGATCTTCCAGCTAGCAAATCAACAAAGAGACATAGGATTTAAACTACACCTTAGACCAACTGTACCTGCCAGATATACACAAAACATTTCACCCAATAACTAAAGAATATACTTTCTGCTCATCAGCACATGGAACATTTTCCAGGAAAGACTACATATTAGGTCACAAATCTAGTCTCAGCAAATTTTTAAAAATTGAAATCATTCCAAGTATCTTTTCAGATCACAATGGAGGTAAACTAGAAATTAATAAAAACCAAAACCCTAGAAACTATACAAATACATTATACTTAACAATAGGCTCCTGAATAACCTATGGGTCTAAGAAGAAAATAAACAGGAAATCAAAAATAATCTAGAAACTAATGAAAATAAAGATATATCAACTAAGAGGGAGTCCATTGAAATAAATGTTTACATCAAAAGAATGGAAAGACTTCAAATAAATAACACTACACCTCAAAGAAATAGAAAAGCAACAAAACTCTGATCCTAAAGGTAGTAGACAGAAAGAAATAATTAAGATCAGAGCAGAACTATATGAAATAGAGACCCCCAAAATGATACAAAAGATCATTGAAACAAAAAGTTGTTTTTTTGAGAAGGTAAATAAAATAGACAAACCATTAGCTAGGTTAACCAAAAAAAAAAAAAAAAAAAAAGAGAAGACCCAAATAAAAATCAGAAATGAAAAGGGAGACATTACAACTGATATCACAGAAATATGAAGAATCATTACAGACTATTATAAACAACTATAAGACAACAAATATGAAAATTTTGAATATATGGGTAAGTTTCTGGACACATGCAAACTACCCAGACTGAACCAAAAAGAAATAGAGAACCTGAACAGACTAATAATGAGCAATGACATTGAAGTGGTAATCAGCAATCTTCCAACAAAGAAAAGTCCAGGTCCAGATGGCTTTACAGCTGAATTCTATCAAACCTTCAAAGAGGAATTAATACCAATTCTCCTCAAACTATTCTAAAAATTTGAAAGCCATTCTCCAAAAGTCATTTTATGAGACCAACATAACTCTGATACCAAAACTGTTAAAGACATAACAAGAAAAAGAAATCTTCAGGGAAATATCCTCGATGAACATAGATGGAAAAATCCTCAACAAAATATTAGCAATCAGAATACAGCAACACATCAAAAAAGTGATAACCAATGATCAAATGGGATTCATCCCAGGGATACAAGGATGGTTCAACAAATGAAAGTCAATAAGTGTAATACATCACATCAAGAAACTCAAGGACAAAAAACATGATTATCTCAATAGACACTGAGAAAACATTTGACAAAATTCATCATCTGTTCATGATAAAGCCATCTCAACAAATTAGGTATACAAGGAAAGTATCTCAACACAATAATGGCTATCTATGAAAAGCCCATTGCCAATATCATTCTCAATCAGGAAAAACTGAAGGCTTTTCTTTTAATAACAGGAAAAAGACAAGGATTCCCACTCTCACCACTTCTATTTAACATAGTACTAGAGGTACTAGCCAGAGCAATCAGGCAAGAGAAAGAAATAAATGTCATCCAGATTGGAAAAGATGAATTCAAACTGTCCCTGTTTGCAGATGATGTGATATCATATATAGAAAAATCTAAAGACTCTCTCAAAAAACTCCTACAGCTAGTTAGTAATTTCAGTAATATTGCAGGATACAAAGTATATGCCCCACATCAGTTGCATTTATATTCTCCAATAATGAGCTAACAGAAAGAGAAATCAAGAAAGTAAGCCCATTTGTAGCAGTCATGAAAAAAAATAAAATACCTTGGGATCGATTTAACCAAGGAGGTAAAAGATCTTTACAATGAGAGCTACAAACAACTATTGAAAGAAATTAAATAAGACACATAAAAATGGAAAGACATTACATGCTCCTGGATTGGAAGAATTAAGATTGTGAAAATGTCTATACTACCCAAAATAATCTGTAGATTCAATGCAATCCCCATCAAAATACCAATGGCATTTTTCACAGAAATGGAAAAAGCAACCTTAACATTCATATGATACAACAAAAGACCCCAAATAGCAAATGCAATCCTCAGTGAAAAAAAATAAAGCCAGAGGCATAACACTATCTGACTTCAAATCATACCACAAAGCTATAGTAACCAAAACAACATGGTACTGGCATAAAAATAGACACTCGGACCAGTGGAGCAGAATGGAGAACCCAGAAATCACCCCTCAGGGTTACAGCCATCTGATATCTGACAAATGCAACAAAAACCTACATTGGGGAAAAGACTGCCTCTTCAATAAATGGTGCTGGGAAAATTGGATATCCATATGCAGAAGAATGAAACTAGATATGCACCTCTCACCATATACTAAAATCAACTCAAAATGGATTAAAGACTTGAGTAAAAGACCTGAAACTGTAAAATTACTGAGGTAAAATATAAGTGAAACACTTCAGGAACTAGGTCTGGTCACAGACTTTATGAACGAGAGCCAGAAAGCACAAGCAACAAAAGAAAAAATAAACAAATATGACCATATCAAACTAAAAAGCTTCTGCACAATAAAAAAAACAATCAACTGAGTGAAATGACAGCATACAGATTGGGAGAAAAATTTTACTGACTATGTGTCTGACAAGGGATTAATATACAGAATATACAAGGAACTCAAGCAATTAAACAGTACAAAAAATATATAATCCAATTAAAAAATAGGCCAAGGACCTGAATAGACCTTTCTCAAAATAAGACATACAAATGACCAACAGGTAGATGAGAAAAATGCTCAACATTTCTAATCATGAAAGAAGTACCAATTAAAACCACAATTATTTATCAATTCAAACCTAGCTTGGCTATTATCAAAAAGATGAAAGACATCCGCCATATTTTTTCCTTCATATATTATACTTCTATAATTTTAACTTTTTATAACTTCTATTATTTTGCTAAGATTTTTTATTTATTAATTTATCCTAAGAAAATTTGTAGATGGTTGTTGAGGCATTTTTCTTGTTTTGTACTATTATATATATATATATTTATTATTATTATTATTATTTTACATTCTAAGATGTTTGTGTGGAGCAGTTGGGATGGAGGGGCTGAGAGGAAAGGGGTACGGGGATGTGGTCAAGGCCCATGGCATCCCCCTCATTCCAGCAAATGATCCCAGGGGGCTGCCGGTGCCAACTCAGTCACCGTGGGGATGGATGCAGACAAAAGGGGCCCATGGCTGAGGCCCTAAGTTCCCTGCATCCCAGCTTGGGAGCCCAGGTTACTTCCAGCAGCAGTCTGGTTGTCATGGCTGGGCTGGATGCTGATGTTGGGGAGGTGTGGCTGAGGTCCTCTCCCCGCTCTACCCCAGCTCGAGAGCCCAGGGTGCTTTGGCTGCAGCTTAGCAGTCATTGATAGGCTGCATGCAGATGGTGGCAAGGGATGGCTGAGGCCCTTAACCCCCCACCCCATCTTGGGAGCCTGGAGCATTTCTAGCTTTGACTTGGTGGGTTGCTGCTATGCTGGATACAGATGTTGGGGGCATGGCTGAGGCCCTTGGCCCTCTCACTACCCTGGCTTGAGAGCCCAGGGGGTTTCTGATCGTTTTGAGTTTTATAGGTGTTCTTTGGTGGTGGTAGACCTTTATTGGTTAATATCAAAATTTTGTCTGTGTTCTGTGGGTTTTTTGTTTTTTCTTTCAATTCTGTGTTGGATTATTTGCTACCTCCACCACTTAAACTGCACTAGAATTAATTTGTTGTCCTCTGCTTACTTCTAAAATGGAGGAACTTCCTTTGGGAACCAGCAATTGAGCCCTGTGTTTGAGCTAAGTTGCTGCTTTGCTGCTGATTCTCTGGGTAAGGCTTTTTGTACAGCTCAGGTTTTAATTTTTGACCTTGTAAACACTTCTGGGTCCTGGGAGGTCTGGTACATGTGGGTTGTGTGGAAAATTTTGTCTGGGCTTGAGTTTTTTCAGCAAACTGCACCCCTGCAGTTCTATATTCCTGATTAGTCTCCAGATCAGCTGTCCATGCTGTGCCCCAGTGTTCCCCCAGTGGGCCTATCTCCCCCATGCCCTGCACTCCAAACACTTCCCATAGGACGGGCCATGTGCCAGTCCCTTGCGATGACTCACTGGCCTTTGAGTCACTCCTTTTATCAGTTGTCTGTGGCCTCTTGCTTCTATGTGTGTCCATGGAAACACTGTTAGTGGTCTAGCTGTCCTGGGGGCCACCAGGGCCCTCTTTCCCCTGCAGCCTTCAAACAACCTCATACAAAGGGCACAGCAGTGACTTTTGCCAGCTTTTGTTCCATATGCTCACCAGGGCTGGCCCTAAAGTGGCTCGGGCTTGAAACAGTTGGAGAGGTCCTTTCTTTCTCTCATTACAGCTTCTTCCACCTTCATAAACTCTGTAGGTCTTTCCTCCCCTTCCCTTGGGCTCTAGCAGCTGCAGTTTGGCTGTTGTTGCATTTTAATAGTTGTATATTGGTTGATTATGGGAGAGAGTGATGCTGGGTTGTTGAGGAATTTTTAATATGGCTGATTTAAAATCCTGGCCAGATATTTTCAAAATCTGATTCACCTCAGTGTTGCCAGTAGTTCCGTTGATTTTCTTGGTGCTTGATATGATGAGTGACTCTTTTGTTGTATCCTGAACATCTTGTCTATTATACTAGGAGATTATGTGCCCTATTTAACACTTTTATTTCAGCAGGAAATCACTCTGTCTAAATTTTCATGCAGGTTCCAGACTACTTTTATCAGCAGTGATTTCACTAATGGTTTGATTTTCAGAGTGTTTTTGGAGTTATTTCAGTCTGCATGGCATATACGATGCTACTAGGGCTCCCACTGGTTACTGCTGGTGCTGACTGATGAGGCAGAAGGGATTTCCCCAAGCTGAACCACAAGATGTCTCTTCATGGGTAAGGGAGTTGCAGGCAGGCCTGAAAGAAAAAGAAGCTTCCCTTGCTAGGCATGTGTTGCGTCAGGATCTCTCCTGGCCATGGGAGATGGAGATTGCTTTTGGACTATGGCACTTATTATACTGGAATTTTTCTAATGGTGCTTGGCATCCCTGGGCAAGAGAGGGGATTCTCAAGCCTGCTGTGGCAAAGAGACTTACCAGGAAGGACACCGTTATTTTTGCTGTGTCACTGGTGGCCTCTGGCCATCCCAGTGTCTCTCACTGAGTGGGGGTGAAGGAGTATCAGGACTGTGGGACAAAGAGGCTTCTCAGAACAGGTAGCTTATTGTGGCCAGATCTCTCTTGCCAGTTCTGTCTGCTCACTTCAGTATCTCTCAAGAGTGAGGGAAGTCTCAGGTTCAGTACAGAAGGGGAGTTCTTCTTTGGCCTCTTTTTTTTGTTTGTTTTGTTTTGTTTTGTTTTTGTTTTGTCTTGTGTTGTAATATAGTGTTGAAGACATTTGAGCCCCTGGCATGTTCTGGTTGCCAGGGCTCACAAACCATCTCCCTTGTCAGGCTTGCCTGACATCAGAAGATCCCTTGTTCATTCCAGGAGAGAAATAAGACTACCTGATCTGACTTCTACTGCTGTGTTAAAAACAGGAAATGATGGGCCTGTGATTCTTTTTCTGTTGAGTGGAGGGATATAAGAGCCAATGTGTGGCTTCTCCAGTTCGGGGGTCCCAATCCAGTTTGCCTTCTTCTTACCACTTTTCTGAGTTCTCTTTTTTGGATGCATCTTTTGTTATTTGTGTAGTTGTGCTTAGCTGGAGGAGCAGGGAGAAACATTTCTATGCCATCTTGTCCAGCTAAAAGTCATTTCGATAATTATTTTTAAGAATTGTTTTATTTTAGAGCAGTTTTACACTTATAGAATTATTGTGAATAGAGCACAGAGAGTTCTTGTATACTCACACCCAGTTTCCTCTGTTATTAACATTATATATTAGTATGGTGCATTTGTCACAATTAATGAACCAATATTGATAAATTATTATTAGAGTCCATATTTATTTGTATTTTCTCATGTATTTTACCATTTGCTCTTTTTTCTGTACCAGGATGCCACATTACATTTAATAGTCATGAATATCTCCTTAGGCCGCTGTTAGTTGTGGCAATGTCACAGACTTTCCTTGTTTTTGATGACCTTTATAGTTGTGAGTTTATTAGTCAGGTACTACATAGAATGTCCCTCAACTGATATCTGTTTCATTAGACTGGAATAATGCATTTTGGGGACCACAGGGTTAAAGCGCTATTCTTATCAAATCATATCCATATACTATCAGTATGACTTGTCAAATTTAATGTTAACCCAAATCACCAGAACTAATTTACTGTTTATCAGATTTCTCCACTATAATGTTACACCTTTTTTCTCTCTCTCTTTCCATACTGTATTCTTTGGAAGAAAGTTGCTATGCATGTAATATCTACATAAATTGTTTGTAATTCTACTTGGGATATGTGTCTGTTCTTCCCTATTTATTTATTTATTTATTTATTTAACCACTGGTTTATATCAGTATGGACTTATGAATACTTATTTTATACTTTGGGGTGTAATCAGTACAATTTTATTTGGTTGCTTAAATTGTTAGAGCATTGAGGGTTTTTTCAGTTAGCACCTGAATCCCTTCATCATATCCCCGTGATTGTGTATTCATGGGAGTATGGTTAACACTTTCTTGTTTTCTAGCACTATAAGATACCCCAGGCTAATTGCGTATATTTTCTGTCCCAATCCTAGAATCAGCCATCTCTCCAAGAAGCATTTGCTCCTTTTATTGGAGAATGATATTGGAAACCAAGATCTAGCCATGGCACTAGATTTGCTCATTTCTGCTATGGTGTCATGGCTTCTAGGCTGACAAATCAAGGATATGTATGCATATACTAAACTGTGCATAAATGTGTATCTATATTTTTATATGTAACAACCTATATTTTTATTAACCTAAACCTAAATTTATGCTGATGTCTCCAACTCTAATTCATTACCTCATAGGTCATTATAGACTCCTTTCTTTGCTTTTCTGTAGTTTCTTATTCCTACAGTCAGAAAATTGGCCTCTACAATCCACTATCCATTTATTTAATCATTCAAATACACTTATAAATGCATACATGAATATATTTATAGTGGTTTCAGAATTGCTAATATGTACTCTGTCAAAAAAAATTTATTAACAACAGTAAAATGCTTATGTGCAGTTCCTTTTACCTTTAATCTTATAGACACGAATTCTTTCAAAAGTTATTTAGGTCAACACCTTTGCCCACTTCTTTTGGTGAAGTTATTTCACACATTTGTAATACACTTAATTTATTTTCTCACATTATGCAAATTATCCTGAAATTTTCCAACCACTTAAATATGTTTTTTTTTAAAATTTGCATACAGTAAAGTTCATTCTTTGTGTTATAAATTTCTATGGGTTTTGACAAATGCTTAATGTTTTGTATTTACCCTTACATTTTTAGAAAGAATAAGTTTCACCACCCTAAAATAGTGTCTGTGCTTCAACTATTCAACCCTTCTTTCTGTCCCCATTCAACCCCTGGCATCCACTCATCTGTTTACTGTCTGTATACTTTTGCTTTTTCCAGGATGTCATAAAAGTGGTATCATAGAGTGTGTAGCTTTTTAAGAATGACTTCTTTTACTAGCCATACACAATTAGGATACATTCATGTTTTTTCATGATTGACAGTTCATTTCTTGTTATCACTGAATAATATTTCACTATATCGATGTACCACAACCTATCCATTAACCTATTGAGGTATCCTAGCTTCCATTTTTTGGCAATTATGAATAAAGGTGCCATACATATTCACACATAGGATCTAGTGTGGATGTAAATTTTCAAATCAGTTGGGTAAATACCTAGAGAACATTTGCAGGATCATGTAGTAAAACTACGCTCAGTTTTGGAAGCACTCAAAGAACTGGTTTCCAAAGTGGACGTGCAATTTACATTTTCACCAATAATTAATGAGATTTCCATTTGCTCCAGGTCCTAGCCCTCACAATTGGTATTGTCTGTCCTCTTTTTTTTTTCTTTTTTAAAGAGATTCTAATACAAGAATAACTGTTTCTCATTGTTTTAATTTGCGTTTCTCTAATGATAAAGATATTGAGTATCTTTTATTATGCTTCTTTGCAACTCGGATATCTTCTTCCATGATATGTCTGTTACATCTGTAGTCCATTTTTAATTACTGTTATTCTTTTTTTATTGTTGCGTTCCAAAAGTTGTTTGTATATTTTGGACGCCTGTCCTGTATTAGATATGTGTTTTGCAAATATTTTCTAAATATTTTCTCCTAGTGAGTGGCTTACATTTTCATTTTCTTACAGTTGTCTTTCACAGAGCAGAAGACTTTACTTAAAGGTCCAAATTGTCAATTATTTTCTTTGCTGCATTGTGCTAATGGTGTTACACTACAGTCTCATCACCAAATGTATGGCCACCTAGATTTTTCTCTTATGTTTTCTTAAACAAGTTATATATTTTTAACATTTTGAGTTATTTTTTAAGTAAAACGTAAAGTTGGTGTACAGGTTCATTTTTTTCCATGCAGATGTTCAATTGTTCCAGCATCAATTGTGTAAAAGACTGTCTCAATTCCATTGAATTGTCTTTATTTTTTTTTATCAAATATCAATTAACTATATTTGTGTGGATATATTTATGGGCTCTCTATTCTGTTTCATGGATCTGTTCTCTTATTCTTTTGACAATACCACACTGTATTTTACTGTAACCTTATAGCAGGTCTTGAAATTAGGTAGTGTGAATCCTCCAACATAGTTCTTCTTCAGTATTGTGTTGGCTATTCTAAATGAATTGTACTTTCATATGATAATTAGAATCACTTTGTCAGTATCTATAAAATAATATGCTGGGATTTTGCTTAGGACTGCATTGAATCTATAGCTTAAGTTGGAATGAATTTATTTTTTAGTAATATTGCATCTTCCAACTCAGGAATGTGGGATATCTCTCTATCTATTTAGTTCTTTGCTTTTTTAACAGTGTTTTCTAGTTTTCTGTATACAGGTTTTGTTCATATTTTGTTGGATTTATACCTAAGTATTTCATTTGGGGGGTGCCACTATAAGTGATTTTACTTTATTTAATTTGCAAATTCCAGTTGTTCATGGCTAAGATATATAAAAGCAATTGATTTTTATACATCAACATCGTATCCTGAGACATTGCTATATTTATGTATCAGTTCAAGTTATGGAAGATCCCCTCTATTTCTAGTATGCTGAGATTTTTGAAAATTAATTCATTATTATTATTTTGCATTCTGAGATAATGTGGAGAGGGAAGGGGGAGGGGGAGGAGGTGAGGGGGACAAAGGTGGGTTTGGGGGCAACATGGGCCCATGGCCAGCTCCCTCACAGGCCTGGATGCAGAAGGCAGGGGCACATGACTGAGGCCCATGGACCCCCCCCCCCCATGGCTTGGGAGCCCAGGGGGTTTTTGGCAGAGGCTCTGTTGTTGCTGGGCTGGATGTGAATGTTGCAGGGAATGGTTGAGGCCCTCAGCCACCCCACACCCCAGTTTAGTGGCCCAGGGGGCTTCTGGTGGCCATGTGGTTATCACTGGGCTGAATGCAGATGTCAGGAGGGTATGACTGAGGCCCTCAGACCTCTCTCACCCAGGCTCAGGGTCCCAGGGGGCTTCCAGCTTTTCTAGATTTTACAGGTGTTGTTTGGTGATGTTAGACCTTTCTGGGTTAATGTCAAAATTTTGTCTGTGTTCTGTGGGTTTTTTGTTTTTTCTTTCAATTCTGTGTAGGATTATTAGCTACCTACACCAATTAAACTCTGCACTGGAGCTAATTTGTTGTCCTCTGCTTACTTCTAAAATGGGGGAACTTCCTGTGGGGACCAGCACTTGAACCCTCTGATTGAGCTAAGTTGCTGCTTTGCTGCTTGTTGGAAAAATAGAATAATTTAATCAGGCTCCCTTTGCCTCAGGGCCAGTTGGGGGTGGTGCAGCATTCTTCAAAAGCAAGTTGTGTGTGGGTGGAGTTAGTGTGCCTGCACAGCACTGCAGTTTGGCTGGCATCTGCCTCAGGTGAACGCTGCTCTGCTCGGCCGCCCGTGTTTTTCAACCTACAGCTTCCAGGGACCTGTTTGCTGGTTACCTAGTTCATAACCTGCATGCGAAGTGTCTGGTACCCAGTCTGGTGTGTGAGGGGTCTGGTGACCCAGCCTGGCATGTGAAAGGTTTGTAACCCAGTCTGGAATGGGCTTGAGGAGTCTGTAGTTCCAGACCCAGCCCTAGCCTGACAACTAGCATAGTTGATTAGCTTGAATATTGGAGTCATTGGCAGGATTCCGACATTAGCCAGAGCACCATAATTGGTGTAGTCTGTGACAGGATTCTGAGCAGGTACAGGAGACCAAAGCTCTTGGAAGAAAGAGGAAATGTGGCTACTTGTGAATATGCTCTGCCTTACGGCCACCTTCTTGTTGACTGGGATCTGATTGCTGCACACTGTACTGCAAGGCAGCATAGACCAGGTACTACAACAAAAAATCCCTTGGGAGGGGGAGGAAATGTGGCTATTCTTGCTCATGTGGTGCCTGGTGGCTACTTTTCTGCTGACCAGAGCCTGGCTGCTGATCATTATGCTGCAAACTGATTGAAACTTGTGGCAGAAAGCAGAGTCGTTGGAAACATGGATAGATGTCCTGGAGGATGACATGCAGCAACTGGCCACTCCTGCCCCTCACACCAGGGAAGACAACCAAGCCAGTGGTGAGTTGGGGGAAACTGTGCATCTCCAGGCACAACCTGTTGTGCACAAGAAATTGAGGCATGAGCAGCCTATGGGACCAGATGGACAACCGGTGGATGATACACAGGTGACCCAGTTCACAACCTATGTCCCATATACCCAAGTTGAACTGGTTGACGTGGGGAGACAGTTCAGGCAGAAACATGGGAGACCCTGGCTGCTTGGGACCTAGGGGTGGATAGTGTGATGTGCTCTGGTGAGGAGGTGGAGAAATTGTCCTCCACTATCATACACCCATCCCTGAGGCAGCAGCTGCAGAATAGCCATGGATATGCACAAGGGCAAGGCAATCACTCCTTGATGGATTGGGTGGATGCAGCAGACCGAACCATGTTGGCAAATGCTGGAGAACTGCCCAAGATTGTTAGTAAATGGCAAACATGTGCTGAGCTGGCCCAAATCATTCAGGAGCTGGGAATGTGGCAATCCATGTTTAATGTGAACACTCGTGGCCCAGATGATGAAAATTTTACATGCAGCATGAGAGACACAGTGCTGTGAAATGCCCCGTCAATGATCCTTTGGGTCACTGATGGCCATACTGGCCCCAAACATTGGTCATCCTATACATGAGGTAATGACCATGATAGCCAGCTTGCGTGAAGTAGAGGATAAAAGACAAGCAAAAGGGGTCTGAAAGGTGGCTAAGGCCAAACCCCCAAGAAATGCTCAGGATTTTATTCTGAAGGGACCAAGCAAGACTAGCTGTAAGCAGATGTGGCTTGACTTGCTTGCAGCAGGGGTTGATAAAAAGAAAATTGACTGGCAGCCAAATGCAGTCCTGTTTGCCTTGTGGCAGCAATTGCACCCTGAACAGTGTTTCACCAAACATCAGAAAACAGGTAGCAAGGTACACTCAGTGGATTTAAAGGACTTTTTGGTTGCTCCTGAGGAGGCGGATGAACTGTTTCATTTTGACTAGGGAGCAGGCCAAGGTACTCATCTTTTGGGGGCAGGCAAGGACTGGAGGCCTTCATGTTGAATTGGCAGTATATTGGTCAAGGACAAATATGCAGCTTATTTTGACATTGGTGGATACAGGCACAGAATGTAGCCTGATATATGGCAATCCAGATAAGTTTCCAGGGGCCACAGTTCATATAGATGGCTATGGAGGACATACTACTGAGGTCAAAGCTGTGTCATTGCCATTGGGCATAGTAAGATTACCTCCTCATGTATATACTGTATATATATCTCCTATAGCTGAATACATCTTGGGTATGGGTGTACTTTATGGTTTGCACCTGCAAACAACAGTTGGAGAGTTTTGGCTGTGAATATGGACAGTAAAGCCTGTGTTACGACGATATGCTAAACATGGCCCACAGGTGTTACCCAAGCCAAGATGTGTGTAGTTAATGTAAAGCAGTATTGCCTACTGGGAGGACACGCAGAGATAAGTGCCAATATATTGGAATTAGAGAAAGTTGGCATTATTTGTCCAGTTCGAGCCCATTTAATGCTTCTGTATGTCTGGTGAAAAAGCCTGATAGTACCTGGAAAATGACTGTAGATTATCAAGAACTGAACAAAGTAGTACCTAATTTGCATGCAGCTGTGCCTTCGTTTCATGACTAGATGGACCAGCTGACGAATCAGCTGAGGGCTTATCATTATGTATTGGACCTTGCAAATGCTTTTTTCTCTATTCCAATCTCGGCTGATAGCCAAGATCAGTTCACCTTCACTTGGGAAGGAAGACAGTGGACCTTTCAAGTATTGCCCCAAGGTTATCTACATAGCCCAACCATCTGTTATGGTTTGGTGGCTGGAGACCTAGCCAAGTGGACTAGACCCGGCAAGCTTACAATGTTTCACTACATTAATGACACGTAACTAACCTCTGATTATCTTGCAGATTTAACCCAGGCAGCTCCAACACTGCTAAGTCATTTGGAACAATGCGGGTGGGTGGTGAACACAGCCAGAGTGTGAGGACCTGAGCTGTCAGTCAAATTCCTGGGAGTGGTCTGGTCAGGTAAGATGAGGGTCATCCCAGAAGCTATTATAGATAAGATACAGGCATACTCTTGACCCGCAATGGTAGCTTAACTACAGACATATTTGGGACTTTTGGGGTATTGGAGAGCTTTTCTATCCTATATGTCCTGTCGGGTCCGCCGCCAGCTGACCCGAACAGCCCTAGCCTCATTCTTTTTGGTGGGCGAGTGAATGGCCCGGATTACTCTTTCCCTCCTGTCCCAGTTGGAAGGAGACGGGGGAAGAAAGCTGTGAAGAGAGGTGAGCTCAGCCGCCGGCCCCAACCAGCCCAGTTTAAAGGACACTCAGATGCGGCGGGGGTTCAGTCGAGCAGTTCCGTTTATTATCACACAGACACTCCCACCCTACTTCCTCCCGGTACCGTCTTAGGCTGCCACATTAATACGCCCTTGTGGGCCCATAATGGCGACACTTGTAATGTCACTTAAGGTGGCGTTAGTTTTTTAGGCCCAACAATTCCCCCTTTTTGTTCTAATAAGGCAGCTGGAGGTGGCTAACCTTCCCAGCCTCGCCTCCATTCCCTCTGGTGGCTGTGCCTGTCTTAGGTTGTTTCCCTCTGGAAATCTTACCCGTCATTGACTATCCAGCCAAGCAGAGGTGGGGCGGAGCCTTAGAGATTGGCGTTGATTTCTTGAAGGGCCATATTGACCCAAGGGCTGTCAGGGCTTTCATTATGGGCCACCTCCTCTACCACCTGGGTGAGCATTATGAGATAAGTGGTGTTGCGCCTTATAAGGGACACAACCTGGTGAATGGCGTAAGGCCCCAAGATGATTAAGACAAGGAAAATGGCTAGGGGGCCCACCAGGGAGGACAGCAGAGTGGTGAGCCACGGGGAACTTGAAAGCCAGCTTTGGAATCAATTACTATTGGCATCACGTTCTTTTTTTCGCTTTTCTAATCCTTCTCTAAGCTTAGCTAGGGAATCCTTGACCACTCCAGAATGGTCAGCATAGAAGCAACACTCTTCTTTGAGGGCAGCGCATAATCCTCCTTGCTGTAAGAACAACAGGTCTAGTCCGCGTCAATTCTGTAAAACAACTTCAAAAGTGATGTTAGTGATTTTTTTTAAATGTGATACAGACACCTCCAAGCGGCCAAGATCTATGTCCACTGCCTCCCTAAGGGAAGCCACCTGTTGATGTGCCAAGGCTATTCCGGCGGTCCCAGTACCCGCTCCAATAACTCCCAAGAGGGAGCTGATGGCCACCGCAGCTGTCCCTGCAGCCCGCTTGTTTCGGGTCCGCTTATTTGGGGTTTTGGGGGTGGTGAGATTTGCCACAGTGGTGCAAAAGGGTTTGTTGGCACCTACGCAGGAACCTTTGCCAAGGACCCATGGGAAGGTGAGTCTGGGGTTGGTGGCATTGGGCAATGCTACTGCTTGATTTATCTCTGCCTGCACATGGCACTCTTCTTCAAAGAAGGCGCAGAACTTGATAAACAAGTTTGGGGGGAGGACAGCCTTACAGAACATTTTCCAATCTTGGGTTGTGAAAGGTTGGTGTGCTAAGCCCTGGAGGATGATTTCTGCCCATAAGGAATTGGGCCCATCCTCTGCGACAGCCTTTTTCAGCTCTTTAAGGTCATGAGCTTCCCAAGGGTACCAAGCGGCTGGCCTATTTCCAGCAGGGGCTTTGTCAAATTTGGACCTACAGTCCTTTTTTCAATGTAACCCTTTTTTACATCGGGGACAAGGTGTGGTAGGGGTTTTTTTGCCTTTAGCCTTGGGACATTGACTTTTAAAATGACCTTGTCTTCAGCAACCAAAACATTGTCCCTTGAAGGGTGGGGAAGTATTGTTTCCTGAGAGGATCAGGGCGGTAAACGCCTTGAAGGCTTAGGTTAAGTTTTGTGTCTGAGCCTGCAAGGCTGAGGATAAAGTCCTGGCCTCAGCAACAGCCTTTTTTTAGTTCTTTTACAACATTGACCGGATAGGCCTGAGGCTGCGGACGGCTGGGGGTTCCCAGGGAGCCATTACAGGGAAAACCTGCAGCTCTGCCGGGGATGTTTTTCTAGCCTCCTCCACTTCTTCAGGTGCTGCTTTCTCTCCTTCGGCTAAACTTTGGCAGGGTGAGTTGCCGGGAGAGGAGGGTACAGGGTAGGGGCATAGGTATCACTCAGTGGCTCAGGGCCTTGCATTGGCAGCTTTGTTTCCTTTTTTCTCTCCTCATCGAACTGCGCCCAATCCCTTTCTGCCCCTTCCTGATGCTCGGGATGGAAGCAAAGTTTTAGGGCAGAGATGGGGGGGTCTAGCCCGTGACTAATCTCGTTCTTTCTGGCCAGGGTCTGAACCTGGTCCCAGGTCTCATACGAGAACAAGTTGGACGAAGGTGCCCAAGGGGCTACCTGCACCATATGACACCAGGCATTGGTGGCCGTGGAGTCAGATATTTCTAGGCGTCTGCTTTTTAACATGTACTTTAGAGCCTTGCGGGCTGTCTCGTCACTCTTTCCACACACGCCTCCCATGTTGCCCCGAGGAAGGGACAAAGGGAGCAACAGGGCAGAGAAGTGCAGGGACTTCCCCCTGTTATGGTATTCACCCTGACACGCAGGTGGATTACTTCACGGCGACTACCGCGGTTGTGGGGGCCACTCCGCTGGTTGATCACCCTTCGTCGACCTTCTTTCAGGACCGAGCAGCCAGGGGCCTCACTCGCTCGCCTTTCACCCACGAGTTTTAAAAATTGCCTCACACGGGGCACCACTCTGTCGGGTCCGCCGCCGGCCGACCCGAACAGCCCTAGCCTCGTTCCTTTTGGTGGGCGAACAAATGGCCCGGATTACTCTTTCCCGCCTGTCCCCTTTGGAAGGAGACAGGGGAAGAGAGCCGTGAAGAGAGGTGAGCACAGCCGCCGGCCCCAAACCAGCCCGGTTTAACGGACACTCAGATACGGTGGGGGTTCTGTCAAGCAGTTCCGTTTATTATCCCGCAGACCCTCCCACCCTACTTCCTCCCGGTGCCGTCTTAGGCTGCCATATTAATACGCCCTTGTGGGCCCATAATGGCGCCACTTGTAATGTCACTTAAGGTGGCGTTAGTTTTTAAGGCCCAACAATGTCCCAAATGGCACACCCACTATATGCATTGACAAAGAAAGGAGCACTCTGGGATTGGACTCAGGAAGTTAAACAAGCTTATCAGGCTAGAAAAAGGGCAATACAGCAAGTACAAGCTTTACAAGTGGCCAAACCCACTAAGCCATTTGAGTTAGAAGTACATATAACCCAGGAGGGCTTAGGATGGGGTTTGTGGCAGAAATAAGACTGATTATAAAACACCTGTAGGATTCTGGTCTCAGCTCTGGAAGGGGGCTGAAGTGCTCTACACCTTAATAGAAAAGCAGTTAGCAGCTGTGTATTCTGCCTTGATAGCCACCGAAGCTATCACAGGAACTGCCAAAGTCCTAGTAAGGATGACATACCCCATAATAGGTTGGTTGAGCATGAGGGCAGCCAACCCTAAAACAGGTGCAGCTCAGACTCCCACTTTGTCTAAATGGGGAGCATATATAGAACAAAGGAGCACTGTGTCAATGAGTCCTCTGTCCAAAGAGTTTCAAACTGTGCTAGGCCCAGTAGAGGTTGTGGAGGAAACTTTGACACAATCATTACTCATGTAGGTGTAGGCTACATCTTTCCATGAGGGACAGGGACCTATCACAGAGCAAGCTTGGTATACAGATGGCTCTAGCATGGGACCTTCAGCATTGTGGACAGCTTTTGCTGTCCAGCCTTCAACAGATACTATGTGGTATGAAAACAACACAGGGCAAAGCAGTTAATGTGCTGAATTGAGAGCAGTATGGATGGTGATAAACAATGAGCCTGGGCCATTAACCATCTGTACTGACAGCTTGGCTGTGTACAAAGGTTTAACCCTTTGGATTTCTACTTGGAAATATCAATGGTGGATGGTAGGCCACCGACCCCTGTGGGGACATGCCATGTGGCAAGGGTTATGGGAACTGGGGCATGAGAAAGAAGTGACTCTTTTCCATGCCAGAGGACACTTCCTCTTAGCCAGTCCAGGAAATGATGAAGCTGATGCCTTGGCTAAGGTTAAGATGGCTGGAGAGAGCCCCAGCTGCTGTTGTAGCCCAGTCATTAACATCGACGAATGCAGCATGCTGGCAGTAAAACCATGGGGATGGTGGCTCAAAGATGGGCCTTGCCTATAAAATGGGAAGATGTAGTGAATGCCTGTTGTGCTTGTTCAGTATGTGCTCAAGGGGGTCCACACCCTTGGTAGGTGCCCCATACAGATGGGAAAATAACTAGAGGAGGAGTTCCCCTGACTTGATGGCAAGTGGACTTTGTCAGGCCACTGCCAAGGTCAGAGAATTTCAGATACATCTTCACTGCTGTTGATACAGCTACTGGTCTTCTGTTTGTATGGCCTTGTAAGACCCCAGACCAGGCAAACACTGTGAAGGCACCGAATAGCCTTACGGCTATGTATGGTCAGCCTGTAGTCATAGACAGTGGTGATGGAACCCACTTTACTGGACATGGGGTTCAGAAGTGGGCCTCCCAGTTGTCTATTTAGTGGAAGTTACATGTGCCACATCATACCCAAGCAGCAGGACTGATTGAATGGTACAATGGCCTTTTAAAAAAGGGACTAAGGCTATCTGCCCAACCCCAATCCCTGAAAGGGTGGGCACAGAAATTATGGCTGACAGAATTCTAAATGAGAGACCCTGCAAGAGCAGACCCTCTCCAGTGGAAGCTCTGCTGCATAGGGCTGCGGCACCTATACAGTTACAAATCACTACTAAGGATAAGCTTTTGAAGCCAAGATATGGCAAGAATGGAAATATTATCTTCCCGGCCCCAACCTGTTTGCAACAGGGACAGATGGTACAATGAGAATGTCCTTGGAGAATAAAAGCCCCCCATATATGCTGGGTAGGTTTAATAGGGCCTTGGGGAAAAGGATTAGAGGAAGGCTTGCAAGTTTCACCTTGGGTGACAAGTACCTGGCCTCCTCAAGCAAAGGTAACATAGTCTGGAACAGATGAGTTCTGTATTACAAAGGGCACATTTGTATTATCATTATGGCCAATTATGGGTTCCTCTATACTGTTACATGTAGAACCCACAGATCCAAAAGTGTTAGCAGATAAAGTATGGTATCATAAGCCAGGTAAGATACCTACTCCTGCAACCATCCTTTCTCAGGATGGCAAACTGGCATGTATCTTACCAGAGGGGTGAGAACTTCTCCTGTTGATACCAATAACTCTTCTGTCTTTTCTCCCATAGTGTTCTGGCTACAGGCACTGCACCAGAGTTGCGCGATCAACGTGTTGGCCTGCTGAATATGCACTGAACTGCCCATCAGTATGACTGCAGGATTCACATGTAGGATCGCACCAATGGTGACTACTAACCGTACATATGTGGCTAACAGTTAAGAGGACAGAACTGCAAGCCTTAAGGCATACTGAATGGACAATAGGTTATGTAAATGTAAGGGTCATTTATCCTACTAAGGGAACATTGCAGAAGATTCTGAACTTGTAGATTGTACAGCAAGGGAACCTGAAGGGATGGATTGTTGGGAAAACAGAATAATTTAATCAGGCTCTCCTCACCTCAGGGCCAGTTGGGGGTGGTGTAACATTCTTCGTAAACAAATTGTGTGTGGATGGAGTTAGTGCGCCTGCATACAGCCACGGTTTGGGTGGCATCTGCCTTGGGCGGATGCCGCTCTGCCACACATGCTTTCCAACCTACAGCTTCCAAGGACCTGTTTGCCAGTTACCTAGCTCATAAACCTGCATGTGAGGGGTCTGGTGACCCAGCCTGGCAAGTGAAGGGATTGTGACCCAGTCTGGAACGGGCTTGAGGGGTCTCTGAGCTCCAGACCCAGCCGTAGCCCGACAACTGGCATAGTTGAATAGCTCGACAATTGGAGTCGTCAGCAAGATTCTGAAATTAGCCAGAGCACTACACTGCTGATTCTCTGGGGAAGGTTTTTTGTGCAGCTCAGGCTTTAATTGTTGACCTTTTAAGCAATTCTGGGTCCTGTGAGGTTTATACACCTGTGTTATGTAGAAACACTTGTCTGGGCAGTTCTATGTTCCTGACCAGTCTCCACTGAGTGGGCTTGTGTTGAATGGAGGGCAGATCACTGTCCATGCTATGCCCCACTATCTCCCTGGTGGGACAGTCTCCCATGTCCCCTACACTCCAAACACTTCTCATGGGATGAGCTATGCACTGGTCCCTTGTGATAACTCACTAGCCTTTGAGTGGCTCCCTTTTTCAGTTGTCTGTGGCCCCCCACTCTTATGTGGATCCACAGGAACCCTATCAGTGGTCTTGCTGGCGCAGAGCCCACCAAGGCCCTCCTCTCTCCTGCAGTCTCCGAGAAACTTCACATAAAGGGTACCGCTGCAGTTTTTGCCAACTCTCGCTTTGTGTGCTCACCAGGGCCAGCTTTGAAATGGCCGGGGGTTGAAATGGTCAGAGTGGTCCCTTTTTTCTCTCATTGCATCTTCTCCCACCTTCATGAACTCTGTAGGTGTCAGGCTAGGGCTCACAGACCCTTCAAACCCATTGTACAGACAGGATCACAGATCCCTCACATGCCAGGCTGAGTCACCAGACCCCTCACGTGCCAGGCTGGGTCACCAGACCCCTCACACACAGGTCATAAGCTAGGTAATTGGAAAAGATCCTGGGAGCCACTGGCAAGGTTACCAACATGAGCTCAGTCCTCAGCTTCCTCAGCAGCAGGAGCAGCAGCAGCAGCTTACAACAGCTTCCAGCAGCAGTGGTGGTGGCATCCTGGGGACACCCCAGGGACCCTGGCAGTAACAGCTTGCAGCAACAGCCTTCAGCAGCAGTAATAGCCTCACCCATGTCCCCCCACCCCCGCTGTGGGCATCTGGGGGGGGGAGCAGGTGGATCAGAGCCACTTGTCCTTTATACTAAAATCTGATAACCCAGGAACACCTGGGTGGAGTCAGACAACCAAAGAATGC
The DNA here is from genome assembly GCF_027409185.1 of Cynocephalus volans. Lineage (NCBI taxonomy): Eukaryota > Metazoa > Chordata > Mammalia > Dermoptera > Cynocephalidae > Cynocephalus > Cynocephalus volans. The sequence continues at coordinate 97,505,823 of NC_084478.1, forward strand.
CTGGGTGAACATATGCAATTACATTAGACAATAACCAAAGAACACCTGGGAGAACGTGCATATTTGCATCAAATGCTTGGCAAGATTCTGAACATGCGAGGGCCCCTCACTTTCCCTATAGTGGGTCTCTTCTCTTCTTCCCCTGAGCTCTAGCAACCCCAGCTTGACAGTCTGCTTTTTAACAGTTGTAAATTTGTTGATTGTGGGAGAGAGTAATGCTGAAGACCAGCTATTTTTCCATCTTGATTCTCCACCTATTCTGAGATTTTTATCATGGATATGTGTTTGATTTTTTAAAGTGCTTTTTCTGTATTATTTAATATGATCATATGATTTTTCTTCTTTAATCTATGAATGTAGTGGATTATATTGATTAATGTTTGAATGTTGGAAACAGACAGTATATAATATGCCTAAATGTGAGGGTTTTTTTTTTGTTTTTTGGTATTGTTATGAGATGAATTGTGTCCCCCCAAAATTCATATGTTGAAACTCTAACATCCTGTACCTCAAAATGTGACTGTATTTGGAGATAAGGCCTTTAAAGAGGTAATTAAGTTAAAATGGGTCATTAGGGTGAAACCTAATTCAATATGATTGGTGTTCTTATAAGAAAAGGAAATTAGGACACAGACAGAGAGAGATACCAGACACATGCATGCACAGAGAAATGACCATGTGAACACACAGCAAGAAGGCAGTTATCTGCAAGCCAAGGAAAGAGGTCTCAGAAGAAACCAAACATGCTAACACCTTGATCTCAGACCTCCAGCCTTCAGAACTGTGAGTACATTCATTTCTGTTAAGTCACAGTCTTACCCAGTCTGTGGTATTTTGTTATGCAGACCCAACAAATTAATACTAGTATGTATCTTGCTTGTTGCTCTATGAGCTTCCTAGTGCTGTGGTTAGGTGTCTGTCAGTAAGTTTGAAAAGTTCTCAGTCACTGTTATTTCAACTACTTCTTCTGATCTTTTATCTCTTCTCTTTCAGATATTCCAGTTACATGCATATTTTGTAATTGTCCCATGGTTCTTGGATGTTATTTTCTGGTTTTGTTTTGTTTCGTTTTGTTATTCTTTTTTTCTTCCTGCATTTTAGTTTGGAAATAAAGTTTCTATTTACCTATCTTCAAATTTACTGATACTTTTCTTAGTCAAGTCTACTGAAGAGCCCATGTCACAGGCTCTGATCCTGTAAGCCACATTATACTTGAAGACCTAGCTAGTGCAATAAAGCGAGAAAAGGAAATAAAAGACATACTGTTTATAAAGGAAGAAGAAAAACAAAACTGTCTCTATTTTCCAAAACATGATTGTTATACGGAAAGTTATTTTTAAAAACAACAAAAAAGCTCTTAACACTAAAAATTTATTTTGGAAAGTTTGCAAGATACAAGGTCAATATACAAAAGGTAGTCATATTGCTATATATCAACAATAAACAATTGGAATTCGGAATTTAAAAATATCTCAAAGAAGTTGAATTAACTCAAAATGTATCAAATTTCTAAATGTAAGAGCTAAACTATTAAACCCTTAGAAAACATATTTGTAAATTTTCATTGTTGGGTTAGGCAATGGTGACCTTGTCACTAGGCAATCACACTAAAAGCACATCAAAATCAACCAAAAAATAAATAAATTATACTTTATAAAATCAAAAATTTTTGTTCTGCCAAAGACACTGTCAAAAAGTAAAAACACAACCTAGAGAATGGGAGAAAATATTTCAGATCATATATCTCATGAAAACATGTGAAAATATATTAAAATAAATATAAACATTTACAACTCAATAATAACATGGCAAATACAATTAAAAATGGGCAAAGAATGTGAATATACATTTCACAAAATAAGATTGAAAAATATCCCATAAGCACGTGAAAAAACATTTCACATCATTAGCCATCATGTAAATGCAAATCATATCCACAATGGGATAGCATCATGCCCACTAGGATGACTACAATTTAAAAATCAGTTAAGGAAAGTATTGGCAAGTATGTGGAGAAAGTGAAACTTTCATACATTGCCAGTGGCAGTGAAAAACTGGCAAATTCTCGAAATTTTAAATATAATGTTTGAATATGACCAAACAATTCCATTTCTAGATAAATTCCAAAGAAGAAATGAAAATATATGTCCACACAAAAACTTTCATGTAGGGACGGCCCTGTGGCGCACTCGGGCGAGTGCAGCGCTTGAGAGTGCAGTGGCGCTCCCGCCGCGGGTTCGGATCCTATATAGGTATGGCCGGTCACAAAAAGACAAGAAAAAAAAAAAAAAAGAAAAAGAAAAACTTTCATGTAAATGGTTATAGCAGCATTACCCATAATAGCCAAAAAGTGGAAACAACTTAATATCAATCACTTGGCACATATTTAAATAAAATGTGGTATATTCATTACAGTGCAATATTATTCAACCATAGAAAGGAATGAAAGACAATGAGCAATAAATGTTTCTAAAATATTTTATTTCACTTTTTTCTTTTAGAAATATTGAAAGCATGTATGACAGATTATAACCACTTATTACAGCACAGTGGTTGAGACATGCTATATTTTTCTCTGTATCATTTTAGTGTATTTGAAATGCCTTTAAAGGATTTTTAAAGAAATTACTATTCTGTCAATTTTTAGTAATATGTTATTAGTTTGAGAGAAAAATATTTATAATGTATATTTTAATATATATTTATTTTTGGCAAGGACCTTGCATTCTTGTTTTCAATATTCCTAGTTGTTATTAAAGGGAGTTTATTTTGACTGCACTTAGCCAAAAATATATCAGTATCTCTTGAGTGTCATTTGAATATATACAAACTGACAAATTCTCATGAATGCATTTTTTATATGTTTAATAGTACAAAATCCTTATGTTAATTTAACTTTTTAAATAGTTGTATTGATTTACTCCCAAAGCTTATGACTAAATTTCAAATACAGTTTTTATCATTTTGATCCTTCTGCCAAGGCAAAGATTATAGTTTGTTCTCTTTTAAGAAATGACAATATTATCATTAAAGCTAGCATTTCCTTCCCAAATGTTACAAATACCCTTAAATTGCCATGACAATGGTTCTGGCATGTACCCACATAAACAAATGTTTGGGTCTTATCTTCTGGTAGTTCCTCAGGTGACAAATACATATTTTAGCCACTGAGAATTATTTTGCTCAAAATCAACTCTCTCCAAATATATGGGTTTTCCTGATTCTTGGCTTCCATAACTTCAATTAACTCTCCCCAAGATTACTTTGGGATACTAGCTGAAACTTCAGCAAGAGACCATGTCCTCTGACTTACCTTTCTGCTTTTGCCTAAAATTTACCTGGTTAATGTCAAACAGTAAAACACTTTATGACCTATTTCAAGATTTTTTTTAAAAAGAGCATTAATTATAATAGCAAAAGTAATAATATTAATAGCAATACCATCACTAAAGTTGGCATATTTCATACACTGAATCATATTAATGCAAAAATGTGAGTGCTTACCAGGTGCCAGACATTCTGCTATACATGTTAATACTCATCTAATTTAAATTACAATCATAATAATCCTGTTGGGTCAATGTTGTTTTTCCTTATTTATAGTTGAGGAATCTAGTTCTTATTTCAATCACCTTGATTAAACGCTCATGGTTAATAACTGGAAATAGTAGGATTTAAACTCAGGTGTGTCTAATTCAGAGTCAGGTCACTTTACCACAAGAATATATTATCACTAATAGAAACATTTTCCTTTGATTTTTAACCTGATTTGTTATCAATAAATCAAACATATCAAGTACATTCCATATCTAATAATATGGGATACCTAACATATCTAAACAAGATATAGCTTGACCACTTACTCAAATACCATATATGTCAGTTAAATAATACCTCCCACAAAATTTCATTTCTTTAAAGATACATGTAATCTCTTAGATTAGTTGAGATTGCAAAAACATTTTATGGAAGCACCGTATTTCCTAAGGCATTTATAAAAGTGTCCTGCAATTTGGTTATTTGTCACCAATTGATCAGATCTACTTTGCAGAAACTCTCTGGCAACAGTTACCACTCAATAAATATAAATCCACATTGGCAGGTGAATTTATTCTAGTTTTTAATAACTGGAATAGAAATTTTGTCAATTTTTAATTGCCTCCCTTAATTGGTAAATGCCCAAGAATATCAGTGTTCTGCATATTAATTTTTGCTAGCAAGAGCGTTGTTAGCCATTTTTATTAAGTAGGTTAGAACTGCACTGTGCAAAACATTAGTCACTAGCTATGTGTGGCTACTGAGAAATCACAAGGTTGCTAATCCAAATAAAGATGTGCTGTAAATGTAAAATACATGACATATTTTACAAATAACACTTAGGCATTGGCAAGAATGTAAACTACATCATTAATAATATATTGATTACTTATTGAAATGACAATATTTTGAATATATTGAGTTAACAAAAGCATATTAATAAAATTAGTTTTACTTTTTCCCTTTTACATTTTTAAATGTAGCTACATAGATTGTATTTATGGTTTGTGCTATATTTCTATTAGACAGTATTTGAGTATTGAAATTATTGAATAATCCGATACTGTAATTCTGGAGTAAGTAATACTTTTGCTTGCATTCTACTTCTTGCATTGTACAGATGTGCAAAAATTCTTATACTCAGAATTTGAATAAGCACTTTTTAATTACTGATCAATCTATACAGGTAAACAGAAGCTCTATAATGAAGGCATTTGGATATTAAATGAAAAACTTTGACAAGTTAGTGGTTGCTTGAACTTTAATTTGCTTGTATGCATATCTACACAATGCACAGCTTAACTGTTCAATTTAGGTTTTTTTGGGGGGGGATGCTTAGTTTCATTAAGAAGAAAATGCTTCACGTTGCTCACTGCTATTCAGAAATGCTAATGTATCACTAATACAGATATTTTACACATATGGCTTGAAACACTTCAGATAGTGATTCATCACAAATTAATTGAAATGATTTTAGGGGGTTAATTATCAGTCACTGGCAGAATTGGATGAATATAACACATTTCTCAAAAAAAATCTGAGTACTATCTGGCAGTACTGATAACTGTCATACACTTAGTGGTTTCAATTTCCTTTCAAAATTGTACTGAAATAAACACTTATAAAATAGCCTGACAAAACCAATTTTTTTTTAAAAAGAAAAAAATTGAAACATATATCTATATTAACTCTATAACTCTCAAACTGTATGAAACCATAGAATAGATTCATCTAAAAAGCATATTTCAGAGCCACTTGTAGACTTTAAGCAAATAATATCTCTTAATATTAATTTGTGAGACAACCTGAAACTTTCAGAAGAATTACAACTAACAGGTGAATGAGAAGTGAATAGTGGCTTTAAATACACGAAAAATATAATTGCAGTAAAAAATTTTAGAGAATGTTTCATTTTAGACCAATACTTGTATGAAAACCATAGAAAATATAGACCAAAAGAGAAAGCTGCATTTATTTCTGAGATTTTTTTTGAGGGGGGAGGGGGCACTACAAACAAGCTTAAAATAGCATCTTTTTATAGTGAAATATATTTATATCAAATTATATTTAGTAGAAATCTGGGAATATAGAGACCATAATTCAATAAAACTTCCTTTTATATCACATAAATAAGTTTAGTTTTTTCCCTATACATTTTGTAATTTTTAAACATTACATAATTACTTTAAAAATTTTTCCAAATATGAATTTTTACAATTACGTGTTTTATAGCATTTCAAAATAATAATATGCACAATTTTTGTTAACTATTCTGATCTTTCTTTAAAGCAGTTTGCATACCTGATTAGACTATTTGTGCTTGTTTCTACAACTTTGAAGAAATAATGGTAATGCATTAATTTTATTATTACATAAAGATAATTCATTGCACACTTTTAAAGATATATCCTGCTACTGAAGCAAAAAATCATAGTATTTTTTATTGGTAAGTCACATACTTAGCTTTTCTACAATTAATTTGGATTTTCCTGGACATTTTTTCTCATACTATAATCTTTCTCTGCAAGAGTGAAAGTAAAAAGAAGATGCAGCCCAAGTTTCATACATTGAAATTTAGAGTTAAGACATTTTGGTTCATGCCGTTAAGGAAAATACTGACTACAAATGGATGTTTTTCTAATGTTTTTTTATCAATATCTAGTACTCAACAAAAAGACACATTGAGGGAACATGCCCTGCCTTGGGACTTGCAAATTTGAAATGCTAGGTTTCTGGTTATGATATACTTTCTGTATGAAAGTTGCTAATTTTTATTTAAAATTTTCTCATATGTAAAAATTTTAAATATGTAGCTATAAAAATTGTGGTCATTTGTCTATTTTTGTACCTATAATACCATGTTTTATGTATTGTATATTTATAATAATACATTATGTCTAATAAACTAAGTCTTCATAGTTTAGCTTCTCTTCTCTTATAAAGTTAATTCTGGACAATTAACTGTACACCGATCAGAACTGTCAAAATAGAAATGATCGACAATAGAAACTTAATGAGGATATAGAGCAAACTCTCATACACTGATAGTGGAAATGAAATCTATAGTAACCCTTTGGAAAATTAAAGTCTGTAAGTACCTTCTAAAACTAAATCTTCTGATACAAAAAAATCTACTCCTATTATATACTCAACAAAAATATAGAGATGTGCTCAAAAAAATAAATTTATAAGTTTCATAGAAGCACTATTCATACTACTTAAAACTGATAGTAACCTAAAAGTCCATTAGTAGTGGAAAGGATAAATATCTTTTGATATATTAAACAATAGACTATGGTATTTCAATGAGAAAAAAAGAATTTCTACAGAATACAATATGGATAAATCTCATAATCATAATATTGACCAAATGATTTCTTAAACAAAGAATAAAATCTTATAATCATATGAATCCTGTAATCATAATGACAATGGATGAATGCATGAATCTCATAATCATAATGTTGACCAAATAATTTCTTAAACATATGAGCACTCTACTGTGATTCCACTTTTATACATTTTATAAACATGTAAACTGAACACTTAACAATCAGAACAGCTTCTCCAGAGAATATAGAGGGCATACTTTTCAACTTGTTCCATAAGTCCAAATGGACCTTGATACATAACCTAACATGAATATTACAACAATGAAAAAAATATTAGGGGTCTTCAAAAACTTCATGGAAAAATTTGTATTATCCTTCAATTCCATTTTTCCATAAACATTTTGAAGTACCCTCAAATAGACTAATCACTCTTATGAATGTGTACACAAATTCCCAAGCAAAATATTAGCAAAGTGAATCCATCAATATGTAAAAATGTAAGTAATAATATTTCAGACCTATTTTGAGCACAAGCTTTATTTCTAGAGTAGGAATTCAATTTAAAATTAGAAAATCAATAAAATTCACCACATTGAAAGAATAAAGGTAAAAAGTATGATTATCTCAATGTATGTATAAAAACCATTTGCTAATATTCAACAGGAACACCTGATTAAAAATTCTTAACAAATACAGTATAAGGCAACTTCTTTGGCCTATCAAATATTATACATATATATATATATATATATATTATACATTTATATATATATATATATATATATATATATATATATAAAAGCAGGAATCATCATAATTAACAGTGCAATATTGAGAATTTTTATGTAGAAAAAGTCAATCCAGAGACTAAATTATTTAAAGCTTATATTAGGAAACCCCAAACCACACTCAGGCTTAATGATTTGCTAGAAAGACCAACAGGACAAAGAAAATCTGTTAAACTTAAGAGTTATGGCTTTTCAGTGGAAAGATACACATTAACATCTACAACAGGAAAAGGCACATGGGGCAAAGTCCAAAAGAAACCAGAAATTAGCTTACAGGTGTCCCCTCTCAGTGGAGTCGCACAGGGTAATGATAGTAATGATATGTGACAACATGTGTTAAGAGTTGCCAACCAGGGAAGCTCACCTGAGCTTCGGTATTCTGAGTTTTTATTGAGAATCAGTCATACAGGCATGCAGCACCCTTGTGACTGGCCTCAGCTATTCAGACTCTAGCCCTTCCTAAAGCAAAATTATACATTAACTATAAATAACTTTGTTAGCATAAGCTTATCTGCTCAAACTGGTAAAACGTGGGCAAAGACTTCAGACATATAAAAACACTCATAGGCAGAAGATTGCAAGGTCTCAGAAGTTAAAAGCCAGCCAAAGGCCCATCTTTAAGAAAGGCCTTTCTTTGGAATGAGCAGGGTTTGAGTAACCCAGGCCTGTTGAATTAACTCTTTCCAGCCCACATACTAACTCACATTTTTATATGATTTGTTTACGATGCTTCTCCAATACATTGGAATGTACATTCCAATCCAGCTTTAAACCATTCAATACCAATACAGTTCCTTGACACGATAAATAAAAGGGCAAAAACTCTTAGGTTCCTTTTGACAATGTCATTGTGGTAACCAAGAGTTTAGTAGTCCTTTTTCTGAAATTTGTCACACACTTTCACTTAATTATGGGGTAAACCAAATTTTTTGTTTCTTTCATTTATGTGATTAATTAAATTCTTGGCAACATAAAATTTTGAAATAGTACTTTTATCTTCCTGCATCAAAATTTAGCTCTAAAGACTACATCGTTTAAGACAGAGTGCAGTCTCTTGAAGCAAACTGAATATATTTGAAAATTGGCTCCTAAAATTACTGTATTTGCAACATTCTCCTTCAACTTGAAAAACTTCTCTGTGTCTATGATTATTTATAAATTTGATATGATAAGAATTCTCATGAGGTTGTTTTGAGAATTGAATGATAAACATCTAAAATGCTTTGCTTAATGCCTAACACATAGAAAGCTCTCAAAAAATATTTTGCCTTTTTTTTTTTTCCCAGAAAACTTAGTCAAGTTTATAGAGTACAGGTCAGTAAACATACAAGAGACATCCATTTTTAAATTTATTTAAAACCAGTTAGTTAACACATTTTTGAAAAACTGGCACTCAGAAATAGCGTTCAATGGAAAACAACTTAGAATTCAATGCTAACAGGTATACAAATATCTTTCAAGCCTCTATACGCATCATATCTGTTAATATTACATAGGCCAAAGCAAGTAATGTGCCAAGTAAGTAGTAAGTCAAATGTTAGGTAGCAAACACTACTCACCATGGGAGCTACAATCAAAGTATGGGGCAGAGGGGATAGAAATATGTGGGTTGTAGTTTTGGGGTTATTGAATATCTACCGTATTGTGCTCTATTGGACAAAATTATTTATGTCTCTCTCTCATGTAAAATGCATCCACACCCATTCAGAGACTCCCAAAGGTATTATCCAATCATTATATTAGGCTTACGGTCTACAATCTTTGATCCAAATCAGGTAGAAATGAAGTCCCTTTTAATCCAGACAACTTTACATTAAAAACAACCAATCAACCACACAAATACCAATAATTAAACTTCCAGTTTTATCTCTACCATTTAAAGAACTCAAAACTGAACACTCTGGTTCTTACCATAGAAAAAGGGGGAAAAATGAAAAAGCAATGAATTTTCTCAAACACATCAGAGCACTGACATCCCATGGTAAATACATTTCCAGAATGTGGAAAAACAGGCACATTCAGAGAGATACAGCAGCCAAGATATACTTACCTAGAGCAAAAACTGCTGGATTCATAGGAACGCTTAAATGAGAACGTTAACAAATTGTTGGAGGCTGAATGTAGATTAGTTATAATAAAATACCATAAATTGAATAGCTTTTAAACAACAGGAGTTTATTTTTCACAGTTCTGGAGGCTTAGAAGTTCAAGGTCATTGTGTTAGCAGATTTGGTGCCTGATGAGAGCCTTTTCTTCAGACAACAACTTCTTGCCATGTACTCACATGGTAGAAGAGCGTAGAAGCCCCCTAGGCCTATTTTATTAAGGCACCCATACCATTAATGAAGTCTCCACACTCATGACCTATTTATCTCTCAAAAGACCCACTTCTTACTACCATTACCTTGGGAGTTAGGATTTTAAAATATGAAGTTTGGGGGGGACACCTTCAGATCACAGCAACTCTGTTACAGGATACCTTAATTAAGTGAGAAATGATACAAAGTTATTTAAAGCTAGCTTTAGATTATTTCAAAATGTGTATTGTAAAACATAGGGCAATAACTTAAAAAGTCCAAAAATATATAAATCAATCTCCAAGAGAGGGGATAAAATGCAATAATATAATATGCTCAATTAAAATCAAAGGAGTCGGAAAAAATTCATAAAGAACAAAAACAATGAATAGAAAACACTTACAAATATATCTATCATTCCACCTATATTAATAATCATTTCAAATGTGAATGGTCTAAATACATTAATTAAAATACAGAAGTTGTCTAAGTGGATTTAAAAAACGAAATAAAACAGAATAAAAAGAAGACTCAAATATATGTTCTCTACAAGAAATCTGCTTTTAATGTAAAGTCTCTGATAGGTTAAAAATGAAAAGATGGAGAAATATTTACCGTGATAACATGATATAGATATGATACCCACCCCAGGCGCCTGGTTTCCAGGCTGACTTTTCATTCCAGGCACATGCAAATGAGAGGTCTGGGCTGCATTCCTCCACTTAGCCACCACTCATGGGGAAGAAATTTTACCCTAGGCATGGCAGGTCAAGAATACTGGGCTCCGATTGCTCTCAATTAAGCTCACTCATAAGGTGAAGGTTCTATTTTAGGAGAGTAAATTTGAGAAGATCAAGGGCTATCACTCTCTCCTATTGCCCTTCTCATGGAACAGAGATGTCCCACTGAGAGATGGGGGCCACTATCTTAACCACCAGTTCTGGAGTAGTGACGCAGTCACAGCAAAAAGAAAATATTAATAATATTAATAAAGAGGTAGAAGTTACTTTTTAAAATTAAAAAGTACCATATAGACACTCTAAATGTAATAAAGTACCATATGGATATTCTGGAATTGAAGAGTACAATAATCCAAATTGAAAATTCACTAGAGAGGATAAACCATAGATTTGAGCTTGCAGAATAAATAATCAGTGGAGTTAAAGATAGATTGATAGAGATTGTACATTTGAAAGAAGAGAGGAAACATAACTAAGAAATAACTAAGAGAGCATTACAAAGTGTGTGGAAACATTAAACTGACCAGCACAAGAAATGGAAATACTAGAAGGAAAACAAGAAGAGAAAGAGACAGACAAAATTATTTGAAGATACAATGGCTGAAAACATTGTATGTTTGATGAAAAACATTATTCTAAACACTAAAAATGCTCCACTAGGCATGGCACTAATGGAGTTTCTCTGCTGCAACTCTGACCCCACATTTGTGCTTGGCATTGCTCTAGAGAAGACTCTATATGTAGTAAATCCACACCTGTGACAGATCTCTTTCCAGACCCCCAGGCTTTTCCATACATCTTTTGAAATTGGGGTGGAGGCTTCCCAGCCTTCACAGCTCTGGCATTCTGCAAGTGTTCCACATGCTCAGTTGGCTTATTTTAGAATATGCTCATTGGTCAAATTCCACCACTGTCTAGTGCCTCCAGTGGAAGGTCATTCCACTGACAAACTCTTTTTTACTGAGCATCCTCAGCTTGGCCACCAAGATTATGTAAGTCTGCCTCCTGCAGCTTCAATCTCCACTTGATGGTGCTGAAAATGGGTGCTACAGGCCACCATAGTTCAGGACTCAGAGGCAAGGCTTCAGTTCTAGGGGAGTGGTTTGAGACTCAAAGGAGTGGAGGAGCAGCCTTAAGCACCATCCCAGGGGGACTGAGCACCTCCAATCTCAATAGGACTAAAGAAATAAGTAAATGTATTTTAGTTAATTGTAGCCAAGTTTTACATTGTTGGAGAAAAGAGCTCTCTGTAAATACATAAAGGGAAAAATCAGAATTGACTCTGCTTCTTGTATTGGAATAATCACTGATTATTCATGAATTTTATTACACAGGTAGATATATAGAAAAGATATAGATTGTGTTTCTGTGTGTGTGTACAAAAATGCACACACATAGGTTTGTACATTTGGTTATAGCATGACTCAATTGGGTCTTTTGTGTAGGGAGTCACAAGACTGGGGCTAGTGTCTGGAGCCTGAGGGAGAGAACAAAACCACTTCCAGCCTCATTCAAGTTCTTTATAGAAATCAGTTTCTTGTGATTATAGGATTGAAGTCTCCATTTTCTTGACATATGGATCACTTTATCTTCAAGCCAACAATGGGTGTCAAGAACTTCTCACAATTTAAGCCATTCTGATTTCCTCTTCTGCATTTCTCTGATTGCAGTGAAATAAATTTTCTACTTGTAAGGGTGTATGTGATTACATTGGACCCACCCAGATAATCAAGGATAATCTCCCCATCTTTTTTTTTAATGTGAGAATATATGAGGGTACTTCCAAAAGATTGTAGAAAATAGAGTTAAAAGATAATGCAAATCTCCCAATGAACTTCAAGTACTCTTGTTACTGAACAAAGAAGGTCCACCTGTCCAATGCACAGCTAAGCCAACCACTGAACATTGAGATTTGCAGTGAAGAAATTATAGGCTTCACTGCAGAGCCAAGCAAGGAAAACAGGAAGCTATTCCTTTAAATCCAGACTCCCTGTTGACTTTCGGTCATTTTTTTTTATTGTTGTCTGGTTATGAATATTCATGAGATACAAAGCTGATTGTCATCCCTCGTGCCTAACATGTGAAGTCCAGATCCATACTGGCACCATACCCATTACCACAAATTGCGATTCTATCCCGTGTCCCCCACCGAATTATCCCCAACCTCCCTCCCCCTCCCCCTTTCACCCCACTCCACTTTGTATCCCAAGATATGTTCTCTCCTGCTGCAAGTACAACACACCACTGTGGTCTTTCCTTCCTTCTTTCTCTTTTAGCTCCCACTTACAAGTGCATGTGGTATTTTTCCCTTTGTGCTGTGCTTATTTCACTCAACATAAGTTTCTCCAAGCTCATCCATGTTGTTGAAAATGGGAGAAATTCATTCTTTTTTATGGCAGAGCAATGTTCCATGGTGTACGTATACCAGTTTCCTTATCCAGTCACCCATCGATAGACATTTAGGTTGGTTCTCTATCTTGGCTATTATAAACAGAGCTGAAATGAACATGGGAGTGCAGGTACCCCTTCAACATGATGATTTCCATTCTTCTCGGTATATACCCAGAAATGAGATTGCTAGATTATATGGAATATCTATCTGTAATTGTTTGAGAAACCTCCATAGTGTTTTCCATAATGCCTATACTAATTTACTATCCCACCAACAGTGCAGGAGCATTCCCTTCTCTCCACACCCTCACCAGCATTTGTTATTCACCATCTCTTTGAATATAGCCAGTCTAACTGGGGTGAGGTGGTATCTCAATGTAGTTTTAATTTGTATTTCACTGATGAGTAGTGAAGTTGAGTATTTTTTCATGTATCAGTTGGCCATTTGTATGTCTTCCTCTGAAAAAGGTCTATTCAGCTCCTTTGCCCATTTTTAAATTGAGCTATTTGGTTTTTTACTGTGTAATTTCTTGAGTTCCTAGTATGTACTGAATCTTACTCCCTTGTCATATGCATAATTAGCAAAATTTTTCTCCTACTCTGTAGGCTATCATTTCACTCTGTTGATTATTTCCTTTGCTGTGCAGAAGTTTCTTAGTTTGATATAGTCCCATTTGTTTATTTTTTTCTTTTGGTGCTTGTGCTTTTGGGCTCATGTTCATAAAGTCTGTGCCCAGACCTAATTCCTGAAGTGTTTCACCTATATTTTCCCTCAGTAGTTTTACAGTTTCAGGTCTTATAATTAAGTCTTAATCCATTTTGAGTTGATTTTAGTATATGGTGAGAGGTGCATATCTACTTTCATTCTTCTGCATATAGATATCCAATTTTCTAAGCAGCACTTATTGAAGAGGCAGTCAATGTAGATTTTTGTTGCTTTTGCCAGATATCAAATGGCTGTAAGCCTGAGGGGTGATTTCTGGGTTCTCTATTCTGCTCCACTGGTCCGAATGGCTATTTTTATGTCAGTACCATGCTGTTTTGGTTACTACAGCTTTGTAGTATGATTTGAAACCAGGTAGTGTTATGCCTCTGGCTTTATTTATTTATTTATTTATTTATTTATTATTTTTTTTTGCTCAGGATTGCTTTGGCTACTCAGGGTTTTTTGTTGCTCCATATGAATGTTAAGAATGTGTTTTCCATTTCCGTGAAGAATATCATTGGTATTGGATGGGGATTGCATTGAATCTGTAGATTGCTTTGGGTAGTATAGACACTTTCACAATCTTAATTCTTCCTATCTGAGAGCATTGAATATCTTTACATCTTTCTGTGTCTTCTTTAATTTCTTTCAGTAGTGGTTTGTAATTCTCATTGTAGAGATCTTTCACCTCCTTGCTTAAATTGATGCCTAGGTATTTTATTTTTTCATGACAGTTGTAAATGGGTTTACTTTCTCTCTCTTTCTGTTAGTTCATCATTTGAGTATATAAATGCAACAGATATGTGAGCATTTATTTTGTATCCTGAAACATTATGGAAGTTACTAACAAGCTCTAGGAGTTTTTTGATAGAGTCTTTAGCTTTTCCTATATCATCATGTCATCTGCAAATAGAGACAGTTTGAGCGTATTTTCCAATCTGGATGCCCTTTATTTCTTTCTCTTCCCTGATTTCTCTGGCTAGTACCTCTAGTACTATGTTAAGTAGAAGTTGTAAGGGGGGGCATATTTGTCTTGTTCCTGTTCTGAAGGGAAAAGCCCTCATTTTTTTCCCATTTAGAATGATACTGGTGGTGGGCTTGTCAGAGATGACTGTTATTGTGTTGAGATACTTTCCTTCTATACCTAATTTGTTGAGAGTCTTTATCATGAAGGGATGTTGAATTTTCTCAAATGCTTTATCAGTATCTATTGAGATAATCATACTGTCTTTGTCCTTTAGTTTGTTGATGCAATGTATCACATTTATTGACTTTCATATGTTGAACCATCCTTGCATCCTTGGTGATAGAGTTTGATGTATTGTCCCCCCAAAAACTCATGTGGAATTTTGGTCTCCAATGTGGCAGTGTTGGAAACTGATTGAGTCATGGGGGCAGATCTCTCATGAATGGATTAGTGCTCTCCCTGGGGAAGGGGGGATTAATGAGTGAGTTCTTGCTCTATTGCTTCCCACAAGAGCTCATTGCATAAAAAAGACCCTGGCACCTTCTCTCTCTCTCTCTTGCTTCCTGTCGCCATGTGATCTGCTTGTACCTGCTGGCTGCCTGCCACTTTCCGCCATGAGTAGAAGCAGCCTGAGGCCCATTCCAGATGCAGCTGTCTCAGAACCATAAGCCAAATAAACCTCTCTTCTTTATAAATTACTCAGTCTCAGGTAGTTCTGTTATAGCAACACAAAACTGACTAAAACACCTGGGTTCAATCCCACTTGAACGTGGTGTATAATTTTTTTAATACATTGCTGTATTGAGATTGCTAATATTGTGCTGAGGATTTTTGCATCTATGTTCATCAAGGATATTGGCCTGTAATTTCCTTTTTTTGTTGTGTATTTATCTGGTTTTGGTATCAGAGTTTTGTTGGCCTCATAGAATGACTTTGGGAGAGTTGCTTCTGTTTTAATTGTTCAGAATAGTTTGAGGAGAATTGGTATTAACTAATCTTTAAATGTTTGATAGAATTCAGCAGTAAAGCCATCCCAGACCTAGACTTTTCTTTGTTGGAAGATTGCTGATTGCTGATTGCTGCTGCAATATCTTTCCTTGTTATTGGTCTGTTCAGATTTTCCATCTCTTCTTGCTTCAATCTGGGTAGTTTGTATGTATCTGCAAGCATATCCATATCTTCCAGATTTTCATATTTGTGTCATACAGTTGTTTATAATAGTCTCTAATGATTATTTGTATTTCTGTGGTATCGGTTGTAATGTCTCCCTTTTCATTTCTGATTTTTGTTATTTGGGTCTTCTCTCTTATTTTTTAGTTAACTTAGCTAATGGTTTGTCTATTGTATTTATCTTCTTGAAAAACTAATGTTTGTTAATCTTTTCTATTGCCTTTAGGGTCTCTATTTCATTTAGTTCTGCTCTGATCTTATTTCTTTCAGTCTACTACTTTTAGGGTTGGACTGTTGTTTTTCAAGTTTTTTGAGGCATAGAATTATATGGTTTGTTAGAAGTCTTTCTATTCTTTTGATGTAACTACTTATTGCAATAAATTTGCCTCTTAGTACTGCTTTTGCTGTATTCCACAGGTTTTGTTATGATGTATCTCTGTTTTCATTAGTTTCAAGAATTTTTTTTGATTTCTTGCTTAATTTCTTCTTGGAACCATAGGTAACTCAAGAGCCTATTGTTCACTTTCCATATATTTGTGTAGTTTCCAAGGTTTTGCTTATTATTAATTTCCAATGTTAGTCCTTTGTGAACTGAAAAGATACTTGGAATGTTTTCAATGTTTTTAAATTTGCTGAAACTAGGTTTGTGACCTAATTTGTGGTCTATACTGGAGAACGTTGCATAAGCTCATGAGAAGAAAGTGTATTCTTTAGGTGTTGGGTGAAATGTTCTGTATATATCTGCCAGTACCAGTTGGTCTAAGGTGTGGATTAAATCCTGCATCTCTTTGTTGATTTGTTGCCTGAAAGGTCTGTTCCATACTGACAGAGGGGTGTTGAAATCACCCACTGTTTATGTATTAGGGCCTATTTCTTTCTTTAGGTTTAAGAGTGTTTGCCTTATATATCTGTGTGCTTCAGAATTAGGTGCATATATATTTATTACTGTTATATCTTCTAGCTGGATAGATCCTTTTGTCATTACATAGTGGCCATCTTTGTCTTTTTTTTAAGTTTTTTGCTTTAAAGTCTATTTTGTCTGATATAAGGACAGCTGCTCATGCTCATTTTTAGTTTCTAATAGCATGGCATATCTTTTTCCATCCATTCACACTTAGTCTATTTGTATCTCTACAGGTCAGGTGGGTCTCTTGAAGATATCATATACTTGGGTCTATCTTTTTAACCCAATCAGACAGTCTGTGTGTTTTGAATGAGGAATTTAATCCGTTCACTTTTAGGGTAGTTATTGACAGGTATTGTTTAATTCCAGTCATTGTTTTGCTTCATATTTAGATGGTTTAAATATCTTTTGATCATTACTTCTCCTTTTATTTCTCTTCTTTGATGTTAGTTGGAAATTTAAGGTGGCATGACTTAGCTTCTTTCTCTTTCTTGCTGGAATTTTTGTTTTAATGGTGGGTTTTGCTCTTTCTTGTGTATATGTGGTATTGTTCACCATTATTAAGATTCCAGATGAATGACTCTCTTGAGAATCTCTTGCAGGGCTGGTCTTGTGGTGGTGAGCTCTCACAACTTTTGATTGTCTGAGAAATACACTATTTCTCCCTCATTTCTGAAAGAGAGCCTTCCTGGGTAAAGAATTCTTGCCTGGCGATTTTGTTTTTTCTTTTAGTGTTTTGAATATATCACCTCACTTTCTTCTGGCCTGTAAGGATTTGGTTGAGAAGTCTGCTGTAGTCTGATGAGAGTTCCCCTGTAGGTGCCTTGACTCTTTTCTCTTGCTGCTTTTAGAATTCTCTTTGTCTTTGAGCTTTGCAAATTCAATGTAATGTGCCATTGGGAGGATCTTTTTGGATTGAATCTGTTTGGTACCTTTGAGCTTCATGGATCTGAAGGTCTGTACCTTGCCCTAAACCTGGGAAGTTTTCTGTTACTGTTTTTTTGAATAGGTTTTAATACCTTTTCCTTTCTCCTATCGTTCTGGTATACCCACAATTTGGATGCTAGAGCACATGAGGTTTTCTGCTATCTCTCTTAGATTTTCTTCATTATTTTAAATTCTTTTTCATTTTTTTGTCTGCCTGGGTCGTTTCAAAAAGACCATCTTTGCGATCAGTAATTATTTTTTCTACTTGCTCTAGCCTGCTGCTCATGCTTTCTGTGGTGTTTTTTTTTTTTTTATTTCATTGAGTGAATCTTTCATTTCTAGTTCTGCTACACTCTTTTTTAAGGTATTAATCTCTTTGTAAGTTTCTTCTTTTATATTCTTGATATTTTTTCTTGTTTCATTGTGTTCTCTAATTGAGTCTTCTTTTATAGACATTTGAGCATTACTGTATTTCTTCAGTGCTGTCATATCTTCTTGTTTATTTGTAGTTCTAGGTTTTTTTATCGTCATTTGGTCATTTGGTAGATGGTTTGCTTCTTCTATTACTCTGATGCTGGCTATGAGGATAAAGATTTCTTCCTCCATTTGCAGGCTTTACTGATGATTCTTCTTATATCAGTGTTACATGAGCAGTAGGTTACCTGGAGAGTGGATCTGGCTGCTACTGTGGTGGTGAATTGTCCTAGCCTGACAGTAGGTGTGGTAGTGGCTATATTACATTACCTTAGGTCTTGTTCCAGAATCTCTAGTCATAGAATGAGACCCCAGCACCACACAGGTCTCAGCTCACCTCAGCAGGGCCTGCCACAGCTGCTGGTGCTTCCCTCCCAATCTCCCCATCTTAAGATTTGTGCTATGGGATGAATGTTTGTGTGCCCCCAGAATCCATATGTTGACATTCCAACTTCCATAGTGATGGCATTAGGAGGTTGGGCCTTTGGGAAATGATTATGTCCTGAGAGTAGAGCCCTCATGAATGGAATTAGTGCCCTTATAAAAAAGGCCTGAGAGAGACCCCTTGCGGACCCCTTGTGGACACAGTGAGAGGGCACCAGCTCTGAACCAGAAAGTGAGCACTAACCAGACACTGAATCTGTTAGTGACTTGATCTTGGACTTCCCAATCACCAGAACTATGAGAAATTATCTTTCTTTAGAAGCTTTATTGTAGAAGTTTATGGCATTTTGTTTTAGCAGTTCAAATAAACCAAGACTATTTGTAAACTAAATTACATCTGCAAAGTTCCTTTTGATGTTTAATGTAACATATTTACAGGTTTTTAAAATTAGGTTGTGGATACCTTTGGGGGACCATCCTGCCCACATCAGGTCCTATCGAGAAATCATTGATTTTAGGGCTGGGGCAGGCAAAATACAAGATGAGTCTAAAACATCTTTAGCTAAAAAGTAAAAAAAAAAAAAAAAGATTCCTCAAAAAGTTAAGAGTAGATGCATGATAAGACTAAGCAATTTTACTCCTTGGCATGTACCCGAGATAATTGAAAATATAATTTCACACAAAGACATGTACACAAATAAATGTTCATAGAAGCATTATTGATAATAGAAAGTGGAAGCAACACACATATATATACATTGGTGTATAAATAAACAGAATGTGGTATATCCGTACAGTGGACTATTATTCCACCGTAAAAAGGAATAAAGTACTGATACATAAAACAGAATTAGTGAGCGATGAAAGCATTATGCTAAGTGAAAGGAGCCAAATGTAAAATGCCACCTATTTAATGATATTTAGATTAATGGTTGCCAAAGGATGGAGGGAGGGGATATTGGGACTGACAGCTTAGAAATATGTCAAAATTTTTTTGGAGGGGAGATAGTAATACTGTGAAATTATATAATGTTCATGCTTATGCACCATAGTTTAAATACTAAAAGTAATTAAACACATTAAAATGGTGAAATTTATGTTACATGAACTACATGTCAATTAAAATAAGAATATATTCAAGGAATAATGAGAATAAATTGAAAGGACACAAGAATCATCTTAAAGGGCTGTTTCCACTTATTAATGCTGGGATTACTTGAACTACAATATTGACAGCAAGAAATATATCCTATTGAATATAGTAAGAATCCATGACTAAGCACTGGGAAGAGAGCTGTAGCTTCAGAGTCAGTACTTGGCCTCCCATGATTTCTATGTTTTGCAATATTGTGCATTTCTCTAAAAGTCCCAAAACAACATTTACTTTGAATGATAAGTCATTCATTCTGCAGTTTCTTTCCTCTTCTGCCTCCTTTTTCAAGCTCTTTCAGTAATAATATAATCATCAGCTTTAAAATAATCTTTGTGCCTATTTACTCTATAAGGTACAATTCAACTTTGTTCACTATCTTATCTCAACTCCTCATGAAGGAATGTTTTATAATGTACCATTAATTCAGAACTTTTCTTCATTTTCTCAGAAATTGCAAAATCTGTATATATAAGAGTACTTCAAAAAGTTTGTGGAAAAATGAAATTAAAAGGTAACAAAAATCTTTCCATAAACTTTTTGAAGATTATCTTTTGTAGAGTGACCTATCTCTAAAAGGAATTCAATATCTTTCATTCTTTCTTCCTTATCAATCATTTTTATCACACTCATTTTTTATTCAATGATTGAATTCTTGTCTCTTAAAAAAATATTTTTGAAACATTTTCTTCTTTACTTTTTCACCCTTTGGGAAAATCATGGGATTCTTAAATTCAAAATGTATTTAAAAATAAAATTATAGCAAAGAAATCACCATTACAGCAAAACGAAGTCTAAATATAACATTTGGAAACAAGAAAATAGTTCATAAATACAATAGACTGAAGAATTGCAGAAGATGCTATCTCTTCATACCTTTTTTATGGTGTATGCACACAAAAACATTTTGAGTTTTTCTTAATGTTTCTCTAAAGAAGTGGTAATAACGTCGGTGTTATTTTACATGATATTCTCTTACAGAAAACAGTTGTGTAATACAGAATGGTGATTGAGTCCTTGTGTAAAACCATAATGTCAAAATATCTCTTCTTATAGGATATTTATTTAGCATACTTTTGAGTGAAAAAGTCTTTTTGCAAAAAGAGGAATCATTGTCCATAAATTGATAAAAATTACAAAGAGCCATTATGACAAAATTTATTAACTGAATATTATTTTTAAAGTAATTCCTTCTGTTTCTGCTTCTATCCATCTATTATCTTACTGTCTATTAAGCTTACATACATTCTATAGAGACATACAGATATATAGATATAGATTCATGTTGAGAGGGAATATAATTAGAAAACAAGTACTATATGTATAATTATAGATTAAGATAATTACATTTGTTCATTTGTTGCATATTTGTGAATTAACAATAAAATTTTTAAAAACATTTTATTTTTTAATATAACTCTATTATAATCCTAATAGACTATGGGTTTTATATTTTCTCTTGTCATATTACTACTATTTTCAGGTATGTATGACATTGCTTTGTCTAAGTAATAACAGCAATAATTTCAAGTTTTCAACTCAATTTATTATTCAATGTAATGTATTAGTGTAGACCTTTTTTCAATGTATTTCGAAGTGATTCAAAATTAGGTTATTCCATTAGACTAGAAAGCAAAGTTTTGTACCCATTAGTCCATTATTAGATTTTTAATTTAATTTAGTAGGATTTATGAAATATTAGTACAAATGGTCATTTATGCAGTTTAAATTCTGTACTCATGCACAAATGCAAATGACTAATTGAAATGTGTCTTCTCGTTAATTAATTAATTAATTGATTCCAACAAGACTGTGAGTTTCTTGGGGGAAAATATTGTATGTTATTTATTGAAATCTTCACCATCTATGTAGTTGTCCATATTCAATAAATATTTCTTAAATCAATAAAAATCTTCAATGTCATTCACTTGATTTTCTGTAATAAACTTAGCATCTCTTTTCCTTACTGAGAAAAATAGTTTTTGAGTGTCGCATATCAATTTAGTTGATGGCTATATGTCATGGTCTTTACGCATAATAATTTGCATGGATTTTCTGGCAAAACTCTGACTGTGATAATATTATAAAAAATTGTGAATTTCTTCATAGGAAGGAAAAAGCAGTGTCAATGGTGGTAATGCTGGGGGGTGAGGAAGAACAGGAACACTAATAGTTATTCTTCACTTTGAAGAAAAAAATAAAGCTTTTTGGGGAGAATGAAAATAAACAGATGTGTCTTTAGAAAACAGATTATAATAATGACAGTAAAATATTTACAAAAATGGCTTTAACAAATATACTTTGACTTTTAATTAGCATTTAATGGAAGGAATGTTTTAAAAAATTGATATGCCCAGAAGATAATGAAACCAGCTAAAATGTTTCATTTTTTATGATGAAAGAACTTATATATTTTATCAAAGAAATGATAAATTCTGGTATCCTAGCACATGTACATTTATTGTTCAGCAAATAAATATAAATTTAACTTTATGTTATCAATAGTTTGTTACTGTTTTAAACCAGGCTATCTACTCAAACTCATCAAATAATTATTTACCAAGCACCTGTTCCTTTGACAAGTGCCATTTTAGTCCCAAGCAATACAATAATAATTAAGAGGCATAATAAGCACAGATCATGTTTATTTTGTAATTTTTTTCAGTTATCACATAGTTTAGTCAAGAGTTTCAAAAAAATATTGTGAAGTCAAAATGACCGATTATTATTTAGTATGGAGGAAAAAAAAGTGAGGTAATCTAAGTTTTAATGAACACAGCATTCTCAAAAAGACTGGGCTTGTGTTTCATGAGTCTAGGAGAATTTACCTAAGTCAAATAAATATTTTATGGACAGAACTAGCCAGTTGACAAATAAATAAATAGCCATCACTATCCAATATAAATATAATCAACTGAATATTTTAATGTCAATTTTAATGTCAATGAACTTGAAGGAGGTAACATGGGTGTGGACGAGTCTATGAGAATCAATACAAGCATACAGTCAGTCTCCACTATGCAATGTGCTTGATGGCAGATTATTTTAAATATTATCTGTATTTTATTCATGCACTTATTGAATTATATTTTGTGATCTCAAGAAAAGCTCTCTGGGTAGAAAAAGCCAAACATTTAAATAAGGAAATCAGAGAAGGGGAAAATAGCTGCAGGCTTGCTTTATTTATTTATTCCTTTGGAAAAAAAAATCCTTGTCTTGGACCTTGACAGAAACTTCACATTTTGTGAGGTGAAAAGAACATATACTTGAAAGCATAAGGGATAAGATGGTTAGAAGAGGTGATGAATAATTTGCTAAGACTTTAGAGTCAATCCCTCCATTTCTAATTATTTTAGTCTTTCCCATTTGGTTAACTGATTTTAGATAATTTATTTTTAGACATTCATCCAGCTAATTTAAAACTTGAAAAATTTTAAGTATTTAGCCATCACTTTGGACGTGAGTTATAAATCAAACAGTTTTCATAGTGAGTAGGAAAAAGAGAGGTAAAAAAAATTTGAAACACCATGGTGGTAAGCTAATGGGAACTATTTCAAAGAAGACAAAGGCAAGAAGTCAGGCTTCTAACAGCAAATCTTAGTTTACTACAAGATATTGCCTTAGAATATTAACAGAGTGAATGAATTTGGGTGGTGGTAAATAGATTATTAAAGCAAAATGATAGATTTTAAAATGTTAAAAAGTGCTGTTCTCATTTTTTACGTATCAGGAATATTAACATCACCATAATTTCAGCCTTGAAGATGCATGGACTCAAATATAAAGCAAAATATAAAACACATAGGAGTAAAAGTGATGCATGCAATATAATAATCTGACATTTAATGGCATCCCATTTGTCTGTATTCTAATTCTCATACTGTTAATACTTGCTCATACTTTAAACATGTAAAACTTTGCACTGCATAAAATCCCTACTAGTGAAAATAAAATATTTGCATGTGCATCATTTTATCAGTATAATTTAAGACAAGAATTGTTACATTTAGATGTAGAAAGCTTAACTAAATGTACTATATATCCACTAAATAGTAACTTTTCAGGATTTTTGTATATTTGTATAGTTTACCTGAGCATGATTTTTTCTGCAGTATTAGATATAAAATGTGATTTTGTGACTTCTACTAAATTTATTTTTTTAACTTATTTAAAAGAGAAGGCTAACTTTATTAGAAATCCGTAGCAAAGAAAAACCAGCATGGTACTGGCATAAAAATAGGAACATGGACCAATGGAACAGAATAGAGAACTCAGAAATCAACCTACATATTTACAACTAATTGATCTTTGACAAAGGCACCAAGAACATACATTGGGGAAAAGACTGCTTCTTCAATAAATGGTGCTGGGAAAACTGGATCTGTTTGTAGAAGAATGAAACTTGATCTGTACCTCTCACCATATACCAAAATCAACTCAAAATGGATTAGGGACCTAAATATAAGGCCTGAAACTTTAAAACTCCTAGAAGAAAACGTAGGGCAAATGCTGCAGGATTTAGGACTGGACAATGATTTTATGAATAACACCCCAAAAGCACAGGCAACAAAAGAAAAAAATAAACAGATGGGATAATATCAAACTAAAATCTTCACAACAAAGGAAACAATCAGTAGAGTGAAAGACGTCCTACAGAATGGGAGAAAATATTTGCAAAATATGAATCTGACAAGGGATTAATATCCAGAATATACAAAGAGCTCAGACAACATTACAGCAAAAAAGCAAATAATCCATTTAAAAAATGGGTAAAGGAGCTGAATAGACATTTCTCAAAGGAAGGCATATAAATTTCCAACAGGTATATGAAAAAATGCTCAAAATCAGCAATCATGCAAATCAAAATCACTGAGATATTGCTTTACTCCAATCAAACTGGCTATTATAAAAAGACAGAATAACAAATGCTGGAGAAGATGTGGAGAGAGAGGAACCCTGTTGCACTGATGGTGGGACTGTAAATTAGTGCAGCCATTATGGAGACTAGTATGGAGGTTCTTTAAACAACTACAGATAGAACTTCCAAATGATCCAACAATCCCACTTCTGTGGATATATCCATAGGTCAAAGGGATACCTGAACTCCCATGTTTATTGCATCTCTATTTACAATAGCTAGGCAATGGAACCAACTTAAATGTCCATCAGTGAATGACTGGATCAGGAAATTGTGGTATATATACACAATGGAATACTACTCAGTCATAAAAAAGAATGAAATTCTACCATTTGCAACAATATTGATGAGCCTGGAGAAAGTGATCCTAAATGAAACAGTCCAGGTACAGAAAGAGAAATACCACATGTTCTCACTCTTAACTGGGAGCTAAATCCATAAATAAACAAATGAAAAATAGAGACAGAAAGGAAGAAAGAAACAGCAATCACAGTAATATGTTGAACTTTTAGAAAACTGGAGGTGGAAAAGGGGAGGGGAAGGGGAGAGGGAGGGGGCCAATGAGGAATTGGTCAACGGACACAAAGAATGATTGCTATTGTAATGATAAATAAGCTAACAGTATTGATCTAACCACCACACATTCTACACAATTATTGAAAATCAATATTGTACCCCACACGTATGTATAATAAAAAATAAATAAAATTAAAAAAAATAAAAGAGTAGGCTTTAATTTAAAACCATGCAATAACTTCTTCAATAATTTGAAATCAAACTCATACTCCTATTGAAACCCAAAATATGAATTTAATAATGCATATGTATTGATGCCTCACAAAATTTTGCTATTAAATGAACCATATTATCTCAAAACTGACCTAAAGCCAGTATTATTTTTCTCTGAAAAAAAACATAGCATTTATTTAGAAATGTAAAAATGGTGAAATTATGTAAATGTTCGAGAATTTTTTGTTTTTGTCTTAGCTCACTCAAGATGCTGTAACAAAATACCCTACCAGTATATAAATAACAGAAATTTATTCCTCACAGTTCCAGAAGCCAGGAAGTAGAAGATCATGGCACCACCAAATTCAGTGTTCGGTAAGGGCCCCTTTCCTTCTTCATAGATGGTACCCTCTGGCTGTGTCCTCACACGGTCTAAGGTCTAATAGCTCTCTGGGGCCTCTTTTATAAGGCTGCTAATCCCATTCATGAAGCCTCCACACTAAAGATCTCAGTTTCTTCCAAAGTCCCCACCTCCTAATAACATCCCCTTGAGTGGTAGGATTTTAATATATGAACTTGGGAAAACATAAATGGTTATAGTAAATATGCATCCTAAATAACTATTAATTTACTGATAATTTTAGAGCATTATTTGAATTAGCTATTCTAACTTCTATAGATGTGCTAGGCACTCCAAAATTCTGCAATATCATTATTTTTACTTTTTATTTATTTATATATTTATATATATATATATATATTTGTTTGTTTTTTAATTTTTAATTATTTTATTTATTTATTTATTTATTTATTTTTTACCGGTAAGGGTATCATAACCCTTGGCTTGGTGTCGTCCGCACCACGCTCAGCCAGTGAGTGCACCGGCCATCCCTATATAGGATCCGAACCTGCAGCCTCGGCACTACCAGGGCCACCCTCTCCCGAGTGAGCCACGGGGCCAACCCTACTTTTTTTTTATTGATTATATGTATTGGTGAGGTACAGATTTAAATACCAATAAATATGCAAAATAAGGAGTAATCAAATCAGAATAATTAGTATACGCACGTTTACAAAACACAATCAGTCTTCATGACCCTTAACTAATTTATCCCTAAACCTCTCTTCCTCCCCCTTTACCACCTCTAATAACCACATTTCTGTTCTCTAGTTTTTGAAAGCTCAATGTATTATCGTGATTGTCTCTCTCTCTCTCTCTCTCTCTGTCTTTCTCTCTCTCTTTTTCTTTCCTTCTTCCTTTTCTTCTTCTTTTTTTTAATTTTAGCTCCCACTTATGAGTGAGGACATAGTATTTCTCTTTCTGTGCCTGGCTTATTTCATTTAACATAATTTTCTCCAAGTTCATCCATGTTGCTGCAAATGGTAGAATTTCATTCTTTTTAATGGCATAGTGGTATTTCATTGAGTATGTATACCACATTTTCCTTATTCAGTCATCTGTTGATGGGCATTTAGGTTGATTCCAACTCTTGGCTACTGTAAATAGAGCTGCAGTAAACATGGGAGTGCAGGTGTCCCTTCAGCATGATGATTGCCATTCCTTTGGGTATATACCCAACAGTGGAATTGCTGTATCATATGGCAGTTCTAATTGTAATTAAGAAAACTCCATACCATTTTCCATATGTCTGCATCAATTTACAATCCCACCAGCACTGTAGGAGGGCTTCCCTTTTTCTACATCCTTGCCAGTATTTGTTGTTCTTTGTCTTTTGTATAACAGTCAGTCTAATTGGGGTGAGATGACATCTCAATTCGGTTTTGATTTGTATTTCCCTGATGCTAAATGATGTTAAGAATTTCTTCATGTGTCTGTTATTCATTTGCATATCTTCCTTTGAGAAATGTTTATTTAGCTCCATTGCCCATTTCTTAATTGAGTTACTTGTTTTCTTTCTATTGAGTTGTTTGAGTTCTTTGTACATTCTGGATATTAATCCCTTGTTGGATGCATAGTTAACAAATATTTTCTCCCTTTCGGTAGGTTGTCTTTTTGCTCTATTAATTATTTCTTTTGCTCTGTAGAAGATTTTTAATTTGATATAATCCCATTTGTTTATGTTTTCTCTTTTTTAGTATTTGCCCAGTCCTACTTCCTGAAGTGTTTCCTCTATGTTTTCTTTTAGGAGTTTCATAGTTTCAGGTTTTATATTTAAGTAATTAGTTCATTTACAGTTTCAGATTTTATATTTAATTAATTAATTCATTTTGAGTTGATTTTGTTATATGGCAAGAGGTATGAGTCTAGTTTTTCTACATATGGATTTCCAGTTTTCTCAGTACCAATTATTGAAGAGGCAGCCTTTTCCCCAATGCATGTTCTTGTTTCCTTTGTGAAAATCAGTTGGCTGTAAGTATGAGGGTTGACTTCTTGGTTCCCTATTCTGTTCCACTGGTCTGAGTGTCTGTTTTTATTCCAGTACAATGCTGTTTGGGTTAGTATAACCTTGTTGTGTAGTTTGAAATCCTGGAGTGTTATGCCTCTGGAAATTGTTTTATTTTATTTTATTTTGTAGTTTGCTCAGGATTCCTTTGAATATTTGAGTTCTTTTGTTGTTCCATACTACTGTTAGGATTGTTTTTTTTTTTTTTTTTTTTTCTATTTATGTGAAGAATGTCATTGGAATTTTGATGTGGATTGCATTAAACTTATAGATCACTTTAAGTAGTATGGACATTTTCACAATGTTAACTCTTCCAATCCAAGAGCATGGAATGTTTTTCAATCTTTTTGTGTCCTTATTAACTTTTTTCAGCAATGATTTTTAGGTCATGTTTAGAGGTCTTTCATCTCCTTGATTACGTTGATTCCTAGGTATTTCATTTTTTTGGTGACTATTGCAAATGGGCTTGCTTTCTTGATTTCTTTTTCTGCTAGTTCACTGTGGGAATATAAAAATTACTGATTTTTGCATGTTGATTTTCTATCCTACAAATTTATTAAGATAGTTTATAAGCTCTACGAGTTTTGTGGTAGAGTCTAAATTTTCTATACATAAGATCATATCATGTGCAAACAGGAACAGTATTTTTCTTTTTATTTTCCAAACTGAATGCCATTTATTTCTCTCTCTTGCCTGATTGTTCTGGCTAGTACGTCCAATATTATGTTAAATAGGCGTGGTGAGAGGGGGCATCCTTGTCTTTTTCCTGATCTTAAGCAAAAAGTTTTTCCGGATGATAGTGGCAGTGGGTTTTTCACATACAGCTTCTATTGTGCTGAGAAAATTTCCTTCTATACCTAATTTGCTAAGAGTCTTTATCATGAAATAATGTTGAATTTTGTCAAATGCTTTTTCTGCATCTCTGAGATTATCATACAGTGTTTTTCCTTAATTTGGTTGATGTGGTGTATCACATTTATTGATTTGCATATGTTGAACCACCCTTGCATACTGGGGATGAATCACACTCAACTATGGTGTATAATTTTTTGATGTGTTGCTGTATGCTGATTGCTAATACTTTGTTGAGGATTTTTTTCATCTCTGTTCATCAGAGATATTGGTCTGTAGTTTTCTTTTTTTGTTGTATCTTTGTCTGGTTTTGGTATCAGGGTGATGCTGGCCTCATAGAATGAGTTTGGGAGAGTAGCCTCTGTTTCAATTTCTAGGAATAGTTTGAAAAGAATTGGTATTAATTCCTCTTTAAAGGTTTGGTAGAATTTAACAGGAAAGCCATCCAATCCTGGGCTTTTCTTTTGGGGATAATGCTAATTAATGCTTCAATTTCATTGCTGTTTGTTGCTGTTTTCAGGTTTTCTATTTCTTCATGGTTCAGTCTTGGTAATTTGTATGTGCCCAGAAATTTATCCAGTTCCTCCAGGTTTTCAAATTTGTTGTGTATAGTTTTTATAATAGTCTCTAATTATTCTTTCTATTTCTGTGGTTTCAGTTGTAATGTCTCCTCTTTCATTTCTGATTTTTGTTATTTAGGTCTTCTCTCTTTTTAGTTAGTCTTGCTAATGGTTTGTATATATTGTGTATCTTCTTGAAAAAATAACTTTCTGTTTCATTGATCTTTTTATCATTTTGGGGGTCTCTTTTTTATTTAGTTCTGCTTTGATCTTAATTTTCTCTTTCCACCTACTAATTTGGGGGTTGGCGTGCTCTTGTTATTCTAGTTCTTGAGGTGTAATGTTAGGTTGTTTATTTGAAATCTTTCTGTTCTTCTGAAGTAAGCTTATGTTGTAATAAATTTCCCTATTAGTATTAGTTTTACATTATCCCACAGGTTTTGGTATGATGTGTCTTTATTTTTATCAGTTTCAATATTTTTTTTTTGATTTCCTGTTTAATTTCTTCTTGGATCCATAGGTCATTCATTTAATTTTCATGTGTTTTCTATGTCATTTAATTTCTATGTGATTGCATAGTTTCTAGAATGTCACTTGTTATTGATTTCTAGTTTTAATCCATTATGCTCTGAAAAGATACTTGAAATGATTTCAATTATTTTTTAATTTGTTGAGACTTTATTTGTGACCTAACATATCATCTATCCTGGAGAATGTTCGACATCCTGATGAAAAGAATGGACATCTGTAGTTGTTGGATTAAATGTTCTGTAGATATCTGTCAAGTCCAATTGGTCTAAAATATAGTTTAAATCCTGTGTTTCTCTCTTGATTTGTTGCCTAGATGATTAGCCCAGTGCTGAGAGAGGGGTGTTCAGATCCCTCACTAATTTGTTATTGGGGTCTATCACTTTCTTTAGGTCTACTAGTGTTTGCTTTATATATCTGGGTGCTCCAGTGTTGAGTGCATATATATTTATGATTGTTATATCTTCTTGCTTAATAGATCCTTTTATCATTATATAATGTCCTTCTTTGTCTCTTTTTATAGTTTTTGGTTTAAAGTCTATTTTATCCAATACAAAAATAGCTACCCCTGCTCATTTTCAGTTTCCATTTATGTGGTATATGTTTTTCCATCCCTTCACTATTCATCTGTGAGTGTCTTTACGGGTGAGATGGGTCTCTTGATGGTAGCATATAGTTGGGTCTATCTTTTTAATCCAAACAGTCTGTCTGTGTCTTTTGAGTGGGGAATTTAATCCATTTACATTTAGGGTTGTTATTGAGAGGTATTGTCTTACTCCTGACATTTAATTGCTTTTCCTGTGGTTGATTAAATATCTTCTGCACCTTTCTTCTCTCCCTTTTGTTGTTTCTCTTCCATGTTCATTGTTTTATTTATTTATTTATTTTTAGGTTGTATGGTGTGGTTTTTCTCTTTCTCATTTGCATATCTGCTGTACCAGTCGTGGGTGTTCTTTCGATTGCATTCATGATGGTGATTACTGTTCTTTGGGTTCCAGGTGCAGAACTCCCTTAAAGATTTCTTGTGGAACTGGTAGTGTGATGGCAAACTCCCATAGCTTTCTTTAACCTGGGAAATACACTATTTCCCCTTCCTTTCTAATGGATAGCCTTGCTGGGTACAGTATTCTTGGCAGACAGGTTTTTTCTTTTAGTACTTTGAATATTTCCTCCCAATCGCTTCTGGCCTGTAAAGTTTCTGTTGAGAAGTCTGCAGTTTGTCCAATGGGGATTCCCTTATAGGTGACTTGATGCTATTCTCTTGCTATTTTTAGGATTCTATCTTTGTCTTTGACTTTTGGAAGCTTGACTACAATGTGTCTCAGAGAAGACCCTTTGGGATTGAATCTAATTGGGGACCTTTGAGGAGCCTCTTAAATCTGATAGTCCATATCTCTACCAATACATGGGAAGTTTTCTGCTATTATTTCACTGAATGTGTTTCCAATGCCTTTTCTTTTTTCCTACCCATCTGGATCACCCATGATTAGAAAGTTTGTGCATTTAAGGTGATTTGCTAGTTCTCTTACATTTTCTTCACTTTTTAAAATTCTTTCTTTCTTTTTTTTTTCAGTCTGCTTGGGTCATTTCCAAAAGACTGTATTCAAGATCAGAAATTCTTTCTTCCACTTGCTCTAGCCTGCTGCTTACACTCTCAAATGTAGTTTTTATTTCATAGAATGAGTCTTCCAGTTCCAAAAGTCTTGCTACATTCTTTTTTTTTATTAGTTATGAATATTCATGAGATACAAAGCTGATTGTCACCCCTCATGCACAAGATGTGAAGGCCAGCTCTATACTGACACTGGTAATGGTCATGCTACATTCTTTTTAATGGTATTTATCTCTGTAAATTTCCTTCTTCAGGTCTTGGGTTGTATTTCTCATTTCATTGTTTTGTCTAACTGAGTCTTCTTGTATCTCACTGAGTTTATTTAAGATTGTTACTTGAAATTCCTTTTTTAAATATATCAAGGGTTTCCTGCTCTGTGGGGTGTGTATTACATGAGAATTATTGTATTCCTTTGGTGATGTCATATTTCCTTGTTTTTTAAATATTTCTAGTCTGTCTACATTGATCTCTAGTCATCTGATACAGCAGTTGCTTCTTCTATTAACTCTGGAGTGGTCTTTAAGAAGAGAGATTTCCTCCTGTAGAAAAGCTTTTCTATTGGCCATTGAGTAGGGTGTTTAAGTATTGGTTCCAGTTAGACTCAGTAATATAGTCTCTGTCATGGGTACTTCTGCTGTATTAAATGTCAGAGTAGTGTGTGAGTGCCTTCGTGGTGTAGGCACAGGGGCACTTAGTGATTCCTTGCTGAGGTTAGTTGGGTCATTGAAGATGTGGGTTAGTTCTCAAGGTCTTGGGTGAAGTTCCTGGGTTCCTTGTCACTCTCTGGATGGGATGAGTGACCCTAGGCAGACTTGTTGGCTGCCCAGCTAATGTCCCATGACCCTGATGGGTGCACTGGATCTCCTCAGCTTGAATGAGTGACTCTGGGCAAGGTTTGTCTTTCCTTGTTCCTGTAGGCCAAGGCTTCTCTTGTGTCCTTGCTTCCCTTGGTTGGGGGATGTGTTGGTGGTGGCTTGGAATATATTTCTGTACACTATTTGGCTATACTGAGTTTCGGTATCCTCTGGGTTCTCTGCATGTGTCTCTTCCTGGGTGAAGACAGACATGCTTACTGCAACGGGGTATAATTCCCCCTATGAGTTGGGTCACTGAGGTGTGGATCCATGCAGGTGTAGAACTAGGGCTGTGTCTAGAGCTCACAGACCCCTTGAGCCAGTTCACAAACCCTTCACATGCAGGTCTATGAACTAGGTAATTGGACAAAACAGTCCTTGGAGCCTTGGTTGAAGAAAGAGGAGTCTTTATTCAGCACACACAACACTATGAGCCAAGCAATCCACCAAGAAACTCAGAAACTCAACTGCTACCGGCGAAGTCCAAAGACAAACTGAAACTGAGCAGCTGCCAGCAGAATAAACATGCTCTATTGCGAGACGCGAGCACTCTGCCAGCCAGCCTGCTTCACAAACTGCAGAAGACACAATAGCTAAAAAAACTAAAAAGATACATTGGTGAACATGCGCAATAACTCCACCCACACAACTTGTTTACAAGAAATGTGCTGCTCCACCCCCCAGCCAGACCTGAGCTGAAGGAGCCTGATTAAATTATTCTATTTTCCCCACAGCAGGCTTACCTCTTCTTGGTGGCTCCATTCGTGACACTTCTTGTGTTAAGATATGGTGGCAGTGGTGGGTCCTGCCCTCAGCCAGTCTAACTGGTGCAGTGGCCATGGTAGTGGTGTGTATGGCTACTAGCAGTTACAGTGGCAGGAGCAGTGGTGCAGTTGATAGAGGCTGGCATCCAGCACTGAGCTGGTCTGGCTAATGCTTCAGCATTAGCATGATGTCCAGCCTTCTGCCAGTCTGGCTGATGTGGTGGTGTGGGTGGGAGTCCCATGCCTAGCTGATCTGCTTGGTGTGATGGCTGTGTTGGCCAAAGCCACACTGCACATGACTACAGCAGGGTTCCCATGTGTAGCAGGGCTGAATGGTGAGACCACTTGAGCTGGTTTGGTTAGTGTGGGAGTTTGGATGGCTTCTGGCAATGGCCCCTGCACTGCAAGTGGTGGCAGGTGGTCCCACACCTCAGCATTGGTAGGGGGTCCCACACCCAGCCAGTTTTACTTGTGTAATGGCTATGGAGGTAGTAGCCACACCACACATAACTATGGCAGGGATCCCACATGTAGCTCGGCAGGCTGTTGCAGCAGCTTGGGTGGGGGTCTAATGCATGGCTGGTCTGGCTGGTGTGTTGGCATAGACAGACACCGTTGATGGCTGCTGCACTGCAGGTGGCAATGGCAGAGGTCCTGCACACAGCCAGACTGACTGGTGCAGCAGTGTGGGCATGGATCCTGTGCATGGCTGGTCTAGTCGGTGCCGTAATGCTGGTTTGGATGTCTAGTGGCAGTGGCAGTAGCTGGAGCCATGCTGCAGGTGGTAGCAGCATGAGGTGGAGTGAAACTCACAGTGGGAAGGTAGGAGGTGGTCCTGGGTTCTGACAATGCCATCAGTGAGTGCAACACTGTTAGTAGTGGGCCTGTTCTGGTCTTCTGTGGGAGAGATGTGTCCTAGTTTTCTCTAGTCCATCATATTCCTACAATCCTCCTGCAATATCTTTCTCCTTTGTTGGTTGTTTTTCTTCATGCTTTCATTAGAGCATAAAGTTGAATCTTTGGCCCTTTATTCTTTACCTACTGGAAAACTCAAATTGTCACATGATTTAATTAAAACCATTTAATGAGTTAATTATTTAAAATTTTTCTTGAGTTCATTGTTTAAAATTGCCTTAAAATCTCCTGGGGTTTTTTTGTTTGTTTGTTTGTTTGGTTGGTTGGTTGGTTTTTTTTTGGTAATGCAACTCACCTAAAGCAGTGAGGTACTCCTTTCCATTTATGTGATTTACTCAAATTTCCTCAGCCATAGAAGTCCATAGTCATTTTTCTTTGATTTCATTTCTACTCTATATTCAAAGTCCTAGCGAATTCCAAAATTTAACTCACAACTTATTCATCTTCCTTGTACTCTTTCCATTCCCAAATTTTCTACATAATACAAATCAGTGTTAGGTAATGGTTATTTCAAAGGTTTTCCTAATTTAGAACATTTTCTATTTACTTAATTTCCAGTTGTGTAACAAATTGTGTCCTGCATGAAGTTTCTGGATAAGTATTCATAAAATATTTTATCATCAGTTGTAAAAAAATGCTCCATGAATTTCTACTGTCTTTCTTAAAGTATCCAAACTCTTTAGATTGGCCTTCAATAATTTACTTATCCATTATGCCCTTAAATTGTCACTGCCTTGTATGTTTTTTTTTTCAATCAAAACTTCGGTGCTGAATGTAATTTAAATAAATCACCTTTATTGAGTTATATTTACGTGCAATATTATGTACATATTTTAATCGCAGCGTGATGAGTTTTTACAAATGAAATATTTCCATCACCTTAAAATGTTCCTTCATGAATCTTTCCAATCAATACTCTCCAGTTAATGTTTATCCATGACAACAACTAATCTGCATTCTGTGCTTATGGATGAGTTTGTCTGCTCTAGAATTTTAAATAAATTATATACTCTTTTATATCTCACTTTTGAGATCCATCCACTTTGTTGTATGTGTTAGTTGCTTTTTCTTTCATAATAGAGAATAGTATATAAATGCATGAAGTACAGCAATTTGTTCATTCATCATTTTATGAACGTGGTTTGTTTTGACTTTACCGCTATAATGAATAAAGCTGCTATGAACATATGTATATACATGATTGTGTGAACAAATGTTTTCATTTATCTTAGGTGAATTCTTTGAGGTGGAATTGATAACTCATACAGTAAATTTGCATTCTAGTTCATAAGAAATACCTAAGAATTTTTTCCAAAATGATTGAACCATTTCACATTCTCACCAATGTAAAGGAATCCAAGTTGCTCACTTACTCACCTATACTTGATAGCTTCATCTAGGTGTATAGCGATATCTCATTCTGGTTATTTGCATTTCCCTAATGACTAATTATGTCAAGTTTATTTTCATGCTTGTCTATTATCTGATTTTTTCTTTGGTAAATGTCTGTTTAAAACCTTTGGCTACTTTTTATACGATGTTCTATAATTTAATTGTAAAGTTGGAAGATTTCTTTAGATGAATAAAAATATCCTTTGTCATATATATGTATTGCAAATATTTTCTTCCAGTGTATAACTTTTATTATCTTAATAGTGTCTAGTTGGAAAACAGAAAAATTTAATTTAGATAAGGTTCAACTTATCTTTTTCTGTATGCATAAAAAATATTTACACCTATATTTTCTTACAGAAATTTATAAATTTTTTGTACTTCACGAAATACATTGTAGCTGATTTTCATGCCCTTTTACCCATTCCTCTCCACCTCCTTCCCCTCCCCCTCACTAGTTCAAGGAATTTTTGTGGTTATTCTGTCTTCTTCCCCCCACCCACCCTTTATTTGTTTGTGTGGTTATTTATTTATTTATTTACTTTAGCTCCCATAAATAAGTGAGAACTTGTGGTATTTCTCCTTCTGTGCCTGACTTGTTTCACTTAATATAATTTTGTCTAAGTCCATCCATGTTATTGTGAATGGTAGTATTTCATTCTTTTTATAGCAGAGTAGTATTCCATTGTGTAGATGTACCACAGTT
The DNA here is from genome assembly GCF_027409185.1 of Cynocephalus volans. NCBI lineage: Eukaryota > Metazoa > Chordata > Mammalia > Dermoptera > Cynocephalidae > Cynocephalus > Cynocephalus volans. The sequence goes on from NC_084478.1 coordinate 97,541,825, forward strand.
TCCTTATTCACTCATCAGATGATTGACATTTGGACAGGTCCCAGCCCTTGGCTATTGTAAATACAACTGCAATAAACATTGGAGTACAGGTATCCCTTCAGCATGATGATTTCCATTCCTCTGGTTATATTCCCAGCAGTGGAATCACTGGGTCATATGGTAGATCTGTCAATAATTGTTTGAGGAACTTCCATATTATTTTCCATAAAGCTGCACCATTTTTCAGCCCTATGAATAGTGAATGAGATTTCTTTTTCTCTGCAACCTCTCCAGCACTTATCATTCTCAGTCTATTGGATGTTAGCCATCCTAACTTGAGTGAGATGGTAACTCAGTGTGTTTTTGATTTGCATTTCCTTGGATGCTGAGTGATGTTGAGCATTTTTTCATGTGTCTGTTGGCCATTCGTATATCTTCCTTTGAGAAATGCCTATTCAGCTCCTTTGCCCATGTTCTAATTGGGTTATTTGGGGTTTTTTGCTATAAAGTTGATTGAGTTCCTTGTATATTCTGCATATTAATCCTTTGTCAAATGTATATTTTGCAAATATTTTCTCCCACTGTTTTTTTTTTTTTAACTCTGTTGTTTCCTTTGCTGTGCAGAAGCCTTTTAGTTTGATTTAATCCCATTTCTTTATTTTTCCTCTGCCTCTGCATTTGGGATCATACTCATAAATTCTCTACCCACTCCTACTTCCTGGAGTGTTTCCCCTATGTTTCCTTTAAGGAGATTTATTGTTCCAGGATGTATATTTAATTCTTTAATTGATTTTGAGTTGATTTTTGTATATGGTATGGGTCTAGTTTCATTCTCCTGCATATGAGTATTCAGTTTTCCCAGCACCACTTTTTGAAAAGGCAGTCTCTACCCCAGTATGTAGATTTGCTGCCTTTGTCAAAGCTCAGATGGTTGTGGATGTACGGATTGATTTCTGGGTTCTCTATTCTATTCTATTGATCTGTGTGTCTGTTTTTATGTCAGTACCATGTTGTTTTGGTTATTATAGCTTTGTAATATAGTTTGAAGTCAGGTAGTTTTATCCCTCCAGCTGTATTTTATTGCTCAGGATTGCTTTGGCTATATGTGGTCTTTTGTTCTTCCATAAAAAAGTCTGGGTAGTTTTTCCATCTCAGAGAAAAATGTCATTGGAATTTTGATGGGGATTTCATTGAATCTGTATATCCCTTTGGGTAATATGGACATTTTCATAATATTAATTCTTCCAATCCAAGACCATGGGATCTCTTTCCATCTTCTTGTGTCCTCTTTAATTTCTCTCAACGGTAGTTTGAATTTCTCTACATAGAGATTTTTCACATTCTTGGTCAGCTTTATTCCTAAGTATTTTATTTTTTTTGTGGCTATTGTAATGGGATAGCTTTCTTGATTTCTTTTTCTGCATGTTCACTATTGGAGAATAGAAATGCTACTGATTTTTGTGTGTTGATTTTGTATCCTGCAACTTTGCTGAAATCATTTATCAATTGTAGGATTTTTTTTTTTATAGAAGCTTTAGGCTATTCAATATATAGGATCATATCATCCACAAAAAGGGACAGATTGACTTCATCCTTTCCAATCTGGATGCCCTTTTTTTCCTTTTCTTCCTTCATTGCTCTGGCTAGTACTTCCAACACTATGTTGAATAGGAATGGTAAGAGTGGGCATCTTTTTCTAGTTCTTGGTTTTAAGGGAAAAACTTTCAGCTTTTCCCCATTCAGGATGATATTTGCAGTGGGCTTATCGTATATGGCTTTAATTATGTTGCGATACTTTCCATCTATGCCTATCTTGTAAAGAGTATCATGAAAGGATGTTGAATTTTGTCGAATGATTTTCAGTGTCAATAGAGATGATCATGCGATTTTTATGTTTGCTTTTATTAATGTGATGTATCACAGTTATTGATTTGCATATGTTGAACAAACCTTACATCCCTGGAATGAATCCCACTTGACCGTGGTGTATAATTTTTTATATCTGTTGCTGTATTTTGTTAGCAAGTATTTTAGTGAGGATTTTTGCATATACATTCATCAAGGGTATTGGCCTGTAGTTTTCTACTTTTGATGTATCATTGTCTGGTTTTGGTATCAGCCTGATGATACCTCACAGAATCAGTTTGGGAGAATAGCCTCAGTTTCAATCTTTTGGAACAGTTTGTAGAGAATTGGTATCAGTTCCTCTTTAAAGATTTGGTAGAACTCTGCACTGTACCTTTCTGGTCCTGGGCTTTTCTTTGTTGGAAGCCTTCTGATAACATCTTCAATCACTTTCATTGTTATTGATCTGTTCAGTTATCTATATCTTCTTGGCTCAGTTTTGGTAATTTGTATGCATCCAGAAATTTATCCATATCCTCCATATTTTCAAATTTGTTGGCATATAGATGCTTATAGTAGTCTCTAATGATCCCTTGTATTTCTGAGGTGTCAGTTGTAATATCATCTTTTTCATTTCTAATTTTTGTTATTTGGGTTTTCTCTCTTCTTTTCTTAGCTTAACTTGCTAAAAGTTTATCAATTTTATTTATCTTTTCAAAAAACCAATTTTTTATTTCATTGATCTTTTGAATTTCTTTTTTCCTGTTCCTATTTCATTTAGTTCTGCTCTGATCTTAAATATTTCTTTCTGTCTACTAACTTCTGGTTTGGATTGTTCTTGTTTTTCTAGATCTTTAAGGTGAAGTGATAGGTTATTTATTTGCCATCTTTCCATTCTTCTGAAGTAAGCATTTAGTGTAATAAATTTCCCTCTTAATACTGTTATCACAGTATCCCACAGGTTTTGGTATGATGTACCATTATTTTTGTAAGTTTCAAGAAATTTTTTGATTTTCTGTTTAATTTCTTTTTGGACCCACATGTCATTAAGTAGACTGTTGTGTCATTTCCATGTATTTGTATACTTTCCAAAGTTTCATTTGTTATTGTTTTCTAATTTTAACCCACTGTCATTAGAAAAAATACATGTGATAATTCCACTTTTTTTGAGTTCATTAAGACTTGCTTTGTGACCTAACATGTGGTCTGTACAGGAGAATGTTCCATGTGCTGATGAGAAGGATGAATATTCTGAGGTTGTTGAATGGAATGTTCTGTAGATATCTTCCAAATCCAATTGGTCTAAAGAATTGTTTAGATCTTGTGTTTCTCTGTTGATTTTTTACCTAGATGATCTGTCCCATTAAGAGAGCGGGGTGTTCAGGTCCCCTGACATTATGGTGTTAGTGTCTATCTCTTTCTTTAAATCTAATAATTTTTGCATTGTAAATCTGGTTGCTCTAAAATTAGGTGTGTATATATTTATGATTGTTATGTCTTCTTGATGGAAAGATACTTTTGTCATTATATAGTGGACTTCTTTATCTCTTTTTATGGTTTTTGCCTTAAAGTTTATTTTATTTGATATAAGAATAGCTAGTTCAACTCATTTTTCATTTCTATTTGCATAATATATCTTTTTCCATCCTTTCACTCTTAGTCTATGTGTGTCTTTACAGGTTGAGTCTCTTGAAGACAGCATACTTTTGGGACCATCATTTTAATCCAGTCAGTCAGTCTGTGTCTTTTGAATGGGGAATTTAATCCCTTTACATTTAGAGTTATTATTGAAAGGTGTTGATTTACTCCTAGCATTTTACTGATTTTTGTTTAGATGTCTTAAGTATCTTTTGTTCCTTTCTGTCTAATTTTCCTTTCATCTTCTGTATTTGTTGGTTTCTTGGGGTGATTAATAAACTATTTTTTTTCTCTTTTGTTAGCATTTTTGTTTTGCTGGTAGGTATTGTTCTTTCTTGCATATTCACGGCAGTGGTGGTTGTTTTTGTGGTATCAAACTCAGTACTTTCTTGAGAATTTCTTTTAGGGCTGGGCATGTGGTAGCGAACTCCCACTGTTTATGTTTGTTTCAGAAATATGCCATTTGTCCTTTATTTAGGAAGGATAGCCTTGCTGGGTAAAGTATTCTTGCCTGGCAATTTTTGTCCTTTAGTGTTTTCAATATCATTCCATTCTTTTCTGTCTTTTAGGGTTTCTGATGAAAAGTCTGATGTTAGTCTGATTGGGGCTCCCTTATAGGTAACTTGCTGCTTCTCTCTTGCAGCTTATAGGATGTTCTCTTTGTCTCTGAGTTTTGTCATTTTGATTATCACATGTCTTGGAGAGGACCTTTTTGGGTTGAATGTGTTCGATGATCTTTGAGCTTCCTGAATCTGGAGATCTGTGACTTTCCCTATACCTAGGAAGTTTTCTGCTATTATTTCATTGAATATATGTTCAATGCCATTTCCTGTTTCCTCACCTTCAGGAATACTCATGATTCAAAAATTTGAGTGCTTAAGGTTGTTAGTTGTCTCTCTTAGATTTTCTTCAGTTTTTGGATTCTTTTTTTTTTTTTTTTTTTCTTTTTTCTGGTCTGCCTATGTTAATTCAAACAGCCTGTCTTCATGGTCAGAAATTCTCTCTTATGCTTTTTCAAGTCTGCTTTGTAAACTTTCTGCTGTGTTTTTTATTTCATTGAATGAATCCTTCAGCTCCACAAGTTCAGCTACATTCTTTTTCAAGGCATTGATTCCTTTTTGCATTTCTTCTTTCAGATCCATTATATTTTTTCATATTTCATTGTGTTGTCTAACTGAGTTTTCTTGTATCTCATTTAGTTTCCTTAGAAAAGTTACTCTAAATTCCTTGTCTGTCATTTCTAAGACTTCCTGTTCTATGTGATCTAGCACTTGAGAGTTATTAATTTCCTATGGTGGTGATGCACTTTCTTGATTTTTCATATTTCTGTTGTCTTTCCTTTGGTGCTTTGTCATTGTGGCCAGAGGTATCACAGTCCACTCATTTCACCCTGATGTCTGGCTTGGATTCTGAAGGGATTGCCACTTCTCAGCAGCAGAAACTAGCCTGGACCCATAGTCCCACCCTGCCTTCCTTCTCTGGCTAGGCTTGTTCTGGGTGTGGGAGCCCTGAGGCTGTTACAACTCTCCCGGTGGTGGGACCAGCCTGGGCTGGAAGTCCTGCCCCACCTGCCTTCTCTAGCTTGGCTGGCTTGGGAGGACTGTGGGTGCTTGGAGCCTCTTACGTCACTCTCGGAGGTGGGTACTGGCCTGTGCCATAATTCCCACCCCACCTACCTTCTGTGGGATGGCTGGCTCAGGGAGTGGAAGCCCCGAGGCTATTATGTCTCTCCTAGTAGTGGGACCCGCCTAGGCCAGAAGTCATGTCCTGCCTGTCTTCTCTTGCCTGGCAGGCTCAGGTTGCATGGGCCCAGAAGCTCGAAAGTCTCTCTATGGGATGGGGAGCAACCTGAACTGGGGTCCCACAGTGGCTGGCTCCCACCTGTTCCAGTGCAGATCTTGGGTCCTCCATCACTGCTCCTCAATAGCTGTAAATTGGTCACTCTGTGGGAGAGAGCGACACCAGGAACTGACTACTCCACCGTCTTGACCAGAAACAGCAGAATTTTATAATTTAACTACTACATTTATGTCTGCAGTAAAGTTCGAATTAACTTTAGCACAGTCATCAATTTTAACTTTTGTATATATGTGTATTCAGATGTGCTGGTATGATTTGTGGAACAGGTTATTGACCCTCCTTTGAATTACTTTAATATTTTCTATGGTCTGAATGTTTTGTGTCCCCCCAAAATTCATATGTTGAAATCCTCTTTTGCACCTTCCACCATGTGTGAAGACACAGTAGGAAGGTACCATCTCTATACCAAAAAGCAGCCCTCACCAGACAACAAATATGCTGGTGCCTTGATTTGGACTTCCAGCTTCCAGAACTGCGAGAAATAAATTTCTGTTGTTTATGAGCTACCCAGTTTATGGTATTTTGTTGTAGCAACCCAAACGGAAGACAACAGTATCGTTATTGAAAATCAATTTACTCTCTATGCATAGTGAGATTGTTTCAACCTATACGTATTATTATGAGAAGGAAATTATATAGACACAAAAGAAAGAAAAACCCATATATTTTCAGAAAATTAGTTTGATATGCGACACATCACTTCTACTTATGTTCTATTGGTCAGAAATTAGACATGGCTACGAAAAGCAGAATCGATAATTGAATGATAATATATCTAGTTAATGCTGAATGTTTCTATTGTTGAAGGATGAGTGAAAGAATAAACAATGTGGGGGTACCAGCAATCTTTGTCAGAAAAAGGTCTTGAAATTATTTCTTTTAACATATTGTTGATTTTTATTAGTCATACTTTATTTCAATAATCTCATTAGGTATAATTTTTTATAACTATATTTATTAACTCTTACTCTCCATTCTATTTTGCTTGATTTAATCATTTTTGTTTTTGTTTTTAATACAAATCTCTTTATTTATTCTTCCATAATTATTAGATAAATATTTGTGGCTTTGACCTTTTTGGTGGGTGGTCTGCAATTTGGAGTTTTGTTTGATGGTTTATTTGCATCACAAGCTGTTTAAAGCAAACATCCTTATATTTCCAGATGATATTTTATTTTGTTTTTCTAGTTTTGTAATCAAATTCGGACTATTTTATTGTGAATAGAGAATATTTTCTGTACATTTTATAATCCTGGGAACTTACAGAAGATAATTTTTGTGTAATTGTTCAATTTTTGTGAAATTTCCACGATCTTTTGAATAGGAAATATATTTTATTTCAAATGTTATCTTCATTTCAATGATGTTTTTATATGGATTTTCTTGTTTTGGGTTGAGTTTATCACCCCATATTTTATCTCCATCTATTGTCTTTAAATACCTTTATTGAGCCTTTTGGGAATTTATGAGATACCAAGTGAAATGCCACCTTCACCATTTTAAAACTGGATATCCCTTTCTAAACAACGTGATTTATTTTATATTAATGATTATTGTTATGTAATCAAACAAAACAATAAGGTTGTATGCATAGTGAACAATAACTATGCACTCCTTTGAAAACAGAGTTAACATTTTAAACAGAGTTTGTATATATCAGTCCTCCTGCATAAATAGTGATCAGTAATAATTAATGAACAATAACATCAATTTATCATGCCATAGCAGTGATCCTTTAATTATATCCTAAAAGAAAAATAGTTTTAGAATGACTTGGAAAAACAATGTATTGTTAGATAATATCTTCTATTTTAGGATTTTTAAAAAAATCACTGTATTTTGCATAATGCATATATTATTTGAATAAATTATTTTTCAATAAGTAATAGATTGAAGCATTTCAGTACTTCTCCTGAAACCTTTATGGCAGTGCTGAGTTTAATGCTGACAAAGTAGCAAAAATGAATTTATGCTTCTAGATGTGACAAGTTGTTTAAATTTTATTACAGAACCCACCTCTATCTATTGTATAACCCTGTCCAACATCATGGATGCATGATGCATATCTGATGCTTATGATTATTTGAATAATGATATCTGCACTAATTGATTCATTTCTCATGTTTTTAAACTTCTTTTTGACTATAAGAGTATCTTAATAACTACGAGCACTAAACATAGCAACAATACCTCCTAGAACATTAAACAATTTGGGAAATACTAGAAAAGAGCTCATCTCCTTAATTCCACTTTCTGCAAATAAATTATGCTTTCCTACAGGTGGCAAAACATTTGTCAAGCAGTATCATTAGGATAATTTATGTCTGGAAAGAGGCAGTAAACTGGACTCAGAGAATCAGGAAATAGTTATAAAATGACTATCTGAGAGCTAAAAATATTCCAATTACAGTTTGTTTTTGTCAGACAAGGAAAGTTAAGGAACTCTAAGACAGAAACAAGTCAGGTCAGAGTATTCAGAAATTTGGATAGTTCATGCCAAAAACCCTCATACTAAAAAGAAGGAGGTTGTTTACTATTGTATTTTATAATCAGATACCTCTTCTATGAATGATCCTATTTGCTAGAACTATTAGAAACTTGTTCTAAAAGCTAAGGCAAGCATACTTTTTTATATTTTATAGTTCACAGCAAAATTATACAGCTATGAAGTGTGACAAGACTAAATAGTGAAAGTCTACCCATGACAAAGATCACCTGGTAAAGCTCAAAAAGGTGGTAAACCTTATGGTAAGCAAAATGCTAAAATCTAGAAGTGATGCACAAAACTAAAATAAAGAAGATTCAAATTATACCACCATAGAAAATTATCAAACAACAAATGAAGACAGCAAGAGAGGAAGAAAGAAACAAATTATCTACAAAAGAACCAGAAGACAATTAACAAAATGGCAAAATGGCAGTGGTAAGTCCTTACCTATCATTACCTTGAAAGTAAATTAATTAAATGCTCTAGTAAAAAGACATTGAATGAATGATTTTTTAAAAATGAACCCTTGTACACTGTTGTTAGAAATGTATAACCATTATGAAAAACAGTATGGAAGCTACTCAAAAAACTAAAAATAAAATTGCCATATGATCCAGCAATCTTACCTGGGTATTTAACCAAAAGATTTGATGTCAGCATGTCAAAGAGATGTCTGCACTCCCATGTTCATTGCAGCACTATTCACAATTTCCAACTTATGTAATCAATTGAAGTGCCCATCAATGTATGAATTGATTTTTTTGTAAATGTGGTATATATACACTATAGAATATGATTGAGATTTAAAAAATGAAAACATTGTTATTTGTGACAACATGAATGGAATTAGACAACTTTGTGCTAAGTGAAATAAGCCAAACACAGATAGATGAATACTGCATGTTCTCAAATACGTGAAATCTAAAACAATTGAGTTCACAGAAGCAGAGAATAGAATGGTGATTTTACTCTACCAGAGGCTAGGCAGTAGGTAAAATGGGGAGATGATAATCAAAGGGTGTTGCTTTGCCTCCCACAGATTTGTCACCCTTTTTCCCCTGGGTGACAGAGCCACAAAAGATTACTCAAAGCCCATCACTTCTGAGCAGTGAGAAGTCTCAAAAAAGGATTAATCTCCCATAGACCTCAACAGTGAGGCATTGCTTCCATTTGGGAAATTAACCACAAATTGGGGTTCTCTTCCTGCATTTATTCTCCGGATCAGCAATTTACAGGAAGAGACATTGGTGGAGTTTTGCTAAGCACAGTTTAACAAGTTTTAACAATAGAAGCTGGTAACATGCAATTAAATCGATCCACTAACAAAAGCTTGATCTAGAAAACATTCCTTCTCCCTCCAGCAGCTTTTTAGTAACTTAACATATTGATTAGTAACCTGTCTGTCTTTGAATCTTACAATACAGACTAAATAGCCTGGGGAAAATTTCCTGTCCTTCTTAAGGTCAATATTTGAAACTGAAAGGCTTTGGAAAACCAGGCCTTGTGAAATACATTTGCTTTATGAATCCTCTACAAAAGGGTACAAAACCTCAGTTAGACAGAAGAAATAAGTTTTACATATTTTCAGATCAATTGCACAGCATGGTCAATACAGCTAATAATAAAGTACCGTAGATTCAATATTGCTAGGAGAGTAAATTTCAAATGCTCTCACCACAAAAACAAGTTAAGTATTTGAGCTGATGGATAAGTTAATTAGCTTTATGTAATCATTCCACATTGTATTAAAAAACCATATCATCACTTTGTACCCCATAAATATATACAACTATAATTTGTTAATATAAAATAAAAAATGTAACAAAAGGGCCGGCCTGTGGCTCACTCGGGAGAGTGTGGTGCTGATAACACCAAGGCCACGGGTTTGGATCCCATATAGGGATGGCTGGTTTGCTCACTGGGTGAGCTTGGTGCTGACAACACCAAGTCAAGGGTTAAGATCCCCTTACCAGTCATCTTTAAAAAAAAAAAAAATGTAACAAAAAAAGCTGAGCTACTGATTGACAGGACATTGGGGAATAACAAAGATACAAATCAGTAGCTTCAGAGGTTATAATAAAGATATTTTATGTGACAGAAAAAAGAATTATATGATTGCATTTAACTGTGCTTTAAGAGATAACTATGAAATAAGTATCACCTAACCTGGAAGAAATAAAAAAGAAAGTATATCATGTCAGATTAAATTAGGTTTGTTTCATAATAGAGTGACAGGCCACACTGACAAGAAATGCGTGACAGATGTATATCATGTAATTAATTGTGCTTAATTTTGTTAAGATTTTAATTTCAAAACTGCAATAGTCTCACAGAAAATGAAGACTTTCAGGTAGACCATCACATCCAAGACATAATTATGAAGAGCTTATTGTCAATCACAATGGTCAAAGTGAGCATTATATTTTAAAAATTCATGTTTCTAACCTTTTCTATATGAGGTTTTAACTGTGGATTTACATAAAGGGGTGCTGAAAGACTATACTTGCATATTATACTGAATTAAATGGACTTGTTAGTACTGCATATATTGAAAACAGAAAAATAACTCAATATTATTTAACCTTCATTTGTAAGACTTATTTTTTACCATATCCAGACTATTATTTTTTATACATTTCATAGACTAGCAATCTTCATCATATGTACTTTGCACAAAGAGCAAAAAGATGAACAGAATGATGTCTAGAGATACCTGAGAAATGTGTTTCTTAAAAAAGAAATAAAAAGCAAACAAACAAAAAAAGTTATGTTTCTTACTTGAGAAAATTGCAGTGAAAAAGAATTAGTTGAAAAGAGAAAAAACAGCATTGTCATCTACTCTACATAACCATGTTTCTCAATCTATGAACTTCAAACCACTTAAAATCGTATTACCTGGCATGGAGGTTAACAATTCTCCTGCCTGGACCTACTGTAGCAGTAGATCTTCTTCTGACTGAGCACCAGATTTCACCATTTTAATAAACTACTCCAGCTTATAATTGTATAAATTAAATTTGAAAATTACTGAAATTAATTACTAAATTAATTACATTGGAGTTACACACTTATCACTAATACATCTTTATCATTTCAATTCCTCATCATAAAAGATTAATAAAGTGATACTCATTCCCTTAAGTCATGGATCTAATGGGCTAGGTTTTTTCTTAGCTGGGATTTTTTTTGAACCATTATGCTTTGTAATTCTGTCTCTTTGTAATTATATATCTATGTCTTGCATGTTGCTATTCCAGAGACACTTTATACAATTAGGGAGAAAACACACTCACCTTATGTTTGGTACAGAACATCAATCTCTGAGGGCCTCAGTTTCCCTGTTATGCCCTAATGGTTGACCTAAGCTCACCTATTCTCCGTAATTATACTGCTCTTTTCTTTTAGTCACTGCTTTTTTTTTTTTTTATCAATATATGCCTCTGTTTTTTTTTTCTTTTTTCACATTCTTCAAAAACCTATCTATGCTTTACCAGATGACCAGTGAGTATCAAGGACTAAATACATTTTTGTTAATTTTATTCATTTTTATGCTCATCACCACAGGCACACTGATTAGTGTCTAGAAAGACTTTTCTGCTATCCCTTATATTTCATCTCACATAACTTTTTTATTGTCAACAGTCTTATGAATTTTTTAAAGGTCTTACTTTCCCTGATCATTTTAACCCCCTTCCCAACATATTAGGAAATAGTTCTTGTCGTTCTATATGGCCTTTTTGATATGTGTAGAAAATAAGAGTTTTCCTAAGGCTAACATTACCTGCAACTCCATCACTGACCAAGAAAAAATAATTCTCTCTCTCTCTCTCTCTCTTCTTCTATAACTAGCTAAAAATGATACCTACCATAGCTGTCAGTATAGATGATATGCATACTGCTTCTATACAAGCAGAAATAGGGAATACAGTTCTTGGTGGTATTTTAACATCTTTTAAATGTATGTCTTTTCCATTTGTGGATTATACTAATAAGAAATACGGTTGCAACTGTATTCTATAAAGGTCTTACAAGTTTGGAGTTGGGAAGAAATTTCAAAAATTTTATGAATAAAGAAGAGTGTAGAATTCACATTTGTTTCATTTTCTAAGAAGGATTCTAATCACTTGCAAAAAGATAACATAGCAAATGATAGATCTTGATTCACATAGTATTTTTCTTGAAATAGTATTTACGCATTAAGAGAATAAACCTTCGTCTTTGCCCATACTAAATAGCATGTTTCCTGCAACAACAAAAGAAATCACTTTTGTATAGATATGAGTTACCATATAACTTGACATGAGTTTTTCAAAAAATCACAAGGTTGGATTGAAAAATATCCTTCATATTTCCCTCAACTTATAAATAAGAATCAGGTTTTACAATGGTTTCAAGTAGTTGTTTTTTGGGTTTTTTTAATATGTATATTTGCTCTACATTTTCTGTTTCTTAATTATTTCCTTAAAGAACTGCCTGCAATTCAGCAAATTAAATAGTACTTTTCAAATGAAAATGCGTTCCTTCTTATGGGAAATTGAAAACTGCTTCATCAAATTGTTGAACGTAGAAATAATTTATTTTAAGCTTTCAAATTATTAACTTGTCTACTTAAAACATTTTATGTAAAAAAAAAAAAAATCCCTTGAGATGAATAGTGCCATTTAACAAAATCCTAGGAGAGCTACGACAATAGCATATTTCATACAAATCACATAAATGAAATGCAAGCCTTCGTTTTTATTTTTTGCTTTTCTCACATTGACAATTATTATTAAAAAGTGAGCAGGGATTTGATTTTGTGAGCAATACCACAGGATAGGGTACCTGCCTTTCTGTTAACAGTCTATCTTAACTCCTTCATATTATACTATTACCTTTACAAAATAAAACCTTTTAAATATCAAATCACCTCTTTTCACAACTTCTTCATTAGCCTCATATTTTTCTTTTTTTAATTTATTTTTTATTATGAATATTCATGAAATACAAAGCTGATTGTCACCCCTCCTGACCATGATGTGAGGGCCAGATTCATACTGGCAATATACCCATTACCACGAATTGTGTTTGCACCCAGTGTCCACCACCCAATTACCATCAACTTCCTTCTCCCTCCCTCTTTACCTGTGTTGGGCTGAATTACAGACCCTTATACTCCATCCTGTGCAGGTCCTGAGTCAAGTAAGTGAAAAGAAAACTGAGAAGCCACCAGCAAAGTGGACATGCTTTATTTTTATACATGAGCTCTGCTGACCAGCAGTTCAGAGCAGCTGCCTTCCATACCAGAGGGTACCCAATAACCGGCAACAAGCCAAAGGGTATAAGGGTGCACATGTGCAAACTCTGCTGCTACATAATTTGTTTACAAAGGATGTGCTGAATCACAACGAGCCAGATATAAGGCGAGAAGGCCTGACTATACTAACTCCACTTTCCTCACACTCCACCCCTTCAGGGTCTCTCACTGCATAATCTACATGTTTGTAATCATCCACAGTGTTCCCTTAGTGAGGATGACTGACTCTTTCATCTATATAATCTCCATACTTATTGTATGTTCAGTAAACCTTGAGGCTTGTCCCTGTACCTCTATCCTTTCAACTATTAGCCATGAAAACCCCACCCATACACATGTCCAGTTAGTAGTCGTCATTGGGGTGATTTTCAACAGGAATCCTGCAGCCACACTGGTAGGAAACTTGGTGCATACTCAGCAAGCTGACACATGGGCCACACAAATGTATGCATGTGTCCAGTCGACTCTGGGCCTGCAGCCACAATGCTGTGGGTGAAAAAGCAAAAAGGGTATTGGCACCAATAGAGGGAGTTCTTGTCCCTCTGGCAGAATACATTCCAGCTTACCATCCTGGAAAGAATGGTTGCAGGAACAGGTGGTGCAGCTCTATGCAGCAGAGACTCCATGGGAGAGGGCCTTCCCTTGCAGGGTCTCTCATTTAAGATTGTGACTGTTGGTCCTAACTGCAGGGTCCACCCCTTCAAGGATGGGGGTTGGGCAGATAGCCTTAGTCCCTTTTCCAGAAGACCATTGGACTGTTCAATCATTCCCACTGCCTGGGGATGATATGGCACATGTAACTTTCACTAAATAGATAACTAGGAAGCCCGCTTCTGTACTTCATGTCAAGTAAAGTGGGTTCCATTATCACTCTCTATGACCAGGGGCTGACCATACATGGCTATAAGGCTATTCAACCTCATAACAATGCTTACCTGGTCTGGAGCCTTACTAGGCCATACAAACAGAAGACCTGTAGCCATATCAGTGGCTGTGAAGATATACCTGTAGTTCTCTGACTTTGGCAGTGCTCCCACAAGATCCACCTGCCACCACATTAAGAGCATCCTCCTCTTGGGTTTTCTGCCTATCTGCATGCAGCACCCACCGAGCCATCAATGGTACATCTACCTATTAGGAGCATTCTTTCTTGGGTTTATGTGGCACCTGGTGAGTCATTGACCACACGGTTTTGCAGCCACCATGCTGCATTCTCCAGTGTAACCACCCAGCTATATCAGTTGCTGTAGCTCTCTCCAGCCATCTTACCTTAGCCTAAGCATTGGCTTCATCATTGCCTGGACTGGCTAAGTGGGAATGTCCTGTGACATGGAAAAGACTTACTTCCTTTCCATGTACTAATTCCCATAACTCTTGCCACATGGCTTGTCCCTACAGGGGTCAGTGGCCTACCAGTGACCACTGATACTTCCAAGTAAATATCCAAAGGGTATGACGCTTATATATGGCCCACCCACATTGTTCTAAATGACCTAGCAGCATTGGCACTGCCTTGGTTAAATCTGCAAGAGAATCAGAGGTTAGTAAGACATCACCTATATAATGAAACACTGTAACCCTGCCGGGCCTGGTCCACCTGGCTAGGTCCCCAGCCATTAAACCATGACAGATGGTTGGACTTTGCAGGTAGCCTTGGGGTAACACCTGAAAAGTCCAGTGCCTTTCCTCCCAGGTGAAGGCAAATTGATCTTGGCTATCAGCTGAGATCAGGATAGAGAAAAAAGCATTTGCAAGGTCTAGTACATAATGATAAGTTCCCAGCTGAGTCATCAGCTGATCCATCAAGTTGTGAACTGAAGGCACAGCCACGTGCAAAGGAGGCATTGCTTAGTTCAGTTCCCTATAGTCCACAGTCATTCTCCAAGTACTATCAGGTTTTTTCACTGGCCATACCAGGGTGTTAAAGGACTAGGTGCAGGACAAATGATGCTAACCTTCTCCAGCTCCAAGATAGTGGCACCTATCTCTGCATGTCCTCCCAGCAGATGGCACTGTTTCACATTGACTGCATGTCTGGGCTTGGGTAACACCTGTGGATCATGTCTGACATGTCCCCGCAGCACAGGCTTTACTGTCCATATCCACAGCTGGAATTTTCCAACCATTGTTTTCAGGTGTAACTCTTAAAATGCATCTATACCCAAGATGTATTCAGATATGGGAGATACATGCATAGTATATACACGAGGGGACAATTGTTCAATGCTCAGCAGCAAAGACACAGCTTTGACTAATAGAATGTCCTCCATAACCATCAACATTCACTGTGGCCCCTAGAAACTTATCTGGGTTGCCATGTATCAAGCTACAGTCTGTGATAGTGTCCACCAACAATAATACACATTGCACATTTATCCCTGACCAATGTATTACCAGTTCAACATGAGGCCTCTGGTCCACATCTGTGCCCCCCCCCAAAAACAAGCCAGAAGAAAACAGTCTACCCACCTCCACGGAAGTAGCCATAAAATACTTCAAATACACTGCGCATACCTTGCCACCTCTTTCCAGATGTTTAGTGAAACACTGTTTGGGGTGCAACTATTGCCACAAGGCAAACATGACCACATTTGGCTGCCAGTCAATTTTTTACCTATCATCTCCCTCCATAAGCAAGTCAAACAATATCTGCATATGGCTGGTCTTGCTCAGTCCCTTGAAGGTAAAATCTGTGAGCTCTGCCAACCAGCAGTTCAGAGCCACTACATTCCATGTGGAAGGGAACACAACAACAAATGGCAATAAGCCAAAAGGTACACAGGAGTGCATGTGCACTAACTTTACTGCTACATAACTTGTTTACAAAGGATGTGCTGAATTATATGCAGCTTGATATGAAGAGAGAGGGCCTGACTATACTGACTACACTTTCCTCAAACCCCACCACTCCACTTTGTAGCCCCAGGAATGTTCTCTTGCTCTGCAGGATGAACTAGCTACTGTGGTCTTTCTTTACTTCCTTCTTTCTCTCTTAGCTCCCACATATGAGTGAGTACATGCAGTATTTATCCCTCTGTGCTTTGCTTATTTCACTCAACAAAAGTTTCTCCAGGCTCATCCATGTTGTTGCAAATGGGAGTATTTCATTCTTTTTTATGTCAGAGTGGTATTCTATGGTGTATATATACCACAGTTTCGTTATCCAATCATCCATCGATGGATATTTGGTTTGGTTCCATGTATTCACTACTGTAAACAGAGCTGCAATGAAAATGGGAATGCAGGTATCCCTTTGCCATGATGTTTTCCATTTCTCTGGGTATATACCTACCCAGTGGTGGGATTGTTGGATTGTATGGAAGATGTCTGTAGATATTTGAGAAACCTCCATACTGTTTTCTATAGTGGTTGTACTAATTTAAAGTCCCACCAGCAGTGAAAGTCTATCCCTTCTTTCCACACCCATGCCAGCATTTGTTATTCACCAACCTTTTGATTATATCAGTCTAACTGGGGTGAGGTGGTAACTCAATGCCGTTTTAATTTGCATTTCCCTGATAATTAGTGATGTTGAGCATTTTTTCATGTACTGTTTTTCATTTGCATGTCTTCCTTTGAAAAATGTCTATTCAGCTCCTTCACCCATTTTTTAATTGGGTTATTTGTTTTGTTTCTTTTTTTTTTTTTTCTTTTCTTTTCTTTCTTTTTTTTTTTTTACTGTCTAATTGCTTGAGTTCCTTGTATATCCAGGATACTAATCCCTGGTCAGATGCATAGTTAGAAAAAAATTTCTACCACTCTCCAGGTTGTCATTTCAATCTGTTGATTGTTTCCTTTGCTGTGAAGAAGCCTTTTTACTTTGCTATAATCCCATTTGTTTATTTTTTCTTTTGTTGCTTGTGCTTTCAGGTTCAGGTTTATAAAGTCTGTGCCCAGACCTAGTTGCTGAAGTGTTTCACCTATATTTTCTCTTCATAAGTTTACAGTTTCAGGTATTGTACTTAAGACTTTAATCCATTCTGAGTTGATTTTAGTGAATTGAAAGAGATGCATATCTAGTTTCATTCTTCTGCATATGGATATCCAGTTTTCCCAGCAACATTTATTGAAGAGGCAATGTATGTTTTTGTTGTCTTTCTCAAATATCAGATGACTGTAATACTGAGGGGTGATTTCTAGGTTCTCTATTCTGCTCCGCTGGTCCAAGTGTCTATTTTTATACCAGTACCATGCTGTTTTGGTTACAATACCTTTGTAGTATAATTTGAAGTCAGGTAGTGTTATAACTCCAGCTTTATTTATTTATTTATTTTGCTCAGGATCGCTGTGGCTCTTCGGGGTCTTTTGTTCTTCCATATGAAAGGTAAGATTGTTTTTTCCATTTCTGTGAAGAATATCATTGGTATTTTGATGGAGATTGCATTGAATCTGTAGATCGCTTTGAGTAGTATAGACATTTTCACAATGTCAATTCTTCCAATCCAAGAGCATGGAATATCTTTCCAACTTTTTGTGTCTTCTTTAATTTCTCTCAAAAGTGGCTTGTAGTTCTCATTGTAGAGGTATTTCCCCTCCGTGGTTAAATTGATCCCTAGGTATTTTATTTTTTGTGTTTGCCAATGGTAAATGGGCTTAGTTTATTTCTCTTTCTGTTAATTCATTATTTGAGTGTATAAATGCAACTGATTTGGGGACATTTATTTTGTATCCATTTATTTTGTATCCTGCAATGTTACTGAAGTTATTAAACAGCTCTAGGAGTTTTTTTATAGAGTATTTAGGTTTTTCTATATATAGTATTATGTCATCTGCAAATAGAGAAAGTTTGACTTCGTCTTTTCCAATCTTGATTTCCTTTATTTCTTTCTTTGCCTGAATTCTCTGGCTAGTACAGCCAGTACTATGTTAAATAGAAGTGGTGAGAGTTGGCATCCTTTTCTTGTTCATGTTCTTAAGGGAAAGGCCCTCAGTTTTTTCCCCATTCAGAATGATACTGGCAGTGGGCTTGTCATAAATGGCTTTTATTGTGTTGAGATACTTTCCTTCTATACCTAACTTGTTGAGAGTCTTTATCATGAAGGGATGTTGAATTTTGTCAAATGCTTTTTCAGCATCTGTTGAGATAATCATATGTTCTTTATCGAGTTTGTTTGATGTGATGTATTACATTTATTGACTTTAACTTGTTGAACCATCCTTGCATCCCTGGGAAGAATCCCACTTGACCATAGTATATATTTTTAAAAAATATGTTGCTGTAATATGATTGTTAATATTTTGTTGAGGATTTTTGCATCTAGGTTCATCTAGGATACTGGCCTGCAATTTTCTTTTTTTGTTGTGTCTTTATCTGGTTTTGGTATCAGAGTTTTGTTGGCCTCATAGAATGCTTTTGGGAGAGTAGCTTCTGTTTCAATTGTTTGGAATGGTTTGAGGAGAGTTGGTATTAAGTTCTCTTTAAATGTTTGATAGAATTCAGCAGTACAGCCATCCAGACCCGGACTTTTCTCTGTTTGCTTTTGAAGATTGCTAATTACTGCTTCAATCTTCTTGCTTTTGATTAGTCTGTTTAGGTTTTCTATCTCTCCTTGGTTTATTCTTGGCAGTTTGTATGTGTCTAGAAACTTATCCATATCTTCCAGATTTTTATATTTGTTGTCGTACAGTTGTTTATAATAGTCTATAATGATTCTTTGTATTTCTGTGGTACCAGTTGTAATGTATACCTTTTCATTTCTGATTTTTGTTATTTGGATCTTCTCTCTTCTTTTTTTAGTTAACCTAGGTAATGGTTTGTCTATTTTATTTATCCTCTCAAAAAAACAACTTTTTGTTTTCGTGATTTTTTCTTTTTTTTTCTTTCTTTTTTTTTTTTTTTTTTTTTTTTGGTCGCTATTTCTTTTAGTTCTGGTCTGATATTATTTCTTTCCATCTACTATTTCTAGGTTTGGATTGCTGTTGTTTTTCAAGTTCTTTGAGGAATAGTGTTAGGTCATTTATTTGAAATCTTTCCATTCTTTTGATGTAAGCATTTATTGAGTAAATTTGCCTCTTAGTATTGCTTTTGCTGTATCCCACTGGTTTTGGTATGATATATCTTTATTTTCATTATTTTCTAGAAAATTTTTGATTTCCTATTTAATTTCTTCTTGGACCCAAAGGTCACTGAGTAGCCTATTATTTAGTTTCCATATATTTGTATAGTTTCCAGGGTTTTGTTTTTTATTTATCTCTCATTTTAATCCATTGTGGTCTGAAAAGATACTTGGAATGATTTCAGTTTTTCAAAATATGCTGAGACTAGATTTGTCACCTAACATATGGTCAATCCTGGTGAATGTTCCATAAGTTAATGAGAAGAAAGTATATTCGTTAGTTGTTGTGTGAAATGTTCTTTATATATCTGCCAGGTCCAATTGGTCTAAGGTGTCAATTAAATCCTGTGTCTATTTTCTGACTTGATGCCTGGAAGGTCTGTCCCATACTAAGAGAGGGGTGTTCAGATCACCCACCATTAATGTATTATGGCCTATTTCTTTTTTTAGGTATAAGAGTGTTTGCTTTATATATCTGGGTGCTCCAGTATTTGGTGCATACATGTTTATGATTGTTATGTCTTCTAGCTGGATAGATCCCTTTATTATAATATAGTGGCCTTATCTTTTTTATGCTTTTTGGTTTAGTCTATTTTGTTTGATATAAGGATAGCTAGTCCTGTTCATTTTTGGTTACCGTTTGTATGGTATAACTTTTTCCATCTCTTCGCTTTTAGTATATGTGTGTCTCTACAGGTGAGGCGGTCTCATGGAGACAGCATATACTTGAGTCTAGCTTTTTAATCCAATCAGTCAGTCTGTGTCTTTTGAGTGGGGAGTTTAGTCCATTCACATTTAGGGTAGTTATTGACAAGTGTTGCTTAATTCCTGTCATTTAATTGCTTCCTGTTTAGCTGGTTTAAATATCTTTTGGTCAGTATTTCCCCTTTTATTTCTCTTCTTCAATGCTAGTTGGAAATTAAAGATGGGATAATTCAGCTTCTTTCTCTTTCTTTTGGCATTTCTGTCTTAACAGTGGGTTTTGTTCTTTCTTTTGTATTTGTGATATTGTTCACCATTATTCAGATTCCAGATGAATGACTCCCTTGAGAATTTCTTGCAGCACTAGTCATGTGGTGGTGAACTCCCACAGCTTTTGTTTGTCTGGAAATACACTATTTCTCAGTCATTTCTGAAGGAGAGCCTCCCTGGGTAAAGATTTTTTGGCTGGCATTTTTTTTTCTTTTAATATTTTGAGTATATCATTCACTTTCTTCTGGAATTTAGGGCTTTGGTTGAGAAGTCTGCTGTTCATCTGATGGGGGTTCCCCTATAAGTGACCTGATGCTTTTCTCTTGCTGCTTGTAGAATTCTCTCTTTGTCTTTGAGATTTGCAAATTTAACTATAATGTGTCTTGGGGAGGATCTTTTTGTACTGAATCTGTTTGGCAAGTTTTGAGTTTCCTGGATCTGAAGGTCTGTATCTTGCCCTACCCCTGGGAAGTTTTCTATTGCTATTTCCTTGAATAGGTTTATAATACCTTTTCCTTTCTCCTCCCCTTCTGGAATACCCACAATTCAGATGTTAGACCACTTAAGGTTGTCTGCTACTTCTCTTAGATTTTCCTCATTATTTTTAATTCTTTTTCCTTTTTTTATCTGCCTGAGTTATTTCAAAAATACCAACTTCATGCTCTTAAATTCTTTCTCCTGCTTGTTCTACCCTGCTTCTCAACCTCTCAGTTGTGTTTTTTTTTTTTTCACTGAGTGAATCTTTAATTTCTACATGTCCTGCTACACACTTTTTTGAGGTATTAATCTCTTGTAGATTTCCTCCTTCATACTCTAGATATTTTTTTCTTGTTTCATTGTGTTCTCTAATTGACTCTTCCTTTATTTCTTCAAGTTTTCTTAACATTATTGCTCAGAATACTTTTTCAAACATTTCAAGGATTCTCTGTTCCATGGAGTCTGACTTTGGAGCATTATTGTATTATTCAGGTGGTGTCATTTCTTCTTGTATATTTGTAGTTCTAGTATTTTTTTCTTTGATGTTTGGTGATTTGGTAGATGGTTTGCTTCTTCTGTTACACTGAGGTTGTCTGTGGATTGGCCTTGGTTGTTACTGCAGTGTTGAATTGTCTTTGCTTGACAGTAGGTGTGGTGGTGGATAAGTTAAACCACCTTGGGTCCTGTTCCAGAACCTGTGATCATAGACTGAGCCTCCAGCACCATGCAGTTCTCCTGGGCTCACCTCAGTGGGTCAGGCCACATGTGCTGGCACTCCCCTCCAGGTCCTAGTAGTGGGGAGGGATTGCCTGTGTCACACAGTTCTGCTGGGCTCACATTGGCAGTTCAGGCTACGTGGGCTGGTGCTGCCTCATATTTTTAAACACAATAATTCATGCAATAATTTACTCATGAGAAAATATCCTCAAGCGGAATGATATGCTATCTTCAAGCAGGAGTTTTTTCATGTTAGTAGAATACGGTTTTGTACTGAGATAAGCTGAAGGCATAGAACTATTTTTCTATATGATGTATATTGTTTTAAATTCCATGTACCCATTTATGTTGATGTGTAATATAAGCACAGTGATGCTGCGCCACTTAAAACACAGCATAGACCTTAAGGTTTTTATATGTTTGGTTTAATACCTCCACCTGCCTTTGAAAAATTAGTAATATCTTGCACAATACCACAATGCTAATAAGATTTGAGTAAAAAAAAAAAAATAACTGCAATACAGCAGAAAGAACAGAAACAGAGAGAATCTATTGGGAGCAGCACAAAGAAAAGGCCCAAAGCCAAGAGGAAATACAAAATATGTTATTTCTAGTTATATTTGAAGTCACTGTTGCTGATAGTAAAAACAAAATTCAATTCTGGAAAGCACAAGAACAGCAAACTTTAAATACCATCAAACACTAGAGTATATTAGAATAAGTCTCTACATAAAACTTCTAGCAGAAGGTAACACTAGATCTTCTCCAAACAAAACAATATTGACCTTGGTATCTACTGCTTGAAAAAGTAAGCCCAGTTTTCAGCCAGAAATTATAAAACATGACAAAAGTCAGGAATAACAGCATCAGAAAAGATAAAGCAAAAATATGATCCAGACTCAAATCTGACATTAATATTGGACATATCACAAAGAAAATTTTTTAAAATAACAATGATAAAAATGTGGAAGTCTCTAATAAGTGTGATGCAACCTGGGAAGGATGAAACCTACCATTGCTGGTTTTGAAGATGGAGGAAGGAGACCAGGAGCCAAAGAATGTGGGTAGTCTCTGGAAGCTGGAAAAAGAAAGGAAGCAGACTCTCCTCTTAAACCTCCAGAAAGAAACACAGCTCTCCTGAAACCGTGATATTAGCCTAGTGAAACTGATTTCTGACTTTTGAAATCCAGACCCATATAGTAATAAGTGTGTATTGTTTTGAACCACTAAGTTTATGGCAATTTTTTACAGCTGTGATTGGACAAAAATGCACCTGCATTTTATATTCAGTGAAAATAACCTTCAAAAGTAAAGGAGAAGGGGCCGAGCCCGTGGCGCACCCGGGAGAGTGCAGCGCTGGGAGCGTGGTGACGCTCCCGCCACGGGTTCGGATCCTATATAGGAATGGCCGGTGCACTCACTGGCTGAGTGCCGGTCACGAAAAAGACAAAAAAAAAAAAAAAAAAGTAAAGGAGAAATTAATAGGTTCTGGATGTGGCCAGTGACATCTTGGACTTGACCAGCACCATTTTATACACACTCAGCACAAAATGTCCACCAGCCTTTCCTTTATGAGAAACCTCATGGTTTCTGAGAAATAGAAACTCTTCCACACCAGCACTAAAACCCTCCCTGATTATGTCAGCCTTTCTTAAAGTCTATATAAGCTCTCCCACCCCCACCCCTGGTGCTGTCCCCCATTTTTAGTGCAGCCCAGCAGATTTTTTTCCTTTAAGAAAGCTTGATCAGTATCTGGCATCTCGGCTCACTTTCTTCCATTTTGGTGCCAAAACGTGGGAAGGGTTCTGGCCAACATTCTTGGACAAGCCCCACCTGGGTTGATTAGCCTTCAGCCAACTTTCCAGGACCTGCCAAACTGGGTACCTTCAGGACTCTCTCATTTTGCCATTTCAGACCAACACATCCAACATTGGCCTCAATTCAGGGTGAGTCAGTGGGTCTGTCCTAACTCCATGGGTTCCCCCAACTCTCTCTCTCTCCTCTCACTTCCAAAGCCCAGGCACTTGGCAGAGGGAACTCCTCTTGTGCCCCCAGCTATTGGAGGATGCTCCTCTAGCTGGTCAGTGGCTTCTCTCTTGAAAAGAAGGTGAACACCAAAGAGGATGCTCCTTGGTGTTACCCTTGTTCTACTGGGACTGATCACCCCCTTTCTCACCCTCTAAATGGGATCCTCACAGTCCAAACCTCCATGCTCTATGCTCTTGTGCTCTCTACTAGTCAATTTACCCCTTGGCCTCCAGGGAGATATTATACCCAAATGTGTCATTTTACAATCATGTTTGGCCTAAGTACAAACTAGACAATGGATCCCAGTGTCCACAAGATGGCACTCTCAATTTAGATATTCTCAGAGATTTAGACAGCTTTTGTTACCGAAATGGCAAAGTTGGAAAGATTCCTTATGTTCAAGCCTGCTTCTATCTCTGATCATGTCCTTCTCTCTGTAAAAACTGTCCTACATCTCAAATTCTCCTAGCTCATGCTTGACCTCCCCTTCCAGATTT
The DNA here is from genome assembly GCF_027409185.1 of Cynocephalus volans. Taxonomy (NCBI): domain Eukaryota; kingdom Metazoa; phylum Chordata; class Mammalia; order Dermoptera; family Cynocephalidae; genus Cynocephalus; species Cynocephalus volans. The sequence goes on from NC_084478.1 coordinate 97,565,678, forward strand.
TGATCAATCTTTTGATCCATCGGACCTCTCTACTCCCTGACCACCTCCTTATGCTCCAGATTCTCCACCAGCCCCTTCACCTTTTCCTTCTCTTCCCCCTACCTGGCCTCAAGATGATCATCCTCAGCCACCTAACCCCTCTCCTTCTCCCCCTTCATCAGGTGACAACCCCATCTCAGCTCTGGCTCCTTTATACCCCCTCTGTGAAGAGGCTGGGATGTAGGGAATTATCCGAGTCCATGTCCCTTTTTCTCTTTCAGACCTTTCCCAAATCAAAAAATGACTGGGATCCTTACAGTCCAACCCAGACACATATCCATCCCCTGAAGACAGGGAGCAGTTCTGGGTAACTGCCCAACAGCAGGCAGATGAAGTACATGCTCAAAATAATTGGCAGCCTATGGGAGCCATTGCTGTTCCTCACACAGACCCAAATTGAGACTAACAGGCTGACCATGGGGACTGAGATATCTGGGATAACATGATCACACACTTGATCCACAGCCTCCAAAAGGCTACTTACAAGTCGGTCAATTATGACAAGCTTAGAGAAATCACAAAGATACACTAAAAATCCCAGTGAATTCCTAACCAACCTCTCTGAGGCTTTACATAAATATACACATATAGATCCAAACTCCCCTACAGGCATGGCTTTATTACACTCTAATTTTGTTACCCAATCAGCCCCTAACATTTGAAAAAAAACTCAAAACTTGAGGATGGTCCAAATATGACACCATGAGACCTCCTCAATGCTGCTTTCAAGGTTTTTAACAATAGAGAGGAGGAGGAGGAGAAAAATCATTACAAAAGAGATCAGGCCAAATACCAGTTCCTGGCTAATGCTATCCGGGGTTCACACACTCCAAGGCCAGCTGCCTCCAGGTGCAAGTCACCTGGGAACTGCTTCAAATGTAGTCAACTGGGCCACTGAGCATGGGCCTGTTCTAACCCCAGGCCTCCTACTGGGCCCTATCGTTACTACAAAGAGCCAGGTCACCAGGGGTTTGACCATTCCCCTTGCCAGAGAAGGAGGGGACCAGTCCCCAAACCAAAGCCTTTGGCTTCATGGCCATCCCTACTGGAGATGCTTGGCTTTGCTCAGGAGGAGGATTGATGATGCCCAGGGCCTGAGGCCCCCACAGAGATCACCACGTGTGAGCCCAGGGTAACTCACCTCATAGCAGGTAAGCCAATCTCTTTTGTCATCGATACAGGGGCCATTTACTCTACCCTTCCAAAATATGCAGGGCCAACAACCCTGTCCTCTATCACAATAGTAGAGATCACAGGATCAGAATACCACCCACGGATTACTCAACCCCTTTCCTGCACCCTACATCACGCCCAATTCACACACAAATTTTTAATAATGCCTCAATGTCCAACCCCCTTACTTGGATGGGACATTCTTTTCAAATTCAAAGCTACTATTACCCTAACGCTTTAACTCCAGCTACAATACTCCTGTTATAGGCCACCATAGACCTGGCCCCTGAGACTTCCACCTTCCCCTCCCCTTTCCATAAGGTTAATCCCATAGTAGGAGACATTTCTTCTCTCTCCATTGCTATGCATCATTCCTCTATCCTTGTTAAGTTGCAGAACCCCTCTTTGTTCCCTAATGTCCGGCAACACCCCCACTGCTAACAAATACTTAATAGGATTAAAACCCATCATACACAAACTCCTTTCTTCTCATCTCTTATGGCCTACCCACTCACCTTTTAATACACACATCCTTCTGGTTATAAAGCCTAGTGGCTCATACTGTTTAGTTCAAGACCTCAGAGCCATTAATGCGGCCATTTTACTGATAACCCTAATCGTTTCTAACCCCTATACTCTTCTATTCACAATCCCAACAACAACCCACTTCTCTGTACTTGACCTCAAAGATGCCTTATTTTCTATTCACTTACACCCTTCCTGTCAAAATCTGTTCACCTTCACTTGGATTGATCCTGATATGCGTAGTTCCCAACAACTCACCTGGACAGTACTGCCCCAGGGATTTCAGGATAGCCTCCACTTCTTTTGCCAGGCCTTAGCTCAAGATTATCTGTACTTCCTCCAACCTCTAGCACTTTAATACATTTTGTGGATGATCTCCTACTTTGTAGCCCCTCTTATGAGTATTCACAGGCCCACAGTGTTGCTCTCCTTAATTTTCTGGCCTCCAGGGATTGTTGAGTGTCCCCCAGCAAGGCCCAAATTCCTTCCACTTTAGTTACCTATTTGGAAGTCCACCTCACCCCCAACACCAGAGAAATAATGGTGGGTCAGAAAAGTTTAATTTCTGAACTACCAACTCCTACCACAAAGAATGAAATTCTTTCCTGGGGCTTGCAGGATATCTCCGTGTATGGATTCCCAACTTTGGCATACTAGCGAAACCACTTTATGAGGGAGCCAAAGGGGAACCTATCATTCCCTTAGATTCCACAAAGACCATTTATTCTCCCTCCCAGTGATTAAAAGCCACTCTCCTCGCAGCCCCAGCTCTATCTCTCCCAGACCTATCTCCTTCTTTTATCCTATACATCACTAAAACCCAAGGATTGGCAGTCAGGGTTTTGGGACAAGAGACAGGAGATATTTTTTCTCCCCCGTTGCATACCTCTCTAAACAACTAGACACCACAGCCCAGGGATGGGATTCCTGTTTGTGGACCTTGGTGGCAGCCACCCTTTCCACACAAGAAAGGTCTAAACTAACCTATGGACAACAAACAGTAATTTGTTGCCCCCATCATCTTCAAGACCTTCTCAGCCATAAGGCCATGTCAATTCTCTCCCCTTCCCACCTACAACTTATCCACCTTACCGTCATTGAAAATTCCCAGTTCTGCTTTAAACCTTGCCCTCCCTTAAATTCAGCCACTATCATCCCAAAACACTCAGGACCCTTAGAACATAATTGCATGGAGGCTTTAGACCTCTTTCTCAATCCCTTTCCACACACCTCCCCAAATCCCATTATGTGGCCCCAACATACATGGTTCATAGATGGGAGCACCAACTCCACACCTGTCCCCCGTGTGGGTTATGCCATAGTAAATCTAACACAAACTATTGAGCCTGTCCCCTTCCCCTCTAACACCACTTCCAAACAGGCTGAACTCATTGCCCTCAGCCGTGCTTTCACTCTGGCAAGTAACAAATGAGTCAATATATACACTGACTCTAAGCATGCTTACCATATCCTACACTCCTGTGTGGCCATATGAAAGGAGAGAGAATACATGGTCACTCAAGGAGGGCCCATTAAAAAACAGACATCTTATCAAGATACTTGTTGAGGCTGCACAACTCCCAAAAGAGGTTGGGGTTATACACTGCAGAGGACACCAAACCTTAAACAACCCCATAAACCAGGGAAACAAACTGGCAGATCTAATGGCAAAAAAGGCTGCTCAGTCACCAGGCCCCCACTCTTCCTCTCCTGCTCAGATCCATCTTATGGCCCCTACGCCCTTACCCCAATACACACCTCAAGAAATACAACACCTCCAACAGTTGGGAACACAGAGGATGGACAACTGGTATACTCTCTCCAGTTGCTATGTCTTCTCTACCACACAAGCTGAGCAAATCCTTTCAGATTTCCATAGTTCTAAGAACCCCTACTATGCTTTCTTCAGCCCTTATATTCCAGAGGGGTCCTTCTGCTCAACCCCCAACCCAACATCTCCTTACACTTCACCCATGTTAGGACCCACAAAACTGAAAATCCCCAGGGCCTCTGCTCTTCCCCCAATCCCAGAAGAAGGATGATCTTTCCCCCAGCAATTATTCTCTCACTCTCACAGGCCTGCTTCATGTTCTTCACACAGGAGCTGCTCCAAGACTGGCCCTAACCTGGTACCAGGGTTGGGACCAGGTGCCAACCCTGGGCACAACAGGATTGACCTTGTATTGAGGTTTTTTAAAAATTTAAATAGTAAACAAATAGGGTGACCATTGAAAAAGTTCAAAGAAGGAGATATAAAAAAGTCAAGAGAGATGCTAAAGTGAAACAATAAAAAATTCTTAGCTGATAAATTATTTCAGTAAAGTTGCTGGACACAAAATCAACACACAAAAATCAGTAGCATTTTTATACTCCGATAATGAACTAGCAGAAAAAGAAATCAAGAAAGCAAAACCATTTACAATAGTCACCAAAAGAAAACAAAGAAACAAAAAAACCCTAGGAATCAATTGCATCAAATAAGTGAAAGCTCACTACAATGAGAACAGCAAATCGCTGCTAAAAGAAATTAAAGAGGACTTAAAGAGGACACAAAAAGATAGAAAGACATTCCATGCTCTTGGATTGGCAGATGTAACGTTGTGAAAATGTCCATACTACCCAAAACGATCTACAGATTCAGTGCGATCCCCATCAAAATACCAATGACAATCTTCACAGAAATAGAAAAAACAATACTAACATTCATATGGAACAACAAAAGACACTGAATAGCCAAAGTAATCCTGAGCAAATAATAATAATAATAATAATAATAATAATAAATAATAATAATTCTATTAATGATGATGATGATAATGTCAGAAGCATATCACTCACTGACTTCAAATTATGCCACAAAGTTATAGCAACCGAACCAACATGGTACTGGCATATAAACAAACACTTGGACCAATAGAACAGAATAGAGAACACAGAAATCAACTCACATACTTACAGGCTACTGATCTTTGATAAAGGTTCCAAGAATATACACTGGGGAAAAGACTGCCTCTTCAATAAATGGTGCTGGGGAAACTGGATATCAATATACAGAAGAGTGAAACTAGACCTGTACCTCTCACCATATACCAAAGTCAACTCAAAATGGATTGAAGACTTACATATAAGAGCTGAAACTATAAAACCTCTAAAAGATAACATAGGAGAAACACTTCAGGAAGTAGGACTGGGCAAAGACTTTATGAGTAAGACCCCAAAAGCATAGGCAACAAAAGAAAATAATAAGGTGGAATTATATCAAACTAAAAAGCTTCTGCACAGCAAGAGAAAGAATCAATACAGTGAAAAGACAACCTACAGAATAGGAGAAAATATTTACAAACTATGCAACTGACAAGGGATTAATATGCAAAATATACAAGGAACTCAAACAATTTAACAGTAAAAAAACAAGTAACCTAATGAAAAAATGGGCAAAGGAGCTGAATAGGCATTTCTCAAAGAAAAATATACAAATGGGCAACAGACACATGAAAAAATGCTCAACATCATTAAGCAATGGGAAAGCAAATCAAAACCAAACTGAGATGTCATCTCACCCCTGTTAGACTGGCTATTATCAAAAAGACAGAAAATAACAGATGCTGGTGAGACTGCATTTTAGTTCACCCACTATGGAAAACAGTATGGAGGTTCCTCAGACAGCTACAAATAGAACTGCCATACAATCCAGAAATCCCACTGCTGGGTATGTAGCAAACTGAACAGAAATAATCATGATGAGGTGATACCTTCACTCCCATATTTATTACAGCTCTATTTACAATAGCCAAGAGTTAGAACGAACCTAAATGCCCATTGATGGATGACTAGAAAAGGAAAATGTGGTATATATAGACAGTGGAATGCTATTCTGCCATGAAAAGGAATGAAATTCTGCCATTTGCAATTACATGGATGAACTTAGAGAAAATTATGTTAAGTGAAAGAAGCTAGGCACAAAAAGAGAAATACTGATGCAGTAACTCGTAAACGGGAGCTAAACAAAATAAGCAAATAAGTGAAAGAAAGAAAGATACAACAATTACAATAATTCATTGAACTTTTGAAAGGCAGAACAGAAGAATGGAAGCCACCAGAGATGAGAAAGTGGGAGGGAGAGGTATGGTTAGCAAGAAATTGGTAAAGGGCCACAAAAAATTATTACATTGAGTAATGATGAGTATACTAATTATCCTGATTTGAGCATCACATAATACATATAGGTATTGATATTCAATGCTGTATCACACAGATATGTACAAACAATTATGTTTCAATTAAAAAAATGAAAAATAAAAATAAAATAAATAAATTTATAGGAGGAAAAAATAAAATGAAGAAAAAGAAAGAATAAACTCCATAAATAGAAAACAAGGGGAAAGATGGTAAATTTAATATAACTAAATGAATAATTACTTTAAACAGGAATTGTCTAAGCACACTGGTTAGAAGGCAGAGATTGTTAGATTAGATAAAAAAGCAAGACTCTAATATAAGGCCAGAAAGTAGTGGATGACATATATAAACTACTTGGGAAAAAAAAAATGGAAAAAAGAAAAACTATCATCCAGTAATTTTATATTCAGAAAAAAATAATCATGCAAGTAGTGGATGACATATATAAACTGCTTGGGGAAAAAAAAATGGAAAAAAGAAAAACTATCATCCAGTAATTTTATATTCAGAAAAAAAAATCATGCAAAATTTTAAAAGTGTCATTATCATAAAAGCATACATATGGACCGATGGAATAGAATACAGAGCTCAGAAATAAACCCTCACCTATGACTATATGGTCAAGTGATTTCAACAACAGTACCAAGACCATTCAGTGGGGAAAGGATAGTTTTTTCATCAGTGTTGGGAAAACCGGATATTCATGTGCAAAAAATGAAGGTGGACCCTTACCTTGTACCATATATAAAAAATAACTCCAAATAGATCAAAGACCTAAATCTAAGCCTTAAAATTATAAAAATCTTAGAAAAAAAAAAACATAGGAGAATAACGTAATGACACTGGATTTGGCAAGGATTTCCTGGGTATGACACCAAAAACACAGGCAGCAAAGGTAAAATAAACAAGTTGAACACCATCAACATCATCAGCAGACTCACTCAAGAGCGTAAAAGAGAAATCTATAAAATGGAAGAAATATATTAAAAAATGGGCAAAGGACTTGAATGTACATTTCTTCAGAGATGGTATCCAAATGGCTAACAAGTACATGAATAGATGCTTAATATTAATAATCATTAGGAAAATGCAATTAAAACCATATTGGGATATTAATATTATACTTTATGATGGCTACTATAAAAAATAATGAGTGTTTTCAAGGATGCAGAGAAATTAGAACTCTTCTGCACAGCTAGTGGGAACATAAAATGGTGCAACTGCTATGGAATATAGTTGGTATATTAAATTTGACTTTTATTCATTGAAAGAAACTTGTGTTTTTTAAATTGCCTTGAGAGGTTGCCCACTCCCATGGTCTCTTTAGAAGTGTGTTCTTTAATTTCCAAATAATTGGGATTTTCCATGCTTTTCTATTGATTTCTCATTACATTTGGTTATAATTGAAGAACCTACTTGGTATGATTTATATTCTCTTAAATTAGTTAATGTTTGTTTTCTGGACCAGAATATGGTATGTCTTGGTGAGTGTGCCACGGGAAAATTAAAATTAGATATAGGTATACCATGCAAAATCTAATTAAAATAAACCTGGAGATATCAAATTGCAATCAGACAAAGTAGACTTCAGAATGAGGATTATTACAAGGAACAAAAAGTCAATTACATAACGATTAAATGGGTCAATTTTCAATAAGGCATATCAATCCTAAATGCTTATGCAGATTACAACAAAGCTTTAAAATACATGAAGAAAAAACTGATAAAACAGAAATGATAGATAGAAATATTAACATTGATATTTAAAGATGTTAATACTAACTTTTTAGCAATTGATAGAACAAGGAAGCAGAAAATTGGAGAATTAGAAATAAAGACCTGAAAAGCTCTATCAAGCAACCAGACCTACTTAATATTTACAGAACACCTCCACTCAACAAGTAAAGAATGCATAACTTTTAAGTGCACATGGAACATTCAACAAGACAGAACATATTCTGTCTTCAAAGAACCACATTTTGCTTTCATTGATTTTTTTCTCTATAGTTTTCCTGTTTTCAATAGTATTAAATTCTTTAATTTTTATTATTTCACTTCTTCTGTTTTTTAAGCTTAAGTTGTTCTTCTTTTCTAATGAGGAAACTTACATTATTTTATTTCTCTCTTGTTTTCTGATATATGCATTTAATTCTAAAAATTTCCCTCTAAGAAATAATAATTTTTCATACTACAAATTTTGATAAGTTGTATATTCTTTTTCATTTAGTTTAAAACATTTTTAAAATTTCTCCTGAGATTCATTCTTGCACCCATATGTTATCTAGAAGTGTTTTGTTTAATTTATCAATATTTAAGGATTTTCCAAATATGTTTCTGTTTTTGACTTCTAGTGGCATTTTATTATAGTTACAAAACATTATTTTCATGATTTCTATTTAGTTTAAAATTTATGATTCTTATTTATTTTTAAATTTGAAGGTGTATTTTATGGACTAGAAAATGTTCTATCACAGTGAATAATTCATATAAGGTTTAAAATAATGTGAATTCTGATGTTTTTAAATAAAGTGTTCTATAAAGGTCATTACATCAAGTTGATTGAAAGTGATGTTTTTGTCAACTATATCCTTATTGATTTTCTTTTTTATTCATCTGTCAATTATTGAAAGAGGGCTCTTAAATTCACCACTATAAAAATAGATTTGCTTGTCTCCTTTCGTTTCTGCCACTATTTGCTTCACATATTCTGACACTATGGTTTGTTGCATGCACATTTGAGAGAGCTGTGTCTTCCTAGCATATTTTCTCATTTATCATTATGTAATGTCCCTTTTCCTCTGTGATAATTTTGTTGTTGTTCTGAAGTCAACTTTGTCTAAAATTAATATAGCTATTTTGGCTTTCTTTTGATTGGTGTTAGCATGGTATCTCTTTTTCCATTTCTTTGTTTTCAACCTTTTTCTGTCTTTATTTTTAATTTGTGTTTCAAGTAGAAAACATAGAATTCTGCCTTATTTTCAATCCCTCTGATGATCCCTGTCATTTAGATTATATATTCAGACCTTTCATATTTAAAGCCATTATTAATATAGTTGGATTAATATCTACTATGTGTGTAACTGTTTTTAGTTTGTTGCACTTGTTCTTTGCTTTTTCTCTCTTTCCCCCTTTTTTTCACTTCTTTTGTTTTAATTAAGAATGTCATATGATTCCATTTGTACTCCTCTTTTCATACATCAATAGTAATTCTTATTTTTTAATTTATTAGTTTTTACCAGACTTTGCAATATACCTTTACTTTCAGATAACAGTAGACCACTTCACTGGTAGTGCAGCTATCTTATAACATAGTATTCACAATTTTTTTCCTTTCATCCTATATAGTACTGTGGCCATTCATTTCACTTTTCCATACACTGTAAATGGTAGTTCATTGTTATTATTATTACTCTGAACATTATCTATTAGATAAAATTACAATAATAAAAATAGAAGATTTTATTTTACATTTATTTAGTCTTCCTCCAATGATCTTCCTTTCTTTATGTATGTCTAAGTTCCTGACCCAAGTCTTTTCTCTTCTCTTTGAAAAACTTCTTTAAAATTTTTTTGTAGGGCATGCTTACTAGTTATAAATTCCACCTATGTTTATTTATTTATTTATTTATTTTGAGAAAGTCTATTTCTCATTCACTTTTGAAGGATAATTTTCTGGATATAGAATTCTAAGTAAGTGCTTTTATTCTTTTAAGACATTAAGTATTTTACTCCATTCTCTCTTTGTTTGCATGGTTTATAACAAAAAGTCCAATGTATTTCTTATACTTCTTTGTCTATAAGTAAGTTTTTCTTTAGTTGTTTTAGAGATATTGATATTCTCTTTTTTTTCCATGATTTTTTCTCTGTGAGTTTTAGTCTGGGAAGATTCTACTGATATATTGTCAAGCTTAGTGATTCTTTACTCAGCCGTGTTATTTACTGATGAGCCCATCAAAGGAATTTTTTATTTCCAAAAGTGCAAATGTGGTTTTTAAAATATTTCTAGCACTTTCTTTTGATTATTCCTTACAATTGTCATCTCTCTGATTACTTCACCCATCTCTTTTTGTATGTTGTCTATTTTTCTCCACTAGAGCCTTTAATGTATTATTTATAGTTCTTTATAACTTATAATTCCAAAGTTTGTGTTACACCAGGGTTTTAATATTATGCTTGTTTTGTATCTTCAGACTATATGTGTGTTTTTTCCCTTTCTATATACTTTGTAGTATTTGTTGAAAGTCAGACATAATGTGTCAGGCATTAAAAATTGAGATATTTTAGTGTGGGATTTTATGTTAGTCTGGCCAAGAGTTGTGTTTAATGTTTGGTGTAGCAATAGATGGCAGAAGTTTAATTTCCCTCTAGTGAGGATTTTCTCACCCTTATAGTCTTTACATTTCTCTCAGAACTACTTATTAAATAGTGTGCACATTACACCCTTTTTCACTGTAATCTACTGTCAATATATTAAAGCCCTGTTGATGTAGTTAGAGGTAAAGTGTGAGGAAAGGAAGGTGGTTTATGTTGAACTTTTAAGAGAAGAAAACAGAACTGAGGTTACCAGAGATGGGAAAGGAGGAGGGGGAGGGGAGAAAGAGAGAAACTGATAAAGGTCCACAAAAATTGATTATATTGTATAATGAAGAACATACTAATTATCCTTATTTGATCATCACATATTGTGCACAAGTACTGATATTCAATGCTGTACCCTACAGATAGGTACAATCAACAATGTTCCAATAATCAATTAATTAAAAAATATATAACGTTAGATTAATTCTCCATCTTCTAGTGGTTCTTGTTCTTTAATATTTACTTCACAAGTTTTTCTTAGATACTCCCACTTTTAGGTCAGACAGGAAGGCTAAAGGGACTGGAGTTGAGTAAATGTCCTTAACCTGTGTGTTATGAGGGTTTGACAAACTCTTTTCTTATGGAATGCAGGCATTTGATACAGAAAATGCTCTGGGTACATATCAAAATAGTTGATTTTTCTCTCCCTCTGCCAGAACCACATAGAAATATTTCTGGCTCATCATGCTGAAACTCTGTTGAGGGTGCCATAAGTAAAACCCAACACGGTGTTCAGAAACCCCTAATACTGGGGGCCCAGGAGTTTCTCACTCTCACAACATTCCAAATTCAGTCTCCAGCAATTTATCAAATATAAGTGATGCTACAGTGGCTTCTATTTCAGGTAAACTGATCTGAGCTCTGTACATATGAGTATTTTGAGAATTTGGGCTGGTGATTATTTTCCCTGAATATTTAATTTGCTAATGAGTCCAAGAAAAATTTTGATTTTTAGTTGATTTGTCTTTCTTCTTCTTATGATAATAATAATACATTCTTTTCAACTGTACATGGAACATTCTCCAGGATAGATAACATGTTAGAACACAAAAATGTCAGAATAAATTTTAAAAGATTGAAATTAGGTAAGGTATCTTTTCTGACCACAATGATGTTAAACTAAAAACCAATCACAGAAGTAACTTCAGAAAATTTGCAAATATATGGAAATTAAATAACATGCTCGTGAACAACTAATGGGTTGAAGAAGAAATTAAAAATGAAACTAAAAAATTTGTTCAGAGAAACAAAGATGGAAACACAACATGCTAAAACTCATGGCATACAGCATAATTAGTTTTAAGAGGAAAGTTTAAAACAATAAATGCCTACATGAAAGAAAAAGTCCTCAAATAAACAACCTAATGTTGCACCTCAATAAACTATAAAAACAAGAACTAAGCCCAAAGATTGTAGAAAAAAGAAAATAACAAAGATCAGTGCAGAAATAAATAAAATAATGACCAGGAAAACAATACAAAGTATCAACCAAAACTAAGAGTTGTTTTTTTAAAAAAGATAAAATCAATAAATCTTTAGCCAGGGTAACTATAATAAAGAGAGAGAAGACTCAAATAAAATCAGAAACAAAATAGGAGATATTACAACTGACATACAAAGGATCATAAGAGACTGTTATAAACAATGATACACCAACAAATTGGATGACTTAGAAGAAATAAGTAAATTCCGTGACACATACAACCTACCAAGACTGAATTATGAAGAAATAGAAAATGCTAATAGAAAAATAAAGAGTAAGGACATTGAATCACTAATAAATTTTTTTTTTATCAATGAAAAGCCTAGGACCTGATGACTCCACTGCTGAATTCAAACTCTTCAAAAAAGTGAAGAGGAGAGAATACTTCCAAACACATTTTACAATGCCAGCATCACCCTGATACTAAACTGGACGAAGATACTACTAAAAAAGAAAACTACAGGCAAATATCCCTGTTAAACACACGTACAAAAATCCTTAACATAATACTAGCAAAGCTGAAGACATCACACTAAATCTCAAAGTATAATAAAAAGCTATAGTAAACAAAATAGCATGTTACTGGCATAAAACCTGATGCATAAACCAACAAAACAGAATAGAGTTTGGCAGGATATCACTTTGAAATATTAACCAAGAGTCTCCACCACTGCCTTCTTCTCACCAAGGCCTTCGGGGAAGAAAAGCATTCTAAACTTAGACAAAATGCTTAGAGAATCATCCCGATACAGAAATAAGTACTGTATTTATTAAGATTTTCCATATTCCAGGTACTTTTTTCAAAAATAAACTTTTAGAGTATACTTACAGAAAAAATTTTAAAAAGAGCCCAGAAATAAATCCACACATTTATGCTTAACTTCACGCAGGTGCCAAGAACACTAAATGGGTAAAGGATAGTCTCTTCAATAAACTGTGTTGAGATAACCGGATATTTACATGGAGAAGAATGAAATTGGACCTTAATCTCACACCATATACAAAAATAAACTTAAAATGGAATAAAGACTTAAACACAAGACCTTAATCTTTAAAACTAGTAGAAGAAAACATAGGGCAAAAGCTTCTTCAAATTAGTCCTGGCAATATTTTTTTTATATGACCCAGAAGCACAGGCAACAAATGCAAACATAGACAAATGGTATTGCATCAAACTAAAAAGCTGAATAGCAAAGGAGAAAATCAACAAGTGAAGAGGCAGCCTACAAAATGGGAGAAAATATTTGCAAACCATACATCTGATAAGAGGTTAATATCCAAAATACATAAAAAAATCATATAACTCAATAGCATGATTTAAAAATGGACAAAGGACTTGAAAATACATTTCTTGCAAATGGTTAGGAGCTATGTGAAAAAAATTCTCAATATTAGTAACCTCAGAGAAGTACAAATTAAAACTGTAAAGAGATATTACCTCCCACCTATTAGAATGGCTATTATCAGAAAGATGAAAGTTAAGTGTTGGCAAGGAAGTGGGGAAAAGGGAATTCTTGTACACTATTGGTGGGAGTGTAAAAAGGTACAGCTGTGTTGTTAAACAATGTGGAGGTTCTTCAAATAATTATAAGTATAAAACTATCATTTGATCCAGAAACTTCACTTCTGAAATTGCTGTCTAAAGAAAATATATGTCCAAAGAAAATGAAGTCAGCATGTACATTCCCAAGTTTATTGCAGCTAAGTGTCCATTAACAGATAAATGGATAAAAAAAATGTGGTATACATACATAGTGGAAATACTATTCAGCCTTTAAAAAGAAGGAAATTCTGTCATTGTTGACAACATGGATAAACCTGGAGGAAAGACAGATACTGTATGCTCTCACTGATAATGTGGAATCTAAAAAAGTAGAACCCATAGAAGCAGAGAGTAAAATGGTGGTTACCAAGGGCTGGGGAGGTGGACAAATGGGAAGATGTTGGTCAAAGGGCACAACATTTTAGCTAGAGAGGAAGAATATGTATGTTCTCGAGCTCTATTGTGCAGCAGATTAATACGGTTAATAATAATGTATTGTATACTTGAAAATTGGCAAGAGAATAGATTTTAAATGTTCTCAGCAGAAAAACAAAAATGATGACTATGTGAGGTGATGGATATATTAATTAGTTTGATTTAATATTTCACAATACATACATATATCAAATCATACACCATAAATATTTGCAATTATTTATTTGTCAAATAAAAATTAAATTAAAATGATATGCCTTTGATATAGTAATTCACAATTGGGATTTGTCCTAAAGATGAACTCACACATGTACTCAAAATACAAGTGTACAATATCATCTGATGCATCATTGTTTATATTTTCTAAAAGGCAGTGGAAAGCCTAGATATCACATAATAGGAGGATGATTAGTCAATTTGGCAAATGCATATAAGTAGAATACTATACATCTGTTAAAAAGAAGTACATAGATTTGTAGGTTCTGCTATATTTTTTAAGGGAAATATATTCTAAATAATCTTATAGGTGAAAATACAAAGTTATAAAAACAATTTTTGGTAGAAAACATGATTTGTGTAAAGAGGAACTATTAGGTCTGATAATTTAAAATGTCTGTGGATCTTAATCGTGATAGATGATGCTGGCAATGCTGACACTATATCATAACTTCTCATTATAATTATTGGTAGTGATATTTTTTAGGTAGAATATAGGTAAAAAGATGGATGGATTATCTAATATACTAATCAAAAGCTTCCCACTCCAAATAAAAGCACTTTATTTTCATTTTAATAAATTACAGGTTTATTTGAACTGACATACAAATGGACAATGAGGATTGTTACTCTCATGCTTCTAAAACATGGTCCAATCCAGTTGAGTCATTAGAAAGAAAGTAGCACAATTTTCAGCCATGAGTTGAATAAAATTCTTAATTAATTCCAGAAGGAATTATGTTTCCTTTAATCATCGGTAGTAGCAAGTAAGCCAGATAGAGATGCTTCCTAGAAAACTAACACTTTAAATTTTTCTCATCTCGAATTTATAAGCAATTAGAAGAGAACAGATAATAGTGATTAGCTCTTAGCATGCCTATATTTTTCTGTAGTCTAAAATTTACATTGATATACTTCAAAGAAAGCTACATAAACACTCCATCATATGTGACAACTGCTGAATCTTAAAATGATAGAAATTCAACATTATTTCAATTATTGGATAATGATGTTATCAGCAGGACATTTTTTACTGACAATTTTAAATATTATTAATAGTTAAAAACTAAAATGTCGACAAAACAAATAAATAAAAACAAACAAAGAATCCCTAGCCAAATTTATTTTTTAGTCTTTTAGTCTATGGCTGTTCTGTGATTGTTTATGCAAGAAGTATCAATGTTTTCATGTATTGATTAGGAAAAAAAGAAAAAGAAAATATGTCAGCATAATGTATGACAATAGATAAATATTAATTAAAAATTATTTTTAAAAATTTAATAATTCAAATTATTTCAATACGATGGTTTGTAGGGAACAAGTTTGCAATATCATTTCTTCAGATTCACATTAATTTAGACTTGTATGTTACTGAATTTTTAATTTTAGAAAAAATTCCAGAAATAGCTTATTGACAATGTATTGTAGCTTCCTGAGGGTAAAAATTTACAAAATGCAGAATTTGAAAAATATGTTAAGTTAACAAGTGGCACTTTCCAGCAAAAACAACTGAGAAAGCCAATCCATTAAAAGTTGGGACTAGCGGTAGTAGATGGTATAGCCTTTGGATCCCTTTAGTGGTGGCTGTGCCCAATCTTCTTATCGGGGTTATTTGAACTCATTGTTTTTTATTTATGTATTTAATTTGAAATTTTAAAAAAGCAAAATGTAATTGGTAAATCAGGCATTCACATGTGAGAGTTTCCAGCTGTCCTTATCTTCTGTCTAATTTATAGAGTCAACAGTCTGCATAGCACCGTAAAGTTAGGCCTGTTTTAAATAAATCTACTTGAAGGACAGCCCAGTTGTGTGAGATCACTCCCAGGACTATAAATGGGGCAAGAAAGTACCAAGGCAATCATCACTATATTCAATAGTCATATTAAAAACAAAATGAATTTCATCTGGTACTATATCAAAGTAGTAGTATTCTAAAGATTGAATGAGAAAAAAAAAATATTGTCTAACCTAACATCACCTGCAAGGTAATATATTCCTGACGTTATTTTTCATTTTTATGCTCTCAATTTGTATATATAAAAATCAAGTCTAATATAAGAGTAAAGATAAAAGAATGGTAAAACAAACTCCTGCTGCTCAGCATCAGAATAGCGACTTCAAGATTTGAAGCATAGGGGGATGAAGTACCGGGGTAAATCATTTAACAAACATTGGAAAACTTAAATCATTTGTTTAGTCAGTCTTAACAAGAACTAAAGAGACCGTGTACGTGTGATGAAGGAAGCTAGATTTAAAATGAAAGTTTAAAAATAATTTTCAGAGACATACAATGGCACATATGATCCTTATATACCACTGAAATCTGTAGCTGAAAAGCAACCCATATGACTGCCTATAGGTGTTGTTGGCCTGTGTAGTCAGAAATGTTCTGCATCTGAGAGGTAAAATAAGGTCAGCCCAGTTATTTGATTATAAGCAATAGATTCTGACATTAGGTTGAAAGTTCAGATCACAGGTCAGCAAGTATAACCATGTTTGTTCTCAGAGGGCTCAAAATAATGCTTTAAAAGAATGAAGAGAGCATCTAAGAAAGGGTTTTGAGTTGTGGTCATTGACCCCCCATTGAAAAAGTGCTTACAATTTGCAAATGTACATAAGTGAAAAGTGAGAAGCCTAATAAAAAATAGAAACATTCTGGTAAGGGTTTTAAAAATATGTTTAACGAAGCAGCTTTATTTATTTAAAAGAAAAGAATGTCACTAGGCTGAGTTATATAGAGTTTTATTTATATAAAAATTGGTGAGAATATTTAGCAGTTAATCTGCATGTCTATGGAGTGATAAACATGAAGAAACGAGCTAAGGAAAGTTTTATTTCACATAGAAGTGCCATAGAATTAATGATCTCAAACCCTTTACAGATAAGAGAGGAAAGTTAGTGGATAAATAACCAGCTTCAGTGGTACAATTATGAAGTGTGTTCAATATTGTTTCTCAGCATGTTTCCAGAAGAATAGAGCAGCTCAGAGTGGTAACCCACTCTTCATACCATTCTTCTTTGGCTTTCTCCCTCCTCTAGCTCAATTCCCCATTTCACTCACAGTGTATTTTTGGATCACCTTGTCTGAAACCACTTTGCAGACAAATCCCTGTCTCAGAGACATTGCGTGGAATGCCTAAATCAAGATAAATCTTTAGAAATAATTTCCAAAGGTCGTTTATTTTTACAGCATAAATACAGTATTCCCACAAAGTAAAATTCAACCAAAAATTTGGCCATAGTTATCACAGGAGCATTGGGTTGCCTCTAACCCTTATGGGAGGCCACCTCTTCTCATTGTCTTCTCTCTCTCAGACTTCACTGTTTTTCCTTCCTTGTTTCCTCTTCTTATGGACCTAATTTGTATCCTCACCTTTCCCTTTCATCATTTCTCTCAGGACATCTGGCCCTGGTTCCCTGAGGTCTGGAGAGCTCAAAAAAATGTTGAGGGCCTGGAGGACTTAGTATATTTCAAGACCATTTGGTGTTTAGTGTTTTACTATTCTCAATCAAAACTCTCATACATTGTTGGTGGGACTGCAAAATGGTGCAGCCTCTATGGAAAATGGTATGGAGGTTGCTCAAACAATTGCAGATAGATCTACCATATAACCCAGCTATCCCACTGCTGGAAATATACCCAGAGGAATGGAAATCATCAAGTCAATGATATATCTGTTCCCCAATGTTAATCGCAGCACTCTTTACAATAGCTAAGAGTTGGAACCAGCACAAATGTCCATCATCAGATTAGTGGATATAGAAAATGTGGTATATCTACACAATGGAATACTACTCTGCTATAAAAACGGAATGAAATACTGCCATTTCCAAGAACATGGATGGACCTAGAGATAATTATATTAAGTGAAATGAGTCAGGCACAGAAAGAGAAATATCACATGTTCTCACTTATTTGTGGGAACATAAGATAAATAAATATACAAAAACAGATTCAATGAAAAAAGAACCTCTACAAGACATATTCAATTCAAACTGGCAAAGCTTAAAGACAAAGAGAGTATTAAAAAAGAAGCAAGAGAAAAGCATCAAGTCATTTATAATGGAAAATCCATCAGACAAACAGCAGACTTATCAACTGAAACTGAAAGGAGGTGAAAGATTTCTACAATGAGAACTGCAAAACACTGTTGAAAGAAATTAAAAAGGAAACAAACAAAAGGAAAGACATTCCATGTTCTTGGATTGGAAGAATTAACATTGTGAAAATGTCCATACTAACCAAAGTAATCTACAGGTTCAATGCAATCCCCATCACAACATCAATGACGTTCTTCACAGAAATCGAAAAAACAACCCAGCAGTTATATGGAAAAAAAAAAGACCTTGAATAGCCAAAACAATACTGATAAATGAATGAATGAATGAATGAATGAATGAATGAATGAATGAATGAATAAATAAATAAAGCTGGAGGTATAACACTGCCTGACTTCAATTTATATTAAACAGCTATTATAACCAAAAACAGCATGGTATTGGCAGAAAAAAACAGACACTCGGAGCAATAGAAAAGATTAGAAAACCTGGCAATTTACCCACATACATACAGCCAACTGATATTTGACAAAGGCACCAAAAACATACATTTGTGTAAAGACAGTCTCCTCAATAAATGGTGCTGGGAAAATTGGACTTCATATGCAGAAGAATGAAACTGGACTTATACCTCGTACCATACTCCAACATCAATTGAAAATAGATTAAATAGTTAAATATAATACCTGAAACCATAAATTTACTAAAAGAAATCATAAGGGGAACACTCCAAGTAATAGTACTGGGCAAAGACTTTATGAATAAGACGTAAAAAGGACAAGCAACAAAAGAAAAAGTGAATAAATGGGATTATATCAAACTAAAAAGATTCTGCACAACAAAGTAAACAATCAATAGAGTGTAAAGACAACCTATGGAATGGGAGAAAATATTTGCAGACTATACATCCAACAAGGGCTTAATATACAGAATATATAAGGACCTCAAAGTGCACAATAAAAAAAAATGCAATTAAAAATGGGAAAAGGAAATGAATAGACATTTTTCAAAAGAAGATGTACAATGGCCAACAGGTTTATGAAAAAAATTCTCAACATCACTAATCATCACAGAAATACAGATCAAAACCACATTGAGATATCATCTCACCACAGTTTGTTTGGCCAGAATTAAGAAGACTGAGAATAACAAATGATGATGAGATTACAGAAAAAAGAGAACTCTTCTACACTGTTGTTGGGACTGTAAATTAGTACAGCCATTGTTGAAAACAGTATGGAGATTTATCAAACAACTACAGATAGAACTACCAAATGATCCAGTAAGAATGGAAATCATGTCAAAGGGACACTTGCACTCTCTTGTTCATTGTAGCTCTATTTACAATGGAGCCAACCTAAATATCCATCAATGGATGACTGTATAAGGAAAATGTGGTATATATACACAATGGAATACTAATTACCCATAATAGAATGAAATTCTGCCATTTGCATCAACATGGATGAGCTTGGAAAAAATTATGTCAAGGGAAATAAGCCAGACACAGAAAGAAATACCACATGTCCTGTTTTAGTCTGTTTTGTGTAGCTATAACAGAATTATCTGAGACTGGGTAATTTATAAAGAAGAGAGGTTTATTGGCTTATGTTTCTGGGACAGCTGCATCTGGAATGGACCTCGGGCTTCTTCTATTCATGGCAGAAAGTGGCAGGCAGCCGGCGGCTACAAGCAGATCACATGATGAGAGGAAGCAAGAGAGAGAAGCAAGAGAGAGAGAAGATGCCAGCGCCTTTTATTTATTTATTTTATTTTTTTCTAACTTCTGCATTCTTACTCTTTTTCTTTATGCAGATTAGCAATCTTTTTATTATTTTTCTCAAATTTCCATGAATGTTCAAGGAAATGGGATACAACAGTTTTTCTTTCATTCTTTTATCCCCAACCCCCCCAGCTTCCAACTCATGGTTGACAACATTAATATTCTATCTTCTGCATTCTTACTCTTTTTCTCTATGAATATTAACAATCTTTTTATGATTTTTCTCAAATTTCCATGAATGTTCAAGGAAATGGGATACAACAGTTTTTCTTTCTTTCTTTTATCCCACAACCCCCCCAGCTTCCAAATCATGGTTGATAACATTAATATTCGATCTTCCTCATTCTTACTCTTTTTTTATGCAGATTAACAATCTTTTATTATTTTATTGAAGTTTCCATGTATGTTCAAGTAAATGGAATACAACAGCTTTTCTTTCTTTCTTTTATCCCCCACTACCCCCCAGCTTCCAAATCATGGTTGACAACATTAATATTCTATCTTCTGCATTCTTACTCTTTTTCTTTATGCAGATTAACAATCTTTTTATTATTTTATGGAAATTTCCATGAATGTTCAAGGAAATGGGATGCAATAGTTTTTCTTTCTTTCTTTCATCCCCCAAACCCCCCAGCTTCCAAATCATGGTTGACAACATTAATATTCCATCTTCTGCATTCTTACACCTTTTCTTTATGCAGATTAACAATCTTTTATTATTCTATTTTATTTTTTATTTTTTTATTTATTTTTTTATTTTTTTTTTTACATTTTATTTTATTTTTTTATTTTTTTATTTTTTTAAATTTTATTTTGTCGATATACATTGTAGCTGATTATTGCTCCCCATCACCAAAACCTCCCTCCCTTCTCCCTCCCCCCCTCCCCCCCAACAATGTCCTTTCTGTTTGCTTGTTGTATCAACTTCAAATAATTGTGGTTGTTATATCTTCTTCCCTCCCCCCCCGATTTGTGTGTGTGTGTGTGTATGTGTGTGTGTGAATTTATATATTAATGTTTAGCTCCCTCCAATAAGTGAGAACATGTGGTATTTCTCTTTCTGTGCCTGACTTGTTTCACTTAATATAATTCTCTCAAGGTCCATCCATGTTGTTGCAAATGGCAGTATTTCATTTGCAGCGCCTTTTAAACAATTAGCCCTCATGGGTACTAATAGAGCAAGAACTCACTCACTCCCCCGGGGAGAGCATTAATCCATTCATGAGGGATCCACACCAATGACTCAATCAGTTTCCAACACTTCCACATTGGGGATCAAATTTCCACATGAGTTTTGGAGGGGACAACACATCCAAACTCCATCATGCCCTCACTCATAACTGGGGGAAGGGAGGGGAGGAGAGGGGAGGGGAGGGACGGGGAGGGGAGGGGAGGGAAGGGAAGGGAAGGGAAGGGAAGGGAAGGGAAGGGAAGGGAAGGGAAGGGAAGGGAAGGGAGGAAAGGAAGGAAGGAAGGAAGGAAGGAAGTAGAAAGAAAAAAAGATCGACAATAATACATTGAATTTTCAGAAGGAGAGAACAAACCCCAGGATATTATTGCTGTGGTGGAGGTAAGGAGGGGGTTTGGGAAATGATTGGTCATGTAAGGGGCATAAATAATAATTATAATTTGTAATAATCAGTATGTTAATAATATTTTTAGAAAGAAAAGAAAAGAAAGAAAAAGGAAGACACCAAAAGATGGAAAGACATTCTTTGTTCATGTAATGGAAGAATCAATGTAGTGAAATTGCTTATTCTACCAAAATCCATGTACATATTCACTTTGATATCTATCCACATACTAATGACATCCTTCACAGAAATATAAAAAAGAATCTTAACATTCATTTAGAACTACAAATGTTCCCAAATAGCCAATAAAATATTGAGCAAAAAATAAATAAATAAGTAAATAAATAAATAAAATGAAGCTGAGGCATTATTCTTCTTGATTTCAAATTGCATTACAAAGCTATAATAGGGGCAGACCCTCCCACAACCTGAACAGGAGGTAAGCTAGTGTCCCAGAAATGGAGACCCTGCTGGAAGCCCAGGGCAGCTTCTCCCCATCACCTGAACAGGAGGCAAGTGAAAATCCCACAACTAGGGAGTGCCAAAACACCTTTTTGACAGAGTTGTTCACCACAGTCACAACCACAGCTATTGCCTTTGCAAGTATGGCTTTCCACCACTGTACCAGAAAGGGGTGCCCTGCAGATAGCCCTCCACAATTTTGACTGTATTAACACAAGGAGAGTCACCAGTAGAGCCTGCAAGTAGAGGAGAAATCTTTCTCCTCAAAACCAACTCCAGAGTAATAGAAGAAACAACTTCTCTATCAGATGACCAGACATCAACAAAGAGGCTCTAGGAACACAAATAAACAAGAAAATATGACACCACAAAAGGAATATTGTAATTCTAAGGTACAGGACCCCATAGAGCAGAAAACCCTGAAATGTCTGAAAAGGAAGTCTGAACAATGTTCTTATGAAAACTCAAAGAGATAAGAGAAGACTCAATTAGAGAACAGAATGAAATCAGAAAAAAATATCCAGGTTATGAAGGAGGAAATTTTGAAAGAGATTAAAACCTTAAAATAGAATGTATCAGCACTCCTGGGAATAAAGGATTCATCCAATGAAATAAAAAGCACAATTGAGAGCTCAAACAGCAGGCTAGAGCAAGCAAGAAAATAATTTAAGATCCTTAAGATGGTCTTTTTGAAATAACCCAGGTGGACATAAAAAAAGGAAAAAAGAATTTTTAAAAATGAAGAAAAACTAAGAGAGCTAGCCAACAACTTTAATCACACAAACTTCTGAATCATGGGTATTACAGAAGGGGAAGAGGAAGGAAAAGGCATTGAAAGGCTATTCAAGGAAATAATAACTTAAAACTTCCCAGGTATAGGGAAAGACATGGAAATTCACATACAGGAAGACTAAAGATTCCCAGAGAGATTAAGTCCAAAAAGATCCTCTCTGAGAATCATTATAGTCAATCTGACAAAGCTCAATAACAAGAAGAGGATTCTCAAAGCAGCAAGAGAAAATTGGCATCACATATAAAGGATCCTCCTTCAGATGAACAGCAGATTTTTCAACTGAAATTCTTCAGACCAGAAGAAAAGTGGATGATATATTCAAAATACTAAAAGAAAAAAATTGCCATCCAAGAATTCTATACCCAGCAAGGCTTTCCTTCAGAAATGGGATAGAAATAGTGTTTTTCTCAGAAAACAAAAATAGTGGGAGTTCACAACCCAATGACTAGTCCTGCAAGATAATCTCAAGGGAGTTCTGCATCTGGAATCCAAAAAAATTATAATCATTCTTAGGAATATTCAAGAAATAAAAAAAAAAACACTTTTAAAATAAAAGTGCAAATGAGAAAGAGAAAGAAAATAATTAATACCACCTCAGAAAAACAACAAACATTGAAGATGAAAAATAAAAGGGGAAGAAATGAACAAAAGGTATTTAAAACATCTAAACAAATAGCAATAAAATGCCAGGAGTAAGACAATACCTTTCAATAATAACCCTAAATGTGAATGGATTAAACACCCCATTCAAAAGGCACAGATTGACTGATTGGATTAAAATGTAGACCCAACTATATACTGTCTTTAAGAGACTCGACTCATCTGTAAAGACAAACACAGACCAAAATTGTAGGGATGACAAAAGATATGTCACAAAAATGGAAACCCAAATAAAGCAGGAGTATGTATTCTCATATCAGAGAAAATAGACTTTAAACAAAAAGCCCTAAAAAGAGATGGAGAAGACACTACATTATGATTAAGGGATATATCTAGCAAGATGAAATAACAATCATAAATATATATGCACCAAACACTGAAGCACCCAGATATATACAGCAAACACGGTTAGACATAAAGAAAGAAATAGAGCCTAATGTGATTATATTGGGGGACATGAATGTCCTTCACTCAACATTGGACAGATCATCTAGGCAACAAATAAATAGAGAAACACAAAATTTAATCTACACCTAAGACCAATAGTACCTGGCAGATATCTAGAGAAAATTTCATCTGAAAACAGCACAATATTCATTCTTCTCATCAGCACATGGAATGTTCTCCAGGAGAGACCACATATTAGTGCATAAATCAAGTCTCAGCAAACTTTAAAAAAAATCAAAATCTGAAATGTATTTTTTCAGGCCACAACAGATTATAATTGGAAACAAATAATAAGTGAAACTCGTTAAACTATACAAATACATGGAAATTAAACCACAGGCTCATGAATGTTCTACGGATCCAAGAAGAAATAAAACAGGAAATCAAAAAATTACTTGAAACTAACAAAAATAAATAGACATCATACTAAAAGATGTGGTATACTGTGAAAGCAGTACTAAAAGGTGAGTTTACTGTAACAAATGCTTAAATCAAAAGAATAGAAAGACTTCAAATAGACAACCTAATGCTATACCTCAAACAGCTAGAAAAACAAGAACTATCCAATCATGAAAGTAGCAGACAGAAAGAAATAATTAAGATCAGGGCAGAACTAAATGAAATAGACCACAAAAATGACACAAAAGATCAATGAAACAGAGAGCTAGTTTTTTGAGGAGATAAATAAAATAGACAAACCAAAGGAAGAAGAAGAATGAAGACCCAAATAACAAAAATTGAAAATAAAACAGGTGATATTACAAGCAGTGTCACACAAGTACAAAGAATCAAAAGAAACTATTATAAACAATGTTATGCCAAAAAATATGAAAACTTGGAGGAAATGGATAAATTTCTGGGCACATGCAAACTACCACTACTGAACCAATAAGAAATAGAAAACCTTAACAGGCCAATAACAAGCAACAAGATTGAAGAAGTAATCAGCAGTCTCCCAACAAAGAAAAGCCCAAGGCTGGATGGAATTACTGCTGAATTATATCAAACCTTTAAGGAGGAATTAATACCAATTCTCTTCCAACTTTTCCAAAAAGTTAAAGCAGAGACCACTGTCCCAATCTCATTGTAAGAGGCCAGTGTCACCCTGATACCAATACCAGGCAAAGATACAACAAAAAAGAAAAGTACAGGCTTATATCCTTGATGAACATAGGCACAAAAATCCTCAACAAAATACTAGTAATCAGTATTACAGCAACACATCATAAAGATATATCCATATGATCAAGTGGGATTCACCCCAAAGATATATGAATGGTTCAATGTATATAAGTCAATAAATGTGAAATGCCACATCAACAAAATCAAGGGGAAAAAAGTATGATTGTATCAATAAGGCAGAAAAACATTTGACAAAAGTCAACATACCTTCATAATAAAGGCTCTCTGAAAATGAGGTATAGAAGGGAAGTATTTCAACACAGTAAAAGCCATATATGAAAAACGAATGGCTGATATCATCCGGAATGCAGAAAAGCTCAAAAACTTTTCCTTAAGAACAGAAACAAGACAAGGATACCTACTCTCACCACTAGCCAGAGCAATCAGACAAAAAGGAAGGAAGGAAGGAAGGAAGGAAGGAAGGAAGGAAGGAAGGAAGGAAGGAAGGAAGGAAGGAAGGAAGGAAGGAAGGAAGGAAGGAAGGAAGGAAGGAAGGAAGGAAGGAAGGAAGGAAGGAAGGAAGGAAGGAAGGAAGGAAGGAAGGGAGAAAGAAGAAAGAAAGAAAGAAAGAAAGAAAGAAATAGCATCCGAATGGAAAAGATGAAGTCGAACTGTCCCTGTTTAAAGCTGACGTGATCCTCTATATAGAAAAACCTCAATAGTCTCCCAAAAAACTGTTAGAGCTGATAAATTAATTCAGGAAAGTGGCAGGATAAAAAATCAACACACAAAAATCAGTAGCATTTTTATACTCCAATAACAAACCAGCAGAGAAAGAAATCAAGGAAGCAAGCCCATTTAAAATAGTCACCCCAAAATGAAATATCTAGGAATCTATTTAACCAAGGAGATGAAAGATCTCTACAACAAACCTACAAATCACTGCTAAAAGAAATTAAAGGGGACATAAAAAGATGAAAAGACATTCCACGCTCTTGGTTTGGAAGAAATTACATAGTGAAAATGTCCATGCTACCCAAAGTTATCTACAGGTTTCATGCAATGCCCATCAAAATACCAATGGCATTCTTTACAGAAATAGAAAAAAGCAATCCTAACATTGATATTGAAGAACAAAAGATCCCAAAGAGCCAAAGCAATCCTAAGCAAAATAAATAAATAAATAAATAAATAAATAAAGCCAGAGGTATGACACTACACATCTTCAAATTATACTACAAAGCTACTGTAACCAAAACATCATTGCACTGGCATGTAAACATACACTCTGATCAATAGAAAATAATAGAGGACCCAGAAATCAACCCACATACTTATAGCCAACTGATCTTTGACAAAGGTAACAAGAAAATACATTTGAGAAAGAACAGACTCTTTAATTGTGCTGGCAAAATCTGGCATATTATGCAGACAAATGAAACTAGATCAGTACTTCATGCCATATGCCAAAACCAACTCAAAACGGGTTTAAGATTTAAGTATAAGACTAGAAACCTAAAACTCCTTGAATAAAACATAGGGGAAATACTATAGGAGCTGGGGATGGGCAAAGTCTTTATGAATAAGTCCCCAAAGCACAGACAACAAAAGAAAAAAATTGGTTTATATAAAACCAAAAAGCTTCTATACAGCAAAGGGAACAATCAACAGAACACAAAGAAAACATATGGAATGAGAGAAAATATTTGAAAACTATACATCTGCCAAGGGACTAATTTCTAGAATATACGAGGATTTCAAACATCTTAACAGTAGAAAAATAAGTACTCCAATTTAAAATTGGGCAAAGGAACTGAATAGACATCTCTCACAGGAGGACATACAAATGGCCAACAGGTATATGAAAAAATCTCAACATCACTAATTACCAGGTAAATGCAAATCAAAATCACTTTGATTTATTTTATTACCTCAGTTGTACTGCCTATTATCTATAAGGTAGAGAGTAACAAAGGCTGGTGAGGATATGGAGAATGGGGAACACTTCTGCACTGTTGGCGGGACTGTCAATTATTACAGGCATTATGGAGAAGAGTATAGAGGTTCCTCAAACAAATAAAACTGCCATACAATATTGCAAACTCACTACTGAGTTGTATTAGTCTGTTTATGCTGCTCTATAACTAAGTACCAGAAACTGGGTATTTTATAAAGAAAATAAAATTAATTGCTTACAGTTTCTGAGGCTTGGAAGTCCAAAGTCCAGGGAACACATCTGCTGAGGGACTTGATGGTGGCAACAATGACCCAAGGGTCTCACACTGTGAAATGGTGGAGCAGAGACAGACTCTCCTCCCCTTTTAAAGCCCTCAGACACATGCCCGTGACCACCATTTTTAATCAATTCACTAGGGCATGGTCCTACAGTCTATTCACCTCTTCAAGGCCCCACTTTTCAATTACCATAATAGGACTTCCCACTCTCTTTACTCTTTCACAGTGGGGACTAAGTTTGTGGGGTACATTCAACCCAAGGCATTCCACCCATGGCCCCCATAAACTCATGCACTTTTCATATACAAACACATTCATTTCACTCTCAAAGTCTTAATTTTTTTCAACTCCAAAGTTCAAAGTTCAAAGTCCCATCTGTGAAATTG
Organism: Cynocephalus volans; assembly: GCF_027409185.1. Classification (NCBI taxonomy): domain Eukaryota; kingdom Metazoa; phylum Chordata; class Mammalia; order Dermoptera; family Cynocephalidae; genus Cynocephalus; species Cynocephalus volans. The sequence goes on from NC_084478.1 coordinate 97,593,151, forward strand.
AAGCAAATTATCTACTTTCAAGATACAATGGTGGGACAAGCTTACGGTACATATTCCTATTAGCAAAGGGATAAATAGGCCAAAAGAAAGGTGTAATAGGTCTCAAACAAGTCCAAAAACGAGAAGCTCAGGCACTGAGTCTCAAAGCTGGCGAATCGTGTACCTTGACTCCATGTTTGACAACCTCTGAACTCTGGTATGAGAGTTAGGTCCCCAAGTCCCCAGGCAGCTCCACATATATGGATATCCTGGTCTCAGGTGATGCTTTAGCTCTCATAGGCTGGCATTGCATGCTGGTAGCTCCACAATTCTGGGGTCTCCATGGAGCTTCCACTCTCATGTCTCTACTAGGCATGCCACTGATGGGGTTTCTCTGCTGCAACTCTGATCCCACATTTCCATTTGCCATTGCTCTAGCAAAAGCTGTCTGTGGTGACACTGCCCCTGTGACAGATCTCTTCCTAGACCCCCAGACTTTTTCACACATCGTTTGAAATCGGGGTGGAGATTTAGCCACAGCAGAGTAGCCAAAGCAGCTGGGGTGTTAGTTCTGGAAGCAGCTTCCTTACGTGACCCTGGGCAGCAGGGTCCCCAAGACCATCCTGTCTTCCTAGGTCTTTGGGCCTGAAATGGTAAGGTTGGCCCCAGAGGCTTCTGCAATGCCTCAGGGCATTTTTCCTCTTCTCTTGATAATTTCCTTCTTTTGTACTAATCTTCTGAGTACCACTGAATTTTTCTTCTGAAAATGCCCTATGCTTTTCTACCTCATGGCCAGACTGCAAATTTTCCAAATCTTCATGCTCTGCTTCCCTTTAAAATTCTGGCTTTACATTATGCCTTTGCTGCCATGACTCAGCATAGGCTGTTACAAGTAGTCATGCAGCTTCCCGAATGTTTTGCTACTTATAAATATCTTCCACCAAATACTCTGGTTCACACCTCCCAAGTTCCAACTTCCACAAAGTCCTAGGGCATGGACACAATGCAACCAAGTTCCTTGCCAGTTCATAGCGAGGTTGATCTTTCCCCCACTTTCCAAAAAGCTCCTTCTCATTTCTGAGACTTTTTCAGAATGGCTTTTACAGTCCAGATTTCTATCAGCATTCTTGTTGCCACCACATAACCAGTCTCTAAGATATTCCAGACTTTCCCTGGTTTTCTTGTCTTCTAAACTCCCACCAGCAGATATGCTTTCTTCTAGCCTACTCCTTCAAATTCTTCCAGACTTTCCTCAACACCCAATTCCAAAGCTGCTTCCACATTTTCAAGTATTTGTTATCAGCAACACCCCACTCCTGGTGCCAATTTTCTGTATCAGTCAATTTGTGTAGCTTATAACAAAATACCTTAAACTGGGTATTTTATAAAGAAAACAAAATTTATTGCTTACAGTTTCTGAGGCTGGGAAGTCCAAAGTCTCAGGAACACATCTGGTGAAGGTCTTGGTAGTGACTAAAGTGACCAAGGGTCCTCAGTTTGTGAAATGGTAGAGCAGAGAGAGAGACAGACTTTCTTTTCTCTTCTTTTAAAGCCCTCAGAATGACACTCTTCACCACCCTTTTTTATCCATTCACTATGGCATGATCCTACAATCTAATCACCTCTTCAAGACCCCACCTTTCAATTACCACAACAGGACTTTCCACCCTCTTTACACTGTCACAGTGGGGACTAACTTTTGCAGGAACATTCAACTGAAGGCATGGGTATATACCCAAAGGAATAGAAATTGTCATGTTGAGAAGATACCTGAACTCTTGTGTTTATCACAGCTCTTACAATAGCTAGGCTACGGAACCAATTGAAATGTCCATTGATGGATGAATGGATAAGGAAAATATGGTAAATATACACAATGGAATATTACTCAGCCATATAGAAGAATGAAATTCTGCCATTTGCAGCAACATGGATGAGCTTGGAGGAAATTAACGTTAAGTGAAACAACCCAGGCACAGAAAGAGAAATACTACATTTCATCAATCATAAGTGGGAAATGAATTAATAAACAAATAAACAATAAAAAAGAAAGAGAGAGAGAGAGAAAGTGAAAGAAACAATAGTAAAAATAAAAATTGAACTTCTAGAAGGAAAAAACAGAACTGTAATTACTAGATATGGAAAGAGGGGGGAAGGGGGAGAGGGAGGGGAATTAATGAGAAATTGGATAACAGACACAAAGAATGAGTATGTATTGTAATGATAAATAAGCTAACTATTATGATTTGACCATCATATATTGTACACAACTACTGATAGTCAACTATGGATCACACAAATACATATAATCAATTATGCTTCAATTAAAAATAAATGGGAATAACAGTGTTATCCACATGTGTTTGTCCAGAAAATTAAATTAAGAAACATACATGAAAGTACAGTTCACTCAAAAAAGAATTTTTATCACTACATTTTTGGGAAATATTGATCTCTAGTGTTTTGTTTTGTTTTGCACTGTCTTTGTTTATGTATCAGGGAACATATCCTCATAAAATGAGTTGAAATGGCTTCCCATCTTTTTTATTTTCTGGACGAGGGTGTGTAGAATTTGTATTAATTTTTCTCTAAATGTTTGGTAGAATTCTCTACCAAAATCATTTGTGCATGGGAATTTTTTTCACAAGCAATGTCAAATACTTGGATAATTATAAAACTGTTAAGGTCATTTATTTTACCTTATTTGAGATTTGATAGTTTATAATTATCAAGAAATTAATTCATTTCTTCTTCTAAGTTTTTGAATTTATTAGCTTAAAGTTGTTCATTTTCTTCATATTCTTTATTTTTTCTTTTAATGGCAGCAGAATCTTTAGAAATATCCTACTCAACCAAAAAAGAATTAGATACTCGCATTTGCAACAGCATGGATGAGCCTGGAGAAACTTAAGTTGAGTGAAATAAGCAAAGCACAGAGGGATAAATACCACACGTCCTCACTCATATGTGGGGGCTGAGAGAGAAAGAGGGAAGGAAAGAAAAGACCACAGTGGTGCATTAGACTTGGAGAGGGAGAGAACAATCCTTGGGCTACAAAGTGGAGTGAGGGGAGGAAGGGTGAAGGGGGAGGGAGGTGGGGAATACTTGGGTTGGGGACACGGGCTACAAATGCAATTTGGGGTAATTGGCATGCTGCCAGTATGAATCTGGCCTTCACATCATGGGCATGAGGGGTGACAATCAGCTTTGTATCTCATGAATATTCATAATGAATCAAAAAAGAAAGAAATATCCTATGTTTAATTCCTTAAATTGGTGATTTGTGTCTTCTCTCTCTCTCTCTCTCTCTCTCTCTCTGTCTCTCTGTCTCTCTCTCTGTCTCTCTCTCTCTCTCTCTGTCTCTCTCTCTCTCTCTCATCTCTCTCTCTCCCTTCCCTCTCTCCCTCCTTCTCTTCTGCCCTTTGCTAGTCTTGATAGAGATTTATCAACATTTTTTTTTTCTTTTTTAATAACCAGGTTTTGTATTTATTTTGTCAAATTTTTAAAACTTTACTGACTTATGTATTATTTGCTTCCCCCTGCTCGCATTGGGTTTATTTTGCTCTTAACATCTAGATTCTGGAAGTAAGGATTTTTATTATTGACTTGAGAGATTTCCTTGATTTCTTTTTGTTTTGTTTTTCTTTTTTTTGTGGCTGGCCTGGTACTCCTTGACTTTAATTAAGCACTATAGTATCACAAAGTTCCCTCTCATGCAGTTCTTTAGTTGTATACCACATATTTTGGAATTTGTATTTTCGGTTTCATTGAATTCTATATATTTTTAAAATTTTTCTTTGAGACTTTGATTTTTTTAGAAGAGTTCTTTAAATTTTCAAGTGCTTGGATATTTTCTTATTGTTACCAATTAACGGTTTGATTCCATTTTGGTCAGAGAACATACTTTGTGTAATTTCGATGCTATTAAATTTGCTGTGATTTATTTTGTGTCCCAGGATATAGTTTATCTTTGTGAATGGTTCATGAACAATTGAAAAAATGTGCATTCTGCTGTTGGGTAAAATTTTCTATACATTGAAATTAGATCCTGTTGATTAATGAACAGGATCTTACACATTTGTTTTTCTTTTCTTTTTTTTTTATTATACATACATGTGGGGTCCAACATTGATTTTCAATAATTGTGTAAAATGTGCCGTGGTTAGATCAGTATAGTTAGCTTATTCATCATTACAATACACAGTCATTCTTTGTGTCCATTGACTGATTCCTCATTAGCCCCCTTCCCTCTCCCCTCTCCTCCCCTTTTCCACCTCTAGTTTTCTGAAAGTTCAACATATTACTGTGACTGTTTATTTCTTTCTTTCTCTCTGTCTCTTTAGTGTTCATCTGTTTATTTACGGATTCAGCTCCCAGTTATAAGTGAGAACTCGTGGTATTTCTTTCTGTACTTGGGTTGTTTCACTTAAGATCATTTTCTCCAGGCTCATCCATTATGTTGCAAATGGTAGAATTTCACTTTTCTTTTTAATGACTGAGTAATATTCCATTGTGTATATATACCACAATTTCCTTTTCCAGTCATCCATTGATGGACATTTAGGTTGGTTCCATCACCTAGCTATTGTAAATAGAGCTGCAATAAACATGGGAGTGCAGGTGTCTCTTCAACCTGATGTTTTCCAATCCTCTAGATATATCCCTAGGATTGGCATTGCTGGATCATATGTAAGTTTTATCTACAGTTGTTTAAGGAACGTCCATACTGCTCTCCATAATGGCTGTACTAATTTACAGTCCCACCAAAAGTGCAGGAGGGTTCCCCTCTCTCCACATCCTTGCCAGCATTTGTTATTCCCTGTCTTCTTTATAATAGCCTGTCTGATTGTGGTGAGGTGATATCTCAAAGTGATTTTGATTTGCATTTCCCTGATGATTAGTGATGTTGAGCATTTTCTAATATACCTGTTGGCCATTTGTACGTCTTCCTCTGAGAAATGTCTGTTCAGATCCTTTGCTCATTTTTTTAATTGGATTATTTAGTTTTTTGCTGTAAAGTTGTCTGAGCTCTTTGTATATTCTGGATATTAATCCCTTGTCAGATGCATATTTTTCAAATACTTTCTCCCATTCTGTAGGATGTCTTTTCAATCTACTGATTGTTTTCTTTGTTGTTGGGAAGCTTTTTAGTTTGATATAATCTCATTTATTAATTTTTTTTATTTTCTTGCCTGTGCTTTTGGGGTGTTATTCATAAAGTCATTGCCCATTCCTAAATCCTGGAGAGTTTCCCATACATTTTATTCTAGGAGTTTTAAAGTTTCTTGCTTATTGTCTAGTAGCTTTAACAAGTGTTGAGAGGGAAGCTTTGAAGACAACTACAATTACTGTTATGCCTATTTCTCCTTTCAGTTCTATTAGTTTTTATTTCATGTATTTTGAGGCAATGTTATTTGGCATATACACATTTAGAATCATTACATCTTCCTAATGAATTGATTTGTTTGTCATGTAATGCTCCTCTGTGTCTTTAGTATATTTTTTGCTCTGAATTTTGATTTATTTGATATTAATAAAAACATGCCTGCTTTTCCTTTAAATTAACATCTGTATGTCATATGTGTTTTTCATCATTTTTTCTTTAAAGCTATGTTTGTTCTCTTTCAAGTAAGCTTTTTGTATGCATCATCTAGTTTCCTTTTTTTAAATCTATTCTGCCAATCTCTGCTTTTTAATTCACATGTTCAGATGATTTAAATTTAAGGTCATTATCTTAGAGCTATGTCACTTTATTTTTTGTTTTCTGCTTCTTTCCTCTGGATCTTCTGTTTTTCTTGCCTTCCTGTGAGTTAGTTAAACATTTTTGCATTGTAAATTGATTTATTTGTAGTGTGTTTGAGTGTGCACCTTCTCATGTTTTTTATAGTCATTGCTCTGGGTTTTCAATATACATACATAACTTATGACAGTCTTATGGTATTGATATTTACCACTTTGAGTGTGGTGTGAATTGTTTAAAAATTGTTATCATTTATTGTACATATTAATGGGCTACAGAGTAATATTTCAAAACACTTACACAATGCATGATGTTCAGATAAGGGTAATTAGTGTATCCATCATTGCAAACACATAATTTCTTTGTGAAAAGAGCATTTGAGCTCCTCTCTTCTAGCCATTTGAAACTAGGCAATAGATTATTTTTAATTATAGACATTTAGCACTACCATAGAACACTAGAATTTATTCTTTCTATCTACCTGTGTTTGAATCCATTAACCAACCTCTCCCTATTTCTCCTCTTTCCCTACTCTTGCCAGCCTCTAGTAATAACAATTCTACTCTCTATTTCTTTCAGCTCAACTTTATTAGCTTTCACAGATGAGTGAGAACATGCAGTATTTATCTTTCTGTGCCTGGCTTATTTCACTTAACATAATGACTTTCAGGCTTATCAATGTTGGGCAAATCACAGAATTTTATTCTTTTTTATGGCTGAGTAGTATTCCCTTGTTCATATATACCACATTTCTGTATCCATTTATCTGTTGATGGACACTTAGGTTGAATCCATATCTTAGTGGTTGTGAATAGTGCTGCAATAAACATGGGGGCACAGAAATCTCTTCAATATGCTAATTTCCTTTCCTTGGGATAAATACCCAGTAGCAGCATTGTTGGATCATATGGTAGTTATATTTTTAGTTCTTTGAAGAACCTCCATACCATTTTCCATAATGGCTGTACTAATGTATTTTCTCACCAACAGTGTATAAGAGTTCCCTTTTCTCTGCATCCTGGCCAGCGTTTTCTATTTTTTGTCTTTTCGATAATAGCTGTTCTAATTTGGGAGATATATCTCATTGTGGTTTTGATTTGTGTTTGCCTGATGATCTGTGATTTTGAGCATTTTCTATGTGCCTGTTGGCCAGTTGTATATCTTTTTATAAAAAAAGACACAGTTTAATTATACATACTTCTGTGGTATAATTTGATGTTATGATACACATATATGTTGTACAGTAATTGGATTAGGGCAATTAATGTATCAATCACCTCATGCATTTATCATTTATTGGAGGTGAAAACATTCAAAAGTCTCTCCTCTAGCTATTACATAATATACAACATTTAAATGTTAACCATAGTCACCCTATTGTGCAATAGAACCTCAGAACTATTCAACTTATCTAACTGAATTTTGCATCCTGTAACTTTACTAAATTTGTTTATTCTAACAGTTTTTTGGAGGAGTCTTTAGGGTTTTCTATATACAAAATCATGTCATCTGCAAACAGGAACATTTTGACTTTTCCTTTCCTATTTGGATGCTCTGGCTAGGACTTCCAGTAGTATGTTTATGAGGAAAATAGAGTAGTTTTAGTTAGGCCCCCTCACATCAGGTCTGGTTGGGGGTGGAGCAGCACATTCTTTGTAAACAAGTTGAGTGGGGGTGGAGTTAGTGCACATGTGCAACCGTCTATCCTTTTGTTTGTTGCTATTTGTGTGTGCTCTTCAGGGGGTGTGAAGCAGTGGGTCAGGATAGCTTGTGTCTAAAAATAGAGCACCTTTACTTTGCTGGCAGCTGCTCAGTTTCTCTTTGGACTTTGCCAGCAGGTGCTCAGTTTCTCTTTGGACTGCCTAGCTCTTAGACATGTGTGTGCTGAATAAAGCTTGTTATCTCTTCAACCAAGGCTCCAAGGACCTTTTTCCTGTTACCTAGCTCATAGACCTGCATGTGCAGGGTTTGTGAATGGGCTTGAGGGTTCTGTGAGCTCCAGACCCAGCCCTTGCTCTACAATGTTGAACAGAAATGGTGAAAGTTGGTGTCCTTGTCTTGCTCCTGATCTAAGTATGATGTTAGCTGTGGGTTTGTCATATATGTCCTTTATTGTGTGGAGGTACATACATACCTTCTATACCTCATTTGTTATGAGTTTTTGTCATGAAGGAGGGTTGAATTTTGTCAAAGGCTTTTTTTTTTTTGCATCAATTGAAATGATTATATGCTTTTTGTCTTTCTGTTAATGTTGCGTAACACATTTCTTGCATCCCTGGGATAAATCCCACTTGATCATAGTGAATAATCTTATTAATGTTCTGTTGAATTCAAATTCAATTTGCTAGTATCCTGTGGTGAATTTTTGCATCTACCTTCATCAAGGATATTGGCTTATAATTTTCTTTTTTTTGTTGTGTCCTTGTCTAGTTTTGGAATCAGAGTAATGCTGGCCCCATAAAATGAGTTGGAAAATATATCCCCCTCCTCAATTTTCTTGAATAACCTGAATAGAATTGGTATTAATTCTGTTTTAAATGTTTGGTAGAATTCAGCAGTGAAGCCATCAGGTCCTTAGATTCTCTTTAACAGTAGACTTGGTATTACTAATTCAGTTTTCTCACTTGTTATTGGTTTGTTCAGATTTTCTATTTCTTCATAATTTAATCTTGGTATATTGTGTTTGTCCAGTAATTTATCCATTTCTTTTGTGTTATCAAATTTTCTGGCACATAGTTGTTCATAATAGTCGCTTATGATCCTTTGTTTTACTGTGGCATCACTGGAACAGTGATGTCGGAAAAGTAATGTCTCCTTTTTCATTTTTGATTGTATTTATTTGAGTTCTCTCTTTTTTTCTTGGTTAGTCTGGCTAAAGGTTTATCAATTTTATCTTTTCAGAATACAAACTCTTCATTTTGTAAATCTTATTATTATTATTATTATTTTGGTTCTTTTTGAGAAATGCTTATTCAAGTCCTTTGCCTTTATTATTTATTTATTTATTTATTTATTTATTTGCTGTTTGGTTGTCTCAGTTCCTTGTATATTCTGAATATTAATCCCTTGTTACATGAATCGCTTGCAAATATTTTCTCCCATTCTGCAGGTTACCTCTTCATTCTGCTGATTGTTTCCTTTGCTTTGTAGAAGAAACCTTACTTTTATTTAGTCACTTTTATTTAGTCACTTTACTCACCCCACTTTAAATATATAATTGACTTGATTATTTCTTCTATTTACATTGATCACTGCACCAGATGTAGTTATGATTTCTGCTTCTGCCATCAAATAAGATTTTAAAATTAATAAAGACAATTAAATTCCTATATTTACCCCTTTCGAGCTATTTTTGATGATTTTAATTCTCTGTGAAGTTCCAAATTTTTTTTAACAGTCACTTTCTTTTGGCTTGAGAGCTTCTTGTAGCCATTATTTTAATGTAGGTTTGCAAATAACAAATTATTTTAAGGTTATTTTCATTTAGGAATATATTTATTAACCCTTCATTTTTATTTTTATTTTTATTATAGGAAATTTACATCATTTTTTAACCATTTGTAAGTGTGTGATTCAATGGCATTAAATATATTTGTAGTGTTGTATAACTATCATCACTATCTATACTGAAAGCTTTTTCATCATCTGCAACAAAAATTTTGTACTCAGTAGAGAATAACCACCCCCTGAATCCTACCTCTTGTCAGCTTCTGGTAATGTCTGTTCTATTTTCTGTGCCTGTGATTTTTTTTTTTTTATTCTAGGTACCTCATATAAGCCATATCGTACAATATTTGACTCTCTCTGGCTTATTTCACTAAGCATAATGTTTTAATGGTCAATCCATGGTGTAGAATATATATAAAAATTTTATTTATGTTTTTTTTTTTAAATTTTATTTTGTCGATATACATTGTGGCTGATTATTGCTCCCCATCACCAAAACCTCCCTCCCTTCTCCCTTCCCCCCTCCCCCCCAACAATGTCCTTTCTGTTTGCTTGTCGTATCAACTTCAAGTAATTGTGGTTGTTATATCTTCTTCCCCACCCCCCCGGTTTTGTGTGTGTGTGTGTGTGTGTGTGTGTGTGTGTGTGTGAATTTATATATTAATTTTTAGCTCCCACCAATAAGTGAGAACATGTGGTATTTCTCTTTCTGTGCCTGACTTGTTTCACTTAATATAATTCTCTCGAGGTCCATCCATGTTGTTGCAAATGGCAGTATTTCATTCGTTTTTATAGCTGAGTAGTATTCCATTGTGTAGATGTACCACATTTTCCGTATCCACTCATCTGATGATGGACATTTGGGCTGGTTCCAGCTCTTGGCTATTGTAAAGAGTGCTGCGATGAACATTGGGGAACAGGTATACCTTCGACTTGATGATTTCCATTCCTCTGGGTATATTCCCAACAGTGGGATAGCTGGGTCGTATGGTAGATCTATCTGCAATTGTTTGAGGAACCTCCATACCATTTTCCATAGAGGCTGCACCATTTTGCAGTCCCACCAACAATGTATGAGAGTTCTTTTTTCTCCACAACCTCGCCAGCATTTATTTATGTTTGTATGGATCAATAATATCCCATTGTACGTCTATACCACATTATTTTTATTCATTCATCTGTTGATGGACACTTGGGTTTCTTCACCATTTGTTTAGTGTGAATAATGCCTCTATGAACATTGGTATACAAATATCTGTTTGAGTTTCTGCTTTCAAAACATTTGGGTATATACCTAGGAGTAGAATTACTGGACCATATAGTAGATCTATGTTTAACTATTTGAGAAACCACCAAACAGTTTTCCATAGTGGTTGCACCATCTTTTATTCACAACGGTAATGAAGAATGGTTTCAATTTCTCCACATTACACACACACACACACACACACACACACACACACACACACACACACACACACACGTTATTACTGATAACTAAAAAATCTTCTCTGACTAGGTCAGCTAAGTTGTAGTTGTAGGGTAAATGCTGCACACAGCCCTATTCCCTCCTCCCTGTGCATACCAGAGTCCCCCCTCACCCCTGGGAGACTACCCCTGGCCAGAGTAGTTACCTGAGGAAAGGCGTATCCTCTTTAAGAACAAACGGAAGGCTGGAGAGAGCAGGGACCATAAGTAAATGAACTAGCACTCTGGCACCAGGAAAGTAGAAAGCAGATTAACTTACCCACTAGCCAGATCTACCCTGTACACTGAGTTTGTGAGCAGGATGAGGGTTTTCACATAAGCCTGAAAATGATTACACCCCTACTCTGATCTGTTCACTATATAACTATTGTATGTAGTCCAGGAGGTGCAGATATCTGACCCGCCACTATCAGTGTCTCTCATAAGTCTAATAAGCCAATGTCTTTACCTGCTGGACCTCCAGTTGAGTTTTTTGGAATAGGCAAACACTACGTGAGTGCCTTCACAGATTTGGAGCTCCCACATTATAATAGTGGTTTGGGAAATCTGATCTAAGTCAGTAGTTATGTCCCATGCCCTGGAAAACATTATTATAAGACAATATCCACACATGCAGGCACCAGAAAAGAGTAATAGAGCAATCTGGAATGCTTATTGTAACCCTTACATTAATTCCCACATGTAGGATGGAGCCTAGTAACACATAAAAAAAGTTTATATGTGTACTAGTCAATAGAAAAACTGATGTAATGATAAGAGAGACTGTCTTCTATCTCTCCATTGATTCTCCTCCTTCATGTGGCTATAAAATATGGAGCTTTGCTGGCCTCCTTTGGTGAGCATTTCTCAAGGCAATGTTATCTGAGTTTCCCCAGTTGCAATAATATATTGGCTCAATAAATTCTATGCTATATATGTTCATCCTCCATTTCTTTTAGATCAACATTTCTCAGTAGTGAAACTTATTTTCCACAAGTTTCCTAACATAGTTTCTAATCTCTTGCCCTTCCCAATAGTATAAGGATGGGAGAACTTAAAATTGTGAAAACCACATAATAGCATAGTTTAAAATTCTATGTTTAAGACATCTTCTCTATTGTGTGTATATATATATATATACATATATATATATATATGTATAGTAAAACCAAATTCTGAGTTCTTAAGGATAATGTTCTTCCCAGAGAGTGTTTAGCAATGTATACATTTAAAAGTCTTAGGTATAGCTGATTAGTTTAGTTGGTTAGAGCATGGTGTTGATAACACCAAGATCCAGGGGTCGATCCCTGTATTGGCCAGCCTCACATACACACACACACACACACACACACACACACACACACACACACACACACACACACACACACACACACACACACACACACACACACACACACACAGAGAGAGAGAGAGAGAGAGAGAGAGAGAGAATTAGAAGTCTTTCTGGTTGCAGAATGACTCTACTTCGTTACATAGCATTGTTTCCTTTTCCTTACTTTGAAGTATCTCATCTCACTTAGCTTGGAAAATTAGTCACTGACTCAGCCACATCTGCTAATAAATAAACTGGCTCCAATTTACCTTTATGGATTTTTTGGCACCTACTAACTTTGTCTCCAGATATCGAAAGTTTCTTCCTCTGCTATACCGAATATGACAGTCTTCTCAGAACTTGCAATGACTCTGCAGTTGCATTTAGAAACTTGAATTTCTTGCATACAATGGGTAAGCTATAGGGAGCCTGAAACAATTGCTTATCTCTCCCCATTAATTGACATTTGCTTGCAGAAAATGTTTAAATAACCTATGATTATTATGATTGATATTTTTTCAAGATACTTGCATCTTCTCTTCAAATCATGCATAAGGAAGTAAATACTAAATCTAATAGTTGCAGAATGGGCCATAACTCTGTGGATGTTTTGTGAGTTCTCTTCTGCCTTTTAAGGCATGACATCAGAAGAGATTAGCTATTCTTTCCTCCAATCTGGTAGAATTTTTTTGTGTATCCTAAAAACGTTTCCAGATAAAGTACAGGACACCAAGTTAATTTAAATTTTAGATAAACAAGTTTTTTAGTGTTAATATTACCCAAATATCATTCTTTACCTGAAATTCTATTTCAACTAGTTGATCTGTATTTTTATTTGCTAAATCAAGCAAACTTAATCCAAAATAATCTATGCATGTGAAAATTTTATAGTAAACTCTACATTTATAGTAATATAGAAGAAAAATTTACATTTGTATTTTGAAGCATTTTTTTTTTTTTTTTTTTTTGCCTTTTTCGTTACTGGTACTCAGCCAGTGAGTGCACCGGCCATTCCTATATAGGATCCGAACCCACGGTGGGAGCGTCGCTGCGCGCGACCAGCGCCGCACTCCCCCGAGTGCGCCATGGGCTCAGCCCTTGAAGCATTGTTTTTGAATAGAATAAGTTGAAGAACGTTAAAATTTATTTTCTATCTCCACAAACCTTTCTTTTATGACTGCTGTCTTGTTTTGGACAGAAAAAAAAATATTCAGGTTAGAAATAGAAGCTTGAAGATAAATAATGATTTCATTATTTTTAGAAGTTATATGACTCTCCTAAAGATGAATAGCATTTATGCAATGAGTATAGAATCATAAGTCAAGAAGACTCACAGAATATAAAAACTATATTTAAATTAAAATATATCAAAATATGTTGTATAAGTAAATGCTCAGAAATACGTAAATAGTTTAATGCACTATATTAAATTAAAAATATCTGATATGTGTTTAAATGTGTAGATTGTAAAAATTTTAGGCTTAAAATCTAAGTATACTAACGTTCAGAACACACATTTTTTATTTAAAAGTCATCTAATCATTTTAGGTCGAGGTCAATATTTATAAGTTAATAGATATAATATTTATTCGATGAATGGATGCATACATATTCAATAGACTAGAATGATCATGTGAAAAAAACAACTTGGGGTAATAAACCTAAGCATTTTACATGTATGCTTAGTAGTTTTCCTTCTCAGAAAAAAAAAATTATACTAATAATAAGCAAACAAAAAACAGTCTATTCACTGTCTGAATGGAGTACAGTAATAGATTACAGAAATCTTTAGTTCTAAGGTTACCCCTGTACAAAAGAGAAGACTGTATTTTTTCTACCTGGAATCCCAATGAATCTTTAGTCTTGTACCTCTCTATTCTTTCTTTGGCTATGATTCTTTCTTACATATCAAATTAAAGTTAGGCAATATCACATAGATATTTTCCCTGATCATTCCATGCTTGGATCAGAGTCCCCTTTCCCAAATCATCCTGGCATTTCTCTTTTACTGCATTTATTATATTTAATTTATATGCTTTACTGCTTTTGTCTCACTACTAGACTGAATGTATCTCAAGTGCACAATTTATGTTCTATTCATACCTATTGCCCATCATTTGGAAAAGTTCAATAAATGTCTATTGAACTGAAATATATGAACGTAAGCTAATAATACAAATAAAAGAATTTGTCCTGGAAAGGGTAGAAACTTATATCAAACATTTTCACTAAAGTAAAAGAAGACATATTTTTAGTTAGTTACATTCTTCTCAAAGTAAGAGTTCCTGCAAAATATGAGAATGAATGAACTGGTCAAAACTTATCTACCTTTAAACAGGTAAGTTTACTACTTTCTTCTCTATACCTTATAATATACCTAATATAATACAGGAAAAATTCTATGTAGCTTACAAATTTGCATCCACTTATACCATGTTTGCTGCTTCTAACAAGAAGAATGGCTAAGCAAAACATGCCATTTTGACTTTAATATCATATAAGCCTCATTAGATTATATATAAAGCCCATTCAAGTAATACGGCATTATTCTGATAAGTCCAGTATTTTCCTAAAGGAAATACTTAATAGTGATAATACAATAATTGCTTGAAGAAAAATAAGTAAACAGTGAAATGATTGTATGAATTACATTATAAGGCAGTCTATCTTTTATTTTAAATAACAAACCAATTCAAGAAAATTTTAAGAAAAAATATTCATTCTATGTTTATTAAAATATTATGTGCAAATATTTACCTTATGTTTGCATATGAATACACTAGTACTTTATATCCCATTTAGATATTGAAAGTCCAATAATTAATAATTATATATTCATCACACATAGTTATCTATGTTAGCTTTAATTAAGTTATTTAAACCTTATGAAAAACAATTAGTTTTTCATACTCACAGCCCTATATGTTGATTGAAATTTCTAAACCTAAGTGAAATGGTATTTATAGTTTGGATGTAAGCACCTTCCCACAAACAATAAGGATAGACAGATAATGTCATTGTTTCTCTTTAATTTCAAAAGTAGTTTTCCTTCACAGAAGTTAATAAAATTCATGATGTCTATTATTGCAAGATGAATTTTCAAGGTTTCGGTAGAATGTGGCTGTTCAAATTAAAAAAGTATTGGATCTGCCTACATATAGTGCAGAAATAGGACATCAGTAATATATGTTAGAAGCATGATTTTAATAAACAACACAATAATCTCAAATCCCTACCTTTATTCATTTCACTTTGGTATAATTTATCATCCAACATTCTCCTGAATGAAATTTTGTGATACTGTAGCAACATAAGTCAGATAGAGAAAAAACAGCATTCTCTAATATAAATGTTGTTCATTATAAGTAAGTTTTTATTAAAAAATGGATGTGTTATGATTTTTAAAATCATGTAAATGGTATAGTAGTTTGGCATGTACAAAATTGAGGTCACTTAGGTTATTGCTTAAAAGGTTTTAGATAAGTTAAGAAATCTTCAGTGTTTTGCTAGTTCACCTCTAATTCCATTATACATAGAAAAATCCACAGGTTAATATTCATAACCATTATGTCTCATAAGGATAACAATTGTTCATTATTATTTTTAATTTAATTTCCATTAATTAAAATGTTTGATATTAATTACATGTTCTGTGTCTAGTAAGAAAGATAAAAATGTATTTTATAATACAATGAAGCTGATATTTCATCCTTTTGAGTAATTTGAGATAATGGTAGAAAGCCTCCTTGTCTGCCACTTGTTGATCAAAAGCAGCTAGCAGCTATCAGATCACAAAACACCAATAATAGGATGGCAGGGTTCCTGATACTCGACCTGGCTACAGAAAGTCATGCCTCAGATGTAGATTGCTGTTCCCATAGTTGCCTGACACAGAGCTGGGGATGAAAGATATGCAACTGCCACCATGATGAAGGTTAAAATCAACAGATATTAACCACAATTTACCAGGCAAGCTTTCCCTGGTAGTTATGTGTTCACGAAGGCTCCAGAGTTTCAAAATAGCCACTTCAGAGAGCTTCTGCCAGTACAATTGTTGTCTAGTGTACAGACAGGATTTTGACACTTCTTCTTCTACCATCTTCTCTGGTATCACTCTCTTAAAAATTCTTCATACTTATGAGTATGAAAAAAAATTGATTTCCTGTATTCAAAAATTCTCAAAGAAGAAACATATATTATTGTCCTAACTCAAGCATACTTTTATCCCAAATTAATGTATGAAATAGATATAATTGTTCATACATGGAAAAACATTTACATTAATGAGTGATATAAATATATTTCAAAGAAAAATCTGTAAGATTGGGGCTCAATTCCTGATATTACACTAAACAAAATCACCTCATCATAATATAATCACACACACAAACACTGCTCTTGTCCAATTGTATTCTAGATATTCTGCGCTGACATGAAAGCAATGTTCAGAAACAGTGTACCCTAAAATAAATTGATTACTATAAACATTATTTCACCCCTACCAGCTAAAGCGGTATTCATACAATTTAAAGAGATATCTAGATACAGATATAGATATATATGTATACAAACACATTAAAAAATTAAGAAAGATCTCAAATATATTGATTTTACATCTTTACATCCTAAAGAATTAGAATAAAAAGAGTAAACTAAGCCCAAAGATAGCAGAAGGAAGGAAATAATAAGGATTAAAGTGGAGATAAAATAGAGAATAAAAAGAAACAAGTGAAAATCAATAAAATCAAAGGTAGGTCATTTGAAACATCAACAAAATTGACAAACCTTTAGCTACTCTAATGAACAAATAGACAAAAATAACTAAAATCAAAAATAAAGGTTGGGACATTATTACCAACTTTACACAGATAAAAATTATCATAGGAAAATGGTAAGAAAAAATATACACAGACAAATTATATAACCATGAAGAAATGGAGAAATTCCCCGAAACACAATTACAAAAACTGACTCAAGAAAAAATAGTAAATCTCACTAGATATATAACAATAAAAAGATTAAATTAATAATTAAAACCTCCCAATAAAAAATTTCCATACAAGGTACCTTCATCAAGTGAATTCTACAAATTATTTAAATAGGAATTAGCACCAATCTTTACTACATTCCTCAAAAAAAATGAAGCGGAGAGACCACTGTTTAATTTGTATTATCAGGCCAGCATTACTCTGATACCAAAGACAGATAAGGACATCACAAGAAAAAAAGTTACAGGTCAATATCTCTTATAAATATAAATGCAAAAATCCTAATCAAAATATTAGCAAATTGAACCCAACAGCATGTCAATAAGATTATTCACCATAACCAAGTGTGATTTATTCCAAAAATACAAAAATAATTGAACATAAAAAAATCAATCACTGTAATATATAACATTATTAAAACAAATAAAAAGAACCACATGATCATCTCAATAGATGAAAAAAAGGTATTTGACAAAATCCAACACCCTTTCATGACTAAAAAAAAAAAAAAATCTCTCAGAAAACTAGAGTTAGAAAGGAAATTTCTTACCATGATAAAAGGTATTCATGAAAAATCCACAACTAACATTATACTCAAAAGTGAATGACAAACTTGTATCATAAAATCATGAAAAAGACAGGGGTGCCTAGTTTCACCACTGTTATTCAACATTGTACTAGAAGTCTAGCCAGAGCTATTAGACAAGAAAAAGGAATAAAGGACCTTAGAATTGGAAAAGAAGATTCAAAACTATCCTTATTTGCAGGTGGCATTATCCTATATATAGAAAACCCCAAAGAACCCAAAAAGAAAGCTACTAGAGCTAATAAGCAAATGCCATAAAGTTACAGATAAAAAAGACTAACACACAAAAATTCATTGAATTTCTATACAACAGCAATAAATAATCCAAAAAGAAAACACACACAAGAAATTAAGGAAGGAAGCAATTCCCTTTATAATAACATATGATAGAATTAAAATTAGAAATAAAGCTAACTAAGGAAGTGAAGTATTTGTGTCCTGAAAACTGCAAAACATTTCTAAAGGAAATTAAAGATCTAAGTAAATGAAAAGGTAGCCTATGTTCATGTATAAGAAGACTTAAAACTGCTGAGATGTTAATACTACCCAAAGCAATCTACAGATTCAAAACAGTCCTTTTAAAATTTCAACATCTTTTATTATAGAAATATAAATCTGATATTCAGATGTATGCAAAATTGAATGGGGCCTCAAATAGCTAAAACAATTGAGAGAGAGAGAGAGAGAGGAGAAAGTTGTAGAATTCACACTTCTCATCTTTGAAACTTAATACAAAGCCACAGTAATTAAAACAATGTGGTACTGGCATAAGGACAGGCACTTATGTCAATAAATTAGAGAGCTCAGAAACAAACTCTCACTAATTTTGTCAAATAATTTTTGACCTAAGTATCAAGAATATTCAATGGGGAAGACCAGTCTTTTCAACAAATGTTACTGGGAACACTAGATAGTCACATTTGAAATAATGAAAGTGGACCCTTTATTTATGAAATAAAGAAAAAAATAACATAAAATGAATCTAAGACTTAACCTATAAAAGCTATAACTATATAAGGGCCATAATTATAAAATTCTTAGGAGACAATATTGAGGTAAATCTGCATGACATTGAATTTGACAGTGTTTTCATGGATATGACACCAAAAGCACAGGTGACAAAAGAAAGACAGATTGGACTTCATGAAAATTAAGAACTTTGTGTATCAAAGGATGCTATCAGTAAAGGGAAAATATAACCTAATAAATGGGAAAAATATGCAAATTACATATCTGATAAGGGATTAATTTCCAGAATGTATAAAGAACTCCTAAAACACAAGGGAAAATAAAACAAAAACAAGGACTCCAATTCAAAACTTGGCAAGGGACTTAAGTAGACATTTCCCCAAAGAAAAAAGTAGTAATCAATAAGTACATGAAAACACAATCAACATCATTAGTCAGTAGGGAAATACGAATCAAAACCACAATGATCTTTTTGGGTTGAATCTGTTTGGGTAAATCATTACAACCACTTTGGAAAATAATTTGGAGGTTCCTCAAACAACTACAGATAGATCTTCCATATGAACCAGCAATCCCTCTTCTGCGTATATATCCAGAGGAATGGAAATCATCATGTCGAAGAGATACCTGCACTTACGTGTTTATTGCAGCTCTGTTTACAGTAGCCAAGATATGGAATCAATCTAAATGTCCATCAATAGACGATTGGTTAAGGAAACTGTGGTATATATACACTATGGAATACTACACTGCCATAAAGAAGAATGAAATACTCCCATTTGCAACAACACGGATGAACCTGGAGAAATGTACGTTGACTGAAACAAGCAAAGCACAGAGGGATAAATACCTCACATGCTCACTCATCTGTGGGAGCTAAGAGAGAAAAGAAGGCAGGAAAGAAAGAGCACAGCATTGCCATGATCCAACAGAGGGAGGGAACATTCCTAGGCCTTCAAATTGGAGCTGAGGGAGAGGAAGAAGGTGAAGGAGGTTGAGGGATAATTGGGAGGGGACAAAGTGTACAAAAGTAATTTCTGGTAATGGGTATGTCCCCAGTATGAATCTGGCCCTCACATCATGGGGAGGAGAGGGGACAATCAGCTTTGTATCTCATGAATATTTGTAATAAGTAAATAAATAAATAATAATAATAATAATAATAATAATAATAACCACCACAATGACATACCACATTACACCTACTAAGATGGCTGTAATAACAATAACGAAAATATAAAAATGCCACATATTGGCTGCAATTTAGAGAAATTGGAACACTCATACATTGCAGGTGTGAATGTAGAATGGTACAGCCACTATGGAAAACCATTCAGCAGTTTCTTAAAAGTTTAAACATAAAACTGCCATATGACCCAGCCATCACACTCTTATTTATCTATACAAACAATTGAAATCAGGGACTCAAACAGATATTTGTATACCAATGTTCACAGCATCTTTATCCACAGTAGCCAGGATTGGAAACAACCTAAGTGTCCATGCACAGATGAATGGATAAACCAAGTGTGAAATAAACATACAATGAAATATTATTCAGCCATAGAAAATGAGACTTTTTAAAATATATGCTACAAAATGGATTGACCTTTAAAACATTATGCATAATGAAATAAGCCAGACACAGAAAGTCAAATATTGTATTTTTCCATTTATGTGAGATATCTAGTGTATGCAAACTTATGGAGACAAAACGAATAGATGGTACCAGAGGCTGGAGGAAAGTGGTAATGTGGAGTTGTTGTTTAATGGGTACAGAGATTTCGCTGGGGATGATAAAAAATTTTGCATATAGATAGTGGCGATGGTTACACAACATTGTGAATGTATTTAATGAGACTGAATTGTACACTTAAAAATATTAAATGATAAATACTATGTTATGTATATTTTGCTATAATTTTTAAAAATTATGCAAGTTTACAAGTAATCTGCTGCTAGGCATATATTCAAGAGAATGAAAGCAAATCTTTAAAAAGTGCTTTTAAACAAATGACCATAGTAAGGTTTTACATAATAGTCACAAACTGGAAACAACCCATAAGGGAATAAATGGATAAACAACTGTGGTACATCTGTACCAGGGGGTACTACTCAGTAATAAGAAGAAATGAACTCCTGATACATGCAATCGCTTAGATGAATTTTTAAAACAGTACATCTAAGAGCAAGAATCTCTACAAGAAATAGGATACACGGTATGATTCACTTATGTGAATTTCAAGAATAAACAAAACTAGTGTGTTGTGATCTAGACAAGAAGAGACATTACCTATGGTATGTGGGGATGACTAAAAGAGGGAACAAGGGAACTTTCTTGAAGGTTGAAAATAATATATATTGAATAAGGTATGTTGGTTGCTTGGTGTGTACATTTGCAAAACTTAACAAATTGTACCCTCATAATCTGTCCTTTTTACTCTATATAGATTTTAGTTCAACACATTGCTTTAGATAATAAGAAAATAACAAACATCAAATAATTTATACATATGCATCCAGGTATTACATTCTTGCTATTTCAGGGAAACATTAGGGAGAATGCAATAAGATCGATCACTAATTGCATCCTTGAAGGAATCATATTATCTATTAATAAATATACAGGAAGTTTTCATAAAACTTTGTATTTCTTCTCTGAGAGTGGCTTATAAATCCTTGCCAAGATAGAGAAGTTATCAAATACACACTGAGAAATTATATTTTTATATTTTTTTTAATTTTACTTTATTTTGTCAATATACAATGTGGTTGATTATTGTAGACCATTACCGAAACCTCCCTCCCTCCCAACAACCACCTTTCTGTTTGCTTGTCATATCAACTTCAAGGAATTGTAATTGTTGTGCCACAATGAGAAATTATTGAGACTAACAAGAGAATTTTTGCTTTATCTTTTCTCATTCCTTCTTGTCTCCTTTAAGACACAACATTCAGATTGGCAGATTAGTGTAAGAGCACTTTTGCACAAGCCCATGGTAAGATGTCAGGGAATCAGGGTACTATTTCAAATGGATGCGACTATTTCAGAAGCCACTTGATTTTAGATAGAGGGTATATTAAATAAATGACAGATACATTAATACAGAAAGGATCCAATGAAAAGATCTTGGGAACTCTATTTAATGACCGTCTAGTACATAACTGAAATATATTACCTGATATTATTCTCCATTTTTCACAAGCTTACACTGCTTTGTGGCTTTGGAAATATTGAGATGAATGCCCTCTCTCTATATGTGTGTGTGTTCTGACTTGACCCCATTTCTGGAGAAACTGAATTAAATGGCATTTCCAGACACAATTTTACATTTTGAAAAGTATTTAAACTGTCACAGAAGTTGAGGAGGGAAGATAATGTTGTTCTTTATTTTCCTCTCTATTTAGATATACAAAATAAAGCCGCCCTTGTCACCAAAGAGATATCTCATCTAGGTTTACTAAAAATTCAGATTCCTACTGTCTCATGCTATTGTAAGGAGCTTGTCCTCTATTTATTAGGCCATGCAGGGAAGCATCTTCACAGAAATCAGCACCATTTTTTCATTTTCATAAAGGCTCAATCTGCTCACCACACTATGTGCCCACTTGTAGGGATGTATACTTTAACACCTAACTTCCACAAAGTAGCCATGATTGTTCATTGTCCATTTCCCATTATTCTAATAACAAAAGTCTGATTTTGAGGAATCATCTCTTTTTCACGCTCAGTTTATGTGGATCAGCTAAGGCTGACCTCTCTCACTAGTTCTAGTGATGGGGTATTGGCAGGACATTGTCCATCAATGTGTCCATAAGGATTATTTCAGCTTTGGATCTGTGATGCAAATCAGGAAAAGTCAGAATGCATTCAGAACTTTTGCTGGCATGTTGGAGAAAAAGAACTCTATATCAGTTGCTGTCAAAAAATAAAATCTAACCATGAGCTATATTTTGTAATACTGTTATCATCATTTGGAGAAATATTCCTGAAAACAAATTCAAATAACAAGTTATGGAGAGCCAAAAGATTATAGAATGATTTCTGGTATAAGCTCTTGGATTCAACTCTACCAGAAGCTAAGCAGATATACTCTTGGACTTTCCCATTGCAATGTATCCCATTTTGTATTTCAGCAATATGATTTGGGTGTGTGTTACTTGGAAGTCAAAGGGTTCTAACATATACCACAGGTTTGATCATATAACTATGATATCCATCTCTTCAGTCAAAGTTTAACTTCTTTTGTGAATGGTACTTACACACGGTTTAACTTGCTGCTTTTAATATAAAGCAAATAAATCCAATACCTCTGTTATGTGATCACAATATCCAGTTAATACATGGTAAAACATGCACAGGCACAGCGAAATCTTGATAAAGTCCTTTTACAATTATTATTTTAAAACTTTTTGTCAACAATTGCGAACACTGACAAAATTAATGTTGCAGATTTAGTCAGAGATTGTTGTCTATTATTTTCTTTACATGAAAAAACAAAATTTAGTGAAATGTCAGTATAGAAAATTGTATGTAAAATATAGTCACAATTTTAACTGTACTGGAATTAAAGGTAATTATTTTTTACTTTCTCCCTTTTCTTATTTTATATCTCATGTAAACCCATCCTTCCACAACATCAAAACCTATTCCCATATACTGTTCATAGCTGTTCTGTTATGTTCATAGCAATTATGCACTGTATGAGAACATGATTTTTGTTCCTTTTATTCACAGTATCTAGAATAAGGACTAGCACTTGGAAAATGGTAGGCGTTTAATAAAATATTTGTCAAATAAATGGACTCAACAGATATTTCTGAAAACCTATTATAGTGCATGTAATATATCAGTTGGTGAAGAGACAGAAGTGAATAAGAAATATATGGTACTTGTTCCAATAAAGCTCACACTTCAGTGAAGGAATAGATATTAAATAAATATTGAAGAAATAATTAGATATGAATAGCATACACTCCTTTTTTGAAGAGATAAAATTCTAATGGTGGTAGACATGGGAAGCAATGAGGACTCTTAAAATTTGGTGACTCCCATGTATGTATAAGGTGCAATAGAAGAACAGAGGAGGGGCATATCCATATGACTGAGCAGTGAGAGAATCTTCCAGAGGAGATAACATGAGCTTCGTCTTTAAAAATGGGAATCAATATACATGAGTTGGCATTGTAATTTGTTTGCTTGTATGCCATTTGTCCTCGCTAAAATGTGAGTTCTTTGGGGTAGCTGCTATGTATTATTCAGCACTGTATATCACTATCAATGTCTGTACTTGATGAGCTTTTGATAAATGTTTGCTGAATGGTAAAATATTTTTTTAAAAAACTCACATGAATACCAGATCAAAATTCAGTCCGTTAGCTCGTTGCTTGATAAACAGAACACCAAATATTCCAGTAGCCTAATTTTAGTAAACGTTATTAAATCCATTTAATCTTTCCAATTTTGATTAAAACTACCACATCACTGAAAAAGCACTGGAATTACATGAAGTTGTGAACTATAGTATTTTCATCTCCACTTCTATCTTGGTTATTCATCCCATCATAATTATCAGAGCAAACATTACATATGGATTTAGTAAATCCTCAATGATAGATAGGCACAATCAAATACAAATATATGTTTAGAGATGGGCTGCTGACAGAGGTATGTGGTTGAAAACTATAATTACAGATGCTCTAACAAGCTATTAAGATTTTATGATAATAACCAGAATTCTAAGAAACCTTCAAATACAAAATACACATAGATTTTGAATATGTCTTTGATTTTCTTTTTTTAGCAATTACATATTACATTCAATAAAACATCACTATATGACCATCATATAGTTGAGATTTTGGTAATGGTGTTAGATTTAACAGCACTTCTGAATAACAAATCGAAAAGAAAAGCAAGGGCAATGGAACAGAGTTAAAGATGGAGAATACTATCTTCAAAAAAATGAAAGACGAAATAAGATGGCTATGTAACAACAATGTATGACTCAAATGCCTTTATGAGAACTCCAGAAACTAGTTACGAAGCCACAGTACCCCAGGCAAGCTCAAAGTCAAGAATAGCCAAATTGAAATGGGCAAGAAAGGCCATTTTATTTCAATCACGATAGCCCTTCCTTCAAGCCAGCCAACTTGGGGCTTCTTTCCTGGGAGGCGAAGAGAAGAGTGGAGCATATGTCTAATGTTCAGGCTTTTCAGTGTGCTTCCTGAGGGACTGATTTCTGTCTTGCCTGACTCGAAGCATTTACAGGGAACCTGCATACTTTGGATGCCTGAGGGCCACTAAGAAAAAAAGAGAACATTCAGCCTTAAGACTGTTCAGTTGTCCAAATGCCACTAGCAAGATATTATCTATATCCTTCTGAATTTTCCTTTTATTTATTTATTTTTTTTCATGCTGGTGCCTCTCTTATCCTGTATAGTAAGCCTTGAGTGGAAACTAATATGTGTTGCAAAAATAAATAAACAGTGAATTAATGAATAAATTATATAAAAAGAATGAGTGAATGCAATGTTGCCATATAACTGTGTACAGTCAGATGCAGCCAAGAGATTCAGATAATGTATTCACTGAGTTTCAGTAGCAAATTCATGACTGGAAACACTTAGAACTTTTGGTTGCTATTCTTACTGTGGCAGTAGAAAATTATGTCAACTTTATATTTGGGTCATATCAAATCCACAGATCACATGAATTCTATAAATACCGTTGAGTCTGCAAATATAGGCATTTAGTGATATAACCAAGTATAATGGGCTAAACTATCCCTGTGCTATTTTGCTGTTCACTAAATATTTCCATTTTCCCCTTTTCAGTAACATGAGAACATCACAATTTATACTGCAACTGCAGTTCTCCTTAGTGACAGGGTGAGCAGAATTGATGTGTGCCATTTACTGGCTAGGGTATTCAATTGTCAGTTCCAGAACCTACGGAGTCCTATTTTCCTCTGTATAGACTTTGAGGTGGTTACTGATCTGTCGGCCTGTGTACCTGAGTGATTACGATAAGTAGAGACTCTCTGCCGACTCATGTTTGACAAGTAGCAGAAGCAAAATATAAGCATTTGCTGTTATAACCATTGAGTTTTTTTACACAATCACAACGTGACCTAGACTATGCTACTTGTCTGTGATAGCTAATAACATGTCCTAAAGGGAACCAACACCTCTATCACAAGCATCATCAAGTACCAACAATGGGAATGATGCGAATAGGTATCAGAGCTGTGTGATCTTGAGAAATATACTTAATCTCCGTGAACCTGTTTTCAACCTCTGTAAAATCATAGTACGTTTTACCTCAGAAAGCGATGTTAACAAAGGAGAGGCGACTTGAATGTAGTAATACCATCTTAACATTGGATATGAAAACCACCCTATAGCATTTCTAGGATAGTCTCCAGTTCTGATTATAGACTAATCATGAGAATAGCTCTACATCAGTAGGAATGAAACATAGGAATTGTTTCTATTATGACTCAGACTTTTTCACCATTTTCTGTTTAAAAGAAGAGTATGTGCTAACAAAAATTGCGTGAATGTTTCATATCAAGTACGAAGCATACGAATTACCAACTGCATCCGTTCATCTTCCTTGATGTAGGTAGAATCAGTCTTCAGAATGATGATATGATAAATGCTTGCATGTCAGAAACATGCATACAATAAAAACACGTGAAAAAATAGTAACAAATGTGATAATGATAAATTATTAGAAAATTTCATGTGTTTTCACTATAGAGAGTGATTGAGATATCATGCCATTTACTCCTTTCCACAACCTTACATTTCCAGATGTAGAACCTGTGATATAAAGAAGATAAATAATTACTTCAATTTTATAAACCTGTCAATCTAAAAATAGGACTGATATCCAGACAGTCTAATTTCGGCTTGGTAGAGCTCAATATTCAACAACTGTAAGGGGATGTATTCTATTTCCAGTATAAACATATAGAAGAACTTATGGGATGCAACTAAAGCAGTGCTCAGAGTAAAGTTTATATCTATAAACACCAGCATTAAAAGAGAAGAAAGGTATCAAATAAATAACCTAAACTTATAATTTAAGAAACTAAAAAAAGAAAAAGCACACTAAACCCAAAGGCAGCATATTACTATTATTGAAACATTCTTATTTCTGATTTTTTCAATGTAAAAATTGTTGGAAAATTTTTAATTAAAAATTAAAATATTAAGGTTTGAATTTGTTAAAAGATTGTAATTATATTGACTTGGTTTAAAAATACATATCAAAGAAAATAGGAAAAATTGATCTAGTTTTAAAATAGAATTATTAGCAATAGAGTGTTACTCAGGCAGTAGAACCAGAGATCTGTGACAATTTGAAAGAGGCATATTTACTGCATGCCTACTCAATGATAATCATTGTTTTATATACTGGGGTTCATCCAGGAAGCAAAACAAACAAGAATATTTATTTCATGGAACATCCATTCCAATGAGTATTGTAAAAACTAACTAAATAAATAAGACCCTTAAGTAAAATATGTATTATATTTAAAATTGTTAAGTACTAAGGAGAAAAAAATAAAGCAAGGAAGGATAATTCCAACTGACTGTATGGATAGTCAATCTATGGGAATAATATTTTAGGCAGCAGGAACAACAATTTGAAAGACTCTTAATAGTAGATATGAAACTGGGTTTATGGGTTTGGAATTCCCTGGAAAGGTCATGGTTGGTGACATAAATTTGAGAGTCACAAAGACCCTTTGACTGAAAGACCCTGAAGTCTTTTATGCCACTGATCTTGAAGTAATATGAAGTTGTTGGAGAAATTTGGTGATCCTATAGGTTATCACTGACATTTTTAGAAGTTATTTGAATACTTATATATCTTCACATCTAATAATGGTCTATTAATCCCAAAAATGAATGGAGGAAGACAGAAAAACCTATTCATAATGTCATATTCTGGCATTCAAAATTCTACTCATCTGTCAGTTGAAGAACAAAACATTCAGCCAACATGATCTGAACTACCACGAATAGCTCCAGGTCCAGAAGGAAGACACTTCATCTTATATTCACATTTCAAGGGCCAAATCCATCATGTCATGGGAATGGTAAAAGCTATACTTTGATTCTATAATCTGATACATTTCTCTTTCTTTTGGCACCTGGCTCCACTCCCCCTGAGAAGTACTCTGCTTTCTATTATTCCCATTCCTCATCTTGGTGGGAAAATGTACTCCCACACAGACAGATTCGTGTATTTTATTGCTACAGTCATTTTTAGGAAAAACATCTCCTTATAACCTTGATATTATACTCATCTATTTGATTTTAATCAGTTGCAAATGCCAATAACTACAACAACAACAAAACAAAAACAAAAACAAAAACAAAAACTCTCCCTGGATATAAACCTTAAACCTGATTTATTTTGTGGCTTTCCTGCTCTCTTGTATCTTTGCCAGCTTGATGACTTGTACCTTACTGTCATCTGAAGCAATAGACTGGAATAGAAAGGAAGCAACTTAATATGTTCTTTATCTAGAAGACTGAGTTCCTCTGTTTAACTAGAAAATCTTAATGGAACTTTGTCGTGCAAAACCCAAAATTTTATCTCCTACTCTTTGGGGTGCAAAAGCACTCAGGTGTTCTAACTCAGTGAAGCCTCAGATTTGTGCAGTGTTCTCCACAAGCCAGCCAAGAGTAATAATTTGGAGCCATACAATAAACCACAGCAGTATAAGTACTACCAATGGCTATTACCAATCGAATTCACAGATATGAGGTTACCTCAAAAAGTTTGTGGAAAAATGGATGAGAGAGAGAGAGAGAAAGACCACAGCAATACGTTGAACTTTCAGAGCGAGAGAGAACAAACCTAAGGATACTAGAGATGGGAGGTAGGATGTGCTAACAGCAATGTTTCAGGTTAAATGTATAGTCACCACTTGTGCTGCAAAACTAACCCCGGGTTCAGACTCAAGATTGATTTATTTGTTAAGGAAATTATAGGACTAAGTGTCTGATCTTCCTGTCTTTGTCCCCCTTAATTTTGGACTATAATATGCTTCTTTTAACCTTCAAACCCGAAAGTACTGGCTATACTCTCATCCTAGAAAATCAGGTTAATATCCCCTCTCCTTAGAGAAGTTTCTCTAATTGGTTTTGAGATACTTACAGTGAAAAAATATGCATGTCTGATTTGAAGATATCTAGAATGTAGGAAAAAAAAAACACCAACATGAGAGAATTTCTCCCTCATTTCAATGTCTTCACATGAGAAGTCAATGCTTGGAACTTTTCCAGAAAATTAAAACATTCTTTGAAGATTTTATTTTAGATCAACATGACATAAAAGTTTGTATATCTTTTAATTAAGCAAACATTCATAATAAAAGTTGTTATTTTAGGTAATATCAGGGTGTTGTAAAAGCTAACCTCACTTCCAATTACCACTGATAGATGTGTGAAAA
This sequence comes from Cynocephalus volans, assembly GCF_027409185.1. NCBI lineage: Eukaryota > Metazoa > Chordata > Mammalia > Dermoptera > Cynocephalidae > Cynocephalus > Cynocephalus volans. Next base: position 97,622,135 of record NC_084478.1, read on the forward strand.
CAAGTTGACCCTTTCCCTTGAGAATCTACTTTATAATGCAAGTGCTGCTGAAAATGCTAATGTTTTAATTGGTAACATTTTATTGTACTTTTCAATGAGTTACTTATTGTCAGAGTGACGTGGGACTGATCAAGAACTGCAAATGACAAATGGTTTGTAGATTTGGGTAAAAGAGAAAATAGACTCACTAAAAAACATCACCTCTTACTGTTTAAGAATATACCAAAAAAATAAAAATAAAAATAGACTACACCAAAAGAGAAAGGAGTCTGAGAGATATGTAGCACGATATTTCTTTATAGTTGTATGAGAAATCCAGCCTATGAAATTATGTAAACATATATTTCTCCACACATGCAGCCTTAAATTGACATCTCATTGTATTTATTGAAGGAAAAGCATTTCTTTAAAAATAGAAATTCTAATATCAATTGAATCTAAAGAGTCAAGTATAAATTGGTTGCCAGAGGACTGTAATCCTAAAGAAGACCTTTCTACCAATCTATTCTGGCACACTGTCTTTGTAGAGAAAAAAAAAAAAATGCTTCACCTACATTTTTTTAGGTCTACTCCTAGGATTTTTATTGTCAAAGTGTTTTTTTTTAATTTCTAAAACTTTATTTAACAATAAAAGTGCTTTAGCATTTATTTTGATATTAGATTAAAAGTGCTATGATACTAAATAAAAAATTCACACACACGCACACACACACACACTCGCGCGCACGTACGTGAATCCCTTTACTCAAATTAAAACATCTTTCTGAGAATTAGCAAAATGTATATAAGGGGAAACTTGCTTCAGTAGAAACGGATGTATTGATTTGGGTGGCTTTTCTCATCTATATAGCCAGGAAACAAGAACTTCATTCTCTATAGGATGGACAAAATGGAAGTAGTGCAACAAGGCAATTTCCTTCAATAGCAAAAGATTTTCAAGAGCAGCATACAAGGAAACACACTCAAGGGAGCATGCAAGGCAGCGATTGCTGCAATATAGGTGAACATAGTTTTCGGGGCTTCACCATCAGATTAACAATCCTGCTAAAAACTTCCTAAGCAGCAAAACTTGTTATGTGCTGAACACAAACTGTGGCAGAGAGGGGAAATGTGAATGCTGATGAACCTATTTCACAGATAACACCGAGGTGAGTGTACTGCACTATCCACACAGCATAGTGGAAATTACCCCATCCAACAAATATCTCTTTTTAATGTACAATGCCTTCTGTTGTTTTCTGATGTATTTTCTTTCTTTTCATTATTATTATTATTTTAATTGACACAGAATACCTCTTGCCATAAGAATTTGTAAGGAGAAAAAAGCAAACCTATTTCCCATATTAAGATATCAAAGTTTCTTAGTTGAATTCTTATGAAATACGTGTATTGTCCTGGATGGTAGCAGCAAAATTAAATTATTCTCCCAAAGAAATATTCCCAATTTGGTGGGTAGCCTCTATTTGCTAGCAAATTATGATTGAGTGATTTAAATCATTGCTAATGGATTCCATAATACATTTTTACAAATTGTTATCATTTCTTTTTGAAGTTAATACCTAAGATAAAACACAGAATAAAACCAAATCAAAAAGAAAGAGGTGGGAAACATTATTCTTATGATATTTTGTGAAGCAGTTGCTTATCTATAGTGAATATTAACATTAAAAAAGTTCCTCTTTGGTAAATATAAACTGACACTTTAGATCATGATTCAATAATCTGGTAACCTTGATGCAGCAAACTATTTTGTTCAGAAAATGTGTTTCTCAGAAAATATTGTTTAGTAACATTTGTATTTCCCGTTTCAATTAATCTTTTTAAGTAAAATACTTTTTTTTCTTAACTGTTTATTACCAGTTTACTTCATTGATGGATGTTTTCTTTCCTGAAAACAGAATCAAGATACTTAAAATTTATGATGCAGCACCCTATCTGATAATCAACAAATAGTATTGATCATTGATCCTGGGTCAAATGGAATGTACGGGGTTAACACTGTGACTTAAAAGCCATTGTGGAAAGTAATTACTTATATGCTATAGCAGGGGTAATGAAGAAAATTTTAGAAATTTAGAAAATTAAGCATCCTGTTGAAGAAATTGATCTGGTAGAAGAAAAAAAAGAGGCTTTTGAAGCAGATGGATTCCTAATCAAACGTTGTCTCCACCATGAATTTGCTTGGGTGTTTCTGGCCAAGTTTGTTAAACTCTTTGAGGTACCAATTCCACATTTATAAATTGGTATACAAGTATTATTACCCATTTTGCATAATATTTGGTACAGAGTGGATTCAATAAATAATATATTTTGTCTTTTTTTACAATTTGTTTTTACATTGCTGTTGTTATGATTATAACCTAGTTATCTGACATATTTGGTCCTCAGTTTTCTCACTTATATCAGAAAGTGGGTGAACTAGATAGTTCTTTTGGTTCGTACACAGCCATCATTCTCACTGTAGATAAGAGGCCAGCAAACTTATTCTGTGAAGAGCCAGAGAGTAAATATTTTTGGCTTTGCAGGCAGATGGTCTTTGTCTTAACTACTCAACTCTGCTATTATGGTACAAAAGCAGCCATAGATAATTCATGAACCCATGGGCCTGGCTGTGTTCCAATAAAACTATACTTGCAAAAACAGTAATAGGCCAAGTTGGCCTGTGGGCTGATGATTGCCTAATTCTGCTCTAGATATTCAGGAAGTCAGTAAATTCAAATGCCTTTATTTGAAAGATAATTTTATGTCACAATATACAAAGACTAGACACTAAGACAGCTGCAACAGTGAAAATGAAAAATAATATGACCAGTGGAAAAGGCACCTGTTCTCTACTTTGCTCCTGGATTATCTCAATTTCGTGGTGGAATAACAAGGAGAGATTATTGTTATATCATGTAACTCAGAACAGCATTAATACACTATAGCTGTCATTGCTGATGCTCCTCTTGTGAATAAGATTTGCAGTGATAAAGAAGCTATTCTTACAAAGACAGAAAAGCACGCTTAATAGACAGTATTACAAAAACATAGCATTCAAGATTAGATATGTTAAAACATAGGTCATTTAGTATAATTATTCAGTCGCCCCCAAATTATATTTCTCCTCTCCATGCTATAGAGTCCTGGAATTTGAAACAAAAATACGAACAAGATATAATGTATTTGTTATAAAATATATTAACAGATGTTTCAAAGAATATATCAATGTCTACTCCAGCTAACATCTCAAGACACAATTAGTGTAGTCACTGAAGTATTTAATACAGGAGAAATACAGGGAGAAAATGTCACACTGTGATACTTTTTAAATTTATTAACTTCATATTATTAATAGCCATTTAATTTATTTAAATGAAGTTTAATCTAAATATTAAAGCTGAGTATAAGTATGAAAATTAAAGTTGAAACTGGAAGCAATTATTTAGATAATGGAGGAGAAGGAGAAACTCCTTTATATTTATTAACAGGAACTTGCTACAGAATAATTTGTTACTAGCCTATTTCAGAAAATCAGCAAAATGAACAAACCCATTTTTGCCACTTGAAAACAAAGTCCATGCCTAAATTTGGAATTATGGATGCCTACATATATAAATGCTGATCACCAATAATGAAAGCTTTCAAAATTATCATATTCACTTTATTAGGCCAAATATACAAACATATATATATATATATATATATATATATATATATATATATATATATATATATATATATATATATATATATTTTTTTTTTTTTTTTTCCTTAACAAGGTAGTTCTCTTTTTTTTACATTTAGAAAGTGGCAAAATAATGACAATAGTTTTTGAGGTGAATATGCACACACATAGTAGTATAGTTGTTAATATTTTGAAAATATAACTAAATTTTGTAGGTGAAAAAGTTTTAAAATATTTTTTAAAGATATAATTAACATACATTAAAATGTACCTTTAAAAGTATATAATTCAGTAGTTATTTGGTGTAGTCAAAAGAATGTACAAGCATTACCACTAATTCTAGAACATTTCAATACCCCAAACAAAAAAATCTCAACCATTTGTATTTATTTCCCATTCCTCCCTTTTCCTAGTCTGTGGGAACTGCTAATCTCCTTTCTGTCTCTATGGATTTACCTATTTTGGAGATTTTATATAAATTGGATCATAAAATACATGGCTTTTCAGTCCAGCTTCCTTCAGTTGGCATATTTTTAAGGTACATCATATTTTAGCATGTATTGATACTTCATTCCTTTTTGTTGCTAAATAATAACTCTTTAATGAACATGTTACACTTCACTCATTTTTTTGATCTTAAGGTTGTATAAAGTTTGTATTATTATGAATATTGTTTCTCTAAACAATCATAAATTTATGTGACCATAAATTTTCAATTCTCTGGAATATATGAGTTGAATTGCTGGATCATATGGTAATTATATGTTTTTTAACATTTAGAGAAACTAACAAACAGGTTTCCAAAGTAACTTCACCATTTTGCTATCCAATGATCAATGTAAGAGAGTTCTAATTTATTCACATTCTCATCAACATTTGTTGTTGTCTGCCTATTTTATTATAGCCATTCTAGAGGATGTAAAGTGGTATCACATTGTGGTTTAATTTGAATTTTCCTAATGACCAATGATATTGAACATCTTTTCATGTGTTTAGTGGGCATTTGTATCACTTTAGAGAAATGTCTATTCATATCCCTTGCCTATTTTTAAGTGGGTTATTTCTATTTTTTATTATTGAGTTTTAAGTATTCTTTATGTATTCCAGATACCACTACCTCATCAAATATATGGTCAACAAAAAATTTCTCGCATTTTGTAGGTTGCTTGTTTTTACATCATCAACGACTGACTCTGTTGGTGAAGGAGGAAATCTCTAGTGTTATGGGGATGGCCAAACACACAACTGACTCTGCATAGATGAGATTGAGAGCAGTTTATCTGTCATATACACTCACAGCCCCAGGGGAAAAAGACAGTGCACACCACACTGGGCCACACAAGCAAAAGCAGCAGAAGAAAAAATAAATAAATGGAATTCTATCAAACTAAAAAGCTTCTGCATAGCAAAGGCAACAATCATCAGAGGGAAAAGACAACCTACAGAATGGCAGAAATATTTGCAAACTATACATCTGACAAGGGATTAATATCCAGAATATACAAGGAACTCGAACAACTACACAGTAAAAAACCAAACAACCCAATTAAAAAATGGTCAAAGATACTAACAATCATTTTTCGAAGCAAGACATACAAATAGCCAAGAGGTACATGAAAAAATGTTCAACATCGCTAATCATCAGGGAAATGCAAATCAAAACCATACTGAGATATCATCTCACCCCAGTTAGAAAGGCTATAATCAAAAAGACAGAATAACAAATACTGGTGAGGATGTAGAGAAAGGGGAACTCTGCTACACTGTTGGTGGGACTGTAAATTAGTACAGCCACTATGGAAAACAGTATGGAGGTTTCTCAAACAAGTACAGATAGATCTACTATAGGATCCAGCAATCCCATCTTTGGGTACGTACCCAAAGGAATGGAAAATGTTGAAGAGAAAGCTGCACTCCCATGTTAATCCTAGCTGTATTTACGATAGTCATGATGTGGAACTAACTTAAATGTCCATCAACGGATGACTGGATAAGGAAAATGTCATAAATACACACAATGGAATACTACCCAACCATAACGAAAAAGGAAATTCTGCCATTTGAAGCAACATGCATGAACTTGGAGAAAGTTATGCTAAGTGAAATAAATGGCACAGAGGGAAAAATACCACATGTCCCATTCATAAGTTGGAACTAAGAGAGGGAAAAGGAATGAATGAAAGACAACAATGGTGTGTTGAACTTGCAGAGAGAGAGAACAGAACTAAGGTTTCAGGGGTGGGGCTGGTGGGGGGGGAAAAGGATATTGTGGAGAGGTTGTGTGGGGGAGAGTGAGAATAATTGCAATTTGAGGTGGTGGGCAGGCTGATTGCATTGATTTTCTCACCTAAACTTGGGCACAAGTGCTGATGGCCAACTTTTGACCCATGAACATATATAATCAATAAAAATAAAAATAAAAATAATTTTTTAAAATGATGGCTGGAATTTTTATAGGTATTATTTAAATGTGTAAACCAATATGGGTATTATTGCCATCTTAAAGAATATTAACTCTTCTATCCATGAATATGAGATGTCTTTCTATTCATTTAAGTCTACTTTCTTTTTTTCTTATTTTTTTTTTATTCAGTAATGATTTGTTTTATTTTTTGTATAGGTCTTGCACCTCTTTTGTTAAATCCTATTCTATACTATTCTACTCTACCCTGTTCTTCACTGCCAGTATGCAATCATGCACTTGATTTTTGTATATTGATTCTGTGTCCTTCAAACTTTTTGGACTTATTCACTATCTCTAATAGGGTTTAGTGGATGTCTTAGGATATTCTCTATATAAGATGATGCCATCCACAATTACTAGTCTTACTTCTTTCTTTTCCTTTTCTTTTACTTTTTATAGCAATTTATTTATCAATTTTTCAATTTTTTCAATTTTTAAAAAATTTATCAATATACAATGTAGTTGATTTTTTGTCCCTTTACCAATTCCTTCCTTTCCCACTCTATCTCCACCCTCCCCTTCCATCAACATCGTATCTGTTCACTTGTCTGAACAAGTTCAAGAGATTGTAGTGATTTGCTGTGTCTTTTTTTTCTTTTCTGACCCCCCTACCCCTGGTTATTTGTTTATATATATATTTATTTATTTTCATTAGCTCCCACAAATAAGAAAATGTGGTATTTCTCTTTCTGTGCCTGGCTTATTTCACTTAATATTGTTTTCTCTAAGTCCATCCATGTTTCTGAAAATGGTAGTATTTCATTTTTTTTAATGGCAGAGTAGTATTCCATTGTGTAGATATACCACATTTTCTTTATCCACTAATCCATTGATGGGCATTTAGGCTAGTTGAAACTGTGGCCATTGTAAATAGCACTGCAATAGACATGAGAGCACAGGTATCCCTTCAACATGATGATTTCCATTCCTCTGGGTATATACCCAGCAGTGGAATAGCTGGGTCATGTGGAAGTTATATCTGCAATTGAGGAAAATCCATACGATTTTCCATAAGTTTTGCATTTATGCCACCATTTTGCAGCCCCATCAATTGTGCAGGAGGGTTCCTTTTTCTCAGCATCCTCTCCAGCATTTATAACTCTCAGTCTTTTGGATTTTAGCCATCGTAAGTGGAATGAGATGGTATGTCAAAGTTGTTTCGCTTTGAATTTCCCGAACGCTGACTGATGAGCATTTTTTCATGTGTCTGTTGGCCATTTGTATATCTTCGTTTGAGAAATGCATATTCAGCTCTTTTGCCTATTTTTAAATCTGATTACTTGTTATTTCACGGCTAAGTTTTTTGAGTTCCTTGTATATTCTGGATATTAATCCTTTGTCTGGTGTATATTTTGCAAATACTTTCTCCCACTCTATTGGTTGTCTTTTCACTCTGTTAATTGTTTCTTTTACTGTGCAGGAGCTTTTTAGTTTGATATAATCCCATTTGTTTATTTTTCCTTCAGTTGCCTGTGCTTTTGGGGTAATATTCATAAAGTCTGTACCTACTTCCTGGAGTGTTTCCCTTAATTTTTCTTTAAGGAGTTTTATTGTTTCAGGATGTATATTTAATTCTTTAATTCATTTTGAGTCGATTTTGGTGTATGGTGAGAGGTATGGGTCTAGTTCCATTATCCTACACATAAATGCCCAATTTTCCCAGTACCATTTATTGAAGAGTCAGTCCCTTCCCCAATATGTAGTCTCATTGTCTTTGTCAAAGGTCACATGGCTGTAGGTGTATCGGTTGATTTCTAAATTCTCTATTCTGTTCCCTTGGTCCATGTGTCTGTTTTAATGCCAATACTATGTTGTTTTGGCTGCTATAGCTTTGTAGTATATTTTAAAGTCAGGCAGTGCTATGCCTCTGGCTCTATTTTTTTGTTTTTGTGTTTTTACTAAGGATTGCTTTGGGTATTCATGGTCTTTTGTTACTCCATATGAATGTTAGGATTATTTTTCCATTTCTGAGGAAAACGTCATTTAATCTGTAGAGATTGCATTTAATCTGTAGATCACTTTGGGTAGTATGGACATTTTCACAATGCAAATTCTTCCAATCCAAGAGCTTGGGATATCTTTTCATCTTCATGTGTCATCTTTAATATCTCTCAGCAGTGGTTTGTAGTTCATATTGTAGACATTTTTCACATCTATGTTAAAATTATTCCTAGGTATTTTTTTTTTTTTTTGGTAACTATTTTAAATGGGCTGGCTTACTTGATTTCTTTTTCTGCATGTTTACTGTTAAAGTATAGAAATGCTACAGATTTTTGTGTGTTGAATTTGTATACTGCAACTTTGGTAAAATCATTTATCAACTATAAGAGTTTTCTGTAGAGTCATTAGGCTGTTCTATATACAGGATCATATAATCTGCAAACATGAATAATTTCAGTTCATCTTTTCGTATCTGGATGCCCTTTATTTCCTTCTCTTCCCTGACTGCTCTGGCAAGTACTTCCAACACTATGTTGAATAGGAGTGGTGAGAGTGGGCATCTGTGACTTGTTCCTGTTCTTAAGGGAAAAGCTTTCAATTTTTCACCATTGAGGATGATATCGGCAGTAGGTTTGTCATATATGGCTCTAATTGTGTTGAAATACTGTCCTTTTACACCCAATTTATAGAGAGTCTTTAACATGAATGAATGCTGAAATTTGTCAAATGCGTTTTCAGCATCTATAGAGATGATCATATGGCTTTTGTCTTTGATTTTGTTGATGTGGTGTATCACATTTATTGACTTGCACATGTTGAACCAACCTTGCATCCCTGGGTGAACCCCACTTGATCATGGTTTACAATTTTATGTATGTGTTGCTGTATACTATTAGCTAGTATTTATTGATGACTTTTGCATCTATATTCATCACAGATATTGGTCTGTAGTTTTCTTTTTTTGTTGTATCTTTGGTTTGCATATCATGGTGATGTTTGTCTCATAGAATGAGTTTGGGAGAATGGCCTCCATTTCAATTTTTTGCAATAGTTTGTGGAGAATTGGTGTTAATTCTTCTTTAAAGGTTTGGTAGGATTCTGCAGTGAAACCATCCAGTCCTGGTCTTTTCTTTGCTGGGAGACTGCTGATAACAGCTTCAATCTCTTTTATTGTTATTGGTCTGTTCAGATTTTCTGTGTCTTGGCTTAAGTCTTGGTCATTTGTGTGTGTCCAGAAATTTATCTATTTCTTCCAAATTTTCCAATTTGTTGGTGTATAGTTGTTTTTAGTAATCTCTAATAATTCCTTGTATTTCTGAGTTATCAATTGTAATATCACCTTTTTCATTTCTATTTTTTTATTTGTGTCTTCTGTCTTCTTTTTTTAGTTAGCATTGCAAATGGTTTGGCAATTTTATTTATCTTTTCAAAAAAACACCTTTATGTTTCATTGATCTTTTGTATCATTTCTTGGGTTTCTAATTCCTTTAATTTTGCTCTAATCATTTATTTCTTTCTATCTACTAACACTGGGTTTGGATTGTTCTTGATTTTGCAGTTCTTTAAGGTGAAGTGTTTGGTTGTTTATGTGCCATCTGTCCATTCTTCTGAAGTAAGTACTTAATGCAACAAATTTCCCCCTTAGTACTGCTTTTGCAGTATCCCACAGATTTTCGCATGATATGTCATTATTTTAATTAGTTTCAATAAATTTTTTGATTCCCTGTTTAATTTCTTCTTGGACCCATAGGTCATTAAGTTGAATGCTGCTTAATTTCCCTGTATGTGTATAGTTTTCAGAGTTTCATTTGTTATTGATTTCTAGTTTTAATCCATTGTTGTCCAAAGAAATACATGGAATAATTCCAGTTATTTTGAAGTTGGTGAAACTTGATTTGTGACTTTAAATGTGGTCTGTCCTGGGGAATATCCCTTATGCTCCTAAGAAGAATGAGTATTCTGAGGTTGTTGGATTTAATGTTCTGTAGATTTCTGCCAAATCCAATTGGTCTAAAGTGTTGTTAAAGATCTTGGGTTTCTCTGTTGATTTTTTTCCTACATCATCTAGCCAGTGTTGAGAATGGGGTTTCCAGGTCCCTTACTATTATGGTATTAATGTCTATCTCTTTCTCTAGGTCTAATACTGTTTGCTTTATAAATCTGGTTGCTCTGATGTTGGGTGAATATATGTTCATGGTTGTTATATCTTGTTGATTGACAGATCCTTTTGTAATTAATATTGGCCTTCTTTATCTTTTTGTTATGATTTTTGGTGTAAAGTTTATTTTATTTGATATAAGAATAGCTACTCAAACTTGTTTTTCATTTCTATTTGCATGGTATATCTTTTTCCACTTTTCATCTTAGCTTATATGTGTCTGTGCAAGTCAGGTGAGTCTCTTGAAAGCAACATATGGTTGGGTCTGTCTTTTTAATCCAATCAGTCAGTCTGACTAGGGAATTTAATCTTTCTGCATTAAGATTTATTATTGAAAGGTGTTTATTTACTCCTGGCACTTTGATGATTTTTGCTTGGATATTTTAAATATCTTTTGCTTGGTTCTTTCTGATTTAATGATTGTCTTCTGTGCTTTCTGGTTTCTTGGAATGGTAGATAAACTGTTTTTTCTTTACTGTCAGCATTTTTATTTTACCAGTAGATTTTGTTCTTTCTTGAGTATTCATGGCAGTGACAGTTGTTTTTCAGGTACCAGACCCCACAATCCTTTGAGATTTCTTGTTAGCCTGGTCATGTGGTAGTGAACTCCCACAGTTTTTGTTTTTCTGGGGTTTATACTATTTGTCCTTTATTTCATAAGGATAGCCTTTCTGGGTAATATTCTTGGCTGGCAATTGCTCTCTTTTAATATTTTGAATATATCATAGTATTCTCTTCTGGCTTTTAGGGTTTCCAGGGAAAAGATGTTACCCTTATAGGGGCTCCATAATAGGTGACTTGATGCTTCAATCTTGCAAGTTTTAAGATTCTCTCTTTGTCTTTAAGTTTTCCTAATTTGACTATAACATGTCTTGGAGAGGAACTTTTTGGGATGACTATGTTTGGGGATCTTTGAGTCTCCTGAATCTGAAGACCTGTATCTCTCCCTATACCTGGGAATTTCCTGCTATTATTTCACTGAATATGTTTTCAATGCCATTTCCTTTTTCCTCCCCTTCTGGAATACCCATGATTTGGATATTTGAATGCTTAAGGTTGTCTGCTATCCTGCTATCTCTCTTAAATTTTCTTCAATTTTTAATTTTTTTTATTTCCTTTTTTGTCTGCCTGTGTTATTTCAAACAGGCCATCTTCAAGGTCAGAAATTCTTTTTTCTGCTTGTTCCAGCCTGCTGGTTAAGCTCTCTGTTGTATTTTTTATTTGTTGAATGAATCCTTTGCTCCACAAGCTCTGCTACTTACTTTTTCAGGGCATTGATTTCTTTGTAAATTTCCTCTTTCAAGTCCTGCATACTTTTTCTCATTTCATCGTGTTGTCTAACTGAGTCTTCTTGTATCTCACTTAGTTCTCTTAGAATTGTTTCTTTAAATTCCTTGCCAGTCATTTCAAGGGCTTCCTGTTCTATAGGATTTAGAAGTCGAGAATTATTATATTCCTTTGGTAGCGTCATACTTTCTTGGTTATTCGTACTGCTAGTGCCTCTCTGTTGGTGTTTAGTCATTGCGGCAGAGGTTTTCATGGTCCACCTGTTCCATCCTGGTGTCTGCAGCATTTTCAGGGAGTTTTGCTGACACTCGGTTGCCTTTTGCTGCCTCAGGGCCTTGAGGTCAACAGGTTGGACTTCTTGGGGGCAGGGTCTCATCTGGCTTGGATTCCACAGAGGCTGCTGGGTTAATGCTGCTGCTTTGGGTTCTGGAGGTTGGTGGGTCAGGTCTCTCAGGGGTGGGGTCTCATCTGGCCTTGCCTGGATCTCATGGAGGGTGCTGGTTTGACATTGCTTCGCCAGGGCCTGGGGGTTAACAGGTTGGGCCTCTCATGTGCGAGGACTCACCTGGCCTGGATCCCACAGAGGGTGCTGGTTTCTTACTGTTCTTACTTCTTTCTTTTCTAAATTGATTTTTAAAAATTTTTCTTCCTTAATTTCTATGGAAAGAATGTCCAGTGCAATGTGAAATAGAAGAGGTAAGAACAGACATCTTTGTCTTGTGCCTGATTTAGGTGGAAAGCTTTCAGTCTTTTATCCTTTAATATGATATTAGCTGTGAATTTTTAATAGATCTCCTTTCTTAATTTTTAATAGATCTCCTTTCTGAAGTTGAGGATCTCCCCTTCTTTCCCTAGATTTTAGTATTTTTATCATGAATGTGCATTGGTCTCATCATTACCTTTTCTGCATATATTGTGATAAAGTGCTTTTTGTCTTTTCTTCTATTAATATGTCATATTACTTTGATTGGTTTGGGGATATTAAATCAAACTTGCATTCCTAAGATAAATCTCTCTTAGTCATTGTGCATAACCCTTTTTTATATGTTGTCTGATTTGGCTGGCTAGTATTTAATTGAGTATTTTTGTGTGTGTGTACTCATAACATATTAGTCTGTAGTTCTTTTTTACAGTGTCTTTGGTTATGGTCTCATACAATGAATTAGAACTTTTCCATCTTCATATATTTTTAGAAGAATTTGTAAATAAGTGTCAATAATTCTTCTTTACATGTTTGGTAGAATTCACCAGTGGAGCCATCTTGTGCTGTACTTTACTGGAAGTTGTTTTGATCATTAATTCAGTTTCTTTCATTATAATTGGAATATTCAAATTTTCCTTCTTCTTGAGTCCATTAAAAGGTTTGTTTCTTCTAGAAATTTATTTCATCTAGATAATCTGATTTGTGGTTGCATTTTTTACACTATTACTTTATAATATATTTATTTCTGTAATAATAAATAAATAATACTGTATTTAATATTTCTGTAAGATTGGTGATGATATCCTCTCCTTTATTCCTGATTTCAGTAATTTGAAGCTTCTCTCTCTTTTTTTTTTTTTTTTTTTTGTCATTCAAGGAGAAAGTTTGTCAAATTTGTTGTTCTTTCAAAAAAACAACTTTGGTTTTACTGATTTTTACCTATTGCTTTTCTATTGTGTGTTTTATTTATTTCATCCTTGTCTATTTTCTTCTGTTTGTTTTGAGTTAAGTTTGTTTCTCTTTTTTTAGTTTATTAAGTTGGAAAGTTGGTTTTATAATTTGAGATCTATCTTCTTTTTTAATATAGGCATTTATAACCATAAATTTCTGTGTTAGCATTGTGTTCATTGTAACTAATAAATTTTGAAATTCTGCTTCTTTTTTCTTCATCTCAAAGTGCTTTCTATTTTTTCTATAATATCTTCTTTGGATTTAAAAATAATTAGGAATGTCTTATTTAATTTCTCAATTTCTATACTGTCCTCTTTGAAGGGAAGTCACCATGCACAATCCATGCTTAAGAATTGTGGACTTTTGCTCAACCACCATGAGTGTGGAGTTTTTACACAAAGTGTTTGAAATTCTTCTGCATTATTAAGTTTTAAGAATTCTTTGTATATCTTAGATTCAAGTCTTCACCAGATATCTGATTTGCAAATATATTCTCCTACTCATTGACCTGTCTCTTTAGTCTCATAGCAATCTTTCATAGGGCAGAATTTTTAACTTTAATAGAGACCAAAATATCAACTTTTTTCTCTTATGTATTGTAATTTTGTATTGTATCTAAAAAACAAAGTTTACCTACATTTTCTTCTATGTATCTCCTACAAGTTCTGTAGTTTTATATTTTACATTTAGACTAAATTTGATTTTGTGTTAATTTTTGTGAAAGTTAAATAACTGTTTCTGTATTATCATTATTAATATTATTTTCATATGATGTCTAATTGTTCCAGCACCATTTGTTGAAAAGACTAGGGTAAGTTAATTAAACTTGTGTGGTTTTGGTTTGGTCTCTCTATTTTGTTCCATTAAATCAATTCATCTTTTTTCTTTTTTCTTTCTCTTTCATTTTCTTTTTTTTTTTCAAATACCATACTGTCTTTATTACTGTAGCTTTATAGTAAGTTTTAAAGTTGAGTAGTGTCAGTCTTCCGACTTTACGCTTCTTCAGAATTCACTATTCAGTGTTGGATACTCTGGGTCTTTTGCAATTTCAAGTAAACATTAGAAGCAACATGACCATATCTTCAGAATAACTTTCTGGAATTTTGATTGGGGTTGTGTTGGATCTATACATTGAGTTATGTATAATTGGCATATTAGCTATATCAATTATTCATATCCATGTACATGGAATAGCTCTCCTTTTACTTGGCTCTATTAAGATTTATTTTTATCAGTTTTGTAGTTTTCTTTATAAAGACTGTGTACATATTTCATTAGACTTAAGCCTATATGTTTAGTTATTATATGTTCTAATGTAAATGGTACTGTGCTTTTAATTTCAGATTTATTTTTTTTTATTTCTGGTGTACAGAAAGGCAATTGACTTTTGCTTATTAACTTTATATTGAGAAATCCTGCTGTAATTAATGGCTATAAGTTCTAGGAGTTGTTTATTCTTGTTATTGTTTTCATCATTTCTTTAGCTAGACAAATAGAGTTTTATTTTCTCATTCCCAATCTTTGTATATTTCATTGCATTTTCGTGTCTTAAATGCACTAGCTAGAACAACCAGTATAATGTTAAAGAATGACGAAAGGGGACACTTTTTACTTATTCCCAATCTTAAGGGAAAAGCATCCAGTTTCTTAACATTAGGTATGATGTTAGCTGTAGTTTTTTAAATGGTTCCAAAATAAGAATGTCCCCCTTTATTCCTAGTTTGCTGAGAGCTTTTATCATGAATGCATGTTAGATTTTGTCAAATGCTTTTTCCACATCAGCTGATATGGCCATATAATTTTTGTTCTTTAACTCGATGATGTGATGGATTACATTACTTGATTTTCAAATGTTGAACTATCGTTGCATATCTAGAATAAATCCTACATGGTCATGATGTATAATTCTTTGTATACATTACTGGATTCAATTTGCTGATATTTTATTGTAATTTTTGCATTTATGTTCATGATAGGTATCAGTCTGTAGTTTTCTTTCTTGTAATGTCTTTTGATTTTAGTATTAGGGTACTTCTCATCTCACATACGATTTAGAAAGTTTTCTCTCCACATCTATTTTCTAGCAGAGATCTTTGAGAATTAGTATCATTTCTACCTTATGTGTTAGGTGGAATTAACAAATGAAACCATTTGGACATAGTGCTTTCTTTTTTGAAAGCTTAACTTGATTAAATTTTTTACTGATCATTTGAGATTATTTATTTCTCCTTGTCTGAATTTTATTATATTGAGTCTTTTAAGGAACTGGCCTATTTCATCTAAGTTTATCAAATTTATGAGCATAGAGTTTGTTCATAATTTTTCTTTATTATCCCACTAACATCAAAATGATTAGTAGTGAGCCCTCCTCTTTCATTTCTGATGCTTCCAATTTGTGTCTTCTTTCTTTTATCACAATTAGCCTGAGAAGAAGTATATCAATTATATTAATCTTTTCAAAGAAGCAGGTTTTGGTTTTACTGATTTTACCTTTGATTGTCTGTTTATAATAGTATTGACTTCTGCTCTAACATATTATTTATTTGCTTCTTATTGCTTCAGTCTTATATTTCCCTTCTTTCTTTAGTGTCCTAAGGTAGGATCTTGGAGTTTTCAAATTCTCTTTCTTCTCTAATTTATCCATTTGATGCTGTATTTACCTCTAAACACTGTTTTCATTGCATCTCAACATATTTTACAAGGTGTATTTTAATTTTCATTTAGTTCAAATTTTTTTTTTATTAAGTTTCCCTTGAAAGTTTTATTCAAACTAGTTGTTATTCAGAAGGGTGCTATTTAATCTCCAATTATTTTTGCATGATTTCTATTCTTTTAAATTTATTTGGTTAGGCTTTGCAGAACAGTGTGGTCCATCTTGGTGAATGTTTCATGTCAGTTTGAAAGGAATATGCATTCTGCTGTAGTTGGATGAAGTATTTAATAAATGTCTACCAGATACAATTAATTAATGGTGCTATCGGGTTTATCTGTATCCTTACTTATTTTCTGCCTGCTGAATCTGTCGATTGCTGATTGAGGGGTATTAAAATATGTGACTGTAAGAGGGGATTTGTCTATTTCTCCTTACAGGTCTATCAGTTTTTGCCTAACATATTTTGACATTCTGTTGTTACGTATATTAACTTTAAGGATTGCCATTCTTTCTTGAAGAGTTGTTCCCTTTATCATTATGTAGTACCCCTCTTTATCCCTGATAATTTTTCTTGCTCTGAACTCTGCTTTGTCTGAAATTAACGTAGTCATTCCAGCATTCTTTCTCTATCCCTTTACTATCACTGTCTTTATATTTAAATTGTATTTCATGTAGAGAACATGTAGTTGATTCTTTCTTTTTCTTTTTTATTGTATTGTAAATTGAAAATTATAATTGCATGTACTAATGGGGTGCAGTAACCTTATGATATATAAATACAAAGTAGAAACATCTACTACATTTCTCGTTCTTTTATATCTCTTGTACTGTTTTACTTCACTTTTCACTTTCCTCTTTTTTTATCTTGTCTGGTTTTTATTCATCATTTTATGTTATTCCATTTTTCTCCTCCTTTGAAATATCAAATATACTTTTTAAAAAATTTTATTTATTGGTTTCTGTAGTGTTTGAAATACACATTTGCAACTAATCCAAGTTCACTTACAAATAACAATATACCACTTCATGGATAGTACAAGTTCATTATAACAGAGTATTCCCAATTCCTCTTTCCCCATCCTTTATAACCTTCCTGAAACCTCACTGATTTCATCACTTTGAAAAATAGTTACCTATTAGAGTAGATAAAAATAAGAAAAAAAAATTCATTTTGTCTTCATTTGTTTCTTCTCTTACATTCTTCCTTTATTTATGTATATCTGAGTTTCTGACATATAATTTTCCTTCTTTCTGAAGAACTTATTCTAACTTTTCTTGCAATGCAAGTCTACTGGCCATTAATTCCCTTAGGCTTTGTTAATCTGAAAAAGTCTTTAACTTTCCTTAAACTTTGAAGGATAATTTCTCTAGATACAAAATTCTAGGTTTTGATATTTTCTCTTTCTTTCAGTCCTTTCAATATTTTACACCACTCTCTTCTTTCATGGTTTCTGACAAGAAGTCTGATGAAATTCTTATCCTTGTCTATAGGTAAGGAGTTCCCCTCACCCTCCATGCTTCTTTCAAGATCATCGTTTTGTCTTTGTCTTTCAGCAGGTTGACAATGATGTGTCTACATGTAGTTTTGTTTTGTTTTGTTCATACTGATTCCCTGCTTGGTGCTCTCTGAGCTTCCTGCATTTGTGGATTGGTTTGTCATTAAAGTTGAAAAATTCTCATCAATTTTTACTTCAAATATGTATTTATCTTTCTCCCTTCTTTTGGTATTCTCATCATGGATTTGTTTCTACTTTTGTAATTGTCCCGCTATTCTGTTCCATTTTATTCATTCATATTTATCTTTGCATTTTACTTTGTGAAGTTTCTATTGACATATCTTCAAGATTATTGTTTCTTTCCTTGGCTGTTTCCAGTCTACAATTAAGCCCACCAAAGGCATTCTTCATTTATATTTAGTGCTTTTGATTTACAGCATGTCTTACTGATTCTTTCTTAGAAACTCCACCTTTTTGTTTACATTAACTGCCTATCTTGCATGTTGTCTGCTTTTCCCATTAGAGCCCATAACGTATAAATCATAGTTACTATAAATTTCCAGTGTGTCAGCCTGGCCGAGTGCATGCTGATCAGAGAGGTGCCCAGCAGGAGAGGCCCAAGATCCACAGAGACTATGTATCTAACAGTGGTAGCATGCAAACCAGCAGGTAGGCCTCACCACCACCACCTGACTCCATCTACAGCCTGGCCGAGTGCATGCCAATCAGAGAGGTGCCAAGCTGGAGCGGCCCAATATCCTTGGAGACTACAGGCCATGTGGTGCTATCCTTCTACCCAGCAGGTAGGCCTCACCACTGCCGCCCAACTCAATCCCCAGCATGGCCCAGGGCATGCTGACCAGAGAGGCACCTCCCTGGAGAGGCACAAGACCTGAGGCAACCATGCACCCAAGGCACCAGTGGGCACCCAAGCAGACACTGAGGCAGCTATGTCAAATTGGCAGTCCCAGCAGCATCCTAGCCAGACAAGAGTGTTGAACCAGTGGACCATGAAATCCCCTGCCACAAGGACTAAACATCAAAGGAAAGAAAGTCCACCACCAAAGGGTAATAACTCTCAAGCTCTAGATCCTATAGAACAAGAAGCCCTTAAAATGTCTGACAAGGAATTTTAAGTGATAATATTAAGAAAACTAAATGAGATACAAGAAAACTCAGCTAGACAGCAAGATGAAATGAGGATAAGTATACAGTACCTGAAAGAAGAAATGTACAAGGAAATCAATGCCCTGAAAAAGAATGTAATAGAGATTGCTGAGCTGAAGAATTCATTCAACGAAATGAAAAACACAACAGAGAGTATAAACAGCAGGTTTGCAGAAGCAGAAGAAAGAACATCTGAACTTGAAGATGGGCTGTTCGAAATAACACAGGCAGAAAAAAGAGAAAAAATTATTAAAAATATTGAAGAAAATCTAAGAGATATCAGACAACCTTAAGCACTCAAATATCCAAGTCACAGGTATTCCAGAAGGGGAGGAAAAAGAGGATTGCATAGAAAACATATTCAACAAAATATTGGCAGAAAACTTCCCAGGTATAGGAAAAGACACAGATCTTCAGATTCAGGAAGCTCAAAGATCCTCCAAAGTATTCAACCCAAAAAGGTCTTCTCCAAGACATGTTATAGTCAAATTGGAAAAACTCAAAGACAAAGAGAGAACCTCAAAAGCTGCAAGAGAGAAGCATCAAATCACCTATAAGGGATCCCCAATCAGACTAACATCAGACTTTTCATCACAAACCCTAGAAGGCAGAAAGGAATGGGATGATATATTCAAAATACTAAAATAAAGAGATTGCAAGCCAAGAATACTCTACCCCGCAAGGCTATCCTTCTAAAATGAAGAGCAAATAGTATATTTCTCAGACAAACAAAAACTGCAGTACTTCACTATCACAAGACCACCCTTCTAAGAAATTCTCAAAGGAGTACTGGGTTTGGTACCTAGAAAATAACTACCACTGCCATAAAAACTCAAGAAAAATGAAAGCTCATAGTAAAATAAAAATGCCAACAATGAAGAGAAAAACAAAAAGTTTATCTATAACCCAAGGAACCAACAAATACAAAAGACAAACTGTAAATCAGAAAGAAAGGAACAAAAGACACTTAAGAAATCCAAACAAAAATCAATAAAATGCTGGGACTAAATCAAAACTTTTCAATAACAACTCTCAATGTAAAAGAATTAAATTCCCCAATCAAAAGATACAGACTGGGTGACTGGATTAAAAAGGAGGACCCAACTATTTTATGCTGCCTTCAAGAGACCCACCTCACCTATAAAGACTCACATAGACTAAGAGTGAAAAGATGGAAAAAGATTTACCATACATCAGAAATGAAAAAGGAGCTGGAGTAGCTATTCTTATATCTGATAAAATAGACTTTAAAATAAAAACCATAAAAAGAGATAATGAGGGACACTACATAATGATAAAAGGATTGATCCATCAACAAGACGTAACAATCATAAATATATATGCACGCAATGTCAGAACAGCCAGATTTATAAAGCAAACTCTATTAGACCTAAAGAAGGAAATAGACACTAATACCATAATAGCAGGGGACCTGAACACCCCACTCTCAGTATTGGACAGATCATCTAGGCAAAGAATCAGTACAGAAACACAAGATCTAAACAACACTCTGTACCAATTGGACTTGGCAAGTATCTACAGAACTTTCCATCCAACAACCTCAGAATATTCATTCTTCTCATCAGCACATGGATCATTCTCCGGCATAGATCACATGTTAGGTCACAAATCAAGTCTCAACAAATTCAAAAAAATTGGATTTTTTTCAGACCACAATGGATTAAAATTAAAAATAAATAGCCAATTGAATTCTGGAAAGTATACAAACACATGGAAAATAAATAGCATTCTACTTAATGACATATGGGTCCAGCAAGAAATCAAAGAGGAAACTAAAAAATTTATTGAAACTAATGAAAACAATGATACATCATACAAAACCTGTGGGATACTGCAAAAGCAGTACTAAGGCAGAAATTTATTGCATTAAATACTTACTTCAGAAGAATGGATAGGTGGCAAATGAACAACCTAATACTTCACCTTAAAGAACTAGAAAAACAAGAACAATCCAAACCCAAAGCAGACAGAAAGAAATGATCAAGATCAGAGCAGAACTTAATGAAACTGATACCCAAAGAATGATACAAAAGATCGATGAATCAAAAAGTTGGTTTTTTGAAAAGATAAATAAACTTGACAAACCATTAGCACAGCTAAGTAAAAAAAGAGAAGACCCAAATAACAAAAATTATAAATGAAAAATGTGATATTCCAACTGATACATCTTAAATACAAGGAATGATTCGAGACAATTAAAAACAACTATATGTCAACAAATTTGAAAATCTGGAGGAAATAGATAAATTTCTGGGCACACACAAACTACCAAAACTGAGCCAAGAAGATGTAGAAAATCTGAACAAACGAATAGCAATAAAAGAGATTGAAGCTGTTATCAGAAGGTTCCCAACAAAGAAAAGCCCAGGAGCAGATGGATTCACAGCAGAATTCTACCAAACATTCAAAGAGGAATTGAGACCAATTCTCTACAAACTATTCTAAAAGTTTGAAACACAGGCAATTCTCCCAAACTCATCCTATGAAGCAAATAACACCCTGATACCAAAACCAGGTAAAGATACAACTCAAAAAGAGAACAACAGGCCAATATCCTTGATGAATACAGATGCAAACATCCTCAAAAAGTACTAGCTAACAGAATACAGCAACACATATGCAAAATTATACACCATGATCTACTGGGATTCATCCCATGAATGCAAGGTTGGCTCAACATATGCAAATCAATAAAGGTGATACACCATACCAATAAAATCAAACACAAGGACGATATGATCATCTCTATAGATACTGAAAAAGCATTAGATATAATTCAACACTCATTCATGATAAAGACTCTATAAGTTAGGTACAGTTGGAAATTATCTCAACATAATCAAAGCTATATATGATAAACACACTGCCAATATCATCTTGAATGGGGAAAAGCTGAAATTTTTTCCTTTAAGAACAGGAACTAGACAATGATGCCCACTCTCACCACTCCTATTCAACATTGTATTGGAAGTACTAGCCAGAGCAATCAGAGAAGAGAAGGAGGTAAAGGGCATGCAGATTGGAAAAGATTTATTCAAAGTTTCCCAGTTTGCAGATGACATGATCCTATATATCGAACAGACTAAAGCCTCTACAAAAAAAACTCTTAAAGAGTTGATAAATGATTTCAGCAAAGTTGCAGGATCCAAAATCAACACATAAAAATCAGTAGCATTTCTATTCTCCAATAGTGAACATGCACAAAGAGAAATCAAGAAAGCTAGCACATTTACAATAGCCACCAAAAAATAAATAAAATACTTTGGAATAGAGTTAACTAAGGATGTGAAAATTCTCTATAATGAGAACAACAAACCACTGCTGAGAGAAATTAAAGAGGACACAAGAAGATGGAAGGATATCCCATGCTCTTGGATTGGAAGAATCAAAATTGTGAAAATATCCATATTACCCAAAGTGATATGCAAATTCCACGCAATCCCTGTCCAAAATCCAATGACATTTTTCTCAGAAATGGAAAAATCTATCCAGACATTTGTGTGGAATAACAAAAGACCATGCCTAGCCAAAACAATTCTGAGTGAAAAAAAATAAATAAACCTGGAGACATAACACTACCTGACTTTAAACTATACTACAAAGCTATAATAACCAAAACAGCATAGTATGGGCATAAAAACAGACACACTGATCAATGGAATAGAATAGAGAATCCAGAAATCAACCCACACACCTACAGACATCTGATCTTTGACAAAGGCACCAAGCCTATACATTGGGGAAAAGACCGCCTCTTCATCAAATGGTGTTGGGATAACTGGATATCCATATGCAAGAGAATGAAACTAGACCCATATCTCTCCCCATATACTAAAATAATCTCACAATGGATTAAAGAATTAAATATACATCCTGAAACAATAAAACTTCTTCAAGAAAACATAGAAGAAACACTTCAGAAAGTAGGACTGGACACAGACTTCATCAATACAACCCCCCAAGCACAGGCAACCAAAGGAAAAATGAACAATTGGAATTATATCAAACTAAACAGCTTCTGCACAGCAAAAGAAACAATTAACAGAGTTAAAAGACAACCAACAGAGTGGGAGAAAATATTTGCAAAATATACATCTGACAAAGGATTAATATACAGAATTTACAAGGAACTGAAATAACTTTACAACAAGGGTTGGATTTTTATCCAAATAAGTTCGCCCTCCTGGGCCACCTAGCCTGCAGCATCATTACAGATGTCCTCTAATCCCTCCACATTGGCCCAAAAGCTTTATATTGTTTCCTAGCCCCCCTTTTCTATAACCCACACCTCCGGAAGCTCATTGAGGAGATCCATCTGTCTTGCAGCAGCTGTTCTGCCATTAACTTACAAGGGGGAATTCGCATGTATGTGAACACACAGTCATGTGCTGCATAATGATGTTTTGGTCAAAAACGAACTGTATCTACCATGGTGTTTGGAGCAACAAACCATCTAGTTTTCTATAAGGACACTCTGTGGTCACACCACAATGAATTCTCCTAACAATGCTTTTCTCAGAACACATCTCCATTTTAAGTGATGCATGACTCTGTATCTTTATATATGTGTGTGATCAACTTATGTATATGAATACACACACACAGATTCCATTGGTTTTATCCTCCTGGAAAACACAGACTAATAAACCAATGCATAAAAACATAAAATATGTACTTCTTCCTAAATAATCCACTGTTCATGTGATATTTTGAAATATAGTATATATTCAGTCTTTGTCCTTGCTTCTGTCCCTTTCATGACATGCAGCTCCTAAAATCTTTAGAATCTCCAAAGTGCTGTCTTTTCTGTATGCTAATGAGTTGACTGATCACTGGCAGCTACTAGGTAACTTCAAGATAGGGGCTGGTTAGTAGAAAGACCAAGGCAGGATTTGAGGGTTAGGACTTTCAGTCCCACTCTCTATCTCTGGGGAGGGGAGAGGGGCTGAAGGTTAAGTTGATAACCAGTGACCAGTGATTTAATCTACCATGCCTATGTAATGAAGCTTCCATAAATACCCAAGACAACTGGGTTCAGATAGCTTCCAGATAGCTAAAACACTTGGAGGTTCCTGAAGGGTGGAGCACTCAGGGACAGCTTGGAGCTCCTCCCCCCTTCCCTCATACCTCACCCTATGCATCTCATCATCTGTATTCTTTGCAATATTCTTTGTAATGAATAGGTAAATATGTTTCTCTGAGTTCTGTGAGCCACTCAGCAAATTAATCAAAACCAGTGAGGAAGTTGTGGAAACCCCAATTTCTAGTCAGTCAGTCAGAGGCACAGTTAAAACAACCTGTAGCTAGTGACCAGCATCATAATTGGGAAGCGACAGTCTTAGGGACTGACCCCACAACCTACAGGATTGGAAGCTATCTCCAGGTAGATAGTGTCATAATTGAATTGGAGAGCATTCGCCTGGTGTCTACTGCAAAATTGGTTGCTTGCTTAGTGTGTGGAGAGAAACCCCTACAAATCTGGTGTCAGAAGCATGTTGTGAGAGCATAGTGGGAGAAACTGAGTATTTTTTTCCAATCAGTTACTCACATACTGCCAAAACATCTACTACAGATTCAGACAACTATTTATTATTTACTTTTCAAAGCATTCAATCTGTTTTCAACACTGACTTGAGGTCAGTTATTCTATGTTTTATTCAGCTTCATATCTTCCATAAAGTCTAACACAGTGACTGGAACAAAGCAATAAATGAATATATTTAAAATTAATACAGAAGCATAAATGGCTGATAAATTTATAAAGATCTACTAGTAATAGCATCTGGAATTATAAGAAAATTAAATCACTGACATAAGTAACAATTATTGTTTGCCAAGATGTATTCAAGTATTTTTATTGCTTTCCTACAATGATCCATGCTATACCTCTCTTTATTTTATAATTTTATTTCTTTCAAATCGTGTAAATGTTTTCTTCATGCAAAGTAATTGGGAGGTGACAGTGCTATATTGATTAACTGTGTACTGCACTTAGTAAGTGTTCTGCATATTTAGCACCCCACACATTATACTAAATTAAATGCAAAGATGCACGTTTAATATTTCAAAATTTAGGTATTATTTTTGTTGGAATGTCAGCAGGAACAACATTTCTAGAATCATGGAGTTTACATTTGCATTTTCAAGAATAGCAGTGCAATACCTAATCTATTAGTTGTACTTTGGTATTTAAAGTTCCAAAACAAACAAACAAAAGACCAATATTTTCCAATAGCCAATTATATACCCCTCAACATTGGTGCTGGAGTGTTGCAGACAGCACAACAACTTACACCACATCAAGGCAAATAATTATGAAGATAAATTTTCTCAAAGGAAGCAGAGATTTTCCTTACCACGGTTTTCACTGATATCAAGTTGCAAGGTATGTGGAGCCATTGAAATATTGTCCTTATGGTGAAATCCTATATATTTTACTCTGACCTGTGGGACCAGTGTCAACTTGATTTGTGTTCCATCTATATCACTGTGTCTAAAAGCTCTGACCCAATTTGTTTACTATGCCAAATTTACAGACAATTTCAATGGAATTGAGCTGATTTCTGATGCTATTTAAACACTACGTCCCTCATTCATTAAAGCAGAAAATTACTACTTAACTGGGTTCATTTACTTATACCAAATTTAAACTTCATGATATAGAAGTTGAAAATGTGGTCCTTATATTTTCTTCTAAAATTCTATTTAAAGTTTAATAAATTGAGTGATTAAATTTGTATGTGTACAAAATTATATGAGTCTACTCAAAGCTCACACTGGTGATCTTCCTACATAGAAACAACTCAATTCGATGTTATGCATGTGGAAACTAATACATATAGCAGAAATTTTATGTAGTAATAATAATTTTATATTAAATTTCCCTTTATTTAGAACAAATTATAGAATTCTTAAGGCTCACAATCCTTTCAGTTGGTCGTACAGGTATGTTGTTCTTGTAGACTTATAACCACTCTTATGTAGCTTTGAAATGACTCCAAACACATAGCTTGCCATGTGACTGACATGTTTTGCTGTGATAACAACTTTGAGCATGGTCTCCTCTCCTCTCAAGAATGTGTAAACTTATCAGACCATATATATGAGTTAGTGACTTCAACTACTAAACTTCAAAATACATATAAATACAGCAGTATGACAGACACTTTGAGCACCACTCTGTCATCCCCCTCTCCAAAGCTTATGCTGTGACAGGGCTGCACTTTCACCTACTTCTCTAAAGACAAACAGCTCAAGGTGTGGCAGGTCCATACCCTGTTAGCCTTTAAGCTAATCTCCAAATCCTCCTCTGCCAACACTGATACCACCATTTAGATACAGAGAACCTTTGCTATCCTCACAAATCTTGTGCTGTGTTGGACACATTCTCTTGCAAGAATTGCTAGTATAAAGGTAAACTGCAAAATTTAATTAGAGTTTATTTTACAGAGAGGCCTGCTTTCATCTTAACTGAACAACTAGGCTTCAATAATTTTGGAACTCACTTGCTATGGGATTAATTTTCTACATTTATCAAGTGTGTTCCCTGTGGGATTTGTTTATGTTATTCTCCTCATCTTTCAGCATTATAAACCTTAGAAAAAAATTCTGTTTTTGTGGCAATAAACCATCTGATTCCTGAAATTATACTTTAATCATCTCCTTATTTTTACCAGACAAAACAATCACGAACCCCAAACAATAAAGTGTTATATTTAAAATCAACAATAACTTTTAAAAGATGAAGTGCACACAATCGTTCACTTGAGAACATATGAATAGAAACATACCAAAGCAATAACTACAGTCTGACACATGGTCAAATTTATGCTAGAAGAATTTCCTATAGGCTTTTTATTTCAATGAAAGTCAGATAGGATAGGATTTTTTTTCCTTTGGTATTTGTTTATGTTATTTTTTTTAAAATTTCATTTTATTTTGTCAATAAACAATGAGGTTAATTATTGTGGTCCATTACTGAAACCTCCCTCCCTCCTCCCTCTCACCCCTCCCTCCCAACAACCTCATATCTGTTTGCTTGTCATATCAACATCAAGGAATTGCAATTGATGTGTCTTATTCCTTCCCCCCTAGGTTATTTGGGTATTTATTTATTTATTTTTAGCTCCCACAAATAAGTGAGAATATGTGATATTTCTCTTTCTGCGCCTGACTCTTTTCACTTAATATACTTCTCTCTAAGTCCATCCATGTTGTTACAAATAGCAGTATTTCATTCTTTCTTATAGCAGAGTAGTATTCCATTGTGTAGACATACCACATTTTCCGTATCCACTCATCTGATGATGGACATTTGGGCTGGTTCCAACCCTCAGCTATTGTAAAGAGTGCTGCAATGAACATTGGAGAACAGGTATACGTTCGACTTGATGATATCCATTCCTCGGGATATATTCCCAACAGCGGGATAGCTGGATCATATGGTAGATCTATCTGCAATTGTTTGAGGAACCTCCATACCATTTTCCATAGAAGCTACACCATTTTGCAGTCCCAACAACAATGTACGAGAGTTCCTTTTTCTTGCCAGCATTTATCGTTCACAATCTTTCGGATATTAGCCATCCTAACTGGGGTGAGATGGTTTCTCAGTGTGGTTTTGATTTGCATTTCCAAAATGCTGAGTGATGCTGAGTATTTTTTCTTTTCTGTTGGTCATTCTTATATCTTCTTTTGAGAAATGCCTATTGAGCTCTTTTGCCCATTTTTAAATTGGGTTACTTGTTTTTTTGCTGTAAAGTTGATTCACTTCCTTGTATATTCTGAATATTAATCCTTTGTCAGGTGTATATTTTGCAAATATTTTCTCCCACTCTGTTGGTTGTCTTTTAACTCTGTTAATTATTTATTTTACTGTGCAAAAGCTGTATACTTTGATATAATCACAATTGTTTACTGTTCCTTTGATTGCCCGTGCTTTTGGGGTTGAATTCATGAAGTCTATGTCCAATCCTACTTCCTGAAGTGTTTCTCCTATGTTGTCATTTTTTTAAAAAGATGACCGGTAAGGGGATCTCAACCCTTGGCTTGGTGCTGTCAGCACCACGCTCAGCCTGTGAGCTAACGGGCCATCCCTATATAGGATCCGAACCCATGGCCTTGGTGTTATCAGCACCACACTCTCCCGAGTGAGCCACGAGCCAGCCCTTATCCTGTTGACTTGAAGAAGTTTTACTGTTTCAGGGTGTATATTTAATTCTTTAATCTATTTTGAGTTGATTTTAGTATATGATGAGAGGTATTGGTCTAGTTTCATTCTCCTGCATGTTTATATCCAGTTATCTCAGCACCATTTGATGAAGAGGCAGTGTCTTCCCCAGTTTATAGGCTTGGTGCTTTTGTCAAAGATCAGATGTCTGTAGGTGTGTGGGTTGATTTCTGGATTCTCAATTCTATTCCATTGATCAGTGTGTCTGTTTTTATGCCCATACCATGATGTTTTGGTTATTATAGCTTTGTAGGATAGTTTAAAGTCAGGTAGTGTTATGCTTTCAGGTTTTTTTTTTTTGCTCAGAATTGCTTTGGCTATGCATGGTCTTTTGTAATTCCATATAAACGTCTGGACAGTTTTTTCCATTTCTGAGAAAAATGTCATTGGAATTTTGATGGGGATTGCATTGATCTTGTATATCACTTTGGGTGGTATGGACATTTTCACAATGGTGGTTCTTCTAATCCAAAAGCATGGGATATCTTTCCATCTTCTTGTGTCCTCTTTAATTTCTCTCAACAGTGCTTTGTATTTCTCATTATAGAGACTTTTCACATCCTAGGTTAAATCTATTCCTAAGTTTTTTTTTTTTTTGGTGGCTATTGTAAATGGGCTAGCTTTCTTGATTTCTCTTTCTGCTTGTTCACTATTGGATAATAGAAATGCTACTGATTTTTGTGCATTGATTTTGTATCCTGCAACTTTGCTGAAATCATTTATCAACTCCAAGAGTTTTTTGTAGAGGCTTTAGTCTGTTTGATACATAGGATCATGTCATCTACAAACAGGGACAGTTTGAATAAATCTTTTTCACCCCAGTTGCCATTTTTTTCCTTCTCTTTTCTGATTGCTGTGGCTAGTACTTCCAACACTATGTCGAATAGGAGTGATGAGAGTGGGCATCCTTGTCTAGTTCCTGTTCTTAAGGGAAAAGTGGAAGCTATTCCACATTCAGGATGATATTGGCAATGTGTTTATCATATATGGCTTTAATTATGTCAAGATCCTTTACAACTATACATAACTTATAGAGAGTTTTTATCATGAACAAGTGCTGAATTTTATCAAATGCTTTTTCAAATCTATAGAGATGATCATATGGTCCTTGTGTTTGATTTTATTGATATGGTGTTTCTCATTCATTGATTTGCTTATGTTGAACCAACCTTGCATCCCTGGAATGAATTCCACTTCATCATGGTGCATAATGCTGCATATGTATTGTTGTATTCTGTTAGCTAATATTTTATTCAGGATTTTTGTGTCTATATTCATCAAGGATATTGGCATGTACTTTTCTTTTTTTGTTCTATCTTTCTGGTTTCGGTGTCAGGGTGATGTTTGCTTCATAGAATGTGTTTAGTAGAATGGCTTCTGTTTGAATCTTTTGGAATGATTTGTAGATAATTGGTATCAATTCCTTTTTGAATTTATGTGCTTATTTGACATCTGTATATCTTTATTGGTTAGATGTCTGTTAAAATCTTTGGCACATTTTTAATTGGGTTATTGTTGGGCCTTAAAAACTAACGCCACCTTAAGTGACATTACAAGCAGTGCCATTTTGGGCCCACAAGGGTGTATTCATGTGACAGCCTAAGAGGGCGCCAGGAGGAAGTATGGTGGGAGTGTCTGCGGGAACCTTGCCTTAGCCCTTATTGGCCAAATACACTCTTCCGTGCTCATGAACACTGCCTGATTGCAATAGCTAGGCATTGAGACAGGATGCATGCTCTCATAACCTTTAGGCTGATTGGAGGATGTAAAAACCTCCCTTCCCCATTTGCCTTTAAAAGCAAGTGCTTGTGTGATAATAAACGGAACTGCTCAACAGAACCCCCGCCTCATCTGAGTGTCCTTTAACCGGGCTGGTTGGGACCAGTGGCTGTGCTCACCTCTATTCACGGCTCTCTTCCCCTGTCTCCTCCCAATGGGGACCTGAGGGAAAAAGGAATCTGGGCCATCCGCTCACCCACCAGAAGGGACACCTAGGGAAAGACTGATAACGAGGCGTTTTTTCTAGGGCTGTTTGGGTCGGCCGGTGGCGGACCTGACAGGTTATTTTATTATTATTGAGTTTTGAGAGTTCTTTGTCAATTTTGGATAACAGTACTTTATCAGATGTGGATTTCACAAATATTTTTTCCCACTCTGTGGCTTGCATTCTCATTCTCTTAACATTGTCTTTCATGGAGCAGAAATTTTGAATATTAATGAAATCCAGCTTATCTAATAATTCTTCCATGAAGAATACCTTTGGAGTTACATCTTAAAAGTCATCACCATATCCAAAGTGATCAAAATTTTATCCTATGTCAAATTCTAGAAATTTTATAGTCTTGCATTTTTCCCATTATGCTTTTGGTTTGCATTTTTCTAATAACTAAAGATGTCAGGCATCTTTTCATGTGTTTATTGCACATTTGTATATCTTCCATGGAGATTGTGGAGATTGTCCATTCAGATACTTTGCCTCATTTTTCAATTGGCTTTTCATAAGGTTACAAGTGTGTGTGTGTTTGTTTATATCCTAAATAAAACTACTTTATCAGATATAAGAATTGCAAATATTGTCTCCTATTCTGTGGCTTGTTTTTTTACTATCATCACAATATCCTTTGAAGCACGAAAGTATTTAATTTTATGAAATCCAATTCTCTTTTGTTGATTCTGTTTTTGGTGTCATAGCTAAGAAACTGTCAATTAATCCAAGGTCATTAAAACTTATGCCTATATTTTCTTTAAAGTGTTTTATACATTTAGCTCTTATATATGGGCTTTTAATTCATTTTGAGTTATTTTCTCTATGATGCAAGTTCTGGATCCAAATTTGTTCTTGTGCTTATGGCTCTTCACTTGTCCCAGCACCATTGGCTGGATGATTGTTATTTCCCTATTGAATGACTTTAACATCCTTGTCAAAAATCAGTTGACCATGAATGCATAGTTTTATTTCTGGGCTCTCAATTCTATTCCATTTCTTTCCATATGTCTATGTTTTTGTTAGTACCATGGCCTTAATTACCATTACTCTCTAGTAAGTATTAAAGCTGAGAAAGTTGAGTCCTCCAATTTTGTTCTTTTTCAATATTGTCTATTTTGAATACCTTAAAGTTCTATATAGATTTAAAATTTAGAATCAGTTCATCAGTTTCTACAAAGAAGACAACTGGGATTGTGTTGGATCTGTAGTTCAATTCAGGAGGCATTTCCATCTTACAATAGTAACTTTATAGATCTACAATTGTGAGATTTACATTCCATATTTTAGGTTTTCCTTGATTTCTTCAACAATGGTTTATGGTTTTCAGAGTAGAAATTTTGCACTTATTATAGTAATTTGTTCCTAAGTATTTTATTATTTTTGACACTATTGTGAATAGAATTGCTTTCTCAGTTTCATTTTCTATTGCTTTTTGCAATAGTAAGAAAATATAATTGATGTTTGTTTATTGATCTGATATCCCACAATTGTGTTAAACTCATTTATTGTTCTAAAATTTTTAGTGGATTCCTCAGGATTTTCTATATACAAGATTATGTCATTTGTAAGTAGAGATAGTTTTACTTTTTTTCTTTCAAATATGGGTGATTTTTATTTCTTTCACTTGCCTAATTGCCCTGGTTAGTATTTTAAGTACAATGTTGACTAGAAGTGGTGAGAGCAGACATCTTGTTCCTCATATTAAGGAGAAAGCATTCAATCTTTTATCATTAAGTATAATGTTAGCTGTGTGTATTTTGTACATGCCCTTTATCAGGTTGAGGAAGTTTCCTTTTATTCCTACTTTACTGAGGGCTTTTATCATGAAAATATTTTTGACTTTGTCAAACTCTTTCTCTATGTCTATTGTGATGATCAGGCAAATTTTACATTTTATCATATTGATGCGATATATTACTTCTATTAATTTTAAGATGTTAAGCCAATATTGCATGACAAGTATAAATCCCATTTAATTATGATGTATATTTCTTTTTATATGTTGCTGGATTCAGTTTGCTAGTATTTTGTTGAAGTTCTTTTTCTACATTTATAAAGAGAAGTTGGTTCAGAGTTGTCTTTCCCTGTAATGTCTTTGTCTAGTTTGTACCAGGAGTGTTCTCTAGTTCTTTAAATTTTGGAAGAGTTTGTGAAGATTGTTGTCATTTCTTTTAAATGTTTTATAGAGTTTGGTAATAAAGCCATCTAAACCTTGGTCTCTTTTGTGTGTATTTTAAATTTATTTTTACTAATTCAATCTTTTTACTTGTTATTTTTCTATTGTTAGTGTTTATTTTTTCCTACATCAGTTTCACTAGTTTGTGTGTAAAAAATGTGTCTGTTTCATCTAAATTATCTAATTTATCAGCATACAATATTCTTTAGTATTTCGCATAGTCCTATTGATTTCAGTGAGGGTG
Source organism: Cynocephalus volans (assembly GCF_027409185.1). NCBI lineage: Eukaryota > Metazoa > Chordata > Mammalia > Dermoptera > Cynocephalidae > Cynocephalus > Cynocephalus volans. The sequence goes on from NC_084478.1 coordinate 97,654,279, forward strand.
GTAGTAGCATCACCTCTTTTATTTCTAATTCTAATAATTTGAGTCTTCTCATTTATTTCCTGGTCAATCTAGCTAAAGGTTTATCAATTTTGTTGTTCTTTTCAAAGAACCACCTTTTGGTTGTACTGATTTGCTCTATTTTTCCTAGTCTCTATTTCTTTAATATCATGCTAATTTTTATTATTTTCTTTATTTTGTTTGCCTCACGCTTAGCTGGCTTTTTGTCCAGTACCCTAAAATGGAAGTTTAGGTAAATGATTTGAGATATTTCTTCTTTGTTAATGTAGGAATGCATAGTTATAAAATTCCACTAAGTGCTGCTTTAGCTTAATCCTGTAAGTTTTGCTATGTTGGGTATTGATTTTCATCCTTCTCAAAGTATTATCTGATTTTACTTTTTATTTCTTCTTTGACTTATTTCTGATGTGAGAGAAAATGGTTTAATTGCCATATATTTGTGCACTTCCCAATTTTCTTTCTGTTATTAATAGTTTTATACCATTGTGGCTGGAGAACATACTTTGTATTATTTATGCCTGTTTAAACATATTGAATCTTGTTTAATGGCCTAGAATACTGTCTATTCTGTAAAATGTTCCTAGTGCATTTGAGAAGAGTAAATAATCTGTTGCTAAGAGAAGTATTATATAGACGTCTGATAGGTCTAGTAGTCCTATAATCTTATATTTCATTGTTGATATCCTGTCAAGTTGTTACATCTGTTACTGAAAGTGAAGCATTAAAGTTTCTAAATATTACTGTTTAATGATCAATTTCTCCCTTCTTTTCTGGTAGTTTTTGCTTCATGTATATTAGAGCTCAGTTTGTAGGAGCAATTCTGTTTATAATTGTTATATTTTCATGATGTATTGACACTTTTGTCATTATTAAATGCTCCACTTTACCTCCAGTAACACTTTTTAAAAGTCTATTTTGTCTTATAGTGGTATAGACACACTAGGTTTCTTGTTGTTGTTTTTTCATAATATATATTTTTCCATCATTTTACTTTTAGTCTCTTGTATATTCTAATCTAAATTATGTCTCTTGTAGACAGAATATTATTGAATCATGTGTTTTATGTAGATTAACAGTTTCTGCCTTTTCATTGGATCATTTAATCCATTTACATTTACTATCAATTATTGGATTACATCCATCCTTTAACTTTTTGGTTTTTTTTCTATGTTACCTGCATTTTTTTTTAATTCCTGCTTTACTGCTTTCTTATGCATTAGTGAATATTTTCTAGTGAAGGTATAAATAGGCAATACAATAGTAATAGTAGGGGATATCAACACTACACATTCAACAAGAGGTAGAGCAACTAGGCAGACAATCAGCAGAGATACAGAAGACTTGAACAACGCTATCAAAAATTGTGACTTAATTCTCTTCTATAGGGTACTCTACACAAAAACAGCAGAATATACATTTTTCTCAAGATCACATGGATGTGACCATAAGTCACAATGAACTCATAGACTTGGACATTGTTTTCAACTGGGAAAAAAATGGCTTTCTAATTTTTTTAATGATTTCTTACTACATATTTTAGTTTTCTTAGTAGTTGTTCAAAGGCTTACTGTACCCTTCTGATAATAAACTTCAGATTTAGGGTAATGTTACTCCTATATAGCTCTATTTCTTCTTTTTTGTATTATTGTTGCTATACATATTATACCTATATATGTCTCAAACACAACAATACATTGCTAAAATTATTACTTTATATGATTTTATGTTCTTTAAGGAAACCTGACAGAAGAAATGAGAGCAAGTATATATTTATGGAATTTGTTATATTAACCTTGTTAATTATTTCTTGTTCTTTTCATTTGTTCCTGTGTATTCAAGTTATCATCTTTTGCCATTCCTTGTTGCAATACACATTTGCTTTCATTCACCTCCTTTGTTTCATTAGAGTTATATATACTACATTTTTACAAGTTATAACCCAATTAATTTTTGGCAAAGTGCCCTATAGGTATCAGTCACTTGTTGATCATGTTTATATCAATTTTTGATAGTGTACATTTTCTATAGCTGTACTGATTGTCTACCAGCTGCCTTATCCCTTACTCAGTGTGAAATATTTCACTCCCTAACTATTATTATGAAATTCACTATTTATGCCTTGAATTCTGTCAGTTTCTCATTAGGTCTCTGTTGTTAGGTCTACACAATTGCTCTATCTTCCTGGATTAGTCCATTTCTGTTGCTTATGACATAAATACCTGAAACCGGGTGATTTATACAGAAAATGAAATTTATTGCTTAGAGTCTCTGAGGCTGAGACGTCCAAAGTCCAGGGAATACATCTGGTGAGGGTCTTCTTTGGTGGTGGCTTTACAGCAATGCAGTGGTCTCATGTGGCAGAAAATGGCAGATCAAAGAGAGAAATCTCACACGCTCTCCTTTTAAAGCCCTCAGAACCACATCCATGACCACTATTATTAATCCATTCATTAGGCACGGTCCTCAGAATCTAACCACTTCTTCAGGGCCCCTGCTTTCAATTACGATAAGAGGATTTTCCACCCTTCATAGTTACAGTGAGGATTAAGCTTCAAAGAATTAAAACATTGGGGACACAACTCAATCTATATCACTTGCTAATGAACTGATTCTTTTATCATTATCATAATTCCCATTTGTTTCCAGTAACTTTCTTTTATCTTAGTCTGTATAAAGTTTAATATTAGTATAGCCACACCAGCTGTCTTATGATATTTTTATAGTATATATTTCAGATTATTTTACTTTCAAAATACTTGTGCTTCTAAATCTAAAGTACTGCCTCTTGTAGACAGTATATAACTGGTTCTTTTACTTAATCCCATATGAAAATATCTGTCTTAGACTAGTTTGTTTAATTTACTTACATTTAATGTTTGAATTGACATGTTTTGACTTACATTTGCCAGGTTGACATTTGTTTCCTGTGAGAAATACCCTCACCTGTCCAATGCCAAAGACTGGATACAGAGACATGAGGTACAGTGAAATGAGACACGAGGTACAATGAAGTGACACTTTAATAGCAATCTTGCAAGATCAGGTGTCTGAAGGGCAGACACATTCGAAATATTTACAACAAGCAATTTATTCTCTAGTGTGCAATCCCTCCCCCAGTTTCTCATTGGCTGAGTAATATGCACTGTACAGTCTTCCCGGGCATCACCTAAGATTTATTATCCCCTTGTCAGGCATTCCTTTTATGGCTTAAGACAAGCCCACAAAAAAGGCCCACCAGAAGTCCTGAGAAGGGAGAAGAACCAGGAAATGAAGAGAACAAAGAGCTACTGACTAACAACTATCTTGAGAAGGCATTTCTCAAGAGTGACGTGCTGCTTCTGAGCTCTACACATTCAAGGACTCTCTGGGAACGGGTTAAGCCAGTTAAACAACTTTTGAGTTGATCCAGTTAAACACTGCTAAGCTATTCCTGCAAATGAGTCACATAGGCTATTTCCTTACATTTTCTATGTATCTGATACCTTTTGATTCCACTTTTCTTTTTCACCTTCTTTTAGATTAGGTACATATTTTTTTAGTATAACATTTTAATTATTTTCTTACTTTTAATTTGTTTAGTTTTTCTCTTCATTGTTTCTTTTGATATTACGATGTATATCTTAATTTTCATCATTTAATTCAGATTAATACTAACTTAATTCCATATAATCATACACATACACACCCGCATGTACATATATTACACATTTATATGCTATAAACACAAAAATAAAATTTTATAATTCTTTTCATTTGTTTTTTAAATCAGTAAATAGAATAAAGAGAAAAATATTTGTATTGTTTTTTACAACTATCTACATAATTACTTTTGCCAGTTCTTATTATTGTTCATATAGATTCAAGTTACCTCCTGTGTCATTTCAGTTCACCCTGAAAAAGTTACTTATATTGTAAGGCTTGTGTACTAACATTAAATTCTTTCATGCTTCTGTTTTCATTCAATCTGAAAATGATTTTTTTTTCTTTTTACCTTCATTTTCAAGGATAGTTTCGCTAGAAATAGAATTATTGATTAGCAGGGCTTTTTTCTTTTGCGCTTTAATATGTCATCCCACTGCTTTCTGGCCTCCAATGTTTCTGATCATAAATTACATAGCTATTAAATATTTTATGGTATCCTTACACGTTTTGAATCATTTTTCCCTTGATGCTTTCAAAACTGTCTCTTTTCACTTTGGATTTCAATATGAGTATATTGTATATAGGTAGAGTCTCTATGTTTTTCTTAGTTGGAGATTAGATAGATAAATAGCTAGATTGATGTTTTTTACCAAATTAAGTTTATGCCATTATTTCTTGATATACTTTTGTCAGTCTATCTCTTCTACTTCTGTGTGTGTATATATATAAGTAAATAATATATATAAATATATGTGTGTGTGTATGAGTGTATAATCAGCCCTTCATACATATGGGTTCTACATCTGTGGATTCAACCAACCATGGATAGAAAATATTTTAAAAACTGCATCTGTATTGAACATGCACAGACTTTTTTCATGTTATTATTTCCTAAACAATACAGTATAACAACTATTTACACAGTGCTTAAATTGTAGTAGGTGTTATAAATAATCTAGAGATGATTTAAAGTATACAGGCTAATGTGCATAGATTATACGCAAATACTACACCATTTTATGTCAGGGAATTGAGCATATTTGGATTTTAGTACATGCTTTAGGATGTCCCTTGAGTCTCTAAAGCTATTATTATTTTCCCATTCTTATTTTTTATTTCCCATCTTTATTGAGGTGTGATTGACAAATAAAAACTGTATACTTTATATTTTGAATGTACATGTGATGTTTTGATGAAAGAGAACCACCATATGATCTAGAAATTCCACTTCTGGCTATATATACAAAGGAAGTAAAATCTCCATTCTTCTCTTCATTGGTTCTTCTGAGAGAATAATCTCGAATAATCTATCTTCAGGCTCACTGATTCTTTCTTTTGCCACTGCAAACTGCTGTTGAGCCCCTCTAATGAATACTTCATTTTAGTCATTTTTGTTCTGAAATCTAAAATTTCCATTTACACCTTTTAAATACTTTTCATTTCTTTATTAATACTTTCTGTTTATGAGGAATTTCTTCATCTTTTCATTGATTTTTTACATATGGTTTCCTTTAGTTTTTTAAAAATATTTATATCTTCTGATTTTCTGTCTGTGTCTGCTAAATCTAAGATCTGTGCTCCTGTATTAGTCTGTTTTTGTTGCTTATAACAAAATACATGGAACTGGGTAATTTATAAAGAAAACTGAAATTGATTTGCTTACAGTCTCTGAGGCTAGGAAGTCCAAAGTCCATCTGGTGGTGACACAGGGGTCTCACATCGTAAGATGATGGAAGCAGAGAGAGAGCAAGACAGACTCTCCTCCTCTTCTTTTAAAGTCCTCAGAACCATGCCCCTGACCACCATTTCTAATCCATTCACTACAGCATGGTCCTACAATCAAATCACCTCTTTAAGGCTTCACCTTTCAGCTACCATAATAGGATTTCCCACCCTCTTAACAGTCATGGTGGGGGCTAAGTTTCTAATACCTAAAACTTATGGGACACAATTCAAGCTTCAGGGAGTTTGGGGGGACATAATTCAATCCACTACATTCTGCCCCTGGCCCTCCAAAAACTCATGTCCTTTCCACATGCAAATACATTTATTTCATCCCCAAAGACTTAACCTCTTTCAACTCAAAAGTCCAAAGTTCAAAGTCCCATCTGTGAAATCAATACAAGTTATCTACTTCCAAGCTACAATGATGGGACAAACATAGGGTACATATTCCCATTTGAAAAGGGAGAAATAGGCCAAAAGTAAGTGGTAACAGGTCCCAAACAAGTCTGAAATCCAGCAGGGCAGGCATTAAATCTTAAAGCTGGTGAATCATCTACCTTGACTCCATTTTCGATGTCCTATGCAGGCTGGTGTGGGGGTGGGGTCCCCAAGTCCTCAGGCAGCTCTGCTCTTATGGCTTTCCTGGTCTCAGGCCACCCTTCAGCTCTCCTGGGTTGGTGTTCCAGTCTGGTAGTTCCACGAGTCTGGGGTTTCCATGGTGGTCCCACTCTCATGGCTCCTCTAGACATGGTGCTTATGGGGTTTCTCCGCTGCAACTCCAACCCCATGTTTCCACTCAGCATTGGCCTAGATAAGGTTGTCTGCAGTGACTCTGCCCTTGCAACAGATCTCTTCCTGGGCCCCCAGACTTTTCCATACATCCTGTAAAATCAGGGTGGAGGCTCCCAAGCCTCCACAGCTCTGGCATTCTGTGAGCCTACGGACCTAACACTACATGCCACCAAGACTTTCCAGTTGTGTTTTCCAAAGCTGTGCGTCCAGCCATACCTGGGACCAATTTACCCACAGCTGGAACAGCCAAAGCTGGGGTGATGTTGCTAGAAACAGCTTCCCAAGGTGGTCCTGAGCAGTGAGCCTGTGGAGGGTGCCTCAGGCCTGTTCTCCAAGACCATTTTGTCTCCCCAGACCATCGGGCCTGAAGTGGAAAGGTTGGCCCCAGAGGCTTCTGCAATGCCTTCAGGGCCTTTTCCCCTTTCTTTTGATAATCCCTTTCCTTTGTACTAATCTTTGCTAATGGTCACTGGGCTGCACCACTGTATGTTCTCTGCTTCTCTGTCACATGGCCAGGCTGCAAATTTTCCAAATCTTTACACTCTGTTTCCCTTTTAAATTCCGGCTTTACTTCATGCCATTGCTGCCATAACTCAGTGTAGGCTGTTGCAAGTAGCCATGCAATGTCCTTAATGCTTTGCTGCTTAGAAATTTCTTCTGCTAGATACTCTGGTTCATAACTCTTATGCCCCAACTTCCACAAAGTCCTAGGGAATGGACAGAATGCAGCCAGGTTCCTTGCCAGTTCACAGCAAGGGTGATCTTTGCCCTGTTTCCAATAAACTCCTTCTTATTTCCATCTGAGACCTCCTTCGAATGGTCTTTAACAGTCCATATTTCTATCAGCATTCTGCCCATCACCATGTAATGAGTCTCTAAGACATTCCAAACTTTCCCTTGTCTTTTTCTCTTTTGAGTCTTCTAAACTCCTCCAACCTCTCCTCAATACCCAGTTCCAAAGCCATTTCCACATTTTCAAGTATCTGTTACAAGCAACACCCAACGTCTCTGTTACCAATTTTCTGTATTAGTTCATTTTGCTGCTTATAACAAAATACCTGAAACTGGGTGATTTATAAAGAAAATGAAATTTATTGCTTACAGTTTCTGAGGTTGGGAAGTCCAAAGTTCATCTGGTGGTGGCAAGAGTGAACCAGAGGTCTCACATTGCAAGATGGTGGAAGCAGAGAGAGCAAGAGAGACAGAGAGAGACAGACTTTCTTCTTTTAAAGCCCTCAGAACCACACCCCTGACCACCATTTTTAATCCATTCATTACAGCACTGTACTATGATGCAATCACTTCTTCAAGGCACCACCTTTCAATTACCATAATAGGATTTCCCACCTTCTTAACAGTCACAGTGGGGGCTAAATTTCTAATACATAAAACGTGGGGGACACACTTCAAATTTCCAGGAGTTTTGGGGGGATATAATTCAATCCACTATAGCTCCCTAAGTGATAGTTTCTACCAACTGCTTATTTTTCCTCTGTATGAGTCACAATTACTGTTTCTTCATATGTCTTACATAAATTTTTGCTTTAAACTTGACATTTTAAATAATGCATGTAGCAACACTGGTTTTCTATTTTTGCCTCCTGGAGGTTGTTATTGAAGCTGTTTTTACTGTGCTTCTTATCTGACTTCCCTGAACTAATTCTGTGGAATCTATTTTACCTGCATGTGTGTCCTCTGGTGATTTTTTAAAAGTTCTTCTTTTTTATTTTTAACCTGATTGCCTAAGCATCAGCCTGGGTCAGAATGGTTTAGTGATGAGCCAATGATTCAGAGTTTGTGTTTAAATATCTTTAGCCCCTAAGTTTTCTACTATTTTTTGTTGAATCTCTGTGTGTCTTTTTGAAAGCTTTGAATATTTAGGCAGTTTTAAAATCTGCTTTAGTTTTTCTTTCAACTTTATTTTTTGTGCTCACAAAACTTTACACTGACCCAAGAAGTAGCTTGCTAGAGCCCTCCCTAATCTTTCTGAGCTACTGCAGCCTTATGCATGCAAATAGCCTGTCAACTCCCCTAGATACGTGGAATCTTAGCAGTGCCCTCTTTGACCTCATTCCCAGATATTCTTCTTAAATTTATATATAGTTTTGTTTTTTTGTTTTTTCGTTGTTTGTTTGTTTTTGGTTTTGTTTTTGTTTTTTGCTTTTCGCAACCAATACCATGAATGTGAGCTAGCTGTGATGTTAGCTTTCCTGATCATTTGCTACTGAGATAGATGTTGTTTTGTTTTCAACATGCTCCTAGGCATAGAATTTTCTATACTTGGCTCAAAATAAAGTCAGTCCCTCCAGCAAGACAGCAAACTGACAGTCCTCATGACAATCCCAGGTAAAACTTCCATACCATGAATCTGAGGTGAGAAAAGAAAGGATGAGATCAACCCATGATAAAATGCCACAGTCTCCCACTGATTTTTACTGAGATTCCATAGATTCTCATGAATAAATGCTTCTAAATTTATTTTGGCCTTTGGTCAATTTCCAGCATTTTTAAAAGATGACTTTTTGATAACATTGTACAGTGTTTTCATTGCTATTTAGGGAGAAGATTTGCTGATGTCCTCGAAAATTCTAAATTATACTCCATTAGGAGATATTTTGATTCCATTATTCCTTTGTCTGTAAGAAACTACATTCTTAATGTAAAAGGAAACTTAGAGAATGTAATAGAGAAGTGGAAGAAAAAGTCAATAGACCAAAATTTGAATTTGTAAGTCATTTTATATTTTAAAAATGTATATGTATATATTGTCTATGTACAGATATACATTTAATGTTCATTGATAAGCACTAGAAAAAATTACCAAATTAGAAGCAGTCAGAATCCCACACCCTCACGCTGTGGTCTTGAAATATCAATTACCATTTTAAAAAAGACTGCTTTTTAGAGGAATTTCTAATATCAATTTTAAGGCAGGAGATGTGCAAGATAAGCCTGAACATCCCTGCATGCCAGATTCCAAGGAAGTGGCAACAATCTATTTGTGTTATGTCTTGTGAAAGAAGCTGTTACTTGAAAATTGTGAGAAACTAGGAGCTTTAATAAGGATTATAATCACAATGGATTGAAACCCATCAGCTATATTTAAGTCTATGACTCATAATTATAGTTAAAAAAACAAAATTATTCATTTTTCTGTGATGATAGTGATCAAATTACTTATTTTGAAAAGTGGTAAATAAGAGAAAGAATCAAACATTGATACTTCTTTTCTATAAGATCAGTACCACTAGGTGACCATGTAGTAGATGGGAAAAGTTTTGTCTATAAGAGTATTTTAATGCTGATGTAAAAAGAAGCTGAGGCCAAATACGTAAGGCAAAAAATTATTGAGCCAATATGGTGATTGCAACAGGAAAGACACATAGACAAATCGCCCTGAGAAATATGTTCTAAGCAGGGCCAGCAGAGCTTAGCATTTTATAATCATAAGAAGGGAATATCAAAGGAGAGAGAGAAAAGGGCAGCCATGTCTAAATACTTCATTTGGTTTTCTATTGGTTGCAGATGACATATAGATTTTGGATTATTGTAGGTTACATCCTACATGCAGGGATCTAAGGTAATCTTAATAAGAAGCATTCTAAGTTATTTTATGGATTTCTGGTATCATTAAGTCTGCTTCTAAGTAAAAATGGTCTTATGATAACATTTTCCAGAACAAGTGGATGTGATTACTGACTTATCCCAGGTCTCCCAAGGCACTATAATTTAGTTAACCTGGTCGGAACAGTCTTTTTCTTTTTCTTTCTTTCTTTTTTTTTTTTTTTTTTTTTGCTTATCACTAACCGTTCAACAAAGTTTATGGGAAGATACTGTTCTGAGCTAGTCTTCTGCAGTAGGCTTCAGGAGATGAGACCAAATCAAAATGGAGTCTGTAGAGCTAGGGCTGGGTCTGGAGCTCACAGACCCCTCAAGCCCATTCACAAACCCATCACATGCAGGTCTATGAGCTAGGTAACTGGCAAAAAGGTCCTTGGAGCCTTGTTTGAAGAAAACATAGTCTTTATTCAGCACACACACATCTAGGAGCTAAACAGTCCAAAGGAGAAACTCAGAAACTCAACTGCTACTGGCAAAGTCCAAAGAAAAGCTGAGCAGCTACCAGCAGAGTAAACATGCTCTAGTTTTAGATGTGAGCTCTGCCAGCCAGCTTCTGCTTCACACACTGAAGAACACAAATAGCAGAAAACTAAAAAGATACATTGGTGCTCATGTGCACTAACTTCACCCACACACAACTTGTTTACAAGAAATGTGCTGCTTGACCCCCAACCAGACCTGAGCCAAGGGAGCCTGACTAAATTATTGTATTTTCCCCACAATCCAACCCTTCAGGGTCCCTCACCGTACAATCTATGCCTTAAAAATCTTCCACGATATTCCCTTAGTGAGGATAAATGACCCTTTTATTTATGCAACCTATCGTCTGTTTGATATGGTTTAAGGCTTGTCCTGTAGTTCTGTATTTTAGTCGCACATGTCCGGTTAGTAGTCATCATTGGTGTGGTTTTCCATGGGAATCTTGTAGTCATACTGATGTGAAGTTCGGTGCATATTCAGTAGATGATCACACCAACGTATGTATGTACCCAGTTGACTCTGGTGCAGTGCCTGCAGCCAGAACACTACAGGCAAAAAGACAGAAGGGTTATTGGTACCAATAGAGGAAGTTCTCACCCCTCTGGTAAGATACTTGCCAGTTTGCCATCCTGAAGAAGGATGGTTACAGGAATAGGTATCTTACCTGGTCTGGGGCCACACAAGGCCATACAAACATAAGGCCAGTGAATCTCTGACTTTGGCAGTGGTTCCACAAAATCCACCTGCCACCGTGTCAGGGGCACTCTCACATGAGTTATCTGCCCATCAGGGGCACCCGTCTGCTCATCAGGAGCGCATCTGCCCATCAGGGGAATTTTTTCTTAGGTTTACATGTCACCTGGCAAGCCATCGACCACCCAGACTTGCAGCCAGCATGCTGCATTCTCCAGTGTAGCCACCCAGCTACATCAGATGCTGGAGCTCTCTCCAGCCACCTTACCTTAGCCAGTGCATCAGCTTCATCATTGCCATTCAACATGAGGCCTCTTGTCCTTGCCTGCCCCCAAAAGACGAGCGCCTTGGCCTGCTTCCTAATCACAATGTAACAGTTCATATGCCTCCTCAAGAGTAATCAAAAAGTCCTTTAAATCCACTGAACATATCTTACTACCTGTTTCTGAACATTTAGTAAAACACTGTTCAGGGTGCAATTGTTGCCACAAGGTAAACAAGACTGCACTTGGCTGCCAGTCAATTTTCTTCCTGTCAAACCCTGCTGCAAGCAAGTCAAGCCACATCTGCTTATGGCTAGTCTTGCTTGGTCCCTTTGGGATAAAATCCAAAGTATTTCTTGGGGGGTTGGTCTTAACCACCTTTCGGACCCCTTTTTCTTGTCTCCTATCCTTTACTTCACCCAAGCTGGCTATCATGGCCATTACCTCATGTATAGGATGACCAATGTATAGGGCCAGGATGGCCATCAGTGACCCAAAGGACATTGATGGGGCATTTTTCAGCATTATGTCTTTCATGCTGCCTGTAAAGTTTTCATCATCTGGGCCACAAGTGTTCACATTAAACATGGACTGCCACATCCCCAGCTCTCGAATTATTTGGACCAACTCAGCATATGTTTGCCATTTACTGACAATCTTGGGCAGTTCTCCAGCATTTGCCCACATGGTTGGTCCAGCTGTGCTCACCCATTCCATTAAGAAGTGATTACCTGGCCCTTGGCATATCTGCAGCTATTCTGTAGCTGCTGCCTCAGAGATGGGTGTATGGTAATGGAGGCTAATTTTTCCATCTCCTCACCAGAGTATACCACACTATCCACCCCTAGGTCATGCCTGGAGATGCACGGTCTTCCCCAAATCACCACTGGGTTTGTTCTCTTCCCTGGTGTGAGAAGCTGGAGTGGCCAGTCGCTGAATGTCATCCTCCAGGACATTCTTTTGTGCTTCCAACAACTCTGCTCTGCTTCAGATCTTCCAGTAGCTACATGTCATCTGCAAACAACTCTGCTTTCTGCTTCAAATCTTGATCAGTTTGCAGCACAGTGAGGAGCAGCCAGGCTCTGGTCAGCAGAAAAGTGGCCACTGGGCACCACATGCTCAAGAACAGCCAAATTTCCTCCCCCTCCCAAGGGATTTTCCACTGCAGTGCCTGGTCTATGCTGACTTGCAGTGCAGTTAGCAGCAGCCAGATCCCAGTCAACAGGAAAGTGACCACAGGGCACAGCATGTCCAAAAGTAGCCACATTTCCTTCTTCTCCAAGGAGGAGGAGTACCTGTTTAGAATCCTGCTTCAACTATGCCAATTGTAGAGCTAGGGCTAGGGTCTGGAGCTCACAGACCCCTCGAGCCTATTCACAAACCCTTCACATGCAAGTCTATGAGCTAGGTAACTGGCAAAATGGTCCTTGGAGCCTTGATTGAAGAAGACATAGTCTTTATTCAGAACACACACATCCAGGAGCTAAACAGTCCAAAGGAGAAACTCAATTGCTGCTGGCAAAGCCCAAAGAAAAACTGAGCAGTTGCCAGCAGAGTAAACATACTCTATTTTTAGATGTGAGCTCTGCCAGCCAGCTTCTGCTTCACAAACTGCAGAGCACACAATGGCGGAAAACTAAAAAGATATATTGGTGATCATGTGCACTAACTCCACTCACACACAACTTGTTTACAAGAAATGTGCTACTTGACCCCCAACCAGACATGAGCCAAGGGAGCCTCACTAAATTATTCTAAATGAATAATTATGTCCCTTATGCTAAATGAATCAGGTTAATTCCCAAATCAATCAGTTTTTCTTAAAACAAAAGACATGCAGAAACCAATCATAAAGCCTAGTCTACTTTAGTCTGTATAATAAGAAAGTCCTCTCAGTTTTAACCCTTACAAGAAAAGTGACCTTTAGTAACCTGATGTTAACCAATATTCTTTTTCTTATTGTTCTGTTTTCTTGTTTCCAGCTTACTAAAACCAACTATTCTGTAATGCCCTGCACAGCACTCATTCTAATTTTTAGAATGAAATGATGCCCAATTCTAAAATCTCCAAATAAGCTAATTAGATTTCTGAATATTTCTTGTAATCTTGTCTTTTGACATAACTAATAAATATAACTAAATTTATATAGTTAGGAGATCCTCATTTTGAAATACCCAATAAATTAATGACTCTAAACATTGATCATCAATGACTACTAATATCACAAAAGAGTGGCAGCTATTGTGACATAATTTCTAGTTCTTCCAAAAGAAAAAAACACAATACCATATATAATTTCACAAGAGATGGAGTCTCAGTTTGGTCAAGTTTTGGGTCCTACTGACAATTTGTTAAAAATATTGAGAATAAAGAAGCTGTTGAATTGTACTCTGAGTAGGAAATTAGCAAAGTGTGTTCTGTCTCTCCCAGCATGGCCAGGAGGAAGACCTGAGATAAGGAGGAGACTGTATTGGGTTGTGTCCTTTATCTGGTTGCCTATGTGCTGTGGACACATTATGTCCTTTGACCTCACCATGGCCCCCTATTTAGACCCCAGAATTCAGAGGCTTAATATCGAAGACAAGCTAACAAAAAAAATGTGCATGACTTTGGGGAAAGCCCAACTGCCAGTTCTCATACACTTTTAGTTCTTAAACACATTAAGTAAGTATCAAACACACCACAAAATGTGATGACCAAAAGACAAATCTAGGCAAAAATACTTAAATCAAATTCTAAAAACATTTTATCAACAATTTTTAAAAAACTAAAGTCAGGTGAACTTGAAAAGTATTTATTTTTATTTTCACAATGAACATGCATTATTTATAAGCCAATTTGGTACCATGCGGACAATACAAACACACATATAGCATAGACATGAACACGTAGACATAACATACAGCTTACATACATATATAGAGAATGAAGACACATCTATAGAGAACATGCATATATAGAGAACAAATGAAGATCTTATAAGTTTTGTTTAAAATGTTAATATTGAGAAAGATAAAATAGAAAACTCACTAGTTTAGTAAAAGGACAGCTGATTTTAAATTGTTTCTAAAAAAAAAAGGTTAAAACTTATCTGTAGGGCCTCATTCTGTTTTAGAGAAAACAAGGTAACAAATTTACATTGTAAAGCAAAGAATGCAATCCTTTCTAAGGAATTTGTGTGTCAAGAGACACAGACAAAGAGGTTTTTTTTTTAGAAAATGGATGCCAAGATCAAATAAAATCATAGAACTCTACCATAGGATTTTATGAAGAAATACATGGATGAGCCTAGAAGAAAATTTAGAAGTCTGTTCAAAATAACCAGTTAGATCCTAGAGAATTGTATTTGAGACCATCTAGTTAAACAGGTCACTTTTAATGTAGTTTTTGTTTCTCAACTGGGTTACTGAGTTAAGTGCTGAGCCAACAAACAAATACAGCCAAAGCTATTCAAATTTGGGGTTTTTGGAGAAAGACAGCAGACCCAAAAGGAGGTCTGGTTGACACATGATGGCTGCATTTCTCATGAGGACCCACAGTCATTGGTGGAAATGCTTATTAGCAAAGTACATAGAGGTTTAAGAGAAAGGTTTCAGTCAACTAAATAATTTCTTTGGAGAGAAGCAAAAATCCACACAGAGAAATGGAGGTCTAAAAGAAAATATATTCAAACAAAACCAGAGTTTCTATACTAAAAACTCGTCATACAAATCCTTTTCATTCTATTAAACGATCTTTGGAAAAAGAGACAAACATTTAATTATTTGTTATAGTTGTTCAACTGGATTCCATACAGAGAGAAAGACCAGGAGTTTGACGGGTAAGAAAGTCCAAACTGGGCTCAGTGGGGATTTCTGGAGGGACTGGAGCAGGTCCAGAGACTTTTTTACTACAGTCAACCTTCCAATGTCCCTTTTCACCACATGGGGGACAGGGCCCTTCTGGAGGCCTCAAGTTTGGGCAGACACTAGTCCAGTTTCCAAGCTTACTGCTCTTGAAGCAGTTACTTGGTGGAACAGTTGGTCATTTTCTTGGAGCCATTTTAGATTTCTGGCTCCCCTGGATACCTGTGGCTAGTAGCTGGTATTTTATCTTATTACATTTTAGTTAAGGCCTTTGATTCCTCCTCTCTGTTATGAAAAACTTTGAAAGCCAATTTTACAAGGTCTTTTTGGGGGGGGTATTATGTCTGCCCTCTAGTTTTTGGAGGTTTTTTTGCAAATGTTGGGAGCAGACTGAGATATAAAGTGTTTGTGTAAAAAGAATTTGCCCTCTTCTGAGTCTATATCAATATTATTATATTTTAGGATGGCCTCCATAAGGCGTGACATGAAAAGGGCTGGATTTTCATTTAGATCTTGGGTGATCTCTTTAATTATTATAACTGATAGGCTTAATAGAGGCCTTTTTCATGCTTTCAATGAGGTGAGAAAGCATGTGACCCCTCTTTATGTAGTCAGGAGAGCCGATTTGATAATCCTAGTTGGGCTTGGCTCACGGTACAACCATGGGGCCCACAGCATACTGTTCAGGGGTCTGTTTATGTAAATCATCTGCATGATATTGGGCTGCCATTGTTACCAGACTCAGGTCTGGCTGCCTGCCCCCTTGAAAAGGAAAGAAAAAAACTCAGAAGTCAAACAGTTGGTGTTAGAATAGCAGATGTATTCAGCTGAAGGAGATGGTAGACTATTCCATCTCAAAGATTAACATTTACTGAGGGATTTTTAAAGGAAGACGTGAGGGAATAGAATGTGGGAAGTGAAAAGCAGGAGAGCAGATGTGAGTTATGAGGGGTCCGTTTCTATTGGGGCAGGTATAAGATCTTGCCAAGGCCTCATCTGGTTTCTGTTCTCATCTTCACTGTTATCTCAGGACACTGCAAGATTTTGATTTGCACCGGTGTACTTGGCTCATGCCCAAAGTCAGCTTCAGCCATTTGTCCTTGATTATTTCTCAAAACTCTACAAATCTCAAAGAAAGAACTGTTAGCTTTGCAAAGAAATAATTAGCTTTTCAGCCTTGTTTTCCTACTTAGTAGTGAGATAAGAAAGTCAGGGGATGGGAAGAAAGAGTGGAGAGAAAAAAAAACTGTCCTTTTAAAAATACCCCCCCCCCCCCGCAGCCCAGGCAACTTTGATTCCCAACATGGCTTCAGTCCTGCTCACTCCAACACCATCCAGACTTACTGCTTCTCCTCGGGGGTGAAGGAAGAGGAAAGAATGACATACATATCATGCTATGTAAGGTCATAGGACTGAGTGAGATGCCGGAACTCTTTATTATATCAAGAGGTGTCTACGGTAAAGGAGCCCAGTCATTTTTCAATTTAGGACATATCATTAAAGGATATAGGGACATGGACTCTGACTATGCCTTCTGTTCCTGCTACCTCATGCAGAGGTAGGAGAGGGGAAGAAGGGCAGTCAGCTGCTGTGGCTTTTGGGGCTGAGGATTTAGGTGTGTGAGAAACTTATCTTCCCAATGTAAACAAATTATTAGGAGCAGGCTGCCTTTTTGTCTTTAGGAATGTAAATAAATGCTTCTGGGAGAAGATAAGAAAAAAAAAAAAAAACTCCATCTTTACAGCTCCCTTGAATGTTTCTTCCTCTCCTGCTTTTATGCTCTTTTGAAAATGTAAACGTAGGGCTGAGCCCGTGGCGCACTTGGTAGAGTGCTGCGCTGGCAGCGCGGCGACGCTCCCGCCGCGGGTTCGGATCCTATATAGGACTGACCCGTGCACTCACTGGCTGAGTGCCGGTCACGAAAAAAAAAAAAAAAAACGACAAAAAAAAAAAAAAAAGAAAATGTAAATGTATTCTTTTGAAGAGGTAAATCTCTCCATTTCATACCCTTAACTTCCACAGCTTGATCCTTTATCACAGATAATGAAAAATAAATTTCCAAGAGATCATTTAATGTGGCATTGTTATTAATAGCAAAGTATTCAAAAATAATTTAAATGTTCATCCATAGAAAAATTGCTGAATAAACTATAGTTAAATGGTACAATAGAGTAATCAGAAGTTCTAATAAAAGAAAAAGGAAGGTCTCTATAAATTGATATGGTGTTAATTTTCAGAATATATTGTTAAGTGAAAAGAAAACAAGATGCAAAAGAGCATGCTATCTTTTGTACAGGAAAGAGGAGAAATAAATATGAAAATAGATATAGAGTTAGATACACACATGTGCCTCTGTGTGTGTGTACATGTATGTGTGTAAAAGATGAGTCATTTTTTCAAATGGAGACAATAAAGATATATCAGGAACTCATCAAATGTGTTGCTTACAGAGAGTGAGGTGGAAAAGATGGATACATAGAGATGGTAGTGAGATGTCTCATGGTATTCAATTTACAGTTCCCATTTTCATCATACAAATATTTTGGATATTCAAAAAAAGAATTAAATTGGCAAGGATGAGAAAACAAACTAAAATTAAATATACACAGAAACAAATAAACCTAATTAACAGCATAATAACACAAAAGAACATAATTTATTTCAAATAAATAATGAACAATATACTTTGGCCATGCACCATCAGTAGGATTGGTTTCAGACAGAAAAGAAACTCTAGAGAAAGCTTGAATTTTACTCAGGTTTTCCCTGTTAATTTTGTCAGTGCTGTAGTTCAGAAATTAGTTTGCATGTACGTGAGTTCAAGAAAATTAATAAATATATTAATATTTTTGAGACCTGTGATCACTATATGGTAGAAAAAAGATCCAAATATGGAATGGATAAAAAGCAAGGAAAAATAGTTAGACATTTATTAGATTAAAATGGAAGTCACTTGTATAAATTTATTATTTCACCTCATTGAAAAACCTAAGCAGCTATGACTTCAAAGTAGAAATGAGCACACCTAGTGCTATGGCCTGAATGTTTGTCCCTTCCAAAGCTCATGTGAGAGCTTGATTCTCAATATGGTGAGAAGTGAGGCCCTTAAGATGTTACTGAACCATGAGGACTACCCATTCATGGAATGATGGTTTAATGGGTTATCATGGGTGTGAACTGGTGGATTTATAAGAAGAGCAAGTGAGCATTTTAATAAGCACTCCTGCCAGTCTTGCCATGTGATTGCTTGTGTTTCCATAGGACTCTTTGTCATGGCAGAGAGATTTGGACCTTACTGAGAAGACTTCTTAGTAAACTGCATCTTCGATCCCATTTAAGGACTGGCTACTTTCCCAGATTCCTGGGTAAATGGAGGATTGAATCCTGGTACTTATAGAACCTTATAAAACATCAGTTCCTTGACCCTCCTTCCTCCATTTTGGTCTTTTCAACCTGTAGCACAATATTCTTAATTTCCCAAGGCAAGAACTATCTGATATGGAGGAGAAGAGACTATCTCTTATTCCTTCAAACAAAGATAAGAAGACACTAATTAATGTTTCAATAGATTTTCCTGATTCATTCTAATTGATTTTGTAGCAATGTTGTTTAGATGACTCAAAAAGATAAAATCCAATATGTTACCTCCAGTCTCCAAAATTTTTCATATGACAGCACTAGCAAGGTATCAGTTACTCAGAGACTGAAGAAGTTTGAAAGTCAAATATTCTTAAGCATGAAGTAGAAGAATCTTCTCAAATTTCACAACGTTCTTCTAAACGAGGGGCAGCAAAGATGATGTTTTCCTTTTGTTTTATTCCTTTTTTAAATTTTATTGGTAGATGAGCCAATGGTATACATAATGCTACATATTCCCATTACTATTCAAAATACATTCCTTGCAAAATACATATCATTAGAGATAAAATAAGCGTCCAAAATAACACAAAAACAACTTGACATATGCTTGGAATAATATGTATTGTATTAGTCAGTTTTGTGTTGCTATAACAGAACTACCCGAGACTGGGTAATTTATAAGTAAAAGAGGTTTATTTGGCCTATGATTCTGGGACAGTTGCATCTGGCACAGGCCTCAGGCTGCTTCTACTTGTGGTGGAAAGTGGCAGGTAGCTGGCGGGTACAAGCAGATCACATGGCGAGAGAAAGCAAGAGAGAGAGGAGGTGCTAGGGTCCTATAAACAACAAGCTCTCATGGGAACTAATAGAACAAGAACTCACTCATTACTCCCCCCTCCCCCAGGGAGAGCATTAATCCATTCATAAGGGATCTGCCCCCATGACTCAATCAATTTCCAACAGTGCCACATTGGGGATCAATTTTCCACATGAGTTTTGGAGGGGACAACACATCCAAACTCCATCATGTATATTAAGTGTTAAAATTACTTTTATCAATTTACAATGCCCCATCACAAAAGAAATGCAATTGAATAAGATTCAATCGAGGCCTGCAATTTTCTTCTGCTTATGAGGATCTCATTTGTCTTTTGATTCACTGTATACCCACCACTCTTGTTTCTGGTGACACCATTTTTCTCTAGGCTTTAAATTTGCCTTAAATTTTAGTTACTGCTGAAGTCTATCAATTTGCTAAGCCTACGAGGAAAATAAGTGTGATTTTGAGTAACACATATAGAAATAATGTAATAACATAAAATAAAATATTTCTTTGTTATCTAAAGTTTATAAATCCCTTCAATTATCACTGATATTTATGGTTTTTGTACAGTTTTCCAAGGACTTTCTTTATATTTTCTGCTTTATTGCAATCTCTTTTCTGCTGCTGAACTGTATTATGTTTCATTTGTCAGTGACATTTGCCACCCCTTACAAAGATAAAAACTTTTCATTAACACATTTATATTTGTGCTTCAGTTTTTTTTAAGTATTATGAGAACATCAATTTATGAGGAAGAAGAACCAGAAAAAAGAGAGCAGTAAAAGATAACTCTAAATAACCAAAACAACAACATAAAAAGATTTTGGCATTTACTATAAACAGATATTATAAAAGGAACTGAAGATAAAGCAGTGAACAAAACGAATAATATACTTGATATCATATAGCTTAAAGCACTATAGAGTAGACAAACACTAGACTATAAACAAACAAACAAAATTAGAAATAGGGATAAGATATGTATATAGGAAATAAACAGGTAATTATAATAGTTAATAATGGAAATTATTTGTATGGGATGGTCAGAGAAGAATGGTGAATTGAAACTGTGAACTGGTAAAAAGAATTGATCTTGTGAAAAGTGAGCAGAATATTCTAGGCAGAAGTAAGCATATGTATAAACAACTCAAGGTAATAAAACAGTGTGTTCTACAAGCTAAGTCACTTTGCTATCTCTCAATTTCTCCAGGTGTAAAGTAGGAATGACAAATAAGCTTATGGAAGTGCAGGTTTTATCAGAAGTATATAATTCTATTCAAAAGAAAATTATTAATTGAAATGTCATAAGTGTTAGGCAATTATGTTTTAGCCGATGTCTAAGATGGCAGTGAGAGGATGGGAGGAACACCCAAAATGGCTGCGGAGAGTTTCAGGTCCCTAGAACAGGACGTTTTCTGAGAATCATACACAAAAAAAACCCTTCCCCCATCTTCCTCACCACCACATCCCCTTCCAGTGCACGCGAATTTCTCCACCTATAGAAAAATCCCAACTCAACTTAAACCCCACTTGCTTCCCTCCCCTTCCTTCTTAGCCAATAGGAACAGTCCAGCTCAGCCTAACTGGGTATAAAAGGCCCAACCCAACTCTCCCTGATGCTGCTCCCTCTTCCGAGAGGGCAGCCCGCTTGTTCATTTTGCCTGCCTAATACACTTTGGTTGAGTCCCTGTCTCCTGGTGTGTTTTATTTTCATGCTCAGGCCAGGGCTTTTCCTTTCATTGGTGCCATGACTCAGATGGGGTTTCCCCACTCCTAGTGTGACCCCCATCTGTTTCTCTGCCCATGGCCCGGAGCCCATACCAGTGATGACACTCAGCCTGGCCCTTCTTCCCTATCACCACTGCTACATACAACACCAGTCTTCTAATTGGTGAGTCTTTGGATTACCGCTTTCACCTCTCTCTCTCTCTCTCTCTCTCTCTCTCTCTCTCTCTCTCTCTCTCTCTCTCTCTCTCTCTCTCGGACTCAACCAAGGAGAGAAGAGGTTACCCTTTCCCACTCCCTCTCATTCACTGTGGGATTTTTATTTCTCCCAATAGGCATTCACAAGTCCTGGCACTGAGTGCCCCTCAGCTCTATGGCCCTTTTGAATCCCTCAAACACCAGGAAACCAGTGACGACCGCTTCTGGGGTTTGAGATTTCTCAGTACCCCATCTGAAGCAGGGACACCCCTTTGGAGCTGGTACTTCCTCCTCCATTCTCATGGGGGTGGTGCCTCGTCTCTCCCAGCTGACTCCCCTCTGAAATGTCTCCTAACTAACCTTCACATGTGGGCTTAACCCCAAACATCAAGCCAAAATGACTCATTAAACTCTCCACTCAGGAATGGCCCAACTATAACTTAGATAATCAAAACAAGTAGACTCCCTTTGGGTCCCTCAATCCCGACATTCTACAGGACTTATACAACTTTTGCAAGCAATCGGGAAAACAGGCCAAAATTCCTTATATCCAAGCTTTGCTTGCCAGCCACAGGCAACTATAACACCAGATGAGCAAGCGTTAATCACAATTTTACCTTTTCATCTGCTTCTTCCGTCCATTTTTACAGCCATTGTTAGGCTCTTAACCCTTTTTACTTTCATTTTGGAACCAGACTTCCTCGCTCAAACCACACCAGCTCTGTATGCTCCCCAAACCCCTGAATCCTTCCCCCCTTCTACTCTGTCTGAATCCCCTGAAAACCTGGCCAGCCCGCCAGCTCGGGGGCCAGCAACTCTTTCTTCCCCTCTCGCCCCTTTTTCCTGTACCCTCTGTCTTCCAGGTTCTTAGCTCAGCTGTGGCTGCTCCACTCCTGGCACCCAGAGGTCCCTTTCCCCTTTTTAGTCTTGCTTTTAACCACTTCATTCTTTTTTCCGGAGCTCCTGGAGCTTCCTTTATCCACTACGTGTTACGCCCTTTTTACTCACTGCCTGTTTTGCCTTTGGTCAACTGTAACTGCTCTGTCCTTGTCTCCTGAGCTCCTGGAGCTCCCTTTATCCATTACCTGTTTTACTTTTGGTTTACATGTGCTTGCTGGTTTCTCCCCTGCTCTTGTCTTTTAAGTTCCCCCACCTGGATCAGACCAAATTTTTTACTTTCTTTTTCCCTTTCTCTCTTCTTCTTTGTCTTAGCCAGGATCCATGGTTACTTCCCTTGCCTTTACCTGTTTTGAGCCTTTTTTCTGGTGGCTACCCAGCAGGAATTATGGAAACTGCCCAATCTAAATTCATTTTAAGTGGACCGGCCTTTCCTTCTTGAACTCCTGGAGTCCCGCTCACATTTCTGACCTCCTGGAGCTCAACCTTAACTTCTTGTCTGCTTCTCCTCCCTCCAACTTCTCTCCTGACCCTTTTTTACTTCCACTTTGGAACCAGACTGGGTTTCATTTTGAATTAACTGGCTTCTCTTTTCTGAATTCAACTTTAACTTCCTCCTCCTCCTTTGAGCGCCTGGAGCCCAACTTTGATTTCGCATCTGTTTGACCTGTTCCTCCCTACCCTCTACCTGTTTCTCTGACTTCCTACTTGTTTCTGATACGACTCCCATGGCAGCCTTTCCCCCGGTGTGCTCACGTCCCTTCCCCTATCAGCCCACTCGTCTGCCCTGCCATTGCCTACTGTCCTACCCACCCATTTCAAAGCCCTTCTTACTCAGACACCCCCCTTCTTTTCACATCAGCTCCATCGGCCCTAAGCACCCCTAAATTTTTGAACCCTCTACCACAGCGGAAGCTATTCTCCTAGCCCCCCATTTTCTTTTTCAATCATTCCCACCCTCAAACTCCCATTCTCGACCTAGTGACAATGGCATTTAAAGTTTTTATTGCCCAGGAGGAAATGGCCAAACTTAAAAGACAAGCCCGGGTCCAGGAGAAGGTCCAACTCCAAAACCAAGCCTTGATAGCAGCCCTGTGGCCGGCTGGCTCTGGGAGCCAATGGAAAGGGGTAACCCAGCACCCCCCCACCACCAGGGGTCTGCTTCAGTTGTGGTACTGATGGACACTGGACCCACCAATGTCCAAATCCAAAGGAACCAACATGCCCTTGTCCTCAATGCCAGAGGATGGGCCACTGGAGGTCTGACTGCCCCGGCATCAGAGGGTCCCTGGTGCCTCCATGCAGAGGAAACTCCGAGCTGGTAAGTCCTGCCTTCCAGCTCCTTGGCCTGGATGATGACTGACAGGGCCCAAACTCGGAAACCCCTGTCACCCTTGCTGAGCCCAGGGTCATGCTCCAGGTAGAGGGTAAGTCTATTTCATTCCTGTTGGACACGGGGGTTACCTTCTCTGTTCTGCCTTCCTACTTGGGCACCAGCTTCCCCTCCCCAGTGGTGGTCATGGGAATTGATGGCACCTCTTCTCCTTCTCTCATTCTTTCCTAATAATTCCCTCCTGCCCCATCCCCCTTCATCCAGACTCTTATTTCCTTTTTGCCTTCACTTGGGAGGACCCTGACACACATACTTCACATAAACTTACCTGAATTGTTTTGCCACAAGGCTTTTGAGATAGTCCCCATCTTCTCAGCTAGGTTTTAGCCAAAAATCTTAGTCTCTGCACTCTAAAGTACAGCACCCTCTTCCAATATGTGGATGACCTCCTTCTTTGCAGCCCCTCATTATCCTCTTCCCAAGAGGATACTGCCACCCTTCTCAATGTCCTTGGGTCTAGGGGTTATTGGGTCACTCCTTCCAAGGCTCAACTTTGCACCCCCACAGTTACTTACCTAGGCATATCCCTAACCCCCACTTCCAAGTCTCTTACAGAGGACCGTATCTGCCTCATCTGGGATCTCCAACCTCCCCAGAGTGCCAACAACATCCTCTCTTTTCTGGGCCTTGTGGGTTTCTTCCGACAGTGGATCCCCAACATTGCCCTCCTAGCATGACCCTTTTACAAAGCAGCTAAGGACACCCTACAGGGACCATTAACTGACCCCACCACTGTTAAACACCTTTTCTCTAGGCTATGGGATTGACTCACAGCAGGACCCACTCTGGCTCTCCTGGATCCTTCAAAGCCCTTTCATGTATTTACAGATGAGCGTTCTGGCTTGGCTATTGGCCTCCTGGCCCAGCCTGCAGGACCGGCCTATCGGGCAGTGGCATACCTATCCAAACAGCTCGATGTCATGGTCCAGGGATGGCAGCCATGTCTCAGGGTGTTAGCAGCTGCTGCCTCCCTGACCAAGGAAGCTCTCAAGCTTACTTTGGGCCAACCCCTCACTGTCTTTTCTTCCCATCACTTGGAGGACCTGCTCAGCCACAAATCCCTCACCCATTTGACTCCTTCCATAATCCAACTGTACTACCTCCTTTTCATCGAAAACCCCCAGATTTCTTTATCCACCTCCCCCAGCTAAATCCAACGACCCTTCTGCCTACTCACTCCACTACTCCTGACCCTTTGCATTCCTGTTCTCAACTTTTGGAGGACTTTATTCCCTCACATCCAGGGCTCTCTGACCAGCCCCTATCTAATCCTGACCATGTGCTTCATAAATGGTAGTTCTTTCATTGCCCTGGATGGCCAAAGGCATGCAGCCTATGCTGTCATTACTCTAGATGCCACCTTAGAGGCTGTACCCCTTCCCCTCGGAATAACCTCTCAGAGGCGGAGCTGATAGCCCTCACTCGGACCCTCCACCTTGTCCAAGGGACAATGGGTCACTATATACACAGATTCCAGATATGCTTTCCTGTCCTCTGGCAAGAATGAAGATTCCTCACTACAAAAGGGACCCCAGTCATCAATGGGCCCCTCATCTCACAGCTACTCGAGGCCCTTAGCCTCCCAATTGAAGTGGCCATCATTCACTGCCATGGCCACCAGTCCTCTAAAGACCCAATATCTAAAGGCAATAAAAAAGCCATTTCACAGCCCAGGCTATGGCTCTAGGCTCCGCCCAAGTTCCTCTCCTTTTCGTCAAAACACCCCATTCCCCCTCGTATACCGAAAAAGAAACTCAGATCCTCAAGCGGTTGGGCAGAATTATCAGGGACAAGGGTTGGATTTCTTTTTTTTTAGTTTTATTTTATTTTGTCAATATACAAAGTGGTTGATGATTGTGGCTCATTACTGAAATCTCCCTCCCTCCTCCCTCTCCCCTCCCTTCCAACAATGTCCTTTCTTTCTGCTTGTTGTATCAACTTCAAGGAATTGTAATTCTTGTGTCTTCTTCCCACCCCCCCAGGCTGTTTGTGCGTTTATTTATTTATTTTTAGCTCCCACAAATAAGTGAGAACATGTGATATTTCTCTTTCTGTGTCTGACTCGTTTCACTTAATATAATTATCTCTAGGTAGATCCATGTTGTTGCAAATGGCAGTATTTCTTTCTTTTTTATAGCAGAGTAGTATTCCATTATGCAGATATATCACATTTTCCATATCCACTCATCTGATGATGGACATTTGGGCTGGTTTCAACTCAGCTATTGTAAAGAGTGCTGCAATGAACATTGGAGAACAGGTATACCTTTGACTTGATGATTTCCATTCCTCTGGGTATATTCCCAGCAGTGGGAGAGCTGGGTCATATAGTAGATCTATCTGCAATTGAGGAACCTCCATACCATTTTCCATAGAGGCTGCACCATTCGGCAGTCCCACCAACAATGTACGAGAGTTCCTTTTTCAATGGAATAGAATAGAGAATCCAGAAGTCAACCCACACACCTACAGCCATCTGATCTTTGACAAAGGCACCAAGCCTATACACTGAGGAAGAGACTGCCTCTTCAGCAAATGGTGCTGGAATAACTGGATATCCACATGCAGGAGAATGAAACTAGACCCATACTTCTCACCATATACCAAAATCAACTCAAAATGGATTAAAGAATTAAATATACACCCTGAAACAATAAAACTACTCAAAGAAAACATAGGAGAGACACTTCAGGAAGTAGGACTGGGCATAGACTTCATGAATATGACCCCAAAAGCACGGGCAACCAAAGGAAAAATAAACAAATAGCATTATATCAAGCTAAAAAGCTTCTGCACAGCAAAAGAAACAATTAACAGAGTTAAAAGACAACCAACAGAGTGGGAGAAAATATTTGGAAAATACACATCTGACAAAGGATTAATATCCAGAATACACAAGAAACTGAAATAACTTTATAACAAGGGTTGGATTTTTATCCAAGATAAGGTTGCCCTCCTGGGCCACCTAGCCCGCAACATCATTACACATGTCCACTAATCCCTCCACATTGGCCCAAAAGCTTTATATTGATTCCTAACTCCCCTTTTCCATAACCCACACCTCCAAAAGCTCATTGAGGAGGTCCATCTGTCTTGCAACAGCTGTTCTGCCATTAACTTTCAAGGGGGAATTTGCAGAGTAGGACCTAACCATCAACTCTGAGGCCATCAACTGGGGGAGGACTGGCAGCTTGATTTCACCCACATGCCACATCACAAAACCTATCATTACTTACTAACTTTGGTGGACACCTTTACAGGATGGATTGAGGCTTACCCCACAGCTTGAGAAACAGTGGATGTGGTAGCTGCTATACTCATTAAACATATCATACCAAGGTTTGGCCTCCCATAGACCCTACAATCTGACAATAGCCCAGCCTTCACCTCCAGTGTCACCCAGCTGGTCTCTGAAAGACTAAACATCACCTGGAGACTCCACATCCCTTACCATCCCCAATCCTTGGGAACGAATTTGATAGGTGTCTAGGGTATCCATCAACCAGCTTCTGCTCCACTCCTACTCCCACGTGCCCACTTCCGACAACCCCTACGATGCCCCTCATTCAGCAGGAAGTAGCCAGAGATGATGGTGATGCCCGTTTTACTATCTAAACCAAAGAGGGGGGAATGTTAGGCAATTATGTTTTAGCCAATGTCTAAGATGGCAGCGGGTGGATGGGAGGAACACACAAAATGGCTGTGGAGAGTTTCAGGTCCCTAGAACAGCACGTTTTCTGAGAATCACATAAAAACCCCTCCCCCTTCTTCCTTACCACCACATCCCCTTCTCGTGCATGTGAATTTCTCCACCTATAGAAAAATCCCAACTCAGCTTAAACCCTGCTCGCTTCCCTCCCCTTCCTTCTTAGCCAATAGGGACAGTCCAGCTCAGCGTAATTGGATATAAAAAGTCCACCCCGACTCTCCCTGCTGCTGTTTCCACCCTCAAGAGGGCAGCCTGCTTGTTCATTTTGCCTTCTTAATACACTTTGGTGGAGTCCCTGTCTCCTGATGTGTTTTATTTTTGCACTCAGACCAGGGCTTTTACTTTCAATAAGACTAATTCAAATCACTTAGACAAATCTCTACACTACTGGACCACAACCAGGCCCATGATGACAGAGCCAGAACCAGAAGCCCCCAGGATGCTGAGACTATGGTGGGCTGTGGGCTTCAGCCCCACCCACTGCCAACTGCAACCAGGCCAGCAACAGAGTCAGAAGCCCCATAGGTCCTGAGACAGGGGTCCAGGCGTAGAGCCTTAACCCCACCCCCTTTCCCCCTCCTCCCACCAACAACATCTTAGAATGTACTTATGATGTGTGTAACTTTTCTGCTTATGTACTTCACCAAATTCTGCTTAGATTTTTCTAATTCATTTTTAAGAATTATTTTTTCATTAAAGATCTTAATCTTTGCGTTAAATTTATTTTTTATAAATTGACTTTAAAAATTTTTTAAAAAGTCAATGTCATGAAAGTTAAAGAAAGCCTAGGAAACCATTCACATTTTTTTAGGAAATTAAAGGAGACAAATGAGATATGACAACTAAATGCAATACCTAATCCTTTAATTTTCCTTTTGAATTGACTATGTAATCCTAGACTGGCTCCTATACTCATAGAAGAAAACATGCTGCAAAGGACATTATTGTAAAATGGCCAAAGCTAGAATATAGACTGTAGCTTCTTTTCTTCATACTTTCAAAAAAATTTTATATGTTAAAACCATTTCAATTTATGGAAAACTAGCAAGCACTGAATAAAAAATTTATCTTTCTGAACTATTTGAAAATAAGTCGACAGTGTAATGTTGCATCCCCCAAAATACTTCAATGTATATCACAGTACAAACATCAAAATCAGGAAATTAATATTTATACTTTACTATCATATAATCCTTAGACTCTATTCCAGTTTTTTTAACTGTCTCAATAATGCCCTTAAAGGAAAAGGATCCAATTCAGAATCACAAGTTGCACTAAGTTATCATGTCTCTTTAGTACCTTTGATCTGAAATAGCTCCTCATTCTTTCCTTGACTCTCATGGCCTTGATATTATTACAATGTTTTGGCAACTTAAAAATGTTTTTCAAGATAAAAAGTATAAAAGTAAAAACAAACAAACAACAAACAAATCTCTATTCCACTTTTTGGTTTGATAATATGAATATGGCTGTATTAAAACTAGCTGAAATTTTTTAAATTAAAATTAATGCCTTTTTTCTAATCTATGTTAAAGCAAATTGTAACTTTAACTTAAGGACAATTTGAAACTAAAAGTACTGCCAATTATTTTATATAAATTAAACATAGATGTAATAGTGGTTTTGATTGAAGAATGGAGACACAATGTGTGAATATTACAAAGTAAAAGATACTTACATTGTGTAATTCTTTCTGCCTTTTTAAAAATTTCAAACTAACCAAAAAGAGCTTTAGAAACTCAATTGAATATGAGTCTGTTATATTAAAGCACTGTTTTTTGTGGAAGCAATTTTAACCCAGATAAATAAGATATTTTCCTTGGAATGATGCAAATATTCTCAGATAAAGAGACCTCTTACTAATGAGAAGAAAAAAGCAGAGCCAACATTTGAGCATCTGTTTATAAGTATTACAATCTTATTAGGCAGACTCAATTATAAAATATAAATAAATTTTAATAAATAATATACAATTATGTGATGTTTGATTTTATTTCTAGTTTGCTACTAAGTATTTTCTCTAAGTTTGTATTGCTTTAGTAAATGTTGATTTTTTATTTGTTTTTATAAGCAAAGTACATATTAGTTTACATTCATTCATCATTACCAAAAGTTAGTTTTGATATGAGGTAAATTAGATAGAGTCAATGCTTATTTATGCAATCTTCATATTTATTATTTTCAAAAATTGTGCCAGAAACTCACTGGCCATTCATCCAGGCCATTTTCTCTTATTCTTGTGTATGGAGCTAAACTACATTTCCCAATTTCACATACAGTGAGCATGGTCATGTGACTGAGCATTAGCCAATAGCATTTGAACAGAAGTGTCATATACCACTTTCATACCTGAATATAAAATCTTCCCAAAGTTTGATAGACTGTGCTCTTTACTTTTCTGCCTACAGACTGTAGAGGATTCTGTAAACTTATAGAAAGGTAGGGCCACAGGAGGTAAAAGATCTGAGTCCTTGAATGTCCTTGTGGAAAAATGTCTTTTCAACAGAAATTACCTGATTTTTACAGTATCGTAAACAGGAATGTTTTTGGTTTGTTTGTTTTAGCACGTTATAGCACTCTAACTACTATAACTATTATGGTTGATGTCACTGGTTTTGTTTTTCCTATGATGAGATGTACATTTTCCCAACACTTTAAACAAAGGTACTTGATGGAGTTTGGATGTGTTGTCCCCTCCAAAACTCATGTGGAAATTTGATTTCCAATGTGGCAGTGTTGGAAACTGATTGAGTCATGGGGGCAGATCCCTCATGAATGGATTAATGCTCTCCCTGGGGGAGGAGGGGTTAATGAGTGAGTTCTCGCTCTATTAGTTCCCGTGAGAGCTCATTGCTGAAAAAGACCCTGGCACCTTCTCTCTCTCTCTTCCTTCCTCTCTCTTGATTCCTCTCGCCATGTGATCTGCTTGTACCCACCGGCTGCCTGCCACATTTCCACCATGAGTAGAAACAGCCTGAGGCCAATGCCAGATGCAGCTGTCCCAGAATCATAAGCCAAATAAACTTCTTTTCTTTATAAATTAACCAGTCTCAGGTATTCTGTTATAGCAACACAAATGGACTAATACTGTACTCAAATTTTGTTTTCACCCACCGAAAAACTATTTATTAGTACACACTATTTCTCAGGCTCTGTTCTAGGCTCTGGGTGTAAATATTTAAAAACTAAAAAAGTTTTTTTTTTTTTTCTTATTTTTCATTAGCATAGTCATTGTTATAAGCCATACTTATTCTTTATGCCCCTTATCTAATCTCTCCCTTTCCTCCTTTCCCTCCCCCTCCTCCTTCCTCTTCTCCCTGCCACTCCTTCTTTCCCCTTCCCCACTTCACCCTTCCCCTCCCTCTCTCCTTACCCCCTCTAATAACCATAGATTTGTTCTCTCCACCTGATATATTAACTGTTCCTCTGTTTGTTTGTTGCCTAGATGATCTGTCCAGTACTGAGACAGGTGTGATCAAGTCTTCCCTATTATCATAACTCAGATGCTTCTTCTATTACTCTGGAGTGTGTTTTGTGGAAAAATAGGACATCTTCTATTTTTGGGGGGGATGCTCAGGGAATATATCACTTTTAGTATGTGTCATTTGAGCCTGGAATCTGAATGACAAGAATAAGTATGCTTTTCAAAGCCTAAGGACAAAGCAGTATATAAACAAAGGGCACAACAAACACAAGGATCCCATAGTAGAGATGACTTTAGTGTGTTTTAGGGAAAGAAAGAAGAAAACTGTAGTTAAAACATTGAGAGATAGGGCCGACCCCGTGGCGCACTCGGGAGAGTGCGGCGCTGGGAGCGCAGTGACGCTCCCGCCGTGGGTTTGGGTCCTATATAGGAATGGCCAGTGAGCTCACTGGCTGAGTACCGGTCATGAAAAAGACAAAAAAAAAAAAAAAAATTGAGAGATAAAAAGGGGATGGTGCAAGATGACATTCAAGAGTTAGACAGAGGCCAAGTCTTGTAAGGTCTTTGGGATATGGTTCAAATCTCTATTCTACTATGGACAAGAAAGACAAAATATCTTTGGATGTTCTATAGAGAATTCATCCTACTGAGACAAGAGGAGCAAAAGGGCAACCAGTTAGAAGTTTAATGCAAGAGCCTGGGTTCAAATTGATGTGGATTAAAACTTAGAAGTTTCTTGGAGTGAAAACACAAAGAAGTGAACTAATTCAATATATATATATATTGTTTGTTTGTTTGTTTGTTTGTTTCCTGACCAGTAAGGGGATCGCAACCCTCTGCACGGTGTGGTCCGCACTACACTCAGCCAGTGAGAGCACCAGCCATCCCTATATAGGATCCGAACCTGAGGCCTTGGCACTACCAGCATTGCACTCTCCTGAGTGAGCCATGGGACCGGCCCAAGATATATTTTGAATAAAAACAATAGAGCTTGCAGATATATTAGATGAGTTATATGAGAAAAAGTGAAAACTGAAGAATGTCTAAAAGATTTTTTTGCCTAAACAACTCAATAATGGTACCATTTTCAAAGCTGTGAAAAATTGTGAAAGGATAAATTTGCTTTAATATTTTTTGGTGGTGGGGGAGGGCTGCATATCAAGTGTTTTCTTTTGACCACACTATCTTTAATATGTCCATGACACACCAAATGCATATCTATATATCATTCTGACCCAGAGCTGGCTTTCATGAGTATGTGACCTGTGTAGTCTCAGAAGTCCATGTTTGATTTAATGTTCTGTTATTTCCATCTTGAAATTCATGTGGATCTTCAAGTAAGGGGACAGTGGTGGTTATTTTAATGTTTCAACTTGACTGGACCAGATAGCTGAGTGGCCATATATTTTGTTAAACATTATTCTGAGTGTTTCTATGAGGGTGTTTTTGATTATTAACATTCAAATTGGTAGACTGAGTAAAACAGATTGCCCTCCCTAATGTAGATTGCAGCCCTACTGTCACCTTGATCTTGGACTTCTAGCCTCCACAACTGTGAGAAAATAAATTTCTGTTGTTTAAGCCACACAGACTGTGGTATTTTATTATGGAAGCCTGGGCTGACTAATAATCTGATGATATTTTAAAAACTCAGTTTTTGTTTTTGTTCTTCATATAGAAAATTAGAAAATCATAATTCTAATACAGATCAATGTTCTATCTTAAGAAAGGCTTATATATTTGTCTGTGACTATCTATTATCTATTACAAGAAATTCTTCCCCTCTCAACTCTGAAAACCTGAACAAATAGTCCTCTCAAAGCAGAAACAAATATAGTGAATTTTAATACTAATTAAAACATGTAATTGCCAATCTTTAAGTTTAAGGTAGAGGATAAGAAAATCTGCCTGAGCATCAAAAATAATGGTTATAAAACTCTTTTCCATGTGTGTAGTACATTATATAAGTAAAATAATAGAGTCATTCTCATCATTATATAGAGGGAATGATAATTAAAAAGCAATTGTTCATTTTCTACATTTTCCATATATCTGTCACACACTTATCAATGCACATTTTGATTATTACATGCTTAAGCCTGTTTGTTTTTCAATATAAAATTAGTAATTTTTGTACTGACTTTGTATATGTCTGCCTTGTCTGATTAAACTGTTATTGAAAAGTAAAATATGGTTCTATTTCAAAATAACAATGTACTAATGTGTGGTTTTTTAATGAAGAAATATGAAAATGATACTGGGGGATGTTTTCCTCATAGCTTATGATGCCCACATTTGAACCAGTTGGATAAATGCCATTCACATAGATACAGTATCTAAAACAAATTACAAAAAAAAAAAAATTATGAAAGAAGCAAAATGTTTATCACTGTTTCAACAAATATAAGCATTGACATATTTTTATTAGAAAAATATTTTATGCTTATATATCTGGATTAAATTATCTTTTTAATGAATCAGGATGCATCATTACAATAGGTTATATGTTCACTGTCTCTAAGACATTATTAAAAGCTGTGACAAATCAAATAAACTTACTCTTTTGTCACATCTGATTCTTACACAATTGAATAGATACAGCAATATATACACCTTTATGAAAGTCTTGTAGTTAAATATTCTTTATTAAGTATCCACAAAGTACATAGTACAGTTGTAGATATATATTAAAGAATAAATCTTTCACCTGCAATATAAACAGTCTAGGTATAAACTTGTATGTTCACTGATAAGTAAATTATTATGAATAGAGTACTATATGAAATTATACCAGTAATATAAATGTAATTGTGTATGACTATTGATCAGATTCATGATATGTGAAAATTTCACAACAGGCAGAACAAATGCTGTTATGAAATAAAATCTTTTAAAAAGCTAAAAAAAATGTTCCTGGAAAAATTAAAACAAAAATTTTAAAATATACTTTATGTGGATAAATGTATGTGCTAATATTTTATGCCTTCTATGTGGATAAAAATACATGCTAAAATTCTCCATAACTTGTCTAATGTGATTGTAAATGGATGGAAGCTGGCAACTAATTATTACAAGATTTTTCAAGGAAGACTCCCAGCAAACCTGAAGCATCTTCAAAAGATATTTGTATTGTTCAGCACACTTAAAATGACAAGGGATTTTACTAATAAGTATTCCATCATATTAAACCTTTCTGAACTTATTTTTAAAGGGTGCAGTATTAGTTATATGAAGTAAGTTATATGCAAGGCATGTTTTACTAGAACCAGACTTAGGTTAAATTTTTACATTTATAATTAGAATGCTCACTGAATGCCACTATCATGGCAACATGTGAATCACTACTGCACATCTAACAATTAAAACTTAGCCAAACTGCAGTGTCAGCGTAATATCAATTTAGCATTTTTCAGTGGTTTGGATTTTTAAAGCCTATTCAGAACAGTTGTCTATTTAATTACATTCCAACTTCTAGAGGAACGTTTTCCTTTAAGTATGAAATAAGAGTTATATTCATATTAAAACATTGTGGAATACTACTTCTACTATTAATGTACACTTCCACACTATTTAGTGAGGGAAAATATTTAATAACAAGTAAAGTACAAAGAGCACATTTTCATCACAGTTCAAATATGTTGTAAAACATAGAGTGTAGTCAATCAAAAATGTAATTCTCTCTAGGTCCATCCATGTCGTTGGATGGACCTAGAGAGAATTGTATTAAGTGAAACAAGTCAGGAACAGAAAGAGAAATACCACATGTTCTCAGTTATTGGTGGGAGCTAAAAATAAATAAATAAATTCACACACACACACACACACACATACACACACACACACACACACAAAAAAAAAAAAAACCCGGGGGGGGGAGTAGACACAACAATTACAATTCCTTGAAGTTGACACGACAAGCAAACAGAAAGGACATTGTTGAGTGGGAGGGGGGAGAGGGAGGAGGGAGGGAGGTTTTGGTAATGGGCCACAATAATCAACCACATTGTATATCAACAAAATAAAATAAAATAAATGAAATTATAAAAAAAAAGAAAAATGTAAGATGTTTAGGCTGCCTAAAGGAACATTTTGAACATCTACTACTACGTTATGCACAAAAGAAAATGGATAATTTGTCACTGCTTTTGAAAAAGACTCTCCCTTCCTGTTTACACAATGATTAATTAGCGTTAACCCATCACATGGAGCACTAAATGGGCTTCAGTCATCCGATTTCTAATTCTGGACCAAAACAAAACAGGAATTACTACTTGCTTGGGCCACAAAAGCCTCTAGGTGCCATGATAAGCCTCTGGTGATATCAGTGAGATGAGCTTATGCCAACTACTCATTGCCAGAGTAGGAAAGAAGAATTTGTCTTTATAATCTGTCTTATAATAAGTTTTATATTAGCAAAGTTTTTCCCCATTATTTATTAGATGATAGATAAAGGACATTTACAATGTTTCTAGATGTTTTCAACAATAGTTACTTATTAGAAAGGTAATGAATATAAAATGTGCTTTTGTTCTCAAGATCACAATTCGGGGGTTTTCAAGATGGCGGCGGCTGCGGCGGCTGGCGTGGAGTAGCTGAGGTGGAAAAGGTGGCCACTGGGCCTCAGGCAGCCGGGAAACTCGTGGACCTTCCTCTCGCCATCTCTTAAGGGAGGACTGCTGCTGCTGGCCGGTCGTGGGGGCTCAACGCCACTTTGCCCCCGGCAGGAGAGGCTGCCTCATTTACAAGCAACAGCTTTGAAGTGTGGAGCAGGAAAAGAACTGATTCTTAGCTGCAAAAGCGAGTCTTGAAACAGGGAACACGGCGCCAGGGCTGCTGTGGATGCAGCCAGGATCCCGGAGGCTGGGGCCGCACTGAAGGCGGCCAACTGCTGTATTCAGGATTCGAGGTTTCAGGCCGGTATTAAAGAAGACTCCTGGGAGCGCCCGAGCCGCGCCGCGACTGAACAGCCCGAGGCGGCAGCGCCGAGAACACGGAAGGCGACAAACCAGAGACAGAGCGAGCGCCCGACCTGGCACAGCACTGTGAGTGATCCCTGGCACAGCTCTGTTCGGGGGGTGGATGCCCACGCGTCTCCCGTCTCCACCACCAGGCCACTCACTGCCCCGGTGCTGCCTCCATTTTCCCAGGTGCGGGCAGCTCCGCCCTGCTCGGCCATCACTGAGCCCATTTGCTTGGCCTGGCGCGGGGCTTTCCGGAGCCTGCGGTCCGGCCTCCTCTCCCACTCCCTCCGCGGTTCTCTGGCGGGGCTGGGGGTGTGGGGCGTCCCGACCAGGGTTGGGAGGGCAAGGAAGTACGGGCGGGCCGACTGTCACTCCACCACACCCTGGACTCCGGCCCCGGTAAACTTCCTGTTACTGGGAGGCAGGTACCATCTCTGCGACCACCAGTTTGGAAAAAAGCCTAACGAATTTCTGGTTGGGAATAGTGTGGTAGGAGAGTTCCCAGGTCCGCTTGAACCTGCCGGAGAGCAGGCTGCAGGCGGGCACTAGACTCGGTTTATCCCGGGGGGATACAAAGGTGAACAAGACCCGAGAAAGATCTACACAGTGCTACAAAGGCACCCAGAGAGACCGGTCGTCTGTGCCTGGCAGAAACCTGGTAGACTTCCTGGGCGAGGCGGTGCTGAGCAGGGTCTTGGAGGCCCAGCTGATAGACGAGGGGTGCAGAAGACACACCCCAGCCC
Source organism: Cynocephalus volans (assembly GCF_027409185.1). Classification (NCBI taxonomy): domain Eukaryota; kingdom Metazoa; phylum Chordata; class Mammalia; order Dermoptera; family Cynocephalidae; genus Cynocephalus; species Cynocephalus volans. The sequence continues at coordinate 97,690,591 of NC_084478.1, forward strand.
AGCACAGTGTGCACAGAGGGGGGAGACGTGCGGCCAGGGGTGCGGAGACTCGACAGAAACCACACACCCGGTGGGGTCGCCACTGCACGATCTAACAGCCTGGGCCAGAGCACACGGAACGGGGAGAAGTCCTGCACAGGAAGTGAAAGCTCAACAGCGATCACACACCCTGTGGTACGTGATCCACCAGCCCAGCAGAGTACAAGCTGACCAGAAAGGTGGATCCCCGGAGAAGCCCAAGACCCGAGGCAACCACACACACAAGACACTAGAGGCCAACTGAGCAGTCACGGCGGGAGCCATACCAAATTGGCAACCACAGCAACATCCTAGTTAGTCATTAGTCTCAAACCGGTGGACTGTGAAACCCCCTGCCACAATGAATAAACACCAAAAAAAAGACACCAGAAATACAAAAAATCAAGAAAGTACACCACCAAAAGTTAATAAATCTCATACTCTAGATCCTATAGAGCAAGAAGCCCTTGAAATAACTGACAAGGAATTTCGAGTGATAATTCTAAGGAAACTGAATGAGATACAAGAAAACTCAGCTAGACATCATGATGAAATGAGGAAAAGTATACAGGATCTGAAAGAGGAAATATACAAGGAAATCAATGTCCTGAAAAAAAATGTAGCAGAACTTGCTGAACTGAAGAAGTTATTCAGTGAAATAAAAAACACAACGGAGAGTTTAACCAGCAGGTTTGTTGAAGTTGAAGAGAGAACCTCTGAACTTGAAGATGGGCTGTTTGAAATAACACAAGCAGACAAAAAGAAAGAAAAAAGAATCAAGGACATGGAAGAAAATCTGACAGAGATATCAGACAACCTCAAGCCCTCAAATATCCGAGTCATGGGTATTCCAGAAGGGGAGGAAAATGGAGATTCCATTGAAAACATATTCAACAAAATAGTGGCAGAAAACTTCCCAGGTATAGGAAAAATCACAGATCTTCAGATCCAGGAAGCTCAACGATCTCCAAACGTATTCAACCCAAAAAGGCCTTCTCCAAGACACATCATAGTCAAATTGGCAAAACTCAGAGACAAAGAGAGAATCTTAAAAGCTGCAAGAGAGAAGCGTCAAATCACCTATGAGGGAGCCCCAATCAGGTTAACATCAGACTTTTCATCACACACCCTAAAAGCTAGAAAGGAATGGGATGATATTTTCAAAATACTAAAAGACAAAGATTGCCAGCCAAGAATACTCTACCCTGCAAGGCTATCCTTCCGAAATGAGGGGCAAATAGTATATTTCTCAGACAAACAAAAACTGCGGGAGTTCACTACCACACGACCACCCTTACAAGAAATCCTCAAGGGAGTACTGGGTTTGGTTCCTGAAAAATAACTACCACTGCCATAAAAACCTAAGAAAAATCTAAACCCGCTAGTACAATAAAAATGGCATTCATGAAGAGAAAACAAGCTAACAAAAACACTATCTACAAACTAAGGATCCAACAAACAAAGAAACCAAACAGTAAATCAGAAAGCAAGGAACAAAAGACACCTAAGACAACCAAACAACCAATAAAATGCTAGGAATAAATCAACACCTTTCAATAACAACTCTTAATGTTAAAGGCTTAAATTCCCCAATTAAAAGACACAGACTGGCTGACTGGATCAAAAAGCAGGACCCAACTATATGCTGCCTACAAGAGACCCACCTCACCCATAAAGATTCACACAGACTAAGAGTGAAAGGATGGAAAAAGATTTACCATGCAAACAGAAAAGAAAAACAAGCTGGAGAGGCTATTCTTATATCTGACAAAATAGACTTTAAACTAAAAACCATAAAAAGAGACAATGAGGGACACTACTTAATGATAAAAGGACTGATCCATCAAGAAGACATAACAATCATAAATATGTACGCACCCAATGTTGGAGCAGCCAGATTTATAAAACAAACTCTATTAGACCTAAAGAATTAAATAGACACTAATACCATAATAGCAGGGGACCTGAACACTCCACTGTCAATATTAGACAGATCATCTAGGCAAAGAATCAGTAGAGAAACACAAGATCTAAACAAGACTCTAGGCCAATTGGAATTGGCAGATATCTACAGAACATTCCACCCAACAACCTCAGAATATTCATTCTTCTCATCAGCACATGGATCATTCTCCAGGATAGATCACATATTAGGTCACAAATCAAGTCTCAATAAATTCAAAAAAATTGGAATTATCCCATGTATCTTCTCTGACCACAATGGATTAAAACTAGAAATTAATAACAAACAAAACTCTGGAAACTATACAAACACATGGAAATTAAACAGCATTCTACTTAATGACATATGGGTCCAAGAAGAAATCAAGCAGGAAATCAAAAAGTTTATTGAAACTAATGAAAACAATGATACATCATACCAAAACCTGTGGGATAGTGAGGGGAAAATTTATTGCATTAAATGCTCACTTCAGAAGAATAGAAAGATAGCAAGTGAACAACCTAACACTTCACCTTAAAGAACTAGAAAAACAAGAACAATCCAAACCTAAAGTTAGCAGACGGAAAGAAATCATTAAGATCATAGCAGAACTGAATGAAATTGAAAACCAAAAAACAATTCAAAAGATCAACGAATCAAAAAGTTGGTTTTTTGAAAAGATAAATAAAATAGACTAACCATTAGCATGGCTAACAAAAAAAGAAGAGAGAAGACTCAAATAACAGAAATTAGAAATGAAAAAGGCGATATTACAACTGATTCATCTGAAATACAAGGAATCATTCGAGACTACTATAAACAACTATACGCCAACAAATTTGAAAATCTGGAGGAAATGGATAAATTTCTGGACACACACAAGCTCCCAAAACTGAACCGTGAAGACGTAGAAAATTTGAACAGACCAATAACAATAAAGGAGATTGAAGCTGTTATCAGAAGGCTCCCAACAAAGAAAAGCCCAGGACCAGATGGATTCACAGCAGAATTTTACCAAACATTCAAACAGGAATTGACACCAATTCTTTACAAACTATTCCAAAAGATTGAAACGGACACAAATCTCCCAAACTCATTCTATGAAGCAAACATCATCCTGATACCAAAACCAGGTAAAGATATAACCAAAAAAGAAAACTACAGGCCGATATCCTTGATGAATATAGATGCAAAAATCCTCACTAAAATACTAGCAAACAGAATACAGCAACACATACGAAAAATTATTCATCACGATCAAGTGGGATTCATCCCAGGGATGCAAGGTTGGTTCAACATACGCAAATCAATAAATGTGATACACCATATTAATAAACTCAAACACAAGGACCATATGATCATCTCTATAGATGCTGAAAAAGCATTTGATAAAGTTCAGCACTCATTCATGACAAAGACCCTCTATAAGTTAGGTATAGAGGGAAAGTATCTCAACATAATTAAAGCCATATATGCCAAACCCACTGCCAATATCATCCTGAATGGGGAAAAGCTGAAAGCTTTTCCTTTAAGAACAGGAACTAGACAAGGATGCCCACTCTCACCACTCCTATTCAACATAGTGTTGGAAGTACTAGCCAGAGCAATCAGAGAAGAGAAGGAAATAAAGGGCATCCAGATTGGAAAAGATGAAGTCAAACTGTCCCTGTTTGCAGATGACATGATCCTATATATCAAACAGCCTAAAACCTCTACAAAAAAACTGTTGGAATTGATAAATGATTTCAGCACAGTAGCAGGATACAAAATCAACACACAAAAATCAGTAGCATTTCTTTTCTCCAATAGTGAACATGCAGAAGGAGAAATCAAGAAAGCCTGCCCATTTACAATAGCCACCAAAAAAATAAAATACTTAGGAATTGAGTTAACCAAGGATGTGAAAAATCTCTATAATGAGAGCTACAAACCACTGCTGAGAGAAATTAGAGAGGATACAAGAAGATGGAAAGATATCCCATGCTCTTGGATTGGAAGAATCAACATAGTGAAAATGTCCATACTACCCAAAGTGATATACAAATTCAACGCAATCCCCATCAAAATTCCAAAGACATTTTTCTCAGAAATGGAAAAAACTATTCAGACATTTATATGGAATAATAAAAGACCACGAATAGCCAAAGCAATGTTCAGCAAAAAAAAAATAAAGCTGGAGGCATAACACTACCTGACTTTAAGCTATACTACAAAGCTATAATAACCAAAACAGTATGGTACTGGCATAAAAGCAGACACACTGACCAATGGAATAGAATAGAGAATCCAGAAATCAACCCACACACTTACTGCCATCTGATCTTTGACAAAGGCACCAAGCCTATTCACTGGGGAAGGGACTGCCTCTTCAGCAAGTGGTGCTGGGATAACTGGATATCGATATGCAGGAGAATGAAACTAGATCCATACCTCTCACCATATACTAAAATCAACTCAAAATGGATTAAGGATTTAAATATACACCCAGAGACAATAAAACTTCTTAAAGAAAACATAGGAGAAACACTTCAGGAAATAGGACTGGGCACAGACTTCATGAATACGACCCCAAAAGCACGGGCAACCAAAGGAAAAATAAACAAATGGGATTATATCAAACTAAAAAGCTTCTGCACAGCAAAAGAAGCAATTAAAAGAGTTAAAAGACAACCAACAGAGTGGGAGAAAATATTTGCAAAATATACATCTGACAAAGGATTAATATCCAGAATATATAAGGAACTCAAACAACTTTACAAGAAGAAAACAAGCAACCCAATTAAAAAATGGGCAAAAGAGCTAAGTAGGCATTTCTCTAAGGAAGATATACAAATGGCCAACAGACATATGAAAAAATGCTCAACATCACTCAGCATCCGGGAAATGCAAATCAAAACCACATTGAGATACCATCTAACCCCAGTTAGGATGGCTAAAATCCAAAAGACTATGAACGATAAATGCTGGTGAGGCTGCGGAGAAAAAGGAACTCTCATACATTGTTGGTGGGACTGCAAAATGGTGCAGCCTCTATGGAAAATGGTATGGAGGTTCCTTAAACAACTGCAAATAGATCTACCATACGACCCAGCCATCCCACTGTTGGGAATATACCCAGAGGAATGGAAATCATCAAGTCGAAGGTATACCTGTTCCCCAATGTTCATCGCAGCACTCTTTACAATAGCCAAGAGTTGGAACCAGCCCAAATGCCCATCATCAGATGAGTGGATACGGAAAATGTGGTACATCTACACAATGGAATACTACTCAGCTATAAAAACGAATGAAATTCTGCCATTTGCAACAACATGGATGGACCTTGAGAGAATTATATTAAGTGAAACAAGTCAGGCACAGAAAGAGAAACACATGTTCTCACTTATTGGAGGGAGCTAAAAATTAATATATAAATTCAAACACACACACACACACACACACACAAACCGGGGGGGGGGGGAAGAAGATATAACAACCACAACTATTTGAAGTTGATACAACAAGCAAACAGAAAGGACATTGTTGGGGGGGAGGGGGGGAGGGAGAAGGGAGGGAGGTTTTGGTGATGGGGAGCAATAATCAGCTACAATGTATATCGACAAAATAAAATTTAAAAAAAAAATAATAAAGTAATTGGAGAAACACTTCAAAAAAAAAAAAAAAAAAAGATCACAATTTGAATGTTGCTTATAAAAAAATGACCAAAGAAGTTAAATCCAGAAAGGCCTTGAATGTAAGCTTCACAAAGGTGATTACCATCAAATCCTTCCTACATTTGAAAATAAAACTTGTCTGTTTATGAACATTATACATTGAGGAATAACAAACATCAAATCTATACTTTCTGGTATCTATGTGAAGAGTTAATCAATCAACTGCAGAAAGTGGTTCAACAAAGATCATACAAAAATTTTATGATGTTGTGACCTAATTTTTCAGAATTCATATAATCAGTAACTGGAGTGAAAGCTTATCTCTAAAAATAAAATGAGTGTAAATGGGGCATTTTATGAGAGGTTAACGCTTATTTGTATGATGATGCAGAGACACATATATTTGGGCTAATAACCCCAAATAATTTTGCTATGGTTGATATTGTTGGTCGCCTTTCATATAAAAGCAATGATGCCTATATAAAGAAGATGCTTTGTGCCTTGCATGTCTTTTGTACTGAATCCAGCACATTGCTCAAGTTAGCTAATACTGGCTAGCATAGACAGAATGCTAATTTTTAGGAAATTTTTAAGCTGGTTGTTAAATACAGCCATTATTACAAATCAAATTATGTGAAATTACAATGAAATAAATTACATTAAAAGCAAACTTTAGTAGATGGAAGACAATCTGAAATGGTGACATAAAGAGCTCTGTATACTTTCTCTCTAGTGAAACAAACATAATTGGTAAAAATTATTTAAAAAAACAGCAATTTTATTCTCTGTAAATTGTCCCAAGAACATACAGAAATTGAAAAAAAAAAAAAAAGAATCCAATATAATACACTAAATAATAGTAAAAACAGTGAGGGTTTGTGTCATTTGGTCCATGACGTGCTCTTTCCCATCCTCATTCCCTGAGTAAGGTAGATGCTGGACATAGCCCTATTCCCCCTCCCTGTGCATACCAGAGTTGCCCTTCCCCCCATCCGCCCCCTCAAGTCCTGGAAACCACCCCTGGCCAAGGTAGTTACCCAAGGAAAGGCACGTCTCCTTTAAGTCAAACAGAGCTGGAGGGAGCAGGGACCCTAATTAAATGAATTAGCACATTGGTGCTAAAACACTCAGGTGCAGGAGAGTAGGGAGTAGATTAACTTATCTACTCAGCCAGATCTCCGCACACTCTGAGTTATGGGATCTAGGTGAGGGTCTGCATGTAAGCTTGCAAATGATTTACACCCCTACTTTGATCTGTTCACTATATAACTGTTATATAAACCCTGTGTCAGTGTGGATATCTAGCTGGCCAGCTGCTGTCAGTGACTCCCATAAGTCTAATAAACCGATGTCTCTACCTATTGAAATACTGGGTGAGTTTTTGGAATAGGCAAACACTATATGAATGCCCTCTCAGATCTGGGGCTCCCGTGATAACACTCTGTCAGCATGGAGAAAACTCTGCTATGAGGAAGGAGGAGCAGTGCAACCAAGAACACACAGCTCCATCCTCCAGTCTAAGGGTACAGCATCTTCCCAGAATTAGCAGATTGCCAAAATTTGTCATCCCCCTCCAGGCCCATTTGGCTGAAACTTTATTCTAGGCAAGAGTAGCTGGGAGATTCAAGATTTTGTTCATCTACCCAGCCCCAATTTATACTCCTAGGGCAGGAGTTCTAACCCTGATTCAACAGGCTGAGGTTCCTTATAGGGCATAGGTTCCATGTGAACAGAGATAAGCTGAGAAGACCAGAGGCTACCACAATTGCCCTGTGCCCTGCTCATACAGCAACAGTGGCACTGTGAGAGGAAAGAGGTCACTGACTCTTACCCCAAATCAGAGGGAGTGGCAAAGAGATTTTGTTCAGGAGAAGAGGCAGTACATAAGAAGACAGAGCTCTGTAGTTCTTCCTAAGGACACTGACTTTATTTGAAACAGAGCCCAGAAATTTAAAACTAATGTAGCTGAAGAAAACAATGAAGATTTGGGTGGTAATCAATTAAAAGGAGGCTAGTAGCTCCATAAAAGCAGCAAGCTAAATTGTGTATTAGCTAGAAACTTAACAGATATAAGGAGGGATACAGAGCTAAGAATCTTTTAGATTTGGAACAAGTCCCAGAATTTGGCCTCAAATACTACACCTTTGTTGCAAAGGGACCAACATGTTATTGATTAAGACTGTAAATCTCTTCATGCTTCAGGGCATTATTGAAAACAATAGTGCAATCAACCACTATTTAGTAATTTAGTGGAGACTAACAGCTAGGAATGATACCAACAGAGACAGACACTTTAATGGATCAAGGAAAAGGACAGACAGACAGAAAGAGCCCTGGAAAAGAAAAGAAAAAAAAAAAAAAAGCAACACACCACCTTCCAGGGTGAACGCACATGAAGAGAAGCCTGTGCCCTCTGAGGAACAGCAGTAGAGGCTTCACAACACAGAGAAATAAACTTCAGTAAAGGGGTTTAGACAAATCACAAAATAAATTAATAAACACAAAAAAGAAAAACAAAACTCCAAGAAGGAAAAGGGGAATAGGTAATCAGAGTTTGTACATATGCTACCTATGGCTGCCTTACAAACTAATACTGATTTTAGTACCTAGAGGTGTATGCTGTAACAAATATCTGTAATTGTGGAAGTGACTTTGGAGCTGAGTAATAGGCAGAGGTTGGAGGAATTTTGAGGTGCATGTTAGAAGAAGCCCAGATTTCCTTGAAGAGACTGTTAGTAGAAATAAGGACATTAATGGTGCTTCAGTTGAGGCCTCAGATGAAAATGAGGAACATGTTATTGGACACCGGGGGAACAGCAATCCTTGCTGTAAACTGGCAAGGCACTTAGATGACTTGTGTTCTAGTGTTTTTTGGAAAGTAGAAGTTGTGTGTAATGAACTTGAAAATTTAGCTAAGGAAATTTCTAAGTAAAGTGTTGATGGTGCAGTCTGGTTCTCCTTACTATTTATAGTAAAATGTGAGAAGATAAAGGTAAATTGAAGAAAAAGTTGTGGAGCAAAATCTGGGTAGTGGACACAAAGTATAATTATGATCTTTAATGATGAGCATGCTAACGATACTTATTTGATCATCACATATTGTACTCACAAACTGAGAGTCAACTCTGTACTCCATAAATACGTATAATCAACTGTTTCAATTAAAAATATTTTTAAAGATATGGAAAATTTTTAGCCTATGCACATTAAAAAAAAAAATGAGAAATGGGTTCTGGAAAACACCAAATACATAGCCGAACAATCATTTGATAAAGAGATTACAAGTTTGACTCATGGATTTAAGCAGCCACCTCAGCAGAAACACTGCCAGCATGGAGGTAAAGGTAGAGACAGGACAAAATAAAGAAAGCCTGTCAGACTTCTGAGATTCTACAAGATAGGACAATAAAGCTATTTGGCTGCAAACGTGCATTATACTTGAAGAAAAGAGAAAAAAATGACACCAAAGGTGATCCTGGATCTCCGAGGATTCTTTCTTTTTCTTATGAGAAGTATGGAGGTTCTTCAAAAAATCAAAAATAGAACTACCATACAATCCAGAAATCCCACTACTGGGTATGTAGCTAAAGGAGATGAAATCAGTATACTGAGAAGATAGATGTACTCCCATGTTTATTTCAGCACTCTTCACAATAGCCAAGATATGGAAGCAACCTAAGTTTCCATCAGTGGAAGAAAAGATAAAGAAAATGTAATACACACACACACACACACACACACACACACACACACACATACATTCAATTAAAGACTAGTTAGTCTTAAGAAAGAAGAAAATCTTGTCATTTGTGAGAACATGAATTAACCTGGAGAACATTGTGTTAAGCGAAACATTATAGACACAGAAAGACAAATACCACATGATGTCACTTATACATGGAATCTAAAAAAGTTGAGAGTAGAATGGTGGTTACCAGGGGCTGGGGCAAGGTGGTGAGGGGTTGCATGTTAAACAAAGGATACCAAAAAAACTATTTAGATAGAAGGAATAATTTCAAGCGATCTATTCTACCACATGGTGACTAGCGTTAATAATAATATAGTGTATTTTTGAAAATTGCTAAAAGAGTATATTTTAATTGTTCTTACCATGAAAAAATGGGCCTCTGACACTGCTTCCAGGGTGGGCTTTGCAAGTCTGAGACTCAGCTGGGTTAGGCTCAATAGCTATTGGAAGACATTGGGGTTGCAGAGGAGGATTCTGAGGACCTTAGAGAGCAGGCACCTGGGTGCAAGGCTGTCCAGCCACCATATCTTTAGTGGCAGAAGCCTTTGTCTCCCAGATGGTAGCTGCAGATACTTGACCTGAAAATGCTATGTTATATCAGCAACTGAAAGGGGAGCAAAGTCTGCTTTCTGACAATGCAGTTTCTCCTGCTTTGCAGCCCTTTTTGAAAATGTATAATCTGCCTGTCAAATTGGTTTGTAGGGCAAATGCAGAATCTATGTCTCCATCTGGTAAAGTACCTTTAATTCATGTGAGAAATCAAGTAGTATCAAAACTTGGTTCAATAGTCCAACTCATTAAAGCCAAGGGCCATTCTCTTAGTGATGGGCTGGATGAAATCCAAAAAGAAGAAATGAAGGCTTACATGGAATTAATCAACAATATGCTGTTGACTGTAGAAGTGTATATTCAGTGGTGTGATGAAGCTGCAGTAGGGGAGATCACTCTTAACTAGGTATGGATCTCCTTACCCTCGGCCTCTGAATCATATTTTGGCCTATCAGAAACAGTGGGAAGTCAAATGTAAGATCAAAGATATCAGATGGGGTAACAAAACTCTGGACCACACCTTAGAAGATGTAGACCAGTGCTGTCAAGCTCTTTCTCAAAGATGGGGAGCACAACCATATTTCTTCAATAAACAGCTTACTGAACTTGATACACTGGTATTTGGCCACCTGTATACCATTCTTTCCACACAGTTGACCAATGTTGAACTTTCTGAGAAGGTGAAAAACTGTAGCAAACTTCTTCCTTTCTGTAGAAGAACTGAACGGGACTATTTTAAAGATCATGGTAAAAATAGATGTCTTAGACTTCTGTGTTAATTCAGTTATTATTTTAAAAAATCTAACTTTTGAAATATGTTACTTGAATGTTATAATAGGTATTGATATCAGAATTTTAAAACCAAAAGCACGGCTTTTCAAAACCAAAACAAATTATATAATATATCCTATATATGTATTTTAAACTGTTATTTGTGTACACATTAAAACAATTATAAATTATACAAAATGGTATGCAAGGTAATACATACGTTAATTAGTTTAAGTTAGCCATTCCTCAATGTATATGTATTTTAAAACAACATACACATGATAAAGATATGCAATTTTTTATTTGTCAAGTTATTAATGTATTAGTTTTAAAAATGTTTAAAATATGGTACAAAGACTCCAATAAAAGAGCTACAACTATGACACGCTCAGAATAAAACATAGTACAAAACTTCATGACCTTAGACAAGCAATGTTTTCTTAGATATGAAAACAAAAGCACAAGAAACAAAAGAAAAAAATAGATATTCAGACTTCGTAAAATTTAAAAACATTCGTGCATCAAAAGACACCATCAAAAACACACAAACACAACTCATAAAGTGGGAGAAAGTTTTGCAACTCATATATCTGATAAGGACCTAGTATCCACAATGAATATATAGTTACAGTTATAAGTATAGGTATAGATGGCAACCCAATTAACAAGTAGGTAGAAAACATAAATTAACATTTTTCCAAAGTAGAAATTTAAATATCCATGAAGCAAATGAAAAGATGCTCATCTTTTGTCATTACAGAAATGCAAATCCAAAGTACAATGAGAGGCCACTTTACACCCACTAGGATGGTCATAATTTAGAAAAAAAATGGAAAATAACAAGTGTTAATGTGAATGAAGAGAATATTTTTTTTTAAAGATGACCAGTAAGGGGATCTTAACCCTTGACTTGGTGTTGTCAGCACCACACTTACCCAATGAGCTAACCGGCCATCCCTATATGTGATCCGAACCCATGGCTTTGGTGTTATCAGCACCACACTCTCCCAAGTGAGCCATGGGCTGGCCCTGAATGTGGAGAAATTTTAACCTACATAGATTGCTGGTGAAAATGTAAAATAAGACAGTGACTTTCGAAATTCATCACTTATTTGTAGTTCTTAAATAAGATACACATAGAACTACCACATGACCAAGCAATTCCACTCTTGGATATATACCCCAAAGAAAGGAAGACATAGATCCACACAAAACCATGTATATAAGTGTTTATAGCAGCACTATTCACGATTGTCAAAAACTGGAAACAGCCCACATATCCAGTGACTGATGACTAAATAAGCAAATGTGATCTATCCATAGAATGAAATATTAACTTTAAAAAGAAATAAAAGTGCTGACAGAGGCTACAACATGGATAAACCCTGAAAACATTATGCTAAGTGAAAGCATCCAGACACAAAAGGACATATATTATATGAAATACGCAGAAGAGGCAGATTTATAGACACATAAAACAGATTAGTTGTTTCCAGAGGCTAAGGGTTGAAGGCATAGGTTAGTGATTAGTTAATGCTTGTTATGGACTGAATGTTTGCATCCACTCTCCCCCGCCAAATTAGTATACTGAATCTCTAAAGCCAAATGGGGCTGTATTTAAAGATATGGCTTATTAGGAGGTGAAAATGGTTAAATGAGACAATAAATATAGGACCCAAATCCAGTAAGACTGGCACCCTTGTAAGAAAAGGAATAGAAACCAGAGCTCTCTCTACCATGTGAAGACAGAGAGGGAAGGTGGCCATCTGCAAGCCAGAAAGAGAGCCCTCACTTTCTCAATTGATTCCTCATGGGAATCAAATTGGCTGACAACTTGATCTTGGGTTCACAAGCCTCCAGAAATGCAAGAAATAAAATTTTGTTGTTAAAGCCACCCAGTCTATGGTGTTTTGCTATAGAAACCTGAGCTGACTAATACAATGTATATGAGTTTTCTATTCCAGGTGATAAAAGGTTCTGGAAGTAGACAGTGGTCACCGTTGCACAACATTATGAATACACATAATGCCACTAAACAGTAAACTTTAAAATATTTAAAGTAGTAAATATTATGTTTTATTTATTCTACAACAATTAAAAATGCAGAAAAAATAATAAGCATTCTCAGATAAACAGAAATTAAAAGAATTCATTGCTAGCAGTCTTGTTTTAATTAAAGTAATTTAGAATGTTTCTCAGGCTGAAAAAGAAGTGATTTAAATGTAAGAAATTTAAAAATTATAATTGCATATTACTTTACTTCTCTTAACTAGTTTAAAAGCAATTATATGCAACAAAATGCACATTATTGCATTGTCGTGCCTATAATATAAAGAATATGATATATTTGACAATAACAGCACAAAGGAGATGAGTGGTAGCAATCTGTATAAGATTAAGAAAGTGGCACCAGATGGTAACTCAAATACACAGGAATTAATGAAGAGAACCATAGATGGCAAATAAGAGGGTTATTATAAAAATATTATAAATGTAAATTTGCCCAAAATTCTTCCCTTGGTCATGTTAAAATACATAAAACTATATAAAGTAATAATTATTTCAAGCAGTAATTATAATGTTACAAAAACAACTATAAAAATATTGTTTTGTTTCACACACACACACACACACACACATACACACAAACTATATTTAACAATAATAGCACAAAAAGGAGAGGGGTTAGAGCTATATGGTAATAACATGTAAAAATCTCACTGGATTTCACACAGAATAAATCTGAAGTGGATTTTGATAAGATATACAAACAAATGTAACATCTAAGGAAATATTTCAAAAACATAATAAAAATCATTAAAAGATGTAAAACACTACATGATATATTTAGTTAGTGTAAAAGAAACTGTAACTTGGGAATGAAAAAAGATATCAGATATATTAAAAACAAAAATTAAAACAAACAGTAGGCATAAATCCAATTATATAACTAAAAACATTAAATTTGAATAAATTATACAATCCAAAGAAAAAGCAGGATTTATTAAACCAGATGAAAATCACACAATCCAAGTATATGCTGAATACAGTCAGTATCCTTTAGGTTCAAAGATACAAATATGGTAGAAAAGGATATATCACACAAAAACTAACCATGAGGAAGTTGGTATGACTACACCTATATCTGACTAAATATTTTTTAAATGAAAATGCACACTCCTAAAAACTAATAGATCAAAGCAAAATTCACTAAGAAAATGATTAATACTTTGTGATCAATTAAACAAGAACACAACGTACCAAAATTTATAAGATGCATCAAAAGCAGCACCTGAAATAAAATTTATAACTATAAATACCTGTATATTAAAAAGAAGAAAGATCTCTAACCAATAAACTAAACCCCAACATAAAAGAAAAAACAAAGTAAACTCACAGCAAGCAGAAGGAAGAAAATAACTCAGATTGAAAATAAATGAAATGGAGAATAGAAAAGTACAGTGAAAATTAATAAAATTAAATGGTAATTCTCTGAAAATATCAACAAAACTGAGACAGGGTTTAAGATAATATGAGAGAATACTCAAATTGATAAATTAATAAGATTATAATTGAAAAGAGGGTGCATTACTAACAATCATAAAGAAATAAAAATAATTATAAGAGAATTATATAGAAAACCAAGATTAAATAGAAAAATTCCCATAAGCACAGTAACTACAAAAACTGACTCAAAAAGAAACTTAATATCTAAATAGACATATAAAAAACGTAGCAAGTTAGTAACCAAAAAATTTCCACAAAACAATGCCCAGACAAGATAAGTTCACTGGTGAATTCTACCAAATGCTTAAAGAAGAATTAACATAAATATTTCAAAATTTTAATTCCTAATAAAATTAGAAGGGAACACTTCCAAGCTCTTTCTATGAAACCAGTATTTTCTGAAATCAAATCAGACATTAGAAGAAGATAAAATTACAGTTTTCCCAGCAACATTTACTGAAGAGGCAGTCTTTTCCTCAATTATGTTCTTGTTGCCTATGTCAAAGATCAGTCAGCTATAAGTATGTTGCTTGATTTGTGAGTTCTCTATTCTGTTCCATGGATCTGAGTGTCTAGTTTTATACCAGTGCCATGTAGTTTTGGTTAGTATTGCTTTGTACTATATTACGAAGTCAGATAGCGTGATGCCTACAGCTTTATTTATTTATTTAATTTCCTCAGAATTGCTTTGGCTGTTTGGGGTCTTTTGTTTGACATAAATATTAGTATTGTTTTTCTCTATTTCTGTGAAAAATGTCATTGGTATTTTGATGAGGATTGCATTAAACCTGTACATCACTTTGAGTAGTATGGACATTTTCACAATGTTAATTTTTCCAATTCAAGAGCATAGAATTTCTTTCCACCTTCATGTGTCCTCTTTAATTTCTTTTAGCAGTGATTTATCGTTCTCCTTATACAGATCTTTCACTTCCTCATTAAATTGATTCCTAGGTATTTCATTTTGGGGTGAGTATTGTAAAGGGATTTTCTTTCTTGACTTCTTTTTCTGCTAGTTTGTTATTGAAGGATACAAATGCTCTGACTTTGGGGTGTTGATTTTGTATCCTGCAACATTTCTGAAATTGTTTATTGGCTCTAAAAGTTTTTTTATAAAGCCTTTAGGATGTTTTCTATGCAGAATCCTGCCATCTGCAAACAGAGACACTTTGACTTTGTCTTTTCCAATCTGGATGCCCTTTACTTCTTTCAATTCCTGATACTTCTGCCTAGTATATCCAATACTATGTTAAATAGGAGGGGTGAGAGTGGGCATCCTTGTGTTATTTCTATTCTTAAAGAAAAAGCTTTAAGCTTTTCTCCATCAGCATATTTGTGGAAGATTTGTCATAAATGTCTTTTATTGTGTTGAGATTCTTTCCATCTATAACTAAATTGCTAAGAGTCTTTATCATGAAGGAATGCTGAATTTTGTCAAATGCTTTTTCTGCATCTATTGAGATAATCATATGGTTTTTGTCCTTGATTTTGTTGATGCGATGCATCACATTTATTGATTTGTGCATGTTGTACCATTCTTGCATCCCTGGGATGAATCCCACTTAATATTGGTGTATACATTTTTTTTTATGTTTTTTCTGTATTCAGATTGCTAATAATTTGTTGAGGATTTTTGCATCTGTGTTCATCAGAGATATTGGCCTGTAGTTTTGTTTTATGGCTATATCTTTGTCTTGTTTTGATATCAGGGTGATGCTGGTCTTACCTAAAGAGTATGGGGAAAAGGCTTCAGTTTTGAATTTTTGGAATAGTTTGAAGAGAATTGGTACTAATTCCTCTTTAAAAGTTTGGTAGAATTCAGCAGTAAAGCCATCCAAGCCTGCGTTTTTCTTTGTTAGTAGACTTCTGATTACTGCTTCAATCTCATTGCATGTTATTGGTCTGTTCAGGTTTTCTATGTCTTCTTAGTTCAGTATCAGTAGTTTGTATGTTTCCAGAACTTTATCCATTTCCTCCAGGTTTTTAAAATTTGTTCGAATATAGTTGTTTATAACATTCTCTATGATTATTTGTATTTATGTAAGTAGAAACTAGACTCATACTTCTCATCATATACCAAAATCAACTCAAAATTGATTAAAGATTTAAATATAAAACCTAAAACCATGAAACTCCTAAAAGAAAATATAGGGGAAACACTTCAGGAAGTAGGACTTGGCAAAGACTTTATGAATAACACCCCAAAAGCACAAACAACAGAATAAAAATTAAACAAATGGGGTTATATTAAACTAAAAAGCTTCTTTACTGCAAAACCAACTACTAACAGAGTGAAAAGACAACCCACAGAATGGGAGAAAATATTTGCAAAGTATGCATCTGACAAGGGATTAATATCCAGAATATACTGAGAACTCAACAGTAAAAAAAAAAAAAAAAAAGTAACCCAATTAAAAAATGGGCAAAGGAGCTGAATAGGCGTTTCTCAAAGGAAGATAAACAAATGGCCAATGGACACATAAAAAAATGTTCAACCTCACTCAGCATCAAAGAAATTCATATCAAAACCACATTGAGGTATCATCTCATGCCAGTCAGAGTGGCCATTATCAAAAGGAAAAATAATAACAAATGCTGGTGAGGATATAGGAAAAGAATACTTCTACACTGTTGGTGTGACTGTAAATAAGTTCATCCATTATGTAAAAGAGTATGGAGGTTTCTCAAACAACTACAGATAGAACTGCCATACAATCCAGAAATTCCACTGCTGGGTGTATACCTTGAAGAATGGAAATCATCTTTTTGAAGGGATAACTGCACTCCCATGTTTATTGCAGTTCTATTTATGATAGCCAACAGTTGGAACTAATCTAAATACCCATTGATGGGTGACTGGATAAGGAAAATATGGTAAATATATACAATGGAATACTACTCTGTCATAAAAAATATGAAATTCTGCCATTCTCAGCAACGATGATGAGCTTGGAGAAAGTTAAGTGAAATAAGCCAGACCCAGAAAGAGAAATACCTCATGGTCTCACTCATTAAGTGGGAGCTGCAGGAAAGGAAGGAAGGAAGGAAGAAGGAAGGAAGGAAGGAAGGAAGGAAGGAAGGAAGGAAGGAAGGAAGGAACGAACGAACGAACGAAAGAATGAATGAAGGAAGGAGGAGAGAGAGAGAAAGAAAGAGAGAGAGAGAAAGAAAGAAAGAAAGAAAGAAAGAAAGAAAGAAAGAAAGAAAGAAAGAAAGAAAGAAAGAAAGAAAGAAAGAAAGAAAGAAAGAAAGAAAGAAAGAAAGAAAGAGGGAGGGAAGGAGTGAAGGAGGAGGAAGGAGGGAGGAAGGAAGGAAGGAAGGAAGGAAGGAACGAAGGAAGGAACGAAGGAAGGAATGAAGGAAGGAACGAAGGAAGGAAGGAACGAAGGAAGGAAGGAAGGAAGGAAACAATATTTTGTTGAACTTTCAAAAAGAGACAGTGGAATTGAGGCCACTGGAGGTGGGAAAGGAGGTGCTGGGGGAGTAGTGAGAAGTTGGTAAAGGGCCACAAAATATGATTACATTGTGTAATAATGTTGAATATACTAATTATCCTGATTTCAGCATCTTATATTATGCACAGGTATTGATATTCAATGCTGCATCCTGCAGATATGTACAATTATGTTTCAATAAAAAAAGAAAAGAAAAGTACAGGAAACTACAGACCAATATTGCTTATGAATGTAGTTGCAATAATCCGCACCAAAATTCTAACAAACCAAATTCAGCAACATATAAAAAGAATTATATGATCAAGAGAGATTTATACCAAGAATATAAAGTCGATCAAAACATGCCATCCCCAAATTTTCCACTTTGGCATATTATTTATTTTTAGCTGAAGGCAATCAAGAAAAAAACAGATACAGAAAATGTTTTCATACTTTGCTTTTTTACCTAAAAGATCACAGCAAGAAATTCTTGCGAGAAAAGTGCCCTCCCTGTACTAGGTAGAGGAGAACATTCATATGAACAAAGATGAAGGTGGGGAGTCAATGCCAAAATTAATCCATACAAGCCAACATACTAAAATAATCTCAATATTCCTTATTTTCCACCATATATTTCTTAGTCACTTTTATACGATTTATTGCCCCCAGCCGAAATCTCTTTTTCCTTTGCCTTGTCATGTCTCCACAGTTTATCAATCTTTGAGAAAATGGTACATAAGCTCTCAGGCTTATCCCCTCTTTGGGTCTTCATTTGTTCTATATTTAGGCCTTCCTGTACACATAAAAATATTAACATCAATTAAAATTTGTATGTTTTTCTTGTTTATCTGTTTGTGTGTGGGGGTGTGTGTTTAATTCTCAGACCTAGCTATAGAACATAAAAGGGTAGAGGAAAAGTATTTCCTCTTTTACAAATGTTTGGTTGGTTTATTATTGAACATCAATCAATGGAATACACTATAATTATAGGGTAATGGACAAAAGCACACAATCATATTTATAGCTGCAGAAAGAAACATTGAACAAAATCCAACATGCTTTCATTATAAAAACTCGATAAGCTAGGAATAGAAGTAAATTTCCTCAACCACATAGAGGGCATCTGTGAAAAATCAACAGCCATATCATACTTAGTGGCAAATGCCTGAAAGCTTTCCTCTTAAGATCAGGATCAAGAGAAAGATGTCCATTATCACAAATTCTATGCAACATTATACTAGAGTTTCTGGCCAGGAAAGTTGGAACGAAGAAGAAATCATCATCCTGATTGGAAAGGAAGAAATGAAATCATCTCTATTTGTAAATGAGATAATCTTTTACATAGAATATCCTAAGGAACCACTATAAAAACTTTTAGATAAAATAAAGGTGCTTTTAAATATTACAGGACAAAAAGAAATATACAATAATGAGTTGTATTTCTACATACTACTAATTAGCATTTTGAAAATAAAATTAAAATAATTCCATACACAATAGCATCAAAAAGAATAAAATACTTAGGAATAGATGTAACTTCAAGATCAGTAGAGTGAAAAACTATAAACCATTTCTGAAAAAAATTAAGGAAGACATAAATGGGAAAACATACTTTGATGATGGAGTGGAACTTAATATTGTTAAGATTGTAATACTCCCAAAATTAATTCATATATTCAAATAATCCCTGTCAAAATCACAGCTGACATTTTTGAAAAAAAGAATATATGGAAATTCTAGAAAGCAGGGTAACTAAATGATCTTGAGAAAGATAAAAAATATTGAAGGACTCACACTTTCTGATTTCAAATTTACTTCAAAGCTACAGTAATCAAGACTATATGGCACTGGCATTATGGTATACATGTACATCAGTGGAGTAAAATTGACATTCTACACACAAACCCTCACATTTATGGTCTATTGAATTTTGAAAAGGATGCCAAAAAAAGGCAAAAAAAAAAAAAAATCAATATGTAATCATTAGTCTTCAGAAAACGGTTCTGGGACAACTGAATATCACATATATAAGGATCAATTTTTGTTCCTTACCTCCCACCATATAAAAATATTTACTCAAAGTTCTAAATGTTAGAGATAAAATAATAAAATTCTTAGAAGAAAACATAGGTGGAATTCTTCATAACCTTGGATTAGGCAACGGTTTCTTAGATATGACAAGGAAAGCAAAAGCAGCCAAAGAAAAAATAAATAATCTGGACTCATGAAAATCAAAAATATTTATGCTTTAAAGGAAATAATCAACAAAGTGAAAAGACTACCCACATAATAAGAATAAAGATTTGCAAATCATATACCTTATAAGGGTCTTGTATTCAAATTATATAGAGAAAACTTACAACTGGACAATAAAAAGATATTGCACAAATAAAATTAAACAAAGAATTCAAATAATCTTTTGTCAAAAGAAGTTATAAAAATGGCCAAAAAACACAGAGAAGATACTCAACA
Organism: Cynocephalus volans; assembly: GCF_027409185.1. Taxonomy (NCBI): domain Eukaryota; kingdom Metazoa; phylum Chordata; class Mammalia; order Dermoptera; family Cynocephalidae; genus Cynocephalus; species Cynocephalus volans. Next base: position 97,710,685 of record NC_084478.1, read on the forward strand.
TCATTGGTCATCAAGTAAATGCAAATCAAACCACCATGATGTACCATTTTACAATAGCTAGGATGGCTATAATAAAAAGCACAGATAATAACAACTGTTGGTGAGAATGTTGAGAAATTGGAAGCCTCTGGTGCTTTCTCAAAAGGTTAAACATTATCATATAGCTAAGAAATTCCACTCCTATGTATGTACACAAGAGTAATGAAAACATATGACCACACAACAAGTACACAAATGCTTACAGCAGCATTGTTTATAATAGCAAACAAGTGGAAAAATTCCAAACATCCCTCAACTGATGCATATACATTCAAAGGAATATGATTAAGCAATATAAAAGAATGAAGTACTGAAAGATGCTACAACTTAGATTAACTTTGAAATCTTCATGCTAAGTGAACAGAGTCAGTTATAAAAGACCACATGTTGCATAATCCCATTTATTTTAAAATTTCAGAACAGGTAAATCTATATAGAGAGAGCATAGAACAGTGAATGCTTAGGGCTGGTGTTTTGGGGGAAAATTATAGACTAACTAATTGTATACATTTTCTTATTGTGGCAAATAAAATGTTCTAAATTTGACTGTGCTGATGGATAAACAACTCTGTAAATATACTAATAAACTTTGAATTATATACTTTGTATTTGAATAATTATATTGTATGTAAATTATATCTGAATAAAGTTGTTTTAAAAACTAAGATTATGTTCCTTTCAACATAAGGAACTCTGCTGTCTTACTCTCCAGTGGCACTGGTGAAATATATATAATATATAACATATGTTATATACACATTAATATATTTATATATTATGTAATATGTATTTCTCCACATATAATATACATATTTCTCTATATAGTTATAGTTATATAATTATATAGTTATAAGACAGTTATTTGAGGGGGTTTTCAAAACACTCTTGGCAATGTTTGTATTATCCTTTACTGTCATTTTTCCACAAACTTTCTCAAGTACCCTCACATACTTACATTACATATATTTATCCAAACTTTTAAAGCCTCTGAAAATGGTACTAAGGGTAAAGAACAAATAAAGAATCATTTATTCGAGGACTTGTATAAATATTTGATAAGATAAGCAAGTTTCTGAGACTTGAACCAAGACAACTCCTTTATACTTCTTCCCAGCTCAGCCAGATGGATACTCTACTTCAGACTTCTGCAAACAAAAACACGGAACTTCCTCTCCCACTAGGACCCAGATGGATGGCTTTATTCCTGGAAGGGGCACAGCATATATTAGCATTTCTCATCCTATCTCAAGCTAGTTTTTGCTGAGCCTAAGCCATAGTCATGTGGTTTAGAGTTGGGGGCTCCCTTCCTCTGCTTAGCCCACACTTGTGTAATGAAGGTGTTACCTTAAGTGTCATGCTGAGAACACTAAAACCATGATTATTCTTACCCCAGCTCATAAAGCAGTGGTTGGAAGGAAGGAGAGACAAACAGATATGACCCTAAGCCATTGACCTCCCCTCCTAGAGCAGGGGAGTCAATCAGAGAGACTCTTGCCATTTGTTTCCACCCCAGTTGCAGAGTTCTGGTTCAGTGATTTTACCATGGTGGGCAGAGAGGAGGGGAACAGACCATAAGTCACATAGCTATTAAACTTTTTGTAAAAGAACTAACCTCCTTTCAATGTAAAGTGAAGTTCAATATTAGAGGTGCTCTCAAGAGCTTGAAACCAACTGGGAAGAGATTAATGTTATAGGCTACACTGTAGGCCAATTAGTCTGCATGAGAGAACGGGACATAAAACAACTGGGAGAGGCCTCTTGGTGTCAGAATAGAAAGTAAATGCTGACCTCTGAAAATATTCCTTCAAAGGGGCAAGAATTTGACTAAATTAGTTTGCAGCCAATTGACATTTGACAAAGGCAGCAAAAACATACATTGGGGGAAAGACTGCCTCTTCAATAAGTGCTGTTGGGAAAATTGGATGTCCATATGAAGAAGAATGAAACTAGACCTGCACCTATTGCAATATACCAAAATCAACTCAAAATGGATCAAAAACTTAAGTAGAAGACCAGAAACTGTAAAACTACTAAGGGAAAATATAGGGGAAACACTTCAGGAAATAGGACTGGACACAGACTTTATGAACAAGAGCCCAAAAGCACAAGCAACAAAAGAAAAAAATAAACAAATGGGACTATATCGAACTAAAAAGCTTCTGCACAGCAAAGGAAACAATCAACAGAGTGAAATGACAGCCAACAAAGTGGGAGAAAATATTTGCAAACTATACATCCAACAAGGGATTAATATCCAGAATATATATTCAAGAAGCTCAAGTAATTACACAGTAAAACAACAACAAACAAACAAACAAACAAATAACCCAATTAAAAAATGGGCAAAGGAGCCGAATAAACATTTTTCTAAGGAAGACAAACAAATAGCCAATAGGCACTTTAAAAAAATGCTCAACATCACTAATCATCAGAGAAATGCAAACTAAAACCACATTGAGGTATCACCACGCCTCAGTTAGACTGGCTATAATCAAAAAGATGGAAAATAACAAATGCTGGTTAGGATGTGGAGAGAAGGAAATGCTCCTACACTGTTGGTGGATCTGTAAATTAGTACAACCACTATGAAAAACAGTATGGAGTTTTCTCAAACAACTACGGATAGATCTACCATAAGATCCAGCAATCCCATTTCTAGGTATGTGTCCAGAGCCAAAGAGCCCGGTCATAGCCTGCCCAGGGTCATGAAGCCCTGCCAATAGCCCTCTGACACTAAAGATATAAATGCTGTGACCTTTCCTCCTTTTTTCTCCTTCTTACTGCTTGCATAGCCCTAGGCATAGATCACCGCTGCTTTGCTTTAGATAGCTGAGAAATGTTCCATTTCCTGGAAAGATTTGCCCTGTGATTTCTCCCAGAAAACATCTGCATACTTCCTTATCTGCTGATTCCCTCCTGCTGTCTATATAAGCTGTGACCTTCTGGCTAATAAACGAGACTTGATCAGAATACTGTCTTGTCTCCATTTCTCGCATCTCTTGTCCCATCCAATTCCCACTCCCCCCTCCAGGGTCTGCGTTGAATATCCCGCGGGTCGGGGCAGGTATGTACTCAAAAGATTGCAAGTCATCATGTTGAAGGGATACCTGAACTCTCAAGTTCATCACAGCTCTGCTTACAATAGCCAAGGTACAGAACCAATGTAAATGTCCATTGCCAGATGACCAGATAAGGAAAATGTGGTATATATACACCACTGTTGGGTGTCTCCGGTGGCCACACGATACCCCAACAGGTTTTTCCTTTCCCTAGAGGGTTGGGGCCAAAGGGATTGCCCTTTTCTCCCCCTAAGGACACAGGGCCAAAAGAGATTCCAAGAGATGGGTGAGCACGCCGCTGCTCTCCCAGATAGGGAACAAACACATACACACACAGCGGGGGTTCTGTCAGGCAGTTCCGTTTATTGTAACACAAAAGATCATATTTATATGCTTAGCAGGCGGGGATTTCCAAGCTTAGGCCAATCCTTGAAAAGGTCAAATGTGCACATGACTTACCTCTCTATGCTTAGCCCTCCCCTTTAACTTCCCTTGGGTGCCACCTTTTATCCGTTTAGGCCATCTGTTGTTTTTGCTTAGAAAAATGGCACTGTCCTATACACCATGGAATAGTACCCTGCCATAAAAACGAATTAAATTTTTCCATTCACAGCTACATGAATAAGCTTGGAGAAAACTGTGTTGAGTGAAATAAGTCAGGCACACAGGGAAATATACCACATGTCCTCACTCATAAAAAGGAGCTAAGATAGAAAGAAGGAAGAAAAGAAAGACCACAGTGGTATGTTGGACTTGCAGAGGGAAATGGCTTACCTAGAGTTGCAGAGTGGGTTGGGGAAGGGGGGGTAGAGAGAGGAAAGTTGGGGATTAAGTGGGTGGGGTACACAGGGAATAATCACAATTTTTGGTAATAGGCATGCTGGTAGTATTGATCTGGCCATCACTTCTTGGGCACAAGTGGTGATGGTCAGCTTTGTACCTTGTGAATATCCATGACCAATAAAATAAAATAAAAAAATTCCCTAGGACATTATGTTTGAAACAATTGAACAATCAGCCTACAATTAATGGAGTTTAACAGCTGGGTATATTGAGAGAGAGAGTGAGAGAGAGAGAGAGAGAGAGAGAGAGAAAGGAAGAGATCCCTATCAAAACCACTATCATCCCAGAGTGACCTTGGGCATATCCAAACTTATGCCTCCTAATCTAATTAGTCATTAAACAAATAAACAAGAAAGTAATAATAGCAAGCCCCAAAGGACAGGATCATTACTCAAAGTTGCTACAATATTTCCAGTTTCTAACAAAAATACACAAGGCATAAAAAGAAATAGGGAAATATGACCTATATAAGGAGGTGGGGAGAAGACAACAGAAACTGCCTGTGCATGAGATCAGGTATTGGATTTTTGAGAAAAGCAATTTAAAGTAGCCACTTTAAGTATGTTCACAGAATTAAAGGAAATAATGTTTAAAGAGGCAAAAAATAATGTTATAACTATGTCATATTAGAGAAATATCATTTAAAAAATTGAAAATATTTGCTTAAATCCAAATGGGAATTATGTAGTTCAAAAATACAGTAACTGAAATGAAAATTTCACTAGAGAAGATCAACAGATTTTAATTGGCAGAAGGTAGAATAAGTGAATTTGAAGATATATTGATAGAAAATATGCAATATAAAAAACAGAGGAAAAAAAAGAATGAAGAGAAATAAAGACAGCCTCAGAGAAATGTGGAGCATCATTAAGTACACAAACATACTTGCAATGGGAATAGCAGAAGTAGAGGAGAGAAAATAAGATGAAAAAATTGAAAGAAATAATGGTTGAAATTTTCCCAGATACTTTATAAATAAATAACTTACACATTCATGAAGCTCAATGAACTCCTAGTAGGATAAATAGAAGACCCACAAACAGACACATCACAGTCAAATGCTGAAAGTTAAAGATAAGGCAAAAACCTTGAAAGCAGCAAGAGAAGAATGACAGGTCACTTACAAGGGAAGTCAATAAGATTAAAATCTGACATCTCAGCAGAAACAATGGAGGACAGAAAGTAGCAGTATAAAACATTCAAAGTACTCAAAAAAAAAAAAAAAAATCTGTCTACCAAGAAACCCATATCCAGCCAAGGTATTTTTCAAAACTGAAGATGAGAAAAGTCATTTCCATATAAACACAAACTGAGAGAATTTTTTTGCTGGCAAACCTGCCTTACAAGAAATACTAATGAAATTCTTCAGGCTGAAAGCAAGTGAACCCAGACAGTAATTTGTAACCATATAAAAAAACAAGAGAACTAATGAAAGCAATGAGGTAATTATAAAAGACAATATAAATGCATATTTTCTTTTTCATTGTCTTAGCTAATTTAAAAACAATTATCTAAAATAAAATTTATATAATATATTTTTGGGTCTATAGCATATAGAAATGTACTTATGTATGATATATTTGCCGATAATAAAAATCAAATATAATAGACGAAAAAAAAAACTGCTGGCCAAAATCTCATAAATACCGATGCAAAAATCCTCAACAAAATATTAGCAAACCAAATCTAGCAATATTTAAAAATAATTATATTTCATGACCAAGTAGAATTGATCTCAGGAATGCCAGGTTGTTTCAATATCCAAAAATCAATTAAGGTAAGTATTGTGAGTTGAACTGTATTACCCCCAAATTTATATGTTAAAATTCTAACAATCAAGTAGCTTGCAATATGACTTTATTTGGAGATGGGGTCTTTATACAGTTAAGTTAAAGTCAGACCATTAACGTGGACCCTAATATGAGTGGGATCTTTATAAAAAGGGCAAATTTGGACACGAAGACGCACAGAGAGGGAAGATGATGTGAAGAGACAGAGGGAGAAGATGGTCATCTACAGGCCAAGAAGAGAGGCCTGGAAAAGATACTTTCCTCACAGCTTCAGAAGACACCAACCTGACTGACACCTTGATTTTAGAATTCTACCTTCTAGAACTTTGCGATAAAAATTTTCCATTTTTTAAAGCCTCTCAATCGCGGTATTTTGCTATGGCAGCCCTAGGAAACTAATACAGATTTTGCTACTGGAAAATATGGCACCGCTATAACAAATACCTAAAAATGTAAGAGTGACTTTAATATTGAGTAAATGGGTGAGGATAGAAAAGTTTTAAGGTGCATGATGTAAAAAGCCTAGATTGCACTGAAGAGACTGGTGGTAGAAATATGTGCTTTAAAGTTGATTCTAGTGAAGACTCAGAATGTAAAGAAAAGAGGTGTAAAGAAAGCTTTTGCCATCTTAGTGAATACTTGTAATATCATAATATCATGAACACAATGTTTGTTACTAGAAATATGAATGTGTTAAAGGTGCTTCTGGTGACATCTCAGACAGGAATGAGGAACATGTTCTTGGAAACTAGAGGAAAGGTGATCCCTGTGATAAAGTAGAAGAGAACATGAAAAATTATATAATACTGTTTTGTGAAAAGTAGAACTTGTATGCAATGAACCTAGATATTTAGTTTAGGTATTGCTAAGAAGATGTCTAAGCAAAGTGTTGATGGCATGGCTTGGTTTCTGCCTGATGCTTATAGCAAAATGCAAGATTAGAGAGACACGTTGAAGAAAAACTGATAAGCAAAAAGAAACCAGCACTTGATAACTTAGAAGATTCTCAGCCTATCTAGGTAGTATGCTTGGAAAACAGGACTAATGGTGTGGATAGACAACTTTTCTTAAGAAATTATGTGTGTGACTCATGGATCTAACCAACCATCACAGCAGAAGCTAGAAATAGAGATGCAGTCATCCAAGAAGGATGTGTGGATGACCCTCTTGTATGATAGCTTAAGTCCTTGTGAATCACATGAGAGGACAACAGATTTTGATCATTTTATACCAGAAGAAACAGTGCTGGCCTAAACTGAAAGTGACAGAGATTAGATAAAATGAGGGAAGAATGACTTTGTAGGCTAAGTCACAGATTAGGCTGGCAAGGCTGTCATTGCCATCATGGCCTAGAGAGCATAGGCTGAGGGGTTGAGGCTGACATATCAATGGGCCTAGAGGGCAGAGCCACTATCATGGTAGGCCTCAGGGACAGAGCATGGGGCTGAAGATTATTCACAAACCATAAAATTGAATGGAATTTGCTCTTGCTTGGGACTCCTGACCCCTTTTTTCATCATGATCTCTTCCTTTTGTAATGGAAGTGGTTATCCTATGCCTGTCTCACCACTGTATTTTGGAAGCAGATAACTTGTCTGGTTTCATAAGTTCACATCTGGAGAGGAATTATTCCTCAGGAGGAATCATATCTCTAGACTCAACCATACCAATTTAGAGGATATTTGGTACTCTGAGTTGATGCCTGAATGGGTTAAGACTTTGGGGATATCAAGATGGAGTGAATGCATTTTGCATTTGAAAGGACATAAATTTTAGGGGGACAGAAAGCAATGTGTATGAGTTGGGGTGTGTCATCCCAAATTTCATATGGTGAAGTTCTAAATATAGTACCTCAGAGTGTGACCTTATTTGGAGATAGGGTCTTTACATAAATAAGTAAAAATAAAGTCATTAGGGTGAGTCCTAATACAGTATAACTGAAATACTTACAAAACGGGAGAAATGTGAACATAGAGATATTCGTAGAGGGAAGACAATATGAAGAGACATAGAGTGAAGACAGACATGTTCAAGCCAAAGAGAGATGCCTGTAACAGATTATTCCCTCTCAGCCCTCAGAGAGAATCGACCCTGAAGACATCTTTACTTTGGACATTTAGCTTCCAGAACTATGAGATAATAAATTTTCTAGATTTTTAATAAGTTTAAATTGCTCAATGTGTAATACTTTGTTACAACATCCCTAGCAAAATAACACAGTGAGGTATCATGCGAACAAATTAAATAACAAAAATCAAATAATCATCTCAATAGAGACAGAAAAACACTTTACAAAATTTAACACCTTTCATGATAATATTAAGGAAACTAGGAACACATGGAATTTTTCTCAACCACATAAAGGCTATCTATGAAACACCCGTAGTTAACAACATACTTAGTGTTAAAGATTAGATGCCTTCTCTCTAAGATCAGAAACAGGACAAGTATGCCTACATTTTCTATTTCTTTTCAACATTTTACCGGAAGTGCTATCCACAGCAATTAAGCCATCTAGTGAAATAAAATAAAACTATTAGAACTAATAAATAAATCCAACAAGGTTGCAAGATATAAAATTGACATCCAAAACTTAATTGTATTTCTATATAACAGCAATGAACAATCCAAAAATAAAATTAAGAAAACAATTTATTTAACAATAGCATCAAATAAAATGCTTACAGATAAATTCAACAAAAGAAGTGCGAAGTTTATACTTTGAGAACTAAAAAAAATATTGTTTAAATAAATTAAAGAATATACAAATAATTGGAAAAGCATTCCATATTCATGGATCAGATGACTTAACATTGTTAAGATGACAATGCTCTTGAAACTGATGTACAGATTAATTACAATCCTCATCAGAATCTCAGCTGAATTCTTCGTAGAAATTTACAAGCTGATTCTAAAACTTATATGGAATTTCAAGAGGCCCAGAGTAGCCAATATAATCTTGAAAAAGGACAAAGTAAAATGACTCATATTTTCTGATTTCAAAACATATCACAAAGCAAATCAAAACAATGTGGTATCAGGACAAGGAATAGAAATAAACCCACACATCTGATTTTGACAGGGTGCCAATGCCATTCAAAGGGGAAAGAACAGTCTTATCAACAAGTGGTCCTGGGACAGCTGAATAGCCACCTGGAAAAGAATGAAGTTAGACATTTACTTCACACTGTATACAAAAATTACCTAAAATAGATCAAAGACCTAAATTTAAGTGCTGAAACTACGAAATTCCTAAAGGAATACAAAATGGTAAATCTTCATGACCTCAAATTTGGCAAGGAATTCTTAAATGACACCAAAAGCATGAGCTAAAACAAAATAAATTAATAAATTGGACTTTATCTAAGTTAAAAATTTTTGTAGTTCAAAAGCCACTATCAGAAAAGATAGAAGACAACTTACAGAATGGGAGAAAACATGTGCAAATCATGGATCTGATAAAGGACTTGTATTCAGAATACATTAAAACTCTTACAAATTTGTATTAAAATCACAACCCAATTAAAACGTGGTCAAAGGATTTGAATAAATACTTCTCCAATGAAAATATAAAAAGGCCAACAAGCACATGAAAAGATATTAGATACTATTAGTCATCAAGAAAATGCAAATCAAAACCACTATGAGATATTTCTTTACAACCACCAAGATAGTTAGAATCAAAATGTCAGATAATAACAGGTGCTGACAAGGATGCAGAGAAATCGGAAATCTCATATACTGATAGCAGGAATGTAAACTGATGCAGCCACCTTGGTGAACAGTCTAGCAGTACCTCAAATGATGAAATACAGAGTTTCCATACGATCCTGCAATTCCACTCCTATGTATATCCCAGAGAGGTATGAAAACATATATCCACACAAAAACTTGCATATGAATGTTTATAGCAGCGTTATTCATAATAGCCAAAAGGTTTAAAGAACCCAAATATTTATGAACTGAAGAATGAACAAACAGAAAGTGTTATATTTATACAAGGGATTAAAGGAATGAATTCTTGATACATTCTACAACATGGATAAATATTGAAAACCTCATGCTAAGTGAAAGTCAGTCATAGAAGTCCACATAGTATGTGTTTGCAATCATATGAAATGTCCAGTATAAGGTAATATATTGAGACAGAAAGTGGATTAGAGGATGGAAGTTTAGTGGGTTGGTAGCTAAAAGGGATAGGTTTTCTTTTTGAAGTGATGAAAATGTTCCAAGTTGTGGTGATTATTGCACATAACTGTGAATATACTGAACACCATTGAATTGTACACCTTTCATGGATGAATTGTAAGTTATATTAATTATATCTCAATAAAGCTGTCTTTAGAAAAGGTAAAGTTATATTCTGAACTCATCTCTCCATATTATATTTCTGCCTTTGAATATTATCATTATCATCATGTAACTCACATCTCACATATGCATGGTGAATATATCACATATTGCTGTGCTACTGCACTCTACATTCAGTAATACCATGTGGCTGCCTTCAAGTCATCTGTATTGGTAGTATGGGTGGAAATTGGTAAATGTGAAAATTGACAAACACTACAAATTAGGGCCTGGTGTATATTTTCAGTTGATTACCTAGACTTAAGTGATGAAGAAATTGTTAACAATGCAGATTAAATCTAAAATTTGGTTGTGTCTATAGCCAATGCATTGTGAATGAAAATCAGGACATATTCTGCAATCACTTGAAAACTATTATCCATTTCAGAAACAAATTAATTCATGATATAGATAAACAAATGAATAGCCGATATTTTCTCCTTTTACTTTTGTCTTAGTTGTTAATAAAAGTAAATATATCAACCAACATTCATATCAGAACCATACTTGTTTGTTAAATAAAACTGTAGTTTGGTTACAAATAAAAGAGGCTGGCAAAAACAACAAAGGATTCTGTAAGAATCATTTGTCTGTATGGAATTTACACTACAGGATATTTTATATTATTATTTGTAAATTGAGGTCTATACACCCTTTATAAAAGTAAAATTAATTTTACATACATATAAATATAGACACACAGACACACACACACACACACACACACACACACACAGTTTTACACAGAGTGTTAAATATTTAGCGGAACACCACTGGTTAAATTTCACATGTGGGATCAGGAAGACATGTGAAAATGAGAGATGGGTAGATAGTTGTCTTGGAAGAAAATCAAAGAAATAGTTAAATATAATTTGTGACTCAGAAATAAAAGTGTTTAAAATACTTGAAGCAATGTGGAGATGAAAAAATATATAAGCATCTGCTTTATTTATGGCAGAAATGTGCTAGCTTTGAAGTAGGCCATTCTTATTGCTATTCATTTTATACAGTCATTTCTTATTTTGGAGAGCTTTTGAAATGAAAGTAGCTCAATAGGCAAAGAGTACAGGATGGATGGCATACTTATGGCTTGTTAAAATATGAATTAAGATGGGAAAGGAAGTATGAGGCAAGCTTCTAAATGTTATTTTGTCACTTGAAATCAATATTGGAATTCAAAACATAAAACATGAATAAGGTGAAAGATATATTTATAAAGTGATCTTAAAGCTTCTAAAATATGTAGAATGAACACTGCAATGAAGTTACCATTATTCATTTAAAATTATTTGTATATTTAAGTCCCTGGAAAATTGAATGTGCTTACTTTTAATGTATAAAGTAATATATGATGTGGGCTACATATACAAGGCAGATTTCATGACATCAAATTTCACTCTATAGACAATGCAAAGCAAAGGCTTCCTGGTTTCCTTCTTTGTTAAAGTGTTTATTCCCTGTTTTTAACCTCCACACCTGAGTTTCTTCTAATTTTTATCTGCTATTAACATTTAAACTGCTAAATAAGAATATTATAAGATGCTTAACTTGCAAGTCTTCAATCACTCAAAAAGTATGAGAATCACCTGGCTGAATGGAATTTAAAATACAGAGTATTTCATATCTTATTGTTATATATAAATTATATTTTATATAAATATAAATTTAGTAAATCTAGGAAGTAACTTACCTTGGGTTAGAGAAAACTCTAAGATTTTTATGCAAACTACAAATGAGAGAGGTCTTCAAAAAGTTCAGGGAAAGATTGGTATTATCTTTTAATTCTATTTTTCCACAAACCTTTTGAAGTACCCTTGTATTTGAAGAGAAAAAAAAGGAAAAAAAAAAAATCACATTACACTGTCTTGTAAATGCACACATTTCCATGTGAACTCCTACTCTAAATTAAGGTAACATTCCTGGTCCACATCATTTCTGTGTTTCAATCTATTTGTAATCCTTTACACTATGTGTACACTATATACACATATATATATCACAGAGATGTTACAACCAGTCAGACTACACAGAGCCTTCTGTGGGAAATGGGCCAGTATGGATCTGGCCTTCACATCTTGGGCACAAGGGGTGACAATCAGCTTTGTATCTCATGGATATTCATCTTTGTATCTCATGAATATTCATAACCAATAAACATAAATAAATAAAATAAAAAATCAAATCTGGAAAAAAAATGAAAGTTACCTAGAAAAATCAACTAATAATAGGTAGACAGAGGAGATGGCTCAGGGAAGGAAGGGATGGAGGGAGAATGAGGAATGAGGGAGGATACTTATCTTATTTCTCCAGCTACTTGGGGAGACGGAGGGAGCTGGGCTGAGAAAATGCATTATCTTCAAGAGAAGCCATTCCAAAAGGGAAAAAGTGATAGGAAAAGTGAGTTGCAACGTGATTCTTACTAACCACTTATGTTGTGATACAAAAAAAGAGTAGTGAGAAAGTAGGTGGAAGATGACAACATCTGATAGTCTTTTGAAAATGTGTGTGTGGGGGGGAGGGCATGCTCTGAAAGGACGGAATTTCTCAGATGCATACATAAGTATAAACTTAGACACATCAACCCAAGGCTGTAATTATGGTTGTGAAAAAGAATCATTTCAACTGCACTGTTCACCTCCTCTCCTTAAAGTTGTTTCTAGAGTATTTATTTTTTAATGGGGGGGCGGGGGAGTAAGGGAGGAATTGGTAAAGGGCAACAACAAAAAATGATTACATTGTATAATGTTGCACATACTAATTAATCTGGTTTGAGCATCACATATTGCACACAGGTATTGATATTTAAGATTGTACCCCACATATATATATATATGTTTCAATAAATAAACAAATAAATACCACAAAAATAAAAATAAAAATGGTCTCTGAGAAAGTCTTTTTCAGAGCAATCTCATGACACTAGCACAACCTCAATTTTTCTTCCACCACTTCTGATGTTCCATTAATCATTCAAAGTTCATAATATTCTGATAACCCAGACATTTTCTTTTCACATCAGCAACTATAAATACTACTCTGCTTTCAAGAAACAGCCCTTTTTTAAGAACATAATCAAATTGAGAAGATTAATGTGGCAAATGCTATTACTAGGACAGAAATGCGATATACAGACATTTTCCACCTTTTGGATTTATTCTCCGATGCTGGGAGTGCTCTTTTATTTTACAAAGCTGTTTGGTATAGATTTCCTGGTGCCTGGATGAAACACAATGACATGCCCAAACATACACCTTTCCCATACTTATATTCATCCCTCCCATTTAGCCTTTAGACCCAACTAATTTGATGTTCTTAGTACAGCAGTCCACACATCACTTTTAAATCATCCTGTTACTGTTCTTCCCTTGTGTGTCTTTTGAATCACATGCTAATAAATACTAATTGATCCACCATGACAGATAGGCATAACTGATTAACAGTGTGTCCTTTCTCTGGGACCTTCATTATACAAATCTTTAAGGTGACTTTTCAAGTTTGTCCATACTTCTAGTCTCTAAACCTCTGGAGAATTATGAACAATTAACTGGGGATCAAACATCTCTCCTGAACATGATCAACTGAAATAATGAATGAATTTATTTTTGATTCTCCAGTGACTTATCATGTGTCCAATTTTTTTTTATTCACTTGTATCAAATTTTGGAGGTGGCTATTGTCCCTGCACTACAAAAATTATTAGCCTCACTAAAAAAACACTGCTGAAAAAGAAAAAAAAAAGATCAACAAGTTAATCAATTGTAGCTAGTTTACATAAGTACATACTGACAATCTACATCGTTCCTAGCAGTGTGATACTTTAGGTATGCCAGAAATATAGCACGATGACTGCCTTGCCAAATGCATTATCTACATATGTCGGCTATCACAGTAAAACCAAGTAGACCATCGCTTTCTCAATGACATCTACTTTGCAAAAGAGGTACTAGTAATTTGATGCAAACTTCAAATCCTTGATTCACAAATAGTAGACACTGATTTTTGAGATTTTCAGACTCCCCAAAAGATTTACCTTTACTTTACCTTTGCTTTTGCTAGCCCATTTTTTTCTTTTTAGAAAACATTTTTATATGTATGAGTCCATTTTTTGTCACTAATAACAGAATACCTGAAACTAGGTAATTTATCAAGAAAAGGAAATTCATTTCTTACAGTTTGAAGTCCAAGGTGCAGGGAACATATCTGGTGAGGGCCTTCTTCTTGGTGGTGGCTCTCTACAGTGACATAGGGTGTCGCATGGCAAGAATGGCAAGGGCTCTTTAATGTGCTCACTTGCTATCCTTATAAAGCCACAAGTGCCACTCCCATGACAACCCACTAAACCAGTAACCCATTACTCTATGAATGGATTAATCCATTTGTGAAGGCATAGTCATCATGAGCCTATCACCTCTTAATGGTCCCACCTTTCAACACTGCCATAGTCTGATTTCCCACCCTCTTAGCACAGTTACAATGGGGATTAAGCTTCAATGAGTTTTAGGGGGACATTCAATCCACATCATTATATTTAATAGACCATTTTCAGAGCAGTTTTAAGTTTACAGAAAAAATTGTCCAGAAAGTTAAGAGAGTTCCCTTACACACCCTCCTTTCCCACTAGTTTCCCCTATTATTAACATTTTGTATTAATGTGGTACATCTTTACTATGGTCTGAACGTTTGTGTACCTCCAAAATTCTTTTGTTGAAATTCTAACCCCCAAGGTGATGGTATGAGGAGGTGAGGTCTTTGGGAGGTGATGAGGTCATAAGGGTAGAGTCCTCATAAGTGAGATTAGTGTCCTGATAAAAGAGACCCCAAAGAGACCTTTGTTCTTCTACCATGAGGTTCTAGTGGAAATTCAGCTGTCTAGGAAGCAGGTCCTCACCAGACGCTAAATTTGCCAGTTTCTTGATCTTAGAATCCAGCTTCCAGAACAGTGAGAAATAAATTTCTGTTGTTTGCAAGCCACATGGTTAATGGTGCTTTCTTCTTACTGCAGCCCAAACTGACTGAGACAATTTGTTGCAAATGGTGAACCAATATTGACACATTATTATTAACTAGAGCCTATAGTTAATTTTAGGATTTACTTTCAGTACTGTATAGTTCTGTGGATTTTGACAAATGCATAATGTCATGTGTCCACCATTACAGCATCATACAGAATAGCATCCCTGACCTATATATCCTTTATGCTTTACCTATTCATCACCCTTTTTCTCCCTCCTCCCAACCCCTTGCGACCACTGATCTTTTTACTGTCTCTATAATTTTTCCCTTTCCAAAAAGTCATATAATGGGATTCACACTGTACGTAGCCTTTTTAGACTGGCTTCTTTTGCTTAGAAATATGCATTTAAGGTTTCTCCATGTCTTATCATGATTCGATGGCTCATTTCTATCACAGAAAAATATATTTCATTGTACATGTGCGCCACAGTTTTGGGTTTTTATATCAATTTGTCTATTAAAGAACATCTTTGTTGCTTCCAATTTTTGGCAATTATGAAAAAAAGTGCTATAAACATTTGGGTGTAGGTTTTTGTGTGAACGTAGTTTTCAATGCATTTGGGTAAAAATCTAAGTGTGTCATTGTTGATCAAGTTGGGAAGAAGTAACAGCCTAACAATATGGAGTCTCCCTATAAATAAGCATAAAATATTTCCCCATTGTTCCCCATTTATTTAGTTCTTCTTTCATTTATTTCATTGTAGTTTTGAAGTTTTCCACATATAGGGCTTATATATATTTTGTTTGATTTATACCTAAATATTTCATTTTAATTTGATGCTATGTGTAAATGATGTTTTCTTTTGAATTTCAAATTTCAAGAATTTGCTGCTGATGTACAGAAGACCAATTGGCTTTTTTACATTAAGCCTGTACTTTGCAGCTTTGCTATAATCATTTATTACTTCCAGGAGATTTTTGGTTGCTTTGCTAGGAGTTTTTACATAGATATTCATATCATTTGTGAACACAGTCTTATATTTTTCCCAATATGTTTACCCTTTGTTACTTTTTCCATTTTTATTGCATTAGTGAGGACTTCCCATATGACTTTCAATAAGTGTTGAGAAGGAACACGTTTGCCTTGTTCCTAATCCTAGAGGGAAAACATCTATTTTTCATCATTAATTATAATGTTAGTTATATGTCTTTTGTAGATGTTTTTAATCAAGTTGAAGAAATTCCCCTGTAGTCATAGTTTGCCAATGGACATTGAAATTTATTAAAAATTTTCTGCTATATTAATATTATCATACAATACAATTTATCTTCAGCTAGTTGATGTGATGAATTACATTGATTGATTTTCAAATATTGAACCAGTCTTTTATACCTCGAATAAATCCCACTTGATCATGTTGTATAATTGGTTTTATAATCAGTTGTATTCAATTTCCTTTTTTGTTGAGGATTTTTGCACTAGATGCAGTGATCTATAATTTTCCTTTCTTGTAATGTCTTTGGTTTTAGTGTTAGGGAAATGCTGGTCTCATAAAATAAGTCAGCTTCTATTTTCTGAGAGAAATTGTAGAAAATTAGTAACATTTCATCTTTAAATATTAGGTTAAATTTACAGCTGGAACTGGGCATGGTACATTCTCATTTGGAAGTTTATTAGTTACTGATTCAATCTATTCAATATAGCCTAATTCAATTTGTCATTGTGTAAGTTTTGCTCAAATGAATATTTCATATAATTGGTACACTTTTTCTAATTAATCAAATTCATAGTCACATTTTTTTTCTCTTTCTCTGTCTTTTCTTTTTTGGTTAGCTTCGCTATAGGTTTATCAAATGTATTAATCTTTTCAAAGAATCAACTTTTGGTTTTGCTGATTTTTCTTTATCGACTTCCTGTTTGCGATTTGTTTATATGTGGTCAAATCTTAGTTATTTATCTCTCTCTTTCTTTTTCTTCTGTTTTTATTTGCTTACTTTGGATTTAATTTCTTCTTTTTCTAGTTCCTACAATGGGAGGTTAAATTACTGATTTCAATCTTTCTTTTCTAATATATGAGGGTACTTCAATAAGCTTGTGGAAGGTATAATTAAAGATAATCCAAATCTTTCTGTAAATATTTTGAAGTACTCTGCTATTTATTCAGTGCTGTAAATCACCCTCTAAGCACTGCTTTTGCTGCATTCACTGCTGGATCTGTAAATCATTGGTAGAGGGGTGTTGAAGTTTCCTACTATAACAGATTTGTGTATTTCTTGGTGGAATTCTATCTGTCTAAACTTACTTTTATTATCAGCATCAATGTTGTATCCTCAGAATTCCGGGTTTTTGATTAACACTACAGATACTACTTATTTTGAAGTAATTTCAAATTTACAGAAAAAGTTACAAGAAAAGCACAAATACTTTGTTTATATTTTACTACACCATCCAAGCCTATGTATTTGAAATCATGAAATTGGTAACAGCAATATGACTACCCAAATCAGGAAATTAACATTGATAGTTTACTGCCAACGAAATCCATGGACTTTATTCAAGTTTTGTCAATTACATTTATAATATTTTTATACCAAAATGAGCCAATCTATGATCACACATTGCATGCAATTGGTATATTCACATAGTCTCTTATAATCTGGAAAAGTTCTTTAGTGTTTCCTTGACTTTTAAGGCTTTGACACTGTTTGAAGTGGATAACTCTGTGAAATGTCCCTCAATTTGGAGTTCTCCGCTATTCCCTCACATTTATATCCAAGTTATAATATTTTTGCAGAAACATCAGAGATTTGAGGCTGTTTTCTTTTCATTGATTCTTATCCAGTGGAATTTTATTTTTCCTATTACTGTTAATATTAACTTTGATCACTTGATTAGCTGATTATCTATTGGGTGCTTCCATTTTTAAAATGACTATATTTATTTTGTAATTAACAAGGACTATTCACATTTTTTAGTGCAAAAATATTTTATAAAAACATTTTTTCTTTTTTAATTTCTTTATTTTTTTATTGAAACATAATTGATTATACATATTTGTGGGGTACAGAGTTGATTATCCATACCAGCGTACAATGTGTGATGATAAAATCAAGATAATTATCATATTCAGCATTACAAAACTCAATCATTTCTTTGTGATGAGGACAATTGAGATCCTCTCTTCTAGCCATTTGACAAGTAGTAAATTAATGTCAATTATAGATGCCTAGCTTGACTGTACACCAATGTAACTTATTTTTCCTGACTAGTGGTTTTGTGTTCATTAACCCGTTTCTCACTATTCTCCCTCCCACTCCACCTTTTCCACCTCTAGTAACCACAGTTCTGCTCTCTTCTTCTGAAAGCTTAAGTTTTACTGCTATTATTTTCTCTTTTTTTCTTTCTTTCATTAATTTTTTTTTTTTTTAGTTCTCACTTATGAGTGAGGACATGTGGTATTTCTCCTTCTGTGCCTGGCTTATTTCACTTAACATAATTTTCTCCAAGCTCATACATATTGTTGTGAATAGCAGAATTTAATTCCTTTTTATGGCTGAGTAGTATTCCATAGGGCATATATACCACATTTTCCTTACCTGGTCATCTGTCGATGGACATTAGGTTACATCCAACTCTTGTCTGTTGTAAATAGAGCTGTGACAAACATGGGAGGACAGGTATCACTTCGACATGATGATCTCTATTTCTTTGGGTATATACCTAGTAGTGTGACTGCATAAGCATTTTTTTTGTGGCAAAATATGCATAACATAAATTTTGTCATTTTCACCACTTTTAAGTGAACAGTTTAGTGGCTTTAAGTACATTCACATTTGTTATGCAACCATCACCACTGTCTATCTCCACAATGTTTTTAATGTTTGCAAAGTAAAAATCTGTACCCATTAAATAATAACTCCCCACATCCTCTTCCCCCAGATCCTGGCAACTACAGCTCAACTTCCTTTTTCTATTAATACGGCTAATTTAGATACATCATATAAGTGGTAATATATAGTATTCACTCTTTTCTGCCTGGCTTATTTTACATAGCATAACATCTTCAAGGTTCATTTGTGTTATAGCATGGATCAGAATTTTCTTCCCTTTTAGGATGGAATAATATTTCATTGTATTTGTATACCAATCTTTGTTTATTTATTCATCCATTCACAAACACTTGGGCTGCTTCTACCTTTTGGTTATTTCATGTATTTTTGTTATGGATGTGGGTGTATAAACATCTGTTTTGAGTTCCTGCTTTCAATTCTTTTGGATACATACCCAGAATTGGAATTGCTAGACCACATTATAAGTTTACTTTTAATTTTTGGGGAAATTCCATACTGTTTTTTTTGTGGCTTTTTACATTTTACATTCCTATCAGCAATGCAGAAGGGTTCCAATTTCTCCACACCCTTTCCAAGTTGTTATTGTGTGTGTATGTGTGTGGGTGTGTGTGCATGTGTGTGAGTGTGTTTTATAACAATCATCTTAACTGGTGGGAAATGGTATCTCATTGTGGTTTTAATTTGAATTTTTAATTGTTGATTTGAATTAATAATTGTTGATGTTGAGCATTTTTTCATATGCTTGTTGGTTATTTGTATATCTTCTTTGAAAATATATCTGTTAAAATATTTTGCTCATTTATTAATTATGTTGTTTACTGTTGCTGTGTTGTGGGATTTCTTTATATATTTTTAATATTCACCCCTTAATAAATATATGCTTTATAAATCTTTATATTCTTTCTATGGGTTGCCTTTTCCATTCTGTTGGTAGTATCCTGTGATGCATTAGTAAGTATAAGACTATTTCAGAGTCTAAGACCCCAGAGGGAATCACCCACAGCCCCAACAGGCATTGGGTGTGCCAAGACCTGTGCAGCACTGGGGGTCAGTCTAAGGCCCCAGAAGGCACTACAGTGAGTAAAGCCCTGCACAGTACTGGGGGATCAGCCTATGGCCATGGAAAGCCAAGAAAAGAGCCAAGGTGATGTTATATATAGACACCACCACACCTAATGTCACTGCAAGGACAGTTCCCCACCACAGTAGAAGCCAGGGCCACTCTACAGGCAACCCGCTGCTACTTGACTATATTGGTATAACTAGAGTCAGTAGAAGAGCCTGCAAATAGAAATCTTTATCCTCATGGCCAACCCCAGAGTTGTAGAAGAAGCAAGTCCTCTACCAGATGACCAAACATCAACAAAAAATACTAGAACTACAAACAAGGAGATATGACACCACAAAAGTAATACAGTAATGCTCAAACTCCAGAAGCCATAGAACAGGGAATTCTTGAAATGTTGGAAAAGGAATTCAAAGCAATGATCTTAAGAAAACTCAAAGAGATAAAAGAAGACTCAATTAGAGAACACAAAGAAACAAACAAAAATATCCAGAATATTTAATATCCAGGAAGAAATTTACAAAGAGATTAATACCTTAAAAAAGAGTGTAATGGAACACTAAGAAATTAAAATTTAACTCAGTGTAATTAAATAACACAACTGAGAGCTTGAGCAGCAAGCTAGAACAAGCAGAAGAAAGAATGTCAGATCTCAAAGATGATCTTTTCAAAACAACCCAGGCAAACAAACAAACAAACAAACAGAAAAAAGGATTAAAAATAATGAACAAAATCTAAGAGAGATAGCAGACAACCTCAAGCACTCTAACAGCTGAATTGTGGGTATTCCAGGAGGGGAGGAGAAAGGAAAGGATATTGAAAACCTAGCCAAGGAAAGAGCAACAGAAAAAATCCCAGGTGTAGGGAAAGATGCAGCCCTTCAGATCCAGGAAGCTCAAAGGTCAACAAACAGATTCAATCCAAAAAGATCCTCTCCAGGACACATAATCATCAAATTTGCAAAGCTCAAATACAGGGAATTCTAAAAGCAGCAAGACAAAAGCATCAAGTCACCTAAAGGAAACCCCCATCAAACTAACAGCAGACTTCTCAACTAAAACCATACAGTCCATACCACACACACACACACACACACACAAAATTGCCTACTAAGAATTCTTTACCCAGCAAGGCTCTCCTTCAGAAATGAGGGAGAAAAAGTGTATTTCCCAGTCAAACAATACTTGTGGGAGTTCACCACCACACGACCAGCCCTGCAAGAAATTCTCAAGGGAGTCCCTCATCTGGAATCTGAATAAGGATGATCACTATTGCAGATACACAAGAAAGAGCAAAACCTGCCATTAAAATAAAAATGCCAGTGAGAAAGAGAAATGTCAGGCCTTAAAAACTAACGCCACCTTAAGTGACATTACAAGCCATGCCATTTTAGGCACACAAGGGCATATTAACGTGGCAGCCTAAGGCAGCGCCAGGAGGAAGTAGGGTGGGAGTGTCTGCAGGAACCTTGCCTTAGCCCTTATTGGCCAAATATGTGCTTCTGCGCTCGTGAACACTGTGTGGTTGCGATAGCTAGGCATTGAGCCCTTGACCTTTAAGCTGATAGGATTATGTTAAAACCTCCCCTCCCCATCTGCCTATAAAAGTAAGTGCTTGTGTGATAATAAATGGAACTGCTCGACAGAACCCCCACCACGTCTGAGTGTCCTTTAACCAGGCTGTTTTGGGGGGGCTGGTGGTGTGCTCACCTCTCTTCATGGCTCTCTTCCCCCATCTCCTTCCAAAGGGGACAGGAGGGAAAGAGGAATCCGGGCCATTTGCTCGCCCACCAAAAGGAACGAGGCTAGGGCTGTTCGGGTCGGCCAGCGGCGGACCAGACAGAGTGGTGCCCCATGTGAGGAGTTTTTAAAACTCGTGGGTGAAAGGCGAGGGAGTGATGCCCCCGGCTGCTCAGTCCTGAAAGAAGGTCAATGAACGGTGATCAACCAGTGGAGTGGCTCCCGCAACTGAGGTAGTCGCCGTGAAGTAATCCGCCTGCATGTCAGGGTGAGTATCATAACAGGGGGAAGTCCCTGCACTTCTATGACCTGTTGCTTCCTTTGTCCCTTCCCCACTGGGCAACATGGGAGGTGTGTGTGGAAAGAGTGACAAGACAGCCTGCAATGCTCTAAAGTACATGTTAAAAAACAGAGGCCTAGAAATATCTGACTCCACAGTCACCAATGCCTGGCATCATATGGTGCAGGTAGCCCCTTGGGCACCTTCATCCAACTTGTTCTCGTATGAGACTTGGGACCGCGTTCAGACCCTGGCCAGAAAGAATGAGATTAATCACGGGCTAGACCCCCCTTACGGTTCTACCCAACCATCTCTGCCCTAAAGCTTTGCTTCTGTCCCGATCATCAGGAAGGGGCAGAGAGGGATTGAGCGCAGTTCGATGAGGAGAGAAAAAAGGAAACAAAGCTGCCAATGCAAGGCCCTGAGCCACTGAGTAATACCTATGCCCCTACCCTGTACCCTCCTCTCCCGGCATACTCATCCCACCAGAGCCTAGCCGAAGGAGAGAAAGCGGCACCTGAAGAAGTGGAGGAGGCTAGCCCACCTTTAAAAACATCCCTGGCAGAGCCACAGGTTTTTCCTGTCATGGCTCCCTGGGAACCCCCAGCCGTCCACAGCCCATGGGAGGAAGCGGCCCCTCAGGCCTATCCGTCAACGTCATAAAAGAACTAAAAAAGGCTGTTGCTGAGGCCAGGACTTTATCCTTAGCCTTGTAAGCTGAGACACAAAACTTAACCGAAGCCTTCAAGGCATTTACCACCCTGATCGCCTCAGGAAACAATACTTCCCCACCCTTCAAGGGACAATGTTTTGGTTGAGAAAGACAAGGTCATTTTAAAAGCCAATGTCTCAAAGCTAAAGGAAAAAAACTCCCTACCACACCTTGCCCCCGATGTAAAAAAGGATTACATTGGAAAAAGGACTGTAGGTCCAAATTTGACCAAGCCCCCGGTGGAAATAGGCCGGCCGCTTGGTACCCTTGGGAAGCTCATGACCTTAAAGAGCTGAAAAATGCTGTCGCAGAGGATCGGCCCAATTCCCCATGGGCAGAAACCATCCTCCAGGGCTTAGCGCATCAACCCTGCACGACCCAAGATTGGAAAATGCTCTGTAAGACTCTCCTCCCCCCAAACTTGTTTATCAAGTTCTGCGCCTTCTTTGAAGAAGAG
The DNA here is from genome assembly GCF_027409185.1 of Cynocephalus volans. Taxonomy (NCBI): domain Eukaryota; kingdom Metazoa; phylum Chordata; class Mammalia; order Dermoptera; family Cynocephalidae; genus Cynocephalus; species Cynocephalus volans. Next base: position 97,733,825 of record NC_084478.1, read on the forward strand.
TGCCATGTGCAGGCAGAGATAAACCAAGCAGCCAACCCACCCATCCCTATCAGCTTCGGCATGCTGTCTGGAACAGCAGATCAATTTAGTACTGGAATCCAACAGGCTGCTATCCCAGCCCCCTACCAGGACCAGGTTAGGGCAACAGCGTTAGCCGCATGGAAAAAGTTGGCTGAAGGGCCCAGTGAGCCCACAATGGCCGAGGTCACATAGTTTGGGTGCAACAGAGCATACAGAGAAAGTTTCCCCCAGGTCCTCTCTGGACCAGTTTGTAAAAATGTTAGTGTGGGATGGCATGACTGCCGACCACAAGCTTGCCTGTGCCGGGCTCAAAGATCGTCCTATGGAAAAGTGCGTCATTGCCAGTAGAGACGTTGGAAGCTACCAACAACAAACCAGGGCCTTAACATCCGCTCTAAAAGCTCAAGCGGAAACCCTTGCAGGTGCTATGACCCAGGCTCTTAGTGTCAGGATCCCTAAGGAGAGCCCCAGCCAACCCTCCCATAGAGGTCAATGCTATGGCTGTGGGGAACAAGGTCATTTCAAAAGGGACTGTCCCAACCAGAAAAATAAAAACCTTCCCTCAACATTGTGCCCTAGGTGCGGTAAGGGGCTTCATTGGAAGCGTGAGTGCCGGTCTAAGTTTGACAAGGACAGAAAGCCTTTAAACTAGAGGAGGGGCAATCCCCAGCCCCGTCACCCAAATGGGATACAAAGCCAGCACCTCCATGCCCTACCAGGTGGCCAGTACCCCAGGCTCATTGGACTATACCTATAGTTCCTGGCTTAAGACCAAAAATGAATCTTAAAATTGAAGGCAAAGAGTTTCGATGCCTTGTTGACACAGGGGTGGATCGAACAGTCCTTAGACAGGAAGAAGTCCCTTCAAGCTGGAAGTTAGTTCCAGGCCCCCAAATTTTGGGGGTAGGGGGGAAAACCCCAATGTGGGAAACCCATGAAATCCTTCACTGGGAAGATGCTGATGGCACAAAAGAGGAAGTAAAACCTCTCATTGCTGCTGGATTGGCGGCCAACGTGTTAGGTCATTAACAGATGGCCGGTCACCCCCAATCCTAGAGGCCACTGCTCCCCTGGTGCCCCTAGTTTGGGTAGAGCAGTGGCCACTTCCTGATAATAAATTGCAGGCCCTACCATTCCACTGCACCCGACCCCTCCGTAAACTTTCAGTGTCCCGATCGGCGGTTTAAGTGGGTGGTGCTTCCCCGAGGCATTGCTAATAGTCCCTCATTTTGCCAAATGTTTGTACTAAACGTGGGTTGCCAGCCAACTGCACACTTTAACTCATGTAAACTGGCGAGGTCTACATGCCAGGCTTACAACTGCCAGGAGTCAATCCTAGGGGACTCAAGCTGCCAAGCATGCAAAAAAATCACCTGCTGCAGTGTTTTGCCACCTTAGGGCTGCCAGCACAAATTAAAACAGATAATGGGCCTTGTTTTTCTAGCAAAGCCTTACAAGAATTCTTAATACAATGGAACATTAAACATACTACGGGAATTCCCTATAACCCCCAAGGACAAGCCATTGTTGAACAGCATCACCAATGCCTAAAAACTCAATTATTAAAACAAAAAAGGGGAGTCACTAGCCCTCATCAGCAGTTGGGACAGGCACTCCTAACTTTAAACATCCTAAATTTTTCCCCAAATGAACCCCTGTCTGCCTTCCAGAAACACTGGTCAGCTCAACCACCGCGCCGGGAAGTCCAAGTGCGGTGGAAAGACCCCTTAACAGGACAGTGGATGGGCCCTGACCTGTTGCTAACCATGGGTCGAGGGTTTGGTTGTGTCTTCCCCCTCAGCGAGTCAACCCCTATATGGGTCCCAGCCAAAAATCTTAAGTTCTTGCCAGGGTACTGAGGACCCTGTGAAGTTTATTGTTTGTATGTTTCAGACTGCATTAAGAACCCTTTGTGGATGCTCCAAGTGGCCGCCCTCCTCGGGTCAACAAGGACAAGTGCCTCTGCCACCGGGGGAGGTCCCCACAAGCCAGCCAACCAAACCTGGGAGGTCATACAAGCCGCTACAGAACCGACACGGATTCGATCTGCTATTTCTACAACAAGGAGGGCTATGTGCCCCCCTCAAAGAAGAGTGCTGCTTCTATGCCGACCACTCTGGAGTGGTCAAAGATTCCCTAGCTAAGCTTAGAGAAGGGCTAGAAAAGCACAAAAAAGAGAGCAAGAAGCCAATAGTAATTGGTTCCAAAGCTGGCTTTCAAGTTCCCCGTGGCTCACCACCCTGCTGTCCTCCCTGGTGGGCCCCGTAGCAACTTGGGGCCTTACGATCTCGTAATGCTCACCCAGGTGGTAGAGGAGGTGGCCCACAATGAAAGCCCTGACAGCCCTTGGGTCAATATGGCCCTTCAAGAAATCAACACCAATCTCTAAGGCTCTACCTTGTCCTGCTTGGCTGGATAGTCAATGATGGGTAAGATTTCCAGAGGGAAACAACCTAACACAGGCACAGCCACCAGACGGAGTGTAGGCGAGGCTGGGAAGGTTAGCCACCTCCAGCTGACTTATTAAAACAAAAAAGGGGAATAGTCAGGCCTTAAAAACTAATGCCACCCATATGACCCAGCTATCCCACTGTTGGGAATATACCCAGAGGAATGGAAATCATCAGGTCAAAGGTATACCTGTTCCCCAAAGTTCATTGCAGCACTCTTTACAATAGCCAAGAGTTGGAACCAGCCCAAATGTCCATCATCAGATGAGTGGATATGGAAAATGTGGTACATCTATTTTTTTTTTTTTTTTTTTTTTTTTTTTTTTTTTTTTTTTAAAAGATGACCGGTAAGGGGATCTTAACCCTTGACTTGGTGTTGTCAGCACCACGCTCAGCCAGTGAGCGAACCGGCCATCCGTATATGGGATCCGAACCCGGGGCCTTGGTGTTATCAGCACCGCACTCTCCCGAGTGAGCCACGGGCCGGCCCAAATGTGGTACATCTACACAATGGAATACTACTCAGCTATAAAAACGAATGAAATACTGCCAATTGCAACAACATGGATGGACCTTGAGAGAATTATATTAAGTGAAACGAATTAGGCACAGAAAGAGAAATACCACATGTTCTCACTTATTGGTGGGAGCTAAAAATTAATATATAAATTCACACACACACACACACACACACACACACACACACAAAAAAAAAAACGGGGGGGGCGGGGAAGAAGATATAACAACCACAATTACTTGAAGTTGATACGACAAGCAAACAGAAAGGACATTGTTGGGGGGGAGGGAGGAGAGGGAGGAGGGAGGGAGGCTTTGGTAAGGGGCAACAATAATCAACAACAATGTATATCGACAAAATAAAGTTAAAAAAATAAAAATAAAAATAAACTAATGCCACCTTAAGTGACATTACAAGCGGCACCATGATAGGCACACAAGGACGTATTAACGTGGGAGCCTAAGGCGGCACGAGGAGGAAGTAGGGTGGGAGTGTCTGCGGGAACCTTGCCTTAGCCCTTATTGGCCAAATATGTGCTTCTGCGCTCATGAACACTGTGTGGTTGCAATAGCTAGGCATTGAACCCTTGACCTTTAAGCTGATAGGATTATGTTAAAACCTCCCCTCCCCATCTGCCTATAAAAGCAAGTGCTTGTGTGATAATAAATGGAACTGCTTGACAGAACCCCTGCCACATCTGAGTGTCCTTTAACCAGGCTGTTTTTGGGGGGCTGGTGGTGAACTCACCTCTCTTCATGGCTCTCTTCCCCCATCTCCTTCCAAAGGGGACAGGAGGGAAAGAGTAATCCGGGCCATTTGCTCGCCCACCAAAAGGAACGAGGCTAGGGCTGTTCGGGTCAGCCGGCGGTGGACCCGACAGAGAAAGAAGCTAAGTCATGCCACCTCAGTCTTCCGACTAACATAGAAGAAGAGATATAAAAGGGAAAGAAATGATCAAAAGATATTTAAAGCATCTAAACAAAAAGCAATTAAGTGACAGGAATTAAACAATACCTGTCAATAACTACCCTAAATGTGAATGGATTGAACTCCCCATTTAAAAGGCAAAGATTAACTGATTGGATTAAAAAGCTAGACCCAAGTACTTGCTGTCTTCAAAAGATTCATCTCACGTATAGAGACACACATAGACTAAAAGTAAAGGGATGGAAAAAGATATACCATTGAAATGGAAAGCAAAAACGAGCATGAGTAGCTCTTCTTATATCAGATAAAATAGACTTTAAACCAAAAATCATAAGAAGAGACAAAGAAGGCCACTCTACAATGATTAAAGGATCTATCCGGCTAGAAGATATATCAATCATAAATATGTATTCAGCCAATACTAGAGCACACAGATATATAAAGAAAACCCTCTGAGACCTAAGGAAAGAAACAGGCCCTAATACGTTAATAGTGGGTGATGTGAACACCGCACTCTCAGTATGAGACAGATTTTCCAGGTAACAAATCAAAAAAGAGACACAGGATTTAAACTGTACCTTAGACCAACTGTACCTGGCAGATATATACAGAACATTTCACCCAACAACTAAGGAATATATTTTCTTCTCATGAGCACATGGAACATTCTCCAGGATAGACCACATATTAGGTCACAAATCTAGTCTCAGCAAATTTAAAAATATTGCAATCATTCGAAGTATCTTTTCAGACCACAATGTACTAAAGCTATAAGTCAATAACAAGCAAAACTCTGGAAAATACACAAAAACATGGAAACTCAACAATAAGCTCCTGAATGATGTGTGGGTCCAAAAAGAAATTAAACAGGAAAACAAAAAATTTATTGAAACTAGTAAAAATAAAGATATATCACACCAAAAATTAGTACTGCAAAAGCAGTAATAAGAGGCAAATTTATTGCAATAAACACTTACATCAAAAGAATGAAAAGATTACAAATAAATGACCTAACACTATGCCTCAAGGAACTAGAAAAAGAACAACAATCAAATCCTAAATGTACTAGATGGAAAGAAATAATTAAGATCAGAGCAGCAACAAATGAAATAGAAAATGAAAAAATGAAACAAAAAGTTGTTTTTAGGGAAGATAAATAAAATAGACAAACCATGAGCTGGGTTAACAAAAAGAAGAGAGAAGACCCAAATAACAAAAACCAGAAATGAAAAGGGAGACATTTCAACCAATACCACAGAAATATGAAATATCATTAGAGACTATTATAAATAATTTTATGATAAAAATATGAAAACCTGGAAGATACAGATAAGTTTCTGGACACACAAATACTACCCAGACTAAAGCAAGAAGAGATAGAAACCTGAACAGACAAATAATAAGCAATGAGATTGAAGCGGTAATCAGCAATCCTCCAACAAATTAAAGCACAGGTCCAGATGGCTTTACAGATGAACTTTATCAGACTTTTAAAGAGGAAAGTATACCAATTCTCCTCAAACTATTCCAAAAAATTGAAACAGAAGCCATTCTCCAAAACTCATTCTATGAAGCCAGCAAAACTCTGATACCAAAACCAGATAAAGACACAACAAAAAAAGAAAATTACAGGCCAATATCCTGGATGAACACAGATGCAAAAATCCTCAACAAAATATTGGCAATCAGTATACAGCCACATATCAAAAAAATTATACACCATGATCAAGTAGGATTCATCCCAGTGATGCAAGGATGGTTCAACATATAAAAGTCATCAAATGTGATACATAATGTGAACAAAATCAAGGAAAAAAACATATGATTACCTCAAGAGATGCTGAAAAAGCATTTGACAAAATTCAACATCCCTTCATGATAAAGACTCTCAACAAATTAGGTATAGAAGGAAAGTATCCCAACACAATAAAAGCCATCTATGACAAGCCCACCACAAGTGTCATTCTGAATGGGGAAAACCTGAAGACTTTTCCCTTAAGAAGAGGAACAAGACAAGGTTGTCCATTCTTACCACTTCTATTTAACATAGTACAGGAGGTACTAGACAGAGCAGTCAGGCAAGAGAAAGAAATTAAGGCCATCCAGATTGGAAAAGATGAAGTCAAACTGTTCGTATTTGCAGATGACATAATACTATATATAGAAAAACCTAAAGACTTTATCACAAAACTCCTAGAGCTGGTTAATAATTTGAGTAATGTTGCAGAATAAAACATAAACATCCCCTGATCAGTGTGTCTGTTTTTATGCCAGTACCATGCTGTTTTGGTTATTATAGCTTTGTAGTATATCTGCCATTTGCAACAACATGGATGGACCTAGAGAGAATTATATTAAGTGAAACTAGTCAGGCACAGAAAGAGAAATATCACATGTTCTCACTTATTTGTGGGAGCTAAAAATAAATAAATAAATATGCAAATAAACTGGGTGGGGGGAGAGAAGAAGACACAATGATTACAATTCCTTGAAGTTGATATGACAAGTGAACAGATAGGAGGTTGTTGAGAGGGAGGGGGGAGAAGGAGGAGGTAGGGTGTTTCCTGTAATGGGCCACAATAATCAACCACATTGTATACTGACAAAATAAAATATTTTTTTAAATAATAAATAAATAAATAAATAAATATTCCAAATCACTGGCATTTATATTATCAAATAGTGAGCTAACAGAAAGAGAAATCAAGAAAATAAGCCCATCTGCAACAGTCACAAAGAAAAGAAAATATACCTAGGAATCAATTCAACCCAGGAGGTGAAAGATCTCTACAATGTGAACTACAAGCCACTACCGAAAGAAATTAAAGAAGACACAAAAAGATGGAAAGACATTCCATGCTCTTGGACTGGAAGAATTAACATTGTGAAAATGTCTATACTACCCTAAGTGATCTATGGATTCAGTGTAATCTCCACCAAAATACCAATAGACATTCTTCACAGAAATGGAAAAAACAATCTGACCTTTCATATGGAACAAGAAAAGACTCTGAATAGCCAAAGCAATCCTGAGGGGGAAAAAAAAAAGCTGGAGGCATAACACTACCTGGCTTCAAATTATTCTACAAAGTTATAGTAACCAAAATAGCATGGTATTGGCACAGAAATAGACACTCGGACCACTGGAGCAGAATAGGGAACCCGCAAAGCACCTCTCAGGTTTAGGCAATAAAAATATACATTGGGGAAAATACTGCCTCGTTAATAAGTTTCCTGGAAAAATTTGATATACATTTTCTGAAGAATGAAACTAGACATGCACCTCTCGCCATATAGTAAAATCAACTCAAAATGTATTAAAGACTTAAGTGTATGACCTGAAACTGTAAAATTACTAAGGGAAAATATAGGTGAAATGCTTCAGGATCTAGGTCTGGGCACAAACTATGAACATGAGCCTGAAAGCACAAACAAAAGAAATAATAAACAGATGGGACTATATCAAACTAAAAAGCTTCTGCACAGCAGAGGAAACAATCAACAGAGTGAAATGACAATCTACAGAGTGGGTGAAAATATTTGCTAACTATGCATGTGAGAAAGGATTAATATTCATAATATACCAGAAACTCAAACAATTACACAGAAAAAAAAACTAACTCAATTAAATAACGGGCAAAGGAGCTGAATAGACATTTTTCAAAGGAAGACATACTAATGGCCAACAGATACATGAAAAAATGTTCAACATCACTAATCATCAGGGAAATGCAAATTAAAACTGCACTGAGATATTACTTAACCTCAGTTAGAGGGGCTATATTCAAAAAGACTGAGAATAACAAATGCTGACAAAGATGTGGAGGGAAGGGCATGCTCCTACACTGTTGGTGGGACTGTATATTAGTCAAACAACTACAGGCAGATCTTCCATACAATCCATCAATCCCATTTCTGAGCATATTCCCAAAGGAATGGAAATCATGTTGATGGCATACCTGTACTCCCTTGTTCTTCACAGCTTTGTTTACAATAGCCAAGACAAAGAACTAACCTAAATGTCCATTGATGGATGATTGGATAAGGAAATTGTATTATACATACACCATGGAATACTACTCTGCCATAAAAAAGAATGAATTTCTCCTATTTGCAACAACATGGATGAGCTTGGAGAAACTTATGTTAAGTGAAATAAAACACAGCACAGAGGTATAAATATCACATGTATTCACTCATATGTGGGAGCTAAGAGAAGAGAGGAAGGCAGGAAAGAAAGACCACAGTGGAGTTTGGACTTGCATAGTGAGAGAGCATACCTATGGATAAAATGTGGAGTGGGGAAAAGAAAGATGGGGAGGGAGGAAGAGGATAATTGGGTGGGGAACTTGGGGTATAATTGGAATTTGTGGTAATGGGCATGCTGCCAGTATGGATCTGGCCATCACATCTTGGGCGTGAGTGGTGACAATCAGCTTTGTAACCCATGAATATTCACAACTGATAAAAAAAAAGGCTATTTCATATCCCATCACTTATCTCATTTTTGCCACTAAATTTAACATTTGTTGGTGTGGCTTGGCTAAAACATTATTATATGTGTTGCCAAAAAGTTATTTTCTAATTACATAATTACTGGCATATTTCAGAGATATTGTGGGTTCCACTCCAGACCACCAGAATAAACCAAATATCACAATAAAGTGAGTCATGAAAAGTTTTTGTTTCTTAGTGCACACAAAAGTTATGTTTACACTATACTGCAGTCTATTAACTGTGCAATAGCATTAGTTCAAAAAAATGTGCATACCTTAATTAAAAAATACTTTATGGCTAAAAAAAGAAATCCTAACAGAGCCCTGAGCCTCCCATAACTTGTAATGTTTTTTACTTGTGGGGAGTCTTGCCTAAATGTTGATGACTGCTGACTGATCTGGATTGTGGTTGCTGAAGGTCAGGGTGGCTGTGGCAATTTCTTAAAATAATTAAATAATGTTTGCTGCATTGATTGACTCTTCCTTTACAAAAGTTTTCCCTGTGGAATGTAATGCTACTTGACAGCATTTTATGCACAGTAGGACTTCTTTCAAATATGGAGTCAATCCTCTCAAACCCTGCTGCTGAGTTGTCAACTGAGTTTATGTAGTATTCTTAATCCTTTGTTATCATTTCAACAGTGTTCACAGACTCTTCACCAGGAGTAGATTCCATCTCAAGAAACCACTTTCTGTGCTCATCCATAAGAAGCAACTCCCCATTCAGGTCTTGTCATGAGATTGCAGCAATTCTGTCATATCTTCAGGCTCCACTTCTAATTCTACTTACCTTGCTATTTCCACCATATCTGCAGTTGTCATACTTAAGTGTAATAATCAACTTCTTCCAAACTCCTTTTAATGTTGACATTTTGACCTCTTCCCATGAATCACAAATGTTCTTAATGTCACCTAGAATGGTAAATCCTTTCCAAAAGGTTTTCAATTTACGTTACCCAGATCCATCAGAAGAATTACTGTTGATGGCAGCTATAGCTTTACAAAATGTATTTCTCAAATAATAAGACTTGAAAGTCAAAATTACTCCTTGACCCATGGGCTATAGAATGTATATTGTGTTAGCAGGCATGAAAATAATACTAATCTCCTTGTACATATTCATCACAGCTCTTGGATAACTAGATGATGCACTGTCACTGAAAAGTAATATTTTGAAAGGTATTTTATTTTCTGAGCAGTAGGTCTCAAGAGTGTGCTTAAAATATATAGTAAACCATGCTGTGAAGAGATTTGCTGTCATCCAGGGTTTGTTGATATATTTATAGAGCACAGGCAGAGTATACTTAACATAAATTTTAAGAACTCTAAGATTTTAAGAGTAGTAAATGTGCATTAGCTTCAACTTAATGTCAACAGCTGTGTTAGCCCCTAAAAGAGACTCAGCCTGTCCTTTGAAGATTTGAAGCCAGTCATTGAATTCTCTCTAGCTATGAAAGTCCTACATTGCATTGTCTTCCAATATAAAAATGTTTCATATACATGGAAAATCTGTCATTTAGTGTAACCACCTTCACCAGTTACCTTAACTAGATATTCTGGATGAGTTGCTGATGCTTCTACATCAGAAATTGCTGCACTCTGTGTTAAAGAACCTTGCACTTTCATGTTATAAAGACAATTTATTTCCTTAAACCTTGTGAACCAGCCTCTGCTAGCTTTGAACTTTTTTTCCTGCAGCTTCTTCACCTTTCTGAGCCTTCACAGAATTGAAGAGTTGGACCTTGGTCTGGATTAGCCTTTGGCTTAGGGAATGTTCTGGCTAGTTTGGTCTTCTATCCAGACAACTATAACATTTTCCATATCATTATCATTCGTGTGTTCAATGGGGCAGCACTTTTAACTTCCTTTAAGAATTTTTTTTTCTTTGCATTCAAAACTTCCCTAACTGTTTAGTGCAAAAGGCTTACCTTTTGGCCTACCTTTGGCTTCTAATATGGCTTCCTTACCAAGCTTAATAATTTCCAGGTTTTGATTCAAAGTGAGAGTTGTGCAAATCTTTCTTTCACTTGAACACATAGAAGCCATTGCAGGGTTATTAACTGGCCTCATTTCAATATTATTGTTTCTCAGGAAACAGGGAGGTCTGAGGAGAGGGGGAGATATGGGGGAGTGGCAGTCAGAACACACACAACATTTAATGATTAAGTTTGATGTCTTATATGGGTGCAATTCTTGGCACTCTGAACAATTACAAGGGTATCATCAAAGAGGAGAGACTTTTGAATGTTTTCACCACAAAGAAATGTTAAATATATGAAGTGGTGGATACACTAACTACACTGACCTAATCATAATACAGCATGTATATGTATTAAAACATCATATTGTATACCATAAGTGCATACAATTATGTATCAATTAAAAGAAATTAATCAATATTTTAAGAAAGATCACTGATCACAAATGACCAAACAGATATAATAATCATGGAAAAGATAGCAATATCATGAGAGTTACCAAAATGTGACACAGAAGCATGCAGTGAGCACATGCTGCTGGGAAAATGGTGCCAATATACTTGCTTGACCTAGGGTTGCCGGAAACTTTCACTTTTTCAAAAAATATCGTATCTGTGAAGCAGACCCACATGACACTGGTGAGAGACCCTTGTGGCACTGGCAAGCCCTCCCCACTCCTTGCACCCAGAGGGGAGCACCAGCCCCCACTGCCTAACCCACAAAGTTGAGCCCAGCAAACCCAAGTGGCACTGGGAGCTCATTCTACTATTGCAGATTCTGGAACAGGACCCAAGGTAGTCTAACATAATCACCACCACACCTACTGTAAAGCAAAGAAAATTCACCACCACAGCAGCAGCCAGGGCCACTGCACAGCCAACCTTAGTTTAATAGAAGAAGCAAACCCTCCACCAAATGACCAAACATCAATGAAAAAATACTAGAACTACAAGTAGACAAGAAGAAATGACACCACTGAAAGAATACAGTAATGCTCCAAAGTCAGACTCCATGGAACAGGGAATACGTGAAATGTCTGAAAAAGAATTCCAAGCAATGATCTTAAGAAAACTTGAAGAAATAAAGGAAGACTCAATTAGAGAATGCAATCAAACAAGAAAAAATATCCAGAATATAAAGGAAGAAATCTACAAAGAGATTAATACCTTAAAAAGGAGTGTGGCAGAACTTCAAGAAATGAAAGATTCATTCAATGAAATAAAAAACACAACTGAGAGCTTGAGCAGCAGCATAGAGCAAGCAGAAGAATTTTAGATTTGAAGATATTCTTTTTGCAACATCTCAGGCAGACAAAAAAAGGAAAAAAGAATTAAAAATAATGAGAGAGATTCCAGACAACCTCAAGGACTCTAACATCTGAATTATGGGAATTCCAGAAGGGGAGGAAAAAGGAAAAGATATTGAAAATCTATTTAAGGAAATAGCAACAAAGAACCTCCCAGCTGTAGGGTGAGATACAGACCTTCAGATCCAGGAAGCTCACAGGTCCCCAAACACATTCAATCAAAAAATATCCTCCCCAAGACACATTATAGTTAAATTTGTAAAGCTCGAAGAGAAAGAGAGAATTCTACAAACAACAAAAGAAAAGCATCAGATCACTTATAACGGAACCTGCATCAGACTAACAGCAGTCTTCTCAACTGAAACACTACAAGCCAGAAGAAAGTGGAATGATACATTCAAAATACTGAAAGAAAAGAATTGCCAGCCAAGAATTCTTTACGCAGCATGGCTCTTCTTCAGAAACAAGGGAGACGTAGTGTATTTGCCAGACAAACAAAAGTTGTGGGAGTTCACCACCACATGAGTAGCCCTGCAAGAAATTCCCAAGTGAGTCATTCTTCTGGAATCTGAATAATGGTGACCACTATTACAAATACACAAGAAAGAGCAAAACCCACTGTTAAAACAAAAATGCAAGCAAGAAAGAAGCTAAATCATCCCACCTTAAATTTCCAACTAATACTGGAGAAGAGAAATAAAAGATAAATAATGATCAAAAGATAATTAAACCATCTAAACAAGAAGCAATTAAATTACAGGAATTAAGCAACACTTGTAAATAACTACCCTAAATGTGAATGGACTAAACTCCACATTCAAAAGACACAGACTTGCCTAGCAGAAACCTGGTACACTTCCTGGGCGAGGCGGTGCCGAGCAGGGTCTTGAAGGTCCAGCTGACAGACGAGGGTTGCAGAAGACACGCCCCAGCCCAGCACAGTGCGCACAGAGGGGGGAGACGTGCGGCCAGGGAGGCGGAGACTCGACAGAAACCACATACCCGGTGGGGTCGCCACTGCACGATCTAACAGCCTGGGCCAGAGCACACGGAACAGGGAGAAGTCCTGCACAGGAAGTGAAAGCTCAACAGAGATCACACACCCTGTGTTACATGATCCACCAGCCCAGCAGAGTCCAAGCTGACCAGAAAGGTGGCTCCCCGGAAAAGCCCAAGACCCGAGGCAACCACACACACAAGGCACTAGAGGCCAACTGAGCAGTCACGGAGGGAGCCATACCAGATTGGCAACCACAGCAAAATCCTAGTTAGTCATTAGTCTCAAATCGGTGGACTGTGAAACCCCCTGCCACAATGAATAAACACCAAAAAAAAGATACCAGAAATACAAAAAATCAAGAAAGTACACCACCAAAAGTTAATAAATCTCAAACTCTAGATCCTATAGAACAAGAAGCCCTTGAAATAACTGACAAGGAATTTCGAGTGATAATTCTAAGGAAACTGAATGAGATACAAGAAAACTCAGCTAGACATCATGATGAAATGAGGAAAAGTATACAGGATCTGAAAGAGGAAATATACAAGGAAATCAATGTCCTGAAAAAACATGTAGCAGAACTTGCTGAACTGAAGAAGTTATTCAGCGAAATAAAAAACACAACGGAGAGTTTAACCAGCAGGCTTGTCGAAGTTGAAGAGAGAACCTCTGAACTTGAAGATGGGCTGTTTGAAATAACACAAGCAGACAAAAAGAAAGAAAAAAGAATCAAGCACATTGAAGAAAATCTGAGAGAGATATCAGACAACCTTAAGCGATCAAATATCCGAGTCATGGGTATTCCAGAAGGGGAGGAAAATGGAGATTCCATTGAAAACATATTCAACAAAATAGTGGCAGAAAACTTCCCAGGTATAGGAAAAATCACAGATCTTCAGATCCAGGAAGCTCAATGATCTCCAAATGTATTCAACCCAAAAAGACCTTCTCCAAGACATGTCATAGTCAAATTGGCAAAACTCAGAGACAAAGAGAGAATCTTAAAAGCTGCAAGAGAGAAGCGTCAAATCACCTATAAGGGAGCCCCAATCAGGTTAACATCAGACTTTTCATCACAAACCCTAAAAGCTAGAAAGGAATGGGATGATATTTTCAAAATACTAAAAGACAAAGATTGCCAGCCAAGAATACTCTACTCTGCGAGGCTATCCTTCCGAAATGAGGGGCAAATAGTATATTTCTCAGACAAACAAAAACTGCGGGATTTCACTACCACACGACCACCCCTACAAGAAATCCTCAAGGGAGTACTGGGTTTGGTTCCTAGAAAATAACTACCACTGCCATAAAAACCCAAGAAAAATTCTAAACCTGCTAGTATAATAAAAATGGCATTCATGAAGAGAAAACAAGCTAACAAAAACACTGTCTACAACCTAAGGAACCACCAAACAAAGAAAGCAAACAGTAAATCAGAAAGCAAGGAACAAAAGACACCTAAGACAACCAAACAACCAATAAAATGCTAGGAATAAATCAACACCTTTCAATAACAACTCTTAATGTAAAAGGCTTAAATTCCCCAATTAAAAGACACAGACTGGCTGACTGGATCAAAAAGCAGGACCCAACCATATGCTGCCTACAAGAGACCCACCTCACCCATAAAGATTCACACAGAGTAAGAGTGAAAGGTTGGAAAAAGATGTACCATGCAAACAGAAAAGAAAAACGAGCTGGAGTAGCTATTTTTATATCTGACAAAATAGACTTTAAACTAAAAACCATAAAAAGAGACAATGAGGGACACTACTTAATGATAAAAGGACTGATCCATCAAGAAGACATAACAATCATAAATATGTACGCACCCAATGTTGGAGCAGCCAGATTTATAAAACAAACTCTATTAGACCTAAAGAAGGAAATAGACACTAATACTATAATAGCAGGGGACCTGAACACCCCACTCTCAATATTAGACAGATCATCTAGGCAAAGAATCAGTAGAGAAACACAAGATCTAAACAAGACTCTAGACCAATTGGAATTGGCAGATATCTACAGAACATTCCACCCAACAACCTCAGAATATTCATTCTTCTCATCAGCACATGGATCATTTTCCAGGATAGATCACGTATTAGGTCACACATCAAGTCTCAATAAATTCAAAAAAATTGGAATTATCCCATGTATCTTCTCAGACCACAATGGATTAAAACTAGAAATTAATAACAAACGGAACTCTGGAAACTATACAAACACATGGAAATGAAACAGCATTCTACTTAATGACATATGGGTCAAAGAAGAAATCAAGCAGGAAATCAAAAAATTTATTGAAACTAATGAAAACAATGATACATCATACCAAAACCTGTGGGATACTGCAAAAGCAGTATTGAGGGGAAAATTTATTGCATTAAACGCTCACTTCAGAAGAATAGAAAGATGGCAAGTGAACAACCTAACACTTCACCTTAAAGAACTAGAAAAACAAGAACAATCCAAACCTAAAGTTAGCAGACAGAAAGAAATCATTAAGATCAGAGCAGAACTGAATGAAATTGAAAACCAAAAAACAATTCAAAAGATCAACGAATCAAAAAGTTGTTTTTTTGAAAAGATAAATAAAATTGACAAACCACTAGCATGGCTAACAAAAAAAAGAAGAGAGAAGACTCAGATAACAAATATTAGAAATGAAAAAGGTGATATTACAACTGATTCATCTGAAATACAAGGAATCATTCGAGACTACTATAAACAACTATATGCCAACAAATTTGAAAATCTGGAGGAAATGGATAAATTTCTGGACACACACAAGATCCCAAAACTGAACCGTGAAGACGTAGAAAATTTGAACAGACCAATAACAATAAAGGAGATTGAAGCTGTTATCAGAAGGCTCCCAACAAAGTAAAGCCCAGGACCAGATGGATTCACAGCAGAATTTTACCAAACATTCAAAGAGGAATTGACACCGATTCTTTACAAACTAGTCCAAAAGATTGAAACGGACGCAACTCTCCCAAACTCATTCTATGAAGCAAACATCATCCTGATACCAAAACCAGGTAAAGATATAACCAAAAAAGAAAACTACAGGCCGATATCCTTGATGAATATAGATGCAAAAATCCTCACTAAAATACTAGCAAACAGAATACAGCAACACATACGAAAAATTATTCATCACGATCAAGTGGGATTCATCCCAGGGATGCAAGGTTGGTTCAACATACGCAAATCAATAAATGTGATACACCATATTAATAAACTCAAACACAAGGACCATATGATCATCTCTATAGATGCTGAAAAAGCATTTGATAAAGTTCAGCACTCATTCTTGACGAAGACCCTCTATAAGTTAGGTATAGAGGGAAAGTATCTCAACATAATTAAAGCCATATATGCCAAACCCACTGCCAATATCATCCTGAATGGGGAAAAGTTGAAAGCTTTTCCTTTAAGAACAGGAACTAGACAAGGATGCCCACTCTCACCACTCCTATTCAACATAGTGTTGGAAGTACTAGCCAGAGCAATCAGAGAAGAGAAGGAAATAAAGGGCATCCAGATTGGAAAAGATGAAGTCAAACTGTCCCTGTTTGCAGATGACATGATCCTATATATCGAACAGCCTAAAACCTCTACAAAAAAACTGTTGGAATTGATACATGATTTCAGCACAGTAGCAGGATACAAAATCAACACACAAAAATCAGTAGCATTTCTTTTCTCCAATAGTGAACATGCAGAAGGAGAAATCAAGAAAGCCTGCCCATTTACAATAGCCACCAAAAAAATAAAATACTTAGGAATTGAGTTAACCAAGGAGGTGAAAAATCTCTATAATGAGAACTACAAACCACTGCTGAGAGAAATTAGAGAGGATACAAGAAGATGGAAAGATATCCCATGCTCTTGGATTGGAAGAATCAACATAGTGAAAATGTCCATGCTACCCAAAGTGACATACAAATTCAATGCAATCCCCATAAAAATTCCAAAGACATTTTTCTCAGAAATGGAAAAAACTATTCAGACATTTATATGGAACACTAAAAGACCACGCATAGCCAAAGCAATGCTCAGCAAAAAAAATAAAGCTGGAGGCATAACACTACCTGACTTTAAGCTATATTACAAAGCTATAGATAACCAAAACAGTTTGGTACTGGCATAAAAACAGACACGCTGACCAATGGAATAGAATAGAGAATCCAGAAATCAACCCACACACTTACTGCCATCTGATCTTTGACAAAGGCACCAAGCCTATTCACTGGGGAAGGGACTGCCTCTTCAGCAAATGGTGCTGGGAGAACTGGATATCCATATGCAGGAGAATGAAACTAGATCCATACCTCTCACCGTATACTAAAATCAACTCAAAATGGATTAAGGATTTAAATATACACCCTGAAACAATAAAACTTCTTAAAGAAAACATAGGAGAAACACTTCAGGAAATAGGACTGGGCACAGACTTCATGAATACGACCCCAAAAGCACGGGCAACCAAAGGAAAAATAAACAAATGGGATTATATCAAACTAAAAAGCTTCTGCACAGCAAAAGAAACAATTAACAGAGTTAAAAGATAACCAACAGAGTGGGAGAAAATATTTGCAAAATATACATCTGACAAAGGATTAATATCCAGAATATATAAGGAACTCAAACAACTTTACAAGAAGAAAACAAGCAACCCAATTAAAAAATGGGCAAAAGAGCTAAGTAGGCATTTCTCTAAGGAAGATATCCAAATGGCCAACGGACATATGAAAAAATGCTCAACATCACTCAGCATCCGGGAAATGCAAATCAAAACCACATTGAGATACCATCTAACCCCAGTTAGGATGGCTAAAATCCAAAAGACTCTGAACAATAAATGCTGGCGAGGCTGCGGAGAAAAAGGAACTCTCATACATTGTTGGTGGGACTGCAAAATGGTGCAGCCTCTATGGAAAATGGTATGGAGATTCCTCAAACAATTGCAGATAGATCTACCATACGACCCAGCTATCCCACTGTTGGGAATATACCCAGAGGAATGGAAATCATCAAGTCAAAGGTATACCTGCTCCCCAATGTTTACCGCAGCACTCTTTACAATAGCCAAGAGTTGGAACCAGCCCAAATGCCCATCATCAGATGAGTGGATACGGAAAATGTGGTACATCTACACAATGGAATACTACTCAGCTATAAAAACGAATGAAATACTGCCATTTGCAACAACATGGATGGACCTTGAGAGAATTATATTAAGTGAAACAAGTCAGGCACAGAAAGAGAAATACCACATGTTCTCACTTATTGGTGGGAGCTAAAAATTAATATATAAATTCACACACACACACACACACACACACACACACACACACACACAAACCGGGGGGGGGGGGGCAAAGATATAACAACCACAATTATTTGAAGTTGATACGACAAGCAAACAGAAAGGACTTTGTTTGGGGGGAGGGGGGAGGGAGAAGGGAGGGAGGTTTTGGTGATGGGGAGCAATAATGAGCTACAATGTATATCGACAAAATAAAATTTAAAAAAATAAAATAAAAGAAAAGAAAAAGAAAAAAAAAAGAAAATCTGGAGGAAATGGATAAATTTCTGGACACATATAAACTACCAATACTGAAGCAAGAAGAAGTACTAAAATTGAACATACCAGTAAGTAATGAGCAATGAGATTGAAGCAGTAATCAACACTCTCCCAACAAAGAGAAGCCCAGGACCAGATGGCTTCACTGCTTGATTCTACCAAACCTTTAAAGAGGAATTAACACCGATTCTCCTTAAACTATTCCAAAAAATTGAAACAAAGACCGTTCTCCCAAACTCATTCTGTGAGGCCAGCATCACCATAATACCCAAATCAGACAGAGACATAACAACAACAAAAAAGCTACAGGCTTATATCCTTGATGAACATAGATACAAAAACTATCAACAAGACATTAGCAAACAGAATATAACAGCACATCAGAAAGATTATACACCTTGATCAAGTGGGATTCATGATCAAGTGGGATTATGATCAAGTGGGATTCAACATGTGCAAATCAACAAAAACCATATTATTATCTCAACAGATGCAGAAAAAGCATTTCACAAAATTCAACATCCCTTCATAATAAAGGCTTTCAACAAATTAGGTAAGAAGTAAAGTATCTCAACACAATAAAAGTCATATCTGACAAACCTAGTGCCAATGTCATCATGAATCTGGAAATGCAGAAAGCTTTTCCTTTAAGAACAGGAACAAGACAAGGATTTCCATTCTTACCACTCCTATTCAACATAGTACTGAAGCCAATGTAATTTTCTAAAAATAATCAAGGTCATTTTATAATCTGTTTTCCCTTATGCTATTAAACATTCTTTTTGCTTTAAAAAAAAAAAAGACACAGACTAACTGATTGGATTAAAAAGCTACACCCAAGTATATACTGTCTCCAAGAGACCCACCTCACCTGTAGAGACACACACAAACTAAAAGTGAAGGGATGGAAAAAGATACACCATGCAAATGGAAACCAAAAAGGAGTAGCTGTTCTTATATTGGACAAAATAGACTTTAAACCAAAAAACATAAAAAGAGACAAAGAAGGCTACTATACAATGATAAAAAGATCTATCCAGCTAGAAGACATAACAATCAGAAATATATATGCACACAATGTATTAGGTCCTATTTCTTTCTTTAGGTCAAAAGTGTTTGCTCTATATATCTGAGTGCTCCAGCATTGTGTGAATATGTTAATCCATATCTTCCAGATTTTCATATTTGTTGTCCTACAGTTGGTTATAATATTCTCTAATGATTCTTTTTATTTCAGTGATATTGGTGGTTATGTCCTTTTCATTTCTGATTTTTGTTATTTGGGTCTTCTCTCTTCCTTTTTTTGTTAACCTAGCTAATGGTTGGATTATTTTATTTATCTTCTCTAAAAACTAACTTTTTGTTTTGTTGATTATTGTTTTTTGCTATTGTTTTCTGGGTCTCTATTTCACTTAGTTCTGCTCTGATCTTAATTACTTCTTTCCATCTACTACGTTTCGGTTTGTATTGTTGTTGTTTTTCAAGTTCTTTGAGGCATATTATTAGGTTGTTTATTTGAAGTCTTACTGTTCTTTTGTTGTAAGCATTTGTTGCAATAAATTTGCCCCTCAGAACTTCTTTGGCAATATCTCACAAGTTTTGGTATGATGTATACTTTCATTAGTTTCTAGATATTTTTTGATTCCCTGTTTAATTTCTTCTTGGACCCTTAGGTATTTAAGAGCCTATACTTAGTTTCCATGTATTTGTATAGTTTCCAGAGTTTTGCTTATTATTAACTTCCAGTTTTAGTCCAATGTCGTATTTAAGGATACTTGGAATGATTTCAGTATTTTTTTTTAAATTTGCTGAGTCTAAATTTGTGACCTAATATGTGATCTCTCCTTGAGAATGTTCCATTTGCTCTTTAGAATAAAATATATTCTTTAGTTGTTGGTTGAAATGTTCTGTATGTATTTGCCAGGTCCAGTTGCTCTAAGGTGTAGACTAAATCCTGTGTCTCTTTGTTGACAAAGAAGGGCACTATATAATGATAAAAGAATTTATCCAGCTAGAAGACATATCAATCATAAGTACCCTTCTTTGTCAACAAAGAGACACAAGATTTAGTTTACACCTTAGAGCAACTGGACCTGGCAAATATATATAGAACATTTAACCAACAACTAAAGAATATACTTCATTCTAAAGAGCAAATGGAACATTCTCAAGATATGTATTCCCCCAATACTGGAGCACACCAATATATAAAGCAAATACTCTTAGACCAAAATAAAGAAATAGTCCCTAATATGTTAATAGTGGGTGACCTGAAGACCCCTCTCTAAGTATGGGACAGATCTTCCAGGCAACAAATCAACAAAGAGACACAGGATTTAAACTGCACCTTACAGCAACTGGACCTGGCAGATATATACAGAACATTTCAACCAATAACTAAAGAGTATACTTTATTCTAAAGAGCAAATGGAACATTCTCAAGGAAAGATCACATATTAGGTCACAAATCTAGTCTCAGCAAATTAAAAAAAAAATCTGAAATCATTCCAGGTATCTTTACAAACCACAATGGACTAAACCTGGATGTTAATAATAAGCAAAACTCTGGAAACTATACAAATACATGGAAACTAAACAATAGGCTCCTAAATGACCTATGGGTCCAAGAAGAAATTAAACAGGGAATGAAAAAATATCTAGAAACTAATGAAAATAAAGATATATCATATCAAAACCTGTGGGATACTGCAAAAGCAGTTCTAACAGGCAAATTTATTGCAATAAATGCTTACAGCAAAAAGAATGGAAAGACTTCAAATAAACAACCTAATAATATGCCTCAAAGAACTTGAAAAACAAATACATCCAAGCCTAAAGGTATTATATGGAAAGAAATAATTAAGATGAGAGCAGAACCAAATGAAATAGAGACCCAGAAAACAATCGCAAAGATCAACAAAACAAAAAGTTGGTTTTTAGAGAAGATAAATAAAATAATCCAACCATTAGCTAGGTTAACAAAAAAAGGATGAGAGAAGACCCAAATAACAAAAATCAAAAATGAAAATGAGATATAAAAACTGATATCACAGAAATAAAAAAAAAATCATTAGAGACTATTATAAAAAACTCTAGGACAACAAATATGAAAATCTGGAAGGTATGGATAAGTTTCTAGACACATACAAATTACCAAGACTGAACCAAGAAGAGATAGAAAACCTGAACAGGCCAATAACAAGCATGGAGATTGAAGCAGTAACTAGCAGTCTTCCAACAAAAAAACAGTCCATGTTCGAATGGCTTTAAAACTGGTCTATCAAACTTTAAAAAGGAGTTAATAACAACTCTCCTCAAATTATTCCAAACAATTGAAACAGAAGCTACTCTCCCAAACTCATTCTATGAGGCCAACATAACTCTGATACCAAGACCAGATAAAGACAAAACAAAAAATGAAAACTACAGGCCAATATCCTTGATGAATCTAGATGCCAAAATCCTCAATGAAATATTAGCAATTAGAATACAGCAGCATATTTAAAAAAATCATACACTTTGATCAAATGGGATTCATCCCAGGGATGCAAGTATGGTTCAGCATAGAAAAGTCAATAAATGTGATACATCACATCAACAAAATCAAGGAAAAAACCATATGATTACATCCAAGAGATGCTGGAAAAGCATTTGACAAAATTTAACATCCCATCATGATAAAGAATCTCAACAAACTAAGTATAGAAGGAATGTATCTCAACACAATACAAGCCATTTATGACAAGCCTACTGCCAGTATCATTCTAACTGGGGAAAATTGAGCGCTTTTCCCTTAAGAACAGGAGTGAGACAAGGATGCCCACTCTTACCACTACTATTTAACATAGTACTGGCTGTACTAGCTAGAGCCATCAGGCTGAGAAAGAAATAAAGGAAATCAAGATTCTAAAAGACTAAGTCAAACTTTCTCTATTTGCAGATGACATGGTACTATCTATAGAAAAACCTAAAGATTCTATCAAAAACCTCCTAGGGCTGGTTAGTAACTTCAGCAACATTGCAACATACAAAATAAATGCCCCCAAATCAGTTGAATTTATATACTTAAATAATGAACAAATAGAAAGAGAAATAAAGAAAGAAAGCCCATTTACAATTGTCACACACACAAAATGAAATATCTAGGGATTGATTTAAGCAAGGAGGTGAAAGATCTCTACAATGAGAACTACAAACCACTTCCGAAAGAAATTAAAGAAGACCCCCCAAAATGGAGAGACATTCCAGGCTCTTGGATTGGAAGAATTAACATTGTGAAAATGTCTATACTACCCAAAGCAATCTACAGATTCAATGCAATTCCCATCAAAATACCAATGACATTCTTCACAGAAATGAAAAAACAATCTTATCTTTCATATGGAGCAACAAGAGGCCCAAAATAGCCAAAGCAATCCTGAGCAAAAAAGTAAAGCCTGAGCCATAACATTACCTGACTTCAAATTAAACTACAAAGCTATTGTAACCAAAACAGCACAGTACTGGTATAAACATAGACATTCAGACCAGTGGAGTAGAATTGATAACCCAAAAAACACCCTTCAGGCTTACAGACATCTCATATTGGACAAAGGCAAGAAAAATCTACACTGAGGAAAAGACTGCCTGTTCAACAAGTGGTGCTGGGAATATTGGATATCCAAATGCAGAAGAATGAAACTAGATACACATCTCTCACCAAACACAAAACTCAACTCAAAATGGACAAAACTCAACTCAAAATGGATTAAAAACTTAAGTATAAGACCCAAAACTGTAAAATTCCTAAGGGAAAATATAGGAGAAACACTTCAGTTTCTCCAGCAACTAGTTCTGGGCACAGACTTTATGAACATGAACCCGAAAGCACAAGCAGCAAAAGAAACAATAAACAAATGGAACTATAATAAACTAACAAGATTCTGCACAGCAGAGGAAACAATCAACAGCGTGAAACAGCAACCTAAATATTGGGAAATATTTTCTATCTATGAATCTGGCAAGGGATTAATCTCCATAATATACAAGGAACTCAAGCATTTATAAAGTAAAAAAAAAAACAAATAACCCAATTAAAAAATGGGTGAAGGAGCTGAATAGACATTTTTCAAAGGAAGACATATGAATGTCCAACAAGTATATAAAAAAATGCTCAACATCACTTGTCATCAAGGAAATGCAAATTAAAACTATGTTGAGATACCACCTCACCTCGGTTAGACTGGCTATCATCAAAATGATGGTGAATAACAAATGATTGCGAAGGTGTGTAGAGAAGGGAACACTCCTACACTGTTGGTGGGACTGTAAATTACTACAACCTCTATGGAAAACAGTATGCAGGTTTCTCAAACAACTACAGATAGATCTTCCATATGATCCAGCAATTCCACTTCTGGGTATATACCTAGAGGAATGGAAATCATCGTGTCAAGGGATGTCTGAACTCCCATGTTCCTTGCAGCTCTGTTTACAATAGCCAAGACATGGAACCAACCTGAATGTCCATCGATTGATGATTGGATAAGGAAACTGTGGTATTTATATATACACTATGGAGTACTACTCTGCTATAAAAAATAATGAAATTCTCCCATTTGCAAAAACATGGATGAACCTGGACAAACTTATTTTGAGTGAAATAAGCAAAGCACAGAGAGGCAGATACTGCATGTACTCACTCATATGTGGGAGCTAGGAGAGGAAGAAGGAAAGAAAGAAAGACCTCAGTAGTGCATTGAGTTTGCTGAAGGAGAGAACATTCCTGGGGCTACATGGTGGAGTGGGGGGAAATAGGGGTGGGAGAAGGAGGTTGGGGAAAATTTTGTGGGGGACACGGGTACGAATGCAATTTGTGGTATTGCGTATGCTTCCAGTACAAATCTGGCCCCCACATCATGGGCATGAGGGGTGACAATCAGCTTTGTATCTCATGAATATTCATAACCAATAAAAAAAGAAATATCTGTGAAGCACAAGGAAGCAAATTGCAATAAAACAAAGTATGCCTGTATTTCCAAAATTAATAATCAACACTGACTATATCGTAAGATTATTTTTCCTTTTTTCTCATTTATTTTTTTATATGTATCTGTATGGATTTATGTATTTTTATTTTATCCCATAAGTCATAATGAGACAATATTATTTTATTATTACATTTTAATTTTTCCAGTTACAACCAACATAGCTGCTCTAAGCATATCTCTATATTTTTCTGATATTCCTCATCATTATTTGAACACTTCTTTATATTCTAACACAATATATGTTCGACTTCTTCTTTCCCAGCCCCAGTCCTGGAGTCCACCATTTATCCAAGGATCCCTGCCTGGTCCCTTTTAATTCAGAAAAGAATTTTTAAGCCACAATGAGGGCACTAGGCTTTTTCACTGCTATTGAAGTGTCACTGGCCCCAGTCCTCTCAGGGGGCAGAATAGGTAGTATATGAATGTGCGTGTATATAGATACAACAAACAGATACGCATAAAACATTTGTTTTTTCTTTAGTCAGAAAATGAATGATTTATCCCCCAGCAGGAACAATGTATTACTTTTCTATTTCGGAATAACAAATTATTACAACAAATTACAGTCTTAGTGGCTTTAAAAAAAGCAATACCCATTTATTATCTCACATTTTTGTAAATCAGAAGTCCAATCAGGGATCAACTAGATCCTTTTCTCAGAGTACATCAAGGCTGAAATCAAGGTGTTGGCCAGGACTGGGTTCTCATCTGAAACTTGAGGTCCTCTCCCAACATATGTGGTTGAAAGTTGGGTCTGAAAAATTCTATGGTCTGAAATCGTAAAAAGTATGTTATTTGTAACAATGCAATTTCACTAGAAAAAAACAACTAAAAAAACGTCACGTTCACTTATTTATTTGGATTTCAAGAAAGTTTTTATTATGGAAAAATTTATGCATATGCAAAAGTAGAAACAAAGTATAATTACCTTATAAACCCAGCTTCCAGTGTATAATTATCAAGTCTTGGCCAGTATATTTTTTTCTTTATCCTCACCCAATTCCTACCACCCACTGCCACACAGAACATTAACACACATATTAATACATTAACAGAGTTAGATAATGCATAAATACAGATGTATTCCTGCTTTCATGTTATAACTATGTAATCTACACAAATACATAGTATTTGAAAACACTTTATACACACACACATATACATATGTATAAATTTATATGTATTTGTGTGTGTGATTATTTTTGCTGTATTCAGCCATATCACAATAGTGGTATATTTTGAGTTGCATTTAATTAAAAGACTTAGTCTCAATCAATATAGTTAGAAAAGATAAAATGATTGACTTGGTACTTTGTGGGCAATGGAGAAAATTTTTTAGCAAATTTTGACTGAGGAGAGTATAACTGATTAAACATTAATACTTCTGTAACTGGTATTACCTAGCTTAATGTCTCAATGTACTTTCCACTTACAAGTACAAGTTATACACATCTGTGGATAATTTTTTAGGTTAAGTAAGCCCCAAGCCTTCTGCTCTTCTACCACTATTTTCCTTAAGTATATTTTATTCTAAGTGATAGAAATGGAAAATTTGGAGGATTGCTGAGGTATTTCTGGAGGCATAGATATATCTGGCAGGGTTTTTTTTTGTTTTTGGTTTTTAGTATGTGGCAATTAAAAAACTCATTCACTTAGATTATTTGGTCGACATAAATTGTGAAACAATGCATTTGGAAAAATCTAACATATCCTTTTACAAAATTCTACAAAAATACATTACGGTTTTTGGAATAATAAAAGACAATACACCGGCTATATAGCTCAAGTAAACAGTAAAACTCTTAAACATTTTAATTAAAAACTTCAAGTTGAATAATCATAATTAATTTATAATTCTGTAGTTAAAATACCCAGTGTTTGTATAATTACATATATAAGGGTAAAGGCACAACTCGAATTTATGAAGAAAGCATTAATTCTGGATAAGGACTGATAATTAAGTGTGCTAAACAAGTGAAGACTTAAAATTAAAAGGAAATAGATAGAAGCATAAAAATATCTTTAAAATATTCATATACAATAAAATTAAAGACACAGAAAGATGATAGGCAGATAAACAGAGAGAGCGATAGACAGACAGAGAGGAAGACAGGGACACACAAAGAGGGAGACAGAGACACAGAGATTTTTACATAACCTATATTTTTAAACATGATTTTATAAGCTAAAAATGATAACATTTTTATTTGAAATGTACATTTATTGTACAATCTGATAAATACGTTTTTTAATTTTTTTATTGTGGTAAAATGTACTCATAAAATGTCCCATCATAACCATTTTATTTATTTATTATTTTTATTTTAACATTTACTTTTACATATTTGTGGGGCACAGTGTGTTGTTTTAATACATGCATATACTACTGTGCAATGATTTCCTTAGTGTACGTAATGTAGTTTTGTACCTCTTAGCATCATAGCCATTTTTAAGTGTACGGTTTAGTGGCATTGAGTACATTCACATTGTACAACCATTACCACCATTCATCTTTAGAACTTTCTCCTCTTGCAAAACTGAAAGTCAATACCTACTAAACAACAACTTCATGTTTACCCTCCCTCCAACCCATGGTGACCTCCATTCTACTTTCTGTCTCTATGAATTTGACTACTTTAGATACATCAGGTGAGTGGAATCACACAGTATTCTATAATCTTGTGACTGGCTTGTTTTGCTTAGCCTAACGTCTTCAAGGTTCATCCACATTAAAGCATGTGTCAAAATGTCCTTCCTTTTTAAGGTTGAATAATATTCCACTGTATTTGTATACCACATTTTGTTCATTTATTGATTGACACTTCGTTTGTTTCCACCTTTTGGCTTCTATAAATAATGATGCTATAAACATGGATGTATGCACATCTGTTTGAGCCCTGTTTTTAATTCTTTTGGATATTTACCCAGAAGTGACATTGCTTAATCATATTATAATTCTATTTTTAATTTTTTGAAGAACTGTCCACAGAGGCTGCACAATTTTATATTCCCACCAACAGGGCACAACAATTTGAATTTCTCCATATTCTCACACACATTGATTATTTTCTTTTTCTTTTTATATATAGCAGTCATCCTAGTCTGTTTGAAGTGATATCAGTCGTTTTGATTTGCATTACCCTAATGATTAGTGATGTTGAGCATCTTTCTATATGCTTTTTTGATATTTCTAAATTTTTGTTTCGAAATTTCTATCCAAGTCCTTCTCCATTTTAAAAATCAGGTTATTTGGGTTTTTTTGTTTGTTTGTTTTGTTTTGTTTTTACAATTGAGCTGTAGGAGTTACTTATATGTTTTAAATATTAACCTGTCATCAGATATATAATTTGCAAATATTTTCTCCCATTCTGTAGGTTGGCTTTTCATTCTGTTGACTGTTTTCCTTGATATATAGAAGTTTGGGTATTTTTCTTTTCTTTTTTTTTTTTCAAGTTTGATGTAGCCTCACTTGTCTATTTTGCCTATGTTGCCTGCACTTTTGCTGTCACATCCAAGAAACCATTGCCAAGGCCAATGTCAAGAAGCTTTCCCCCTAAGTATTCTTTCAGGTTTACAGTTTGAGGTATATGCTTATGTCTTTAATCCGTTTAGAGTTGATTTTTGTGCATGGTGTAAAAATAATGCCCAATTTCATTCTGTTTTAGTGGATATCCAATTTTCCCAAAATCATTTGTTAAAGAGATTATCTTTTCCCCATTGTGTGTGCTTGAAACCCCTGTAAAAGATCAGTTTATCATATAAGCGTGGGCTTACTTCTGGGATCTGTATTCTGTTCCATTGGTTTCTATGTCTGTCTTTAAGACAGTAACATGTTGTTTTTACTGCTATAGCTTGGCAATATTTTTTGAAATCAGGAAGTGTGGTGGGTTGAGCTACATTCTTCATTCTCAAGGTTTCTTTGGCTATTTAGGGTATTTTGTTGTTCCATATAAATTTTAGGATTTGTTTTTATGTCTTTAAAAAATGCCATTGGGACTCTGATGTGTATAGCATTAAATCTGCAGATTGCTTTAAGTACTGTGCACATTTTAACAATATTATATTTTCCAACCCATGGACATAGAAGGTCTTTTCATTTATTAGTGTTTTGTTTAATTTCTGTCATCAGTGGTTTGTAGTTTTCATTGTACAAGTTTTTTGCCCCTTTGGTTGAATTTATTCCTAATTATTTTATCATTTTTGATGCTATTGTAAATGAGATTTTTTTTCTTAATACCCTTTTCAGATAGTTGCTGTTAGTATATAAAAAGACAATTGATTTTGGCATGTTGGTTTTGTATTCTGCAACCTTACTGAATTCATTTATTGATTCTAACAGTTTTTTAAGAAGTCTTTTCTGTTTTCTACATGATAGAAGATCATGTCATCAGAGGACAGAGATAATTTTACTTATTCCTTTCCAATTTAGATTAATTTTATTTCTTTTTCTTATCTACTTTTCTAACTAGGACCTACAGTACTGTGGTAAATAGAAGTAGTGAGAGTGAGTATCCTTATCTTGTTTCTGAAAGTGCAAAAACTTTCAATTATTCACTGTTGAGTATGATATTAACTGTGGGCTTTGAATAAATGACCTTTATTATGTTGAGGTAAATTCCTAATGAGTATGGAGGTTGAATCAGTAATCAAAAACCTCCTAACATAAAATCCCAATACCAGATGGCTTAACTGGTGAATTCTACCAAACATTTAAAGAAGAATTAATGTCAATTATTCTCAAAATCTTGGAAAAAGTCAAAGAGGAGGGAACACTTCCAAACTCATTTTAGGAGGCAAAGGCACTACAAGAAAAAAACATCAATTCAAAAAACTGCAACTAAATACTAGCAAACCAAATTCAACAACAGTTAAAATGGATCATACGCCATGATCATGTGGGATTTATCCCTGGACTCAAGAATGATTTAACATATGCAAATCTACTAATGCAATATATCACATAACAGAGTGAAGGATAAAAATCACATGGTCACTTCAATTGATGCAGAAAAAGCACGTGACAAAATTCAACATCCTTTCATGATAAAAACTCTTTAAAAACTGGGTATAAACTTCAAGCATTACATTTCTGTTGAATTCCTCTCCTTATAATATCTTGCCCCTAGGTGCCTATTGGACTGCAGATTTCCTGCCATTCTAATGTGTGGCACCTGCCATGGCTTTCAGCAGCTGCCAACCTATATAAACTATGCCACTGTTCCCATCAATGCTCTAAGTCAGTCAAGACAGAAGCCAGTCCCTGGAATAGTCCCCAGACAAACCAGAACTTTGTAAACAAAGTTTCACCATTTTTATTTCATCCTGAGGGAGAAATCAGGAGTTGAGTGATTTCTTTTGGAACTCACCACACTGTGCCAGGTAGTAGGTAAGCAAGGGAAAGCAGAATGCTATCAAATTTTCTCCTGTTTTGTATGCAGCCTTTTCTAAGTTAGGTAGTTGTTGGGTTGCTGAAGCTTCTTGCTGATTTCTAGAGTTCTCACAAAGCTATTTTTATCTGTATATTGATTTTTATTTAGTGTTTCCATGGGGAAAAGAGGGACAAGAGCTTTCTTCTCTGGGAAGTCTACCCCCTTTTTGACATCACCTCTCTGGTAGATTTCTTTTTAAAATGATCAAATATCTAATATATCATACAAAACCAGACCTACAGCACGTGTATTCCGAAATGGTTTTCATTTCCTTACCCCAAACTGTCAATAATAAGTCATTTAAGCACTGAAAATATTTTAGTTTGAGAAATCACATTAATTAAAAAAAAAAAAATCTGCCATGGAGGGGAGCAAAATATATTATATAATAAGAATTTAATATTATTTTAATGGAAAATGTGTGGTCCTTACCACCTTGAAGTTACAAACTTCTTTCACACAGAAGAATGCAGGTATTTAAAAGTATGACCAAATAATTCAAATCGGTATTAATTGAGAAGAAATAATTAGACATCTTGCTATATCAAGTTTATTTAAAATTTAGAAATCAAAAATTCAGACATTGTAAATTAACCAAAAGAAAATATTTTTTATTGTCTAAACTAGTTTGAATGTCATTTATAGAACTTTGTAAATGTATAGCAGTAGAGAAATAAAATGCTTTGATATGTCTTTCTTGAAGTCAAATTGGCTATATTTTTCATCATTAATTTTTGCCATATCTATACTTTATATTTGCTTCTTTTAAAAAAGTGGGGGGTATGGCTATGTGATACCAACTTGACAAAATAATTTGTTTATTTCAGTCAATTGACTGAGATAGTATATAAAACAGAATGTACTACAAATGTTCATTTACTATGAAAAAACAATTCGATTAAAATGTTCAATTCAAAGGAAATATTTATAATCTTCTCAAAGGCTCCTTGACAAGATTGCATATTTGAATATTTTTCTCTCTATTCAAATATGCAAAACCTTCACCTCTTCTCTAATTACACATTAATAATTAAAATATCTCGGGCTTTAAATTTAATTTCTTGAAATAACTAATAAGCAAATTCTTATCTGCCAACTCCACATAATCTATATATGCTATTTTTGTTTTGTTATTTTTCTAATACCTGTGAGTTGGACTGAACTAAATGTAGGTTTCTAATTAGGATTTTACAATGTATTTTCAATTTGACATTGCAAATTATTTAGTTATGCTCTAAGATATAACAGGGAAAATGGTTTACTGTTATCCTCAAAGTGACACCGATTATCTTATCCTAGGAGACTTCTCTGTGCCCTCTATGTCATGTAAAAATTATCCTTTCCCCACATCCTTCACAGTACCTTATGGGCATAGCTTAGCATTTGCACACACACACACCAGCACACACTTAGACACTATAAGGGAAAACAATGCCGCTTCCAGGTTTTAGATAGCATTCTAGTTTAAAAGGGAGTTCTGGGGGGTTGTTGTAACATGTATTCTCATCTTCAGACCTTGGCCTCATATTTTTTTGCTATAGTAGTACCTTACTTCCTATAGTTGTCCGTGTTCTTACCTTTACTCATGTTGTCTTTGCTACCTGATTTTTTTGATTTTCACTAATTTTAAATACACATTCCAGGTGTCATTCCCCAGGAAGCCTTTTCTAAGCCCCTTAGCCACTTTTCACACACAGACCCCTGAATGGGTTAACTTTGCTGCCCTTCTTGTCTTCTCTGAAAATACCTGTGCATACTCTTCAAAATGAAATAAATCATGCTATTTGTAAACATTCATTTGTGTGTAGTTCCATCTTTAGTGGATGATACTCTGAGTTTAGAAATGATCTTTTTGAACTCAGTGCTTAGCACAATGCACAGCATGCACTACAATCATGGACAATATTTGTTGAATTCACTCATCTATTTGTTCACTTTTCATAGTCTATAATAATAACTCACTGAAGCTTTTCTTTTTTTCTAGATGCCATTTATTAAGTGTTTTGAAATTATACAGCGAATACTTATTTTTCACTAATAATTTTCTTTGCCTTGGAATTAAGAAGCATTTTAAAAACATGATAATTCCATTATTTCTCATGTTTTATTTAATAAAATTATGGTGAGGTAGACAGCTGGCATTTGTGACATTTTAAAATAATGCTGCCACCTCTATATCCAAATTCAAACATTTATGTATTAAAATTGTTAGATTTAGTAACAATTGTAAATTAGTTAAAACATCTCTTCCTGTCTTAACACTTCATTTCAACACAGCTAAGGCTCTGACTTCTCTGTTTAAATTTTTAAAAAATTGTTTGTTATAACTTTCTGAACACTGCCTATGATTTACTTTTCTAATCATGCAAAGTCCCTCCAGCATCCTAGGTAAAGTATTTGGAGAAAAGCTTGACCATACTACATTTCTGAACATCTTGGCCATGTCTTTTTTTTTTTTTTTTTTATTTTAAGGTAAATACCAGAATTTGACAGGATAAAACAGCTGTTGGTACTATCTTGAATAATTCAAGATTCATACATGTTTCACTAGTTTGAAAATATGAGAGAAGCAGGATGTAATCCCAAAAATTGAACTCCAGAATCATCAATCTATCTAAAATCATGATATAATAGTGCCTTTATTCGGAACAAAAGACAGGAAAACGCCTAGAAAGTGTAATCTTGCACTGTTCTCCATTCATAATAAACCCAGGAGTTTTAATTTCCAAGAATTTCCTATTTTCTCTTCCAATGATTTTGGGCAGAATAATGTGTGTGTATTGTCTTACAGTACTAATTTTCAAAGATGTTTGTTAGTAAAATAGTAGATAGTTGAAATTAAAACTTTTTGAAGTACTCTTTTTCTGTACTTGACATATATGAGAATTTAATCAAGCAAATACCTTAAACAAATACTGAATTTTGGTTTGACTTGGAAATCATGCACAAATTATTCAGGAAGAATGAATTTTTTTTTTTTTTTTGTCGTTTTCGTGACCGGCACTCAGCCAGTGAGTGCACCGGCCATTCCTATATAGGATCCGAACCCGCGGCGGGAGCGTCGCCGTGCTCCCAGCGCCGCACCCTCCCGAGTGCGCCACGGGCTCGGCCTGGAAGAATGAATTTTTAAGAGGACAGAAAGAGACACCTGCAGAAAGTTTACATAGTACTAATTCTCTTTATAAAAGTAATGACCTACTCTTTTGTAAAGATATTTAGTATCTCTTTATACAGCAGAAGAAAAATAAGAATGTAGCTAGGGCCTAGGAATAGCAATACTGTAAACTAATAAAGTCAACTTCTATTTAAGCAGTGGGAAAAGTAAGACCCATTACTTATTTGACTTATGATGCTTTGAAACCACGCATTAAATACTTAATCTTGACATGATTTATATCACTGGAAATTAGTTTTTCTCTTTTCTTATTTTATGAAAATTTATTCGGGCAGACATTTGAAATATGGGACATTTAAAAATAATGCTATTGTCTTGTCTCAGTACAAATTTAAAACACTAATGTTTTTAAATTGTTAGGCATTATTTTTTATAAAATATTAAATAATGAGTGCGTCTTTGTTTTAATGTCTAATGTGCAGCATAGCCATTTCTTTGCTGTGTTTAAATAAAAAATGTTGCTTTTTTGAGGAATGGTAAAGGGACATTAAAATTAACTACACTGTATATTTATTAAATTAAAATTAAATGAATAAATAGATAAATAAATAAATAATGTTCTTTGAACACTGCCTCTGGTTTACTTTTACAAATATCAATAATATTACTAAAAGTATAATTAACCTACCAAAGACAATAATAACAAATTTGGAAGAACTG
This sequence comes from Cynocephalus volans, assembly GCF_027409185.1. NCBI lineage: Eukaryota > Metazoa > Chordata > Mammalia > Dermoptera > Cynocephalidae > Cynocephalus > Cynocephalus volans. Next base: position 97,767,410 of record NC_084478.1, read on the forward strand.
AACTTTGAATTGCTGGATCTCACAGTCTGTGCTCCATGTGAGAAAAACCCAATCCCCACACCTCAGAGGTGCAACACCATCACACTGCAATCAGCACAATAGCTGCTTGTGCCAATTATTCTTAATCATTGCTCTCAAAAAACAGAGCTCATCAAAGAGCCAAACGATATCATTAAAAGAAAAATTAACATCAATTCTCCTCAAACTCTTCTAAAAAATTGAATAAGAGGGAACATTTCCAAACTTATTCTATGAGGCTAGCATTACCCCAAAATTAAAACCAGACAAGGACACTAGAAGAACACTACGGACCAATATTGCTGATGAATATTGATGAAAAAGTCCTTAGCGAAATACTATCAAACAGAATTCAACAGCACTAAAAGGATCATACACTATTACTAATTGGGATTTATCCTGGGAATGCAAGGATGGCATGCATACATGAATAAATTAATGTAATACTTTACATTAGCAGAATGAAGGACAAAAACCACACGATCATCTGAATTAATGCCGCAAATTATTTGACAAAATTAAACTCCATTTCATGATGAAAAAACACTCAGATACTAGGAAGAGATGGAAACTAATTTGGCATAATAAAGGCCATATATAGAATGTCCAGAGCTAACATCATACCCAACGATGAAAAACAGAAGCTTTTCTCCCACATCATGAACAAGACAAAGATGCCCACTTTTCACACTTCTATTCAATACAGGACTGAAAGTCCCAGACAGAGAAATTAGGTAAGAAAAAGGTATAAAAGACATCCAAATTAAAAAGGAAAAAGTGAAATTATATTTGTTCATAGGTGACATAATCTGCCATGTAGATTACTCTGAAGATTCCACAAAATAAAGTTATTAACTAATAGATGAATGCAACAAAATTGCTGAGTACAAAATTAACACTCAAAAATCAGGTCCATATTTATGCAATAACAATGAATAATCCAAAAAGAAAATTAAGAAAACAATTCAATTTACAATAGCATCAAAAAAAAATAAAATATTTAGGAGTAAACTTAACCAAGATGGTGAAAAAATTGACACTGAAAATAGCAAAATATTATTTAGAAAAATTAAAGAGGACACCAATAAATGAAGAGACATCCCATGTTCATGCACTGGAAGACTTAGTATTGTTAAGATTTCTATACCACACAAAGCAATCTACAGATTAAATGTAACGCCCATTAAAATCCCAATGAAATTTTACATTAAAAGAAAACTCATCCTTAAATTCATGTGGAACACCAAGGGACCCCAAATAGCCAAAACAATTTTACAAAATACATAAAAATATATAAATTTGGAGGTCTCACACTTCCTGATTTCAAAATTTACTACTAATGTACAGTAATAGAAACCACATGGGGGTGGCATAAAGACAGATATATAGGCCAATGGAATAGATTACAGAGTACAGTGATAAACCCTCACATATATGAAAGTACTTCAAAAAGCTTGTGGAAAACATCATTTTATCTTTTAATTCTAGTTTTCCATGAACTTTTTGAAGTGTCCTCATATGGTTAAATGGTTTCTGACAAGGTTGCCAAGACCATTCAATGGATAAAGGAGTCTTTTCAACAAATGGTGTTGAGAAAATTGGATATCAACATGCAAAAAAAAAAAAAAAAAAAAAAAAAAATGGTGGAAGCTTACATTACACCACATAAAAAAATTAACTTGAAACAGAACAGAGACCTAACTGTAACAGCTAAAACTGCAAAACTCATAGAGTCAACCATAGCGGAAAAACTTCATGACATTGGATTTGGCAAAGGTTTCTTGGATATAACACCAGAAGCACAGGCTCTAAAAAAGGAAAACATAAATTGGCCTACATCAAAATTAAAATCTTCAATGCATCAAACAGAACTATCAACGTAGTGAAAACACTGCCTAGGGAATGAAGGAAATGATTTGAAAATCACGTATCTGATAAGTAGTTAGTATACAGAATATATAAAGAACTTCTACAACTAAACAACAAAAACAGTTTTTAAAAAAATGGCAAAGTGCTTAAATAGACATTTCTCAAAGAAGATATACAAATGACTAATAAGCATATTAAATGATGCTAAATAACACTAATCATTGCAGAAATGCAAATCTAAACCCCAATGAGATGCCAGTTTATAGCTGTTAGGATGAATATTATCCAAAAAAACAAAAAATAGCAAGTGTTGGAGAGGATGTGGAGAAATCAAAACATTTTGCCCTCCTGGTTAGAAGGCAAAATGGTAGGGCCACCATGGAAAACAATATAGCAGTTCCTCAAAAATTAATAAATAGGATTATGATGTGACCCAGCAATTCCATTTCTGGGTATACACCCAAAATAATTGAAAGCAAGGATTCAAGCAGATACCTTTATATCAATGTGCATAGTAGCATTATTCACAATAGGCAGAAGTGGAAGTAATACAATTATCTATCAAAAGATGAACGAATCAACAAAATGTGGTATATGTATACAGTGTCCTATTATGCAGCCTTAAAAGAAGGAAATTCTAGCATATGGTGCAGCATGAATGTATTTGAGGACATCATACTATGTGAAATGAGCTAGTCACAAAAAGACAAATAATGTATGTTTCCACTCATATAAGGTACAAAGAGTAGTCAGATTAATAGAAACACAAAGTATAATTGTGGTTGCCACGGGCAGAGTGAGATGGATATGGGATGTTATTGTTTAATGGGCATACTTTCAGTTTTGCAAGATAAAGAGTTCTGGAGGTCGATAGTGGTGATGGTTACACAACAATGTAAATGTACTCAATGTCACTGAAGTGTACACTTTAAATTGGTTAAGATGGCAATATTATGGCATGCATATTTTCCAACAATTTTTACAAAATAAAAAAAAAAGTAGAAATGCATATTTCTGTTAATGCACTTTAAAAATGCATAAGCTACATATATATTTACATGTATACATGTAAAATGTTATTATTGGTACAGTACCATAGGAATTGCTTATGCATACATCTGAAGTAGATACATATGGTAAGCTCTAGAGGAACTATTAAGAAAACAGCTATAAATTATATAGTTTAAAAATTTTTAAAAATGAATATTAAATAAAAATATTTACTTAATGAAAAAAGTAATCAAAGAGGAACATAGGAACAAAAAATACGTGAGACATGCAGAAAACAAAAAACAAAATGGCTGATGTAAATCTACATATACAGTGAGTATTGAATTGAAAATAAATACGACAAACAATCCAATCTTAAAGCAGAGATTTTCAGATTGAATTTTAAAAAACTATATATTCAACCATATGCTGTCTATGGGAGATAGGCTTTAGACTCAAAAGTACAAATAATGTATGTATTTTTTAAAAATTATATGTTATTATACCATGCAAGCCACACTCATTATGCTAGAGTGTCTATACTAATATCACCCTAAGTAGATTTTAAAACAAACGAACAAAAATGTTTCTAGAGACAAAGAAGAATATTTTATAGTGATAAAAGGGTTAACCCTCAGGAAGCTATAATAAATGCATACTCACTTAAAAACAGAGATGCAAACCATGAAGAAATAAACTGACAGATTTGAAGGGAGAAGATTAAACAATTATCCAACTTTCAATAATGAGTAAGAAAACTAAGCAGAAGGTCAACAGGAAAAAAAAAAAAAAAAGAATTGACTGGCATGATAAAGAACCAACAGGTATTTCTATAATACATACTTTTCAAGGGCTCATGAAGCATTCTCCAGGATAGACAATATGTTTGGTTATAAAACAATCATCAAAAAATTTAAAGTAATTAAATTATCCAAAGTATATTCTGTGACCACAATAGATCTAAGTGAAAAATCAATAATAGTAGGCTGACCCTGTGGCTCACTCGGGAGATCACGGCGCTGGCAGCGCAGCTGCGCTCCTGTCACGGATTCGGATCCTATATAGGGATGGCCGGTTCGCTCACTGGCTGAGAGCGGTCACAAAATAAAAGGACAAAAAAAAAAAAAAAAAAGAAAAAGAAAAATCAATAATAGAAGTGGGGAGGGGTCACCAGACAAGCCCACTGCCAGTATCATCCCAAATGGGGAAAAACTGAGGGCCTTTCCCTTAAGAACAGGAATAAGACAAGGATGCTCACTCCTTCCACTACTATTTAACATAGTACTGGAGGTACTAGCCAGAGCAATCAGGCAAGAGAAAGAAATTAAGGGAATCCAGATTGGAACAGACGAAGTCAAACTGTCTCTATTTGCAGATGACATGATACTGCATGTAGAAAAACCTAAAGACTCTATCAAAAAACTCGTAGAGCTGGTTAATAACTTCAGAAATGTGGCAGGACACAAAATAAATGCCCCTAAATCAGTTGAATTTATATACACAAATAATGAACTAACAGAAAGAGAAATAAAGAAAATAATCCCATTTTCAATTGTCATAAAAAACAAACAAACAAACAAACAAACAAAAAATCCTAGGGATCAATTTAACCAAGGAGGTGAAAGACCTCTACACAATGAGAACTACAAACCACTTCTGAAAATAATTAAAGAAGACACTAAAAGATGGAAAGATATTCCATGCTCCTTGATTGGAATGATTAACATTGTGAAAATGTCTATACTACCCAATGTGATCTACAGATTCAATCTAGTCTCCATCAAAACACCAATGACATTCTTCTCAGAAATGGAAAAAAAAAGAACAATCTTGCCTTTCATATGGAGCAACAACAAAAGACCCTGAATAGCCAAAGCAATCCTAAGCAAAATAAACGAAGCAGGAGGCAAAATACCATCTGAGTTCAAATTATGCTAAAAAGCCATTGTAACCAAAACAGCATGGTACTGGTATAAAAATAGGCATTCAGACCAGTGGAGAAGAACTGAGAACCCAGAAATCACCACTCAGGCTCACAGCCATCTCATGTTGGACAAAGGCAAGAAAAATCTACACTGAGGAAAAGACTACCTCTTCAACAAATGGTGCTGGGAAAACTGGATATCCACAAGCAGAAGAGTGAAACTAGATATGCATCTCTCACCATACATTAAAATCAACTCAAAATGGATTAAAGACTTAAGTATAAGACCCAAAACTGTAAAATTCCTAAGGGAAAATATAGGTGAAACATTTCAACAACTAGGTCTGGGCACAGACTTTATGAACAGGAGCCCAAAAGGGCAGGCAAGAAAAGAAACAATAAACAAATGGAACTATGTCAAACTAAAAAGCTTCTGCACAGCAAAGGAAACAATCAACAGAGTGAAAGTACAACTTACAGAGTGGGAGAAAATTTTTGCTAACTATGCATATGACAAGGGATTAATATCCATAATATACAAGGAACACAAAAAATTATATAATAAAAAAAAAATAACCCAAAGGAGCTGAAAAGACATTTTTCAAAGGAAGAAATACAAATAGCCAACAGGTACATGAAAAAGTGCTCAACATCACTAGTCATCAGGGAAATGTAAATTAAAACTACATTGAGAAACCACCTGACCTGTTAGACTAGCTATAATCAAAAAGACGGTGAATGACAAATGCTGGCGAGGGTGTGGGGAGAAGGGAACACTCCTACACTGTTGGTGGGACTGGAAATTACTACAACCTCTATGGAAAACAGTATGCAGGTTTCTCAAACAACTACAGGTAGATCTTCCATATGATTCAGCAATTCCACTTCTGGGTATATACCCAGAGGAATGGAAATCATCATGTCGAAGGAATGCACTCCCATGTTCCTTGCAGCTCTGTTTACAATAGCCAAGACATGGAACCAACCTAAATATCCATTGATGGATGGTTGGATAAGGAAACTGTGGTATATATACACCATGGAATACTACTCTGCCCTAAAAAAGAATGAAATACTCCCATTTGCAACAACATGGATGAGCCTGGAGAAACTTATGTTGAGTGAAATAAGCAAAGCACAGAGGGATAAATACCACATGTGCTCACTCATATGTGGGAGCTAAGAGAGAAAGAAGGAAGGAAAGAAAGACCACAATAGTGCATTGGACTTCCAGAGGGATAGAACATTCTGTGGGCTACAAAGTGGAGTGGGAGGGAAGGCGGGAGTGTAAGAGAGGTTGGGATAATTGGGTGAGGAATACGGGGTACAAATGCAATTTGTGGTAATGCGTACACAACCAGGTATAAATCTGGCCCCCACATCATGGGGACGAGGGGTGACAATCAGCTTTGTATCTCGTGAATATTCATAACCCCCCAAAAAATCAGTAATAGAAAGCATTTTTGTAAATGAAAAGTCATGTGAAGTAGTAATCATTTATTTTGTTAAACTCCCTTGGGAATTTGCTGTTTCCTTTAAAAGAGTCAGTCTCTGGAAACTGGGGAAGTAGGCAAACGAATACATAGATATGACTGATGAATCTCATTTTACCAATTATAAGAAAGATCATATAATTACAATTAGTAATTATTAAAATTTAAGTCTTTGTAATGCAGATCTTCGAGATAATGAAACCATAAATAAAATGTAGTTAATGGCTTTCTATACGGAAAAAAAAATGTGAATGCTGTTTGCTGAGAATTGTACTATTTTAATAAAATGTAAATGAATTATAATTAGATCAAAATTAAATAGAGTATCTTATGTATGAAAAATACCCAAAACATTCACTGATAAATGATATCCTAGAAAAATATGTGTACCATATACCGATCGCAAATATTATAGATTATGGTTTTGGGGGAAGAATACCAAAAAGGTGAATTGACCATCTCATGCATCGTATATGGTACACAATACCACTGTGTCTTATCTCTGGTAATGTTAGCTCTGATCACTTTATTAAGGCAATATTCACCAGATGTATCCACTGTGAAGGTATATGTCTCTTAAATACTTATACTTTGGAAGCAAGTCATTAATTTAATCCTGTATTTAAGTAGAGGAATTCAAATCCACCAAAGGAGTACTGAACATTTACATAAATTACTTGGAAATTTTCTACATGGGAGTTTTTTATATCCCTTCCCCCATTTATTAATTTATATCAGTCTGGAAGATGAAAATGTACTTTACATTTTGAGTTATAACACAATAATAATAATAATAATAATAACAATAATAATAATAATAATAATATTTGTTGCTCAAATTCTTCTAGCTTTGGATATTGGGAGCTCTTTCAAGTTGGTTCTTTTGTTCATTTTACATGCCCACATAGTTTTTTTTGAGAACTTCCTTACTATCTTGTACCACAAGATGTTCTAGGTTAATCCTGTATTTTCCCCGACCTAGAAAAATATATAAATATGTTGTCTTTTTAAAATTAATTTCTCTATTGATTGATACATTTGTGACTCCCCCCCCCCCTTTTTTTTTGATGATGAATAAGGCTGCAATAATACACACATACATGTACAGGTTTTTGGGTAAACATAGGTTGGATGAATATAGACCTTAATTAGATATGTGATTTAGAAAAGGTTTTTCTCATTCTGTGGTTGTCCCTTTGTACTCTTAGCAGTGTTTTCCACAAAGCAACAGTTTTATTCCACAGTTTTTTAATTGAAACATAAATGAGTATATATATTTGTAGGGTACAGAATTGAATATTAATACATGTGTACAGTACGTGGTGATCAAACCAGAATAATTAGAAAACTTATGTTTACAAAATATAATCAAACTTTGTGATCTTTACTTAATTTTTCACTAACTCCCCTCTCCCTCCCCTTTCCCACCTCTAATAATGACAGTTCTATTCTCTCTTTTTTCTTGAAAGTACAATGTAATATTGTGATTCTTTTCTTTTCTTTCTTTCTTTCTTTTTTCCTTTCTTAATTTCTTCCTTCCTTCCTTCTACATCCCACTATGAGTAAGGACACGTGGCATTCTTCTTTCTGTTCCTGGCTTATTTCAGTTAACATAATTTTTTCTAAGTTCATCCATGTTGCTGGGAAAGGCAGAATTTCATTCTTTTTTTATGTCAGTAGTTTTCTATTAAGTGTATATATATATATGTATGTTTGTATGTATATATATACATATATATGTATGTATGTATATATCTCTCGCTCACATTTTCTTTATCCGGTTGTCTGTCAATGGACATTTAGGTTGATTCCAACTCCTGGCTACTGTAAATAGAGCTGCGATAAACATGGGAGTGCAGGTATCCTTCTAACATGATGATTTCCATTCATTTTGATATAACCCAGTAGTGGGATTGCTTGATTGTATGGCAGTTCTATTTGTAGTCGCTTGAGAAACCTCCATATTGTTTTCCATAATGGCTGCACTAATTTACAGTCCCACCAATGGTGCAGGAGAGTTCTCCTTTCTCCACATCCTCACCAGCATTTGTTATTCTCTGTCTTTTTGATAATAGCCAGTCTAACTGGGGTGAGATGATATCTCAACGCGGTTCTGAATTGCATTTCCCTATGCTGAATGATGTTGAGCATTTTTTAAAATGTGTCTGTTAGCCACCTGCATATCTTCATATGAGACATGTCTATTCAGCTCCTGTGCCCAGTTTTTAATTGAGTTACTTGTTTTCTTACTGTTGGGTTGTTTGAATTCTTCATATATCTTGGACATTAACCCCCTGACAGATGCATAGTTTGCAAATATTTTCTCCCATTCCCTAGGTTGTCTTTTCGCTCTGTTAATGATTTCTTTTGCTGTGCAGAAGTTTTTTAGTTTGATATAGTCCCATTTGTTTATTTTTTTTTTCTTTTTTTGCTTGTGCTTTTGGAGTCTGACATTTAAGTCTTTGCCCAGCCCTATATCCTGAAGTGTTTGCCCTATGTTTTCTTTTAGAAGTTTTACACTACCTCAAAGAGCTAGAAAAACAAGAACAATCCAACCCCAAAACTAGTAGACAGAAATAAATAATTAAGATCAGAACAAAACTAAATGAAATAGAGACCCCCCCAAAATGAAACAAAAGTTCAAGAAAATGAAAAGTTGTTTTTTGGGGAAGATAAACAAATAGACAAACCAGCAGCAAGGCTAACTAAAAAATGAGAGAAGACCCAAATAACAAAAATAGAAATGAAAGAGGAGACATTACAACTGATACCACAGAGATATGAAGAATCATTAGAGACCATTATAATCAACTGTATGCCAACAAATTTGAAAACCTGGAGGAAATGGATAAATTTCTTAACACATACAAATTACCAAGAGTGAGCCAAGAAGACATAGAAAACCGGAACAGACCCATAACAAGCAATGAGACAGAAGCAGTAACCAGCAGTCTCCCCAAAAAGAAAAGCCTAGTACCAGATGACTTTACTGCTGAATTCTACCAAACTTTTAAAGAGAAATTGATACCAATTCTCTTTAAACTATTCCAAAAATTTAAACAGAAGCCATTCACCCGAACTCATTCTATGAGGCCAACATCAGCCTGATACCAAAACCAGACAAAAATACAACAAAAAAAGACAACTACAGATCAATATCTCTGATGAACACAGGTGCAAAAATCCTGAACAAAATATTAGCAATCAGAATATAGAAACACATTAAAAAATTATACATCATGATCAAGTGGGATTTATCCCAGGAATGAAAGGATGGTTCAACATGAGCAAGTCAATAAATGTGATACACTACATTAACAAAATAAAAGACAAAATCCATATGATTATCTCAATAGATGCAGAAAAAGCATTTGACAAAACTTAAAATGCCTTCATGATAACACTAGCAAATTAGGTGTAGAAGGAAAGTACCTCAACACAATAAAAGACATATATGACAAACCAATCAAAGGTATCATCCCAAATGGGGAAAAGCTGAAAAATACCCTTAAGGACAGAAACAAGACAAGGATGCCCACTCTCACTACTCCTATTTCATGTAATATTGGAAGTACTAGCCAAAGCAATCAGAAAGAAAGAAGGAAGGAAGGAAGGAAGGAAGGAAGGAAGGAAGGAAGGAAGGAAGGAAGGAAGGAAGGAAGGAAGGAAGGAAGGAAAGAAGGAAAGAAAGAAAGAAAAAGAGCTTCCAGATTGGAAAAGACAAAGTCGAAGTGTCCCTTTTTGCAGATGACATGATCCTATATATGGAAAAACCTCAATAATCTACCATAAACTATTAGAGCTGATAAATGATTTCAGTAAAGTTGCAGGATATAAAATCAACCCACTAAAATCAGTAGCATTTTTATACTCCAATAACAAACTAGCAGACAAAGAAATCAATAATGCACATCCATTTATAATAGTCACCAACAAAATGAAATAGCTAGGAAACAGTTTAACCAAGGAGATGAAAAATCTCTAAAATAACTACAAATCACTGTTGAAAGAAATTAAGGAGGACACAAAAAGATGGAAAGATGTTTCATGCTCTTGGATTGGAAGAAATAACATTGTGAAAATGTCCATAATACCCAAAGTGATCTACAGATTGCAATCTCCATCAAAATACTAATGACATTTTTCACAGAAATAGAAAAAGCAAACCTAACATTCATATGGAAGACACTGAATAGCCAAAGCAATCCTGAGCAAAATAAATAAATTAAATAAACAAACAAACAAACAAACAAATAAATAAATAGATAAATAGATAAATAAATAAATAAATAAAGCTGGAGGCATAAAAGTACCTGACTTCAAACTATACTTCAAAGCAATAGTAAAATAAATAAATAAATAAATAGAACCAGCATGGTACTGGCATAAAAATAGACACTTAGACCAATGGAACGGAATAGAGAACACAGAAATCAACCCGCATATGTACAGCCAACTGATCTTTGACAAAGGTGACAGAAAACATACGTCGGAGAAAAGGCTACCTTTTCAATAAATGGTTCTGGGAAAACTGGAAATCCATATGTAGAAGAATGAAACTAGATCCAGACCCGTATACCATAATCAACTCTCGCCATATACCAAAATCAACTCAAAGTGGATTAAAAACGTAAACATTAGCAGTAGATTTTAATTTCCTTTTTCCAATTTAACTTTTTCTCCACTCAAGAGTCATGCTTTTGGTGCTGTTTCTAAAAACTAAATGCCAAACCTAGGTTGATGCAATTTATCTCCCATATTTTATCCTAGAAGTTTTATAATTTTATGTTTTACATTCAGATGTATGAACCATTTTGATTTAATCTTTGAATAAAGTATGAAGTATGTATCTATATTTAGTTTTTTAAGATATGGATATCCATTTGATCCAAAACCATTTGATGAAAAGACAGACCTTTCCCCATTTAAATATCTTTGATTTAAAAAATGAAAAAATCAGTTGACTTTATCTGTGAGGGTCTATCTGTGAGAGTCTACTTATGTGACTTCTATTTATTCCATCTGGTATTTTGCTAATACCAGATTGTTTTGATTACTATAGATTTATAGTAATTCTTAAAATCAGGTAAAGTGAATCTTTAAGTTTTCTTCTTTATGCATTGATGTATTTTTTAGTTACTATTTTTACCATTACAGAATGTAATCATTTTTTGTGGCCTTTTTCCAATTTCTTGCTACTCCCCCCACTTTTTATATAAATTGCAGAATCACTTTGTTCATATCAATTTAAAAAAAAATCTTTCTGGTATTTTGGTTAGGATTGAGTTGAATCTATTTACCAAATGGGAACTGACATCTGAAAAATATTGTGTCTTACTGATCATGAACATGGTGCATATCTCCCTTTATGTTTGTTATTTCTTTTATCAGTGTTTTTCTATTTTTCCATATAAAGACCTCACACATATTTTATTATAATTATACCTATGTATTTCATTTATTTCATTTTTTGTGTAATTGTAAATTATTTCAATTTTTATAATTTCAATTTCAAGTGTTTATGTTTAAGGAATACAACCAGCTTTTTATGTTAATCATATGTTCTTTGGTTTTGCTAACTCACGTATTAATCCTACAGTTTTTTTCTTTTCTTTTCTTTTCTTTCTTTTTTTTTTAGAGTCTGAGATTTTCTACATAGGTGTTCGCATTGTCTGTGAAAAATGGCTTTTTTTTCTTCTTTTTTTCCTATCTGTGTGCCTTTTGTTTATTTTTCTTGACTTATTTTCCTAACTAGGACTTCCACTATGATGTTGGTTAGGAGTGATAAAAGAGGATATACTTAATTTGTTCCAGATATTAAGGGTAAAGCATTAAGTATCTCACTGTAAAGTACTATGTTAGCTGCAGTTTTTTCATAGATATCCTTTAGTAATGAATGGAAATCCTTTTTATTGCTAATCTGATGATAATATCTGTCATTAACAAATATGGAATTTTGTTGGGGTTTCTGCATCTATTAACATGAACATTTTTAAATTTAGTCTATTAATATGGAAAATTATATTGATTTGACTGATATTCAAATGTTTAAACACTCTTGCACTTTTGTGATAAAATCCACCTGGACATAATGTATGGTCATTTTCATATGTTACTGGAATGGTTAGCATTTTCTTAAAGGATTTTACAGCTTTGTTGATGAGTGGAATTAGTCTGCACTATGCTTGACTTTGGTATTATGGTGATTCTGGACATATAAAATAAATTAGTCTTTGCTTCTCTTCTATTTTGTGGAAAAGATTGTTTATAACTGATATTATTTTCTCCTTCAACATTTGGTTGAATTCATAAGTGAAACAATCTGGAACTATATTAGCTTAACTTGCACTGTTTCATTTTCAAATGTTTGGAGATTTTTTCTGATATTATTGTATTACTGTTTTCTATCTTGTTTCTAATATGACCCAAGAATGCACATTGTATGAATTTCATTTTCTAAAATTTTTTAAGGTTTATTCTATTGCTCAGAAAATGGTCTATCTTGGTTAATGTTCTTTATGCACTTGAGAAGAATGTGTAGTCAGTTCTTGTTAGAAGTAGCATTTCATGAATGTTAATTAGGTCAAGATTGTTAATAGCGTTGCTCGGTTCATCACTATCCTCTCTGCCTACTCTATCACTTATTGAGTGAGAAGTGTTGAAGTCTAAAATTAAAATTGTGGATTTGTCTATTCCTATATATACACAAACACTGTTTTTGAAAAACTGTAAGTCAGCTGTCAGAATGTCAACTATATCATCAAATGGGCAGAGAGCCTAATTTATTCCTGTACATATAGAATTTAATTTGCTACAATTATTAAATCTTATCATAAGAAGTTATGTCAATGTGTTGCAGATATATGATCATTGTTTTGATGACACTTTATACCTTCTATTACTTTATTCAAAGGAATGAAAGGGTTAACAGAAAGCCTGTATCCCATTTCCTCTCTGTATGGGAGGCCAGAAAGAAATGAATAACCTCAATTAAATCTTCAAAATGATAGAGACACATTATCATAGGTACAGTTAAATGTACTAATTGTATTTAGTAATGGAAAATTATGGAGATGTCTTATCTAGCAGATGTTTTTATTAGGTTTAACCTCGTCATTCTAGATTGCTTATTGCAAATAAACTTAGAATTTATGTATTTAGAGGGTATGTCTGGCTGGTGAATGAGGGCTTGACATGTTAAACTGTGTAATTAACACAATGTAAAATGGGGATGTTTCAAAACCAAAGCTGTTTCTGTTAGCAATTTTTCCACATATATTGCTCAGAAAATAAATCCATATGTTAACTTCAAAACTAAAACACATTTAATACGCTAGAAAAAAATATTTTGAAGAGCTGCTTCTGAAAATCTCAGACTTTCAAGAAAAGAATATTTTTCTTCTGCCTAAAGGTTGCTTGTATCATTTCAAAGGGTATTGGGTGGATATGTCTTTGTGTGACCCTGATTTGTCAGTTCAATCATGTGTGTTATCTCATTTCATGTTATAATTTAGATATATAACACTATTACAAAGTTTTGGTAATTCTGCTTTTTTAAATTTATGTGATTTTATGGTTTAAAATTCATATCTGAACTTCGTTTACTGATAATAGTTATAATAGCTATCATTTAGATAAAAACATAGATTGAAATTCTATTGATAAATTAAAAGCTCTAAAATTTACATCTTACAACTTCCACTGGCAGTCAACAAACTAAAGCCACTACACAAAACATTAGAGCCAGACGGAGGGATCACATAGCCTCTAATTTTGGTGAATTTTGTTTGTTTTTGAGAAAACTAGACATTTATTCTGAGAACAGAGCTACTCTAAGGTTATTATGATTGCTCCTGCCTCATTTTCAACTCTCTTGTTCTGTTAATTTTGTAGTTGTACATTGATTTTGGGATTCCTCCAGTACAACAGGGCAAAATAACCTCACTAAGTTCTGCTGAAAAATCCAATGACATACATGGCCGTGGAGATCAATATAATGCCTCCTTCTTTAGGATAAATTAAGTATGCATTGAGAAATTCCTAAGAGAACACTCTACATGAGAAGCCTTTGTCCATGCTACAGATCCTCACATCACCAGGAAACATGTAAATATATAAGTTTCAATCATCCCATATATTCTAGTTAAGTATTTTGGACATGAATTGATAACCCATCTTCTGCAAAAAGACTATTAATGAAATTTTAGTAACAATTATTGTCTCATTTATCACCTTTATCTCCATAATACCTAGAACACTCTCTAACTTGAGCCAGCCTCACACCCCTTCCACCATTCCAAACCCCTCCATTCTTTCCTCTATGCCTTTTTGAAAACAGTCTTTAAACAGAAATTCCCCTACATTTTCACAATATTTTCAGAATTTTTTAAAATCTTTTTAACTTTCTGATCTAACCCTAAAACTAGCTGTCCCCTGAGCATAATTCCTCACAAACATTTTGAGTTGATACTGTTCCTCTTCGCACACCTCACATACTTCAAAGTCTATAGGTGGATGAGTTGCACTATTTCAATGACAAGCATTCAAAATATTTAAAATACTACTTCCTTCAAACACTACACTTACTATAAATGCATGACATCACATTCATAACATCTACTAATCTTCAGTTTTCTTTCACATATGGACCTCACACACAATTTCCTTAATTTTATAGTCTTTAGCAGTATTTTTAATTCTATTTCTCTCTACATTTCCTGTCATCATTCAACATCTCTATGAATGATCCTTCCCCAAACCTGGCCTTGGTTTTGGCCTCCTTACATGTGACTTTCCTGTATACCACTTTAACCACTCACTCTCATGTTTATAGTCTGGTAACTATATAACTTCTAAAAGCTTGATTTTAGTCTTGCCCTATTATAAAATCATGATGACACATGAGCCATGAAAACCAATGATAGCTTGTGATAGTTAAATTTATGTTTCAACTTGGCTAAGATATGGTGCTCAATTGCTTGATCAAACACCATTCTGGATGTTGCTGTGAAGGTGTTTTTTTAGATATGATCAACATTTAAATCAGTAGACTTTGAGTAAAGCAGATTACTCTCCATAATGTAGGTGGGATTCATCCAATCAGTTGAAAGCCTTAAAAAAAAAGACTGAAGTCCTCCAAAGAAAAGGGAATTCTGTCTCCAGCTTTTCCCTGTGTCTTCAGCCTGGCAACCTACTTTGCAGATTTTGGACATGCAAGTCACCAGAATTGCATGAGCCAAGTCCTTAAACTCCCTATGTCTCTCTGTCTGTCTGTCTGTCTGTCTCAATGAAAACTGGTGCCACTTAATTAGGAAACCTAAATGCTATGAGGATAAATAAATCTCAGTCTCACAGTGGCCAAACAACAGCACTTAGTTTCCAAAGACCATATCATAGCCATTGGGTCAGGGGATGAGTGGTAAAACTCATGGAAGAATTTGGAAAGGAGTTTATATTTGAAGTCACAGTTGAAAGATGGGAAGAGTTTTCCTAGGTACAAAGAAAAAAGTATTGCAACAACATGAGCAAAGGCATGAAGAGTATAGAGGTGAAGAACATGAGGCTAGTTGTTTATAAAATTGTCTCCATATATTTCAGCAAAAATCTGGGGACCAAGCATTAGAATTACCTGGAGTGCTTGCTGAAAATGCAGTTTCATAGACCCCAGATCCATTTTGTGATATCAAACCAATGGAGCTCAGGCATCAATATTTAGAAAACTATGTTATGCACACAAGTCACCAAAAACTGATAAGTGTTTAACCATTATTCAGTATAGAATAGGGCCCACCATTATTCAGTGTACATAAGCACTTGCAACTGAGCAAAACAGCTCAACTGTATTTTGTTGTACTTCACTATTTTCCCTTGGGGAAAGATGTCTTGATGTATCCTTCATTAGTGATAATATTGCAAGCATTCCTACAAATCAGAGGATGTTATCAGGGAGAGTGATTTAGGACACAAATGAAACAATGTGATCTACCTGCAAAGTATCATTCTTTAGATGTCCTGAAAAAAATGGTCATTATTTTTTATTATAAACAAGTACAATTAAAAGAAATTTTTATATGAGAATTCAAGCTTAAATAACTCATGTAATGCAAAGAACAATTCCTAGATAAGATTTACTCATCAAGAATATATCTTTGTTTTATTTTTATTTTATTTTACTTTATTATTTTTTTAAATTTTTTCTTCTCAATATGCATAGTAGTGTCCCTTTACCCATTCCTCTTTCTCCCTCCCTTTCTCTCCTCCCCCACCAACTACATCATATCTGTTCACTTGTCTTAACAAGTTCAAGGAATTGCTGTGACTATTGTGTCTTCTTCCTTCCCCCACCATTTATTTGTTTGTATATTTATTTATTTATTTATTTATAGCTCCCACAAATAAGTGAGAGCATGTGGTATTTCTCTTAATATGCCTGACTTGTTTCACTTAATATAATTTTCTCTAAGTCCATCCCTGTTGTTTTGAATGGTAGTATTTCATTCTTTTTTATACCAGAGTAGTATTCCATTGTGTAGATATACCACAGTTTCCTTACCCACTCATCTGATGGTGGACATTTGGGCTGGTTCCAAGTCTTGCCTATTGTAAATAGTGCTGCAATAAACATTAGAGTACAGGTATCCCTTTGGCATGGTGATTTCCGTTCCTCTGTGTATATACCCAGCAGTGGAATAGCTGGGTCATATGGTAGATCTATCTGTAATTGTCTGAGGAACCTCCATACTATTTTCCATAAAGGCTGCACCATTTTGCAGCTCCTCTCTTTCTTGGATTGGAAGAATTAACAGTGTGAAAATGTCCATATTACCCAAAGTGATCTACAGATTCAATGCAATCCCTATCTTTGTTTTAAAGTTCTAAACAGTAATTCAAATTACTGTATTTCTGTTTTGCATTTAATATTTCTTGATTAGATTCACACTCTAATCTGTCTTAAATTGTTTCATTTTAAGAAAATTTCTTGCATTAACTGACTATTATTGCCAAGTGACCTGGTTCAGGCTCTAACTAAAATAGAAGCTAATACTGTGTATTACTCAATATAACTCCTACTGAAAAACTGATTTCTGTTAGTAATTACACAATTTTAGATAAAATTCTTAGGTTTTGCATTTTCCTATTGGGTATATGTCCTCAGTTATCATTTTCAGTAGCAAAATAACTTCCTTGGGTTTTATTTATGCATACATAAATGTAATCTTCATTTTCATTGCCAGGGTACTAAAAGTAATAATGATAATATAAGCTGTAATTTACTAAGCACTTATTATAATCAGGCATTATGCAAAGCACATAAAATACATTACGTCTTAAAATTCTCATAAAACTTCTTAAGGAAATAAATATTTATTACAGCCATTTTACAGAAGGAAAAACTGAGGTTTATAGGATTGAGGCAACTTACACAAGGTTGCCCAGATAAGAAGAATGTAGCTCAACTTCGCTCAACAAATTCCACCCCTTTGGAGAGCTTTGGTGATTGGTATACCTGGGCTGAAAAAGCCATCAAGTCTGGCTTTATGTCTACCCAAGATGAAATGAAGTTTCCACAGTGCTTCTGTTTGGAACACACTAAACAGTAAAAGAAAAACAATAGCTACAATGTTGATGGGGAAGAAGGGTAAAAGGAAATAAATGATTCTTCTGGAGGCTTTTTCTATTTCTTAATGACTGTGATATGTACTCTCTTAGGTGTTTCAATATCAATTTATGTGTACTCCAGTTAGTAAATATCTGTTTTTCTGCTGTTTTCACTACACTTGGTATTTCTTGAAGCCACAATCTATTTTCTTCATCATGGTTTAATGTCATAGTATGAACATGCCTCATTATTTTTTCCTCCAGTTATTCCCAAATTCTCTCCTTCCTTTCACTGATAAACTGTTTTCCTGATGTTATATACACTCGTGTCTCTTTTTCCTCATTTTGCTGCTTCTCGAACTACTATATTTATGCTGTGTTCCTATCACTCTATGAAACTGTTCTTGTCAAAGGGATCAAGGTCATACATTTTGTCAAAGTCAATTGTCAATTATCTTGAAGCGTTTCACCAATATGGACATTTTCTGTCTCTTCAAACTGGTCTTATTTCTGTGACACTCAACTTTTACTTTTTTTTTTTTTTTAACTTGACCGAGTGCTTCTTTTCCATCACGTTTGCTGAATCTTGCTCTTTTGTATGACCTGTAAATTATATAGTATCCCTGGATTTTGTCCTCCACTGTCTTCTATATCTATACTTAGTCCCTGACTGATTTCATGCAGTTCATAGCATTAAATGCAATCTGTTATCCCTGCAGGCTCTCTTGTTTTTTTTCTCTCTGTCTGTGTGTGTGTGTGCATGGGTGTGTATGTATGCAACACCTCTAAATTATATCCTGAATCTAATTATTTCATGCCATCTCCATTGCTTAAACTCGAGCTCAAACTATTGTCATATTTCACCTGGACTATTGTACCTGTCTCCTAACTTGCCTCACGGACTCTGCTCCTGTTCTCGTGAAGTCTGTTCTTCACATAATAGCCATAATGAACATTTTAAAATACAAGTCCAACAATAATCACTACCTTACTAACAACGTTTTGTGCCCTATTATTACACTGAAATTAAAATTCCAAACTCCTTACCATGACTTACAAGTCCTTCTTGTCATGATCTATGTGTCTCCCTCCCAAATCTCAGTTAACAATTTCTTCCTTGTTTGATATATTCAAGTCACACTCACCATCTTTATATCTCTAACAAGCCAAACTAATCCCGTTCTCAGATCTTTGTACTTGATTTGATGCTACGTGCTTGGGACGTTCTTCCTCTAAATATTTGCATGGATTCTTTCATTTTCATAAATCAGATCACCCTGCAAACTAAAATGTTAACAATTTACAGAAGACTTTCCGAATCTCCCCAGCTCAATCATACCCCCTAGTTATTATCTATCACATTGTCCCATATTGTATTCATCATAGCAATTTATGAACCCAGAATATATTTGTTTGTTTATTTAATTTGTTATTCACTTTCTTCTGCCTTTACAATGCAGCAGCTACTTTGGGGGAAGTAGCAGTGCCTGCCTTATTAAATGCTCTTTCTACAACATATAATACAATACTAGTTACATGGTAAATTCACAATAAATATTTGGAAGAAAAATAAATAAGCCATGCTTTTTAAATGAGCATTTTTGATTGCAAAATTCTAGAATTCAAAAGAAAAAAAGGAAGATCTGAAAATTATCTTTGGCTGTGAAGGGTCTATATCACTTAGAAAGCATTGGCAATCAAACTGGCATTGAATATTTCAAAAGCAAAAATAAAAAGGTAAGAAAAAGCCCTTGAATTCAACACATGAATTTTCAATTGATTATTTGCTGCCCAAACTATTAACCTATATATATATATATATATATATATATATATATATATATATATATATAAGACTAAAAATCTACCTTTTAGATAACTTAAGCAGTATTTACATGAATATGGGGGTACTTCAAAAAGTTTTTGGAAAAATAGAACTAAAAGATAACACAAATCTTTCCATGAACTTTTTGAAGAGCCCTCATATAATATTAACAATATCTGCTGACAACAAAAACTGTGATATTACTAACAATCTATTGAGAATACAGAGGGAGAAAAAAAATCTGTATGTGTGTTGACAAGGGGAGAGTAGAAGAGCTAAATAATTATTCATCTATAGTATGAAGTCAAAAGATAGAACCTAGTACTAAAAAATAAAAAAGAGTAACAGAAGCCTTTTATGGAGGAAAAAATGGTGGCAAACAACTAAAGACATACCCAAAAGATTTAAAAATGGCCTTTGGGAAGCCAAAATCTAGGATAGGGAGCTGTGTGTTTGGAGATTGATTTTCATAAGCCTTATAAAACTATTTGACTTTAAATCATGAAAATATATTACTTTAATTTTAAAAAGCATGATAGTATTTTAATGAAATATAGTGAGTGATGCAATGTGTGGTCCAAGATGCATTAATTTTCCATTTCTGCCACAACAAATTACTCCAAACTTAGGAGTTTACAACAACAAATATTGATCACTTATATGTTGCATCTAAAAAAGTTCGACACATAGGCTAGGAGCAGGGGATGTTGGTCAAAGGATACAAAATTTCAGTTAGACAAACGGAGTAGTTCAGAAGATCTAGTGAACAACATGTTGACTATATTTAATAACAATGTGTTGTATTCTTGAAAATTGCAAAGAGAATGGATTTTAAGTTTTCTCACTACAAAAAATGATACATATTTGAGGTAATGCATACCTTAAGTAGCTCGGTTTAGCCATTCTACAATGTATACATATTTCAAAACATCATGTTGTACACTGCAAATATATTCAAATTTTATCGGTCAGTTAAAAAATAATAAATTAATTAATAGAAACACACATATTGCACCTCAGTAGAGATGAGCACATCTAGAACCTTATTACTACTGTCCTCTCCAATTTGGAAGAAGGTAATAACAATTTGCTTTTTTGTTTGTTAGGAATTATTTCTGATGAAATATTCCTGTAATTAATTTTAGTTTGGTAAATTAACTGATTTAAATTAGACAGGTCCCTGTACTGGCCAGCTGCCAAAATCAATCAATAAATATAAATAAATAAATTAGACAGGCGTTTTCTTCACATATATTAAACATCTTAAAATAGTTTTTGGATCAAATATTTGTTATAATAAGATCATCAGTTTTGTATGTCTACAATCGTCAGTCTTAAGTAAGGGTGTTCAATGCAATCAAGCAACTATTCCTCTAGTGCCTAGAACTTTAAATTATAAAGATATTTTAAAATGACTAAAATTTGAACAATCTAACAAAAATGTTATAAAGTGAATTTTCCCAGTATTTTACACAAAAATTCTTGTTGAAACATCAATACTTTCCTCACCATGTTCTTTATTTCAATAATAATAATAATAATAATAATAATAATAATAATAATAATAGCAACAACAACAATCTAAGACGAACTTGGTTTGCCACTGTGGCATCTATATATCTACCTGTAGCTTTTTCTTACTGTCTTTTGATTATGGATGAAATGTCTGTGTCCTATCAAAAAAAATCTTTGCTTGTGAACAAGATCCCATCCCCTCCCTGTTGCCTGCTCAAAGACATTGTTCCAGCAATTCTCCCATCGCTTTTCTTCACACTTTTCCCCCCATCTACTGACCACTTCCATGAGTGTATAAAAAATTCATCTCTTTAGTCTTTTGCTTCACCCAGCTAGCACCACATTTTTCTTCATTTATTTAGAACAAAACCATTTGAAATATTTGTCAACATTTATCATCTCCAAATTTCTCTTTCTATTTCTACTGAATCTATTCTCAGCCGGCTTTTGGATCTACCACTCTATTCCAACTGCTTTTATCAAGGTCAACAATGATCTTCATGTTGTGAAATCCAATGGCTAATTCTTAGCCTTCATTTATCAGTTTATCACTTATTTCTCCTAGTTGCATTTTCTTCACTTTGGCTTTTAAATTATCATAATCACTTTGTGCTAGTTTTCATCTTGACACTATTATATGCTTTTTTTCGCTTTACTTTTTTTTCTTCATTTTCTTTCTATTCACAATTACTCTCTTAGTGACCTCTTTAATCTCATGAATTCAATTCCAGACCACTCCCTATCATTTTCAATTCATGTATTGAGTTGCCTACTTAACATACCCAGTTGGATATCTAATAGGCATCAAAAACGTAGCAGGTCAAAATTGAACTCCTGTCCTTCCTCTACAAACTGCTACCTCTCAGTTTTCTTTAGCTTAATTATTTTTTACTCTTTACTTTCAGTTTCTCAAGCCAAAAACCTTGACACAATTCTTGACTTCTCTTTTTCTCACAAACTTCCAAGTTCATCAGCAGATATGGGCTGTAAGAGATATGTCCAGATTTCATCCACTTCTAGCATCCCTGCTGCCAACAACCTGTCAAGCTGTCATCATTTTTGCCTGAATTTTATTGTAATTTAGTGTCAACTGGTCTGCCTTCTTCTACCACTGTATTCCTTCAATCTATCTCAAACACAGAAGCCAGAGAAATCCTGTTAAAATATAAGTTGTACAATGTCACTCTTTTGCTCATAACCATCTAATGTTCCATCACATAACTGATGGCAATCTAATTCTAAAAATGATGTATGGGGCCTCTCTTCCACTTTGAACTTATATTCTTTTCCTACTTTCCCACTTGCTCACCCCATCCTCCCAAGTCCTATTGGCCTCCCTTTAGTTTTTATAGAAATACAAGTGTACTCTCAATTCAGGGTCTTTGTACTTGCCATTTCCTATGCATGGAATGCTCTTTTCCCAGCTATCTGAAGGGCTATCTTTCTCACTTTCTTCATATCTTTATTTATATGACACTTTCTTAATGAAAACTTTCTTGAACACACTTTGAAATAATGGCTGCACTTCCATCCAAATATCTCCTATCCCCTTCTTCCTTCTTTATTTTTCTCCTTAGAAATTACTATTATCTAACACAGGATACATTTTATTTGCCTTATATATTGTTAAGTCCCTCCCACTAGAATATTAGTTTTACAAGAGTTGGAGACATTTGTTTCTTTCACTCTCTATTTTATTTATTTATTTGTTTGTTTGTTTGTTTGTTTGTTTGTTTGTTTATTTATTTTTGTTATGCCTATAACAAAGCTCAGCACATGGTATGTGCTCAATGTATATTTGTCAAAAGAATGAGTATGGAATGACTGTGTTGTGTATTCTGACAACATGCAAAGCCATAACGGGGCAAATTCTTTATTATCTACACTACAGTCATCTGCATTTACAGATTTCTTTACAAATTAAGACATCTCTTGGGTTATTTTCAAAATTCTGTCAAGTGTAAAAAAATTTTAAAAAGGATTAGTCACACTAACTCTTTCCTGTGTTGAGTTCCCCTTAAAATTCTCATTAGTTATTATATCCAAAGTGCCAGTGTTTTAAAAAATTCTCAAGGAAACAAAAAGTCTTTATAAATAAAATCTGCTACCTGCTTTTGCAATGCAAAACTTAATTGTCCACAGCCCAAATATTTCAAAAAATGAAAACCAGTTTTCATGTATATTTATACAAGATAACCAAAAATAAAGTAATAAAGATCATGTGGATTTTCTTCCTCTAAATATATTCCTTAAAAATTGTAATAAAGGGAAAAAAAAATAAGCATGACCATTAAAGTTTTTTTTAATCACAATTTTACAATTTTTAAAAGCAAAATTAATAGAGTTCATTGTGTGAAAGATACTTTAAATTATAAAGAATTATGTGTGCACTACTCATGAAATAAATGTTTTGGTTTTTATTTAGAGATTGAAGTTCCATTTTTTGGTTGCTTGAATTTTTGAATTTAAAAATATTAATGCATTAATTTAAAAGTATATACTCAAACAGTAGAGGATTAAATATCTTTATTTATTATAAGAAATATTTGTATAAGTGGGCAAATGTGTACTTATATAATTGTGTTGGGGTACAGAAGGCTGTTACCCCCCAAAATATGATGCTTTGACAGGCTAGAATAAAAAAGCAGCCTCCAGGTCTCTCTGACCTCCTCGCACCTTCCCTTCTCTCAATCCTCTGTCACTCTCCAAAGCACAAGATGAAGCTGTTCTCTTATCTGTCTGCAGTATAGAATTGCCAAAGAAGATAATTACCTCTGGTCTTGTCCTTGAGTTTTCATTAACTTAACTCATATCACAGGAAGAAAGATTGAAGTTTGTCAACACACCTGGAAGAACTTTTGTCACAGACTATTGTCTTCTGTTTTGGTCCATTCAGTATGCTGAAGAAAATCATTTACTAGTCATTGTCTGCTCTACAGACCAAATAGACTTTGTCCCAAGCCATTGGATATTCTTTAGGCTCATTACACCCCCCTAAGAATCATTTACTCCTACACCCCCATCTCCCCTTTCCC
Organism: Cynocephalus volans; assembly: GCF_027409185.1. Taxonomy (NCBI): domain Eukaryota; kingdom Metazoa; phylum Chordata; class Mammalia; order Dermoptera; family Cynocephalidae; genus Cynocephalus; species Cynocephalus volans. Next base: position 97,791,677 of record NC_084478.1, read on the forward strand.
TATGAAGATGTGTATATAAGCTTTGTATCCCAATGGAAAATTGGGATATTACTGTTTTGTGATTTTCCTGTCTGCTTTGCCTTCTCCCAGCACATTAAATAATAAAATTTGCTATGACTTTTCTCTATATTGATACAAATTTGTCATTGATCTTATTAATGAACTTTCAGGGAGAAAGAGAAAATTTTCCCTTGACCCCTATAGTTACTTTAATTTTAAAACAATGATATCAACACAAAATACCCATCAGCAGTATAAATGTTAAATACATTATTGTACATATATGAAAAGGCAATGTCATTTTTATCTTTTGAAATAATGTACAGATCTGTACTTATTGACAAAAAATTTCAAGTCCATGTATATATTTAATTAACAAAAACATCACTGCTATTATGACATTTTCAATATTCATATGTGTGTATTTACATACAAAAGTATTGTGAGGCTATAAAAGATGTCATTAATAGTGATTATCACTTCTGGGATTATGGATTTATTTATTTTTTTCTTACAAGAAGCTTTATTTTTCTTTCCAAATAATAATCTTTTAAAAACATTATTGGTTACACAGATCTGTGAGATAGAGTTGACCATCAATACTTGTGTAAAATATGTGATATCAAATCAGTATAATTAGCTTATTTGTCATTACAAAATATAATCATTCTTTGTCTCTATAAACTAATTTATCAGTAACCCTACACCCCATCCTCATGTCCCACCTCTAGAACAGTTCTGTTCTCTCCCTCTGAAAGTTCGATGTTTTATTGTGATCTTTCTTTTCTTTCTTTCTTTCTTTCTTTCTTTCTTTCTTTCTTTCTTTCTTTCTTTCTTTCTTTCTTTCTTTCTTTCTTTCTTTCTTTCTTTCTTTCTTTCTTTCTTTTTTTTCTCTCTCTCTTGGCTCCAACTTATGAGTGATGACATGTGGTATTTCTCAATCTGTGCCTGGCTTATTTCACTTAACACAATTTTCTCTGAGCTCATCCATGTTGCTGCAAATGGCAGAATTTCACTCTTTTTTATGCCAGAGTAGTATTCCATTGTGCATATATACAACAGTTTACTTATCCAGTCATCTGTCAGTGGACATTTAGGTCAGTTCCAGCTCTTGGCTATTGTAAATAAAGCTGCAATAAACATGGGAGTGCAGGTGTCCCTTCAACATGATAATTTCCATTCCTTCGAGTATATACTCAGCAGTGGATTGCTGGATCATATGGTAGTTCTATCTGTGGTTGTTTGAGAAACCTCCCTACCTTTTTCCAGAATGGCTGTACTAACTTACAGTCCCACCAGCAGAGGATAATTGTCCCCTTTCTCCAAAACCTTGCCAGCATTTGTTACTCTTTCTCTGTTCGACAATAGCCAGTCTAACTGAAGTGAGAGGATATCTCAATGTGGTTTTGATTTACATTTCCCTTATGATTAGTGATATTGGGCTTTTTTTCACATAGCTGTTGGCCAAATGTCTGTCTTCCTTTGAGAGATGTCTATTCAGTTCCTTTGCCCATTTTTAAACTGGATTACTTGTTTGCGTATTTTTTTTAGTTTATTTTGTTTTTACATTTTTAAGATAGTTTTTGTACTTTATTTTTTTACTATATCATCACACAACAAAATCATATTTTGTATCTTTAACAATTTCTCACTACCCCCTTCCCCATTACCCTTTCCCACCTCTGTTGTCTTAAGTTCAGTTCTCTCTTTTGTAAGAATTTAGTTATTTATATTATTATTAGCATATTCATTATTACAAATAATGATTTTTCTTTATGCCATTATCCAACCTATCCCTCCAAAACCCTCTACCTACCTTACTCCAATCTCTAGTAACCTTAGGTTTGTTCCCTCCTACTGAAAGTTCAATGAGTAGTTGTGGTCTTTTCATTCTTTCTATCTCTCTCTCTCTCTGTTTCTGACTTTCTTTCTAAATATAGATGGAAAAATCCTCAACAAAACATTAGCAACCAGAATACAACAACACATCAAAAGAATTATACACCATGATCAATTGGGATTCATCCCAGGGTTGCAAGGTTGGTTCAACATACACAAGTCAATAAATTTGATATACCACATCAACAAAATCAAGGACAAAAAACCTATCAGAAATACTGCATGTTGTCACTTATAACGGGGTACATTCTCTCCTTTTGAAAGTTCAACAAATTTCTTTCATTGTGGTGTCTTTCTTTCTTTTATTTGTTAAATCTTTTTTTCAGCTTACATTTATGAGTGGGGACATGTGGAATGTCTCTCTTGTAAATAAAGCTATCCAAGATAAAGCTGACCTTAATAATAGTATATAATAAAACTTGATGAATAAATTTTCACTGAGAATATCATGAAAAAATTCTAAGACAAATACGCTTGTCTTCTTCTGGCCAAGAAGGGAGAACAGTGATCAGATTTACCATCTCACTGAAACAACCAAACAATGTGAAACAATAATTTTAACATATTGAGTATTAGGCAATGAAAAATGGTGATCTTTCAAATAAATAATCTCAATATTCTTTTCCCTCTTACTGCCTGGTTAGAGTTTCCAGGCAATTAAAATAAAAATAAATAAATCAAAACTGACTCACAGCTGACATAGATTATAGAATTTGGAAAGAAAGACACTAAAACAGTTATTGTAGCTGTATTCCTTCTGCTCAAAAACTAGAGGTAATCATTAAACGTAAGTGAAGACCAAGTTGATCTTTTAGAAATGAAAATTTCAATATTTGTAGTGAAATACACCTGGATAATATCATGACAGATTAAACAATGTAGAAGAAAAATATTAGAGAGTTTGAACACATAGGAAAATAAACTACTTAAATTGAAATACAGAGAAAAAAGGACAGATGAAAATATCAGTAAGCAGTAAAACAACTTATAGAGGTTTGAGGAATGTAGAATTTGATTCCTTGAAGGAGAGATAAGAAAGGGGGAATAAATTAGAAAACATACATTAAAAGAAATAATGGCCCAAATTGTCCAAATTGGAAAAAAAAAAGATATATTTCCAAATCAAAGAAGCATAATGAATCCAAAGCACATGAAGAAAACTATGCCAGAGAACACCCTAATCAAATGTCTCAAAATCACTAATGAAAATTTAAAAGTAAACATATATGTAACATACAGAAGAATACAACATATTTTTCATCAGGAACAATGCAAAAAAGACTATAGAGCGACATCTTTGAAGTACTGAACCAGAAAAATCTGTCAACTGCAAATTCTTTAGATAGCAAAACTATCTTTCAAAACTAAAGGTGAAATAAAGACATTTTCAGATACACAAAAGCTAAAATAGTTCATCCTCGAAGACTCACACTATAAGAAATTTTTGTTTGTTTGGTCGCTTTTTAAATTTAATTTTATTATTATTATTATTTTTGCATTCTGTGATGTTGTTGCAGAGCAGTTAGGAGGGAGAGGAAGAGTGGAAAGGGGAAGGAAATGTGATCAAAGAAGGAGGAAGGAGGAGGGGCAGGATTGAGGTTTGTGGCATCCCTCTCATTCCCACAGGGAAGACTGGGGGGTTTCCAGCAGTGGCTTGATCATTGCCAGGCTGGGTGCAGATGTCAGGGGGATGTGGCAAAAGCCCTCACCACCCACCTCCCCATCTCAGGAACCTAGGGACCTTCTTGCTGCATATAAGAAATTTTAAGGAAAGCCCATCCAGCAGAAGAAAACAAATAGCAGATGGAAATGGAGATCTACACAAAGAATGAAGAGAACAAAAAATTATAACAATATGGGATAACATTTGTTTCTTATATTATCCCTTTAAAAGATAACTTACTACTTAAAGCAAAAATAATTACAAGTTTTAGTGGGGGATGTATATGAAGAAGTCATAATAGCACAAGAAAAGAGTAATGAAAATATATTCTTCAAAGTTTTTTTTTTTAATGTGAAGTCTCTTCATATCACTTGATGGTAGACTGTGATAGATTAAAGATATATATGATACACCCTAAAGTAGCCTGTAAAATAGAAAAATAAAGAAGTACAGCTAAAAGCCAACAAAATAGATAAAATAAAATCATAGAAAATAATTAACTAAAAGAAGTCAGAAAAACTAAAAAAAAACAAAAAAGAAGAGGAAGAAGACAAGAAAAACAAAGGAGAGATGGGTCAAACAGCAAACATAGAGCCAGATGGTAGATTTAAACGTAATCATGTCAGTGATCACATCAAATAAAGTAGGGGTCTAAAATACCCTTATTAAAAAACATAGATTTTTCAGGGAGCTGCAAAAACAAGAACAAACCAAATCCAAAATCAGTAGAAGAAGAGAAATAGCAAAGATCAGAAAAGAATAAATGAAATAGGGGTTTAAAAAAAATAGAGTAGATTGATGAAACAAATATTTTTTTTAAAAAACGTAAAATTGATAAGCCTTTGCTAGATAATAAAGAAAAAAAAAGAGGAGACTGAAATAAAATCAGAAATGAAAAAGGAGACATTACAATTGATACCACAGAGATACAAAGGATCATAAGTGACTACTATGGACAAATACATCTGAACAAACTGGAAAGCCTAGAAGAAATGGATAAATTCCTGGACACATACAGCTTGCCAAAGTTGAATTGTGAAGAACTAGAAAACCTAAATAGACCAATAACCAGTAATGAGATTGAAGCAGTAATAAAAATTTCTCTAACAAACAAAACCTTAGTACCAGATGGCTTCACTGTCAAATTCTACCAAACTTTTAAAGAACTATTACCAATTCATCTCCAGCTCTTCCAAAAAACTGAAGAGGAGGGAATACTTCCAAATTCATTCTATGAAGCCAACATTACTCTCATACCAGAACCAGAAAAATACACAACAGAAAAAGAAAACCACAGACCAATATCCCTAATGAACAAAAGATCCTCAAGAAAATACTAGCAAACAGAATATAATAACACATTTTAAAAAATCATATGCCATGATTAAGTGGGATTCATCCCAGGGATACAAGGATGCAAATCCATAAACATAATACATCCCATTAACAGAATGAAGGGAAAAGACATACGATCATTTCAATAGATGCAGAAAAAACATTTGATAAAATCCAACAATGCTTCATGATAAAAACACTCAACAAAGTAAGTAAAGAAGGAATGTAAATCAACACAATAAAGGGCATATATTACAAATTGACAGCTAGTTTCATACTTAATGAACTGAAATTGGAGACTCTTCATTCTTGTCTGGAATAAAACAAGAATGCCCACTTTCCCCACTCTTATTCAACAAAGGACTAGAAGTTATAGCCAGCACAATAAGGCAAGAGAAAGCAATAAAATGCATTCAAATTGGAAAGGAGGAAGTCAAATGTTCCATTTTTGTAGATGACATGATCCTATACATAAAATGTGCTAAGTACTTCACCAAAAAAATTCTAGAACTAATAAATAAATTCAGTACAGGGGCAGGATACAAAATCAACAGACAAAAGTCATTATCCTTTGTAAAGGCCAATAACACAACAGCCGAAGGAGAAATCAAGAAAGTAATTCCATTCTCAATAGCTTCCCCAATAATGAAATACTTAGGAATAAATTTAACCAAGGTGGTTAAAAGACCTCTACAATGAAACTATAAAACATTGGTGAAAAAAATTAAAGAGGATACCCCAAAAATGGAAAGATATCCGTGTTCATTGGTCAAAAGAATTGCCGTCATCAAAATGTCCATATTACCTAAGGCAATCTACATATTCAATGCAACCCCCATCAAAATACCAATGACATTATTCACAGAAGTAGAAAAAAACTATCTTAAAATTTCTATGTAACCACAAAACACCAAATAATAAAGGTAAAGAAATCTTGAACAAAAAGATCAAAGTTGGAGTCATCACACTCCCTGACTTTAAAATGTACTGTAAAGCTATACTAACCAAAAAAAAAGCATGGTACTGATATAAAGACAGGCAAAGTAACCAAAAGAGCACAATAGAGAACCCCCAAATAAACCTGCACATTTATAGCCAACTGATTTTTACAAAGGTGCCAAAATTTACACTGGGCAAAGGAGAGCTTCTTTAACAAATGGTGCTGGGAAACTGGATATCTACACACAGAAGATTAGACTTAGACCCCTATCTATCACCATATACAAAAATCAACTCAAAATGGATTAAATACCTAAATTTAAGACCCCAGATTATGAAAGTGCTACAAAAAAACATAGGGGAAATGCTACAAGAAATGGGAGTGGGTCATGCTTTTTTGAGCAAGACTACATGGCACAAGCAACTAAAACAAAAATACGCAAATGAGACTCCATCAAACTAAAAAGGGTCTGCACAGCAAGGGACACTATCAACAAAGTGAAGAGACAACCTACAGAATGGGAGAACATGTTTGAAAATTCACTTCAGACAAGGGTCTAATATCAAGAATATATAAGGTATTTAAACAATGTAATAGGAAAAAAATCAAACAATCCAATTAAAATATGGCAAAGAACCTGAAAAGACATTTCTCAAAAGAAGAAATACAAATGGCCAACAAACACATGAAAAAAATGTTCAACATCACTAAGCATCAGGAAAATTTAAAAACTAAATGAAATATCAAATTAAAATTAAAACCACAAAGAGATATCATCTCACTCCAGTTAGAATGACTATAATCAACAAGACAAAAAATAACAAATGCTGGTGAGGATGCAGAGAAAATTGAACTCTCCTACATTGTTGGTGGGAGTGTAAATTGGTACAGCCACTGTGGAAAACAATATCGTGGTTCCTCAGTGAACAAAAAATAGATCTCGCCTATGACTCAGCTATCCCATTTCTGGGTATATACCCAAAAGAAATAAAATCAATATATGAAAAAGTCAGCTACACGCCCATGTTCATTGCAGCACTATTCAAAATAGCCAAGAGATAGAATCAACTAAAATGACCATCAATGGATGAATGGACAAAAAAACCTTTGGTATATATACAACATAATACTACTCAGCTATAAAGAAAATGATATCCTATCTTTTGCATTAACGTGGATGAAATCAGAAACTATAATGTTAATTGAAGTAACTTAAGCACAAGAAGACAGATAACACATGATACCATTCATATGTGGAATCTAAAAAAAAAAAAAAAAAAGTGGTTCTCATAATCTAACTAAATGCTACCCCCACAAGAAACCCACTTTAAATAGAAAGGCACAAATAGGTTAAAAATTAAAGGATGGTAAATGATATACCATTCTAACTCTCTAACACACACACAAAAAAACCTAGATAGGTAGCTTACTGACGCAGGGTATAATTAGAGTTATAACTTTTCTTCCCTGATTTTGACTCATTGTGGAAATGTTTTTGTAGGGTCACCTCATTCAGAACCAGTCATTTTCAGGCTTCTAACCAATGAGTTGGAGCATTTTCAGAACGAGGTTATTTTTGTCCAAAATACTTAGGAAAAAAAAATATTTCTTAACTATCTCTCAGACCAAGGAATTGATATCTAACTAGTGTATAGGAAAAGGCAGACACAACCTTGATTTGTACTTGGAAATCTAATTAAGGAATGACAGGAATAAGCTAATGTTACCAAAGTATGTTATCTGTTTTATGTAGATCCTGATTGAGGTTAAAAGTGTCCTTCTTTAAAATAAAAATGTAGTTTGCCATGCAGTATTGTTACCTTTGTTTTTATTACAAATTATAGTGATCAAATAATAGTGGAAAGGGGCCATTTCACAGGTAGGTTTTAGTTATTATTTCAATCATTGCTTTTTTTTTGTATTTGCTAATCAAATATGGTATGTAGTTCATATTTCTAAATCAAAAGTCAAAACAAAATGAGAGGTTAATTACTGATAACCATAGGAATTTGCTCCGGATGTACTCTTCCTTTTTATTCTTTGTCATTGCATATAAATCATGAGCTGCCAACTTTGAAATTGGAGAAAAAGAAAAATATTAATAAGCCCTTACCTCTCTCCAGCAGTGGCCTTACACAAGCCTTAAAATTTAGTCTTGAATTCAAATTTATTTTTCTTATTTCAAATAGCCCTTAATTTGATGTTCCACTTTCCATTTTGATGCTCCACTTTCCATTTCCCATTATTTTTTCACTTTCAAGTGTTTGTTTTGCTCTATTATTTAGGTTACCTTGAAAGCCAATATGAAATGAACAATTAGCCTAAGGATTCATAAGTCAGAATCCAGGTTTGAGTACTTTCTAAATCATGACAGTTTATGCACAGTTTTCTGTTTATGAATATATGTGACTTTCATCTAGACAGAGAAGCCCATTTTTATATATATTAATATAGGCCTGTAGATCAGATATATTTAAAAGCTACTTCTGTATATTACAGTAACTTTTCAAATTGTTTGAATAAAACAAAAACAAAACAAAACTTAAAGATATGCCTATGTATTCAAAAGGGCCCTGAAAACAGAATCATTATGCTTTAGTTTTAATCTCACCTCCTGAAATTAATTATCTGTGTAATAGAGAATACACATACTCAGTTGTAAAACAAAGGAATTAAATTGCTTCTGAAATCTCTTACTTTAGTCTAAAGTGTAGTTGAAGTCCTGTGTTTCTCTTTTGATTTGTTGTCTTAATGACTGTCAAATGTTGAGAAAAGTGTGTTCAGGTCCCTAACTATTATTGTACTGGGGTCTATTTCTCACTTGAGGTCTAATAGTGTTTGTTTAATATATCTGAGTGCTCCAATGCTGGGTGCACATATATTTATGATTCTTATATCTTCTGGATAGATAAATCTCTCTACCATTGTATAATGCCCTTCTTTGTATCCTTTTATTTTTTGGTTTAAAGTCTATTGTATCCTATATTAGAATAGCTACATCTGCTCGTTTTTGTTTTCCATTGTAAGATATATCTATTACCATCCCATCACTATTAGTCTATGTAAGTCTTTACAGGTGAGTTGAGTTTCTTGTAGGTAGCATATAGTTGGGTCTAGATTTTTAATTTATTCAGCACATCTATGTCTCTTGAATGGAGAATTCAACAAATATAATACATCACATCAACAAAATCAAGGACAAAACCATATGCCCATGTAAATAGACACAGAAAAAGCATTTGAAAAAAGATCAACATCCCTTTATGATAAAGACTTTCAACAAGTTAGATATAAAAGGAAGGTACCCCAACACAATAAAAGTCATATATGGCAAACCCACTGCCAATATCACCCTGACTGGGGAAAAGCTGAAAGTGTCTCCTTTAAGAATAGGAATAAGACAAGGATGCCCACTCTCACCACTCCTATTTAACATAATTTTGTATGTACTAGCCAGAGCAATCAGGCAAGAGAAAGAAATAAAGGACATCCAAATTGGAAAAGATGAAGTCAAAATGTCCCTGTTTGTTGATGACATGATCCTATATATAGAAAAAGCTAAAGACTCTATGAAAAAACTCCTACAACTGATAAATGAATTCAGTAAAGTTGCAGGATACAAAATAAATATACAAAAATTATCTGCACTTTTATACACCAACAATGACCTAGCAGAAAAAGCAATAAAAAAAGCCAGCCAATTTACAATAGCTACAAGAATAAAATAAATAAATAAAATACTTAGGAACATATTAAACCATGGAGGTAAAATGTTTCTACAATGAGAACTACAAATCACTGCTGAAAGAAATAAAAGAGGACACAAAAAGATGAAAAGACATTCCATGTTCAGGAATTGGAAGAACTAACCATGTGAAAATGTCCATATTACCTGTATTAGTCCATTTCTGTTGCTTATAACAAAATACCTGAAACTGTGTGATTTATAAAGAAAACAAAATTTATTTATTACAGTTTCTGAGGCTGGGAAGTCCAAAGCCCATCTGGTGAGGGCAACAGTGACCTAGTGGTCTCACATTGCAGGATGGTGGAAGCAGAGAAAGCAGAGAGAGAGCAAAAAAGAGAGAGAGAGAGATGGACTCTCCTCTCTTTTCTATTAAAGCACTCAGAACCATTCCCTGACCACCATTTTTAGTCCATTCACTATCCTACAATCTAATCACCTCTTCAACGCCCTACCTTTCACTAACCATAATAGGATTTCCCACCCTCTTAATAGTCACTGTGGGGGCCAAGTTTCTAATACATAAAACTTGGGGAAAACAATTCAAGCTTCAATGAGTTTTGGGAGGACATAATTCAATCCTCCACATTCCAACCCTGGCCCCCCAAACTCATGTCTTTTCACATGCAAATGCATTCATCCCCAAAGTCTTAAGTTGTTTCAACTCAAAAGTCCAAAGTACCACATGTGAAATCAATACAAGTTATCTACTTCCAAGATACAATGGTGGGGCAATATACCCATTGAAAAAGGTAGAATTAGGCCACAAGAAAGGGGTTACAGGTCCCAAACAAGACCAAAACCCAGCAGCACAAGCATTAAATCTCAAAACTGGTGATTCAGGTACACTGATTCCATGTTCGACCTGGTCTGCATGCTGATGGGGGAGTTGGGTCCCCAAGTCTTTGGACAGCTCTGCTCCTATGGCTTTCCTGGTCGCAGGCCACACTTCAGCTCTCCCAAGCTGGCATTTGACTCTGGTAGCTAGACAATTCTTGGGTCTCCATGGAGGTCCCACTCTCATGGCTCCACTAGGCATGATACTGATAGGGTTTCTCTGCTGCAACTCTGATCCCTCATTTCCACTCAGCATTGCTCTAGTGGATGATGTCCATGGTGATTCTTCCCCTGTGACAGATCTCTTCCTGAGCCCCCAGACTTTTCCGTATATCCTTTGAAATTGGGGTGTAGGCTCCCAAGCCTTCATAGCTCTGGCATTCTCTGAGCCTGCAAACTTAACACTACCATGGAAGCTGACAAGGCTTCTGGCTCGTATTTTCCAAAGATGCAGGTCCAGCCCCACCTGGGGCCAATTTAGAAACAGTTGGAGCTGCCAAAGCAGCTGGGATGCTGGTGTGGGGAGCAGCTTCTTGAGGTGGCTCTGGGTGGAGAGCCCATGGAGGGCACCTCAGGCCTGTTCCCCAAGACCATTTTGTCTCCCTTAGACTTTGGGCTTGAAATGGAAGGGTTGGCCCAAGAGGCTTCTGCAATGCCTTCAGGGCCTATTTCCCCTTCTCTTAATAATCTTTCCTTTGTACTAATCTTCTTAGCATCACATGATTTTTCTTCTGAAAATGCTCTCTGCTTTTCTACCACATGGCCAGGCTGCAAATTTTCCAAATCTTTATGCTCTGCTTCCCTTTTAAATTCTGTCTTTATGTCATGCCTTTCCTGCCATAACTCAGAGTACTCTGTTACAAGTAGCCATGGAGTTTCTTGAATGTTTTTCTTCCTAGAAATTTCTTCTGCCAAATACTCTGGTTCACAACTCTTAAAGTTCCAACTTCCACAAAGTCCTAGGGCACACACACAATACATCCAAGTTCCTTGCCAATTCATAGCAAGTTGATCTTTGCCCTAGTTTCCAAAGAAATTCCTTCTTACTTTTATCTGAGACCTCCTTAGAATGGTCTTTGCAGTCCATATTTCTGTAAGCATTCTGCTCGCCACCACTTAACCAGTCTCTAAAACATTCCAAACTTTCCTTCAACTTTTTAATCGTCTTCTGAGTCCTCTCAATTCCTCCAACCTTTGCCTAATACCCAGTTCCACAGCTCCTTCTACATTTCCGAGTATTTATTATAAGTAACACCCTACTTCTCTGGTACCAACTTTCTGTTTTATTCCATTTCTGTTTCTTATAACAAAATACTTGAAGCTGGGTAATTTATAAAGAAAACAAAATTCATTTCTTACAGTTTCTGAGTCTGGGAAGTCCAAAGCACATCTGGTGGTGAAAACAGTGACCTGGGGGGTCTCACATTGAAAGATGGTGGAAGCAGAGAGAGAGGAGAGAGAGCAAGAGAGAGACAGAATCTCCTCTCTCTTCTTTTAAAGCCCTCAGAAACATGCCCCTGACCACCATTTTTAATCCATTCACTATGGAATGGTCCTACAATCCAATCACCTCTTCAAGTCCCTACCTTTCAATTACCATAATAGAATTTCCCATACTCTTAACAGTCACAGTAGGGGCCAAATTTCTAGTATATTAAACTTGAGGAACACAATTCAAGCTTCAGTGAGTTCAGGGGGTACATAATTCAATCCACTATATTACCCAAAGCAATCTAAAGATTCTATGCAATTCTGATAAAAATACCAATGGCATTCCTCACAGAAATACAAAAAACAATCCTAATATTCATATGGAACAACAAAGGATCCCAAATAGCCAAAGCCATCTTGAGGGAGAAAAAAAAAAAAAAGGAGCTGGAGGCATTATACTACCTGACTTCAAATTATACTACAAAGCTATGGTAACCCAAACATCATGATGCTGGCATAAAAACAGACACTTGGATCAATGGTACAAAAATAGAGAAACTAGAAATAAATCCACGTGCTTACAGCCAGATGATCTACAAAGGCACCAAGAACATACCTTGAGGAAAGGGCAACCTCTTCAATAAATGTTGCTGGGAAAACTGAACATCCATACGTAGAAGAATGAAACTAGGAGTGCATCTCTCACTATATACCCAAATCAATTCAAAATGGATTGTAGACTTAAATATAATACCTGAAACTATAAAAATCCTAGAATGAAAAATAGGGTAAACACTTCAGGATTTAGAACTGGGCCAAAACTTTACAAATAAGACTACAAAAGCACAGGCAACAAAAGGAAATATAAACAAATAAGACTATATCAAGCTAAAAAGCCCTGCACAGAAAAGGAAACAATCAAAAGAATGAAAAGACAAACTACAGAACAGGAGAATATATTTACAAGCTATATGTATGACAAGGGATTAATATCCAGAATATACAAGGAAGTCAACAGTAAAATAAAAAAAAAAAATCCAATTTAAAAATGGACAAAGGAGCTGAATAGACATTACTCAGAAGAAGACATACAAATGGCCAACAAGTATATCAAAAAACTCTTCAGCATCACTAATAATCAGAGAAATACAAATCAAATCCACATTGAGATATCTCACCCCAGTTAGGCTGACTATTATCAAAAAGACAGAATAACACATGCTGGAAAGGATTTAGAGAAAAGTGAACCCTCCTACACTGCTGATGGCACTGTAAATTAGTGCAACCATTATGGAAAACAGTATGGACATTTTTCAAACAACTATGGATAGAACCACCATACAATCCAGTAATCCCACTGCAGGGGATGTACCCAAAGTAATGGAAATCATCATGTAGAATGGAGACTCGCACTCCCATTTTTATCACACTTCTATTTACAAAGGACAAGTTATGGATCCAACCCAGATATCCATTTACAGACGACTGAATAGGGAAAATGTGGTAAGTATACATAATGGAACACTACTCGGCCATAAAAAAGAATGAAATTCTGACATTCATAATCAGCTCTGTATCCCACAAACATGTATAATCAATTATGTTTTTAAAAAAGACAAATAAAAACATACATTTTTCCCCATTTTTTAAAGCACTTTACCTTTATTAATTTACATATAAACCAACAACAACCCTATGAGGATAAATAATTATATAACTTCCTATAGACGGAAATAAAAACCATTTTTTTTACATTCACATGTGTTTTATTTAACATTTTAGCATATCTCAGAACATAAACATATTAAAATGTGCTAATAAGTGCATTTGGAATAAATATCAGAATAAAATTCTGCCATCTGGGTGTATATATTTGAGAGGAATGTTGCTATTTCACACTGATCTGTTTCACTTTTTTATGGGAATACAGTTGATTGTACATATCCGTGGGGTACAGTGCTGAATATCAATACCTGTGTGCAATAAGTTAGGGTCCAATCAAGGTTAATTTGTATATTCAACACAGTTGGTTTTCACAGCCCTTTACCCATTTCTCCCTTACCACTCACCTCCTCCCCCTTTCCCACCTCTGGTAACTTCAGTTATTTTTTCTTCTTTTGAAAGTTCAACTTATTATTGTGATCTTTCTTTCTTTCTTTCTTTCTTTCTTTCTTTCTTTCTTTCTTTCTTTCTTTCTTTCTTTCTTTCTTTCTTTCTTTTACTTTCTTTCTTTCTATTTATTTATTTATTCTTATTTTTAGCTCCCACTTATAAGTGAGGACATGCAGTATTTCTCTTTCTGTGCATGGCTATTTCACTTAACATAATTTTCTCTAAGTTCATCCATATTACTGCAAATTGAAGTATTTCATTACTTTTTATGGCAGAGTAGTAATACCTTGTATAAATATACCACATTTTCTTTATTCAGTCATCCAGTGATGGGCATGTAGGTTGATTACAACTCTTGCCTTTGTAAATAGAGGTGCAATAAACAAAGGAGTGAAGGTATCCTTTTGACATGATGATTTTCATTCCTTTGGATATATACTCAGCAGTGAAATTATGGGATCATATGGTAGATCTATTTGTAGTTTTTTGAGGAAACTCCATCCTGTTTTCCATAATGGCTGCACCAATTTACAGTCCCACCAACAGTGTAGTATTACCCATTCTAAACATCATAGCCAGTATTTATTATTCTCTGTCTTTTTTAAAAAATTTGTTTTCACTAGGAGCTTTTTATTTGTTTTTTTAATTTATTTATTTATTTATTTATTTATTTATTTATTTTGAGGATTCGTGAGATAGAAAGCTGATTGTTCCCCCTCCTGACCATGATATTGGGGCCAGATTCATATTGGGGACACACCCATTACCAGAAATTGCTTTTGTACCCTTTGTCCCCTTCCAAACTCCCTCACCCTACCCCTCTCCCCTCAACATCAATTTGTAGCCCTAGGAATGTTCCCTCCCTCTGTTGGATCATGGGATTACTGTGGTCTTTCTTTCCTGCCTTCCCTTCTCTCTTAGCTCCCACAAATGACTGAGCACATGAGATATTTATCCGTCTGTGCTTTGCTTGTTTCACTCAAAATAAGTTTCTCCAGGTTCATCCATGTTGTTGCAAATGGGAGTATTTCATTCTTTATTATGGCAGAGTGGTATTTCATAGTGTATATATACCACAGTTTTCTTATCCACTTATCTATTAATGGACATTTAGGTTGGTTCCATATCTTGGCTATTGTATACAGAGCTGCAATAAACATGGGAGTGCAGGTATCCCTTCGACGTGATGATTTCCATTCCTCTGGATATATAACCAGAAGAGGGATTGCTGGATCATATGGAAGATCTATCTGTAGTTGTTTCAGAAACCTCCAAATTGTTTTCCAAAGTGGTTGTACTAATTTACAATCCCACCAACAGTGCAGTAGTGTTCCCTTCTCTCCACACACTCACCAGTATTTGTTATTCTCACTCTTTTTGATTATAGCCAGTTTAACTGGAATGAGGTGGTATCTCAATGTGGTTTTAATTTGCATTTCCCTGATGACTAGTGATGTTGAGCATTTTTTCATGTATTTGCTGGCCATTTGTATGTCTTCCTTTGAAAAATATCTATTCAGCTCCTTTGCCCATTTTTTAATTGGGTCATTTATTTTTTTTTTAACTATATAATTGCTAGAGTTCTATGTATATTCTGGATATTAGTCCCTTGTCAGATGCATAGTAAGCAAAAATTTTCTCCCACTCTGTATGTTGTCTTTTCACTCTGTTGATTGTTTCTTTTGCTGTGAAGAAACTTCTTAGTTTGATATAGTCCCATCTGTTTATTTTTTCTTTTGCTGCTTGTGCTTTTGGGCTCCTGTTCATAAAGCCTGTGCCCTCACCGAACTGGTGAAGTGTTTAACCTATATTTTCCCTTAGTAATTTTATGGTTTCTGGTCTTATACCTAGGTCTTTAATCCATTTTGAGTTGATTTTAGTATATGGTGAGAGATGCATTTCTAGTTTCATTCTTCTGCATATAGATATCCAGTTTTGCCAGCACCACTTGTTGAAGAGGCAATCTTTTCCCCAATGTAGATTTTGGTTGCCTTTGTATAATATCAGATGGCCTTCAGCCTGAGGAGTGATTTCTGGTTTCTCTATTCGACTCCACTGGTCTGAATGTCTATTTTTATACCAGTACCATGCTGTTTTGTTTACAATAGCTTTGTAGTATAATATGAAGTCAGGCAGAGTTATGCCTCCAGCTTTTTTTTTTTTTTTTTTTTTTTTTTTTTTTTTTTTGCTCAGGATTGCTTTGGCTATTTGCGGTCCTTTTTTTTTCAATATGAAAGGTAGGATTGTTTTTCCCATTTCTGTGAAGAATGTCATTGGTACTTTGATGGGGATTGCATTGAACCTGTAAATAGCTTTGGATAGTATAAACATTTTCACAATGTTAATTCTTCCAATCCAAGAGCATGGGATATCTTTCCATCTTTTTGTGTCTTCTTTTATTTCTTTCAGAAGTGGTTTGTAATTTTTACTGTAAAGGTCTTTCACCTCCTTCGTTAAATTGATCCCTAGGTATCATATTTTTCTGGTGACAATTGTAAATGGGCTTACTTTTTTATTTCTCTTTCTGTTAATTCATTATTTGAGTATATAAATGCTACTAATTTCTGGGCATTTATTTTGTATCCTGCAATGTTGCTGAAGTCATTAACCAGCTCTAGTTTTTTGATAGAGTCTTTAGGTTTTTCTATGTATAGTATTATGTTATCTGCAAATAGGGAAAGTTTGACTTCTTCTCCAATTTGGATTCCCTTTATTTCTTTCTCTTGCCTGATTTCTCTAGTACCTCCAGCACTATGTTGAGTAGAAGTGGTGAGAGTGGACATCCTTGTCTTGTTCCTGTCTTTAAGGGGAAGGCCTTCAATTTTTGCCCATTCAGAGTAATACTGGTGGTGGGCTTTTCATAAATGGCTTGTACTGTGTTAAGATATTTTCCTTCTATACCTAATTTCTTGAGACTCTTCATCATGAAGGAATTTTGAATTTTGTCAAATGCTTTTTCAGCATCTATTGAAATAATCATATGGTCTTTGTCCTTGAGCTTGTTGATGGAATGTATCACATTTATTGACTTTCATATGTTGAACCATCCTTGCATCCCTGGGATGAATCCCAGTTGATCATAGTGTATAATTTTTTAAATATGTTGCTGTATTCTAATTGCTAATATTTTGTTGAGGATTTCAGCATCTAGGTTCATCAAGGATATTAGCCTGTAATTATCTTTTTTGTTGTTGTGTCTTTATCTGGTTTTGATATCAGAGTTATGTTGGCCTTATAATATGAGTTTGGGAGAGTAGCATCTGTTTCAATTGTTTGGAACAGTTTCATGAGAATTGGTATTAACTCCTCTTTAAAAGTTTGATAGAATTCAGCTTTAAAGCCATCTGGACTCAGGCTTTTTTTTTGTTGTTGGAAGATGGCTAAATGCTACTTCAATCTCCTTGCTTTTTATTGGTCTGTCCAGGTTTTCTATCTCTTTTTCGTTGAAACTTGACAATTTATATGGGTTTAGAAACTTATCCATATCTTGAGATTTTCAAATTTGTTGTCATACAATTGTTTGTAATAGTCTCTAATGATGCTTTGTATATCTCTGGTGTCAGTTGTAATGTCTCCCTTTTCATTTCTGATCTTTGTTATTTGGGTCTTCTTTTTTTTTGTCAATCTAGCTAAAGGTGTGTCTCTTTTGTTTGTTGGTAAAAAACATCTTTTAGTTTTGTTAATCTTTTCTATTGTTTTTTGGGTCTCTATTTCATTTAGTTCTGCTCTGATCTTAATTATTTCTTTCCATGTACTGCCTTTAGGTTTGGATTGTTGTTGTTTTTCAAGTTCTTTGAGGCATGGCATTAGGTCGTTTATTTGGAATCTTTCCGTTTTTTTGATATAAGCATTTACTGCAATAAATTTCCCTCTTAATACTGCTTTTGCAGTATCCCACAAGTTTTGGTATGATGTATCTTTATTTTCATTAGTTTCCAGAAATTTTTTGATGTCTTGTTTAATTTCTCCTTGGACCCATAGGTCATTCAGGAGCCTATTATTTAATTTCCATGTACTTGTATATCTTCCAGTGATTTGCTTATTGTGTATCTCCAGTTGGTCTGAAAAGAGTCTTGGAATGATGTCAATTTTTTAAAATTTGCTGAGACTAGATTTGTGACCTAATATGTGGTCTATCCTGGAGAATGTACCATGAGCTGATGAGAAGAAAGTATATACTTTAGCTGTTGGGTGAAATGTTCTGTATGTATCTGCCAAGTCCAGTCGGGCTAGGGTGTAGATTAAATCCTGTGTCTCTTTGTTGATTTCTTGCCTGGAAGTCCTGTCCCATACTGAGAGAGGGGTGTTCAGATCACCCACTATTAATGTATTAGGACCTATCTCCTTCTTTAGGTCGAAGAGTGCTTGTTGATATATCTGGGTTCTCCAGTATTAGGTCCATACATGTTTATGATTGTTATGTCTTCTATCTGGATAGTTCCCTTTATCATTATGTAATGGCCTTCTTTGTCTTTTTTAATGTTTTTTGGTTTAAAGTCTATTTTGTCCAATATAAGAATAGCTACTCCTGCTCATTTTTGGTTTCTATTTGCATGGTATATCTTTTTCCATCCCTTCACTTTTAGTCTATGAGTATCTTTATAGGTGAGGTGGGTCTCTTGAAGACAGCATATACTTGGGTCTATCTTTTTAATCCAGTCAGTTAGCCTGTGTCTTTTAGATGGGGAGTTTAGTCCATTCAAATTTACAGTAGTTATTGAGAAGTATTGTTTAATTCCTGTCCTTTAATTGCTAATTAGGTGGTTTAAATACCTTTTGATCATTATTTCCCCTTTTATTTCTCTTCTCCAATGTGAGTTGGAGATATAAGATGGAATGGTTTAGCTTCTTTCTCTTTCTTGCTGTCATTTTTGTTTTAACTGTGGGTTTTGCTCTTTCTTGTGTATTAGTGATGACGATCACCATTATTCAGAATCCAGATGAATCACTCCCTTGAGAACTTCTTGCAAGGCTGGTTGTGTGGTGGTGAACTCCCACAACTTTTGTTTGCCTGGGAAATACATTATTTCTCCCTCATTTCTGAAGGACAGCCTTGCTGGGTAAAGAATTCTTGGCTGGCAGTTTTTTTCTTTTTCTTTTTTCTTTTTTCTTTTAGTGATTTGAATATATAATTCCACTTTCTTCTGGCCTGTAGGGTTTTGGTTGAGAAGTCTGCTGATAGTTTGATGCAGGTTCCCGTATAAGTGATCTGACACTTTTCTCTTGTGGCTTGTAGAATTCTCTCTTTGTCTTTGAAATTTGTGAATTTAACTATAATACGTCTTGGGGAGGATCTTTTGGGGTTGAATATGTTTGGGTACCTTTGAGCTTCCTGGATCTGAAGGTCTGTAACTCACCCTACACCTGGGAAGTTTTGTATTACTATTTCCTTGAGTAGGTTTTTGATACCTTTACCTTTCTCCTGCCCTTCAGGAATACCCACAATTTGGATGTTAGAGTGCTTGAGATTGACTACTATCTCTCATAGGTTTTCCTCATTATTTTTTATTATTTTTTCCTTTTTTTTTTGTCTGCCTTACTTACTTAAGAAAGACCATCTTCAAGCTCTGAAATTCTTTCTTCTGCTTGCTCTACCCTGCAGCTCAAGCTCTCAGTCACATTTTTTATTTCATTGAGCAAGTCTTTCATTTCTAGAAGTTATGCTACACTCTTTTTTATTGTATTCATCTCTTTGTAGATTTCCTCCTTCATATTCTGCATATTTTTCTTGTTTCATTGTGTTCTCTAATTGAGTCTTCCTCTATTTCTTCAAGTTTTTTAAGATCATTACTCAAAATTCTTTTTCAGACATTTCAAGGGTTCCCTGTTCTATGGAGTCTGACTTTGGGGCATTACTGTTTGCTTTTGGTGGTGTCATTTCTTCTTTATTGTTTGTACTTCTAGTGCTTTTTCACTAATGCTTGGTCATTTGGTAGGGGGTTTGCTTCTTCTACTACACTGAGGTTGGCTGTGGAGTGGCCTTATTTGCTACTGTGTGGGGGTGAACTGTCTTACATGCCAGTAGATGTGGTGGTGGTTATGTTAAACCAACTTGCTTCCTGTTCTAGACTCTATGGTCATAGAATGAGACCCTAACGTGTGGGGTTCTGCTGGGCCAAACTTGGTGGGTTGGATCTATAGGCTGGGTCTCCTCCCTAGGTCTGAGGTGGGATGAGGGGCCACATGGAGCTGTGTGGTTTCTGCTGGCTGGCTGGTGCCAGTGGGCTCACCTGCACAGTGCCCATTTGGGGCAGTGGCATGGGGAGGCAATGTGGAGCCATGTGATTCTGCTGGCTGGCTGGCTGGCACCAGAAGGCTCACTTGCACAGTGCCAGTTTGGGGTGTTAGAACAGGGCTTGGAGCTTCCCCCCCCCGTTTGGGTCCAATGCGGCAGGGTGGTGGGGGGGCACGTGGAGCCATGCGGTTCTGCTGGCTGGCTGGCTGGTGCCTCTGTCTTTTTGATAATAGCCAAACAAACTGGGGTGACATGATATGTCAAAGTGATTTTGATTTGCATTTCCTTGATCCTGAGTAATGTTGAGCATTTTTTCATGTGTCTCTTGGCCATTTGTATATCTTCCTTTGAGAAATGCCTATTCTGCTCCTTTGCTGATTTTTTAAGCTGGATATTTGTTTTTTCACTGTTAATTTGCTTGAGTTCCTTTTATATCCTGCATATTAATCCTTTCTCAGATGCATAGTTTGAAAATATTTTCTCCTACACCATAAATTGTCCTCTCCCTCTGTTGTTTCTTTTGGTGTGCAAACCATTTTTAGTTTTATATAATTTCATGTATTTATTTTTTCTTTTATTTCCTGTGATTTGAGGGTCTTATTTATAAAGTCTTAGCCCAGTCCTTCCTGAAGTGTTTCCCCTATGTTTTCTTTTAGTAGTTTTATAGTTTCATCTCTGATGTTTAAATCTTTAATCCATTTTCAATTGATTTTGGTATATGAGCAGAGATATGGGTCTAGTTTCATTCTTCTACATATAGATGTACAGTTTTCCTGGTACCATTGATTGAAGAGACCTTCTTTTCCCCAACATATGTTTTTGGTGGCTTTGTTGAAGATCAATTGACTGTAAGTATTTGGATTTATTTCTGGGTTCTCGGTTCTGTTCCATTGGTCCATGTGTCTGTTTTTATGCCAGTATCATGAAGCTTTGATTAGTCTAGCTTTGAAGTATAATTTGATGTCAGATAGTGTTATGCCTCCAGCTTTATTTATTTATTTTTGCTCAATATGGCTTTGGTTGTTTGTGGTCTTTTGTCGTTCAGTATGAATGTTAGGATTTTTTTTTTCTATTTCTGTGAAGAATGTCATTGGTATTTTGATGGGGATTGCACTGAATTTGTAGAATGCTTTGGGTGGTAGGAATATTTTAACAATGTTAATTTTTCCAATCCAAGAACATGGAATGTCTTTCCATCTTTTTATGTCCTCTTTAATTTCTTTCAATAATGATTTGTGCTTCTCATTGTAGAGATCTTCATCTCCTTAACTTTATTTCTAGGTTTTGTTTTTTGTTTGTTTGTTTGATTGTTTGGTGACTATTGTAAATGGGCTAGCTTTCTTTTCTGATATCTCATTGCTGAAGTAGAGAAACACTACTGAGTTTTGAGTGATGATTTTGAATCCTGCAAAATTACTGAAATTGTTTATCATCTCTAAGAGTATTTTTGAAGAATCTTAAGACTTTTCTACATATAGGGTCATGTCATCTACAAATAGGGACAATTTGACTTTTTCTTTTCCAATTTGGATGCCCTTCATTTCTTTCTCTTGCTTGATTGCTCTGGCTAGAATTTCTAATATTATTTTGAATAGGAGTAGTGACAGTGTGCATCCTTGCTTTGTTCATACTCTTAATGAGAAAGATTTCAATCCCTTCCCATTCAGGATGATATTGGTGGTTGGTCTGTTGCATATGGCTTTTATTATGTTGAGATATTTTCCTTCTGTATCAAATTTTCTGAGAGTTTTTATCATGAATTGATGTACAATTTTGTCAAATGCTTTTCTGCTTCTAATAAGATGGGTTTTGTCCTTGATTTTGTTGATGTTGTGTATCACCTTTATTGACTGGTGCATGTTGAAACATCCTTACATCCTTGGGATGAATCTCACTTGAACCAGGTTATATAATTTTTAAAATCTCTTGCTGTACTGTACTTGCTAATCTTTCATTGAGGATTTTTGTGTCTATGTTCATCAAGGATATTGGCCTATACTTTTCTTTTTTTGTTGTATCTTTATCTGGTTTTGGTGTCAGGGTGATATTGGCCTCATAGACTGAGTTTCAGAGCATGGCCTCTGTTTCAATTTTTTGGAATAGTTTAAAGAGAATTGGTATTAATTCCTCTTGAAAAGTTTGGTAGAATTCAGAAGTAAAGACATCCAGACTGCTGATTACTACTTCAATCACATTGCTTGTTACTGGTCTGTTCAGGTTTTCTATTTCTTCTTGGTTCAGTCTTGATAGTGTGTATGTGTCCAGAAATTTGTCCATTTCCTATAGGTTTCAAATATGTCTACATATATTTGTTTATGCTAGACTCTAATGATTGTTTGTATCTCTGTGGTATCAGCTGTAGTGTCTCATTTTTCAATTCTAGTATTTGTTATGAGTTTTCTCTCCTTTTTTCAGTTATCCTAACTACTGTTTTGTCTATTTTGTTTATCTTCTTGAAAAGCCAATTTCTTGTTTCATTGATCTTTTGAACCACTTTTTGGGTTTCTGTTTCTTTTAGTTCTGCTTTGATCTTAACTATTTCTTTCCGTCTACTAATTTAAGGATTGGATTGTTCTTGTTTTCCTAGATCTTTCTGGTGTAGCATTAGGCTGTGTATTTGAAATCTTTCTATTCTTTTTATGTAAGCATTTATTACAATAAACTTATCTCTTAGTAAAATTTCTTATTTTAAAATCCAGCTGTTTCATCTTTTGTGTCAATTGTCATGCTGATGTGTGTAGGAAGAAGAGAATGATTGGAACACTCTATGTAGTAGAAGCATTAGTTGGCAAGAAACAGATGAGAGCCACCAGGATATTTTAAGAAGCAATTATCTTTTCTTCTTGCAGTCACAATAAATACCTGTAGTATTAAGCTCTTCCTCATCTGCCTTAAAGCATCCACTTCAGCTAAATTCTCTGGTAGTTACACATTAATTATATTGGGAATTGAACCTTCTTAACTATCATGTATGTTACAATCACAACCTAATTTGTGTGACTACAGTTTCTTATATATGCCTTTTTATCACTTCACAAATAATGTGATATAATGTAAATCTGATAAGGTAAAGAAAGATAATATTTGGAAGATTCCATAGCTTTGTGAAGGCAAAATAAAGTCTGCTTGAAGTAATACCTAGCATGGAACAGAGCTGTACTTATGATATTCATTTGGTAAATGTTTGAAAGTATAAATGAATGAACTAATGAAAATGGGTCAGAGCTCAAATAAAGGAGGAAAGTAATTCAGTGCTACCAACATGAGATAAGAGTCTAGCATAAGCAGATAAACACTGAATTTCCATAGTATTCTTTACAGTGTGCAGATTTGTCATTAGAATAAATCCTAAAGTTTCATCATTTCATCATCGTTTCATTGTCCTTAAAAGTACATTTATAGTCTTGCAACTCACAAGGCTGAATCTCTAAAATGTTGTTTTTAATAAATTCATGAAAAGATCTCCAACAGAAATGTAAAACAGTACCAGAATCCCAAGCTTGAATACTGTGCTTACAGATATGTTATTGTGGAATTAAGCAAAGAATGTTCTTTAAACAAGATAATCTGTATTCTATCTTTAATATTTATTACAAATTTGAAAACATACATAATTCTACATATATACAGATGTGATCATGTCATCCATGCCAATTTTTTAGGGTGATATGTTACCTTTTATTACCTGAAATATAATAGATATTGCTAAAATACTAAAATTTACTTTCACTTTTAGGTTTTAGACAAAATTTTTTATTTGACTTTGGATTTAGTGCCATTGTTTGAAGTCTGACTCATTACCTTTTCTGACAACACTAAATATTTATGTGTTGAGTAATTGTGTGATTGAATGGGGTTAATATACTGCAAATATGAACATCAGTAATGTGAATAGGTCATTTGGATTTGTCATTAATATGTAGATATTCTCATCCAATTATAGACAATTATTATAGATATAATTTTAATTTTAAATGTTCTCTGAATATATTTGAAATTGTCAGTCTAAATATAATGATTTATTAATTGTCACAGAAGAAAGTGCTGCAAAAATTAATGATGATTGTGAAATTTGTTAATTTTCTGTTTAAAATATAACCTTCAAATATCAAATGAATATTAAATGTTACTATGAATATTAAGAAAAAGTGCATTACATTGTTAACTTTAAGTAGAGCGTTTTATCTTCTAAAGCTAAAAATATTTTTAAATTAAATATCTGTACCAGGTAGGAAATTTATTTTATGAATCTAATCTTTGTATCATTGTATGTGATAATAGCATTACATAACATTAAATTTAATAACTTTAAAAATTGCACTTATTTTGTGAAAATTTATGAAGATATATTATACTAAAATCATATGCAATATTCATATATCTGAGAAAAAGATTATAAAGAGTACAATGAAGTATATAAAAAGAAGTGCCCCAAAATTGCACAGCATTTTTACTAATATCAGTTAAGAATTAACCTATATTGGATTGCAAGTGTTCAGTAAAACAAATGCAGTAGCAATCTACCATTTTAAAATAGTGCTGATGTTTCATTGATTCTGCATAATGTCAGACATAAAATATCACTTATATGCATAATAACATAATGGTGAAAACAATATTTATAAAATGACAGTTTTATTCTGTAGCAGATAAGCTGATTCTATGATGGATACGTAGTAAATCTATTATGTTTCTTCTTTGTCTATTAAATCTTTTGCCATAACATATATTTAAATTTTAACACAGCCAAACATATTTATGATTTCTTTCATAGGTTCTGGGTTCCCAGGTATTAATTGGACCCGAATTTTCAAATTGAATTTATTAGCTTATTTTTAAATACATCTATTTTTTGTTTTGTTAATGTTGTCTTCAAATTTGATTACTTCTGAACTGTATACTGTATATAATGTAAAATGATTGCTTTTTCAGATAGCAGGTCAATCGTGATAGACCATTTTTTATGAATAATGTATTGCCTTTTAAATTGAATTCAGCAAAATTTGATAATTATTTCTTAATATACTTACTATGTTCTATTTCTTTCATTTCTATTCTGTTCCAGAAATGCACACCAATACCCATCGAAGTTATTTGCAGTGCCCTTTTCTTATGTCATGAAATGTAATAAAGCAAGCTTCCCTGCACTTTTCTAATTTCACACATTCCAAGGCATAATACCTCGTTTCGTATGGATCAGTTTTCAATACAGATATATGCTCTCTTTTAATAAAATTGATCTCATAAAAATAAAAAACATATTAAAAGAAAACATTTTGAAAAATGCATAGACTCCTGTTAACAATACCCCAATAAATACCCCTTGGCAAGAAATGCCACAATGACAGCATCAATTATTTCAACAATAAAATATTTCTTACAGTTCTAAAAATTGATGTAAGTGGATTCAGGTAGTGTGCACTTTCTGTGTCTGCTTTATTTTCTTTTATTTTTTTCATTTAATTTAATTTTTATTGTTTTATATTTTTAATTTAATTTTATTTTGTCAATATACAGTGTGGTTGATTATTGTAGCCCATTACCAAAACCTCCCTCTCTCCTCCCTCTCTCTGTTCCTTCCAACAACCTCATATCAGTTTGCTTGCATATCAACTTCAAGGTATTGTAATTGTTGTCTTCTTCCCAACCCCTATATGTGTATTTATTTCTTTATTTTTAGCCCCCACAAATAAGTGAGAATATGTGATATTTCTCTTTCTGTGCCTGACTTGTTTCACTTAATATAATTCTCTCTAGGTTCATCCATGTTGTTGCAAATGGCAGTATTTCATTCTTTTTTATAGAAGAGTAGTATTACATTCTATAGATATACCGCATTTTCCATATACACTCATTGATGATTGACATTTGGGTTGGTTCCAACACTTAGCTATTGTAAATAGTGCTGCAACGAACATTGGAGAACAGGTATACCTTTGAATTGATCATTTCCATTCCTCTGGGTATATTCCCAGCAGTGGGATAGCTGGGTCATATGGTAGATCTATCTGCAATTGTTTGAGGAACCTCCATACCATTTTTCACAGGGGCTGCACCATTTTGTATTCCCACTAGCAGTGTATAAGAGTTCCTTTTTCTCTGCAATTTCACCAGCATTTATCATTCACAGTCTTTTGGATATTAGCCATCCTAACTGGGGAGAGGTGGTATCTCAGTGCGGTTTTGATTTGCATTTCCCGAATGCTGAGTGATGTTGAGGATTTTTACATGTGTCTGTTGGCCATTCGTATATCTTCCTTTGAGAAATGCCTATTTAGCTCCTTTGCTCATTTTTTAATTGGGCTTCTTGATTTTTGTTGTTGTTGTTGTTGTTGTTGTAAAGTTGTTTCAGTTCCTTGTATATTCTGGACATTAATACTTACTCAGATGTATATTTTGCAAATATTTTCTCCCACACTGTTGGTTGTCTTTTTTACTCTGTTAATTGTTCCTTTTGCTGTGCAGAAGCTTTTTAGTTTGATATAAACCCATTTGTTCATTTTTCCTTTGGTTGCCTATGTTTTGGGGGTCATATTCATGAAGTCTATGCCCAGTCCTACTTCTTGAAATGTTTCTGCTATGATATCTTTAAGAAGTTTTATTGTTTCAGGGTGTATATTTAATTCTTTAATCCATTTTGAATTGATTTTAGTGTATGGTGAGAGATATGGGTCTAGTTTCATTCCCCTGCATATGGATATCCAGTTATCCCAGCACCATTTGCTGAAGAGGCAGTCTCTTCTCCAGTTTATAGGCTTGGTGTCTTTGTCAAAGATCAGATTTCTGTAGGTGTGTGGGTTGATTTCTGGATTCTCTATTCCATTGCATTGGTCAGTGTGTCTGTTTTTATGCCAGTACCATTCTGTTTTGGTTATTATTACTTTGTAGTATAGTTTAAAGTCAGGTAGAGTTATGCTTCCAGCTCTATATTTTTTGCTCAGAATTGCTTTGGCTATGCATGGTCTTTTATTATTCCATATATATGTCTGGATAGTTTTTTCCATTTCTGAGAAAAATGTCATTGGAATTTTAAGGGGTTTGCATTGATCTTGTATATCACTTCGGGTCCTATGGACATTTTCACAATGGAGTTTCTTCCAATCCAAGAGCATGGGATATCTTTCCATCTTTTGTGTCCTTTTAAATTTCTCTCAGCAGTGGTTTGTAGTTCTCATTATAGAGATTTTTCACATCCTTAGTTAACTCTATTCCTAAGTATTTTATTTTTTTGGTGGCTATTGTAAATGGGCAAGCTTTTTTGATTTCTCTTTCTGCATGTTCACTATTTGAGAATAGAAATGCTACTGATTTTTGTGTGTGGATTTTGTATCCTGCTACTTTGATGAAATCATTTATCAACTCCAAGAGTTTTTTTTGTACAGGCTTTACTCTGTTCAATATATAGGATCGTGTCATCTGCAAACAGGGACAGCTTGAATTTATCTTTTCCAATCTGGATGCCCTTTATTTCCTTCTCTTCTTTTATTGCTCTGGCTAGTACTTCTAACACTATGTTGAATAGTAGTGGTGAGAGTGGACATCCTTGTCTAGTTCCTGTCCTTAAGGGAAAAGCTTTCAGCATTTCTCCATTGAGTATGATATTGGCAGTGGCTTTATCATATATTGCTTTAATTATGTTGAGATACTTTCCATCTATACTTAACTTGTACAGAGTATCATGAACAAGTGTTGAATTTTATCAAATGCTTTTTCATCATCTATAGAGATGATCATATGGTTCTTGTGTTTGATTTTATTGATATGGTGTGTCACACTTATTGATTTGCAGATGTTGAAGCAACCTTGCATCCCTGGGATGAATCCCACTTGATCATGTTATATAATTTTGTGTCTGTGGTGCTGTATTCTGTTAGTTAGTATTTTATTGAGGATATTTTCATCTATATTCATCAAGGATATCAGCCTGTGGTTTTCTTTTTTAGTTGAATCTTTACCTGGTTTTGGTGTCAGGGTAATGTTTGCTTCATAGAATGAGTTTTGGAGAATTGCCTCTGTTTCAATCTTTTGGAATAGTTTGTAGAGAATTGGTGTCAATTCCTCTTTGAATGTTTGGTAAAATTCTGCTGTGAATCCATCTGGTCCTGGGACAAACCATTAGCACAACTAGCTAAAAAAATAAAAAAAGAAGAGAGAAGATCCAAATAACAAAAATTAGAAATGAAAAATTCGATATTACAACTGATACCTCTGAAATACAAGGAATCATTAGCGACTACAATAAACAACTATATGCCAACAAATTTGAAAATTTGGAGGAAATGGATAAATTTCTGGACACACACAAACTACCAATACTGAGCCAACATGTTGTTGATAATCTGAACAGACCAATAACAATAAAAGAGATGGAAGCTGCTTGTGTTTTATTTTGTATAGCATAATGTTTTGGAAGTTAATCCATGTTGTCACATGTATCAGTCCATTTATTGCCATATCAGTCATAGTTCATTTTATAAATATTATGGATTTTTTTTTATCAATTCACATGATAATGGATATTAGGGTTGTTTCCAAACATGTAAATTTATGTATGAGTGTTCTATAGACATATTTTACACTCAACTTAAAGAATTACAATGAGTAAAATTTATGGATTAAGGTTCTTTTACAAAACTACCAAAACTCATTCCATTGTTGCTGGAACATTTTGTACTCAGAGCATCCATATATGAGAGTTGTAGTTGCTCCACAATCTTGATAATCCTTGGTATTGTCAGCTTATATTTACCTGGTTGGTAATTTGCTTTTTTTTTTACCATTTTAGCGTGTGTGAGGTAGCATCATATTGTGGTTTAAATTGTGTTTACTGATGACAAATTATATTGAGCATTCTTTTATGGCCTTATTTGCCTAGCTCTGTTAAAGTAATTTGTCCTGTCTTTTAATTTTTTAACCAAGTTTTCCTTAATTTGTTAAGTTTTAAAAGTCTTTTGTATATTCTAGATCCATGTCTTTCAGAAGATATATGAATTTCAAATATTTTTCCAATTATCTGACATGTCTTTTATTTTTTTTAGTATCTTTTGAAAAGTATACATTTTCAATTTGATAAAGTCCAATTAGTCAATTGTTTGATATATGATCAGGGAGTATTTTGTACTATCTAAAAAGCTTTTGTAAATTCCAAGGTCACAAAAAATTTCTCCCACGTGTTCTTTTAAAAATTTTAAAGTTTTATCTTTTCCATTTAATTTTACAATCAATTTCAAATTGTTTTTTGTGTACGTTGTAATGTGTCCAGTCTGTGTGTTTTTGCTTGATTTTTACATTTTTTGTTTGTTTGCTTGTTTTTGTGATATGGACATACAAATAATCTAACATCATTTCTTTAAAAAACTGATATTTTCCCATTGAATTATGTTGACATATTTGATGAAGATCAATTTACTATCTACATGCAGGTCTTTTTCTCTATTTTATTCAATTGATCTATATATCGATCTCATAAATACCACACTGTGCTATTATTACATCTTTATAATAAGAGCTTGAACAGTAAGAGTAAATCTACCAATTTTGATTTTCTTCTACAAAATTGTTTTGGTTATTCCACATCTTTTGTATTTCCACGTAAAATTTAGACAGTCTGTGTATTTCTAAAAAAAATGTAGAATTTTATTTTTATTGTGATTGGATAATTTAGATAAATTTTGAGAGAACAGACATCTTAATATTTCAGTGTTCCCAATTATATGGGTGGCATACCTCTGCATTTATTTACATAGCATTTAAATGGTCTCCAAATGCTTTGTAGTTTTATATGTAAATATATCCTTCCTCTCTTCAAATTTATTCA
This sequence comes from Cynocephalus volans, assembly GCF_027409185.1. Classification (NCBI taxonomy): domain Eukaryota; kingdom Metazoa; phylum Chordata; class Mammalia; order Dermoptera; family Cynocephalidae; genus Cynocephalus; species Cynocephalus volans. The sequence goes on from NC_084478.1 coordinate 97,821,691, forward strand.
TGTGTGTATAAATACACACAAAAACCTGTATATAAAACTATATATAGTTTGACTATAACTATGAATATCTAGCACTATGAACATATATAAACATGCTAAATAATATATATAGTTTGTTTGCATATTTAGTAGATTTTTATACTCAGAAATATAATTGATTTTTGTATATTCACTTTGTATCAAGACTTTCAATTTTCTGTGTGAAACTTTCCTTTTATCTCTTGCCTAATTGCACTAGTTAGGACTTCCTTTACCATATTGAATGTAAGTGGTGAATGCAGACAGTTTTGCCTTGTTCTCCAAATTATAGGAAAATCCTTTAATATTTCACCATTAACTATGTATGTTTTTCACTCATGCATTTTATCATCTGCAAGAAGTTTCCTTCTCTTCCCATTTTACAGAGAGTTCTTCCTACAAATGGTCATTCAAGTGCTTTTTTAAAGCTACCTATTGAGAGGTTCACATAATATTTCTCCTTTATTCTGTTAATATTATGAAATACCTTGATTGATTATTAAATTTTGAACCAATCTCTTATTCAATGCATAAACTCCAATTTAATCCTGATATTGCTGGCTTCAATTTGCTAATATTTTGAGGACTTTTTATGTCTATGCTCCTGAGGGATAATTGATTTGTATTTTTCTCTTTAAGGTCTTCTTTAGGATTTAATATCAGTTATTCTGCCTTCATAAAATGAGTGAATAAACATTCCCTATTCCTCTATTTTCTGAAAGTCTGCTTCTAAAATTATTATTTCTGCCTTAAAAGTTTGCATAACTCAAGCAATTATACAGTAAAAAACCAAATAACCTCATTAAAAACTGGGCAAAGAACTGAATAGTCATTTTTCAAAGGAAGACATATAAATGGCCAATAGGTACATGAAAAAATGCTCAATATCACTAGTCATCAGGGAAATGCAAATTAAAACTACATTGAGATATCATCTCACCCCAGTTAGGCTGGCTATAATCAAAAAGAGTGAGAATAACAAATGCTGGCAAGGGTGCAGAGAGAAGGGAATGCTCCTACACTGTTGGTGGGACTGTAAATTAGTACAGCCATTATGGAGAACAGTATGGAGGTTTTACAAACAACTACTGATAGATTCTCCATATGATCCAGCAAACCCACTTCTGGGTCTATACCCACAGGAATGTAAATCAACATGTCGAAGGGATACCTGCACTGCCATGTTCATTGCTACTCTGTTCACAATAGCCAACATATGGAACCAACCTAAATGTTCATCAGTGGATAATTGGATAAGGATACTGTCGTATATATACACCATGGAATACTACTCTGCCATAAAAAAGAATGAAATTCTCCCATTTGCAACAATATGGATAAGCTTGGAGAAATTTATGTTGAATGAAATAAGCAAAGCACAGAGGGGTAAATATCATATGTACTCTCTCATAAGTGGGAGCTAAAGAATATAAAGAAGAAAGGAAAGAAAGACCACAGTGGTGTGTTGGACTTGCAGAGGGAGAAAACATACCAAGGGATACAAAGTGGCATGGGGAAAAAGGGATGGGGAGGGAGGTTGGGGACAATTGAGGGGATAATTGGGTGAGGGACACAGGATACAATCACAATTTGTGGTAATGGACACGCTACCTGTATCGATCTGGCCATCACATCTTATACACTAGTGATGACAGTTTGCTTTGTACTCCATGAATATTCATAACCAATAAAAACAAAACAAAACATTTTTAAAATTAACATAATTTTATATTATAAAAAAATGTGTGAAAAATTCATTGTTGAAAACATGTATATCTGATGATTTCATTACAACCCACTTCTGCTAATAAATATAGAGCTATTGGGCTTTTCTATTTATCTTTTTTTAACTTTCAAAAATTAATTCTTATCATGGAATTTGTCTATTTCATTTAAATAATCATATACTGGCCCAGATGTTCATATTATTTCCTTATTTTACTTTTAGTATCTGTAGGGCCTTTAGTGTTTCCCTCTTTTCATTTATGTAATTCAGTAATTAGTTTGTTCATTTTTTTTTCTTGATCACTCTTTCTAAAGGTTATCAATTTTATTATCATTTTCTAAGAATGAAATTACAGCATTGTTAATTTGTGCCGCTATTTATCTGTTTTCTATTTTTATAATTTCTGGTTTTATCTTCATCACATCCTTCTTATTACTTTGGGATTAATTTACTCTCATGCTCTATTCTCTAAAATTGAGAAGTTACATAATTTAAAATCTTTCTACCTTTCCAGTATAGGCAATGAAGCCTATAAATTTCACTCTAAACACTTCTATATTTAGAAAATTGTGATTTTTCTCCCACCGTCATTCAGTTGGAAAGTTTTTTGTTGCTGTTATTTGTTAATTTCTTTTTAAAAATCTTGTTTTTATCTTTGAACCATGAGTCAATGAGAATTGTGTAGCTATTTTCTCATTTATTATTTCCTTAATATCTTATTCTTATTGATTTCTGATTTACATGTCTTATATGCGGAGAACATACTTCGTAAAATATCAGTCATTTTATATTTGTTGACACTTATTTTATGAACCATCTTACAGTCTATTTTGTTAAATGTTCCATGTGCACAATTGGTGTAGTTTTCTTTAAATGTGAATTAGGTCAGGTTAGTTGATAACATTTTTACTAATCTTCTACATTTTCATTACTTTTTCTGTACTTGTTCTATCAATTATTGAGAGAGGTTTGTTAATATGTCCAACTCTGATAACGAATAGTTTTGTTGTTGTTGTTATTGTTGTTTTGTTTTGTTTTGTTTTTGTCTTAGTTCTCCAAGATTTTCCTTCAGGTATTTTGAAGAACTGGCATAAAGTGCATACAGATTTTGATTATTTATCCTCCTGATAAACTGGCCTTTCTATTGTAACAAAATGTCCCTTTTTATCTCTGGCAACACCTCTTGTAGGGAAGTCTTCTTTGACTGCTATTAATATAGTCAGTCTGGCTTTATTATGTGTAATTCTTTCATGGAATACACTTTCCATTCTTTTACTTTTAACCTCTGTGTGTGTGTGTTACATTTATTGAACAATTCTATAAGACAACATGCAGTAGGAACTTGGTTATTGAACTTATCATTGATAATAGTTGTGTGTAAGTCTGCTATCCTGCTGTTTTCCATTTATTTTTTTTCTGTTGTTTTTGGTCATCTGTTGCTCTTCCCATCCCCCCCCCTTCAATGAGTCTAATCAAATTTGCAAATTATACAGCATAGAAAAAATATTTTATTTCTGGCCCATTCTCATTTTTATCTCTTTCTGAAACTCCATTTACAGTTTGTTAGACCATTTCATATTGTTCCTCAGATCACTGAAATCATTCATTGTAATTCCATTTTTTTTTCTCTTTGTTCTTCAGGTCTGCAAATTCTATTGATTTTCTTTTAATTTCATTTACTATTTCTTCTACAGTGTCTGGTAATATTTTATTTTACTTCTCACATGGCATATTTTCCATTTTAAGATTTTTATTTTGTTCTTCATATAGTTTCCTTTTCTCTGTTGAAACTCTGTGTTTGCTCAGTAAGATTGTTTCCTTTATAACCTCAACCATATTTATAATAATTACTTTAAAGCTGTTTCTGCTAATTAAAGTATGAAAGTCATGCAGTGTTGGAGATGTTTTTTTCACTGTGGAAAATGGATTGCATTTTCCTGCATTTTTTGCATGCCTATTAATTTTGGATTTTATACTGGATATCATTGATAATAAGCTGTAAACATTCTGAGTTATCTTCTGAAATTATCTTACTCTGCTAGTTTAATTTCTACCTGATCACTAGAAATAATCCACTCTACTCTACTCACCCTTTGATGAAATTTTCTACTTACATTTAAAGTAGCTTGGCATCATTAGTATGAGCAATAGAAAACTGAGTCAAAATGACATTCTTATTTATATCGCAGAATATAGTGACTTCAAAAATTAGTAATTTGGAACAGAAACCATCCTGCTGATACATCCTGTGAGAAACCATCCTGCAGAAACCATCCTGTGATATTATATTAAGATCTTTGAAAAACAAGTTACTGGATCTCAATGAAGATATATAGTAATAATAGTTCTGAATTTAAAAACATGCAGAAATTCAAACTAAGTCACACTTTTCATTTAAAAAATAATAACATTATATTCTCCGTAAGACTCTTAAAGTCATGAAAAATGTGATGAGGGTAAATCTATCTATTCCTTGATTATCATTTTTTTTTCAGTGATGCTTATGCTTTGACACATATTCCTTAAAACTAACTAAGCTAAAAACATAAGAAAAAGAAAAGACTGTTTATTCGGTGGCACCAGAGAAACCAATGCCTACATTAATTGTGTGAAGAAGGTTTATTATAATTTATTTAAAAAGATTTAAAAATAGCAACACATGCAAATAGCTATGAGTTTATCACTTCATCTTAAGTATAACATATGTTGATAATCCTCACTATCTCAGAATAAAATACCACAAAAGAGAAAGAAAAATCTCAAGAATGTAATAAAACAGGCTATTAATCATGATGATAAAAAAGATCCCTGGAGTGATTCATTGATTAATATGTGGGATTCTTAAATCTTACATTGTATTCTCTTTCTGAAACTCAATATGCCAGTGATAGCATCAACTTCTATCTGAGCCTTTAGTGAGCATAAAATGCATAGTATTGGGTAAAGAGTTAGATATTTTGTTGCTGTCCAGCATAAAATATGTTTTACAACACATAGCACACAATATGGAGCTAAAAAATAGATCTGGATTATTAAAGCAAAAAAATTTTAAGGCAATTCTTAATGTACTGTTACTGACAATTGCAGATGGCTTTTTGATCATTCCATATAGTCTATTAGTAAGTGAGTAAATAGAAATATTGGATCTATTTGTCCTTCCCATTTAAAAACTCATTAAACTTCAAAGATTCAATTAATCACATTGAGAAAACAACACTTTAACAACTAAACACAATGTGGTTTTGTGAATTGGATCTATGAACAAAAATAGAACCTTGATTAAAAAACAGACAAACAAACAAACAAAAAAACCCCGATGAAATCTAAATATGTTCTGGATCCACCCTTATCTGCGGTTTCACTTTTGGAGGTTTTATTTATCCCCAGTTAACCTTGATCGGAAAATATTAAATGGAAAGTCCAGAAATAAGTAATTCATAAATTTAAAATTGTGTGCTGTTCTGAGTAGCATGATAAAATCTGCTGCCATCCTGCTCTGGTCCGCACAGGATGAGAATAACCCCTTTGCCCGGTGTACCCACACAGTATCTGCTACCTGCCCATTAGTCAGTTAGTAGTGGTCTGGGCTATCAGATCACAGGAACATAGTATATATTGGGTTCAGTACTATTTGCCATTTAAGGCATTCACTGGGGGTCTTAAACATATCTCCCTCAGATAAGGGGAGACTACTGTAGTAATATACCATTGCTGGTTTCGTTTTGTGAAATGTACAAAGGCAATATAAGATGTTAAGAATAGGGGAAGTAGGGTGAGGGGTATATGGGAAATATCTGTATTATCTTTGCAACATTTCTGTAAATTTAAAATTATTCCAAAACTAAAAGTCTGTTAAAAATACTTTTCAAACTACCAGAAAGTTAAAACAAACAAACAAAAAACTTAGTTGTCAAATTTTCTTGTGGAAGTTTACAATGCTGTTCTTTCTATAGTGGTGAATGTTAAGAAACACACTATACTCAAGCTGAAGTAAAAGGTGGTGAGGTTAAGATGATGCTATCCTAACTGTACTATACCTCCATAAGTCAGCATATTGGTATGCAGAACTGGATAGGTCCAGTCTTTTATACTATCAGCTGCCAACCAAAGCCAAAGATATACTATTTGGCAGATAAAGCAGGTGCTTATACAGTGATGTTTCCTTCCCTGAACACCCTGATGTCATTTTACTAGTGTTTCTATCCGAATAACAACCCGTTGAATTTTTTACTTTTTTTTTCTTTTCCACAAATTAACTTATTTTCATAGTGAATATGTAAAAACCGTTAACAATATCTGTCACATAATTGTGAATACATATATGTTAGTTTAATACATATTGTTCTCTACTTATAAGCATTACATTAGAAATTCTGTAAGTAGAAAATACATTGTACCTCAGTATTTATAAAAGCATTTGGTGTTTAAGATGTTAATTTTCAGTAAAGTAATAAAATAATACACCTAGTATTATCTAGAAAATTACCAGTGCTGTGTGAATTCACTTTACATTTTTGCCTCCAATACATTCTGTATAATATGTACATGCTTATTTTTGAACTATTTTTCAAAAATATATTTTTTCATATTTTAGAGCATCCTTTCCTATGTCTTTTATAGTCAGACACTGCAAATAGTAATAAAATGCTTTTTATTTTACAAAAATAATATATATTTGAGGCTGTGTCCAAAGTGGGAAAATGCCTTTTGGTAATCTTTTATATGAATCCATCTGTTTGTATTGGTTATGGGTCTTCATGGATGCAGTCAGAAATTTTGCTTTAAGAATGGTAACAGTAATTTCAGCTTTCAGATCACATTTAGAATATAAAATACTGGGCCATGATATAAGAAATCAGTATTCTATGCCTGGCTCTGCTTCTAAAGCGTTGTATAGTTTTGAGAAAACCACCTAAATTCCTTGTTGGTCCTTGCTATTTTTCTTTGCAAGGTTCAGAGAGGTGTGTAATTTAAGATGCTTGTACTTCTATTGTGTCATAAATTTTCTTCATTCAACATTATTTGAGGCTTAAAGGAGAAAGTGTGAAAGAGGAAATGTGCAATTTCATTTTTGATTCAGTGAAAACATAAGGAAGATGAACAAAAGGTAAATGCATTAATTATAAATATTCCCATAGTTATTTAAAATGTTAGTAATTCCCCAGTGTAATAGATTATCCATATTACTTCAGAATACCTCCTTTTTCTCCATTCGATTTGAAGAAGAGAAACTTAAAATGTCTACAAAAGTGGTGCTGTATTATGATTACATTTCAAATCTATAATAACCAATATTATAAAAGGATGATTGCTAGCTCTTTAGGACACTAGCTATATACAGTTCATCTGCTTATTCATCACACCTGTAAAAATATCTTGCAAATAGATTTTCTCATTCATTTGACAAATATTTAATGAGATCATATTATATCCAAGACTATGTAATCATAAGACAGATGTGGTCTAGAGACATGACTTCATATTTGAAATTGATATATTTACAGGCAGAGCCATGTGAAGAAGGAATATTGGATATCATCATCTTCATTGAGGATATTCAGGCTGATATTCAGAAAGGGATGATGCTGTATGCAAAGTCACACTTCTGGAAAGTTGCATAAATGGAATTTTTTCTTTTTACATAAATGGAAATTAAACATATGTTCTGTGTCCCAAAACTGGTCTCTTTCCAGTAACCTTCCTGCCATTAAATATCATTTCATAAATTGGAATATTATTTAGAATATACTGTATCCAAAATAGCTTTTGAATACAGTGATAATCAGAATTGCTTTGATGGGGTGACAGAAAACCATTTCAAATCCCTTAAGAAATGAGTTGTTTTATGCAAATAAAGAGTCCACCATCTGTGGCTTGAGGCACAGCTCTATCCAAGTGTTCCAAATATATAATCAGAGCTCTGTCTCTCAGCACCTGTGAGCTCTCTTGTTCTCTTCGTGTTAGCATAATTTTCAAACTAGACCTTCCCACAAGGTGGCAAAAATGACCACTCCAGTAAAATTCTGGGGAGTTACTGCGGCCCAGTTTAGGTTATAAGAACATTTCTGATTATACAGGATGGGATCATTTATGTGAGAATTTTATGGACTATTAATTATGAAGGAGTAAATCCCCAAAATATTCTTGAAAGAAAGAAACCATATATCACCTACATACACAGACATGCACAAAAATGTAAAACGCAAAGCCTGTCTATTTAGAGAAACTTACTAGGAAGAAACTAGGCAGACTTATCTCTATGCTTCATCCATAATTTTATAGCACTTACATTGTATTACAATTTATTTTATGCATGGTTTTCTTATAGGACCATGAACTTTTTGAAGTCATGGACCACCTTTTATTCGTGTTTGTATGACTATTTCAATATTGCCTGGCATAATATAAATTCTTAACACTTCTGAAATAAATGAACAATTGAAGTCAAATATTTTTTCACAGAAGCACATCTTGAAATGCAGAAAATATATGAAATATATAAAAATATAAATGACTTTTAAAAGTCTTAGAATAATTAGTGGATGTTAGAAGTATATTAGGTTTCTAAGGTAAACAGGAACTCATCCCTGTAAATTCTTTTATAATCAAGTTCCAAGCATTCAGTTATTGATAAAAACATTTGTTAATCATCTACTACATTCCATACACTGTAGAAGATGCTGACAGGAAAAAAAAAAACAAAACTGGACTGATAATAAATTGGTAATTTTTGTTGAGACTAACATTTAGTATAAGAGATAAGTGCCAAATACTAACGTACATATATTATAGGCACCTGGGCATGTAATCCATCCTGGGAAGAGAGATAAGTTACAGTGTCAGACATGCTTCATGGAGAAGATCAGAAGTGAGTTAAAAATTGTCACTAAATCCTGTTGTTCGTGTATCCTTATGAATCTTTTAGATTGGATCCTGCCTCTCTATTTTGGCACATGCTTTTGTCAAGGCCTTCATGATTTCATTCTACAGTTGTAATTAATTTAATTTGCCCAATTTACCTCCATTTATTTCATCTCCATTTAGTCCCCAAATGGATTTTCCTACCAGACATGACTAATTACATTATTGGAGATGGGATAAAGGATGAAGGACTGAGAAGAATCTAGGATTCAAAGATGATTTGTTTTGTTTTGTTTTTGCATCTGGCTGGTATGGGAATCTAAGCTTTTGACCATGGAGTTATCAGCACCACACTCTAACCAAAACAGCTAACTAGCCAGCCTGAAAAATTATTTTTTGAAAGTATTTTTTATTTTCATTTTAGTATAATTACAGTTTGAATGCTATGTCTTCTTGGTGGAGTGTTCATTTTATTACAAAATCCCCTTCTATTTGATCATGGTAATATTCTTTGCTTTGCTATCTACTTTATTTAAATTTTTAATTGAAACACTGATTGTACATACTTATGGGATACAGAATTATATTTTAATACATGTATACAATGCTTGGTGATCTATTCAGGGCAATTATCATATTTATCATTGCAAAACTTAATCATGTCTTTGTGATGTGCACATTCAATCTCCTCTCTTCCAGTAATTTGGTAATATGCAGAAAATCATTGTTAATTCTATATTCCTGGGTCAATTGCACACCAACAAGACATATTTTCCCTATCCAGCTGTAATTTTGTGTACCTTGACCAGCCTCTCACTATCCTCATTCCCCTCTCCTTTCCCATCTGTAGTAACAACTCCTTTTAACAGTTCAACTTATTATTACTGTTTTGTTTTGTTCTCTTTTACAACTCCCACATATGAGTGAGAACATGCAGTATTTCTGTTTCTGTGCTTGGCTTATTTCACTGAACATAATTTTCTCCAAGCTTATCCATGTTGCTATGAATGACACAATTTTATTCTTTTTAATGGTGGAGTAGAATTCCATTGTGTATATGTACCACAATTTTTTATTGAAACATAATCGTATATTTTGGGGTACAGTGTTTACTATCATTGTTTGCATATGACATGTGATGATCACATCAATATTAGCATTTCCAATATTACAGATCATAATTATTTTTGGTGCCCCTTACCCAATTTCTCCCTAATCCCACGCTCCCTCCCCCTTTCCCACCTCCAGTAACAATAGATTTATTCTCTCCTTCTAAAAATTCAAAATATTATTGTGGTCTTTCTTTCTTTCCTACTTTCCTTATTTGCTTACCTTGTTTCCTTCCTTCCTTCGCACTCACTTATGAGTGAGAACATGCAGTATGTCTCTTTGTCTGGCTTATTTCACTTAACATAATTTTCTCCAAGCTCATCCATATTGCTACAAACAACAGGCTATCCTTATCCAGTCACACTATCCTTATCCAGTCACCTTGTCAATGGACATTTAGGTTGGATCCATATCTACTGTAAATAGAGCTGCAAAGAACATGGGAGTTCAGGTATCCTTTCACATGATGACTTCCATTTGTTTGTGTGTAAAATCAAAAGTGGGATAACCAGATCATAGAGTAGTTCTATTTGTAGTTGTTTAAGAAATTTCCATACTTTTTTTTTCCATAATGACTGTACTATTTTAGAGTCACACCAACAGTGTAGAAGAGTTCCCCTTTCTCCACATCCTCACCAGCATTTGTTACTCTCAGTCTTTTTAATAATGATCAGTCTTACTGGGGTGAGTTGATATCTCATTGTGGTTTTTATTTGCATTTCCCTGATGATTAGTGATGTTGAGCATTTTTTCATGTGTCTGTTAGCCATTTGTATGTCTTCCTTTGAAAAATGTCTATTCATCTCCTTTTCCAAATTTTTCATTGGATTCTTTGTTTTTTCACTGTGAAGTTATTTGAGTACCTTGTATATTCTGGATATTAATCCCTTGCCAGATGTATAGTTTGCAGATACTTTCTCCCATTCTATAGGTTGTTTTTCCACTCTGTTGATTGTTTCCTTTGCAGTGCAGAAGCCTTTTAGATTGATGTAATCCCATTTGTATATTTTTCTTTTGTTACTTGTGCTTTTGAGATCTTATTCATAAAGTCTTTGCCCAGTCCTACTTCCTGAAGTGTTTCTCCTATGTTTTCTTTTACTAATTTTATGGTTTCACGTCTTAAACTTAAGTCTTTAATCCATTTTGAGTTGATTTTGGTATATGGCAAGAGGTGCAGGTATAGTTACATTCTTTACACATGGATGCCCAATTTTCCCAGCACCATTTATTAAAGGGGCAGTCTTTTCCCCAATGTATGTTCTTGCTGCCTTTGTCAAAGATCTGTTGGCTGTAAGTATGTGGGTTGATTCCTGGGTTCTCTATTTTATTCCATTGGTCTGAGTGTCTGTATTTATGCCAGTTCAATGATGTTTTGAGTAACACAGCTTTGTAGTATAATTTCAAGACACATAGTGTTATGCCTTCAACTTTATTTTATTTTTTTGCTCAGGATTGCTTTGTTATTTGTGATCTTTTGTTGTTCCATATGAATGTTAGGAATGTTTTTTCTATTTCTGTGATGAATGTCCTTCATATTTTGATGAGGATTGCATTGAATCTGCAGATTGCTTGGGCTAGTATGGACATTTTCGCAAGGTTATTTTTTCCAATCCAAGAGCATGGAATGTTTTTCAACCTTTCTGTGTCCTCATTAATTTCTTTCAACAGTGATTTATAGTTCTTGTTGTAGAAATCTTTCATCTCCTTGCTTAAATTGTTTTGTAGGTATTTTGTTTTTTGGTGACTATTGTAAATGGTATTGCTTTCTTGATTTCTTTTTTTTGCTAGTTCATTATTGTAGTATAAAGACTACTGATTTTTGCATTTTGAATTTGTATACTGAAATATTTCTGAAATTGTTATCAGCTCTAAGAGTTATTTTGGTAGAGTCTTTAGGTTTTTCTCTTTTAAGATGATGTCATCCACAAACAGGGATTGTTTGACTTTTCATATCTGGATGACCTTTATTTTTGTCTCTTGCCTAATTGCTGTTATGAGAACTTCCAGTACTATGTTAAATAATAGTGGTGAGATGGGTCATCTTTTCTTGTTCTTAGAGGAAAAGTTTTCAACTTTTCCCAATTAAGGATGATGTTAGCTATGGGTTTGTCATATTTACCTTTTATCATGTTGAGATGTTTTCCTTCTGCACCTAATTTGCTGAGATCCTTTATCATGAAAGGATGTTGAATTTTGTCAGATGATTATTCTGTGTTTATTGAGATAATGAAGTGGTTTTTGTCCTTGATTTTGTTGATGTGGTGTATCACATTTATTGACTTGCATATGTTGAACCATCCTTACATCCCTGGGATGAATCTGAATTGAACATGGTATATAATTTCTTTTGATGTGTTGCTGTATTCTGATTGCTAATATTTTGTTGAGGATTCTTGCATCTGTCTTCATCAGAGATATTGGTCTGTAGTTTTCTTTTTTTGTTGTATCTTTGTCTGGTTTTGTTATCAGAGTGACACCAGTCCTATAGAATGAGTTTGGGAGAATGCCCTCTGTTTCCATTTCCTGGAATAGTTTGAAGAGAATTGGTATTAATTACTGTTCAAATGCTTGGTAGAATTCAGTAGTAAAGCCATCTGGTCATGGTCTTTTCTGTGTTGTGGGACTGCTGATTACTGTTTCAGTCTTGTTGCTTGTTATTGGTCTGTTCAGGTTTTCTGTTTCTTCTTGGTTCAGTCTTGGTAGTTTGTATGTGCAGCTGTTAGCCATCTGCACTTGGGCTATTCTTTGTTGGAAGATTGCTGATTACTGCTTCAATCTCACTGCTTGTTGTTGGTCTGTTCAGATATTCTGTCTCTTCTTTGTGCAGTCTGGGTTGTTTGTATGTGTCCAGAAACTTATCCATACCTTCCAGGTTTATGTATTTGTTGTCATATAGTTGTTTATAATAGTCTCTAAAGATTCTTCATATTTCTGTGGTATTGGTTGTAATGTCTGCCTTTTCAATACTGATTTTTGTTATTTGGGTCTTTTATCTTCTTTTTCATGTTAACCTAGCTAATGGTTTGCCCATTTTATTTATTTTATTGAAAAAATAACTTTTTGTTTTGTCTGTCTTTTCTATCATTTCTGGGGGGGTCTCTATTTCATTAGTACTGCTCAGATCATAATAATTTATTTCTGTCTACTACCTTTAGGATTGGATTATTGTTGTTTTTCAAGTTCTTTGAGGTGTAATGTTAGGTCATTTATTTAAAGTGTTTCCATTCTTTTGATGTAAGCATTTACTGCAATAAATTTGCCTCATAATACTGCTTTTGCAGCATCTCCCTGGTTTTGGTATGATGCATCTTTATTTTCATTAGTTCAAAGAAATTTTTTGTTTTCTTGTTTAATTTCCTCTTGGATACATAAGTCATTTGGGAGGCTATTGTTTACTTTCCATATATTTGTATAGTTTCCAGCGTTGCGTTTGTTATTGATTTCCAGCTTTAGTCTATTGTGGTCTGAAAAGATAATTTGAATGATTTCAATGTTTTTAAATTTGTTGAGACTAGATTTGTGACCTAACATGTGGTCTATCCTTGAGAATTCTCCATGTGCAGATGAGTAGAAAGTATATTCTTAAGTTGTTGTGTGAAATGTTCTGTATATATCTGCCAGGTCAAGTTACTGTATGGTGAAGTTTAAATTCTGTCTCTCTTTGTTGATTTGTTGCCTGGAAGATCTGTCCCATACTGAGAGAGAGGCGTTAATATCACCCACTATTAACATATTAGGGCCTATTTCTTTCTTTAGGTCTAAGAGTATTTGCTTTACATATCTGTCTGCTCCAGTATTGGGTGAATACATATTTTTCATTTTTATATCTTCTAGCTGTATAGATCCTTTTATCATTATGTAGTGGCCTTCTTTGTTTCTTTTTATGTTTTTTGGTTTAAAGTCTATTTTGTCCAATATAAGAATAGCCACTCCTGCTCGTTTTTGGTTTCCATTTACATGGTATATCTTTTTCCACCCCTTCACTTTTAGTCTGTGTGTGTCTCTATAGGTGAGATGGGTCTCTGGAAGACAGCATATACTTGGGTCTAGGTTTTTAATTCAGTCAGTCAATCTGCATCTTTTGAATGGGGAGTTTAATTCATTCACATTTAGGGTGGATGTTCACAGGTATTTTTAAAATTCCTGTCATTTAATTCCTTTTTGGTTATCAATGTTTTAAACATTTTTTGATCATTACCTCCCCTTTTATTTCTCTTCTTCAATGTTAGTTGGAATTCTGATGTGGCATGATTTATCTTCTTATTCTTTCTCACTGGCATTTTTGTTTAAATGGCAAGTTTTGCTCTTTCTTCTTTATCCATGATAGTGATGATTATTATTCAGATTCCAGATGCAGGGCTCCCTTGAGAATTTCTTTTAGGGCTGGTCATGTGGTGCTGAACTTCCACAATTTTTGTTTGTCTGGGAAATACACCATTTCTCCCTTGTCTCTGAAGGAGAGCCTTGTGGGGTAAAGAATTCTTGGCTGGCAATTTTTTTTTCTTTCAGTGTTTTGAATGTCATTCCCCTTTTTTCTGGACTGTAGGGTTTCAGTTGAGAAGTCTGCTGTTAGTCTGTTGGGGGTTCCCTTATAGTTGATTTGACGATTTTTTCTTGCTGCTTTTAGAATTCTCTCTTTGTCTTTGAGCTTTGCAAATTTGTCTATAATCTGTCTTGGAGAGAATATTTTTGGATTCGATCCATTTGGGGACCTTTGAGCTTCCTGGATCTGAAGATCTGCATCTCTCCCTACCCCTGGTAAGTATTCTGTTATTATTTCCTTGTATAGGTTTTCAATGCCTTTTCCTTTCTCACCTGCTTCTGGAACACTCACAATTCAGATGTTAGAGTGCTTGAGGTTGTTTGCTATCTCTCTTAGATTTTTTTCATTATTTTAAATTCTTTTTTCCTTTTTTTGTCTGCCTATTTCAAAAAGACCATCTTCTAGATCTGAAATTCTTTCTTCTGCTTGCTCAACCCTGATGCTCAAGCTCTCAGTTGTGTTTTTTATTCCATTGAGTGAATCTTTCATTTCTAGGAAACCTGCACTTATTTTAGGGTATTGATATCTTTGTAAATTTCATCTTTCATATTCTGGATATTTTTTCTTGTTTCTTTGGGTTATCTTACTGAGTTTTGTTTTATTTCTTCAAGATTTCTTAAGATCATTGCTTGGAAATCCTTTTCAGACATTTTTAGGATTCCCTGTTCTATGGGGTCTGGAATTTGAGCATTACTGTATTCCTTTGGTGGTGTCATATCTTCTTTTTTTTTTTTTTTTTGTAGCTCAAGTATTTATTTGATGATGTTTGGTCATCTGGTAGAGGACTTGCTTCTTCTGTTAGTCTGGGTTTGGCTATGAGGATAAAGATTTCCTCCTCTAATTGCAGGCTCTACTGGTGTAGTCAAGTAAATGGCAGGTTTCCTGTAGAATGGCCTTAGCTGCTATTGTGGTGGTGAACTGTCCTTTGGCAACAGAAGGTCTCTGTATTACACCACCTTGGCTCCTGTTCCAGTTTTCCATGGCTGTAGACTGAGCCCCACTGCCACCCAGCTCTCAGCTCAACTCTGTGTCTGCTGGGATGTTGGTGTTTACCTCCAAGCCTTAGACTGAAACCCAGTGCCATGTGGATCTTGGCTTACTCTGGCTGCTGCTGTGACTGTGGACTCTTCCTTCCAGGCCTTAGACTGTGCCCTGGTGCTGCAAAGGTCTCGGCTCACCTCGGTGGCTGCTGGCTTGTGGGCATTTCCCTTCTGCCTAGGGCCTTAGACTGGGCCCCAGTGCCACATGCGTCTCAGCTCACCTCCGTGGCTGTTTGGCTCTGGTCACTGCCTTCTGGGCCTTAGACTGAGCCCTGGTGCCATGTGGTTCTCAGCTCTCCTCAGTGGCTATTGGGCTGTGTGTACATCCCTTCCCCCTGAGGCCTTACACTGGGCCCTGGTGCTGCAAGGGTCTTGGCTCACCTTGGTGGGTGCTGAAACTGTGGGTGCTTCCCTCCAGGCCTTAGACTGAGCCCCAGTGCCAGGGAGGTCTTGGCTCACTGTGGTTGCTGTGACTGTGGGCACCTCAGATGGCTGCTGTGACTATGGGCACTTCCCTCCATGCCTTACTCTGGGCCCCAGTCCCACAAGAGTCTTGGCTCACCTCTGTGGCTGCTGGGCTGTATCTTTCTTCATTTTTTAAATTACTCTTTTTTCTTTTGTCTGCGTGGGTTATTTTGAAAAGAACATCTTAAAATCTGAAATTCTTTCCTCTGCTTGCTCTAGACTGCTGCTTAAGCTCTCACTTGTGGTTTTTATTTCACTGAGTGAATCCTTCAGTTCTAGGAGGTCTGCTACATTATTTTTTAAGGTATTAATCTCTTTGTAAATTTCTTTCTTCCCATCCTGGATATTTTTTCTCATTTCATTGTGTTCTCTAATTGAGTTTTCCCTTACCTCTTTGAGTTTCTTAAGATTTTTGCTCAGAATTCTTTTTCAGTTATTTCAAGAGTTTCCTGCTCTGTGAGGTCTGGCACTTAAGAATTACTGTATTCCATTGATGGTGTCATATTTTCTTGTTTATTCACATTTGTAGTATCTATACCTTGATGTGTGGTCATCTGGTAGAAGAGTTGCTGCTTCTATTTCTGTGGCATGGACTTTGAGGAGAAAGACTTCTTCCCCTTTTCAGAGGTTCTGCTGGTGACTCTCATTGTGTCAAAACAGTCAAGTGTGCAGAAGGCTGCCTGCATGGTGGTCCTGGCTTCTACTGTAGCAGTGAACCATCCTTCTGGCTGCAATAGCTATGGCAGTGGCTGTGGTGTACCATCTGTGCAGAAGCAGTATTTGCAGTATGCCTGTATTAGTTTATGTTGCGTATAACAAAATACCAGAAACTGGGTGATTTAAAAGTAAATGAAATTTATTGCTTACAATTTTGGAGGCTGGGAAAACCAAAGTCCATCTGGTGGTGGTAACGGTGACACAGGGGTCTCACATTGCGAGATGGTGAAAGCAGAGAGAGCAGAGTGAGAGTAACAGAATTTCCTCTCCTTTTAAAGCCTTCAGATCCACACCCCTGACTACCATTTTTAATCCATTCCCTACAGCATGGTCCTACAATGCAATCACCATTTCAGGGCACCACCTTTCAATTACCATAATAGGACTTCCCACCCTCTTAACAGTCACAGTGGGGGCTAAGTTTCTAATACATAAGACTTGCGGGACACAATTCAAGGTTCAATGAGTTTTGTGGGAACATAATTCAATCCACTACAACACTCCTGACTTCTGTTTGGGTGAGGGATACTGCTTGTGGCTTCTGCCTTGGCCCGTGGTGACATTTTGCTCTCCTGCATTCCAGTTTTGCTTGAGGGAGGGCTCCATGCCTTCTGTTCAGGTGGGGGCAGGGCTGTTCAGGAATTCTGCCTTGGTCCCTGGTAATGGATTGCTCTCCAGGGTACTTGGAAGTCTAAATATTTAAATATTTCAA
This sequence comes from Cynocephalus volans, assembly GCF_027409185.1. Lineage (NCBI taxonomy): Eukaryota > Metazoa > Chordata > Mammalia > Dermoptera > Cynocephalidae > Cynocephalus > Cynocephalus volans. The sequence goes on from NC_084478.1 coordinate 97,838,883, forward strand.
ATACTCTAAATATGTGCTATATGTATATTTCAAAAATTAGAGTGAATAAATAAAAACTTCTAAAATTATAGTTAATTTGCTAATTAAATTGAAGAAATGATGGAAAAATTGATGGAAAAATTAAAATTTATAAGAGAGTATTAGAGTAAATAAATGGGTCAAATGGAATTTCTAGAATTGAGAAATGCAAATCTAAAATTCAAAATTCAGAAATAGTTGAATTTCAGGGAACCAGTATTCTGAAGGCAGGCCAGTAGAAAGTAATGATTTACACAGAAAACAGAACAAACATATAAACATAAAAAAGAAAGCATGTGGAGCCTGGCTGAGTGAGTACCAATCAGAGAGGCACCCCACTAGAGAGGCCCAAGATCCATGGAGACCAAGTGCCCTGCAGTGCCAGCATGTGACCCAGCAGGTAGGCCTCCCTGCCACCACCCAACTTCATCCCCAGCCTGGCCAAGTGCATGCCGACCAGAGAGGCACCTCCCTGGATAGGCCCAAGGCCCGAGATGACCATGCACCCAAGGTACCAGTGGGTGAGTGAGCAGAAACTGAGGCAGCCATGCCAAATAGGCCACCCCAGCAGCATCCTAGCCAGACAATAGTATCGAACCAGTTGACTGTGAAATCCCCTGCCACAATAACTAAACATCAAAGGAAAGATACAAGAAATTTGAAAAATCCCACCGAAGGGTAATAACTCTCAAAATCTAGATCCTATAGAACAAAAAGCCCTTGAAATGTCTGACAAGGAATTTTGAGTAATAATTCTAAGGAAACTAAATGAGATACAAGAAAACTCAGCTAGACAACAAATTGAAACAAGGAAAAGTATACAGGACCTGAAAGAATGAATGTACAAGGAAATCAATGTCCTGAAAAAGAATGTAGCAGAGCTTGCTGAGCTGAAGATTTCATTCAAAAACATAAAAAACACAACAGAGAGTTTAACCAGCAGGCTTGCAGAAGCAGAAAAGATAACTTCTGACCATGAAGATGGGCAGTTTGAAATAAAACAGGCAGACAAAAAAAAGAAAGAAAGAAAGAAAGAAAGAAAGAAAGAAAGAAAGAAAGAAAGAAAGAAAGAAAAGAAAAAAGAATTAAAAACATTGAAGAAAAGAAAAGAGAGATATCAGACAACCTTAAGTGCTCAAATATCAGAGTCAAGGGTATTCCAGAAGGGGAGGAAAAAGGAGATTGCATTGAAAACATATTCAGCAAAATAGTGGCAGGAAACTTCCCAGGTATAGGAAAAGACACAGATCTTTGGATTCAGGAAGCTCAAAGATCCCAAACTGTATTTGACCCATAAAGGTCTTCTCCAAGATATTTTATAGTCAAATTGGCAAAACTCAAAGACAAAGAGAGAATCTTATAACCTGCAAGAGAGAAGCATCAAATAACCTATAAGGGAGCCCCAATCAGAATAACATCAGACTTTTCATCACAAACCCTAAAAGCCAAAAAGGAATGGGATGATATATTCAAAATACTAAAAGAAAGAGATTAGCAGCCAAGAATATTCTACCCTGCAAGTCTATCCTTCTGAAATGTCAGACAAATAGTATATTTCTCAGACAAACAAAAAACTGCAGGAGTTCACTACCACACAACAACCCTTACAAAAACTCTCAAGGCAATACTCGGTTTGGTACCTGAAAAATAACTAAAACTGCCATAAAAAGTCAATGAAAAATCAAAACCCAGTATGAAAATAAAATTTCCAACCACGAAGAGAAAAAAATTTATCTACAACCCAAGGAACGAATAAATACACAAACAAACTCTAAATCAGAAAGAAAGGAACAAAAGACACTTAAAACATCCAAACAAAAATTAATGAAATGCTAGGAGTAAATCAAGGCTTTTCAAAAACAACTCTTAATGGAAAAGGATTAAATTCCTGAATCAAAAGACACAGATTGACTGCCAGGATTCAAAAGGAGAACACAAATATATGCTGCTTTCAAGAGACACACCTGACCTATAAAGACTCACATAGATTAAGAGTGAAAGTATGGAAAAAGATTTACCATGCAAACAGAATTGAAAAGCGAGCTGAAGTAGCTATTCTTATATCTGATAAAATAGACTTTAAACTAAAAACCATAAAAAGAGATAATGAGGACCACTACATAATGATAAAAGGATTGATCCATCAAGAAGACATAACAATCATAAATTATATGCAACCAATGTTGGAGCAGCCAGACTTATAAAGCAAACTCTATTAGACCTAAAGAAGGAAATAGACACTAACACCATAATAGCAGGGGACCAGAACACCCCACTGTCAATATTGGACAGATCATCTAGGCAAAATATCAACAGAGAAACACAAGATCTAAACAACATTCTAGACCAATTGGACTTGGCAGATATCTACAGAACATTCCATCCAATGACCTCAGAGTATTCATTATTCTCATCAGTATGTGGATCATTCTCCAGGATAGATCCCATGTTAGGTCACAAATTAAGTCTACAAATTCCAAAAAATTGGAATTATCCTATGTATTTTTTCAGACCACAATGGATTAAAATTAGAAATGAATAACAAGCGAAATTCTGGAAAGTATAGAAACACATGGAAACTAAACAGATTTCTACTTAATGACATATGGGTCCAAGAAGAAATCAAGCAGGAAATCAAAAAATTTATTGAAACTAATGAAAACAATGATACATCATACCAAAACCTGTGGGATACTGCAAAAGCAGTATTAAGGGGAAAATTTATTGCATTAAATGCTCACTTCAGAAGAATAGAAAGATAGCAAGTGAACAACCTAACACTTCACCTTAAAGAACTAGGAAAAGAAGAACAATCCAAACCTAAAGTTAGCAGACGGAAAGAAATCATTAAGATCAAAGCAGAAATAAATGAAATTGAAACCCCCCAAAAAATGATATAAAAGGTTAATGAATGAAAAAGTTGGTTTCTGAAGAGATAAATAAAATTGACAAACCATTAGCACAGCTAACTAAAAAAAGAAGAGAGAAGACCCAAATAACAAAAATTAGAAATGAAAAAGGTGATATTACAACTGATACATCTGACATAGAAGGAATAATTTGAGCCTACTATAAACAATTATATGTGAACAAATTTGAAAATCTGGAGGAAATGGATAAATTTCTGGGTGCACACAAACTACCAAAACTGAGCCAAGGTGATGTTGAAAATCTGAACAGACCAATAACAGTAAAAGAGATTGAAGCTGTTATCAGAAGGCTCCCAACAAAAAAAAGCCCAGGGACAGTTGGATTCACAGCAGAATTATACCAACCTTTCAAAGAGGAATTGACACCAATTCACTACAAACTACTCCAAAGGATTGAACAGAGGCAATTCTCCCAAACTCATTCTATGAAGCAAACATCACTCTGATACCAAAACCAGATAAGGATACAGCTAAAAAAGAAAATGACAGGCCAATATCCTTGATGAATATAGATGCAAAAATCCTCACTAAAATACTAGCTAACAGAATACAGCAACACAAACGTAAAATTATTCACCATGATCAAGTGGGATTCATCCCAGTGATGCAAGGTGGTTTCAACATATACAAATCAATAAATGTGATACACAATATCAATAAAATCAAACACAAGGACCATAGGATCATCTCTATAGATGTTGAAAAAGCATTTGATAAAATTCAACACTTGTTCATGATAAAGACTCTCTATAAGTTAGGTGTAGGTGGAAAGTATCTCAACATAATTAAAGCCATATATGATAAGCCCATGGCCAATATCATCCTGAATGGGGAAAAGCTGAAAGCTTTTCCTTTAAGAACAGGAACTTGACAAGGATACCCACTCTCACCACTCCTATTCAACACAGTGTTGGAAGTACTAGCCAGAGCAGAGAAGAAAAGGAAATAAAGGTCATCCAGATTGGAAAAGATGAAGTCCAATTGCCCCTCCTTGCTGATGACATGATCTTATACATCAAACAGACTAAAGCCTCTACAAAAAAATTCTTGGAGTTGATAAATGATTTCAGCAAAGTAGCAGGATATAAAATCAACACACAAAAATCAGTAGCATTTCTATTCTCCAATAGTGAGCATGCAGAAAGAGAAATCAAGAAAGCCTGCCCATTTACAATAGCCACCAAAATAAATAAATAAATAAAATACTTAGGAATAGAGTGAACCACGGATGTGAAAAATCTCTATAATGAGAACTACAAACCACTGCTGAGAGAAATTAAAGAGGACACAAAAAGAAGGAAAGATATCCCATGTTCTTGGATTGGAAGAACCAACATTATGAAAATGTCCATACCACCCAAAGTGATATTGGAACACCAATGGCATTTTTCTCAGAAACGGAAAAAACCTATCCAGACATTTATATGGAATAACAAAAGACAATGCATTCCTAGAGCAAATCTGAGCAAAAAATTTAAACTTGGAGGCATAAAAGTACCTGAGTTTCAACTATACTACAAAGCTATAATAACCAAAACAGCATGGTACTGGCATAAAAACAGACACATTGATCAATGGAATAAAATAGAGAATCCAGAAATCAACCCCCACACCTACAGCCATCTGATCTTAGACAAAGGCACCAAGCTTATGCACTGGGGAAGAGACTGCCTTTTTCAGCAAATGGTGCTGAGATTACTGGACATCCATATGCAGGAGAATGAAACTAGACCCATACTTCTCATCATATACCAAAATCAACTCAAAATGGATTAAAGAATTAAATATACACCTTGAAACAATAAAACGTCTTAAAAAAAAACAAAGGAGAGACACTTCAGAAAATAGGACTGGGCACAGACTTCATGAATACAACCACCAAATCACGGGCAACCAAAGGAAATATAAACAAATGGGATTATATCAAACTAAAAAGCTTCTGCACAGCAAAAGAAACAATTAACAGAGTTAAAAGACAACCAACAGAGTGGGAGAAAGTATTTGCAAAATAAACATCTGACAAAGGATAAAATCCAGAATATACAAGGAACTGAAACAACTTTATAACAAAAAACAAGTAATCCAATTAAAATATGGGTAAAAGAGCTAAATAGGCATTTCTCAGAGAAAGATATAAGAATGGCCAACAGACACATGAAAACATGCTCAACATCACTCAGCATGCGGGAAATGCAAATCAAAACCACACTGAGATACTATCTCTCCCCAGTTAGGATGGCTAATATCCAAAAGATCGTGATTGATAAATGCTGGCGAGGTTGTGGAGTAAAAGGAATTCTCATGTATTGTTGGTGGGACTGCAAAATGGTGCAGCTTTTATTGGAAATGGTATGGAGGTTCCTCAAGCAATTGCAGATAGATCTACCATATGACCCAGCTATCCCACTGCTTGGAATATATCCAGAGGAATGGAAATCATCAAGTCAAAAGTATACCTTTTTTCCAGTGTTCATTTCAGCACTATTTACAATAGCTAAGAGTTGGAACCAGCCCATATGTCCATCACGAGATGAGTGGATACAGAAAATGTGGTATATCTACACAATGGAATACTACTCTGCTATAAAAACGAATGAAATACTGCCATTTGCAACAACATGGATGGACCTAGAGAGAATTATATTAAGTGAAACGAGTCAGGCACAGAAAGAGAAACATCACATGTTCTCACTTATTGGTGGTAGCTAAAAATAAATCAATAAATACACAAATAAACTGGGGGGTGGTAGGGAAGAAGTTGCTGTGACAAGCGAACAGATAGGAGGTTGTTTTGAGGGAGGGGGGAGAGGGAGAAAGGAGGGAGGTTTCAGTAATGGGCCACAATAATCAACCACATTTTACTTTGACAAAATAAAATTAAATTTAAAAAAAGAAAGTATGTAATAGACAGGTGAGACAGTAAAAAATGCATACCATGAGTGAAAGAAAAATCCCAGAAAACAGGGAGATAGAACATGTGTTTCAAGCAGTATTTGCAGAAATAAAGGTTAAGAATTAAAAAAAAAAAGAAAAAACTGATTAAAGGGCATCAGTACATTCAAAAGACCTACGTACTTCCACTAGGATAAATGCAAAGAAAACCACTACTAAGCATATATAAGGACATGGGCCACTCTCCTGCATTCTGCTCACGTGGGAGGAGTGCTTCCCAGGGCTTCTGCCTGCATCTCTATTCACAGGTCACCTCCTGCCTTCTGTTCAGGTAGTGGGAGGGCTGCCAAGGGCTTTTACCTGGGTCCCAGGTCACTGGACATTTTCTTGTTTTCTGTTTGGATGGTGGGTGGGCTTAAGAAGTGTCTTGATGTTTCCAAGGTTGTTTCATAGGATTTAGCATTAATATGCCCAGTATAGATATAAAGATACAGAATAGAGTTATCCGCTGTCACAATTTAGCAATCCATTTCCCAGTTTCCAGTTCCCAGGGTGTCCCAGAATCCTTCTTGCAGATCTCCCAGTACCTGCAGGTCGCTGGACAACAAAAGTTGCAGTGGAGCCATCTGGCCCTCCCAGAGCAGAGAACATGGAGCTGTCCCATTTTCTTTATCTAATCATCTGTTCATGGCCATTTAATTTGGGTCTATATATTAATATCTGTAGGTTATATCTTTTTTAGACTTTTTTTAAATCATGTTTTATCATTTTAATAGTGCCCCAAACTTTTCTGCTTTCCCTCAGAAAGCATTTTTTAGTAAGAGAAAAGTGATTGATTATGCTGCTTTAAGGGGCAGGGGAAGGAAATAGTGTTAGTTGAAGCCAAGTGAGATCTGCAGCCAAGGAAGAGGGCCCATCCAGAATGTGCTGTAAGTACGGAGGGACACAGTCACTGCCAGAGATTTAGTGCTGAAGCAAGGAGGGAGCAGGGAAGGAAATGCCCACACCTCTTTCTCTTATCACCTCCTTCTGTTTTTTGACTAAACTCAGCAAGGATGCAAAGAAGCCCAAGTGATACATTCCATAGGTGTCATCTTGGAGCACAGAGAAGAGAACTTGTTCAGGAGGCAGGGTAGGGAGAGAGGGGATAAGTGCAGAGGAAATCCAGCTCAGACACTTGATGTGGAAGAGAGGTATCCTTACTAAACTGGGATTCTAAATTTTCAATTTTATCCACCAATGTGCACCAAAAAAAAATAAAAATAAAAATAATGTTGCTTTGAGTTTTATTAGTAGTAGTATGTTCATTCTGCATTTTGTGCACCAGCCTTTTTAAGCCACATATCCATTTTAGGATGGTTGATTTGGTTACAACTAGATAAGTATGTTTCACGAATCCATTTACTTAGGCACACAGAAACTGTATCACCCTTCACTAAAAGCAAATGAATACATGAGGATGCCATGTAAGTCTCTTTGCTTTTCTCCCTGTTCCCTTAGGACATTTTCACAAACTGAACGTGACAGTGACCTTTCAACATATGAGCTGAATAAGGGCACCACTTCCAATCATTATTAATTTTGTTTTAATAAAAAGAGATAGCAGTTTCAAATGTTCTTCCTACATTCCAATGCATTTTCTAGGAAGCATACTCCACTATGAAGACCACACTTCTAGGGCACAGGACCAGTTTGACCAGCCTCCAATGACTTCTAGTCGCTGTCTAAGGTCTGGAGATAAAGAACCTGATAGTCCTAGCTTGTATCTGGATCAATCAGCCATGGTCAGGGGACAGCATCATGGGGTGTAGATGTGGCCATGGGGAACCATCCTTTGTACATAGAGGTTCCTCCTAAAAAAAAGTGAGATTCCTAGAAGCAAAAGTGTCATCAAAGGATGTCATCACCTACTAATTTCCTTGCTATTGTACTGTGTATAGCCAACATTCCCAGTACTACTGCTTTCAACCTACCCATGTTCTTGAATTTGAAGTTTCTTATAGACACTCCACAGTTGAGTTATGGTTTGTTTGTTTCTTTGTTTGTTTTAAATCCACTCTACCAATCCCTGTCTCTTCATTGGTGTATTTTTGTTACACGACTTTTCCCTGTGTAACAGATATGAACAAAAGAATTACACAAATACTCAAGTATTATGTATGCATTGAGGCCCAGATGGACTGCACTTCATAATTTCTCCATTAGGAGGGGCAAAACTGTTTGTGTCAGCTGCCTCCAAAGTTAGCCTCTCCCTTTTATTGTAAAGACAAGGAAGTTTCACAAGAAAATTCAGTTGGTTTAACCATTACAAAAACACAAGGATATCAGCAGAATTATGGCTAACAAATGGAAAACTAGTAACATCATTGAAATAAACAAAGTGACATTCCATAATACAATTTGCAAAAGGTTAAGTTGATCCACCAAAAAAAGTTTGTTCTTAGCAAACATTTTCTTTCCCTTCTCCTTCCAATGGGGACAGGAGGGAAAGAGGAATCCGGGCAATTTGCTCACCCACAAGAAGGAACACCAAGGGAGAGACTGATAGCGAGGCAAGGGCTGTTCGGGTCGGCTGGTGGCGGACCCAACAGAGTGGTGCCCCGTGTGAGGCATTTTTTAAAACTCGTGTGTGAAAGGCGAGCGAGTGAGGCCCCCAGCTGTTTGGTCCTGAAAAAAAGGTCGACGAAGGGTGATTAACCAACGGAGTGGCCCCCGCAACCACGGTAGTCGCAGTGAAGTAATCCGCCTGCGTGTCAGTGTGAGTACCATAACAGGGGGAAGTCCCTGCACTTCTCTGCCCTGTTGCTCCCTTTGTCCCTTCCTCACGGGGCAACATGGGAGGCATCTGTGGAAAGAATGACGAGACAGCCTGCAAGGCTCTAAAGTACATGTTAAAAAGCAGAGGCCTAGAAATACCTGACTCCACGGCCACCAATGCCTGGCATCATGTGGTGAAGGTGGCCCCTTGGGCACCTTCATCCAACTTGTTCTCGTGTGAGACTTGAGACCGGGTTCAGACCCTGGCCAGAAAGAATGAGATTAGTCATGGGCTAGACCCCCCCTTAGGGTTCTACCCAACCATCCCTACCCTAAAGCTTTGCTTCCATCCCAAGCATCAAGAAGGTACAGAAAGGGTTTGGGCACAGTTCGATGAGGAGAGAAAAAAGGAAACAAAGCTGCCAATGCAAGGCCCTGAGCCATTGAGTGATACCTATGCCCCTACCCTGTACCCTCCTCCCAGGCATACTCACTCCGCCAAAGTTTAGATGAAGGAGGGAAAGCGGCACCTGAAGAAGTGGAGGAGGCTAGCCCACCTTTAAGAACACCCCCGGCAGAGCCACAGGTTTTGCTTGTTATGGCTCGCTGGGAACCCCCAGCCGTCACAGCCCGTGGAAAATGCTCTGTAAGGCTGTCCTCCCCACAAACTTGTTTATCAAGTTCTGCGCCTTCTTTAAAGAAGAGTGCCGTGTGCAGGCAGAGATAAATCAAGCAGTAGCGTTGCCCAATGCTACTCTGCTAGGTGTAAACGCTAGCCAATGTGTTGTAACCACAATAAAACCAACCCCGGACTCACCTTCCCGTGGGTCATTGGCAAAGGTTCCCGTGCAGGTGCCAACAAACCCTTTTGCAGCACTGTGGCAAATTTCACCTCCCCCCAAACATGAAATAAGCGGACCTGAAACAAGCAGGCCACAGGGGCAGCTTCAGTGGCCATCAGCTCCCTCTTGGGAGTTATTGGAGCAGGTACCGGAGCCGCCAGCATAGCCTTGGCACATCAACAGGTAGCTTCCCTTAGGGAGGCAGTGGACATAGATTTTGGCCACCTGGAGGTGTCTGTATCACATTTTAAAAAATCACTAACATCACTTTTTGAAGTTGTTTTACAGAATCGACATGGACTAGACCTGTTGTTCTTACAGCAAGGAGGATTATGCGCTGCCCTCAAAGAAAAGTGCTGCTTCTACGCTGACCACTCTGGAGTGGTCAAGGATTCCCTAGCTAAGCTTAGAGAAGGATTAGAAAAGTGAAAAAAAGAACACAAAGCCAATAGTAATTGGTTCCAAAGCTGGCTTTTAAGCTCCCCATGGCTCACCACCCTGTTGTCCTCCCTGGCGGGCCCCCTAGCCATTTTCCTTGTCTTAATCATCTCGGGGCCTTACGCCATTCGCCAGGTTGTGTCCCTTATAAGGCACAACACCACTTCTCTCGTAATGCTCACCCAGGTGGTAGAGGAGGTGGCCCATAATGAAAGCCCTGACAGCCCTTGGGTCAATATGGCCCTTTATTTTTTTTTTTATTTATTTTTTATTTTTTTATTTTTTATTTTTATTTTATTTTTTTCTGTTTAATATTTTATTTTTTTTATTTTTATTTTTTTTTAATTTTATTTTGTCGATATACATTGTAGCTGATTAATGCTCCCCATCAACAAAACCTCCCTCCCTTCTCCCTCCCCCCCTCCCCCCCAACAATGTCCTTTCTGTTTGTTTGTTGTATCAACTTCAAATAATTGTGGTTGTTATATCTTCTTCCCCCCCCCCTGGTTTGTGTGTGTGTGTGTGTATGAGTGTGTGTGAATTTATATATTAATTTTTAGCTCCCTCCAATAAGTGAGAACATGTGGTATTTCTCTTTCTGTGCCTGACTTGTTTCACTTAATATAATTCTCTCAAGGTCCATCCATGTTGTTGCAAATGGCAGTATTTCATTCATTTTTATAGCTGAGTAGTATTCCATTGTGTAGATGTACCACATTTTCCGTATCCACTCATCTGATGATGGGCATTTGGGCTGGTTCCAACTCTTGGCTATTGTAAAGAGTGCTGCGATGAACATTGGGGAACAGGTATACCTTCGACTTGATGATTTCCATTCCTCTGGGTATATTCCCAACAGTGGGATGGCTGGGTCGTATGGTAGATCTATTTGCAATTGTTTAAGGAACCTCCATACCATTTTCCATAGAGGCTGCACCATTTTGCAGTCCCACCAACAATGTATGAGAGTTCCTTTTGCTCCGCAGCCTTGCCAGCATTTATCGTTCATAGTCTTTTGGATTTTAGCCATCCTAACTGGGGTTGGATGGTATCTCAATGTGGTTTTGATTTGCATTTCCCGGATGCTGAGTGATGTTGAGCATTTTTTCATATGTCTGTTGGCCATTTGGATATCTTCCTTAGAGAAATGCCTACTTAGCTCTTTTGCCCATTTTTTAATTGGGTTACTTGTTTTCTTCTTGTAAAGTTGTTTGAGTTCCTTATATATTCTGGATATTAATCCTTTGTCAGATGTATATTTTGCAAATATTTTCTCCCACTCTGTTGGTTGTCTTTTAACTCTGTTAATTGTTTCTTTTGCTGTGCAGAAGCTTTTTAGTTTGATATAATCCCATTTGTTTATTTTTCCTTTGGTTGCCCGTGCTTTTGGGGTCATATTCATGAAGTCTGTGCCCAGTCCTATTTCCTGAAGTGTTTCCCCTATGTTTTCTTTAAGAAGTTTTATTGTCTCAGGGTGTATATTTAAATCCTTAATCCATTTTGAGTTGATTTTAGTATACGGTGAGAGGTATGGATCTAGTTTCATTCTCCTGCATATCGATATCCAGTTATCCCAGCACCACTTGCTGAAGAGGCAGTCCCTTCCCCAGTGAATAGGCTTGGTGCCTTTGTCAAAGATCAGATGGCAGTAAGTGTGTGGGTTGATTTCTGGATTCTCTATTCTATTCCATTGGTCAGTGTGTCTGTTTTTATGCCAGTACCATACTGTTTTGGTTATTATAGCTTGGTAGTATAGCTTAAAGTCAGGTAGTGTTATGCCTCCAGCTTTATTTTTTTTGCTGAGCATTGCTTTGGCTATTCATGGTCTTTTATTGTTCCATATAAATGTCTGAATAGTTTTTTCCATTTCTGAGAAAAATGTCTTTGGAATTTTGATGGGGATTGCATTGAATTTGTATATCACTTTGGGTAGTATGGACATTTTCACTATGTTGATTCTTCCAATCCAAGAGCATGGAATATCTTTCCATCTTCTTGTATCCTCTCAATAAATTCAAAAAAATTGGAATTATCCCATGTATCTTCTCAGACCACAATGGATTAAAACTAGAAATTAATAACAAACAAAACTCTGGAACCTATACAAACACATGGAAATTAAACAGCATTCTACTTAATGACATATGGGTCCAAGAAGAAATCAAGCAGGAAATCAAAAAGTTTATTGAAACTAATGAAAACAATGATACTTCATACCAAAACCTGTGGGATACTGCAAAAGCAGTATTGAGGGGAAAATTTATTGCATTAAATGCTCACTTCAGAAGAATGGAAAGATGGCAAGTGAACAACCTAACACTTCACCTTAAAGAACTAGAAAAACAAGAACAATCCAATCCTAAAGTTAGCAGACGGAAAGAAATCATTAAGATCAGAGCAGAACTGAATGAAATTGAAAACCAAAAAACAATTCAAAAGATCAACGAATCAAAAAGTTGGTTTTTTGAAAAGATAAATAAAATAGACTAACCATTAGCATGGCTAACAAAAAAAAGAAGAGAGAAGACTCAAATAACAAAAATTAGAAATGAAAAAGGCGATATTACAACTGATTCATCTGAAATACAAGGAATCATTCGAGACTACTATAAACAACTATATGCCAACAAATTTGAAAATCTGGAGGAAATGGATAAATTTCTGGACACACACAAGCTTCCAAAACTGAACCGTGAAGACGTAGAAAATTTGAACAGACCAATAACAATAAAGGAGATTGAAGCTGTTATCAGAAGGCTCCCAACAAAGAAAAGCCCAGGACCAGATGGATTCACAGCAGAATTTTACCAAACATTCAAAGAGGAATTGACACCGATTCTTTACAAACTATTCCAAAAGATTGAAATGGACGCAAATCTCCCAAACTCATTCTATGAAGCAAACATCATCCTGATACCAAAACCAGGTAAAGATATAACCAAAAAAGAAAACTACAGGCCGATATCCTTGATGAATATAGATGCAAAAATCCTCACTAAAATACTAGCAAACAGAATACAGCAACACATACGAAAAATTATTCATCACGATCAAGTGGGATTCATCCCAGGGATGCAAGGTTGGTTCAACATACGCAAATCAATAAATGTGATACACCATATTAATAAACTCAAACACAAGGACCATATGATCATCTCTATAGATGCTGAAAAAGCATTTGATAAAGTTCAGCACTCATTCATGACAAAGACCCTCTATAAGTTAGGTATAGAGGGAAAGTATCTCAACATAATTAAAGCCATATATGCCAAACCCACTGCCAATATCATCCTGAATGGGGAAAAGCTGAAAGCTTTTCCTTTAAGAACAGGCACTAGACAAGGATGCCCACTCTCACCACTCCTATTCAACATAGTGTTGGAAGTACTAGCCAGAGCAATCAGAGAAGAGAAGGAAATAAAGGGCATCCAGATTGGAAAAGATGAAGTCAAACTGTCCCTGTTTGCAGATGACATGATCCTATATATCGAACAGCCTAAAACCTCTACAAAAAAACTCTTGGAATTGATAAATGATTTCAGCACAGTAGCAGGATACAAAATCAACACACAAAAATCAGTAGCATTTCTTTTCTCCAATAGTGAACATGCAGAAGGAGAAATCAAGAAAGCCTGCCCATTTACAATAGCCACCAAAAAAATAAAATACTTAGGAATTGAGTTAACCAAGGATGTGAAAAATCTCTATAATGAGAACTACAAACCACTGCTGAGAGAAATTAGAGAGGATACAATATGGCCCTTTAAAAAATCAATGCCAATCTCTAAGGCTCCGCCCCGCCCCCGCTTGGCTGGATAGTCAATGATGGGTAAGATTTCCAGAGGGAAACAACCTAAGACAGGCACAGCCACCAGAGGGAATGGAGGCGAGGCTGGGAAGGTTAGCCGCCTCCAGCTGCCTTATTAAAACAAAAAGGGGGAGATGTCGGGCCTTAAAAACTAACGCCACCTTAAGTGACATTACAAGTGTCGCCATTATGGGCCCACAGGGTGTATTAACGTGGCAGCCTAAGACGGGCGCCGCGCCGGGAGGAAGTAGGGTGGGAGTGTCTGCGGGAACCTTGCCTTAGCCCTTATTGGCCAAATACGCGCTTCCGTGCTTGTGGCTGCAATAGCTAGGCATTGAGACAGGATGCATGCTCTTGACCTTTAAGCTGATAAGATTATGTAAAAAACCTCCCTTCCCCATTTGCCTTTAAAAGCAAGTGCTTGTGTGATAATAAACGGAACTGCTCGACAGAACCCCCGCCGTGTCTGAGTGTCCTTTAACCAGGCTGGTTTGGGGCCGGCAGCTGTGCTCACCTCTCTTCATGGCTCTCTTCCCCCATCTCCTTCCAAAGGGGACCGGAGGGAAAGAGGAATCCGGGCAATTCACTCACCTGCCAGAAGGAATACCAAGGAAGAGACTGATAGCAAGGCAAGGGCTGTTCAGGTCGGTTGGTGGTGTACCTGACAATGTATGAATATTTCAACTTTCGCACATCCTCATCAGCACTTGATATTTTCTTATTTTTTTAAAAAAATTATTAGAGCCATCTTAGTGTGTGTGAAATTTTTTTAGTCTTCTCAGTCTGCTATAACAAAATATCATAAAATGGGGAGGCTTATAAACAATGGAAATTTGTCTCTCCCAGTTCTAGAAGCTGGGAAGCCTAAGATCAAAGCACTGGGAAACTCAGTATCTGGTGAGGACTGTCTTCACTGTGACCTCACCTGGCAGAAAGGAGCAAAGCAGTTTCTGGGGCCTCTTTTACTAGGGCACTGATCCTATTCCTGAGAAGGGAGCCCTAATGACTTAATCCTTTCCAAAGGCCTCACCTCCCAGTACCATCACCTTGGGGGTTAGGGCTTTAACACATGAAATTTAGGGTTCATAAGCATTCAAATCATAGAAAAGATGGTACCATATTATGTTTGTTCTTCAACATTTTATTTGTATCTTTTTTTCTTAAATTATTTTTATTTGCCACTGACACAATAATTGTACATTTATTTATATAGGGTACAACATGATGTTCCAAAATATGTAAACATTGCAAAATGATCAAGTCAGGGTAATTAGCACATCCATCACCTCAAACGTTTATCATTTCTTTGTGGTGAAAACTCAAAATCCTCTCTTCTAGCTATTTTGAGATATACAACATCTTTTTATTAACTATAGTCACAGGCTCATTGAGATAGTTTAAACACCACAGAATTTTCCCATATTAAGTTTATAGTTTAACGATGCCAGCATAGACAAAGAGACTTCATTATCGTGACAGAATCCTTCTTGCCTATGCTATGTGGCCAATTGATTTCACTGGGAAGACAGCAGTCTCAGGACACTGGGATATAAAGACACTTCCTTGGCTGTGGTGGTGAAAGTCCCTCTTGTAGGTGCTGTCTGGCTGCAACTTCTAGTAGGGAATAAGGGTCTCAGCAGTTAGGGACAAAAAAACTTTCTAGACTGGACTTCCTGTTGTGGCAAGGTTCCTATTTCTAGTACTTCCAGCCCTTTCTAATGTCTCTGGGTGAGGAAGGACATTGCCAGCCCACTGGGATAAAGACTTTCTACATCATCCCCCTGACCATCCCAGTATCTCTCAGTGAGGCATGAGGGCAAAGGTGGGCTGTCTCAGGCCCTAGTGGGAAGGTGAGTATTTCTTCTGGCCATTTATTGTTGGCAGGGCTCCCAATCTATTCCTCTTGCTTGTGGGAGAGGGCTCACCTAGTGGTGTTGACAGCACTACCATTCCATCATGAGGAGGAATGAATCAATCTGGGCTGCCTCCTGTTGCCAGATTTACAGCCAAGAAATTCTGGGTTTGGATTTCTTTGGGGGTAGGGGGATACAAGTTGCCCTGTGCTTGTGTTGTTTCTCTGGTGCTGAGGTCAAAATCCTGATTGCTTACTTCTTACCACCTTTCAGAGTTCTCCTTTGGCTGCTTCCAACATTATTTCTATGGTTTAGAGCATAAAGGGATTAGTAAGCCACCTTTACTTGATCAGAAATCATAAAACTAATATTTAAAAATTATATGTAATTCATTTAAAAATAACACTAGTATGACAAAAAGTAGAATACTTGTTTACAGCAGCTTGGGAATGAGGAGTTATTGTTTAATGGGTAAAGAATTCAGTTTGGGAAGATGAAAAAGTTCTGGAGATGGTTGGTGGTTATGGTCGTACAACAATATGAATGTACCTAATGCCACTGAACTGTATACTTAAAAATGGTTAATATGGTAAATTTTATGTTATGTATATTTTACTTCAATGAAAATAATAATATGATTTTGTATTAACATAAGTAAATTGCATGCTTATATAAACATTCTTAATGAAAAAACTACATTTTCCAAGACAAAAATAAATAGTAGTAAAGGTGGCACTGTCTTACATTTTGCAAATTAAAGAAAACACAAGAATATAAAAGCACATACTCTATTAGCTTTCAGAACAACGAGGTCATTGTGTATCATAAAAATTACTAAAAAGTTCATTCTATATTAGTAATAAAGCTACAATGAAAAGGGAAAACAAAATCTTACTATTATTATTAAAACAATTTTGATCTCTAGGAATTTGTGAAAGGATCTCAGGGACCCTCCAGAAGTCCCCAAACCACAATTTGAGAACCTACATCTTGGTCTAATAGATACTTGGACTGGTTGGGACCACAACTGAAAATTGTAGAAAAGGTTCTGGTGCCCAGAGTGAGCACACAAAATGAATAAATGGAGAGACTTAAAAATGGACCTTAAGTAAGGTTTTTGTTTGCATCTTATGTTAATTTTTCATAACACAAAAGAGACCAAAACCAACCAACCAAACAAACAAAAAAACCCCACAAAAAACAGGTACTGGCATACAAGCGGTACAGGGTGTCAAGCTGGATTGCTAATTTACTATGGAAGCCTCATCTAGTAGATAGAGTTGCCAATACCTTCCAAATGCCTTCATCCTGAAGGAAGCAAATGAACTCTTAGCAGTTTTAAGTCTTACAGTATTTCCTATATTCCTTGGTAAACCATGAGTTAATGCACTAACCAGGCATACAGAAGTCAGGATGCTCCCTAATCGTATATGAGCGAAGCATATTACAACTAGAAATGACTACTCTTGGGCAGCAGATAGGTCTATAATAAAGGTCACATAAGTGAAAGGCTTTACATGCTTTGGGAGATATAAATCTTAATTACTAAATTAACCTAGGTCTAAGAGTTACTGACACAAATTTCAATATGGTTACATGAATTATGTGATAGATTGAAATATTTATCAGATTCTATTTCCACTGAGACCACGTGTCCAGCACACGACACAGCAGGTAGGCCTCACTGCTGCCACCTGACTCCATCCCCAGCCCGGCCGAGTGCATGAGAATCAGAGAGGCACCCAGCCAGAGAAGTGGAAGCTCTGCAGAGACCAAATGCCCAGTGGTTCCAGCATGCAACCTAGCAGGTAGGCCTCACCTCTGGGGCCTGACCCCATCCCCAGCCAGGCAGAGTGCACATGGACCAGAGAGGCACAAGCTGGAGAAGCGGAAGTTCCACAGAGACCACACGCTCTGCGGGGCCAGGATGTGACCAAGCAGGTAGGCCTCACTGCTGCCACCCAATTCCATCCCCAGCCAGGCCAAGTGCACATGGATCAGAGAGGTGCCTCCCCGGAGAGGCCCAAGACCCAAGGCGACCATGCACCAAAGGCACTAGTGGGCAACCGAGTAGACAATGAGGCAGCCATATCAAATTGACATCCACAGCAGCATCCTAGCCAAACAATAGTGTCAAACAAGTGGACCATGAAATCCCCTGCCACAAGGACTAAACATCAAAGGAAAGATACCAGAAATATGAAAAATCAAGAAAGTACACCACAAAAGTGTAATAAATCTCAAGCTCTAGATCCTGTAGAACAAGAAGCCCTTGAAATGTCTGACAAGGAATGTCGAGCAATAATTCTAAGGAAACTAAACGAGATACAAGAAAACTCAGCTAGACAACATGATGAAATGAGGAAAAGTATACAGGACCTGAAAGAAGAAATCTACAAGGAAATCAATGCCCTGAAAAAGAATGTAGCAGACCTTGCCAGGCTGAAGAATTCATTCAGTGAAATAAAAAACACAACAGAGAATTTAACCAGCAGGCTTGCAGAAGTAGAAGAGAGAACTTCTGATCTTAAAGATGGGAAGATTGAAATAATACAGGCAGACAAGAAAAAAATAAAGAAAAGAATTAAAAACATTGAAGAAAATCTAAGAGAGATATCAGACAACCTTAAGCGTTCAAAAATCCAAGTCATGGGTATTCCAGAAGGGGAGGAAAAAGGAGATTGCACTGAAAACATTCAACAAAATAGTGGCAGAAAACTTCCCAGGTATAGGAAAAACACAGATCTTCAGATTCAGGAAGCTCAAAGATCCCCAAATGTATTCAACCAAAAATGTGTTCTCCAAGAGACATGTTATGGTCAAACTGGGAAAACTCAAAGACAATGAGAGAATCTTAAAAGCTGCGAGAGAGAAGTGTCAAGTCACCTCTAAGGGATCAACAATCAGACTAACATCAAACTTTTCATCACAAACCCTGAAAGGCAGAAAAGAATGGGATGAAATATTCAAAATACTAAGACATAAAAATTACAAGGCAAGAATACTTTACCCAGCAAGGCTATCCTTCTAAAATGAAGGAAAAACAAAAACCGTGGGAGTTCACTACCACATGATAAGCCATACAAGAAATTCTCAAGGAAGTACTTGGTTTAATACGTGAAAAACAACCACAACTGCCATAAATACTCAAGAAAAACCAAAATTCCATAGTAAAATAAAAGTGGCAGCAACGAAGAGAAAAAAAAAGTTTATCTACCACCCCAAGAAACAACAAATACAGAAGACAAACAGTAAATCAGAAAGAAAGGAACAAAAGATACTAAGACATCTAAACAAAAATCAATAGAGTGCTAGGAGTAAATCAACACTTTTCAATAACAACTCTTAATGTAAAAGAATTAAATTCCCCACCCAAAAGACACAGACTGATTGACTGGATTAAAAAGGTGGACCCAACTATATGCTGCCTTCAAGAGACTTACCTCACCTGCAAGGACACACATAGACTAATACTGAAAGGATGAAAAAAGATATACCATGCAAAAGGAAATGAAAAACATGCCAGAATAGCACTTCTTATATCTGATAAAATAGACCTTAAACCAAAAACCATAAAAAGAGATAAAGAAAGCCACTATATAATGATAAAAAGATTCATCCATCAAGAAGACATAACAATCATATACATATATGCTCCCAATGTCAGAGCAGCCAGATTTATAAAGCAAACAGTATTAGAGCTAATGAATGTGATAGACACCGCTACTGTAATAGCAGGGGAACTAAACACCCCACTCTCAATATTGGACAGATCATCTAGGCAAAGAATCAGCAGAGAAACACAAGTTGTAAACAACACTTTAGAACAATCGGACTTGGCAGATATCTACAGAACATTCCAGACAACAATCCCACAATATTCAATCTTCTCATCAGCACATGGAAGAGTCTCCAGGAGAGTTCAAATATTAGGTCTGAAATCAAGTGTCAACAAATTCAAAAAAATTGAATTTATTTCATGTATTTTTCAGATCACAATGGATTAAAATAAGAAATCAATGACAAACAAAACTGGAAACTATACAAACAAATAGAAATTAAACAGCATTGTAATTAATGGCATACGGGCAAAGAAGAAATTAAAAAGGAAATAAAAAATTATTGAAACTAATGAAAATAATAGTCCAAAAATAACAAATACTGTGGAATAATGCAAAAGCAGTACTAAGGCAGAAATTTTTCACATTAAATACCTACTTCAGAAGAATGGAAAGATGGCAAGTAAGCAACCTAACCCGTCACCTTAAAAGAACTAGAAAAAGAAGAATCCAAACTGACAGGTAGCAGTTGGAAAGAAATAATATAAGATTGGAGCAGAACTTAATGAAATAGAAACCAAAAATATGATATAAAATATCAATGAATAAAAAAGTAGGTTTTTTAAAAAGATAAATAAAATTGACAAACCATTAGCAAGGCTAACTAAAAAATGAAGAGAGAACACCCAAATAGCAATAATTAGAAATGAAAAAGGTCATATTACATCGAAACCTCAGAAATACAAGAAATCATGAGAGACAACTATAAACAACTTTATTGAAACAAGTTTGAAAATCTGGAGGAAATGGATGAAATTATGGACACACACAAACTACCAAAACTGATCCAAGGAGATAAAGAAAATCTGAACAGACCAATAACAATAAAAGAGATTGAAGCTGTTATCAGAAGGCTTCTAACAAAGAAAAGCCCAGGATCAGATGGGTCCAATGCAGAAACCAACCAAACCTTCAAAGAAGAGTTGATACCAATTCTCTAAAACTATTCCAAAAGATTGAAATAGAGGCCATTCTCACAAACTCATTCTATGAAGCAAACATCACCCTGATACCAAAACCAGCTAAAGATACAACTAAAAATGAACATGGCAGGCCAATATTCTTGATGAATGTAGATGCAAAAATCCTCAATAAAATACGAGCTAACAGAATACAACAACACATACACAAAATTGTACACCATGATCAAGTGGGATTCATCCCAGGTATGCAAGGTTGGTTCAACATATGCATATCAATAAATGTTGTACACCACATTATTGAAATCAAAGACAAAGACCACATGATCATCTCTATAGATGCTGAAAAAGCATTTGACAAAATTCAACATTCATTCATGATAAAGACTCTACAAGTTTGGTATAGACAGAAAGTGTCTCAACATAATTAAAGCCATATATGATAAGTCCACTGCCAATATCCTCCAATAAGAACAGGAAGTAGACAAGGATGCCCACTCTCAACACTACTATTCAACATAGTGTTGGAAGTACTAGCCAGAGCAATCAGAGAAGAGAAAGAAATAAAGGGCATCCAGATTTGAAAATATGAGGTGAAGCTGTCCCTGTTTGCAGACGATATGATCCTGTATATTGAACAGCATAAAGCCTCTATAAAAAAACTCCTAGACTTGATAAATGATTTCATTAAAGTTGCAGGATACAAAATCAACACACAAAAATCAGTAGCATTTCTATATTCCAACAGTGAACATGCAGAAAAAGAAATCAAGAAATTAGCCCATTTTCAACAGCCACCAAAAAAATAAAATACTTAGTAATAAGGTTAACAAAGGATGTTAAAACCTCTACAATGAGAACTGCAAACCACTGTTGAGAGAAATTAAAGAAAATACAAGAAGATGGAAAGATATCCCATGCTCTCGGATTCTAAGAATTAACATTGTGAAAATGTCCATACTAACCAAAGTGATCAAAGTGATTTACAAATTCAATGCAATCCCCATCAAAATTCCAATGACATTTTTCTCAGAAAGGGTAAAAAAACTATCCTAACATTTATATGGAATAACAGAAGAGCACACAAAACCAAAGCAATCCTGAGCAAAACAAATAAAGCTGGAGGCATAACACTACCTGACTTTAAACTATACTACAAAGCTATTATAACCAAAACAGAATGGCACTGGTGTAAAAACAGACACACAGATCAATGAAATAGAATAGAGAATCCAGAAATCAACCCATACATCTACAGCCATCTGATCTTTGACAAAGGCAACAAATCTACACACTGCGAAAGAGACTGCCAATGCAGCAAATGGCACTGGGAAAACTGGATATTCATATGCAGTGGAATGAAACTAAACCTGTACCTCTCACCATATACCAAAATAAACTCAAAATAGATTAAAGAATTAAACACACACCCTGAAACAATAAAACTCCTTAAAGAAAACTTAGGGGAAACAGTCCAGGAAGTAGGATTGGGCACAGACTTCATGAATATGACCCCAAAAGCATGGACAACCAACGGAAAAATAAACAAATGGAATTATGTCAAACTAAGAAGCTTCTGCACAGCAAAAGAAAGAATTTACAGATTTAAAAGACAACCAACAGAGTGGGACAGAATATTTGCAAAATATCCATCTGACAAAGGATTAATATCCAGAATGTACAAGGAACTCAAACAACTTCATAGCAAAAAATCAAGTAACCCAATTAAAAAATGGGCAAAGGAGCTGAATAGGCATTTCTCAAAGGAGGATATGCGAATGGCCAACACCCACATAAAAAAATGCTCAACATCACTTGGCATTTGGGAAATACAAATCAAAACTACACTGAGATACCATCTTACTCCAGTTAGGATGGCTAACATCCAAAAGACTGAATGATAAATGCTGACTAGATTGCAGAGAAAAAGGAACTCTCATAGATTGTTCGTGGGACTTCAAAATGGTGCAGCCTCTATGGAAAATGTCACAGAGGCTCCTTAAACAATTATGGATAGATCTCCCATATGACCCAGCTATTCAACTGATGGGGATATACTCCGAGGAATGGAAATCATCATGTTGAAGGGATAGCTGTACTCCAATGTTTATTGCAGCACTATTCACAGTAGCCAAGAGCTGGAACCAGCCCACACGTCCATCATCAGATGAGTGGATATGGAAAATGTGGTATATCTACACAATGGAACTACTCTGCTATAAATAAGAATGAAATACTACAACTCACAGCAACATTTGAAACAAGTCAGGCACAGAAAAAGAAATACCACATGTTCTCACTTAGTTGTGGGAGCTTAAAAATAAATTTATAAATAAACAAACTTGGTGGGGTTTTGAAAGAAGACACAATAATCACAATTCCTTGCAGTTGTTAAGACAAGCTAACAGATATGATGTTGATGGGTGGGAGGGCATAGAGGGAGGGGGGAGGGAAATGAAAATCAACTACACTATATTGATAAAATAAAATTCAAAAAATAAATAAATAAAAGGAGATGAGTGGGAAAATTAGTGAAATCCTAATAAATTCTAGAGTTTAGTTGATAAAAAAAAATAATAAATAAAACAATAAAAATAAATAAATGGTGAGGGTTTTTTTAAATTTATTTTTTGAATTAAAACATAATTAATTATACATATCTGTGGGGTATTGAATTGACTATCAGTATTTGTGCACAGTATGTGATGTTCAAATCATTATTATTAGCGTTTTCATTATTACAAATCACAATTATTCTTTGTGTTCCTTTTACTCCCTAACATGTCACCCCCCCCCCCACATTTTCCCTCTTTTAGTAAGTATAAATAGTAAGATTTTTATTAAATTCAAATGAAATGATACCAGGTGATTAAATTTGAAATCAGTTAGACCAATTAATTTTTAAGCATTATAAGTCAAACTCATCAAAAAGCAGATGTTCGTTTGTTTTACTTTTAACAATAAATATCAATGCATGAAAGGAAAGAAAATGTCTTAAAAATAAAAATCAATTAATCCAAGTTATTTCAAATTATGAATTGAAATACTCACTGGATTCTTCAGTAAACACTGAAGAGCATTATTTTGTTTTTTGTGTTTTTTTTACAGTCTTGTACTCGAGTTAAAACTGGTGATGTATTTGGCTTGAAAGTTGTAGCATTTTCCTTACAGAGCTTATAAACCATCTATTAGATAGCCCCAAAACTGAGACAGATAATCAACATTATAGGAAATTTGAGATAAAATTGAAATTAAAAAACACATATATGTGTGTAATAATTCATAGTAGTTATAATAATTCTTAGTAATTTGTCTTTTTAAAAAGTACATATTTGTAAAAAATGTATTTGACTTTATTTTCTAAATACAATTTTAATATTTTAAAATGAATCCTACTCACCAGTAATGGGATCATGTAATGTAAAAATACCTTGACATAAAATTTGTGCAACACTTGTATTTTCCTGATGTAGAGGGTGAGCTTGATGGACTATGGGAACTTATGCATAACATGAGCACAATGTATAAACAATATATGACATCAGCACTGTACCATTCTTTGGAATATAACTTGAAAAAATTACCTCCACAGATAAAATCACTACTAAAATCACCATAGACTATTTATTGGTGTTTCTAAAAGGAAAGAAGAGATTTTTTTTTAATAGTTAAAAGATTATTGTACTCATATCAGCTACATCATCTAAATTCACTTTGAAAAACACCCAGTCATTATAATCAGGTGTCTATGTGAACAACATATACTCAAAATAAGAAATCACTGTTCATTTAGATAGCCCAATCAACAATGAAAAAGCATGATTCCCAGAAATCAATGCTTTCTGAAACACTAATAAATAGATTAAATGCAAAAATATACAGAGCAAAATAATGTCTTACATGGTCATTATGAAAGATATAAACTGAGTATGGGATCAGGGTCAAACAAAAGCTAAAATGTTATTTCATAAGCATAACCACCAGGTTAAATGATGTGTGGGTAAACTAACTTTCTAAATTGGAGTATCAGTACAATTAAAAGGACTAAATAGGTTTTATATGATGCCATAATCTTGAAGTTCCTTGCTGTTAAATCTTTATTAGAATTAGGTTGTCTTTTTTTTAAGCCTTTGTCATTATTATAGATTTTATTTTCCCAGAGACTAAATCTCTCATGCATCAAAAATATTATTGCCATTTAGGATAATATTGGCAATTGGTTTGTCATAAATGGCTTTTATTGAGTTAAGATGCTTTCCTTTTACACCTAATTGGCATAGAGCCTTTACCATGAAGGGATGTTGAATTTTGTCAAATGCTTTTTCTGCATTTATTGAGATAATCACATGGTTTTTGTACTTGATTTTGTTAATGTGGTGTATCACATTTATTGACTTGCATATGTTGAATCATCCTTGCATCCCTGGGATGAATCCCACTTGATGATGGTGTATAATTTTTTTGATGTGTTGCTGTATTTTGATTGTTAATATTTTATTGAGGGTTTCTGCATTTATGTTCATCGAGGATATTAACCTATAATTTTCTTTTTATGTTGTATCTTTACCTGGTTTTGGTATCAGGATGTTGCTGGCCTCCTAGAATAAGTTTGGGAGAATAGCTTCTGTTTCAATTTTTTGGAAAAGTTTGAAGAGAAATGTTAGAGAGTTTTGAGAATTCTTTGATTTCCTATTTAATTTCTTCTTGGACCCATAGGTCATTCAGGAACCTATTGGATAGTTCTGATTCTTTTTTAAAGGTTTGATAAAATTCAGCTGTAAAGCCGTCTTGTCTTGGGGGTTTCCTTGTTGGAAGATTCATGATTACTGCTTCAGTCTCTTTGCCTGTTATTGGTCTGTTCAGGTTTTCTATTTCTTGGTTTAGTCTTGGAAGTTTTTATTTGTCCAGATATTTATCCATTTCCTCCAGGTTTTCATATTTATTGGGATATAGTTGTTTACAATAATCTCTGATCATTCTTCATAAGTCTGTGGTGTCAGTTGTAATATCTCCCTTTTCATTCTGATTTTTGTTATTTGGGTCCTCTCTCTTTTTTTGTTAACCTAGTTAATATTTTGTCTATTTTATTTATCATCTCAACAAACCAGCTTTTGTTTCATTGATATTTTGCATCATTTTGGGGTCTCTATTACATATTTCTGCACTCATCTTAATTATTTCTTTTCATCTACTAGTGTTTTATTGGTATTAGTATTGTTGTTTTAGCTACCTCTTTGAGGCATAGTGTTAGGTTGTTTATTTGAAGTCTTTCCATTCTTTTGATATAAGCATTTACTGCAATAAACTTCCCTCTTAGTACTGCTTTTGCAGTATCCCACAGATTTTGGTATTATGTGTCTTTATTTTTAATAGCTTTGAGAATTCTTTCATCTCCTATTTAATTTCTTCTTGGACCCGTAGGTCATTCAGGAGCCTGTTGGGTACTTTCAATGCACTTGCATAGTTTCCAGAATTTTGCCTGTTATTGATTTACAGTATTAATGCATTGTGGTCTGATAAGATAATTGGAATGATTTCAGTTTCTTTAAAATTTGGTGAAACTTGATTTGTGACCCAGCATGTGGTCTATCCTGCACAATGTTCCACATGCTGATGAGAAAAATGTATATTCTAGTTGTTGGATGAAATGTTCTGTAGATGTCTGCCTGGTGTAATTGGTCTAAGGTGTAGTTTAAGTCATGTGTTTCTTTGTTGATTTGTTGCCTGGAAGATCTGTCCCATGCTTGCGGGGGGGGTGTTCAGTTCACCCACTATTATTGTATTAGGGGTCTATCTCCTCTTTTTACTTCTAAGAGTGTTTGCTTAACACATCTTGGAGCTCATGTCTTGGGTACATACACATTTATGATTGTTATATCTTCTCTCTGGATAGATCCCTTTATCATTATATAATGGCCTTCTTTGTCTCTTTTTATGTTTTTTGGTTCAAAATCTATTTTATCCGGTATAAGAATAGCTACTCCTGCTTGTTTCTGGTTTTTATTTGCATGGTATTTTTTTTTTTTATTCCTTCACTTTTAGTCTGTTTTTTTTTTTATAATTGAGGCGGTTCTCTTGAAGACAGCATATAGTTGGATATAGCTTTTTAATTAAAGCAGTCTCTGTCTTTTGAATGGGGAGTTTAATCCATTCACATTTAGGGTTGTTATTTACAGGTATTGCTTTACTCCTGACATTATATTCCAATTAGTATAGGTGTTTTAAATATCATTTGTCCCTTTCTTTCCCATTTATTTTTCATCTTCAATGTTAGATTTTTGAGGCAACATTATTTAGCTTCTTTTTCTTTCTCATTTGCATTTTGGTTTTAACAGTGGGTTTTGCTCTTTCTTGTAAATTCATGATAGTGATTATTATTTTTCTGATTCTGGATGCAGGACTCCTTTGAGTATTATCTTGCAGGGCTGATCATGTGATAGTGAATTCCCATACTTTTTGTTTGTCTGGGAGATACACTATTTTTCCCTCATTTCTGAAGGATAATCTTGCTGGTTATAGAATTCCTAGCTGGCAATTTTTATCTTTTAGTAGTTTGAATGCATCATCCCATTATCTCCAGGCTTATAAGGTTTCAGTTGAAAAGTCTGCTGTTTGTCTGATGGAGGCACCCTTATAGTTGACTTGACACTTTTCTCTTGCTATTTTTAGGATTATCTCTTTGTACTACAATGTGTCTTGGAGAGGATCTTTATGGATTGAATCTCTTTGGGGAACTTTGGGCTTCTTGGATCTGAAGGTCTGCATCTCTCGCTATACCTGAAATGTTCTCTGTTATTATTTCCTTGGATAGGTTTTCAATGCCTTTTCCTTTCTCCTCCTTTTCTTGAATACCCATGATTCAGATATTTGTGCACTTGAGGTTGTCTGCTAGCTCTCTTAGATTTTCTTAATTTTTCAAATTCTTGTGTCCCTTTTTAAAACTGTCAGAGTTATTTCAAAAAGGCCATCTTCAAGATCTGAAATTCTTTCTTCTGCTTGCTCTAGCCTGCTCCTCAAGCCTTCTGCTCTGTTTTTTATTTCATTAAGTGAATCTTTCAGTTCTAAGTGTTCCATTACATTCTTTTTTAAGGTATTAATCTTTTTGTGTATTTCCTCCTTCATGTCCTGGATTTTTTTTCTTGTTTCGTTGTGTTCTGTAATTGATTCTTCTCTTTTCTCTTTGAGTTTTTTTAAGATCTGTGTTCAGAATTCTTTTTCAGATACCTCAAGGGTTTCCTGTTCCACAGGATCTGGTTCTTGAGAATTACTCTATACCTTTATTGGTGTCATATCTTTTTGTTTTTTGTAGTTCTAGTATCTTTTCATTGATGTTTCATCATCTGGTAGGACTCTTGTTTCTTCTCTTACTATGGAGTAGGCTATGAGGGGAAAGACTTCCTCTTCTATTTGTAGCCTCTACTGGTGACTCTTGTATCAATGTAATTGAGTATGTGGTGGGCTGCCATGTCTCCTGTTTGGTCAGTGGGTGTGCTTCTCCGGGGCTCAGGGCAGGCACAGACTGGCAACTGAATTTGAGGCCCTGGTTGCAAGAGTGAGTGGCACCTCTTGGTGCATCTGTGCAGTCAGACTGTGGGCGTGCCTTCTCTGAGGCTAGGGGAAGGCAGAGCCTGAGTTGTGAGAGCAAGTGGTGCTCACCTGAGGTCCCTGATGGTCAGGCAGTGGGCGTGCTTTCTCCAGAGCTCAGGCAAGGAGCTACTCCTTGTGTGGATCTCAAAGTTCTTCACACATGCATGACGACAAATGGACAACTGAATGCATATAGTAAACCACAGCACTCCCCATGGGATGCAACCTTCCTGTGGGCAGGGATACCATCTGCTTAAAACAGTTCCCAGCATAGGGTAAGTGCCCAATACATATCTGATGAGGTAAGGGAAAATTAAGCTAACCTATTTTATTTTCTACCAATCATAATGTTGGTTGCTTCTGTGAGAGTATGGGCAAAATTGACTAGGAAGAGGGGTGAGGGAATTTTCTAGGGTGATTTTAATGTCTGGATTATATAGGTGCACACATTTGTCGAAACTTAGCAAATGTCATTTAAGATTTCTGCATTTCATGTAACATGAATTTTATATAAAATTCAGAACAAACATAGATAAATATCTAAACTTACTTAAGATATATGCACTAAAGTATTTAAGGAGATTCATACCGATGCCTGCGATTTTTTTGAAGTTTATAAAAAAAAAAGATATTGCAATAGGAGGGATAGATAGATTGATAAATATATGATGAAGCCCTTGTAGTAAAAAGATAATTATGAATTCTTGGCAGTGAATTTATGAATGTTCACTGTAAGATTCTTTAATTTTTGCTTCTATGTTTAAACATTTTTATAATAAAATGTTTGAAAATACTAAAAAATTACAGGCATAGGTTCATTATGTTCAGACACAATTACTATAAATTCAAGATGCAAATCTTATGAGCCAGCTTGTTAAAAGTTACAACTTTTTTTGTTTTTTTTTTCCTCCATTCTCTTTGCACAAATTCATGATTTAAACAGTTGTCTTTGAAGTCCTATAGTGGTAATGGGCGGTAGGTTTCTTTGTACTTCACCTTGATTTTAGGTTATGATGCTCTACGGTACTGGAGATTTTTGTTCTATGAAGTTTTTAATTTTTATATGGAGTTTTGCTTGGGGATGTTTTTAGAGATAAAGTTGATCCAGGAATCTAGCCCCCTGTAATAAGAGAAATTAAAACCAAATCTAATCAATTCATCACATAGCAACTAGTTTGCTTTATGTAAAATGCAAATCTGATCATATCATTCTACTGTTTAAAAGCCATCAAAGAGTTCTCAGTAGCCTTATGAGCACATCTCATAATATCCAGGTTATGTGGACCCTGTCTCATATTTGGCCAATACTTTCCTTTCACTCTACCTTCCAGCCTTATCAAACTTATTTTGAATTACCAAATGTAAAAGTATCTATATTATCACAACTCTAAATATTGCTAAATATTGTTCACTTTGCCTGGAATAATTTTTATTTTTTCACCATTCACTTAATGTTTATTCTGTGCCTACTATGCGTCTGGCACTGTTCAGGTACTGGGGCATAGATGTTAATGAAAACAAAGACCCTGTTTTTTTAGAGTTTGTGGTTGAGGGGGCAGTAATTAAATAAATGAGTTAATATTTTCTATGCCAAATGGCAATATGAATACATACAAAGAAGAGAATTTAAATACTAATAGGATAACAAAATAAAAGGATTACTATTTTTGATGGTTTGATCGTGAAAATCTTTTTGCCAACATGCATATACAGGTATCTCAAGGAAGAGTATTCTAGGCAGAGAGAATAGGAATTGTCAAGGCCCTGAAGTGGGATTATACTTGTTTCATCTGAGGAGCTAAGGGGAAGACAATATGTCCACAGAGTTAAGTGAGAAAATATCAGAGATCAGATGAGTGAAAAATGAGCTATTCCAATTATGTAGGATCTTAAAAGCCATAGTAAAGACTTTAGATTTCATTCTGACTGAAATAGAGATCACTGAATAGTTTTGATTAGGGGATTATCTGACTTAAAATTTTACTTCTCCCTTATTTTGCATGGCTAAATCTCACATATTTCCAAGATCTCATTTTAGACATTATTTCTTCTCAGAAGTTTTTTCAGAACCTTCAACAAAACTGTATTACATGTTCCTATTATATGTCTCTATAGCATACTTTATATCTCCAACTATAACATGCAATATACATTGCTATAAATCTCTTTTTAATTGATTGTAACAACCCCAAGACTCAAAAAGACACTTTCTCGGACTTTTATAGAAATTGCATTTAATCTATTCGTAAATTTGTGGTGAACTGACATCTTTACTAGTTGAGTCATTCACTCCATGAACATGGTATGTCTCTCCATTTATTTATGTCTTCTTTGATTTCTTCCATTATCATTTGGTAATTTTCATCTTACAAATCTGTTCATGTTTTATTAACTGTGTACTTTACTTTTTCATTTTATTTGGGGCGAATAAAATTGTTATTTTGTTCTTAAGTTTTTGTTTCTACATGTTCATTTTTAGTATTTTAAACTGTGACATTTTTGTGTGTGCTTTGATGTTGATTCTCCAATCTTGCTGCACTCATTTAATAGTATTAGCAGACTTATGCATATTATTTGAGTTTTCTATGTAGACAATTATGTCATCTGCAAATGGAGGGATTTAAACTTTTGTTAACTAAACTACATGCTTTTATTTCTTTTTCTTGCCTTATTATGCTGGCTACAATTTCCAGTACTATATTGAATAAGAGTGGTAAGAGCAGACTCCCTTGCCCCATTTCTCATCTTAGGGAGTAGACATTCAATTATTTCCTCATGATATTGGTGATTTGTGTCTTTTCTCTTATCTCTGTCAGTCTTTATGAAGTCTATCAATTTCACAGATTTTTTTCAAATAACCAGCTTTAATTATAATGTTAACTGTAGGTTTTTCATAGATGATTTTCTCAATATGAGAAAGTTCTCTATTTCTTAGTTGCTGAGAATTTTTACCTGAATGGGTCATGGACTTTGTCAAATTTTGTGTGTGTGTATGTGTGTGTGTGTGTGTGTCACTTAATATAATCTTTTATTTTTCCCCTGTATTCTGGTGGTATTTTGGATTACACTGATTTTCATATGTTGAATTTGCCTTGAAACCTGGAGTACCTTTCAATTGGTCATAGTGTATACAACTTTTTTATACATTTTTGAATTGTGCCTGCTAATATTTTGTTCAGGATTTTTGCATATAAGTTTATGAGAGATATTGTTCTGTAGTTTATTTTCCTTGAACTGTGTTGTTCTAGCCTTATAAAATGAGCCGAAAATTTTTTCCTTTCTAATTTCTAGAAAAGTTTGTGTAAAATTGGTATTAATTCTTCTTTAAATGTTTTGTAAAAATCTCTAGTAAAATAATCTGGGCCTGGAGATTTCCTCTTTCAGTGAGCATTTTTTTTTTTTTTCAATGAATTCAGTTTCCTTACTTATCTCTTCTGGATATGGATGGTTTGTGTCTTCCTTCTTTTCATATTTGTCAGTCTCCATAGAGTTTACCACTTTCATAAATTGTTTTTCAAGGAGCCTGTTTTCTGTTTCACTGATTTCTTTTTTTGTTTTCTTGTTTTTAACTTCATGGGTATCTGCTTTTATCTTTATTATTACCTTCCTTCTCCTTGTTTTGTGATAAATTTTTTATTATTTTTCTAGTCATGAGTTAGGAATTCAGACTATTGTTTTGACAATTTTCCTCTTGCTAATGTAAGCATTTGGTGCTGTGAATTTGCCTTTCAGAATTGTATTAGCTTTGTGTCACAAACATATGTTGCATTACCATTTTCTATCTTGATGAATATTTCATAGCTTCTTTAAAATTATGTGTAGTCCCATTTGAGTGGAGTGGAGTGTTCCATGTATGTTAAGGAGATCATGATGGTTGACTGTTTAATTCAGATGTTTTATATCCTTCCTGATTTTCTGTCTAGTTGTATCAGTTGCTGAGAGGGGGGTGTTAGGTCCCCAACTGTATTTGCAGCTTTGTCTATTTATTCTTTCAGTTTTATAAGTTTTGACTTTATATATTTTGACTGCCTGTTATCTGATGAATTTGCAGTCAGGATCATTATGTCTTTCCTACTTTATTGACTTTTTTATCATTATATAATAACTATCTTTGTTTCTCTTTATTCTTTGCTCTGAAACCTACTTAAACAAATACTAAAAGAGTCACTCCTATATTTTATTCATTTTTGCACTGTGTGTCTTTTCCCATCCTTTTCATTTTCAACCTACCAATTTTGTTATATTGGAAGTGAGTATTTTGTTCGCAGCATATACTTGAGTCATGGAGTGTTTTTTATACTCTACCTTCATTCCCAAGGGATAGTTTCACAGAATACAGGATTCAAGGTTGACAGTTCTTTTCCTTGAAAAATGTTGTGATACTTACTTCTTGTCTTCATGATTATTAATGAAAAATGCACTGTCATTTGGATCGATGCTGTTCTATAAGTAATGAATCATTTGTCTCTAGCTGATTTCAAGATTTTTATTTGATTTTAGTTTTCAGAAGGTTAATTATTACTTGTGAATTTCTGGGGCTGATCGGTTAGCTCACTTCATTAGTGTGGTGCTGATAACACCAAGGTCAAGGGTTCAGATCTCCTTACTGACCAGCTGCTAAAACAAACAAAACAAAAAACAAAAAAACGAAACAACTGTACATGTGAATTTCTTTAAGTTCATCCTAATGGAGTTCACTCATCTTCTTGAATCTGTAGGCTTTTGTCTTTCAACAAGTGTGAAAAGTTTTCAGCCATTATTCCTCTCTATACATTTTTATCCCCACTCTATTTTTCCGTCTTCTTTTGGGACTCATGATGCAAATGCTAGATCTTTTGTGGATCTTTTGTTATTGTCTTACAGGACATTAAGGCTCTGTTCAGAATGGATGAACTATACTGATCTGTGTTCAAGTTTGCTGATTACATCTTCTCACAGCGCACCCAGTGAGTTTTTCCTTTCCTGTTATTGTATTTTTCAGTTCTATAACATCAATTTGGTTCTTTCTTATAACTTCTATTTTGTTTTGAAATTATCTATTTTTTCCTATCTTTCAAGGGATTTTACAATCAACTGGTGAGGCATTTTGAGGATGGCTGCTTGTTAAAATCCTTGTCAAATAATTCTAACATCTAATTTATCTCAAACTTGGCACGGGTTGATTGTCTTTTCTACATCAAGTTGTAATTGTCTTGGTTCTTGGTGTGATCAATATTTTTTTTTTTTACTATATCCTGGATATTTTATCTACTATGTAGAAAACTCTGGACCTTATTTAAATCTCTTTATTTTAGCAGGACTTTACTCTGTCTGTATTTAAGATTGGAGGTCCTATATTATTTTTTCTGGGCTGTGGTTCCAATGATAGTTTAACTTTTATAGCCTTTGCAGTGTTACTTTTTTCTGCTTAGTTTAGCAGATGCCACAGGGGCTCCTGCATGTCCATGCTGGTGGTGCTGCCTGAATGGGCAGAGGGGGTTTCCCTGGCCTGAGCCACTGAGTGTCTCTCAGTGGGAGGAGGGAGTTCCAAGCACAGTTTTTATTCCAGATCGTTTTTAAACAGGTAATCAACTCATGGCCAGTAGGCAAAATCTAAGCCTACTTGGATTGGTTTCATTGGCTAGCAGTACTGAAATATTTCTGAAACAACTGCAAAATTTTAAAAACCTGGAGCTTTCATATTAAAATCTGAATTTCTGGCTTTTATTTAAAAGAAATGAAAATTTGCTCACAGTGGGCTTCTGTTCCCCATACAGCAATAATTTGCTGTGTTGAATACTGGCAACTCTTTCAGTAGTATGAGGTTTTCATTCCGTCACAGTCCATACTCAGTTTTCAATCATTTATATTACCTAACTGACTCTGTAGATATTTGAATTTGTATTTCCTGGATTAAAATATATCAAATCTTTAAGATCAGATTTGACATTTCTGAAATAAGCTGACCATGAGTAAAAGATCCATAATATATAATGATTTGTAATTTTACTGAGGTTGAAATTTAAATTGTTGGTATTATGAAAATGGAGTGCAGATATTAGCTATTGAGTGGTCCTAGCTAACTTGAGGCATCAACATCAAGCATCCATATCTATTCCCCACTTGTTATTAATACATGGTAGGACAGACAGACCTTAGGATGACTCAAAATGGTTCCCACCTTCTGGTGTCCGTACCCCTCTGTTGGGCATCTCCGTTAGCTGCACGGGACCCCAACAGGTTTTTCCTTTCCCTAGAGAGTTGGGGCCAAAGGGATTGCCCTTTTCTCCCCGCTAGGACGTGGGGCAAAAAGAGATTCCAAGAGATGCATGAGCACGCCACTGCTCTCCCAGATAGGGAACAAACACATACACATGCAGCGGGGGTTTTGTCTGGCAGTTCAATTTATTGTAATACAAAAGATCTTATTTATATGCTTAGCAGGTGAGGATTTCCAAGCTTAGGCCAATCCTTGAAAAGGTCAAATGTGCATGTGCCTTGCCTCTCTATGCTTAGCCTTCCCCCTTAACTTGCCTTGGGTGCCACCTTTTATCCTTTAGGCCATCTGTTGTTTTTGCTTAGAGAAAGGGCGTGGTCCCATACCCCTCTTTAACACCCATCTGGTGCTTTTGAATTATTTCTAACCAATACAATATAACAAAGGTGATAAGATGTTGCTGCCTTTATTAGGTTACATTATATGGCAAACGTAATTGAGTTTCACCCCCCATCATAATGTTAACTTATAGAAAGCTCTGTCCTAGCCAGCTAGAGCTACAAATTCTCTCCTGGTTTGATGAATTGGGCAGCTATTTTGAGGAAGCCTATATGGCAAGGAACATTAGGTAGCTTCTAGGAACTGTGGACAACCTCTAGAGCCTGAGGCTGACCTTCCATGTGGCAGCCAGCAAAAAGCCGAGATCTTCCATCATAGAACCAAAAGGAAATAACTGTTTCCAACAACTAAATAAACTTGGAAGAAAATTCTTCCCAAGTCAAATCTCTAGGTGAAAACATAGCCAGCTAACACCTTGATTAGTATCTTGTAAGACCTTGAGCAGGAGACCCCTCAGGCTGTTGTCCCAAAGAAATTGTAGTATAAATATGTGTTGTTTTAAGCTGATAAATTTGTGAATTTTTTTTACACAGCTTAGAAAACTAATATACACGGTAATTCCACTAAAGAGATAAAACCGATGATTCAGTTTAGTTTATGGTTAATGCTATAATAGAAATGGTATAGTATATGCGTGAATTTTAGGGGTAGGATTTAACAGCTTTATAAATAAATTTACTCATTTCTTTAAATAATCATTGAAGGAGTTATGGGCTCACATAAAATATTCAATTATATATATTGAATTATATGGTATGTGCTAATTTTATATGTCAAGTATGCTAAGTCACAGTACCCAGATACTTGGTAAAACACTTCTGGATGTTTCTATGAAAGTATTTTTTTAGAATAAATTAACATTTAAATCAGTAGGCTTTGAGTAAAGCAAATTACTTTCTATAATGTGGGTGTGGCTCATCCAATCAGTTGAAGGCCTTGACAGAAAAAAGAATGACTTCCCCAGAGGAAGAGGGAATTATATCAGCAAGCTGCCTTAGAATTTGATCTGCAACATCAACTTTCTTAAGCCTCTAGCCTGCCAGCATATCATGCAGATTTTTGATTTGCCAGCCTACATGAAAATATGAACCAATTACTTACAATAAATCTCTCTCTCTCTTCTTTCTCTCTCTCTCTACACACACACACGTAAATCTACATATTTATCTACATATTTGCATACATCCATATTCATGTGTCTGTGTGTCTGTGAGTATACAAACAGATAAACACCCTATTAGTTCTGTCTCTCTGGAGAATCCTGACTAATGCACAGGAGAAGTTAGATACTATTGTGTTATTTAAAATCTTAGAAATTTATGAAAGTCTTGGGACATAGCCTTTTGATGTAAAGACCTTAGTGTCAATTAGTAAGGTGGGAATAGCTTTTTCCATTTTAACTTTGAACAGTTACATCTGATGTCAAGGGGAAGGCAATGAACATTAAATAATTCTTGTACCTAGTTTTGCAACCTTGGGGTAGACTGAAATGATAGATTAACCAATGGTTCAATTTACAGTTTATTTATCTCCCAAACATCTTCTCAGTGTTCATTGGTTGAGAGGGTAAAAAACTGTCACAAGAAAAGTAAAACTGAAGTTCATAAAAGTTGTGATATTTTCACTGTTTTTGGCACATCACCATTTATGTGACCACAATTCTTCATTATTTTGTTTGTAGATATGTAAATGTAGAGATATATTTAAGTAAAAATGTCCAGCACTTTATTGTACAAGAAAATACATTAAATCCAGTCACTGATGTTTTAGAATGTTGCCTCCTTCACTCTATTTCCCAGCTTGCTTTTTTAAGACCTTTAACTAAGAGTGTCATTTTCTTCAGGAAAAATGACTCATGTATCTATATCTATAATGACTTATCCAGCTATATAATTGTAAAATTGAGGACTATCTTCAATATAAGCTCAATTTTTTTCACATATATAAAGCACCCTTTTGAAACTCCAAGGATATCTCACAGGTTTAAAAATGCCTTTTAATTTGAAATGAGCAAGTTTTTAAAAATATTCAAAATTCCTTACATGTAAAAAATTCCTAATTGATCTCACATATGAATTTATAAAATATATGACAAATATATAGGCAAAACTTGAAGGCACATTTCTTTTTGATAAAAATTGTTTCCAACCTCCTATAAAAGATAGCTACTACACTAATTCCTCACTCTAAAAGTGGGTATTTGAAGGATAAAATTAAGTATTATCTTGACTTTTTTTTGTTACTTTTTCCAATATAACCAAATATTCTTAATTGATGAGAACTTTTCTTTGTAGAAACGTTCCAGAAAATACAGATAGAATTAGAATAAGAAAATGCCAATTGTGCCTCCCATAATAAAATAATTGATTGATTCAAAAGTCATCTATGGATGTTAAAAACAATAGGTGAAATACTAATGGGGAACTGCATTTGTTTGATGTCAACATTTTTCTCAGAGATAAATCATAGGTCATAAGGGGGAAAATATATTTTTACAATGCAGGGAGTAGGCAGTCTTGACATGAATCAACTGTCAATCTTAGCATCATTAAGAATGGAATAATCAGACATATCAGACATAATGTGCTTCCTCTGTAATGCAGTATGGGTTAAAAACATTGAACTTGAATCAAATATAGTTATTACACATAACGTCCAATGTAAAAATGAAAAAGGGATAGAGGAATATAATAACGACGGCTACTAAATATTTACATGCATACAAAGGACCTAAGCATTAACAACATGAAAATTGTAAGTGAAAATTCTGATTCAGTAGGTATTGGGTGGGACCCAAGCCCCTGAATTTCTTACAAGTTCCCACATGATGCTGATGCTCTTTGTTCCTATGTACATTTATTAATAGATATTAAAAGAGAAGAGAAAGCAAGCAGATAAATCCAAAATATAAGACAGTCTACAGGATAACCAGTCTGGTCTCATCAGCCACTCAATGACATGAAAACAAATAGAGAAAAGATTATTCAGAGTTGAAATGATTTCAGAAACCTCAAAACCAAATGCAGTGTGAAGATTTTGCCTGTTTTCTGGTTAAAACAAACCAACTTTATAAAACATTGTGGAGACAATCAGTGGTAATTGAATATATCTAATATTATAATGTTAATTTTGTTAGAGGTGATAATTGTAGTATGGGTATGTAAAAAAATGTCTTTTAAGATAAACATACTGAAATATTTAGATGTACAATGTGATATTATAGGGGACTTGCTTTAATATGAGCCAGCTCATTCTAGGTGATGGATATGTAATGGTCTACCATATCCTCTCTATCGTAATGTGCAACATTTTAATAGAAATAACGTAGCAAAGTTTTCAAAAGATCTTGTTACCTGTAAAATACACATGCCCACTATAACCTCTTTTTAAAAAGTCACATTCAAGAAAGTACTTTAGCAATTCTAGACAGAGTTCCATATAGGAATGTCAGCAAAGTCATTCATTTTTACATGACATTGTATCTATTATTACACATTTAAAGTTTGCCTGGATGTTTACAAAACATATATTTAACTAATGTCTACTACAGACCAGTCACTGGTGTGAATAGATGGAGCTGTAAGATTTTTTCAGATGTAGACAAATTTATTCAAAATTTTCTAAAGAAAAGGCAGATTCCTAAGACTTGCTAATAAAATAGTCTTATTAAAAGGTTCATGACTAATTATAATTTATCCTTGGGATGCAAGGACAGTATAATATACAAGAATCAATTAATGTGAAACACTACATAAACAGAATGAATGATAAAAAAATCACATGATCATCTCAATAGATACAGAAAGAGCATTTAACAAAATTAAATAGCCCTTCATGATCAAAAACTCCCAACAAACTAGGAATGGGAGAAATTACCTTAACATACTAAAGGACACAGACGAACAGCCCAGATTTAATATCATACTCAATGGTAAAAAAACTGAAATCTTTTCCTCTAAGATCAGGAACAAGGCAAAGTTGCCCACTTCTGTTCAACATACTGCTGGAAGTACTAGCCACAGCAATTAGGCAAGAAAAAAAATAAAAGCTACTAAGTTGGAAAGAAAGAAATAAAATTTCCCGTTTCCAGATAATATGCAGAAAGCCCTAAGAACTCCACAGAAACAAAATTAGTATATTTATTTCTAATATATATATATATATTTATTTATATATAACATATTTATCTATTATAAAATTATAAAATATATGTTCATACTTATATATTATTTTAGAAATAATAAATAAATTCAGTAAGTTTGAAGGATACAAAATCAACATACAAAAATCAATTACATTTCTATATATTAACAAAGAACATTCTAAAAAGGGAATTAAGAAAGCAATGCCACTTACAATCCCATCAAAAAGAATAAA
This sequence comes from Cynocephalus volans, assembly GCF_027409185.1. Lineage (NCBI taxonomy): Eukaryota > Metazoa > Chordata > Mammalia > Dermoptera > Cynocephalidae > Cynocephalus > Cynocephalus volans. The sequence goes on from NC_084478.1 coordinate 97,877,739, forward strand.
ATACTTAGGTATAAACATAATTAAGGAGGTGAAAGAATCATACACTGAAACATACAAAACAATGATAAGTAAAATTAAAGACACAAAGAAATGGAAAGACATCTCTTATTCATGGATTGGAAGACTTATTATTGTTAAAATTTCCATACTACCCATACTACCTACAGATTCAATGCAATCCCTATCAAAAATTCCCATGGCATTTTTTACAGAAATAGAAAAAAAAAAAAAAAAAGAACCCGAAAGTTTACATGGAATCTCAATGGCCCCTCAATACCCAAAACAATCTTAAGGAAAAAAATGTAGTTCTGGAGGAATCACACGTCCTGAATTCAAAATATATTACAAAGCTACAGTAATTAAAACAGCATGGTACTAGCATAAAACCACACTTATAGACCAAAGAAATAGAAAACAGAGCTCAGAAATAAATCCACACATATAAAGTCAAATCATATTCAACAAGGGTACCAAGAAAACGCAATGAGAAATAGATCATCTCTTCAACAAATATTATTGGGAAAACTGGATATCCACATGCAAAAGAATGAAATTGGACCCTTATATTACAGGTACACAAAATCAACTCAGAGTGTATTAAAGCCTTCAACATAAGACCTGAATATGTAAAACTTGTAGATGAAAATGGGAAAAGCTTCATGACATTGGTCTTTACAATGTTTTTTGGATATGACACCAAAAGCATAGGTAACAAAAGCAAAAATAGACAAATAGGTCTATATCAAACTAAAACCCTCCTGTACAGCAAAGGAAACAATTAATAAAGTGAAAGGCAATATGCAAGAAAACTTCAAAAAGTTCACAGAAAGATGCATATCATCTCCAATTCCATTTTTTCCACAAACTTTTTGAAGTATCCTTATAGAAAATAGGAGAAAATATTTGCAAACAATATATCTGAAAAGGGGCTAACACCCAAAATATAAAAAGGACTCTTCAACTAAATATCAAAATAAAATAATCTAATCAAAAATTGGCAAAGGACTTGAACAGGTATTTCTTCAAAGAAAAAGGACAAATGGTGTACAGATATATGAAGAGATACTCAACATCATTAATCATTGGGTTAATGCAAATCAAAACAAAAATAATGTATCACCTCATACTTGTCTATTACTGAAAAAAAAATAAAAGCTCAGTGAGGAGATAGAGTAATTGGAAACCTTGTACATGGTGGAAATGTAAAATGGTGCAGCTGCTATGGTGAACAAAGTGGAGGTTCCTCAAAAAATTAAAAACAGAATTACCATGTGATCAAGTAATCCCACTTCTGGGCATTTACCCAAATGAATTGAAGTCAAGATGCCTGGCAGCATTATTAACAATAGAAAAGAACTGGAAACAACCTAAATGTCCGTCAGCAGATGAACCGATAAAGAAAATGGGATATATATGTACAGAGGTATATTATTCAGCCTGAAATAATAAAGAAAATCCTGCCATTTATGACAACATAAATGAACATTGACATCAATATGCTAAATAATATAAGCCAATCTTAGGACAAATACTGTATGATACCATTTATATGAGGTATATAAAATAGTCAAACACATAGAAGTAGAAAGTGAAATGGTGGAAGCCAGGGGATAAGAAGAGGGAAAATGGAGAGCTGCTACTCAATGGATACAAAGTTTTAGTTATACAAATGATTGTTCTAGAGATCTGCTGTAGAACATTGTGCATATAGTTAATAATACTGCATTGTATAAGTAAATATTTTAAGAAGATAAATCTTATTCCACTTGTTCTTACCATAATAATAATAAGTAAAAGATTTTATTTTTCAGGATAATGTGGCAAATATGTCTATCTTTTAAATTTGTATGCTGTATACAGCTTCTCTTATATGAAAATATTTATTCTAGCAAATATAAATTTTGCAGTGAGATTTTTCTGAGAAAATATGACTTTGAATATTGTTTAGATTGTTTATTTTAAATACATATTTTGGTAAAATAAAATATATATTCAGGGAAAAAAGTCTCTTCAAAGAAAAATAATATGAGATTAACCCATCTACACAATATTAAGACTTATTACATACATGCAGTAAACAAGATGGTGAAATATAATCGGAAAGGTAGAAACTGATTTCTGAAAGAGAATAAAACACCTCATAATAGGCCTACACAAATGTTATCAACTGTTTTTTGACAAAAATGCAACATCATACTTAATAGAGGAAGAATAGGAGAGCCTATATAACAAATGGTAGTGGCATAATTAGATATATACAGGCAAACAGTAATCCTAAACCTTACACCTACAAAAATTAACTCAAAATGGACCATGGACTTCAATGTAAAAAGTGAAACTATAAAACTTTTACAAAATAACATAGGAGAAAAACCTCAGGATATAGAGCTAGATGAAGAGTTCTTAGATTTGACACCACAAGCATGATTGTTAAAAGTTAAACATGATGAACTGGACCCAATCACAATTAAAAGTTTTGCTCTGTATAATTCTCTGTTAAAGGCATGAAAATACAAGCTACAAACATGGGAAAAATATTTACAAACCACATATTCAACAAAGAACTAGTATCTGTCATATGCAAAAACTCTCAAATCCCAATGTAAAAATGGCAAATACACAGATATTCAACATTATTAATGCCCATAAACAGATGTTCAACATTATTTGCTATCAGGGAGATAGATGCCAATAAAAACCACAATAAGATATCACTATGTACCAGTTAGAATGGTTAAAGTAAAAACAAACAAACAAACAAAAATAGTGACAATATCAAATACTGGTGAAGATGCACAGAAACTGGATCGTTCGTACATTGCTGGTGGATTGTAAATTGGTAAAGCTACTCTGAAAAAGTTTGGCAGTTTCTTATAAAACTAAACATCTAACTACCATATAACAAAGAAATTTCCCTCCTGGACATTTTCCCCAGAGAAATGAAAACTTAAAATTTTACACAGAACCTGTACACAATATTCATAGCAGTTTTATTCCTAATAGTAAAACATAGCCCACCTGTCATTCAAGAGCTGAATGATTAAACAAGCTGTGGGTTCTATGGATTACTTCTCAGCAAATAAAAGTAACAAACTATTTATATAAGCAATAACTTGGATGAATCTTCAGGGAATGATTCTAGGTGAAAAAAGCCAAATATTGCACACTGTATAATTCCATTTTAGAAATGTAGAATAGATTAGAGGGTAGTATCTGGTATCCTGTATAACAAGCCTTAAAATGTCTATATTTATATTCACTTAACACTTACTCATTTGATGGACCTTCAGGATGCTGCCACCGTTTGAATAAAACTGCTTATACCCTGGTAATCTCACAAAGAAAGAATATTGCATTTCTGCCAAGATATTTCCAAAGAGCCAAATATGCTCCTGGTATATTGCTGCTTCCGAAATTTCAATTCTTCATACTAAGTGTCCCAGAGATCCAAGCCCATACAATGACTGCAACATAACCCAAAGCAGAATTTAAAACTGGTCCACAGGGCTCCCTCTTGTAAACAGCTCACCTCCACAAGCATATACAAAACACACAAGCACACACACACACACACATAAATACACAGAGAGTACCTCGGCACCTTTATTCTTTACCACAATATACACAAGCCTCCAGGACAACCCTCAACATCTGGACCCTAATTTATTTTGGGTTCTTAAACTTCTTTTTATAATCTCTTCTCCCAACACTCTGATACTCTAAAATACTTCCACTGTGCCCACTGCAACTCAGACATAAACAGAATCACCTGTATCACCAACCTCTTTTCTGAATGTCTCCTTCACCTTCATCTGAATCTTACCTAAGGAAGTAAATTATTCATAGCTCTCTTTAGTGGTGGTTAGATTTAACTTATGCATTTTGAATAGAAGTTTTTTTTATCACAAATATGCATTGCAAATATACTCTCCCTCTGGATGGTTTTTTTTTTTTTTTTTTTGAATTTTATTTTGTCGATATACATTGTGGCTGATTATTGCTCCCCATCACCAAAACCTTCCTCCCTTCTCCCTCCCCCCCTCCCCCCAACAATGTCCTTTCTGTTTGCTTGTCATATCAACATCAAGTAATTGTGGTTGTTATATCTTCTCCGCCCCCCGGTTTTTTTTTTTCTGTGTGTGTGTGTGTGTGTGTCTGTGTGTGTGTGTGTGTGTGTGATTTTATATATTAATTTTTAGCTCCCACCAATAAGTGAGAACATGTGGTATTTCTCATTCTGTGCCTGACTTGTTTCACTTAATATAATTCTCTCTAGGTCCATCCATGTTGTTGCAAATGGCAGTATTTCATTTGGTTTTATAGCTGAGTAGTATTCCATTCTGTAGATGTACCACTTTTCTGTATCCACTCATCCGATGATGGACATTTGGGCTGGTTCCAAATCTTGGCTATTGTAAAGAGTGCTACGATGAACATTGGGGAACAGGTATACCTTCGACATGATGATTTCCATTCCTCTGGGTATATTCCCAACAGTGGGATAGCGGGGTCGTATGGTAGATCTATCTGCAATTGTATGAGGAACCTCCATACCATTTTCCATAGAGGCTTCACCATTTTGCAGTCCCACCAACAATGTATGAGAGTTCCTTTTTCTGCGCAACCTCACCAGCATTTATCGTTCAGGGTCTTTTGGATTTTAGCCACCCTAACTGGGGTTTTGATTTGCATTTCCCGGGTGCTGAGTGATGTTGAGCATTTTTTCATATGTCTGTTGGCCATTTGTATATCTTCCTTAGAGAAATGCCTACTTAGCTCTTTAGCCCATTTTTTAATTGGGTTGCTTGTTTTCTTCTTGTATAGTTGTTTGAGTTCCTTATATATTCTGGATATTAATCCTTTGTCAGATGTATATTTCGCAAATATTTTCTCCCACTCTGTTGGTTGTCTTTTAACTCTGTTAATTGTTTCTTTTGCTGTGCAGAAGCTTTTTAGTTTGATATAATCCCATTTGTTTATTTTTCCTTTGGTTGCCCATGTTTTGGGGGTCATATTCATGAAGTCTGTGCCCAGTCCTATTTCCTGAAGTGTTTCTCCTATGTTTTCTTTAAGAAGTTTTATTGTTTCAGGGTGTATATTTAAATCCTTAATCCATTTTGAGTTGATTTTAGTATATGGTGAGAGGTATGGATCTAGTTTCATTCTCCTGCATATGGATATCCAGTTATCCCAGCACCATTTGCTGAAGAGGCAGTCCCTTCGCCAGTGAATAGGCTTGGTGCCTTTGTCAAAGATCAGCTGGCAGTAAGTGTGTGGGTTGATTCCTGGATTCTCTATTCTATTCCATTGGTCAGTGTGTCTGTTTTTATGCCAGTACCATACTGTTTTGGTTATTATAGCTTTGTAGTATAGCTTAAAGTCAGGTAGTGTTATGCCTCCAGCTTTATTTTTTTGCTCAGCATTGCTTTGGCTATGTGTGGTCTTTTATCATTCCATATAAATATCTGGAGAGCTTTTTCCATTTCTGAGAAAAATGTCTTTGGAATTTTGATGGGGATTGCATTGAATTTGTATGTCACTTTGGGTAGTATGGACATTTTCACTATGTTGATTCTTCCAATCCAAGAGCATGGGATATCGTTCCATCTTCTTGTATCCTCTCTAATTTCTCTCAGCAGTGGTTTGTAGTTCTCATTATAGAGATTTTTCACCTCCTTGGTTAACTCAATTCCTAAGTATTTGATTTTTTTGGTGGCTATTGTAAATGGGCAGGCTTTCCTGATTTCTCGTTCTGCATGTTCACTATTGGAGAAAAGAAATGCTACTGATTTTTGTGTGTTGATTTTGTATCCTGCTACTGTGCTGAAATCATTTATCAATTCCAAGAGTTTTTTTGTAGAGGTATTAGGCTGTTCGATATATAGGATCATGTCATCTGCAAACAGGGACAGTTTGACTTCGTCTTTTCCAATCTGGATGCCCTTTATTTCCTTCTCTTCTCTGATTGCTCTGGCTAGTACTTCCAACACTATGTTGAATAGGAGTGGTGAGAGTGGGCATCCTTGCCTAGTTCCTGTTCTTAAAGGAAAAGCTTTCAGCTTTTCCCCATTCAGGATGATATTGGCAGTGGGTTTGTCATATATGGCTTTAATTATGTTGAGATACTTTCCATCTATACCTAACTTATAGAGGGTCTTTGTCATGAATGAGTGCTGAACTTTATCAAATGCTTTTTCAGCATCTATAGAGATGATCATATGATCCTTGTGTTTGAGTTTATTAATATGGTGTATCACATTTATCGATTTGCGTATGTTGAACCAACCTTGCATCCCTGGGATGAATCCCACTTGACCTTGATGAATAATTTTACGTATCTATTGCTGTATTCTGTTTGCTAGTATTTTAGTGAGGATTTTTGCATCTATATTCATCAAGGATATCGGCCTGTAGTTTTCTTTTTTGGTTATATCTTTACCTGGTTTTGGTATCAGGATGATGTTTGCTTCATAGAATGAGTTTGGGAGATTTGCGTCCGTTTCAATCTTTGGGAATAGTTTGTAAAGAATCGGTGTCAATTCCTCTTTGAATGTTTGGTAAAATTCTGCTGTGAATCCATCTGGTCCTGGGCTTTTCTTTGTTGGGAGCCTTCTGATAACAGCTTCAATCTCCTTTATTGTTATTGGTCTGCTCAAATTTTCTACGTCTTCATGGTTCAGTTTTGGGAGCTTGTGTGTGTCCAGAAATTTATCCATTTCCTCCAGATTTTCAAATTTGTTGGCGTATAGTTGTTTGTAGTAGTCTCGAATGATTCCTTGTATTTCAGATGAATCAGTTGTAACATCGCCTTTTTCATTTCTAATTTTGGTTATTTGAGTCTTCTCTCTTCTTTTTTTTGTTAGCCATGCTAATGGTTTGTCAATTTTATTTATCTTTTCAAAAAACCAACTTTTTGATTCTTTGATCTTTTGAATTGTTTTTTGGTTTTCAATTTCATTCAGTTCTGCTCTGAACTTAATGATTTCTTTCCGTCTGCTAACTTTAGGTTTGGATTGTTCTTGTTTTTCTAGTTCTTTAAGGTGAAGTGTTAGGTTGTTCACTTGCCATCTTTCCATTCTTCTGAAGTGAGCGTTTAATGCAATAAATTTTCCCCTCAATACTGCTTTTGCAGTATCCCACAGGTATTGGTATGATGTATCATTGTTTTCATTAGTTTCAATAAATTTTTTGATTTCCTGCTTGATTTCTTCTTTGACCCATAAGTCATTAAGTAGAATGCTGTTTAATTTCCATGTGTTTGTATAGTTTCAGGAGTTTCATTTGTTATTAATTTCTAGTTTTAATCCATTGTGGTCTGAGAAGATACATGGGATAATTCCAATTTTTTTGTATTTATTGAGACTTGATTTGTGACCTAATATGTGATCTATCCTGGAGAATTATCCATGTGCTGATGAGAAGAATGAATATTCTGAGGTTGTTGGATGGAATTTTCTATAGATATCTGCCAATTCCAATTGGTCTAGAGTCTTGTTTAGATCTTGTGTTTCTCTACTGATTCTTTGCCTAGATGATCTGTCTAATATTGACAGTGGGGTGTTCAGGTCCCCTGCTATTATGGTATTATTTTCTATTTCCTTCTTTAGGTCTAATAAAGTTTGTCTTATAAATCTGGCTGCTCCAACATTGGGTGCGTACATATTTATGATTGTTATGTCTTCTTGATGGATCAGTCCCTTTATCATTAAGTAGTGTCCCTCATTGTCTCTTTTTATGTTTTTTAGTTTAAAGTCTATTTTGTCAGATATAGGAATAGCTACTCTAGCTCGTTTTTCTTTTCTGTTTGCATGGTAAATCTTTTTCCATCCTTTCACTCTTAGTCTGTGTGAATCTTTATGGGTGAGGTGGGTCTCCTGTAGGCAGGATATAGTTAGGTCCTCCTTTTTGATCCAGTCAGCCAGTCTGTGCCTTTTGATCAGGGAATTTAAGCCTTTTACATTAAGAGTTGTTATTGAAAGGTGTTGATTTATTCCTAGCATTTTGTTGGTTGTTTGGTTGTCTTAGGTGTATTTTGTTCCATGCTTTCTGATTTACTGTTTGGTTTCTGTGTTTGTTGGTTTCTTAGGTTATAGATAGCGTTTTTTTTTTTTTTTTTTTTTTTTTAGGGAAATGCAAATTATTATTTTTTTTTTTCTGTTTTTTTTTTTAATTTTATTTTGTCGATATACATTGTAGCTGATTAATGCTCCCCATCACCAAAACCTCCCTCCCTTCTCCCTCCCCCCCTCCCCCCCAACAATGTCCTTTCTCTTTGCTTGTTGTATCAACTTCAAATAATTGTGCTTGTTATATCTTCTTCCCTCCCCCCCCCCGATTTGTGTGTGTGTGTGTGTATGTGTGTGTGTGAATTTATATATTAATGTTTAGCTCCCTCCAATAAGTGAGAACATGTGGTATTTCTCTTTCTGTGCCTGACTTGTTTCACTTAATATAATTCTCTCAAGGTCCATCCATGTTGTTGCAAATGGCAGTATTTCATTCGTTTTTATAGCTGAGTAGTATTCCATTGTGGAGATGTACCACATTTTCCGTATCCACTCATCTGATGATGGGCATTTGGGCTGGTTCCAACTCTTGGCTATTGTAACGAGGGCTGCGATGAACATTGGGGAACAGGTATACCTTCGACTTGATGATTTCCATTCCTCTGGGTATATTCCCAACAGTGGGATGGCTGGGTCGTATGGTAGATCTATTTGCAATTGTTTAAGGAACCTCCATACCATTTTCCATAGAGGCTGCACCATTTTGCAGTCCCACCAACAATGTATGAGAGTTCCTTTTTCTCCGCAGCCTCGCCAGCATTTATCGTTCAGAGTCTTTTGGATTTTAGCCATCCTAACTTGGGTTAGATGGTATCTCAGTGTGGTTTTGATTTGCATTTCCCAGATGCTGAGTGATGTTGAGCATTTTTTCATATGTCTGTTGGCCATTTGGATATCTTCCTTAGAGAAATGCCTACTTAGCTCTTTTGCCCATTTTTTAATTGGGTTGCTTGTTTTCTTCTTGTAAAGTTGTTTGAGTTCCTTATATATTCTGGATATTAATCCTTTGTCAGATGTATATTTTGCAAATATTTTCTCCCACTCTCTTGGTTGTCTTTTAACTCTGTGAATTGTTTCTTTTGCTGTGCAGAAGCTTTTTAGTTTGATATAATCCCATTTGTTTATTTTTCCTTTGGTTGCCCGTGCTTTTGGGGTCGTATTCTTGAAGTCTGTGCCCAGTCCTATTTCCTGAAGTGTTTCCCCTATGTTTTCTTTAAGAAGTTTTATTGTCTCAGGGTGTATATTTAAATCCTTAATCCATTTTGAGTTGATTTTAGTATACGGTGAGAGGTATGGATCTAGTTTCATTCTCCTGCATATCGATATCCAGTTATCCCAACACCACTTGCTGAAGAGGCAGTCCCTTCCCCAGTGAATAGGCTTGGTGCCTTTGTCAAAGATCAGATGGCAGTAAGTGTGTGGGTTGATTTCTGGATTCTCTATTCTATTCCATTGGTCAGTGTGTCTGTTTTTATGCCAGTACCATACTGTTTTGGTTATTATAGCTTTGTAGTATAGCTTAAAGTCAGGTAGTGTTATGCCTCCAGCTTTATTTTTTTGCTGAGCATTGCTTTGGCTATTCGTGGTCTTTTATTGTTCCATATAAATGTCTGAATAGTTTTTTCCATTTCTGAGAAAAATGTCTTTGGAATTTTGATGGGGATTGCATTGAATTTGTATATCACTTTGGGTAGTATGGACATTTTCACTATGTTGATTCTTCCAATCCAAGAGCATGGAATATCTTTCCATCTTCTTGTATCCTCTCTAATTTCTCTCAGCAGTGGTTTGTAGTTCTCATTATAGAGATTTTTCACCTCCTTGGTTAACTCAATTCCTAAGTATTTTATTTTTTTGGTGGCTATTGTAAATGGGCAGGCTTTCTTGATTTCTCCTTCTCCATGTTCACTATTGGAGAAAAGAAATGCTACTGATTTTTGTGTGTTGATTTTGTATCCTGCTACTGTTCTGAAATCATTTATCAATTCCAACAGTTTTTTTGTAGAGGTTTTAGGCTGTTCGATATATAGGATCATGTCATCTGCAAACAGGGACAGTTTGACTTCATCTTTTCCAATCTGGATGCCCTTTATTTCCTTCTCTTCTCTGCTTGCTCTGGCTAGTACTTCCAACACTATGTTGAATAGGAGTGGTGAGAGTGGCCCTCCTTGTCTAGTGCCTGTTCTTAAAGGAAAAGCTTTCAGCTTTTCCCCATTCAGGATGATATTGGCAGTGGGTTTGTCATATATGGCTTTAATTATGTTGAGATACTTTCCCTCTATACCTAACTTATAGAGGGTCTTTGTCATGAATGAGTGCTGAACTCTATCAAATGCTTTTTCAGCATCTATAGAGATGATCATATGGTCCTTGTGTTTGAGTTTATTAATATGGTGTATCACATTTATTGATTTGCGTATGTTGAACCAACCTTGCATCCCTGGGATGAATCCCACTTGATCGTGATGAATAATTTTTCGTATATGTTGCTGTATTCTGTTTGCTAGTATTTTAGTGAGGATTTTTGCATCTATATTCATCAAGGATATCGGCCTGTAGTTTTCTTTTTTGGTTATATCTTTACCTGGTTTTGGTATCAGGATGATGTTTGCTTCATAGAATGAGTTTGGGAGATTTGCGTCCGTTTCAATCTTTTGGAATAGTTTGTAAAGAATCGGTGTCAATTCCTCTTTGAATGTTTGGTAAAATTCTGCTGTGAATCCATCTGGTCCTGGGCTTTTCTTTGTTGGGAGCCTTCTGATAACAGCTTCAATCTCCTTTATTGTTATTGGTCTGTTCAAATTTTCTACGTCTTCACGGTTCAGTTTTGGGAGCTTGTGTGTGTCCAGAAATTTATCCATTTCCTCCAGATTTTCAAATTTGTTGGCGTATAGTTGTTTATAGTAGTCTCGAATGATTCCTTGTATTTCAGATGAATCAGTTGTAATATCGCCTTTTTCATTTCTAATTTTTGTTATTTGAGTCTTCTCTCTTCTTTTTTTTGTTAGCCATGCTAATGGTTTGTCAATTTTATTTATCTTTTCAAAAAACCAACTTTTCGATTCATTGATCTTTTGAATTGTTTTTTGGTTTTCAATTTCATTCAGTTCTGCTCTGATCTTAATGATTTCTTTCCGTCTGCTAACTTTAGGATTGGATTGTTCTTGTTTTTCTAGTTCTTTAAGGTGAAGTGTTAGGTTGTTCACTTGCCATCTTTCCATTCTTCTGAAGTGAGCGTTTAATGCAATAAATTTTCCCCTCAATACTGCTTTTGCAGTATCCCACAGGTTTTGGTATGATGTATCATTGTTTTCATTAGTTTCAATAAACTTTTTGATTTCCTGCTTGATTTCTTCTTGGACCCATAAGTCATTAAGTAGAATGCTGTTTAATTTCCATGTGTTTGTATAGTTTCAGGAGTTTCATTTGTTATTAATTTCTAGTTTTAATCCATTGTGGTCTGAGAAGATACATGGGATAATTCCAATTTTTTTGAATTTATTGAGACTTGATTTGTGACCTAATATGTGATCTATCCTGGAGAATGATCCATGTGTTGATGAGAAGAATGAATATTCTGAGGTTGTTGGGTGGAATGTTCTGTAGATATCTGCCAATTCCAATTGGTCTAGAGTCTTGTTTAGATCTTGTGTTTCTCTACTGATTCTTTGCCTAGATGATCTGTCTAATATTGACAGTGGGGTGTTCAGGTCCCCTGCTATTATGGTATTAGTGTCTATTTCCTTCTTTAGGTCTAATAGAGTTTGTTTTATAAATCTGGCTGCTCCAACATTGGGTGCGTACATATTTATGATTGTTATGTCTTCTTGATGGATCAGTCCTTTTATCATTAAGTAGTGTCCCTCATTGTCTCTTTTTATGGTTTTTAGTTTAAAGTCTATTTTGTCAGATATAAGAATAGCCACTCCAGCTCGTTTTTCTTTTCTGTTTGCATGGTAAATCTTTTTCCATCCTTTCACTCTTAGTCTGTGTGAATCTTTATGGGTGAGGTGGGTCTCTTGTAGGCAGCATATAGTTGGGTCCTGCTTTTTGATCCAGTCAGCCAGTCTGTGTCTTTTAATTGGGGAATTTAAACCTTTAACATTAAGAGTTGTTATTGAAAGGTGTTGATTTATTCCTAGCATTTTATTGGTTGTTTGGTTGTCTTAGGTGTCTTTTGTTCCTTGCTTTCTGATTTACTGTTTGGTTTCTTTGTTTGTTGGTTCCTTAGGTTGTAGATAGTGTTTTTGTTAGCTTGTTTTCTCTTCATGAATGCCATTTTTATTGTACTAGCGGGTTTAGATTTTTCTTAGGTTTTTATGGCAGTGGTAGTTATTTTTCAGGAACCAAACCCAGTACTCCCTTGAGGATTTCTTGTAAGGGTGGTCTTGTGGTAGTGAACTCCCGCAGTTTTTGTTTGTCTGAGAAATATACTATTTGCCCCTCATTTCGGAAGGATAGCCTTGCAGGGTAGAGTATTCTTGGCTGGCAATCTTTGTCTTTTAGTATTTTGAAAATATCATCCCATTCCTTTCTAGCTTTTAGGGTTTGTGATGAGAAGTCTGATGTTAACCTGATTGGGGCTCCCTTATAGGTGATTTGACGCTTCTCTCTTGCAGCTTTTAAGATTCTCTCTTTGTCTCTGAGTTTTGCCAATTTGACTATGACATGTCTTGGAGAAGGCCTTTTTGGGTTGAATACGTTTGGAGATCGTTGAGCTTCCTGGATCTGAAGATTTGTGATTTTTCCTATACCTGGGAAGTTTTCTGCCACTATTTTGTTGAATATGTTTTCAATGGAATCTCCATTTTCCTCCCCTTCTGGAATACCCATGACTCGGATATTTGAGCGCTTGAGGTTGTCTGATATCTCTCTCAGATTTTCTTCCATGTCCTTGATTCTTTTTTCTTTCTTTTTGTCTGCTTGTGTTATTTCAAACAGCCCATCTTCAAGTTCAGAGGTTCTCTCTTCAACTTCGACAAGCCTGCTGGTTAAACTCTCCGTTGTGTTTTTTATTTCGCTGAATAACTTCTTCAGTTCAGCAAGTTCTGCTACATTTTTTTTCAGGACATTGATTTCCTTGTATATTTCCTCTTTCAGATCCTGTATACTTTTCCTCATTTCATCATGATGTCTAGCTGAGTTTTCTTGTATCTCATTCAGTTTCCTTAGAATTATCACTCGAAATTCCTTGTCAGTCATTTGAAGGGCTTCTTGTTCTATCTGATCTAGAGTTTCAGATTTATTAACTTTTGGTGGTGTACTTTCTTGATTTTTTGTATTTCTGGTATCTTTTTTTTGGTGTTTATTCATTGTGGCATGGGGTTTCACAGTCCGCCGGTTTAAGACTAATGACTAACTAAGATATTGCTGTGGTTGCCAATTTCGTATGGCTCCCTCCATGACTGCTCAGTTGGCCTCTAGTGCCTTGTGTGTATGGTTGCCTCGGGTCTTGGGCCTCTCCGGGGAGCCACCTTTCTGGTCAGCTTGGACTCTGCTGGGCTGGTGGATCATGTACCACAGGGTGTGTGATCTCTTTTGAGCTTTCACTTCCTGTGCAGGACTTCTCCCTGTTCTGTGTGCTCTGGCCCGGGCTGTTGGATCGTGCAGTGGCGACCCCACCGGGTGCGTGGTTTCTGTCAAGTCTCCGCCTCCCTGGCCGCATGTCTCCCCGCTCTCTGCACACTGTGATGGGCTGGGACGTGTCTTCTGCAACCCTCGTCTATCAGCTGGGCCTTCAAGACCCTGCTTGGCACCGCCTCGCCCAGGAAGTCTACCAGGTTTCTGGTAGGCACAGATGACCGGTCGCTCTGGGTGCCTTTGTAGCACTGTGTAGATCTTTCTCGGGACTTGTTCACCTTTGTATCCCCCTGGCATAGACCGAATCTAGCGCCCGCCTGCAGCCAGCTCTCCGGCAGTTTCAAGAGGACCTGGGAACTCTCCTACCACACTATTCCCAACCAGAAATTGGTTAGGCGTTTTTCCGAACTGGTGGCTGCAGAGATGGTATCTGCCTCCCTGTATCAGGAAGTTTACCGGGGGCCAGAGTCCAGGGTGTGGTGGAGTGACAGTCGGCCTGCCCGTACTTCCTTGCCCTCCCGACACTGGCTGGGGACGCCCCATGCCACCAGCCCCGCCAGAGAACCGTGGAGGGAGTGGGAGGGGAGGCCGGCCCGCAGGCTCCAGAAAGCCCCGCGCCAGGCCAAGCAAGTGGGAAGGCTCAGTGAGGGGCCGAGCCGGGCGGAGCTGCCAGCACCTGGGAAAATGGAGGCAGCCTCGGGGCGGTGAGTGACCCGGTGATGCAGGCAGAAGCTGGGTGGGTGTCAGCCCCCCAAGCAGGGCTGGTCCAGGGGTCACTCACAGGGCTGTGCCAGGTCGGGTGCTCACTCTCTGCCTCTGGTTTGTCGCCTTCCCCGCTCTCGGCCGTTGCCGCCTCGGGCTGCTCAGTCAGTCCCGCGGCGCGGCTCAGGCTCTCCCAGGAATCTTTTTTCATGCCGGCCTGAAACCCTCGAATCCTGAATAGGGCAGCTGGCCACCTTCAGCGTGGCCCCAGCCTCCGGGATCCTGTCTGCATCCACAGCAGCCCTGGCGCTGTGTTCCCTGTTTAGAGACTCACTTTTGCAGCTAAGAAACAGTTCTTTTCCTGCTCCACACTTCAAAGCTGTTGCCTGTAAATTAGGCAGCCTCTCCTGCCGGGGGCAAAGTGGTGGTCAGCCCCCACAACCGGCCAGCAGCAGCAGTCCTCCCTTAAGAGATGGCGAGAGGAAGGTCCACAAGTTTCCCAGCTGCCTGAGGCCCAATGGCCGCCTTTTCCACCTCAGCTACTCCGCGCCAACCGCCGCAGCCACCGCCATCTTGAAACCCCCAGCTGGATGGCCTTTTAACAAATTTAACGGTGTCTTTCGATTAATAAACGTTGTAATTTTCAGTGTTGTTTAGTTTATCAATCTTTACCTTTGTGTCCAGTTGGAGAAATCATTGCTTACCTAACGGTCATGGAGATACTTTCTCAAATATACTGTAAAACCTTAAGTGTTTTAAAATAGACATTTAAAACCTTTATCAATCTGGAACTGACCATTGTGAAGGGGATCAGTAGGAGTGAAGGTTTATATTTTTCCACATGCATATCTAATTGATCCAAAGTAATTAGGAAAAAACAAAAACAAAAATCCCAATATTTTCCTGTTTGCTCTGCAGTGATAATTTGGCTCAAATGGCTCGATACCTGTGGACTTACTTCTGAATTTTCTATATTGTACAATGTTCTATATTACTAGTGTTGTGCCATAGCTTCAGTTTTAATAAGTGAAGTTTAGTATTATATTAGCATTGACTTCTGGTAGGGTAGCCCACCAAATTTGTCCTTTTTCAAAAGTGTCCTTAATACATGATTCTATGAGTTTTCATACAAACTGTAGAATAAGCTTATCCTATAGACTTCTGCTAATATTTCAATTGATATTTTACTGAATCTACATACACAGATTACTTGGATGAAAATGTTCTCTTTCTAATATTAAGGTTTCCTATTCATGATAATAATATTCATGTAACTCTCCATTCAAGCAGGGATTTTTCTTGGATGTGTTAGAAAATTGAGGTGACAGGGCCAAACTGCCACTAAAAATCTGGAGAGACTGATGAATTCAGGGAAGTCACAGCGGAGATTGTCTTGCCTAAAAATAGTAGAGCCATAACCTGACAGGAATACTAAAATAGTGTATTAGTCTTTTTCTGTTGCTTATAACAGAATACCTGAAACTGGGTAATTTATAAAGAAATGAAATGTGTATCTTATAGTTTTGGAGGCTGGGAAGTCCACCACCCAGAGGATGCATCTGATGAGGGACTTCTTCTGTGTGGGAGTTCTCTACAGGGTCCTGTGGCAACCAGTGTCACATGGTAAGAATGAGCTGAACAAGAGAGCTAAGCTTCTCACTTGCTCTCCTTTTAAAGCCATCAGAACCATGCCCGTTGCTCTGTGAATGGATCAATTCATTCACAAAGGCACATTCTTCGCAATCTAATCATCTCTTAAAGACCACACTTTTTGTATACCATAATTGGATGTCCTACCCTCTTAACACTGTTACAATGGAGATCAAGTTTCCAATATATGCAACTTTGGGGGACATTTTTGACCTGTAGCAAATAGTAATTTTGAAGAATTGCTGGAGGTTGAGTGTGAACTAGAATGAAAGAGAGAAATGTCTTGTAGTCACAGTTTTCGAGGAAAACCCACACTTTCATGGGTTTTACCTCAAGTTACCCACCAATTTCTCATGGTGAAGACCCAAGAAAAGAATAACTTTCTGATTATGTCCAGGGGAGGAAAAAGGAAATACACACAAAGCATTGTACATAATGAAGGCCATCTTAAGGGCAAAAGACTTAACCAGAGTCTTATCCAAATTGGGGGGAAGGAAATTATACATTTTTATCCCCCTCTAGAATTTCTATCTAATCTAAAGGGAAAAAAAATCCTATAAAACTACAAAAAAAATGTGAAAGTCACAGCCCAGAGTCATGAGCCCTCTTAAAGACTGTTTTATTTCCCAGCTTTACTGAAGTATAATTCACAAATAAAAATTGCATATATTCAAGGCCTACAACATGATGTTTTGATATAAGTATACATTGTGAAATGATTACCAAAATCAAGCTGAATAACATATTCATCACGTCACATAGTTACCTTTTATTATATGTGTAGTGAGAATACTTAAAGTTTACTCTCTTAGAAAATTGCAAGTATAGAATACAGTATTATTAACTCTAGTCCCCATGCAGCACATAAGATCTCCAGAAATTATTCATGTTATAACTGGAAGTTTGTACCATTTGACCAATGTCTCCCCATTTTCCCCACCCCCTTGAACCCTGGTAATAACCCTTTTAAACTCTGTTTCTATGAATCTATTTTAGATTTCACATATAAGTGAGATCATGCTGTATTTGACTGTTTGTATCTGGCTTGTTTTACTTAGCATAATATCCTCCAGTTTCATCCATGTTATTACAAATAGTAGGATTTCCTCCTTTTTAAGGCTGAGTAATATTCCATTATTCACACACATATGCAACATTTTCTTCATATGATCATCCATTGACAGACTCAGGTTGTTTCCATATCTTGGCTACTATAAATACTGCTACAATGAACACGGGAATGAAAATATATCTTTAAGACAGTGATTTTATTTCCTTTGGTTATATACTCAGTAGTGGGATTACTAGGTTATATGGCAGTTCTATTTTGTATATTTTGAGGAACCTTCATATTGTTTATCATAATGGCTGTACCAATTTACATTCCCCCAGAAATGTATAAGGGTTCCTTGAGATTTAATCATAATAGTATAAATCGTTTTCATCCTATAGCTTACCACAAAAATCAACATGGCTCCAGTATAATAGTAGGTTATACATGCTAAAAGAGCTGCAAGACATAGACTTGATTAATATTTCTTAAGAAGTAACTCTTAAAGAAAATCAAAGACAACATGGTAATAAAATAAAGAGAGAGGACAATTAGAATAAATGGATGTCTCTAACACCTACCACAATAGCAGACATTAAAAACAACCCAGATCATAAACAGATTAGCATAAAATCTGCAGCTAAAGGTCTATTTAACCTCAGTTCTTCTTACCTGATAAATCAAGTCCAGCTTTCGAGAAAAAAATTACAAGACATGATAAAATCCAAGAAAAAATACAGTCTGAAGGGACAATGAAAGCACCAGATATGGTACAGATTTTAAAAACAAGGACTGTAAAGAAACTATAATTAATATGTTAAGGGCTATAAGGAAAAATAGACAACTTGTAAAAACAGATATATAATATAAGCATAGAGATGGAAACTCTAAGGTTCAAAGGGAAATTCTTAGAATAAAAAGTTACTTTGGGCCGAGCCCGTGGCGCACTCAGGAGGAGAGTGCGGCGCTGGGAGAGCAGCGACGCTCCCGCCGCGGGTTCGGATCCTGTATAGGAATGGCCGGGTGCGCTCACTGGCTGAGTACCGGTCACGAAAAAGACAAAAAAAAAAAAAAAAAAAGTTACTTTAGCAGAAATGAAGAATGCCTTCAACAGGCTCATTAGTAGATGGAATATGGCTGAGGAAAGCACCATTGAATTTAAAGATACATCAATAGAAACTTCCCAAAGTGAAATGCAAAGAGAAAAGAAGAAATAAAAATAGAACAAAATATCCAAGAAATGTCAGACAATTGCAAAAGATGTAACATATGTATAACTGAAATACCAGAGAAGAAAGAGGGAGTGGGGGAATAAACATATTTGAAGTAATAATACCTGAGAAATTTTTAAAATTAGTGACAGACACCAAAACCCAGACCTAATAAGCTCAGAGAACACCATGTGTGACAAATACCAAAATATATACACCTACACACATCATATTCAAACTGCAGAAAACAAAAGACAAAGAAAATTTTTGAAAGAAAATGGTGGTGGGGGGGTGACATTTACCTATAGGAGAAAAAAATAAGAATTAAGTCAGATTTCTTGTGAGAAACCATACAAGCAAGAACAGAGTGGATTGAAATATATTAAAGCATTGAAAAAAATCCAAATGTAAAGTTCTATATCTAGTAAAATTGTCTTTCAAACTGAGGGGATTTTTTTTCTGATAAAGAACCAGACAATCAATCTTCATCAGACATGCCCTAAAAGAAATGATAAAACAATTTATTTAAGCAGAAGAAAAATTATTTAGGTGAGAAATTCAGATCTACAAATAGAAATGAAGAGCATCAGATAAGAAATAAATGAAGGCGTGATAAAATCCTTTACATTTTTTGTTCTTAATTGATTTAACAGATAACTGTTATTTCAAAAGCAATAATATTAACAATACTGGGTGATTATAGGATATAGAGAGCTGCAATGAATGATAGCATCATTGGAAAGCATGGTAGAGAGAAATTGGGAATAATTAGTTATTAAGTACTTACACAATCTGAGAAATGATATAGTGTTACTTGAAACTGAACTAAGATTAGTTTTATTTGTGCATTGCAAACCCTATGGAAACCAATAACAAAATTAAAAATAAATATAATTCATGTGTTGAGAGAAGATAAAGCCATATAAAATCCTGAATTAAAATCAGAAGGCAGAAAAAAGAGAAAAGAAAAGATAAAAATAAACAATAAGTGTAAGGAATAGAAAACAATTATCAAAAATGTTAGATATTAATCCATTATATCAATAACAACTTTAAATGTGAATAGTTGAAATCCACCAATTCAAAGACAGAACTCCAGAATGGATAAAACGAATGAGTCAACTATGTTTACTTTACTGGAAACCATTTTAAACATAAAAACGCAGATAGATTAAAAGTCAAGAAATGTAGGAAGATATACCATAATAATACTAATTAAAACAAAGACAGATTAACCATACTGATTTCAGACAAAGCATATTTCCAAATAAGGGAAACTATCAGGGATAAAGAGGGGCATTACATAATAATAAAGGGATCAATTTTCATCATAGATACATGATATATGTGTATCTAACAACACATCATCAAAATACATGAGGCAAGCTCTGAGATAGTGACATCAGCAAGATGGCAGAGTAGGTGATACCAGACTTCATACCCAACAAAAAAAGAACAAAAAGAGAAAGTTATCTATGAACAAAATAGCCTTTGGAGAGTTCTAGGACCCCGTTAAGAATCTGCAGCTTCCCAGTACAGAGAAAAAGAAAAATGGAGAAAAACTATATAGAAAGGATCACTAAAGAAAGTGGTATATCTGAGACATCTGGAGATGGCTAGGAACAAATAAAAAGGAAAAGGGCTATCAATGTCAGCAACACAGTAAGTGCCACTACAATCTCCAGTGGCCTGATGTGCAGAGAACACTGGAATCTTTCACCAATGAGGTAACAAGCAGCCATCCTTGCTGCAGAACACTCATACAAGGAGATGCTGCATCTGCAACATGTCCACCCAGAAGTAGTCACTATTGTGCTGCTTTAAGACTGAAGCCACCATCCATGCAACCCTGCGCATTCCCCAGCCCCAGAGTTGTAGACACTTCATGCATGTCTACACTCTAGACTCTGGTTCTATGATCATTCTGCACCTACTAGCCCACACCTGAACCTTAAACCCTGGAACTATCATAGCTAAGGACTAGCACTACCCCAGTCCCTAGAGCCTATGGTTGCTCTGTGCTTGTCCAAGCTACAAATCACAGACCTGCAGCCATTCCATGCGCACCCATGTCTCTGGCATTTTAGCCCCAGTTAAGCCTGGTCTCCAGTCCCTAGAGCTGCTATAGCCCTTCCTATGCCCATAATCCAGACCCTGGCTCCATGGCTGTACTGCATGTGCCCATGCCTCAGATTCAAAGACACTGCTACCCTGGGCTAGTCTGTACAATGGGCCTGGAAGCTACTGTAGCTCTGCACACCACTACTCCAGACCCTGACTTCCCAACTGCTTCACAAACACCCACACCTCATACACCATTACCAATACAGCAGTGAGGGCATGTGTACACCAGGCACCATTGCCACTGTAGACCTGGGCTGCAGGGCCTTGGTCTTTTGAGCTCTTCCCAAGCTTCAGACACCAGCTTTCATGGCTGCTCCATGGGCAGTGTGCATCAGACACCAGGACGAGCATGCCATCAAGCTAGATCTGGTACAAAGAGGGATCTCAATGACCATGTATTCCCTGGTGAAAAAAAAAGAGAGAGATTAAAAGGACCTAAGGAGCCCTCACCAATGAAAACCATAATGGCCCTCACCACCACTGTGGACACATGTAGCCTTGGCTGCTGAGAATCACTACAATTTGTGGCAATGTAAACTTCAGTTAACAGAGTTGTGCAGAGTCTACAGCACCATGCCCTCACTGGAACTAGAACCTGCATACCACACACAGGCAGCATCCTTGTACCCACTGATAAAGAAACTCTTTCCCCAAAGAAAGCACTCTGATAAAGTCTAAAGAGGTGACTGCACCATCAAATGCACAAATATCAGTGCAAGCAAACAAGAAATAAACAAACAAAAAGGAAACATAGTACCACCACAGGCCACAATAATTTCCCAGTAAGTGAACACAAGAAATGGAGATCTTCAAACTGCATAACAAATAACTCAAAATAATTGTTTTGAGGAAGATCAGTAAGCTTCAACAGAAAACAGAGCGACAATTTGATAGAGCAGAAAAACAACAAATGAACAAAATAAGAAGATTAACAGAGAGATTGCAATTATAAAACAAAGCAAAACAAAACAGAAATTCTGGAGCTGAAGAACACAATAAGTAAAATGAAAAATTCAATAGAGAGTATCGATAGCAGAACTGATAAAAAAAGTAGAAAGAATTTATAAACTTGAAGATAGGTTATTTGAAAATATAAAATCAGAAGAGTAAAAAGAAAAAAAATTAGAAGAAATGAAGAAAGTGTATGTAATTTAGGGAGAACGTTAAAGAGGTTCCTTTTACATTATAGGATTTTAAGAAGGAGGAGAGAGAGAAAAAGAGACAAAATGTTTATTTAAAGAAATAATAGCTGAAAACTTACCACATCTAGGGAAAGATATGAATGTCCGGGTACATGAAGCTCAAAGGTCTGCAATCAGTTCAATTCAAACAAGATAGCACAAAATCATATTATAATCAAACTGACAAAATTCAAATACAAATAGAGATTTTTTATATGCAGCAAGAGAAAAATATATAGAATCTCACATATACAGGAACATCCATTAGGCTATCAGATTTTTCAGCAGAAACTTTGCAGGTCAGAAGAGAATGAGGTGATACAAAGCACTGAAAAAAAAAGATACCAACAAAGAATACATTGCCTCACAGAGCTGTCCATTGAAAATAAAAGAGAGGTAAAAACTTGCCCAAATAAACAAACAAACAAAAAAACCTCAGGGAGTTCATTACCATTAAAAGTGCCTTACAAGAAATTCTAAATGGAGTTCTTCAAGCTGAAACATAAAGACACTAATTAGTAACATGAAAATGTATGAAAATATAAAACTCACTGGTAAAAGTAAGTACATGGCAGACATCTAGAGAACACTTCATCCAACAACTACATAATGTACATTCTTCTCATCAGCACATGGAACGTTCTCCAGGATAGAACATATGATAAGTCACAAATCAAGCCTCAACAAATTTTTAAAAATTGAAATCTTTTCAAAGATACTTTTTAAGTATCTTTTCAGATCACAACAGATTAAAACTAGAAATCAATAACATGTGAAAATCTGGTAAATTTACAAATAACATGAAAATTAAGCACCATGCTCCTGAATGATTATGGGTCCAAGAAGAAATTAAACAGGAAATCAAAAAAACATTATTGAAACTAACAAAAATAAAGACACATCATAGCAAAGCCTGTGTGATACTGCAAATGCAGTACTGAGAGAAGTTTATCACAATAAGACCTTACATCAAAAGAACAGAAAGATTTCAGATTACTCTAACAGTGTAATTATGGCATGTAAATCACTTATATCTCTAGTATAAAGATTAAAAGAGAAAACTAGCAAAAATAAGTACCTATAGTAATTTGTTAAAGGATACACAATGTGAATGATGTAAATTATAACATCCAAAACATAAAAGGTGGGAAGTGTGTAAAAGGTGTAGAATTTTTTATATGATAAAATTTGTTATCAGTTTAAAATAGTCTATAATAGCCATGTCATGATTTATGTAAGCCTCATGATAACCACAAAACAAATTCTATAGGAGATAAATAAAAGAGGAAAAGGAAGAAATCAAGGTATATCTTACCTCTCTGGGCCCCAAGTCCACCAACCAGGTAGATGCTTGTTAGTAATAAACTAGTAATAAGAATTGGTAATGCAAAATCTCAAAAAGAAAAGTCCGGAACCTATATCTTCACTGTTTAATTCTACTAACATGTCAAGAATTACTACCAAATCTTTCTAAAACTCTTTCAAAAACCAAAGAGGAGGAAATACTTATAAACTCATTTTATAAGGCCAGCATTAATCTGATGCCAAAGCCTGACAAGAACACTACAAGAAAATAAAGTTACAGGCCAATGTCCCTGATACAAACAGATGCAAAAACCCTCAATAAAGTACTACCAAACAGAATTCAACAGCATAACAAAAAAAGTCATACACCATGAACAAGCTGAATTTATCCCCGAGACACAAGGGGATAAATCATACATCATACTCAATAGTGAAAAATTGAAAGCTATTCCTCTCAGATCAGGAACAAGACAAGGATACATACTCTTGTGACTTCTACTCATTAGAGTATTGGAAGTTCTAACCAGAACAATTAAGCAAGAACAAGAAATAAAAGTCATCCAAATCAGAAAGGAAGAAGTGGAAGTGGCTCTGCTTGCAGATAACATGATCTTATATATAGAAAATTGTAAAGACTCCACCAGAAACACGGTTAGAACTAATAAGGTGACAGGATAAAAAAATCAACACACAAAATCTCTTGCTTTTCTACACATGTATAATAAACTATGTGAAAAAATAACCAAGAAAACAGTCCCATTTACAATAGCATCAAAAAAGAATAAAATAGTTAACAAAAAATGTAACCTAGTGGATTAAAGTTCTGTACAATGAAAACTATACAGTATTGGAGAAGCCCACCCCAGTGCTGCAGAGGCCCCAAGGGAGCATTGTAGTCAACCCAGGAGCCCTCATAGGAGCCCAGGCAGGCGAGACACTGCCCCTGAGAAGCCTACCCTGCCACTGCAGAGGCACTGAGGGAGAGACATGTAGCTGTGCATCAGCAGCATTCGCTGCCACTGCTGCAGACACCAGTGTGGAGTAAGTGGACCATGACAGCACCGGCCACAGCAACTGCTGCGATAAGGACAGCTTGCTGCCAAAACACCATTCACCAATACCTCATAGATTTCCTGGTAACCATTCATCAGCCTAGAAAGAAGGAGCATCACCAGCAGAGCCCAGAGAAAGAGGAAAACCTATCCAGAGTCACGCATTCAAATCAAGGAGCACTAGTATACCCCAGTGCACACAATAGAATCATGCTGAGCTAGCCATAGTGCCAATAGTCCTGCCCAAGAACATCCACTATAACTCAAGAATGACAAGAATCCAAGGCAATACCCACAAAATTTGAGAGCTTCCCTGTGTCCTGACAAACCAGTACACTGTCACCAATGTCAGCAAAGAAATAATAAGTGTCCTAGGGAATAGGTCAGAGAGGTACTCTCATGCAACTCCAACACTGAATTTGGGCAAAATAGCTTCATAGAGAGTACAGTACAGCCTCTACCTGGAACCAAAACTAAAACACCCCATTCAACCATCATTATAAAACACAACCGCAAGAGGAAAACCCTCTCTGCTATCCCCACTCCAGAGTACCAGTAAAAGTAACTTCTCTACCAGATGACTAAACACCAATGGAGAGATACTGGAAACATAAGAAAAAAAACAAGAAAATATTACACCACTGAAGGAATATAATAATCCTCAAATACCAGATCGTGTAGAAAAGGAAGTCCATCAAATGATAGACAAGGAATATGAGCAATATTTCTAAGGAAACTCAATGAGATACAAGAAGACTCAGTTAGAAAACAAAATGAAATGAGAAAAAGTATACAGGACTTGAAAGAGGAAATTTACAAAGAAATAAATACCCTGAAAAAGAATGTAAAAGAGCTTGTGGAACTGAAGGATTCATTCAACGAACTAAAAAACACAACAGAGAGCTTAAAGAGCAGGCTAGAAGAAGCAGAAGAGAGAATTTCAGACCTTGAAGATGGCCTGTTCAAAATAACAAAGGCAGACAGAAAGGAAAAAGGAAAAAGAATTATAAAAATTGAAGAAAATATTAAGAGAGATAGCAGGATAGCAGACAACCTTACGCATTCAAATATCCAAATCATGGGTATTCCAGAAGGGGAGGAAAAAAGAAAAGGCATTGAAAACATATCTGGTGAAACAGTATCAGAAAACTTCCTAGGTATAGGGAGAAATACAAATCGTCAGATTCAGGAGGCTCAAAGATCCCCCAAACAACTTCAAATCAAAAAGGTCCTGTCCAAGACATGTTATACTCAAATTGGAAAAGCTCAAAGACAAGGAAAGAACCTTAAAAGCTTCAAGAGAGAAGTGTCAAGTCACCTATAAGAGAGTCCCTATCTTACTAAGATCAGATTTTTCATCAGAAACCCTAAAAGCCAGAAAAGAATGGAATGATATATTCAAAATACTAAAACACAAAATTTTCCATCCAAGAATACTTTACCCAGCAAGGCTAACCTTCCGAAATGAAGGACAATTAGTATATTTCCCAGGCAAACAAAATCTGTTGGTGTTCACTACCACATGACCAACCTTACAAGAAATTCTCAAGGAAGTACCTTGTCTGGTACCTGAAAAACAACCATCACCATCGTGAATGCTCAAGAAAGAACAAAACTCACCAGTGAAACAAAAATGCAAAGAAATAAAGAGAAAAATTTATCTACAATCCCAATAAAACAACACAGAACAGAAGACAACAACATGGAAGACAAACAGTAAATCAGAAAAAAGGAACAAAAGATATTTAAATATCCAAACAAAAATCAGTAAAGTTCCAGGAATAAATCAACACCTTTCAAAAATAAATCTTAATGTAAAAGGATGAAATTCCCTCCTCAAAATAAACACACTGATTGGATTAAAAAGATGGGCCCAACAATATGCTGTCTTCAAGAGACTCACCTCACCTGTAAAGACACACGCAGACTAAGATTGAAAGGATGAAAAAAGATAAACCATACAAATAAAAATGAAAAACAAGCTCGAGTAGCTATTCTTATATCAGATAAAATAGACTTTAAACCAAAAACCATAAAAAAGAGATAAAGAATACCACTATATAATGATAAAGGGATCTATCAAAAAGGAGATAAAACAATCACAAAGATATATGCACCCAACATCAGAGCAGTCAGATATATAAAACAAATAACATTAGACATAAAGAAAGAGATAGACAGTAATACCATAATAGTAGTGGACCTGATCATGCCTCTCTCAACATTGTACCGATCATCTAGGCAAAAAAATCAAGAGAGAAATAACAAGATCTAAACACTTTAAACCAATTAGACTTGGCAGATATCTACAGAACATTTCATTCACCAACCTCAGAATATTCATTTCTCTCATCAGCACATGGAATATTCTCCAGGTTAGACCACATATTAGGTCACAAACCAAGTGTCAACAAATAAAAAAATCTAAATTATGCTACGTATTTTTTCAGACCACAAAAGGTTAAAACTAGAAATCAATTAGAAATGAAACTGGAAACTATACAAATAGATGGAAATTCAACAACATTCTACTTAATGGCATATGAGTCCAAGAAGAACTTAAACGGGAAATCAAAACTTTTTTTGAAACTAATTGAAATAATGACATATCCCACAAAAACCTGTGGGATACTGCACAAGCAGTAATAAGGGGAAGTATATTGCAATAAATGCCTACTTCAAAAGAATAGAAAGATGGCAAGTAAACAACCTAACACTTCACTTTAAAGAGCTAGAAAAATAAGAACAATCCAAACCCAAAGGCAGTAGACAGAAAGAAGTTATTAAGATCAGAGGAGAAGTAAATGAAATAAAAAACCAAAAATCAACGCAAAATATCAATTAAACAAAAGGGTTTTTTTCAGACGATAAATAAAATTGACAGGCATTATCTGGGCTAACTATAAAAAGAAGAAAGAATAAATAAAATATTAGAAATGAAGAAGAAGATATTAAAACTAATACCTTGAAAAAACAAAGAATCTTTAGAAACTACTAAAAACAGCTATATACCAACAAATTTGAAAATCTGGAGAAAATGGATAAATTTCTGGACACACACAAACTATCAAGACTGTACCAGGAAGACACAGAAAATCTGAAGAGACCAAAAACAATCAAAGAGATTGAAGCTGTTATGAGCAGTCTCCCAACAAAGAAAAGCACAGGACTGGATGGCTTCACTCTAGAATTCTACGAAACCTTTATTTTTATTTTATTTTATTTATTTTTTTAAATTTTATTTTGTCGATATACATTGTGGTTGATTATTGTTGCCCCTTACCAAAACCTCCCTCCCTCCTCCCTCTCCTCCCTCCCCCCAAACAATGTCCTTTCTGTTTACTTGTCGTATCAACTTCAAGTAATTGTAGTTGTTATATCTTCTCCCCCCCCCCATTTTGTGTGTGTGTGTGTGTGTGTGAATTTATATATTGATTTTTAGCTCCCACCAAAAAGTGAGAATATGTGGTAATTCTCTTTCTGTGCCTGACTCGTTTCACATAATATAATTCTCTCAAGGTACATCCATGTTGTTGCAAATGGCAGTATTTCATTCGGTTTTATAGCTGAGTAGTATTCCATTGTGTAGATGTACCACATTTTCCGTATCCACTCATCCAATGATGGACATTTGGGCTGGTTCCATCTCTTGGCTATTGTAAAGAGTGCTGCAATGAACATTGGGGAACAGGTATACATTCGACTTGATGATTTCCATTCCTCTGGGCATATTCCCAGCAGTGGGATAGCGGGGTCATATGGTAGATCTATCTGCAATTGTTTGATCTATCTGCATTTTCCATAGAGGCTGCACCATTTTGCAGTCCCACCAACAATGTATGAGAGCTCCTTTTTCTCCACAACCTCACCAACATTTATCGTTCAGAATCTTTTGGATTTTAGCCATCCTAACTGGGGTTAGATGGTATCTCAGTGTGGTTTTGATTGCATTTCCCGGATGCTGAGTGATGTTGAGCATATTTTCATATGTCTGTTGGCCATTTGTATATCTTCCTTAGAGAAATGCCTACTTAGCTCTTTTGCCCATTTTTTAAATGGGTTGCTTGTTTTTTTCTTATAAAGTTGTTTGAGTTCCTTATATTTTCTGGATATTAATGCTTTGTCAGATGTATATTTTGCAAATATTTTCTCCCACTCTGTTGGCTGTCTTTTAAATTTGTTAATTGTTTCTTTTGCTGTGCAGAAGCGTTTTAGTTTGATATAATCACATTTGTTTATTTTTCCTTTGGTGGCCCGTGCTTTTGGGGTCATATTCATGAAGTCTGTGTCCAGTCCTATTTCCTGAAGTGTTTCTCCTATGTTTTCTTTAAGAAGTTTTATTGTTTCAGGGTGTATATTTAAATCCTTAATCCATTTTGAGTTGATTTTAGTATATGGTGAGAGGTATGGGTCTAGTTTCATTCTCCTGCATATGGATATCCAGTTATCCCAGCACCATTTGCTGAAGAGGCAGTCCCTTCCCCAGTGAATAGGCTTGGTGCCTTTGTCAAAGATCAGATGGCAGTAAGCGTGTGGGTTGCTATCACTTCACCTTAAAGAACTAGAAAAACAAGAACAATCCAAACCTAAAGTTAGCAGATGGAAAGAAATCATTAAGATCAGAGCAGAACTGAATGAAATTGAAAACCAAAAAACAATACAAAAGATCAATGAATCAAAATGTTGGTTTTTTGAAAAGATAAATAAAATTGACAAACCATTAGCATGGCTAACAAAAAAAAAGAAGAGAGAAGATTCAAATAACAAAAACGAGAAATGAAAAAGGCGATATTACAACTGATTCATCTGAAGTACAAGGAATCATTCGAGACTACTATAAACAACTAAACGCCAAAAAATTTGAAAATCTGGAGGAAATGGATAAATTTCTGGACACACACAAGCTCCCAAAACTGAACCATGAAGATGTAGAAAATTTGAACAGACCAATAACAATAAAGGAGATTGAAGCTGTTATCAGAAGGCTCCCAACAAAGAAAAGCCCAGGACCAGATGGATTCACTGCAGAATTTTACCAAACATTCAAAGAGGAATTGACACCGATTCTTAAAAACTATTCCAAAAGATTGAAACAGACGCAAATCTCCCAAACTCATTCTATGAAGCAAACATCATCCTGGTACCAAAACCAGGTAAAGATATAACCGAAAAAGAAAACTACACGCCAATATCCTTGATGAATATAGATGCAAAAATCCTCACTAAAATACTAGCAAACAGAATACAGCAACACATACATAAAAGTATTCACCACGATCAAGTGGGATTCATCCCAGGGATGCAAGGTTGGTTCAGCATATGAAAATCAATAAATGTGATACACCATATTAATGAACTCAAACACAAGGACCATATGATCATCTCTATAGATGCTGAAAAAGCATTTGATAAAATTCCACACTCATTCATGACAAAGACCCTCTATAAGTTAGGTATAGAGGGAAAGTATCTCAACTTAATTAAAGCCATATATGACAAACCCACTGCCAATATCATCCTGAATGGGGAAAAGCTGAAAGCTTTTCCTTTAAGAACAGGAACTAGACAAGGATGCCCACTCTCACCACTCCTATTCAACATAGTGTTGGAAGTACTAGCCAGAGCAATCAGAGAAGAGAAGGAAATAAAGGGCATCCAGATTGGAAAAGATGAAGTCAAACTGTCCCTGTTTGCAGATGACATGATCCTATATATCGAACAGCCTAAAACCTCTACAAAAAAACTGTTGGAATTGATACATGATTTCAGCACAGTAGCAGGATACAAAATCAACACACAAAAATCAGTAGCATTTCTTTTCTCCAATAGTGAACAGGCAGAAGGAGAAATCAAGAAAGCCTGCCCATTTACAATAGCCACCAAAAAAATAAAATACTTAGGAATTGAGTTAACCAAGGAGGTGAAAAATCTCTATAATGAGAACTACAAACCACTGCTGAGAGAAATTAGAGAGGATACAAGAAGATGGAAAGATATCCCATGCTCTTGGATAGGAAGAATCAGCATAGTGAAAATGTCCATAGTACCCAAAGTGATATACAAATTCAATGCAATCCCCATCAAAATTCCAAAGACATTTTTCTCAGAAATGGAAAAAACTATCCAGGCATTTATATGGAACAATAAAAGACCACGCATAGCCAAAGCAATGCTGAGCAAAAAAAAATTAAAGCTGGAGGCATAACACTACTCGACTTTAAGCTATACTACAAAGCTATAATAACCAAAACAGTATGGTACTAGCATAAAAACAGACACACTGATCAATGGAATAGAATAGAGAATCCAGAAATCTATCAAACCTTTAATGAAGAATTAATACCAATTCTCTACAAACTATTCAAAAATTGAAACAGAGGCCATTCTCCCAAACACATTCTATGAGGCACTCATAACCTGGATACCAAAACAAGACAAAGAAACATCAAAAAAAGAAAAGTACAGGCCACTATCTTTGATGAATATAGATGCAAAAATCCTCAATAAATACTAGCTAATAGAATACAGCAACACACATATAAATTTATACACCATGTTCTAGTGGTATTCATCCTAGGGATGCAACATTGGCTCAACATATGCAAGTTAATAAGTGTGATACACAACATCAACAAAGTCAAAGACAAAAACCATATGATCATCTGTATACACACTGAAAAAACATTCATCCGTGATGAGTACTCTCTATAAATTAGGTATAGAAGGAACGTATCTCAACACAATTAAAGCCATATATGACAAACCCACTGCCAATATCATCCTGAATAGAGAAAAGATGAAAGCTTTTCCGATAAGGACAGAAATAAGACAAGGATGCCCACTCTTGCCACTCCTGTTCAACATAGTATTACAAGTACTAACCAGAGCAAACAGGGAAGAGAAGGAAATAATGGATATCAAGATTGGAAAAGATGAAGTAAAATTGTCCCTGTTTGCAGATGATATGACTACCAAAAATCTCTCAGGGTTGATAAATGATTTCAGCAAAGGTGCAGGATACAAATTAACACACAAAAGTCATTAGCATTTCTACATTCCAACAATGAACTAGCAGAAAAAGAAATCAAGAAAGTTACCCAATTCACAATAGTCACCAAAAAAATTAAATACCTAAGAATAAAGTTAACCAAGGATGTAAAAAATCTCTATGATGAGAACTATGAATCACTCTTGAGAAAAATTAAATAGTGCGCAATAAGATGGAAAGATATCCCATGATCTTGGATTGGAGGAATTAGTATTGTGGAAATGTCCATATTACACAAAATGATCTCCAGACATTCTCAGGAATGGAAAAAACAATTCCAACTTCCATGTGTATAATGAGACCACGAATACCTAATGCAATCCTGAGCAAAAAAGAAAAATAAAATAATATAAAGCTGGAGGCATAACACTACCTAACTTTAAACTATACTACAAAGCTATAGTAACCAAAAGAGCATGGTACTGGCATACAAACAGATGCACAGACCAATGCAACAGAAAACAGAACCCAGAAATCAACCCATACACCTACAGCCATTTGATCTTCAACAAAGACACCAAGAACACACACTGGAGAAGAGACTGCCTTTTCAGTAAATGGTGCTGTGAAAATTGGGCATCCATATATAGAATGAAACTAGACATGTACCTCTTCCCATATATCAAAATCAATCAAAATCGATTAAATAATTAAAGGTACATCAGGAAACAATAAAACTCCTAAAAGAAAACATAGGGGAGACACTTAGGAAGTAGGATTGAGCATAGACTTTATGAATGTGACCTCCAAAGCACAGGCAACCAAAGGAAAAATAAACAAATGTGATTATATCAAACGGAAAAGCTTCTGCAAAGCAAAATAAACAATTAAATTAGTGTGAAAAGACAACCAACAGAGTGGGAGAAAATATTTGCCAAATATGCATCTGACAAAGGATTAATATCCAGAATATACAAGAAACTCAAATAGCTTAACAGCAAAAAAACAAGAAACTCATTTAAAAAATGGGCAATGGAGCTGAATAGGCATTTCTCAAAGGAAGATATATGAATGGTCAACAGACACATGAAAAAATGCACAACATCAATCAACATTCAGGAAATGCAAAACAAAACCACTTTGAGATATCATCTCACTTCAGTTAGGCTTACTAATATCCAAAATAATGAGAATAATAAATGCAGGCAAGGATTTGGACATAAGAGAATCCACCTACATTGTTTGTGGGATGCAAAATGGTGCATCCATTATGAAAGTTTGTATGGAGGTTCCTCGAACAATTACAGATAGATCTAACATGTGACCCAGCTATCCCACTGCTGGGTGTATACTCAAAGGAATGGAAATCATTATGTTGGAGGGATATCTGTACTCCCATGTTTAATGTAGCATTATTTACAATAGCCAAGAGTTGGAACCAGCCTAAATGCCCATCATCGGATGAGTGGATAAGGAAAATGTGGTATAACTATACAGTGGAATACTACTGTGCTGTAAAAAAGAATGATAATTTACATCAACATGGTTAGACTTAGAGAAAATTATATTAAGTGAAATAAGCCAAGCACAGAAAGAGAAATGCCACATGTTCTCACTTATTTGTGGGAGCTAACAAAAATAAATAAATAAATATACAAACAAACAGAGGCAGGGGAAGAAGACACAACAATCACAACAGTTCCTTGAACTTGTTAACACAAGTGAACAGATATGATGTTGATGGGGGGGAGTGGGAGGAATGAAAAGGAGGAATTGTAAAGAGACACAAAAATCATCTACATTGTTTATTGATAAATTAAAAATAAAATATAAAATATATAATATTGATTAAAGAAATTGAAAAAGAAACAAATAAATAGGAATGCCCCATGTCCATAATTTGTAAGAATCAATATTATCAAAATTTCCATAGTACTCAAAACAATCTACAGATTCAATGCAATACAAAAAAAAAAAAAAATCATATCGAACCACAAAAGACATGAATAGCTAAATTATCCTTGAGCCAGAAGAGCAAAGCCAGAGTTAAAACTTCATAATTTCAAGTATATTATAAAATTGTAGGAAACAAAACAGTATGATAAAAACCAACACATAGACCAATGTATCAGAGCAGAAAGACCAGAAATAAACCCACATGTATATGTTCAACTAATCTTTGACAAAGGTGCTATGAATACACAATAGGGAAAATATAGTCTCTTCTATAAATGGTGCTGGGATAACACCACATGAAAAAAAAATGTAATTGGACTCATGTTACATCATACACAAAAAGCAACTCAAAATGGATTAAAGATTTAAACATAATACCTGAAACTGTAAGTTTTCTAAAATAGAACACTGGGAAAAAGCTCCATAATTTTGATCTTGGCAATTATTTCTTAGATATGACACCAAAACCACAGCAAACAAAAGTAAAAATAGACATATGACTATAATAAACTTAAAAGATTCTGCACAGTGAAGAATACAAATAACAGAGCAAAAAGGAAATGTACAGAACGGGAGTAAATATTTGCAAACCATATACAGGCTTACCTCATTTTACTGTACTTCACTTTATTGTCCTTCACTGATGTTGTGTTTTTCACAAATTGAAAGTTTGTGTTAACTCTGGGTTGAGCAAGTATATCAGTGCCGTTTATCCAATAGCATATGCTCACTTTGGGTCTCTATGTAACATTTTGGTGATTTTCACAATATTTCACACTTTTGATTATTATTATTATTATTATTATTATTATTATTATTATTATTATTATTATTATTATTATTATGGTGTTCTGTAATCAGTGATCTTTTTTTTTTTTTTGTCTTTCTCGTGACTGGTACTCAGCCAGTGAGTGCACCGGCCATTCCTATATAGGATCCGAACCCGCGGTGGGAGCGACGCTGCACTCCCAGCGCTGCACTCTCCCGAGTGCGCCACGGGTTTGGCCCTAATCAGTGATCTTTGATGTTAGCATTGCAATTCTTCGGGGTCACCACACACTGCACCCATATAAGTTGGCAAACATAGTAAGTGTTGTGTGCATTTTCATTTCTTCACTAACTGACCATTCTCTCTTTTCTCTCCCTCTTCTCAAGCCTCCTTGTTCCCTGACACACAAAAATATTGAAATTAGGCCAATTAATAATCCTACAGTGTCTTCTATATGTTCAAGTGAGAGGAAAAGTTTCACATCTATCACTTTAAATCAAAAGCTAGAAATGATTAAGCTTAATGAGGAAGGTATGTCAAAGCCAAGATAGCTTGAAAGCTGAGGCGTTTGCATCAAATGGTTAGCCAAGATGTGAATGCAAAGGAAGCATTCTTGAAGGAAATTAAAAGTATTGCTCCAGACATATGAAAAAATGCTCAACATCACTCAGCATCCGGGAAATGCAAATCAAAACCACACTGAGATACCATCTCACCCCAGTTAGGATGGCTAAAATCCAAAAGACTCTGAACGATAAATGCTGGTGAGGTTGCGGAGAAAAAGGAACTCTCATACATTGTTGGTGGGACTGCAAAATGGTGCAGCCTCTATGGAAAATGGTATGGAGGTTCCTCAAACAACTGCAGATAGATCTACCATACGACCCAGCTATCCCACTGTTGGGAATATACCCAGAGGAATCGAAATCATCAAGTCGAAGGTATACCTGTTCTCCAATGTTCATCGCAGCACTCTTTACAATAGCCAAGAGTTGGAACCAGCCCAAATGTCCATCATCAGATGAGTGGATACGGAAAATGTGGTACATCTACACAATGGAATACTACTCAGCTATAAAACCGAATGAAATACTGCCATTTGCAACAACATGGATGGACCTCGAGAGAATTATATTAAGTGAAACAAGTCAGGCACAGAAAGAGAAATACCACATGTTCTCATTTATTGGTGGGAGCTAAAAATTAATATATAAATTCACACACACACACACACACACACACACACACACACACAAAACCGGGGGGGGGGGAAGAAGATATAACAACCACAATTACTTGAAGTTGATACGACAAGCAAACAGAAAGGACATTGTTGGGGGGGAGGGGGGGAGGGGGGAGGGAGAAGGGAGGGAGGTTTCAGTGATGGGGAGCAATAATCAGCCACAATGTATATCGAGAAAATAAAATTAAAAAAAAAAAAAAAAGTATTGCTCCAGTGAACACACAAATAAGAAAGTAAAGCAGCCTTATTGCTGATATGGAAAAAGATTTAGTTGCCTGGATAAAAGATAAAACCAGTCACAACACTCCCTTAAGTCAAAGCCTAATCCACAGCATAGCCCTAACTGTCTTCAATTCTATGAAGGATAATAGAGGTAAGGAAGCTTTGGAAGAGAATAAGAAGCTAGCAAAGGCTTGTTCATGAGATTTAAGGAAAGAAGCCATCTCCAGAACAGAAAAGTGTAAGGTGAAGTAGCATGTGCTGATATAGAAGCTGCAGCAAGTTATCTAGAATATTTAGCTAAGATAACTGATGAAGGTAACTATACTAAAAAATATATTTTCAGTGTAAAAAATATAGCCATGTGGTGGAAGAAGATGCCATCTAGGACTATAGTTAGAGAGAAGTCAATGGCTGACTTCAAACTTCAAAAGATGACCTGACTCTCGTTAGCGGTAATTCAGCTGCTGACTTTAATTTGAAGTCGATGCTCATTTACCATTCCAAAAATCCTAAGGCCATTATGATTTACTCTGCATCTACTATAAATGGAACAATATAAGCTTAGACAACTTCACATCTGTTTACAGAATGTTTACTGAGTATTTTAAGCCAAATGTTGAGACCTTCTGCTCAGAAAAAAAGATTCCTTTAGAAATATTACTAATCATTGACA
Organism: Cynocephalus volans; assembly: GCF_027409185.1. NCBI lineage: Eukaryota > Metazoa > Chordata > Mammalia > Dermoptera > Cynocephalidae > Cynocephalus > Cynocephalus volans. The sequence continues at coordinate 97,913,512 of NC_084478.1, forward strand.
ATGCATCTGGTCACCCAACATCTCTGATAGAGATGCACAAGGAGATTAATGTTGTTTTCATGCCTGCTAATATAACATCCACTCTGCAGCACATGATTCATGGAGTAATTTCAACTTTCAAGTCTTATTATTTAAGAAATACATTTTGTAAGGCTATAGCTCCCATTGTTAGTGATTCCTCTGATGGATCTGAACATAGTAAATTGAAAACTATCTGGAAAGGATTCACCATTCTGGATACCATTAAGAACATTCATCATTCTTGGGAGTAGCTCAAAATATCAACATTAACAGGAGTTTGAGAGAAGCTGATTTCAATACTCATGGATGACTTTGAGGGCTTCAAGACTTCAGTGGAGGAAGTGACTGCACATGTAGTGAAAATAGAAAAATAAACAGAATTAGAAGTGGAGCCTGAAAATGTGACTGAATTGCTGCCATCTCATAACAAAACTTGAAGCAAAGAAGTTGTTGCTTGGGATGGAATCTGCCCATTGTCAATGCAAACAGTGTTGAAATGACAATGAATGATTTAGAATAGTATCTGAGCTTAGTTGATAAAGCAGTAACAGTGTTTGAGAGGACTGTCTTCAGTTTTGAAAGGAGTTCTAATGTGGGTAAAATACTATCAAACATCATTGCATGCTATAGAGAAATCTTTCATGAAAGATGAACACGGTACACTTCATTGTTATTTTAAGAAATTGCCACAGTTGCCCTAATCTTCAGCAATGATCACGCTGATCAGTCAGCAGCCATCAACATCAAGGAAAGACCCTCCACCAGCAAAAAGATTAGAAATCACTGTTAGCATTTTTTAGCAACAAAGTATCTATTAAGATATGTACATTTTTCAGACATAATGCTATTGCACACTTAATAGACTGCCATATCGTCTAAACATACCTTTTACATGCACTGGAAAACCAAAATATTCATGCGATTGGCCTTATTGTGATAGTTACTTTATTTCAATGTTCTGAAACTGAACCTGCAATATCCCTGAAGAATGCCTGTGTCTGATGAGGGGTTAATATCCAAAACATAAGGAACTCATACAACTCAATAGAAAAACAATAAATAACCTGATTGAGAAATGGGAAAAGGATGTGAACAAACATTTTTTCAAGCATGATATAAAAATGGACAACAGGTATATGAAAATGTGCTCAACATCTCTAATCACGAGGGAAATGCAATCAAATCCACAGTGAGATAAAACCTCATACCCGCAGATATGATAATATTTTTTAACAAAAAGTTAAAAAGATAAGGATCAGTAAGGTTATAGAGAAATAGGGACTCTTATACATTGCTGTGGAAATAGAAATTTGTACAGGCATAATAGATAACAGTATGAAAGACCCTCAAAAAATTAACAGTAAAATTACCATATGATCGAGCAATTTCATTGCACAGTAGCTAAGATACAAAAACAATCTAAGTGTCCATCAATAGATGAATAGATAAAGAACATGTAAAATATAGTGAACACACAATGGCATACATGCACACACACATACATGCGGTGTATATATACATATATAAATGATATATTTATGCATATACATGCTCTCATGCATGCGTGCACACACACACTCTCTCTCACACACACACACACACATAATGGAATACTATTCAGCCTTAAAAAAAAGAAAGAAATCTTGTCAATTGTGACAACATGGATGAACCTGGAGGACACTAAGCTAGATGAAATAAGCCAGACACAGGGAGTCAAATACTGCATGATCTCACAAATATGGGGAATCTAAAATAGCCATACTTATAAAAAGAAAAGTTTAGAAGGGTGGTTAGCAGAGGTTGGGGGTGAGACACTATAGGATATAAGGAGATATTGACCAAAGGGAACAAATAAGTTCTGGAAATGTTACATGCAGCATGGGGACTATAGTTAATAATGCTCTATTATTTACTTAAATTTTGCTAAAAGAGTAGACTTTAAGCATTCTTACTATGCACACAATAAAAGATAACTATGCGAGGTAGTAGATATGTAAATTAGCTTGCTTTGTGGTAAGCATTTCTCAATGTACACTTATACCAAAACATCATTTTGTAGACCTTGAACATATAAGGGGATACTTCTATAAATTCACGGAAAAATGGAATTAAAAGATAATAAAAGTTTTTTCATGAACCTTTTGAAGACTCCTCACATAAATTTCATTTGTAATTAACACCGTAATAAAGCCAGAAAAAAATATTTTCTCAACTATATATACTCACTTTTTGAAGATGTCTCATTAAAGCACACAGAAATGAAAGCCGTGTGTGTGTGTGTGTGTGTGTGTGTGCATGTGTGTGTTCAATTGCTGTAAGAATAAATTACGATTCTTAAAAAAATGAATAAAATAAATAAAAAATAAAATATCAGTAACTTCACATTTAGAATGAGAAATTAATAACTTGTCAACAATTGTGTGATAGAACAATTATTATCCCTCATCAAGAGGCCACAAGAAATTTTAAGCATATTTTAAGAAAGCTGTAGAATATAAGATAAAGGGATACAAATCTGTCTTAAATTTGCAGACTTTATATATTTATTTAGGAACATTTTTATACTTCTGTATCAGAGCATTTCAGGAATATGTGTAAAGTAGAAGCATATGAATAATGCATATATTCTTGGTGGTCCCCTATAGTGCACAATCTGGCTCCTAGGATATTTGATTTCTGCACCAAAGCAGATTGAAAGATGATAAAGTGAAGATAAAAAATTAACATTCCAAATGAATCAAACACCTTTCATCAAAATAGAATGACTTCCAAACCCAGATAAAAATGTTGGACTCTTAGTCTAGGATAGAATTTCTAGTGAGCCCAAGGAACCCACCCTCACCATGTCTAAGTGGGTAAAATGAAAACCTTTAGAAAAGTTAGAATTTTAAGAAATTAAACAATTTGTACTAAACTATCATTTTCTGGATTTGAAGATTCATAAAATTAACACATCCCCTTTTGTGACTTCATTTACAAAAACAATTAGAAGCATAATTCCTAATTATAATAACTGTCTCCCAACATTTTCCTATACTTCATCATGGTAAATATCTCAAACTCACAGGTCAAAGAAAACAGAACCAAAAGAAAAAAAATACCAAACTGATTATGCATAAATAGCGCTTTATTCAAGTTCAATAAAGGAATCGACTATAAAGGCATTCACAAAGAGGTCTCTGAAGCATGAAAATATATTGAAATTCAAGCAAGAATATCCAGCTTGACAGATTCTGTGTATATTTAAAGTGTGTTCCTTAGAAAGTAGCACATTTATTATTACAGGGTGTGTAACTTACCTGGCTAATCTTCCAAAGGACATAGAGATTTTTTCCTGAAGTATTAGTATAATTCTTACATTATTTTGAATCTGCTTTTTCTACTCCTATCTTTCATAGAACACAAACTGTGGAATTGAAAGACACCTAGGAGACAATTTAGTATAAAGCCTTCATTTTACAGATGAAAACGCAGACATTATAGATTTTAATGGAAATTAAAAAAAAACTATACATGAAAGTAAATGTAATTTTATCGCGAATGTACATTAACTTCAGTGTGGGCTATGATATATTATTTTTAAAATGTAGGTTTTACTTCAATTTACCACACAATTAATATACATGATAAATAATATTGCTAAACTAAAACAAAACTAGGTTAAATATTAACAAAAAACAAAAAACACAAAAGCAGCTTTATATGAAACAATAAAAAACACAACTGCCATGGCTTTTGAGAGAATATTATACAATTGGACCAGAACTGAAATAAAATAGAGATCTCAGGTAATTTTCTAAGCATTATTATTTTTATAAGTATTAACTGTGTCCCTTTATTTTCTTCTTATCACTGAACAGGAAATATAAGGAGAAAACCTTTGTCAATGATGTTTATGAAACATATTGTTAACAAAAAGAGGTCCTTCACAGTTTCTTTGCTGAAGAAAACACTTCAATCACCAACAAATGCAAATGCCATCTATAATCCTAACCATGAGTTAAGTAATACTGTGTGATTACAGCTGAGATGTGAAATATGGACTATCAAGTTTGCTTAACACTGATCACAGCTGCCTTTTCAACTTCAAAAGAACCCAAGGGTCTTTCTATTGTTACCTTGAATTAATCTTTTTGTATTAAAGGAAATTGAATTTTTTGTGAGAAAATAATTTTCTCACTCTCTAGGAAATAAATACACAGTTTTTTTTCTTTTTGAATTAATATTTTATATCATCTTTGTTCTCTCTTGCTACATTATATCTACTTTAAAAAATGAAAATAATGGGACCCTCCAAGAACTTTATTAGAATGAACGATTCTTTTGGTTGCTGGTTGGCAAGGAAAATAAATATTAGTGGAATTAAATAGATATATGGAACCTTTCCAGTGCATTGACATAATCCTGTCCACAGGGCCACATTAGTAAGGGTAGTGGTACTTAGCTGAATGGATAGCAACATATATTATTTCCATGACAATATCAGGGATACCATTTACACCCACATAATTATCAATGTCAATACATTCATAGAACTGCGCTAGGTAGAATACTAGAAAGTTCAAAAACTCTTGCCCTAATATGGAAAACAGCAAATGTTCACATACATGCAAAAATAACAATATAAACGTTGATGGTTGACCAGGCAGTACTTAATGGAGAATGGCAAAATGAGAATCATGACCTATATGCATTTACTTAAAAAGCTGATTTACCCAGGGTAAGGCAAATTTTGAAAATATTTGCCAACCTTTTATCAAACATTTTAATCTATGTATCTAAATCCCTTATAGAAACTATCTTATTTAAATGTCATGTAACTATATGAGGCAGGTATTATTATTTCCAAATTTTATAGGTTAGGAAACTGAGGTTTACAGAAATTAAGTCATTTAATAAAAATAAAATAGCTAAAAAGTGATAAAATCAGGATTTAAACTTAGGCCTATATGCCCACTGAGTTAGAATTCTTAACAAATTCACATACTACATATTGCTGATTATCCTGTATATTCCATTAAGAAAGAGATCTTATCTATCTTCTTCATTATTCTATTTTTCATGTCTAGCAAAGATCTGGTATAAATATGTTAGATATTCAGCAAATATTTGTGGAATGAATGAATGATCATTAAATGTATGTAGGCCCTTAAGATAAAAAAACAGAAAAGAATAAACCCAAAAAGTAATTACATAATATATGGTTCATTGATTACTATAGAGAAGATATAAAGATGTAAAAGGAAATAACATTTTCTAAATAGATATTAGAGTATAATAAAAAAGGCAGAATTCCCTAAGAGAGCTCTGACAGCAAGGAATTTGGGAAGGAACTACTATCAAATGGCTGAGTAAAGCAGAAATTTAAAAAGAAAAGAAAAGTCTGGAGAGGAGATGGCATTATCATTAACTCATTTTTAAAAAATATTTTTTTTCTTTAGAATAGCTTTAAATTTGCAAAATAGTTGCGAATACAGTATAGAGTGTTCCCATATATCCAACACTCAGTTTCCCCTCTTACATTAATAAATTACATTAGTATGACACATTTGTGAAAACTGAATCAGTATTGATATATTACTATTAACTAAAGTCTATACTTTTTCAGATTTCCTTAATTTTTATGTAACAACTTTTTATCTGTTACAAAACTTCATCCAAGAAATCACATGACATTGATCATTGTGTTGCCTTAGACTCCTCTTGCCTATGACAGATTCTAAGAATTTCCTGGTTTTTGAAGACCTTGGCAGGTATTTTGTAGAACGTCCTTAATTGGGATATGTCTGTTTTTCTCCTGATTTGACTAGGTTTATTTTTGGGGGGGAAGAAGACTACAGAGATAAAGTGCCATTCACATCATATTATATCAAGGGTACATACTATCAACACAACTTATCTCTGATGATGTTAACCTTGATCACCTGGCAAAGTTAGTATTTGTCAGTTTTCTTCAAACATAAAAGTCACTCTTTTTACCCCTTTATGTACTGCACTCTTTGGAAGAAAGTCACCATACTGTGTGCAGCCCACACCTAAGGAAGGAGGCTCCTTGAGGGTGGAGTATCTATGTAAATTATTTGGAATTCTTCTGAATGAAGCTTTTGGCTGTTCTACCCCATTTATTTATTTACTTATTTATTTATTTAAGTCAATATGGACTCATAGATTTTTGTTTTATACTCTGGGTTATAATACAATGATACTTTATTTTGTTGTTCAAATTATTCCAGCTCTGGTCATTGGGAGCTCTTTAAGTAAGTTCCTGTGTCAATTTCACATACCCTTCATTGTGGGGAAGATTTTTCCCATTATTTTATTTTTGAGCATTTCCCTTACTTTCTGTAACTACCTGATGCTCCAGATTCATCTTCTATATTTCTTAGCACAGTCCTAAAATCAGTCATTTCTCCAGGGAACCCTGGTCCCATTTATTGTATAATGGTATTAAAAGCCTGGCCTGGTTTATTAAATTTGGTTTCTGAGTATGCTCACTGCTATTGATATGTCATTGTTCCAAGGTCTTATCACCTAACAGAGCAATTTATGTATGTGCGATACTAGTCCATGTGTGTACACATATCTACAAATATATGATTCTTTATATATCCATCTTTACCAATGTTAAACTAATTATAACTTCATACTTATGTTTGTAACTCTAATCCAGTACAACCATGATCATTCCAGCTTATTCTCTTTGCTTGTGCTCCAACAGTAAGAAACCAGGCTATCATAATTTGAGATTCACTTACTTAATTGTTCATTCTAGTACAAATTTATAGTGGTTTCAGAACTGTTAGCCCACATCTCATGTGAAACAACAAAAATACACCAGACCTGCCTACAAGAATGCCAGAGGGAGTCCTTCAAGTTGAAATGAAAGGACACTAGATATTAATGTGAAGCCATATGAAAATATAAATATTACTAGTAAAGGTAAATACATGAGCAAGTATAAAAACAAGGATTATTGTTATTTTAGTTTGGAAATCACTTTTCATTTTCTACAGGATTTAAAAGATGAATGCATAAACTAATTATAAATCTATGTTGATGGATACACAGTATGTAAAGATGTACTTTATGACATTGATAATGTATAGTGGTGGGGCAGAAAATTAAAGAAGTAGAACTTTTGTAAGCAAATAAATTTAACTTGGTATAAATTTAAAATAGATTACTATAATTTTAGAATGCTATTTGCAATCTCTATGGTAACAACAAAGAATATAGCAGTAGAATATACACAAAAAGATGTAAAAAGGGAATAAATATGCATCACAAAAAATCAACTAAAAAAATAGAAAGCAGTAATAGAGGAAATAATGGACACAAAAATCTATAAGACATACAGAAAACAAATAATAAGATGACAAAATAAAGTACTTCCCTATCAGCAATTACTTAAATGTAAATGGATTAAACACCCCAATCAAAAGACATAGACTGGAAGATAGATTTTTTAAAAATCCAATTATATGCTATCTACAAGAGACACAATATAAATATAAGGACATTCATAGTTAACCAACTTCCCCTTCTTCAAACACCACACTCCTTCAAAAAGAGAATACCTTCTGGAAATTCTCTGTTGAGCCTGAGAACAAGCAGAAGATGTTCAGTAAGCCAATCTGCCCTGTTAGTTGCTCACTTAAGGAACATGTGTAGGTATATACAGTTTTTATGTGAGTAGTTTTTCACGTATTAATTCTAATTAAATGTGTATTAAAATAAGAGCAAATGCAATAGAATACCTAGATTTGAAAATCTGTAGTAATTGCCATTTAGAGTTCTATCAAATTAGTCCTAACTTGTCTCAACTTTTCAAATACATGAGCCAAAAAAAAAAAATTAAAAAAGCCTTGAAAGTAAACCAATTTCATGAGCTTTATGGAATAAAAACACTGGTGCAAATTCTGCCTTAAATGAAATTTTATTTTCTGGTTAATCGGGATAAGTATTGGATAAGATCATAACTCTTCATATTTCTGCTACAATTTACTTTAAAAGGTATGAGTAAAACGATTTTGAGTCATTATCCTTGGCACCATAATACAGTCAATAGTTTTAATGCCTGAATGAAATAGCTATTTCAGGAAGCTGGCATAGCAACATGTGTATGCCATGCCTCCTAAAGTGGTAACAGAAATTTAAAAAAATAAAATGGCAACAGAAAAATCTACTCATTTCCTCTCTACAATAGCAAACAACGAGAAAACATGAGTTTGATAGAGTGAGTTACAAAGTGCATCTATGTTAAAAATTAATTATACCACATTGGGTGAAAGTTATTTGCTGTTCCTAGGTAGTATATCTAATTTATAATTGATGATCACAAAATAAGGCATGATAAATATTCACCCTTTGTCATTCATATCTATAAATATTTGGCCATGTTTTCAACATTTTAGGATGACCTTTGTAATAAGGCTGTGATAGCAGAAATTTAATGCTCCCATATAATTAATTATGGTTTTCTCCTATATTGACCTTTTTGATATTCTGAATTTTGGTCATTTATTCACCCCCAGATAAGTGCTTCACCTGCAGGTAAAAGGTGATATTCAAAGCCAATAGCAAAATACTATTATTTAAAAGTTCAACACGTTATTCATAGTGTAATAATCTTTATTAAAGCATGCTTACTGATGTATGTATTTACTATTCAAATATATAGTTGCCATACTACATTTAAGCTTACTGTTTGTATCCTGTAATTTCCACATTTATTAAAAATCTTCAAATGAAAACCATGTGAGGGCTTTATATGCACATGTCAAAAAATATTAATTCTCTCCTTAGGTTGAAATTGTATTGATGTATAATTTTAGGCTACTGAATCATCTAAAACTTTGCAGACAATTTTCCCATGCCAAAAATGTACTAGCAAAGATTGGTATAGCAGAAAAAACTTAAAAATAAAAGTATTTCCTTAATCCCAGCCCTTAGATCTAAAATCTCAGCCCTTACTGAGTTAAAATGTAGTGTATCTGATGATAATCAAGAAGCCTGAGTTTTAGCACAGATTTTCTTCCAACATGTTCTTAATGTCTGTGGAAATCAGTTTTCATTTCAAGATCTTATTTTTATTCCATACATACACAGATTATCTCTAAAGTCTCATCCAGATCGAAAGTCTCTGTGATTATATGAAGATAAGAGAGACAGAAATACTATTTTCCTACAAATTTTAATGAAATGGTGAAACATTATATTTTACAAAAATTATTCTCCAATATAGAACAATTCTACCTTTATTAAGCATATTAAATATTAATCTATATATTTTTAAAATATAAAGAATTTCCCTTTATAATGGAAGTATACCTACTACTAGACCAATATTTCTGTAGGTACCTACAAATGTGTACAAAATATTAAAAATACATAAAGAAATAATTATATGACTATATGGGAAAAGAACCAAAACCATATTAAAATTGCAGAGGCATTGACAATTTGAAAAGGAAATAAGACTGGCTAAGTTTCTGATTTTTAAAAGGCTTCTTTAAAAACAGAAGACAAGCTCTAGTCAACTCCACATAGGGTAACTTAAGCTTACATGGAATTCTATAGTCACATGAACATTCAGAGAAGAGATTTCAGGCTACCATGGCAGCTGTAAAATGAGGAGGAAATGTTAGAAAGAATAATTCCAGTGAATGGGAGTATAAAATTCTGTGAAAACATTTTGCCCAAATTTCTAGCAGACAGAAGAACTATGCAAGGGCAGGCAGGACAGACTCCACACAGACAAGTTAAGACCACGAGAGTTTAAAAGACATTTCAGCTGCTGCTGCCAGAAGGCAGTCAGAGTTTGAAACATGTATCGAGACAAGTCAGCTTCCTACAAACACAATAAACAAAAAAACCCACTGACTAAAGGAATAAAATAGAGACAAGTGTTGTTTATGATGTCTAAAATAGAATCCAAAAATAAATAAATAATAAAATACTATCCAAAATTATTAGACATATGAAAAAATAGGAAAAATGTTCCATGCTCATGTAAAAGACACAATGAATAAAGATGACTCTGAGATAAAAGATATTGAAATTAGCAGACAGTTCTTTAAAGCAACTATAATTGCTATTCTCACAGTCTTGATGAAAAATACTTAATGAATAAACTGATAAGCAATTTCAAGCAGATAACGAATTCTAAAAGTGTACATTCTAACACTTAAAATTACAGTATCTAAACAAAGAAAAAAACCTAGATAGAATAACAGCAAACTGCGGACAAAAGGAGAAACATTCATTCACTTGAAGATGCATCAGTAGAAACTGTTTAATCAGAAACATAGAGAAAAAATTATTGAAAGAAAATGAACAGAGCTACTATGACCTGTGGTAAGCGGAACAGTGTGAAAAAGACTAAAATACATATAATGGGGATACCAGAAAAAAAGGAGTAAGAGAATGAAACAAAAATACCATTACCATCTGAAGGGATAAAGGCCAAAGGCTTCTTAAATTTGGAAAAATGCATATATATAAATTCAAAAAGCTCAGGGAACATGAGTAGGAAAAAAAAAAAAAACAGAAAATTAATCATGCTCAAATATCTGAAAATCATGTGAAAAAAAATCTTAAAAGGAACTAGACCCAGCAGCTCCTGCAGGGTCCATGCCAGGTGAGTCACCACCCCTGAGAAGCCTGAACTGACAAACCCCAGGCTCCAAGGCAGCAGCTCCAACCTGGCAGTCCCCGTGGGATCCAGGCCAGGTGAGTCCCTGTACCAGAGAGGCCCAAGCTGATGACCCCCAGGCCCCGAGGCAGCAGATCAACCCAGCAGCCCTCAGAGATCCAGGCCATGCAAGTCCCCACCCCTGAGAGGCCTGAACCAAAGAACTACAGTCCCAAGGGTGCATAGGCAGATGAGTGACAGCAAAACTCCCTGCCACTGCTGCAGACACTGGGGTGGAAGAAGTGGAAACAAAAGCCTCTACCACAAAGACTAAAGAACAATGGGGAGATACTAGAAATATGAGAAACCAAGAAACTATGACACCACCAAAGGAATATAACAACTCTCAAGTTCTAGATCATATAGAACAGGAAGTCCTTGAAATGACTGACCAGGAATTTTGAACAACAGCTCTAAGGAAACTAAATGAGATACAAGAAAACTCAGACAATACAACGAAATCAGGAAAAGTATACATGACCTGAAAGAGGAAATGTAGAAAGAAATCAATGCTCTGAAAAAGAATGCAGCAGAGCTTGTGGCAATGAAGGATTCATTCAATGAAATAAAAAACACAACAGAGAGCTTAAACAGCAAGCTAAAACAAGCAGAAGAGAGAATTTCTGACTTTGAAGATGGCTTGTTTGAAATAACACAGGTGGTCAACAACAACAACAAAAAAAAGAATTTAAAAAATTGAACAACCTTATGCATTCAAACATCCAAATCATGGGTATTTCAGAAGAGGAGGAAAAAGGAAATGGCATTGAAAACATACTCAGTGCAACAATAACAGAAAACAATAGCAGGTATAGGGAGAGATACAAATCTTCAGATTCAGGAGGCTGAAAGATCCCCAAACATATTCAACCCAAAAAGGTCTTCTCCAAGACATGTTACAGTAAAAGTGGCAAAACACAAAGACAAAGAGAGAATCTTAAAATCTGCAAGAGAGAAGCATCAAGTCAACTATAAAGGAGTCCCTATCACACTAACATCAGACTTTTCATGAGAAACCCTAAAAGCCAGAAGAGAAAGGATTGATATATTCAGAATACTAAAAGACAAAAATTGCCTGCCAAGAATACTCTACCCAGCAAGGTTGTCCTTCTGTCCTTCTGAAATGAAGCTCAAATAGTATATTCCCCAGACAAACAAAAGCTGTTGGAGTTCACTACCACATGCCCAGCCTTACAAGAAATTCTAAAGGGAGTACTGGGTCTGGTACCTGAAAAACAACCATCACTATCATGAATACTCAGGAAAGAACAAAACACACCAGTAAAATAAAAAATGCTAACAATAAAGAGAAAAAAGGTTTATCTACCATCCCAAGAAACCAACAAACACAGAAGACAAGCAGTAAATCACAAAGAAAGGAACAAAAGATATTTAAAACATCCAAACAAAAATCAGTAAAATGCAGGAGTAAATCAACATCTTTCAATTATACTTCTTAATGTAAAAGGATTAAATTCCCTACTCAAAAGACACAGACAGACTGATTGGATTAAAAAGATGGACCCAACAATATGCTGCCTTCAAGAGACTCACCTCACCTGTAAATATGCACATAGACTGTTGCTTTGCCACCCACGGATTTGTCACCCCTTTTCCCCAGGGTGACAGAGCTGCCAAAGATTACTCAAAGCCCATCTCTTCTTAGCAGTGAGAAGCCTCAAAACCTGGTTAATATCCCAGACCCCAGAGAGCGAGGCATTCCTTCCATTTGGGAAACTAACCAGCAAGTTACAGGAAGAGAACACAGGTTTTTTATTTTAGGGGTGTTGTTGTTGTTGTTGTTGTTGTTGTTGTTGTTGTTTTAAGTAACATTTAACAAGTTTAACAATAGAAGCTGGTAACATGCAATTAAGTTGATCCACTAACAAAAGCTTGATCTTGCAAACATTCCTTCTCCCTCCATCAGCTTCCCAGTAACTTTACATATCAATCAGTAACTTGTCTGTCTATGAACCAGCAGCCTTGCTGTGTTACAACTCTTTACCTTACAACAGAGACTAAATGGCCTGGGGACAATTTCCTGTCCTTTGCAAGGTCAATATTTGAAACTGCAAGGCTTTGGAAAACCAATCCCTGTGAAGTACATTTGCTTTATGAATACTCCATAATAGACTAAGAGTGAAAGGATGAAAAAGATATACCAAGCAAATAGAAATGAAAAACAAGATGCAATAGCTATTCTTATAAAAGGTAAAATGAACTTTAAACCAAAAACTATGAAAAGAGATACAGAGGGCCACTATATAATGATAAAATGATCTATGCAACAAGAGGACACACAATCATAAGTATATATACACTCAACATTGGCGCAGCCAGATTTATAAAGCAAACACTATTAGACCTAAAGAAAGAGATAGACACAGATACCATAATGGTAGGGGACTAGACCACTCCACTCTCAACATTAGACAGATCATCTAGGCAACAAATCAACAGAGAAACACAAGATCTAAACAAGACTTCAGACCAATTAGACTTGGCAGACATGTACAGAAAATTTCATCCAACAACCTGAGAATATTCATTCTGCTCATCAGCACATGGAACATTCTCCAGGATAGAACACATTAGGTCACAAATCAAGTCTCAACAAATATTTTAAAAAATTGGAATTATTCTTTGTATTTTTTCAACCACAATGGATTAAAACTAGAAATCAATAACAACTGAAAACAAGGAAACTATACAAATACATGGAAATTAAATAACATTTCACTTAATGACATATGGGAACAAGAAGAAATTAAACAGGGAAGCAAAAAATTTTGTGAAACTAATGAAAATAATTACACATCTTTCAAAATCCTGTGGGATACTGCAAAAACAGTTCTAGGGGGAAATTTATTGCATTAATGCATGCATCAGAAGAATGGAAAGATGGCAAGCAAATAGCTTAACACATCACCTTAAAGAATTAGAAAAACAAGAACAATCCAAACCCAGCGTTAGTAGATGGAAAGAAATAACTAAGATCAGAGCAGAATTAAATGAAATAGAAACTCAAAAACTGATGCAACAGATCAATAAAAAAAGGTTAGTTTTTTGAAAACATAAACAAAAATTGACAAACCATTAGGAAGGCTAATTTAAAAAATGAAGAGAGAAGACCCAAATAACAAAAATCAGAAATGAAAAAGCTGATATTACAGCTAATACCTCAGAAATATAAGGAATTATTAGAGACTACTATAAACAACTATATGTAAACAAATTTAAAAATCTGGAGGAAATGGGTACATTTTTGGACACACAGAAACTACCAAGACTGAGTTAAGAAGACATAGAAAATCTGAAGAGACCATTATCTATCAAAGAGATTGAAGCTGTTATCAGCAATCTCCCAACAAAGAAAAGCACAGGACTGGATCGCTTCACTGCAGAATTCTACCAAACCTTTAAAGAAGAATTAACACCAATTCTCTACAAACTATTACAAAAAATTGAAACAGAGGTAATTCTCCCAAATTCATTCTATGAGGCAAACATCACCTGAATACCAAAACCAGACAAAGATACAACAAAAAAAGAAAACAACAGGCCAATATCTTTGATAAATATAGAGGCAAAAATTCTCAATAAAATGCTAGCTAACAGAATACAGCAATACATACACCAAATTATACATGATGATCAAGTGGAATTCACCCCAGGGATGGAACATTGGCTCAACATATGCAAGTCAATAAATATGATACACCATATAAAAAAAAAAATCAAAGACAAAGACCATATGATCATCTCTGAAAAAGTATTTGTCAAAATTCAACATTTGGCCATGGTAAAGACTCCCTATAAATTGGGTATAAAACGAAAGTATCTCAACACAATTAAAGCCATATATGATAAACCCACTGTCAATATTATCCTGAATGGGGAAAAGTTGAAAGCTTTTTGCATAAGGTCAGGATAAGGATGCCCATTCTTGCCACTCCTATTCAACATAGTATTGGAAGAACTAGCCAGAGCAATCAGGGAAGAGAAGAAAATAAAGGGCATGCAGAATGGAAAACATGAAGTAAAACTGTCCCTATTTGCAGATGATATGACCCTGTATAGAGAACAGCCTAAAGATTCTACAAAAAATCCTTAGATTTAATAAATGATTTCAAGAAAGTTGCAGAATACAAAATCAATACACAGAAATCATTAGCATTGCTATGCTTCAACAATGAAATAGCAGAAAAAGAAGTCAAAGAAGCTAGCCCATTTACAATAGTCACCAAAAAGTAAAATACCTAGGAATAAAGTTAAATAATGATGTGAAAAATCTCTATGATGAGAATTACAAACCATTGTTGAGAGAAATTGAAAGAACACAAGAAGATGGAAAGATATTCCATGCTCTTGGATTGGAAGAATTAACATTGTAAAAATGTCCATAGTACCCAAAATGATCTACATATTCAATGCAATTTCTATCAAAATTCCAATGACATTATTCTCTGAATTGGAAAAACAATCCTAACATTCATAAGGAAGAACAAATGACCATGAATAGCCAAAGCAATCCTGAACAAAAAAAAGAAATAAATACAGCCAGAGCCATAACATTACCTGACTGTAAAAAATACTACAAAGCTATAGTAACAGAAAGAGCATGATATAGGCATAAAAACAGACACACAGACCAGTGGAACAGAATAGAGAATCTAGAAATCAACACATGCACCTACAGCAATCTGATATTTGACAAAGGCACCAAGTCTACACACTGGGGAAGAGACTGCCTCTTCAGCAAATGGTGCTGGGAAAATTGAACATTCATATGTAGCAGAATGAAATTAGACCTGTACCTCTCACCATATACCCAAATCAACTCAAAATGGATTAAAGAATTAAATATACATCCTGAAACAATAAAACTCCTTAAAGAAAGCATAGGAGAAACACTTCAGGAAGTAGGATTGGGTACAGACTTTATGAATATAACCCTAAAAGCACAGGCAACCAAAGGAAAAATAAACAAATGAGATTATGTCAAACTAAAAAGCTTCTGAACAGCAAAAGAAACAATTAACAGAGTGAAAAGACAACCAACAGAGTGGGAGAAAATACTTGCAAACTATACATCTGACAAAGTATGAATATCCAGAATATACAAGGAACTCAAACAACTTAACAACAAAGAACAAGTAAACCAATTAAAAAATGGGCCAAGGAGCTGCATAGGCATTTCTCAAAGGAAGATATACAAATGACCAACAGACACAAGAAAAAATGCTCGACATCACTCAGCACTCGGCAAATGCAAATCAAAACCACTTTGAGATACCATCTCACTCCAGTTAGGATGGCAATAGACAAAACAGCGAGCATTACAAATGCTGACAAGTATGCGGAGAAAAAGGAACCCTCCTCCATTGTTGGTGAGACTGTAAACTGGTGTAGGGCTTTATGGAAAATGGTATGGGGATTCCAAAACAATTACAGATAGATCTTCCGTATGACCCAGGTATCCCACTGCTGGGTATATACCCAGAGGGATGGAAATTATCATGTCAAAAGGACACCTGTACTCCCATGTTTATTGTAGCGCTATTTACAATAGCCGAGAGTTGGAACCAGCCTAAATGCACATCATCAGATGAGTGGATAAGGAAAATGTGGTATATCTGCACAATGGAATACTAGTCTGCTTTTTAAAATAAAATGAAATGCTACCATTCACAGAAACATGGATGGACTAAGAGAAAATTATATCAAGTGAAATAAACCAGGCACAGAAAGAGAAATATCTCATGTTCTCACTTATTTGTGGAAGCTAATATAAATAAATAAATAAATATACAAATATATGGGTGGAAATAAGAAGACACAATAATCACAATTCCTTGAACTTGTTAACATAAGTGAACAGTTTGATGTTGATGTAGGTGGAAGGAGGAGAGGGAGGGAGGAAAAGGAGGAATTGGTAAATGAACATGAAAATCAACTGCATTGTATATTGATAAATTAAAATAAGAAAAGGAACTAGAGAAAAGTGATCTATTAGAAAAGGGCAGTGCAACAATGTGAATCAATGATGATTACGATTCAGAAATAAGAGAGAAAGGAAGTCAGTGGAGAAAGAATTTTAACAGGGTCAATGAAATAAAAGACTATGAACCAAGAATTTTACTCTATATCCAACAAAAATATTCTTCAATAACAAAAGTGAAGTGAAGACTTATTAAGAATACAAAAACTAAATACTACGAAAATCTATCACACAGAGAATTGCACAAGAACTGCTACTGGAAGTTCTGTTTGAAGGGCAATTATTCCAGATAGAAATCAGATCTTCAGGTATATATATACATAAAAATAAACCTCTGAAAATTGTAAATATGTCAGTAAACTAACAGACTATGTTTCCCCCTTAATATCTTAAATAATCATATCACAGATTAAAGCAAAAATTATAACATTTTATTATAAGGTTTTGAACACATTTAGATGTAATACATATAAAAACTGTAACAGACAGGATGGGGGTGTAGAGAATGGATAAATCTATGATCAATACTTTTATATTTTTTGTGAAGTAGTAGAATGTGAAGTGTATGGAAACTGCAAAATCTTAAAGATATATGTTGTGATCACTCGAGAAACCACTATAATTTGAGAGGTATATCTAAAAACTATTAGATGTTAATATAAAATGCTAACAAATATTCAATTAACTCAAAAGAAGACAATAAATGAGGACAGAGGAACAAAAATATGTTGGGGGAAAAAAGAAAAATATTACAAAGCAGAATAACATATAACTATTAATAATTATATGAAATATAAAAATATTAGTTACTCCAAATAAAAAGCAGAGATTTTCTGATTGTACAAAATAGCAAGACCAATATTATGAATTCTATAAGAGATACATGTTATAGAGATACAGTTTTGTTAAAAATAAGTAGACAGTCTTTACTCCTTTCACAAAAATTAACTCAAAATGAATCATGAACCTAAATGTAAAATGCAAAACTATAATACACTTAGAAGATAATATAAGACAAAATCTAGATGACCTTGGTTTTGGTGATGACTTTTTAGGTATAACACCATATGCACGATGCATGAGAGAAGTGATGTTGGGTTTAAGTAAAATTCAAACATTATGCTATGTTAAAGACACTGTTAAGAGAATGAGAAGACAAGCCACAGACTGACAGAAAATATTTTCAAAACATATATCTGAAAAAGACTGGTATTAAAAATATACAAAGAACTCTTAAAACTCAACAGGAAGAAAACAAATAACCCTAAAACCTGATTAAAAATGGGCAAAATATCTGAACAGACACCTCACCAAGAAGATATACGGATGACAAATAAGTATTAAAAAAATGGTCAACATCTTAAGTTGCTAGGGAATTGCAAAATAATACAACAATGCGATACAACTATGCACCTAGTAGAAAGGCTAATATCAACAATACTGATAACACCAAAAGCTGATGAGAATGTGGTGCAATAGGAATTCTCATTCATTGTTACTGAGAATGCTAACAGGACAGCCATTTTAGAAGAGAGTTTGGAGGCTTCCAGTCAAGATGGTGGAGTAGACGGTCCCCAGTGTCACTCTCTCCCACAAATCAACCAATTTACAACTATAAAAAAGCAACAACAGCCAAGCTTGGGCTGCTAGAGCTCAGGGGAAGAGGAGGAGAGACCTAGAGTGCATGAAGGCAGGAGAAGCCATGATGAGAGAAAGAAAAATCTGCTCCAACCATTTTGTGCTGCAGCTTCTTTAAGGCTGGAGCTGATGAGCACACAGAGCAGGAGCTGGCAAAAGCCATAGCAGTTCCCTTTGGATGGAATTGCTTGGAGGCAGCAGGGGAGAAGAGGGTCTTGGTGGCCCCCAGGCCATCAATACCACTATTAGAGTTCCCATGGACACACATAGGAGCGAGGAGCTACAACCACTGAAAAAAGGAGCCACTCAGAGGCTGGTGAGTCACTGCAAGGGACCAGCACATGATGTGTCCCATGGGAAGTGTTTGCAGCATGGGTGGTGGGGGGAATGGGCCCACTGGGGGAACATTAGGGCACAGCAAGGACAGCTGATCTGCCCCACAATCAGCACAGGACCACTCAGAGGAGACTGGTCAGGAATATAGAATTCCATGGGATGCAGTTTGATGAAAAGACTCAGGCCCAGATCAGAGTTGCTACACACCCCAGGTGCACCAGGTCTCTGGAGAGCTGGAAGTACCTATAAGGCCAACCATTATAACCCGAGCTACACAAAAAGCCTTCCCTAGGGAAGCAGCAGCAAAGCAGCAATTTAGCTCAACCACAGAGCTCAAGTACTGGTCCCAACAGGAAGTTCCCCCACTTTAGAAGTAAGCAAAGGACAACAAATTAGTTATAGCCCAGGCACACCACCAGTGCCTCAGGGCCCACCCAGGGACCCGAGGCTTGGAACTGGGGACTGGACCCCCTTCCATGACCAATCACACCACCAGTGCCTCAGGGCCATCCTGGGGAACTGAAGCATGGAGCCAGGGACCAGACCCCCCCTCCCACAATCAGGCACACTGCCAGCACCAGGGAGCATGCCAAAAACATCACCTCCATGTGCGGGGCCCACCACAGCCACCACAATAACCATGGCTGACACAAAAATGGCTAGACACCATGACCACCATGCAGATGGTCTGACAGCCACTGGAGTGCATTGGCACAAGGAGAGTCACCAGCAGAAGACCAAAGAAAAGGGGAGGATGTCTCTACACAAAGCCCATTCCAGAGTGACAGAAGAAGCATCTGCTCTATGATATTGGGGAACCTGAACACACCTCTCAGCATTGGACAGATCATCTAGGGAACAAATCAACAGAGTAACCATTATTCTTTCAGGAAGAGAGAAGAAATCTACAGTAATTAGAGGAGGGGGGGAGGGAGAGGGGGATGGAGAGAGATTGGACAAGGGGCATAAAGAATAAGTATTATTTGTAACAACATGTATGCTAGTAATATTGATTTGATAAACATATCTCAATGTTGAACCCCCAAAATATGTATAAGCAATTATGATTCTATAAAATTTTTTTAAAAAGAAAAAAAAAAGACAGTTTGGTGGTTTCTTATAAAACTAAACATGCTCTTACCACACAATCCAGTGATCACAACCTTTGGTATTGATCCAAATAAGTAGAAAACTTATGCCCACACAAAAACCTGCACATGGACGTTTGTTCATAAATGCTAAAACTTGGAAGCAACAAATATGTACTTCGGTAAGTTGATGGATAAATAAATTGTGGTATAGCCATATAATGAAGTAATAATTAGCACTAAAAAGAAATGAGCTATCAAGCAAGAAAAGACCTGAAGGAACCTTAAATACATGTGCCTAAGTGAAAAAAGCTAATCTGAAAAGACTACATACAGTATGATTTAAATTACATGGCATTCTAGTAAAAGCAAAACTATGGAAACATTAAAAAGATCAGTGGTTGCCAGGGGTTTTGTGGGGAGGGAGGAATGTATAGGTGGAACACACTATAATGGTGGATGCATATCATTATACATTTGTCAAAATTCATCGAATGTACAACACCAAGAATGAAACTTAATGTAAACTATAAATTTTATTTAATAATAATATTCAGTATTCACTCATTAATTGTAAGAAATACACTATACTAATGAAAGATATTGATATTAGAGTAAACTGCAGGGAGGGGGAGGGGGTGATGTATGGTTACTCTGTGTACTTTACACTCAATTTTTCTGTAAGCCAAAACTGTTCAAAAAAATAAAGTACACTATTAAAAATAATGAAGTACTAATTCATGCTGCAGTATGGATGGATTTCAGGAACATTTTACTAGGTGAGAGAAGCCAGTCACTTAAGACTATATTTTGTATGATATAATATATATGCAATTTCCAGTATAGGCAATTCTATATAGACAGAAAGTAGAACAGTGGTTGCCAAAGGATGAAGGTGAATGGAGATTGACAGCTAATGAGTATGAGGTTTTCTGAGGGGAAATGAAAGTTTTCTAAATTTGATTATGTTTATGGTTGAACAACTGTGCAAATCCAAAAAAAAAAAAAAAAAAAAGAACTTTACGCTCTAAATAGGTGAATTGTATGGTATGTGAATTATATTTCAATAAAGATTTTGTGTTAAAAAGTCAAAGGACGTAGAATAGCTAAAACCAGTCTAAAAATAATAAATTTGGACAACCTACATTACCAGAATGCTAAATTTAAAATAAGTTCAGTCATCAAGACCATGTGCAATTGTGTAAGGATAGTGAAATAGATCAATGATACGCAACAGAGAGTCTAGAAGTAGACCCATACATATAATTCAATTTACTGTCAACATAGTCACCAGGACAAACCAATGTGAAAGGGATAATCTTTTCAACAAAATCTATCCAACAAGTGGATAGGGGGTTGTTAAATTAAAAAATATTAATGTCGTCAATACTTCTGCGTTCTGAACGCCACCCCCACCCCCCAATTTATGTGTTGAAACTTAATCCCCACTGTGGAGATATTAAGACGTGGCTCTATCCTCAAGTCTTAGTTACTTCCCAAAAGGCCTCATGTCTTAATACCTCATGAATAAATTAATTCCCTTATAAAACAGTCGTCAGATTTTACTCTCTTGCTCTTCCACTCTCCTCTGCTATGTGAGGATGCAGCATTTGTTCCTTTTGCTTGTTTTGCCCATTCCACCACATGAGGATGCAGCAAGAAGGTTTTCACCAGATATCAAATGCCAGCACCTGATCTTGGACTTCTCAGCCTCCAGAAATGAAATATTTATTACCTGGGTCTTTCCAGAAAATGTTTACAGATCCTTGTCTACATTATTACTTGTAAAGGAAATATATATTAAAATAAAATTTAGATACCACTTACCCCTTAGAATGATGAAAGTTAGAAAGACTTACCATATACCATGTGATGGTGAGGATGTGGAGCAAACAGAACTATCAAATGCTGCTGACAGAAATGTAAAACAGTACAACCATTCTGGAAACAGTTTGCCCACTTTTTTCTTTTTTTTATTTTGAAATAAGTTAAGACTTACAAAAAGTTGCAAAATTGCACACAGAATTCTTAAATAGTTTTCACCCAGATTTTGCCAATGTTATCATCTTAAAAACCACAGCACATTATCAAAACAAGACATTCACATTTGTACAATGCTAATAACTAAACTACAGACCTCATTTGGATTTCACCAGTTTCTCTTGACAGCTAGTGTGTACAGGGAGAGATGGCATCTGAGAACTTGTTCCAGAGATTCAAAGATAACAATAATGGCAAGATGGTGTTGGATATAAGGAAGTGGTGAGTTTTTAGGGTTCCCTCTTTCCCTGCTGAACTGAGTAGAAGTCTAGGGAAGGAATGGTATTACTCCCCTTTCACTAACTAACTCTTGAACAATGTTGAGAAATAGCAATCTTACTCCACATGTAATCTACATGTGCATTTCCTTGTTGACACACGAGGATTTCTGAGGCAGCCACTTGTCACAATAAGTTCCCAGGCCCCTCTTCACCTTTACTGGCAGAGACAAAATGTTTTGAAGAGTTATTAGTTCTACTGTGCAGACATCTTCCCGCCATACAGTAAAGTGTTGGGAGATCTAGTGGTTTCATGGTCTTAGACTTTGTAATACTTCGTT
The DNA here is from genome assembly GCF_027409185.1 of Cynocephalus volans. Taxonomy (NCBI): domain Eukaryota; kingdom Metazoa; phylum Chordata; class Mammalia; order Dermoptera; family Cynocephalidae; genus Cynocephalus; species Cynocephalus volans. The sequence goes on from NC_084478.1 coordinate 97,935,888, forward strand.
CTTCCCACCTGTTTGGGAAAGTAACACTTAAGTGTGTAAAATTTTTATTGACCCCTGTTAGTACACTTAAAGTTTTCTCCAAAAAGCTAGATTAATATAAAGTATGTGGTACTCTCATCACCCAAGATAATAAGGGTTTACATTCCTGATCTTTTTCTGTATCCATATGTTTTTGTGTGCATATATATATACTCTGTTTCTCTTTCTTTTCTTTTTCCAAAAAAAAAAATAATAATAATAATTTGCATGCTGTTTTCTAATTGTTTTTTCATATTGTCAAATTTTACGTTAATACATGTCTATCCCAGTGAACTTATTAGACTCCTTACAATTGTGCAGAAGGTATCTTTTTACTTAATCAATCCCATAATGCTAGAAATCTGTTCATAATTTTTCTAATTATAATTAATTCTTTGAAAACCATTATGTATATTTTATCTTTATAATCTTATCATAGACTTTTCTTGTGATAAATTCCTTGAAACTTCCTGGGTTGAACAACACACTTTAGTTTTCTTCGATTCATCCTTCAAGAACAGCTCTAAAAAGGATATACCATTTTGCACTGCCACCAGAAGTATATCAATATACATATTTCAACATACAGACCCTCAACAATACTATTTTTTAGAATCTATTTGGTCTTTGTTTTGTTGCTAGGAGAAAATCATACCCAATTTTTTTTATATGCATGTCATTGATTATTATGAAAGCTAATTAAATTGTATATGTTTATCAGTCATTTGTATTTCTTCTTTGTTAAATTGTCCATATTTTTTGCTTACTTTTCTATTAGGTTGATATACCTGTTTATTGATTTGTAGGGGATATGGAAATACAAAATATATTAACACATTGCCTGCTATATATATTGCCAATAGCTTTTTTATCATTTGTCTTTTTATTTTCAATGTGATTATAAAGATTTTTGCTTGTCTGCAGGTTGGGTTTTCTTATACACAAGTTTCTAATATTTATATAGTTACATCTAATAATTTTATGATTTTTTTGTAATTATGTGTGTATGTGTGCATAATCACACACATAAATATACATGTACATATATGTAAATTTATGTGGAATTTACAATAGTATTACTTAAGAGATTAAAATTGCCAATACCCAACTTCCCATTTAACGATAAAACAAAAATATTTCCTTTTTCCAAATAGCCACTCACTTGTCCCAACTTGTTCTTTCTTCCACGGACAGGCTACTCCCACCTTCATTCCTCCTACTTGAAATATATTAGATGAATTTTCCAGAATTCCACACACTTCCTACACATACCACTGTTTCAGCACAATTAGTTTAAGTATGGCTACCTATGTGTTCCCTTGTTTCAAACTGTAAAATATCTCGCAGAAAGTATCCAAAATTTGTGGTATGTTCTTGGCAACATTCTTCATTTTCAGGGTGATAAACATCCTTCAAACAATAATATGGAAAACCATAATTGTCACACACATAGTCACATTAAGTCCTCGAGGCTGCTGCCATATTCTGTTTACTGCATTGGTCAGTTTATGTCTACCTTTACCACATTGTTTTAACTATGTGTTACTTATAAATATAGTATAATATCTGGTTTCAACATCAGTTTGCCATTTCAAAAATGCTATAGTACATCATACATTTATCCCTCCTGATTAATTTTAGAAACATTTTTGAACAGTATTCTAAAGTGGGAGGTAAAAAGAGGTTTAGAGTACTTCTGATTTTTGATAGGTAAAAGTCATGAAGATAAATTTAAAGAAAATTGACTTTACTAAATTACTGAGATTTCTTATTTAAGAATAAAATGTATTTTGCCATTTATCAACATCTCGTTTTATATAAGATTTTAATAGTATCTTTGCATAGGCCTTAGACAATAATTTGTAATTTTAGGCCTAGGTCTTTTGTATCTTTATTCTTGTTATGATTATCAACTAGGTAATTTTCCCAATATATTTTCTAAATGATGATTATTGCTATATGTTAAAGTTTATGTTTTATTTGTAACTGGAAACCTCACCTAACTCTTATTATTTCTAATAGTTTCTCAATTGGTTTTTAAATATTTCCTAAGTAGCTAACCATGCCATCAACAAATAATATTTTGCCTCCTTTTCTTATGTGTATTACACTTACTTTGTTTGATTAATTCTATTAGTTCAAACTTGTAAGCAATGTTATCATAATCAAAATAAATATCCTGAGTGGAGGGGGAAAGGGAGGGGGGATAATGAGGAATTGGTCAACAGACACAAAGAATTACTGTGTATTGCAATGATGAATAAGCTAACTATACTGATCTAACCAGCACACATTCTACACAGTTATTGAAAATCAGTGTTGTACCCCACACGTATGTATAATAAAAATTTTCTTTAAATAAAACATATATATACCAAAACAATAAGAAAATAAACATCATTGCCTTGCACATGAAATTAAAAGAATCACTTTTGTTTTACGATTAAATACGAAGCTGACTATTAAAGATTGTAACTCCCTGTGAATATACATTACGTGAAAGAAGTATCCTTCTATTCTTATCTATTTCGTTGCAACATATTTATGAAAAATTCATTTTCAATTCAATAAAATAGTTACTCAAATTCCATCAAGATTATTATTATTTTTTTTTTTACTGATTAATATGAGGAATTATGTAAACGTGTGTTCTAATGTCAGATCATGTTTGCATTCTTGGATTGAACTCCATTTGTCCATGGGTATTATATTTTAACTGAATCTTGATTCTATTTAGCAATAATTTATGATTTTGTAAGTGAATATGCTATGCTTTTTTTAATCTTGCTTTGTGCGATTTTTCACATTAGGATCATAACAGATTTATACAATAGTTAGAAAGCATTTCCTTCACATCTATTCTATGGAAAATTTTTAATACAAAAGGAATCATTTGCTCTTTAAATTGAGGAAAATCAATAATTATGCTCTAAGATCCATAAGTCTTAGTGGAGGACAATACTGGGATATCATCTTTTATTTATTCTTTGTTTATTGTCCTCTTAATTTTTCATATATACATATATATGTATACACACGCACATATATGTATATTTATATATATAAGTATGTATGTGTGTGTGTGTGTGTGTGTGTGTGTGTGTGTGTGTGTGTGTGTGTGTAAATTTCCATCCCTTCAACTAAGGCTCTGAGATACCACTGGTCTCCTTTTCTTATTGTTAGGCCACATCTCCCGTTTTTATCCCTCCAAATTAGGGTATATTAGTTCAATTTGCCGGAACTTCTTATACTTACTACTCTTAACATGCCACCACTCCTTCCAATAGCAGAGTTTACTGTTGATTTCCTGAATGTTCCTTCAATTTGTTTCAACGTGTAAAATATTTGGGAGAAATTATCCAGAGACTTTACAGTATAAAAAAAGGTATACCCTTGATAACATTATTTTCAGAATTGTCAAAGTTCAGTCAGCACATCATCAGTTTTTACTTCTTTTAAATCACTGTGCTGTTTGTGGGAAGTTTTTTGCTTTGTTTTTATCTGGTTTTACACTTCTTTTTAACTCTGCAAATAGATTAACATAATTTGGAGTGTAGAACACTCAAACCTGTATTCAAATTACAAGTAGATTATAAGAAATGGTAAGAAGCAAAGTATGAAGGACTTTAGTCTTATCATGGTCTTCCATAATTGAAGAAAGAAGATGTATATTATAACATAATGCCATACGCTTTCATGATAAAATCATGAAAAGGCAATTTTCAGAGTAACATGTAAATAAATAAATGCTTATAGATACACAAAACTAATTGTTTTCAATGAGATCCCACAGTGCTTTACGTAGAAAGAAGCAATAAAGGAAGAGAAAAATTGACAGACAACATTTAGATGATTTGAGCTCCTTTAAAGGTTTTAAAAAGTGAGTGAAAGCAATCCATCTTTCTTTCACAGATGTTCTTAATTCAGAATTTGCATCCTCAAAAACTTGAAGAATGGTAGTACAGGTTTTATTCAGCACTTCTATCATTACATCATAAAACAAAGTCATACTTTTTGTATCAAAAATGATGGGATTCTTCCCAATTTTTTACCTACTGTCCAGATGTCTTTATATTCCCATGGTTGTTATTAAAGGAAAAGACAGTCTCCAAATTTCCTGGGGATAATTTTGAGCCATCATAATATTCCTTTTCAAAGAGATTAATAAAGTAGTCATTAAATATGAAGGGCCTAGATCATGTCATTAAGAACAAATCTGTCATTCTTTAAGTATATGCAATTCCATGTCAATCCTTTAGCAGAGGTCTGAATCCCCAGAAATACAAAGAGCATGTAGAGGCAAGTGAGAGAGGGCGAGTTACTAGAAGCCATACTGACAGACAAGAATAGTTTCAGCAAGCATGGAACATAAATGTGTTGATGAGAAATAGGTGCTAAAAGTGAGTTTTCACTTTGGATGGAAAATCTTATCTTCTATGTTCCAGAAACCCAAAAGACCAGTGGAAATAGCAGTCTCTTCCCCAGTATTCCAAAGGAAACCTTCGATTATAGTCAACACATGCACTTAGTGGTTGTTGGGAACTTTGTTAAGATGTCCATTAGATTTGGTTGTGTTCTTTAACAGGTCTCCTTTACAATCAATTTTAAGCTATGAAAGTCAGCACCAGTAAGGCTACCAGCACCTAAAGGATCAGCAGACAAAATTCCGATATCCAACTGAGTGATATCAAATAAGAACTCTTAAGGGCAAAAATATATTGTCCCCACCAAAAAGAAACTATTTATAATTTATGGTGCTTAAACCGATGACCAGGAGTTTCTTCTGCAAAATTCTCTGAAATCAATAATAAATAAGACCATAGAATAACTGAGGAATCAGTTGATGCTGATGATTGCCCTCTAACTGGGACTTAGTGTTCTAGAAAGAGCCAATCCTTGTTTTTCAGTTACCAGAAATGAAAATGTCAATTTACAAATTATTTTACTCTGATTTAGGGGGTGATTTCCCTGTCCTTGAAATAAAGAGTTAAAAAAAAAAAAAAAAACTAAGTCCATGATCACCATTATTTCTTGAATTCTATCCTGTTCCACGATTCTAAAAGATCCCTGAATTTCTGACTGAAGCTTCATGGACAATTATCACAACTGGATATCAGAGACCGTACTACAGACACAAAGACCACAGTGGTAGTGACAAGCCACAGTGAAGTCATGCCATAGCCAAAGATTTCAAGGACATAGAGAAGAAAAATTGAGGCAGTGGTATGTCAAAAGCAAATGTCTAGTTATAAAGTATTCTTGAAATTGGCTTTGAACATGGAAGCGAGGAGTGAGGATACACCACTTACACTCTTTTATTGAGGTTAATACCTAATAGATAAGTTGTTTCTGATACGTGTAAATGAGCCAGTGAGGGAAGAACAATACCACAGTAAAATCAAACTGAAGAGCTATAAACCGACTGGGTGAAAACAAGTGCATTGGAAACTATGGAAAAACACGTTACAACAGTGGAGAAAGGGGAAACCCAGACGTAGGAGGGAGGGGCAGCACGCTGGGGAGCAAGAATATGACGTCACAGAGCCCTCTGGTTCAGCAGTTAGCAACAACTATTTATCTGCCGGGAAGCAACAGGTGAGCCTTCCGGCTGGAGACCTGCCCGTGCCTTCTTCACTGGCTTCCTAGCCCTACGTTAGTCCTACCTTGGTTGTTCCGGATTCCCAAGATAGTGAAGACTCGCCTCATGAACATGAAGGCCGCTGAGGAAAGCCCTCCAGAGACCCAAAGCCTGGCACAGAGCCCCTCAATCTCTTTGAGAACTACCGCAGGTACAGACAAAGTTCAGGTCTCCCCAGACAACAAGAGGAGGAAGAAAGAGTACCTGCCCCCCGAGTCCATCAAGATTCTCCATGACTGGCTGTACGAGCACCGGTTTAGCACCTACCCTTCAAGGGTAGAGAAGCGAATGCTGTCCGTGCAGACCAATCTGTTCTTCCTGCAGATCTCTAGTTGGTTCATCAATGCCCGCAGACGCGTTCTTCCGGATATGCTTCTGCAGGATGGAAACGACCCCAACCAGACTACCGCACATCACCAAAAAGACAAGGCCACTATATGTAGCCCAGTTGCTGAGCAGCACTCAGTCTGTGCAGGGCAAGTCAGGGCACAGACATCCAGACAATGTGCAGTGCCCCAGCCTGTTCTCCTGCCAGTGGGCCAGGAGTCAGGAGAGAAGCTACCAGACCCAGAGTTGGCTCCATGCCAGAAGATCACTCTGAAGGTCCAGCCAAAGAAAAAAGTCAGGATTTCCGGCAGTGGGCCCTTGTCTTCTCCAGAATTGGTGTCGCCAGAGGAGTACAAGTAGTTCAGCAGCTTCCATCTGCTTGCTGGTCGATGCAGCTATACAAAAGGCTACTGAACTAGAGCTACAGAAGAAAGAGCTCAATCCATAATTTCCCATGTCCCGAAAAAGCCCAAGTAGTCAGTTCCCTGTCTCCTGTTGGCAGACCCATTTATGCTCATCCCAAATAATGTGTATGTTTACCTTTCATAGAGATATCTTTCCTGCTAGGAGTTTTATGAGAAACATTGTTAGCTACTTGGACTCAGTTCTGCCAGATATTTCAGTGTTTTCAGAAGGAAGGCACTAATTTGCCATCATAATTAACACTGCCGTAAAGACCTCTATTTGTTCTGCTTCTTCCTGAGTTTAAACTCTTCAGACAAACCAATACATCTGAGATTAGACACCATATTGAGACTTTAGAGAAGAATGTTTTTGGCTTCTGCAGATACCTTCACCCCTCTTTCTCCTTCTGTCTGTAACCTTCCATGTTTATTAACATGAATGATAGAAAAGAAAGGCTCTATGAAAGATGACTGTACCAGCACTGGCCTCATTTGAATGTCAGAGTTTTTGTGAATTTTTTCACTCCGTGTTTCCCTTTGTATAGTTTGTTGACTGTTTTAAAAAGAAGTTAATCTCTGCAGGGGGGTAAACATGAGAGCCAAAATATGGTAAATTCATAAACTTTTTTTGGATTAGAGTGAAGTCTTTTTGGGGACCAGTGAAAATTCTGCAGTGAAGATAAGAAAAATCCAAATGGTAGTTTCCTTCTCCAGGCTGTTGGTTAATTAGTTGGTCTTAGAGAATATTTTTTATTAGTTTCAATTCTTTGCATCAGAGGAAAAATGAAACAACAAAAAATAAGAAGCAAAAAAAGTGACAAAAAATTTCCTGAAGAAACCAGAGGAAGATAATTTTAAAAGAAAGAAAATTTTTAAAAAGGACTCAGTCTACAACATGTTAGCAAAAAGGAAAATTGACTCAGGTATTTTATTGTTTGTTTTGTTTTAACCTTTTTAATACAGTTATTTGTTTTTTCCATTTAAAATGGTTGGATTGTTAGGGATGCAGGTGGGAATGTCAAAAGCTTAAGGTAGCTCCCAGATGGAAATAATCCTGTTGTCCTATAAAGGCAGCTTTTCCTACTGCCACAAGTACAGGCAGATTTTCAATAGGAATAGAAAGCTATTTCTCCAGAAAGCTGTAATTTAGCTTCTCTGATTTTAGGGAGCTAAAGGCTGAGGAATTCAGGACTAGAGACTGGATAGCCTCAGTGTCTGTTCCTGCCCTGAAGTGAAATAGATCATGGTTGGTCTCTAGTTCTAGGACCCATTTTTTTTTTTTTAATATTGCTATCTAATTATTGGCAATTTTCAATACAAGATACCCTATCTTTATTAAACATCTTAAGAAACAATAGTCACAGGTTATTACTCTGGATATTTTAAGTTTCTGTGTTATCAGGAAGGAAATAAGCCCACATTCCCAAACCACTGTTCCTGAAATAGACTAAAGTAGGAAGGATTCAGAAGGAAGAAGGACACTTATATTTACTGTAACCTCATTAAGGAGGGCCCCTAAACACTCAAGGAAGCTCCCATACTGTTTCTTTTATAGCCCCTGTTAAGGATCTTTTTTTTTTTTTTTTTTTTTTTTTTTTTGCATAAGGAGACATAGGAGGCTCTTATTCAAGGAAATGAAGCTTGTTATATGAGTTGGTAGATTTCTAAGCTCGATTTAGCTGCTCACTCCTGTACCCTTACTACTTTGTCCTCTTTTATGTCTGGCAGGTCTTGGGACTCAGGTTTTTCCCTGGCTCAGTTGAAAATGACCTGTTATTGCAATTTTAGTGTTGGAGTTTGAAAAAGGAAATTTCTTCTTGCCAAACCTCTTCTACCTTGTCTCTGAAGGCTGATTCCAGTTGGAGTACTATACAATGATTATTGTATAACCTATTCTAAAGTGAATGTGTTGGAAAGACAGTGGCATTCTTCTGTTTTTATTGTGCACTTCGTAATGGTAGAGTGGGAGCTACGGTTGTGTTACAGTTTCAACTGCATTACGTGAGAAGAAAGTGGGGAGAACTATTCTTTGGTTTTTTGTGCTACAAACATGGGGAAGCAGCAGTGTTTTAGTTAAATTAAAAACTATGTAAGAAAGAACTTTTATTGTGGAAGATTTTTATTGTTGAAGTTTTCAAATAAATGTCTTTTCTTTATTTTATTCATATGAAAAGAGGTCTCACTGTGTTTGTCCTTCCTCTGGGCTTTAACCACTCTGAAGTTGCAGCTTCTCTATGCCTACGTTTTTCTGGGAGAGAAGCTTAGAAAGCTTTAATCTACTTCACTCTGTGGGGAGAAATGGTGATAGTTTTCTAAAGACACTACATTTCTAAAACCTTACCACCAATTACCTGAGTTTAAGAACTATGTAAAACCTGATAGAGAAAAGAGACAGTTTCGAACACCATGGTCTCCTAGAAGTGAAAAGGTAAAGATAGCCTTGAGAAAACAGCTTGTTTGGGTTATTTTCTTGTGAAAGATACATTTATATTGATATCTTTGGAGTGAGGGAAGTATAGAGAAATTTAGGATGAAAGGGAAGTTCATAGGGTAACTAATGAAGAACAAGGTATAATTGGTTAGGAATGAACTTGCCCTATTCGGTGATCTCTCTCTCTCTCTCTCTCTCCCCCCTCCCTCCCTGTTTTGGTCTCTATCTTGGAAGGTGTGGGAGTGAGATTCATCACTGTGTACTCCAATAATCTCATTAAAATTATTCATAGGAAAGGATGTCACATCAATGTGTCTTAATGTTCTGTTGTAAGAGTACATTCACTCTTGTGTTCTTTCACATATCTCAAGAGCACAATTTGCAATACCACTGATTTTCCTTTAGCTTATTTATTTATGAAATCTTGAATACCTTGTACATTTATTATGATGTGTTCTAATATGTGTGATACATCTCATTGAAGGGAAAATGTGTGGGATTCTCCTGGATATTTTATTCAGTGAAGACTAGGGCAAAAAATATATTCAGTCTATCTACGAATCTAAGCAGGCAAGGCCATACTTTGTGTAAACTTAAATCATTTCATTAAGTTACCTTTAGGTCACCTAAAGCATCCGTTTTTGATTTTTAAATATTTCCCAAGTCTTATATTTGACTAATTTTAGTTTCTATGTATATTTCATCTATCTTATTTCAAGGACCTAGACACTTGTGTTATCAATCTTTCTGAAGAGCGTTTCTTTATTTATGTGCTTATTGTAAAAATCCTCTCTAGACCTTTTAACCTTTTTTAGTTCATCATGGTAAGACAGGGACTATAAGAAAGGGTAAAAGACATTTATCCACCAGTTCCCGGGTTGTTAGAAAGAGGCCATATCCTTTGGAGCAGGTAAACATAAATTGAAGACAGTTCAAAAAATGTGGTTTTTCACATAAAATGGAATACTATTATATCCAATTATTTAAGAAGTTGTGGATTATTACTTGGTGTTTTTAGAACCTCATGATAAGGAACACACTGAATCATAATCAAAAAGGACTTCAAGAAAGTCATAAATAGCTAAAGCAAGATTAATTTTAAGGAAAAAGTAAAATTCACTGGCAGAAACCATTAAAGACGAAATCCATGAGGTCAAACATGGCCTTTCACAATATAGTTTTGCTACCATTTGTATAGGTAGACTGCCAGACTGGATAGTTCACAAATCTAATCAAGAGTGACCCTTAATGCTCTCTATAAAATTCAAAGTGGAAATGTGATACTGTACATGTTTTACAGCATCTTCCCTATTTAAACCTATTTTGAGCTCATTTTCATTTTCAATAATTTTTAATTTTGTTTTAGCACTTCTTATTAGTTCAAGATACTGATGATATTTGGGGCTTTTAATTTTGCACTTCTTTATGTAAAGGAGACAATAACAATGGGTGACCAGTGTTTTTCTACTACATATTCTCTATGCAGGTACTTCAAAAAGTTTGTGGAAAAATAGAATTAAAAGTTAATACAAATCTTCCCATGAACTTTTGAAGACCCCTCGTATATTGCAATGTGCAATTTCTTGTTATACCCATGTATAAAAAATGATTGCTCTTCTAGAATAATTATTCATGTTATAAAACAGGTCTCAGATATTAAAATCTTGACTAGAGATAAGTGAATGTCTTGGCACACTGTCTATAATATGATATAAAAAGTTATTTATTGTTACTGTTAGCATCATTTTGAAAATGCTTAAATTCTTGCTTTACTATCCTTAGCTTTTGAGAATGTAATGTAGAAAAAGTTGAATAAGAAAGTATTGATCAGCGATAATTTTTATAAAAGATAACAAAGAAAAATGTCCTTGGTACATGCTACTATAAGTTTAATATAAAAGACTTATGAACATTAGTTGCTAACTCTAGGTTGATATATACATTTTCACTGTTTTATTCTTAAAGATATACTTAGTTTTCTGAATTTTCACCCGTTAATCATCAAAGTTTGCACAATATGTTTATGAGAATATTGAAGAACATTAATCAGAAACTAAAATTAACACTTAAACAAAATGCTTCATTAAATTGGAGTCACGTGCACAACTATGAAGTAATTAAACTATTAATAGAAATATCTGCAGTGATGTAAGAAATTCTTGTACATTCTCCTCTTTGCCAGCCACGTGTTAAGTAAAGTTTATTAAACAAAGGATCAATAATGTGCTTGAATGGAGTCTAGGTTGTGTGTGTGGTGGGTGGGTGTGTGTGTGAGAGAGAAAGAATCCAAGAATCAAACAAGAGGACAAGCTTTATTTCCAAGTCAGTGCAGTACGCTAGCAGAATCTTCACTGTGAAAGCAGATGCTCAGTTGATAAGATGCCCATGCAATTTTTACACACCATGGATATTTCATAAAAATCTTAGAGAAGAATTTTACCTTTAATAAGCAAAATGATTGCAAGGATTCAGGCCAAATATGTCTGGATTCTGAAATACAAAGAGACTCTAAAAGCAGCTGTTGTGAACATATACATATCTCAGAACATAATATAAAAGTTATATTTCCTGAATAAATATTGTATGACTTTGAAAGTACCAGAAAGAAAAAAGATCAGGACTTTATTTGGTCAACTGTCCAATTGACAGGATCCAGAAGACTAAGGAAATTAACTTAAAGTGTTAACTATAACATAGACAAATTATAAACACATTAAATCAAACACTATATATGATAATTTAGGGAAATTGCTTAGTTCTCCAGAAAAAAACTCTATTCAATTTAATTACCTGTTTATAAATATGTACCTCTGATAAGTCTTGCCTATATTTCACACAACTATAATCATACCTACAGTTGGACATGGTTCATCCTTCCCTGACATTCCAACACTAAAATAATATAAGTGGAATTTATAATTATGCAGGTAAAAAAATGGGTGGTCTGTAAATCACAGCTGCTTTCCATTAACAAAGCTAAGACGCCTCCCCCCTACTGTCCATCAAAGATAATGCTATTCTAATCCTTTTTTAGTTACTTGGGATGGTAGTACAAAATGATATTTTTGATATGAAATGAAAATCTCATGATTCGTCAGTTATAGTAACAACAGAGCTTCATTGTTAGAATTAGCCCTTGTGAACATCTAGCCTGCATGTTTGAATGCAGAACATGTGCAGCATTGAATGTATTACCTGTCACAACAGTTCCTCAGCCTAGATAAATTATATCCCTCAGTTGGGTAGTACAAAGGTAATTCTGTTGCCATATGTTGTACCAAAGAGCTACTGCTGTGACAAGGTGCATTATCAATGATGTGTGTCTTCGTGATGCACATTTTCTTTTTCCTCTATGGAAATCCCATCTCAACAAAGTTTGTGGTATTCCAAGATAAATCTTTCTGAAAGCTAGAAATTCCAATGTACATAAAAGTACCATTCCAAGTTAGAGCAGAATCCCATTACAATCAATAGAAGGACTCAGATTTTATAAATATACCCTAATTGTTATAAACAGCCCATGCAGGGATTTGGAGTAGAGTTTTTTTTTTTTTTTTCTTTTAAGCCTGGAGTGTCAAGAAAAAGGTTTTTAAAGTGTATTAGGCAACAGATGTACTAGAAATTCACTCTTTTTTCCTTGTATTTTAAAACTGTGTGTGTGTGTGTGTGTATTTAATTACACTTATTCTGCTGTGATCTGATTCCTGGAGAAAGAAGAAAAATTAATAACCAAAGAACTATTTCATTGCCGTCATGTCATATCTTAGACCACACAAATATAGAGATGTGCTTCTAAATAACTGGGAAGCTTCAGTGGAAGCATACCATAGAAGTCCTTCACATGGCTTATTGCCTCAGTAGGTTAAATCAATCATAAATATAATATAACCTTCTATGTATTCTGGAGAAACCCCAAGTAGCAAACATTTATTATAGCGAGAAGTAGTAAGCAAGAACATCTGTAAATCAGTCAAAATGAATTTAAAAAAAAAATATTTTAAAATGGCAACTTCAATTCATAAAATCCCGTCTCTGTGCCCACTCAAGGGACTAGATTGTAGATATAACTGTCTCCTTGCCAATTGCAGCAGCCCAATGTTTCACAACGTCTTCAGAGAAAGGCTTGATCTAAATTCTGAGAAATATGAGAAATGAACAGGTTGGTAATTAATAAACTTTGGGGTATTTTAAAATTACTTTGTTTCTTCATAATAACTAACCGAACACATATTAAATCACCACAATAAACCTGGTGTATTTACATTGGTAATGGCTTTTCCAACCTTGGCACTAGCTAAACTGACCAGTATTCCCACTCAATGTAACAATATGTACCAATTATTTCTAATTAGATAATAAAAAAAAGTTTATGCACAAAACTTCTGCATTGTGCCACTGATCCAAAGATGAAAATAAATTAAATAGAGAAGATATAGTATTCTGTTATTGTTACCCTAACACCTGATACATGGCCTCTTCATTGATATATATCCAAATTGAGATGTTACAATTAAAACTGTGTTTCTAAAATATGGATCATTAAAAAATCTTGATATGCATGAATTTCTTTAATCACAAAGCACTTAGTGTATATCCAGTTGAATAATATAATAAATCTAGTCATGCAGCTTGTATATATTGATTGTCTCTATTGTTTAACTGATTAACTCCACTGCTGTGTCAAGATTCTAAATTGTGTCGCTTGACAATGATAAGCACAGTGTTACTCACACAAAGCCATAACCTTATTAAGTGCCTTATTAGAAGAAATGGAGTAGTAACAAAATACTTTTTCAAGGAACTATTATGTATCCATAGCATGTGTTATAAAATGTTTCTACCCGCTGCTTCATGCATGTCCACTCAAGTCTTCAAAAGGAAGTTTAAACCTTTTGAAATCAAAACCATTGCTTTTGGCTTTACTTCTGAACTGTAGGGTTCCTTCTTTTACCGATTTTCTCCACTTTTAACCAGCACATGAGGAAAATATTGAGCTACTCCCTATTAGGGGCTGAATTTTGTACCCCCAAAAGTCATATGTTGAAATCCTAACTCCCAGTACCTCAGAATGTGACCATATTTGGAGATAGGATCCTTAAAGAGGTAATTAAGTTAGGGTAACATCATTAGGGTGGGCTCTAATCCAATATGACTAATATTTTTATAAGAAGAGATCAGAACATGGATATACAGAGGGAAGACTATGTGAAGAAACAGGATGAAGACAGCTGTCTATCTATCTAATCATGTAACACAATGATGAGGATATGTTCTGAGAAATGCATTGTTAGGCGATTTTGTCATTGTGCAAACATCATAGACTGTACTTACACAAACCTAGATGGAATAGTCTACAACATACCTAGGCTATATGGCATAGTGTATTGCTCCTAGGCTAAAACCTGCACAGCATGTTACTGTGCTGAATACCATAAGTGATTATGACTCAGTGGTACTTCTGTATCTAAGCATATCTAAACATAAAATAGGTACAGTAAAAAAATAGTATTATAACCTTATGGGGCCACAGTTGTATATGTGGTTTGTGATTGGCCAAAACATTGTTATGTAACACATGAATGTGTGTATATATACACATATACATGTACATATGCATGCAGAGAGAAAGAGAGAGAGAGAGAGGAATTGATTTATTACAAAGAATTGGCTCACATGGTTATGGAGGCAGAGATGTCTCATGATGTGTGGTTGGCAAGGTGGAGAGACAACAGAGCCTGTGGTGTAGTCCCAGTCTAAGTCCAAAGGCCTAAAAACCAGGAGACCTGATAGTGTAAGTATCAATCTGAGGGCAGGAGAAGAACAAAGTCCTACCTCAAGAAGTCAGGCAGAAAGAGAGCAAATTCTTTCTTCCTCTGCCTTCTTGTTCTATTCATGCATTCAATGAATTGGATGATGCCCGCCCACGTTTGGGAGGACAATCTGTTTTACTCAGTCTACTAATTCAAATGCAAATCTAATCCAGTAACATCCTCTTAGGAATACATAGAAATGTTTAAACATTTATCTGGGCACTCCTTGGCCCAGTAAAGTTGACCCAGTAAAGTTGACACATAAAATTAACTGTCATAACATCTTAGATAACACGCTGTTTTGAAATGTATTCCAGAACGTGACTACAAAGTGAGTTGTAGGATGCAGCAATGGAAGGACCAAATTGTAGGAAACCCAGACAATTCCTTTAAGTAGAAAATAAATAGATTAAGAAAGCACAAAGATTGTTTAACATACTGTCAGTAACCTTCTATTTTCCTTTCCCTTTTTTCTGTTTTTTGAGGGGGTAGGGGGAGAAAGTTGATATTTTTAATATATAATAAGATTACATAAATCAATTTAAAAAATCCCTTCAAATGAAAAATGGACAAAATATATATACTGACAGTTGAGACAGAGAGAAATAACCAATAAATATATAAAAAGATATACGCAAATAAATGTCCTTTAAGAGATGAAAAGATACCTTTATCCATGTGTTCAGTAAAATACTTTTTAAAATGATATGGACAGGATGGTGTTTATCAAACTTGTAAAAACAGACATTCCTAGACTCAATCCATTTCAATTTCTGTCTAGCAGGTTGGCTGTGAGGCCCAGTGATGTGCATGTGTAACCAGCTAAGGCAGGAGGTCCGAAAATCACGTTTTGAGAAACATTGGCCTAGAGGTTTTAATAGTGAGGAGAACAGGCTGTCTTATATGCTATTGGTGAGATGGTAATTTCTCATAACATTCTTGAAGGCAATATGTGTTACAATTTTAAATGTGCCTAACTTTTAATCCAGCAATGCTCCTTCTTAGAATTTTATTTTATTTATTTATTTATTTATTTTTAAATTTTAATTTATTTTATTTATTGAATCAAAATTGACTGTACTTATTTTGGGGGTTCAACATTGAGATATGTTGATCAAATCAATATTACTAGCATATATATTGTTACAAATCGTAATTATTCTTTATGACCCTTGTCCAATCTCTCCCCATCCTCCTCTCCCTCCCCCCTCTAATTACCCTAGATTTCTTCTCTCCTTCTGAAAGAATAATGGTTACTCTGTTGATTTGTTGCCTAGATGATCTGTCCAATACTGAGAGGTGTGATCAGATCCCCCAGTAATATCATAGAGCAGATTCTTCTTCTGTCACTCTGAAATGGGCTTTGTGGAGAGAGACATCCCCTTTTCTTTGTCTCTGCTGGTGACTCTCCTTGTGTCAGTGCACTCCAGTGGTTGGCAGACCATCTGCGTGGTGGTTGTGGTGTCTAGCCACTTTCACAGCAGCCATGGTTATTGTGGTGGCTGTGGTGGGCCACCCATAGGGAGGTGATATTTTTGGCATGCTTTTTGGCGCTGGCAGTGTGCCTGGTTGTGGGGTATGTCTGGTCCCTGGCTTCATGTGTTGGGTCCCTGGGTGGGCCCTGAGGTGCTGGCACAATGTTCCTGGTTGTGGGAAGGGGGTCTGGTCCCCAGCTTCAGAATTCAGGTCCCTGGGCAGGCACCAAGGTGCTGGCACAGTGTGGCTGGTGTGGGAGGAGGGTCTTGTCCCCTTCCCCATGCCTTTGGTCCCTGGGCAGGCCCCGAGGCACTGCCTCAGTGTGCCTGGTTGTGGGAGGGGGGTGTCCCATTCCGTTCTCCATGCCCTGGGTCACGGTGCCAGCCCTGAGGCGCTGGCACTGTGTGCCTGGTGTGGGAGGGGGATCTGGTCCTCACCTCCAAGCCTTGGGTCACTGGGCAGGTCCCGATGCACCGGCGCAGTGTGCCCAGTTGTGGGTGGGGGTGTTTGGGCCCTGGCTCCAAGCTTCCAGTTCCCAGGCAGGCCCTGAAGTGCTAGTGGTGTGCCTGGGCTGGAACTAATTTTTTGTTCTTTGCTTAATTCTAAAATGGAGGAAGTTCCTGTGAGAACCAGTACTTGAGCTATGTGGTTGAACTAAATGGCTGCTTTGCTGATGTTTCCCTAGGGAATGCTTTGTGTGCAGCTCAGGGTTTAATGGTTGACCTTATAGATACTTCTGGCTCTCCAGAGACTCAGTGTACCTTGGTTGTGTAGAAACTCTGATCTGGGCCTGAGTTTTTTCATCAAATTGTACCCCATGCAATTCTGCATTCCCAACTAGTTTCCTCTAAGTGGTCCTGTGCTGATTGGGGTGTGGGTCGGATGTCCTTGCTGTGTCCCAGCATTCTCCCAGTGGGCTCGCTCCCCCACAGCCCATGGTCCAAATGCTTCCTATGGGATGTGCCCTGAACTGGTCCCTTGTGATGACTCACCGGCCTCTGAATGGCTCCCTTTTTTCACTTGTTCTGGATTCTTGCTCCTGCCTGGATCCACGAGAACCCTATTAGTGGTCTTGCTGTCCTGGGGGCCACCAAGGCCCTCTTCTCTCCTGCCACCTCCAACAAACTCCATCTGAAGGGCACAGCTACGTCTTCTGCCCGCTCTTGCTCCATGTACTCATCAGCTCCAGCCTTAAAGCGGCTGCTGTACTATTCACTCAGAGCAGTTTTTTCTTTCTCTCATCATGGTTTCTCCTGCCTTCATGAACTCTGTAGGTCTCTCCTCCTCTTACCCTGAGTTCCAGCATCCCCAGCATGGCTGATGTTACAATTTTATAGCTGTAAATTGGTAGATTTGTGGGAGAGAGTGATGCTGGGAACTGTTTATTCCGCCATCTTGACCAGAACTCTCTCCTTTCCCTTTTTTCTTATGGTATACCAGTTAGATAAGCATGCATTGCAAGGGTGGAAATCTACCTCATCTTGCTGGCAGCCAAGACTGTAATGTATGTAAGCTCACCCTAAATAAATCTTTTACTACCTGCCAAACTGGGACTGTCTGCCTCTTTTTTTGGTCTGAGCTTGCCTTCTATTTATGGAGGGTGGTTTATGCAAATGGACATCTTGTGTATTTAGGGAAAACTATTAAAAACTTGCCTGTCTTTTCTTAGAATATGTGCTAAATCTCTTTACTAACCAATAGTATTAAAATGACATGAAGAAAATTAACTGATCACTATATCCTCTAAATCACTCCATTCAATATTTCCTCTTTCCAAGTATCAGAATCTATATAAGAAATAGTTTTCATACTATATTTTTTGTGGAAATGACATTTTGGTATGAGGTGGCTTAAATGTTTCCTTGCTTTTTTTTTTTTTTTTTTTTACCGGTAAGTGGATCGCAACCCCTGGCATGGTGTGGTCTGCACCATGCTCAGCCAGTGAGCGCACCGGCCATCCTTATATAGGATCTGAACCCACGGCCTCAGCACTACAAATGCCACACTCTCCCGGGTGAGCCATGGGGCCAGCCCTTCCTTCCTTAATTTTTAAAAAGTAATTATAACAGCAGCTTAATGCATTGCAGTTGCTCTTATAGAATATGAACCACATGACTGAAATTAAAAATGTGTATCAAAGAACTCTACCATTAAAACTTCAAGTTTCAGATCTGATATGTAAAGAGCTTGGAAGATGTCACTCACTCCCATCCTTAGCAGAAAAAGCTGGAAAAACTAAATCAATAACTTTTCTCATAGTCCTCAGAAAACTGAGGTTGCAGGACCAACTTCCACTCCAAAATGTGGAGAGACAAGTACCTCCTGAGTGATAACAGCAGTAGAGATTAGCTTACCACAAGTAGAAACTGTTGGAGTCATCAACTTGTAAGAACACTTGTACGGTAATTTTGATGAATTGCTGGAGGCTGAGTATAGACTAGCATGAGAGTGAGAAAGTCTTGTAGACCTCAGTCTTAGAGAGACCTCCACTTTTAGTGGGACTCTATATTTTCAAGTTCTTAGTAGACACAGTAGGTTATCATGGTGAGAATCTGAGAAAGATTCTTTCATAGTTTTGGCAAGGGGAGGCATAGAGTAATCACTGTGAAATAAGCCCAGAGCCTACTCCATATAAAAGGGCTAGTCTTCAAGTGGAAAGACTTTAACCTAGGGCAATACTGAAAACTTATTTCATCTAGGGATAGGGATTTATACTCCACTACAGGCCCCTTCAGGCTTCCTATCTCACCTAAGAAAAAACAGATATAGGCTTCAGTTAAATTAATTAAAAATACTGCATCCAGAGGAGGGACTATGGGAAGTAGAGGAGACAGAAACACTTTTTAAAGGTCTCATCACCATGACGCACCCCCACTAAATATCTGAGACTTAATCAGAGAATTATCAAACACTTGCCCTGCAGAATACCCTAAAACCACACCAATAAGCCATCAGTATAATAACACTGGATTACAGTTTAAAAAGCTACCCTATGAGAAGCAATATAAAGAGACACTCCAATGGGGTGGCAAAAATAAAGACGCATTTAAGGCCTCTGGTACCTATAGCTACAACAAACATTAAACACAGCCCATCTCCTAATCAAATTGACATAAATTGTCACACTAAATGCCTATTTAACATAGTGACTATTATAGATAAAACATCAAGATTTCAACAATAAATTAAGAAATATACAAAAAGACAAGAAATAGAACAGTCTAAAGAGAAAAAGCAATCATCAGAACCAGACTCTGCTACAACATAGATGTTGGAATTATCAGATAAGTAATTTTAAAAAACTATGATTAATTTGTTAAGGGTTCCAATGAAAAACAAATAGTCACTATGCAAGGCCAAGCGGATGATATCAGAGCTGTAGAAGCAGAAGATCTGCTGAGACTACAATCCCTGCAGTGCTGGCATGTGACCCAGCAGGTAAGCCTCACCGCCAATGCCTCACTCCAGTGCTAGCCCGGCCAAGTGCAGGCTGATCAGAGAGGCACCCAGCTGGAGAAGCAGAAGATACATAGAGACCACAGGCCATGCATTGCCAGCATAGAACCCAGCAGGTAGGCTTTGCTACCACAGCCTGACTCCATCCCCAGCCCGGCCAAGTGCATGCTGACCAGAGAGGAACCTCCCTGGAGAGGTCCAAGAACCAAGGCGACCATGTACCCAAGGCACTAGTGGGCAACTGATCATACACTGAAGCAGCCATACCAAATTGGCAGCCCCAGCCAGACAATAGTGTCAACCCAGTGGACCGTGAATTCCCCTGCCACAATGAGTAAACATCAAAGGAAAGATACCAGAAATATGAAAAATCAAGAAAGTACACCACCCAGGGGAATTAACTATCAAGTTCTAGATCCTATACAACAAGAAGCCCTTCAAATGTCTGACAAGGAATTTCAAATGATAATTCTAAAGAAACTAAATGAGATACAAGAAAACTCAGCTAGACAACACATTGAAACATGGAAAAGTATATAGGACATGAAAGAAGAAATGTACAAGGAAATCAAGGCCATGAAAAAGAATGTGGCAGAGCTGGCTGAGCGGAAGAATTCATTCAACGAAATGAAAAACACAACAGAGAGTTTAATCAGCAGGCTTGCCGAAACAGAAGAAAGAAATTCTAACCTTGAAGATGGGCTGTTTGAAATAACACAGGCAGACAAAAAAAAAAAAGAAAAGAAAAAGAAAAGAAAAGAAAAAAGAATTAAAAACATTGAAGAAAATGTAAGAGAGATATCAGACAACCTTAAGCACTCAAAAATCTGAGTCATAGGTATTCCAGAAGGGGAGGAAAAAGGAGATTGCATTGAAAACATATTCAACAAAATAGTGGCAGAAAACTTCCCAGGTATAGGAAAAGACATAGATCATCAGATTCAGGAAGCTCAAAGATCCACAAACGTATTCACCCCAAAAAGGTCTTCTCCAAGACATGTTATGGTCAAATTGGCAAAACTCAAAGACAAACAGAGAATCTTAAAAGCTGCAAGAGAGAAGCATCAAATCACCTATAAGGGACCCCCAATCAGGCTAACATAAGACTTTTCATCACAAACCCTAAAAGGCAGAAAGGAACGGGATGATATATTCAAAATACTAAAAGACAGAGATTGCCAGCAAAGAGTACTCTACCCCACAAGGCTATCCTTCCAAAATGAAGGGCAAATAGTATATTTCTCAGACAAACAAAAACTGCGGGAGTTCACTACCACACGACCAGCCATCCAAGAAATTCTCAAGGGAGTACTGGGTCTGGTACCTGAAAAATAGCTACCACTGCCATAAAACCTCAAGAAAAATCAAAACTCACTAGGAAAATAAAAATGGCAAAAAGGAAGAGAAAAAAAAAGATTATCTACAACCCAAGGAACCAACACAAACAAAAACCTAACAGTAAATCAGAAAGAAAGGAATAAAAGACACTTAAGATATACAAACAAAAATCAATAAAATGCTAGAAGTAAATCAACACTTTTCAATAACAACACTTAATGTAAAAGAATTAAATTCCCCAATCAAAAGATACAGACTGGCAGACTGGATTAAAAAGGAGGACCCAATTATATGCTGCCTTCAAGCGACCCACCTCACCTATAAAGATTCACATAGACTAAGAGTGAAAGGATGGAAAAAGATTTACCATGCAAACCAAAATGAAAAACGAGCTGGAGTAGCTATTCTTATATCTGATAAAATACATTTTAAACTAAAAACTGTAAAAAGAGATAATGAGGGCCACTACATGATTATAAAAGGTTTGATCAATCAAGAAGGCATAACAATCATAAATATATACACACCCAATGTCAGAGCAGCCAGATTTATAAAGCAAAATCTATTAGACCTAAAGAAGGAAATAGACACTAACACCATAATAGCAGGGGATTTGAACATCCCACTATCAATACTGGACAGATCATCTAGGCAAAGCATTAGCAGAGAAACTCAAGATCTAAACAACACTCTAGACCAATTGGACTTGGCAGATATCTACAGAACATTCCATCCAGCAACCTCAGGGTATTCATTCTTCTCATCAGCACATGGATCACTGGATAACTGGATATCCATATGGAGGAGAATGAAAGTAGACCCATACCTCTCATCATATACTAAAATCAACTCAAAATGGATTAAAGAATTAAATATACACCCTGAAACAATAAAACATCTTAAGGAAAACTTAGGAGAAACACTTCAGGAAGTAGGACTGGGCACAGACATCATGAATACGACCCCAAAACCATGGGCAACCAAAGGAAAAATTAACAAATGGGATTATATCAAACTAAAAGCTTCTGCACAGCAAAAGAAACAATTAACAAAGTTAAAAGACCACCAACAGAGTGGGAGAAAATATTTGCAAAATATACATCTGACAAAGGATTAATATGCAGTATGTACAAGGAAATGAAACAACTTTACAACAAAAAAACAAGTAACCCAATTAAAAAATGGGCAAAAGAGTTAAATAGGCATTTTTCAAATGAATATATATGAATGGCCAACAGACACATGAAAAAATGCTCAACATCACTCAGCATTTGGGAAATGCCAATCAAAACTACACTGAGATACCATCTCACCCCAGTTAGGATGGCTAACATCCAAAAGACTGAATGATAAATGCTGGCTGGGTTGCAGAGAAAAAGGAACTTTCATACATTGTTAGTGGGACTGCAAAATGGTGCAGCCTCTATGGAAAATGGTACGGAGGTTCCTCAAACAATTGCAGATAGATCTACCATATGACCCAGATATCCCACTGCTTGGAATATACCTAGATGAATGGAAATCATCAAGTCGAATGTATACCTGTTCTCCAATTTTCTTTGTAGCGCTATGTACAATAGCTAAGATTTGGAACCAGCCCACATGTCCATCATGAGATGAGTGGATATGGAAAATGTGGTACACCTACACAATGGAATACTACTCTGCTATAAAAAAGAATGAAATACTGCCATTTGCAGCAACATGGATGGACCTTGAGAGAATTATATTAAGTGAAGCAACTTAGGCACAGAAAGAGAAATATCACATGTTCTAACTTACTCATGGGAGCAAAAAATAAATAAATAAATACACAAACAGCCAGTGCGGGGGGGTGGGGGAGGGAAGAAGACACAACAGTTACAATTCCTTGAAGTTGATAGGACAAGCGAACAGAAAGGAGATTGTTGTTAGGGAGGGGGATGAGGGAGGAGGGAGGGAGGTCTCGGTAATTGGCCACAATAATCAACCACATTGTATATTGACAAAATAATTTTTTTTAAAAAAATGAATGATATCAGCATAGAAATGGACATTCTAAAAAATAATTAAAAGGAAATGATGTAAATAAAAAAATACAGATACAGAAATGTAGAATGTTTTTGACAAGCTCCTCCGTAGGTGCATGAACTGTATTAGTCCATTTCTGTTGCTTATAACAAAACATATGGACCAGGGCATTTTGTAAGAAAACAAAATTCATTGCTTACTGTTTTGGAACCTGGAAGTCCAAAATCCAGGGAACATAGTTGGTGAAGCCCTTGGTGGTGACAACAGTAACCCAGGGGTCTCACGTGGCAGAAAATGGCAAAGCAGAGAGAGACTAGTTTCTTCATATGCTCTCTTTTTAAATCCCTCAGAACCACACCACTGACACTATTATTAATCCATTCACTATGGCATGGTCCAACAATCTAATCACCTCTTCAAGGCCCCATCTTTCAATTATCGTAATAGGATTTCCCACCCACATCAGTTCCAGTGGGGATTAAGCTTTAATGTATGGACTTTTGGCGACACAATTCAGTCAATCCATAGCAACCACCAAGAATAAAATTAGTGAACTTGAAGATAGGTCAAGAGATATTTCAGAATCGAAAATAGAAAGGGTAAAAAGAATAGAAAAAATAGAACAACCTCCAAGTACTGGTGGTGGTAAAAATAAAGAGGTACTTGTATGTGTAGAGGTATGTGTAATTAGAATACCAGAGAGAGAAGAAAGAGAATGAGGCAGAAAAAATGCTTATAGCAATAATGGCTAAAACCTTTCCAAAATTAGTAACGGATGCTAACAAAAGCTTAGAAGAACATCAAGCATGATAAATACCAAACAAACTACACCTAAGTATATCATATTCAAATGGCAAAAAAAAAAAAAACCCAAAAGAGAAAATATTGAAGAAAGCCAGAGGGTTACAAAAAAAAAATGCTTTAACGATAGAGTAATAAAGATAAGAATTATAGTAGACATCTCATCAAAAACCACACAAGCAAGGATAAAATCTATGAAGTGCTGAAAGAAAAATACTGCCAACCCAGAAAAAAAAAAAATTAAAATCTCAGATAATTCCAGGAAAATTATCTTTCAAAGATGAAGCAAAAATAAAGACTTTCTCATACAAACAAGTACTGAGACAATTTATTTCCAGAATAATAATAATATAAATCTTTCAGATTTAATGGCCAGTTAATGTGAGAACTCTATTCACTGTGCATTCCTCAGACAGTATTACACAAGACCATGGCAAAAGCTAGAAATGCAAGTTGAAGACTAACAAACTCATTCTGGGCTATTATAATGCAACTATTAATGCTTCATTAAAAATGAAAATGTATGCAACAAAAGAAAAACTAAACAAGATGCTGGGAAAAATAAAAAGACATCAGTCAAAGATATCACATCCAAACCTAAGTGGATGATCTTCTTAGTTCATACCTGCTACACTATGTGATTTTTAAATCAAAAACGTCAATATTTCTATCACTGTTTTAAGTGAAGGAATACTTATTATTAAATAATTTGAACAGCCATAAATGTGTCTTGGACCTGATATTGGTTTCAAAATAGAATTTAAATATCCTTCCAGGAGTAGAGAGGGATCTCATCACTTCTTCCCCAAGAATGAGTCAAGTCTTTCCACCTCTAAATGGCAAAGCACTACTCGGGTTTTACGACAGTTTTAGGGTAGTGCTGTGCTAGGTAACAAGTTGACAGACATATGGTGTGGCTCTTTGTGCTCTTTTTTTCTCCATATGGTGAGAATAGAGAGTTGAGAGGTCTGGTTCATATGGATTAGTTGTGAGATAACATGGGTGCTCTGGTATGTTCTCACTCAAGATATCAATCTTTGTCACTTAAGACGTTTTCTCCCTTAAGACTAGGGATCTGAAAGTAGACTGAAAATAGCTCACTCCTCTTCTTAAATATGGACCCCGTTCAATAAGATCTTATCCTTTAGCTCTCCTTTTTCCTCACTGTAGAATACTAAGATTCTAGTTTGAACTCTGATGGGAAAGTAAGCTGAACTGGCCTTTGAGGCTACTTGCCTTTGGTAATGGTGTTCTCCAAAGGTTCATCCTAACTCCCTGGAGAGCTCTGTGGGGGTTGGGGCAAAAATTTCTGACATTAAATCTGACTTTGCCTTTTTTTTTTGCTTCTTTAGAGACCTCACGTAAAGCCCAGAGAAGGAAGAAGAAATGTTTTTGTTGAAAGACATATATATATGCGTGTACATATGTATATTCCTTCAATCAGTAGGTCTTTCTGTTTGTTATTCAATTTCTGAATGCCTGGGGAAAAAGAGGATATTAAAGTTTGGTAGAATTTGTCATTTATTCAGTCAACATATAATTCTTATTATGTTTCAAGCAGCTAAATCGGAGGTAACTATCAGAGTCCTTACTTTCAAAGTTTTTATTCAAGTTGCTTTTATGTCAAGAGAATAACCTCTGGAAATATATAGTGTCTTGATTAAAAAATACACAGAGAATGAAGTGGGTCATGATTAAAATGGAGGGCTAGATGTTTACAATTTTCCTTCACTAAACTTTCAGCAGCAATAAGGATTTCAGTAGTTGTACCTATCTTCTGCAAGGGATACCTCCTCCAAATCATTTTCCCTAAATAAACAAGAAAGAGCAACAAGATTTCAACATATTGCTGGGAGCTGTCAGATCAGCCACTAGGTCAGAGGGGACCCAGATGAATAGAAGCATTTATGCTTATGTAGCTACCTTATGCAGAAACTGCATCAAATTTTCTGGTTTTGTAGTCCTACAGTCTACAAACTTTGTTGAACTGGCATCCTATGCATTTTTGAGAAAATGCTACCAATAAATGCATATACATTTATTCCTAAGTTTTATACATGCATACACACACACACACGAGGGGACTTCAAAAAGTTCATGGAAAGATTAGTATTATTTTTTAATTCCATTTTTCCATGAACTTTTTGAAATACCCTCGTGTGTGTGTGTGTGTGTGTGCGTTTTCTATACACATTTTGAAGTACACACAAATAAAAACAAATTATGATTAGATAAATGGCAAATACAAACATTTCTAATATTTTTCCACCCCCAATGTATCTTTTTGTGTATTTTATGGTGTTCATAATTCAAATTTTAAAATAAGTATTGTAAACATGTAATATGTTCTGAGAAAAGAGAAAACTATATCAACAAAAAAGTTCAGTAAAACGTATACACTTTAATGAGCAATGATATACGTGTGTATATATATTCTAGTTCTTTTAAGCCTAAACATGCAATTTAATTATAGGATAAATTCTTGGCCATTTTATGATATAAAATATTTATTCTATTAAAGCCTAGAATATCAGTTCTTCTCTTTCTCTCTCTCTCAGTGTCTTGACAAATATCTTCCTTGATTGCTCCCTTAAAGGTGAACAAATGGATTAAAAAATGGATTCTGAAGTGAATCCATTTCATTATAAAGCACAGAAAATTTTTTTAGCTCAAAGACTTCAAGAACCTTTTAAACAAATCAAGATGTCTTATTCAACATCAGAAAAAAAAATCTTTATTCTAACTCTGACTGTTTTTAAATTTGGGGGGCAGTTTATTGTTTTTGACACTATTTGACATCTATTACAAGATTTAGTTGGGAGTAGGAAAGTTTTAGAAGATCTTATGTAATAAGGCAAAGAAGGCAACTGGGCATATTTTACCTGAGTACTACTGAAATATGCAGAGAGAAAATTTTGATCAAGGGCTTTAAATCTAAGAAGGGTTCATTTAGTTTCCATTGATATTAGAGTTCTTATTAGAGAAAAAAATAATGCCTGTAGGAAGAAATTTTTGTACTATGTTCTATTTCTTTTTCTGTTCTTAATATATGCTTTAAATATTACTGATTCCCCGGGATTTCTAAAACTTCATTCTGATAATATTTTAATTCCAAAATACAATAAGAGAAAACAAACAAGTGTTTGCTTAATCAGAATTCAAACATTTTTGGAATCTCTTTACTTATTAAATATCAAATCGAATTCTTCTATTAAAGCAATGAATATTTTGAAAATTTTCTGTTATTTCATTTTGATTCCTCTAAGATTATTCTTTGGCTGAAGAATAACATTTTTTTGCCATGCACTTTTCAGATAGCTGGTTTTATTCCTCTGTGGTGTTTAAGTAAAGATATTAACAGTAGAAACAACCCTGCCAACATACATATATGTGATATATATATAGAGAGAGAGAGAGCTTTTGCCTCAAACCCCTATTTTTGGTCTTTTCCCTGTAATTCCCTTTCCTCCTAAAAGGAAATGTATTATACATTATTTGAAAGCCAAGAAATGAGCACCCTGTCTTCTGCCCTTACTACTCAACTGACTCTAGTATTGAAAAGCCAAAACATTTAATCAGAGAAATCATTTATGTCCCCACTACATCTTTGTTCTTTGATGCTCTTGAATTATATATAGAGAATATGGAGATGAAGTGTGAAAAATACTTTTGACCGACATAAAAACTTGAATAAACTGATTTCCTGGAGTAACATTCTAGAATATTGTATCAGAGTACAAAATTTCATAATTGTGCATTTTTTCCCTGAGATCGCCAGAGGCTTAGTTCATTATGAATTATTTATAGTAAAAAAGATTAATTCTATGGTCACTTACCTGGGAAGAAAATCCAGCTTCTAGCATGTGTCACTGAAGCACGTTTATTAGAGCATCATATACATAGCAGAAGAGTTTGTGGAGGAAAAAAATTTTAAGAAAACCACCACAAAGAACAACAATTAATTTTATGATATCATATGAAAAGCAAATATTTGTCAAGGATCGTTTATTTTATATATAATGACAGCACCCCTCAAACAGCTCTTCTCACAAGTGTCTATGGAATAAGATATTACATAGCCAGTAACTTGCTGTTCTCACAGTCTCTGACAGCTTCATATGCTTGAGGGAGGATCCAACTTAAGTCTGAGGAAACTCTCCTGAAATATACCTCTGGCCTATGATTTTCTACTACTGGTATTCAATATAAAAAAAAGTAATTGTTGTAGATTTAGCAATAGGAGATAAAGTTGCATAAGTCAAACATGATGATTACAAGCATAATAAAAGAACATTATTACATTTCTCCTCACCTCATAACATTATCTTATATTAGTCTACTATCAAGTTAACAGATGTTATTGACTGCCTTCTATAATTTTTTCTATTTCTGCAAACTTTATTTATCATATATTTCCCATAGGAAAGTATGAATGAAAAAGTGTATCATGAAGTGAAGATTTTATTTCTTGGATATCTGCAAAAAGCCTTCCTTCCTAGAATTTATATTCATGAATTTAACATTGGCCAGAGCTTTGTTTTCAACATTAAAGTCTCATCCTGATTTTGTTTTCAGAGTAAATCTATCTTTCTGAGTGAAATTCTATTACTTAAGTGTGTAGAGATGGATTTGTCAAATAAAGACGATGTTTTATTCTTTTAAAATGAAAAATATAGCACAAACCAGACGAGTTAAATTGCATGAATAGGACATACTCTTCCCATAGAAATACCCACATGAAATGTCAACATGTAATTAAAATATTGCTTTGTTAGAGTTTCTACTCTAAACAAGAAAAGTTAGATTAAGGTATCACCCAGAAGTGACATATCTACATGGGCAGCCTTTGCTCTGACCTTTCACCCACCTTGATGGATTCAGCAAATTAGATTCAACTTCTAGTTGCCTTAATGAGACCTAAATATTTAAAGAACATTTCATGAGGAGAGAGTTTTAAAAAAGGTTTATGTCATAAACAAAATAGTAAAGACTTGCAAAATCCCCTTAGAACAAATATTTTCTTTACATCTAAAGTAAAGGTGCCTTATTTCTCCCCATCCTTTCTTCCTTCACATAGCCTCTAAGATAGTTTATAGTCCAAAGTAATTTTGGTCCTACCTTCAGCTAGGCTACTCAGTGAAACAAAAGGCTAGTAATGTTTCCTATAGTCAGATCTTCTATTGTTTCACAAAAATCCCACTTGAGGTTTCTAAGTTTATTCAGCCACAAAGGATTCAAATACTATATGTAATGTTATGAGGCTAAAATTGCCTGATTTCTGTATCTCTATATCTTTTCTTACCAATAGGACAAGAAAGTCATACTCAGGATCTATTAAGGTCCCCAGGTCCTTCTTTGGAACATTTTAATGGACACTGCTGGCATTAGTCTCTGTATCTTTCTTTTTCCTTTGCTCCTATTCCTGTATTAACTGAAGTGAACTTTTACTGTATGTTAATACGGATAGAAAAATAATAGCTGATATTTATCGTCAGATACTGGTGTTTTATGGAATTTATCCTCGCAGACATTATTTTACTCTCACAACAACCCCAAAAACTCCATGAACACTCTTATTACTTCGTGTATATAAAGGTAACATGATGCAAAGAAAAGATAGTTAACTCGACCAAAGTTACACAGCTATTAAATAATATTTTTTAAATTTATAATCTGGACAGTCTAATTTCAAAGTTCAGACTCAAGTAGCAGTTAGATCAACCTTTCTAATCCTGTGGATCAAGGTTGTAGAAAATCAAATGCATTCATCAAATGCAGTACATTCTCTGTACTGGTATGTGAACAAAATTTTGTCACTTTATGTGCAGTATTATATATGCTAATTGTGTACATGACATAAGATATTTATGTAGCAAAGTTGCCTATATAATTCCCTCAGAATTTGAATAACCACTAGGTAGAGTTTATCCACTCTCACTTTTCTAGTGGTTAGTATGATATAAACAAAACAGAATCACATGTGATTTAAGTGCTAATCTAGGAGGGATGCTATCCTTTCGTATTTCTACCTTTATGTTCCTCAGAAATAAGTGCCTGCTTCTGTGTTTTGAGCCTAACAACATCTTGCTCTATTCTAGTCTGAGAGTTTATAGTTTATTAGTTATTTTTCATAGAGAGAGAGAAAGAATATGATTTGCAAAGTTATTCATCTCTTTTAAAATTTACTTCCAGTTCAGGTGTTATTTTATCAGGGTATATTTCCAACATATATTTTTCTAAGAAACACATTTCTAAATAATAATATTAGCCCTGACACATTTTTACAGGATATAGGCATAAAAGTGCAGGAACATGTCTGGTTGAAGCTTGGCCATACAGAACTATGCTCTGAAGGAACAGGGTGCATGATCCTCTTTATGATCAATAATGATGACATGTAGAAATAATTCCTTTAAATTTGTTTGATGATAATGCTATTTAAATACAACTGTCTTAGAAACATGGGAGATAACTGTATACCTTAAGATACCTTAAAAATAACATTTCTCTTGCAACTACTGGTAACTTAATTTTTTATTTCAAATAATGATTGTAATTAAGGAAAAAAAGTGATAGGAGTTTATTTACTCCATGGTAATATTATACAAAGTGCAAAGAAGAGAACAAAAAGTCTAAAAATTCATTTTGTAAAATGCCATCTTGATTTTATTTAATTGTAAGTATGCAATTTTAAATCTTAACCACCTATTGTGAATTTTCAATTAACTTCGTAAAAAAGAAACTATTTCACTCAAGAATAAATAAGCATATTCACGGCTATTTTATTTGCTTATATGTGCATGCTTTTCCAATATACAGTAGATTTGTGTGAATTAGCAGAACAAATTACAAATACACAATTTCTTTACAGGCATTACCCAATTTATACAAATATTTTAAATATGAACAGACATCTGGAAAATAGCCACCAAATAATTAGATTATGGTAACTGTTGAAGTACTAAGAAATGTAAAGTTCTATAAAATCCCATTATTAAAGCTTACAATGATCGACTCTCAGTAGCTGGTTGTTGGTGGAATTGCTGGGCTTGTGATCTCCTTGGGTGTCCAGTAGTATAATTTTATATGCATGAAAGCTTTATGTTAGAGTCAGAAGTTGAAGGAGCTTATTTTGAGGATAATAGACTTGGAAAGAAAGAAGCGTATTTAGTTATGCTTTGGAATTTGAGGAATCTTTACTTTTTATGTGCATTAGGATATATCACCTGACTCATCACCCAGGCATGACATATATAGTGGAAATGGCAGAGCATGAGCAGAATATGAGAACCAGTATACATCAAGTGTAAACTTGTCCAAGCAATTCACTTTATTGGTGGTGTGGAAAACTTAGAGTGATTGTGGTTTTCATACACTTGCAGAAATATGATTAGAAGTAAGGAACATTAGAGCAAAATATGACCCTCTAAAAACAAACAAACAAACAAACACTCTAGTGAGTTTGGGTTTGAGGTTCTGTCCTTTAGCCTTAAGACCAGACTTGTATGAAACATAGAGTATTAATAACAATCTTGACAGATGTTTTGTCCAAAATGTAGACTAGAAATTATTTAGATAAAAAATCAGAACCCCAAAGAGTATTTGGTCAAACTTACCCTAAAGTCATAACTAATTTTTTTTTAATATTGAAAAGTAGGCAAAGTTGCTGTTGTCAAATAGATAAGATATTCAGAAAAGTGTTTGAATATTTAATTCCACATGGATATTATACGTGCAATCAAATGTTAAATGGTCAGCATGATTTTAAGAAACTACAATATCTATTAAAATAAATGGAGATGCATGCTCTGTCAACAAATGTTTGCTGGATATAACAGTAAGTATATTACGTATATTAAACCATATGAAATTGTCAATAAATAGCATCATCTGAACAACAAAAATAGAAATTCCATATGGCTCTACATAATACAAGAAAAGAACAAATTTTAACAGAATAGTTGTAATTTTTGTCCAAATAACCATTTTCATTTTCCACTGCTTGTTGCAGTTACATGTAGATACAACTAGATATGTTTGTAGAAGAAAATTTGATAAAACTTTGCCCCATAGTAATTGTTAGAGTGTACATGTATGCTTGTGTTTGTGTTGGAGAGGATAGGGTGTGTACATGCATGTGTGACAGCTACTGTGTTTTCCAAAGGGCTCCTAAATTAAAAGTATTATGAGATAAAATGACTAACAACTAGCCTCTGAATATGTTTGCAATCGGAGATAGTTATTTCACCCACCCAAAATGGTATTTTGTTTTTGCAGTACTATATGAAAAACAAAAAACAAAAACAACAACAAAAAACCATGCTGGCTTAAAATGCTGATTGGAAAACAAATGTATGAACATCTATATTTGAAATTTGGGGATGTCGGCAACTGAAACTCATATTGCAAATGCGGGTTTGGTGAAATTGTTCTTCTTACACTTTGTTTGAATAAAATTTTATCTATTTATTTGCCTACATTTGTCTTTAATAAATGCAGTGCAGTATGCCTACAGAAACATACATAATCTTAGTAATAAGGGAAGCAAAATAACATGATTGGCACTCCTATTTTGTTCCTCATCATAGTCTTATAACTAGAACAAAAACTTTCTACTAGATATTT
This sequence comes from Cynocephalus volans, assembly GCF_027409185.1. NCBI lineage: Eukaryota > Metazoa > Chordata > Mammalia > Dermoptera > Cynocephalidae > Cynocephalus > Cynocephalus volans. Next base: position 97,968,222 of record NC_084478.1, read on the forward strand.
CAGTTAAAATAAAGCAAGCATAATTAAATGTAGAGCTACATTTTTTAAACAGTAAGGAAAAAAATTCTAGAGTCCAGAAATAAACTAGAACAGTGAGACAGACTCATCTTTCCTGATGTCATTTGCTGATCTGAGTAAACAAGAGCATTTTGTTTTGATAGGTACAGGAGCCAAGAGATAAGAGCTTGAAACTAAGAGTAAGAAGTTAAAAATGAACACTTGCATATAACTATCACCTTTGAAGCCATATGTCATCAATGAAATAATGAACTGGAAATAATATATTTAACATCAAAGAAACTCTTCATTAAAATTTTCCTGTATCTTCTAGGATCTATGTAAATATATGTGGTAGGCAGAATCCTAACGTGTCTCTTGTGATCTCCACCCCCCAATATTTTTCCCATGATTGTTATATTACATGGAAAATGGGTTTTGCAAGTAAAATTAAGGTTAATAATCAGTTGAATTTAATATTGGAGGATTGTCCTTTTTTTTTTTTTTAAGCTGGTTGCAAAAGTGAAAGTCAGAGAGATTCAAGGAATGAGAGGGATATGATGCATCATAGGTTCTTCGTTGCTGAGGTGGAGGGGACATGTGGCAAGGACCTCAGAGCCTGCCTCTAGTTGCTGAGAGCAGCCCCCTATCAGTAGCTAGCACAATAAAACCCTCAGTCCTACTACACTAAAAAAAATGAATTCTGCCAAAAATCTGATAGTACTTATAAGCAGATATTCCTTAATTGAGACTCCAGATGAGGACATAGTCAAAGTAACTTTTGGCTCCAGCTTTATAAGACTCAGAAGAGAACACAGTGAAAACATTCTGGATTCGTGAAACATGGACACTATGAGAAGGCAAATTTGTATTGTTTTAAGCTAAGTTTTTGGTAATTTGTTATGTGGCAATATAAATCTAACGTACTTGCAAGTGTACTTCAAATATACATGAAGAAAGTAGAATTAAAAGATAATATGAATCCTTCCTGAACTTTTTGAAGGCCCCTCATACTTACCTAAGTCATGAGAAGAGTGATTAATGCTTTTTCCAAGGGGATAAGGTGGGCATTTTAATAAATAGTGTTGGAACAACTAGTTGGCTTCATACCTCTGTACATTTGGAAATATTCCACTAGGTAAAATAGCAAAAAACGAACCAATAAATGTATTAGATAAAAATAGGAACAAAAAATTATGACTCAATACATAGAAAAATTATTTAAAAATTCAATTACATAAAAATAATAAAAATTACTCCAGATAAAAAACACCAAAATCCAAAGATGAATATTTTGTGCAGCTTATACCAGAGATTATCTCCCCATCTATCTATCCATCAATTCATTCATCTATATCAGATAAATAAACAAATAGACACAAGCAACCCAATAAAAATATAAGCAAACGGCACAGTCATAAAAAATTGCAATTGTCTCTTAAACACATAAGACAGATGTAAAGTGTCACATTGCTCATAATGAAAGAAAGGCAATTTAAATTTTCATTGAAATAACATTCTAACCTATGAGATTAACAAAAACACACAAGCTTGACAACACACAATGTTGATGAAGCTGTAGGAAAACAGGTTCTTTTGTAATTTGTTCATTGGGCATGAAATGTTATGATCCCCTAGTAGACAATTTCAAAATAACTGTCAAAATTGAAAACGCATTTACCTTTGGATCCTTTGATCCCACTCCTGAGGCTAGAGTCTACATGGATGCTTATGAAATACCTATACACAAGGTTAGTTACTGCAATAGTACAATTTTAAAAAGCTGGAAAAAAAAACCCCAACTGAACATGTATAGCGTACTGGTTAAAATGTATACAACAACTGATGGGGAAAAATACAGAATGGAATGTTGTTCTATGGCAAATTTTATGTGTGAGAAATAGGGGAAAACAGACTATGTATTTATTGTGCTTGACCATGTATAAGAAATTTTATAAGTATATACAAAAAAAATCCTATTAAGGGTGGTTATCTGTAGGGTCTGGGAAATACTTAAGATATGGAAAAGTAGAGCATGTAGTAATGGACACTTTGGCACCCTATGCTAAATCTTCTCGACTCACCTGACTTCTTTCTATTGGACAGCTCCTGTGCACATTTCATAGAGCCCAACCTAAAAGCCTGTGTCTTTCCACTGGAAACTTTCTATGAAGCCCTGCAAGATTGCTTAGCTCAGGGTCAGAGCAGTTAACGTCCTCAGGGGAAATTCTCAGTCACTTGCCAGCAATTCTGAGACATATCCCACATGATGCTTCATTGGATTCCCAGCAGGAATGAACCCTAGTTGCCCACAGTAGTAACCAGCTCAGTAATGCACCATTTACTGTTTTATAATCCTTACCCAAAGGATATTATCACTACTCCCTCCTTTCTATTTAATAAAATCAACTGCCACATGAACTATCTGCAGCGATTGGCTTATCTCCAACTCTGCATTTCAACTAATAACAATTAAAACATCAATGTATATATTTTCATATTGTTTTGATTTTTGAACAGTGGGACTTTAATAACTATTTTTGAAAGTCTGAAATACAAGTTTTAACCATAATGTGGTGCTAAGAGAGTTCTTAGAAATTCCTTAGAAGAAGTAAATCAGTTATAAAAATTTTGAAAAGAATTTGGCAGATTCTGGTTAAGTGTAAGATGTACATATCATTACAATTTCAGTCCTAGATAGCCCTCAGATACGTGCTCGGGAGTACAAATTCAACAATGTTCAAATCAGCATTTTGATAATTACAAATAACTGAAAATAACCTGAATGTACATTAATGAAGGATCAATAAATTCTGATATACTTATAAAATTTAATTCTATGCAACATTTGAAAATTAGTGAACTGTTGCTACACCTATAAATGTGTATGACTCTCACAAACAATGCTGAACTTAAAAACTTTGCAGAAAAATACACAAACCATTATACACATAAAAAAGTAAAAGCATAGAAAACTGTTATTCATTGTTTAGGGACACATGCAAGTTGCAATGAAATATGAAGAAAGATATAACAATGATAATCGTCAAGTTATAATGATTACCTGTAGAGAGGAGGAAGAGTAATAAACTGAAGAAATTTGTGCCACAAACTTCAACAACATTGTAAGATTTAATTTCTCAAGCTGAATTATGCATCTAAGAGTATTCTTATAATGTTATAAACCTTTTCTAGGTTTAGACCATTTCACAACACATTACAAATAAAAAGACAGTATGATGCAAAATGATTATAGTAGATTCTTAAAGAAGTTTTGCAGTCAGCATATTTCGGCCACTTTTGTTGAAATTTTTTTCAAAAGTTGTTTCTTCTAACTTGTACCTTTTTGAGGAGAGTTTTCTAGGCAGTATCCCTTTCCTGAAATACTAATTAGTGAGCATTTCATTCTCATGTCCCCATCTGTGATGAATGACATCAGAGCAAGTAAAAAGAATCTGAAGCCATCTTTTGTACATTGCTATATGTCTATTTTCAAAACCTAGTATTAGTTCTAGGCCATTGTCTATTATAGGCTTTCCACAAAAAAGGCATGCAATAACAATTTGTAGTATGAGACCCAAGTCACTTTCAATGATTAACTATTGACAGAAAATAATTCTATAAAGAATTACTGTATAATAAATCAAAACTGAATAAAAAATCATCAGATTATTTCTTTTATGTACAAAAGGATTTTTAAAATTTGTGGACATTGATGTCTTGCTGAAAATAAATGCTAAGTAAAATTTATTTCTTTTATTTTAATAATTTAAGAGCTTTTCTTAACCCACCATTATTTCTTAACAGAATGGTAAGTTTCCCAACAACATGAATAAAACAATATCACTTTGTTATACATTCAGAGTGTCTCGGTACCGTACTAAGTAGGATGCCAACTATTAAATATGAAGTTCTTCAGAGAAGGCATTAAACTGAAATGCCTTCTACTCAGGGATAATGAAAGTCCATTTAAAGCAAAGGAAAAGATCAGACTGGAAAAGGTCTAGAGATACCAAGGGTCTTACCAATATATTCTTTCATACAAATGATAAACTGCCTTGCGTCATCTATCGAAGAAGGTGACTCATTCCTGAATCTACTACAGCTCTATTTTGTTTTTCTTATACCAACTTTTTCTCACATTGCATACAGCTTTGGAAAATGCTATGCTATGCCTTTGAGTAGGCAGACTACTTCAGAAATCTACACTTTTTTAAAACATTCATAATATTTTACTTCCCCCCCCTTTTCTATTACATCTTTTTACTATTCCCCTTCTTCCTATGTATGTTAGTGTGTGTGTATATGAGTGTGTGTTTATTTTGTTGTGGGTCTACTTCAGTTGGCTAGGCTTCAAATGCAATCATTGTCTATCACATGTACAATTTATTTGAGGCACAAGATTTTCCCAGAACACTAAAGAGGCACCTTAGGAACTAAAGCAGAATAACTAATGCAAATTCTCCTTAGACTTCAGAAAGAATTATGACATTGCAGTTTTATGCCATACACTATATAGTGAGAGAAAGATTAAAAGCTCTTTCTGGACTGTTCTGGGTAGTGGTAGCACCATGACAGCTATTGCCTCTGTACACGCTTAGCTGAGCAGAAGTAGTTGAGGCATTACTTGTTACCATAGCAGCATGGTTAACATGCTCATAAATTTTATCTTGGCTATAGATTAAAAAGAAATAGTCTAGAAATTTTGTTATAAAAGTGTTAACTCTTTTAATAAACCAAAATTGGATAATCTGCTAACCTGGAGTTCACATCTTCAACTATGTTCAAAGTCTGGTAATGGCATGGACATTTGGTACATTAGACAACCTCAATTTCACTTGGTTTAGCATGTTGAATAGAAAAGAAAAAAGAAAAAGAAATGGTTTAGGTCTCTTCTATTCCCAAAAGAGGATAGATTGGAGATAAGCCAGCCAGCACTTAATTTGCATGCAGCACCTCTTACATGGAATGGAAAAACAAAAGCATGAAAATGAGAAGAGATAAAGGGACATCAATGACAATAATAAAATATTGCTTTTAAAGTGTGCTGTTCACGTTCTCCATGTAATGTATCTCTTTTCTATCTTAGTCTATGGCAAGTTGCCAAAATGCATTAAAAAGTGATAAATGGGTACTGCAAAATATGCCATGCATTAAAAAGTCAATAAGTCTGTTATTAGAGCATCTCTCCCATTATAACCATTATATTTCCCATCTGATGACACTAAAAAATAGCGTTATTTTGAAATGCACTGTGGAAAAAAAAAAAGGTAGGTTTTAAAAACTCAATTTTAAATGAAGAAAAAAATTAGTCTTCGCAGATGTTCCTTAATCCCTTGAATCTTAGTCCTTAAACTTTCCTTTACCCAGATAAATTGCTATTATGCATCATTGATAATAGTTCATACTTTGGCTATCTTATTAATCCTGATCAGTACCTAATGCTGATAACTACAAAATCTGGAGAGAAAAATGTAATGGCTGTATTTGATTTTATATAATTTATTTTGGCTGTTGAGCACCTTTTCTACGTTTTGGATATTTCCTACCTAATGAGACAGAAACCGCATCCCACCATTGAAGCCAAAACTAGCTTTCTGAGCCTCCCATTAGGTAGGGCACAGACATAGCATCCAAACTCTACCAGTGTAGTGCACCTGCATCCTATTTTGCATAAGAAACTAATGACTTGAAGAAACAGCCACCAAATGCATTCAGTTAAGGCAGGAATGATGATACTTCTACAAGTTTCCAGCTTAATAATAGCTGATAGCTGAAATATCAATTGTCCATTAGTATCTGTAACCATTTACGAACAGACCAGTTCAACCATATCATTTTGGGGATTTTTCCTCGCTGCACAGCCTCCAAGCATATTTCTATGGCCCTCTTGGAGATACTATGAAATTATTTAATAATCTTTAGTAATTTTTTTTTTCTCCTTGGTTGACTTTTGTTTATTTGTAACTAAGAATACAAACCTTGCCAATAAAATAAACATTCATTGAGCACCTACTATATAATGACTATAAGATTCTTTCTTGACCCCCAAATGTTAATAGTGAGATTTAGGTAGGGGTTGTGAGTAAGCAAATAAATTATTTGGGTACATATGCATACAAAGTTTTGGAATCACAGATATTAATATCATCCTAGTTTGAACATGTAGGCTGTGTCTTATGATTTATAGATTGATTTAAGACTTTCATTTTTAAATTATACTAGTTAACATGAAGCAGTGGATCAAATACTTGATGCAATCTGGTTATGATTAATCTATGATCAGAACAAATGGATCACTTGGTGGTTGGCTTGTAAACTTATGTAATCTGAACTTCCTTATAGCTACTTATACATTACATTGTTTATGTTCCACTGCTGCTGTCTTGAATGACTATTTTGTAGTGATGATAACTATTTTTTAAGTATTATTATTCATTAAATATTATTTCATGCATTTTCCCTTACAAACATCACCATGTGTTAGATGACACTAACAAGACAGCCTGTCAGTGTAATGATATTTAGGAATGAATGAATACTGCAAAATTCTTCATTAGTCAACCTGCAAGTTCCATTAATTAACCCTGTCACTTAATAACAATCAGGATAGATTAGCAATCATTTCTCAAAAATACGTTTTTCATCTAAATCTATTTTCCTGATCACCTTTTTGCCCCCAAAACTCATGTTTTAGAGTTACAGATGACATTCTTATAAAATAAATTTAAATTTATCCCATCAATAATAATTATAATAATTAACAATTAATAAATGCTTATAACTTGTTTGGCATGGAATTTATTGCTTTATGTGTGTCTTATCTCCTTTAATCAACAACACGATCCTATGAGTTGTACTACACTTTACATATACAAATATAGAGGCAATAAATTATTTGTTCCCGTTAACATAGTCTATCGATTTGTACTTGGGTCTCTATAACTCTGAAGTCCATATCATTAATGCCTAAAAATGTAAAATGCTAATATTCTCAAATAGCATATCTCACTTTTAAAGAGATAGAAACTCTTAAAAATAATACTGCACTTACTGATTTAAATAAAAGCAAAAGTATTGTTGTTTAGGAATGTAGATTAAAAAAACAAATAGTGTCATGCCAAGGCCCTAGCATTCAATTTTAGTTTGTTTTGCAAATACAGTTAGAAAAGTAACCTAGGAAGAAAAGAAAGTCCACGTTAAATTTACAGAAAAAGTTTAATGATGAGCTAGAAGTAAATCCTGAATTAACCAGTGTTTCAGTCTTAGGCAGAAAGCTTTCTATTCTGTGTCATAGAAAGCAGTATTATCTTTGGTAGTAAAGCACTGCAAACAGACAGGGTTATTATACAGAATGCCAAATCAATGTAAATCAAAGCCAAAACCACTGATTAAAAAAAGTAAACCATCTTGGCAAAAAATGTGTATATTTTTTTCTAAGCATTATTAACCAAAGCATTAAACAGCACTAATGTTCTTTATTATATCAGCAGGAAATATATTCCCTGCTATTACTATCATTCAAATGAAAAAGCCTGATTAGTAATCAGTCATTCCCTCTAGTACTGGCTTCAGAAGGAACAAATATGTAATATTACACAGGTTTTAAAAAATGATGTTGAAACATGCACACGTACACACCTACTTGTGTTCTTAAGGGTTTTTTGTTTGCTTGAACCTTAAAATTTTATTATTGTGGATAAAAAATTTTTATAACATGTATTCATTTATTTACAAAATATACTGACTTAATTTTATACAACACAGTCTTCATTCAGTGACAATATACAAATCAGTAGAGAAATAGATAATATACATATGTATATCAAGAACTTCCGAAGCACCTATTGACTTATATTTTTGTATATATAATTGGAAATTATTCTTACTTATTAATTTAAGCAGATTACTAATGACTTCTTTTGAAACTCAGTTCAGCATCATCACTGAACACTCCCTATATGCAAACCACTATGCTAGTTGCTAGAGATAAAAAGAATCATAGGACCTGTGTCTAATAATATTTTTCCCTTGAGAAGAGACCATAATTTAGACCTTCCTTAGCACTTATACCAACCTCCCTATATTTAATCCAAACTAATAAAGGTTTCTTCATATAGCATACAACACTGTTAGCTGCAAAGTCATATAATTCTTTGCATATTCTAAATATTTCTATTTTCAGATTTATATATTTCTGTTGAACCTGGATTTTACAGACAAAATTTCATGTTGAATTGTCTTATTAGAAAGAAAACAGACACTTCTTATACTTCCCAACCTGTCTATTGATTTCCAAGGGCCCCCTGTAATGATGTACTATCAATGTAGTTGACAAAATTCTACGCTTCCAGCAATAATTATAGAAATGGATATTAGCACTAGCACTTTACCTCTATTAATAATTGAAAAACTATAAATGAGCTATTTTTCAGGGTTAGTGTGGATTGAGATATATTAAAACCAGAATTATGCCCTTGGAAAACATGAGAAAAAGTGTTGATTTCAATCAAGATGACTTTATTAAAATCACACTGGTAATATATCTTTTCCAATATGCTTTTCTAAGCTTAGTAAACTACTCAGTGCTACAAAAATATCCAGGATAGTTAGATTTTAAGAAAGCATTTCTTTTTATTTTTTTTTCTTGTATTGGTTATGAATATTCATGAGATACAAAGCTGATTGTCACACCTCGTGCCTGTGACGTGGGGGCCAGATTCATACTGGTTGTATACCCATAACCACAAATTGCATGTGTACCCCGTGTCCCCCACCCTACTATCCCCCACCTCCATCCCCCTCCCCCCTTCCCCCCATTCCACATTGTAGTCCATAGAATGTTCTCTCCCTCCACAAGTCCAACACACTACTGTGGTCTTTCTTTCCTTCCTTCTTTCTCTCTGAGTACGTAAAAAACGTATTACAAAAAGTAAAAAGATATATAATTATTATAATCTTCTAACTATACCTAAAATTTAAATCTGACCATAACAGAAAGATTCACTCTTAATATGACTTCATATCTTATTTACATGCTGTCAATACTCATACGGTCAATCCTCAAATTCCTTAAGAACCGAATTAGACCCATCAATGGATTAAAACATAGTAGCACCTCCTTTTCTTTTTTATTGGTTATGAATATTCATGGGGTACAAAGCAAATTGTCACCACTCATGCCTATGACGTGCTGGCCAGATCCATACTGGCAGCATGTCCATTACAACAACTTGTGATTATACCCCGTGTCCCCAACCCAATTATTTCCCCAATTATCCCCAACCTCCCTCTGCATCCCCCTGTCCCCACTCCACTTTGTATCCCTAGGTATATTCTCTCCACCCACAATTCCTTTTGTTGAAAACTTTGTTTAAGCTCCATTTTAATGAAGGGATAGTAGCTCTGCTATTATTTGATTTCCCCCCTTTTTCATGTAGTAGAGATCAGCTAATTTGAACAAAACCATATATATATATACATAATATACACATTTATTTTTTTTGCTTCGAGGAAGAGAAGATGCTGCACTTCCCATTTATAACTCAACTAGACTAGAACCACAGGACTGTGTACTTCTTGTGGTGTACAGGCATACCTAGTTTTACTGTACTTCCTTTATTGCACTTCACAGATGTGTTTTTTTACAGATTGAAGGTTTGTGGCAACCTTGTGTCTAGCGAGTCTATTGGTGCCATTTTTCCAAGTGAGCATGTGCTCATTTTGTGTCTCTGTGTCACATTTTGGTAATTCTCACAGTATTTCAAATGTTTTAATTATTATTATATCTATTACGGTGATCTGTGATCAGTCATCTTTGATGTTACTATTGTAATTGTTTCGGGGTGCCACAAACCATGCCCATATAAGACTGTGAACTTGATAAATGTTGTGTGTGTTCTGACTTCCCCGAAAACCAGCTGTCCCTCTATTTCTCTCCCTCTCCTCAAACCTCGCTATTCCCTGAGACACAACAATATTGAAATTAGTCCAATTAATAACCCTAAAAAGGACTCTAAGTGTTAAAGTGAAAGAAAGATTTGCATGTTTCTCACTGTAAATCAAAAGCAAGAAATGATTAAACTTAGTGTGGACCTTTTACCATTAAATTAAAAGTGCTTCTCCAATAAATGAACAAATAAATAAATACTGCTCCAGCAAACACAGAAATGATAAAAAGTGAAACAGCCTTATTGGTGATATGAAGAAAGTTTTAGTTTTCTTGATAGAAGATCAAACTAGCCAAAACATTCTCTTAAGAGAAAGCCTAATCCAGAGCAAGGCCCTCTCTTCAATTCTTTTTTTGTAAAATATGTCATTTATTTATTTATTTACCATTAAAGCATAATTTATTGTACATATTTGTGGGGTAGAGAGTTGAATATTGATACCTGTGTACAATGTGTGATTATCACATCAAGTTAATTAGTATGTTCACCAATACAAAACTTAATCATTCCTTGTGTCCATTTCTCACTAAACCCCTTCCTCCTCACCTATTTCCACCTCTAGTAACCACAGTTACAGTCTCTCCTTCTGAAAGTTCAAAGAATTATTGTGATTGTTGCTTCTTTTATTTATTTATTTTTAATTTAAAAAAATTTTTAGCTCCCGCTTATGAGTGAGAACATGTGGTATTTCTCTTTCTGTGCCTGGCTTATTTCACTTAACATAATTTTCCCCAAGCTCATCCACATTGCTGTGAATGGCACAATTTAATTCATTTTTATTGCTGAGTAATATCCCATTGCATACATGTGCCACATTTTTTTTTTCATTCAATCATCTATCATTGGACATTTAGATTGGTTCCATATCTTGGCTATTGCGAACAGAGCTGTGATAAACATGGGAGTGCTGATGTCTCTATGACATAATGATTTCCATTCCTTTGGATGTAACCCAGTAGTAGGATTGCTGGATTATATGGCACTCTATCTGGAGTTGTTTGAGAAACCTACATACTGTTTTCCCTAATGGTTGAACTAATTTACAGTCCCACCAACAGTGTATAAGGTTTCCCCTTTCTTTGCATCTTCACCAACATTTGTTATTCTCTGTCTCTTTGATAGCAGCCAGTCCAACTGGAGTGAGATGATATATCAATGCGGTTTTGGTGTGCATTTCCCTGATGCTTAGTGATGTCAAGCATTTTTTTCATGTGTCTGTTGGCCATTTGTATATCTGCCTTTGAGAAATGCCTATTAAACTCTTTTGCCCATTTTTTATCAGGTTACTTGTTTTTCTTACTAATTTGTCTGAGTCCCTTATATATTCTGGATATTAATCCCTTGTGAGATGCATAGTTTGCAAATATTTTCTCCCATTCTGTAGGTTGTCTTTCTGCTCTGTTAATAATTTCTTTTGCTGCTCAGAAGCTTTATAGTTGAATATAATCCTATTTGTTTATATCTTTTTATTTTGTTTCTTGTGCTTTTGGTGTCTTATTCACAAAGTCTTTGCCCAGTCCTGCTTTTTGAAGTGTTTCCCGTATGTTTTCATTTAGCAGTTTTATAGTTTCAGGTCTTATATTTGAGTCTTTAGTCCATTTTGAATTGATTTTGTTTTGGGTGAGAAGTACAGGTCTAGTTTCATTCTTCTGCAAATGGGTGTCCAGTTTTCCTAACACTATTGAAGAGGCAGTCTTTTCCCCAATTGTGTTCTTGGTGCCCTTGTCAAAGATCAGTTGGCTATAAATTTGTGGGTTGATTTCTGCATTCTCTATTCTGTCCCATTGGTACAACTGTCTGTTTTTATGCCAGTGCTGTTTTGGTTACCATAGCTTTGCAGTATAATTTGAAGTCAGGTAGTATAATGCATCCATCTTTTTGTTGTTGTTGTTGTTGTTGTTGTTGCTCAGGATTGCTTTGGCTATCTGTGGTCTTTTGTTCTTCCATGCAAATGTTAGGATTGATTTTTTCTATTTCTGTGAAGAATGACATTGGTATTCCAATGGGGATTGCATTAAATCTGTTGATTGCTTTGGGTAGATGGATATTTTCACAACATTAATTCTTCAAATTCATGAACATGAAATGTTTTTCCATCTCTTCAATTCTATGAAGGCTGAGAGACCATTATCTCTTTTGAATATGGACACAAACTCCTTAATAGAATACTAGCAAACTGAATCCAGCAACATGTAAAAGGAGCTGTACAACATGACCAAATGAGATTTATCTCTGAAATGCAAGGCTAAATCAACATATGAAAACCAATCAATGAAATAGACAATATTAATGATATGGGACCAAAATTACATGATCATATAACTTACTCATGACTTCAGACACTGCTTGAGCCCAGTCTGGTATAGTGCATTTCAAATTGATGGTGGACTGTTGTTGTGCACACCCAATCTCATGGTTTGTTGAGTCAGATAACCTCCAGTTCAAGATGGGCAGCTCACAATGCATGGTAACTTAATGGTCCATATTTAACCATTCAGTCTCTTCTACAACTAAATAGCAAACCAAAAGCTGTTTCTCAAAAGGAGAGTAGTCATCCTCAGAGGGTGGCAGGGCTTTGCTCAAAAATCCTGAGGGCTTGTACTCTAATTCACCTATAGGAGCCTGCCAAAGGCTCCAAGCAGCATCTCTATCTTCCACTAACACTTAAAGCACCATTTGATCTGCTGGGTTATATGGCTCAAGAGGCAAAGCAACATGTATTTTAGTGTGAACCTGTTGTAGAGCATTCTGTTGTTCTGGAACCCACTCAAAAGTTTTTCAGATCTCTTGTCAAATGGGTCAGAGTAGCATACCCAAATAAGGAATTTGTTGCCTCCAAAATCCAAAAAAAACTGGTAGGCATTGTGTCTTTATTTTGAAGGAGCAATGAGAATGAATAAAAAACTCCTATAAAAAAAGTGTAAGTGAATATTAAAAATATAATTTTGAGAGAAAACACGGGAGAAACAAAGGAATGAAACTGTATTGTTTAATTTATATGAGAAAAAATTGGACAAAATTAATCTATGATGTAGAATTCAGATAGCAGTTACCCTTTGGAGGGCAGGAGTAGTAAGTAGAAGAAAGCATCAGGTTGTTTCTGGAAGGCTGATGACCTTCTGTTTCTTAATCTGGGTGACATTACATAGCAGTGTTTAGTTCATGAACATGCATTAAGCTGTACACTACAGTCTGTGAAGTTTTTTTGTAGAGATAATATTTCAAAATTCACTTAAAAATTCTTATGAATCAATGACAGAAATAATCAGTAGAAAATTTGGGTTAGGACATAAATTGCAACTTAAAGAAAAATAAATTCAAAGCAAATAAATATGCAAAATATATTTATTCTTGCACTTTATCAAAGAAATCCATGTTAAACAATGAGGAATCATTTTAAATTATTATATTATCCAAAGTTATTATTAGGATAATAGAAACAACCTGTAATATTGTGGGTACACTATATTTTTTTCTTCTAACTAGAAAATGTAATATGATGCAATTTTTAAAGAGGAGCAAACTTGATTTTTTAATATTTTAAAAATTGTATAATACGGTTTAATAAAACCTTTACTGAGTTATATTTCACATACGATACAATTGATCCATAGTGTTAAAAATTTAATGAATTCAGTTAATATACTAAAAAGCAAATTCATAGATATGTGTAGCCAACACCACAGTCACCCCCGAAACAAGACCTGTACGCTTTATCTAGTTTCCTTAGTTCCCCAGCTTTTAGTAATCACTAACCTATTTTCTACAGATTTGCCTATGCCAGTTATTTCATACTAATAAAATCATATAATATGTGTTGTGGAGAGGATTATTTCACTTGGCATAATATTTCCAAGGTATATCCATGTTGTAGCCTGTATTAGTACTTCATTCTTTTTTATGGCCAAATAATATCCCAATGTGTGGATAAAATACATTTTGTTTATCTGTTTATCAATTGATATATATTTGGACATTCTTGCCAACATGTTTTGCTGTCTGACTTTTTGTTTATAAGCATCCTAGTGGGTGTAACATAGGATCTCTTTGTGGTTTTGTTTTGCATTTACCTGGTGACTAATACTTATTGTCCATTTGTATATCTTCTTTGGAAAAATATCTGTTCAGATTTTTTGCCCAATTTTCAATTAGGTTGTCATTTTGTTATTGAGTTTTAAGCATTCTTTAAGTATTTGAGGTACACATTTCTTATCAGATATATGGCCTGTAAATATTTTATCCCATTTTGTAGGCTTTCTATTCAAGTTATAATGTCCTTTGAACCATAAAAAGTTTTAATTTTTATAAAATATAATTATCTACAATTTATCTATTTTTTCTTTTCTTTTCTTCTTCTTTTTTTTATGGTGTATTATCTAACAACCTATTGCCAAATCCAACGTCATGAAGAATTACCCCTCTGCTTTTGCTAAAGGTTTATAGTTTTAGTACTTACATTTAAGTCTCATATCCATTTCGAATTCATTATTTAATTTACAATGAGAGGTAAGAGTCCAAATTCCCTGTTTTGCATGTGGCTACCCAGTTGTCCCAACACCATTTGTTGGAAAGACAATTGTTTCCATATTAAGTGGTCTTAGCATCATTTGAGAAAAAGCTTTTGGCTTACTAATGGGCCTTAGTAGAGACTGAATGTTTAACCATGGAGCTACACATTTCCACGAAACCTAAGCTATTTATTGTGAACTGTAAGTGTTAAATGCAGACCCTGAAGGTGTAATTAAGTTGTGTGAGAAAGTGGCCCAAATGCCTACAGTCTCCATTCTTCTGTTTTATTGCATTTCTGTTGTTTATAACATAAATACCTGAAATTGGGTGATTTACAGAGAACAAAATTTTATTGCTTTCGGTTTCTGAGGCTGGGTAGTCCAAATTCTGGGGAACACATCTGGTGAGGGTCTCGTTGCTGGTGACAGTGACCCAGGGGTCTCAAATGACAGAAAATGGTGGAGCAGAGAGAGACTAACCTCCTCATTCACTCTCCTTTGAAAGCCCTCAGAACCATGCCCCTGAGCACCATTATTAATCCATTCACTGTGATATAGTCCTACAATCTAATCACTGCATCAAGGCCCCACCTTTCAATTACCATGATAGGATTTCCCATCTTCAACAGTTACAGTGGGGATTTAAGCCTCAATGATGTTGGGGGGCGAGTATCCAATCTACAGCATTCTGCCCCGACCCCCTCATGCCCTTTTCACATACAAATACCTTTGCTTTGTCCCCAAAATCTTAACTTGTTTCAACTCAAAAGTCCAAAATCAAAGTCCCATCTATGAAATCAAAACAAGTTATCTGCTTGCAAGATACAATGGTGGGACAAACATAGGGTACATATTCATGTTCAAAAAGGGAAAAATAAGCCAAAAGAAAGGGGTGATAGGTCCTAAGCAAGTTTGAAACCCAGCGGGACAGGCATTAAATCTCAGAGCTGGCGAATCAAGTATCTCAACTCCAAGTTCGACATCTTTTGCACACTGGTGCAGGGGTTAGGTCCCCAAGTCCTTTGGATTCTCTGCTCTTGTGGTATTCCTGGTCTCCCATAATGCTTTAGTTCTTGCATGCTGGCATTGCATGCTTGTAGCTCTACAAGTCTGGGGTCTCCATGGCATTCCCACTCTCATAGCTCCAGTAGGCATGGTGCTGGTGGGGTTTCCTCTGACCCCACCTTTCCACTAAGCATTGCCCTAACAAACAATGACTCCATGCAATGACTATGTCCCTGTGACAGATTTCCTCCTGGGCCCCCGGAGTTTTCCATACATCCTTTGAAATCGGGGTGGAGGCTCCGAAACCACCATACCTCTCGCATTCTACAAGCCTGCAAACTTAACACCACGTGGACACCACCAAGACTTCCAGCTTGGATCTTTCAAAGCTTCAGGTCCAGTCAAACCTAGGGCCAATTTAGCCACAGCTGGAGCAGCTGAAGCAGTGGGGGTGCTGCTGTGGGAAGCAGCATTCTGAGGTGGCCTTGGGCAGCAAGCCCGTGGATGGTGCCCAGGCCCATTCCCTGAGACCATTCTGTCTCTCTAGGCCCCTGGGCCTGTACTGGAAGGGTTGGCCCTAGAGGCTTCTGAAATGCCTTCAGGGTCTTTTTCCGGTTCTCATGATAATCTCTTTTGTAATCATCTCCTTAGCTAAGGGCCCCTGGGCTATATACCCTTGCATTTGTGGCCAGGCTGAAAGTTTTCCAATTTTTTGTTCTCTGCTTTGTTTTGAATGATAAATTCTGACTTTACCTCATGCTTTTTCTGCCATAACTCAGCATAGGCTGCTGCAAGTAGACATGCAGCTTCCTTAACGCTTTGCTGCTTAGAAATTTCTTCCGCCAAATACCCTGGGTCAGCATCTTTAAGTTCCACATTCCAAAAAACTTTTGGGAATTATAGAGAAAATATAGAAAAATGGTCAGTTCCCCTCAGATGTTCAGAATCTTGCCAAGCATTTGACCTAAATATGCAAGTGCGCTCAGGTCTTCCTTGGCTATTGTCTGATGTAGATGTGTGTGGGCACCCAGGTGTCCTAGGTTACAGACTTAAGAATGAAGGATGAGCGGCTCTGATCCACGGCCCCCCACCCCCACCCCTGGGATGCTCCCGGGGGGGCCATGGTGAGGCCACTACTGCTGCTGGAGGCTGTTGCTGCCAGTCCCTGGGATACCCCGAGAGGCCACCACCACTGCTGCTACTGCTGCTACTGCTGCTGTAAGCTGCTGCTGCTGAAGAAGCTGAGGACTGAGCTTGTGTTTTCTGCCAATGGCTCCCAGGATCTTTCCCAATTACCTAGAGGATGGTCCTGTGTGTAAGGGATCTAGTGATCAGCCCGGCACGTGATGGGTCTGTGACCCAGTCTGTACAATGGGTTTGAAGAGTCTGAGCCCTACCCCTGACAATACAAATGGAAACTTAGTATATTTAGCCCTAGCCCTGACAATACAAATGGAAACTTAGTATAACTAAAATAATGTAAAATTGCAGCTTTAATTATGAATTGCTTTAACAATACTATTGCCTAGCCATACAATTAGCTTAGCAATTGCTGTAACCCAGCAAATGGTGTAGTTGCATAGCTTTACAATTGGCTACATCGGCAGGAGTCCAACAATAACTCCAATAAGACAATTGGCATAGCTAGCCACATAGACACCTGCCAATACAGGCATGAATAGAATGCAGTCAAGTTCCTTGCCAGTTCATAGCAAAGGTGATCTTTGCCCCAGTTTCCAATAAGTCACTTCTCATTTATATCTGAGATCTTCTCATAATGGTCTTTACAGTCCATATTTCCATAAGCATTCTGGTCATCACCATTTAACCAGTCTATAAAACATTCCAAAATTTCTCTCATTTTTTTATCTTCTTCTGAGTCCTCCAAACTCCTCCAGCCTTTGCCTGACACCCAGTTCCAAAGCCACTTTCACATTTTCAAGTATCTGTTACAAGCAACACCCCACTTCTCTGGTACCAATATTCTGTATTAGTCAATTTCTGTTGCTTATAACAAAATACCTAGGACTGGGTGATTTATAAAGAAAACAAAATTTATTGCTTACGTTTTCTGAGGCTGGGAAGTTCAAAGTCCAGGGAACACATCTGGTGAAGTCCTTGGTAGTGGCCACAATGACCCAAGGGTATCACATGACAGAGAATGGCAGAGCAGAGAGAGGTCAACCTTCTCATTCACTCTCCTTTTAACGCCTTCAGAACCATGCCCCGAAGATCCATTCACTATGGTATGGTCCTACAATCTAATCACCACTTCAAAGCCCCTCCTTTCAATTACCATAGTAGGATTTCCCATTCTCAAGAGTTACAGTGGGGATTTAAGTTTCAATGAGGTTGGAGGGGCATCCGATCTATAGCAATTGCCTTCTTTCCCCATTCCATACATGTGTCCTCATTGGAGTTCCCTGTGATCAGCTGACTGAGGGAGAGAAAACTTGGTCCTGGTTTACAGGTGGTTCTGAGCAATTTGCAGGTACCATTCAAAAGTGGACAGCCCCTTTCTGGAATGTACTTAAAGGACAGTGGAGAAGGGAAATCCTCACAATGGGCAGAACTTTGAGCAATGCATCTGGTTGTTCACTTTTACTGGAAGGAGAAATCAGGCATATGACGGTATATCAATTCATGAGCTGTTGCCAGTAGATTGGCTGAATAATCATGAAATTGCAAGGAACATGATTGGAAAATTGATAATGTCTGGGAATAAGACATTTGGATAGTCCTCTCCAAATGAGCAAAATATCATAAAGATATTTGTGTCCGTGTAAATGTTTACCAAAGGATGACCTCAAAAAAGGATTTTAATACTCAAGAGGACATAACAACCCATTCTGTATATACTAGTCAGCCTCTTTTCTCAGCCACTCTTGTCACTGCACAATGGGCTCATGAACTAAGTGACCATTGTGGCAGGGATAGAGGCTATGTGTGGGCTCCGCAGCACGAATTTTCACTCACCAAGGCCAACCTGGCTACCTTTAATACTGAGTACTGACATGGAAAACAACACTGAGTCCACAATATGGCACCATTTCCCAGGATGATGAGCCAACTTGGTGGCGGATTGATTATATTGGACCACTTCCATCATGGAAGTGTCAGCACTTCGGTATTACTGGTATACATACTTACTCTGGATATGAACTTGTATTCCCTACACACAGTGGTTCTACAAAAAATACCATCCATTGACTTACATAATGCCTTATACCCAGTTATAACATTTCAAATAGCACAGTTTCTGATCAAGGAACTGACTTCCTAGCAAACGAGGTGCAATGAGTCCATTCTCATGTAACTCAATGATCTTACCATGTTCCCTACCATCCTGAAGCAGCTGGCTTGATAGAACAGTGAAATACCTTTTACACTAAATTACAGTGCCTGATGTGGGTTAATATCATGTAGAACTGCAGCAAGGTTCTTCACAAGGCCATATATGCTCCGAATAAGCATGTAATACATGATCGTGCTTCTCCCCTAGCTGGACTTTGCAGGTCCAGGAATCAAGGGGTGGAAATAAGAGTAGCACCACTCACCATTACCCCTAGTTATCCACCAGCAAAACTTTTATTTTCTCTTCCTGCAACCATATGCTCTCCTGATCTAGGGACTTCAGTTCCAAAGAAAGGAATGGGTCTATCAGGGTACACAATAATGATGTGATTGAACTGGAAGTTAAGATTTCCACCCAGGCACTTTGGGTTCTTCATGCATCTAAATCAGCAGGCAAAGAAGAGAGTTATTGTGCTGATTAGGATGATTGATCCTGCTTAGCAAGGGAAAAATTAGAATGCTACTATACAATAGAGGTAATGAAAAGAATATCTAGAATACAGGAGATTCTTTAAGGCATCTTTTAGTACTGTCATGCTCTGTGATCAAAGTAAATGAAAAACTACAACAACCCAATTCAGACAGGATTTCTAAAGGCCCAGATACTTCAGGAATAAAGGTTTGAGTCATCCAATAAGGCTAAGAACCACATCTAGTTGATGTGTTTGCCAAGAGCAAAGGGAATATGAAATAGATATGGAAGTACATTTAAATAACAGCTTCAACAACGTGACCAGTTGCACAAATAGAATGTAATTGTTATGAATATTACTTTTTTATTTTTCATGAATATGTTTGTGTGTGCATGTGTATGTCCATGTATGTAATATCTTTATCTTTCTCTGTCTTATCCTGTTTTTATACAGCACATGATATATTAACTCCCCATCATAATATTTAAGTATTGTTAAATTTAAATTGTAATATTTAAGTTACAGAATATCAATAAGAAGAGTGAACACTGCCCAAGGACTTTGAATACCTTTTTGCAGAAAGGGTTAAAGAACTTTTGGTTGTGCACGGTATAATTGTATCATGTTGGGTGAAATCGTGACCCCTTTACTGTCTTTTATTGAAGATTAAATATGGATTGAGGAGATATGTATGAATACCAAGTTGTCAAGTGGTGGACTGTGATGGTTAAATAATGTGTCATAGACTCAGTGAGACTATGATGTCTAGATTTTCTGGGATGACATTCTTTTTAAATGTGATTAACATTTGCAATTAGTTGACTTTAAATAATAAAGATTGTGCTTGATAACATAGAGGGCCTCTTCCAAACAGTTGAAGACCTTAAGGGCAAAGCTGAGATTTCCCAGAGTAGACAAAAATCTGCTGCAAGACTGAAACAGAAATCCTGCCTGAGTTGCCAGCCTGGCAGCCTTCTCTACAGATTTTAAACTCAAGACTGCATCATTAACTCTTTCCTGAGTGTCCAGCCTGTTGGCATGCCCTATATATAGATTTCATACTGGCTAACCTCCACCATCATGTAAACTAATTTCTTAAAATCTCTCTCTCTCTCATTTCTTTGGAGAATTCTGTCTGATACAGTTTGTTAAAGATTTTCTTAAAAATATTAATGTGTACTGAAATTTGTTTTAAAATTATTTCACATCCATTAAGATGATCATGGAATTTTTCCCTTTTTCATCTTATGGAAATATGAGCGGATAGAGCATTCATTAGCCATATGTGGCTATCAAACCCTTGAAAGGTGACCAGTGTGACTATAAAATTAAACTTTTAACTTTATTTAATTATAATCAATTTAAAATTTAAATATAAATTGAAATTGCCACATATAGCTAGTGCTATCATTTTGGGGAGTACAGCAAATGCTTTTAGGGAAAAATCTGCTATAGATACTCAGCTCATCTCTGAAAGGTTGTCATTTTATGGAATTTTATTCCCTCTAGTTCTCATTGCTTCTAAAGTTCTCTCATGCTTTAAAATATAGTTTTCATATTATTTCTGGCCTTTCTATCTGTTCTTAGAGAAAGCATGCCATGTATTATGTCATCCTCTTCAGAAACCAAATTTGTAAGACTATTTTAAAATACATATCGAGGAAATTATGACTTCAGATCTCATACATACCGTAGGGTTTTTTTGTTTGTTTGTTTTATGGGGTTTTTTTTGTTGTTGTTGTTGTTGTTTTTCTAATTATTCCCCATTACTGAGGCAGGCAAGACCTCCTTGGTAACTGTATCAATTTCCCTGTAAATTATGTTTTTCTCCTCTGTGGCAGGTGGGAATGGGCATAGTTCCCAATCTTGTATAAGTATAAGACACTGTTCCTTTCAAACAGTTATTTCCCTGGCATTCACTTGTTTCCTCCCACACCTGCACTGATCACTACTCTTAGAAAATATTTGAAGTGAGACCATCTGCAGATCTCTGGAATTCTTTCTGTGTGTAGCTCTCTCCTCTCTTATTTGCTGCTCTGTACATTCTAGCTCTCTTGGTCTCCCTAGTATCTTAACTCCCTATCTTCTACTCACTGAGTCAACCAGGATTCTATTAATTCTCCATTCCTGAGCCATGGCCTAGAAGCTTTCTTAAGGCAAAAAACTGGGGCAATTGTAGGTCTCACCTCATTTATTTCCCCATTCTCTGAAACCACTGTTCTTTAATGCCTGAAATATACAGTGTCATGAAAACCGTCTTTCATATACTCATATTGTATCTGGGTATTTGGGTTTTGAGTGACAAGGCATATTTTGTCCCCGTTACTCCACGTTGCTCAGAAATGGAAGTCTCTGATAAGACTATGATGAGGTAATTTAAAAATATAGCACAATGCTTACACACTTTTGCTCACGTTCTTTTTTCATTGTCTATTTTTTAAAAATAAACAAATAATAACAGAAATAAACAAGCAAAAACTAGAAACAAATAAAAAAGAAAAAATCCTTTGGTTACTAATGAAGTGTTTGATGCCTTGGAAGATTACGTGAGTATATTTCCATACAGAAAGATAAGAATTGTAATTTTTTTTTTAACTATTCCCCATTACTGAGAAATTACAGAGAAATTTGATTACATTTAGAAGATTTTTTACAACTCCACAAGGAAGGAAACTAAATCATAAACAGGTAAGTAATATTTTAATCAACCACATTAAAAATTTTATTTCAAAGACACTGAAAATTTGAAATATTCTCATGGTTGGGGTGGTAATTTGCTATAATGCAGTCTATATGAAGGGTCTTCCAAAAGTTCATGGAAATATTCATATTATATGTTAATTTCATTTTCCACAAACTTTTGAAGTATCCTTGTATTATATAACTTTGGAAAAGTTCTTTGTATAGTTGTATACAAAGACTCATGTGGATAAGATAGAATCAGAAAGCGTATCACCTTCAAATGTTTAAAAAATAATTTGAAAGTTGTGTGTAATAACTCAAATAAAATTAAAACTGAAATTTATTTTAGCAATCTTTCAGAAGATACTTGTACACTGTATTTCAGATAGTAGTGATAGAATCATAAAAGTTAAATATTAAGTGGCAATTTTGAAAAAAAACTCTTCATCTCATCCCTGATGGCCTTACTGGTGTAAAAAAAATAAAAATAAATAAAACTATATTTATTTTAAATGTTAATATTTACCTTAAAATTTTATTTCTGGCAAACTATCACTGTCAAAATAGTGTCAGCTATCAACATTGACTTTCTTTTGGCTTGTCATGTTGTATTCGAATATTTTTCCACATTTTGAATAATTTGGATTTCAGATTATCATTTAATATTAATATGATATTTTGGAAAAAACACATTTGGTGACCAGTGACAGTGTTCGAATTTGAGTTTTTAGACATATTACTAATGCATATTTTATAATTTATCCAATATCCCTGAAAATATTAATAAAATAGAACATGTTCAAATCAATAGTAATCTGCCAATAACTATAATGTGCCCAATTAGTTTTCTTTTTTTAAAAGAAGCCATTTATTTATCTTTTTGTTCATAAACAATAGATGCCATTTAATATAGTGGTATATCAGTATAATAATAATGATCCAAGTTATTGCAAGATCTAGAAGTAGAAATTTGATTATTTTTAGAAAATTTTTTTTAAATATGAAGTTTATAGCATGCTTTTTAATTTATTTTTCTAAATAGTCTTTTCGGTATTAATTTTTAAAAATTTAAAAAATAAATAAATCCTGTATCCACTAGCAGTCAATTTCCCACACCTTTCCCAACCAAGTCCTAGGCAGCCACGTATTTACAGATTTGCCTTTGTTACACATTTCACATAAATGAAATAATAAAAAAGTTGTCTTTCCTGAAAGTATTAATTCACTTAGCACAAACTTTTCAAGGTTTTTCCATGGTGGGTACCATTAATCAGTGCTTCACTACTTTTTTCCTCTTTAGTAACTTTTTAAAAAATAATAGACTATTTTTTCAGCAGTTTAAGGTTTACAGAAAAAAAATAACAGAAAGTACATTTGTTACAATTGATGAGCCAATATTGATACACTTTTATTAATTCCTCAGTTTACATTATGGTTTACTCTTTATGATGTACATTCTTTATGATGTACATGGGTTTAGACAAATATATAATGGCATGTATTTAACATTACATTTTCATACAGAAAAGTTTCACTGCCCTAAAAAAAACTATGTGCTCTATTTATTCTTCTGTCCCCAGGAACCCCTGAAAATCACTAATCTTTTTATTCTTTCTAAAGTTTTGCTGTTTCCATAATGTCATATCATTGAAATTTTATGATATGTAGTCTTCTCAAATTGGTTTCTTTGACTTACCAACATGCAATTAAGATTTTTCTATGTTGATTTGTGTCTTGATAGCTCTTTTTTTTAATCACTCAATAATACTCCATTGCATGGATCTACAGCAATTTGTCCACTGAAGAACATCTTGATTGCTTTCATGTTTTGCCATTACAAAAAAAAATTAAAGCTGCTATAAACATGCATGTGCAGGTTGCTGTATGAACGTAAGTTTTCAACTCCTTTGGGTAAGTACTAAGGAGCGCAATTGCTGGATCATATGGTAAGAGCATGTTTAGTAACACAGAATGCTGCCATTCTGTCTCCCAAATATCTGCACTGTTTTGCATTCCCACAAGCCATAAACGAGATTATGTGTTCTCCACATCCTCCTCATCATTTTATATTGTCAGTGGTTTGAGTTTTGGACCCTCTAACCAGTGTGTATTGGTATTGTTTTGTTTTAATTTGTGATTCTGTAATGATGTATAATCTTGATAATCTTTTCATATGGTTATAAGCCATTATGTCATCTGTATAGCTTATTTGGTAAAATGTGGGCTCAGATTTTTTAGGCCATTTTTTAATTGGGTTGTTTTTCTTCCTACATTGTGTTCTAGGAAAAACTATAAAAGTCCTGGGTAAAACATTAAAACTACAAAACTGTAGTTTGAAATTTCACATTTATGTCTATCATTCATTTTGAGTTATTTGTGGTGAAAGATGTAACGATTTGTGTAGATTATTAATTATTTTCTTGCACATAGATGTGCTCTTTTCAAGTGCAATTTGTTGCAAAGAATATCCTTTCCCTATTTAATTGTCTGCTCTTTTGTCAAAAATCAGTTGCTTATATTAGTGTTGGTCTATTTTGGGGCTCTATATTCCGTTCCATTAAATCTACTTGTCTATTTTTGTTTCTTTTCAAGTATCACTCTTATGACTGTAGTTTTAAAATAAGTATTGAAGTTGCATAGTGGACTGGATTTGTAAATCATGCTGGGAAAACTGACATCTTGACAATATTGAGTCATTATGTTCATGTATATGAACTATCTCTCCATTTATTTAGATCTTAAGTGATTTCTTTAATCACAGTTTTATAGATTTCCTCATATAGAAATAACAAATATCTTGTCCACATTTTGTTATATTTATACATAATTATTTCAGTGATTTTTTTATCAAGTAAATGGTATTGTGGTTTTAATTTCAAATTCAATTGTTCATTGATGGTGTATAAGACAGCAATTGACTTTTGTACATTAACCTTGCATTCTAAAAACTTGCTGTAATCACTTATTAGTTCTGAGAGATTTTTGTTGATTCTTTGGAATTTTTTTCATAGATAAAAATGTCATCTGCAAACAAGGACAGCTTTATTTCCTCCTTTTTAATTAGTATGCCTTCCACTTCATTTTCTTGTCTTATTGCACTAAGGCCTTCTGGTACTAATGTATAGGACTGGTGAGAGAGGAGATCATTGCCTTTTTGGTAAGAAAGAATCAAGTTTATTTTAGTAAGAAAGAATCTAGTTTATCACCATTAAATATGAATTTAGCTGTTGGGTTTTTGTAGATGTTCTTTATCGAGGTGAGGAAGTTTTCATCTATTCTTAGTTTGCTGAGAAATTTTACCATAAATAATTGTTGGATTTGGTCAAATGCTTTATCAGCATCTATTGATATGATCTTATGATCTTTCTTTTTTAGTCTGTTGATATAATGAATTATATTAAATTGCTTTCTGAATGTTGAAACAGCCTTCCATACCTGGAATAAGCTCCACTTGGTAACAGTGTATAATTTTTTAATACATGGTTGGATTCAATTTGCTGTTTTGTTGAGGATTTTGGCATCTCTGTTCATGAGAAATTCTGGTCTTCAGATTTCCTTTCTCATTGTGCCTTTGTCAGGTTTGTATATTAGAGTAATGCTGGCCTCATTTAATTAGTCAGGAATTATTTCCTCTGCTTCTATTTTTGGGAAGGGTTGCATTGGATTACTATAATTTCTTCCCTTTTTTTTTTTTTTAAAGATGTCCCATAAGGGGGTCTTAACCCTTTACTTCGTTATGTCAGCACCACGCTCTCCCAAGTGAGCCAACCGGCCATACCTATATAGCGATCTGAACCCATGGCCTTGGTGTTATCAGCACCACAGTTTCCCAAGTGAGCCATGGGCCAGCCCTAATTTCTTCCTTAAATGCTTGGTAGAATACACCAGTGAAGCCATCAGGACCCAGTGCTTTCTGTTTGGGCAGGTAATTAATTAATTAATTGTTTAATTTCTTTAATACATATAGACCTATCAGATTACCTATCTCTCCTTGTGTGAGTTTTGGTAGATTGTGTCTTTAAGGGAATTTGTTCTTTTAACCTGCCTTATCAAATTTGACAGTATAGAGTTGCTCATAATATATTTTTATTATCTTTTTAGTGTACATAAAATTAGTAGTGATGATCTCTATTTTATTTATAATATCAATAATTGTGTCTTCTTTCTTTTCTTAGTTAATCTGGGTACAATTTTATCAATTTTGTTGATCTTTTAAAAAATAGTTTTTGGTTTCATTGATTTTCTCTATTGATTTACTGTTTTCCATTTTATTGATTTCTACTCTAGTATTTATTGTTTCCTTTCTTCTTTCTTTGGACTTAATTTGCTCTTTTTTTCTAGTTTTATAAGGTGGAAATTTAGATAATTTATTTTAGATCTCTCTTTTTTTTCTAATATATTGCATTCAATACTGTAAATTTTCCTTCAAGCAGTGCTTATTTTAATGTTTTATTTTTTATTTTCATTTAGTTCAAAATATTTTTAATGTTTTGGAAATTTTTTTAACCCATGTGTTGCATAGAAGTACATTGTTTAATCTTCAAGTGTTCTAGGCTTCTCCATCAATCTTTCTATTACTGACGTCTATTTAATTCCATTGCAGTCTGTGAGCATATTTTATACATAAGGAACTCAAACAACTCAATAGCAAGAAAACAAATAACCTAATTAAAAATTAAGTGGGGCTGGCTGGTTAGCTTACATATTTAGATCATGGTGCTGATAAAACCAAGGTCAAGGGTTCGGATCCATTTAATGGACAGCCACCTAAAAAAAAATTGGGTGAAGAACCTGAACAGATATTTCTCAGATGAAACATACAAATGACCAACCGATATAAAAAACATGCTCAAAATTACAAACGATCAGGGAAATGCATATTATGAGATAAAGTGAGATATCACTTCACATCTGTCAAAATGGCTATTATCAAAAAGATAAAAGATAAAATGTGTTGGTGAGAATGTAAAGAAAATGGAACCCCTGTACCTTGTTGGTGGAAACGTAATATAATAGTACAACCATTATGGAAAATAGTATGGAGGTTTCTCAAAAAAACTAAAAATAAAATTACCATATAATCCAGCAATCTCTCTTTTAGGCATGTATCCAAGGGAATTAAAACCAGTATATTGAAGAGATACCTGCACTCTCATGTTCATTGCAGCATTACTTCCAATAGCCAAGATATGGAAGCAACCTAAGCGTCCATCAATAAATGAATGGATAAAAAAATACATTGTATATACGCACAATGAAATACTATACAGCCTTAAAAAAGAAGAAAATTCAACCATTTGTGACAACGTGGATGAACCTGAAGGACATCACACTATGTGAAATAAGCCAGACACAAAAAGACAAATACTGCATGATCTCACATACGTGGAATCTAAAAAATGTTAACTCATAGAGGAAGAGAGTAGAGTAGTGTTTACCAGAGGCTAGGGGTGGGGGTGAAAAAAGGAGAAATGTTTATCAAAAGGTACAAAGTTTCAGTTAGTCAGAAGAAATAAGTTTTAGTGATGTATTGCATAACATGGTGAATGCAGTTAATAATAATGTATTGTGTATTTCAAAATTGCTAAAAGATATTTTTCTTTAAGTTCATTCATGTCATTGCAAATGACAGAATTTCATTCTTTTTTATGGCAGAGTAGTATTCCATTGTAAATATATACCACATTTTCCTTCTCCAGTCATCTGTCAATGAACATTTAGGATGCTTCCTACTCTTGGCTATTGCAAATACAGCTGCAATAAACATTGGAGTGCAGGTATTCCTTTCATAATGATTTCCATTTCTTTAGGTATATACCTAGAATATACTGGATGTATTTCTAAGTGGCTACTTTTTACCTCCTCCTGCTGGAAGCTTGAGGGAATTTTTCTCTAATATTCACTGTGAGAACCTTGTGGAGTTTCTAGAGGAAAAACTTACAAAGTGTTTGGGCCTCCGCAGCCTCTATGGAAAATGGTATGGAGGTTCCTCAAACAATTGCAGATAGATCTACCATGCGACCCAGCTATCCCACTGCTGGGAATATACCCAGAGGAATGGAAATCATCAAGTCGAAGGTATACCTGTTCCCCAATGTTTATCGCAGCACTCTTTACAATAGCCAAGAGTTGGAACCAGCCCAAATGCCCATCATCAGAGGAGTGGATACGGAAAATGTGGTACATCTACACAATGGAATACTACTCAGCTATAAAAACGAATGAAATACTGCCATTTGCAACAACATGGATGGACCTCGAGAGAATTATATTAAGTGAAACAAGTCAGGCACAGAAAGAGAAATACCACATGTTCTCACTTAGTGGTGGGAGCTAAAAATAAATAAATAAATTCACACACACACACACACACAAAAAAAAAAAAAAACCGGGGTGGGGGGGACATAACAACTACAATTCCTTGAAGTTGATACAACAAGCAACAGAAAGGACATTGTTGGCTGGGAGTGGGGAGAGGGAGGAGGGAGGGGGCTTTCGGTAAAGGGCCACAGTAATCAACCACATTGTATATCAACAAAATAAAATTAAGAGAAAAAAAAAAAAGTGTGCAGGCCTCCATAAGATTGATTCCCCAAATCATTACTTTCAAACTTATTCACACCGAGCCACCAGAAATTTGTCAATTATACGTTCTGCTTCAGTAAATAGTGATTCTCTTTACCTACCTGTTTGCCTCTCCTAGTTTTGGAGCAGCAATTTGCCCAGTGATCTCATATCTTTCATTTATTTAAGAATAATTGTTGATTTTCAGTTTTATCACCTTTTTTCTTGTCTGGATGGGAGTGGTGACTTCCAAGTTCCTTATATGCTAGACTGGAAACCAAAAGATTTTTATTACTTTTAAAGGATGAATAATATACAAGGATACTTTAAAAAGTTCATGGAGAAATAAAATTGAAAGATAATATAAAAACCTTTCCATAAACTTTTTAAGACCCTTGATACCCATGTGTGGATACACCAGAGTTTATTTTATCCATTCATCAACTGATGGACATTTGGGATGTTTCCATGTTTTAACCATTGTGAGTGATGCTGCTATAAATATTTGTATACAAGTTTTTATGTGGGTATAGATTTTCAGGAGTAGAACTGTTGGATTATATGGTAACTGTGTTTAAACTTTTGAGGGACTATCAAGCTTTTCTCAAAAGTGGGTGAACCCCTTTACATTCCTTTCAGCAATGTTGGAAGGTACCAATTTCCCCCCATTTTTGCAAACTTCTTGTTGTTGACCTTTTAGGTTATACTCATTTTTATAATCATAAAGTAGTATCTCATTGTAGTTTTGATTCATATCTCCCTAGTGAAAAATAATGTTGAGTATCTTTCCAAGTGATTATTGGCCATTTTTTATATATTCTTTGAAATTTTCTATTTGACTCTGTATTGGTCCATATCTCTCACTTATAACAAAATACTTGGAATTGGGTGAGCTATAAAAAAAAAATGAAATTTATCACCTACAGTTTCAGAGGCTAGGAAGTCCAAAGTCCAGGGAGAATATCTGATAAAGGCTTTCTTTGGTATTGACCTCAGGTATCAAGTTGCAAAAATGGTGGAGCAGAGAGAGAGAGAGATAGACTCTCTCCTCTGTTCTTTTAAAGACCTCAGAACCACACTCCAGACCACCATTTTTAATTCATTCACTACGGCATGGTCCCACAATCCAATCACCTCTTCAAGTCTCCACCCTTCAGTCACCATATCAGGATTTTCCACCCTCCTGACAGTCACAGTGGAGCCAAGTTTCTAATACATAAAACTGAATTTGTGGGGGACATGATTCAAGCTTCAGTGAGTTTCGTGGGGGGCATAATTCAATCTACTACAAAATCCTTTGCACATTTTTATTTGTGTTATAAATCTTTTTATTATTGAGTTATAAGTGTTCTTTTTAGCAGAAATAAGTTCCTTATCATATATATGATTTGCAAAATAGTTCTTCCATTATAAGAGTCATGTTTTTTTTTTTTAAATTTACTTTCTTTATGGCATTATTTTCAGCACAAAAGTTTTAAATTTTAAGTCAAATCCATCTACTTTTTTCTTTCTTTGCTTGTGATTTTGCAGTCATATTTAAGAAACCATTGCCTAACCTATGGTCAAGACGTTTTCTTTCAAGCATTTTTTTTATAATTTTATATCATACATTTAGATCTCTGGTCCACTTTGAGTTAATTTTTATGCATGGTATAAAAAAGTCCAATTTTTTTTTCTTTTGCATGTACCTCACACCATTTGATGAAAAGACTACTGCTTCCCTATTGAATTTCCCTGGTTATCTTATTGAAGATCAATTGACCATAAATGCAAAGGTTTATTTCTGAACTAATTTATTAATGCACATATCTATCCTGTGCCAGTATCACACTGTTTTGTTTACTATAGCTTTGTATTATGTTTTGAAACCAGAATGTGTGAGTCTTCAAATTTGTTCTTCTTTTTCAAAACTCTTTGGGGACTTTCAAAACAAAAATTGGCATTTCCATAATAATTTTAGAATTAGCTTGACAATTTTTACAAAAAAAAGCTAAAGTAAAATAAAGTCTGCTTAAGTTATGATAAGGAATCTATTGAATCTGTAGAACAATTTGAGAGTATTCTCATCTTAACAATGTTAGCTACAATCCATGAAAGTGATAATATATCATTCCATTCATTTAGATTTTGCTAATTTGGTTAACAAAATCTTTTGTTGCTTTAAATTTATTACTATGTAATATATTATTTTTTATGATATCGTAATTGGGATTTTTTTTTATTAATTCTATTTCATGTTGCTCCCTACTAGTACATAAAAGTGATATTGATTTTTCATATTGACTTCGTAATCTGAAAAAATGATGAAAACATTTATTAGTTGAATAGTTTTTTTGTGTGGATTTATTAGAAATATCTACATATGAATCATATCATCTTCAAATAGAAGTGGCTTTACTTTTTCCTTTCCAGTTTAGATTTTTTTATTTCATTTTCTTATCTAATTTTCCTGCCTAGAAAGTCCAGTTCAAGGCTGAAAAACAGTGAAAGCAAACATACTTGTTTTTTTCCTGACATTAGGTGGTAAGCATTCAGTATTTCACTATTAAGTATGATGCTAGTTCTGGGTTTTTCATAGATGTTCTTTATCAGGTCTAGGAATTTTCTTAGTTTGTTGAATATTTTTAACAGGAGAGAATACTGGATTTTGTCAAATGTTTTTTTCTGTGGCTTTTGAGATGATCATGTGGTTTTTGTCCTTTATCCTATCAATATGGTATGTTACAATGACTGATTTTCTGACGTTAAACCAACCTTGTTCTAGGCTTTTGTTTCTTTGGTCATTTTTTTCTTCATTCTTTCATCCATGACTGCAAGTGGGTTTTTGAAGTCTTCAACCATTATTGTTAAGCTATCTTACTCTCTCTTCAATTATTTTACTTTTCATTTCATATATTTTGTAGCTCTGTTTTTAGGTTCTTCCATGTTTACATGTATTATGTCCTCCAGATGGATTTATCCTTTGGTCGCCATAGGATGTCGACTTTATGCCCAGTAACATGTTTTACCTTAAATTTTATTTTGACTTTTATACAGCCACCCAGTATTCTGTTTGTTACTGTTTCTATTGTTGAATATTTTCCCTCAAATTTGGAAGTTTCTTGCCATTATTTTTCTAACCATGATTTTGTTAACTTCTTTAAATATGTTCATAATTGATTTAAAGTTTTACTTAGCTAAGTCCAAAATCTAAGCTTCCTCAGGTACGTTTCTATCATTTGTTTTTGTATATGTGTATTTGTTTGCTTATAATTTTTTTAATTGGTACATTTGAGATAATATAATAACCCAATGCTGGAAACAAGATCCCCTCCTCACTGTTTTCAGGGTTTGATTTTGCTTTTTTTCTATTGTTGTTGTTGTTATTTCCAGAGCTGTTGCTTGTTTAGTGAATTTCTTGAGTTAGCACAGTGATCAGTTGATAATTGTAAACAGATTTTTAAAAAGACTTTGAACTGATATGTCCCCTATTCTTTATTGAAGGGTTCTGTGTGTGTGTTAGAGCATACCTTTAACACTCTTTAAATTTTATACACCTTTAATAAAGCAGTTGTCAGCTTTGCCTTAGCCTTCACTTCCTGCCTGTGTCGGCCCCCAGTGTCAGGCAGGAGTAAGAGATTAGGGCCCTCTCATTTTTCCTGTGCAGATGCATAGCCATGCTTATTCTTGCAGCCTTCTAGATGGCCAAGAACATGTTAAGATGCTTATCCTTGCAGCCTTCTAGATGGCCAAAACAGTTAAAAGTTCTCTATAGATATCTTGCTCCCCTTGTAAGTTTTTGACCAGGCTCTTGTCTGCCCAAACTGGTGTGGCATTCAGGTATCTGTGATGTTAAATATCTGCTGTTCATGTTTTTCTTTAAAAACAAAACAAAACAAACAAAACAAACAAACAAACAAAAACACTCTGAGACAGAGTCTTATCTCAGAGCTCTGAGTCACGTAAAATAATGGCAATGCCTTGCAAATGGGGCTTTTCCAGGGAGCTACTGGACAGATTAAAAAGTTACAATGTTTTGGTGATGGATCATCTTGAGAAGCTCCATCCTAGTCTGCCTCTCTATGGCTGTCAAATTGATAGTTTTCACAGCTACTGTAGTTGTTAAGCTGCTGCTTTAGAAAGCTACCTCACGGGCCGAGCCGTGGCGCACTCGGTAGCGTGCTGCGCTAGCAGCGCGGCGACGCTCCCGCCGCGGGTTCGGATCCTATATAGGAATGGCTGGTGCACTCACTGGCACTCACTGGCTGAGTGCCCGTCACGAAAAAGACAAAAAAAAAAAAAAAAAGAAAGCTACCTCAGAGTTCAGAAAAGCAGGATTGCAGTAGGTCGTGTTACAATGGCACAATCCCTGATCTTCTCACAAAAGTTCATCATTTTCTTGAATAAACACTCCTCAGATTTTTTGTAAGCTATTGATCAATTGCCAGAGTTCTGAAAAAATTGAATTTGAAAATTTTTGCCATTACTTTCATTGATTTTGTGGATGGGCTGATTTTCAAATTCTTCACTCTGTTATTTCTGAATTCCCACCTTCTAGCTTTTTATTTGAATAAAACACATTTAATGCAGCTACATAACATGCATTTCCATTCACAGGACTTGTACCCATATGACAGAAATTGTTCTCCAAAATCTATTCCCACTCTTCTTCCCCTTCCTCACTCTTAACACACAAATTTATAGACCATTCACTGATTTAGTGTCCAAGGTCACTATTTGATGAAAGATTCCATATTATTAGTACTCGTCAATATTAGAAGAAGCATATGAGTTTATTTAATTTGAATTAACTGATTTAACATATTTACTTAACCTATAAAAATTAATTGAAGCATTATTTTAATAAATTTGAGTTTATCAAGGTTTTACCATAATTTTGGGGGGTGTTTTCCCTTTCTGGACCATGCCCAAAACAATATTCTTTTATATTTACTTCTAGTTTTAATTTAATTTTAATACTTCACAAGTTTTAATGCATTAAAAATTGACTTTTGTGCATGTTGTAATATAGAGAACAACTTCATTTTTGTTCTTTATGGATAAGTAATTATTTCATTATCAGCTGCATTTGCCAGTAATTTTCCATTTTTTTTCTTTCATTTATCAAGTTTTATATACATGTGGTAATTTCTTGGACTCCTTATTCTGTTTTACTGAGCTATTCATCTTTCTTTGCTCTTTTACCGCATTGTTTTAAAACATAGCTCTAAGACTGCTCAGAAGTGAAGAAAGTTACACATGAGGAAGAAGGAAGTACATTAGGTTGTAAAAAGCTGAAAATAGCATCATTAGTACCCTGAAAATAAGGGACTTTAGGATAAACTAAACAGGCACCCAAATAACATGAAATCCAAACAAGGTTCTCCAATAAATAATGGAATCATGAATTGTGTTACTTGTGAAAGAGCATGAGAGTAAGAGGCACTGACCACCACACAAGTAAGAATACATTGGCTAAATTTTTTATGAACTGTTAAATTCCATGTGTGAGCTAATAGGATAGACTAAAATGGATGAACATCCCAAACACAAGCAGAGTTAAATCTCTCTTAAAAGCTCTTTGTCATGGATCTCCAGTAAGTTTTCATGAGAAAGATTTTACATTGGAGAGATGAACAGTGGCTGTGGAAGAACCAGCATTAAACACCACGGACTTTCCAATATATTTTTTGCCATAAGGAATCCTTACAATGGGGGCTAGGGGTTGGGTAGGAGGAGGAGAGCAGAAACAACTGTCATGCCCAAGGCAAAGGAATAGAAGCATTATCACTGGGGCGAAGATAAAAGAAAGATTTTCTAACCTTGAGGGTGGAACAGAAAACTATCTTGGGCTGAAAATCTATAAAGGCCATGTGCAGGTCTACTATCACTAGGAAATGGAAATAAAACATCTGCCCAAGACTAAGTACATACACAAAACAGAGTTTAGCTGCCACAAAAAGAATGACAGAAACACTGAGAAAGCCCTATCCCAGGCCAAGGAAAACAGGGCCAGCCTAAGACTAAGGCTAAACCAGTACAACAAAGGAGCCCACCCCCACCCTCTACACAAGCCTAGCTATGAGTAACAAGCAATGTTATTCAGTCATTGTGAGGGAATAGACAAAAATGTTGATGGAGAATCTTCTGTAGCACAGTCATATAGTCACTGCCAGAGCTGACTGTGGAGCATAAATGGTGAGAAAAATCCTCCAGACATTAGCACCCTCCCTAAAAACAAGGCAATGGTGTATGATCTCTGGAAGAAGCAAAAACTGTAGTTCACTGATATCAAAGATAGCAACAATAAAACACAAACCAAGCTCAACATCTGACCAGATTGACTAAATACTCACAATAATGGCCTAACATTGGAAGAGAAATACCTATTATAGGGAGTAAATGCATTTTACCTCAATCTCTTCTACATAAAATGTCTGGCGTTTCACACACAAAAATATGGGACACATAGAAAAGTACGTTGTTTAATCTAATAAAGGGTATATCCAAAAAACCTACAGCTCACATCATACTAAAGGTGAGAATGAACACTATTCCTCTAATATTGGAAACAAGGAAAGGATGTCTACCCACACACCTATCCCATATTATACTGAAAGCCCTAGCTATAAGACAGGACAAAACAAAACAAAGCAAAAAGAAATAAAAGGCATATGAATTGAAAAGGAAGATATAAAACTGTCCTTATTTGCAGAAGACATAATTTTCAATGTCAAAAACCCCCAAGAAATCTTCGAAAATTCTCCTTGAACTAATAAGTATGACAAGATTGGAAGAGACTATGTCAATATACAAAAGTTAACTGCTTTTCTATATATCAGTAATAAAACATTGGAATGCAATTTACTGTACTTAAAGTAGAAAGCCACAAAACACAGATGACAAAAGTCAAAATAAATGGAGAGATATTCCATCTATGTTTATGGTTTGGGAGACTCAATATTGTTTAGATGTAAATTCTTGTTCTGTAGAATCAACTCAATCCCAATCAAAATCCCAGAAATTGTTTTGTATTTTGTTGAGGAAGCAGCCATCTCATGACTCATGGCCAAAGGATTGCCCAACAGTGCCCTGCGTCTGGAACTGTCCCTTGGCCCCAGCTGCTTCTTTATTAGGAGAATCCCCTCCCCTGTTCTGGGTACGCAGTGACTTCCTTGAATTGCTTAAGCATGTGCATCACATGGCCCCTGGCCAGCCCCATAGTATATCTGCCCATGGGGAAAGGGAGCAGGGTCTTCACCTTCAGCAAGAGGGATATACACAGCCATACCTAGGGAGGGACCCATGAGTCACAGGAGACCCGCACACACTGCAGACACTGACCTCACCACATTTCTTCTCCTTTCTGTAAATAAAGCCTTATTCCAACCAGTGCTTTGTGTGTTGAGTCCTCCGCAGCAACTGTGAACCCATATAAGATGCGATGGGCTGAGGTCTGCAGGCTCCTACTCCTGGTGGCTGGCACTGTTAGGATCTTTGCTACCTCCACACCATGGGAGTCCTGACTTGGAATTGGTAGCTGATTCTTTCTGCTAGATAGTTTGGCTGAGTGAGCAGGGTCATCAATGAGGCTTATGATGGCCTGGTACAAACACAAGGGCTTATAGATTTCATCTCCCCAACATGGCACTGACTGAGGGGGGATCTGGTAGGGGTGGGTGGAGGGGACAGGCTGATGGAAAATTTGGTCTCCCACTGGACATGTGGAGATAATGGGATTTAAAAGATCTCCAAGTGAACCTGTATTAATTGGATTGATGGATCAAAGTAGTGATACAGGAGGTGGCACCCCCAAAAAGCAGAGAGGCCATCCCTTAGCTGCTGCCTGCCTTGCTGCTTATAGGCTGATCACATATACTGTTAATATCTCAGTTAGTATCTGAAGGTAGGCTGACTAAAGGCAGGGAGAGGTTGAAAGCCCCTAGGAAGGAGCTTCGACCAGTAAGGCTTGGCTGCTGTCGGAGGTGAGACTCATTTTGATATAACGCTGAACTACTGATGGTATGGCTGAAAATGAAACCAAGGAAATGCTCTCCTTCTCTGAGAATGAAATAAGGAAATTAAAGGATAGCTATGGGCAGAAACCAGGAGAGTCCCTTGCATTCTGTTTGGTGTGCCTGTTTGATGAGGAGCCCTTACAGACTCAAATATTGCAAGTAAAATGGGGTAGTTTGGGAAAGTTGACAACCAATCCCTTAGTATGGTATATTTTTGCCTTCATCAAATAGGACAACTGACAGGACTGGACCGAGATAAACTGATGCCACTATTGGTTTAGGTGGCTAGGAGCATGAAACTAAAATGCTATACTCCTTTCAGGCTGGGTTATAGACCTTTCAAACCCATGCTGTGCGGGTCTCAATTTAGGTAGCTGGAAAAAGATTCTGGGAGCCATTGGCAAGGTTGACATGCTTTATTCAGATAGATGCAAGCTCAACCCCTGGCTCTGTGGATCAGAGCCTTTGTCTTTTATATTAGAGTCAGATAGCCAAGGAACACATGAGCACACATGCACAGTTATACCACTCTTACATAACGTATTTACAACAGACATGCTGAGTCATGGTCAGCCAGATATAAGGTGAAGGAGCCTGACCATTCTGTCCCCATTTTCCTCACAACCCCATCACAGGGGATTTTTCCCAGAAGCAAGACCCACTGGAAAATGGTTCGGGAATCCACTGTGATTCTTAGGATAAAGGCTATTGACACCTGGCTCTATGACCCTGCCCTTGGACAGAACATTAATGAAACTGTCCTGTCCCATACAACCCTAGAGGTCTTTATGAGACAGGGTCCCCCACAATGGAAAATGGAAGACTCCCTTTCCCCTTCTACTGTCCCCTGGGATGAAGGTGGGTGAGGCAATGGAGAAACAGCATTGTGATGTCCTGTTTGGGGGAGGGGAGCAGCAAAATTGTAGCTGCCATAGCTGAGGATAAGATCCCTGAGGATCAAGCACCCAGAAATTGGAAGCCCCTCCAAGCACCACAGAAGGGTAATGGAGGCCTTCTACTTGGAAGTGAAGGCCCTTGTACAGACTGTAAGGAACAGGAGGGAAAGTAGAAGGTTGCTAGAGTGTCCTGACACCCCAGCTCCTATACAAGATGGTGGTTCCAATTATAAGCGAGACTCAGATAAAAAGGAAGAACTGCCCCATCTGTATGTCAACCTTAGCCTCCTTAAGACGAATGATTAGAGGTTTCTATGGGTCAAATGTGTCCACCAAAAGAATGGAAGTGAGAAGTTTAGCTCCCTCTTGCTCAGCCCATTCTTGCCATGTGATACCATGCACCACTATAGAAGAAGGCCCTCACCAGATGTTTTCCCTTGACTTTGGACTTCCCAGCCTTTGAGGCTGTAAGAAATAAATTTTATTTCTGCATAAATTACTCAGTTTCAGATATTCAGTTATAAGCAACAGAAGCAAACTAATACAGGGGTGAAGCCTAGTTCTTTAGGCCCCTACCAGAGACCTGAAGCCTTATGCCCTGTGAGAATGGACGGGGAACAGGGGAGATACAAACATTCATGGGGTTATTAGACGTGGGTGCTGAAGTGATTATTATTTCAGGCCCCGCAAGGGGAGAAGTGGAATGGTGGCTTTAGGTAGTTAGGGGGAGGGTTCAGTACTCTAGGGAAGACAAATGTACA
The DNA here is from genome assembly GCF_027409185.1 of Cynocephalus volans. Lineage (NCBI taxonomy): Eukaryota > Metazoa > Chordata > Mammalia > Dermoptera > Cynocephalidae > Cynocephalus > Cynocephalus volans. The sequence goes on from NC_084478.1 coordinate 98,006,349, forward strand.
TGCACTTATGGGTAGAACCTTTTGGACCATTTCCTGCTGAGGTAATCATAGTTCCCACCACTGAGTGCATTATAGGTCTTGAAGTTCTGGCTGCCTGTGGCACTGAACATCAGCATTGCTTATGGGAATATGCACCTCTTTAGGTCAATGTCTGAGTTATCATTGTGGGCTGGGTACACGCCCATCTCCCACCAGAATTGCAGAGCCCCACATGTGATACAGCTAAATAGATACCACATCTCTAGGTTGGAGAGAAGGGGATATTACCCTTTAATGCAAGACCTGATGCAAACAGGAGTGCTTCATACCAGTTTGTTACAATTCAAGTCTGTTTTGTCTGCTCACAAAGGCCTGTGAGGCATGGAGGCTGACTGTAGACTATTGCAAGTTGAACCCTTGGCCCCTGCCATGCTATATATCACCACTGTTATTGAGAATGTGGCTACAGGAGATAGGTATGCTGTCACAGACTTGGCCAATGTCTTTTTCTGAATTTCTCTGTTGGAGGAAGATCAAGATCAATTTGCATTCATGTAGAAGCGCTGGCAATACACTTCCACTGTCCTCCCTTAGGGGTATCTTAGGTCCCTGACTTCTGTCATCAATGAGTGGAACTTGATTTACAGAAAGTCCATAACACTGATTGGGACATAAATATAAATAAGACTGAAGGATCTTCCCAACGGGTACAATTTCTGGGGCCACCTGGGCTGGAAATCAATGGAGTATTCCAGTGGAAGTTAAACAGAAGTTACTGTCCCTGGCTGCACCCACCAATAAAAAGGAAGCACGGTAGCTAATGGTCCTCCTCAGATACTAGACACAGTAAGTACCCTATCTGAGTAAACTTCTGGCCCACTTAGTCAAAGTGACATGAAAGGCAGTCATCTTCCAATTGGGCTCTTCTCAACAATGAGCATTAGAAGGCATTCGACAAGCCATGGCTCAGGCACTGTCTCTCAGACCTTTGGTTTCTGCTAGCCTGATGGAATTTCAGGTGTCTGCAATGCTCCCCCACACCTCCCTCCACACACACTGATTGGAGTCTGTGGCAACAAGAGCCTCCACTGGGGTGCACCAGTGTGGAGGATACTAACATTTATAAAGCAAAAGAATTTCACAGGGCCTAGCTTCCAAGGCCTTGTAGTTTCAGGTATAGACTAACTTTTTAGAATTACACATAGAAATGTTAAGCTTGTGAAAGACAAAAATCTCTCCCCAGGCTAAAGTCTCTGTTGTAGATAAAGAATTGTAACACAGCAAAATTGCTGGCTCCAAGGGCAGATGTCCTTGGTACAGCTAAACCTAATGATTGCTGCTATGACAATTATCTTACTGTTCTTTTTGTAACCACCTATGCTCCTTTTCTGTAACTTTCTGGCCTGGAGAATAAATACTGAGAGAAAACCCTAGTTTGGTGTTATTTTTTCTGAGAAATGCTTCTCTCTTGAAGATTCCTGGAAAATTAACCCCGTCAGGGCCTCTCACTGCTCAGAAGAAATGGGCTTCGAGTAATCCTTTGGGTCTCTGTCACCCTGGGGGAGAGGTGACACTCCAGCCTCTCAAATTCTGGATGTATAAGCTGCCCGAAGCCACTGCCCTTTGAACAACAGTTTCTCGCTTACTATTGGGCTCTGGTGGAGACAGACCATCTCACCACAAAAGCACCTTATGTGACTCTGAGGCCTGGGTTCTTGCCAATCCCCCAAATAAAATTAAACAGGCCTAGCAAAATTTCATCATAAAATGGAAATGGTATGTCCAATATTGAGCCAGGCCAGGACCCCAAGAGGTCTGTTGACTTCATGACTAAGTGGCCACTCTGCTGGAGGGAAGAGAGCATCCAATAGAAGGTGCCCTGAATCCTACTGCCTGGGAACCACAATTTGAAGAGGTTCCAGCTGAAGGCATGGCCTAGTTTACAAATGATTCTGTGAAGTTGAAAGCTGATGGAGGCCACTGGGCCACCTCAGCCATCCATGTCTGTATGTGTATATATATGTATATATATACATACACATACTATATTTTCTTCATACACACACACACACACACATACACACTACATTTTCTTTATTCATCCATCATTGAACATTTAGATTGTTTCCATATCTTGTCTATTGTGACTAATGCTGCAATGAATGTGGGAGTGGTAATATCTCTTCAAGACTCTTATTTTATTTTGGATATATGAGGGTACTTCAAAATGTTTATGGAAAAATGAAGTTAAAAGACAATACAAATATTCCCATGAACTTTTTGAAGACCCATCATATACCAAGAAGTGGGATGGCTGAATCATAAGGTAGTTCTATTTTGAATTTTTTTCAGGAAATTCCATACTGTTTTCCATAATGGCTGTACCAATTTAAATTCCCACCAACAGTGCAGAATGGTTCCCTTTTCACATGGATGAATCTTAAATGCAGATTTCTAAGTGAAAGAAACTCCTCAGAAATGACTATATACTGTATGATTACATTTGTATATTAATCTGGAAAAGCAAAAATATACAGATTAAAAACAGATCAGTGGTTATCTAGGTTTTAGAAAGGAGGATGGTTAAATAGGTGAAGCATAAGGAATATTATTAAAGTGGTGAAACTATTCTGTATGATACTGTTTTAGTGAATACATGACACTATGCATTTGGCAAAAATTAGTGTTTTACAGCAAAAAGAGTGAACCTCAATGTATGCAAAAACAACAACAACAACAACAAACAGAAACTCAAGAACTCCTGTTACCACAGAATGGAATGTGGACTTTTACAATAAAATCTAATTATATTATAAATGTTTGACATAACTTCACTGAAGGAGTGAATAAATTGGCCCTGGAAGTAAGTGGGGACTACAAAGCTAAAGATAAAATGAACGGTACATAGCACTGTATTCTAGATAGTAAAGGTATTTCCCATGAGGGTATGGCTTAACAATTTGCAACTACTGTGTATGTATACTGGCACTGCTCAAATAAGTAAATGGAGAATGGGGGTCATTTTTCTCACTGTTGGAAGGGGAGATTACAAGCAAGCAGGGGTAGAGGCTACCATAATCCATGTGGTACTGCCTTAGAGTTGGAGATATCAGTATCAACTCATAATTAGCTTACTGTAGATACAAGTATTTACACATAAAAAATGTTTATAGATGTGTATTATACACAGATTAATATACACACATAATTTTCTAGCTCAGTCCTGGAAACAACAGCACTCCAGTAAAAATGAGCATATCGGGCCAGCCCGGTGGCTCCCTCGGGAGAGTGCAGTGCTGATAGCGCCAACCCGTGGGTTCGGATCCTATATAGGAATGGCTGGTTCACTCACTGGCTGAGCGTGGTGCAGACCACACCATGCCGAGGGTTGCAATCCCCTTACCGGTCAAAATACAAAAATAAAAATAAATTAAAAATGAGCATATCAAACACCCAGGTCTTGATTTCTGATACTATTCTCTAATAAATGGAACCAGATGTCCTTCAAGTAATTACTGATTCTCAGAATGGAGGAAGAAATACACAAGATGATCCTGGAGCATCTTGTACTGCCAGAAAGAAAGGAAAGACTCAAGAAAAAAAATCCTAAAATGACTACGATATGTCAAAGGTATATGGAAGCCACCTGAAAGAGCTCCTGATGCTCAAAGCTGGAATAATTTGAGCAATAAAGTAGTATTGGATTATCAACCAAATAATAAAATACCTGTCCATGAATTCATACCAACATAAATAAATAATTGAAAATTGGGAAAATAGAAAAATCTCCTGTAGAGAGTTCAAAATAATTCATGTAAATTACTCCCCCCTCAAGCAGGTGGAACAAATTCTCCAGCCCCCAAATGTGAACTGCAAAATTTGACTTCCTTCTAAAGGGTACAGCATGGATAGGAGAAAAAAGAGTGATTTCACAGTAGAATAACCGGACAAACTTTACCTTAGCCAGATGATTAAGGTTAACATTATCAGTGATCATTTATGTTGGTAGTATTTACCATTGATATGTGATGAGAATGGCACTTCATCTGTGCTGTCTTCCTCCCAAAATTCATAAATACTGTCTAAACCATGATGAAAATGTCAAACTGAAATTCAAGGTCATTCTATAAATTATGTGCTCAGTATTCCTCAAAACTGTCAAGGTCATCAAAAACACAAGTTTGACAGACTGTCACATTCTAGAGAAGCCTAAGGAGACATGATAACTACATGTTATAGATATCCTCATGGGTTATTGGAGCAGGACATTAGGCCAAAACTGAGGAAATGTGAATTACATGGTCTTTAGTTAATGATAATGTGTCAATACTGGTTCATTGATTTTGGCAAACGTCCTACGTTAGTGTAAGATGTTAGTAACAGGGGAAAATGAGTGTGGGGCATATAGGAAGTATAATATTTTCATAATAATTCTAGAACTTCAAAACTGTTCTAAAACTTAAAAACTATTTGTAAGGTAGATGCTGGACTGTTGGGCTCGGGCTCAGACCCTTCAAACCAGTTGACTGGGTCACCAGACCCCTCATGTGCTGGCTGGGTCAACAGACCCCACATGTGCTAGCTGGGTCACCAGACCCCTCACATTCCGGCTGGGCCACAGACCCCCTGTGTGCAGGTCATGAGCTGGGTAATTGGAAAAAGATCCTGGGATCTGTTGGCAAGGTTGACATGCTTCATTCTGACACGAGCTCAGTCTTCAGCTTCCTCAACACCAGCAGCAGCTTGCAGCAGCCTTCAGCAGATCTGGCAGCAGCAGTGGTCTGAGGGCCTCCCGGGGCATCCTGGGGGCACCGGCAGCAAAAGCTGCAGCAATAGCCTCCAGCACCAGTAACAGCTCCCTTGTGGTCCCCCCCCTCCCCCGGGTGTCCCAGGGACAGGGGGCCATGTGGAACAGAGCTGTTCATCCTTTATACTTGTCTGATAACCCAGGGACACCTGGGTGCAAGTCAGACAACCCAGGAACACCTGAGTTCACATGTGCATCAGGCAATAACCAAGGAACATCTGGGCACATGTGTTCAATTAACATACTTACAAACAAGCTAGATATGCTCAGCAAGATTCTGAACATCTGAGGGATCCTGACCATTCACTTTCACTTTCCTTACAATGGATATAGCCCTATTTCCCGTCCCTTGCATACCAGAGTTCCCTTCCCTCCTTCCTGGGAGAGCTGCCCCTAGCCAAGGTGGTTACCCAAGGAAAGGCATGTCCCTTTTAGATAAATAGGATGCAGGAAGAAGCAGAACACTAAGCACATGAAAATGATTTGAGCTGGTTGAAGGCCTGCATGTGAAAACGATTTACATTCTTACTCCAATCTGTTAACTATGTGACTGCTGTGTGCTCTGTGGCAGTGTGGACTTCTTACCACCTGGCTGACACTGGTGCCTCTCATAAATCTAATAAACCAATATCTCTAGCTGCCAGCTCTCCAAGTGATTGATTTGGAATAGGTAAACACTATGCGAGTGCCTTCTCACATTTGGGGTTCCCACATTACAATTGGCATACTTGGCAGGATATTCCAGAGAAACCCCTCACTGAAGTGGCCGTGGGAGAGATGGAGGGGATGGGAAGAATGTCATGTGGGGAAATACCTGGGTGGGCCACTGGTTCAATGTAGTCTGATGTCACCAACTTGGTAGATAGCTAGGGACTGCTGTGCAAGTTCGGGGATGCCCCCCAAAACGCCAGCAGGACTGTTGGAGGAATTGGAGGCAGTCAAGGAAAGAGGAGGTAGTCAGAAAAAAAAAGTTATCAGGTTGTGGTTACTGTGGTGGCATGGCCACTCCTCTGGGGGCTCAGGTTAGCAACTGAGAACGAAATGGAGTCACAGAGCCAAGGACACAGGTTGAAGGAAGAGTTAAGGTTAAAAAGAGAGGCTCGTTTAGCTCAGGCTGCCAGCAAGGATAGGATAGCATGTCAGTTGGACTGAGCCACTGATTAGCTGCATGATTTGGCAAGTCGTTTCGCAAAACTAAAAGGAAAATGACTGCTGTGGACTAGGATCCACAAAGTGAAACCAGCAGCACTGAAAGGGAAAAGAGGGGAAAAGGAAAGTCAGAAGAAGCCAGTGAAGGTTACTAGAAAATAGCTGTGGGTGGACCTAATTAAGGCAGGGGTTGATCCCCCTGAAATAGATAAGCAGCCAAATGCAGCATTGCTCAAAATGTGGCAACAGCTGCGCAAAAAAAAAAAGAATGATGCCAGCCCCTGCCAGTAAAATGTCTGGAGGCTCAGTGAATAAGGGAATGGACTCCTTCAGGAAGAGGGCAGGTGGAGCCACAGCTGAAGGACTTCATGAAGCCACCCTTCATGGGAGGCCTCTTCAGTTCACCTCAAGTGGAACCAAGTGAGATGAGACAGATTTCATGTTCCCTTGGTCTCAAGCCTAGGTGTGTGGCCAAGGAATAGAGGAAATGTGGGCTGTCTCAGTCAACTGGAGGCCCCATGCTGAGCTTGCTATATACTGATCTCCACAGAACATACAAAGGGTAATTTGGTAGATACAGGATCTGAATGTTCAAGGGGCCAATTACTGCTATAGATAGGTATCGTGGGCAATCCATTACAGTAAGAAAGGTGAAGTTAACTTTAAGAATTGGGAGGCTACCCCCCAGGGAACATGTTGTGTATTTCTCTCTGATCGGGGAATACATAGTCGGGATAAATATACTGCAAGATTTGTGTTTGCATACTAGTGTTGGGGAATTTCCCCTATGAAGTGGTGTGTGAAAGGGGTACAGAGGGGTGTCGGGTTGGGTCACAGACCCTTCAAAACTGTTGTGCAGACCGAGTCACAGACTCCTTGTCAGGCTGTGTCACAGACCCTTCAAAACTGTTCTGCAGACTGGGTCACAGACCCCTCATATGCAGGCTGGGTCACAGACTCCTCATATGCAGGTCACAAGCTAGGTAATTGGAAAGATCCCGGGAGCTGTTGGCAAGGTTGACATGCTTTATTTGGATGCGAGCTCAGCCCCCAGCCTCCTCAGCAAGCAGTAGCAGTAGCAGCATACAGCAGATCGAGCAGCAGCAGTGGCCTAGTGTCTTCCTGGGGTCACTGTGGATCAGAGCCATTTGTCCTTTATACTTAAGTCAGATAAATAACCCAGGGACACGTGGGTGCACATGCACAATTACATCAGAAAATAGTCCGGTAACACCTGGGTGTGGTTAACATATTTACGTCAAACAGGCTGGGTCATGCTTGGCAAGATTCCGAACAACTGAGGGAGCCTGACCATTTTTCATTTTCCTTACAAGAGGTTAGGCACAGCACCCCTGAGACAACTGCCGCCACCTTGGTGCATAGTGGCAACTAAGCAATATCAGTTGCCAGGGGGTCACAAGGAAGTTGGGGAAACTACAATGGAATTAGCCAAAGTGAAAATAATACATCCAGCCCATAGTCCATATAACTCCCCTCTGTGGCCCATCCCTAAACCAGATGGCACCTGGAGAATGATTGTGGACTATAGGAAACTAAATTATTCCTCCTTTACATGTGGCTGTACCTAATATTACTTATATTATGGAGAAATTAGAGATTCAGTTGAGGACATATCATGCTGCATTAGATTTGGCTAATAGTCAAGACCAATTTGCCTTCACTTGAGAAAGATGCCAATGGACATTCATGTTTTTGCCAATGGGCTACCTGCATAGTCCTACCATCTGTCATGGAATGGTCACCAAAGATTCGGAAAAATGGACAGCACTTCTATCAGTGAGACTATTCCATTATATTAATGACATTATGTTAACCTCTGATTCTCTCACAGATTTGGAATAGGCTACACCATCTCTTATCACTCACCTACCAATGAGCAGATGGGCTATAAACCAAATAAAGGTCCAGGGACCTGGATTATCTGTCAAATTCTTGGATGTTATCTGGTTGGGTAAGACAAAAGTTATGCCAACCGTGGTAATAGACAAGATTCAGGCATACCCTAGGCCAACTACTGTTAAACAATTACAGGAATTCCTGGGATTGTTAGGATACTGGAGGGTGTTCATTCCCCGTTTAACTCAAATAGAGAGGCCCCTATGCAAGCTAGTTAAAAAGGAAGAACAGGAGAATTGGACTTCCAAGAGCCAAGCTGCTTTCAGTTCTGCAAAAACAGCAGGAGGGGGTGTGCAAGCATTGGCCATTCTAAGTCCAGTATTACCCTATGAATTGGACGTAAAAATTTCCCAGGAGGGCTATGCTTGAGAGTTATGGCAACAAGGGAAAGCTTGCCTCTCCATGGGGTTTTGCTCCCAGACATGAAAAGGAGCAGAGGCCCAATATAGCCCCATAGCACAAGTAAACACTCTTTAGCAAGCATTGCTAGCCACCAGACAGGCATTCATGACAGTTAGGACTGCATTACCAGTTGCTGGATGGGTTCATAACTCCACATTACCCCACATGTCCAGTGCTCAGACGACCATGATGACCAAGTGGCACGCCTACTTGCAACAATGTAGTAAGTTATCCACAAGTCCCCTGAGCCACAAACTATAGCAGTTATGGGTACACATCACATTCGTGGTCCCCAACAATGTGCCTGCTGAACTCATGGTATTGACTCCCTCACCCTTTAAGGAAGGGGTGCCACCGGTGCCAAAAGTTTAATGTAGTGGAATGAATTAAGTCCCTCAAAATTCACTGAAACTTTGTGTCCCCTAATTTTTATGTATTAGAAACCCAGCACCCACTGTGACTGCTAAGAGGGTGGGAAATCCTATTATGGTAATTGAAAGGTAGAGCCTTGAAGAAGTGATTAGATTGTAGGATCATGCCGTAGTGACTGGATTAATAATGGTGGTCAGGGGCATGATTCTGAGGGCTTTAAAAGAAGAGAGAAGAGAGTCTGTCTTTCTCTCTGCTTCCACTATCTTGCAATGTGAGACCACTGGGTCACTGTGGCCACCACCAGATGAACTTTGGACTTCCCAGTCTCAGAAACTGCAAGCAATAAATTTTGATTTTCTTTATAAATCACCCAGTTCCAGGTATGTTGTTATAAGTAAAAGAAAGGGGCTGATACATTTGGTATACTAATGGCTCCTGTTGAGGCACCCCTCTCAATGGAAAGCCATCACATATCAACTGTCAACAGATACCATCTGGATGGATGATGGCACTGGGCAAGGTAGCCAATAGGCTGAACTACAAGCAGAATGGATGGTGATAACTCAAGAGAAAGACCTGGTACCCATCTGTACCGATAGTTGGGCAGTTTTTAAGGGTCTCACGTTGTTGGCTGTCCCAGTGGAAGAAACAGGACTGATTAATCAGGAATAAGCCCCTGTGGGGTCAGGACATGTGGCAAGATATATATGCCAACATAAATTAGTGACCGTGTATCATGTGTCCAGGCACAACCTGTTGGATAGTCTAGGCACTGATAAAGCTGATGCCGTAGCCCACATGAGATGGCTGGAAGAAGCCCCCACTGAAGATGTAGCTGCATGATTACATAAGAAAATGAACACACTGAACAAAAGACACTATGGGAAGTGGCCAAAGCCTTGGGGCTACCAATCCAGTTTACTGATATTGTGACTGCCTGTCAGAACTGTCCTGTCTGTGCATAATGACATCCACATAAGCATCCCCAAGAGATGGGACAGGTGCACACAGGAGACGCAAGCCTGAATCTTTGGCAAATAGACTATATAGGGCCACTCCCCTTATCAGAAGGGTATCATTACACATTACCCTGTGTAGACACCTGTACAGGTATTTTTCAAGATTACCCCAGCAAACAGGCCATCCATAGAACTACAATTAGAGGACTGGAACAGCTAATGGGCACCTATGGGACCCCTGAAGTCATTGAGAGTGTTCAAGGCACCCATATCACCAGACAACAAGTACAAAAATGGGCCAATGCCCATAATATCACTTGGAAGTTTCATCTTCCTTATGATCTAACTGGAGCAGGCCTCATCCAAAGATACAAAGGAATGCTTAAGGAGGCCTTGAAGATGGAACAGCACATCCTGCAGGGGTGGACAACAAGGTTAGTGTCACCTTTCCCACAGGGTGATGGAGACACAAAGGATTACTCAGAGCGCAATTCTCCAGAGCAGTGAGAGGCCCAGAAAGGGTTAATTCTGGGAGATGACTTCTTCAAGAGAGAAGGAATTCCTGGGAAAAAACCCCAAACTAGGTTTTCTCTGTTTTTATTGTCCAGGCAAGAAAGTTACAGAAAAGAACGCAGTTGGTTAATCAGTCATGGTGAAAACGTAAACAAACTGGCTACATGACAATTTTCATTAAAGCAGGTGCAACTTAAAAATCATTTAAGCAATTTACCATCAAAGGAGTCATAAAACTAAACTATGTGACATACAAAAGAACCAATGAGATAATCGTTATGGCAACACTTAGTTCCCTAGGAAACTTAAGGAAACAGCTGAAGGTGAAATGTGGAACCAACCACTAACTGGCAGAGTAGCCTTGAAGCTTTTAGTACACATATTTTCCCATCATTAGGTTTAGCTACATCAAGGTCATCTTCCTTTAGAGCAAGCACTTTTGCTGTGTCACAATTTTCATATCCACACCAGAGACTTTTTACTCTTGTGAAAGTTTTCTGTTTTTTCCCAAGCTTAGCATTTCTATGTGCAATACTAAAAAGTTAGGCTATTCCGCAAACTACAAGGCTTTGGCCCCACTATGCTACAGCCCAAACTAAAGGGCTTTGGCCCTTCTAACAGCTAAGGACTGTGGTCCTACTGGGCTAAAGGTTAAGGCCCTGTGAAATACATGTTTTTTATTAATGTTAGTACCCTCCACAGGTTAGCAGAAACCTTGCGGACATTGAATGAGAGGTCCATATCCAGACACCCCTCCCTGAGCCATGTGAACTGGTTGAGGGCCTGCACATGAAAATGATTTACATTCTTACTTTGATCTGTTAACTATATAACTGCTGTGTGTACTCTGTGGTGGTGTGGACTTCTTACTGACTGACTGCCATCAGTGCCTCTTGTAATTCTAATAAACCAGTGTGTCTACTTGCTGGACCTCTGGGTGATTTCTTCAAAATAGGTAGACACTACACAAGTGCTCTCTTAGATTTGGGACTCCCACAGAACACCTGTGAAATTTTATCATGCATAATTAATGTCTAATGATACTATTTTCCCTGTTTTCCTGAAATTACAAAAACATGTAAATACTTTATTCTGCCCCAGCATTTTACCCCACCAATCCCCAATTAGATATCATTATCATTGTCATTATTACAGGAAGCAATTGTGTCTGTATGGCTACTGCCCCTGTGGTTAGACAGCCAAACATCTGTTGGTGGGTCTGTCATTGCTGCTGGAAATTAGCAACAGAATTTAAAGATGTGAGATGGATAAAAGTGGAGAATGAGGGCAAGCTATGATGTGCCACTTACATCTGTATCTCTTTGTCATTTTACGTGACCATAACAATATTATGGTAATAATTGCCACTGCTTCAGGTCTGCCTTTCAAATCCTGTGCAAGTTTATCCTTTGGCCAACTCTAACTCGTAGGAATACAGACAAGGAGATTCTGAGAAATGCAGTCTTCTGCTTAACCAGGTTGACAATGATGTAATCCAGCACGCAGTCTATTTTATGTGCACTTAATAATTTGTTGTTTCTGAGGGGAGGGAAAACTGGGAGGAGAGGATGAAAAGGTTTTTTGTTTTTTTGTTTTTTTTTTCTTTTCTGTGAGCAAACAATGCAATTCAAACTGTATTTCTTGAAGTTTTAAATTGTTTTTAAAGAGGAGGTTCCTTCAGTTCACCATAGTGCCAAAAATGGGACTAATCTGATAACCTCTTTTATGTCATATCAGTAATGTTATTTTTAAAATTATAGACTTTATGAAGTTACACTCAATACTTTAAGTCAGTAGGAAAATATTCAGAGCAATGCAATAGTATTTTACTTTAAATATCATTTACCTTAAAATGATTAATGCAGTAATTTTCAAACGTATCTAACCTTCTCGCAGAGACCAAGTTTTTGTATTTTACCAATATAAGTTGGCAAAGTTGCTACACATTTTATCATCTAGAGTCATTTAATGTTTGATATCCTATTGGTAAAGATAAGATCATTAGGAATTCTTAACAACAGGTGAAGTTGACTAATGAATGGCACTTTGTTCTTTTGGGCAAATGGTCACAGGATTTTCCACATAAATTTTGGAAAATCTTCATTATATTTCACTTTGGAAGGTGAAATTAACTGTTATGTCTACTTTACCTTTTGCAAAGGTATAAGGATAAATTACTCCAGAAAAATTTCCATTTATTTGGCTGTCTCAGGCTTGTTTCAGGAACTGTCTCATTCTCTCTGGAGACTGCTGGAGGATTGCATGATTGCTTTTCTCTAATTTGAGATGGAAGTTTCTGTTTTCACTTATCAGGCCCCTGGTCACAATGATGTCATGTACTGTCACTTCTATTTAATATATAACATTGCACAGAGTACTAGTTCTGCATTGACTTGTTCACTGTTTTAAACCCATATAGATTTTCCTTACTAAATCTGCATGCTATAAATAATTGGCACAAGTCCTAGACTTGCCTTTAAATTTTAAAGCTCTTAAATTAATTGATTTTTATAAAATATGTGTTAAAGAGAAATTCAAATCCCAAGTTTCTGTTAAATAAAAACTTGATACAGGATTTGTTTTTGTTTCCAATAAATATACGACTGCAAATTCACCTGACTTTGAATGCTAACAAAAAATAGCAGTATTGACCCTAAGAAAATTTAGATTGATATAATCCCATTTGTTTATTTTTCCTTTGGTTGCCCGTGCTTTTGGGGTCATATTCATGAAGTCTGTGCCCAGTCCTACTTCCTGAAGTGTTTCTCCTATGTTTTCTTTAAGAAGTTTTATTGTTTCAGGGTGTATATTTAATTCTTTAATCCATTTTGAGTTGACTTTAATGTATGGTGAAAGGTATGGGTCTAGTTTCATTCTCCTGCATATTGATATCCAGTTCTCCCAGCACCATTAGCTATCGACAAAATAAAATTAAAAAAAAAAAAAAGAAAATTTAGAAAAAGGAAATGTTCTTCAGAAATGCTTAACTTTTCTGACTATCTGCCATTTCTCACCCATATTTCCCCTGCAACATCTCACATAGGAATATTCTTCGAAGAAACTACCTCATGCTCATTCTCTTGAGGAACTTCTGTCTCCTATTCTGGTACTTAAGGTTTTGGGTTATCATGTTACTTTATCTAGGTGACATATTTGCATTTTTAACTGCAAGTTCTTAAAACACAAGTGTTATTACTGATGGGAACATTATACACCATAAAAACTAAGAATGCTATTTTGAGGAGGAATTACACATATTCCACGTATGAAAGTTGGTTTGTCTTGAATATCTGAAAGTGTTATTTCTTTGCCTATTTTCTAAATTTTGGAGGCTTTCCTTTTAAGAACATTTCTTCTCCAACATAACATCTAAGACTAACATACTTGTTTGAAATAAGAACAAGCTTCTACATTAAAGTGAAAAAAGTTTACCAAGTATCTCCAATATGTATGTGTGTGTGTGTATTATACATAGATACATATATATTGTATAATTATGAGTATGTGCCCCTGTTTGCATGTTGCAAAACATAAAATATAAAAAAGTAAAATAAAATGCAAAAACATCTTTACTTTGTATTGTTTAATAATGATTCACAAGTATTTTTGCTTTTACTAAAGTGTTATGTAATAGAGAAATATGCTTTATTATTTAGCTTATTTTTATAACTTTTAATGGCTGTCATGAATGACAAGATAATTAACAAAACCACACTGATCCAAAGGGAAAAAGTTACTCATTAGCTGTGCTTATTATACCATGATTTTTTGTTTTTCAAAATTATCTACCAATTGTGCAAATTTTTTTGAATATTTTCTCTTATGTCAGTTTCTCTTGATAATCCAAAGCTGTTTTATTATACTATATTTAACAATTACATTCAAAACCCACTTAAACTTTTAGGAAGATATTTATATAATTTAGAGTATTTTCCACCAAAAAAAAAACACACTACATATAAAGCATTGTATTTGGAAGTAGCTCAAAAACATTTTATACAACTTTATCTTTTTTTTTAAGTGATGTCTCTATGGCATGTGTTTCTTCCAAAAGTCAGTCACCTCTTTACTCATTATTGAAATTTCACCATTATATTAATGTAGAGGTTTATCAAAATTTAGTCCACTAACCCCAGAAGGACTCTGAGACTCTTTCACGGGATCCAAGTGGTCAAAACTAAATACAAGATGTTGCTTGTATTTTTCACTGCGTTGACATGTGCAAAAACAACTGCTGGGGCCTTAGTACAAATTAAGGCAGTGACAACAAACTGTATAAGAAGTCATCTTATTCTTTATTGCCATGTAGCCAGGAAAAAAATGTCAGGTGCACTTTGGAATGTTCTTGGTGAAGTCCTTCCGGGGTTACTGGACTAATTTTTTAATAAAATTATTAATTTTATTAAATTTCAACAACTAAGTACACGTTTTGATAAAATTCAAAGTACACATAATGGAGTATTTTTCTCTTTATGAAATGCAAAATGTACATAAAATACTTTTGCTGTCATGAGGAAAATTTCTTGTGTCGTTGCTTGAGTGGTGAGACAAACTAGCCACCTTTTCCATGAAATTCCATTTTTACTTGAAACAAAGACTGACTAACAAATTATAGTTATAGGTAACTGGGTATTTGGTAAACATTTTCTCAATGTTATAATTTAACAAAATAAATCTGTCACTTAAAAAAAAATTATCAGTGTTTTGTTTTGCCAATGATAAAAGCCAACCTTTCAAGTGAAAATTAGAATAATGGTAAACTTGAATCTGCAAATATGAGCTTGTATCTACCACTGTGAATTTGACAGTTTCCCATTACATAGGACATTTCTTATGAGATTGATGGTGTTATTAACAAATATACAGGGGTCTTCAAAATGTTAATGGAAAAAAGACTTGTATTATCTATTTTTATTTTTAGATTGCATCTATTATTTTTACATTCTGAAATATTGCTGCAGAGGGGTGGTAGGGGGAGAGGGGGTGGGAGTGGCCCGTTGCTGGCTTCTTCACTGGCCTGGTTGCCCATGGCTGGTGGCATGGCTGAGGCCCACAAGCCCCCCTGCCTGCAGTTCAGAATCCCACCGGTTTCCAGTGGTGTTTCCGTCCTCACTGGCCTGGGTGCGGGTGGTTGGGGGTTGGCCTGGCGGTGTATGGCTGAGGTTTGTACTATCTTTTAATTTCATTTTTCCACAAACTTTTTGAAGTACCCTCATGTAGAAAATGTTTCAACACTTGGTGGATCTGCATAATTCATTCACCAATATTTTACAAGTGGCCAGTGTGTGGCATTATAAAATGTTGCTTGGGTAGAAGATTTATTCTAAGTGTAAACTAGACAAATGATTTTAATGTAACATTTTAAAATTTCACTGATATGGTTTTAGGTTTATATATGTCTTCTAATAATATTTGTTTAAAAAGGGATGCATTTTAGTTGTAATTGCCTTTGCCCGTGAATTATTTCACTACTACCCAAAGGTAAAAACAAGCATTTCTTTAATGATAATAAACTTAATGTTTCTTTAATGATGCATATGTTTAAATTCTGGGCTCATGGGTAGACATCCTGGCTATCCATTCAAACATAATTTATTTCTTTTGACCAATAAGAATTTTGACAAGTATAGAATAGAATTTCTAGAAAGACATAGCCTAGCTAGTCACTTTTTCTGTAGACAGTGGGACATCATGATTTCTGCCAATCTGGTGTGATTTACTCAAAAGGGTTAAACAACAAATGCTAAAATAGTTTTCAATTTCTTGAATCTTTTTGTTTTTCTTAAGCCAGAATTTAATTATTTAACCTAAATTTCAAGAACTTCACCTTATTGATATTATTGTGCTTACAACAAACAAATAAAAAGATACATGACAACCAAACATAATGTGGTACCATGGATTGAATTCAGAAAAAGAATGTTGAGGGCAAGAAAAAAACGTGGTGGAATCTGAATAATGTCTGCAATTTATGTAAGAGTAGGATATCAATGTTAATTGTTAAGTTTTGATAAATGTACCATAGTTATATAAAATATTAACATTGAGGAAATGCAGGCAAAGGATATATGGTGACTTTCTGTACTATACTTTCAACTCTTGTAAAACTAAAATTATTTCAAAAATACAAGTTAAAAAAATGTTAAGCATACACCTACTATATGAACCAGTCACTGCAGTCCTAGATATTTACAGAAGGAAATGAAAGCATATGTGTGCACAGAGATATATACAAGAATGTTCACACCAGCTTTATTTTTAATAAGCAAAAATGAAGGAAAAACACATATCTACAGGTTTAGCAGATAACTGTGTAATGAGTAGCTCTTAGCTCTTTTTTTCCCTATTCAAATCGCATGATAAAATTTGGAAATTTCAGTAACTCGTTAATGATTCATGTAGACAATATTCAGCTATGTAGATTTTTATCTTTTTGTCTAACCAATACTGTGAACATTAAGATCTATTTCTAGGTATTACAAAAATTAAAATACTATTTATGAGAATCAGTGCAGGAGTGATTAATAAGATTATAATTGAATCAATTGCATCATGGTTCTGGTAACAAATTAAAATTAAAGATTTGAAGCATGTATTTATAAAAGTGAATGTTCATTTACTCATATGTCATTCATTTTCTCTAATGACAAAATGCAAAAAATAAAGCAGTCCAGTGATGACTAGGGGATCATCAGGGGTCACAGGGAGTGATGTCACTCCCACTTCCAACCCTTGATTCTCATACCCATCAATACTGACTATGGGAGAAAAATCACCATATATTAGATGCTGATTGAGAGCATATAGAGAATTCTGGAGAACCTTGCCCCTACACTGTAAGGTATTGCCATCTAGCTGGTGCTGTATAATCAAGTCTTTGAAAAGGCATTCCACTGCTCTATCAAGCTGGCTATTTCAAGATGATGGGTGTTGAAAGAGTTTGGATGTATTGTACTCCCAGAACTCATGTGGAAATTTGGTCCCCAATGTGGCACTGCTGGAAACTGTTTGAGTCATGGGGGCGGATCCCTCATGAATGGATTAATGCTCTCCCTGGGGGATGAGAGTAGTGAGTGAGTTCTCGCTCTATTAGTTCCCATGAGAGTTGGTGGTTGTCTAAAAGACCCTGGCACCTTTCTCTCTCTCTCTCTCTCTCTCATTCTCACTTCCTCTGGCCATGTGATCTGCTTGTACCTGCCAGCTGCCTGCCACTTTCCACCATGAGTAGAAGCAGCCTGAGGTCTGCACCAGATGCAGCTGTCCCAGAATTGTAAGCCAAATAAACCTCTGTTCTTTATAAATTACCCAGTCTCAGGTGTTCTGTTATAGCAACACAAAACAGGCTAATACAGGTGCCTTAGTCTGGTGAGGCAGCTATAACAAAATACCATAAACTGGGTGGCTTACAAACAGTGGAAATTTATTTCTTGCAGTTCTGGAGACTGGGAATTCCAAGATCAAGGTACTAGAAGATTTGGTGTTTGGCTTTCTGTTTTCTGGTTCATAGATGGCACCTTTTAGCTGTGCCCTCTCATGTTAAAAGGACTAAACAACCTCCATCAGGCCTCTTTATAAGGGCACTAATCCCATTCATGAAGGCCCTTGTCCGTATGTTCTAATTACCTCCCAAAGGCCCCACCTCCAAATACCATCACATTCATTATTAGGTTTCAACCTATGCGTTTGGGGTGCGGGAGTGGAACACAAACACTTGGACTGTAACATTGGGAAGCACGGTAAGAACAGTGAATTTCATGAACCTGGGACCATTGCCACTCTGCATTTGCTGTGAAGTGAGTTCCTTGATCAGAAGCAATGCTGTGTGAAATACCATTATAGTTCATAAGGCACCCAGTAAGTCCATGGATGGCAGTTTTCACCAAAGCATTATGTGCAGAGAAGACAAATCTATATCCAGTTTAAGTATGGAATTAAGTAAGAAGAAAACACAGTTCCTTCCATGATAGAACTGGTCCAATATAATCAATCTGCTATCAGGTAGCTGGCTGATCAGTTCAGGGAATGGTGTTATATTAGGGACTCAGTGTTGGTCTCTGCTACTGTCAGATTGGGCACTGACCAGTGGCCATAGCCAGGTCAGCCTTAGCGAGTGGAAGTTCATGTTTTTGAGCCCATGCATGGTCTCCATTCTTGCCACCATGAGCTCTTTGTTTATAAACCCACTGGGAAATGACAAGGGTAGCTGGGAAAAGAGGCTGGCTTATATCCACAAAATAGGTCATCATGTCCACTTTATTATTAAAAGCCTCCTCTACTGAGGTCACCCTTTGCTAAGCATTCACATAAGACATAAATATCTTCATGTTTTATGGAATGCTCTATACAGAGCATTCTAGCCACATACCTTTTACTCAGATTTCTCTGCCATCAATTTCTAATCCTATCTTTTCCAAATTTCTGATCATCCACCTAGACCATCTGCCATAGTCTATAAATCAGTATAAAATGCACATCTGGACATTTTTCCTTCAAAGCAAAATGAGCAGCCAGGTGCACAGCTCAATGGTCTGCCCACTGGGAGGATTTCCCTTTACCATTGTGCTTTAAGGATACCCCAGAAAATGGCTTACTAGTACAGATGTCCACTTTCAGGTGGTGCCTGCATCTAATACAGAACCATCTGTAAACCAGTCCCAGGTTTTCTCTTCCTGTCAAGTGATCTTATGGAATTCTTCCATGAGGCCACAGGTGCAAGAAAGATAATGTTGCAGGAATGGGGACCATGGGCACTTGGGCCATTTGTTCTTGTAACTTATTTATTCAGGGTCTGCATGTATCTAATATTGTATATACTACTTTCATTTGATGATGGAGTGCTCAAGTTGAGCACACCCAACTAATGGTTTGGTGAGTCTGACAACATCCAGTTTATGATGGGTAGCACAGAATGCACAGTAAGTTGGTGGTCCATGGTTAACCATTCAATCTCTAGTCTATAAAGGCCCAGCAGCAAGTCAAGAGTGGTTTCTTAAAAGGAGAATAGTTATCTGAACAGGATGACAGGGCTTTGCTCCAAACTTATATGTCTACACTGTGATTAACCTATAGGGGCCTACCAAAGCCACCAAACTTCAACCCTACCTTTCACTGACATTTCAAGCACTATTGCATGTGCTTGATCATATGACCCAAGTGGGATAGCAGCTCACGTGGTGGACTGGATTTGTTGCAGAGCCTTCTCTTATTCTGGAATCTACTCAAAACCAGCAGGTTTTCATGTCATTCAGTAAATGGGCTAAATATCATACCCAAATAAGGAAAATTTGCCTGCACAATCCAAAGAGGCTCACGAGGCATTGTACCTCTCTTGGTTATAGCAGAGGTCAGGTATACAACTTATCCTTTACCCTAGAAAGGATATCTTGGCATGACCCATGCCACTCAACCCTTAGAAATTTCACTAATGTAGAACCCTGAATTTCTGTTAGATTTGTTTCCCATCCTCTGACATGTACATTTCTTGTCAATAAGTCTAGAGAAGTTGCTACTTCTTCTTAAATAGGTCCAGTTTGCATAGTGTCATCAATGTAGTTGAGCAGTGTGGTGCCTTATGAAGGAAAAGACAATCAACTTCACTATGAACTAAATTATGACACAGGGCTAAAGAGTTGATATACCCCATGTAGAATGGTGATGGTGTATTGCTGGCCTTGCCAGCTGAAAGCAAAGTTAGTAAAAACCTGATGGCCCTTACTAATAGGAATGAAGAAAAAGCATTTTCCAGATCAATAGCCATATCTCAGATATGAGGGTATGTGTCAATTTTCTCAAGCAGTAAAACTGCATCTGGTACATGAGCTGCAATTGAAATCGCCACATGGTTAAGATTATAATAATCCACTGTCATTCTCCAAGATCCATCTGTTTTGGGCACAGGCCATATAGTTTAATTGAGTGGAGATGTGAGGAGAGTCACCACTACTACATCTTTTAAGTCCATGGTGGCAACACTAGTCTCTGAAATCCCTCCAGGATTGCTTTGGGTTTACTATTTGTATATAGAGAGGAAATTCTACTGTCTTCCACTTGGTCTTTGCCACCATAATAGCTATCACTCCACAGCTTAGGGAACTATAAGTTTTTGACTATGTATAATACTATTATGCATTAAAGAACTGGAAAAATATCCAAAAGATTAGTTCAGGGACTCACTTTAACAGTAAATGCCCTACAAGTTTGGAAATTCAGTTTGTTATAATTCAGCCACTTAAAGAATGACATTCTTGGCTTGGTTTTAGTAATCTCAACTCTGTGGCTATAGGAGGTAAGTGAAGACACAGAAACTTTCAGATTATTTATGCCATACTTGAGCCCAAAGTATTTGAAGGAAATTCAAATCCTTAAGCTCATCCTCCTTTTTTTTTTAAACTGACTTTGTTAGGTAAATTAAGAACAACTAGTAAAACTCAACATACTCATTAGTTAGACAAAAATATTATAAGGTATCATATATGTGATCACCCAGAACCTTGCCTTTTAGAAGTATTTGATTAGGAGTATCCAGTGGTGATATTTGTTCATGTCTCTACTACCACATCGTGCTGTGGACTACTAGTCCCATCTTTATGACTAGAAATGGAATCATTAGTGCCTTTAAAAATAGTCACATTAGAGAACCAGTTCTCGAAACCCCAGGACCAGTTTATGAACTCATCCATAAAATTTTGTTCCTCTAAAAGCACTCTCAGTACTAAAATCTGTATTAGTCATAGTTCTCCAGAGAAACAGAACCAATAAGATAGATAGATAGATAGACAGACAGACAGAAAGATAGATAGATAGATAGATAGATAGATAGATAGATAGATAGATAGATAGATAGATAGATAGATAGATAGATAGATAGATAGATGAGTTTTGCTACCATGAGATATCTTTTTCTGTCCCTTGTCTTTTAACATCTGTGACTTTACATTTAAAGTGGATTTCTTGTAGAGAACATATACCTGGGTTCTTTTTTTAAAAATCCACTCAGTTAATCTTTGTCTTCTTCTTGGTGTATTTAGACCACTTACATTTAAAGTGATTATTGATGTAATTGAATGAATATCTACTATATGTGTAACCATTTCCTATTCGAGGTCCATGTTCTTTTATTTTTCTCCCACTTTTTTTCTGCCTTTTCTGCTCTTAACCAACAATTTTATACAATTTCATTTATCTCTTCTCTTATCATGTCAATAAAACTTTTTAAAACATTTTTTTGTTTTTCTATTGTTTGCAATATGCATTTACAACTCATCTAAGTTCACTTTCACATAACACTATACCACTTCACTGGTAGTGCAGGTGCCTTATAACAGAGCATTCCCTATTTCTCCTGTCTGTCCCTTATAACATTTCTGTTGTATATTTTACTTATCCATAAGCTATAATTATGAAATACGTTATTGGTTTTATTATTTTGAGCAAATTGTTATCTGTTAGATTAATTATAAGTAATAAAAATGAGAGATTTTGTTTTACCTTCTTTTATTACTTCTTGAACACTCTTCCTTTCTTTATGTAGATCTGAGTCTCTGACCTATATTATATTTCTGATTTCTGAAGAACTGCTTTTTAACATTTTTTGTAAGGCAGGTGTATTGGCAACATATTTTCCCAATTTTCCTTTGTGTGAGAAAGTCTACTTATTTTTCATTTTTGAATAATAATTTTACTGGATAAAAAATGTTTGTCTGCTGTTTTTTCTTCCTTTCAACACTTTTTGTCACTTCATGCTCTTCTTGCTTACAGTTTCTGAAGAAAAGTCTGATGTAATTATTGTTCTTATTTCTCTGTGGAGGCATGTCACCCCATTCCACCCCAAGTTTCTTTCAATATTTTCTCTTTGTCTTTGAGTTTATACAGTTTGAATATGATATGCCTAGGTATAGATTTTTTTTGGTATTTATCCTATTTGGTGTTTTCTGAGTTTCTTGGATCTGTGGTTTTGTGTTTGTAATTAATTTTGAAACATTCTCAGCCACTATTACTTCAAATATTTCTTTTATTTTTTATCTCTTTCTCCTTTTGGTAGTCTCATTAACATACGTTACACCCTTTATTTTCTCACAGTTTTTAGATGTCATTTCATTTTTTCTCATTTTTTTCTTTGCTTTTCATTTTTGGACATTTCTATTGATATATCTTCAAGCTCATTGATCTATTCATCACCAATGTCCAGTCTACTGATGAGCCCATCAATGGCATTCTTCATTTCTACTTAACAAGGACCTTAACAAGTATTTTTGATTGATAGCATTTCCTTTTGATTCTTTCTTAGAGTTTCGATTGATGTGCTTATATTATCAATCTTCTCTTTTATGTTGTCTACATTTTTCAATAGAACCATTTACGTATTAATCAGTTTTTTTTAAATTTGTAGTCTGATAATTTCAACATATATGCAATATCTGATTCTGCTTCTGATACTTGCTCTGCATGTTTGAACAGTTTATTTATTTATTGGCTTTTGGTATGAAAGCATGACATGATGTTGAAGAAACTGAGGAAAATCGGACTTTAGTGTGAAAGTTTACATTGATCTTGATAAGAGTTAGTTTTTGTTTACTATTTGCTCTAGCTCTAGGTGTCAGAGGCTAAATTTCCTCTGGCATCATTGTTTTTGTCTTCCCTGTTTTCTTTGGGTTTTCCTGGAGACTTTTAAAATAAGTTCTAATATTTTCACTTGCTGCCTCTTGCTATTATACAGGAGCCCTATTTGTGTGGTGGAAAGGTATAGGGGGAAGGGAAGCATTCTCTAATCCTATAATAGGTCTCAATTTTTTAGGGAGCATGGGTCCTGGACTGTGATCTTCAGAATTGCTGCTTGGGTTTTGTTTTACTTTTACTTCTTACGTGAGACAGAAAGGCTAAAGAGGGCTAAAAATGAGCATTTTTCTTCCTTTATGTAGAAGGCTGGAGGGGTGCAGTTGGGTATTTTTCTGCCCTACATCAAAGGCTAGAAGGGCCTGGAATTGGGTATTTCCTTGTCTCCAGCTTCAAAGACTAATGGGAGTTGGAGTTGGGTCAGGTTAAGTTCTGGTAAAAAGCAAATTGGTAACCGCAAGTGCAGTAAAAATAGTTTTCCTAAAAGGCAGGTTCTTTTTAAGTAGGATATAGTGCTCTGGGCCTAATTCAAAAAAAAAATTATGAAGGAAAGAGAAATTCACCCCCTTTTCTTCCTGCCTCACTGTTTGAGCTGGGACATTTCATCTTCTCTGGCGCATGGATTGGTATTTACACCATCGGCTACCTTGGTTCTCAGGCCTTCAGACTTGGACTGAATTACACCACTGGCTTTCCTGGTACTCCAGCTTATAGACAGCAGATTGTGGGACTTCTCATCCTCTATAATTGTGTGAGACAATTCCTCATTTTATATATATATGTAAATATAAAATATTATATATATATATAATATACACAAACACACACACACACACACACACCCCTATTCTGTTTCTCTAGAGAACCCTGACTAATAAAAACTCCAAGCTCACTATTAACTAACATACATGTAGTACTGAAACCCAATGTAGTCTGGAGGAAAATTCAGTGAGTCAGTGTTTATAAGTACTGTGCTAAATGGTCTTTCTGTCTACTTATCTTCAATTTTTTCACCCAGAGTAAATGTCAAAGTCTTTATACTAGTTTTGAACAGGGTAAATGAGTTGCTCCTTTAGGGACCATGTTCTATCTATGCAATAAAATGCCTTTCTTCGGGTCGGCTTTAGCTCAAGCGGTTACTTCCTCAAGCCAGACTTCAATCTGTCTAAAATGCCTTTCTTCTTCATAATTACTTTTCTAACTGATTGAGCCTCAGGGACACAGAAAACTTGAAAAACATTACTAACCAACTAGAGCCAACAAACACCCACAGAACACTCAACTGAACAACAGCAAATCACATATTCTTCTCAAGCACGCAAGAAATATTTTCCACGATAGAAAATATGTTTGACCTCAAAAAGTCAGTCTGAATTAAACAAGATTGAATCATAAAGGGTATGTTCTCTGACAACAATATAATTAAATTAGAGATCAACTTTTAGAAAAATCTATAAATATTTGGATATTAAGCAAAACATTTCTAAATAACCAACAGGTCAAAGAAAAACTCACAAAGGAAATTCGAAAAAAAATTTAAGTTGAATTAAAGCAGAAACACAGTATATCACATTATGGGATGCAGCTAAAGCAGTGCAAAGATCATAATTTATAGCTATAAAGAACTATGTTAGAAAAAAAAACTTCAAATTAAAACCTTATCTTTCACCTTAAGAAACTAAAAGTAAGTTCTTTGAAAGATTAACAATATTTACAAACATTTATCTATATTAAAAAGAAATCAATCACTGCAAAGGACTTTTTTATTTATGTTTCTCCCCAAGTTTATGCATTAAAATCCTGCCCCCGAGGTGATGGAATTAAGAGGTAGGGCCTTTGGGAGATAATTAAGTCATGAGGGAGGAGGTGTCATGAATGGTATTAATTATCTTATAAAGAAAGACCCCAGGAAGCTCATTTGCCACCTTCACCATGTGAGGACACAGCAAGAAGGAGCTATCTATGAAACAGAAAATGGGTCATCACAAGACATGAACTCTACTTGTGCCTTGATCTCCTACTTTCCAGCCTCCAGAACTATGATAAATAAATTTCTGTTGTTTATAAGCTATCTGGTTTACGGTATTTTGTTATAGTAGTCTCAATAGACTAAGACAATCACCAAACTCAAGAATGAAATGGAGAATATCACCACTGATGGTACAAAATTTAAGAAGTATTATAATGCAATACCACAAACTATTTTATGTCAAAAAATTAGACAACTTAAAGGAAATGGCCAAATTCTTAGAAACACACCTATACCAAAACTGGCTTACTGAAGAAATATCTGAATAGATACATAACAAGTAAAAACAAAATAACTTTATTTTTTTGGTGGCTGGCTACTGATACAGGGATTGAACCCTGGACCTTGGTGTTATCAGCCCCATGCTCTGACAAACTGAACTAACTGGCCAGCCCTTAAAATGTTTTTAATTAAAAGTCTGTCCACCAAGAAAAACCCAACTCCAGATAATTTCATTGCTGAGTTGTAAAATAAAAAGAAAAAGAAAAAGAAATCAATCCTACATAATACCTTCCAGAAAATAAATGTGGAATAAACACTTTCTAATTCAATCTTTGAGGTCAGTATTACCCTGATACCAAAGGTAAACAAAGCTATCACAAGAAAAAACATCACAGACTAATATCCCTTATGAATACGAATGCCAAGTTTCTCATCATACAATTGACACACATAATTCACCAACATATAAAAGGGTATAGACCATAACAAAGTAAGAATTATCTCAAGAATGAAAGGTTGACTTAATCTCCAGATTAATTAATATAACACCATATTAATACAATAAACACAATAATTATATGATTATATTAATATACACAGAAAAACATTTGGCAAAACCTCACATTCAGTCCATGAAAGAAACTCTCAATAAACTAGAGATAAAAAAGAATTTTCTCAACTAGACAAAGAGATTCCAAGAAAAACATACAGCCAACATGGTACTTAATGATGACAGACTGACGCTTTCCCCTATGATCAAGAAAAAGACAAGATTTCTGCTTTCTCTTCTTTTATTCGGAATTGTATTAGAGGCTCTAGCCTGGCACTGTATTAAGAAAAAAAAAGAAGAAAACATATCCAGTTGTGAAAATAAGAAATAAAAGTATCTCTATTTGCAGGTAACACAATTTTTTTAATAAAGAAAATCCTAGGGATTACACACACATAATCTATTAGAGCTAATAAACAATTTGCACATGGTTGCAAAATATGATAACAACGTAGAGAAATCAATTGTATCTTGGTATATTAGCAAAAACTAACCTGAAATTGAAATTTAAAAAATTCTACTTAACAAAATGGATTAAGGACATGAATACTGAAAACTACAATACATTGCTAAGAAAAATTAAGAAATATTTAAATAAATGAAGTGATATCCCATGCTCATGGACTGGAAGGCAAAATTATTATGATGGTAATTCTTCCCAAATAGATGTTTATGTTCAATGTAATCTCTAACCCAGCAAGCTTTTTGCAGAAATTGACAAGCAGATCCTAAAATTAAGGTAAAATTGCAAAGCTGCAGCTAAATCTCTCCCCTTGCCATTTTTTAGCTGGAATGTCTCTTTCCTCCTGCTAAAATCTGACACATCCTGTGAAATTCTACTCAAACAAAATGACTCCTGATATAGATGTAAACATTGCATATTCTGTGATTCACAGATATTTTGTACATATGTCCACTAGAGTCTTTATCGCATATTTTATTAGTTTTCATTTGTGATGCCCCGGTATTTTATCATAGAGTGATAAGACAGTATAGAATGAAATTCAATTGATGAACTTCAAAATGGAAAATCTGGCCACATTCAACTCAAATTCACTTGTTTTTAATGAATAAAAGAAAATGGTCAGTAATAAAAAATATTATTTTGTGATGTAGTATAGCAATAAATATGAATTAAAGATTATCATCTGGTCAACTAGGGCCACCTGAAACCCCTGAACACAGCAATTTTGCTTCAGAAATTGTGAAGATATTCTCACCTTAAAATTAAAAGCAATCACAGATTTCTATTACACAAGTCATTAATAACACCAATTAATGAGGAAATTAAGTAAATTTGAGATAAGATATAAGATACAATTTTAAGAAAACTGACTTTTTTTGGTATTGTCTAATTTTTTATCCTTCAGGGTTGAATATGAATATAAATATAAACATTGACTAGTGAACAAAAATCAATTACATATTTTTAAAGCCTGTAATAAATGTAATTAATCCCACACACAGTTATCTAAGGAAGGAATATATTCTAATTTTTGCAAAGTGGAATGCAATTTCAGTTTCCCAAACCAGTTGAGAATTAAATTGGACCTCTTATAACAAGTATGCAATTCCAAGTACCTCTGTACTTGAATTATGATATCATCTTACTAAATAAGATCAAGTATAATCAACACCTGACATTCATAATTCAGGGGAGAAAAAGTAATATCTCTTCCTCATCCCCTACAAGGTTTATGGCTGACACCCCCAGAGTAAAAGACAGATTAACAAGGGAAAAGCAAAGTGAACTCATTTTAAAAAGATTTATGTGACAGGAGCCTTTAGAAATGAAGACCCAAAGACCCAAGTGTGTTTTTATGCTAAGTCTGTGGAAAGAGTTTGAAAGTTGTGGAGAAACACGATCTGACAAAAAGTGTGTGATCTATGGTGATAAACTGAGAGGAGAACCCTGCGAGGCCTGTTTATTCAGATTCATCTTGGTCTCTCTGTGTAGCATTCCTTTCCCAGGCAATAGGGCGCAACACCTGTCACACGAGAGTCTTATGACCTTCTTTCAGGGGTGATAGGTCAGAGAGCAAACTTTCTAGGTTTTAGGTTTTGCTTTGGGGAAGAAAGAGGAATGGGACACAGGAGAACAGGAGGTCAGAGAATCCTTCCAGATTCTGAAACCCTCCTGTGCTCTTCAGCTCAAAAATACTCAACATGACAAGGCAACGTACTTTGGGGTAAGGTGTTCTGAGCCCCGACAGTGTACTTATTTATATTGTACAAAACAATAGCACAAGCATTGTCGGGCCTTAAAAACTAACGCCACCTTAAGTGACATTACAAGCGGCGCCATTTTGGGCCCACAAGGGCGTATTAACGTGGCAGCCTAAGACGGCGCCGGGAGGAAGTAGGGTGGGAGTGTCTGTGGGAACCTTGCCTTAGCCCTTATTGGCCAAATACGTGCTTCTGTGCTCGTGAACACTGCATGATTGCAATAGCTAGGCATTGAGACAGGACGCATGCTCTCATAACCTTTAAGCTGATTGGAGGATGTAAAAAACCTCCCTTCCCCATTTGCTTTTAAAAGCAAGTGCTTGTGTGATAATAAACGGAACTGCTCTACAGAACCCCTGCCGTGTCTGCGTGTCCTTCAACGGGCTGGTTGGGGCCGGCGGCTGTGCTCACCTCTCTTCATGGCTCTCTTCCCCCGTCTCCTCCAAACGGGGACCAGAGGGAAAGAGGAATCCAGGCCATTCGCTCTCCCACCAAAAAGAACGAGGCTAGGGTTGTTCAGGTCGGCTGGCAGCGGACCCGACAAAGCATTGTCCTTTTTAATACTCAAAATACTCCATGTGGTAGTGTATTTTGCTTATAACAGAATACCAGACACTGGGTAATTTATAAAGGAAGAAATTTATTTCTTACAGTTTTGAAAGCTGTGAAGTCCATAGTCCAGGGGCCGTATCTGATGAGGGCCTTCTTCTGAGTGGGAACTCTCTACAGGGTCCGTGGCAACCAGTATATCACATAGCAAGAGAATGCATGAGCAAGAAAGTTAACCTTCTCACTCCCTCATCTTATAAAACCATCAGTACCATGCCCATGACAATCCATTAAACTATCAATGGATTAATTCATTCACACGGGCACAGTCCTCATGATCCAATCACCTCTCAAAGGCCCCATCTTTCAAATATCATAATTAGATTTCCAACCCTCTTAACACTGTTACAGTGGAGATCAAGTTCCCAAACACATCAACTTTTGGGGAACACATCTGACCCATAGCAGGTAGACAGAGCAAGAAATATCACTCCCATTGTATAAAGAAAACAACTGAGAAATGACAGTTTAAGTGACATCATAAAGGTAACATAGCTAAAAAAGGCTTGCAGTAGACAGAAAAATGGCCCTCTGAAGATGTTCACATGCTAATTCCAGGAAACTGAATACATTAGGTTAGTTTACAAAGGAAAATTAAAGTTGCAAATAGAATTAGGGTTGATAATCAGCTGACTTTAAGATAAGGTGATTATCCTAGATTATTCAGGTGAACCCAATGTAGCCACAAAAGTTCTTAAAAGTGAAAGAGGAAGACACAGTATCAGGAATATGTTAAAATCCACTAAAGCATACACTTAAAATGGTGAATTTTATCTTATTTAAATTATACCTAAATTTTTTAAATGCTTTATAAAAATAAATGAAAGAGGGAAACATAAGAGTCAAAGTCAGAGAAGGAAATGTGACAATGGACAGAATGATGCAATGGGGGAAGGACTCAACCAGCCCTTGCTGGCTTTGAAGATGGAAAGAGGGGGCTATGAGCCAAGGAATGTGGGCAGCATCTAGAAGCTGGAAAAGGTAATAAAATATTATCCTTCTGGAGCCTACAGAAAGAAATGCAGCTCAATCAACACATTGGTTTTAGCCCAGTGAGACACTGGACATCTAACAGATATTTTGCTTTAAACCACTGAGTTTGTGCCAACTAGTTACAGCAATCATAGAAAACCAATACGGAGTGTAAGCAAACTTCTTAGTAAAGTACATTACCTCCCAACTGAAAGAAAAAAACAGTTAATTGCTCTAAAAACATTCAAAAGTCAAAACATTTCTGTTTATTTCATATCTTGCTTCAGAGATAGAAATTATACTCAAACAATATTTTGACCCAGATGAAGACCTCAAAGTATTTTTTAAGTAGCCTGAGTTTTATAAGAGGATGAACATATTTTCTAAAATTATTTCCTTTTCTGCTTAAAATCCTGCAATTTCAAAAGAACATATTAGAGAATTAAAGGTGATTGATTGCTACTTTGAAAGATTTTTTCTTTCTTTTTTTTTTTTTTACATTTTATTTTAACATTTACTTGTACATATTTGTGGGGTACAGTGTGTCATTTCAATACACGGATATACTTTGTAATGATTCAGTTAGTGTATTGCATAGTTTTGGACTTGTCATCATTTTAACTTAATGATAAATCCTGATAGGAAGAAATCTGCATAAGCTGAACATGAGAAACAGCAAACATTTTCATAAATGATATTTCGACAAATGTAAGTTTAGATCTACTTTTCAATACTCAATATACTTACATTCTTTGAATATAGAGTAATAACCTATCCAAAACACAACTGACAATGGGGATTTGCTGCTGAGAAGAATTGTACTCTCTTTATTCAAATGCTATCGATTGCAAGAAAAAGTTACTTGAACATTAGGTACTAAAAGTGTTAGAAGACTTGTTTATATTAAATTTTTTAAATTGTTGAAATAAAAAGAAGGTAGAATGCATCTTATAAAATAAATCATTTATATGATATAAAAACAGAACCATGGTAAAATATGGTAAGTGTAGTATAGAGTTCATAAGAATATCTATGCATTCATATATTCGGAACAATTACAGCAGTTGTTATTCAGTTGCTACTAATATAGACTAAAATAACTATTATAACCAGTAGGTATTTAAGGACTTTCTAATTTAAGGTATGTCTTCAAGATCTAATAGTAAACAAATAATTGTGCTTTAGTCTAGTTTCTATTTCCCACATTGTTGATATTTTCATTTTATTTAGTACAAAGATGAAAGTAACAATGATAATTACAAAGCAATTGGTTGTAGTGCTAAAAGCATTTAAAATTTTCAAGACATAATTTTCCAAAATTGTTATCAAATTACACACAAAGGTCACACTATTGCTAAATTGACTATAATTGGGATCAAACAAATAAATATATATTTATCGAATTTATCAAATGGACATATTCACTAAAAAAACAGAAAATTCATGATGTGTTTTTTCAGATAACTAATTTTTGTGGACTCAATTTAAATAAGAATGAATATACTATGAAAATTCATAGAAGAAATGCTAACTAAACATATTAAAATATTGTATTGGCAAAATGATTTGTTATTGAGTGTAACTTTATTAATGAGTACCAACATATTGGCTCCTATTAGATTGATTCAAATGATTTCAACATGGCAATAGTATCAAATGTACTAAATGCCAATATTCAGTGCAGGTACTGACTTTGAGGTGTCAAATAACAAATTTACAAACAATTAATTAAAAATCAAGAATTGGGCAACACATTATTCCATAAAACAGAATAAATGTTCCAATAAGCTGAGCAAAAGAGGTTTATTTTATAGAATAAAAAGGTCTGAAGGAAGCAGAAGTAACAAAAACAACAAAAGGACTGATCATTTCAAAGTCACTTTTCTTGTAAGGTGGGGACAGTAAGACAGACCAATAGAAAAATAACTGACTAGTTAACATCAGATTACTTCAGTCTATCTCTTTTTGTGTAAGGATTAAAGCAGAAGAAACTTAATTATATCTACTGAAGATTTAAACTGGCTTGTTTGGGAAATTGGCTGTTATCTCTCTCTCTCCTGACTTTTCAGAAGGTCATACCACAAACTAAGTGACATGGAACTTAGCAGGGCAACTCTGTTTTGATTTTTAGACTGGTCTTTTGGGACCTAGTATAGGAACTTAGTCCAAAACGATGGCCTACTAAAATTTTTATTTAACAGAGGCTAAGATGGTTATAATACAAGTTCTAGAAGTTAAATAATGCATAAAAGTGCCTGATGGATCGAGGGTGCTAAAAATAAAGAATTCCATACAATAAATTAATACATAACAAAAGGGTTAACAAGTTTTTTAAGAAACCTTGAAAAGAATCATTATTATTATAGACTGGATTAATTTTAACATATTGTATTGACAATAACCTTCTTTTACCCCATCTACCATCAACTGGAAAGTCTACATAGGCAATCTGAATGTGGAACTAAGCCAAAATTTTTGGAAGTAAAGACAAAGAGATGCATGAGATACAGAAGAGAGAGAGAGAGAGAGACCTATGATAGGAAGAAAAATAAAAAAGTCAAAGAGAGATGAAGTTACAATGTATTTACATGTATGTGCTCATCACTCACAAACAGTATCTCCAATCCTGATTCCCCTCAAAAAACAAACACCTCTGTAAGACATTTGCAAACGAGGAAAATGAGGAAACAGAATATTAAAATTTGACTTATTCTCCAAAGTCATAAATCCGGGTAGTGATATGTCTGGAACTTGATAATGGTTATTCTGTTTCCAAAACTTGTGTTTTACCATCTGGAAATTTACAATAAAATGAACAATCTAGAAACAAATGAAAAATGGTATTTTTTGGCTGGGGAGAGAGCATTGGAACAGGGCTAAAGATTAATACATTGAGTGACTATAGATTCAACTTTAGAAATGTAGGGAAGAAAAAATAATTTTGTTCTCAATGTTTCATGAATTCTTAGCTGGGACTCCCTGTAATAAAAGACAGACTAACAAGAGAAAAACCAACAGCAGTTTAATAACTCATATACCTTCTGTATGCAAGGGAGATAAATCAAAGAAATGAGTAAATCTCTACAGCAGATCTCACAGAGTTTCTTTAAACTTCAGGCTCAAATACCATTGTTCTCTGAAACAAAGAAAGAAGGGTGTGAGGAAAGGCCCCATAAAGACAAGATGGTACGAAAAAGCACCCTAAAACAAGGGTAAGGTTTATTATATAGATTTAAGTTGATGCCTTGTCCATCGATTAAGAGTCTCTAGTGATTTAGTGTCTTTTTCTTCTTAATGCACAGAGAAAGACAAGCTTACAAATGAAGATTTTTTTAATAGGTGTAAATTTCTCTTACAAAAAAGGTAACTTCTCAGAACTTCTCCTCTATCAGCAGTTTCTTAAAATAACAACTTGAAATAATCTTTATGCCAAAGAAGCATATTTTGGGGTGGCATTTCTGGTCTCCTACAGCCATTTTTTTAGTAGCATGTCCTGAACCCCATGAGAGATATTATAAATTGCTAAAGAATCTCACAGGAAATAACGTAAAAGAGAAGCATCTTATGTTTATCTGTGCATGAAAGTTAAGCATTTTATTCAGATTTAGTTGGCATAGCCTTAAGACCTACTAGAAAAGAACCTATTAGTCTTCATAACACAAAATCAATGTTTTTTTTTTTTCCAACTCTTAACCTCAGATGACACTTTGAATGTTGCCAGTACAGAAGGAAAATCAGGTCTAAAAATTTCATGAATAACCTGTAGCCAGTATTACTTAAGTGTTAACAAGATTGATAAATTGAGAAGAATGTTTGAAATATACAGTACGCTATTCATAAATGATGCTTTCCTAGAGTTATAATACTTTATTTGAAAAAATCATTTGCAATATTAAAAAACTATAAAAATAACAAACAATAATTTGCAATGTTACTACTTTTTCAAAAGAAAATTAAAGCAATCCTTTAGATACTTCATGACACATTCATTTATTTTTACTTTTACCCTTCTAAGCTAAGTTTTATGTTTCTCATCCGCTGCCATGAGAGATTGGTAAATATTAGCTATAAACATCTATATTTATTTTGTAGGATCTTCCCAAATAATTATATATAAAGTATATTTGTTTTTTAAATAAATAATAAATGTTTTTGAGTTTTACTCCGAGAATTTTTTTAACTCACCTCATTAACAACATGTCTTTCACAATCCCCAGCTGACCAAGTGCTATTTCAGAAAAAGGTATATTAATCATAAGTGAGCTATAATTGCAAGCATAGTTTTCTAGGTGAATTAATAAGCTAGTGGTTTTTATTATACCCACAATCAATAAAATCATCACAATTTTAAAAATGCAAATAAAACTTATGACACAGAATAAGTGTGTTTTATTAACTACCACAAAACCCCCGTCTGCCTACCAGAAAATGGCTAAGAATTTACTGCTTACTAGTCTCCCTTCTTAGTAGGTCTCTGTTACATTTACATGTAAACAGAAAACACTGAAAGAGTAAGATGTTGAGAATACCATTAAAACTGTGCTATTGGAGACTAAGCTAAGAATAACTTTTTCAAGGGGCTTTTGTATGAATTCATATATTGTTTTTATTTCTGCAAACTATTTTTTTCTAGGAAATAAGGATGCCAGTTGACAGCCATTAATATACTCATATATATGAGGGGTCTTCAAAA
The DNA here is from genome assembly GCF_027409185.1 of Cynocephalus volans. NCBI lineage: Eukaryota > Metazoa > Chordata > Mammalia > Dermoptera > Cynocephalidae > Cynocephalus > Cynocephalus volans. The sequence goes on from NC_084478.1 coordinate 98,040,360, forward strand.
AGTTCATAGAAAATGTGTATTATGAAAAAACTATGCATGCATTGCAAAAATTTTTGTACCAAAATAAACTTCTACTAACTTGTTATAACGGGTCTGAACAGGGTTCAGTGTGAGGCACTAAGAAGGATAAGACATCATTTCGAAAAGTGCCCCATCAGAGCAACATGAATTCTGCTAAAATTGAAGCAAGAACAGACACCAAATTTATAGTGAAGCTTGGGTAGAAGAACGGTGAAATCATTGAGGCTTTACAAAAAGTTTATGGGGACAATGCCCCACAGAAATCATCAGTTTACAAATGGATAAGTTGTTTTCAAAAGGGACAAGATGATGCTGAAGATGAAATCTGCAGTGGTGGACCATCTGCATGAAATTGAGAGGAAATAATTAATCCTGTTTGTGCCTTAATTGAAGATTACTGGAGACTGACAGCAGAAGCAATAGCTAACACTACAGACATCTTAATTGATTCAGCTTCCACAATTCTCACTGGAAAATTAAAGTTGAGCAAACCTTCTGCCCAATGAATACCAAAACTGTTGTGCCAAGATCAACTGCAGACAAGAACAGAGCTTTCAATGAAGTTTTAAACAAGTGGAATCAAGATTCTGAAGCATTTTTTGAAGACTTGTAATAGGAGAAGAAACTGGTTTTACCAATACAATCTTGGAAACAAAGCACAGTCAAAGCAATGGCTACAAAGAGGTGGAAGTGGTTTAGTCAAAGCTAAAGGAGACTGGTCAAGAACAAAGTTTATGGCAACAGTTTTTTTGGGGTGCTAAAAGAATTTTGTTTGATGACTTTCTGAAGGGCAGAAGAACGATAACATATGCTTATTATGGTGGTGTTTTGAGAAAGTTAGTCAAAGCTTTAGCAGAAAAACACCTGGGAAAACTTCATCAGAGAGGCCTTCTCCACCACAATTCTCCTGCTCCTTTTTCTCATCAAACAAGCAATATTTCAAAAGCAAGCAGTTTTTCAAAAGCATCTATGGAAAATCCTTAGGCATGCACCTTACAGGCTTGATTTCACTCCTTTTTACTTCATTTTGTTTCTTTATCTGAAAAAAAACTTTAAAGAACACCCATTCTTCTTAAATTAATAATGTAGAGTGCTAAATTTCCAGGACCCTCAGTTCTTTAGCGATGAAGTAAATGGCTGGTATCACTGCTTACAAAAACATCTTAAACTCGATAGAGCTTATGTTGAGAAATAAAGTTTATATTTTGTATTTTTATCATTTAATTCCATTTTCCACAAACTTTTTGAAGTCTCCTCATATATTTCAAATTGGCATCAAATGCAAATAAGCAATCTGGATATTGATGTGTGGACAAATGACATAAGATTGGAATTCAAATTATAACACAGAAGTATTTTTATGTAAATTTAAAGCTCATCAGACTTTTCCATTAGGAGTAAAATACATATTGTCTTCTAAGAAAATTATTTGACTCTCCTTTCTCAGTTAAAATGCTGTCAAATGACCCAAATCTATCTGTACCTAGCAGTATGTGTGCCTAGATTATTTGTGTCTCTTTCCATAGCAAAACTATTGCAATACAACTCAATACTATAATTTATTTTCCACAAAGAATTCAAAAATTTCTGTATAATTCTTTTTCATTCACTCTCACAATAATGAGCTTCATTGTAGCTCTGAAAACAAGATGATTACCTAAATTTTCTCCTAATAAAAACTTAAACAGATATACTGTAGTTAACCAGTTTTACAGTGATAGTAGGATACATATTTGTCCCTAGCTGTATTCCTCTTTGAGATAGAAGGATTAGATTTTTCTTCTGTTTTAGTATTCACTCATCAAGGTTAGCATGCTCATTGAAAGACCAAGATGAATTAACATCATCTTAATCAAAACTTACAGAGTTGCAAATATAATAGAAAGTACAAAATGTTGACTGCAACCATTCTATTAGTAATATAGGAAGAGGAATATGAACACTTGTTACACTTCTTTTCCCTGTGTAACGGAGATGAGAAAAAGAATTATGCAATTGCTTAAGCACCTATGTATGCATTGAGGCCCGGATGGACTGCACTTCATTAATTTCCCCATTAGGAGGAGAAAAACTGAATGTGTCCACCTGTTTTAAAGTCAGCCTCTCACTTTTATTGTAAGGACAAGGAATTTCACAAGAAAATTGAATTGATTTAATCATTACAAAGAACACAAGGACTAGTAGCATCAGTGAAATAACAAAGTGACATTCCATAATGCAATTTGCAAAAGGTTAAGTTAATCCACCAACAAAAGCTTGTTCTTAGCAAATACTGTCTTTTCCTACAGCAGTTTCCTCAGTATTTTTACATAACAATAAAGCAACTTTAGGCTAACCTGCACCAAGGACATCTGTCCTTGAGCCAACAATTTTGCTGTGTTACAATTCTTTATCTACAACAAAGACTTTAGCCTGGGGAAAGTTTCCTGTCTCTTGCAAGCTTAACATTTCTATATGTAATTTTAAAAGTTAGGTTATACCTGTACAGGGCTTTGGAAACTAGGCCCTGTGAAATACATTTGCTTTATAAATGTTAGTATACTCCACACTTATCTGCTTTTGCATATTTTCAAAACTTTAAGCTTGATAAACTTATATTGTTCAATGTTAGATTTTTAGCATATAGCATAGTGCCTAGTACATAGATGTTCCTTAGTAAATAATGATTGACCCTTGAATAAATGTAGTGAGAAATAGTAAAAAGAAATAATTGTCCTCTCTAGTATGCTATGTTCAACAACTATTGTGTGGCAAACAAGCATATTAAAGCTTTTATGGGGAGTATGACAACCAAGCATATCAAAAGCAAGGGTGGATACACAGTTCCTAAGTCTTGGCTTCCTCCAAGTTGCTGCTTCTGCAACATCCAATTTAGTTACAAACCTACACACAGAATTCATTCATTCACTCATTTGCTTGTTCATTGAGTAATTTCAGAAGTAAATAAAAGATTGTATTTGTGTTGTTTGGGCTCAGAAAAGGATACCCCAAAATGAAAGCCTTAGAAGGGAAGTTTTTCTCTGACTTTCTGCCCTCCTCCTTCTGTCTTTCATTCTTCCCTGAATCAAGCCATAAAAACTAGAGTCCCTCTTTCCCAAGGCAGGACATAGAAACCAGGAACCCTATTCCCCAAAGCCAGCTATAAAGCCTAAATGTATCATTTTAATCTCCCCCCCTGCCTTTCTGTGTAACAGCTGGCCATAAATTAAGACTTATTCCAGAGGGATCTTACCCCTACCTGAGAGGAAGGAATGCTGCATAGAGAGGCCAAGAAGAATCTGAACATCTAGTCTTTGGTGGGTTTCCCCACTCAGTCTACAAGGATACTTCAAAAAGTTTGCAGAAAAACACAATTCAAAGATAATACAAATCTTTCTATAAACTTTTTGAAGTACCCATGGGTTTTACCATTAGATCATACAGATTTTTTCCAATCAGAGTTCTACATGGTTGTCTGTTCTTCATTGAACCTAAGCATAAAAATGGAGAGTTTTCCCTGTATCATTAGGTCTTCATTCTGAAGGCTCCCTTACCATGTAAAACTATGATTATATAAATTTGTTATGTGTTCAAGTCTTTTGCTATACGGGTGTTGACTGTAACCCTTATGATGAGGAGGAAAGTGATCACCCCCTTTCTGCCCCTACAGTGCTCAAACATACTGCCTTGTGCAAATCTGAGGATTCTCCATTATAATGTAAAATAAACCAATTTTAACAAAGAAATTTATAATTGTATTTTGGTGAAACAAAAGAAAAGAATCAAACTATTTAGTACAAAGACAAGAATGTTTTTTACTTTCTCATCTCCCCCCATACCTAAAACTACCAAGCACTTATTTAGAATAGATACTTAAATATTTTTCTTTACAAAGTACTCACACCAATTCAAAGTTATTGCCAGGCAATCAAATTTTACATTTTAAAGTGCAAACATGTCATCATATAAACAAATAACTTACAGAAAGAGCTTTCTCTGTTGTGTCAGTAATTCAACAGCAATTTGTGTTATTAACAAGTCATGGGCTTTTTCAAATAATTCTACATCTTATTCATCTATTTTCTTTTGTCTAAGGCACATAGAATTTTAATGAAATTTCTTCTTTTGTGAGAAAGTAACACATAAACAGAGGTATTTCATCAAGTCTACATTAAAAAGGAAAGAGAACCATAAAAATATGTTGTTAATGAATTGAACCAATTAGTTGTTAAAATCAGTGAAGTTCATGCAATTCAGTAAAGAATGAGAGCTTCTAAAACCCAAGGCACAAACACTGTGTCTAACTTCATGCTCTGAGGGAGTAGGGGGAAGCAGGATTAATTTATGCTCTTCTTAGACGGATTAAAGTCATTTGGCACAAAATGTAAAGTTTCTTTCTTCTCCCTCTTTCTTGAAAATAGTCCTATTTACTATCAGACTATCAGGCTGGGAAGTGAAGAGGGGAAGTAGCTAGAAGAAGGAATAATTCATACATTTTTACTGCCTTTGGTGTAAATATCCTGTGCACCTGCAGCTCTGGGACAGTTCTGGAAATAAAAGTACTTAGAGATTCAAAGCAAGTTTGTAAAGGGCATGTTTTACCATGCAAATCATGTACTTTGTACACCTGTACAGAGTTAAACAAAATTATTTATTTAGGAAAATATCTTAATTGCATACATTTTTATATTTAACATTTTTGAATAAATGGCAAAATTACATTCAATCTTAACTGTATTTCAGAACACTGTTCAACTCAGCTTTTTATATGCCTTGTGTGTGGCAAAATGAATTAAAGGGTGGCAGACACAAAAGAGCTATGCATTAATGAGTATTCACATAGAGCTTCATTCAGTCATTTGCACTTTGGTACATGAATAGCAAGTGACCATTCATGCTGCTAAGTAGGCAAACGTAGCCAGGTGAGAAAAGACAGTGATTTAAGTAGAAAAACCAAGTGGGGGTCTCTCTAACCTTAGGGTGCTTTTCATTTGCTTAATGGGTTCGCAGAGGACCTGACTATACAAGTATTAGCAAATCAACACCTTTTCTTTACAGTACCCCTTAACCACAGGAGCTCAGGAGAATCACACTTACTGAGTGGTAGGTTTTTCAGCACTAAATTGATGAAATCCTGTTGATGGAACTGAATAGGGTTTGGTTCTATTTATTGGTGTGAATATGTTTTTCTATGCAGAACCTCACAGGAGCTTTCAACAAGCACTCTACATTAAGGAGGGAAAAAAATGCAATACTTTTGCTTAACTCCTAATTAAGGCACTGCCATTTTCTCTGATATTTGTGCTAAAAAAAAAATTGTATATAGGTAATCTAACTATTTTTTATTTTTTAATCTATTCAAGAAATAATTGATTGAGTAATATACTAGTTTGCGCCATATACTAGACTAGGAAGAAATGCTTCCTACAGGAGATGGTATTTAAATTATAAACTGAAGAATTAGTTAGGATAAGCCAGAAATTTAGTTAAGAGAAATCAGAGACAGAAAAAAATGCCTAAGAGTGAAAGTAAGGTACATCTATTGCATTGATACCTTACAGAAGAACAAGAGATGGAAAAGTGGTGACAGATGAAGCTGGAGAAGTATAGACCCTATCTTGAATGAAAGAAACAGTGAGCTGGTGCAGTGTGGAATTGACTATAAAAGAACAAATAGAACAGAGAGGAGAGGAAGAGTGAAAGCAAAAGCGGTAATTTTTACTTTGTTCATTAGAGAATTTAGGGAATGTCAGAGAGAAATAATTTAAAGGAGAAAAAAAAGAAAAAGAAAAACCAGTCACTCTTAATGGTGTTAAAAAGATGTGAAGTTTTTTATTAGGTGAGTTGACAACTAGTTTTTAAGAAATGGAATAATAGAGCACAGAAAACTTTTTATAAAATAAAAAATTTTCTTTGGTCCACACAAGTTTATTTTCATAGTAGGGTAAAAAAAGATGCATGTGTTTCACAGGGCTTATAATAATTGTAATTCTATAGCTATTGGCCAAATATTTATTAGGCATTTTCTGCCTCCTGTTACCAACTACACTCTAAACCTGTGAAGGAGACATTATTTTTTGTTTTTCACTATGTACTTAAAAAAACGCCATTTCCAGACCATATTATATACTCAGATGTATTGAAAGAAACAGTGAAAATCCCAGGAACTGGCAGAATTTTTTTTATAGTTGCATCCACGCTTCATCTACATTCAAATTTTAATAAGAATCAAATATGTATTGGTTTGTTAATTGCATTAAGGTTTATCTTGATGTTTTGCCTTTCCTGTCAGTATAAGTTACTTAAGAAACCAAAATGTATTTAGCTGTATTCTCAAACTTAAAAAATCAAAACAACAATTCAAAATATATCTACAGGTTTCTGTCTTCCTCTTACAATATAGAAAGCTAAAAACAAAAACAAAAGCAAAAAAACCCCAAAACAGAACAGTAAAATGCTAGGTAATATGGAGGAACAGAACTTTTTTTTAAATCCATCAGAGAGGTGAGGTTTCAGGGCAACCAACTACCCCAAAACTAGGGAAAGGCAAGCACATCCCAGGAGAAATAGAATGAAAGGACTTGGACACATGGATGGGACAGATGCTTGAAAATGGGCATCATACAACACAGTTAGAAAAATTCTTTTATTTTTTACTAAGTTGTTTTGGATTGAATGTGAGGTGGAATTTGTTTATTTATTTTACAATTGTATTTATTTTTGTGGGGTACATTGTGTTTTATAAATACATGCATATATGCCACTGATTCACTTAGGTTAGATAGCATGGATTTTTACCTGTTAGTCCACCCCTTCTCCTCCTGTGGGCTAGCATTTAAATAAAGAATCCCAGAGAGTTGTAGTGAAGAGAATTTTATTCACTCACAAGCTCTTCCTTGGACCTCAACAAGTGTTAAATAGAAGAACTGGAGGTGAGTTGAAATTTCTATGCTTCCTACATGTTACAGAACTGCTAAATGGGAAGAGTAATTGCTACATGAAAGACACTGAGTCCCACCCAGATTCTTTCCCACTATCTCCTTTATGAAACAAAAGCTTAAAGGTGCTGGGCAAAGGGCAATGAATAGTTTTGTCATTAGAACACAGCTGAAGACCACTGTAGCTGAAGAAAAGCAACAGAAAGAAAACCTCTACTAGTTGAGGGACAGAATTAGATACAGGCTCTGACCATTAGAGGTCTCCTACAGAATCACTAGGGAGATCCCAACCATGAAATTGTGTGTTTAAAGCACACATGAAAGAAAAATGTGTGACAATGAGACAGAATAGGGCTAGACCTGTAAAACAAACTGACCCTATTTTCCCTGCAAAGGACACTTTGTTACTTTTCCAGTCCTCAGTTGTGAGACCCCCCAGGACATATGATTACCCATGGCCCACGCTGATAAAATAAACCAAGATAAAAGGGGAACAGATATTCACTGAGTTGCAAAACCCCTTCCCAAGGCTTGTTTACTGTAATTGTAAAAATTGTTACAGATTAACCTTAAGACCCCTTTAGGAATTCCTGCACATGCACAAAGCTTCAACGTGACCACTACAATGATCCTCTTGGGGTGAAAATAATAAACACCACCGCCATCTTGGAACTACTGAGCAGGCACAAGGACCAAAGCCCTAACTGAGCATGCACCCATGATGCAACCAAGAAAAACAGAATGAAACACCTTTGGAGATGCAGAATGATGATGCTGGCCTGAACCTCTTATCCCCTTTCCCTATAAAATATCCTGAACAGCTCTCCTGAGGGGGTTAGCATTCCTGCAGCTACTCCCATTATGCATAAGTTTATCTCCTGTTTTAATAAAGTGTTTCTTGCTTTACTGTTGGGTGCATTGTTCATTTCTATGACTTTGGGACCCAAGAGCCTAATTCAGTAACAGCAATAATAACACAGATAATGGGAGAGAGGTATTGTGAAAGTACTGTTTTAACGTGCTTACTCTATACCAGACTTGCTTAAATATTATTTGATAGTGTATTTCAGTGATTTGATGATGTATATTAAAAATCTTTGCGTGAACCACACACACACACGTGTGCACGCACACACACAAACACAAATAAATAAATAAAAATAAGAAAAGAATCAATAACTGTGATAATAGCCTTAAAAAGTAACTGCCCATGTTTACAGTACAGCCTGGAAACCGCAGGCAGGAGTGAAAAAAAGCTGGAGCTTTTTCAAAGTCTAATTCTCATTGAATTGCCATTGTTTTACCTCTATTGGGGTTCCCTGGAAGAGGACACCATTTGCAAGGCTGTTTGTATTTAACCTGATTCATAGCTTGCCCATTGTAAAATTCCTTCCCCTAGAGGATTTTTGTTGAAAATTATTACAAACACATATTTTGACACTACAGTTCCCTGAGATAGTGAATAAGAGTTAGGGCAAACAGACTAGCTAATAAGCTTAATAAGAAAGACTGAGGAATAAGATATCCATAGGGACTTTGAAGAGTCCTGACATATTTCTTGTAATCTTCAAGGCCACTTACTTGCATAGGGTTGTATGCATGCCCAGAGCTGTGTGCATGCTCAGGAGAAACATGAGAGAGAGCTAAACTCTCAGCACTGAACGAACTTAAAGCACTGAACAAGAAGGTAGTGAAGGCTAAGGTAAAGTCATCAACTGCTTGGCTGAGGGTTGACAGTATTCCTTAATACATACACAAAGCACCACAGCAAACACTGTGAGATTAATTCATTCATGGTGTTTAAGAAAGCCACTATATGCTCATCACCTGAACACTAACCTAATTGAGTAGAAATTTCAGTGACTATACATGACAAAGAATAAATAATTCACAAAATTCCTTCCAAAAGTCACTAAACAGAAAGAAAAAAAGAATAAAAAATTTACAAAATTACTTCCAGAAGTCACTAAACAAATAGAAACTCTTGGTATAAGTAGCAGCAACTCAAGCCCTGAGAAGGAGAGGAAAGTTCATTTACAGAGTTTCCAAATTACATTATTCAGCATGTTCAAGTTTCAACAAAAAACCACAAGACATATAAAAAAACAAGAAAGCATTACCCGTACAAAAGAAACAATCAATAGAAATAGTCCTTGAGGAAGCCTGGATGTTTGACTTACTAGAAAAAGACTTTAAATCAGCTATTTTAAATATGTTCAAATAGTTTTTGAAAATGTCCAAAGCACTGGAGGAAAGTGACAATAATATCTCACCAAATAGAGAATATCAATACAAAAATAGAAATTGCTTTTTTAAAAGAACAAAATAGTAATCTTTTGTTTAATAGTACAAAAACTGAAATAAAAAATTTGCTAGGGCAACTTAACATAAGATCTAATCAGACAAAAGAAAGAACCAGTAAAATTTAAGATAGGTCATTTGAGATTATCCAGTCTGAGGAACAGAAAAAATAATGAAAAAAATAGACTCAGAGACCTGTGAAAACTATCATGCACACCAGTTTGCACTTAATGGGAGTCACAGAAGGGAAGAATAGAAAAAGAGGGCAGAAAGAATATGTAACAAATAATGACTGGGAACTTTTCAAATTTGATGCAAAACATTAATCTACATATTCAAGAAGCTCTATAAATTCTAAATGGAGTAAACTGTTGAAAGACAAAGACAAGGAAAGAATTTTGAAATCGGTAAGAGAAGTGACTCATGTACAAGGAATCATCAGTGAGATTGGTATCTTTTTTTTTATTTGATCCAACTTCATATAATAAGGTACACAGAGTTTAAAGGTAAAAAGATGGAAAAATATATACCTGGAAAAAATTAATCAAATGAAAGCTACAATATCTTAATTTATGTCAGATGAACCAAACTTCAAAGTAAAATTACTAGGGTTTAATTAGCTATTATAAATAAGTTCAAAAAACTAAAGAAAGCCAAACATTACAAAATTGTTGATAAACATACCAATCTAAGATGCTCATAGGAATCCAAGTAGAAGAAACTTAAAGGTATCTATACAAAGACATGTTTAAACCAACTGTCGAAAACCAAAGACTAAAAGAAATCTTGAAATCATCAAGAGAGTAAAACAAGAACTACAATAAAATTGAATGCTAAATTCTCGCCAGAAACCACTGAAGCCTAAAAACAGTTAGATGACATACTCAACATACTAGGAGAAAAAAGAAAAAAATAAAACATCAAAATGCCAACCAAGAATTCAATATCCAGAAAAAGTTATTATTCAAAAATGAAGGTCAAATAAAGACATTCCGGGAGGGGGGGAGGGAGGATGGAAGGAGGTCTTGGTGATGGGCAACGATAATCAGCCACAATGTATAGCGACAAAATAAAATTTAAAAAAAATAAAAATTAAAATTAAAAATTAAAAAATTTAAAAAAACAAATAAAGACATTCCCAGATCAATGAGTGATAAAATTTGTTGCTGCAATACCTGTCTTCCAAGAAAAAATAAAGTCTTTTAGGATAAAAATGAATTGCATGGTTGCTGGACAGTTAGCTTAGTTGGTTAAAGTGTAGTGATATAACACATATATCAAGGGTTTGGATCCCCATACTGACTAGCTATTTAAAAGGATAAATAAATAAATAACAAAAAATAATTTCAACATAGAGTAACTTAAATTCATGCAAATAAATAAAGATCCCAAAATAAAGTTAATGTGCAGGTAAATTTAAAATAAGGTAAAAGTATATTTTACTTATATCTTATATTAAGTTATTTAAAATATACAACTGCGTGAGTTAAGAAGCATACTGTAACTATTAGAGCAACCACAATAAAAATAATATATGTGTGTGTATCTATACATATACATATGTCACTCATATATATTTTAAAGGAGTTTAAATTTTATACCACAAAATATCCACAAAAAATGAGGGAAGTTGAAAGCAGAAAAAAAGAGCATAGAAAAAATAGGTTATAAAACATAAAACAAATAGGAAAATTACAGACAAATTCAATTATATGAATAATCACTTTAAAGGTAAGTGGTTTAAGCACTCCAATTGAAAGACAAATCTTGTCAAGCTGAATTTTTTATAAAATAGATCTATCTATATATTTAGAAGAGAAACACTTTTGATTTAAAGGAACAAATAAGTTTATCACAATATTATAAAAAATTATTCCATGCAAAGTGGAAGAGAGGTGAAGTGGCTTTATAAATATCAGGAAAAAAATATAATTCTAAGACAAAAATTGTTACTAGAGAAAAAGAGGACCATTTTATACAGAAAAAATTCAATTCATCAGAAAGATATGACAATTATAAACAGATACGCACCTAACAACACAGCTCCAAAATTTATAAAGTAAGACTGACTGAATTGAAGGGAGACACACACATTCAGCAATAACAGCTGGACACTTCATTACCTACTTTCAGTGACATAAAAGACAATAGAAAGAAGATTTTAAAATGTATATAGAAGACTTAAACAAAACTATAGACCAAAAATCCTAACAGATATCTCTAGAGCATTCCATATAACAGTAACAGAATACACACTCTTTTCAAGGAAATATAAAACATTCTCCAAGAAAGCCATATGTCACACTGTAAAATAAGTCTTAAAAAGTTTAAGCAATTAAAATCACACCTAATACTTTTTCCTTACCATAATGGAATTAAATTAGAAATAAATAACAAAATAAAACTCAGAAAATATTTAACCATTTGAAAATTAAATAATATATTTTTAAATAGCTCATGGGTCAAATAAAAACAATGTTTTAGTCCATTTCTGTTGCTTATAACAAAGTACATGAAACAGAATAATTTATAAAGAAATAGAATATTAATTGCTCACAGTTTCAAAGGCTAGGAAGTCCAAAGACCAGGGAACATATCTGGTGAAATAACTCTACACCCATGCAGGGTGTCACATGGAGAGAATTGCAGAGCAGCGAGAGAGATAGCTTCTCATGGGCTCTCCTTTTAAAGCCCTCAGAACCATGCCCATGACCACCATTAAACCTTTCACTATGACAGGGTCATCACAGTCTAATCAACTCTTCCAGACCCCACCTTTCAATTACCAAAATAGGATTTGCCACGCTCTTAACACTGTCACAGTGGGGAACCAAACCTCCAACACAATAAACTTTGGGGAGACACAATTCAGTATGCTGCATACAATAAGGAAAATTATAAAGTAATCTGAACTCAAAGAAAATGAAAACACTACATAGCAAAAATTACAGAATGCATTAAAATTGTATTAAAATGAAAGTTGTTGCTTTATATGCCTAAATAAAAAAGTATTAAAACACCAAATCAGTAATGTGAAATTTCATGTTGAGAATCTAGAAAAAGAAAACTTAAATCAGTGCAATCAGAAGGAATTAAATAGTAAGGATTAAAATGGAAACCATTGAAATAGAAAAAATAAAGAAAAACAATGAAAGTAAAAGTGGGATTTTTGAAAAAGTAAAAAAAAAATTGACAAACGTTTAACTACATTGACAAGGAAAAAAAAAAGAGAAGATATATTATTAAAATCACAAATGAAAGAGAAAACATCACCACATACCCTTCAGAAACTAAAAAGATTTTAAGGAAATACTATGATGAACTTTAAGCCAATAAACAAGACAAATTAGATAAAACTGACAGATTCCTAGAAAAACATAAATTACAAAACGAGAACAATCATTTTCTGAGAAGTCAGGAAATGATCTGATTTTTTTTTTCTCTTTCCTTTTTTCAAAATACCATCTATTCTACCCTTTTGTCTATTCAAAGAGATATAGTAATTTCACTGGTGAATTGAATTAAATGCTTGACACAGAAAAAAATTAGGAAATTTAAAAGGACCTATAGCAAATAAAAAGACTGAATTACTAATTAAAAATCTTCTCACACATACAAAAAATAATCCTAGGTCAAGATGGCTTCCTTGTAAAACTCTTTCAAACATTTATGTAAGAAATAATGCTAAACCTCTATAAACTCCGTAACAAAAATAGTGTAGTAAAGAAAAGTCCCCAACTTTTTTTAATGGGATCAGTATTATCCTGTTACCAAAGCAAGAACAAGACCTTAAAAGACCAAAATAGAACAAAACAACAATAACAACAACAACAACAAATCTACATACAAATATACCTCATGAATACACAGGTAAAATTATCCCCCCGCCCCAAGAAAAATGGCAATCCAAATATAGCAATATATAAAGGAACAGAAGCCACTATGAATTCAAATATACCCTGGGAATGCAAGTTTGGTTTAAATCAGAAAATAAATAATGTAATGCACCACATTAATGGAATAAGAGGAAAACTCCATGAAATCACCTCCATAAATTCAGAAAAAGTATTTGGTAAAAATTGAACTATCCATCATAAAAACTCTCAACAGACATGGAATAGATTAGAAACTCTTAACAATGATGGAAGAGATTGGAACTTTCTCATCTGATAAAGGGCATCTTCAAAAACCTACTTTTCATTCATAATAGGATCAAAGAGAATAAAATTCTTAGAAATAAAAAAGAAAGGTACATTTTAAAAGGTACATCTATATAGATGTTAGAATATTTCATGTTCATACACTGGAAGACTAAATATTGTTAAGATGGCAATTCTACCCAGATTGATTTATAGTTCAATAAATCTTTACCAAAAATCTGGCAGCCTTTTTTCTTTTGGAGAAATTGATGAACTGGTTCTAAATTTGTATAAAAGTACAAAAGACCCAAAATTGCCAAACACTCTTTAAAAAAAAAGTTGGAGAATTTTCACTTCCCAAGTTGAAAACAATATAAAACTACACTTATAAAGACAGTGTAATTCTGGGCCGAGCCCGTGGCAAACTTGGTAGAGTGCTGTGCTGGCAGCGCGGCGACGCTCCCGCCGCGGGTTTGGATCCTATATAGGACTGACCGGTGCACTCACTGGCTGAGTGCCGGTCACGAAAAAACGACAAAAAATAAAAAAATAAAAAATAATAAAGACAGTGTAATTCTTGCATGTAGATAAGTGGAACTGAATTTGGAATCCAGAAATAAAGACTTATACTTATGGTCGATTGATTTGTAGATTCCCTCCTTTGTATCCTGGATAGTTTTGAGGACTGTACCCTCATGAAGGGATTGCTCCTTTCTTGGAATAGTGAGAGTGGTCCTGGTGGCTTTAAAAGGAGAGTGAATGAAGAGGTTAGTTTCTCTTTCTGTACCTGCCTTTCTCTCAGTGTGATATCCAGTGTCACTGAAGTCACCACCAAGAAGGCCTTCACTAGATGTGCTCCCTGGATTTTGGACTTCTTAGCCTCCAAAACTGTAAGCAATAAATTTCATTTTCTTATAAATTCCAGGTATTTTGTTATAAAAAACAGAAATGGACTAATGCAACTTCCAAAAGCCACACTTCCTAGTACTGTCACATTGAGGATTAAGATTTCAAAATATAAATTTTGGTGGGGGGGGCACAAACATTCAAGCTATAGCAATGTGCAAAATCTATATGCTGAAAACTATAATACACTGAAGCAAAACAAAATCCAAAGTAGAGAGATATACCATGGCCATGAAATAGGAGTCACAATATTGTCAAGATGATAATTTCCCCCAAACAGATATTTAGATTCAATAGAGGAAATTTTGTAGAATAAATAGATTCTAAACTTTATATGAAAATCCAAATAACGAGAGTAGTCAAAATAATTTTATAAAGAAGGACAAAGTTGGAAGACACTTTTTGTAAAATTGTGATGAAATACACACTTAAAACTTACCACTGAAGCATTTTTCAATGTACAGTTAAGTGGCTTTAAGTACATTCACATTGTTGAGCAGCTGTCACCACAATCCAACTTCCAAACTTTTTATATCTTCCAAAAATAAAACTCTGAACCCATTAAATATTAAAAAGTAATTCACTCTTTCCCCCAGCCCCTAGCAACCACCATTCTATTTTCTGTTTCTATAAATTTGAATCCTCTGTGTACTTCATACAAATAGAGTCATAAGGTATTTGTTCTTTTGCCATTTTTTAAATAAAGCTTAGTACATATTTATAATATTCAAAACCTTTTATTCATAGGCATTTACCCATATGAAATGGGAAAACATATGATCAAGGCTTGTAGGAAGATGACAGACTAGAGAAACCTAGGACGAGTTTCTACCACAGAAGACCAGAACAGGCCCTTCACTACAAGCACTATACTCACAGGTGACATTGTCAGAACCAGGACCATCACCCACCTTCCCACTGTGAGTTTCACCCCATCCCATGCTGCTGTTGCCTGCAGTGTGGCTCCAGCTGCTGCTATTGCTGGAAGCTACCAAAACCAGCACTACAGCTCTGACCAGGCCAGACATGCACAGGATCCATGCCCATATTGCTACACCAATCAGCCTGACCATGCGTGGGTCTCCTGCCACAGCCATCTGCAGTGCAGCAGACTTTGCTAGTGGCTGTCTACACCCCTGCACCGGCCAGATCAACCACACATGGTACCCCCACACAAGCAGCCCCAACAGCCAGCTCAGCTTCTTGTGTGTCCCCCTGCTATAGTTGTGTGAGTGTGGCTGCTGCTGCCATAGCCATCTCACCAGCTGGACTGACTGGGGCTGAAGGAGTGAGAAAGGAAGTGGCAGACCCCAGCACTGGTGATCTCACTGTGAATTAACCCTGAAGATGCCAAAGCCCCAAAGGGAGTGAATGAGGCAGATGCAATCCCCAGAGCCACTGCTCCTGCAGCAAATTAACCCTGCAGCTGTCAGGGCTACAGAGGGAGTGAGGGAGGAAGTAGCAGACACCAGTGCCACTGCCCCTGAAGCAAAGTGACCCTGCAGCCACCAGGGCCACTGCAGATGAGAACAGGGCAGTTGCAGCCATTCCTGTTGCTGTTGTCACTACAAGGTAACTCCACTGCCACCTAGAATGACACCAAGGACAACAAAGACAAGAGTAAGGCAGCTCCAACCACTGGTGGTGCTACTGCCCCCATGAGATAACCCCTCTACTGTTGTGTATGCCACAGAGGTGTCAGAAGATGTTGTAGCTAACAGTACCCTTGCCACCCCACAAGGTAACCCCACTTCCCCTGCTTTCAATGCAGACATCACAGAGTGAGACACTGCAGCCTCTGGCACCACTGCAGCCCCCACAAGCTAACCCCACTATCACTGCAGACACAGCAAACTCAAGGGAGGTGGTTGCAGCTGTCAGTACTGCTGCTACCCTCACAAGGTAACCCTTCTACCACTGTGGGCACTGTAGACACAAGGAAGGTAATTACAGCCACCAGTGCAGTTACTGTTGGGCCCATTGCTAGGAGCAAACATTATCTGTGAGCCACATGGTGCCTATGGGTGGAGGATGAAGATGGCGCCCTCAGGAAGTAGGGGAGGCATAACCCAAGATAGCTCCAAATGCTTTTATTGGTCCTCCAGTATTTCCACACTCGTGAACCCTGCGTGATCACTATGCTCAACATGTTAGTACAAAATGCATGCCCACGTGATCCTTTGATTGGTTAGTCCATGGAAAGCCCCTACTTGCTTGCTTATATAAATTGCAGTGCAATGGCAATAAAGTGGAGCTGCCCTGACAGAACCCCTGCCACGTCTGAGTGTCTCATTCATGGGGCTGGGTTGGTGGGCAGCAGATTCACTTTTCCCCGAGATCCCTCGGCCCCAACACTGGGGGTAATCCTGTCGGCTCCTTCTCCTTCTGGGTCTGCAGAAGCTGGCACTCGAACAGGGACCCACCACATAAGAAGAGCCAACCCACCATGCAGCCTTGAGAGAGAGGTGACGAGCGGCCACGAGCCTCAGTGCAGAGTTTCCCTTTGGAGAAGCGCCATCTCGGGGTAACGGACATTTTCAAGGTGAGTCTCCTTATTCCCAACAGGCGAATAGGGTAAGTCATTTTCACTCTTATTCCTCCAACTCTAATTTCCCACTATCCTTTCCATCTCCATTCCGTGACTTTCAGCGAACAAGCAGACAGGTATAGGACAATTGACAGGTCGTGGCCAGGGTTACTCTTTGGTGAAAGGATGAGTCGACGATCTGGAGAGGGCTCGTTTATTAGGCAGCACACACACATATATATAGGGCTTTAAGGGAAGGCTGATTGGCTTAAAATACAATCCCTACTTAGCATACTGCATGGGGCTTGGGGTGGGTGTGGCTGAGAAGGATCAGGGTGTGATCCCTTGGGGCATTTGGGTTCTTACATTTGGTAGACCTTGAAGGTCTCATATCAGTCGGCGCCAGTAGCAGAAGCCTGACCAGGTGAAAGTCCTCCTTGCCATCTCGCAGCTGAGGGACTGGCCATCCCCTTTTCCCAAAATACTGGCCATCACCAGTCCCATCAGGTTTTTTCTGGTGATAACCCTCAGCTGCTTTCTCTTTCTGTTTCTATACATCTAAACACCATGGGAAATACCATGGGCAAAATGGATGAACCAGCCCTTAAGGAGCTAAAATATTTGTTAGAAAGTAGAGGACTTGAGATTTCTGACAGTATGGCTGCCAAGACCTGGGAAACCCTTCTAGCCCTGGCTCCCTGGATTGTCTCGGCCAACCTGTTTTCTTGGGACACATGGGACCGTGTACAAACCCTTGCCCAGCAGCATGAGGTTCGCTGCGGGGAGGACCCACCCTTAGGATTTTCCCTACTATTTCAGCCCTTAAGTCTTGCTTCTCACAAGGCCACAAAGGTGACAGCCATACCCCTACCTCCCCAGACTTAGAAGAGCAATGGGAAAAGTTTGAAAGGGAGCGTATTAAGGGCGGCCTAACCGTCTCTTCACAAGGTCATGCCCAGGATACCTTTCAGCCAACAAATAGTTCCGGGGACCCACCAGAGGAATGTGGGGGGTCACAAGAGGACCGGGACTTTCCCCAGCATAAGCCCCCAGGGGAGGGTCTTTACCCTCCCCTCCCTCCTCTCACTAAAGACTTACAGGAGGGGCCACAAACAAACAAATAACAGCCAGTTGGCAACACAAATTTCAATTAAATGATCCCTGGGAGGCTCCCCTGCCCTTTCACCACCAGCCTCAAGCTTTCCCTGTTAACGTTAACTATAAACAGCATGAGCCAATGGGGAATCCCTGGGAAACTCCACCACCCTTTCCTTACCAACCCCAGGCTTTTCCTGTCAATGTCAATCCTGGGAGGAACAGGCCAGTGCCCTGGTACCCCTGGGAGGCTACAGACCTAAAAGAGCTAAAAAAAGGCTGTGGCTGAAGATGGTCTAAATTCCCCATGGGCAGAAACCATCCTCCAGGGATTAGCGCACCAACCCTGCACCACCCAGGACTGGAAAATGCTGTGTAGGGCAGTACTCTCAGGTCCCCAGTATATTAAATTTTGTGCCTTTTTAAAAGAAGAATGCCATGCTCAGACAGAGAGGAATCAGGCCGCTAACCCAGTTATTCCAATAACCTTTGGGATGCTACTGGAACGGCAGACCAATACAGCACAGGAATTCAGCAAGCTGCTATCTCCACTCCATATCAAGACCAAGTTAGGGCCATCTGCTTAGCAGCTTGGAAAAAACTTGTGGAGGACCCTACAGAGGCCCCCGTATCGGGCATCACCCGGAGAAACAATGAGGACCTCCCTTTCTTTGTGGATAGTGTAGAAAAAAGAATACAAAGGAAATTCCCCCCAGGGCCCCTAAGAGACCAGTTTGTGAAAATGGTGGTATGGGAGGGAATGACATCAGATCACAAATTGGCCTGTGAGGGTCAAAAGGACCACTCCATGGAAAGGTAGATTATCGCCTCTAGGGATGTGGGGACCCAAGGCAACCAGGCCCGCACCATTGCTACTGCCCTCCAAGCCCAAACCGACGCCCTCACCGAGGCAATGACTAAAGCCTTTAATACCATGACCTCCCCTGGGAATAGCTTATTTGGTAATAAAACAGGCCATTGCTTTGGCTGTGGGGAACAGAGACACTTTAAAAATAGCTGTCCCCAAAATAATTCAAAACCAAATGGCCAAAAACCTCCCACCACCCTATGCCCAAGATGCAAAAAGGGCTACCACTGGAAGGCAGATTGTAAATCTAAATTTGATAAGGATGGCAATCCTTTAAATTAGAAAAGGGGCAGCCCCTAGCCCCACATCCCAAGAGGGACCCCATTTTCGACCACAACAAGTTAGAAAACCTCTAAGTTGACCTAAACCCGGATGCAACTCACACCGACCCCCCACAGAGCTAACAGGAGTTAACAAAGCCCGAAAACCTGCAAGGGCTAACTGGATGGTGCCTATTGTGCTTGGGTTAAGACCCAAAATGGATATAATGATTGGGGGAAAACATTTCCGATGCCTAATTGACACCGGAGCTGACCTCATGGTCCTTAGAGAGGAGGAAGTTCCTAATAGCTGGAGGATGGTCCTAGGACCACAAATAATGGGGGTTGGAGGAAATACTCAGTCCAGGAAACTGTTGGCTGGCTCCCCTGGAAAGATGCTGATGGCACAAGAGGGGAAGTCAAATCTCTTATAGCCGTAGGACTTAATGCAAACCTCCTAGGCCAAGACATTCTGGGACAAGCTGACGCCTATATCACCACCGATTATAAAGAATTTTATGATGACATTTTAGATGAGGAGGAATACCAGCAGCAGTTCAATCTCCCTTCTTGCCCAAATTATAGAGGGGACACTGAATTCCAAAACATGCAGGAGGGAAAGCCACTTACAAGATGGAAGATGCACCCCCAATCCAAAAGGCCACTGCTCCCCGGGTCCCTCCCATCCGTTGGAAACCGGGACCCCCAATTTGGGTGGAGCAGTGGCTTCTCCCAGCTAACAAGTTGCAAGCACTTGAGGAACTTATTGCAGAACAATTAAAATTAAAACATATTCGCCCATCCACTAGCCCCTGGAATACCCCTATTTTTGTCATTAAAAAGTCTTCAGGAAAATGGAGACTGTTACAGGATCTTAGAAAAATTAATGAAAGAATGTTGCTACAAGGAACCCCCCTAAGGGGATTGCCTTGGGTACCGGCCATCCCTAGTAACTTATGCCTCATGGTTATAGATATTAGGGACTGCTTCTTTTCCATTCCTTTAAACCCACAGGATTATGAAAATTTTTCCTTTTTGGTCCCCTCAACTAACTTTAAGGGGCCAGATAAACATTTTGAATGGATGGTTTTGCCTCAAGGTATGGCCAATAATCTGTCCTTTTGCCAAAACTATGTTTATGAATTACTCCAACCTGTCAAAAGGCTACCCCATGTTGAAATGTACATTTACATGGATGATATTATCTTAGGAGCCCTAAATGCTTCCCAATTAGCCGAG
This sequence comes from Cynocephalus volans, assembly GCF_027409185.1. Classification (NCBI taxonomy): domain Eukaryota; kingdom Metazoa; phylum Chordata; class Mammalia; order Dermoptera; family Cynocephalidae; genus Cynocephalus; species Cynocephalus volans. Next base: position 98,060,633 of record NC_084478.1, read on the forward strand.
GCAAATAAAGTCCTGCAAATGTGCCTTCCAAAGGGTAACTTGCATGTTGCAGCTGATAAAATCCAAGTTGTTCCACCTTTTAAAATTTTAGGTACCCAGTTAACCTTGCGAGGTATTAGTCCTTTAAAACCTCAACTTTGTATCCCAGGTTCTTGTTCTTTGGTTGATTTACAATGCCTTTTAGGTGAAATTAATTGGCTACGGCACTGGAGTCCCATTTCAATTGGCCAGCTGTTACCTCTTTTTAACCTATTAAGGGACAGCCTGCCTCATGATAAAATCTCGCTTTCAGTTGCACATAAACAGCTCTTACAAGAGATTCAAAATTCTCTCAACCAAGCTCAGCTTGCTAGGTACTCTCCCTCAAAAGACTTGCAATTATGGGTTCTGCCCAATCCCACCATCCTCATGGTGGTCCTTGTTCAAGAGGGAAACCCCTTACAATGGATTCATCTATCTCTGGGGGGATCCCCTCAAGTCTATACCTATATAGACCAAATGGCCAACTTAATGCAAAAGGGAAGGGACATAGCACTCCGATGCTATGCACGGGAACCTAACAAAATAATTGTTCCAAACTGAGTGAGTGACCTAGAATGGAGCTACAGAAACAATCCTAGAATAGCCTTGGCACTAGAGGATTTCCAGGGCATCCTTGGTTGTCACTACGGGCCTTAAAAATGGGTCACTTCTTTGGGCCGTTTAAACTGGAGAGCACCTCAATTATTTCTACACAAACCTATGCCCGATGCCTATTATGTGTTGACTGATGGGGGTAAACATGGGGCTGCTGTTATTGTCTTTTTGCCACATGGAAAACAACCGTCATCTAACATTGTCCCTCAAAAGTGCTATGAGCCCTGTGAAGGATCTGCACAGTTTAAGGAACTCTTAGCTATAGTTTTAGCACTTAATAAGGTCTCAGAACCCATAAATTTATTTTCTGACAGTTTGTATGCCGCTAATTTTCTGCCGGGGTTGCTTAAGTCCCATATTTGTTTAGATAACAACCCAATTACGCCTCTTATGATACAGGCCCGATCATTGTTATTCGAATGGGCCCAACCCATCTATATACAACATCTTAGAGGCCATCAAAAATTGCCGGGTCTACTTTCACTAGGAAACTCTTTAGCAGACAAAACAGCCTCTTCTAACCCCCATGTTTTAACTTTAACTTTACAAGATGCATCTAATCACCATGCCCTAACTCATATAAATTGGAGGGGCCTACATAAACAGTTCCCACAAATCCCTATAAAAGATTTTTAAAAGATTGTTCATACTTGTAAGTTTTGCCTTCCTTACTTACAGGTGCCCCCTTTACAATCCCCAGGAATTAACCCTAGGGGATTAAAACCGAACGTATTATGGCAAATTGATGTTACTAATTTTTCTCCTTTTAGAAAGCTCAAGTATATTTTTGTTACTGTTGATACCTATTCTCATGCCTTCTGGGCTACTGCTCATTCAGGGGAAAAGGCTCGACATGCCCAAAGTCACCTTTTACAATGTTTTGCAACACTTGGATTCCCCAATCAAATTAAAACTGATAATGGCCCCTGTTTTGTTAGCCGTGCATTTTCAGGAGTTCCTTTCAAGCTGGTGCATTCGCCACACCACAGGTATTCCATACAATCCACAGGGACAAGCTATAACAGAGCGTTATCACCAAACTTTAAAAACTCAATTACAAGAACAAAAAGGAGGTACCACCAGCCCCCACCAACAATTAGGATTAGCACTATTTACATTAAACATTCTAAATTTTTCCAAAAATTAGTTAATGACACCTTTCCAAAAGCACTGGTCTAATCAAGACATAAAGCCCGAGGTACAAGTTAGATGGAAAGACCCCATTTACGGACACTGGAGAGGACCTGACCCACTCCTAACTATGGGAAGGGGATTTGGGTGTGTATTCCCCTTTGATATACCCTGCACCATATGGATACGGGCCAAAACCTTAAATTTGTACCTCCAAATCTTGAACCAATAACCCAGCCCAGGGACAACAACATCCCTGAGGCAAATACTTCTCTTTCAGGAGATTTATGCGACAACCCAGGTGATCCTGCCTCTTAATCCTCATGCGAGAGTTTTGCTCCAATCCTGATTGCCTTTGTCCTTAACACCATCAACAGCAGCATGATGACCTGGTCAACCTATGGACCATCTGGCTCTCCGGTACATGGGGAACCAATCACCTACCAGTGCAACAAACCTGGACAAAAGATTGTTGGTTATGTTATGATGTTCATCCCCTGTATTTTGAGGCTGTGGTGTTAAGTAACATAACCATCCTCCCCACTAACAGCACCCAGTGACCCATCCTGGTTTAACCATACAACATATGTTGGGAAAAGGATTATGTGTTGGTGTAAACAACCCTTCCCTTTGTTCCAATACCATTATCCTCAATAGCACCTGGGATAAACCCAGTTTTGGGCAATGATTATGCACCAAATCAGGGCTTACTGCTTGTGTGTTTAATCAACCCTTATCTCATGAAACTTGTGAATCAGTAGATATTGTTCCCCGAATATTATGGCATAAAGGGGAAGAAATGTTTCAATATTGGACAAGTAACTTTCCTCACCGCAGTAAAAGGGCACTAGGGGCCGCTGTTACCATTAGTACTTTATTGGGGATTGTAGGCACTGGGGCGGGGTCTGCTGGAATAGCATATACTTACACCCATACACAAACTTTAAGGGAGGCTATAGACATAGATCTAGATAGGTTTGAAACATCAATTACCCATTTGCAAAAATCATTAACTTCTCTTTCCGAAGTTGTATTACAAAATAGAAGGGGATTAGACCTCCTATTTTTACAACAGGGAGGCTTATGTGCAGCTCTCAGGGAAGAATGTTGCTTTTATGCAGATCATTCTGGAATAGTAAAAGAATCTATGACAAAGGTTAGAGAGGGCTTGGAAAGATGTAAAAGAGAAAGAGAGGCCAATAAGGGCTGGTTTCAATCTTGGTTTAACAGTTCTCCCTGGCTTACCACCTTAATATCTGCCTTAGCATTCCCCCTCTTAATCCTCCTCTTAGTGCTAATGTTTGGTCCTTTAATTTTTACTAAAATCATGGCTCTCATTCGATGAAATCTAGGATCCATAACTATGCTCACCCAAGTTGTAGAAAATGTGGCCCAAGAAAAAAAACCCCAAAACCCTTGGGTCAATATGGCCCTTCAAAAAATCCACAGTAATCTTTAAGGGGCTCCACTGGCTCTCCACAAGTGGCTGGCTAGCCAATGATGGGTAAGATCCCCAGAGGGGGAAAACCTAAGACAGGCACAGTCACAAAAAAGCTAATGAGGTTGAGAGGTTAGCTGCCTTCAACTGCCCATTACAGGGTTGTTCTTATTATAAAGAAAATAGGGGAAGATGTTGGGCCCATTTTTAGGAGCAAACATTATCTGTGAGCCACATGGTGCCTATGGGTGTAGGATGAAAATGGCGCCAGTGGGAAGTAGGGGAGGCGTAACCCAAGATAGCTCCAAAAGGTTTTTATTGGTCCTCCAGTATTTCTGCACTCGTGAACCCTGTGTGATCGCTATGCTCAACATGTTAGTACAAAATGCATGCCCGTGTGATCCTTTAATTGATTGATAGCTCATGGAAAGCCCCTACTTGCTTGCTTATATAAATTGCAGTGTAATGGCAATAAAGTGGAACTGCCCTGACAGAACCCCTGCCATGTCTGAGTGTCTGTTTCACGGGGCTGGGTTGGCGGGCAGCAGCCTCACTTTTCCCCAAGAGCCCTCAGTCCCAACACAGGGGTTAATCCTGTCAGCTCCTTCTCCTTCTGGGTCTGTGGGAGGACCCCAGGCATGCACCCACAAGCTGCCACCTCCAAAACTTAACCCAGCTGCTGCTGAAGTCACTATAGCTATGCAGGCAGCTGTGGAGGTCATTACAGCCAAGTGGGTGGCTAGTGCAACCATCACTGATGCAATTACTGCCATCACCAGCACCACCAGGTAGCCACCATCATTGTGCAAGCAGCCTGTCACCACTGGAGCCACTGCTGCCATACAGCAGCCCACCAAACCTACTGCCACAACCACCACCACCATGAGGGTGGCCTGCAACCAGAGCAACAGCCATAGTAGCCACTGCAGCTGTGCAGGTGGACAGCCGACCACTCATCTGAGTTGACACAAAGAGGGCCACCAGTGTAGTACAGAGAAAAAGAGTAACAGAAGAAGGATCTGCTCTTCCAGATGACTAAACATCAATGTAAAGATACTAAAAATATGAAAGAACAAGAAAATATGAGCCCATCAGAGGAATATAATGACTCTCAAGAGCCAGACCCCACAGAACAGGAAACACTTGAAATGATTGAAAAGGAATTCCATGTAAAAATCTTTAGGAAACTCAATGAGATACAAGAAGACACAGTTAGATAACACAATGAACTGAGCAAAACTAAAAAAGAATGCAGCAGAATTCATGGAACTGAAGGAGTCATTCAACAAAATAAAAAACACAACTGAAAGCTTAATCAATAGGATAGAGCAAGCAGAAGAAAGAATTTCTGACCTTTGAGACAATGTCTTTGAAATAACTGAAGCAGACCAAAAGAAAAAAAAAAGAGAAAGAAAAAAGAAAGAAAGAAAGAAAAAAAGGAATTTTGAAAAATGAAGACAATCTAAGACAGATAGCAGATATCCTTAAGCATACAAACATCCAAATCATGGGTATTACCAGAGGGGAGGAGAAAGGAAAAGGCATTGAGAATATATTCAATGAAATAATAGCAGGAAACTTCCCAGGTAAAGGGACACACATGGACCTTCAGGTTCAAGAGGCTCAAAGATCCACAAGCAGTTTCAATCCAAAAAGGTCCTCTCCAAGACACATTGTAGTTGAACTGTTCAAAGTCAAAGACAAAGAGAGAATCCTAAAAACAGCAAGAAAAAAGCATTAAGTCACATATAAAGGAGTCCCCATCGACTCACAGCAAACTTCTCAACAGAAACTCAACAAGTTAGAAGAGAGTGAGATGATAGATCCAAAATAGTTTAAGAAAAACTTCCATCCAAGAATGCTATATCCAGCAAAGCTATCATTCAGAAATGAAGGAGAAATATTGTATTTCTCAGACAAACAAAAACTATGAGAGTTCACCACCACATGATCAGCCCTACAAGAAATCCTCAAGGGAGTTCTGCATCTGGAATCCAGAAAATGATAATCACTTCCATGAATACACAAGAAAGAAAAAATTCCATAAATAAAACAAAAATGCAAATGAAAAATGGAAATAAACTGTATCTTGCCACTTTAAAAAACCAAAAACACCAAAGAAAAACAATAAAAGAGGAAGAAAGAAACATGAAATACTCTAAACATCCAAATGAAAATCAATAAAATGCCAGAAGTAACACAATACTTTTCAGAAACAACCCTAAATGTAAATGAATTAAAATCCCTATTCAAAAGACACAGACTGGCTGATTAGATTAAAAAGCTTGACTCTACTATATGCTGTTTACAGGAGACACGCCTCACCTGTTAAGACACACATATTAAAAGTGAAAGGATGGAAAAAGATATCCCACACAAATGGAAATCAAAAATGAGCAGGAGTAGCTATTCCTATATCAGTTAAAATAAACTTTAAACCAAAACCTATAAAAAGAGACCAAGAAGGCCACTATATAATGATAAAGGGATCTATCCAGCAAGAAGACATAACAATCATAAGTGTATATGCACCCAACAATGGAGGACCCAGATGTGTAAAGCAAACACTATTAGACTTAAGGAAAGAGATAGATCCCAATGCTATAATAGTAGGGGACCTAACATCCCTCACTCAACAATGAACAGATGATCTAGGCAATGAGTCAACAGAGAAACACAGGATTTAAACCACACTTCAGACAAATTGGACTTGACAAATATCTACAGAACATTTCATCCAACAACTACAGAATATACATATTTTCTACCAGTTCATGGAACACTTTCCAGGATAGATCACATGCTAGGTCACAAATCAAGCCTTAACACATTTTTTTTTTAATGAAATCATTTCAAGTATCTTTTCAGAATACAATGGATTAAAAATAGAAATCAACAATAAGTGAAACTCTGAAAACTATACAAACAATTTGAAATTAAACAACATGCTCCTGAAGAACATATGGGTCCAAGAACAAATTAAACAGGAAGTTAAAAAAATTCTCAAAACTGATGAAAATAATGAAACATCATACCACAACATGTGGGATACTGCAAAAGCAGTAACAGTTCTAAGAGGGAAGATTACTGCATTAAATGCTTACAAAAACGGAATAGAAAATTTTCAAATTAAAAACCTAAAACTACACCTCAAAGAATTAGAAAAACAAGAAAAATCCAGTCCCAAATATAGTAGACAGAAAGAAATAAGTAAGATCAGAGCAGAACTAAATGAAATAGAAACCCAAAAAACAACACAAAAAATCAAACAAAAAGCTATGTTTTAAGAAGATAAATAAAAGACAAACCATTAGTCACACTAACTAAAAAAAGAAGGGAAGGCCCAAATAAAAACTAGAGATGAAAAAGGAGGCATAAAAACTAATACCACAGAAATACAATACAAAGAATCATTAGAGAGTATTATGGACAACTATGTGCCAACAAATTGGAAAACCTGGGGAAAATGGATAAATTTCTGGATGCATACAAATTACCAAAACTAAACCAAGGAGAAATAGAAATCCTGAACAGACCAATAACAAGCAAATAGATTGAAGCAGTAATCAGATGTTTTCCAACAAAGAAAAGCCCAGGACTTGATGGCTTTATTACTGAATTCTACCAAATATTTAAAGAGGAATAAATACAAATTCTTTTCAAACTATTCCAAAAAGTTGAAACAGAGGCCATTTTCCCCAACTCATTCTATGAGGCCAATATCACCATGACACCAAAGCCAGACAAAGATTCAACCAAAAAAAAAAAAAAGAAAATTCAGGCCAATATACTGGATTAACATAGATGCAAAAACCCTCAACAAAATATTAGCAAGTGGAATTAGGCAACACATCAAAAAAATTATACATCATGATCAAGTGGAATTCATCCCAGGGATGCAAGGATGTTTCAACATATGTAAACCAATAAATGTGATACACCATATCAATAAAATTAAGGACCTAAACCATATAATTATCTCAATAGATGCAGAAAGAAGATTTGACAAAATTCAACTTCCCTTCCTTATAAAAACTCTCAGCAAATTAGGTATAGAAGGAAAGTATCCCAAGATAATAAGAGCCATATATGACAAACCCTCTGCCAATATAATCCTGTATGGATGAACAGGAATGAGACAAGGATTTCCACTGTCAACACTCCTATTCAACATAATACTGAAAGTACTAGCCAGAGCCATCAGGCAAAACAAAGAAATAAAGGGCATCCAGATTGGAAAAGATGAATTCAAATTGTCCCTGTTTTCAGATTACATGATCCTATATGTAGAACAGCCCGAAATCTCTATAGATGATAAAATCTCTTGGAGATGATAAACGACTTTAGTAAATTTGCAGGATGTAAAATCAACATGCAAAAATTGGTAGTGTATTTATACCTCAAAAACAAACTAGCAGAAAAAGAAATTAAGGAAGCAAGTCCATTTACAATAGTCACACACAAAAAAAATAATAAAATACCAAGGAATCAACTTAACCAAGCATGTAAAAGATTTTTACAACAAAAACCACAAATCACTGTTGCAAGAAATTAAAGAGGACACAACAAGATGGAGACACAGTCCTTGCTCCTTGTTTGGAAGAATTAACATTGTGAAAACATCCATACTTCCCAAACGATCTACAGATTCAATGCAATCCCCATCAAAATACCAATGACATCCTTCACAGAACAAGAAAAACAATCCTAACGTTCATATGGAATAACAAAAGACCCCGAATAGCCAAAGTAATCTTGAGCAAAAAAATAAAAAAATAAAGCTGGAGGCATAATACAGCCTGACTTCAATCGATACTGAAAAGCTATGGTTGCAAAAACAACATGGTATTGGCATAAAAACAGACACTTGGATCAATGGAACAGAATAGAGAACCCAGAAGTCAACCCACAAACCTATAGCCAACTGATCTTCAACAAAGACAACAAGAACATACTTAGGGGAAAAGACAGCCTCTTCAAAAAATGGTGTTGAGAAAACGAACATCCATATGTAGAAGAATGAAACTAGACCTGTACTTCTTACCTTACACCAAAATCAACTCAAAATGAATTAAAGACTTAAATATAAGACGTGAAACTATAAAGCTCCTTAAAAGAAAATGCAGGTGAGACACTACAAGAAGTAGGACTGGGCAAAGACTTTATGAATATGACACCCAAAGCACAAGCAACAAAAGGAAAAATAAATAAATGAGATTTTATCAAACTAAAAAGCTTCTTCACAGCAAAAGAAACAATTAACAGATTGAAAAGACAACCTACAAAGTGGAAGAAAATATTTGCGAACTGCACATCTGACAAAGGATTAATAAGCAGAAGATAGAAGGAACTCAAACAACTTAACAGCAAAAAAAAAAAACCCAAATAATCCAATTTAAAAATGGGCAAAGGAACTGAATAGGCATCTCTCAAAGGAAGATATGCAAATGGCCAACAGACACATGAAAAAATGCTCAACATCACTCATTATCAGGGAAATGCAAATCAAAACCACATTATGATAACATCTCACCCAGTTAGACTAGCTATCATAAAAAAGACAGAGAACAACAAATGCTGGCAAGGATGTGGAGAAAAAGAAACACTCCTACACTGTTGGTGGGACTGTAAATTGGTTGAGCCATTATGGATAATGGTATGGAGATTCCTTAAACAACTTCAGATAGAACTGCCATACGATCCAGCAATTCCACTTCTGGGTATATATCCAAAGGAATGGAAATCATCACGTCAAAGAGATACCTGCACACTCATATTTATTGAAGCTCTATTTATAATAACTAGGAGTTGGAACCAACCTAAATGTCCATCATCAGATGACTGTATAAGGAAAATGTGGTATCTATATATTTATAGCTGAATATTACTCAGCTATAAAAAAGAATGAAATATTGCCATTCACAGCCACATGGAGGAACTTAAAGAAAATTATATTATGTGAAATAAGCCAAGCACAGAAAGAGAAATACCATATGTTCTCACTCATAAGTGGGAGCTAAAATAATACACATATAAATAAAAAAGTAAGATACAACAGTCACAATAATACATTGAAATTTCAAAAGGACAACTAAAGTTACTAGAAGCGGGAAGGGAGCGGGGAGGGAGGAATGGTTAAAGGGGTATGAATAGTAATGATAATGTATATTATTGAATATAATAATTATTCTGATGTGAGCATCACATATTGCACACGAGTATTGATGTTCAACTCTGTAACCCATAGATATGTACAATCAACTTTGTTACAATAAAAAAAGAAAAAAATCATATAAAAACCTGTTTAAAAATGTTTATAGCTTCTTTATTTGCAATCAACAAAAACAGGATACATGCAAAATGACCCTCAATTCATAAATAGAAAAATATTTGTATTCATACACTTGAATAGTATTCAACCAAAAAAAATGATTTAGTGATAGACCCAATAACATTAATAAATCTCAAATGCACTGTTCTGTATGACAGATGCCAGACTCAAAAAGTTGCCATAATGATTAATTTTATGTGTCAGCTTGACTTGGCTAACGCATGCCCAGATAGCTGGTAAAATATTATTTCTGGGTGTGTCTGTGAGGATGTTTCTGGAAGACGTTAACATTTGTGTCAGTAGACTCAGTAAAGACAATCCGCCTTCACCAATGCATCATCCAATCCACTGAGAGACTGAATAGAACTAAAAAGCAGAGGGAGGGTAAATTGTATCTCTGTCTTCTTGAACTGAGACATCCAGAGCTTATACCAGGTGTTGTGACTCTCAGGCCTTCAGAGTCAGACTGAATTATACCCACTGGCTTTTCTGGTTCTCCAGCTTGCAGACTGCAGATGGTGAAACTTCTCAGCCTCTGTAATTGCATCATCCAATTCCCATAATAAATCTTTTTTGTCTCTGTCTCTCTCTCTGTCTCTGTCTCTGTCTCTCTGTCTCTGTCTCTGTCTCTCTCTCTCTCTCTCTCTCTCTCTCTCTCACACACACACACACACACACACACACACAAAATCTCTTTCTTCATATACATATATGTTTCTGAGTGTGTGTGTGTGTGTGTGTGTGTGTGTGTGTGTGTGTGTGTGTGTGTGTGTGTGTGTGTGTGTGTGTGTCCTGTTTTTTCTGGAGAACGCTAATACAGCTGTGAACCAAAAGATTTTACTTATATGACATTCTGAAAAAGTCAAAACTCTAGGGTAGTTAACAGATCAGTGGTTACAAGGGACTTGATGCAGGAGCAGGGAGGAGGAGAAGTTTACTATAAAGTAGCATCTGGAAAGATTTTGAAGTAGTGAAACTGTTATACATTTTGACGTGTTGATTTTTAAATGACTGCATGCATTTTTCAATTCCTGCAGAATTCTATACTAAAAGAGTGAATTTTAATGTACATAAATTATACCTTAAAGAAAAAACTTAAAATGTAGATCTACAAAAGTGCAGAATCCAAGACAGAGCCAATTATGTAAAAGAGTAAGTTAAAAATTTATTTCTTAAAAAAATATAAAGACAAATTGTAATTTAAAAATTTTTAGTTACCTGAATTATCTGGATAACTTCCATGGCTCTCCCTATTGCTTAAACAGGTACAGCTTTAAAAATGCATCACATTAAGTGGTCAGGTCTAGGTAGTACAAAATGGGAAGGAGCAATTCACTAATATCAGTACAACTTGAAAATTTCACAGATTCTTCTCTATACTGCAACAAACCTGGCAATTCAGAGAAATTAGTGATTCTATGTTTTTCTCATTCTCCATAAAATTTCAATTACTTAGACTTATCACATATGTTATTCTCATTATATTGTCATGTACTGCAAATATAATAAAGTTTGTATATATTACATTATTTTAAAAATTATATTATGTGATCATTATATTTATAAATATCGATTTATACCTATCGTATCATCTGCACCTTTTGCTTTGGAAACATCTCTGTCTGTATTTTGGGTTTTTGTTTTGTTTTGTTTTGTTTTGTTTAACTTATCAATATACATTGTAGTTGATATCTGGGACTCTTCACCCATTCCTTTTTCCCCCTCCCTCTCACTCTCCCTCCCCATACATCATATCTGTTCACTTGTCTTAACAAGCTTAAGAAATTGTTGTGATTGTTGGGTCTTTTTCATCCCCCACCCTTTATTTGTTTGTTTGTTTATTTGTTTATTTATTTTTAACTCCCACAAATAAGTGAGAACATGTGGTATTTCTCTTTCTGTGCCTGACTTTTTTACACTTAATATAATTGTCTCTAAGTCCATCCATGTTGTTGTGAATGGTAGTATTTCATTCTTTTTTTATAACAGAGTAGAATTCCATTGTGTAGATATAACACAGTTTCCTTATCTAATAATCAGATGATGGACATTTGGGCTGGTTCCAACTCTTGGCTATTGTAACTAGTGCTGCAATAAACATTGGAGTACAGGTATCCCTTTGGCATAATGATTTCCATACCTCTGGGTATATTCCCAGGAATAGCTGGGTCATGTAGTAGAGCTATCTGTAATTGTTTGAGGAACTTCAATACCATTTTCCATAAAGGCTCCACCACTTTGCAGTCTCACCAACAGTTTATGAGAGTTCCTTTGTCTCTGCAACCTCCCCAGCACTTATCATGCTCATTCTTTTGGATATTAGCCATCCTGACTGGAGTGAGATGGTATCTCAAAGTAGTTTTGACTTGCAACTCTCAGATGCTGAGTGATATTGAGCATTTTTTCATGTGTCCGTTGGCCATTCATGCATATTCCTTTGAGAAATGCCTGTTCAGCTCCTCTGTCCATTTTTTAAATGGGTTATTTGTTTTTTGCTGTAAAGTTGCTTAAGTTCCTTGTATATTCTGGATATTAATCCTTTGTCAGTTATATATTTTGCAAATATTTTCTCCCATTGTGTTGGTTGTCTTTTCACTCTGTTGATTGTTTCTTTTGCTGTGCAGAAGTTTTTAGTTTGACATAATCCCATTTGTTTATTTTTCCCTTAGTTGCCTGTGCTTATTGGATCATATTCATGAAGTCTGTACCTATTCCTACTTCCTGGAGTGTTTCCCCTATGATTTCTTTAAGGAGTTTTAATGTTTCAGGATGTATATTTAATTATTTGATCAATTTTGAGTTGATTTTGCTATATGGTAAGAGATATGGGTCTAGTTTCATTCTCCTATATATGAATATTCAGTTTTCCCAGCACCATTTGCTGAAGAGGCAGTCTCTTCCCCAGTGTGTAGACTTGGTGCCTTTGTCAACGATCTGATGGCTGTAGGTGTATGGGTCAATTTCTGGGTTCTCTATTCTAGTCCATTGATCTGTGTGTCTGTTTTTATGCCAGTACCATGCTGTTTTGGTTATTATAGCTTTGTAATATTGTTTAAAGTCAGGTAGTGTTATTCCTCTAGCTTTATTATTTTTTGCTCAGAATTGCTTTGCCTATGTGTGGTCTTTTGTTATTCCATATAAATATCTGGAGAGTTTTTTTTTTTCCATTTCTAACAAAAATGTCACTGGAATTTTGAGGGAAATTGCATTGATTTTGTAGATCACTTTGGGTAATATGGACATTTTCACAACATTAATTCTTCCAATCCAAGAGCATGGGATATCTTTCCATCTTCTTGTGTCCTCTTTTATTTCTCTTAGCAGTGGTTTGTAGTTCTCATTATACAGATTTTTCACATCCTTGGTTAGCTCAATTCCTAAGTATTTTATTTATTTATTTATTTATTTAGGTGGCTATTGTAAATGGGCAAGCTTTCTTGATTTCTCTTTCTGCATGTTCACTATTAGAGAATAGAAATGCTACTGATTTTTGTGTGTTGATTTTGTATCCTGCAACTTTGCTGAAATCATTTATCAACAAAAAAAACCAACAGGTTTTTTTTTTTTTTTCCTGTGGAGGCTTTAGGCTATTCGATATATAGGATCATGTCATCTGCAAACAGGGACAGTTAGACTTCATCTTTTCCAATCTGCATGCCTTTTATTTCCTTCTCTTCTCTGCTTGCTCTGGCTTCCAACACTGTGTTGAATAGGAGTGGTGAGAGTGAGCATTCTTGTCTTGTTCTTATTCTTAAGCAAAACACTTTGAATTTTTCCCCATTCAGGATGATATTGGCAGTGGGCTTATCATATATGGCTTTAATTGTGTTGAGATACTTTCCATTAATACCTAACTTGTAGAGAGCCTTCATCATGAACAAATGTTGAATTTTGTCAAATGCTTTTTCAGCATCTATAGATGATCATATGGTCTTTATCTTGGCTTTTATTGATGTGGTGTATCACATTTATTGATTGGCATATTTTGAACTATCCTTGCATCCCTGGTTTGAAACCCCCTTGATCATGGTGGATAATTTTGCATATGTGTTGCTGTATTCTGTTAGTTAGTATTTTATTGAGGATTTTTGCATCTATATTAATCAAGGTTATTGGCCTGAAGTTTTATATTTTTGATACATCTTTGTCTGGTTTTGGTATCAGGGTGATGTGTGCCTCATAGAATGAATTTGGGAGAATGACCTCTGTTTCAAACTTTTGGAATAGTTTGTAAAGAATTGGTGTCAATTCCTCTTTGAATGTTTGGTAAAATTGTGCTGTGAATCCATCTGGTCCTGGCCTTTTCTTTGTTGGGAGCCTTCTGATAAGAGCTTCATTCTCTTTTATTGTTATTGGTCTGTTCAGATTTTCTATATCTTCTTGGCTCAGTTTGGTAGCTTGTGTGTGTCCAGAAATTTATCTATTTCCTCCAGAATTTCAAATTTGTTGGCATATACTAGTTTATAGTTGACTCTAATGATTCTCTGTATTTCTGAGGTGTCAGTTGTAATATCACCTTTTTCATTTCTAATTTTTGTTACTTGGGCTTCTCTCTTCTTAGCCTTGTTAAAGTTTGTCAATTTTATTTATCTTTTCAAAAAACAACTTTTTTGTTTCATTGATCTTTTGTATCATTTTTCAGGTTTCTATTTCATTTAGCTCTGCTCTGATGTTAATTATTTTTTCTGTCTACTGACTTTGGGTTTCGATTGTTATTGTTTTTCTACATCTTTAAAGGGAAGTGTTAGGTTGTTTATTTGCCATCTTTCCATTGCTCTGAAGTTAGCATTTAATGTAATAAATTTGCCTCTTAGTACTGCTTTTGCAGTATCCCACACATTTTGGTATGATGTGTCATTATTTTTATTAGTTTCAAGAAATTTTTTCATTTCCTGTTTAATTTCTTCTTGGACCCAAATGTCATTAAGTAGAATGTTGTTTAATTTCCACGTATTTGTATAGTTTCCAGAGTTTCATTTGTAATTGATTTCTAATTTTAATCCACTGTGATCTAATAAATACATGGAATAATTCAAATTTTTTTGAATTTGTTGAGACTTGCTTTGTGACCTAACCTGTGGTCTATACTGGAGAATGTTCCATGATCTGATGAGAATGAATATTCTACGGTTGTTGGATGGAATGTTCTGTAGATATCTGCTAAGTCAAATTGGTCTAAAGTATTGTTTAGATCTGGGGTTTCTCTATTGATTTTTCTGCTAAGATGATCTGACCATGTTGAGAGTTGGGGGGTCAGGTCCCCCGCTATTATGGTATTAGTGTATGTCTCATTCTTTAGATCTAATAGTGTTTGCTTTATAAATCTGGCTCCTCCAACATTGGGTGCATATATATTTATTATTGTTATGTCTTCTAGATGAATGGATCCTTTTATCATTATATAGTGGACATTTTTATCACTTTTTATGGTTTTTGCTTTAAGGTTTATTTTATCTGATATAAGAATAGCTACTCCAGCTCGTTTTTAATTTCTACTTGTATGGTATATCTTTTTCCATCTTTTCACTCTTAGTCTATGCGTGTCTTCACAGGTGAGGTGAGTTTCTTGAAGGCAGCATACTGTTGGGTCCATCTTTTTAATCCAGTCAGTCAGTCTGTGTCTTTTGATTTGGGAATTTAATCCCTTTACATTTAGAGTTCTTATTGAAATTTGTTGATTTACTCCTAGCATTTTGTTGATTTTTTTTATATGTCTTAAATATCTTTTGTTCCTTTCTGATTTTCTGTTTGTCTTCTGTATTTTTTGGTTTCTTGGGGTGGTAGATAACTGTTTTTTTCTTTATTGTTAGCATTTTTATTTTACTGGTAGTTTTTGTTCTTTCTTGAGTATTTATAGCAGTGATGGTTGCTTTTCTGGTATCAAACCCAGTACACCTTGAGAATTTGTTGTAAGGCTGGTCGTGTGGTAGCAAAATCCTGCAGTTTTTGTTTGTCTGAGAAATATACTATTTGTCCTTCATTTTGGAAGGATAACCTTGCTGGGTAAAGTTCTCTCAGCTGGTAATTTTTGTCCTTTAGTATTTTGAATATACCATCTCATTCTTTTCTGGATTTTAGGGTTTCTGATGAAAAGTCTGATGTTAGCCAGGTTGGGGCTCCCATATAAGTGACTTGCTGCTTCTCTTTTGCTGCTTTTTAGATTCTTTTTCTTTGAGTTTTGCCAGTTTGACTATAATTGTCTTGGAGAGGACCTTTTTTGGGTTGCATATGTTTGGGGATCTTAGGCTTCCTGAATCTGAAGATCTGTGACTTTCCCTATTCCTTGGAAGTTTTCTTCTATTATGTCATTGAATATCTTTTCAATGCCATTTCCTTTTTCCTTCCCTTCTGGAATACCCATGATTTGGATATTTGAGCGTTTAAGGTTGTTATCTCTCTTAGATTTTCTTAAATTTTAAAAAATTCTTTAATCTTTTTTCTGGTCTTCCTGTGTTAACTCAAACAGCCTGTCTTCAAGTTTAGAAATTCTCTCTTCTGCTTGTTCTATCCTACTGGTTAGACTCTCTGTTGTGTCTTTTATTTCACTAAATGAATCCTTCAGCTCTACAAGCTCTGCTACATTCTTTTTCAGGGCATTGATTTCTTTGCACATTTCTTCTTTGAGATCCTGTATATTTTTTCTCATTTTATTGTGTTGTCTAAGTGAGTTTTCTTGTATCTCACTTAGTTTCCTTAGAATTTTTGCTCTATATTCCTTTCCAGTCATTTCAAAGACATCCTGTTCTAGAGTTTCTAGAGCTTGAGAGTTATTATTTTTCTTTGGTGGTGATGTACTTTATTGAGTTTTCATATATCTGGTATCTTTCCTTTGGTGTTTAGTCATTGTGGCAGGGGGTATCTTGGTCCACTCATTCCACCCTGATGTCTGTCCTGGATCCTGAAGGGACTACCAATTCTGGGCAGCTGGAACTACCCTGGGCTGGAGGTCCCACAGCTCCTGCCTATTCTGGTGCAGCTGGCTCAGTGCGTGTGGGTCTGGCTGCTCTTGGGCCTCTCTGGGCAGCAGGGACTCACCTGGGCTGGGGGTCCTGCAGTGCTCTTCTGTTCTAGCACAGCTGATTTGTGGCATGAGGGACTGGAGGCTATCAAGCCTCTCTGTTTTGCAGGGACTGGACTGGGTTAATGTTCCCACATTATCTGCTTCTTCCAGCATGGCTGACTAAGGATGTGCAGATCCGGTGTCTCTCAGGCCTCTCTTGGATGTGGGTACTGGCCTGGGTTGAGGGTCCTGTGGCACCTTCCTCTTCTGGTGTGACTTATTCAGGGTGTGTTGTATGGAGGCTCTCAGGACCTTCTGGGTGGCAGACACTTGGCCTGAGCTGGGGGTCCTATGGCACCAGCCTTTTCCAACATTGCTGTCTTGGGGCATGTGGGCCCAGTGGCTCTTGGGCCTCTCTAAGTGGTGGGGACTGACTTAGGCTGGAGGTCCCATGGCATCTGCCTTTTCCAGCATGGCTGTCTTGGGGCATGTGGGCCTGGTGGCTCTCGGGCCTTTCTAACCACCTGGGACTGGCCTGGGCTGGGGGTCCCATGTCATGCAGCTCCTGCCTGTTCTGGTGCAGATCTCAGGCCTCCTGTTGTTGCTTTTTATTAGTTGAAAAGTGGTTGGTTTGTGGGAGAGAGCAATGTTAGGAACTGTCTACACTGCCATCTTGACCAGAGCCTCTCTCTGTTTTTTAGTAAAATGAAATTGTATGCTATACTTTATTGAGAGATTAAATAGAATCTATAAATTGAAATTACAATTTTCCCCTGATCCAATTTTTTAAAGAGATTTTTATCATTCTGACTATGCAAACATTTCCTTTACACAGATTCAAAAACAGTCAGTCAATTTTTACAATGAGTATGACTTCTCTGAAGATGTGCATTGCAGAGACATTTTAAGAATTAGTCTTTCTACAAGTTTACCTTTTTAATTCAGCATTTGGCACTGGTATACCTATATAGCCAATTTTCAGTCTTATGTTTGGAACAGCTGTGGTAATGGGTCACAGTTCTATGACATATTTAGGGCTGTATGTGTTCTTTTTTATGAAAATGAGCTTGCATTTTTCTCTTTCCCATTTATTGTACAGAAGTTGCCAATCCTTTAAAGCAGGGAAACCAGATGCAAAAATTTTGCATTGTTCTCTAATGTTAGAAATCATCTTTCCTACATTTGCTGCTTCAACTGAAAAAAAAATTAAAAATTATGTTTACTATACATTGTTGTCATTGAATATAAACAGTTATGGTGTACAAGTAGGTTGAAGGCTGAATTCAACCACTATTATTATCACTATCACATTATATAGAGTGTCAAATTGGTGCTGCTACAGCACAGAATAAGCACTCCTTCAATACAGTTCAAATACAGGTTTCCAACAGGCATTTGCAGTGGAGATTTTGTGGTCCGTGTAAGTCTCTCACAGTTAATTCTCGGTAAGACTGACAAGTAAGAACTCCAAAAATCCTGCCACAGGTAGCCTCTCTAAACAGAAGTCTGCTTAACAACCTGAGATATTAGACAATACCATGGCATAGAACTTTTAAGTCTCTGGTTTTCTGGAAGCCAATTTTGGCAGCTATATATTCCCAGAGAAAATGAGAGATACATTAGCCTTAAGACTTTTATACAGAATTTGACAGCTGTCTTGCCCTTTCAGTTGTAGCCAATTGAGATGGCTATTACATCATTAAAGGAGCATTTTTTCCTCTCATAATTTATGTTTGAAGGCTTAGATACAAATAAACACATTCTTTATTTCTCTGTAGTCCTTTTTTATCTGAAAATTTTACAAATGTCAAAATCAAAGTATGAATTTAAGTCTGAAAAATTAGTTTATAAGTCTGGTCTTACGTTTTTGTGTAAGAATTTATTTTATATAAGCTAGCATTTCTTCACATTATATTCTGTGGAATTTTAATGAATGATTTGAATAACAATTATCACAGTTAGTATTTTTGTTAATATTTTTGGTTTTGTCCATGAAACAGGAAACAAATCACAGTTTCTGTTTTTTTCCAAGTGAATCTGTTGTAGGCAAAGCTGGAGAAATATTGGTGTATTGCACGTATGAACTCACTCTCATGAAATTTGACAAACACATAATAAAATTTAAATATTGCTTCATTTTGAAAACAATCTATTTGTGCAGAAATATTTACTATATGTCCAAATATTTTTTTTCAAAGGAGTTGTGTTTAAGTGTATTTGTGTGTGTGTGCATGCATATTTTTGTGTGCATGCACATTTGTTTGTATACCTATACATGCATTAATATGGGAAGCAGTTAAAACCTTGAAAAAAAAGTTGTTTCTGATATTTGTTTTGTTTCATTCATAATATCTCAAATAAAACTCTACTAATTGTATGCCATTGGGTCAGATTTCCATTGCTGGCTTAATTTCAACACTTTCTCTTATTCCGAATTAGAGAACAACTGTGGATGTAGATGAGGGACAACATTTTGGACTTAACAATGCACTCTTTGGAAATTCTTCTTGCACAAGCTTCCCTCTCAGGGCCAATAGAGAAGTATTGTTCTAACATGCTGGCAAGCCTCTTCTGCACAACAGAGATGAAGTGACTCATCAGTTGGGTGTTTATTCATTTGAATTGCTTAACCAAAAGTGAGTTCTATTTGTGAAAATTAATTTTAAAAATGTGTTTACAAGAAAAGCCTCTGCCTTTTTAAGCTCACAAGCCTATATTCTTCACTGATTCTTTTTCCATTTGATTTTTATTTAGTCGCAGTGGCTTGGCCAAAATATTTTACATGGTATTTACATTTATTTTTACTGACACTGAATGAAGCAAACAAACATTTGACTCATATAAACACATAGTTCAAAGTGCAGGTTTCCTCTCTGCACATACCAGTAAAAATAAATTTATTCTGTTTGTAGAATTCCAACACATTTAATATAGCTCATTAATATGCCATACAAAAAATAAATGTTAAGTACAGAGGAGCTACCACAGCATATACACCAAGCATTTCGTATTTTTTTACTGAATCAAGATGTTTTATTCCACTATGAAATATATGTATTTAATATATCTAAGAACATATATACCCAAATAATTCATTTATTTTCTGTGTATCAATATTTATAAATATAATTCTGCAATACAAATGGCTATTGGGTGATTTACAAAGCTTACCCCAATGGGAATTTTTTTAAAGAGAAAAAAGCATACTTTACTAAGAAATTAAGAATTATTTCTTACAGTTTCTAAATGTCAAAGCACTGTGATGTAGAAATGATTTCTTTTTAATTATATCAAAATAATTTTCCCATAGTCTTTCTTCCTCTTATCTTTCCTTCTGAAGAAAATAAAATTTAGGCATGAATAATACTTGCTATCCCAAGAAACCAGTTAAAATTAATCCATAATTAATGGGTCATAAAAATGATTTTAAAAAATAATAGTCTGAAGGCTGAAGTTGGGAAGGGAGGGGAATGAGGATTGACTATTAATGGGATTTCTTTTTAGAATGATAAAAATTAGAAATTAGATTATGGTGATAGCTGCAAAACTCTTTAAACATACAAAAAAACCCATTGAATTGTACAGTTTAGATAGATGAATTTGTTGATATTTAAATTATATATCAATAAAGCTGTTAAAAATAAAATAGAAGTATGTGAAATTATCTTTGTAATATCTAGACAGAAAAGAGAACCCAAAGGTCTAGTTAGCTGTCTCCTTGTAATGAAAAAAATCAAAATATAGCAGGACCAAATCATGTTAGTGTCGGGCCTTAAAAACTAACGCCACCTTAAGTGACATTACAAGCGGCGCCATTATGGGCCCACAAGGGCGTATTCAGTGGCAGCCTAAGACTGCGCAGGGAGGAAGTAGGGTGGGGGTGTCTGCGGGAACCTTGCCTTAGCCCTTATTGGCCAAATATGTGCTTCTGCGCTCCTGACCACTGTGTGATTGCAATAGCTAGGCATTGAGACAGGACCCTTAAGCTGATTGGAGGATGTAAAAAACCTGCCTTCTCCATTTACCTTTAAAAACAAGTGCTTGTGTGCTAATAAACGGAACTGCTTGACAGAACCCCCGCCATGTCTGAGTGTCCTTTAACCGTGCTGTTTTTTGGGGGGCCGGCATGTGTGCTCACCTCTCTTCACGGCTCTCTTCCCCCATCTCCTTCCAAAGGGGACAGGAGGGAAAGGGGAATCCCGGGCCATTAGCTCACCCACCGAAAGGAACGAGGCTAAGGGCTGTTCGGGTCGGCGGGCGGCAGACCCGACATGTTAGTACCATACATATCCTTTCTTGCAAGATTAATTTAGACACAGGTGCAACTTTTTTCTTATTATATATGGCTATACATACTGCATGTGTCTATGTGTTTACACACACACAAACATACACATAGTGTATGTCTATTTGTTTATACACATACACATACACACACAAAAACACAAACACAGGTATATATATCCCAATCTAAGTTGTTCCCCAACTTGGAAATTAAAAAACTAACAAAAAATATAGTTCATATTTAATGTTTGCCATGCCATATGGTAAGCATGATATATTTTATAGATTATTGTTGAATTTTTCCTCACAACAATGCTATAATAAAGGCATTTTCAATGTGTCCATTTTTTCAAGGATCTTTGTATAGAAAACAGCCTTGAAATGTAGAGATAGTGTCTTTCTATAAAACAAAGCAAAGTAATGCTTTTTGTCTAGTCTAAAAAATATGTTTCTTTCCACAGCAAAGTCAGACTTACTTACTATCCATTATTAAAGATTTGGGTAACCCTAAGCTCAGTGTGCCTCAGCCGTGATTCCAGACCATTGCATGCATACCATCCATCTGAACCATATCACATCAAATCCACGGGACTCAGAAGTAAGGGAAACTGACACTCATGCACAAATTCTTGCTGCTTGCTGGGCTGTGAATACTAAAGCCCTTTGTATCTGACCCTGGAGTTTTGTGACCTCTGTCAGCCACCAGGAAACTCTGGTAGGCTAACTTATTAGCTTGCAAAGAGGGTAAAATGTCAAACCCTTCACAGTTCTTGACAACAATTTGCAGTGTAAATAACTTGTATGTCTGAATACATTCTTTCTACTACAAAATACTGCCATGAAACATAAAGTACATAAACAATACTCTTGTTGCAGTCTTTTATTACAGTTATTTTAGGAACAGAAGATAAGAACTGAATTACATTTGATTCAATTATGTGTGTTCTGAAACCCAGCAAATTAACTTGTAAATAGTAGGTTTCTAACGTATGTCTTTTGCAGATAGTTGAATATTATCAGCATGTCAAACAACTGCTACATTTTTCACTGCAATAGAAAGAATTAGTCCATGGCCAGGAATTGCTTTTGGCAAATCTGAGAAGCCAAGGTTGATTTTTTTTTTCCATTGAGCAAGGCCAAGTCTGCAGACCTCCAAGACTATTGAGAATATAATTTCCTCAGTTCTCTATACCATTCTTACAAACTGCAAGAGAGGCAAGAGTGACAATGTGGGTCAAAACTTTCCTAACAAATATGATTCTATACCCCACTATAGCCCTGTGATCCCTCAGTTTATCCCACTCCAACAGTCAGGTGACAACTATACATACAATGTAAGTACACAGAGTCATTTACACATGTAGGAAAATTGACATCAGCATCAATCTATGGGTATTTTATCAATAAGGCTATGGAGTCTTTGGGCTGAGAAGAGAGAATAAAATATTTCCAATCATATTATAATTGGAGTGCAAGCTCAGATATACTTATTATTTATGTTAATCTGATTCTGAAAATGAAAATCTTCCAGCCAGTATTTGATTATATATTGGTTACTTCCATTTAGAAGTTCACTTTTGTGTTTTTATTAAAAACCAACCAACCAACAAACAACTATGCTACTGACAATTCCAAGATTTTGAGCACATGACCAACTCCATCAAAATCCTGCACGAAGAGACTTGACCATACCCTCTAGTGTGGCTTCTAGCAGCATGAACTTGTGTCCTTAGGATTATTCTAGCCCTTCATTAAAATGCCTGCTTGAAAAAGCTTAACACAGCCAGGAAAACTTGCTATTTGTTCTAATCAATATCTGATGATGGGCCCTGACTTTCTTTTCTCAGAACATTTACACAACGAAAAAGAAAAAAAAAAAAGCTTACAATTGTAAATACATGTCTGTTGCAACTCAGAAGCCTCTCTCTCAAGGACCTGAGAGCCATTCCTGTGAAATGTCATTACGGAGAAGGAAAAAGCCTGTGTCTCCCAGTCTTTGTGTGAGGGCAGAATCCTAACTTCCAGAGCTGAGAGCTAACAAGCAAAGTTGGCCTAATCACATTTGCTTGAACCAACCCTTTATATTTTCTCACTTCTATGACTCTACTGAGGCCCCGTAATCACCCCCCCCACCACCATTCTCTCTTTACAATGTTCAGCCACCTCTGCACAAATGGGAACTGAGTTCTGCTCTTTTCCCCACTGTCAGTTGAATAAAATCTGTTTTCACCAATGTTGGGCTCTCTTTATCTTTGACACTAGTTAGCAGTTGAACAACACAGTGGTTAGAAAATTAACTTTTTTTTTCTTTTTATCTTAAGTTAGCTGTTGTGGTTCCTCAGGTGGAAATTGTTGGGGGAGTTGCATATCTCTGACACTTCAATTAACTGAAACGATTTGGACATCGCTGTAATTTAATTCAATTCAAATTGTAGTATTTATCAGCAAATGCCATATGTACAGAATTCAATGACTAAGGACTAAGTTTATGGATGGGTATGACTCAAACGAAATTTGGTCAAAATACTTTTTAAAATGAAATAAAAATTCTGTCAAGCTACAAGGCATCTCACTCCAACAGGGAGAAAATCAGTAACAATTAACCACATTCTTTGCTAATGCACTGGATAAGTGAGGGGTTATGAATATTAGCCCTATGTGGCAAAAGTTGTGATTTTGGTAAGACAGAAATCATATTGAAGTTACAGTCATTCAAGTCATGAAAAAGAATTATATTGTCAGGAATTATCAGCTGTGTAGCAGTGATACACAGGTATTATATGGAGACACCCCAACTTGTTCCCAGTTGGAGTGCAGACAAGTATTCTGGGAATAGCATATACAATAACAGAAAGGTTACTATATTGATATTTACAGGGAAAATGTTAAAAAGGAAAAAAATGAGAGTTCTTAGGAGGCAGTATACATAGTACTTCAGAGCCAAACTATCTTGATCTAAATCTTAGCTCTACAGCTTATTAGCAACAATATCTTGAAAAGTTAGTTTCTGTTTCTCAGACTTTTGATCTGTAAAATTGGAATAAGTACAGTATGTATCTCAGACTGTTGTTAGGAGCTTTTAAGTGAAATAATTTACATAAAAGCCTAGGGCAATTAGTGAGTGTTAGCTCTTATTTTCACATGTTCAAGGCCAAAGAGAAGAAAAAGAAGGAGGAAGAAAAGGGGACAAGGAGAGACACTTCTGGAGAAGATGGTGGAATAGATGGCACCCAGAGTCACTCTCCCACAGTCAACAAATTTACAACTATTAAAAAGTAATGACTGCCAAGCCGGAGCCACTAGAGCTCAGGATAAGAGAAGAAGAGACCTATGGAGTTCATGAAGGTGGGAAAAGCCACAATAAGAGAAAGAAAGTACTGGTCCCACCATTTCAAGCCCCAACCACTTCAAATTTTGCCCTGGTGAGCACACAGAGCAAGAGCTAGCAAAAGCTGCAACTGTGGCCTTCATATGAAGTTGCTTAGAGGCTGAAGGGAGAAGGGGGCCTTAGTGGTCCCCAGGCCAGCTAGACTACTAACAGGGTTCCCACGGACCCACATAGGTGCAAGTTGCCACAGAAAACTGAAAAAGAAGCCACTCAGAGGCTGGTGCATGATGGACTGGCACATGGCTCATCCCATGGGAAGTGTTTATAGTGTGGACAGTAGGGGAGATATGCCCACTGGTGGAACACTGGGGCACAGCATGGACAGCTGACCTGACTCCCAGACAGCACAGGACCACTCAGTGGAAACTGATCAGGAATATAGAACAACAGCAGGGGGGCAGTTTGCTGAAAAGACTGAGGACCAGACCAGTTTCCACATAACCCAGGTATACTGGACCTAACAAGATGTGAAAGTGCTTACAAGGTCAACAATTAAAACCTGAGCTTCACAAAAAGCCTTCCCCAGAGAATCAGCAGCAAAGCAGCAATTTAGCTCAACCACAGGGCTCAAGTGTTGATCCCCACAGGAAGTTCCCCCATTTTAGAAGTAAGGAAAGGACAACCAATTAGTTCCAGTGCAGAGTTTAAGTGCTGGGGTTAGCTAATAATTCAACACAGAACTGAAAGAAAACACAAAACACCCACAGATCAGAGACAAAGTTCTGATATTAACCATTAAAGGTCTAACACCACCAAAGAACACCTACAAAACCTAGAAGGACCGGAAGCCCCCTGGGCTTCCAAGCCAGGGTAGGGAGAGGGCAGAGAGCCTCAGCCACATCCCTCCAACATCCACGTCCAGCCCAGCTACAACCACCAGGCTGCCAATGAAAGTGCCCCAGGCTCTCAAGTCAGGGCAGAGGGGCTAAAGGCCCACCCTACATCTTCATCCAGCCTAGCAATGACCACCAGGCTGCTGCTAGAAGTGCTCTGGGCTCCTGAGCCAGGGTTGGGGGGGACCAAAGGCCTCAGCCATGGCCCCCAACATCTGCATCGAGACCAGAGATGACCACCAGGCTGCTGATGGAAAAGCTCTGGACTCACGAGCTGCCCAGCAGGGGGACATTGAGGGCCTCAGCCATGTCCCTCTGACATCCACATCCAGCCCTGCCATGATGAAGCCGGTGCTGGAAGCCCCCTGGGCTCCTTTGCCAGAAGGAGGGGAGTGCTATGGGCCTCAATCATACCACCTCCCCCTTTCCTCATCCTCCCACCCTATCCCTCTTCCCCTTCCTCTCTGCTGCTCCACCCCAACTGCCCTGCAACAAAATCTTAGAATGTAAAAAATAATAATAATAAATGAATATATATTTTAAAAATATATAATACCACTTTTAAAAAAAGAGATTACATCTCTCGTAATTTATTTCAAATCCCATGGAGGAGCCCTGCAAAATGTCTTATGACATCAATTTCAATAAATATTTCTGGGAAATTTAGGCTTTAAGCAAAAACAGAAAAGAAAAAGAAAAGGTGGAAAAGGAGGAAGAGGGGGAGGGGGAGGAGGAAGAGGAAGGGATAGACAAGAAGTTATAAGCTTTAGGAAATAACAAAGGAAAACAAACCCAAAATTTTCTTCTTCCTTCTTACCTTTTCAGGAAAATTCTTTGGCAGATCTTTGCTATTAATCTTTGAAGAATCCTAACAACTACAGAGCTACAAATCTAAGGATATTAGAGATCAGGGATAGGGAGAGCAGGGGTTTAGGGAGTGATAGGTAGGGTAAGGGGCATAAAGAAAAATTAGTTTGTATTAATGAATATGCTAATTATAAAATAGAAAAATTTGAAAAATGAAGGGATGTTTATCTATTGAGATAGTCACGGTTTTTTGCCCTGATATTTTGTTGATATGATGCATCACATTTATCAATTTACACATATTGAACTTTCCTTGCATCCCTGGGATCAATCCCATTTAACCAAGGTGTATAATTTTTTGGATGTGTTGATGTGTTCTGTTTACTAATGTTTTACTGAGGATTTTCACATCTATTTTCACCAAAAATATTGTCTGGTAAATTTCTCTTTTTATTGTATCTTTGTCTGATTTTGGTATCAGTGTGTTGCTGGCCTCATAGAATGAATTTGGGAGAATGCTGGTGTTTCAAGTTTTTGGAATTGTTGGACAAGAATTGCTCTTAATTCCTCTTTAAATGTTTGGTAGGATTAATTAGTAAAGCCATCTGTCCTGGAGTTTTCTTTGTTGGGAGACAGCTGATTACTGCTTCAATCTCATTGCCTGTTTTTCATCTGTTCAGGTTTTCTATTTCTTCTTGGTTTAGTGTAGGTAATTTGCACATCCAGAAATTTTTCCATTTCCTCCAGGTTTTCAATTTTGTTGGTTTACAGTTGTTTAAAATAGTCTTTAATGATTCCCTTCATTTCTGTGATATTAGTTGTAATGTCACCTGTTTCATTTATTTTTCTTATTTGGGTCTTCTCTTTTCTTTTTGTAGTTAGCCTAGCTAACAGTTTGTCTATGTTGTTTATTCTCTCAAAAAACAAACTTTTTGTATTATTGATCTTTTATATAATTTGGGGGGTCTCTTTCATTTAGTTCTATCTGATCTTAATTATTTTTTCCATCTACTAATTTGGGGATTGGATTGTTCTTCTTTTCTAGTTCTTTGAGGTGTAGCAGGTGTAGCATTTTTCTGTTAATTTGTTGCCTTGATGATCTGTACAATGCTGAGACAGGTAAGTTCAGATCCCCGAGTATTATTGGATTTGGTTCTATCTTTTTCCTTAGGTCTAATAGTGTTTACTTAATATATCTGGGTAACCCAGTGCTCAATGCATATATGTTTATGATTATTATGTCCTCTTGCTGGAAAGATTCCTTTATCATTATATAATGGTCTTCTTTTTCTCTTCTTATGGTTTTTGCTTTAAAGTCTATTTTATGTGTTGTATGAATAGCTACTCTTGCTCATTTTTGATTTCCATTCATGCTGTACATCTTTTTCTATCTCTTTACAAATTAGTCTGTGTGTGTCTTTACAGGTGAGATGAGTCTTGGAAACAGCATATAGCTGGATCTAGTTTTTTAATCCAGTCAGTCAGTCTGTGTCATTTGATTGGGGAATTTATTGTCATTATTAGAATGTATCATCTCATTCCTCACATTTTATTGCTTTTCTTATAGTTGTTTTATATATCTTTCTTTCCCTTTTGTTGTTTCTCTTCAGTATTCATTGCTTTTATGAGGTGGTATAGGTAGTTTCCTACTCTTTCTCATTTGCATATCAGTGGTATTTGCTCTTTCTAATGTATTCATGATAGTGATTATACATTTTTTATAGCAACATTTTTCGGTCTGGGAAATTTTTCACTTTGCATCTGAAGGATAGCTTTGCCAGTTACAGTATTCTTGGCTGGCTTTTTTTTTTTTTTTTCTTATACTACTTTGAATATACCATCCTGTTCTCTTCTGTCCTGGCGGGTTTCTGTTCAGAAGTCTGCTATCAGTCTGTTAGAGATTCCCTTATAGATGACTTGACACTTCTCTTGCTGTTTTTGGAATTCTCTCTTTATCTTTGACTTTTGACAGTTTGTCTATAACATGCTTCTGAGAGGATCTTTTTGGACTGAATCTGTTTGGGGATCATACCTGGGAAGTCTTCTGCAATTATTCAATTGAATATGTTTTCAATACCTTTTCCTTTTTCCTCCTTTTCTGGAACACCCATGATTCAGATGTTTGTGTGCTTAAGGTGGTCTGCTAGTTCTCTTAGATTTTTTTCATCTTTAAAATTCTTTTTTTTTTTTCTGAGTTATTTTGAGAAGACTGTCTTCGAGATCAGAAATTCTTTCTTCTGCTTTCTCTAGCCTGCTGCTTGCACTCTCAATTATAGTATTTATTTCACTGAAAGAGTCTTTCAGTTCCCGGAATTCTGCTACATTCTTCTATGTGGTATTTATCTCTTTGCAAGTTTCCTACTTCATGTCCTGTATTGTTTTTCTCATTTCATTGTGTTGTCTAACTGAGACTTCTTGTATCTCAATAAGTTTCCTTAAGATTGTTACTTGGAATTCACTTTCAGACATAACAAGGATTTCCTGTTGTATGGGTTCCAGGTTTGAGAATTATAGTGTTCTTTTGGTGGTGTCATGTTTTCTTGTTTTTTCATATTTCTAGTCTATGCTGATGCCCAGTCATCTGGCAGTTGCTTCTATTGCTTTGGGATGACTTTTTAGGAGAGAGCCTCCCTCCTGTAGATTTGTTATATATTTCCCATTGAGTAGGGTACTTTAGTTTTGGTTCTGAGTAGACTCAGTAGTTTCAGGTGTCCAGGTAGACTCCATATTTCTAGGTAGACTCAGTATTTCCAGGGTATGCTGGCAGCTATATCTGTGGCTCGGGCTGTGTGTGGCTGGGCCCACACAGGCTGGTGGGGACCATGTGGGAAGCTGGAGTGACTGGGGCCATGTAGGGAGCTGGATAGCTGAGCCCTCACGTGTGAGTGTGACCACCTGGCTGTTTGTGGCAGCTGGGACCACATGGGTAACTAGTTGTTGGGGCCACACAGGCAGCCAGAGTCACTGAGACTGCATAAGTGGCTTGATGAATGGGCCTATGTGGGTGGCTGGAGCCATGTAGGCAGACAGACAGCAGGGCCCATGTGAACAAGTGGGGTCACATGGGATACTAGGCAGTTGAGGTTGCAAGGATGGCTAGATGGCTGGGCCCATGCAAGTGGCTAGAAGGCTGGAGCCATGTAGGTGCCCAGTGCCAAATGGGGAACATGGGCCACATGGTAGGGTGCACTGTGCAGGATACCTTCCTGTGTGGGGAGAAGGGCCACAGCCCTGGGACTAGACAATGGTACAGGCAACTGCAGTGGTTGTGGCGGCAGTTTGGGGCAGGAGAAGGAGGAGGAGGACCACTGGGATGTGCTCATGGCTGAGTAGATTATTTCTGCTGCAAGAGAGAATTCCTCCTGGCTGATCCTGTTTTGAAAAATGTGGCAGCAGCTGAAGCCGCATGCCTCTTTCTCCTCTACACTATGCTGCTTAATTTCCATGCTCCACAGCATACTCACAAGGCTCCCCCTGCCCTCTCACACTCTCCCATCCATACACTTCCCTGTAGTTTGCTGTCCTTTCTTTGCCTTGGTCCCTTTCTTTGGGAGTATTGTGCATTGGGCACCTCAATTCTGCCATCTTTCCCTGCCTCCTTATACCTTTCAATAACACATCTAAATGTAAGTGGACTGAATTCCCCACTTAAAAGATGTAGACTGGCTAAATGGGTTAAAAAACATGACCCAACCATATACAGTATGCCTACAGTAACTACCAACAATAAACTCACTTCATTAGTAGAGACACACATAGACTAATAGCAAAGGTATGGAAAAAGATATTTTGTGCAAATGGAAACCAAAAATGAGCAGAAGTTTCTATACTTATATTGGAAAAAATAACAGCACATTTGGGGGTAGAAGTTATGTGTGCAGTCCATATGATTGCCTTGATCTTAAAAAGGACAAACATGGTACCTCAAGAATGCAAAAACCCAGGATACCCAGAGTAAGAAGGAAAATTCTCAATCACCCCCCCACCCACCCTACAGCCAGAGAAAACAAGGGCCCAAGAAAAACATCTGTCTGTAGAAAATAAGAAAGAGTAACCCTGTCCCGGGTCAGCTACTCAAACTGAGGAGCTCCAGTCTACCCCCATGCAACCAAAATGCTTATGGGATGTTAACTGTAGTGCCAAGCCTACCCATGGACACCCACCTCAGCCAAAGAGCAAAAGGGTACCCAGGTGTTTCTCCATGATGATCCAACACAGTGTCATTAACCTTAGGAAGGAATCACTAAGTGCCTCAGTGCTCAGGCTATGGAAGCACTCACACACAAATCCACAGACATGGAGACTACCCTACTGTGTCTACCCAGAACCAATACTGAAATGCCCTATTCAATGGTCAACATAAAACACATCTACAGGAGGAAGTTTCTCTCCTCAAAGCCCACTCCAAAGTAATAGATGAAGCAACTGCTCTACCAGATGACCAAATATCAACATAGAGATAACAGAAATATGAAAAAAAAGAAAATATGACACAACCAAAGTAATACAATAATTCTTAAGTACCAGACCCCATAGAATAAGAAACCCTTGAAATGATTGAAAAGGTATTCTGGGGCCTACCCCATGGCTCACTTGGGAGAGTGTGGCACTGGGAGGGCAGCAGTGCTCCCGCCGTAGGTTCGGATCCTACATAGGGATGGCCAGTGAGCTCACTGGCTGAGCGCAGTGTGAGCGACACCAAGCCAAGGGTTGCGATCCCCTTACCAGTCATAAACACACACACACATTAAAAAAAAAAAAAAAAGAAAAGGTATTCTGAGCAACAATCTTAAGGAAACTCAATGAGATAAGAGAAGACTCACTTAGACAATATAATGAATGAGGAAAAGCATCTGGGATATGCAGAAAGAAATATATGAGATTAATACCTTAAATAAATGTAGCACAACTCCTGGAAGTGAAGGATTCATTCAACAAAATAAAATTACAATCAAGAATTAATCAGCAAGTCAGAGCAAGCAGAAGAAAGAATTTGTGATCTTGAAGATGGTCTTTTCAAAATAACCAAGGAAGACAAAAAGAAAAAAAGAAAGAAAAAGGAAGGAAGAAAGGAAGGAAGGAAAACAAAAAATGATTTAAAATAATGAAGACAATTGAAGAGCTAGCAGGAATACTTAAGCACACAAACATCCAAATCATGGGTGTTCTGTAAGGGGAGGAGAATGGAAAAGGTATTGAAAAACTATTCAACAATATAACAGAAGAAAATTTCCCAGGTATAGAAGGAGACATGGATATTCAGATCCAGGAAGCTTAAAGATGTCCAAAAACATTCAACTCACAAAGATCCTCTCTGAGACCCATTATAGTCAAATTAGCAAGTTCAGAGACAAAGAGAGTATCTTAAAAACAGCAAGAGAAAAGCATCAAGTCACCTATAAGGGAATCCTCTCAGACTAACAGCATACTTCTCCACAGAAGCTCTATAGCCCAGAAGATAATGGGATGGCATATTCAAAATACTAAAGGAAAAAAAAAAAACTGCCAGGCAAGATTATGATACCCAGCAAGGCTATCCCTAGGAAATGAGGGATAAATAGTGCATTTTCCAGACAAACAAAAACTTAGTCCACCACCATACAACCAGCTCTATGAGAAATCCTCAAGTGAGTCCTGCATATAGAATCAGAAAAATGGGGCCAGCCCTGTGGCTCACTCGGGTGAGTAAGGTGCTGTTAGCACCGAGGCCATGGGTTTGGATCCTATATAGGGATGGCTGGTGCACTCACTGGCTGAGCCTGGTTCAGATGACACCAAGCTGAAGGTTGTGATCCCCTTACCGGTCAAAAAAAGAAAAAGAAAAAAAAGAAGAAAAATGATAATTACTACCATGAATGCAGAAGAAAGAACAAAACCCACTACTAGAACAAAAATGTAAACAAGAAAGAGAAAGAAACTATATCTTACCACCTCAAAAAACCAACAAACACCAAAGAAAAACAATAAAAGGGGGAAAAAAGAGCAAAAGATATTTAAAACATCCAAACAAAAGTTGATAAAATGCCAGAAGTAAGGCAGTTACTGTCAATGATAAACCTAAATGTCAATGGATTATATTCACCACTCAAAAGACACAGACTGATAGGACAAATGTTAGACCCAACTATGTGCTATCTACAAAGGACTCACCTCACTTGTAAAGACACACACAGACTAATTGTGAAGATATAGAAAAAGATATACATCACAAATGGAAATAAAAAATGAGAGAAGTAGCCATTGTTATGCTGAACAAAATAGACTTGAAAACAAAAATTATAAAAAGAGACAAAGAAGGCCATTTTATAATGATGAAGAATCTATTCAGCAAAAAAAACATAACAATCATAAATATCCATGCACCCAAAATTGAAGCACCCATATATATAAAGCAAACCCTGTTGAACCTAAAAAAAGAGATAGACACAAATACAAAGATGATTGGGGACCTGAACATCCCTCTCTCAGCATTGGACAGATCATATAAGCAACAAATCAACAGAGAAACAAAGGATTAAATCTACACTTTAAACCAATTGGATCTGACAGATAACTGCAAAACATTCCATGCAACAACCGTAGAATGCACATTCTTGCCATCAACACATAGAACATTCTCCAGGATAGGCCACACATTAGGTACATTAGGTCACAAATCAAGTATCAACAAATATTAAAAAGTTGAAAGTATTTCAAGTATAATTTCAGACCACAACAGATTAAACCTAGAAATCAATAATAAGCAAAACTCTGGAAACTATAGAAATAAATGGAAATTAAGCATGTTCCTGAATGACCTGTGAGTACAAGAAGAAATTAAACAGATAATCAAAATATTTCTTGAAACTAATGAAAATGAAAACACATAATACCAAAACTGAGGGATATTGTGAAAGCATTAAGAGGAAAGTTTATTGCAATAAACACATCAAAGAATAGAAATATTTCAAATAAACAACCTCATGCTACACCTGAAAGAACTAGAGAAACAAGAACAATATAATCCCAAAATTAGTAGATGGAAAGAAATAATTAAGATCTGTGCAGAACTAAATGAAATAGAGCCCACAAAAGTGGTAACAAAGGTCAATGAAACAAAAAGTTGATTTTTTGAGATGTGTCTTAGTCTGTTTTGTGTTGCTATGACAAAATACATGGAACTGGGTAATTATAAAGAAGAACAACATTTACTGCTTACAGTTTCTGAGGCTAGGAAGTCCAAAGTCCATCTGGTGGTGGTGACAGTGTCCCAGGTGCCTCACATTGCAAGATGGTGAAGCAGAGAGAGCAAAGAGAGAGCAAGACAGACTCTCCTCTTCTTTTAAAGCCCTCAGAACCACGTCCCTAACCACCATTTTTAATCCATTCACTACTGCATGGTCCTACAATCCAATCACCTTTTAAAGGCTCCACCTTCCAATTACCATAATAGGATTTCCCACCCTCTTAACAGTCACAGTGAGAGCTAAGTTTCTAACACATAAAACATGGGGGACACAATTCAAGCTTCAGTGGGTTTTGGGGGGACATAATTCAATCCACTACAAGAGGATAAACAAAATAGACAAATTGTTAGCTAGGCTATCTAAAAAAACAAGAGAGAAGACCCAAACAACAAAAATCATAAATGAAAAAGATGACATTACAACTGATATCACAGGGATATAAAGAATCATTAGAGACTATTATAAACAATTATAGGCTAATAAATTTGAAAACCTGTAGGAAATGGATGAATTTCTGGAAACATGCAGATGACCAAGGCTGATCCAAGAAGAAACAGAAAACTTGAACAAACCCATAGCAAGCAATGAGATTTATGCAATAATTAGCAGTATCTAAACAAAGAAAATCCTAGGAACAGGTGGCTTCAATGCTGAATTCTACCAAATCTTTAAAGAGGAATTAATAGCAATTCTCTTCCAGCTATTCCAAAAAATTGAAACAGTGGCCATTCTCTCAAGCTCATTCTATGAGGTCAGCATTAACCTGATACCAAAATCAGATAAAGATACCGAGAGAAAAAAAAAAGAAAGCTAAAGAGCCATATCTCTAATGAATATAGATGCAAAAATCCTTAGAAAAATATTAGCAAACAGAATACAGCAACACATCAAAAAAATTATACACCATGATCAAATGGGATTCATCTCAGTGTTGACAGGATGGTTCAACACACTTGAGTCAATAAATCTAATACAACATATCAACCAAAAATCAAGGACAAAAATCATGATTATCTCAATAGAAACAGAAAAAGCATTTGACAGAATTCAACATCCCTTCATGTTAAAGTCTGTCAGCAAATTAGGTACAGAAAGAAAGTATCTCAATATTATAAAAGCCATATATGAGAAATCCACTGCCAATAGCATCCTGAATGGGGAAAAGCTGAAGGCTTTTCTCTTAGAAACAGGAACAAGACAAGGATACCCACTCTCATCACTTCTATTTAACATAGCATTGGAATTACTAGCCAGAGTAATCAGGCAAGAGAAAGAAATAAAGGGCATGCAGATTAGAAAAGACAAAGTCCAACTGTCCCTTTTTGTAGATGACATATTTCTGTATATAGAAAAACCTATAGACTCTATAAAAAATTTTTAGAGCTGATAAACAATTTCAGTAAAGTTGCAAGATACAAAATGATCATGCAAAAATCAGTAGGGTTTTTAATATTCCAATAACAAGCAGAAAAATAAATCAAGAAAGCAAGCCCATTTAAAATAGTCACCAAAAAATAAAATACCTAGGAATCAATGTAATCAGGGAGGTGAAAGATCTCTACAGTGAGAACTACAAGTCAGTGCTGAAAGAAATTAAAGAGGACACAAAATGTGGAAAGACATTCCATTCTCTTGGATTGGAAGAACTAACATTGTGAAAATGTTCATACTACCCAAAGCAATTTACAGATTAAATGCAATCCCCATCAAAATACCAATGACATTCTTCACAGAAATCAGAAATTCTAAAATACATATGGAACAAAAAATATCCCAAATAGCCAAAGCAATCCTGAGATTAAAATAATTATAATAATAATAATGCTGGAGGCATTACTCTACCTGACTTCAAATTATTCTATGAAGCTACAGTAACCAAAACAGCATGGTACTGTCCTAAAACCACACATGTGGACCAACGGAACAGAATAGAGAACACAGAAATCAACCCACATATCTACAGCCAACTGATCTTTGACAAAGACACCAAGAATACACATTGGGGAATAGACTGTTTCTTCAAAAACTGGTGCTGTGAAAACTGGAGACCTATATGAAGAAGAATGAAAGTAAACCCGTACCTCTCCCCATATAACAAAATCAACTAAATATAGATTAAAGACTTAACTATAACCTCTTAAACTATAAAACTCCTAAAAGAAAATATAAGGGAAACACTTGCAGAAGTAGTACTGTGCAAAGACACTATGAATAATACACCCAAAGCATAGGCAACAAAAGAAAATATAAACAAATGGGATTATATTAAACTGAAAAGCTTCTATTCAGTAAAGGAAACAACAGAACAAAATGACAATCTACATAATGGGAGAAAATATTTGCAAACTATGCATCTGACACGGAATTAATATCCAGAATATACAAGGAACCTAAACAACTTAACAGTAAAAAAAGCAAGTAACCAATAAGAAAATATGGGCAAAGAAGCTGAATAGGCATTTCTCAAAGGAAGATATATGAATGCTCAACAGACACATGAAAAAATGCCCAACATCACTCATCATCAGGGAAATGCAAATCAAAACCACAATTAGACTGACTATTGTCAAAATGACAGAGAATATAAAATGCTGGCAAAGATATGGAGAAAGGGAAACCCTCTTACACTGTTAGTGAGACTGTAAATTAGCGAAGCCATTACAGACTGCAATATGGAGATTCCTCAAACAACTACAGATGAACTATCATATGATCCAGCAATGCCACTGCTTGGTATATACCCAAGGAATGGAAATCATCACGTCAGAGGGATTTCTGCATGCTCACATTTATCGCAGCCCTATTTACAATAGCCAAGAGTTGGAACCAACCTAAATGTCCATCAGCAAATGACCAGAAAAGGAAAATGTGGTATAGAAACACAGTGGAATTCTACTGTTCCATAAAAAAAGAATGTAATTTTGACATTCGTAGCAACGTGAATGAGCTTGGGAAAAACTATGTTAAGTAAAATAAGCCAGGCACAGACAGAGAAATACCTCATGTCCTCACTCATATGTGGGAGCTAAAAAATAAACAAATGCAATGCTACTCTAATGCAAAACCAATTCTTTCCTGCTGACACTTTATGGATACTACATTTAGCAGTTCAAAATCAGTCTCCCAGAACACACAAAAAAGTCTTACCCATTCTCTTCAGGAACTTGTTGTAACTGGTGAAACATTTCATTCTCATTATCTCCTCTGTATTGTCTCCCCATATAAAACTCTGTTTATATATCTTTCCTTTAATTTTCCAACCTTTCTTTTATTATACACACAGAAAACACACACACATGCACATGCACACACC
This sequence comes from Cynocephalus volans, assembly GCF_027409185.1. NCBI lineage: Eukaryota > Metazoa > Chordata > Mammalia > Dermoptera > Cynocephalidae > Cynocephalus > Cynocephalus volans. The sequence goes on from NC_084478.1 coordinate 98,097,020, forward strand.
ACCAAACTCCCTATCTCTCCAGAATCATTCTTTTGGCACATTCATCATAACTCTAGTACAGTTTATTTCTAATAACACTGTCTGGGAAAGCTAAGTTAGCATCACCTCTTCTTGAGGAATTAATGATGTTCTATTTTTTTCAGTCAATCAATAGACACTTATTGAGTCCTACTTCATGTCAGGAGCTTTGCTATGTGCTGAATATGCACACATACATAAAAGATGATTTCTGCCTTCAGAGAACTTATGGCTTGAGAAATTTTCCCAGAATCATAACTCAAATCACTTATTTTGGTCTACAATGTATACACTAAGTGTTTATATAAGTAAGTATCCCAATCAGTGACTCTTCCATGAATTCTTACATTTCCAGGTGTACATCTTCAACTGATCTCTGGAGTAGCTGTAAAAAACCTTCACAAACTTGGTTTCTACTTCCATATCTAATGTCTTCCTATATCAAAGAAAATTAAAGAGTACTTTGCAGTTGGCCTAGAGTTTAGAAACATTTTGAATTAATACATTTAAATTACTTGATGGTAATGAAAACAGAAAATAACAGATCATGTGTTTTACAAATTATTACATATCAGTAGAAATGTGTATTATAAAGTTTTTATAAAACTTAATTTCCTAATATTTGGTGAGAAATCAGTTCAATATTACATTTTTGAAACTGTCCTACAATGTAACCAAACTTCTTAGATTTGGTAATATTAAATCATATGTTGAATTCTTTATGACTTCTACTTACATTCAGATTTTTAAAGTGACAGTTCCTACTATGTGCCAATTTCTGCAACAGGGTCCACAAATGTCACCACCTTTAAAACTCTCCAACATCTTCTAAGTTAAGCCGAGTATTTTATAAATGATTTAGTTGAAGCTAACAGAAAGGTAAACTCATTTGCACAGTGTCACATGGCTTGTAAATAGTGGTATACAGCCTCAAATTTAAGGCTTCGTGACTCCACATTCAATACTATTTCCACTATAATATATGTTGAATGTTATACCATTACATATACACTAATAACTAATTCTCCATCTTTATAAAATGTGCTATTTCTAAAGTGATTTTTAGCTGACAAAATGTTTTTACTTTCATTAATATCTTCAATAGATAGTAGTGAAATCATTTACTGTTTAGAAATATAACTCATATTATGCTACAGAAATAATTCAGATATATTTTATGCCAAAATTGTAAAGATTTTTCACAAAAATTGACTTGTTTAAAAAGGTTTGTAAATTTGCATGTTTGTATGTGGAGTTTTCTTAACTGAAACCAGGTTATGATGAATAGAACAAAATGTGACCGTATAAAGGTAGTAACTACTGCAGCCATAATTCAATAGATTTATTATAGACACTAAGAGGTTTTTTTTGTTTGTTTGTTTGTTTTTTTTTCTCTTTTGTGACCGGTAAGGGGTCGCAACCCTTGGCTTGCTGTCATCCGCACCGCGCTCAGCCTCACCCCTATATAGGATCCGAACCCACTGCAGAAGCGCCGCTGTACTCCCAGCACCGCACTCTCCCAAGTGAGCCACGGGGTCGGCCCAAGACACTAAAAGTGTTTTAATGGTAAGAAACCAGCTACAATGTCAGAGACGATTCACCAGCAAACACAATTATTTCCTTCTCTAGTTTGTCACCTTTTATAAATTTGTACCGATAACTATTTCAAGTGATACATTTATACATTGTCAACAACTTTTGATACCTTGAATACAAATGGAATTATTCTGTTTTATAGATGTAATGTGGCCTATGATTATTCTTTTCATGGATATTTTAAGTTAATCTTTTACTTTAATAATAGTTTCATTAAAAAATAAGCACATGCTAATGTTGTATATTTCAAGCTCCTTTGAATATGATCTATATTAGTAGAATTGTAACTTTTCTCTTGAGATCATGAATAATTTGAGCTGTTATAGGATCAGTCTCTCCATGTAGTTTGAGTGTAAAGAACTATGCAATGTGAAAATTCTTTTGTCCTATTATATCAATGATGCTTTAATACGCAGATCAGTGACATAATACACCATCAATTCAAATTTGGAGCTAAAACACACATTATGTCCTTAAAAAAAAAGACCACATCACTCTAAATTCCAGATTAAACATTTCATGAGGTAGGAGTCATTAAAATGCTGAGCAATCAAAATACGTTGAAAACACTATGAAATATAAAAGATTTAATAAATGGTTCAATCTTATTTTTATTATTAATAAAAGACTTCTGATTTAAATTTATGTATCTTCAAGACAGTGTTTAGAATTGCAAGCTTATACTGTCACAGCTCATAGTATTTCCCTTCTCTTCATAACATTGTACCTAATGGTTTAATGTTTAAGGAAAATGTAAATCATTCTCAGTTACCTGACATTCAGAAAAAATGACTGCAATCTTCATGCCAAAACCAGGAGTCACATGTGGAAGCAGGAACAGTCTATGCTTCCCAGACAAATTGACAACCAACATTAAAAAATGTTTAAACGTATGGAAAATATTTCAAATTCACTTTAAAAGATCTTTTAATTATAAGGGAACATTAGAGATGAAATTTATCCTCACAGCAAAAACAAACCGGTTTTTATCAACTAGAGGGGTGCAGCAAGTTCACTACTTCTTAAATTTCAACTGCTATTTCTTAGATGTGCTCTGTAAATGTGATCTTAATCTGTAGAAAATTTGATTTTTGTGAGAGGTAGACAATATATCACTAATCTGAGTTTATTTTTAAGTTACTTGAAATTTGAAATTCCCAACTTTTTAAACTACTTTATTGAGGTGTAATTGATGTGTAAAAAGCTGTATATATTTAATGCATACAATTCAATGAGTTCAAGAATATGTGTGAAACTGTCACCACCACCAAGGACATAAACATATTTATCACCTCCCAAAGTTTCCTCCCACCTCCTTTATTATTTATTTTATGATAATAACACTTAACATAAGATCCAAATACTTAGCAAATTTTAAGTATACAATATTCATAGAGCATTGCTACCTATAGGCACTAAGCTGTAGATCTCAAGAAATAATTTAACTTCCATAAATAAAATTTTGTACCCTTTGACTGACATATCCCCATTTTCTCCTTCTTCTAGTCCCTGGCAACCACCGTTCTACTTTCTGCTTCTGTGAGTTTAACTATTTTAGATTCCACATATAAATGAGAACATGCAGTATTTGCCTTCCTTTGTCTAGCTTATTTCACTTAGTATAATACCCTCTGGATCCATCCATGTTGTAGCAAATGGCAGAATTTTATTATTTTTAAGGCTAAATAATATTCTACTGTATATGTCTACCATATTTTCTTCACCAATTTAGTTGTTCTTGGACATTTAGATTTTTCCCCTCATACCTTGGCTATTATGAATAATGCTGCAATGAAAAAGGCAATAAAAATATCTCTTCAACATACCAATTTCAATTCCTTTTGATATATATGCTGAAGTGGAATGGCTGAATCATATGGTAGTTCCAATTTTAATTATTTTGAGGAGGTTCCATACTGTTTTCCATAAAGGCTGTACCAATTTACATTACTACCAACGGTGTATAAGTGTTCCCTTTTCTGCATATCCTCACCAACACTTATTATTTTTTAATTTTTTCCAGCTTTACTGAGGTATAATTGACAAACAAAAATTGTATATATTTAAGGTATAAAGTATGGTATTTTGATATATGTATATATTGTGAAATGATTACCACAATGAATATATTCATTATCTCATAAGTACTATATTTTTTGTGGTGAAAACACTTAAGATCTACTTTCTTAGAAAATTTTAAATATAGAGTACATTATTATTAACTATAGTTATTATGTCGTACATTAGATCTCCAGAATATATTCATCCTGAAATTTTGTACCCTTTAACCCAAATCACCCCATTTTTCTAACCCCTTATTCCCTGGCAACCACCTTTCTAATCTCTGTTTCCATAAGATAAACTTCTTCAGATACCACGTATAAGTGAGATCATGCTGTATTTGTCTGTCAGGCTTATTTTAATGCCGTCTAGGTTCATTCATGTTGTCACAAATGGCAGGAATTTCTTTTCTCATAAGGCTGAATATTATTCCATTGTATATACACACCTCATTTTCTTTATTTATCCATCACCAGACAAATAGGTTGTTTCCATATCTTGACTATGATGAATAATGCTACAATGAATATGGGAGTGCAGAAGTCTCTTCTATATACAGATTTCAATTTCTTTGAATTATACTGAGAAGTGGGATTACTGGATCATATGGTAGTTCTATTTTTAGGTTTCTGAGAAAACTCCATACTGTTTTATATAATGGCCATACCAGTATGTAATCCCACCAACAAGGTGCAAAACTTCCATTTTACCCATATACTTGCCAACACATGTTATCATTTGATTGTTTGATAGTAGATGTGAAGTGATATCTCATTGTAGTTTGGATTTGCATTTCTCTAATGACTGGTGATGCTGAGCACCTTTTTATATACATGTTTGTCATTTGTATATTTTCTTTGGAGAATTGTCTATTGAGTTTCTTTGCCCATTCCATTTTTAAATTGGGTTATTCATTTATTTGCCATTGAATTGTAGGTGTTTTGGATACTAATTCTGTATCAGATGTATGATCTGCAAATATTTTCTCCCATTCCATAGGTTGGCTTTTTTATATTATTTCTTTTGCTATGCAAAAGCTTTTTAGTTTGATGTAATCCTACTTGTTCATTTTTGGTTTTGTTGCCTGAGCTTTTGGTGTTATAACTAATGCCGAAATCTGAAAGTTTTTTCTCTAAGATTAGGAATGAGACAGGGATTCCCACTTTTACCATTTCTATTCAAGGTAGTACTGAAAATTCTAGACTAAGCAATTAGTCTTGAAAAAAAAAACTTCCAAATTGGGAAGTAAAAAGTAAAATTGTTTCACTTGCACATGACATGATCTTTTATATAGAAAACCCTAAAGACTCCACCAAAAAAAATGGTTAGAACTAATAAATAAATTCAATAAATTTTCAGGGTACAAAATAAACATACAAAATCAGTTGTGGTACAGAGGTGGAATGACATCAGCAAGATGATGAAATAAGAGACTTCAGCCCGTATACCTCTACAAAACCTTTGATTTTGTAACCATCCACAGATTAGAGTATGTTTATGGTAACCCAGGAATCCAGTGGAGAGACTGTAGCATGCTGTTTGAGCAAAACATTTGAGAGTAAACTCATTGAAGAGGATAATAAGATGAGTTTCACTTAACTCAAATCACCCCTCCCTTAAGGCAGCATGCTCAGTGCCAAGAGACATCTCTTTCCCTGTGATTTCTCTCATGGGAAAATTGAGAGCTCAATTTTTCAGCCTTGCAGGATTGCCTAAGAGGCCTACTTCTGCCTTGTTTCACCCAGATCACTGAGGGGAGGGGAGGCATAGTTGAGTACTCTGGGAGAATCTAGGAAAAGGGTGAAGGGGGACTCATAGCAACCACCACTTGTAACTCTCAAACTGACTGCAAGTTATACTTATTGGCTCAAAGAATCCACCAGGAAGCTCACCCACAAACACCATGAGAAGTCCTACCTACAGTCCCCCACAACTGGACAATGACAAAAGAAATTGACGACTCAAAGAAATGGAGACCTATAAATAATCTGACAAAAAATTCAAAACAATCCTCTTACAGAAGCTCAGTGAGCTAGAAGAGAAACCAGACAATTAAACAAAATCAGAAAGACAGTGCATGAAGAAAACGGGAAGTTTAACAAAGAAGCAAAAACAGTAGGGAGAAAAAGCAATACCAAAATTCTGAGAACACGGTGACTGAGCTGGAAATACAATAGACAGTTTCAACAGCAGACGCCATCAAGCAGAAGAAAAAATCACCAAACTCAAAGACAGTTCATTTGAAATTATTCTTTCATATGAAAAAAAAAGAAAAATTAATAAAAAAGAATAGAGAGCTTATGTGGTTTATGGGATACCATTGAGTAAAACAATTTAAACATTATGGAAGTTCAAAGAAAGAGAATAGGGCAAAACCTTAAAACCTTGATAATAGAAAACTTCCCCAATCCGGGAAGAGAAGTGGACATTCAGATTCATGTTTCTGAAAGAAACCTAAATAAGCTTATGAATAAATCTTTATCAAGGCACACGATAATCAAGCTGTTAAAAGTTAAAGATGAAAAGAGAATATTGAAAGCAGCATAAGAAAAGTGATTCATTACATACAAGTAAATCATAATAATACTATCAGAGAATTTCTCAACAGAAACCTTGCAGGTCAGGAGAGAGTGTGATGGTATATTTAATGCACTGACAGAAAAAACTACCAAACAAAACTAGCTTATCCAGAATAGATGTCCATCAAAAATGAAGGAAACATGAAGACTTTATCACATAGACAAAAGCTGAAGAAGTTCATCATTACAAATCCTGCCTTATAAGAAATGTTAAGGGAATTCTTCAAGTTGTAACAAAAGGATGTTAATAGTAATATGAAAACATGAACATGCAAAACTTACTTGCAAAGGTAAGTATACAGTCAATTTCAGAATACTGAATTCACTTTTAATGTTACTATAAAATTTAAAATACAGCCATGTATCACTGAATGATGGGAATACATTCTGAGAAACGGATTAAGTGATTTTGTCATTGTGTAAGTATCATAGAGTATATATGCATGTTACAGTACTGAAAATGTAGATAATAGTAACAATGATATTTGCATATGTAAACATAAAGAAGTACAGTGAAATATATTTAAAAAGATACAAAGTTATACTTTTTATACTTTTATTCTATAAACTTTCTTCTATTCTTAAAATTTTTATTTTTTTTAAACTTTTTTCTTTAAAAACTAAGACAAAAACAAAATTAGTCTAGGACTACACAAGGTCAGGATCATCAATATCACTGGCTTTTACTTCCACATCTTGTCCCTCTGGAAGGTCTTCAGGGGCAGTAACACTCATGGAACTGTCTTGTCCTATGATAAAAATGCCTTATTCTGGAATACCTCCTGAAAGACCTACCTGAGGCTCTTGTTGAGGAGGAGTCATTTTTTTCAAAAATACGTCCGTAATGGTTTGCTTGGTTTGTTTCTTTTGTTTTTGTTTTTTAATCATAGTTTTGCTTGTAAGCAGATAATGCACCATGAACATTACTCTCTATTAATAAAAACTTTTCAGTGTTGGGGTCCATATTTTCAAGCTTTCTAAGTAGCTTCTTGCGATCTGCAAAAGCTTCTGCTGAACCATTCACTGTGAATTTTTTTGGAGGTTCTTTTCTTTTTCCTTCTCTTGCAGTTTTCTCTTGCCTGTTTTTTAGTTATGCATTTCTGTATTAGTTCTAACATCTCCTCATTAGTCAATTCCTCAGGAACCACCTCTAAGAGCTCCTAAATGTCATTCTCATCCACTCCCAGGTTAAAGTTCTTTGCCATCTCAACAAAAGCCTTGTTGATTTTTACAACCTCTTCATCCTTGGCAAATACTTTAAAGTCATGGAAAAACCTCCTAAGTATCTTCTTCTAGATGTCATTCATACACGCTGATTCATATATTGGTAAAATCACCCCACTCACAAGCATTGTTCTTAATATAGTCACAGATGTTGTAATCCTTCCACCATTGCATCAGAGTCTTCTTGGTGTCTTCCTCAGTTGCAGCAATAGCTTGGGCAAAGTTCCTCCTCAGGTGGTAGGACTTAAAGTTGCTATAACTCCTTGATCCATTGGTTAGATCAAAAAGGTGGTGTTTGAAGGGAGGAATGCTACTTTGAAATTGGATAAAGATCACCAATTAAAGGAGGATGTGTAAGAGCATTATCAACAATAAGCAAAATCTTTCAAAGTATGTTATTCTCCAAACAGTACTTATCCATTTTGCTGGCATTGAATTTAGGAGAGTATCTTGGAAGAACGTTGGATCATCCATGACTTCTTATTGCTCCTATAGTACACTGGCAGTATGTGCTAATGATATACTTGAAGGCCCTTGGGTTCTCACTGTGCCAGATCACAAAGGGTTTCAATTTTTAGCGTGCAACATTTCCCCCAGGCAAGACTGTTTTCTGTCTTTAAAAATTTTAAAACCTGGCACTCACTTGGCCTCCTTATGGATAAAGGTTCTTTCAGGCATCTATTAAATAGGGAGGTTTTATCCATACTAAAGATTTGCTCTGGCAAGTAAATTCTCTCTACAATCAGCTTACCTAGAGTTTCCAAAAATTCTTCAGCTGCTTTCACATCAGCACCTGCAGACTCACCACTCACTTTTACATTATGTAGTGAATAATAATTGTTGAATCATTTAAACCACCCAGAGCTAGAAGTAAATTTAGCATCATAGTTGGGTCTAATCTTTTCTTTCAACATCACAAACAGATTCTTTACCTTTCCTGTGATTGTCATGATGCTGAGAGGGATACTCTTTTGTGTCTGGTCTTTACTCCAGGTCATTAGAAGTTTTTCCATATCTGATATAGGCCCTTCTCAATTTTTTGTTAGTCTCATTGTTTTCAATGAAGCAAATTCTTTAACAGCTTCTGTCACTTTTTCTCTTTTTTTCAAGATTATAGCTATGATAGAATTGCACATGCCTGACTGGCAAGCAATAACCATCAAAGATTTTCAAATTTCATACTTCTTAATCATTTTGAATTTTGTTTTCAGGTTAATCACTTGACATAGCCTATTATTGGCAGCATTAGTGGTGAATTTTGTATGCTGAGGGGCCATGGTGAACAAAGCAACACCAGATTAATGCAAGTACAATACAAAATAATACAATGAAAAGATGTGGTAAATACAAGATGTATAAGGATTCTGCTGGCTAAACCCAGCATACTGTTTTGTTGTAAACATTTTTCTATAAGTAGAAGTAGTACACTCTAAAATAATGATTAAAAGTATAGTTTAGTAAATACATCAACCAGTACTGTAGTTGTTTATTATCATTACCAAGAATTATGTACTTACTTAATTGTATGTGTTATACTTTTTATATGACTGGCAGTGCAGTAGGTTTGTTTACACTTACATTATCAGAAACATGTACACACATTGCATTATGACATTAAGATGGCTATGTCACTTGGTGATAAGAATTTTTCAGCTCCATTATAATCTTATGGGACCACCATCATACATGCAGCCCACTGTTGACAAAAACATGATTATGGAGGGCATGACTGTACTAAAGTATTACAAATAAGTATAGCTTCAACAATTTGTTAATGTATACACATTACAAAATGATGTAAATAGTGACATCAATAACAAAATTTGGGGGTGGGGGTGTTTTTTAATGTAATTGTAGTTAAGGTGTTATCAGCTTAAAATAGCCTATTATAGCAATAAGATATTTTATGTAAGCCTCATGGTAACAACAAAGCAAAAATATACAGAAGTAACTTATAAACAAAAGATAAGGTGTAAGTAATCAAAGCATAGCACTAGAGAAATTACCTAATCACAAACAAAGACAGCAAGAGAGAAAGGAACAAAGGATCTACAAAACAACTAGAAAACAATTAACAAATTATCAAAATTACTTTAAAGTAAATGGGTTAAATTCTATAATCAAAAGACAGAGTTGCTAAAAGGATAAAATGATTCGATTATATTCTGCTTAAAAGAAACTCATTTTAGCTTTGGACATGTATAGGCTGAAGTGAGGGATGACCAAAGGTACTGCATGCAAATAGAAAACAAGAGAAACCAGGGGTAGCTATACTTAGACAGAATACACTTTAAGTTGAAAATTGTAAAAAGAGACAAATGATGTTATTGTATAATAATAAATGGTTAATTTATCACAAAGTCATAACAATTGTAAATATATGTGCATCCAACATTGGAGCACGTAAATGTATAAAACAAATATGAACAGAACTAAAGGGAATAATAGCCAGCAATACAATCATAGTAGGTAATTTCCATGCCTCACTTTCAACAGTGGATAGGTCATCCAGACAGAAAATCCATAAAAAAAAGAGCTCACCAAAACAGCATTATAGGCCAAAAGACCTAATGGACATGTATAAGACATTCCATCCAACAACAGCAAAATAAACAATCTTCCCAACACACATGGAACATTGTCCAGAATCTACCATATGTTAGGCCAAAACACAATTTTTAACAAATTTAATAAGATTGAAGTCATATTAAGTATCTTTTTCTACCACAAGAGTATGAAACTAGAAATCAGTAACAGGAGAAAAATTGGAAAATTCACAAATATTTGGAAATTAGAAACACACTTCTGAACATCCAATGAGTCAAAGAAGAAATCATAATGGAAATCAATAAAATATCTTGAGACAAACACAAATGGAAAAACAATATACCAGAACTTAAAAGATGCAGCAAAAAGAAGTTCTGAGAGGGAAATTTAAAGCAATAATCATCAACATTAAGAAAAATAATCTCAAACAATTAAACTTTACATGTCAAGGAACATGAAAAACAAAAAAGAACCAAGTAAGCCCAAAGTTAGTAGAAGAAAAGAAATAATAAAAATCAGAGTACAAATAAATGAAATAGAGACTAGAAAAACAACAGAAAAGATCAATGAAACTAATAGTTGGTTTTTCAAAAAGATGAACAAAACTGACAAACCTTTGGCTAGACTAAGAAAAATGAGAAGACTCAATTAAATAAAATTAAAAAAGAAAGAAGAGGCATTATAACTAATACTACAGAAATATAAAGTGTCATAGGAGACTACTACAAATAATTTTATGCTAACTGGCTAATCTAAAAAAAATGGATAAATTCTTTGAAGCATACAACCTACCAAGGCTGAATCAAAAAGAAATAGAAAATATGAGCAGACTAACAATGAATAAGGAGATTGAATCAGTAATCAAATTCACCAACTAAAAAAGGCCCAGAACCAGATAGCTGCACTAGTCAATTTTACAAAACATTTAAATAAGAATTTATGTCAATTCTTCTCAAACTCTTCCAAAAGAATTGAAGAGGAGGGAACACTTTCTAACTCATTACATGAGGCCAGCATTATCCTGATATCAAAGCCAAAGCCTCTACAAGAAAACAAAATAAAAGCAAATATCCATGGTGCACATATATGCAAAAGTCTTCAACAAATGTGATCAAACTAAATCCAACAGCACATGAAAAGAATCATAAACTATGACCAAGTGCTACTTGCCCTTGGGATACAAGGATAATTCAATATAAAAATCAATCAATATGATATAGCACATTAAACAATGAAGGATAAAACCATATGATCATCTCAAGAGATGAAGGTAAAACATTTGAAAAAATTCAGCATCCTTTTATGGTGATAACTGTCAGCAAATTAAGCATAGAAGTACTGGTTCTTAACATAATAAAGGCCATACATGGCAAGCTCAAAGCTAGCATCATACTCAATAGTGAAAAGCTGAGTGTTTTTACTTTAAAAATAGCAGCAAAACAAGGATGCCACTCTTGCCACTTCCACTCAGTATAATACTGGAAGTTCTAGCCAGAGAAATCAGGGGGAGTGGGGAGAAGGAAGAAATGAAAGGCATCCAAATTGAAAAGGAAGACTCAAAATGGTCTCTGTTTGAAAATGACACATTCTTGTGTAATAGAAAATTCTAAAGACTACACACACACACACACACACACACACACACAAAGCTGTTAGAAGTAATAAAGTCAGTAACGCTGTACAATACAAAATCAAGATGCAAAAATCAGTTGTGTTTTTATACACTATACAAAAAATCAAGAAAGCAATTTCACTTACAGTAGCATTTAAAAAAATAAAATACTTAGAAATAAGTTTAATCAAGGAGGTAAAAGATTTGTACACTATAAACTACAAAATGTTTGTTTAAGAAATTGAAAAAGACACAAATAAGTGAAAGCCATCTCATAGTCATGGATTTTAAGTGTTAATGCTCTCAAAATGCTCATATTAACCAAAGCAATCTTCATATACAATAAATCTCCATCAAAATTTTAATAGCATTTTTACAGATAGTAAAAGCAATTATAAAATTTACATAAAACCACAAAGAGCCCAAATAGCCAAAGCTATCCAGAGCAAAAAGAACAAAGCTAGAGGCATCACATTTTCTGATTTTAGATAATATTACAAAGCTATATTTATTAAAAAGGATGATACCGGCATAAAAACAAGCATATAAACTAATGGAACAGAATAGCCAATCCAGAAATAAATCTATGCATATACCATTAACTAATTTTTGACAATTATGCCAAGAATACACAATGGGAAAAGGATAGTCTTATGAATAAATGGTGTTGGAAAACTAGATATTCCCATGCAAAAGAATGAGATTAGACCCTTATCTTACACCATACACAAAAATCAACCCAAAATGGATTAAAGACATAAAGGTTAGACATAAAACTGTAAAACTTCTGGAAATAAATATAGTAATAAAGCTCCTTCACACTGGCCTTGGCAACAAGTTTTTGGATGTGACGTCAAAAGCAGAGGCAACAGAACAAGTTTTGTTTAGCATTATTTTTGTAATATGCAATTTATAGCTGTCTTATTGCTTCATTTTAGAAATGCTTCTCTTTTTTGGACAGATTTTAAATGTTATTTTTTCTACTGTAAATTTGGAGAAATATATTACGTTCTTCCACTGGCTTTATTCTAGTTAAAACTTCAGCTTAAAAAATGTGATTAAGGGTCCTGTTACAAGATTAAATATATGTTAAACTGCCAATGTACTATCATCATACTAGGGTATGTCAAAAAAGTTCATGGAAACATTCATATTATCTTTCAATTCTATTTTTCCATAAACTTTTGGATGTACCCTAGTATATGTACCAATTTGCAAAGATCAATAAACACAATTTTGCACCTCTAAAATAGGATGAGAAACTTCCTAAACTAATTTAAATGTATCAGTTGTTTAGGTATGAAATCAATATAATTTCTTGACTTACATCACAGTGAATTTTTAAGAATCATGTTCATAGAAGAAAAAAAAGAACAACTAGAGACCAGTTAGGGGGAGAAACAATGAGCCTTTTGTATTCTAAATTAAGATTTTAACATAGGTATAACAAAATCTTTTTTCTCATAACTGGAATGAGTCAATCTGTAAGGGAAGCCAGATGTAATTAGACAATAATAATTAACAGTTAATGTACTTAAAATTAATTTTTCCAAGGAGTGTATATACTTTTATCCTCTTTCCCACTGTGTTTGAATCTGCACTTCCAAATCATACTATTTTAATAAAGAATGATTTTAACAGAAAAAAATATATAGGACTACTTATTATGCTATTCTTAGCCATCCCTGATACTGTACATAAAAAAGTCTTGATGAGTACTGTAAATCACAAACTAATGCAGTATTTTGTGACAGTACTTAAAATTTAGAAAATACATGTAAGAAGAGACATATAACTCCTCTAAGACTTGATTTGCAGGGTCGACCCTGTGGCTCACTTGGGAGAGTACAGTGCTAGGAGCACAGTGGCACTCTCGCCGCGGGTTCGGATCCTATATAGGGATGGCCGGTGCAATCACTGGCTGAGCACGGTGTGGGCGACACCAAGCCAAGGGTTGCGATCCCCTTACTGGTCACAAAAAAGAAAAAAAGAAAAGACTTGACTTGCAAATAAAAAACTTATAAAGTGATGGCAAACAACCTTATGGGAGAAATGTTTTTCAAAGTCAAAAGAAAAAAATCCCAAATTTTATTCAGTTTAAATGTTTACTTATAATTGTTCACCACAGATAATGAGTTTTATTAATAAACCAGACGTTGAAATGCTCCTTAATTTTATAGTTGGGAAAGTTGAGGACACAAAATTTTCAGTACCATGCCTAAATGTCAACAGCTAATTAGTGCAGAGCCAGAACTAAGGTACTAGTATTTGTGAGCCTGAAGATAGATATAACTAATATATTTATAAGTTTATACTTATATTAAATATATACACATATCATTACTTGTTACTGAACAGATAGGTAATAGCCAAGTCCCACATATCTTTTTTTCCATTCGTTCTATTAAAATCGTAACACATACATTATTGTCTTCTTAGTGGAGTATAAGGAGGTCTTCAGTTTCAAACACTTACCCCATTTTCTTTTCTCATATTGAACAGAAGAAGACAGGCTATTATGTAATCAAGAGTAATGGTATAAAATCCTCTGATTTGCACACTATTTGCAATTACAGCTTTATGGTGAAATGTATTTGTCAAAGTCAGTTGTAAAGATGCAGCTCGGGTTTATTATGGTGAAAGACTCTTTTGTAAATAAAAGAATGTTTCCCATGCTTCTATTTCTATGGAAATAAAGAAATTTATGCCAATTAAGAAACACCACTATTAAATCAAGAAGGGTATTTATAGGCAAAATTTGCAGCAATATTTTTGTTTTTTATAATGTATTTTAAATGATTTTGCTTTTACCAATCACAAGAGATGAACCCTTTCTGACAGTTAAAAATACAGATGGTATCCATTAATACCAAAACTATTTTTATATCTTTTAAATCTATAAAAATACTGTTATTGGTAGAATGCTTTTATTTTTTCATTTATATTTTAATTTAAGTATTAAATTTTAACTCTTGTACATATTTGTGGGGTACAGTGTATTTTTTCAATACATACATATATTGCACAATGATTCACTTAGAGTAGATAGCACAGTTTTGTACCTGTTGTCCACCTCTTCTCCTCCTCTCACCCTCTCTCCTCTCCCAGCCTTGGTAACTATTATTCTCTCTACTTAAATGAGAAGCACTAATTTTTAAAAAAATATTTCACATATGAGTGACATTATGCAGTCTTTGTCTTTCTGTGCCTGGCTTACTTCACTTAACAAGATGGTTTCCAGTTCCATCCATGTTACTGAAAATGATAGGATTTCTTTATATATATATATAACTAAATAGTATTCCATTGTGTATATGTACCATATTTTTTTAATCCATTAATTCATTGATGGGCATTTAGGTCGATTCCGGCTCTTGGCTATTGTGAATAGTTTTTTTTTTAATGAACATGGGAGTCCATATGACTTTTCCATATATTGACTTCATCTCCTTTGGGTATATACAAAATAGGGGAATAACTGGGTCATAAGGTAGATCTATTTTTACTTGTCTGAGGAACCTCCATGCTGTTTTTCACAGTAGCTATACCAATTTGCATTCCCATCAACATGTATGAGAGTTCCTTTTTCTCTGAATCCTTGTCAGCATTTGTTATTTTCTGTCTTGTTGTAGTAGCCATTTTAACTGGACTGAGATGATATCTCATTGTAGTTTTAATCTGCATTCCCTGATGATTAGTGAAGCCGAGCATTTTTTCATGTTCCTGTTGGCCATCTGTTTGTCTTCTTTTGAGAAATATCTGTTCAGGTCCTTTGCACATTTTTTAATTGTGTTATTTGGGTTTTTTTGCTAAGTTATTTGAGTTTCTTATATATTCTGGATATTAACCCCTTGTCTAATGTGTCATTTGCAAAGATTTTCTTCTATTCTATAGTCTCTTCATTTTGTTTATTGCATCCTTTCTTGTGCAGAAGTTGTTTAGTTTTATGTAGTCCCATTTGTGTATTTTTGTTTGAGTTGCCTGTGCCTTTGTAGTCTTGTTCAAAAAAGTGTTGCCCACTCTCATTTCATGTAGTATTTCCGCTGTTTTCTTCTAGAAGTTTCATAGCTTTGAGTCTTAAATTCACACCTTTAATCCATTTTGAGTTGATTTTTGTGTATGGTGAGTGATAAGGGTTTAGTTTCAATCTTAAACATGTAGATTTTCATTTCCAAGCATGTTCAATTTTCCGAGCATCATATATTGAAGAGGCTGTCTTTTCCCCAGTGTATATTTTTTCCAGTTTTGGTATGAGAGTAATGCTGGCCTTACAGAATGAGTTTGGAAGTGTTCCCACCTCTTCCATTTTGGGGAAGAGTTTGAGAAGAATTGGTATTACTTCTTTAAATATTTGGAAGAATTTGTCAGTGAAGCCATTTGGTCCTAGAGTTTTCTTTATTGGGAGACTTTTTATTACTTCTTCAATGTCAACACTCATTACTGGTCTGTTTAGGTTTTCCAGTTCTTCATGATTCAATCTGGGGAAGGTGTATGTGTCCATGATTTATTCATTTCTTCTAGGCTTTCCAGTTTGTTATCGTATAGTTCATAGTAGTCCCTTAGGATTCTTTGTATTTCTGTAGTATCAATTGTAATGTCTCCTTTTGTTGTTTCTGATTTTGAGTATTGTTTCTTTTTTCTTCATTAGTCTAGATGAAAGTTCATAAATTTTGTTTATCTTTTCAAAAAATGAACTCTTCATTTCATTGATCTTTTGTATTTTATTTTTTTAATCTCTGATTCATTTACATCTGCTCTGATTTTGTTTTTCCAGTTCCTTGAGGTTTAACATTAGGTTGTTTATTTGAAGTCTTTCTTCTTTTTTGATGGAGGCATTTATAGCTATAAACTTCCTTTTCAGAACTTCTTTTGCCATATCCCACAGGTTTGGGAACATTGTGTTTTTATTTTCATTTGTCCCCAGGGACTTTTAATTTTCCTTTTTGATTTCTTCTTTGACCCATTCTTTGTTTAGGAGCATGTTGTTTAATTTTCATGTATTTGTACAGTTTCCAGTATACTTTTTGTTGTTGATTTCTAGTTTTATTTTGTTATGGTTAGACAATATAGTTGATATGATTTTAATGTTTTTATACTTGTTGAGACTTGTTTGTGACCTAACATATGGTCTGTTCTAGAGAATGTTTCATATGCTGCTGAGAATGCATATTATGCAGAAGTTGGATGAAATGTTCAACAAGTGTCTGTTACATCCAATTGGGCTAGAGTAGAGATTAATTCTGTTTCTTGGTTAATTTTTTGTCTGAATGATCTGTCCTTTACTGGCAGTGGGGTGTTAAATCTCTCAACCCTTATTTTCTTAGAGTCAATCTGTGCCATTATGTCTAATAGTAATTCCTTTATATATCTGGGTGCTTTGATGTTGGGTGCATATATATTTAGAATTGTTATATCCTCTTGTTGAACTGATCACGTTATCATTATATAATGATCCTTTAGCTTGAAGTTTATTTTATCCAATATGAGTATAGCTACTCCTGCTCTTTTTTTGTTTCTATGTTCATTAAATATTATTTAACATCCTTTCACTTTCAGTCAGTGTGTATCTTTACAAGTGAAGTGAGTTTCTTGTAGGCAGTATAATGTTGATACTTGATTTAGAATCCAATGAGCCACCTTTAATTAAAACATTTAGTCCATTTACATTGAGAGTTACTATTGATATATAGGGACTTATTACTGCTATTTTCTTTCTTTTTTCTGGTTGTTTTGTAGATATTTTTTTCCTGCTTTTTCCACTCTGTCTTTCTTTGCGGTTGAGCAGTTTCTCTAGTAGTATTTTTTGATTTCTTGCTATTTATTTTTAGAATATCTCACAGATTTTTGTATTATGGTTACTATGAGGCTTTAAAATCATGTTATATTTATCTCAGATTATTTTAAACTAATAACAACCTAGCTTTGGTCACTAGAAAAAAAAATCCAACTCTATGCTTTCATGTCATTCCCCTTGACAATTTGTTGTTTCATGTTACATCTTTTAGTATAGTCTATCTTTTACATAGTTGTTTTTCTTAATGTCTTATTCAGTTTGTCTTTTAGTCTTCATACTAAGGATATAAGTGGTTTATTCACTACCTTTGCAATGCTGGAGTATTCGGAGGTACCTTGAAATGTTTTCTTGCTATTCTTTAGCATTATCTTCTTTCAGATTAAAGAACTTCCTTTAGTATTTCTTGTAAGCAAGGTAGTATTCATAAATTCCCTTAACTTTTGTTTGTCTGGGAAATACTTTATTTCACCTTCACATTTGAAGGTAATATTTTTTGTATACAGAATTCTTGCTTGACAGCATTCTTCTTTCAGCCTGATGAATATATCTTCCGATTCTCTTCTGGTCTGTAGGGTTTCTACTGAGAAATCCACTGAGAGACATATTGGAGCTCCATTGAATGTTATGTGTTTCTTTTGCTGCTTTCAGTATTCTTTCTTTGTCTTTTTTTTAATCATTTGATTATGATGTGCCTTTGGAGTATTCCTCTTTGTATTGAACTTGATTGGTGACCTCTTAGCTTCATGTACCTGGATATTGTCAACTTTCTCCATACTTGGAAAATTTTTAGTCATTATTTCCTTGAATATGCTTTCTAGGTCTCTTCCTTTTTCATCTCCTTTGGGTATGCCAATTATGCAGAAATTATTTTCCTTGAGGGAGTTCCATAATTGCTACATTCCTGTTTCATTTTTTTCTTATTTTCTTTTCCTTTTTGCTACTCTGATGGTATAATTTTGTATGTTATGTCTTTAAGCTCACTGATTCTTTCCTCTGTTTAATCAAGTCTGTTGTTGGAGCTTTTTATCAAGTTTTTCATTTTCAGATAATGCATATCTTATTTCTAGAATTGCTATTTGTTTTCTTTAATTGATTCTATTTCTTTGTCAAGTTTCTCATTCTGCTCCTGAATTGTTTTCCAGATATCATTTAATTTTTATTTGTATTTTCTTGTGACTCCTGCATATCCTTAAGAGGATTTTTTTTCTGAATTATTTGTCAGACATTTCATAAATCCACTCTTCTTCTGGATCCATTGCTGGTGCTTTGTTTTCTTTGATGGTGTCATATTTGTCTGTTCTTTCTTGAAATTTGTATCTTTTGGTTGCTGCTGGGGCATTTGAGAAGATGGTACCCCTTCCAGGTTTTATATGTGCTCTTTGGTGGTTTTTGACCTTAACTGGTTAATATCAGAGCTTTGTCTCTAGCCTGTGCATGTGTGTTTTTTTTCTTCTGTTCTGTGGTTGATTAATAGCTACCACCACCTAAACTCTGCACTGGAACTAATTTGCTGGCCTGTAGTTAATCTCCAAACTGAGAAAAACTTCCCGTGCTCATGTCCTAGGACTCTACTTACTACAAATATAAATTCCTCAAAGATGACGTACTAAGGGTATAAAATATTCTAAAGGTATAAGTTTTCAATAAAAAAAAAATTCTCCTTACTAATGCTTCTTCTGTAGCCCTGGATTTCATTTACATAAGTAAGGCCATGTTTTGTATAATGAGATTTGGTTTTTCCCATAATGTCTGACTTATTTGCAAAAGTTCAGCAATTCATAAATAATAATCTTCTAGTGTGCTATTTTCATAGAACCTCTGAATTTGGAATTACAGAACAACATTGATGCCATTAAATATATTGAAATATGGCCTGAAACATTGTTTTAAGTGCTTGGCAATCTTGGTTTACATATGTGCTTTTATGTCATTGTGTTAAAGTATGATATCTGTTATACTGGATTTACCTCTACAGTTCTGGAATCTCTCTTTGATATTTTTGTACTTTGAGAATATGCTTTGAAGCCAAGCATTTATTCTGACTAACACCACATAAATATAATAGAAATTAAATAGTATATGAAGGAAAATAATGAGCCCTTGTTTTGCCAAACTATTATTCAGACAATTGTATCACCACAATGTAAAGCTCACAATATGTTTAATATTCCTAAAATATTGATTTAATCATGTCTCTCATAATGTTTAAATGGTTTTCCATTCTCTGTAGGGATAAGTGTGCTATTCTCCATTATAATGCTTTAACTTACCTGTAAATATCTCCCACTGTGTAGAGCTACATCAGCCCCTGAAATTTTCTTTGGTAAAAAAAAATATAAATATATTTTCCAATATGTTTGTAGTTTTTTGTATAATTTTTTAGTGGGACCCCAGGCCTCCAAGTTGGTGCAGCAAGGATACATTTAAAAACAAAATATTCACAATCAAACTGTCAAAAAAATGCTGTTATTGAATTATATCTCATATCTTAGGGTCTCAAGCTACATTTGTTCAGAGAAAAAACAGAGTCAAATACTAAATAAAAGTTTGAAAACCACTAAAATATAGCATTAATTCTTCTGAGTGTGAATATTTTAACATATAGTAACTAAATGATTGTTTGGGAAGATTTATAATAAAAGTATGCATGTTATTTTTTTAAAATCCATTGCTTTAAATAGACTAATTCTCTTGGTACCTAATGTATCTTGTTCCCTTCCACTTGTATTTCATTTCTGTTTTCTCAGTCATTTTCACTTTGCTTCTTCTCACTAAGTTTTACCATTAAAGAGAAGCTTAGATCCTTCCTTTTTATAAAGCTCCATAATGTAATTTCCTCTCATGCACAGCAATTATTCAGTCTTCCAAATTCATAGCACCCAAAGTTTATGCCATTAATATGTCAACTGCTTACAGCCCACCTTCTGATCCTTCTAATATTGATTGGTTATTTTAATGATTTTCAAAAGTAGTATTCATGTGGTTATGCCTTACTTACCTAGAAAAAAGCAGTTATTTGAGAGCATGAACTGTCACTGAGCAATTTTTACATCCAGCTCCCTGTCAGTATGTTTGACATAGTTGATGCTCAAAAACTACTGATAAGACTTGACAGTTAAAAAAACACTTCAGTAATATAGAAAAAAAAAGAAACTCAGTAAGTCAAATACCTTTGACTCCTCTTTTAAATGTATCATATCAAATTATACATTAACATACTAGTATAGTTAATCAATATTAAAAATAGATCATCATAGTTTAAATATCTTTTTATGTTCTGTGAAAGTAAAATTACATGAATAAGTGATAGAAGAATATTAAAGCTATAACATGGAGTGAATTAAAGAAAATGAGTATTTACAATTAAAGGGAAATAAACTAAAGGTGATAGGCTTCTGAGGACTAAAAATCTATGAATAGCTTTAGCTGAGAGATATAGAGAGATGGAAAGACAGTGTTCCAATTTATACCTCAGTAATGCTATACAGGCAGTAAATTAATGACTTTTCTTGAGCCTATTAGGGAAATGTAGTTTTAGGGCAAACGACTACCCCAAATTCTGTATAAAATCAGGCATCTTCAGTGAGGAATAAGACACCAGTGTTTTCTTGCCTTGGGGGGTGGTGGGTGCCACTGGGTGCCACAAAAACCAGTAGCAAGATAAAACAATACATTTTAATGAATTGCTAGTGGCTAAGTATGGGCTAGTGTGAAAGTGTGATTCTCCTAGGGCCTGCAGTCATGGGGACCGGGGTTCTCATAAACTTCTTCTCTAATAACTTAACCAGTCTCTCAAAGGAAAGATTGAAGAGAATCCAGAAAAAATTAATATAATAGAAATGGTATTTTCAACAAATAATACTGGGAAAATTAGATATGCACATGCAAAAGAGTAAAGTTGGACCTCACGTCACACCAGAATTTGGGGAACAAAATTCATCTCATAGAATAGTGCTAGGACCAGGAAAAGAGGAGATCATTCTGAAAGATCTTATAGTGTCAGAAAGTAAGCAAGTGCTCAAAATCAAAAATATTAGGTCATGTCAAAGAAACACAGGAGAAAACCTGAAAAAGCTCTCAATGGCTAAAGTTGAAGCAATTTGAGAAAAAAAAAAATTAATAAAGAAGTATTGAATTTTAACCCAAAGTATAAAATAAAAGAGTCCAAACTTACATAAATATATTGTTAAATAAAAATAAATAAATAAATGGAGAGAAGAGACAAATACACAAAGAAAAATTCCAAATAATTTGTGTAGATACTCCCCATCCTCCTTCAGAGAGGCAGAACTTAACCATACCCTTCCTGAGTCTAGAATATGATTAGGGATTTTTTTCCAAAGAGTACTGCATGAAAAGGAGGTGTGTTAGTTCGTTTCTGTTGCTTATAGCCAAATACCCGGAATAGAATTTGTAAGAAAATGAAATTGTTTGCTTAGTTTTGGAGGCTTGGAAGTCCAAAGTCCAGGGAACACATCTAATGGAGGCCTTCTTGGTGGTGACAGTGACGTAGGGGTCTCACATGGCAGAATGGCCGAGCAGAGAGATAGACTAACCTCATTCACTCTCCTTTTAAGCCACCATATCCACTCCCATTATTCCAAGAATAGATTAATCCAATCACAATTGTATAGTCCTCACAATTCAGTGATCTCTTTGACTCCCCAACTTTCAAATACCATAACAAGAATTCCCACCCTCTTAACACTGTTACAGTCAGGACCAAGCCTCCAACACATTAAACTTTGGGAGGACACAAGTCAATCCACTGCAAGAGAGAAAAAGAGTAACTATACAGTGGAGACACTTGACAAAAAATACCTCAGCCAGGCAATTAAGGTTAATATCAACAGTGATATTTCACATTGGTAGCATATAATCTTGACATGATGTGATGAAAATGATACTTTTACCTTGGTGGTTTTCCTTCCAAATACCCATGAATCAAATCTAGTCATGATAAAGAATATCAGCTAATTTTCAATTGAGGGACATTCCACAAAATACCTGATCTGCACTCTAAAACCTGTCAAAGTCATCAACAACAAGGGAAGTCAGAAAAAATGTCACAGACTAGAGATATGCAAGGAGACATGCCAGCTAAACATGGTGTCTTAGAGGGGATTCTGTAACAGAAAAACTACATTTGACAAAATTTCAATGAAATCTGGAGTTTAGTTAATAGTGATATACTAACATTAGTTTTACAGTTTTGACAAATATACAATGGCACCCTAAGATGTCAACAATAGGGGAAACTAGGTCAGAGGTATATGGGAACTCTGTATTATTTTTGTAACATTTTTGAAAATCTAAATTTATCCCCAAATATCCTCATATACGTAGCTATGCATTTAGTTTATAGATATGTAATATAATTATTCATTAATGTGTTTGATTTTTTAAAAAATAAAGTACATGTACATAAATGCAATCATTGATGTTTAAAGAAAAAAAATTATTATAGTGCAGAATAATTACAAAGAGTTAAGCTATTTGACAGATAAATGGTCAAAAACAAAAATACTCATGTTCTCTGACACCAAAAACAGTTAAAGACAACAAAAAATTACAGGCCAATATCCTTGATGAACCTAGATGCTAAAATACTCAATAAAATATTAGCAATCAGAATACAGTAACATATTAAAAAAAATTATACACCATGATCAAGTGGGATTCATCCCAGGGATGCAAGGATGGTTCAACATAGGAAAGTAAATAAATGTGATACATCCATCAACAGATTCAAGGACAAAGACCATATGATTATCTCAATAGATGCAGAAAAAGCATTTAACAAAATTCAACATCACTTCATGGTAAAGACTCTCAACATATTAGGTATAGAAGGAAAATATCTCAACATAATAAAAGCCATCTATGACAAACCCCGATCAGTATCATTCTGAATGGGGAAAAACTGAGGGCTTTTCCCTTAAGAAAAACAAGAAGACAAGAATGCCTACTCTCACCACTTCTACTTAATACAGTACTGGAGGTACAAGCCAGAGCAATCAGGCAAGAGAAAGAGATAAAGGGAATCCAGATTGGAAAAGATGAAGTCAAACTGTCTCTATTTGCAGATAACATGATACTGTATATAGAAAAACCTAAGGACTCTATCAAAAAACTCCTAGAGCTGATTAATAACTTCAGTAACATTGCAAGATACAAAGTAAATACCCCCAAATCAGTTGCATTTATATACTCAAATAATGAACTAAGAAAAAGAGAAATAAAAAAGTAAGCACATTTACAGTTGTCACAAAAAATAAATAAATAAAATACCTAGGGATGAATTTAACCAAGGAGGTGGAAGATCTGTACAATGAGAACTACAAACCACTACAGAAAGAAGTTAAAGAAGACATGAAATGATGGAAAGATATTCCATGCTCTTGAATGGGAAGAATTATCATTGTGAAAATGTCTATACTACCCAAAGCAATCTACGGATTCAGTGCAATCCCCATCGAAATACGGATGACATTCTTCACAGAAATGGAAAAAACAATCTTAACTTTCATATGGAGTAACAAAAGACCTGAATAGCCAAAGTAATCCTGAGCAAAAAAATAAAGCCAGAGGCATAACACTACCTGACTTCAAATTATACTACAAAGCTATTGTAACCAAAATAGCATGGTACAGGCATAAAAATAGATACTCAGACCAGTGGAGCAGAATTGAGAACCCAGAAATCACCCCTCAGTCTTACAGCCATCTGATACTGGACAAAGTCAACCAAAATCGACATTGGGAAAAAGACTACCTCATCAATAAGTGGTGCTGGTAAAACTGGATATCCATATGCAGAAGAATGAAACTAGATATGTACCTCTCACCATATACTAAAATCAACTCAAAATCGATTAAATCCTTAAGTTTAAGACCTGAAACTGTAAAATTCCTAAGGTAAAATGTAGATGAAACACTTCAGCAACTAAGTCTGGGCACAGAGTTTATTAACATGAGCCCAAAAGCACAAGGAGCAAAAGAAAAAAGTAAACAAATGGGACTATATCAAACTAAAAAGTTTCTGACCAGCAAAGGAAACAATCAAAAGAGTGAAACAACAATCTACAGAGTAGGAAAAAAATTTTTGCTAACCATGCATCTGACAAGGGATTAATATCCATAATATACAAGGAACTCAAGCAATTACACAGTAAAAAAAACAAATAATCCAAATTAAAAATGCGCAAACTGAATAGACTTTTTCTCAAAGAAAGACATACAAATGGCCAACAGGCACATGAGAAAATGCTCGACATCACTAGTCCTCGAGGAAATGCAAATTAAAACCACATTGAGATACCACCTTACCCTGGTTAGAAAGGCTATAATCAAAAAGATGGTAAATAACAAATGCTGGCGAGGGTGTGGAGAGAAGGGAACACTCCTGCACTGCTAGTGGGACTGTAAATTAGTATGAGTACTATGGAAAACAGTATGTAGGTTTCTCAGACAACAACAGACAGATCTTTCATACAATCCAGCAATCCCACATCTGGGTATATACCCTGAGGAATGAAAATCATCATGTCAAAGGGATACCTGCACTCCCTTCTTGATGTCAGCTCTGTTTACAATAGCCAAGATATAGAACCAACCTAAATGTCCATTGATGGATGATTGGACATGGAAACTGTGGTATATATACACCATGGAATACTACTCTGCCATAAAAAAGAATGAAATTCTCCCATTTGCAGCAACATTGATGAGCATGGAGAAACCTAATTTGAGTGAAATAAGCAAAGCTCAGAGGGATAAATATAACAGGTACTCACTCATAAGTGGGATCTAAGAGAGAAAGAAGGAAGGAAAGGAAGACCACAGTGGTGTGTTGGTCTTGCAGAAGGAGAGAGCATACCTTGGGATGCAAAGTGGAATGGGAGTAAAAGGGGGAGACGGAGGGAGGTTGAGGACAATTGGGTGGGGGACAGTGGTTACAATCGTGATTTGTGGTAATGGGCATGCTGCCAGTATGGATCTGGCCTTTACTCTTTGGGTACGAGGGGTGACAATCAGGTTTGTATGTCATGAATATTCACAACCAATAATAAACAAACAAACAAACAAACAAACAAACAAATAAATAAAACCAAAATGCTATTGCAGAGAAAAGAGTATACATGGCTTTCAGTATGTGGGTGTAAGCTCACTATGAAAATAAATGTGAGCTCGTGTGGTGGTAATTTCATTCACACATAACTGAAACAGGGATCACATGGGTAGTCTCACCACCTTTAAACAGGAACGAAAATGAAGTATTCTGTCATCTGCTGGACTAGATTCATTATTTACATCCTTTGACACCATCAATTTGATACATTTCTATTTCTCAAAATGAAAAATCAATGTCTTCAGTTCTTTGTGATATACTTTGGTGTAGTTTGAAAGTTGTCCTGAAATCCTAAGATTTAAAGAACTCAAATATTGAAATAACCTTTGGAGATTACACACCCTTTTGTGACATTGACTATAGAAATCATAAGTTAAAATGCTCTGCAATTACCAATAAGAAGTCAATAGTTAAAAAAAGATAGTCTGGCTATTTCATAGTGTGTATTTTTGGCTTGATTAATTTGAAAAACATAAAGTAAAAAATATTGTAGTTATCTTATTTTAAATGGCATGAACTGTAGTATGGTAAAGGAAAACATGAAGGTATTAGGATGCTAGAAGCTCACAAAGTTAAGTGACGTGCTTTAGCCAGTCATAAATTATGTACTTCACTCTAAAGAATTTATTTAAAAGAAAATATGCAAATTAACATAACTAAAGGAAATAAATTGTCATCTGAGAAGGAAATTACACATACGGAGCGATAATGTCATCTTACTAGGCTATATAAGTGTGTATATATCCACATTCATATATATATAATCACATATGAACATGGTTAGTATTTATTAAAGTGTTGCACAGAATATTGTAAAAAATTGTTATAAACCTGAAATGTGAATATTGAAACTTAAATGTGGACTTACGATATTGCATGTATCTCTTTGTTTTGTATCTAAATATATGTCTAAAAAGAATGCAAGTCATATTAAACAGAAACTGTGTTATTTCCAAATTCTCAATTCCCTTTTGAAACAACCAGTGAATAAAAATCTTTAGTAATGATTGATTGAAGCAATTAGAAATGTAACTGAGGCAACTCTTTTCATAATTTCCATATACTTCTCTCAGCAAATCACAAAATAAACAAAATTACACATGCTGCAGTAAGCAGATTTAGACAAAGTAGTTATTTTTGTTTCTTTTGATTTTAAAATAATTACATATTTCTGCATTTTGTTTTGTCTATATACAGAACTTAACATTTTTAACTCAAGAAAAATTATTCATACAAAATTTTTTAAAAAGGTAAAAACAGAACAATCCATTAGATTTATTCCAGGTATGCCATTAAAAAAAAATCCAAGGCCTATCATCATAATACCTAGATATTATCTTATGTTTGTTAACAGTCATTTTCATCTGGCATTATTTTTATTCATTATTTGTGTATAATCAGAGCAAAAATAATTAAATGCTGACTACAGTTACCAGAATTTTCCAACAAAATGTAGTTCAAATATAAAAGCTTATGTACAAAAATGACTCTATAGATGCACATTATAATATGTGCATATTATTTTTCATTTGGATAAGCTTTGTTGACAATTTTAATCATGTGAAACTATGTTGAATTAAGAATAATTTATCAAGATGCAATGCTGGTTTTCTGCAGTTGAGTTATGCTGGAATTATTTCCCCCTAAGTTATGTAACAAGTTCTGTTTCTTTCATTTTTACTATTGCTAAGGTACTTCACATAGCTGCTTTGGCTTGTTAAAATTTGTGCTTGTGTTTTTGCTATGATTAGTGGTAGTGAAGGGATCTCTCTTTTGTAGGTGCTGTTGTAAATGTTTAGTGATTTTTCTCGTTAAACCTCAACTTAAACTTATTAAACCCACATGATAAAACTCTTTCAAAAAAAATATATAAAAATCACCTCAAGAAATGGAACAGTGATATACGTACTTGCTGCCAAATTTTGGCAGACTTGGTGATCATTGGGTTAGCCAGGTGGTAAATTAGGGTCATTCTGATAGTTAGCATTCATTACTATAGCAATTTGGAAGTTTTCTTTTTCTTCTTCAACATCTTCTTCAGACCAGTCCTTATAATCACACTAGCAGTTCTCCATGTAAAAATAAACCTACCAACTCTTATTTTGCAGCACTGTAAATTGGAATAATGAAAATGATAGCAAAGTAGTAATTGCCTAACATAAAGACCCCGGTTTAATCCAAAGATGGAAAAAAGTCTTATGGCTGCTTATTTTTATTAAACATTATTTGTTCTTCCTCTGAAAATTTTATTAGTATCAGAAACATCTTTCAGGGATGAAATTCTCAGATTAAACACAACCATTTCATACTAATATTGCCCAAAAATTTTTAAAACTGCACAAAAATAAAAATAGTTTTCCCCATATCTCCATAATGTCATAACAGGCTTAAAAGCTTTGTTTTCTTGTATTTGTTTATTTATTTATTTGTTTATTTATTTATTTATTTATTTATTCATTTATTTATTTATTTATTTATTTATTTATTTGCTTAAATAATATTTAATTTATTGTTGCTCTTTTCTATTTCACCAAATATCTGATTATCTGTGCATATTTTTGTTGTTTTGCTTATTTTTTGTAGTTTTGTTGTTTATTTAATTTCTATCAGTTTTAACTAAATCAAGAATTCACAGCATTAGAAATCTGACTTCATTATTTTTATGTGCACATGAAAAACAAACCATTTGGGAAGTCACTGGCAGCCCCCTCCTGCTGCCTGAGCAAGAGCTGAATGAGAAACCTGTGATTGGGCACCCAGCCAGAAGCCACTGGCAGCCCCCTCCCACAGCCTAAGCATGTGGCAAGTGAGTGACCTGCAACCAGGCACCCAGCTGGAAGCCACTGGCAGCCACCTCCTGTGGCCCAATCATGAGGCAAGTGAGGGACCCATGACAAGGCTTCCAGCCAGAAGCCATTGGCAGTAACCCCCAACACCAGAACAGGAGGTGAATGAGCATCCCACAACTGGGCACATAGCCAGAAGCCTCCACAGCCCCCTCCCACTGCCCAAGCAGGAGGTGAGTGAGCATCCTCCAACCAGGAACCTAACGAGAACCCACATCCTCAAGCTGTCCAAACATGAGGCAGGGAGCATCCTACAGCTGGGCAGCACTAAACATTGTTTCTGTACAGGTGGTCCACCACAGCCACTGCCACAGCTACTGCTGCTGCAAAGAGGGCTTACTGCCACAGTAATAGCCAAGATCACACTGAAGGCAGCCCACTGCATACTCAACTGCATCAACACAAGAAGAGTCACCAGCAGAGCCTGAAAATAGAGGAGGAAGTCTTTCTCCTCAAAGTCCACTATGGAGTAATAGAAGAAACAACTTCTCTACCAGATGACCAGGCATCAATGAGGAGACATTGGAAATACAAACAAACAAGAAAATATGACACCACCAAAGGAATACAGTCATTCTCAAGTACCAGACCCCATAAATCAGGAAAACCTTGAAATGTCTGAAAAAAGAATTCAAAGCAATGATCTTAAGAAAACTCAAAGAGATAAGAGAAGACTCAATTAGAGAACAGAGTGAAACAAAAAAAAGTACCTAGGATATGAAGGAGGAAATTTACAAAGAGATAAATGACTTAAAAAAGAATGTAGCAGAACTCCTGGAACTGAAGGATTCATTTGATGATGAAAAACACAACTGAGAACTTAAGCAGAAGGTTAGAGAAAGCAGAAGAAACAAATTCAGATCTTGCAGACAGTCATTTCGAAATAACCCTGATGGACAATAAAAAGGAAAAAAGAATTTTTAAAAATAAAGAAAATCTGAGAGGTAACAGACAATCTTAAGGGCACAAACATCTGAATCATGGGCACTCCAGAAGGGGAGGAGGAAGGAAAAGACATTGAAAACCTATTCAAGGAAATAATAACAGAAAACTTCCCAGGTACAGGGAGAGACATAGACCTTCAGATCCAAGAAGCCCAAAGATCACCAAACAAATTCAGTCCGAAAAGAACCTCTCTGAGATACATTATCATCGAACTGGCAAATCTCAAAGACAAAGAAAGAATCATAAAAGCAGCAAAAGTGTCAAGTCACCAATAAAGGATCTCACATCAGACTAACAGCAGACCTCTGAACTGAAAATCTACAGGCCAGAAGAAAATGGGATGATATATTCAAAATACTAAGTGAAAAAAAATGCTATACAAGAATTCTATACCCAGCAAATCTATCTTTCAGAAATGAGGGAGAAATAGTGTATTTCCCAGATAAACAAAAACTGCAGGAGTTCAACACCACACCACACAACCTGACCTGCAAGAAATTCCCAATGGAGTCCTGCATCTGGAACCTGAAAAATGATAATCATTATAATGAATACACAAGAAAGGGCAAAACCCACAGTTAAAAATGCAAATAAGAAAGAGAAAAACAAAATCATACCACCTCAAAAAACCAACAAACAATGAAGATGAATAATAAAATGGTAAGAAAGAAGCAAAAAATATTTAAAACATCTAAATAAAAAGCAATAGAATGTCAGGAGTAAAGCAATACCTGTCAGTAACAACCTTAAATGTAAATGGATTAAACTTTCCATTCAAAAGACACAGACTGACTAATTACATTAAAAAGCTAGATTCAACTATTTGCTGTCTTCAAGAAACTCACCTCACCTGTAAGGATACACACAGATTAAAAGTGAAAGGATGAAAAAAGACATGCAAATGGAAATAAAAATGAGCCAGAGTAGCTATACTTATATCAGATAAAATAGACTTTAAACCTAAAACCATGAAAAGAGACAAAGAAGGCCACTATATAATTATAAAGGGATCTATCCAGCCAGAAGACATAACAATCATAAATATGTATACATCCAATACTAGAACACCCAGATATATAAAGCAAACACTACTAGGCCTAAATAAAGAGATAGACCCCAAAACAATAATTGTTGGGGACTTGAGCACCCCTCTTTCAGTATTGGACAAATCATCTAGGCAACAAATCAACAGAGAAGTGAAGAATTTAAACTACACCTTAGACCAACTGGACCTGGCAGATAACTACAGAACATTTCGTCCAACAACTACAGAATATACATTCTTCTCATCAGCACATGGAACATTCTCTAATATAGACCATATGTTCTGTCACAAATCAAGTCTCAACAAATTTTTAAAAACTGAAATAATTTCAACTATGTTTTCAGAGTACAGTGAATTAAAATTAAAAATCAATGGCAAGTGAAACTTTGGAAACCATACAAATACCTGGAAATTAAACAATGTGTTCCTGAATAACCTACTGGTCTAAGAAGAAATTAAACAGTATATCAAAAAATTTCTTGAAACTAATGATACATCACACCAAAACCTATAGGATACTGCAAAAGCAGTATTAAGAGGGAAGTTTATTGCAATAAACAATTACAGCAAAATAATAGAAAAACTTCAAATAAATGATCTAAAGTTACACTTTAAAGAAGTAGAAAAACAGAAACAATCCAATCCTAAGAGTAGTAGACAGAAAGAAATAATTAAGATCAGAGCAGAAATAAAAGAAATAAAGACCCAGAAAATGATACAAAAGATCAATGAAACAAAAAGTTCTTTTCTTGCAAAGATAAATAAAATAGACAAACCATTAGCTAGGATAACAAAGAAAAGAAGAGAGAAGACCCAAATAACAAAAACAAGAAATGAAAAAAGAGGCATTACAAACAATACCAAAGAAATACAAAGAATCATTAGACAGTATTATAAACAACTATATGCCAACAAATTTGAAAACCTGAAGGAAATGGATAAATTTCTGGGCACATACTAACTACCAAGACTGAACCAAGAAATAGAAAGTCTCAACAGACCAATAATGAGCAATAAGATTAAAGCAGTAATCAGCAGCCTTCCAACAAAAAAAAGCCCAGGACCTGATGGCTTCACTGCTGAATTCTACCAAATCTTTAAAGAAGAATTAATTCCAATTCTTTTCAAACTATTCCAAAAAAATTGAAATGCATGCCATTCTCCCAAAGTCATTCTACGAGGCCAGCATCACCCTAATACCAAAACCAGACAAAGATTCAACAAAAAACGAAAATGACAAGCCAATATCCTTGATAAACATAGACAGAAAAATTCTCAACTAAATATTAGCAAACAAAATAAAGCAGCACACTGAAAAAATTATGTCATGATCAAGTATTTGTTTGTTTTTAAGAGAGGCTTATTTAGTTCCAAGGAAGAGGCACACTCAAGTTGATTCAGGTAAAGAGAAGCTTAGTGTAATGGACTGGCAGAGCAAAAACACTTACAGAATCTCATGTATATCCAAAAACTCCAGAAAGAGGATCTGGTTGTAAAGGCTTTTTAGGAGACCTCTAAAGCAGGAATTTGGTTAAAAATAATGATTCAGGGGCCGAACCCGTGGCGCACTCAGGAGAGTGCGGCGCTGGGAGTGCAGCGATGCTCCCGCCGCGGGTTCGGATCCTATATAGGACTGGCAGGTTCACTCACTGTCTGAGTGCCGGCCACGAAAAAGAAAAAAATAATAATAATAATGATTCAGTATCAAAATTGCTTAGAACTCATTCTAGGCTTCAGCACTCATTAGGAGTGTGATTTTTGGAAAATTACATAAAGCTTCAGGGGTTTTTTTTTTTATGGGAATAATAATATGTAACTACTTTGTAGAGATGTTGTGAAAATTAAACAAGACCCTGTTGTTACATGTTTTTCATGGTAGATTTATTATTTGGTAAATGCTATTTATCATTATTAAAATTATGCATGTTCACTTTTTTTCAGCCCCACTCAGAGTGCCCAAATCTTTCTGTACTTCTAGATTTAATCCCAAGAGAGGATTTATTCATTTACAAGTATTATGTCTACATGAGTGCAGCTCTTTACATCATGATATGTCATCACTTGCTGGCCAGCCTATGGATGAGTCACTGTTAGGTGCAGTTAGCTGCAGTTAGTTAACAGACCAGAGTCACCTGGTATAAAAATTGGCTATCTAGGCAAATGGACTTCAGATGGCAAGATTTCCATAAGAAGAAGATACAGACGTAGCAGGCAATGTTGATGGCATTATATCTAATGTAATTACTTTTCAGTTATGAAAATTTATAACATAATTTTCCAACATTAAAAACAACAATAAAGAATGAGATATCTCGACAAGAAAGAGGTAAAAAGCACATGACCTTTTGGGAGAGCACCGAATAGATGAAAGAGCTGTATGAAACAGAGAATTTTCCTCTCATTGTTGTTTTTATAAAGGGGTAGTGAAGCCTGAGAATATATTGCAAAGCACTTTGATTGCCAAACCAAAGTATTCGAATAAAGCCTTCCCAGTAATGATGCAATTCAATTCTAATTGCTCACGAATAATTTTCTGTCTGTTTTATAGTTGTTATTTACCAGCAATTGAAA
Organism: Cynocephalus volans; assembly: GCF_027409185.1. NCBI lineage: Eukaryota > Metazoa > Chordata > Mammalia > Dermoptera > Cynocephalidae > Cynocephalus > Cynocephalus volans. The sequence goes on from NC_084478.1 coordinate 98,129,989, forward strand.
AACTGATACTGAATTATGTAGTAGCCAACATTATCAAAGGCCTTTTTTTTTTTTTTTTTTTTTTTTTTTTTTGGTACAGAATAGCCAGTTAAGTGTTTCCATTCTTTCTTTACTTTCATAAGATTCTTACCCTCTGTTTGTATTTCGTACAACATTTCTGTATCTCACTTTTCATGAATACACAACTTGCTGTCCACGGGTAGTCTGAATTATGTTGAAAATTGAGTAAAATTGGTTAAATTGGTGGGTGCTTAAAGAAAATAGCCAAAGAAATTGAAAACAACCAGAGTTGGAAAACAATAACGTAAATTTATGTTTCTAGTTTTAACCTCATAAATATAAGTAGTAGGTCATGTTATTCCAGAAAAAAATGGGAATTATTATTGTCTGAAGAAAACATTCAAATCAGGAGGGAAAGCAAAGAAAGCTTCTTTTTCAAATATCTCTCAAAATAGGAGTAGAGAAAGCTCCCTTTCCAGTCCGTTCAGAATGCAAGAAGTACAGGATGCAAAATATATTGCAGAAGATGGCACTTCTGGTAAATCCCAGATAGTAACTACTATGCAATTTCAAACATTTTCTTTTCTCTTTCTTTTTTCCCTCGGATAAAAAGTATAGTTGAAGAAAAAATAATATTTCACAAATACAGTATGTTTAGATCTGGATCCATAATAAATATACATCGTGCTTGTTTACAAAATCCACTGGCAATTATTAGAATAAGGTTAATAGACTGGAGCATCAAGTATCTCTATAAAAATTGTTATCTATGACAAACACAATATAGAGGCATTAGCATCTCCATATCATTGAATCAAAAGATTTGTAACCTATTTTTTATTTCAGAATTCTGGTGGTCTTTTATGTTTTATTAGTTAAATAATAGTTTGCTCTGTTTTTTTTAATATATATAATTTTTTTTATAATAGATTTTGAATTAGTCTGCATTTGCCAAACATTTCCACGGTAGTTCAAGAGCAAATGTCTTTCAATTAAAAAACCATCTGTAGAACCGAATCCCAGAAAGTTAAAATAATGAGTTGTTTTCCTCTTACAGATAAAGTAACTTTATTACAACCACAGTGATTACTAAGACATCATCATTCCATCAATTAGGATTTTAGTAATCTCAATTTTTGCCTAATTGCTCTTATTTTTTCTCATTAAAAGCCCTTTTGTAGAATGATATGTTTCTTGTTGTAATCAAAAAGGTGAGGTGACATCAAATTCACTTCTGTTATTTTATTAAATTGGGTTAACAAGGTAAATATTTCACATTAGGACAAAGGTACCTAATATAGTACTTGTCAATGTCATTCTTAATAATTTAATCTCTTATCTCTGTTTTATGAATTATGTTTCCTTTGAACTATTTCTGTAGTTTTTCTTTTAATTTTACTTTTATGTTTAATTGATATGGCTTCATTCAGCCATTATTAGAAGTCTCCCCAATGCTGTTCACTTCTTATAATTGTTTCATTATTCAAACAAGTTGAAATTCAAAAAGCTGTTCTTTAGTGTCTCTTCTAATTAGTCCAGTCTATTCACACTTGCCCCTTGGTCTGCTGCTATTGGCTTTTTGCTCTAACTCTGTTTACTCATGTCAAAAACAGTCTGTTTCAATTTACCTATTTTTTTCTTTTTACTTAGCTATTGCCACAATTTAGAAAGTGACATTTTCTTTCTGATAATGAAAATACATGAACGGACCATTAAATAGTATGAAATGTAAGAGTATATGCTTCTAATAAAGGATTTCTGTGAATAAGAAAATGAAAAAAAGAGGGAGTTTTCTACTACTACATACTATATATGAGAGTACTTCAAAAAGGGCTTGGAAAAATAGAGTTAGAAGATAATATTAGTCTTTCCATGAAATTCTTGAAAACCTTTGTATTTTTTAAGCAACATATGCCTTCCTAAATGAGAGATTTGTGCCGATCAGCTTACTTTAAAGAGTACTAACAGGATGATACACTGATAAATTTTTCCATGATAAATTTGTATCAGGTTGAGCTACTGAACCTACAAAAATGAACTTACGATTAGTTCTCAATCTGACAACAAAAAATGCTTTCATTTTGTTTAAAACAATAACAGAAATAATTGTTTGAGCCAACGAAGTGGGGTGACAGCTGCTTAATACAACCAGATCTGTTACTTTAGAGTCAAACTACAAAAAAAAAAAAAAAGCCTAAATATGTATGTAAATTTTGCCTTTCATACAGATTTTTAAAGGATATAAATTTCAAAGACATTACTACTATACAGTGATTTCTAATCATCCTCACATTGTTCAAGATATTTACATGTATACACGTGTACATAGTACTTGGGACAAAGATTCCCAGTGCCAGAATTGCACTAAATCTGGATGAGAAAGATTTTTGTCCTAAAGAGCAAGAGACTAAGTCTGAGTAAAAAGTTTGATGTTCAAGAATGCTGACTTCTTAATTTCTGCAACCTCAAGTTTCTGGAGGGGTGGAAACATTTTTAGTTTGCCAGTCGGTCACTTCTTTCATATGATGATTTTCTTCCACTTGTATTACCCTAGTAAGTCAATATAAAACTCTTAGAATTTTTTAAATGTAAATATTAATTTCAAGATTAATCTACCCAGCAAATTATAAGCATACCATTTGAAATAATAGAAATCAGAATCAAGTGTACATACATTTAGATGTACGAGTGCTGACATTTGTTAACTCTGAAAACGCTACTGAGCAATAATTTTTTTTATGAACGAACACCTTGTGAATTCTGTGAAAGGACTGACATTTCCCATTTTTACTAATTCATAGAGCTCCTAAACAAGCAAAGTTAGTGCTGATTTATTACAATACTGTAATTGAGGTTATGCTTTTTGTTAAAGAATTACATGTTATTGTTAGTTATTGTAGTGTTTGTGTGATGTCAGTATTAAAAATGTCGAGGACAAATTCATATGGCTATCAGTCTAGAGATCTGTTGATCTACAAATGGTGATCTTACCAGTAGCAGTTGAGTTCAATGAAATTAAATTGCACGCTCCCTACATGCTCTTATATTCCTGACAGTGACAAATGTAAAAATCAAAATATATTTATATGCACAAAAGAAATGTTAAGAGAATACAATACTCACAATTGCTGTAAAAGATGGAATATTACTTGGTTTCTATAATTACCTTTATTTCTTTCTCTCTATGTAATATATATATTCTTTCCTATTGAAAAGTTTCATAAACATACCCTGTATTCAAAATACACTCTAACTATACTACTACCCTTCATAGCAAAACTCCTAAAAAATGATTATTTTTTCTTTTTCTCCTTTAAATCACTGCTCATTGTCTCCTGAACCAGGTCTTCACCCATACCATTCCAATGACACTGATCTTTTCAAGATTACCAGTATGTACATTTTTCAAAAACAGTGGTGAATCCTTTTTTATCTTCTTGCTTTTCCTGTCAATAGTTGATACAACTGAAAAGTCTCTCATTCTAGAAACATTTCTGTTTTCTAGGCTTCTGTAACATTTTGTTTTCCTCCTGCACCATTATCTATTTAAATATTAAATGTAAATAAACCTTCTTTAGTTTTCTTCTGTTTTCAATGTATAGTTTTCTCTAAATAAGTTCATTTAATATCATAGCCTTAACATCAATATTCAGTCACTGACTGAACATTTCAACCTGGATATCAAATAGTAATTTCCAATCTAAAAAAAACCTATATATTAAAACTGTTCCTCACTTAATCTCCTCCCTCCAAGGTTTCCGCATTTTTATAAATGGTACCATTCTTCACCTATTTGTTCTGCCCAGAACCAAGGAATATCTTTGATTCCTCTCTTTCCTCATATTCAAGTCCAATCTATCAATGTATTCTATAGACTCCACCTCTAAGAAACTATCAAACCCAAACCTTTTGCCGCTGCCGCCACCTATTTAAAACCATCCTTATAGGGCCGAGCCCATGGCGTACTCGGGAGAGTGCGGCGCTGGGAGCTCGGCGACGCTTCCTCCGCGGGTTCGGATCCTGTATGGGAATGGCCGGTGCGCTCACTGGCTGAGTGCCCGTCACGAAAAAGACAAAAAAAAAAAAAAAAAAAAAAAAAAAAAACCCACCCTTATACCTGGTTGGGATTACTGGAAAAAAAAATACTTCTAACTTCTCTTTCTGCGTTTATTCCAGTCAGAACCTGTTTCAGATAGCAAGCAAAATAAACTGTCTTAAGGGTAAGTTAACCTGCATCACACCCTTGCTTAAACTCCAGTGGCTTCCCACAGCAGCCAGAATATTAACCAAACAGCTTTCTATGGCTTATAAAACCCCTGACCATTGCCCCTGCTTCACCTCCCTCCATTCTTGCCACTTATCACTATATTCAGCATCACTGGGCTTTTTCTGCCCCTTAAATATTCCAAGACAATCTCTTATCAAGACAGTTATTACTAAGCCTTCCTGGAACACCATTATCCTAGATTTTTGCTTGGCTGCCTTATTGTCATCATCTAAGTTTCAATTAATTATTCCCCTTTCAGATGCACTTTTCATAGTCACTATATTTAAATCAGTTCAATGCTGTTTGTTACTCTCTATTATATTACTTAATATTTTTTCGTTGAGTTTATTATAAACAAATTATCTTATTTACTTGTTTATGTGTGTATAGGGCATGGTCTCTCTCTCTCTCTCCCTTTCCCTCTCCTTTTCCCTCATTCTCTCTCTGATTCATTGACAGCTAAATCCTCAGCATGTAAACTAAGGAATGGAAATTGTTAGTTGCTCAAAAAAATTTATTGACTAATTTATGCGGGGCTCACTTTCATTTGTATTTACCAAAACAACTACTATATCAGGCATTCAAAAATATATTTGCAAATAGAATCATATTTTATTTGCATGTGATCATAGTTACAAATAGGTCACTTGAAGTTTCAAACGTGCTACTGTTGTGAAGAGAAAGCTATTTTGATACTTTTGTTTTTAGGATTCAGAAATTTCCTCACTACTGAAAGTTGTTGGTATTATCTCTTGGCTGGAGACTTTTTACAAAATTCTCACATCATTACTAGGTTAGTTAGTTGCTCCAGGAGCTAAAAAATACAAAACAAAACAAAACAAAAACCACACACACACAATGGAAAAGAAAAATTAAAGTTCTTTCATAGATGAAAAAGTTAAGGTTTCAAAAATATTCTAATTCCAGTCTTAAGTCAAATAATAGAATAAAATATTATATCAAATGATATCAATCATTTTACTAACTACAGTGTTCAACAGATTTTAATAGGAACTTCTAGAGCCTTGTGTACAAGACCAATTACTTTTATACATTTCCTGGGCTTTGTGACCCACATAAGGTATTAAATTTTACTAAATGCAATCAGTGGAATGAGTTGTGGTTCTTTTCATACATTTATAAAAACAGAAACTAGGCTTGTAAGTGATTAACCTCATGTCTAAATATATCACTGTATTCATTATGTACTCTTTTTTCTTCTATCATTAGTATCGATGATTTCTTCCTTTTTACTGTATGGAAATACTAAATCCAAGCTTATTATATTGAATCTAAATTACGAATTTTCCCTGAGACTGTTTCTGTTAGTAATTATCATTGATTCTTACAACACATTATTTTTCTGAAAAAAAAGTAAGGATAGGGCTCCCAAAGAAATTTAAATATCAGAAAGAAAAAAATAGTAATATTTGAGAAGTAGTATTTCAATGACTGTGCAACACAGAAAACAAAAAAATACCCCTAATTGGTTGAGAGCTACATTTGCAATAACTTAACTCTCATGAGATACGATAAACTGTCAGACCCACATTGCACGACTATCCACAAGGCTGAATGCTGAATTTTAAAATTACATACAGAATATTTCCTTAAATTTGGTATTACTTCTGCCCATCATATCTTCAGTATCATGCACTTCTTTACCTTTTTTAGTTTAAGTTCAGCTTCAGATCAGCTAAACAAGATTCTGATATATGTCATCATGTGCTAAGCACTACCCTATAGACTGTGGGTACAAATATGACTAAATAAGAGTTGTTGTCCCCAAGGGCTTCACATTCTTAAACAGAAGCCAGGCAAGTAAAGAAAAATAAAGTATACTGTGATTCATATGATAATTCAGTAATGTATAAGATACAGAAATAAGAGAGAAGGGTAACTAACTGTGATGAGGAAAGAGTGTAGGGGAGATTTTATTGAGGATTTGGCACCTGATTTACATTTTGAAAACAGAATGAACTTTTTACTAGCACAGGAAAAATATGGGGCATTTCAATTCTAATGATTTCGAAGAGATTTTTAGTAAGGGTGGGAAAAGCATGAATGTCACAAGATGAAATAATGACCTTGAATTTGCTTAAATGAAAAGTGTAAATAGGAGACTAGCAGTAGATAAAACTGAAGAATTCATTAGACTTTGAAAGCCTTCTCCTGATATTCTTAGGATCTTACAATATATAGAAATAGAATTGCTAAATGATTTTCCCTATCAATTACCCCTTCATGATCTTTCTCTTGAGTTTAGGTGGATACATATAAAGAATTTATTTTCTTCTTCTGTCACTGTATTAGTCCGTTTCTCTTGCTTATAAAAAAATACCTGGAACTAGGTAATTTGTAAGAAAACAAAATTTACTGTTTACAGTTTCAGAGGCTGGGAAGTCCAAAGTCCAGGGAACACATGAGGTGGAGTCATTGTGGGTGGTGACAGTGACACAGGGGTCTCACATGGCAGAATGGCAGAGCACAGGGAGAGAAAGTAACCTCCTCATTCACTCTCATTCACCAGAACTGCTCCCATTATTCCAAAAATGGATCAATCCATTCATGAGGGTATAGTCCTCATAATCTAATCACCTGTTCAGGGCCCTACCTTTCAATTACCATAATAGGATTTCCCACCCTCAGCAGTTACAGTGGGTATTAAGCTTCAGTGAATTTGGGATGGGGACATTCAATCTACAGCAATCACTCTATAGGGTATTAATCAAAAGCTCCAGTTTAAACACAGTTGCTGCATTTGTCAATCGAGGTATTGGTAATTTCACATTCATCCACCAAATGTCAAGTAGTTTTAATACAAATAATATTTCTCTTTATCTATTAATGTAGTAGAGAAATAATAGCAGCAAATAAGAACAAAAGTGCCTCCAAATAAAACTTTATGTAATATCTTTATTGTGTGTCATCTTAAGGAACAAATAGAAAAAAATCTTTTTCAATTCAATGATTAGGCACCAGATCCTTGATAAGATAGTTAATAGACATATGACTATATTATAATATCATTATTATTATTATATTTCCATTTTTACCCACATATTACATGTAAAATATGTAGCCAAAGAAATAGAGCCTTGGACTGATATGGAAAAATTCTGAGTGCTTTTGTGTGTGTTGTTGATTGATAATTATGATGATTACAAATATTGCCTAGCTTATTAGGTATTGACCTCTAATTTTCCATTCATAATTCTTCACATTAAAGCATACTATTGTAGATAATTAGGTGATTAGTAATTAGGCACACAGTCATGGTAATCATGTTATTATCTGAAAGCTAATTAGGCATACAATGGATGCATTCTGGCACAAATACTGAGTTTCTTTAAACTTAGTCAGAAAATGCACAGATTGTTTTTAATTGCAAATCTTGAGATCAAAATGAGTTTGCATCTTCTGGTGAATTAATAGATTTAGGCATTGGCCAATGTGTTCTAATATCACAGAAAGAAAGACAAGTAACCAGACATCAATGCCTCTAAGATGACAACAAAATCCATGGAGTAATCATGTTCACTCCCTGACCTGCCACACCTCAGTTTCTTAAATCTGATTAAGCCTTTGGATACACTTAGCAATTTACAGGAACTACAGAAGACACAGGGACATATTAAACACCATTACAGAGATGCAATTAGCAAAATCCAGACTGTGGGAAACTGTACCATATACATGATCTATGTTCTTCAATAAATAAAATGTAAGGGGAAAATATTAATGGAGAACTTGTGGATAAAAAGAGGCTAAAAAGACATATAAAACCAGTTGCTTTGCATCCACATTATTTTGATCATCACTCAAAATATATATTGAATCACGTGTGTGTGTGTGTGTGTGTGTGTGTGTGTGTGTGTGTGTGTGTGTGTGTGTGTGTGTTTGTGTACTGAGAAAGAGAGAAAGAGAGAGTGAGAAATTTGGGGGACAACTGAAAATTTGAACACTGAATATTTGATGTCAGAAAATACTGATGATAATTTATAAGTGTAACAATGGCATTGTAGTTATGAGTTGACAACTCTTTCTTTTTTAACTTTTTGTTTTAAAATAATTATAGACTCAGAGTGTTGCCAAAACAGTAGAGAAAGTTCCCATGTACCCCTGTTTCCCTCAATGGTTACATTTTAAATACATGTAGTAAATTATCAAAACCAGGAAACTGACATTGGTACAATCACCGGTCTTATACAGATGACACTAGTTTTATATGCACTCATTTGTATGTGTGTATGTGTGTATTTAGTTCTTTGTAATTTTATCACATATGTAAATTTGTGTGACCACAACCACAGTCAAGATACAGAACAGTTCCAACACCTCAAGGATCCCTTCTACTGTCCTTTTGTAACAATAGCCACTTCCCTTCTTCCTCCCTTTCTAACATCTGGCAATAAAATATCTGCTTTCCATCTGAATAATCCATCTCTATCACACCCATTTGGGGTTGTCACTGTATTTCATCGTACACATTCTGATGGATGCATAGTGATATCTCATTGTGGTTTTAATTTGCATTTTCCCTGATGGCTAATGATGTTGAACATCTTTTCATGTGCTTAATTTGCCATCTGTATATCCTCTTGGTGAAATGTCTGTTTTGCCCATTTTTTAATTGGATTGTTCTGTTTTGTTTTTACTATTAAGTTTTGAGAGTTCCTCATTTATTCTAAACACAAGTCTATTGTCAGGTTTCTGTTGTCCATATTTTTTCCCAGTCTGTAAGCTTCACATTTCATTCTGTTATCAGTTGCCAGGATCTTTCTTAGGGCAAACATTTTGAATTTTGCTGAAGTTCAATTTATTTGTTTATAGCTCTTGTCTTTGTTGTGATGGGACTCAGGACATGATACCCTGAAATATGGCACCTTTGGCATTTGAGAAACAGCAGAAGAAAGAAAATCACTCACATCTTTCCCTCACTCTTCTCCTCTAAAGCAGGCCATAAGAACCTCATTCAAGAGATGCCCTCTTTATACCTGGAGGAAAGGTTTATTTTATAACTTCTATTTCTTTTCTTAAATTTTCTATATTTTTATTTATTTCAAGAGAATTTATAATTTCTTGTTGAGGCATTTTTTTGATGGCTGTATTAAAATCCTTGTCAGATAATTCCACCATCTTAGTCATAACAGGGTATATATATATATGTTTAGTTAGGGTTCTCCAGAGAGACAGAAATGAGAAGTTCTCTCATATATAGAAGAAAATATATAAGAAGGGATTTTTTAATTAAGGGAATTGGCTGTCTTGATTATGGAGATTGAGAAGTCCCGTGATAGGCTATTTGCAAGCTGGAGAACCAGGGAATCTGATAGTGTGGCTCAGTCCGAGTATGAAAGCCTCAGAACTAAGAAAGGCAGTTGCGTAGCTCTCAGTCTAAGGCTGAAGGCCTGAAAGCCTGGGAGGCTGCTAGTGTAAGTCCCAGAGTCCAAAAGCCAGGGAACCTGGAGTTCTGACATCCAAGGACATGAGAAGAAGGGCATCTTGGCTCTGAAAAAGGGAGCCCCAAATTCACTCTTTTTCTTCCTTTTTGTTGCATCTTGGACCCCAGCTCATTGGATTGTGTCTGCCCACAGTGAGGGCGGATCTCCCCTACTCAATCTACCAAATCGAAGGCAATCTCCTTCAGAAACACCCTCACAGACACACCTGGGGCAACCATATCATTCTAATCAAATGCCAAACCACTTGGGTTCTTTCTTCAACAGAAGAGGGATGGATTCAGTACCCACTGAAGCACCAAGGATAATTAATACCTTGCTAGCTATCTAAATACTTAATACAGTCAAGTTGATAATCAAAATCAACCATTATAATTCCTCCCTTTGTAAACTTGGCATCACATGCATCTCCTTATATCATACGTAATCTGCAAATAAAGACAATAACAAGGTCATAGTTTCCTGTAGCATGATATCAGTATCCTGCATACAGCCAAAAATGCACTAATCTCCTTCTTAGAAAAGTACGTAAAATCCTTGAGTGATGTTTATTCCTCACTTGATATCCCACCACTTAAATACTATGATGTAAAATTTACAATACTTAAATATTGATATAAACTCAATACATTTTATGTTATATGGTAAGGAATGACAGATAAAATAAAAACCAAAGATATTTGATTGACACATGTATTTATACACACAAATGTATTCTTAACAAAATAGAAAGGACATACTCATGTGTATTATTCAGGGTTCTCCAGAGAAACAGGCCAATAGGATATGTTGTAAATAAATGTGAGGGAATTTATTAAGGGAATTAGCTCACACGATTGTGAAGAGAAGTCCTACCATACGCCGTTTGCAAACTGGATGCCAGTACCAGGGCTTAGTCCAAGTCCAAAGGCCTCAAAAGCTGATGATGTCCATGGACAGGAGAGAAGAGTGTATCCCAGCTCCAGCAGAGAGAAAGATTCACCTTTTCCTCCATTTTTTGTTCTCTCTGGGTCACCAGCAGATTGGATGGTTCTCGCCCACACTGAAGACAGGTCTTTCCCACCAAGTCCACTCAGGCTGTCATACTAATATCTGCTGGAAACACCCTCATGGACACACCTCAAAAGATAGCTTTATCAGGTTTCTCAGCATTCCTTAATCTAATAACATTGATACCTAAAATTAACCTTCACATCATGATAATTACAGACCTCATTTCCATAACTCGTCACATGATTGGAGGTGGTATTTATAACCACCTTCTTCTACTATCCACGCTGTATTCCCATTGTCTACAGCAAACACCTCAGCTGGTCACAGTTTTTTACCTGGCAGAATGAACCAAAACTCCATTCCTGAAGAGTCTGAGACATTCATAGTCCTGCCTGGATTGGGCTGTTATAATTTCCCATTAACCTTAATCACAGGTCATGGTAATACTAAGAGATGCCCTAAAGGATCTCCTGTATTCCAGGCATACTGTTTCTTACCTCTGTTGTGAAGTAGTAGTCAAATTTCCCCTTAGTAGTTCATATCATTTACTCCAGCCAACACCATTACTCCCTTCTTAGCCTGCTGACTCAAAAGTATGAGGAGCTCAAAGCAGCAGGTAACAGTTTTAACTTCCAGTTCAATGGAATTATGGTTGTGTTTCCTACTGATGGTATTTATCCCACTGGAACTAAGACTTCTAGGCCAGTATATCATAAGGTTGTGAAAACAGGAAGCAAAATTTTGCTAATGGGACATTAGGAGTAACGGCAAGTGGTTCCACTCCCATTTCCATCTCTTCACTCTTGGACCCAAGAATCCTGGCTATGGGAGAAATAGTACCATATATTTGATGCAGATTCAGAGCAAATAAAGCCTTCTAGAAAACCTTGTTCAAGCCTTGCATAGTACTGTCACTTAGCAGGCACTGTAATTGTGTCTTCAAAAGGCCATTCCACTGTTCTCTCAAGCCAGCTGTATCAGGATGATGGAAACATAGTAGGACCACTGAATTCCGTGAGCATGGGCTAATTGCCACACTTCTTTGACTGTGAAGTAAGTTACTTGTCCAGAAGCAATGGTGTGTGGAATACCATGGCAGTGAATAAGCCATTCTATAAGTCCACTGATAGCAGTTTTGGCAGAAGCATTTTATGCAGGAAAGGAAAATCCATACCCAGAGTAAATGTTTATTCCAGTAAGGACAAAACACTGCCCCTTCCATGAGGGAAGCAGTCCAATGTAATCGACCTGCTACAAGGAAGCTGGCTGATCACCCCATTGAATGGTGCCATATTGGGGACTAAATATTGGTCTCAGTTGCTGGCAGATTGGGCACTCAGTGGTGGCTGTAGCCCAGTTGATCTTGGTGATTAAAATCCATATTGTTGAGCCCATGTATAACCTCCATCCCTGCCACCATTGCCACTTTATTCATAAGCCAATGGGGCGATGACAGAAGTGGCTAGGGATAGAGGCTTATTAATATCCACAAAATAAGTCATCTTATCCACTTGATTATTAAAGTCCTCCTCTGTTAAGGTCACCTTTGCCCACTTACAGAAGTCTATCCACATAATTCTTCGCCAAATTTGTCACCAATTTTTTAACCATATTCCTTCCACATCACTATCTAGCTGAACCATCTGGGTTTCCCTTTTAGCAGAAGAGGAACTAGTTCAGTGTCTACTGAAGCACTGAGAATAATTCTTTACCAGTTATTTGGTTATCCCTTAATCCAGTCCAGTTGACACCCCAAGTTAACATCACAATATTTGTTCATTGTCATTTCTTATTCAAGTTGTGAATGTCATGGTTCACGGTAAAATAAATGGTGTTCAATTGTATTGTGGACATTTTGGATGTTGTATTAGGATACTCTAGATCTTATTTAAATGTTCTATTTTAGCAGAAAATCATCCTGTTTAGGTTTAAACCAAAGGTCTCTGTTCACTTTTGTGAACTCATGTTCCAATGGCACTTTAGTTTTGAGTGCCCTTGAGGTGGTATTTGGGTCTGTTTCATATATTTACGACTTAGAGTCCACTGAAAATATGGGTGAAATTCCCCATTGTAGCTTGTTTTTCAATCTTTTGGCCTGTCTAATCTGGTCATATTCACATTTGGGCCTTTCAGGTGTTTGCCCAGAACTTCTCATATTATTTCCTTCTTTCTTTTTCTTAAACAACAGACATTTATTTTTTCACAGTTCTGGAGGCTCAACAAGCAAGATCAAGGTCACAGCTGATTCAGTTGATGAGGACTTTCTTCCTGACTTGAGGATGGCTGACTTCTCACTATGTCCTCACATGGTGGGGAGAAGGGGGGCTCTCTGGTGCATCCTCTTATGAGGATACTAATCCTATCAGATCAGGGTTCCACCCTTATGAACTCATTTAACCTATTTACTTCCTTACTTCAAATACATTCACACTGATGGTTAAGTCTTCCACATATAAAGTTTGCAGGGACACATATATTCAGTCCATAACAAATGGATAAAAATTATCAAAGGGGAAATAAAACATGCAAACTAGAGAAAAAGACAGGCAGATGCCTCAGCATGTCAAAATTCTCTTATTATAGCACAAGGAAAACTAAAACTCCAGTGGTCCAAGTGTTTGCTGGGAACCTTCAATTTGCATTTTGTTAAGAAAATAGAACTTCTAAGATGAGAATGTTCCCATCTTCTTTCCCACCACTGCATCTACTCACCCATGTGCAGCTGCCCCCAGATTCTCTCCTTGCTTTCTGTATTAGGCCTCTTGTGTTGCATATAACAGAATACACGGAACTGGGTGATTTATAAGAAAATGAAATTTATTGCTTACAGTTTCTGAAGTTGGGAAGTCCAAAATTCATCCGGTAGTGGTGACAGTGACCCAGAGGTCTCACATTGCAATGTGGTGGAAGCAGAGACAGCAGAGAGAGAGCCAAACAGACTCTCCTCTTCTTTTAAAGCCCTCAGAACCATGCCCCTGACCACCATTTGTAATCCATTCACTACTGCATGGTCTTACAATCCAATCATCTCTTCAAGGCTCCACCTTCCAATTACCATAATAGGATTTCCCACCCTTGTAACAGTCACAGTGGGGGCCAAGTTTCCAATATATAAAACTTGGGGGACACAATTCAAGCTTCAGTGAGTTTTGGGGGTCATTACTCAATCTACTACACGTTCCTATTATCCTGGATGAACTTCCCCACTTCCCATAGGGTCCAGCTTCTCCATTCAGGTGTAGAAACTCATTTCCTCATGCCTTCTTGAGGACTTTCCTCTTACAGTGACCCTTTTTGCTCTGGAATTTGCTCAAGGCATCTTTGCCTTGCTATCATATCATTCCTATGTAGCATTCAGACATGTTCTAAGATCTCCCATCATAGAAAATGTTTTTGCTTGATCCCAAGTCCCCCTTCATAGCAAAATTTATTAGAAGAACTTTCTACACTCAACATGACCAGACCCGTCCTTCTATTTATACTCAACCTACTCCAATAATGTTTATCCCTAACCCTTCTTGGTAACTGCTCTTGGCAAGGTCATCAATTACTTCTGTGTTGTTTAATCCAAACTACTTTGTAATCCTCTTATTTCTCTCTGCAGCATTTGACTTGTTTGTTCACTGTGCCTTTCTTAAAACGCTTCCCTAAACCTCTTTGAAGCTACATGCTCTTGGTTTTTCTGCTACCGCACTGGCCACTTCTCATTTTTCTCTGCTGGCTCCTCTTCTGCTTGATCTTTAAATGCGGAAGTGTCCCAGGGTTCTCTATCTATATTCTTCCACCACCAAATTATCTCATCCATTTCTATGGCTTTATATACTATCTATATGCTGAGAATCCACACCTTCTGAGGTTCATGTATTTGTGTAATTCCTCCCACATTTTATCAGGGTTGGTCAATGTGACCAAGACAATTTGGTGTCAGTAATGGTATGCTGCTTTTAAGACTAGATCATAGTGTGGTTTCTGCCTCTTGCTCTCTGTTGTATTGCTTGATCTAAGAAAAGCTAGCTGCCATGTTCTGGGGATTTGGGAACACAGAGGCCTGATTTGAATAGGGAATGCACAAAAGACAAAAGCCTTAAGTGCACAGAATCAGAACATTACGTGCTGAAAACAGCACACGTTGAAAACAGCGAAGATGTTCTGATTCATTAGTAGGAAACACTGAGATCATTCTCCGTCCTGTTCACACACTCCTTTCTGTACTTCTTTTGATGCTATACTCATCTTGTTACATAGACAAGGTCTTGATATTACAATAAAAGATGAGACAAGCCCGAGCTCGGGGCTGAACCTACTCTCTCCTTTCTTATGGGAGTTAGCTTGGTGTAGTCCCTTTGGGCCTCTCGTTGCTTTCAAGTATTTGGGCTCTGAGTAATCCTTGCATCTGTATCACTGAGAGGATTGTGACATGAGGACATTCAAGCAGTCTCTGTATGCGTGGGGTGGGAATGAGGCCTTTTGCCAGTAGCCAGCAAGGAACATAGGACCCCTGCCAATAGCCATGTGGGTGAGCCATTGTGGCTTTGGATTCTCTAGCCCCAGTCAAACTTTCAGGTGACTGCAGCTTCAGCTGCCATCTTGACAACCTTATTAACTAGAGCTACCCAGCTAAGCTGCTCTCAAATTCCTGATGAACAGAAACTATGACATAACAAGCATCTGTTGTCTTAGGCCACTGAGTTTTGGGGCAAATTGTTATATAGCAATAGATAACTAATACAATCCCCAAGTTTGTATCTCCAGCCTTGTCCACTTCACTGACTTTCAAGTTCATTTATTAAAGTACTATCTGATATCAATCCTTAAAAATCCAAGAGCATCTTAAATTTAACATGAACAAACCAAAACTCTTGATTCAAAAAATTTCGCTGCCACCCAGTTTCTACTCTGGTAGAAATCTCTATCTTAATAACTACTTAGCTTCTCAGGTAGAAATCTAGGAATCATTCTTGAATCCTTCCTTTTTCCCACCTTTCACATCCAGTCTATCCACTCTACTTCCAAAATTAATCTTGACTATGCCTACTTCTTTCCATTTTTATTGCTACTACCTTGGTCCAGGCCACTGGCATCTCTCACCTGGTCTATCAGCTCTTAGGTTATCTCTCTTTTTCCATTCTTGTCCATCTGTCAAGAACAATCATAGCGAATGGTCTTTATAAAAATTATAACATGTTATCTGGTGAAAAACCTCCAGTGCCTTCCCAGTATACTTGGAATAAAATTTGAACTATTTATCATGGCCTACAAAGCCTTATGTGACCCATCCTCTACTCTACTCTTATTCTCATTTACCATTCTCTGAAAATTCAAGTCATTTTTCTATTCTTCAAATGCTTTAAGCCCATTTCTGCCTTAGGGATTTTGCACATGTTGCTTCTACAGTTTCCCCTTCTTTGTCATTTAAGCCTCAGCTCAAATATTGTGTTCTCATTAAGTTCCCCTCTACTCACTTTTAAAATTAAATTATAATATGTAACCATGGTAGTCATTAGTGCTGTTCACCAAATATTTCTAGTTCTCCTCCTTTTTAGTAGAATTGCATGTCTTTGCCCCTAGAAGTTAGGTGTGACTGGGGGTGACTATTTTGGCCAATAAAATGTAGACAGCAAAAAAATTTAAGAGCCAGTGGCTGATTTCCTGCATTCCTTTTTCCTGCCTTTGTGATCATGGGTGCATGGGTCAAAATTGAGCATCCATCAGCCTGCATCACCGAGTGTCTTAGGGAGATCAAAATCCCCATTCCAACTTGTGATGGAAGTATAGCAGGAGTGAGAAATAGACTGTTATTGTTTCAAACAACTGAGATTTTGGAGTTATTTGTTATTACAGCATACCTAGCCTATTCTGACTGATAAGCTATGTGTCAGGTCCTCATCTGGGTGCTTTGTATGTAGTGAGCCATTTACTTCTCACATATTTAATTTCCCAAATGTGGTATCTGAGACACAACAAGGTTAAGTAACTTGTTTGACACCAAAGATCCATGCTGGTTT
The DNA here is from genome assembly GCF_027409185.1 of Cynocephalus volans. Lineage (NCBI taxonomy): Eukaryota > Metazoa > Chordata > Mammalia > Dermoptera > Cynocephalidae > Cynocephalus > Cynocephalus volans. The sequence goes on from NC_084478.1 coordinate 98,146,716, forward strand.
TAAATAACTTCTTTCTCAAGCTCCCTCTTCTCTTCCATTCTTTTCCCACTCTCTAGCTGGGAGTGTAAGGGATGCTGTCTGCCTGTGCTAGGCTGGAGTGGGGGTCCAGACTCTCTACTCTGTCTCCACCGGCAGCAAGTTAATGAGAAAAGGGAAGTCTTCCCTGTGTTCCTTGCTGCCTTCAGGTCAGGGAGCCAGAGATGGGACTCTTTGCTTGGACTCTACAGACTCCTTAAATTGCCAAGAAAGTCATTTACTTGGGTCTTCCTGCAGTTGCTGGATAAGGTTTGGAAGTTGGGGCTTCTTTCTTGGTCCCTTATGGTGTTGCAAGTAAGGGAAGATGGTGCTCTCCCAGGCTCACTTGTTGAAGACTCTGTCTTTTAAAGATACATACTGGGATTGCTTCAAAATAAAAGGGGTGGCCAGTAAATGGGAAATAAGTTTGACCAAGAACTGATAATTGTTGAGAATGCAGAATGAATGTGCTGATGTCTGTTATAGTATTCTATGTGTGTATATGTCTAAAATTTTCCATAAGAAAAAGTTAAAAGAGATAATTAAATTGAAATTCTGACTTAAAAGATTGTCTGTTTAAATTGCAGAATAATACAGGGTGACCTATCAAGATTGTTTAATATTGATTCTCCTAAAGTTTATTTTTCAAAATAAAAATTTATTTTCGATAACATAAAATTGTAATTAACTCCTATCATCTTATAGAATATATATTTTTAAATCTTCCCAGCCACCTGATGACATTTATTTAGAAACATTTCCTAGAAAGAATATATAAATTTGAAGAAATGACTTGTGCATATAATGCTATCCCACACACAGTAGATCATCATTTATTTTAAATGTTTGCTAGAATTACTATTATAAATAACAGCCACATATAGGTAAAATATACTTCTCATGAATGATAATCAAATGGAACAGATCTATTTGCTCTGTCCCCTTAAGGGATTACTAGATTCTTTTTACTAACGTAATAACAAAATTCATAATATGTGCATGTGGTAGGCTGATAGCAAAAATTTCCCACACATTTCTCTATCCATGCCTTTGTTGTTGTTGTTGTTGTTGTTGTTGTTGTTGTTTGTGGCCATCCAGTGTGGGTATCTGAACCCTTAGACCTTGGTGTTGCAAGGTTGCACTCTAACCAACAGAGCTAACCAACCAGCCAGCCCTACCTGTGCCCTTTGAATTTTGACTTTGCAGTACTCCGCATCAAGGGATAAAGTCCATTTTCCCAAACCTTACATATCAGCTGAGATTGTGACTTATTTGAGGAGAAGAATGCAGTAGAAGAGACTTCGGTCAATTCTAAACCTAGGACTTAATAGTCTTTCCCTGTTTCTTCTATCTTGAAACCTTGTCACCTTGAGAACAAGCCCAGGTTAGACTGCTGGAGGGTGATTGATCATGTGAAGGACAGTCAGTGCAGCAGAGCCAACACCCAGCAAACCACCCCGGGAGCAGAGATGCCCAGCTGAACCACAGCTGGCCACAGAGACATGAAGGAGCCAGAAGGATCACCTGCTGAGTCCATCTTAACTCATGATCTACAGAATAGTGAGTTAAATAAATTGCTGTTAATTTTAATATAGGGGTAGTTTTTGTTATGTGGTGATGTTTAACTGGTTAAAGTATCAAAGAAAACTCAAAGCAATATGAATTTCTCTAAAATTTGCTTCTCATATTTGATTACTAAAAGTCATAAATGTTAATGAAACATTTAATATTTATACAAGTAATTCAGTTGATACTTTTAAAACCTAACCATATCTTGATGGGCTTTGAAAAACAGGAGATTATATAAAATTAACAAATAAATAGAAGCAGAAAGAAGAAAAGGAAAGAGGTAAGGAAAGAGGGAAACGGTATTAATTTCCTATGGATGCCAAAATAAATAAACACAAATTTTAGCAGCTTAAAACCACACAATTTCATTATCTTACAATTCTGTAGGTCAGAAGTCTGACATGGTCTCACAAGGCTAACATCAAGCTTTTACTAGGACTGCATTCCTTACTGAAGGGTTCAAGGTTGAATCCACTCTCAGGATCATTCAGGTTGTTTACAGAATTTAGTTCTATGCAGCATAGGACTGAGGTGCTTGTTACCTTGCCAACTGCCAACGAGGGATTATTTTCAGCTTCTAGAGGCCACCTACATTCCTTGGATTATGCTCTTTTCATCTTCAAAGGCAACATGTGCATAGAATTCTTCTCATGTCTCATCTCTCCAACTTCTTCTTCCGTGGAACTCTCTTCGACCAAAAAGTTCTCCACTTTTAGGGACTTTTTGTTGTTATATTGGGCCCACTAGAATATTCCCAGGGTAACATTCACATCACAAAATCCTTTTTGCCATATAAAGTAGCATGTCTCCATGTTCCAGGGCTTAGTATATGGATATCTTGGGGGCAAGCACTATTTTGTCTATCACAGAAACTAGTATTTATTAAGCATCAACACTGTGCAGGGAATTGTGTCAAATATTTTCCATCCATTATCTCTTTTAGTTCTTACAGCAAACTTATGAAATATATATTATTATCTATACTTTTAAAGGGGAGGAAAATTAGACTAATAAAAGTAATTAACTTGCCTAAGTTTGCAAACTTAGTATCAAGCTAGGGTTTGGATTATTTGAGTTTCCATAAATTCATAACTGTACAACTGTCTCCCAAGAAGAATAGGAACAAAAATTGAATGATAAGTGAATGAAACAAAGGGCAGAGTAAATGAAGAAGCAAAGAAAAAATAGAAAACAGAGAAGAAAATGAAATGGGTACATCTGTTTGGTTGTTCAAATAGTCTGTGCAAAGAGGATAGTTTTGATATCTGAGGGCTGTGGATGCCTGATGAATCCCCTTGAGACCACTATTTCTGCACAACAATTTCTTCACAGCAGTGATCCTTAGTTTCTTACTGCAAATATTCTTTTTTTCTTTTTACTATATTTTTTATTCCTTCAATGAAGTCCTCTCATTTTGAAAAGAAATGCTTTTCTTCAGTACCAAAGGTGGTGGAGGACAGATTCCTCTACTTCTCAACAAATTTTGTAGCATTACACTGGCCTCCATAAAGCACCAATTAAGAAATCCTAAGGATAAAACGTTGCATTTCTTTTAAAATAACTGAAAGTATTTTAAATTTTCCTATGGCAGATATGGTCTGAATGTGGTGCCTTGATTAGATAACTATACAATACTAAAAAGTACTTTTAAGAAGCAGTTTTTGTTTAGGGGTAGAGTCAAAACTGGTGGATTAGTCTGATGAGCTTAAGCAGCAAAAACAGATCTAATACCTAAGAGTATTAACTGACACTGAAAGGTCTTTTAATAAAACTGAGTCTGTAGGGCTTCCTTTGGTGCTCAATACACTAGTCAGGTCTTCAGTGCTGCCTTCTCCAATGCTGGGATTCTTGAGGGCCCTCCAGATATCTGCCACTGTGATTAGACCATTATCTTCATCAGACTCAATTTTCATTTTCTTTCCATTGGCTGTGCTAACTCCACAGCAGCCATGTGACAGAGAGAAATGGACACAACTACATAGACATATTCCAGCATAATGGGAATGCCAACACCAAAATTAACTGCTGCAATAACTGAGAATGCAATGACTGACAAAATCGCCCCTCCTGTGATAGCCAAATTCCTCTTGTGTTTGTAGGTTTTTCTTCTTTCATAACTGCTGTGAATTTTCCTGTCAACATAAGCAGGAATGCTGATAACCATTGCAAGAATGGCAATGCCAGCAATGATTGGAGCACCAATCAATGTGACCAGCTACCAAAGAATTTTCTTCTTTTGGCTCTACCATGGCTTCTTGCACCAGAATGTGCAGCCAGAGAGTTGTAATTTTTTAATTACTACAGAAATCTTTATTAAAATGTGTTTTTCAGTAATATGTTAGCATACATACAATATACACACATGCATATGTACACTTTTTGACACACCTCACAGATTGCTACCATCAGTTTAGCCAATAAATTAAAACAAAAAACTGGGAGGGGGGAAAGGGAAAGGAACTAAGGGTAAAATTTCCATGTTGTATCCAGAGAATTGCAAATTTCTCTGTATATCCCTGGGGAAAATCTGTGACCAGAGAATCTTTGAAATAAAATACATAAATCCACATCTCTTCCCCTCCCACAAGCATTCCAGAAAATGCTGTTACAACAAGTGTTCTTCTCAGAACATGAGCATTCACTCCATTTCATACTCTGGCTTCAAGACCTTCTCTGCTGGGACCGAGAAGTTTATATGGGCACTTGGGCTCAGTGGACCGTGGGCTCCAGGAGCCAAGGGAAAGGCTGCAGTATGGGAGCAAGGGGAAATACAATCATCTGAGGTGATGTCTAGCACATCATCTGACTGCATACAACACTCTCTAGGTCAGTGTGGATGCTCTTGGGCTGGGCCAAGTTGATGCCTCAAGGTTTGTTGGCCAGGCAGTCTTTCTGTTCACAGCTTTGGTGTTTGCAGGGGGATCCTCTGCAATTGCCTCCACCAACACTGCCACCACTACCTTCTTCTTCATTTTCTGTCATCTGAGTATGAATGTGGACTGAGTTTTTTATGTTTCTTCCACTCGCCAGCTGATAGTGGCTTGGTTTGGCTTCAATTTCTATTCAGATTTTTATATTGTTACATTCTCTGTCCTGTGGGTCATAGGAACTGATTATGAAACTGACCATAGCATGAGTGCTTGCATTGTCATTACTTGTACCAGGACTGCCTGTGTCTTTGGGAAAAAAATTACCTTTTGGACATCAGCTTGAGCTTCTAACCTACTGTATTTTCCTTCTCTATTGGAAAGAATGCTGCCAGTCAGTGTGCCCCCTGACAGTGCTGCAAAGCTGGGTATATAATGACAAAGAAGGTCAGTATATAATGATAAAGGAATTAATTAATCAAAAAGATGTAACATTTGTAAATTTATATGCATCCCAACATTGCAGCACCTAAATATATAAAGCAAATAGTATTAGATTGGAAGAAAGAGATACACTACAATACGATAATAGTAGGGAGCTTTCCTACCCCATTTTCAACAATGGGCAGATTATCCAGACAAGAAATCAATAAGGAAAAAAGTAAACTTCAAGTAAACTTTAGATCAAATTGACCTAACAAACATATACAGAGTATTCTTTCAAACAGCAGCAGAATGCACATTTTTCTCAAGCACAAACAGAAAATTTTCCAGGATAGATCATATGTTAGCCTTCAAAACAAGTCTTAATAAGTTTAGGAAGACTGAAATCATATCATGCATTTTTTTTTTTTTTTTTTTTTTTTTCCGTGACCGGCGCTCAGCCAGGGAGTGCACCGCTCATCCTTATATAGGATCTGAACCCGCGGCGGGGAGCGTCGCCGCGCTGCTAGCGCAGCACGCTACCGAGTGCGCCACGGGCTCAGCCCATATCATGCATTTTTTCTAACCACAATGGTATAAAACTAGAAATTAATAATGGAAGGAATTTCAGAAAATTCCCAAATATGTGGAAATTAAACTACATGCTCCTAAACAAGCAATGGGTCAAAAAAGAAATTAAAAGGAAAATTTTAAAAATATCTTGGGACAAAAAAAATGGAAGCACAATACAACAAAGCTTATGGGATGTGGCAAAAGCAGTTTTAGGAGGAAAGTTTATAGCAATAAACACAGACGTCAAAAAAGAAGAAAGATCTCAAACAACTTAAACTTGCACATCAAAGAACTAGAAAAAGAAGAATCAAGCCCAAAGGTAGGAGAAGGAAGGAAACAACAAAGATAACAGAAAAAATAAATGACATAGAAACTAGCAAAACAATAGAAAAGATCAATGAAACTAAGAAGTGGTTTTTGAAAAGATAAGACAAAATTAACAAATTTTTAGCTAGACTAAGAAAAAAAGAAAAAAAGACTCAAGTAAACAAAATCAGAAATGAAAGAGAAAACATTACAACTGATACCACAGAAATACAAAGGATCATAAGAGAACATGAACAATTGTATAGCATGAACAATTATATGTAAACAATTTGAATGACCTAGAAGAAAGATATAAATAACTAGAAACATACAACCTACCAAGAATGAATCATGAAGAAATAAAATATCTGAACAGACCAGTAATGTGTAAGGAAACTGAATCAGTAATTAAAAGTCTGCTACCAAAGGGAAGCACAGAACCTTCTGGCCTCACTGGTCAATGCTATCAAACATTTAAATAAGACTTAACATCAGTCATTTTCAAACTCTTCCAGAAAAATTAAGAGGAGGGAATACCTCCCAACTTATTTCATGAGGCCAGCATTTCCCTGTTGCAAAGGCAGACAAACACATTACAAGGAAAAAAAAAATTACAGGCCAGTATCCCTAATAAGTATAGAGTCAAAAATCCTAAAAAATACTAGCAAACTAAATTCAACAGCACATTGAAAGGAAAATATAGGCAAGTCCCACATGCTGACCTCACCACTGCTACTGGCCCATGCCTGAGCCACAGAGAGGCCCACCCACTGACCTAGCAGAAGCCCAGGTGAGTGCTGTTCCTGTGCACCACCCCTGCTGCTGCCACTGGCCCACACCCAAGCCCCCTGGGAGAGGCCCACCAACAGAACGAGAGCCCAGGTGAGTGCAGGTCCCCTGCTCCACCTCCGTTGCCACTGTGGGACCACGCCTGAGTCCCAGAGAGGCCTGCCCACTGATTGAGCAGGAGCTGAGACAACCCACGGCACACTCAACTGCATTGATACAAGAAAAGTCAACAGCACAGCCTCGTATAGAGAAGGAAGTTTTTCCCATCATAGACCACTACAGAGTAATAGAAGAAACAAGGGCCCTACCAGATGCCGAAACATCAACGAAAAATTACTAGAACTACGAATAAACAAGAAGATATGACACCACTGAAGGAATATGGTAATTCTCAAGTACCAGACCCTATAGAGCAGGAAAACCTTGAAAAGTTTGAAAAGGAATCCCAAGTGCTGATCTTAAGAAAACTCAAAGAGATAATAAAAGAATCAATTAGAGAACACAATAAAACAAGAAAAAATGTCCAGGATATGAAAGAGGAAATTTACAAAGAGATTAATAACTTAAAAAGAATGTACCAGAACTCTATGATAAATGGACCAGAAACATTTGATAAAGAACTGAATTAAACTTCTCTACATAAAAACTGTAATTACTGATTTTAAAAGTTCAAGAGTCGGCTTAAGTTATGAACTAAAGAAGTAAAGGAATTTCAAGTATTAAATGAATGTTTTTACTGAGTAAAATGTGAAATGAAAACACAAAAATCATTTTTAAGTGTTTTATACATCAGACCATGTTGTATTTTTTCATCAAAATAAGTACATTATAAAGAGTATATTTTGCAAATATGTTTTGGCAAAAGGCCATAATCACAAATTTTTAATGTAACAGTCAGGTGAAATTTTTACATCAAAACTCTCAAGCATATTCCACTAAGCTAACTTAAAAATAAACATAATTTTAACATCGCCATCTTAAAAACAAGTATTATACCCCTAATATTATAAGTTCTCTATATTACAAATACACTCATATACACACACACACACACACACACACACACACACACACACACACACACACACATACTCTCTTATTTACGGTGATGTGTGATCATTGTTCTTTCTAAACTACAGCAAGACACAATATTGGTTCTTCTTATGGCAGAAATCTGATGCAGTTTTGAGAAAATAAATATGTGATACATTCTAATATTTCTTTGCCACATAAGCTTGCCAGTTAAGAACATGTATATAGTGCATCCTTTTGTGCATCTATTCCTTGTACTTTTAATATAGAAAGAAAAAAGTAAATTTATAACCCAAACTAGCTTTTGACAAAATTTATATCAGGCACTGACTTCACATTAATGCAATTTTCAGCCATGGTTGTAATACTCACAGTTCAAATGTTCCTTTATAAGGTATTAACTGCTGCTATTTTAGAGAGATGCTATTTGTACTCAATATATCTTTGTGACTCATGCTTGACTTTCAGTCTCTGAGTTTGAGACAGTTCTGCTAAGCACAAGAAGTGGCATTTGTGTCATCCTGCATTATGCGATATTTTTAATAAAACTAAAACATGCTTTCGTTATGCCACTAAAAACTGAATTAAGCAACAAGGACAGATGCTACTGAATTTTCCCAGTCTAGTTCTTTTCTAAATGTAACTTTCCTTTTATGAAAGAATAAAAAAGACACTTTGCCAATATGAACTGTGTTTTAGTCCATTTTGTGTTGCTATAACAGAAACATCTGAGACTGGGTAATTTATAAAGGAAAGAGGTTTATTTGGCTTATGACTCTGGGGCAGCTGCATCTGGCACGGGCCTCAGGCTGTTTCTACTCATGGCGGAAAGTGGCAGACAGCCAGTGGGTACAAGCAGATCACATGGCGAGAGGAAGCAAGAGAGAGGAAGCTAGAGAGAGAGAAGGTGCCAGGGTCTTTTTAAGCAACAAGCTCTCGCGGTAACTAATAGAGCGAGAACTCACTCATTAATTCCCTCTTCCCCAGGGAGAGCATTAATCCATTCATAAGGGATCCGCCCCCATGACTCAATCAGTTTCCAACACTGCCACATTGGAGATCAAATTTTCACATGAGTTTTGGAGGAGACAACACATCCAAACTCCATCAGATTCTTCATCTAATCCAGTGTAAGGAAATAATTGCAGTTCCTATTTTAGCATTTATCAATTCTGTCTCAAATGATAATTTTTCAATATTACCTAGATATAGAAGAGAGTGCATGTAAAGGTTTTAAATTATATCTGGCTTTTGCTGTATTTAACACATGAAATAACAGCCCAATACTAGGAGTCACGGTTTTTAAAATCTAGCTGAATGTTTAACATCTTTTCGGTGTCTGTCGGTACCTGGGTTTTAAAGCCTTACTACCAGCAATTAGACAGGAGGACTTGGCTCATAACCTTAAGATTCAAAAAAGAAGAATTTTTGTGGACTTTTGCTATTCCATATAGATGTTAGGATAATTTTTTTCTTTCTTTTTTTTTTTTAATTTTATTTTGTCGATATACATTGTGGCTGATTATTGTTGCCGATCACCAAAACTTCCCTCCCTCCTCCCTCCCCCATCCCCCCAACAATGTCCTTTCTGTTTGCTTGTCATATCAACTTCAAGTAATTGTGGTTGTTATATCTTCCTCCCACCCCCCGGTTTTATTTTTGTGTGTGTGTGTGTGTGTGTGTGTGTGTGTGTGAATTATATATTAATTTTTAGCTCCCACCAATAAGTGAGAACATGTGGTATTTCTCTTTCTGTGCCTGACTTGTTTCACTTAATATAATTCTCTCAAGGTCCATCCATGTTGTTGCAAATGGCAGTATTTCATTCGTTTTTATAGCTGAGTAGTATTCCATTGTGTAGATGTACCACATTTTCCGTATCCACTCATCTGATGATGGGCATTTGGGCTGGTTCCAACTCTTGGCTATTGTAAGGAGGGCTGCGATGAACATTGGGGAACAGGTATACCTTCGACTTGATGATTTCCATTCCTCTGGGTATATTCCCAACAGTGGGATAGCTGGGTCGTATGGTAGATCTATCTGCAATTGTTTGAGGAACCTCCATACCCTTTTCCATAGAGGCTGCACCATTTTGCAGTCCCACCAACAATATATGAGAGTTCCTTTATCTCTGCAACCGCGCCAGCATTTATCGTTCAGGGTCTTTTGGATCCTAACTGGGGTTAGATGGTGTCTCAATGTGGTTTTGATTTGAATTTCCCGGATGCTGAGTGATGTTGAGTATTTGTTCATATGTCTGTTGGCCATTTGTATATCTTCCTTAGAGAAATGCCTACTTAGCTCTTTTGCCCATTTTTTAATTGGGTTCCTTGTTTTCTTCTTGTAAAGTTGTTTGAGTTCCTTATATATTCTGGATATTAATCCTTTGTCAGATGTATATTTTGCAAATATTTTCTCCCACTCTGTTGGTTGTCTTTTAACTCTGTTAATTGTTTCTTTTGCTGTGCAGAAGCTTTTTAGTTTGATATAATCCCATTTGTTTATTTTTCCTTTGGTTGCCCGTGCTTTTGGGGTCGTATTCCTAAAGTCTGTGTCCAGTCCTATTTCCTGAAGTGTTTCCCCTATGTTTTCTTTAAGAAGTTTTATTGTTTCAGGGTGTATATTTAAATCCTTAATCCATTTTGAGTTGATTTTAGTATGTGGTGAGAGGTATGGATCTAGTTTCATTCTCCTGCATATGGATATCCAGTTATCCCAGCACCATTTGCTGAAGAGGCAGTCCCTTCCCCAGTAAATAGGCTTGGTGCCTTTGTCAAATATCAGATGGAAGTAAGTGTGTGGGTAGATTTCTGGATTCTCTATTCTATTCCATTGGTCAGTGTGTCTGTTTTTATGCCAGTACCATACTGTTTTGGTTATTATAGCTTTGTAGTATAGCTTAAAGTCAGGTAGTGTTATGCCTCCAGCTTTATTTTTTTTTTTGCTCAGCATTGCTTTGGCTATGCGTGGTCTTTTTTTATTCCATATAAATGTCTGGATATTTTTTTTTTCCATTTCTGAGAAAAGTGTCATTGGAATTTTGATGGGGATTGCATTGAATTTGTATATCACTTTGGGTAGTATGGACATTTTCACTATGTTGATTCTTCCAATCCAAGAGCATGGGATATCTTTCCATCTTCTTGTATCCTCTCTAATTTCTCTCAGCAGTGGTTTGTAGTTCTCATTATAGAGATTTTTCACCTCCTTGGTTAACTCAGTTCCTAAGTATTTTATTTTTTTGGTGGCTATTGTAAATGGGCAGGCTTTCTTGATTTCTCGTTCTGCATGTTCACTATTGGAGAAAAGAAATGCTACTGATATTTGTGTGTTGATTTTGTATCCTGCAACTGTGCTAAAATCATTTATCAATTCCAAGAGTTCTTTTGTAGATGTTTTAGGCTGTCCGATATATAGGATCATGTCATCTGCAAACAGGGACAGTTTGACTTCATCTTTTCCAATCTGGATGCCCTTTATTTCCTTCTCTTCTCTGATTGCTCTGGCTCGTACTTCCAACACTATGTTGAATAGGAGTGGTGAGAGTGGGCATCCTTGTCTAGTTCCTGTTCTTAAAGGAAAAGCTTTCAGCTTTTCCCCATTCAGGATGATATTGGCAGTGGGTTTGTCATATATGGCTTTAATTATGTTGAGATACTTTACCTCCATACCTAACTTATAGAGGGTCTTTGTCATGAATGAGTGCTGAACTTTATCAAATGCTTTTTCAGCATCTATAGAGATGATCATATGGTCCTTGTGTTTGAGTTTATTAATATGGTGTATCACATTTATTGATTTGTGTATGTTGAACCAAACTTGCATCCCTGGGATGAATCCCACTTGATCGTGATGAATAATTTTACATATGTGTTGCTGTATTCTGTTTGCTAGTATTTTAGTGAGGATTTTTGCATCTATCTTCATCAAGGATATCGGCCTGTAGTTTTCTTTTTTGGTTATATCTTACCTGGTTTTGGTATCAGGATGATGTTTGCTTCACAGAATGAGTTTGGGAGATTTGCGTCTGTTTCAATCTTTTGGAATAGTTTGTAAAGAATCGGTGTCAATTCCTCTTTGAATGTTTGGTAAATTCTGCTGTGAATCCATCTGGTCTTGGGCTTTTCTTTGTTGGGAGCCTTCTGATAACAGCTTCAATCTCCTTTATTGTTATTGGTCTGTTCAAATTTTCTACGTCTTCACGGTTCAGTTTTTGGAGCTTGTGTGTGTCCAGAAATTTATCCGTTTCCTCCAGATTTTCAAATTTGTTGGTGTATAGTAGTCTCAAATGATTCCTTGTATTTCAGATGAATCAGTTGTAATATCGCCTTTTTCATTTCTAATTTTTGTTATTTGAGTCTTCTCTCTTCTTTTTTTTGTTAGCCATGCTAAAGGTTTGTCAATTTTATTTATCATTTCAAAAAACCAACTTTTTGATTCATTGATCTTTTCAATTGTTTTTTGGGTTTCAATTTCATTCAGTTCTGCTCTGATCTTAATGGTTTCTTTCCGTCTGCTAACTTTAGGTTTGGATTGTTCTTGTTTTCCTAGTTCTTTAAGGTAAAGTGTTAGGTTGTTCCCTTGCCATCTTTCCATTCTTCTGAGGTGAGCATTTAATGCAATAAATTTCCCCCTTAATACTGCTTTTGCAGTATCACACAGGTTTTGGTATGATGTATCATTATTTTCATTAGTTTCAATAAATTTTTTGATTTCCTGCTTGATTTCTTCTTGGACCCATATGTCATTAAGTAGAATGCTGTTTAATTTCCATGTGTTTGTATAGTTTCCAGAGTTTCGTTTGTTATTAATTTCTAGTTTTAATCCATTGTGGTCTGAGAAAATACATGGGATAATTCCAATTTTTTTGAATTTATTGAGACTTGATTTGTGACCTAATATGTGATCTATCCTGGAGAATGATCCATGTGCTGATGAGAAGAATGGATATTCTGAGGTTGTTGGATGGAATGTTCTGTAGATATCTGCCAATTCCAATTGGTCTAGAGTCTTGTTTAGATCTTGTGTTTCTCTACTGATTCTTTGCCTAGATGATCTGTCTAATATTGACAGTGGGTTGTTCAGGTCCCCTGCTATTATGGTATTAGTGTCTATTTCCTTCTTAAGGTCTAATAGAGTTTGTTTTATAAATCTGGCTGCTCCAACATTGGGTGCATACATGTTTATGATTGTTATGTCTTCTTGATGGATCAGTCCTTTTATCATTAAGTAGTGTCTGAGAAAAATGCCATTGGAATTTTGATGGAGATTACATTGAATCTGTAGATCACTTTGGGTAGTATGGACATTTTCACAATGTTACTTCTTCCAATCCAAGAGCATGGGATATCTTTCATCTTCTTGTGTGCTCTTTAATTTATCTCAACAGAGGTTTGTAGTTCTCTTTGTAGAGATTTTTCACATCCTTGTTTAACTTTATTCCAAAATATTTTATTTTTTTGGTGGTTATTGTAAATGGGCTAGCTTTCTTGATTTCTTTTTCTGCATGCTCGCTTTTGGACTATAGAAATGCTACTGATTTTTGTGTGTTGACTTTGTATCTTGCAATTTTGCTGAAATCATTTATCAACTCTAAGAGTTTTTTCGTAGAGGTTTTAGGCTGTTTGATATATCATATCATATCATCTGCAAACAGGGACAATTTGACTTCATCTTTTCCAATCTGCATGCCCTTTATGTACTTCTCTTCTCTGATTGCTTTGGCTAGTACTTCCAACACTATGTTGAATAAGAGTGGTGAGAGTGGGCATCCTTGTCTACTTCCTGTTCTTAAGGATGATATTGGCAGTCTAGTCTAGTCCTTTTCCAGTTCCTGTTCTTTAGGATGATATTGGCAGTGGGCTTATCATATATGGCTTTAATTATGTTGAAATACTTTCCATCTATACTTAACTTGTAGAGTCTTTATCACGAACGAATGTTGAATTTTGTCACGTGCTTTTTCAGCATCTGATAGTGAAGGTCATATGGTCTTTGTCTTTGATTTTATTGATGTGGTGTATCACATTTACTGATTTGCATATATTGAACCAAACTTGCATCCCTGGAATAAGTTCCACTTGATCATGGTGTATAATTTTGTGTATGTATTGCTATATCCTGTTAGCTAGTATTTTACTGAGGATTTTTGCATCTATATTCATCAATGATATTGGCCTGTAGTTTTCTATTTTTGATGTATCATTATCTGGTTTTGGTATCAGGCTGATGTGTGCCACATAGGGTGAGTTTGGGAGAATGGCCTCTGTTTCAATCTTTTGGAATAGTTCATAAAGAATTGGTATCAATTCCTCTTTGAATGTTTGGTAGAACTCTGCAGTGAACCCATCTGGTCCTGGGCTTTTCTTTGTTAGGAGACTTCTGATAACAGCTTCCATCTCTTTTATATTTATTGGTCTGTTCACATCTGAGCAAAAAATAAAGCTGGAGGTATAACACTAACAGACTTTAAACTATACAACAATGCTATAAGAACCAAAACAGCATGATACTGGCATAAAAACAGACATATGGACCAATGGAATAGAATAGGGAATCCAGCAATCAACTCATACACCTACAGCCATCTGATCTTTGACAAAGGCACCAAGTCTACAGACTGGGGAAGAGACTGCCTCTTCAGCAAATGGTGCTGGAATATTTGGATATTCATATGCAGGAGAATGAAACTAGACCTGTACCTCTCACTATATACCAAGATCAACTCAAAACGGGTTAAAGAATTAAATATATGCCCTGAAACAATAAAACTCCTTAATGAAAACATAGTGGTAACACTCCAGGAAGTAGGATAGGGTACAGACTTCATGAATATGACCCCAAAAGCACAGGCAACTAAAGGAAAAACAAACAAATGGGATTATATCAAACTAAAAAGCTTCTGCACAGCAAAAGAAGCAATTAACAGAGTTAAAAGACAACCAACAGAGTGGGAGAAAATATTTGCAAATTATATTTCTGGCAAAGGATTAATATCCAGAATATACAAGGAACTGAAACAACTTTACAGCAAAAAAACAAGTAACCCAATTAAAAAATGGGCAAAGGAGCTGAACAGGCATTTCTCAAAGGAAGATAGACAAATGACCAAGAGACACATGAAAAAATGCTCAACATCACTCAGCATTTGGGAAATGCAAATCAAAACCACTTTGAGATACCATCTCACTCCATTTAACATCGCTAATATTCAAAAGACTGAGAATGATAAATGCTGGCAAGGTTGCAGAGAAAAAGGGACCTTCCTTCACTGCTGGTGGGACTGCAAAATGGTGCAGCCTTTATGGAAAATGCTTTGGAAGTTCCTCAAACAATTCCAGGAAGATCTAACATATGACCCAGCTATTCCACTACTGGGAAATATATCCATAGGAATGGAAATCATCATGTTGAAGGGATACCTATACTCCAACGTTTATTGTAACACTATTTAAAATAGCCAAGAGTTGGAACCAGCCTATATGCCCATCATCAGATGAATGGATATGGAAAATGTGGTATATCTACACAATGGAATACTACTCTGCTATAAAAAGGAATGAAATATTACCATTTGCAGCAACATGGATGGAATGGAATTAGAAAAAATTATATTAAGTGATGTAAGTCAGGTATAGAAAGAAATATCACATGTTCTCACTTATTTGTGGGAGCTAAAAATAAATAAATAAATACACAAACAAATGCAGGGGCATGGAGAAGACACTACAATCACAATTCCTTGAAGTTG
This sequence comes from Cynocephalus volans, assembly GCF_027409185.1. NCBI lineage: Eukaryota > Metazoa > Chordata > Mammalia > Dermoptera > Cynocephalidae > Cynocephalus > Cynocephalus volans. The sequence goes on from NC_084478.1 coordinate 98,162,043, forward strand.
TTAAGACAAGCTAACAGATATGATGTTGATAGGTGGGAAGAGGAAGAGGGAGGGGGGAGGGAGGATTTGGTAAAAGGACACAAAAATCAACCACATTGTATATTGATAAAATTAAATTAAATTAAATTTTAAAAGAAAGGAATTGGTAAAGGGACATGAAAATCAACTACATTGTATATTGATAAATTAAATTTAAAAAAATAAATAAAATAAAAAGACTTGCTTCAGTTGTAATTTACAGAGAAATTTAGATAATAATATTTTAGACTGTTATTTAACCTTCTCCTTCTATATATATATCTTTATATTAGAAATGCAAATTATGAAGTTAATACTGTAATTTTTATAAGTTAAGAAGCAATACTTTAGAACAATAATTAAATAAATTGAAAGACCTATCTGTATGGTATCTCTGCCATTATTCACTAACTGTGTGACACGACACTTTGAATAAGTCTCCAGTTTATGTATCAAAAATCACCCCAAATTATTTTTTATTTGTGCAGAGTCTGTCTGTGGTTATGAGAGGCCTAGAAATTTTTGGCAGTTAAAAATTCTACAGCCTCACTCTGTCACAGATTTTAATTGTAAGAATTTAGATGGTCGTAAGCTTTTTCATTTTGTGTTGTTGTTACGCATTCCACTTTGAATAAATTTACCCAGTCTTTGTGAGGAAGCAAAACTGTATTTTGTTTTGCAAATGGCTTGGAAAAAGTTGGTTGAAGGAGATATGGCCCACGACATATATATGCATATGTTCAGTGTAAACCTCGTGTTAGATTTTTGTCAATTGGAGATCTCCTTGGCATCTCAGCTTTATAATCTCTCCCTAAACTCTCTCTTCTATCAGGGTGCTTGAACTTGACAATATTTTTTTAATTACTGCATGCCCCCTGAGGTTCTAATACCCCTTGCTTCTCTTACTGATTATTGATATGAATTGGTTAATCTTCAAGAGACTTTTAACCTCATTTCCCAGAGTATACTAACCTTAGCTTTTATTGACATGTGAAACACAATATAGCACAGTTTTAAAGTAGATATAAAACAGTATTCTCGTATTATGTGCATATATTTTAGTCTGCTGATGATAAGAATAAGACACAATATTTTGAAATATTTAATGTATGTATCCATGTGACTTTAGGACCTTAATTCACAGAATACTGCCAACATATTATTTGTTAGTCAAAATCTATTTTTAATAATACTAAGAAATCTATAAATCTTTTTCAAGGATTTGGTAAATGATATTAATATCTCATTTGCTAAAATTAGCAAGCTGTATCATTTTAAGAATACCTTCAGAATATGCATTAATTGACACATCCTAGGGCTATTTTCACCCTGATCCATGGAACACACCTATTACTGCTTATGAGAAAACACTGAACTATATGTTCCTTGAGATTAGAGACTGTGCTTTGTTTACCATTTCACAGATGAAAACCTCATTTAGTGCTTGGTTATGGAAGAAAGTAAGAAATGAAAATTTTGGTTTCTTTTATTTCTCCTTTTGATTCAAAGACAAGCAGATAGGAACTGCTTCAAATGCCAATATTAGTAGCAAAGAAAGGTTTCACCACTGAAAAACTTAGCTACACATACTTAAGGCTAAATTTAAGGACCACGACAGTAATAGGAGGGTCCCAATAAGCAGGGAAAATTCCCTGCTTAATTTTTTTTAGGTTTGTTTTATATTTAATCCCATTTTGCCCAAAACTTTTGGATGTTCTTCCATCCATGATCTCTAAATTGCTAGGAAGAAAGATAACAAAATAAAACATATATCTCTGTATTTTGTTAATTTTCACTTTAGTTTTTTTAGTTTATATGCATTTTATACGTTTTTTTAAAAGTATATATTATACACATTTTCTTATAAAGTATATAGGCAACAAAGATAAAGAAAAACAGGTATGCATTATTTTGGACTCAAAGTTGGCACCCATACACATGCATAAACACGGTGAGAGGTATGGGTCTAGTTTCATTCTTCTACACATAGATATCCAGTTTTACCAGCATCATTTACTGAAGGGGCTGTCCTTTCCCCAGTGTATGTTCTTGGAGCCTTTGTCAAAGATAAGTTGGCAGTAAGTACCTGGGTTTATTTCTGGGTTCTCTATTATGTTGCATTGGTCCAGGTGTCTGTTTTTATGACAGTACCATGCTGTTTTGGTTATATAGCCTTGTAGCATAGTTTGAAGTCAGATAGTGTAATGCATCCGTTTTTTGTTTTGTTTTGTTTTGTTTTGTTTTTTAACTGAGGATGACTTTGGCAGTTAGGGGTCTTGTGTTGTTCCATATGAATTTTAGGATTTTTTTTTCTATTTCTGTGAAGAATGTCATTGGTACTCTGATGGGGATTGCATCAAATCTGTAGATCACTTTGGGTAGTACAGACATTTTCACAACATTAATTCTTCCAATTTGTGAACATGGAATGTCTTTCCACCTTTTGGTGTACTCTTTCATTTATTTAAGCAGTGTTTTGTAGTTCTCATTGTAGATATCTTTCACCTCTTTCATTAAATTTATTCCTAGTTATTTTATTCTTTTGGTAACTATTGTAAATGGACTTGCTTTCCTGATTTCTTTTTCTGCTTGTTCGTTGTTGGTGTATAGGAACGTTACTGATTTTGTGCATTAATTTTGTATCCCGCAACTTTACTGAATTTGTTTATGAGCTCTAGGAGTTTTTTGGTAGAGGTTACAGGTTTTTCCATGTATAACAGTGACAGTTTGATTTCATCTATTCCTATTTGGCTGCCCTTCTTTCTTTCTCTTGCCTGATTGCTCTGAGTAATACTTCCAATACTATATTGAACAGGAGTGGTTAGAGTAAGCATCCTTGTCGTTTTCCTGTTCTCAAAGGAAAAGATTTCAGTTTTTCCCCATTCAGGTTGATGTTGATGGTGAGTTTGTCATATATGGCTTTTACTGTGTTGAGATACTTTCCTTCCATACCTAATTTGCTGATGGTCTTTATCATGAAGGGATGCTGAATATTTTTTTAATGCTTTTTCTGCATTTATTGAAATAATCATATGGTTTTTGTCCTTGAGCTTGTTGATATGGTGTATTACTTTTATTGATTTGTGTATATTGAACCATCCTTGCGTCCCTGGGATGAATTCCACTTGATCATGGTGCATAATCTTTTTGATGTGCTATTGTAGTCTTTTCCTTAATAACCTGTTGAGGATTTTTGCATCTATGTTTATCAAGGATATTGCCTGTAGTTTTCTTTTCTTTTCTTCTTTTTTTTTTTTTTTTTTTTGTCATGTGTTTGTCTGGTTTTGGTATCATGGTGATGCTGGCCTCACAGAATGAATTTGGGAAAATGGCCTCTGTTTCAAGTTTTTGGAATAGTTTGAAAAGGATTGGCATTACTTCTTCTTTAAAGGTTTGATAGAATTCAACAGTGAAGCCATCTGGTCCATTGCTTTTTTGGGAGACTGCTAATTACTTCATCAATCTCATTGCTTGTTATTGGTCTGTTCAGGTTTTCTGTTTCTTCTGGATTCAGTCTCTGTAGTTAGTATGTGTCCGGAAATTTATGCATTTCCTCCAGGTTTTCAAATTTGTTGGTGTACAGTTGTTTGTAAAAGTCTCTTATGATTCTTTGTATTTCTGTGGTATTGGTTGTAATGTCTCCTTTTTCATTTCTGTTTTTTGTTATTTGGGTCTTCTCTCTTCTTTTTTAACTAGTCTGGCCAATGGCTTGTCTATTTTGTTTATCCTCTTAAAACAACAACTTTTTTATTTGATTTTTTGGTGTCTTTCTTTTGGTCTCTATTTCATTTAGTTCTACTCTGATCTTAATTATTTTTTTCCATCTACTAGTTTTGGGATTAGATTGTTCTTGTTTTTCTAGTTCTTTGTGATTTAATGCTAGGTTGTTTATTTGAAGTCTTTCTATTCTTTTGATGTAAGCACTTATTGTAATAACCTTCCCTCTCAGTATTGCTTTTGCAGACTCCCATAAATTTTGGTAAGTTGTGCTTTTATTTTTGTTCATTTCGAGGAATTTTTTGATTTCCTGCTTTATTTTATCTTTCACCCATTGGTCATTCGGGAGCATGTTGTTTAATTTCCATAAATTTGTAGTTTCCAAGGTTTTGTTTCATGTTAATTTCTAATTTTTTTCCATTGTGGTCTGAAAATATACTTGACATGATTTCAATCTTTTTAAATTTGTTGAGGCTTAATTTGTGACCTAACATGTGGTCTATATTGGAGAATTATCTGTGTGCTGAAGAGAAAAATGTATATTCTGTTGTTGTTCGATGAAGTCATTCTGTATATCCCTTTCAAGTTCATTTGGTCTAATGTGCTATTTAAATCCAATATTTCTCTGCTGATTCTTTGTCTAGATGATCTGTCCAATGCTGAGAGAGGCATGTTAAAGTCCCCAACTATTACTGTGTTAGAGTCTACCTCTCTCCTGAGATCTAATAACAGTTGCTTTGTATATCTGGGTGCTGTGATGTTGCGTGCATATGTATTTATGATTGTTTTATCTTCTTGCTGCATTTATCTGTTTATCCTTGTATAGTGTCCTTCTTTGTCTCTTTTTATAGTTCTTGGTTTGAAGTCTGTTTTATCTGATATAAGTATGGCAACTTTTGCTCTTTTTTGTTTTCAATTCACATGGAATAATTTTTTCCATCCCTCCCTTCATCATTAGTCTATATGTGTCTTTTTTGGTGAAGTGAGTTCCGGGTAGCATATAGTTGTGTCTAGTTTTTTAATCCATTCAGCCATTCTGTATCTTTTAACTGGGTAATTTAGTTCATTTACATTCAGGGTTGTTATAGAAAGGTATTGCCTTATTCCTGACATTTTATTAGTTTTCCTGTGGTTGTTACATATTTATTTTCCTTTCTTTCCCTTTTATTGTTTACCTTTGCTATTGGGTATTTTGTGTGTTTTTTTGTAGTGATAAAATACGTTTTCTTTCTCTTTCTCATTTGTATATTTGTTCCACTAGTGATTTGTATTATTTCTTGTGTATTTATATATATATATATATATATATATATATATATATATATATATCTTTTGATTCTAGTTGTAGGACGCCCTTGAGGATTTGTTGTAGGGCTGGTCTTATGGTGGTAAATTCCTGCAGTTTTGTTTTTCTGGGAAAGATACTATTTCTCCTTCATTTCTAAAATAAAGATTTTCTGGATATAGTCTTCCTGGTTGGCAGGCTTTTTTTGTTTAGCATTTTGAATATGTTATTCCATTCTCTTCTGGCCTACAGGGCTTCTTTTGAGAAGTCTGCTGTTAGCCTGGTGGGGATTCCTTCATAGGTAATTTAATGCTTTTCTTTGACTTTTGAAAATTTGACTACAGTGTGTCTCTGGGAGGTCCCTTCTGGGTTGAATTCATTTGGGGATCTTTGAGCTTTTTGGATCTATAAGACTGTCTCAATAATTGATAAGTTTTTTAGTAATTATTTCATTCAATAAGCTTTCAATGCTTTTTCCTTTCTCTTCCCCTTCCAGTAGACTCATAATATCAATGTTTGTATGCTTAACTTTATCAGAAAGATCTCATAGATTTTCTTCATTTTTAAAAATTCTTTTTTTCTTTCTTTCTTTCTTACTTTTATTTTTTTTATTTATTTATATATATTTTTTTGGTACAACTGTGTTTATTCAAAAAGCCTGTCTTCTATTTCAGAAATGCTTTCTTCTGCTTCTTCTAACCTGCTGTTTATGCTCTTGGTTGTATTTTTTATTTATTTGAATGAATCCTTTAGTTCAAGGATTTCTGCTATTTGTTTTTTATTGCTTATATCTCTTTGTTGAATTTCTCATACATGTCCTCACATTTCTTTTTGGGTTCATTGTGATTTCTATCTATTTTTTCATCCATTGAGTTCCTTTAGTATTGCCATTTGGGATTCCTCCTCACAATTCATCAATTTCCTGTTGTTTGGGGTCTGGTATTGGAGAGTTGTAGTCTTCTTTTGGGGGAGTCAAGCTTCCTTGTTTTTTCATGCTTCTCATATCTTTGTGTTAACCTCTGGGGGTGTAGTCACTTTTAGTGGCTTTTGAAGGTGGAGACAGTTTCCTATAGAAATGTTCTACATTAATTGTCAGGTTGGACATTTTAAGTTTGAGTCTAGGTGAGTGTAGTAATGCAGGCTTTGTGTGACTTCTTTAAATGTATTCAGTCTTTGAGTTGTCTATGGGTGCCTTTGTGTTCTAGGCAGAGCCCTTGGCAGTTTTTTGTTAGTGTGGGTTTGTTGTTGGGGTAGGGGATCCACCTCAGTCAGTGAGCAGATGTATACTGTTGTAGCAGTTCTTTTCAGTTCTGTAGAGGGCCACTGGCTTAGCTGTAAAGCCTGGACAAGCCTGTGTGGATGCTGCATGACCCAGTGGCTTTCTAGAGGGGTGCTGTAGGGAGGAAAATCTGCTACCAGATCAGCTGTTGGTTCAGGAGTAGGTGTACACAGCTATCACAGGGCCTCTGAAGGTGGTTGCCTTATCAGCTTTTGAGCCCGATACAAGCATGTAAGTGTGAAGCTGAGGCCAGCAGCTTTGCAGAGGCATGCCTTGGGGTATCAGAGCTCCTACCTGGTCTACTGTCGGTGTGAGCACAGATATACACTGAGTCAACAAGTCTTAAGAGCTCTGTAGAGGGTCCCTGCCTCAGCTGTTGAGCCTGGAGCAAGCCTGTCTGAAAGAGGCAGGACCCAGTGGCTCTCTGGAGGGGTGCTACAGGAAGGGAAAGCTGCTACCCAGTTGCTGTTGAGCCTGATGCAAGCCTAAAAAGGTGCAGCTGAGGCCAGCAGCACCATAAAGGCCTGCCTTGGGGAGGGGGTATGGTGTAAATTCAGACACTGGGGTCTTGGTCCTTCCATCTGTCCTAGGCTCCAGGCAGCCTGTGCTTGGTCCCACCTGAGCCCAAGTAAGCATGACAGAATGTAGACAGGGCCTCCAGACAAATGGACTCAGGCTTGCTGAGTCTGGTACAGAGGTCTAGGCTCCAAATAGCTGGAATTTTGGCCTTGTTGGTGCCAATGTCAACATGTGGAGGGTCATGGAGGGGAGGGATGGTAGGGCTTTGACCAGGCTAGCTGTGGGTCATGCAGACACTTGTAAGCTCAGCCCCCATGTTCCATGCAAGATGGGCCCATGAATGTGGGAAACCACTGCATTCCAGCAGATTTTCTGCTCAGCCAGCATGCTTGCTCTCCTGGGGATAAGTGGTGCTGAGTGAGTTCAGATGCTGGAGTCTCAATCATTCTGCCCATCCTAGTCTCCAGGCAGCCTGTGCCCCAACCCCACTGGAGCCCAAGTGAGCACTGTAGAATGCAGGCAATGCCTCCAGACAAAGGGACTCAGGCTCATCATGTCTGGCACAAGTGTCTAGGCTCCAAATAGCTGGGATCATGGCCTTGCCAGGCACCTATCCAAATTTGTGAAGGGTCCTGGTGGGAGGTTAGTCTGCTGCTAGGTTATATGAGTTATCTCTGGACCACGCAGGCTGTTGTGGGTTCATGTAGAGAGCACTAACATTAGTAAAACAAATGCATTTCACAGGGCCTAGCCTTCAAAGCCCTGTAGTTTCAGGTTTAGCCTAACTTTTTAAAATTACACATAGAAATGTTAAGCTTGCAAAAGACAAGAAAATTTCCCCGGGCTAAAGTCTCTATTGTAGATAAAGAATTGTAACACAGCAAAATTGCTGGCTCAAGGACAGATGTCCTTGGTGCTGATTAACCTACTAATTGATATGTTAAGAAAGTTACTTGATTGTTATGCAATATGCTAAGGAAGTTGCTGTAGGGAAAGAAAGTGTTTGCTAAGAACAAGTTTTTGTTGGTGGACCAACTTAACTTTTTACTAATTGCATTATGGAATGTCACTTTGTTATTTCACTGTTACCAGCTTCTATTATTAAACTATACTTAGCCATAACTCCGCCAATGTTCCTTTTCTGTAACTTTCTGGCCTGGAGAATAAATACTGAGAAAGAACCTCAGTTCAGTGTTAATTTCCATAGGAGGAATGCCTCTCTCTTGAGGGATCCTGGAAATTAACCCGCTTGGGGTTTGTCACTGCTCAGAAAAAAATGGGCTTTGAGTAATCCGTTGCATCTCCAACACTCTTGGGGTGTGAGCTGACAGGTTCAGCTCCTAGAGGCTATGCAAGGTGAGCTGCAAATATGGAAACCACTGCACTTTAGCAGATTTCCCATTCAGCAAGTCTGCCTGGCCACCTTGGGGAGGTGGGAAGCAGGTGCTGTGTGAGTTCAGATGTGGGTCCCCAAAAGACTGGGGTACTCCCACAAGGTGGGAATAGCTGGTGTTTGTGATGGTGGTGGAAATAGTTGTGGTCTTTTCCAGCTTATCTTCTCTCTGCCTGTTTCTAAACTGATTCCTGTGGCAGGGCTAAGGCAGGATGCCCTACTCTGCTATCTATCAGATTTTTAATTAGCAGATATATGTAGTGAGTGAAGATCAATGTAATGAGTGAAAACATGGAGAACTTCAGGAGTGACGTGGAATATCTAAAATAGAACCAAACAGAAATCTTAGCTCTGAAAATGACAGTATCTGAAATAAAAAATTAATTAGATGGGTTTAACAGAAGATTAAACACCAAAAAGAAAGGCTTGCTGAATTAGAAGATAGGTGAGTAGATTTTTTTTTAATTGAAGCATAGAGAAATAATATATTTATGAAAAATAAACAGAGCTCAATGATATGTGGGACAATAACAAGTGACATTACATACATGTAACTGGAGTTCCAGAAGGGATGAAGAAAAACAAAATGAGAAAAAATATTTGAAAAAAAAAGATTGGCTGAAAAATTTCCAAATTTGATGAAAAATATCAAAGTACAGCTGCAAGAAGTTCACTAAAACCCAAGTGTTATAAGTATAAAGAAAGGCAAATCTAAGCTTATCATAGTCAAACAACTGAAAAAGAAAGGAAAAAGAAATATTAAAACCAGAGAAGAAATATTAAAACCAGAGAAGAAAATAAAGATAGTATACAGGAAAACAGCAATAAAAATATTGAAACTATTCAAGTCTAAAGATAACAAAACAAATTTTAAGTGTTCAAAAGAAAAACAGAAAGCTTTTAAACTAGAATTTTATAACAAGCAATATATTTCTCAAAAATGAAGACAACATAATTCATCACCAGCCAATCTCCACTACAAGGAATGCTGAAGGATGATCTTCAGCAAAGAAAAAAATAATTTCATAAATTTAGATCACCAGAAGAAATGAAAAGCATGGAAATGGCAACTATATGGGTAAATATAAAAACTTATTTTTCTTAATTTTAACATTTAGTTGATTCTTCACAGCAAATAAAACCAATGTATTATTCACTTTATAACTTATGTAGAAGTAGCATATATGACTAAAATAACAAGAATATTGGGAGTAGGTAAATTGGATTGACATGCTGATTCTAAAATTCATATGGAAATCCATAAGATCCAAAAATTATTGAAAAGAATAAAGTTGGAGTACTTATACTACTTATTTCAGGATTTATTATAAAGATACAGAATTCAATGTGTTGGCTGCAAAAGCATAAATAGGTAAAAGAGACAGAATACAGTTCACGTATACATATATCTATAGATATATGGTTATTTGATTTTCATTAGTAGTGTCAAGATAGTTCAATAGTCAATAAGCAGTGCTGGAATAATTCATTGGGAGAAAGACAATCTTTTAATAAATGTACTAGAACAACTAGATGTCTATATACAAAATTATGTACCTGAATCTGACCTCATGCTATATACAAAAATGAATTTGAGATGTATCACAAATTAATTTGTGAAAGTATGAGCTAAAACTTTTAGAAGAAAATTTAGATGAATATATTTGCCATTTTGGTGTAGGAAAATACATTTTAGACAGGAGACAAAAAGTGTTAATCATTAAAATATAATTATAATGAATTATGCTTCATCAAAATAAAAAACATATGTTCCCCAAAAGGCATGAAAAAGCAAACCTCACACTTGGAGAATGTATTTGCATTACCTGTATCTGACAAAGGACTTATATTTAGAATGTACAAAAAACTCTTACAAATCATACTAAACAAACAAAAAAAAATTCAATTAAAGTGGGCAAAAGACTTGACCAGTGGTTAATAAGGATGACTAATAGACATACAAAAAAATACTCATCATTAGTCATAAGGGAAATGCAAATTAAAACCACAATAATATAGTACTTTACAGTTACTGGAATTGCTAAAATTAAAAAGCTTGACAGAACCAGACACTGGCAAAATGTGGAGCAATAGAATTTGCATTCAGTGCTGAAGGGAAAGTAAAATGGTACAGCAACTTTGGAAAACTATTTGGCACTTCCTTGTAAGGTTCAATATACACCCACAGTATAACCAAGCATTTCTATTCATAAATATTTAACGAAGGGAAACGAGTCCATATGATCACAAGCAAAACACACACACACACACACACACACACACACACACACATACACACACAATACCTGTACGAGAATGTTCACAACTTTACTTTTAATAGCCAGTAACCAGAAACACTGAAACACCAATCAACTGGAGAAAAGACAAACAAGTTTGTGGTAATTTCATGTACATTATATTGTGACAGAAGCCAGACAGAAAAGTATATACTGTGTGATCCCATTTATGTAAAGTTCTGGGATGTACTATACTAATTATGATGAACCAAATCAGAACATTGCTTGCATCTGGGGGGTGGATTGATTAGAAAGGAGCATTAAGGCACACTCGTGGGTGGGGGAAATGTTCTTTATCTTCATTGGGGTGGTGGTTACTGAAGTTATGGTCAAAATTTATTCAACTTTTTTTAAATACTAATTTTTTTTAGTTTAATTTTATTTTGTCAATATTTATTTTGTCTCCCCCCTCCCTCCCAACAATGTCCTTTCTGTTTGCTTGTTGTATCAACTTCAAGGAATTGTGATTGTTGTGTCTTCTTCCCTACCCCCCACCAGGTTGTTTGTGTATTTATTTGTTTATTTTTAGCTCCCACAAATAAGTGAGAACATGTGATATTTCTCTTTCTGTGCTTGACTCATTTCACTTAATATAATTCTCTCTAGGTCCATCCATGTTGTTGCAAATGGCAGTATTTCATTCTTTTTTATAGCTGAGTAGTATTCCATTGTGTGGATATACCATATTTCTGTATCCACTCATAAAATTTATTAAATTTATTAAATCTTAAATTTTATTAAATATATATAATTCACTGTATATAAATTATACCTTTATGTAAAAGTTATTCATCAGTGATAAATGTTTGAGGTGATGGATATACTAAGCAGCCTGATATGATCATGCACACAGTATGAATGTACCCAAATATTGTATTGTACTCCATAAATATATACAATTATCATGGATCAATTAAGAAAAATAAATTAAAAAGTGGGGAAAAAAAGAGAGCAAAATAGAGAGTAGAATAGTGGTTACCAGAGATAGGGAAAGGGATGGGGAGGAAGGACTGGGGAAAGGTTGGTAGACTGGTACAAAGTTACAAAGTTACGGTTACATAGGAAGAATAAGTTCTGGTACTTCAAAGTGACAATAGCTAATAATATTGTATTGCATATTTCAAGATAGCCAGAAAAGAGGATCTTGAATGTTATTACAATGAAGAAATGATAAATGTTTAGGTGATAGATATGCTAACTATTCTGATTAGATTATTATATAGGTATTATATAATATATTCCATGTATTGAAACAACAAACTACCCCCAAACTTGTACAATGAAAAACATAAATTGAAATACAAAATAAAATTTATCCATCAAAACCAGATGAAAGATGAAAATCTCAACTGCTAACATCTACTGGAAAATAGGGATGCCATGCCTTCTCACAAGTAAATGTCATCTTTCTTCTAATTTAAACTTAATTAAAGAAAGGGACAGAGAGAAAAGCAAATTCAGTAAAAAATAATTGTTAAGTTTTGTTTGGAGTAGTGTTATATTTGTTCCACTAAAGTGAAACTGGAAATCCTTTTACTTTTAAAATTTGTAAGTGCCAATCAGTTCTATTTCCAAATCAATTTATTCCTTATAAAAGTTGCCAAAATAGTCTTAGATGGATATTTTCATGTATTTCCAAAAATTGACATATAGTTTTTGTAGATTGTGACTACTAAAACTTTTCTGTTATATTCTTTGCTCTTCTAATGAAAAACTTTTAGAGGAACACTAAATATGTCTACCTAACACTAAAATTCACCCCAAGATTAATTGGGGAGTAATGAAAGTGGCCATTTTCTGGCATTTTAGATTGTTTATGTTGTTTTAGACAGAAACCACTCAAGTTGTAAGAGTCACTTTAATCTCAATTTCACATGTATTTATTGTATACTTCCACACTGTGAAGGATACTCTGCTAAGCAATGCAAGAAATATGTCTAATTAATTTGAAGTCCAGGGTCCATGCAGGAGAGTCATTGCAAGTGAAACCAACGATAAAGCAGATACTGATGTTCATTGAGTGTTTCCCTTATGCCAAGCACTGTTAGAATCCTTTGGTACTAACTGACATAACCCTTACATAAGGCTATGAGGTATGTTCTTTAAATGTAAGGATATCGAGACACAAAGAAATTAATCAGTTTCCTGAGAGTACACAGAGAAGCAGAGCTGGGACACGAACCTACAAAATAAAGCTCTAAACTCCATTACAATCATTAAGCTCTGGAGTCTATACGTAATTGCAATCCTTAGATCACCTATTCACAAACTTTGCTGCATATCAGCTTCCTGTAAGGAATAATAAAAAGTATTGCTTTCTATCATTTCTGAAGTGACACCTGGAAAACCTGTTTTCCTACAGAAGCTTCTAAGGTAATTAAATGATAAATTCAGAAACAACTGGCTTAGGTGATTTCAGAAGTTTCATTAGCACCAGAATTTCCTATTAACATCACCGATATTCTACCTCTCATTCAAAGGAGTAGAGAATGCAATTTTTAGTGGAAAATGAGAATGATTTGGCTTAAAATACAAGTCTGGCTAATATAAAATATAGGAAAATTGTATTTTTTTATACAGGCCAACAGTGTGTTTTCTCCACAATCTCTCCCATTGGAAAATTTCCAGTTTTCTTCACTGGTCAGCCCATTATAAGATATATGCTGTCACCTTAACCCTCGTTTTAATTGAATGACTGCCATAGCCTTAGAACTTTTTGTTTGTTTGTTTACCTCAATTCCCTCTTTCTCTTTGATCAAATACCTTACAATCCGATTTCTGTTTCTAAGACACTGTTTCTATTGTATCAGTATTTTTTTTGAAAAACTTCTTATAAACAAACCCAAAACAACTTATTGTAATAATGCTTGTCAATTTAATGAAATCCAATTCATCAGATATCTACCCTGTTCTTTGGGTAGAATTTAGTACTTTTCTAAATATAAGAAACTTGTCAGCAAGGAGAATGTTTCTCTCTTTTTTTATTATTGAATTATAATTGATTGTACATATTTTTGGGATTTAGTGTTGACATATATTGATCAAATCAATATTACTAATATGTATATTATTTAATTGTACTTATTCTTTATGCCCCTTGTCCAATCTCTCCTTATCCCCCTCCCTCCCCCCTCCCCCACTGATAACCCTAGATTTCTTCTCTCCCTATGGAAGAGTAATGGTTACTCTGTTGATTTGTTGCCTAGATGATCTGTCCAATGCTGAGAGATGTATTCAGGTCCCCCAATATTATCATAAAGCAGTGCTTCTTCTGTCACTCTGGAATGGGCTTTGTGGAGAGAGACATCCTTTTCTTTGGACTCTGCTGGTGACTCTCCTTGTGTCAATGCACGTCAGTGGCTGGTGGACCATCTGCGTGTTGGTTATGACGTCTAGCCACTTTTGCAGCAGCCATGGTTACTGTGGTGGCTGTGGTAGCCCACCCACATGGAGGTGATGTTTTCGGCATGCTCCTTGGTGCTGGCAGTGTGCCGAGATGTGGGCAGGGGGTCCAGTCCTCAGCTCCAAGCCCCAGGTTCCCAGGTGGCCCCAGAGGTACTGGTGGTGTTCGTGGATGTGACTGGGTGGTCCAGTCCCTGGCTCCATGTCTTAGGTCTCCTGGTGGGCCCAAGGCACTGGTGGTGTGCCTGAGCTAGAACTGATTTTTATCCTTTGTTTACTTCTAAAATGAGGGAACTTCCTATGGGAACCAATACTTGACCTGTGTTTTTGAGCTAAATTGCAGTTTTTATGCTGTTTCCCTAGGAAAGCTTTTTTGTGCAGCTCAGGGTTTAATGGTTGATCTTATAGGTACTTCTGGCTCTCCAGAAACCGGGTGCACCTGGTTTGTGTAGAAACTCTGATCTGGGCCTGATCTTTTCATCAAAGTGTGTCCCATAAAATTCTGCATTCCAGGCCAGTCCTCTGAGTGGTTCTGTGCTGGTGGGGGGTGGATCGGTTGTCCTTGCTGTGTCCCAGTGTTCTCCCAGTGGGCCCATCTCCCCCACCGCCCATGCTCCAAACACTTCTCATAGGAAATGCCCTTGCAATGACTCACTGACATCTGAATGGCTCCCCTTTTTCAGCCGTTCTAGCTCCTCGCTCCTGCATGAGTCCATGGGAACCCTATTTGTGGCCTTGCTGTCCTAGGGGCCACCAAGGCCCTCTTCTCCCCTACCGCATCCAAGCAACTCCATCTGAAGGGCACAGCTGCAGCTTCTGCCGATTCCTGCTACATGCACTCAGCAGCTCCAGCTTTAAAGTGGCCACGGCCTGAAATTCTCCAAGCAGTTTTTTCTTTCTCTCATCATGGCTTCTCCCCCTTCATGAACTCCATAGGTCTCTCCTCCTCTTCCCCTGAGTTCCAGCGGCCCCAGCTTGGCTGTTGTTACATTTTTATAGTTGTAAATTGGTTGATTTGTGGGAGAGAGTGATGCTGGGGACCATCTATTCTGCCATCTTGACTGGAACCCTCAGAATGTTTCTCTTTTTAACAGGATTTCAGAGTATCATTTGTAAATTGGTTCTTATCACGTGGAAAGTAAAGGCTTTCCTAGTTTTAAATAGCTATTCCTTTGCTGCTCCATTTTATTAATTCAGAAACAATTGGCAATATATACTTTTGCTGTGTTCAACTTTGTTAACATTTTTGAAGTTTTCTGTGAGCCACTATTTAAGAAAAGCTGTGAGAAGGTCTTTCCTTACTATTGCCATTTTAAAGCATGATTATTAAAAAAAAAATGGTGAAAACAATAGGACTTTCATTCTGAGGAAAGATCCTTCAAATAAGTATTTTGACTAAACTTCATTTTCATTTGTATTGAGTTGTAAATATTTACTAAACTTCTTTATTTCTATTTAGGAACAGGAATATTTTCAACCAGAAAATCATAAAGCTTCAAGTTGTTTCTGAAAAACGTTCTTTCATCATGATGGCATAACTCATAAAGGCCTTTTGACCTTGGCTTTTAAGTTATTTACATTGTGTAGTTTAAAACCACACACTTTAGGAAGGATGTAAAAAGCTAAGTAACTTGCTACTTTAATGTTAAAAAGCAAAGTCTTCCCAGCAAAGATTGTTTTCTATGTGCCTTTATTTCCAGTAATGGTTTCTTTATTTGTACCACATTAATGAAAACTAAACTTCATTTACACAAACAGGCCATAAAAATAAAAGGAAGATTTTGACCTATACTGTATACTATATTATATAAGTAAAATATGCTGCATTATGCATTTTAGTATAAGGACAAGCAAAATTTTGTTTTATTATCACAGTTTTGATTTATGGTACATGAGTGATGACTTTTGCCATCATAAATTCAACTTTTAAAATATTCATGCCCTCAAATTGCAAAATATGTAAGCCAACCAAAACAAACTTTAATTTTTAGCTGTGTGGAAAACAAACAACTATCAAAATGTTCTAAACTTTTATTATTATCGTTATTGTTATTAGCTATTAATATGTATTTAAATAGTTTTATTGTAAATGTTTTCCTGTGGAAATAATTGGGACAACATGAAGAATAAAATGTTCATGCTTTAGAACACAAAGGATATTCTCTTTACTGATATATTGCTCTCACATTGAGGTTTTTATATAATGATCTTGAAGCCTTAGTTTGCTTAACTATTGATACTGAAAATACCTTTTGAAGGAGAGTTATTTATATTATTCATTTCTCTTCTAACAAAGACTTACATTCTTCCAATTAAGATTAGGTTCATGTTTAATTGGTACATTTTCTGAATGATAACAGATTTCACAGTATTGGACAACTAATCACGTATTTATTAGGAATCCATTAAGTGTGCTAAACACTCTAAGCCTACCTAGGAACAGCAGATCTGTAGGTAGGTTTCCAATCACTGCTTTTTACAGGAATTTATATAATATGTCCTCTGCCATTACGCAGCTTACCATCCAGGTAGTGATCTCAGATTTTCTATGAAATAGCAAAGTTTTAAAAATGTATAATTGTTAAATTGATTTATATAAACTATAAATAATAATTCAGAGAATGAATAACTTTCTAAGTCACAAAAATGCTTCCTAGAAGAGCTGGATATTGTAGAAAGCCGAAATTGGAAGGTCAAAAGAGTTACAAGGTTCTCTGAATATAATGAAATAATCTGAGTTCAATTAAATAATTACCGTAATTTAGCAGTAGAGAAGACTTTAACATAATGTTTATATGGCAGAGAAATAAACTTTACTAAAATTCACACGTCACAAATATGAAATCCATTTGATTTTAAAATGGTGAGTAAAGAGTGGGGAATGATAAGAAAATAATAAATAGCAACGTTCTAACTTGCCTTGAATAAATATTTACTTCACTTTCATATGTACGTATAGATAGATACAGATGTGAATATAGATATAGATACATTCCACTGTGCTTTTTAAGATACTGAGTAACCTTTATGCCTCATCCAATTCCGTTAAAGTAGAGGAATAGGACAAAAGATAAATGAGAATTCTTGCTAACGCTCTGTTTTCTACTTCCTGGAAAAGCAAAGACACAGACTAGTATAAGAATATTCAGTGGTTAGTTACTCTGGCTGCAGCCAGTTCTTTTGTTATCAGAGCAGTGCCCTGGATGTTAGCCCAAACAGATTAAATGTTAATACCATGATATACAGAGACATTCTGTTGAGAGTCAATGAACCTTAGATCTTAGAGCATATGGAAGTGCTTTGGTATGCTGACTTAAGAACACATATGCTCATACCATTAAGAGTATGACCACCCCATGATCTCATGGCATTTCCAGTAAGTCAGCTTGGGTCCTAGGAGGAAAACCTAATGGCTACATCATTTCCACTCAGCTGGACTTTCTCCTCAGATTATACCTATTAATATGTCATTCTGATTGTATACTTAGCTATAACTGAAGGTTGTTGAATAAAGACTGTGTGGGATTATTGGATGTTTTCATCAAGGTTGGAGAAGCAGATGTTTCTCATGAATTGTTTATATGAACAATTTCATTATTCATGTAACTAAAAAAAAAAAGGACAGGAAACACATCATTTCTTAGCATTCTGAGCTCAGTACCCTACCAGTTTCTGTTCTTCAGTTTAAAAATAGATGTCAAGAATACAGTCCACAAACTCTCCCACAGGCTGCTCTTTGGTTTTTACACTTCAGGCAGTCTAAATAGAATCACTAGTCTGTGTTAGTTTGTCAGAATATTCTTCATTGTTAGTATCATATCCAAATAGTTTCATCCCTTACTCTTTTGATGAAAGTAGTCAACTCTCAACCATAGTTATAAAAAGTACCTATTAAAACTTCTTGCCACATGTGCTAATTAAAATGTTTTAACCATTTGTAGATGCATTTGCATATTTTCTTTACACAATGCTTATGCAGTGCAATCTTAAATAAAAATAAAAAAATAAATAGATAAGTGTCATATGGAGTCAAAAGCCTGTCTTTACAAATAAATAAACACTAGGCACCACAGGACCCCCAGCCCAGTCCAGTGTCTGCTGACAAGAGAGGCCTGAGAGCCACTGGGCCCACACACTCCAAGTCGGCCACACCAGAACAGGCAGGCTACACAGGACCTCCAGACCAGGTCTGTCCCCGCTGCTTAGAGAGGCCCAAGAGCCACCAGGCCCAAATGCCCAGAGTTAGCCATGCTGGAACAGGCAGTCACTGTGGGACCCCCAGACCAGGCTAGTCCCTGCTGCCCAGATTTTGCAGTCCATTCAGGATCCAGGCCAGACATCAGGGTGGAATGAATGTACTGTGATACCCCCTGCCACAATGACTAAACACCAAGGGAAAGATACCAGATATATGAAAATCAAGAAAGTACATCACCACCAGAAGAAAATAATAACTCTCAAGCTATAGATCCTATAGAACAGGAAGTCCTTGAAATGACTGACAAGGAATTTCAAGCAACAATTCTAAGGAAACTAAATGAGATAAAAGAAAACTCACTTAGACAATACAGTGAAAAGAGAAAGAATATACAGAACCTGAAAGAAGAAATGTACAAAGAAATCAATGCCTTGAAAAAGAATGTAGCAGAGCTTGTAGAGCTGAAGGATTGATTCAATGAAGTAAAAAATACAACAGAGAATCTAACCAGCAGGCTAGAACAAGCAAAAGAGAGAATTCCTAACCTTGAAGAAAAGCTGTTTGAGTTAACACAGGTGGATCAGAAAAAAGGAAAAGGAATTTGAAAAACTGAAGAAAATCTAAGAGAGATAACAGACAACCATAAGCACTCAAATATCTGAATCATGGGTATTCCAGCATGGGAAGAAAAATGAAATGGCATTGAAAACATATTCAATGAAATTATAGCAGAAAAAAAGCAGGTATAGGGAAAGTCACAGATCTTCAGATTCAGGAGGACCAAAGATTCCCCATACATATGTAACTCAAAAAGGTCCTCTCCAAGACATGTTATAGTCAAATTGGCAAAACTCAAAGACAAAGAGAATCTTAAAAGCTGCAAGAGAGAAGTAGCAAATCACTTATAAGGGAGCCCCAATCAGACTAACATCAGACTTTTCATCAGAAACCCTAAAAGCCACAAAAGAATCGGATGCTACATTCAAAATACTAAAGTACAAAAATTGCCAGCCAAGAGTACTTTACCCAGCAATGCTATCCTTCCAAAATGAAGGACAAATAGTATATTTCTCAGACAAACAAAAACTGCAGGCATTCACTACCACACAACCAGCCTTACAAGAAATTCTCAAGGGAGTACTGAGTTTGATACCTGAAAAACAACCATCACTGCCAAGAAAACTCAAGAAAGAACAAAACCTACCAGTAAAACAAAAATGCTAACAAAATAAAAAAAATAGTTTATCTACCACCCCAAGAAACCAACACACACAGAAGACAAACAGAAAATCGGAAGTAAAGAAACAAAAGATACCTAAGACATCTAAACAAAAATCAATAAAATGCTAGGAATAACTCAAAACTATTTGATAATAACTGAAAATGTAAAAGGATTAAATTCCACACTCAAAACACAGACTGACTGACTGGATTGAAAAGATGGACCAAATAATATGCTGCCTTCACAATACTCACCTCACCTATAAAGAAACACGTAGACTAAGAGTGAAAGGATAGAAAAAGATATGCCATGCAAATAGAAATGAAATACAAGCTGGAGTAGCTATTCTTACATCAGATAAAATAGACTTTAAAATAATAACCATAAAAAGAGATAAAGAAGACCACTATATAATGAAAAAGGTTCTATCCATCAAGAAGACATAACAATCATAAATATATATGCACCCAATATCGGAGCTGCCAGATTTACACAGCAAACACTATTAGATCTAAAGTAAGAGATAGATACTAACATCATAATAGCAGGGGACACGAACACCCCACTCTCATCATTGGACAGATCATCTAAGCAAAAAACTCAATAGAGAAACACAAGATCTAAACAATACTTTAAACCAATTGGACTTGGCAGATACTACAGAACATTCCATCCAACAACCTGAGAATATTCATTTTTCTCATCAGCACATGGAACATTGTCCAGGATTGACCAAATGTTAGGTCACAAGGCAAGTCTCAAGAAATTCAAAAAAATTGGAATTGTCCCATGTATTTTTTCTAATCACAAAGGATTAAAATTAGAAATCAATAATAAATGAAACTCTGAAAACTATACAAACACATGGAAATTAAAGAACATTCTACTTAATGACATTTGGGTCCAAGAAGAAATTAAATAGGAAATCAAAAAATTTCTTGAAACTAATGAAAATAATGACACATCATACCAAAACCCGTGGGATACTGCAGAAGCAGTATTAAGGGGGAAATTTATTGCATTAAATGCTTACTTCAGAAGAATGGAAAGATGGCAAATAAATAAGCTAACACTTCACCTTAAAGATCTAGAAAAACAAGCATAATCCAAACCTAAAGTTAGCAGAAATAAAAAAGTAATTAAGATCAGAGCAGAAATAAATGAAATAGAAACCCCTCCAAAAAATACAAAAGATCAATGAAACAAGAAGTTGGTTTTTTGAAAAGAAAAATAAAATTGATAAACCTTAGCAAGTTTAAATAAGAAGAGAGAAGACCCAAATAAGAAAAATTAGAAATGAAACAGGTGATATTACAACTGACTCCTCAGAAATAGAAGGAATCATGAGAGACTAGTATAAACAACTATATGCCAACGAATTTGAAAATCTGGAGTAAACTGATAAATTTCTGGATGCATACAAACTACCAAAACTGAGCCAAGAAGATAGAGAGTATCTGAACAGACCAATAATAATAAAAGAGACTGAAGCTTCTATCAGAAGCCTCTCAACAAAGAAAAGCTGAGGACCAGATGGGTTCACTGCAGAGTTCTACCAATCCTTCAAAGAGGAACTGATACCTATTCTCTACAAACTCTTCCAAAAGATTGATACAGAGGCTATTCTCCCAAACTCATTCTATGAGGCAAGCATAACTCTGATACCAAAACCAGACAAAGATGCATCAAAAACAGAAAACTACAGGCCAATATCCTTAATGAATGTAGGTGCAATAATCCTCAATAAAATAATAGCTAACAGAATACAGCAACACATACACAAAATTATACACCATGATCAAGTGGGATTCATCCCAGGGATGCAAGGTTGGTGCAACATAAGCAAATTAATAAATGTCATACACCACATCAATAAAAGCAAAGATAAAAATCATATGATCATCTCTATAGATGCCAAAAGAGCATTTGAAAAAATTCAACATTCGTTCATGATAAAGACTCTCTACAAGTTAGGTATAGATGGAAAGTATCTCAACATAATTAAAGCTATATATGATAAGCCCACTGCCAATATCATCCTCCTACTGGAAAAGCTTTCAGCTTTTCCCTTTAGAACAGGAACTAGACTAGGATGCCAACTCTCACCATTCCTATTCAAGATAGTGTTGCAGGTACTAGCCAGAGAAATCAGAGAAGAGAAAGAAATAAAGGGCATCCAGACTGGAAAGGATAAAGTCAAGCTGTCCCTTTTTGCAGACAATATGATTCTATATATTGAACGGCCTAAAGCCTCTATAAAAAAAAACTCCTAGATTTGATAAATGATTTCAGCAAAGTTGCAGGCTACAAAATCAGCGCACAAAAATCAGCAGCATTTCTATACTCCGATAGTGAACATGCAGAAAGAGAAATCAAGAAAGCTTGCCCATTTACAATAGCCACCAAAAAAATAAAATTCTTAGGAATAAAGTTAACCAAGTATGTGAAAAATCTCTCAGAAGAGAGCTACAAACCACTATTGAGAGAAATTAAAGACGACACAAGAAGATGTAAAGGTATCCCATTCTCTTGGATTGGAAGAATTAACATTGTGAAAATGTCCATATTACCCTAAGTGATCTACAGATTCAATGCAATCCCCATCAAAATTCCAATGATGTTTTTCTCAGAAATGGATGAAAACATCCAGACAATTATATGGTATAACAAACGACCACACATAGGCAATGCAATTCTGAGCAAAAAAAATAAAGCTGGTGGCATAACACTACCTGACTTTAAACTATATTACAAAGCTATCATAACCAAAACAGCAAGGTACTGGCATAAAAACTGACACACAGATCAATGGAATAGAATAGAGAACGCAGAAATCAACCCATACACCTACAGGCATCTGATCTTTGACCAAGGCACCAAGTCTACACACTGGGGAAGAAACTGCCTTTTCAACAATTGGTGCTGGTAAAACTGAATACTCATATGTAGGTGAATGAAACTAGACCCATACCTTTCACCATATACCAAAATCAATTCAAAATGGATTAAAGAATTAAATGTACATCCTGAAACAATAAAATTCCTTAACAAAAGCATGGGGGAAACACTCCAGGAAGTAGGAGTGGGTACAGTCTCCATGAATAGGACCCGAAAAGAACAGGCAACTAATGGAAAAATAAGCAAATGGGATTATATCAAACTAAAAAGTTTCTACATAGCAAAAGAAATAAACAACAGAGTAAAAACACACCCAACAAAGTGGGAGAAAATATTTGCAAAATATACATCTGACAAAGGACTAATATCCAGAATATACAAGGAATTCAAACAACTTTACATCAAAAAAAAACAAGTAACCGAATTAAAAATGGGCAAAGGACCTGAATAGGCATTTCTGAAGGGAGGATATACAAATGGCCAACAGATATATGAAAAAATGCTCAACCTCACTCAGCATCTGGGAAATGCAAATCAAGATCACTTGGAGATACCATTTCACTCCATTTAGGATGGCTGACATCAGAACACTGAAAATGATAAGTACTGGAGTGATTGCACAGAAAAAGGAATTCTTGTACACTGTTGGTGGGGCTGCAAAATGGTGCACCCTTTATGGAAAATGGTATGGAGTTTCCTCAAACAATTACAGATAGATCTACCATGTGACACAGATATTCCAATGTTGTGAATATACCCAGAGGCATGGAAATCATCATGCCAAAGGCATACCTGTACTCCACAGCCCACATGTCCATCATCTGATGAGTGGATAATTAAACTCTGATATATCTACACAATGGAATACAATTCTGCTGTAAAAAAGAATGAAATACTACCATTCACAACAACATGGATAGGCTTAGAGAAAAGTATATCAAGTGAAACAGGTCAGGCACAGAAAGAGAAATACCACATGTTCTCACTAATTTTGGGAGCTAAAAATAAATAAATAAATAAAGACACAAACAAAAAAGTGGGGGAAGAAGACAGAATAATCATAAAAACTCCTTGAATTATTTAAGTCAAGTGAACAGATATTTTTTGGGGGGAGGGGCATAGAAGAATGGGTAAAGGGGCATGAAAATCAACTACAATGTATGCTGAGAAGTAAAATAAAAAATAAAAATAAATTAAGCACAGAAAAAGAACTATCACATGCTCACACTTATTTGTTGGAGCTAAAAATAAATACACATATGGTGGGGTTGGGAAGAAGACACAACAATCAGAATTCCTTGAACTTGTTAAGACAAGTGAACAGATATGATGTTGATGGGTGTGAGGGGGTAGAAGGAGGGGGAAGGCAGGAATCACTGTTGGGACGTGAAAATCAACTACACTGTACACTGATAAAATAAAATTGAAAAAAAAGAAAGAAACTACACCATACCACCTCAAACAAAAAAATACTGAAGACAAACAATAAAAGGGAAAGACAGGAATGAAAGATATTTAAGTCAACCATAGGAAAAGCGATTACATGACAGGAGTAAGTAAGTACCTTTCAATAAAAACCCTAAATGTAAATGGATTAAATTCCCCACTCAAAAGACTGACTGATTGGATTAAAAAGCTAGACCCAAGTATGCACTGTCTTCAAGTAACTCACCTCACCCATAAAGACACACACAGACTAAGAGTGAAAGGATAGAAAAATATATACCATACAAATGGAAACCAAAAAGGAGCAAGAGTATCTATTCTTATATCAGAGAAAATAGACTTCAAACTAAAAACCATAAGAAGAGACAAAGAAGGCCATTATACAATGATAAAGGGATCTATTCAGCAAGAAGACATAGCAGTCAAAAATATATACACACCCAACACTGGAGCACCCAGATATATAAAGAAAGAAATAGGCTCCAATATGGTAATAGCTGGGGAACTGAACACCCCTCTCTCAGCATTGAGCAGATCATCTAGGCAACAAATCAACGGAGAAACACAGGATTTAAATTACACTTCAGACCAATTAGACTTAGCAGATATCTACAGCACATTTCATCCAACAACTGTAGAACATACATTTTTCTCATTAGCACATGAAACACTCTCCAGGAAGACCACACGTTACATCACAAATCAAGTCTTGAAAAATTTTAAAAATTGAAATCATTTCAAGTATCTTTTCAGATGACAATGGATTAAAACTAGAAAGCAATAAAAAATGCAACTATGGAAACTATACAAACACATGGAAATTAACAACACTCTTCTGGATGACCCATGGGTCCAAGAAGAAATTAAACAGGAAATAAAAAATTTCCTGACAGTAATGAGAATGAAGACTCATCATACCAAAACTTTTGGGATACATCAAAAGCAGTACCAAGAGGAAAGTTTATTGCTTAAATGCTTACATTAGAAGAATAGAAAGTTTTCAAATAAACAACCAAATGCTATGCCTCAAAGAACAAGAAAAACAAGAACAGTCTGATCCCAAAATTAGTAGATGGAAAGGAATAATTAAGATCAGAGCAGAACTAAATGAAATAGAGACCCCAGAAAAAGATACAAAAGATCAATGAAATGAAAAGCTGGGTTTTTGAGAAGATAAACAAAATAGACAAACCCTTAGCAAGACTAACTAAAACAAAAAGAGAGAGAGAGAGAGAGAGAGAGAGAGAGAGAGAGAGAGAAAACCCAAATAACAAAAATCAGAAATGAAAGAGGAGACATTACAAACCATACCACAGAAATGCAAAGAATTATTAGGGACTATGAGAAATAACTATGTGACAACAAATTTGAAAACCTTGAGGAAAAGGATAAATTTCTGGACACATACAAAGTACCAAAACTGAACCAAGAAGATATAGACAATCTGAAGAGAACAATAACAAGCAATGAAGTTAAAGCAGTAATCAGCAGTCTCCCAACAAAGAAAAGCCCAGAACTAGATGGCTTTACTGCTGAATTCCACCAAACCCTTAAAGAGGAATTAATACATATTCTCTTCAAACTATTACAAAAAATTGAAACAGATGTCATTCTCCCAATGAGGCCAGCCTCACCCTGATACCAAAGACAGAAAATGATACAATAATAAATGAAAACTAAAGGTCCATATTTTTGATGAACATAGATGGGAAAATCTTCAACAAAATATTAGCAATCAGAATACTGCAACACATCAAAAGAATTATACACCATGATCAAGTGGGATTCATCTCACAGAAGCAAGGATGGTTCAACATAAGCAAGTCAATAAATGTGATATACCACATCAACCAAATCAAGGACAAAAGCATATATTGTCTCAATAGATGCAGAAAAAAGCATTTGAAAAAATTCAACCACCACTTGTGATAATGACTCTTAGATAATTAGGTATAGAAGGAAAGTATCTCAACACAATAAAAGCCATATAGGACAAACCCACTGCCAATATCATCCTGGATGGGGAAAAGCTTTTCCCTTAAGTACAGAAAGAAGATAAGGATGCCTGCTATCATCCCTCCTATATAACATAGTATTGGAAGTACTAGCCAGAGCAATCAAGCAAGAGAAAGAAATAAAGGGCTTCCATATTGGCAAAGATGAAGTCAAACTGTCCTGGTTTGCAGATGATATGATTCTACATATGGAAAATCCTAAAGACACTAGTAAAAAACTAGAGTTTTTTATCATATCATACCAAAACAATTTCAGTACAGTGGCAAGATATACAGTCAACATACAAAAATTAGTAGTGCTTTTATACTCCTATAACAAACTAGCAGAAAAAGAAATCAAGAAAGAAAAATTGTTGCAAAAAAATGTAATACCTAGGAATCAATTTAACCAGGGAGATGAAAGATCTCTATACTGAGAACCACAAATCACTGCTGAAAGAAATTAAAGAAGACACAAAAATGTGGAAATACATTCCATGCTCTTGCATTGAAAGAATGCATTGTGAAAATGTCCATTCTACCCAAAGCGATCTACAGGTTCAATGCAATCTTCATCAAAATACCAATGACATTCTTCACAAAAACTTTTTTTTAAAAAAATCCTAGTGTTCATATGGAACAACAAAAGACCCTAAATAGCCAAAACAATCATGAGCAAAAATAAAAATAAAAATAAAGCCAGAGACATAACACTTGATTTCAAACTATACTACAAAGATATAATAACTAAAACAGCATGGTACTGGCATAAAAACAGACATTTAGACCAATGGACTAGAAAGATAACTCAGAAATCAGCCCACATACTTCCACCCAACTGATCTTTGACAAAGGCAACATGAACATGCATTGGGGAAAAGACTGCCTCTTCAATAAGTGGTGCTGGAAAAACAGGAAATCCACATATAGGAAAATAAAGCTAGATCTTTACCTCTTACCATATACCAAAATAAACTCAATATGGATTAAAAACTTAAATATAATACCTGAAACTATAGAATTGCTAAAGAAAAACATAGGGGAAACACTAGAGTGGGAGAAAATATTTGCAAACTATGCATGTGACAAAGGATCGATATCCAAAATATACAAGGAACTGAAACAACTTAACACTAAGAAAATAAGTAACCTAATAAAAAAATGGGCAAAGAAGCTGGATAGACATTTCTCATATGAAGATATACAAATGGCCAACAGACATGAAAAAATGTTCAAGATCACTCAGCATCAGGAAAACGCAAGTCAAAACCACATTGAGATATCATCTCACTCCTGTTAGACTGGACGTTATGAAAAAGAATAACAAATGCTGGTGAAGATGTCGGGAAAAGGGTACCCTTCTACACTGTTGGTGGAACTGTAAATTAGCACAATCATTATGGAAAACAGTATACAGCTTCTTCAAACAACTACAGATAGAACTGCCAGATGTTCCAGCTATCCCTCTACTGGGTATATACCCACAGGAATGGAAATCATCATGTCAAAGTGATTCCTGAACTCTTATGTTTATTGCAGATCTATTTACAATAACCAATTGTTGGAATCAACCTAAATGTTCATCAACAGATGATTGGATGAGAAAATCTGGTATATATTCTTAAGGGAATACTAATATGCCAAAAAAAGAATGAAATTCTGTCATCCGCAGCAACAGGGGTGAAGTTAGAGAAAATTATGTCAAGAAATAAGCCAGTCACAGAAAGAGAAATACTGCATGTATTTAGCTCTTGTAAGTGGGA
This sequence comes from Cynocephalus volans, assembly GCF_027409185.1. NCBI lineage: Eukaryota > Metazoa > Chordata > Mammalia > Dermoptera > Cynocephalidae > Cynocephalus > Cynocephalus volans. Next base: position 98,189,474 of record NC_084478.1, read on the forward strand.
GCTAAAATAAAGAAAGGAATAAAATAAAGTAAGTAAGAAAGAATCACAATAATACATTGAACTTTGAAAAAAAAAGATGACCAGAGCTATGATTATTAGAGGTGGGAAAGGGGAAGGAGGAGAAGGGTTGGCGAGAAATTAGTTAAGGGTCACAAAGATTGATTGCATTCTGTAAACATGAGTACATTAATTTAAAATATGTACACATATTGTACACATGTATTGATATTTGATTCTGTACCCCACAAATATATATCAATTAGCTTTCAATAAAAAACTGTCAAAACAATTTTAAAAAAAGAATTTGTGCAGAAAATAATATGCCTTAATTTTTGCAACCCAGAAGCAAAATAGTACATTTCGCATACAAGGTAATGTTCTTGCTAATGAAACATATTCAAATGTATTTATATATTCTCATACATAAAATGTTCAATCATACTACTGATGATAGATTTTATAAAAATATATGATGTGTCTGTATTTTTACTTCACTTTATACAGATTTTTCACTGAAATAGATTATAAATAACTAATTTAAAATATCACAGAAAGGTGCTCATGTAAATCAGTGAAGGAATTAAGAAGCTATAATTAGAGCAGGGACAGTATTCAGATGCATTATGTTTATGCTTTAGTTGTCAGACAACAGCCTTGAAAATTATTCACCACACTTTATTATATTAAAGGACTCAGACTGTGTACCAAACAACGTTGCATGTTTTATAGCCCGTATTACTTGCAAATGAAGTGGACAACAAATTTTATCTCATGACAGTAACCAAGAACTAACATAGATGGTTGTGGCAGGCAGAATTCTAAAATAGCTCCCTAAGAATCCTTACCCAAATCTCCTTGACTGTGACTACGATGAGATAACACACCCATGATTGTTACTTTTTGTGGCAAAAGAGATTTTGCAGATGCAATTTTGGTTACTAATTAGTTACACTGAGTTAATCAAAGGACCAAATCTAATCATATGAGCCCTTTAAAAGCAGAAAGTTTTCTCTAGCTGGTAGCAAAAAGGACAGTCCAAAAGATTGAAGGCATGAGAAAGATTCAGCACACCATTGCTGTTTTTAAAGGTGGAGGTGTCTGCATAGAGGACTCGAGAAGTCTCTAGGAGCTGAGAATTGTGCCCTGGCGATGGCCAGAAAGAAAATGAGGAGTTCGGTCCTACAACCACAAGGAACTGGATTCCGCCAACAACTGAATGAGCCTGGAAATAGATTCTTCCCCATACCCTCCGGTAAGGAGCACAGCTCTGCCAACACATCAATTTCAACCTCTCCTGAGGCCCTGAGCAGAGAACTCAGTCACCTGTGTTCGGAATTCTGACCTCTGAACTGTGAACTGATATATTTTGTTTTACTTTTTTAAGCTATTACATATTTTGGTAGTTTGTTAAACAGCAAAAGAAAACGAATACATTACCAACTCAGAGAAGCTAACAGAATGATTTAAAAAATATTTTTGTTATATATAGTACTAAAATATATATCTATTTCTTTTCTGTTTTTTGCTGAGTTGAATTTGTCAGTTTGAATAGGTTATGCCTTTGAGCGAAGCAGCAAAATAAAGAAAACTAGACATTTTCCTTTTGAGGAAAATTATCTCTACATTCTTGAATCCAGAGCCACCATAAAACATGACATATGATTTTGTCAGGTCAATTAACAATATATTGCTCAGATCCTCCCATGCTAAATTGATAGTTGGTCTATAAAAGGCCAAAAGAAAAAGCCATTTCAAAGAGTGCCTCTAGGTCATGGGTCCATGCTGAATATTCTGAACCTCCTGCCAAATTTTTTAACTGTTCAGAACTCCTTAAGAGTTTAGAGGTTTGAAGGAAGCACTTCTTGGCCTTCAGTCCCAGAATAAAATTCACAAGCCAACCTCAGCCTGTATATTCAATCAAACAACTCTAAATTTAATAATTGCTCTGAATTTCATGTAGGTCCCCTTAGTCAATGCACACATGGGTTGGTTCATGCCCTGTAGGTGGCCCAAGTGGCTGAGGAATAATAGGATTTTTAAAAGCACACTTCTTTCAGCACATACTGTGATGTGACCAACTTTAATAAATTATGACAAAATAAACACTTCTAAAGTTTGTACAGTATTTGCTATGGACAAGTGGCAAGAGAGGAGTTGGAGGAAAATTTCTTTTGCTTCTGCACATAAACCATCTTAAGTGAAAACTTGATGGTTTTTTTAATAATGCTTAATCTACATTAGCAAGTTTTGCCTAAAAGTACTTCAATTTAATGAAGAATATGTTTTGTATGCAGAAGCAACTGTTCTGTTTAGGGTACATCCACATTTCAAACTAGTAAGGGTTAGGTTAGGCAATTAAACTGCCAATCTCACACTGCAATATAAACATTCCAGTTATGGGAAGCTAGGGGTATTCTGCCATAGGAGGAGACGTGATCATTGAAACTAATCATTTAGATGGGGGCTCCTGTGCTGAGTTGCCTCCCTTTTATGCAGAAGGTGGAGAAAGGAGCAGGAGTGACAAGTTAAAAAAAATATTATTAAAAGCAGGCAAACATGAAGAAAAATGAGTCACTCTTTGTCTAGCTCTGTGTGTAAAACTCCAAAGACTGAATAATTTGGTAAATATTTGGTAAGTGCCTACTGTGTACCTAGCACTCAGAGATAAAAGGACTTTGATGCAATTTGCAGAACTAGCTGGTTCTCTGCACCTTTGTATCCTCTGCCTTTTGCTAGAAAACTTGTTCTTCTTTATATGCTTCTGCTGTTAAGATTTGGTTTAAGTTCCAGATGACCTAGGTTCCTAGGTTTTACTAAGATAATCATTTTTAAGGCAAACTTACAGTGAGTTGAGTTTTAAAATATTTATCTTACAGACTTCAATCATCTATTACCTGACTTTGGGTGAGTGATATTACAGGAACTAATCAGGTTCTCTCCTACTGACCTCTCCCAACACTCATCATTTTAGACACAAGGATAAGGAGGAGTTGGGGGAATAAAAAGACTTCTTTCTTTCTTTCTTTTCAATTTGCAGTCTCATAAAGTCCCAGTTTCTCAGAAGAACTTTAACTCTGATTTGATTCAGTGTTTTTACACAGCAAGCCAGCTGTTCTTCAGATTCATCTAGTTTAACTTTCCTCAACAGCAGCAAAAACAAAAATTCTGTGGGAAAGACTATTATGATAATTGAGTCAATTTTTTCTTACTGTATCCAACAGCTGTCCTCTTTTTTTCAGAGGATCTCTTGCTATGAAAAGTCCTAAGATTCAGTTCCCAGAATTATTTCCATACTACTTCTCATCAGGTTATTAATAACTCCAAATTTATCTCTCTTCAGAAATTCTTATAGCTCACTTTTACATACCTAGGAAAACTACTCTGCTCCCATTCAAACTTCATGACTCTGTCTCTTAATTTCGTAATATTTTTATGCTTCTAATATTTCAATTACAATTTTTCTTCTCCTTCTCAGAATGTTTTACCATAGATCATGGCAAATCCTAGGAAATAGACTCTTTCTAGATCAGTGTTTGCCACAGAGACCCAATGTGCAGATCACATCTCACCATACTTATTTACTGACTAATGTAAGTTGTGCAGTTCTTGCCACTTTCTCATAATTGGTGTGTATAATCTTTTTACATTTATGTATGTATATATGGATGTGTATATGCATGTATGTGTCTATATCTATCCATCTATCATCTCTCTATAATTTACCTCTGTATATATTTAGTTCCAATAAAATAAAAACCTGTGAATTCACTACAAACATGAGATGTAAAATACTAACAATAACTTTAATCTACCTATACACATTACTCAACATTTCTTTTTGTCTCCACTTACCTAAATCTCATATTTATCATTCCACCATACACTTCTATCTATCTCTATCTCTAGTTCTATCTCTATCTCTACATCTATATTGATAAGTATATGTATCTTCCTGCAAAACACAGTAATTTCTTTTTTCCCCAATCATGGTGACCTCCAGTCACGGTGAACCTATATTACTCGGATTTCTTCAATTATTCTCTAACGTTCTTTTTCTTCAGTTTCAGAATGACATCCTAAGTAACAGACTACATTTAGTTATCATGTCAACTTAGGCTCCTTTTGGCTATGACCATTTCCCAGGCTTTTCTTGTTTTTGGTAACCTTTTGAGGAGTAGTGGTCGAGCATTTTATATAAAGTCCCTTAATTGAAATTTGTCTAATGTTTTCTCATAATTAGACTGGAGTAGTGTGTTTTGGTGAAGAAGATCACAAAAGTAAAATGCCATTGTTATCACGCCATATCAAAGGATTATGACTGTTGATGTCGACATTGATCGCCTGGCTGAAGTAGTGTTGATAAAGCTTCTGCACTTTAGAGTTACTCTTTTTACCCTTGCTATGGTCTGAATGTTTGTCCCCTCCAAAGCTCATGTGAAAATTTGATTCCCAAGGTGGCAAGTGTTGAAAGGTGGGGCTTTTATTTTTTATTTATTTATTTTATTGTAACATGATTGGTTGTATATATCTGTGGGGTACAGTGTTGAATATAATACCTGTGTGCAATATGCGATGTTCAAGTCAGGATAATTAGTATATTCAACATTATACAATGTTAACAGTTTTTGTGGCCCTTTACCAATTCCTCCCTTCCCCTCACTCTCTCTATCCCTTTATCATCTCTGGTAAACTCAGTTCTGTTCTCTCCTTTTGAAAGTTCAATGTATTACTCTAATTATTGTATCTTCTATTTATTTATTTGTTTGTTTATTTTTTAGCTCTCACTTATGAGTAGAACATGTGGTATTTATCTTTCTGTGACTGGCTTATTTCACTTAAAATGATTCTAAGTCCACCTGTGTTGGTGGGAATGACAGCATTTCTTTCTCTTTTATGGCAGAGTAGTATTCCACTGTATATATATACCACGTTTTCCTTATCCAGTTGTCCAACAATTGACATTTAGGTTGGTTCCAACCCTTGGCTGTTGTAAATAGAGCTGAAATAAACAGAGGAGTACAGGAATCCCTTCGACGTGATGATTTACATTCCTTTGGATATAATACCCAGTAGTGGGATTGCTGGATCATATGGTAGATCTATCTATAGTTGTTTGAGGAATCACCATACCATTTTCCATAATGGCTGCACCAATTTACAGTCTCACCAACAGTGTAGGGGGGTTCTCCTTTCTCTGCATCCTCACCAGCATTTGTTATTCTCTGTCTTTTTGATAGTAGCCAGTCTAACTGTGGTGAGATGTTATCTCAGTGTGGTTTTGATTTGCATTTTCCTGATGCTGAGTGATGTTGAACATTTTTTCATGTGTCTGTTGGCCACTTGTATATCTTCTTTTGAGAAACGTCTATTCTTCTCCTGTGCCCATTTTCTAATCTGGTTATTTGTTTTGTTTCTTTTTTTTTTTTTTTTTTTTTTTTTTACTGTTAAGTTGTTTGAGTTCTTTGTATATTCTGGATGTTGATCCTTTGTCACATAGTTTGTCACATTGTTCGCATAGTTTGTAAGTGTTTTCTCCCACTCTGTAGGTTGTCTTTTCACTCTGTTAATTGTTTCTTTTGCTGAGCAGAAGGTTTTTAGTTTGACATAATCCCATTTGTTTATTTTTTCTTTTCTTGTCTGTGCTTTGGGGGTCATATTCATAAAGTCTTTGTCCACTCTTACTTCCTGATGTTGACTTAAATATAAGACCTGAAACTAAAACTCCTAAAAGAAAACATAGGGGAAACACTTCAGAAGGGTGGTAGCCTTTAAGAAGTTATTGTATTATGATGGCTATGCTTTCATGAATGAATTAATCCATTCATAGAATAATGGATTAAAGGCTTAATTAGTTATCATGGATGTGGACTGGTGGCTTTATAAAGGAGAGCAATGAGCACGTCAACAAGTACTCTTGCCCATTCTTGCTATGTGATACACTGGTTGTCATGGGACTCTGTAGAGTTTCCACCAAGAAGAAGACCTTCATGAGATGTGTTCCCTGGACCTCAGACTTCCCAGACTCCAAAGTTGTACGAAATAAACCTGTTTTCTTTATACATTATCCAGTTTCAGGTATTCTGTTATAAGAAATAGAGAATGGACTAGCATACTCCCTTTATATACAATACTCTTTGGAAAAATGTCACTATGTGCATTCCACCTTTAAAGAGTGGGGAGTTACATTCCTCTCTTTTATGGTGGATTGTCTCCATAATTTACTTGGAATTTGTCTGTTTGGAAGATTTGTATTTTCATCCTCATTTATTAATTTATTCAATCATTTATTTATATCAGTTTGGACTCTTAAAAATTTATTGTATGCTTTGTTACTCTCCAATATTACTTTATTCATTGTGTTGCTCAAATTGTTTCAGCATTGGTGATGGGAAACTCTTTCAGTTGGCTCCTGTGCCCTTTGATATATCCCCATCAATCTGGATTTTTTGTGGCTTTATTTTTGTTTTTTTCATTGAGCACTTTTTTACTATCTAGACCTGAAAGATGCTTTAGGTTCATCCTGTATGTACATTTTCTGCTCCAGTCCTAGAATCAACCAATTCTGCAAGGAACCCTGGTCCTTTAGTTGAAAGATAGTATTAGAAACCAAGATTTGGGCACTAGGCTTTGTCTTTGCTACTGGGATGTTATTTTTTTTTATACTCTCTCAGCTGGCAGAGCAAAGAAATACATGTGTGCCTACTAACCTGTATACACACACAGACACACACACACAGACACACACACACACACACACTATATCTATACATATTTCCATATGTTACCATCAGTACCCATATTAAGTTAAACATGAGTTCATACTGATGTCTCCAAGTATAATCCATTACCACATGGATTATTCTAGTTTCCACCACTAGCTTATTTGTAAATCCCCACACCAACAAACCAATAATGAGAAACCTGATTCTCACCATCTGCCATCCATTTATTTAACTGCTCATTTCCAGTATACATGTATAGCAGTTTCAGAATTGTTAACCCATACTCCTGTGTGAAACCACTTTATCAACTACAGTATAGTGCTTATGTACAGTTTCTTTTGCTTTAAGTATTACAGACTTCACTCAGTTCCAAAGTTACATGAGTCAACACATTTTACTCCCCCCCCCCTTTAATGAGATAGTGTCATATATTTGTAAAAGAGACAGATTGTTTTGTCATATTCTGTATTCCATTTTGGGAAATGCTGGCATCCATTACTGTTTACCTTTTGTGCTGTAAAATTATATGGGTTTTGACAAATGTATAATACATGGATCCACCATTATAGCATTTTTCTCTTTCACTCATAGCTGATGTACGTCTATTCAATTTTGACACTAACTACCTGGAGTTAGTGCTAGACTCCACAGATTTTGTGGCTCATTCACCACAAAACTGCCCTTACTTCTGATGCGAACCACACTTCAGGGGATCCCCAGGCTGCCTGCACATCTGACTCATTACAAATTCAGGAATTCCTGCAGTACCTTCAGGTTCAATAATTCATTAGAACTACTCACAGAACTCAGAAAAGTGCTATAAAAGTGATTATAGTTTTAAAGGACACAGATCAGGAACTGACAAATAAAGAGATACATATAGCAAGGTCTGGGAGGAAATGCAGAAATTCCGTGCCCACTCCTCATGGAACCCAGATGCATTGCCCTCCAGACACATCAACGTATTCTCCAAACAGAAATCTTGGCTGAGCCTCAGTGTCTAGAGTTTTTAATTGAAGTTTTATTACAAAGCAATATAAATAAAGCATTGGCCATGTGATTGAAATCAATATCCACCCCTCTAAAGGTCAAAATGGCCCAGAGGTTCAACTTTCTAATCAAGTGGTTGGTCTTTCTGGCGACCAATTCTCATCCTGAAACTAGGGGCTTACTATGAGTCACATCATTAGCATAACAAAGACACTCCTATAAGTCAAGGAATCTAAGGGTTTTGGAGCTTTGTGCCAGAAACCCAGAACAAAAACTAAATATATTTTTTGTGATACCACAAACATCATACAGAATAGTTTCAATGTCCTAAAAAATCCCTTATATTTTACATATTCATTCTTTCTCCCCTTCTCCTGAACTGATCTTTTTTGTAATCTCTGTAAGTTTTTCCTTTTCCAGAATGTCATACAGCATGTAATCTTTTTAGACTGACTTATTTCATTTAGCAATATACATTTAAGATTCAGTCATATCTTTTTGTGACATGATAGCTTATTTCTCTCTATCACTGAATAATATTCCATTGTCTGACTATGCCAGATTTTGTTTACTGATTAACCTTTTAAAGGACAAATTGGTTGCTTCCAGTTTTGGGTTATTATGAATACAGCTGCTGTAAACATTTACTTGCAGTTTTTGATGTGGGCATAAATTCTCAATTCAGGAGGGTAAATACATAAGATCACAATTACAGGTTGAGTATACCTTATACAAAACATGGGACCAGAAGCATTTTGGATTTCAAAATTTTTCAGAATTTGAAATATTTGCATATATGCAGTGAGGTATTGTGGGTATGAGACCCAAGTCTAAATATGATATACTATAGCTGAAGGAGGCTGGGAGGGTCTCTTTTAACTTGGGGATGCTGAGTAAACTGGGTGTTGTGTGCCTACAGTTTGACTGTAACCTATCACATGAGGTCAGGCATGGAATTTTTTTACTTGTGGCATCATGTTGGTACTCAAAAAGTTTTGGATTTTGAAGCATTTCAGATTACAAATTTTCAGATAAGGGATGCTCAACCTGCACTAGATTGAATAGTTAATAATACTATTCTTAGCTTTGTAAAAAAAACTGTCAAATTGTTTTCCAAAGTGATTGCACCATTTTGCATTTTTCCAGCAATAAATGAGAATTCCTCTTTTTCTACTTTTTCTTAAAAAATTTGAATTGTCAGTTTCTTTTGATTTTTAACCTTTTTAATAGGTATGTAGTGTTATCTCATTATCATTTTAATATGCATTTCCTTATGATAAATGATGTTGAGAATTTTTTCATATGCTTATTTGACATCAGTATATCTTCTTTAGTAAGGAGCCTGCTTATATTTTTTGCCTATTTTTAAATTGAGTTGCTTGTTATTTTTGAGTTTGAAGAGTTCTTTGTATATTTTGGATACAAGTGCTTTATCAGATATGTGTTTTGCAAATATTTTCTCTAAATATGAGGCTTGTCTTTTCATTGTTAACAGTGTCTTCCACAGAGAAATTTTACATGTTAATAAAGTTGAAGTTTTTTATGTATTGTGTTTTTTGCTATTGAATATAAAAATTCATTACTAAACTCAAGGTTACACACATTTTCTTCTATGTTTTTGTCTAGAAGTTGTGTATTTTTTTTTTTATGTTTTGTCTATAATCAATTTTGGGTTGGCTTTGACTTACTGTCTACTGTCCTTTCATTTCAACTGGAAGAACTCTTTTCAGCATTTCTTGTAGGGCAATTCTAGTGGAAATAAATTCCCTCAGCATTTGATTACCTAAGAACATCTTGATTTCTCCCTCATTTTTGAAGGGTAGTTCTGCTGGATATAAAATTACTGGTTAACAGTTTTTATTTTCAGAACTTTAAATATATTTTCCTACTGCCTTCTGACATTCAAGGTTTCTGCCAAGATATCTACTGATAATCTTATAGAGAATCCCTTGTATACCAATGAATTCCTTTTCTCTTGCTGTTTTCAATATTCTCTTTGGATTTGACTTCTGAGTATTTGATTACAATGTGTCTCAGTATGTGTCTCTTTGGATTTATCTTTCTTGGAGTTCACTGAGCTTTTGGATTTGCAGTTTCATGTATTTTCTCAAATTTAAGAAGTTTTCAACCATTATTTCTTCAAAAATTTCTTCCTTTCTGCCCCTTTCTCCCTTCTAAAACTCCTGTGATGTATATATTATTCTTTTTAATGGTGTCTCATAGGTCTTTTTTATTTTTATTTATTTATTTTTTTGTCTTTTTTCGTGACTGGCACTCAGCCAGTGAGTGCACCGGCCATTCCTATATAGGATCCGAACCCGCGGCGGGAGCGTCGCTGCGCTCCCAGCGCCGCACTCTCCCGAGTGCGCCACGGGCTCGGCCCTCATAGGTCTTTTAGTTTGTGTTTACCCTTCATTTTTTTTCCTTCTTATAATCAATAATTTCAAATGACAAATCTTCAAATTGTTGATTCATTCCTCTGCTTGCTTAAGTCTGCTGTTGAATCTCTTACAAATTTTTTAATTCAGTCGCATCATATTTTAGGACCAAAATTTCTGTTTGATTCCTTTTTATAATTTCTATATTGTTATTGATATTTTAATTGTGCTCCTATACTGTTTTTCTGACTTTTCATTACTTTATTGTCCATGTTTTTCTTAAATTCTTTCAGCATATTTAAGACAGTTGTTTTGAAGTTTTTGTGTAGTAAGTTAATATCTGTACTTCTCCAGAGACAAGTTTCTGTGACTTTATTTTCTTCTTTTGAATGAGCCATGCATATTAGTCCATTTCTGTTGCTTATAACAAAATACCTGGAACTGGGTAGTTTACAAAGAAAATGAAATTTATTGCTCACAGTTTCTGAGGCTGGGAAATTCACAGTCTGAGGAACACTGGTGGTGATGGCAGTGACCCCTCACATTGCAAGATGTGGAAGCAGAGAGAGCAGAGAGCAGAGATAGAGAGAGACAGACTCTCCTCTCTCTTGTTTTAAAGTCCTCAGAACCACGCCCCTGACAACCATTTTTAATCCATTCACTACCACATGGTCCTATAATCTAATCACCTCTTCAAGGCTCCACCTTCCAATTACCATAAAAAGATTTCCCACCCTCTTAACAGTCACAGTGGGGGCCAAGTTTCTAACACATAAAATTTGGTGGACACAATTTAAGTTTCAGTGAGTTTTGGGGGGACATAATTCAATCCACTACACCATGCTTTCCGGATTTTTGTTTGCCATATGACTTTTTGTTGAATATTGAATATTTGAAAAAACAGCTTTGTCTTCTAGTCTTTGCAGACTGGCTGTAAGCTAAGGAAGTCCTTCACTCATTAGCAGGGCATACTTTGAGCCTTGGAATCCGACTGAGATGAAGGCTAACGGTCTTTTCTGTTTTCGTTTTTGTTTTTTATGATCAGGAGATTTGCCTGGACCTGTGTGTGGCTTTTTTGGCACTCCCTTATACACAGTACACAGCTGCTTTTAAATGTCTTAATCTTCCGAAGAGTCTAACCCCAGCTTCTCCTCAGAGCCTTAGATTGTTTATTGTATATCTTCACTCATAATCTCTTAGTCCAGGTGCCTGTGGTTCTTTGTCTCCCTGTAGTGTTTAAGAGCAGTGCCTGCTTCTTTCTTCTGTATTTTGCTGCCTGTGCTGTGAGGTAAGCCAAACAGAGATCAGTCCTTCAGGCAGCTCCCAGACAGGTTAGAACATTACAAACAGTATCTGCTCTGCTCCTTCCAGTTTGAGGAAGGGAATTTGGGACTGGGCTGCAAATTCCTGCAGACCAGGACCATGCTGCCCCGGGGCGGGGGGCAGGGCGGGGGAGCAAGTGTGAACCAAAATGCTACAATATTTCCTACTGTTTTAAATGTAGGTTTTTTAAAAATTGGATGTTCACTAGTTGTTGTAGATATTTGACTGTTTTCCAGAGTTCTGACAAGGTCAATTTAGTCAGCTATTGGTCACTTTTTGATGTATCCATAACAGTACAAGATATTGGAGCTTCCTAGTCCACCATTTCGCTGATGTTACTCTCAGAATTTGATTTATGTTTATAAATGCTACTAAAACTCTAGAAATTTTTCATTATAAAAGAGGACTTTCTTTTTCCTTATACATCTACCAATGTTTATGTATCTTTTGATGACATTTTTAGATGCCTACATAATTAGAATGGCTATATTGTGCTGTCAAATTGAATATTTTATCATTACATAATTAAACTCTCTTTTCCTAATGATGTTTTTTATATCTCTATGTAATATAGTATAAACAATGCACACATTTTTTATTAGTAATTTTTGATATATTGATTTCTGTCTTTTTGCTCTCAACCTTTTGCATCTTTTCTCTGTATGTGCTGCCTTGTAAGAAATATAGAGATGGTTTTTGTTATTATTCTTGTTATTATTATTATTACTATATTATTATTATTAACATCGCTCAACCTGAATCACTATCTTTTAAATGGCTCAACCTGAATCATTGTCTTTTAAATGGTCAATTTAAGATATTTATTGTAAATATTAAAATATTTAGACTTATTTTTATCTTTCCAGTTTTTTATTTGAATTTGATTCAATGTGTCTTATGTTTATCTTTTCTTACTAAACACACACACACACACACACACACAAACAAAACAAACAAATAAGCACAGATATTTATACCAATGGTTTCCTCCTAAGTGGAGAAAAAAGTTAAATGTTTTCATACCCTCAATCTGTCAACAATCCATGAATCTGATATCATGTTGTTATTTTGTATCATTTGAATCCCAGGTAATTATGAATATAATCTTTTTTCCCCTTATCTTTGTTATCAGCTATATATTTTAGACAACAATAAATTTTATCAAGGTATTTGATTAACCTTATTTTGCATATTTCTCACAGCATCTCCTTTATTTCTTTCCCTAATTATTTGTTTAGATACCCCAAAAATGTTTTTAAGATTTTTCTTTCTTATTCTGAGGGTTCCATGCCTGTGTTGTGAGGATTAAGTATTCCTGGCCCTTATGAAGCACTTACATACATTTTTGTTACTATTCTCCTAGCTTTTACCTTCTTGTTTGTTTTTTAGTTTGCAGTTTCTATTTCTTTTGCCATTTTTATTTCCCTCTGGAAAACTTTGTCAATCTGGTTTCCCAACTCACTAGTTAATTTTTCATCTGTATTTATGTAACTACTTATCCCATGTATTTCATTTCAACAATCATATTTTCATGACTAAAATTTCTGCTTACTTATGAATGCTTGTCCATGGTTTATATCACTAATATTTTTTCCTTATAATTTTCAGAATATAAATGGCTTATTATAAATTCAAATAACCACTTTATATGACCAATGTGATCAAATATCTCTGTCTCATAGTGTATTTGTAATTTAATTTTTTTAAAGTAGTCGTACTTCTCAGATTTCTGTTTTAACCTGTGACACTTGAGTAAGTCTAACTAAAAATGCATATCACATATCAAAGGCCAGCCAGGCACCAGTCTGTCACCCACATTCTTCCTCCAGTGGTAAACTCAAAGAGAAGAAAGGATAGGTGCTTAGAATAAGGAGCTTCAAGCACAGAAAAGCCATTCCTGATCACACCAGTTTTATTTCCTCTTCCAGGCAATTCTTTAAGACAGTGCCCTGTCTTTGAAACCTAAAGGGAAAACAGCATTTAGAGGTGATATGCGCAGGATCAGCAGTCTGCAAAAAAATCCAGTGGGACAAATCTACTCCAGAACTGACCTACTTTTGTACAGGCCCTTCAATAACAATGTTTTACACATTTTTAAGTGATTGTAAAAAATATAAGAATAGTATTTGACAAAGACCTGTGTGGTCCCCAAAATGTATTTACTATCTGGCCCATTACAAAAAATGAAGTTTCCTGATCCTTGTCTTAGATTATAATCAAACTGCCCTAGAACTTTGGAGAGAAAAGATGAGAGTGAATGTTTAAGGCTAGTCAAACTCCCTGGAACAGAGCTTTTTCACTGCTTTGCCCCTGGGGACACTTGAACTAAAGAACAGATTAGCCACAGAATTCCACAGTGAGGAGGCAGGCGTTCATTGACCCAAGGCAATGGTAACAGAGATTAAAAAGCAAAGCTCAACTTTTTTTCCTCTAATATATTCAGCTTTGCACCATCCATATACATACACAAAACACACACTCCTCTGATTTCAAAATGGTTTCTATTTTCCCAGGAGGTTTTTTCAGTTTATATTTATTTTCCTAGAAAAATTCTTACAAGTGCTGTAGTTATTTTTTCCGGATTTCTCGTGAGGAATTCAGACAACAGCTCATGTTAATTTACCATCTTGAGAGAAATGGAATTAAAAATAGTACTACTTTTTAAAAAATTTGCTGAATGTTTTATATATTTTCTGCAGCATTATTGGTAACTCAAAAAGGTGTTGTGCTCTCAAACTGGAGATAATTTCCAGCTTGTTACCTGGTTACTAACAAAAGAGAATGAAAAGCCTCTAATACTTGGTTTAGGACTCCAGACTCTGCCTGCTGGGACTCTGTCACTCTTTAAATGTGAGACTTTTGACGAGTTACTTAGTTATTTGTAAAATGTGAGTAATGACAGTAACTAATTCATAAGGTTGTCATAAGGGGTAAATGAATGAACATTTGTAAGATGCTTAAAGCTTTGCTTAGCATATTATAAGTGCTATCAAAGTGTTTATTAAATAAGCATAATAAGAAAAATATAAACAAATTATAAGAACCAGTATGTTTATTATAGTACTATAGCATTGCATGCACTTACAGTGAATTTGCAATTTAATGTTAATACTATATAGTCTTGCACTTCAAGTGTTTCAACAAGGCTATTAATATCATGATGATCCAAACATTTGCAATCCCATTACCTTTTATTTTTTTCTTTATTGGAAAGCCAAATCTGACTTCTGCTTTGTAAATGTAAATACATTGATCAAAATTTATAATTATGTCTTGTTATGATCAATTTTATGTGTCAACTTGACAAGCCTTAGAGTTCCCAGATTAAGCATTATTTCTAGATGTGTCTATAAGGGTGATTCTGGGTGAGATTAGCATTTAAATTGGTGGACTCAGGAAAGTCCACTGGCCTCTCCAAAGTAGGTGGGCATCATTTAATCTGTTGAGTCCTGAAAGAGAATGAAAGGAAGAGAAAAGAGAAATTATTTATTTTTTTGTTTTCCTGCCTGACTGTTTGAGCTGGGATATCTTGTCTCATCTTCTTTAGCCTTCAGACTGGAATTTACATCATCAGCTCCCTTACTCAAAGGCCTTTGGACTTAGACTAAATTATACCACTAGATTTCCTGGACATCCAACTTGCAGATGGCAAAACATGAGATTTCTCAGCCTCTACAATCTCCTAAACCAATTCCTCACAACACATACATACATACATGCACATACACATACACATATATATGTTTATATAGATATGTATAGATTATATATACACATATATGTAATACACAGACACATATAAAACAAAACAAATGCGTTTCATGTTGCAGCTCAGGAGTTTGAAATGGCTCTAACAGTTCATTTGGTTGAACGGCTGAAACAGCAACAAAAAGGGGCCCACTATGAGCAAATTGGAATGACCAGGCATACCTTGGTTTAATGTACAAGAAGGGATCCAAAAGCTTGGGGAGATTGGAATGTTTGAGAATTTGTCATTTAAGACCTACTCACTCACTAGAAGTGACCAGATGATATGCCTTTCACCAATACTGTGAGGAACATATTTGTGAGGGAATTATGGCATTTTTGAAGTGCTCCATGATTGCTCTTTTTTGCGGGCCAGAACTCACAAAAACATTGTCACTGAATTGGGAAACCTAAATGCAATGGGAGTAATTGGATATGGGGGTGGCAGGAACCAGTGGCAGCACGCAACTGCCAAGAGTAAAGTGGGTGCAATTATCATAATAGAGAGGAACATTCGAGATAGTCTTACTCATGCAGATCTATAGTGTTGTCTAATTGATATTGGTGCTCCTAGAAATGAAGTAGTTAAAAAGCCTACTAAATTCTGACTTGATTTGTATAAGCAGAAAAGTTATAGTTAAAATGAACAAAAGTCTAACCTGAATCATAAAAAACAGAAAGTCAAGGTGCTTCAATCAATTTCCATATTTGAGCCAGATTATAGACACAGAACCACTTGAATAAAAAGGAAGACAGGTTCCATTGAGGAAGTATTCTAGTATAGTACCGGAAATTCATATTGTTTATCTTTCTCCTAGCCTTCCCCAAAGGGACCTAAAGCATTTTATCAGAGTAACTGTACATTGGAGAAAAAATAATAATCAGAACTTTTGGGGACTACTGGACACTGGCTCTGAACTGACACTAATTCCAGGAGATCCAAAATGCCACTATGGATCACCAGAGTAAGAGCTTATGGAGGTCACAGAATCATTGAAGTTTTAGCTCAGTAGACTCCAGTAGATCCAGTGCATCTCCAAGGCCATCCTGTGGTTAGTTTACCAGTTCCAGTATGCATAATTGGGATAGACATACTTAGTTACTGGCATAATTCCCACACTGATTATCTGACCTGTGAAGTGAGGATCATTATGGTGGAAACGGTCAAATGGAAGTCATTAGAACTGCTTCTACCTAGGAAAACAGTAAAACAGAAGAACACAGCATTCCTGGAATATTGCAGAGATTAGTGTCACCATCAAGGACTTGAAAATTTCAGGGGTAGTGATTCTCACCACATCACCATTCAACACTCCTATCTGGCCTGTGCGGAAGACAGATGAATCTTGGGGAATGACAGTGAATTATATTAAGTTTAACCAGCTGATGACTCCAATTTCAGCTGTTCTGCCAGATGTGATTTTATTGCTTGAGCAAATTAACATATTCCCTGGTAACTAGTATGCAGCCATTGATCTGGCAAATGCCTTTCCTCCAAACCAGTCTATATGGCCCACCAGAAGGAGTTTGCCTTCAGTTGGCAAGGCCAGGAATGTTCCTTCACTGTCTTTCCTCAAGGGTATATAAAATCTCCAGCACTATGAAATAACTAAATCACAGGTATCTTTATTTTCTTTCCTTCCACAAGATATCAAACTGGTCCATTACATTGATGACATTATGCTGATTGGACCTAATGAGCAAGAAGTAGCAACTACTCTAGAATTATTGGCAAGGCATTCATGTCTCAGAGTATGGAAAATAAATGCAACTAAATTTCATTGGCCTTCTACCTCAGTCAAATTTCTAGGGGTCCAGTGGTGTTTGTGGGACATGTCAAGATATCCTTTCAAAGGTGGTGGATAATTTGCTGCATTTGGCCCTTCCTACAATTGAGAAATAAGTAAAGCTCCTAGTGAAATTTTTGGGGGGTTTTGGAGACAACATATTTCTCATTTGGTTGTGTTACTCCAGCCCATTTAACAAGTGACTGAGAAAGCTCCTAGCTTTGAATGGGGCCCACAGCAAGAGAAGGCTCTGCAATAAGACCAGGCTGAAGTTAAATCTGCTCTGCCACTTGCACCATGTGATCCAGCAGATCCAGTAGTGCTCCAAGTACCAGTGGCAGACAGGGATGCTTTTTGGAGCCTCCTCTGGCAGGCCGCTTTAGGTGAATTGCAGTGCATGTCCTTAGGATTTTGGACCAAGACCCTTCCATCCTCTTGCAGGTGACTACTCTGTTTTTGAGAAAAAGCTCTTGGTCTGCTACTGTGCCTTAGTAGAGACTGAATGCATAACCATGACCACCAAGTTACCATATGATATGAGGTACTCATAATGAACTGGGTATTATCTGACTCACCAAACCGTAAAGCTGGGCATGCACAGTAACACCATATAATCAATTGAAGCAGTATATGTGTGGTCTAGCCTGAGCAGGAGCTGAAGGCACAAATAAGTTAAATGAAGAAGTGGCTTAAATGCCCATCGTTCTCACTCCTGCTGCACTGACTTCTCTCTGCCAGCCTATTCTCATGGGGAATACTCTGTAATTAGTTGACAGAGAAAGAGAAGACTCAAGCCTGGTTTACAGATGATCCTGCATAGTATTCAGGCACCATCCAAAAGTGGACAGCTGCAGCTCTACAGCCCTATTCTGGGACATCCCTGAAGGAAAGTGGCAAATGGAAATCTTTTCAGTGGCAGAACTTCAAGCAGTGCACCTGGTTGTGCACTTTGCTTGGAAGGAGAAATGGCCAGAGATGCAATTATATACTTATTTATGGGCTGTTGCCAATACTTTGGCTAGTTGGGCAGGGACTTGGAAGGAATGTGATTGTGGAATATACTAACATTTATAAAGCAAATGTATTTCACAGGGCCTATTTTCCAAAGCTCTGTAGTCTCAGGTTTAGCCTAACCTTTTGGAATTACATATAGAAATGTTAACTTTGCAAAAGACAGAAAACTTTCCTCAGGCTAAAGTCTTTGTAACACAGCAAAGTTGCTGGCTCAAGGACAGACAAGATTGATATGTAAAATACTGGGGAAATTGCTGTAGGGAAAAACAGTGTTTGCTAAGATCAAGCTTTTGTTGGTGGATTGACTCAACCTTTTGCAAATTGCATTATGGAATGTCACTTTGATTGTTTCACTGATGTTACCAGCCTATATTGTTAAACTATACTTAGACATAACCCCGCTTATGTTATTTTTCTGTAACTTCCTGGTCTTTAGAATAAATGCAGGGAGAGATCCTCAGTTCATGGTTAATTTCCCAAGGAAGGAATGCCTTTCTCTTGAGGGTTCCAGGAGATTAACTCCTTTGGGGTCTCTCACTGTTCAGAAGAAATGGGCTTTGAGTAATCCTTTGCATCTCTGTCACCCCAGAAGAGAGGTGATAAATCCATGTGAGGCAAAGCAACATGTGATTATAAAATTGATGACAAAGAAATTTAGAAAAAGTTATGTGGCTAGACCTCTCTGAAAGAGCAAAATTAAAAAGCAAATATCTTTGTGTCCCATATGAATAGTCACTAAAGGGTAACTTCAACAGAGAAGTATTTTAATAATCAAGTGGATAGAAGAACTCATTCTATGAATACCAGTTAACCACTTTTCCCAACAATACCTGTCATATCTTTATGGGCTCATGAACAAAGTGGTCATGATGGCAGGGATTGAAGTTTGCTCAGTAACATCAATTCCTATTCACCTAGGCCAACCTGGCTATGGCCATCATTGAGTTCCCAATCTTCCAGCAAAAGAAACCAACACTGAACCCCCAGTATGGTACCTTTCCCCAGGGTGATCAGCCAGCTATCTGGTGGCAAGTTAATTATGCTGTACCACTTCCATCATGGAAGAGGCAACTTTTTTTTCTTTCTGAAATAGACACATTCTGGAAATGAATTTGTCTTCCTGTACACAGAACTTCTGCCCAAACTACCATGTGTAGATTACAGAATGCCTTATTCATTGCCATGATAGTCCACACAATATTACTTCTGATCAAGAAACTCATTTTATATAAAAAAAAAAATCCCAATGGGCCCATACTCATGAAATTCACTGGTCTTATGTTCCTCACCATCTGGAAGAGGCTGGCTTAATAAAAAGGTGGAATGGACTTTTGAAGATTCAGTTTCAATGACAGCTAGGTGGCAATATCCTGCAAGGCTAGGGCAAGGTTCTCCAGAAGGTTGTATAAGCTCTGAATCAGCATCCAATATATGGTGCTGTTTCTCCAACAGCCAGGAACCATGGGTGGAAATAGGGTAGCACCCAGTGACTAGTACCCCACTAGTACCCCCAGTGACCCACTAACAAAATTTTTGCTTCCTGTTCCTGTGACTTTTTGCTTTGCTGGCCTAGAGGTCTTAGTTCCAGTGGGAGGAATGCTTTCATCAGGAAACACAATTATGATTTCATTGCACTTGGAATTAAGACTGCCACCTGGCCACTTGAAGTTCCTCATGCCTCTGAATCAACAGGCAAAGAAGGGAGTTACAGCATTGGCTACGATGATTGGTCTAGACTATGAATGGGAAATTGGACTACTACTCTACAGTGGTGGTGAGGAAGAGTATGTCTGGAATACAGGGAATACCTTAGGGTGCTTCTTAGTATTACCATCCCCTGTGATAAAGGTTAATGGAAACGACAACAACACAATCCAGGCAGAACTACTAATGGCCCAAATCCCTCAGGAATGATGGTTTGGGTCACTCTGCCAGATAAAGAACCTAGTTATAAATACCAACCACTACCACATGATCAGTTACAAAAAGGAGGATTATAATTGTCATGGACATTTCCTCCTTAATTTGTTGTAGATACGTTTGTGTGTGTGTGTATGTGTGTATGTATGTGTATACACATATACATTTTTTACATATTTATGTGTGTGTATATTTCTTATTCCCTTGTCACATAATATAAAATGCATTGATGTTATTATAATATTTAAGTATAATTAATTTTACATCATAGTATTTAACTTACAGTATGTCAATAAGAGTAAACATTACTCAAAGACTACTTATTCTTTTGGGAAGGGCTAAGTACATATTCAGTTGTACACACGATAGTTTTATCATGTTAGGTGGAATTATGTCATTGTTATCTGTTGAGAACCTGAATAGAACAAAAGGTGAAGGAAGGAGTAATTCACCTTCTCTTTCCTGTCTCACTGACTAGGACATCTCATATGATTTTCTCTGCTCCTCAAACTGGGATTTACTCCATTTTCTCCCCTGGTTTTCAGACCTTTGAACTTGAACTAAATTATTTCATTAGCCTTCTTGGGGTTCTAACTTGAAGTTGGCTGACTGTGGGACTTCTCAGCCTCTGCAGGCAGGTGAGCCAATTCCTCATAATTCTCATGATGCGTATATATGTACATACACATATATATCTCCTACTGGTTCTGTTCTTCTGGTGAAACCTCACAAATACGTGTCATATATTTAATTAAAATAATATATTTTGTGATTTCTAGTGATTTAAGAATATTTTTTACTGAAGTTTGAGCTGTCATCTGTCAAAATAATTCTGTCAGACCTTAGAAATAATACAGCCATTTCTCAGTATCTGTTGGGAATTGGTTCCAGGACCCCCAGGAATGCCAAAATTCAAGGATGATCAAGTCCCTTATATAAAATGGTGTAGTATTTGCATACAACCTATGCACATCCTGCTAGTACACTTTAAATCATCTCTGTATTACTTACAATACTTAATACAATGTAAATGCCATGTAAATAGTTGTTATGCTGTATTTTTAATTTGTATTATATTTATTGTATTAGTTTTTGTTTCATTTTTAAATATTTTAGATGCACAATTGGTTGAATCTGTGGATGCAAAGCCAGCTGATACAGAGTGCCAATTTTATTAATTTAATTCTTACTTATATTTCTTGAAATAACAAATCTCAAAACCAAAGATCTAATTGCAGATGTCTATAACATGGTTCTGATTATTCATACTAATCCTCTTTAAAATTTCTGCATAATCTCATGGTGTGAGTCTAATTTCTTGATGATTGCTTTTTCTGCCTATGGTACTTTACATGTAGATATGCTTGTGAAATCTAAAGAGGTTCAAGAAGCTATATATTTGATCATTTATAATTTCTAATAATTTATTATTATGTCCTAATACTATTGTACAAAGCATGGAGATGTTTAGATGATTCTTCTAAAGAATAAAGATAATTAAGTATTAAATTGAATATGGTAAAATAAATAAACATGAGAAGAAACAATGACTCAATAGGACATATAAAACATATTTTCTAAAAGACTCTGATTACTTGTAAAAGGTTCTGTTTACTTGTTGGATGAATATAACATTGTTTCCATGGTGCTGTGGATTGGATGTTGGATGAATTAATATGTTGATGATTTAATCATGGTCATGAGTATGGTTCTGATGACTAAAAGGAGAGCACGTGAGAAGCTCTCTCTGTCTCTGCTCAGCCATCTGTCATGTGACACCCCTTGTTGTTGAAGTCCCCACCAACAAGGAACTCACTGGATGTGTTCCTTGGACTTTGAACTTCCCAGTCTAAAACTGTAAGCAATAAATATTGTTTTTTTAGAAACTACCCAGTTACAGGCAATTATGTTGTAAGCAATAAAAATGGACTAATACACATGGGAACCATTGTGATTTAAAATCAAATGTGAATATTTGATTTTGAAAAAGTGAAATTTATTTGGCTTTTTTGGATTTAGCATGAAGACTGTATTTTATGATAAATATTTTACTATATATCTTACAACATAAAAGAAAAACAAAAAACAAAACCTAGGAATAAAACTGATGTTGATACTTTAGCATTTTGTTAACCTTGAGAATTTGTCTTCCCAACACTCCGTATTAACGTAGTACAAAATATTCTGAAAGAGCTCTTTGACTTTTAATTAGCTAATCCTTATAACACTCCTGTGAGATAGATCAGAACTTTGAAGGGGAAATGATTTAGCTTTACAAAATAACATCTGAGTGTGCTTAATAGGAAACTAAAGAAGTTTAGGTGGTGGGTGACAAAGTTTAAGTCATTGATAAATTTCTGATACTAGCCTTGCTCTCTAGTTTTTTTAAAAAATACTAAGTTTCTATAGAGGAGTATAAAAAGTGGAATATAAAGTAGTAACTGTGAAGCCATTTGTTTCTAATTTAGGAAATTATCAAAGGTTAAGCAAAGCCTTTGTAGTTAAAATAATCTGGCCGTGATTATATTACTACTGCATTCACCACCACCCCCCATCTTTTTTTTGTCTAGCTATATGAATGTGGGCACCATACTTAACCTCTCTGAGCCACATTCCGGATCTTGGAAAATAGTTAATATTGTATATCTTGTACGGATATAGAGAAGATTAGACAAAAATATATCCAAAGTAACTAGAGAAGTACTTAGCACTCAATAAATTTTAGCTATTATTTCTGTTGGATTAATGATATGCTGAAGTGGACGGGGAGGAAGACAGGAAGCAGAATAGTACCACAAAGTTTTGTGGTTACTTGCTTTCAACCACTTACTGTCAGAGTTCAGCTTTCACAAACTTTTAGATGTATACAAAAGAATCATTTTTCCATCAAGCATTTCTGGTCACATACACCTATAATCTTCTGTGATGCCCTGAAGTAGTACCTGTGTTGATAAAGAGAGATGAACTGTGAGGCAATGCCTGGTTACAGATGTCTTATATAATGGGGAAATATCACCTAGTAAAAACAATCTTTCTAGGGTGAAGTGGAAAATTTATTCTAAAAACTACATGGATGCAAAAAGGAAAATCATCTAAGAATCCTCAAGAATAAAGTGGGAACATGCTGCATCAGAAATAAAGACTTATTAAAACAATAGGTTTATTAAGACAGTGTGAGATTAGCCAGAAGAGAAAAATAGAACAAATTGAATAAGATAGCTCAGAAATATACCATGCATATACATAAACTTTGCATATGATTGACAGAGCTGGCACTGCAGATAAATACTAACTGCACAATTTGACAAATTGTGCTGGATAATTGGTCACCCTTGTAAAAAAATAAAGTTAGTTTTCTACCTGAAACCATACGCAAAATTCAATTCCAAATGAAATAATGATATACCTGTACAATTAAATTTTAAAGCTTTAAAAAATATCTTTATGATCTAGTGGTGGGGAAGGTTTTATAAACAAGACACAATCAGGACCAATAATTTAAAAAAGTTAAATAAATTTGACTTTAAAATCAAGATACCCCTGGAAGTGATTAAAAGGCCAGTAATTAAAATCTGGTCTGTACAAAAAGCCTTCCTCGGAAAACCAGTAACAAATCAGCATCCAGGCAAGGAAACTCAAAGGTTGCCAGTTAAATTCAATTCAAGCAGGAACATCCAAAGGCATATCTTAATCAAATTACCAAAAACCAAAGACAAAGAAAGAATACTGAAAGCAGCAAAAGAAACACACAACATTCAGCAGAGCCCCAATACATGTCTCAGCAGATTTCTGAGTAGAAACCCTACAGGCCAGAAGAGAATGAAATGATATATTTAGGGTGTTGAAAGAAAAAGACTCTCAGCCAAGAATTATCTATCCATCAAAACTAACCTTCAAATATGAAGAAGAAATAAAAATGTTCCCATACAGACAAAAGGTAAGGGAATTCATCAACACTAGACATACATTACAAGAAACGATAAAGAGAATTCTTCAATTTGAAAAAAGATGATACTAAGGAGTGGCAAAAACATATTTGAAGGCACATAATTCATTAGTAAAGTAGATTCACAGACAATATCTGAATACTGCAATATCATATAGGTGGTGAATAAACGACTTACATCCTTAGTATAAAGACTAAAGGACAAACCTAACAAGAAACTAACATATAAATTAACTGTATTTGAAATAGGCAATATAAAAGACATAAATAAAAACAACAAATTGCCAAAAAGTAGAAGGGAATGACACCAAAGCACAAATTTTGCTTTGGCTTTTTTCTTTGTTCTTAGATATCAAAGTTAAATTGTTATTTGTCTAAAATAATCTGTTATAACTATAACATGTTCTTTGTAAGCCTCATGGTAACCATAACACAAAAATGTATAAGAAATATACTAAAAATAAGTAGCAAGAAATCAAAATACACTGCTAGAAAAAACCACTCAATCACAAAGAAAGATGGTAAGACTGGAAAAAAGAAAAAAAGGATCAACAAAACAATCAGAAAAAAAGGAACAAAATGGCAGTAATAAGTCACTATATATCAATAATAACTCTAAATATAAATGGATGAAATGGTACAATTAAAAGACAGTAGGGGTCAATGGAATATAAAACAAGAATCATCAATATGCTGCCTACAAGAAACTCACTTCAACTATACATACACACATCGACTGAACATGAAGGTTAGGAAAAAGGTATTTCATGCAAATGGAAACCAAAAAAAAAAGCAGGAGTAGCTATACTTACATC
Source organism: Cynocephalus volans (assembly GCF_027409185.1). Classification (NCBI taxonomy): domain Eukaryota; kingdom Metazoa; phylum Chordata; class Mammalia; order Dermoptera; family Cynocephalidae; genus Cynocephalus; species Cynocephalus volans. The sequence continues at coordinate 98,214,116 of NC_084478.1, forward strand.
AGATAAAACAGACTAAGCCAAGAAAAGTAAAAAAAGATAAGGAAGGTTACTATATAATAACAAAGGGATCATTTCAAGAAGAGGATATAAAAATTCTAAATATATACACACCCAACTCTGCAGCACCCAGTGATATAAAGCAATTACTATTAGCCCTAATGGGAGAAATAGACTCCAAACACAATAATATTTGGGGTCTTTAACACCCCACTGTCATCAAAGGACAGATCCCCCAGACAGAAAATCAACCAGGAAACATCAGAATTAATCTCTACTCTAGGCCAATTGGACCTAATGGACATATATAGAACATTCCCTCCAATAGCTATAGAATACACATTCTTCTCAGCAGCACATGGAATGTTCTCTAGAATGGACCATATGCTAAGTCACAAAACAAGTCTCAACAAACATTAAAAAAAAAAAAAAAATCAACTACCTTGTCTGACCATAATGGAATAAAATTAGAAATTGACAACAAGAGGGATGCTAGAAACTATATGAATACATGGAAATTTAACAACTTGCTCCTAAATAATGAATGGATCAAATAAGAAATCCAAAAGAAAATTAAAAAATTCTTGCAGACAAATTAAAATGAAAATACAACATACCACAACCTCTGGGATACAGCAAAAGCAGTTCTAAGCAGGAAGTTTATAGCAATAAATGCCTACAATGAAATAATTAAAAAATTTCAAATACACAACCTAGCATTACAACTCTAGGAGATGCAAAAACTAAGACAAAACAAACCCAAAATCTATAGAAGGAGAGAAATAACAAAGATCAGAGCAGAAATAAATGAACCAGAGATTTTTAAAAAATACAAAAGATTAATGAAACAAAGAGTTGGTTTCTTGAAAAGACAAACAAAATTGATAAACATTTAGCTAGACTAATGAAAAAAAAAAGAGAGATGACTCAAAGAAATAAAATCAGAAGTGAAAAAGGAGAAAATGAAAATGGATAAATTCCTGGACATATGTAACTTACCAAGTTTGAATAACTAGAAAGCCTAAACAGGCCAATAATGAGTAATGAGATTGAAAGAATAATAAAAAATCTTTCAACAAAGAAAACCCCAGGACCAGGTGCCATCACTGCCAAATTCTAACAAACATTTAAAGAATAGCTAATAATTCTTCTAAAACTCTTCCAAAAAATTGAAGAGGAGGGAATACTTCCAAACTTGTTCTATGAGGCCAATATTAAACTCATACCAAAACTGGAAAAAGATACAACAAAAATGGAAAACTGCAGACCAATATCCATAATGAAAACAGATGTGAAGATCCTTAATAAAATACTATAAAACAGAATCCAACAACACATTAAAAAGATAATTTGCCATAATCAAGTGAAATTCATCCCCAGAATGCAAGTATGGTTCAACATATGCACATCAATAAATGTGATACACCACATTAACAGAATAAAGGGGGGGGGGGGGAACATATGATCCTTTCAACAGATGCAGAAAAAGCATTTGGTAAAATCCAAGATCACTTCATAATAAAATCACTCAACAAATTAGGTATAAAAGGAATGTACCTCAATATACTAAAGGCCATATACAATGAATCCACAGCTAATATCATACTGAATGGACAAACATTGGAGGCTTTTTCTCTAAGATCTGGAAAAAGACAAAGATGCTTAATTTCCCCACTCTTATTCAAGATTGTACTGGAAGTTCTAGCCAGCACAATAAGGCAATAGAAAGCAAGAAAGGGCATCCAAATTGGAAAGGAGGAAGTCAAACTATCCCTAATTGTAGATGATATGATCCTATACATACAAAACCCTAAAGACTCCACCAAAAAAATTACTAGAACTAATAAATGAATTCACTACAGTGGCAGGATACAAAATCAACATACAAATATCAATAGCCTTCCTATAAGCCAATAATGAAATAGCAGGAGAAGAAAACAAGAAAAATAATCTCATTCATTATAGCTACAAAAAAAAAAAAAAAAAAAAGAAAGAAAGAAAGAAAGAAATACATACGAGTAAATTTAACCAAGAAGATGAAAGACCTTTATAATGAAAACTATAAAACACTGGTGAAAATGATTGAAGAGGACACAAATAAATGGAAAGATATCCCATGTTCATGGATTGGAAGAATTAACAACATCAAAATATTCATATTAACCAAAGCAATATATATTTAATGCAATCCCTACCAAAATACCGATGACATTCTTTGCAGAAATAGAGAAAAAAAAAACAATCTTTAAATTTGTATGGAACCAAAAAAGACCCTGTATAGCTAAAGCAATCTTGAAGAAAAAGAACAAAGTTAACACTTCATGACTTTGAAATATACTATAAAGCTATAGTAGCCAAAACAGAATGGTACTCTCATAAAAGTAGACAATAGACCAATGGAACAGAATATAGAGCCCCCAAATAAACCCATGCATTTATAGTCAATTGATTTTTGGCAAAGGTGCCAAGAATATACAGTGGCGGAAAGACAGATTCTTCAATAAATCATGTGGGGAAACTGGATATCCACATGCAGAAGATTGAAACTAGACCCCTATCTCTCACCATACACAAAAATCAACTCAAAATGCATTAAATACCTAAATGTAAGACTCAAACCAAAAGTAGTTTATAAAACTACTAGAAGAAAGCATAGGGGAAATGCTACACAAAATGGGAGTGGGCAGTGGTTTTTGGATACTACTACAAAGGCACAAGCAACTAATGCAAAAACACAGAAATGGAACTACATCAAAATGAAGGGTTCTGCACAGCAAGGGATACTATCAACAAAGTGAAGAGAAAACCTACAGAATCAGAGAAACTATTTGCAAATGACACATCAGACAAGGGGCTAATATGCAGAATATATAAGAAACTCAATTCAACAGCAAAAAAACTAATAACCTGATTTTAAAATTGGGCAAAGGACCTGAGCAGACATTTTTCAAAAGAAGACACACAAATGGCCAACAGACACATGATAAAATGCTCATCATTAATAGGGAAATGCATATTAAAATCACAATGAGAAATCATCTTGCAAAGGGGAATCAAGGAGTTCCACTGGCTATATTTAGGTTCTTGGTAAACAAAGAATTGGATGAGACACTCCAGAGGTGAAAAGCTGTATTAGTCCATTTTGTATTGCTTATAACAAAATACATGGAACTGGGTAATTGGAAAGAAAAAGGAAATTTATTGCTTACAGTTTCTAAGGCTAGGAAGTCCAAAGTCCATCTGGTAGTGGTGACAGTGACCCAGGGATTTCACTTTGCAAGATGGTGGAAGCAGAGAGAGCAAGAAAGACAGACTCTCTTCTTTTAAAGCCCTCAGAACCATGCCCTTGACCACCATTTTTAATACATTCACTATGGCATGGTCCTACAATCCAATCACCTCTTCAAGGCTCCACCTTTCAATTACCATAATAGGATTTCCCACTCTCTTAACAGTCACAGTGGAGGCTAACTTTCTAATACATAAAACTTGGGGGGACACAATTCAAGCATCACAATTCAAGGAGTTTTGGGGGTACATAATCAATCCACTACAAAAGCAAAGGACAGTTTTATTTAGCAAAGCAAGTTAGCAAAGCAAGAATATACTCTGGAGAGGATGGAGTGGGCTCGAGTGAGAGAGAGTGGCTCAATAGCACCAATAGTCACATTCCTGGGGTTTAAGTCCTCTCAGTTCTATTCTTGTTGTTTTGTCATTGGTTGAGCCCTGAGTGTAGTCTCTGTTGATTGGTGCCCTAACTGGTGGGAGTTCATTGGTCCATCCAAATGGTGCTCAATATGGGAGCAGAGCCCCCTGTCTGGAATTGTCTTTATCTCCTGTAGCCACTTTGTGCATGTGCGTGTGCATGCCTACATCCTCGGAAAACCGGATGTACCAGTTATCCCATTTGCAAATAACCAGGTTTCTTCTTGCTCTTGTCTTTTCTAACTTCCTGCTACATTTTCCCCCTAAGAGACATGACTCCCATAAATCTTTATGGGTTGTAGAAGGATGATGGTCCATCTTCTATGGCTGCTTCTTCACTGAAAAGGGGTGTTGGCCCTGACTATTGGGGATTATGAAACTTCCACCCTACCTAAGTGGAAAAGTGGGATTAGGGGTAAATGGCTGTGGTCAGTCCAAGGTGTGTTAGTGGATGAGCTGGTGTCTGGCCTGAGTAATATGTGGTAAGGGCCAGTGGTGGTTCCAAGGGGTGATATCCTTGTTGCATGATCATCTGTCTCTAAATGAGAAGAGAGAAACTTGGATAAGAGGTTCAGTAAATAAAGCCCAAAACCCAAGGCCAGAATTAGCATCATCAGAGGTCCCAATAGGGGCAACAGCCCTGAGAACCAATTCCAGATTTTTTTTTTAACCAGGCACCCCAGAACTCAGATGACTGTTGTAATCATGAGGCTCTATCTGCTAATTTCTTTCAGCATCCCTCACAAGGCCTGACTGGTTAACATAGAAGGAATACTTTTCTTCCAAAAATAAGCAAAGTCTGCCTTTTTCAGCCATTAGGAGGTCTAATCCACTTCTATTTTGAATACCACCCCTGCCAGTGAATCTATCTGATCCTGAAGCTTGTGACCCACATTTGAACAGGAAGAGGGACAGCTGTATATTGGACAGAAGGTGAAGACAAACAAAGACAGAAATCTTTAGTTAAATCTGGGTTGGAAGAATTAAAGTATTATATAGATATTGTGTAGTCAGGATTTCGGTGGTGGATAAAGTTTCTGCAATTGTGATGTTAATCGCACATAAATCAAGATAGAAGAGGGGTGCTACAAGGTTTTCTGTGCTTATTAATACTTACCTTTAGTGGTTACACCATGTGAGGAGAGAGGAATTCTTTGCCGGAGGGCTCACATCTTCAGAGTGGCACAGGTATAACAGTGATCCAGCAAAGAAGATGTGGGTCAAGAGGCAGAGAAGGATGACCCATGTCATGAGGTCTGGTGGTGAGAATTCTTTCTTTCCTTTTAAAGAGTACCTCGAGGTCTTCTAAAGACTCACAGGTGTAGGTTGTCTCCTTTGGGGGTGAGTCACCGTTATTGCTCTCCTGTAATGAAACGGGATCAGGCGTCACCCTGGAAAGAAGAACCCAACTATCCATCCCAGCTTTCTTTACTGCTGAGAGGGTTGCTAGGATTACTGTAAAACAGCCTTTCCATTTAAGATTTAGTTGTTCATTGGGGGTTACTTCCTTCCATGTCTTAATTAGGACCTGGTCTCCTGGCCTCATCTGTGCCCCATAAATATTTCATATTTTTTGTTAACTCTATTCCTAAGTATTTTATTTTTTGGTGGCTACTGTAAAAGGGCAGACTTTCTTGATTTCTCTTTCTGCATGTTCACTATTGGAAAATAGAAATGCTACTAATTTTTGTGTGTTGATTTTGTATCTGGCTACTTTGCTGAAATCATTGATCAACTCCAAGAGTTTTTTTGTAGAGGCTTTAAGCTGTTTGATATATAAGATCATGTCATCTACAAACAAGGACAGTTTGACTTCATCTTTTCCAATCTGGATGCCTTTTATTTTTCTCTTCTCTGATTGCTCTGGCTAGTACTTCCAACACTATGTTGAATAGGAGTGGTGAGAGTGGACATCCTTTTCTAGTTCCTGTTCTTAAAGGAAAAGCTTTCATCTTTTCCCCATTCAAGATGATATTGGCAGTGGGTTTATCATATATGGCTTTTATTATGTTGACATACTTTCCATCTATACCTAACTTAAAGAGTGTCTTTATCATGAATGAGTGTGGAATTTTATCAAATGCTTTTTCAGCATCTATAGAGATGATCATGTGGTCCTTGTGTTTGATTTTATTGATATGGTGTATCACATTTATTGATTTGCATATGTTGAACCAACTTTGCATCCCTGGGATGAATCCCACTTGCTCATGATGTATAATTTTGCATAATGTGTTGCTGCATACTGTTAGCTAGTATTTTATTGAGGACTTTTGCATCTATATTCATCAAGGATATTGGCCTGTAGTTTTCTTTTTTAGTTGTATCTTTACCTGGTTTTGTTATGAGGGTGATATTTGCTTCATTGAATGAGTTTGGGAGAATTGCCTCTCTTTCAATCTTTTGGGATAGTTTGTAGAGAATTGGTGTTAATTCCTCTTTGGATGTTTGGTAGAATTCTGCTGTGAATCCACCTAGTCCTGGGCTTTTCTTTGTTGGGAGCCTTCTGATAACAGCTTTAATCTCTTTTATTGCTATTGGTCTGTTCAGATTTTCTACATCATCCTGGCTCAGTTTTGGTAGTTCATGTGTGTCCAGAAATTTATCCATTTCCTCCAGATTTTCAAATTTGTTGCCATATAGTGGTTTATAGTAATCTCTAATGATTCCCTGTATTTCAGAGGTATCAGTTGTAATATCACCTTTTTCATTTCTAATTTTTGTTATTTGGGTCTTCTCTCTTCTTTTTTTAGTTAGCCATGCTAAAAGTTTGTCAATTTTATTTATCTTTTCAAAACACCAACTTTTTGATTCATTGGTCTTCTGTATTGTTCTTTGGGTTTCAATTTCATTAAGTTCTGCTCTGATCTTAATGATTTCTTTCTGTCTGCTAACTTTGGGTTTGGATCAATCTTGTTTTTCTAGTTCTTTAAGGTGAACTATTAGGTTGTTCACTTCCCATCTTTCCATTCTTCTGAAGTAAGCATTTAATGTGATAAATTTCCCCCTTAGTACTGCTTTTGCAGTATCCCACGGGTTTTGGTATGACTTATCATCATTTTCATTAGCTTCAATAAATTTTTTGATTTTCTGTTTAATTTCTTCTTGGACCCATATGTCATTAAGTAGAATGCTGTTTAATTTCCATGTGTTTGTATAGTTTCCAGAATTTTGTTCATTATTGATTTCTAATTTTAATCCATTGTGGCCTGAAAAAATACATGGGATAATTCCAATTTTTTTGAATTTGTTGAGACTTGATTTGTAACCTAACATGTGATCTATCCTGGAGAATTATCCATGTGCTAATGAGAAGAATGAATATTCTGAGGTTGTTAGATGGAATGTTCTGTAGATATCTGCCAAGTCCAATTGGTCTAGAGCATTGTTTAGATCTTGTGTTTCTCTGCTGATTCTTTGCCTAGATGATCTGTCCAATATTGATAGTGGGGTGCTCAGGTCCCCTGCTATTATGGTATTAGTGTCTATTTCCTTCTTTTGGTCTAATAGAGTTTGCTTTATAAATCTGGCTGCTCCAACATTGGGTGCATATATATTTATGATTATTATCTCCTCTTGATGGATCAATCCTTTTATCATTAGGTAGTGGCCCTCATTATCTCTTTTTATGGTTTTTATTTTTAAGTCTATTTTATCAGATATAAGAATAGCTATTCCAGCTCATTTTCCATTTCTGTTTGCATGGTAAATCTTTTTCCATCCTTTCAGTCTTAGTCTATGTGAGTCTTTATAGGTGAGGTGGGTCACTTGAAGGCAGCATATAGTTGGGTCCTCCTTTTTAATCCAGTCAGCCAGTCTGTGCCTTTTGATTGGGGAATCTAATACTTTAAATTAAGAGTTGTTATTAAAAAGTGTTGATTTACTCCTAGCATTTTATTGATTTTCGTTTGGATGTCTTAAGTGTCTTTTATTCCTTTCTTTCTGATTTACTGTTTGGTTTCTGTTTGTGTTGGTTCCTTGGGTTGTAGATAAACTTTTTTTTTCTCTTCCTTTTTGCCATTTTTATTTTCCTAGTGGGTTTTGATTTTTCTTGAGTTTTTATGGCAGTGGTAGTTATTTTTCAGGTAGCAAACCCAGTACTCCATTGAGAATTTCTTGGATGGGTGGTCGTGTGGTAGTGAACTCCCACAGTTTTTGTTTGTCTCAGAAGTGTACTATTTGCCCTTTGTTTCAGAAGGATAACCATGTGGGGTAGAGTATTCTTGGCAGGCAATCTCTGTCTTTTAGTATTTTGAATTTATCATCCCATTCTTTTCTGGCTTTTAGGGTTTGTGATGAAAGGTCTGATGTTAGTCTGATTGGGGCTTCCTTATAGGTGATTTGACACTTCTCTCTTGCAGCTTTTAAGATTCTCTCTTTGTATTTGAGTTTTCCCAATTTGACTATAACATGTCTTGGAGAACACATTTTTGGTTGAATACATTTGGGGATCTTTGAGCTTCCTGAATCTGAAGATCTGTGTCTTTTCCTATACCTGGGAAGTTTTCAGCCACTATTTTGTTGAATATGTTTTCAATGCCACTTCCTTTTTCCTCCCCTTCTGGAATATCCATCAGTTGGATATTTGACCACTTAAGGTTGTCTGATATCTCTCCTAGATTTTCTTCAATGTTTTCAATTGCTTTTTCTTTTTATGGTCTGCCTCTGCTATTTCGAACAGCCCATGTTCAAGGTCAGAAGTTCGATCTTCTGCTTCTGCAAGCCTGCTGGTTAAACTCTCTGTCGTGTTTTTTATTTCATTGAATGAGTTCTTCAGCTTGGCAAGCTCTGCTGCATTCTTTTTCAGGGCACTGATTTCCTTGTACATTTCTTCTTTCAGGTCCTGTATACTTTTCCTGGTTTCATCATGTTGTCTAGCTGAGTTTTCTTGTATGTCATTCAGTTTCCTTAGAATTATCACTCAAAATTCCTTGTCAGATATTTCAAGGGCTTCTTGTTCTATAGGATCTAGAGCTTGAGAGTTATTACCCTTTGGTGGTGTACTTTCTTGATTTTTCATATTTCTGGTATTTTTCCGCTGATGTTTAATGATTATGGCAGGGGATTTCACTGTCCAGTGTTTCAACACTATTGTCTGGCTAGGAAAATGCTGGGGCTGCCAATTTGGCATGGCTGCCTCAGTGTCTGCTCGGTTGCCCACTAGTGCCTTGGGTGTGTGGTTGCCTCAGGTCTTGGGCCTCTCTGGCTGGGCCCCTCTCTGATCAGCACGCACTCAGCCGGGCTGGGGATGGAGTCAGGCAGTGGCTGTGAGGCCTACTTGCTGGGTCACACGCTGGCACTGCAGGGCACATAGTCTCTGCAGATCTTGAGCTTCTCTGGCTGGGCACCTATTTGATCAGCGTGCACTCACCCAGGCTGGGGATGGAGTCAGGCAGTGGCAGCAAGGCCTACTTGCTGGGTCATGTGCTGGCACCAAAGGGCATGTGGTCTCCATGGATCTTAGGCTTCTCTGGCTGGGTGCCTCTCTGATCCCTTAATGTTCTTTTAAAAGAGCATGGTTTGAGCAGTTTCTTTGGCTGTGAAGTCCAAAGTCCAGGGAACATATCTGGTAAGGTTCCTCTTTGGTGGTGACTTTACAGCAATGCAGGGGTCTCACATGGCAGAAGATGGCAGAGCAGAGAGAGAGAGCCTTGAGCTGTATTTTTATGGGGACAGTCATCTTTGCCTTTTCTGGCTTTCCAGTATACCAGGCAAGATGATTGATTTGTGTATCTGTGTGGTCAGAAATGGTATTTGGGGTTTGGATAATCAGTAATCTTGGAGGCCTTTGTCTTAATTGAAGAATGATCCCCAGCTTTTTCAGAGTATCCCATCCCAAAAGAGGGGAAGGGCAGCTAGGGACTATTAGAAACTCCTATAGAAATATTTCATTCCCAAATTGGCAAGTCAAGGGAAGTGTGAAATAGCTGATCTTATTTTTTTCCTCCATACCCATAACAATTGTGAACCACGAGAAGGGTTTCCCTGCAAAGGGAAGAAGGACAGAGTAAGTTGCTCCTGTATCTAGAAGGAAATGAATTCACTTACCCATGACATCCAGAGTTAGCCAGGGTTCCTCCATGGTTGTGATGATGTTCCTAGACAGTGGGGGAGGAGGATGACCCCAGGCCTCTTCAGTCACTTTCCTCTCCTTCCTGGACTACTAGAGCTTTTGTTGGCTGCCCGTCCACTTCAGGAGTGTGGGAGTCATATCTCTAGTGCTGGGGATCATCTTCAGTATCTTGGCAAAGGTGACATGGCCCCAGGAGTGGAAGGATACATTCCATAGCCCAATGTCCACTTTTTTGCACTGGAAGCAGGAACCTATGGCCTTTTTTGTTTGGCCTTTAGGTATACCCTTGGATGGTCTCTGTGTCTCAAGGGCTTTGCCAATTGTGACTACCATAATATTGGCCTGTCCTTTTTTCTTGCTCTTTTCCTTCCTTCCCTCCTCAAGATCACAGTTGTTAAATGCCATGAAGTCTGTATCAAGCAGTAAAATCTGATTTGTCTGTGGACCCTACTGTAACTTTTGCAACTTACGTCTAATATCAGGGCCCAAATGATTTATGAAATATTGTCCTATCAGGGCTCAGCCTTTGGGTGAGGCCAGATTCAAATTGATGAACCTTCTAAATCCTTCTAATATATCAAAAAAAGCTGCAGGGTTTTCATCCTTTCCTTGGATGAGTCCCCTCAACTTATCATAATTTATAGGCTTTTGTATTCCTTTTTTTCATGCCTCTTAGCAGGGCTTCCAAGAACTTTTCCCTTCTTGTCATTCCCCCTATGGTATTGTAATCCCAATATGGGTGGGTCATGGGGACAGTTTCTCCTCCTGGTTAGTTAGTTTCCCTTATGGCCTTATGGTTTCTAGCAAAGATTTAATCTGCTTCTTTTCACACCACATCTAGGATGCAGTCTTTTTCTGTAGGGCTACATCAAGTGAAAAGACTAAATTGGATGTCCTTCCAGGAGAGATCGAAAGCCAAGGATAGGGTCTGGAACCCATCTATAAATTTACCAGGGTCCTCCAAATATTTTCCCAAATTTTCTTTACATTGCTGTATATCTGTTACTGCAAAGGGAACCTGTACCCTAATGGTGCCCTCAGCACCTGCCACTTCCTGGAGAGGGAGGATGGCTGAAGGGGACAAATCAGGGTACAGAGTGCCACATCTTGTATGGGAGGGGCTAAGGAGGCAGGCTGCAGGAACAAATATGGTAGATGTTGGAGGGGGTCTATTTTTCTCTGAAGAGAGACAAGTGGGTGTTTAAGCAGGGGATCTTAAGTCAGATCTTGGACTTGTTGTAGCTTTTTGGGATTGGCCTTAGAAATTTTTTTTGCATAATGAGGGGCCCTGATGGAGAGCCATGAAGGCCTGGATGTAAGAAACCTCTGACCATTTCCCTTGCCTCCTGCAAAACAGATCTACTTAGTAGATCATGTTGTAATTGGTGCTCCCATTTAGAGGCTATAGCTCTTGGCCCCTGAGTTTATATTGAGGTGCCAGGCCATGTTACAAAAAAAGATCAAGCTTTTTTTCTTCATTGTCTGCGTCAAGCCAGTCCCAATGGTTAAGGATATATCCAAGAGGGGAATCCATGGGACTTGACTGAGTGTTTCCCATGATCCCCTGCAAGGAAAAAAATGGAATGTCTAGAAGGAAGATCCCTGTGTCAAAACCCTCTCCAGAGTGTTCTCTGGAATAGGGTGTTTTTCCCTTGAGGAGGATCCATTGGGTGTCCCCAACTGGGTTCCTCCTTAATATATTTATGCTCTTCTCAGACATTCCCAAAGAAGAATCCTCTGTAATGCCTTACATCTCCAGCTTTATGATCAGCCCTGGGGCCTTTTCTTTGCTTTCCCCTGAGACTGGCTTGGGCTCCTTACAGTGAATTAGTTCAAACCAATGTGGAAGTGGATTAACTTGTACCAGGACCTAAAGTGAAAGTGGGGATCTGAGGAGCAAGATCTGTCCCTCCAAGTAGGATGAAAGGATTGCAATTAATATCCCATTGTTAACAATGCTATTCCACAAGTATAACAGCCCAGACTGTGGGATGAGTTGAAATCAAAAAGTCTACCTAACAAATGTACTTAATCATAAACTATTTGCACTTGGATTCCCAAGACATGAACAGGGACAAATGGAGCTTCCACAGACTGTGAGAGAGGCACCTCTGAGTGCAATCACCCAGGGAAGGGGAAGCAAGAGGGGAGAATGGATCAGCTGAAACACTCCATGCCAGTTCTAACACACTCCAGCTGGCAAGGTTAATTCTATATACATATTTTCCTTTCTTAATCACCACCTTTCCTTGTCCTTCCACTTTCTCTAATTCACTGCTCCCAGATGTCACTCCAAATTTACATTCCGTATCTATAAGCTGGTTAATCATCAGCTTTTTCCTGAGACCCAGAGTTATGAAGTTCACCTGGACCTGCTCAGCTGTGAGAACTTTCTTCAAGGCACCATTTGGAACCAGGAGGAACTGCCCAATAGGACACTAGATGCCCCTTGGTCTAATGACTCCCAGGCACACCTCATTAATGACTGATGGGCAATATCCCATCACTACAGACATGGGGTGTGTAGAAATCGTTGGGGAGCTCTCCATCTGTGTCATATAGCTCTGCCTTTTTCTCAAAAATAAAACCTCAGCTAGGAGAGAATGAAGTAGATCATATATACAACAGAGTAGTCAGCAGTAATTAGGAAGAAAATGTTAAACATAGTTTAGAAGGGCAATTTCCCTAGGAGACATGTAATTGTGCAACAACAATAATAATAACAATAACATAACAAGAAAAATAAGCCTCCGCATCCCGAAGGGCATGGGGCTCTTACCTTAATGCTGACTTCATGTCGAGGAAAGGAGGAGGCAGAACGAAAATGGAAAGTAGAAATAGAAAAAAAGAGATGTCTCCCACCCTCTTGTGCCTTAGGTTTCCATGAGTCAAAGGCAGACAGTTTTCAATTCTTTACGAGTAGCCTGTACCAAGATCTATCAGTCCCACCTCAATCTTACCATACTTCTGCTGAGAGACTTGAAAAAGCAGCAACAAGAAAAAAAAAAAACAGTCACCACTTTCAATTTCCCAGTCAGGGAACCAAGATGTTAAGGGAAATCAAGGAGTTCTGCCGGCTAAACCTGGGTTCTTGCTGTCTCAAACAAAGAATTGGATGAGACACGCCAGAGGTGAAAAACAAATGACAGTTTTGTTTAGCAAAGCAAGTTAGCAAAGCAAAAATAAACTCTGGAGAGGATGGAGTGGGCTCGAGTAAGAGAGAGTGGCTCATGAGCACCGATAGTTACATTGCTGGGAGTTTAAGTCCTCCCAGGTAGATTTGTGTCATTTTGTCATTGGTTTAGCCTTGAGTGTAGTCTCTGTTGATTGACACTCTAGCTAGTAGGATCTCATTGGTCCATCCGAATGGTGCCCAATGTTGGGGCAGAGCTCCCCATCGGGAATTGTCTATCTTGTGTGACCGCTTTTGTGCATGTGCATGACTACGTCCTCAGGAATCCAGATGTACTAACTATCCCATTTGCTAATAACTGGGTTTCCTCTTCCTGCTCTTGTCTTTTTGTAATTTTCTGCTACAATCTCACTTCAGTCAGAACTGCTATTGTCAACAAGACAGAAAATAACAAATGTTGGCAAGGATGCAGAGAAAAGAGAACCCTCCTATATTTTTGGTGGGAATGTAACTTGGTACAGCCATTGTGGAAAACAGTATGGAGATTTCTCAGAGAATAAAAATAGATCTACCTTATGATCCAGCTACACCACTACTTGGTATATACCCAAAGGAAATGAAATCAATATTATCAAAGACACCTGCACTTCTCATGTTCGTTGATGGGATCAACCTAAATGCCCTTCAACAGATGAATGGATAAAAAAATAAAATAAAATAAAATAAAATATATATATATATACAGAATGGAATACTGCTCAGCTACTTTTTTTTTTTTTTTTTTTTTTTTTTTACAGCGGTATCCTATCATTTGCAGCAACACAGATGGAACTGGAAACCAACATGTTAAGTGAAGCAAGTCAAGCACAGAAAGACAAATACTGCATGGTCTCACTCATCGGTGGAATTTGAAAAGTAAACAAATAAAGTGTCTCTCATAGAAGTAGAGCTTCAAATAATGGCTACCAGAAGTGGGGGATGGAGAGAGGAGAAGTGGTGGACTAACGGGTACAAAACTATGCTATTTACCCTAAGTGAATTCTTGTGCAGTATATGCATGTATTGAAACAACACACTGTACCCCACAAATATGTACAGGTAAATGTTAAAATAAAAATAATTTTTTAAAAAAATTTAAAAATTAAAATACCAGAAAGAAAAACGTAGTGACAAATTGAAAGTATATATTTGCATCAATTGATCTGCCAAAGGATTATTAGTAGTAATAATAATTAATGTGTTTATTATTTTTCTTACTGTCTCTTAGAAGGTTAGCAGTACCTGGTCTCACTGCTTCTCCTTTAACCGGGTCTCCATTCTATTCTGCACACATCAACCAGAACACTACTTTACAAATATAAAAGTCAGACGATGTTACACCTTTACTAAAACTACGCAATTTCATCTCATTTCAGTCACAGTAACAACCAAAGTCTTGTTTGCTCTTTGAACTCATCTCCTACTACTCTCCCCCTTGCTGACACTGAAGGAAGTGCTTTTTACAAGGGTATAGGGAAAATACAGCCAAAAAGTCAAGTTAAGAAACAAGGGGAACAGAGTCAAACAGGATATCTGTGGTTATGCACCTGGGCCCCGGCCCGAGGCAAAGGGCGGATAGTTCCCAGAAATAGACAAGTCAGTTAAAGTTTCAAGAGTGCCCCTCAGCTGTTTCAAGGACTCCCACTTGACCGAAGTTCACCCCTGGCTTGATTTAAACTAACCAATTACCTTGCTTCTCGCTTCTGTACCCGCGCTTTTTGCTATAAAAAGGACCCAGGAGCTCTACTCGGCGCGCCAGTCTTTCGAAAGACTGAGTCGCCCGGGTACCTGTGTGTTCAATAAACCTCTTGTTTTTGCATCCGAAGCCGTGGTCTCGCTGTTCCTTGGGAGGGTCTCCCTGAACTGACTGACTACCCACTGCGGGAGTCTTTCATTTGGGGGCTCGTCCGGGATCGGAGACCCCCACCCAGGGACCACCGACCCACCAACGGGAGGTAAGCTGGCCAGCAGTCGTTCTGTGTCTCGTTTCTGTGTCTCGTCTCTGTGTCTGACTCAGTGATTTCGACTGTCTTTTCTGAGCGCGCGCATTTTGGTTTCAGTTTGTTCCGGGTTAGTCGCTCTGGGAGCGAAGTGCGGGTAGCGAACAGACGTGTTCGGGGGCTCGCCACCCGGCAATCCTGGGAGACGTCCCAGGATCAGGGGAGGACCAGGGACGCCTGGTGGACCCCTTGGCAGAGGATTATTGTGTTTTGGTCTCACCGCGTCTCGGGAGGCGCGCTCTGCCATCGGACTCTTTCTTCTATTTCTACGGCACTCGGTCTCGTCGCCGTTTCTGGTTTCTTTTTGTCTTAGTTGTGATAGGTCTTTGCGTCGTCGTTCCCCTATTGGAAATTTTCGAGATGGGGCAAAGTGCCCTTACGCCCCTCTCCCTTACTCTAGATCATTGGAAAGATGTCAAAGCCAGGGCTCACAATCTGTCCATGGAGATCAAAAAAGGAAAATGGCAGACTTTCTGTTCGTCTGAGTGGCCCACATTCGGCGTAGGTTGGCCGCCAGAGGGAACCTTTGATCTTACTGTCATTTTTGCAGTTAAAAAGATTGTTTTTCAGGAGACCGGAGGACACCCGGACCAGGTTGCCTGTGTCGTGGTATGGCAAGACCTCGCCCAGAATCCCCCTCCCTGGGTGCCACCCTCCAGCAAAGTCGCTGTTGTTTCGGGATCAGAAAATACTCAAAGGCCACCTACAAGGAAGCCTTCCGCCCCTCCCCAACCCCCCGTCCTCCCGACACCAGATGACCTATTTTCTCTCTCTGAAACCCCACCTTACCCGGCGGCTCCGCTGCCCCCTCTGGCCCCTCAGGGAAACAGATCGGCACCAGGCCGAGCGCCCGGTGATCCTAGCCCTGAGGGACCGGCTGCGGGGACTAGGAGCCGCCAACCTCGCAGTCCGAGAGACGGCTCCGGTCCTGACTCCACCGTAGCTTTGCCCCTCCGAGCCATAGGGCCCCCAGCTGAGCCTAATGGCTTGGTCCCTCTACAGTATTGGCCTTTTTCCTCAGCAGATCTTTACAATTGGAAGTCTAACCACCCGTCTTTTTCTGAAAAACCAGCAGGACTCACGGGACTTCTTGAGTCCCTTATGTTCTCTCACCAGCCCACTTGGGACGATTGCCAACAGCTACTCCAGATCCTCTTCACCACTGAAGAGCGAGAAAGGATTCTTCTGGAGGCCCGCAAGAACGTTCTCGGGGACAACGGGGCCCCTACACAACTCGAGAACCTCATTAATGAGGCCTTCCCCCTCAATCGACCTCAATGGGATTACAACACGGCCGAAGGTAGGGAGCGTCTTCTGGTCTACCGCCGGACTCTAGTGGCAGGTCTCAAAGGGGCAGCCCGGCGCCCCACCAATTTGGCTAAGGTAAGAGAGGTCTTGCAGGGACCGGTAGAACCCCCCTCGGTTTTCTTGGAACGCCTGATGGAGGCATATAGGAGATACACTCCGTTTGACCCCTCTTCTGAGGGACAGCAGGCGGCAGTTGCAATGGCCTTCATCGGACAGGCAGCCCCAGATATCAAGAAAAAGTTGCAGAGGCTAGAGGGGCTCCAAGATTATTCCTTACAAGATTTAGTGAGAGAGGCAGAAAAGGTGTACCACAAGAGAGAGACAGAAGAGGAAAAACAAGAAAGAGAAAAAAGAGAGACAGAAGAGAGAGAGAGACGGCGCGATAGGCGCCAAGAAAAAAACTTGACTAGGATTTTGGCCGCAGTGGTAGGTGAAAGAGGGTCTAGAGATAGGCAGACAGGGAACCTGAGCAACCGGGCAAAGAAAACACCTAGGGATGGAAGACCCCCTCTAGACAAAGACCAATGCGCGTACTGTAAAGAGAAGGGTCACTGGGCAAGAGAATGTCCCCGGAAAAAGAACATCAGAGAAGCCAAGGTTCTATCCCTAGACGACTAGGGGAGTCAAGGTTCGGACCCCCTCCCCGAACCTAGGGTAACATTGACAGTGGAGGGGACCCCCATCGAGTTTCTGGTCGATACCGGGGCTGAACATTCGGTGTTGACCCAACCCATGGGGAAGGTAGGGTCCAGGCGGACAGTCGTAGTAGGAGCAACCGGCAGCAAAGTCTACCCCTGGACCACACAAAGACTTTTAAAGGTTGGACATAAACAAGTGACCCATTCCTTTTTGGTCATACCTGAGTGCCCTGCTCCTCTGTTGGGCCGGGACATCCTGACCAAACTAAAAGCTCAAATCCAGTTTTCTACAGAGGGCCCACAAGTAACATGGGGAGATCACTCTACCATGTGCTTGGTCCTAAACCTAGAAGAAGAATACCGGCTGTATGAAAAGCCGGCCTCTCCCTCCATCGACCCATCCTGGCTCCAACTTTTTCCCACCGTATGGGCAGAAAAGACAGGTATGGGACTGGCCAATAACGTCCCACCAGTAGTAGTAGAGCTGAAATCGGGTGCCTCACCGGTGGCCGTCCGACAGTATCCAATGACTAAAGAAGCCCGGGAAGGCATCAGACCCCACATCCAAAGGTTCTTAGACCTAGGGGTCTTAGTGCCCTGCCAGTCGCCCTGGAACACCCCTCTGCTACCAGTAAAAAAGCCAGGGACCAATGACTATCGGCCAGTCCAAGACTTGAGAGAAATTAACAAAAGGGTGCAAGACATTCATCCCTCAGTCCCAAACCCATACAGCCTCCTGAGTTCCCTTCCGCCTAGTCACACTTGGTACTCAGTCTTGGATCTCAAGGATGCCTTTTTTGCCTCAAACTACACCCCAACAGCCAGCCACTGTTCGCGTTCGAGTGGAGAGACCCAGAAAAAGGTAACGCTGGTCAGCTGACCTGGACACGGCTGCCACAGGGGTTCAAGAACTCACCCACTCTCTTCGACGAGGCCCTCCACCGGGATTTAACTCCTTTTAGGGCTCTCAACCCCCAGGTCATATTACTCCAATATGTGGACGACCTCCTAGTGGCAGCTCCCACATATGAAGGCTGCAAAAGAGGGACACAAAAGCTCTTGCAGGAACTGAGTAAGTTGGGGTACCGGGTATCAGCTAAAAAGGCCCAGTTATGCCAGAAAGAGGTCACCTATTTGGGGTACCTGCTCAAGGAGGGAAAAAGATGGCTGACCCCGGCCCGGAAAGCTACAGTTATGAAGATCCCTACTCCCACAACCCCCAGGCAGGTCCGCGAATTTCTGGGTACTGCCGGATTCTGCAGGCTCTGGATTCCTGGGTTTGCTTCCCTGGCTGCACCCTTGTACCCCCTGACAAGGGAAAACATTCCTTTTACCTGGACTGAGGAGCATCAAAAGGCTTTTGACCACATAAAAAAAGCCTTGCTGTCTGCCCCCGCCTTGGCTCTCCCAGACCTCACCAAACCATTTACTCTATACGTAGATGAAAGAGCCGGTGTAGCCCGAGGAGTGCTTACTCAGACCCTAGGACCATGGCGACGGCCAGTAGCTTATCTATCAAAAAAACTGGATCCAGTGGCCAGTGGGTGGCCAACCTGCCTAAAAGCGGTTGCTGCAGTGGCACTCCTCCTCAAAGACGCTGATAAGTTAACCTTGGGGCAAAATGTGACTGTGATTGCTTCCCACAGCCTCGAAAGTATTGTGCGGCAGCCCCCCAATCGGTGGATGACCAATGCCAGAATGACTCATTACCAGAGTTTGCTGCTAAACGAAAGGATATCTTTCGCGCCCCCTGCTGTCCTGAACCCAGCTACCCTACTACCAGTCGAGTCAGAATCCACCCCAGTACACCAATGCTCAGAAATCCTTGCTGAAGAAGCTGGGACTCGACGGGACCTGAAGGACCAGCCATTGCCCGGAGTGCCTGCCTGGTATACAGACGGTAGCAGCTTCATTGTGGAAGGTAAGCGGAGAGCAGGGGCCGCCATCGTAGATGGCAAACGGACGGTATGGGCAAGCAGCCTGCCAGAAGGGACATCAGCCCAGAAGGCCGAGCTAATCGCCTTGACGCAGGCATTACGCCTAGCCGAAGGAAAAAACATCAACATCTACACGGACAGCAGGTCGCCATTATCCACTGCCCGGGCCACCAGAGAGGAAATAACCCTGTGGCGGCCGGGAACCGGAGGGCCGACGAGGCTGCAAAACAAGCCGCCCTGTCGGTCAGGGTGCTAGCAGAAACTATAAAGCTTCAAGAGCCAATCGAGCCTGCTCAAGCTAGGACCAAGCCAAGAGAGCTCACTCCTGACCAGGGAAAAGAATTCATTTAGCGGTTACATCAGCTAACACACTTAGGACCAGAAAAGCTCCTTCAACTAACGAGCCGCACCAGCCTCTCCATCCCGAATCTCCGGTCCACCGTTCAAGAAGTCGCCAATCGGTGTCCGGCTTGTGCCATGACTAATGCGACTACCACCTACCGAGAGACCGGAAAAAGACAACGGGGAGATCGACCCGGCGTATACTGGGAAGTAGACTTTACAGAGGTAAAGCCTGGCCGGTATGGGAACAGGTATCTGCTAGTATTTGTAGATACTTTCTCTGGATGGGTAGAAGCTTTCCCTACCAAAACTGAAACGGCCCTGACTGTATGTAAAAAGATACTAGAAGAAATCCTGCCCCGTTTCGGGATCCCTAAGGTGATCGGGTCAGATAATGGCCCAGCCTTTGTTGCTCAGGTAAGCCAGGGACTGGCCACACAACTGGGAATAAATTGGAAATTACATTGTGCGTATAGGCCCCAGAGCTCAGGTCAAGTAGAGAGAATGAATAGAACCATCAAAGAGACCTTAACTAAATTGGCCTTAGAGACCGGTGGAAAAGACTGGGTGGCCCTCCTTCCCTTAGCGCTGTTCAGAGCCAGGAATACCCCTGGCCAGCTTGGTCTGACCCCTTATGAAATCCTCCACGGGGGACCCCCCCCCATACTTGAGTTGGGAGGAACACTGGGTCCCGATGATAACTTTCTTCCTGTCTTATTTACTCACTTAAAGGCTTTAGAAGTTGTAAAAACCCAGATCTGGGACCAGATCAAGGAGGTATACGAGCCAGGTGCCGTGGCCATCCCTCATCCGTTCCAGGTCGGAGACCAAGTGCTGGTCAGACGCCATCGACCCAGCAACCTTGAGCCTCGGTGGAAAGGCCCGTATCTGGTATTGCTGACCACCCCGACCGCAGTAAAAGTTGATGGCATTGCAGCCTGGGTACATGCTTCTCACCTCAAGCCTGCGCCACCCTCCGTACCAGATGAATCCTGGGAGCTGGAGAGGACTGATAATCCTCTTAAGTTGCGCATTCGGCGGCGGCGGAGCAAGCCTACCAAGTAATAACCCTAACCAGCCCAACACCCTCACCTGGCAGGTACTGTCCCAAACTGGAAAGGTTGTCTGGTTCAAGACAGAAGTCCACCCCCTTTGGACTTGGTGGCCCTCCCTTACCCCTGATATATGTGCCCTGGCGGCGGGTCTCGAGGCTTGGGATATTCCAGAAATTGATGCACCGGCCTCTAAAAGAGTCAGGCCTCCTGACTCAAACTATGAAAATGCTTATAACCAGATCAAATAACTCCCCTTGGTTGACCACCCTACTGTCAACCATCGCCGGGCCCCTATTACTCCTCCTTCTGTTGTTCACCCTTGGGCCCTACGTCATCAATAGACTAGTCCAATTCATCAATGATAGGGTAAGTGCAGTTAAGATTCTGGTCCTTAGGCAAAAATACCAAACCTTAAATGGCGAAGATAACTTTTAATTCCGCTCTAAGATTAGAGCGATCCACAAGAGAAATGGGGGAATGAAGGAAGTGCTTTTTACAAGGGTATAGGGAAAATACAGCCAAAAAGTCAAGTTAAGAAACAAGGGGAACAGAGTCAAACAGGATATCTGTGGTTATGCACCTGGGCCCCGGCCCGAGGCAAAGGGCGGATAGTTCCCAGAAATAGACAAGTCAGTTAAAGTTTCAAGAGTGCCCCTCAGCTGTTTCAAGGACTCCCACTTGACCGAAGTTCACCCCTGGCTTGATTTAAACTAACCAATTACCTTGCTTCTCGCTTCTGTACCCGCGCTTTTTGCTATAAAAAGGACCCAGGAGCTCTACTCGGCGCGCCAGTCTTTCGAAAGACTGAGTCGCCCGGGTACCTGTGTGTTCAATAAACCTCTTGTTTTTGCATCCGAAGCCGTGGTCTCGCTGTTCCTTGGGAGGGTCTCCCTGAACTGACTGACTACCCACTGCGGGAGTCTTTCAACACTCCTTCCATTCATACTGGATTCCTCATTCTTACATGAAAATATCCAGTACAGTAGTCCTTCCTTATAAGTTGGGAAAATGTCTCCAAGCAATGCATGGTACTGAACCCTATATACACTATACATAGAGGTTTGTTGTTTTTTTTTTTACCTACTTCACAATTTTATAGAGAGAAGATTTGTTCTTACTACAGATCTTAGCAACTTCAGCATATGTTTTTTTGTTTGTTTGTTTAGTTTTTTCTTATTAAATCAAAAACCTCCTTTTCACTTAAAGGAAGCACTTTATAACTTCCATTTGACATATCTGAATTTTCAGCATCACTACTCTTACGCTTTGGGGATATTATTAAGTAAAATAAGGGTTACTTGACCCAAAAAATACAATACCACAACAGGCGATCTGATAACCGAGATGGCTACTAAGGGACTAATGGGCAGGGAGCCTATACAGCACAGATACACTGGGCCAAGAGATGATTCATGTCCAGGACAGGATGGGGCAGGACAAAGTAGGACAGAGTGAGATAGCACAAGATTTTAACACACTACTCAAAATGGCATTCAATTTAAAACTTATGAATTGTTTATTTCTAGAATTTTCCATGGTATTAGTTCATTGTCTGTTGCTTATAACAGAACATCTGAAACTAGTTAGTTTATAAAAAATAAAATTTATTTCTTACAGTTTGGACACTGGGAAGTTCAAGGTCGAGGGGACAAATCTGATGAGGGCTTCCTACAGATTCTTGAAGCAGTGTGGGGCATCATTTGGTGTTGGGGCTGAACATGCTAGCTTAGGTCCATATTTCTCTTCTTAAAAGCCTCTAATTCCCCACCCCCATGACCTCATTTAATACTAATTACCTCCCAAAGTTCTCACCTCTCAAATACCGTACTGAATTTCCCACTTTCTTAATATTCTTACAAGGAAGATTAAATTTCAACAAGAGTTTCAAAGGGGAAAAAGTATTTTTGGACCACAATTGACTGCAGGTAACTGAATTTACAAAAGGTGAAACTGTAAGTAAGGTGAAACTATTTTACACACTCCCTAATTGAATCCCTCACCTGCCTTTTTCCTATTACGGGAGGGTTTCCCATCAGACAGTGCCTTTGGTTGAATGTCCCCCAAAACTTCATCCCCACTGTGACTGTTGAGAGTGGGAAATCCTATTATGGTAATTGAAAGGTGGGGCCTTGAAGATATGATTAGATTGTAGGACCATGTCATAGTAAATGGATTAAAAATGGTGGTCATGGGAGTGGTTCTGAGAGGGCTTTAAAAAGAGAGTGAATGAAGCAGTTAATCTCTCTTTCTCTATCTACCATTGTCTGCCATGTGAGACTCCTGGGTCACTATTGCCACCACCAAGACCCTCACCAGATATGTTCCCTGGACATTGGACTTAGCCTCTGAAACATGGTCGTAGGTCCAATAAATTACGTTTTCTTTATAAAATACCTAGTTCCATTTATTTGTTATAAGCAACAGAAATGGGCTAATACAGAAAACTGGTACCTGGAGTAGAATGTTGCTTATAACAAAAAATTGAAAATGTGGAAGCAACTTTGGAACCAGGTGTTGAGGAGAAGCTGGAAGAATTTGAAGGAACAGGTTAGGAAAAGCCTAGATGCTGGTGAAGGAAGTTTGGAGCATTTTAGAGACTGGTTAAGTGGTGGTGACTAGAATGCTGATAAAAATATGAACAGTAAAAGCCATTCTGAGAAGGTTTCAGACAGAAATGAGTAGGAGCTTTTTGGAAACTGGAGCAAAGATCAAACTTTCTATGAACTGGCAAGGAACTTGACTGCATTGTGTCCATGCCCTAGGACTCTGTGGGAGCTGCATGGCTACTAGTAACAGCCTCCGCCGAGTTATGGCAGCAAAGGCATGTGTGAGGAAAGTGGAGTCAGTATAGTCAGGCCCCCTCACCTCATATCCAGCTGTGTATGATTCAGCACATCTGTTGTAAACAAGCTATGTAAGAGTGGTGTGACCATGCACATGTGCCCATATACTCCTTGGCTCGTTGCCACTGTTTTGAACTTTGGGTGTAAAAGGCAACGGCTCTGAACCACTAGCCAGCAGAGCTCACTTCGGAATAAAGCATGTCTAGCCTATTATCAGCCACCAGAATCTCTTTTCAACTGCCTGACTCATGAACTGCACAGGATGGGGCAGAGGGGTCTGTGATCCAGCCCAGTAGTATGATGTAAAGCCATGGTTGTAGGTGTTGTGAATGTTTTGCAGCTGGTATGGAGAGGAGAGATCTTAGAGAAAGGACCTAGTTTAAAAAAAATGCTTCTAGCACTAATATTTTTAAAGTTTCTGGGTTTTAATATTCTTCTGCATGTTTTGCAATCTGGCTTTCCAGGGATCCTTGGAGCTTTAAAAAACATTTGTCATCGGAAGTGCCATTTACAAGACCTCTAGAGAATTTCACAACCATGAGAAATTGGCGAAGAAGAATCATACTCTACTCTTGCAGTCTTTTCTTTAATTTAAACAGTTTCGACATAGGAATTTTGTTATAAAAGAAACTTATCTGTTCCCAGATGTTACATTAGTTACACAGGAATAGTGAAACTCGGGCTTTCACAGAATTTGCAATTCAGGAAAACTTCTCTTGGAGTAACGTACAATATTTAGATGTGTATTCACTGGATGATTGGCTTTAATAAAAGACCCAGCGATAAATGGAGCCATTTCAGTGCATAAAAGTGATTAAACATGGAGCTTGAAAGAATTATGTTATTTACTCATTCAGTAGCTTCACTCACAGGAAGAGAATTTTGAGATTTACAGACAACATGCTAGCTCCATTTCTCTAACCCTTCAGCAGGCACATTTTTCGCATTCTGAAATAAAAAACAAATTTGGACTGAGCAAGGAAAGACTTATTGAAAAAAGATTATTGCAAGGGAGGATAAAGGACTATTGAATAGGAAGAATGCTGCATGTAAGGGCTGCTAGTGTCTCAAGAGTTAGGCACAAAAGGACTTTTATGAAGAGGAGTGAGCAAGGCTAGAAAAAGTCTGGGGTGGGTCAAGTGGAATGAAAGAGTGGCATAATCAGGTAACAGGTCAGGGAATGTTTTGTTTATGCTGAAGCCAAACTATTTTTCAGGAGAAGCTGTCTCCCTGGATGAAGGAGAAGTTTAATGAAAGTTAGCTTAACAAACATTTTGTTCTGATTCATCTACGGGGACAAAGTTCAGCTAATCATTTATGAGGCAAAGAATGAGAATTTGGAGAGTCTGTGTCTAGCTCTGTCATAGTTTATAAAAGGAGATATCCATGAATCTTTTCTATGTCATATGGGAAAGGGTGGTTTTTCTCAGTAAACAATTTTGCAAAACAAAAAATGTTGGGATTCTTTTAACTTTCCTTTGTTTTCTGGGAGCATGAGGCTCAGGTAAAATTCAACATTGTCAGCATGCATAGAAGGGTTCTTAAAAACTATGGCCTTATTTTAAAGATAGTGTGAAAGAGGCCCACTTAAGTTAAATAACTTGCTTAAGGTCAGAAAGCAAGTCAACAGCAGAGTAAAGCCAGGTCTGTATTTATTTCTTCTTCTAGTATGCAGTTCTGTCAGGGAGGATCAAGATTTTGATGGGCCTGAAATTTATACAATTTGTGAGTCTACTTCAAGAAGAAGAACACAAAATTGCTAAAAAAAAATTAAATATGGAAACAAATACATAGAATGAGAAAAGAAATGACAGGAAACTACAAATGTTTAAAAGCCGCAAACACCACAAACATCAGAACATCCAAAAAAAATCACATACTCTTTGCTTGGCTCTTCAGATAAACCATATTTTACTAATATTTTCTGTAGAAAGATTAGAAAGGCAGATCAGTCTCCTCGCATGGTTGATCAAAACTAGTTTTGCATTATTGACCTTTTTTGAAAGATTCTTTTAGCTTCAAGACATTTTTTGGCAACACCAAATACAGTAAACATTTAAGATTGTGGTCAATTCGAGTAAAACCTGTATTGAATTCCTCTGATGAGCTATATATATTTCAGGGTATCTCAAGTTTTCCTGTATGTGACTAATTGTAAATTTCTTTAAATCATACACTCACTTTGTCTTGTAATCTTCATTGTAGTGTTATGAGTTTTTATTAGTGTCAAAGGTATCATCATTTCATGCAAGAGAAATAGAAAATGTATCTTTACCCATTATGCTTATTTGATTCCCTCCTCCATATTAATTGGATTATCAAAAAAATCTAAGAACTTTATTACTTCTATCGAAAATTCATCTTTGTCTTAGCTTTTATTATGTTCTTCCTGCCACTTCATCTGGAACCACCAAACTTCATCAGGACAAGTTGTCCCAGGTATAAAAAGACATTGAGATACATTACACATATGACTTTACAGAGATTATTGCATTTCACAAGATTTTTTTCTCCTTCAGTACCCACATACTTCCAGTGCTATAGGACAGGTTCATATCACTACAGAACACCTTGCTCTGCTCCTTCTTGCCACCATTCCAGGTGAGTTGGCTCAGTGTACATCAGATATGTTCCTGGAAGCCATTCCTCTACTGGAACAGTTAGTAGTAACTTAAATATTCATGAAAATGACTACAAAGCACAGAAATAAACCCCATTAAACCTAAACTACCTCAAGTCAATTTCCCTTAGAAAGATTCCCAAACTGCCCATGACCATTTCATTGACACCCAACAGGTGGAGAAGTATGATGGAAGACATGAAGGAAGTGGAAAAATGCAGAGGTGTTAAGCAATTGAGGATACAGTGTTTGCTCATTTGTTTTTTGAAAATCTTGCAAAGCATGAACACATTGTTCCCAGCCTTTTCTGGTTCTTAGAATGGCCCGTACATGTGAGAGGCCCTGAAACCTAAGCTTCTTTGGCTTCACAGTAAATTTGTCTCTGCACTCTGCCTTTCTGCTATCTGGATTTTTTTTTTTTTTTTTTCATTTAGATAACACTTTTATTTTTCATTTGGGCTTGAGGGTAAAGCTTTTCCTAAAGAATTGCTGCATTGATTATAAAATATATCAGTTCTTTCATATGAAAGGAGAAGGTGGCTATTACTTGGAAAGATTCGAGGGAAGTTGGAAGAGACTTTGATACTCCCCACCCATGCCCCTTTCCTAGAAACTCCATAAGCCTTTCAAAATGTTTTATTTCCACATAAAAAAATTCTTTTGATTAAAGATTACTTAAAATACAAATATTCCTGGAAGAACACTCTGACTTTGAATTTGTTTAATCAAATTGCTTTCATCCTAACATTTGCTCAGAAGTCAAGGGAATCCTTATTGAGGAAGATCAGGGAAAAGCAAAGGTGGAGCATGAGGCCCTGGTCCATAAAAGTAGATTTCAGGGCTCTCCTACAGTGGAGAATGCTTTTCCCTGGCACAGCACAGATTGACGTTTTCACCATTAGGATAGTCTCTTTGCCACAGTCTCAAGGATTGGGAATTACTGACAGCACAATATTTACCAAAAGAAGGGCAATTGACGTGGCACGTGGTCAGATTATTTTTTTTCTTTTTGAGACATAATTAATTATACATATTTCTGGGGTGCAGAGTTGAATATCAATACGTGTGTACAATGTATGATGATCAAATCATGATAATTAACATATTCATCACTACAAAACATAACCATTCTTTGTGTCCATTAACCAATTTACTTTCAAAAGCTACCAAATAATTTTCTCTGTGGCCCACAAAGTAGCTTACATTTTAGTAGAGTTGTGCATAGAAGACCATGCTCCCATTAAGTCTGTAATTTTGTAAAAATACAATTTACTGGTAAAAGTAATCTGAACCTCAGAGATACAAATTAAAGGTCTTCTCAAATTCCCACTTTTCAAATTATAATATGAATATGTGCTTATAGTAGAAATAGGAACTTCCTCACTCTGTAGGAACATCATAAAAACGTAGAAAAAGTCAATTGCTCTTGATGATAGCAGCAAGTAGAGGTATTTACTTTTTAAATTAGAGCCAGTTATATAGATCTGATGCAATACAAAAATGTGCATATTTATGTAATGACTACAAGTTCAGCAAAGTGCCATCCACGTAAATACCAAGGACCCAAACAGTTGTTTTAGCTTCAATCTGTAGTTTCCTTTATTACAGTTTGAACAGAACTCTAAAAATAACAATTCTGTGGTATAGGAAATGAACATACTATAAGAGATTTTTTAAAGTTCCCTTTTGTGCATCACTCTGGATCTTTGCATTGGTTGCATGCAGAAGATTATATTAAGAATAGTCCAAAATATTCTGATGGAATAATGTAGGCAAGAATAATGAACACTACAAATAGTCTTAAGAGTTTTACTCTTGAGTTTGTTTTTTTTTTTTTCAATAAGGATGATCGATAGTCATTATGCAGTCAAGCAGAGTCTTCTGAATTTATCAGGAGGAGCTTATAGGTGAATTTCTCTCTCAGCTAATGGGATAATGTTTTGAGTTTAATAGAATAACATGAAGAAGATGGTATGAGCAAAATCAGTGTAACATACTACTTTGAGATGAATAAAATTCTTTTGATTTTCATTTATAATGTTAATAATATATATAACTCATTTAATTGCTTTTAAGTATGCAAAATGGGAGGTGATGTTCTGAAAACATTTTTATCTCTCTATGCTCTCACTTCTATAGCTACCCAGTGCTGCTTTAAGTAAAATTTGGACTAACTATCCTTCAACGAATGGTGTAGTTTATTAGCTCCAAATCTATTTAGTGTGCATAACTTCAGCTGATCCCAGTGATCACTCTTTCTGTGGTGTACAATTGAATTTTTTCACATTACTTTCTACATCTAAAATTTCTTAATGCTCCTGGATGGTTTTAATACATTTGAGTTTCTGTTTTTGTGTACTTTATTTCTCAATACTACATACTTTATTAGATTTTATCTTCTATATCCAAGTACTTTCGCATTTAAGACTTTTAATTTTTCTTACTTAAATGATATTCTTAAAAAGCTAAACATTTATTTCACCTTGTTGAACATAGTTCACATGGATATGTTTCAGAAATCCTCGATAAAAGGTTATCTATTGCATTACCATATTTTTAATGGCAAGATGAAGACTGGAACAGACAGATTGAAGGTACTCATGTTATGCAAAAGTAGACTGCCACTTCATTACCGACCCAGTAGGGGGTGGCCCTGAAGAGCACTGGTGAATGAAAATCCTCACAGTTGGTGGAGCCCCAAGCAGTTCATCTGATTGTTTACTTTGAGTGGAGGAAGAAATAGCTTGAGATACAGATAAACATGGATTTCCAAACAGTGATGAAAGTCTTGGCTGAATGAATACAGACATGGAAGAAGCAAAATTGGGAGTTATGTCAAAGAAGCATACTAATGCATACGTATGAAAAGGCACTAAGCATTAGGATCTATATGTCTCATTTTAATATACAAAAGGGCATCCACTGCAAAGGAGGCTCTTAGAAACTGTAGAACCATGACTTTTCTAGTGCAGTTCAGCCTGCCACTATCTTTGGCCACCTCAGTGTTTGCATAGTAGATCAATGAACACAATAAACATGGTGGAAGGAATGGAGGCTATGCTCGAGCTGAACAGTTTTGGTCCCCTCTTACTAAGTCTGATAGCCATTGTTGCTACTGAATGTCCAACCTGCAAACAATAGAAATCAAAGCCAAACCCTTGTTATGATACAATCCCTCAAGGACACCAGGCAACTACTTAGAAGATGGTTAATTACATCAGACCTCTTCCATCTGGAGTGATTCATCCTTACAGGTATTTGACACTTACTCGGAATATGGTTTTGCTTTTCCTGTCTGCTGTGCCTCAGCAAGCACCACCATCTGAAAGCTTAACATCAATCCTGTGTAACATCGCCTCAGACTCAGAGACCTATTTTTAGGGCAAAGGAGATGCAACACTGAGCATATGATCATGGGAACCTCTGGTCCTGCAATATACTGTAATACGACAAATAGAAAGTTGAATATAATGATGGAATGGCCTATTAAAAGCTCAGTTTAGGTATACTGCCAGCTTTGGAACAACACCCTACAAGTTTGGTGTGCTGTCCCCCAGAATGTGATTGATGCAATGGATCAATGACTGTAATACAATAATCTGTTCCCCAAAGCTGAAGTGCATAGTCTGGAAAATAAGGAATGTCAGTAGGATTGGCTGCTCTCAATGTCACTTCTAATAACCCATGTATAGAGTTTTTCTTGTCCATACAATCTCATCATATCCTGGGTTAGTAGTTCTGTTTCCTAGGTAGATTATGGAGCACTTCCATCAGAAGACACACTAAAGTTTCCTCTAAACCTAAAATGAAGATGATCTCCTGTTCAGTCTAAGCTCCTCTTACTGGAGGATCAGCAGGGAAAGGAGGGAGTTAACATGAGTAGTTGAGTTTATACTACACAATAAGAAACAGGGAAGAGTACATATGGAACCCAGGAAAATTACAGAAGCATCAGTTGCTCATACAAATATTCCTCGACTTACAATGGGGTTACGTCCTGATAAACCTACTAAAAGTTAAAAATATCATAAGTTGAAAATGCATTTAATATGGGTATACCTAACTTACCAAACATCGTAGCTTAGCTTATCCTACCTTAAATGTGCTTAAAACACTTACCTTGGTCTACAGATGTGCAAAACCTTCTAACACAAAGCCTATTTTATAATACTGTTGAATATCTCATGTAATTTATTCATATTCTACTGAATGTGTATTGCTTTTGCACCATCGTAAAGCTGAAAAGTCATAAGTCAAACCATCGTAAGTTGGGAACCAACTGTACTATGTCCAGAAGTATGGAAACAGAGAAAGATAACCAAAACAGCATGTAAATTCTACAATTGGAATAGACCTGATAAGGAACACTCTTTGTGAATGCCCTTTGACAGGCAAATTACAGAGAAAAAGATAGCTTGGAATGGGGCTGATAGAGCCAAAGGAAATAAAAAGGAAAATTGTATTGATTGTATTAAACTGAGGCACAGTTCTTCATTTCTATGATACATGACCCATATGCATATATTTTGTATAAAATAATGCTACTTTATAATGGGTATGGTGATTTTACATAAGTTTTCTTACTTGAACTTCACAACAAATGCGATAAGGGAGGTAATAATAAGTTAATTTTCAAAGTAACACCACTAGTATGTTTGTCAGAGATGACTCAAACTCATGTCTATTTGGTCCTAAATAAAATGGATTTTCTTGGATGCACAGTTTGCAAACATTTTCTCCTACTCTGTAGGTTGTCGTTTTGCTCTGTTGTTTCTTTTGCTGTGCAGAAGCTTTTTAGTTTGATATAATCTCATTTGTTTTTTCTTTTGTTGCCTGTGCTTTTGTGGTCTTATTCACAAAGTCTTTGCCCTATCCTACATCCTGAAGTGTTTTCCCTATGTTTTCTTTTAGGAGTTTTATAGTTTCAGGTTCAACAGATGACCATATAAGTAAAGTGTGGTATATATTAAGTACTATTCGGCCATTAAAAAAAAAAAAAATGAAATTCTTCCATTTGCAGCAACATGGATAAACTTAGAGCAAATTATGTTAAGTGAAACAAGCCAGGCACAGAAAGAAAAATACTTCATGTCCTCACTCATAAGTGGGAGGAAAGTGAAAGAAAGAAAGAAAGAAAGAAAGAAGGAAGGAAGGAAGGAAGGAAGGAAGGAAGGAAGGAAGGAAGGAAGGAAGGAAGGAAGGAAGGAAGGAAGGAAGGAAGGAAGGAAGGAAGGAAAGAAAGAAAGAAAGAAAGAAAGAAAGAAAGAAAGAAAGAAAGAAAGAAAGAAAGAAAGAAAGAAAGAAAGAAAGAAATGACAATCGTAATAATATGCTGAACTTTAAAAAAAAGAAAACAGAACTGACAGAACTGTGGTTATTATTGGTGGGAAAGGGGGAGTGGGAGGGAGGTTAGAAATAGATTAATGGTCACAAAGATTGATTTCATTTTATATACATGAGTGTACTAATTATCCTGATTTGATCACCACATATTGTACACAGGTATTGGTATTCAAATCTGTACCCCACAAACATGTATAATCAATTATGTTTCAGTAAAATAAAAAATGTCAAAAAATAGAAATAAAAATATTTTTTTCTCATAATTACTTCCTGGGTTCATAGGACACTAATGAGTAATGTTTTATATTTGTTTGTCTGTGGTGCAATTATGGTTAGAACAAACCCATTTGTGTGGGGCAGTGAGTTGCAGTAGTGCCTAAATCCAGCTCCACCTATACTGAGAATGAAGGAAGGGAGAATGAAAGAGAGAGAAGATGGTATTCAGACTTATGCTCTGGCTGTCTCAACCATTCAAATAAATGAATTGATTGGTTAATAAAGAAGGACATCTAAGGAAAAGGAAGAAAGATACAGTGAAGAATATCAAAATCTGTTTGTTATCTTGGTTACAAACTCCACAATGTAATAGAAAAAAAATGTTAGCTAAGAACTCAGGAAATTCTGGATTTTGGAAGATGATGATATAGTAGCATTCTCATAGGTGTCTAATGTTTAGAGAAAGCCTTATATATCAGCCCTCCTGATTTTTCTGTTTTCAATTAGTGGCAGCTGTATTTTTCCTTTTAAAAACTTGGGCCTATTAAGTAGAAAAAGAAACAAGTTTTGTTCAGTCTCTATTAAATACATCCCAACTAGAAGGATAGCATTTAGAAGGATAATCCAATATGCTACATTGAGAAAGGCTGGCAGTAATTCTGAATTTTCATGTGTGCTAGTTACAATAAGCAAACGGCATGAAGGAAAAAAATCATCCCAGAGCAATTTAAATATCTTTGCTTTAAACTACATATTAATTGAACACTGCCTTTTAAAGTTAAAGTAGTGATAACATAGAGATTTATTTTTCTCTTTAATAAGAGTTAGGGATCTTTCTAAAATCACAAATTGCATTTCAGAAATAACCAGTTAAAGCCTAAGTTAATAGGGAAAAATGTACCATAATATTGAAAACTACAGCATATATGGTTCTCCTAATGCAGCTTAAGTTTTGGGAAAAGGGAGTTACTAAATCTTTCTCCCATGTGTTAAATAAAATGCTAAATGGAGGATATATATCAATATTGTAGCAGAAGAGTTTGGTTAGGAGTGAATATGTGACGTTTGTTTATTTATGACCATGTTCATAGAAACTTGTATAAATCAGTGTTGGACTGTAATCTATAGATGCTATGTTAGAAAGTGAATAAAATATTTAACTCTTTTCACAAAATAGGAGCAAAATGTTGCTTAATCATTTGTCAAAAGCCAGTATTATTGAAATTTTTATTTAGTTATTTTATTGAGTATTTATATTAGTTTATACTGCTGCATAACAAATAATCACATTCTTAGTAGCTAAAAACAGCACTCATTTATTTGCTCACAATTTCTGTGGGTCAGGTGTCTGGGGATGGTTTAGCAGTCCTTCTCTTTAAGATCTCACAAGAGTGCAATCAAGATATCACCTGGGCTGAGTTCTTGTCTCTAAGCCTGAATGGTAAAAATCCACTTTCAAACTCATTCAGGTTGTCTTCAGAATTAATTTCCTTGCTTTTGTAGGACTGAGGCCCCTGTATTCTTGCTGGCCATTGACAGGAAGTTGTCCTCAGATGCTAGAGGCTTCCACAATACCAATAAACTTCCCACAGTTTTTGTCACATGTGCTTTCCCAAGATGGCCGATTTCTTCATCAAGCCAGCATGACTGCTAAGAAGATGCAGTGTTTAAATAATGAAATGTGGGGAGGTGGGGAGTGATGTCCCATCACTTGTGCCAAATTCTTGTGTTTAGAAGCAAGTCACAGGTCCTGCCCATATTCCAGGAGAGGGGATTACACTAAGATGTGAACACCAGGAGTCAAGGATCACGGAGGGCCACAATAGAGTCTTTTTGTCTCAGAGTTTATTTATTTATTGGCAGGATATATACATAGGTAATGTATAAGGAATTAGAACGTAATCAAATATTACTTTGATTCTAAAAATATGCTACTTTTCTTGTTCAATAGTTTCAGGTAATTCATAGGGTCAGTAATCACCGTACTTGATTCCACTGGGCTTTTTCTTTGGTTTCATCTCTGGTTTCAATACAAAATAATTTTTATTTTAAGTAACTTAAAATTAGTGTGGCATTCAAGTTTATAGCTCAAGGTATTAGTCTAGTTTCTGATATATTTGTATCACTAAAACACACATGTGTATTTATATTTTATAGAACAATTGTGAATAAATAGAAGTAAAATACTTCCCTCCTTCATCAACTCTTATTTTTACATAAATTTCGGATTTTTGACAGGGCATTTATTTGAAAGGAAACAGTGTTATTTAGTTCAAATTCAAAGATCTTAATTGAAATTTTTACTAGAAAATGTATCAATTTCTTGCACCAAGTGGATATGTACTCGTATTGCTCTGATATAATGTGAAATTTCAATTTAGTTTTATAGGTTATTTTGTCTTCAAGCCTGAGATGAAAAATAGAGGGGAAACAATCAGACCAAAAAAATGAAAACAAGAGAAAGCTTTTCCTAAATAGAATAGTCTCATGGTGTCGTTTAGAGGGTGATCTAACCAAACAAAACCAATTTGTGCTACATTATTCTCCAAGGATATGAAACTTTAAGTGCAATTAAATTATTTAAAGGAATCCTGCTTAGTTCATCAGTTATTGATTAAATGTCTACTAAGTATGAAAAGATAGTTTTTCATTACAATCTTATCTTTGGACAAATTTGCCCATTCTTGAATAATATAATTTTGGAAGAGAAAATTGATAAGAGGATTTTCTCAATGTGTTGACATTTCTAAAGGTCACAAGAGTACAAAGAGTAAGTGTATTACATTTCTGTGAGATCAAAGTTGCATATTTCTTTGCCAGATTATTTTAAGGTCATTTATCATCTCCTCTCCTCATAGTCATCATTGTGTTTGATATGAATCAAATATGCAATAATTAGTTTGGGTAGGTACAAAAGACAGAAGGAAAATGCTTGTTCATAATGTAATTACCTTCTGTGTTTATCTACTAAGTTAGCAGTTTGGGTCGCAGTTTGATTTTCTCTGATTTTTTTGATGTTTATGAATTAACTACATTTGAAATAAAAATTGGGTGTTCTAAAATCTTATAATTTCCCTAGCTTATTTAAACTATTTGTCTCTGTTTAATATTATACTGCAAAAATTGTTAAATGTTGATATTATTTGGAAAGTTAGCATAGCAATATGATATTGGTTAGTGAACGGTTCTGCAATTATTTGGGAAATGGAGGTGAGAATAAAATTCATAAAATAATAAAATAGCAGTTACTTTTAAGGCTCGAAGTTCTGGTTGATTACAGTTTCTGATAAAGCGAGGCTTAAGTCTGAAAAAATTTTTATTCATCCTTTACTTCTGAAAATCTTTATAAATATGATATGATTGTTTTGTCTTTGATAATTACAAATTTTTTCCAAGGTCTATAATTTTAAAATATCATTTAATGTGAAAGAGATTAACATATAGAAGAGGTAAGAGGTATGTGGATGTATGTGGATCATAGGACATATCCTACAAGAGTCAATATATGCACAACTGCTACCCCCAGAAACTATTAGTGAAAATGCTGTCCTGTGGCATAGTTTTAATTATTGCTCATCAGTATCTCTGAAAATGCATTTTTCAAAGCTCAAAATAATTTGCATACTGTGTCAAAATACCTACAGTGAATTACATTATACAATTACATAATAGACCTTTTACATGTTTATTACTGAGGTATATTGTGAATAATATTTTCCAACTGAAATTTAAGCTGAATTCTTATAAATATAAATATAAATCCATAACAGTTTTTTGATAAGTGATGAGAATGTAATGAATCCATTATTTACTAAGCAGAAACTATTTATCAAAATAAAATGACAACCAATATATTAAATTATCTATATGTTTATTTTTTATTTTAAAATTTTATTTCAATTGTTTGCACAAGTATCTCATTATAAACAAAGCAGACTCCTTATTGTATATTTTCCAGTGAATGCTTAAGAAGCAAATGATACTTATTTGAAAGCATAATGAACAATCTGCTTTATATATTTCTCTCTAGCTCTCTTTTTTGCACATTAATTGCTGTTCTAATGTTGACTTACATCTTAGGATTATTTTAAGTTTAAAGTGAATAAGGCCCACCTTATTTTGTATTCCTGGTAGTTGACATGTCACATAATTTTTTTTTTTTTTATTATTTATCTTGTAATTTAGCGCATCTCCAGGCTCCAAATAGGCATTTCATTGAAGCAGTAATTGTACAAAAGGAATTTTGTTTATATGATTAGATTGTATGCTGTTATTGAATATTATTGAATATTATACTGGTTAGTGTTAACTAATATGGAGTAATATTGCCATGTACTTTTAATTTGATTTGGTGATAGAATCTGAAACAGAAAGTAATTTGCCGATTTTATTTAGATGAAAGCAGAGCTTAGCTTCTAGTCATTGACATGCTTTATATTTTTTGAAACCAGAGGAAGTAAAAGTTTGAAACTCAGTAAATATAAAGCTCTAATACTTATATAATTTATAAGTTAGAACAATTGAAATAATAGAAGGCAAACTCTTTGTAATTAGTGTAAATCTAATAATTATTTATTTCTCATGTACTGAAAATCAGGCAGAAGTCAAAGTAATATCCTTATGTAGATGTTTCAAATCAAAGATGGCAGATCTTGTTATTCATAGTAGTGATATATAAAATGAGTATAAAATACAGACCCATGATGAATAATAAAGGAATAAAATATGTACACATACATAAGCGTAAACACATACACATATATGCACACACGCATATGTATTTATATAATTGTTCTTGAAAAGCCAATATGTTTTAAAAAATGATTGAAAGGTATAATTTTATTGTGAGAAATCATAAAAACTGATGTTCTGCATTAAAACAGTATGTCATTTTCTTGGAAGGTACTTTTCATGATGTAGAATTTTATACTGTTCAAATGAATTTTAATCTCAAGCCCCATTAGGTTTCTTTAAAAAGATGAAAACAATATCTTTGTCAATTAGAAACTCGCATCACTTTCAAAATGGGGTCAAGTAATACTGCAATTTCAGTAGTTGAACTGCAGTGCCAAGAGATGCCTGAGTGTGGAGTCTGTGTGCCAAGAGAAGGGGGAATACTTGGCATGTCTCTTTTCTAAGTATTTTATGTACTGAGAGAGAGTATGAAGGGAAAAGCAAAATAGACTGGTGAACCAGGTACTGTGCTTGCTTTATACTTGCACTATTTCATTTAATCAGACTTTATTCTTCACAAAACCCTGTCATGAAGCCATGAAACTAGAATTTTTTTAATAAAAAAAAATGTGAGGTTCAGACAACTTAAATACATTTTTCAAGGTCAAAGTCTAATCTAACTTCAAAGGTTATACACAGAT
The DNA here is from genome assembly GCF_027409185.1 of Cynocephalus volans. Classification (NCBI taxonomy): domain Eukaryota; kingdom Metazoa; phylum Chordata; class Mammalia; order Dermoptera; family Cynocephalidae; genus Cynocephalus; species Cynocephalus volans. Next base: position 98,250,740 of record NC_084478.1, read on the forward strand.
CCTAGAGAATATCTATCCTAATATAATGCTAAAAATGACTAATAACATATGCATGCATCTTCAGAGTATGAGTTATAAAAAAAATACGCAGCCTGATGCTATAATGTCTCAAAAAAATGAGGAAGAAACTTTAATAATGTCTGTTGTTACTGTGCATTTTAATTGAAAAGTAACATTTAGTTATATAAATGTAACATTTTTAGATCCACTGTTTTCTAAATTTTATAAGTACCAGTTTTTAACTGTTTTTAGTGAAAGTTTTGGGAGGCAATCTTATATTAACTGAAATCACATTATAGAATAATTTAGTATTATTTTATTTTTTCATTTATAAGGTATATTTATTATTTTCCTTACCAAAATACAATGATTTTCAAATCTTCTTAGACAAATAACTATGAAAAAAGTATTCAAGAAATAAAACGGGAAATTTAACCATTAGATTGCTTCTTTTAATTTATCCTAACCCCATATTTAGCCTAGAAAACAAACAAAATCTTTGAACTGTTACTAAAATGCTAATTGAATTATTTTAGCATAAATCTAGCACACACATTTCAAGGTAAGAATTCCACAGCTAAGAATTTTGTTAAGATCCTTTTAAACATGAAAAACCTTACTTAATGGAGTACAAAGAACACAAGCCATTAGATGTGATCCTTGCCCCCTACCCTCACATTATGTAAGATTAAAGCTCACAATTCTGCCAGGCTCTGAAACCCCAGTGTCCCCAGCTGACACCTTGGAAGCAAAGACTATATGCTCTGTCACACAGCTTTGTACAAGTTACAATAAAATAAAGCCTAAGTTTTCTTACCTTCCTACGGGAAATGGTTAGTTATTTGATAAATACTAAAGCACTGCTAGAAATTCATTTTATGAACACATTGTGTGAGAACTGACTACACAAAATTTCATCTGAAATTGGGTCCACAAATTCACTTAAGTTTGTAAATTTAAAACCTGCAAGAAAAAGAGAAAGTGGGGATCCCTAATCCTAACATGTAATTACTAAAGGGATTTACATGCATATTATAAAATTTTGCTCACATAAAGCACAAACTATAAAAGGAATCTTCTTGAATAAGAATAAAAAAACTAGCTGACGCTATTCTTTGTTTTGTGAGCACATAACTAAGATGAAGTTAAACCTGAATTCACTGTCTACTCTTGTGAAAACAAAAAAAGAAAAAACATAAAAAATTTAGTCTTACTATATACTTTCCAGCCATTAATTGAGATGTAATTACGAAACACTAAAATTGCCTTAAAAAGGGGTTGTGATAGCAGCTACCAAAACAGTATTCAAGCATGATTTTAAGAATGCTTTCAGGTTTAGAGTTAGCCTTTTTTTGTCAAAAATCTTCACAACATCATCAAAAACTTCATCAACAGATATGGAAGCAATTATTTTCTTGACTTTCCCCATTTCTGCGTATAAGTCAATTATTGGCTTTGTTGACTGAAGAATAATCTGAATTTTCTTTTCCAAGCTCCTTGTGTTGTCATCACTCCTACTAATACTCTTTCTCCTCTCAAGACATCATTCAATACAGATCTCATTATTACAATCAAAAAACAAAATAAAGGATATATCTGTCTTCCCATACATGGTCTTGTTCCAACCTTGAAGTTTGTCTTGATTTCTTGGAAACCTATCAATTGAGAATTTATTCTTCTGAGTTTTGGCAGCCATTGTCTGATCCATTTCCCTGTTCAATAAATTGATGGTTATCTCAACTGGCACAATCTTTCCATCTTTCATGTACATTTCAATGAGTTCACTATATGTAAATCTGGGTTCTTTCTTTCATCATGAAGAAGTTCTCCTGTGGAAAGGTATGTGTAACCATATTTAGTTCCGGAGGTTGGGAAGTCCTAGATCAAGGTGCCGGCAGATTTTGTATCTGGTAAAGGCCCACTTCCCAGTTCATAGACAGCCATCTTCCCCTTGAAGCTTCACATGGTGGAAAGGGGCCTAGAATAATTTTTGATGAGTATTTTATTGTTTACTGGCACTTGAAGTTTCAATATTCTATGGGATGAATCAATTTTAGAATTTTTTAGAGAAGGGAATATTTTTATTTAACACATTACATCCTTCCTATTAACAAGTGAGAGAATAACCCAAAATACATCAAAACCATAACTTATTTCAGTTTGACATCATATTAGACATTTTTTTATATGAGGTCAGCCATTTAAATCTTTAAGTCTTTTACAAAATAATTTAATATTTAAGTAAAGGTTTTTGAAAGCAAAAGACCAACTATGAGTATAGTCTACAAAACGTGCAGGCATAATGGCCCTTCTTTGTGTGTGTTCATCTAACCTGAGTAACCTGAGTACTTATTGTAGAAGGAAGAGTAAAAGGGTACTTTTTTTTTTTTTGTCTTTTTCGTGACCAGCACTCAGCCAGTGAGCGCACTGGCCATTCCTATATGGGATCCGAACCCGCGGCCGGGAGCGTTGCTGCGCTCCCAGCGCAGCACTCTACCAAGTGCGCCACGGGCTCGGCCCAGTAAAAGGGTACTTTACAGAGGAGAAATGTAACTGAATGGCAAAAGAGTGAACTTGTTGTACATATACAGTATTGCTTTAAGCTAACCCTTAACCTGAGGGACACAGTAATCTCACCCCTGGAAAAAGAAACTCAAACATCACAAATCTTGGGACATGGAAAATCCCATGAGAGATTATGATTTCTTACTGAACTACCGATTCTGTATTCCTATCTAAGGGCACAGTAAGCCATAATTCTGAAATTGCACCTTTACCTGCAACAAGATTTTCTACTCCATATTTTGATTCTAATCCAATATTAAGTTCAATATCTCCAGATTGTGCATCTTTATAGCAAAACCTCTACAGGAGCAGGTGCTTCCCTTCCTAGAATGCTTTTTTTTAGTGATTTCAATGAGTGTGTGTGGTAATGACTGTCAATGTCTGTGCCCATTCTTCACCCAAACTCTTTAGGAAGACCCTTTTGAAACTTGTTTTCTCTGAAGTCAAAACTGTCATTATAGAGTGTATTTTCTTCCCATTATTGATATTAGACATAAAAATCTGTCTGTTTATTTCAAAAATTACCTTTTTGAGGCATTTTTAACCATTGCTAAAACCTGATTTCATGGTGATATGGCAAACTGTATAAAAAGTTTTAAAATGTGCACCATTTATCAAATGAAAAAACTAAGGCTAAATGTTAAGATTTAACTGCAAAGGTATTCATCCTAACCACAATAGTCCAAATTTAGAAATAGCCCAAATATTCCCAAATAGGAGTTGGTTAAATAAATGTGCAAGATGCATATGATAAAATACTTTAGAGTCATTTAAAATTATGATTTAGTTTTGTATAGACACATATTATTCATAAGTTATTCCTAAGGAAGTAAAAAGAAACAAAACCACCTATAGTAGAAGCCATTTTTGTTAAAATATTTTATAAGCAGGTAAGAGATCAGAAGAATATACGACCAAATATTATTGTTGGTTACCCCTGGGAACTAGAATTTTGAGTGTTTTTGTTTTCTTTTTTTAGCTTGGCCATATTTCTAAATTTTTTTTTCAATGACCATATATTCATTTTTGCTGTTAGAAGAGAACAAACTAAAACACCGTTCTCTGACCTGCACTGTATCATGAAGTTTAGTGACTGAAATTCAAAGACCTCTAACCATTGTTTGAATCTTAACAAATTTCTTTGAGTTGTTATTTACTCCAAGACTATATCCAATGAATGTATCTTACTGTGGTTTGGTTATAAGTAATAATTGCATTAATTCAATGGACTGATCATAAATGGAAGGAAAAGTAATGGGTAGCATACCAAGTAGGGTTATTTCAGTAATTCAGTGGCAGGCCAAATGAGATGCAAAGTAACATGCTACATGGACACTTTCTCTTATTTTACATAAACCTGAGAAAATAACAACAATAAAAAAGTTAATGGATTTAACTGCAAAAATTCTATGGCACCATTATATTTCACTCCAATGTAATTCTCTGGGCTGGAGCAATTTTTATTTTGCTGGTGGTTGTGATGAATCAAACATAATTTCCAAAGTATTAAAAAGTCATCTTTAAACTCACTTGATTAATCACTCCTGCTATGAATGGAATCCCCTGATCCCCTGTTTGCTACTCTTCACCCTCTTTCTATTAGATTATTCTCTATGTCATGAACTGCATAATTATTAGAATATTTTCCTCTAAAAAGTTACAATAAAGGTGATAAGTGTTTTCACTTTTAGAATAAATAAGTATATCAGCTCTCAGGTAGCTGAGTAACCTTTGAAAAGTTTCGTGAAAAGTAGCTAATAACTTTTAAGGATAAGATAGCAAATTTGTCAGAAATGTAAATAGAGTAAGAGAAAGTAAGAAATATATCCAGGACTCTCTGAAAGAGGATATAGTTACTGTAGAGAAAGGCAAATTGGATTTTCAATTGGCTGTTATTCACATTGGAGCTTAGGTTAATCATTCAATATTTACTGAGCACAATGAGAGGTAAAGTATAAATAGCTTTGCTGCCCAAAGTTTTCTAGAGTACTAATTCATATTTATCTTTTATTATATTTCTTACAGGTAGTCTGTCTTTTTATTTTTATGTTTCATTTTTCTTTGCTTTCATAAGCCACATTTTTCCTTGCTCTTATGTTAATCTTTCTGTTTTTTGCTTTCTCTCATATGTATCGCTTACTTTTAGTTTCCTTTACACAGGTTATCTGAGCTAAGAATCAGCTCTGCACTTTATCAGCTCTCCACAATCACCTAGGCTTTTGTCTGCTTTTCCTGCCAGGAACACTCCCTATGTATGTTTTTTGTGCTTACGTATTGCATCGTTTTTTTCTTCATGGTTTGAAAAAATTAACTAGATGATAAATATAGGTTTATTTTTATTTTTGCAGGCATATTTTGTGTTTATTACTGGGTACAATTCTTGAGTACAAATGTTTGTAGTTCCCTTACTTAATATTCCTTCACTACTCTCCTTTCTCTGTAAACTACCCTGCCTTTGGCTGTTTCAATAAAATCCCCTCTGCTTGTTTTTTGACTCTTTTCCCCTTGACTGAACCTTACCTGTTAAAGATTCCTGTGTAGACAATAGCATGGTCCATTATCATGAAACAGAGTAAGGCTAGGCCTGTGAACCAAACTGACTCCACTTTCCCTGCATAGGGCACTTTGTTACTTTTCCACGCCTCAGTCATGAGACCCCTCAGGGCAAATGATTACCCCATGGGCTTCCCTGACAAAAGAGACTGAGATAAGAGAAGAAACAGATATATACTGAGTTGCAAAACCCCTCCCCAAGGCTTGTTTACCATAATTGTAAAAGTTGCAGTTTAGCCTTAAGACCCCTTTAGGAATTCCCACCTGTGCACAAAGCATCAAGGTGACTGCTACAATGACCCTACTGAGCATGCACCCATGACACAACCAGGAAGAACTGAACAGACCACCTCCAGCGATGCTGGTCTATACCCCTTAACTCCTTTCCCTATAAAAGACCCTGAACAGCTCCCCTCGGGAGGCTAGCTTTACTGTTGCATAAGTCTATCTCATCTTTTAATAAAGCATTGCTTGCTTTACTGTTGGATACATCGCTCATTTCTATGACTTTGGAATCTGAGAGCCTAACTTAATCCCTGGCAAAAATTGGAAAGCTCTGGGCTCCAGAGAGGACTCTAGCTGCAAGAGGCAAGTGGCCACTAAGACTATTTTGCTCCCATGTCTCTGCTGCTGGTAGATCTCTCCTGGAGTCCCTGGCCTAAATTCTGACAAGGCAATGCTTTATTCTCTTTACCTTCTCTGGTTTTCTGAGCCCTCTTCTGTTTGGTTGGATTGTATCCACTTCTGTATAGGTGCACCCTGGAGGGCTCCCGGCTATGCTTTGTTTTTCTGATTTAAATCTAGTCGATACTTTTCTTCTTCATGCTGAAAACAGTGGGGAGAACTGCTTTTATCAATTACTGTTAATGGAATAGGTTGGCCCGGCACATTAGGAGTAGGCTAAACTGGACCCCACTGATCCTCTTTTCTCTTTGTTTACTTGGTTAGACATTTATTTGAGTACCAGTAATCTGAATAAACCTTCCAATCCTTGCATCAACTTTTGGACTTTCAGGTCCTTTATTTACTGTGAGAGGGCAAGCTGAGCCTGGCCTGTCGGTAGCAATCAGAGTAGTGCAGGCTTTCCTCTTTCCCCAATCAAAATAAGCAATCAAACAAAAAGATGAAACAGAGCAAACTCAAAACAAATTCAAAATTGCTCTTAAAGCACTTTTCCAAAAAGTCCCCATTCAAGGGATCCTTCTGTCTTCTAACACTAACCGTACAGTAAAATCTCAATTTATGAGGGGGAAAAAAATCATAGGCATAAGCCTTTGTGACCTTGGATTATGCATTAGTTTCTTATATATGACATCAAGTGCATAAGCTACCATAGCAACAACAAGTAAACTAGACATAATAAAATTTTAAAATGTTGTACTTCAGAGAAAAACTCCAAGAAAATGAAAAGTCAATCCACTGAATAGGATAATATTTGCAAATAACATATCTAAAAATGGACTTGTAGGCAGGATATATGAAGGACTCTTCAACTCTATAATAACCCAGTCAAAAATAGCAAAGAATCGAATAGACATTTATCCAAAGAAGATATGCAAATAGCCAATATGCACATGAAAATATGCTGAATATTATTTGCTGTAAGGAAAATACAAATTGAACTACAATGAGATACCACTTCAAATCTACTAGGATGATTACAATAACAAAGACAGAAAAGATAGAAAACAAAAGGTGTTGGTTAGATATGGGTAAATGGGAATATTCATACATTGCTGACAGAAATGTAAAATGGTGCAGCCACTTTGGAAAACAGTTTGGCAGTTTTTTAAATGCTTAAGCATAGAGTTACCATATAGGTTAGCATTTTATTCCTAGGTGTGTACCCCCAAAATTAAAATAAATTTCCATTCAAGAACCTGTATAAGAATGTTCGTGGCTGCATTATTCCTAATAGCCTAAAACTGGAAACAGCTCAAATGTCCATCAAATGATGAATGAATAAGTAAATGTGGTATATCCATACAATATGTCTTAGTCCATTCAGGCCACTGCAATAGCTTAGACTGGGTACCATATAAACAACAGAAATTTATTTCTCACAATTCTGGAGGCTGGGAAGTTCAAGAACAAGATGCCAAGGGTGTCTGGTGAAGTCCTGCTTCCTCATACATGGTGTCTTTCAGCTGTGCCCTTACATGGTGTAAGGGGAAAACAAGCTCCCTTGAGCATCTTTTATAAGGGCATTAGTCACTTTCATGAGGGCTTAGCCCTCATGATCTAATCATGTTTTAGTCCGCTTTGTGTTGCTATAACAGAAACACCTGAGCCTGGGTAATTTATAAAGGAAAGAGGTTTATTTGGCTTACGATTCTGGGACAGCTGCATCTGGCATGGGCCTCAGGCTGCTTCTACTTATTGCAGAAAGTGGCAGGCCGCCAGCAGGTACAAGCAGATCACATGGCAAGAGGAAGCAAGAGAGAGGAAGCAAGAGAGAGAGAGAAGGTGCCAGGGTTGTTTTAAGCAACAAGCTCTCATGGGAACTAATTGAGTGAGAACTCACTCATTAAGGGCCGAGCCCGTGGCGCACTTGGTAGAGTGCTGCGCTGGAGCGCAGCAACGCTCCCGGCCGCGGGTTCGGATCCCATATAGGAATGGCCAGTGCACTGAGTGCTGGTCACGAAAAAGACAAAAAAATAAATAAATAAATTAAAAATAAATAAATAAATAAAATCAGGCATAAGAACTCACTCATTAATCCCCTCTCCCCCAGGGAGAGCATTAATCCATTCATGAGGGATCCACCCCCATGACTCAATCAGTTTCCAACACTGCCACATTGGAGATCAAATTTCCACATGAGCTTTGGAGGGGACAACACATCCAAACTCCATCAAATCAACTCCCAAAGATCCTACCTGTTAATGCCATCACCTTGGGTGTTAAGATTTTGACATACGTATTTTGGAGGGACACAAACATTCAGACCATAGCAAAAAAGAACGTTATTCAGAGGTAAAAAGGAAAGAAGTACTAACATATGCTACACCATGGATGGTCCTTGAAAATATTAGTACAAAAATACATTAACACAAATGTGAAAGAGTAGCACAAAGGATCACAAGCTGCATGTTTCTACTTATAGGAAATATAGAGAATAGGCAAATATATAGATTTAAAAAGTGTTTTCCTAAAACTAGGGTGCATGCGGAGAATGAAATATTCTGGAATTAGATAGTAGTGATGGTTGCACAATTCTGAATGCACTAAAATCCATTGAATTGTATGGTATGTGAAGTATATCTCAACAAAGTTGTTATAAAACAGAACAGCTACAAGTGGTCAAAGTCGACCCAAGTCTTCAGTATCCACTTTCTGCCCCCTTTATAGCTGCATGAGTCAACAACAAAGCCAGTGTATTGTGAAGCCCTGAAGATTGATAGAAACCAACAGATAAGCTAGAACCAGGAGAGTGGTAGATCATGCTAAGAAGAGGTTATATTTGGCTAGTTCTCAGGCAAAAAGCAAGAAGTCTTTCTAGACATGCCAGTTTATTATAAGTTCACAAACTCATCAAATGTTCAGGAAATTTGCTTTTGCCCACTATACCAGATCTTCAAGCTCCAAAATGACCTCTAGTCTCTTGATACCTTTATTACACCCATTCTACCATTCAAATCCACCCTTGACTCTTAAGTCCAGCCTGGATCTTAAATATATCATGCCAATTATTCTCTTGTCTTTGCTACTGACTATCTTTCCTTAACATCATGTGCTTTATGTCAATAATTCTGGATTAGTACAACCATTGAATTCACTTCTCCTCCCTCTGGTTGATGAACACTGCTGGGCCTCTGCCAGGTCATAGTTTCCAATATTAAATTAATTTTTAATGGAGGCATTCAGACTTATATGTACCTGTAGCATGCTCCATTTCTCATTATTTATAATGGATTTTCAAATTTTTTATTGTTTTTCTCAATTCCACCACACTGAATTGCCTCAGAAGACTTGTCAAAAATGCACAGGAAGACAACATGTCATACAGGAATTATCTCCCTTAGATTTTTGCTCATTACAAACTAATCTCATGTACAGGTACCAATTTTTTGTTTTCAAATTATTGAATTGTCTTTCTCTAGTCCATGTACATCATCTTCACCAACGTGTACTCAAACTCTTTACCTTCAAATTATATTAATTACTCCATTTATATGCTGCTTTTTAACTTCTTCTCTTCTACCTCTCTTCCCCTTCAGCATCAAAATTTGCCTAATTCTTCCTTTTTAAAACAAGCAAAGAAAACTGAGGTCTTCTCTAGCTCATTTACAATGTTCCTTTCCTTTTTAGCTAAACTTCATGATGGAATAGGCTTCATTCTCTACCTGTTTTATTACCTGTTCATTTCTTTAGCCTCTATTTTTATTCATATATTAATTCATATTCTATGACAGGATCTCTTCCAGGTTCTGGGGAGACATCAGTACTTAAACTGATAAAGACATTGCCCTTCAGAGGGTTTACATTCCAGAAGAGATAACAGACAATTTTTTTTTTTTTTTATCAAATACATCACCATCAGATGGTGATTAAGTGTATCAGAGAAAAATGACACAGGGTAAATATATGAAGAATGCTGGGAGCCTAAAAGAAATGAGGGTATTAGCCACTTGAAATTTGGCACAAAAGATTTCCAGGCAAAAAGAACAGTTAATGCAACACCTTCTAGAGTGGGTATCCTTGGTATATTTGGAAAAGAGCAGCTGAATCAGAGAGCAAGAGAGGAGTGGTAGAAGTTGAGGTCAGAGAGGGAGTGGTAGGAAGCCCTGAGATCAGGTAGGGTATTTTAAGCCATTTTAAAAGATATTTACTTTTTGATCATATTGCAAATGGGAAGAAATTGGAGGGTTTTTAGTGACAGAGCCTGATTTATATTAACAGGGTCCCTTTGAGTGACATGTGCAGAAATATTTGTGAGGGGCAAACAAAGAAACAGGCATGTCAGTTAGGAAATGATTGGAATAATGTAGAAGATATATTGGTGTCTGGACTACTTTCACTAGTCGGAGTGTTGATTTGTTTGGAAGGTAGAGCTGATAGATTTTTCTAGTTAACTGATTACTGGATCTCAAGCCATCTGAGGAAATATAGGATTCAGTTATGAACTGAATGGTTTGCAGTTACCATTTACTGATACTCTTTTGCAGAGAATTGATCAGGAGTTCCATTTATGATGAATGAAGTTTGAGATGCCTAATAGATATCCAAGATAAGATGTCAACCAGGCACTTGGATACATGAGACTCTAATTTCTGGAGTGTGGTCCAGGCTAGACATATACATTTCATAGTCATCAGTATATGGATAGTATATAAAGCCATGGATGTAGATGAGCCCACCAATAAGGTAATATAGATAGAAAAGAGAAGTCTGAAGACTGAGTGCTGAGCACTCTAAACTTTAGAAGTTGAGTACACAAGGAGTAAATCATAAAAAGAAGACTGAGAAGCAGATTGCAATGAGATAAAAAGAGAATAAGAGATCACAGTGTCCCAAATTTCAAATGAAGAAGGTGGAGCAAGATGAGGACTGAATATTTACCATTTTACTTAGCAATGTGGAAGTTAATTGTGAGCTTATTAAGAGCTGCTTTGGTGAAGTGTTATGGGCAGAAACATCACTGGTTGTGCCTCAGGAGAGAATGGAAGGAGAGGAAAAGAAGCAAGTGAATCTAAAGAACACTTGAGAATTTTCTATAAAGGGGAGCTGGAAGGGAAACTGGAGTAAAGACAGAGTTTTTTAAAAATTGTTTGGATAAATAACTATGTTTGTATACTTAAATTAACAATGCAGTCCAGAGGGAAAATAGTGGTGTATTATGGGGAATAACTGCTGGAACAATAATCTTGACTAAATGTGATGGGGTATGGTCAAGTGTACAAGTGGAAGAGTTGGACTTTGCTAAGGGTATCCATAGTAACAGCAGGGAAGGCATAGTATATGGGGATAGGTCAGATACGAAGTAAATTTGGTTGTAGGATCTTGTGGAAGTTTTCTTTTATATTTATTTATTTGAGAGTTGTTGAGAAAAGTTTATTGACTTCAAAAAATGGCTTACTTGACATTTTTGAGCACCAGAATGAACTTAATCAAAAATCACAAGAAGTGTATGAAAATGTAATAATGTATACTAAGCCATGTTCATGGATTCAAAAGAAAACTAAGGTTAGAAGTGAAAAATTTAACTGGTGTTCTAACTTCAATCCTAAAGAAGACTAGTAGAAAAACATCTGCTAAATGTGACATTACTTGGAAATACTTGATGTAAAAAAGTTCAAGTGTATTAGAAATTCATTCACACTAAAATGAGAATTTCAAAGAAAGGAGAGAACAAATTATCCAAATACTGTTTAATAGTGAGACAAGAGCTTCTGTCAATTAGAGAAAAAGCAATAAATATCCTTCTACCATTTGCTAAGACCCATCAGTTAGGCAAACTTTCTCACTGATAGTGACTACAAGAATTTGCAGAGAACATTCAAAAAATTTTTTTTATTTTTTATTATATATACTCTTTTAATTCCTTCTATTTTCTCAATGATTTAGAATGTAAGCTAATTATCTTAGAATCAAACAGAATAGGAGGGTGAGGGGATGGTATTGAAGGTTTTAAGAGAGAGGAAAAGGTATGAAATAGTCAGTTAGGGAAGTGGAAGAGTGAATGGGTTAGGCTATGATTCACTTGAATTCAGATCACGAATTTGAAATTTGACTAGTAGGTGTTACACTTCTCACTGTGTAACGGAGATGAAAAAAAGAATTACTCAAAGCACCATGAATGTGATGAGAAGCCCAAAGGGACTGCACCTCAGTAACTCCTCTGTTAAAAGGAGAAAACTTGTTTTTCCTCCCACGGATTTATCACCCCTTTTGCCCTGGGTGATGGAGACAACAAAGATTACTCAAAGCCCATCTCTTCTGAGCAGTGAGAAGCCCCAAAAAGGGGTTAATCTCCTGGAACCCTCAAGAGAGAGGCATTCCTTCCAATTGAGAAATTAACCTCGAATTGGGGTTCTCTTCCCACATTTATTCTCTAGATCAGGAAGTTACAGGAAGAGAACATAGGTGGGGTTTTTGCTACGTATAGTTTAACAAGTTTAACAATAGAAGCTGGTAACATTCAGTAAGACAAGCAAGGTGACCTTCCATAATGCAATTTGGAACAAAAGCTTGATCTTAGCAAACATTCTCTTCTTACAGCAATTTTCCAGTATCTTTACATATCAATCAGTAACCTGTCTGTCTTTGAGCCAGCAACCTTGCTGTGTTACAATTCTTTATCTTACAACACAGACTATAGCCTGGGGAAAATTACCTGTCCTTTGCAAGGTCAATATTTGAAACTGCAAGGCTTTGGAAAACCAGGCCCTGTGAAGTACATTTGCTTTTTGCGTACTCCACAGAAAACTGCGTACAGCCCTCATTCAAAGTTAGTTTCTTTTTTTTATTGTAAAGACAAGGAAGTTTCACAAGAAAAATCAGTTGATTCAATCATTTCAAAAGGACACAAAGACATGGGCAGTGTGACAAAAGTTATCTTCGGCTAAGTATAGCTTAAACAATGGAAACTAGTAACATCAGTAAAATTAACAATGTGACATTCCAAAGTACAATTTGTGAAAAGCTAAGTTGGTCAAACTGTGATCATTACCTAAATTATAACCTCTCCTTAAATGATTTAAGCAAAGTTACATTCTTATGATAATAATTATCTCTAAAGTTTCCACCAACAGACAGCTTGCCCTTAGCAAACATTTTTTCACATCTTTCGCTTCAGCAATTCTTAAAATCTCTTAACAGGATCAGTATGACAACCACCTGTTAGCTCAAAAATCATTAAAGTATGGGCCGAGCCCGTGGCACACTCGGGAGAGTGCAGCGCTGGGAGCGCAGCAACGCTCCCACCGTGGGTTTGGATCCTATATAGGAATGGCCGGTGCGCTCACTGGCTGAGTGCCGGTCACAAAAAAGACAAAAAGACAAAAAAAAAAAAAAAAATCATTAAAGTATAAAGTCCCATACTTGATTAGAGTTGATTAGATGGGCTGTTGTCATGCTATCTGTAGACTGTTGTCTCTTAACCAAAGACTGTTGCCCCATACATGCATTTACCTAAAAACCCTATTCTAAAAATCAAATGAGAATCAAGATTTCTAACCCTCTACATGTAGGCATAATTACGTGTGTATGTATGTGTAATCCCCAGCCATATTTACTATTTGGTTGCTGATACAATAAGATTTGTTTCCAACTTATCTCTCTTACAATGCAGAAATGAATACAATTGTACTTGAGCGTTTCTTTGGAACAGATACCTGGAAATATATTTCTTGGTCATAGCATATAAACAATCATAATTATTAAATAGCTACTGTTCAGTTTTTCTTCAAAATGGTTGTACCAATTTACATTCTCACCAGCTGCATATGACAGTACCTATTTTTCCACACTTTAGCTAACACAGCACATATCCTTTGACTCATTTTCTCTTTTCTAATGATTTTCAAGGGTAATTTTTATTCTGGATACTAATCCTTTGTCTGTTACATACATTATAAATATCCCTTCACAAATTTATTTGGAGAACAACAGAATTTTAACTTTCTTCCTTCCAGGTGTCTAGCCAATTGCCCAATGCCACTTACTGAATAATCTGTCCATTCCTCACTTATTGGAAATTCAACCTTTAACACACTAAAATCCTAGAAATACATTGGCCTGTTTCTTGACTATTTTGTTCTACTCATTTATTTATCAAGATCTTAGGCAATTAATTTTATTACTATACTTCTTACTATAATAGCAATCACCCTTTTTCCTGCTTTTTATCCATAGCACTTAAAGCACTCTGGAATATTATATATTTACTTGCTTATTAACTTGTTTATTGCTTGTGCCTCCACCTAGAATGTATACTTCATCAGGGCAGGATATGTCAGTTTATTTGTACCACATCTCCAGTGTGCCATAATAGATAATCAATAAATAGATATTAATCAGATGAATGAATGAATTAATTCAAAACCTTTTAGTATGCTTTGATATTTGGTAGGACAGGCCCTTCCCCTTTATTTTTATTTTTCAAAACTTTTTTGGCTATTGTTCCATATTTACTTTTCTATAAAAATTTTATAATCAACTTGTCAAGTCCCATGGGAAATTGTTTTGGATTTTGAAATGGAGTTCTTTTGAATTTTCAATTAATTTGAGAAAAAATAAAAACCTTAAATGTTAAGTGTGCTCATCCATTGACATGATATATTTGTATTAATTCAGGTGTTCTTTAATGATTTTGGGTAAAGTTTTTGTGTGTTCTTTTTTTCAGTTTGGTAAATAAGTATTTTGAACATATATTGCTCAGTTCATTTCAATGATCTGCTCTAGTTGCATTCTATATTGTAAACTGGATTCTTTTTTTAAAGGATGTTTTCTAATTGCTTATTGCTCATGTCTAATAAAAACAGGAATTTTTGTATGTTGAACTTATATTCAGCTACATAGCCAAGCTTTGTCATTATTTCATATAGGTTTATTTTTCTTTTAACTTATTTAGGGTTATATAGTGAACAGATGTATTTTCTACAAATTATGAAAATTTATTCTATTTTTTCCAATATATATCCCTCTTATTCATCTTTCATTCACTAGGATCTTCAATATAATCTTATTTATAAAACTGAAAGCAGGTATCTTTGTCTTGATCCCAACATAAATACAATTGACTGTAATGTTTCATCATTGAATAAATTCTTGCTTTAGTTTTCTGATCTATATCCTTTATCAAGTTGAGGATCACATGGACCTTATCGTATGTGTAATATATGAGGAAATATGATAAAATATGATGAATGAGGAAATTCAATAAAATTTTCCTAGTAAATGGTGAAACAGATTTTAATGGAATTCTTTCTTGAAAAGTGAAACTAACAGATTTCTCATGTGCAGGTGTGAAGGCAGAGGTGGCTGCACTGGTAGCTCTGCAGTTCTGGGGACTCGGTGGCGGTCCTATTTCCACAGCTCCACTAAGCATGACCCTGGTAGGGGCTCTGTGCTGCACTCCACATTTCTGCTCAGCATTGCTCTAGTGGAGGCTCTCTGTGCTGACTTTGCCCCTATGACAAATCTCTGCCTTGGTCCACATCCTTTGAAATCTGGGTAGAGACTTCCATGCCTCCACAGCTCTTGCATTTTGTGAACATGCAAACCACATGGATGCCACCAAGGCTAACGTCATCTATCTTCTGAAGCAGTGGGTCCATTCACACTGTGGCCATTTTAGCTATGGTTGGCGCAGCGTGGGTGGCTTGGGTATGGGGAGCAGCATACTGAGGTGGTCCTGGGCAGTGAGCCCATTGAGTGCTCCCCAGGCCTGATCTGCAAAACCATCCTTTCTTCTTAGGCCTCTGGAACTATGATGACGGGAGCAGCCTTGAAGATCTCTGAAATGCCTTTGGGGTCTTTTTCCCCATTGTCCCCATGCACAGCACCTGGCTACCTTTTATCAGTGCTAATTTCTTTAGCAACAAGTGGTTGCTCCACAGTAATCTCTGCACTCTCTCTGGAATACATTGTTTTGCTTCTTACATGGGAAGGCTGTGCTGACTCTCTGCTTCTCTTTTAATTATAAATTCAATCTTTAAGTTATCTCTTTGTTCTCTCATTGACTATAATCAGTTAAAATTAGCCATGCATCAGGCTGAATGCTTTGCTGCTTAGATATTTCTTCTGCTGAATACCCTAGCCCATCACTCTTAAGTTTTGAATTTTATAAAGCCCTCAGGCATGGACTCAATCCAGCCAAGTTCTTTGCAACTATATAATAAAAGTAACCTTTGCACTACTTTTGAATTGTCCTTTCCATGCCCCGAAAAGAATCACTTCCTGTTGCTGTATTAACCTTTGTTATTAGTAACTCTATGCCATGCCAGAGCACCATCCTTCCCCCTTTAACCATAGTTGTTTCCCTAGGTTGCCTGAACTCTTACAGTGACAAATAACTCCAGCTAAAAATGTTTAGCATTCTTATCCCATCCTTTTTCCCATTTTGCTTACCCTCACCCCCAGGCAGATGCCTCTTGCTTTTAAAAGTTGGGTTTAACTATATGTTTCAGGGTTTCTGTTCCTTGTAAATGTAGATTGGAGAGGTAATTGAGCCAGTTGCTCTCCTCGAGCAATTTTAATGAGTCCACCAGAGGTTTAACTGCATGTAGTCAATAAATTTGTCTTCCCAGTCCTTGATGCAGTGTGTGTAGATGCATGCATGTGGATATTTATATATGTGCATTGCGCTCATGAATGTCCTAAATGAAGAGAGTTACTACAATGGAGAGATTCTTAATAGCAAGGTCTACCTAGCATGACGTATTTAACATTTTCTCATCCCTTTTAAAATATACATTTAAAAAAAATAAAAACCCTAATAAATGTTTTGAATATTTATAAAAATTAACCTACAGAGGAAAATTAATGAAGAAAGCTATTTGCCTTGTACATTTTTCACAATTGTTGCTCCTAGTTGTACACATGTCTAGTTCAGCTCTTGCCCAAAGTGCATTAATCTATTAGGTTTTATTTTTATTTTTCTCCTCTACCCCCATAAACAAGCTTGTTATTTTTTTTTCTTTCTCCTTTGGTGACTGTAGTGAATTCTTTCTTGTGTGATTAGATTGAGAATAGACTTACAAGTGTGCTTGCTGCATACAATTTTAAGCATTTTGACCACCAATAATCTTTAATGGTTTCTACTCGGAAAAAAAAAAAAAAACTAACATAATTAGGAATTAAGTTAATTATTTTCTTACATTTCACAAGACTTAACATATTATGTAATAATTTTTTAGAACAAACTAAGAATAAATGAAGTGTTCATTTTTGTAGTAATTTTATGACAAAATTATAAGACATGTAAATACAAATATTTAGCTTCACTTTTTAGATGATTCACATTTAAAACAAGAGCAAAAATAAGGCCATTTTGCAAAAATATTTGTGAGTCGAATCAATATCTCCAACTCCCTTTCTTAACCCTTTAGTATTCAAATCAATTTCTTAAAATGTCTATTCTTAATCATTTTCTGTAAAATATTTCTTTAATTACTAAATGGTGTGACTCAGGTTCTAACTTTTTAATATCTTTCATGATTGGAGAAATACCACAAAATCACTTTTACAATTTTCATAAAATTATATACCTCTGAAAAAAGAAACATTATAATTATAATTCCATTGTAGGGACTTACCTGCAAAGACACTGAGGTAATCACATGAGATAGATATTATTGTTAAGCTGGAAGAATTGAGTAGAAAATAATTTCACTAGTGGTCCATTTAATAATTAGTATTTACACTAACATATATGTGTATAAATGTGTGCATATAAATAAATATAAATCTATACCTCCACATAGATGTATACAGATGTTCCCTGTTGAAAATATAAGTTGAAAAAGCATTTATTACACTTAACCTAGGGAACATCACAGCTTAGCTTAGCCTACCATAAACATGCTCAGAAGACTTACATTAGACTATAGTTTTGCAAAATCATCTAATAAAAAGCCTATCTTACAATAAAATGCTGAATATATCATGTAATTTATTAAATACTGTACATTATGTCAAAATTGCAGTAGTTTCACACCATTGCATAGTAAAAAAATCTTATGTCAAACCATGATAAGTAGGGAACTATCTGTATACCATCCATATGTGTGTGTATACAATACGTAAGTATATATGTATATGTGGGTATATACATATAATTAAAAGATAATACAAATCTTTCCATGAACCTTTTGAAGTACCCTCATATGTATACATGTGTGTGCATACATACATACATACATACATATATATATATATATATATATATATATATATAATTTTGAAAATTTTTGATTACCTACATTTCTTTTTAAAATTATTTTTAGGATATTCATCATTACAAATAGTGATCTGTCCCAATACACTCCACCCAACTATCACTCCTCAATTCCCCTCTCTCCATCCCCCAATCTCTAGTATCCTTGTTTCATCACCTTTGTACATTTTTTAATTGGATTATTTGGCTTTTTACTGTATAGTCATTTGAGTTCTTTATATGATCTGGATATCAATCCCTTGTCAGACATAGAGTTTCCAAATATTTTCTCCCATTTCATAGGTTGTCTTTCTACTCTCTTGGTTGTTTCCTTTGCTGTGCAGAGCTTTTTAGTTTGATATAATCCCATTAATTTATTTTTTCTTTTGTTGCTTGTGCTTTTGGGGTCTTATTCCTAAAGTCTTTTCCCAATCCTACTTCCTGGATTGTTTCCTTTTGTTTTCTTTTAGTAATTTTATGGTTTCAGGTCTTATTTTTAAGTCTTTAATCCATTTTGAGCTGATTTTGGTATATGGTGAGAGGTACAGGTCCAGTTTCATTTTTCTGCATATGGACATCCAATCTTCCCAGCACCACTTATTGAAGAGGCAGTCTTTTCCCCAATGTATGTTTTTGTTGCCTTTGACAAAGATCAGTTGGCTGTAAGTACGTGTGTTGGTTCCCAGGTTTTCTATTCTGTTCCATTGATCCTAGTGTCTGTTTTTATGCCAGTACCATGCTGTTTTGGTTTCAATAGCTTTGTAATATAATTGGAAGTAGATAGTGTTATGCTTTTGGCTTTATTTATTTATTTATTTATTTATTTTGCTTAGGATTGCTTTGGCTATTCAGGGTATTTTTTTGTCCCATATGAATGTTAGGTTTGCTTTTTCTATTTCTGTGAAGAATGCCATTGATATTTTAATGGGGATTGCATTGAATCTGTAGATTACTTTGAGTAGAATAGACATTTTCATGATGTTAATTCTTCCCATCAAAGAACATAGTATGTATTTCCACCTTTTTATGTTTTCTTTAATTTCTTTCAATAGCGTTTTGTAGTTATCTTTGTTGAGAACTCTCGCCTACTTGGTTAAATTGATTCCCAGGTATTTTATTTTCTTGGCAACTATTGTAAATGGGCTTGCTTTCTTAATTTCTTTTTCTGCTAGTTTGTTATTGGTAAATTAAAATGCTACTGATTTGGGGGTACTGATTTTGTATCCTGCAATATTCCTGAAATTGTTAATCAGCTCTAAGACTTTTTTGGTAGAGTCTTTAGGTTTTTCTATATATAAGATCATGTCATCTGCAAACAGGGGCAGTTTGGCTTTGTCCTTTCCAATCTAGATGCCCTTTATTTCTTAGCTGTGAAGACTCAAATAATGCATTCCCAGATAGTAGTACTCCCTTGTAATTCCTTTTACTCCTAGTTTTCTAGGAGTTTTTATTATTTTAACTCATGAACAAACTTTCAAATTAATCAAGTCCTTTGTGATTTCTTTAGGAATTATGCTTTTTTCTTATATTCTTTTAATATTGTAAATTATATTGATAATTTTCTCTAATATTGAAACATCCTTTCACTCTTGGAACAAACCCTGTTTGGTGATAATATACTATTATTTTATTTTATTTTTTATTTTTTTAAAGGATGACTGTAAGGGGATCTTAACCCTTGACTTGGTTTTGTCAGCACCATGCTCATGCAGTGAGCAACCAGCCATCCCTATATGGGATCTGAACCCGTGGCCTTAGTGTTATAAGCACCACACTCTCCCGAGTGAGCCACGGGCCGGCCCTATGCTGTTATTTTAATATGCTTCTAGATTTCATTTTCTGCCACTTAGAATTTTGCATCTCTATTTATAAGAGATGCTGGCCTCTAGGGTTTTTAAAAATATTTTTCTATATTTGTTCTGTGTATGTCTCTTTGCTGCTTTCATTCCATTTTAGTATTGGTATTGTGTTATCTTAAGTATTCTATTTATTTTCATGGGAATTTCGTCCATACCCATGATTTCTGTTATGATATTCTGATCACTTTGAACTGATATCTTCAGTCCAGAAGATTAAGTTATTGTTTTTACATCCAGCTATCTATTAAAAAGAATAACCATACTTCTTAAAAGCACATTGAAATTAACACATATAAATCAAATAAGTTCTTCTCTGTAGTACATACTTGTTATGAGTCAATAATGACACTTTTTGACCTGGTTTGCTTAAGTGGAAACCCGCTTACATCATTCTAAAGTTACTTGCTACCTCACCTATTACATTAAATTAGTTCTTGTATCTAAAGAATTATACTCCTATATATCTCTTATATAAGTTATCTAATTTTTGTATTCATGTCACTCACTTAACTCGGGCCTTTATAATGTCTCAGCTAGCCTACTACACTGGTGTCCTGTCTTTCCTAATTTTATTTTTACTCCTTTGACTCATTTACCAATCTACTATGACGGAAATCAATTTTTTACTGGATTACAAGTTTAATTATGCTACTTGCCTGTTTAAAATGCTTCACTGGCTTCCCATTGACTTAGAGGTAAAGATTAGTCTCTACACTTGTAGTGAAAGATTCTTTCTCTTCTAACCATTGTCTAACTCTTCAGTCTCAACCTCTATTGATCCTTTTTTCCAGATGTAATAATTATTTTACTTCTTTTCAGGAGCCATGCTTTTCTTTGCTTTGTTATTTTAAAACAGGCTTTCTTTCTTCTGTTTCAAGTAATTTTCTCTGCCCCTTAAATCTTACTAAACTTTCATAGCTCACCTCAAGTGTGATTTTTCTCTCAGAAACATTTTCTGATTCTCTCCTACAATATTGAGAAATATGCTCTTCCCTTATGAGCCTTCTCTCCTGTCCTCTAATATCCAGTACACATATGATGTTGTATTGAAACAGTTTTTGCCTATGTTCTTTAATAATTTGAAATGCCTGAGAATATTTGTCTTGCGCATCTCTGTATTTTCAAATTTAGTACAATTCCAGGTACAAATTAGATTATCGGTAAGTATTGTTGAATAAATAAAATGTACAAGACTGCTTTGAAAATTAAACAGTAGGGCTAGGGAAGAGATTCTGTTATTAAGATCTGCCCAAACCAAGTTTTGAGTGTAAGATGACAAACTGGAAAGAAATTAAACCTGGAAGAGCACAAGTAATAATTAGAATTAGTCTCACTACAAGCCCTCTTAAGGTTTGTCAGATCCTTATTAAGGTGATACTGATAAAAACAAAAACCATAATGGTCATTAAAATTTATTAAGCACTTTCTGTATTCCAGGCATTGTGTTCGATAATTTATATTAATAATCTTATACTTGCGTCCATATAAATAAAACTATACCCACAAGAAAACTTGGGTTTGGAAAGATTAGCCTAAGCGATAGAGATGGGATTTGTCTGGCTTCGAAGCCCTTAATTTTCCTACATACCCCCAAATGCATCTCTTGCTTCTTTATAGTTTTGGCCCAATCATAGTTACTACTAAAAGTAGCACAAAATTTCTTGTCATCTGACATTATCTATAGTAGTATATGATTGCGAATCTTATTTTTTTTAGTAAGAGCACCAATTGTTTTATATTTAAACTAATATACATTATTCTAGAACTATTTAAGATGAAGATCCATTTAGGAAACCTACTTAGCCTCATTAAATACTCACCAAATTATGACTCAAAAATAGATGTTAATGATTTGTGGGCCATGCCTGTGTCCTTCATACCTTTAAATGTTTTCTCACTCTATTTAAAGTGTTAGTTTAAAAGTAAATTAGCAAGGTTTAGTATTTTCCCTCAATGCTTTTTAAGATAAAATTGTCCAGATTGAGTATGGTGTGTGAGATTTAAAATGAATTTATATGCTCTCCATGTCTTTACATTATACACCTGTCATTCTAATGCCATTGGAAAGCAGGTTTTCTTCACAGGTGCGTACTTTCCTTTTAGAATACAGAAACAATATAACCATTTATAAATTAAATCATCATTTAGGTGAAGCACTACATATCAGATACAATTTGAGGGTTTCTGAAGAGAATAAACTTCAATTTGGGGTAACATCTGGATCTTGTTATTTCAACAGCTTTCCTCAGTTGTGAAAATGCTACCTAATATGTACCTTCTGTCTTTCTAATTGGCTTAGTTGTTCATTGTAAGCTCCTGTTTGGGGAAGCTCTGCTTTGAATCTATGTGAGTATGAGAATTACTGAGAAACTAACAAACACACAATTTTAAAGTCTGAAAACAGATGGTAAAAACTCAACCTGGTAATGTGATTTTTACATATGTATTTAACTCATTCTACCCCAAGCTAAATACTCAATTTAATTTACTTTTGCAACAATATTAACTGTACTGAGGTCTTTTATCCCCACAAATTATTTATTTATTTTTCGATTATTGTAAAATACTCATTCTATTTTTTTAGTCTGGCGCCTTAGACCACTCGGCCATCCTGACACCTTCATTCTATTTTTTTAAATGTACAGTTCAGTAGCATTAAATACATTCACATTGTTGTGAAACAATCACCACCATCCTTCTCCAATACTCTTTTCATCTTGTAAAACTAAAACTCTGTACTTATTAAACAGTAGCTCCCTTTTTATCTTTCTCTCCAGTCCCTGCAAACCACATTCTACTTTCTGTCTCTATGTATTTGACTATTCTAGGCACCTCATATAAGTTAAATCATACAATATTTTTACTTTTCTGACTGACTTATTTCACCTAGCGTAACTTCCTCAACGTTCATCTATTTTCTTCTTTTTTTCCCATCACATGTATGTACAACATTTTGTTTATCCATTCATTTGTCAACAGGCACATTGGTTGCTTTCACCTTTTGGCTATTATGAATAATGCTGCTAGTAATATGGGTGTATTAGTTCGTTTCTGTTGCTTATAACAAAATACCTGGAACTGGGTGATTTATAAAGAAAATGAAATTTATTGCTTCTGAGGCTGGGAAATCCAAAGTCGATCTGGTGGTGGCAACAGTGACCCAGGTGTCTCATACTGCAAGATGGTGCAAGCAGAGAGAGCAGAGAGAGAGACAGATTCTCTTCTTCTTTTAAAGCCCTCAGACCATGCCCTTGACCACCATTTTTAATCCATTCACTACTACACAGTCCTACAATCCAATCACCTCTTTAAGGCTCTACCCTTCAATTACCATAATAGGATTTCCCACCCTCTTAACAGTCACAGTGGGAGCTAAGTTTCTAATACATAAAACTTGGAGGACACAGTTTAAGCTTCATTGAGTTTTGGGTGGACATAATTCAATCCACTACATATGGGCATGCAGGTATCTCTTCGAGTCACTGCTTTCAGTTATTTTGGATATATACCCAAGAATGGAATTCCTGGATCATTTGGTAATTATATTTTTCATTTTTTAAGGAACAATCACACTGTTTTCCACAACAGCTAAGCTATTCTACATTCCCATCAAAAATGCACAAGGGTTTCTATTTAATCACACCCTTGCCACCACTTGTTATTTTCTATTTTTCTTTTTTTTTTTTTTTTTTTTTCTTTTTTTTAAAAGATGACCGGTAAGGGGATCTTAACCCTTGACTTGGTGTTGTCAGCACCATGCTCACCCAATGAGCTAACCGGCCATCCCTATATGGGATCCGAACCCGGGGCCTTGGTGTTATCAGCACCGCACTCTCCCGAGTGAGCCACAGGCCGGCCCTCTATTTTTCTTTTGAAAGTCAACATCCTAATGAGTGTGATGTGTCTCCCATTGTGATTTTGATTTACATTTTTCTAATGATTCATGATGGTGAGCTGTCGAGCATTTTTGCAAGTGCTTATTAGACATTTGTATATCTTCTTTGGAAAATATCTATTCAAGTTCTTTGCTTATTTTTAAATCAGGTTATCTTTTTTGTCATTGAGTTTTAAGAGTTCTTTATATGTTCTGGGTATTAATTACCCTCTGCTATGAACTAAATTGTGCCTTCCCCCCCCCCCCCAATTCACATATTGAGGGCCTAATCCTCAATGTGGCTATATTTGGAGATAGGGCTTAGATGAAGATAGTTAAATAAGGTCATGGGGTAGGGCCTTGATCCAACAGGATTAGTGTCCCTATAAGAAGAGACACCAGATAGTTATCTCTCTCTTTCTACCATCTGAGAACACAGAAGGTGGCCATATGGAAACCAGGAAGAGAGCCCTTACCAGAGACTTACCTTTCCACACCTTGATCTGAGACTTCTAGCCTTCAGAAGAGTGAGAAAATAAATTCTTATTGTTTAAGCCATCCAGTCCATGGTATCTTGTTATGATGGCATGAGCAGTCTAATACAACTGCTTATCAGATATGTAATTTACAAATATTTTTTCCCATTATGTGGATTACCTTTTCATTCCATTGATTGTGTATTTTGATGCACAGAAGATTTTAACTTTGATATAGTCATATTTATCTATTTTTTCTGTTGTTGTCTCTGCTTTTGGTGTCATATCCAAAAAAACCATTGCCAAATCCAATGTCATGAAGCTTTTCTCTTATGTTTCTTTCTAAGAGTTATAGTTTTAGCTCTTACGTTTAGGTATTTTATTCATTTTAAGTTAATTGTTTTGTGCATAGTATAAGGTAAGTGTCCAACTTCATTATTTTATAGGTGGATATTCAGTTTTCCCAACATCATTTTTTGAAAAGACTGTACTTTCACCATGGAATAGTCTTGACATCCTAGTTCAGAATCATTTGGCCACATGTATGCATTTACTTTTATGCTCTCTATTCTTTTCCATTTGTTTATATGTCTGCCTTTGTGCTATCATACTCTTTACACTTCTGTACCTTTGTAGTAAGTTTTGAAATCAGAAAGTGTGAGAACTTCAGCTTTGTTATTCTTTTTCAGAATTGTTTCTGCTTTTCTGTGTCCCTTGTGGTTTCACATGAACTTTAGCATGAAGTTTTCTATTTCCATGAAAAATTTTGGGATTTTGATAGGAATTGCACTAAATCTGTAGATCACTTTGGGTAGTATTGTTTCTGGCAGTCAGGCTGGGCTTGCTGTTTTGCACTAAACAAATGACCAGAGAGTCCAAAAGTTGGTGCAAGGATTAGAAACATTATTCAGATAACCAGCCTCTGGACAATGACCAGGCTAAAATCATCCCTCCTTCTGATGCCTGTTCTGGGGTTTATAAAGGAGAAGAGGTGGTAAAGTGAGGTAAGGGTTTTGTCCTTCAGGAAAAAGGGGAGGCTGGTCATGGGATCAGTAGAGGGTCTGAGACAGATGTCAGGGTCCCATGATGGACTGGGTTCTTTGGCGTCATGGGTCTGCAGTTGCTTGACTGGTCAGCTTTAAGCCCTTGATGTTACTTTGGGGTTGGAGTCCTTATCTTCTCAGGAGAGCTCAAAGACAATAACCTCAGTCAAGCATCACTGGAACATAAAAATACCTGATTCATACCTCTGACTAAAGTGGACACAATTTTCCTTTAAGCGAGGTGAGTTAATCAGCCAGGGTGTTTTGCTTTTCTCTTGGATTTCCTTTGTTTGCAGTTGATTAGAGAGATGAGGAAAACAAAAAAACATAGTTTCAATCTTTAATTGTAGGTGTGCAACATCTAAAGTAAATCAACATAAGAGGGTGTAATGAGAGACAAACATAAATGAATTTTTGAGAAGGATACTTTTGGAGCATGGTTTCATCGCTGGGCAGTTTCAGCCATATGGTCAATTTCTCATTTCCTCTCATTTCCTAACTTTAAGGAATTGATGATTATCAGTTCCCAAGTTAATGGCTAACTGAAATTTTCTGCTTGGTCCTAGTTACCCCAAAGATAACTATTCTCTGGCTAAGGTCCCTTTCAGCATAGGCATCTTAATAATGCTAAGTATACCAATCCATGAATACTGGGTATTTTTCCATTTATTCATGTATTATTTAATTTCTTTCAGCAATGTTTAATAGGTTTTATTGATTGATTTGTTTAGGGTGAGCTATTCTTGCATTTCAGGAATAAATCCAAATTTGTGATAGTATATAATCCTTTCAATGTGCTATTGGATACAGTTTATTATTTTTTTTTTTTATTTTTATTTTTTTTTTAAAGTTTTTTTTTTTTTTTTTTTTTTTTTTAATTTTATTTTGTCGATATACATTGTAGCTGATTAATGCTCCCCATCACCAAAAGCTCCCTCCCTTCTCCCTCCCCCCCTCCCCCCCAACCATGTCCTTTCTGTTTGTTTGTTGTATCAACTTCAAATAATTGTGGTTGTTATATCTTCTTACCCCCCCCCCGTTTGAGTGTGTATGTGTGTATGTGTGTGTGTGAATTTATATATTAATTTTTAGCTCCCACCAATAAGTGAGAACATGTGGTATTTCTCTTTCTGTGCCTGACTTGTTTCACTTAATATAATTCTCTCGAGGTCCATCCATGTTGTTGCAAATGGCAGTATTTCATTCGTTTTTATAGCTGAGTAGTATTCCATTGTGTAGATGTACCACGTTTTCCGTATCCACTCATCTGATGATGGGCATTTGGGCTGGTTTCAACTCTTGGCTATTGTAAAGAGTGCTGCGATGAACATTGGGGAACAGGTATACCTTCGACTTGATGATTTCCATTCCTCTGGGTATATTCCCAACAATGGGATGGCTGGGTCGTATGGTAGATCTATTTGCAATTGTTTAAGGAACCTCCATAATATTTTCCATAGAGGCTGCACCATTTTGCAGTCCCACCAACAATGTATGAGAGTTCCTTTTTCTCCGCAGCCTCGCCAGCATTTATCGTTCATAGTCTTTTGGATTTTAGCCATCCTAACTGGGGTTAGATGGTATCTCAATGTGGTTTTGATTTGCATTTCCCGGATGCTGAGTGATGTTGAGCATTTTTTCATATGTCTGTTGGCCATTTGGATATCTTCCTTAGAGAAATGCCTACTTAGCTCTTTTGCCCATTTTTTAATTGGGTTGCTTGTTTTCTTCTTGTAAAGTTGTTTGAGTTCCTTATATATTCTGGATATTAATCCTTTGTCAGATGTATATTTTGCAAATATTTTCTCCCACTCTGTTGGTTGTCTTTTAACTCTTTTAATTGTTTCTTTTGCTGTGCAGAAGCTTTTTAGTTTGATATAATCCCATTTGTTTATTTTTCCTTTGGTTGCCCGTGCTTTTGGGGTCGTATTCATGAAGTCTGTGCCCAGTCCTATTTCCTGAAGTGTTTCCCCTATGTTTTCTTTAAGAAGTTTTATTGTCTCAGGGTGTATATTTAAATCCTTAATCCATTTTGAGTTGATTTTAGTATATGGTGAGAGGTATGGATCTAGTTTCATTCTCCTGCATAACGATATCCAGTTATCCCAGCACCACTTGCTGAAGAGGCAGTCCCTTCCCCAGTGAATAGGCTTGGTGCCTTTGTCAAAGATCAGATGGCAGTAAGTGTGAGGGTTGATTTCTGGATTCTCTATTCTATTCCATTGGTCAGTGTGTCTGTTTTTATGCCAGTACCATACTGTTTTGGTTATTATAGCTTTGTAGTATAGCTTAAAGTCAGGTAGTGTTATGCCTCCAGCTTTATTTTTTTTGCTGAGCATTGCTTTGGCTATTCGTGGTCTTTTATTGTTCCATATAAATGTCTGAATAGTTTTTTCCATTTCTGAGAAAAATGTCTTTGGAATTTTTATGGGGATTGCATTGAATTTGTATATCACTTTGGGTAGTATGGACATTTTCACTATGTTGATTCTTCCAATCCAAGAGCATGGGATATCTTTCCATCTTCTTGTATCCTCTCTAATTTCTCTCAGCAGTGGTTTGTAGTTCTCATTATAGAGATTTTTCACCTCCTTGGTTAACTCAATTCCTAAGTATTTTATTTTTTTGGTGGCTATTGTAAATGGGCAGGCTTTCTTGATTTCTCCTTCTGCATGTTCACTATTGGAGAAAAGAAATGCTACTGATTTTTGTGTGTTGATTTTGTATCCTGCTACTGTGCTGAAATCATTTATCAATTCCAGCAGTTTTTTTGTAGAGGTTTTAGGCTGTTCGATATATAGGATCATGTCATCTGCAAACAGGGACAGTTTGACTTCATCTTTTCCAATCTGGATGCCCTTTATTTCCTTCTCTTCTCTGATTGCTCTGGCTAGTACTTCCAACACTATGTTGAATAGGAGTGGTGAGAGTGGGCATCCTTGTCTAGTTCCTGTTCTTAAAGGAAAAGCTTTCAGCTTTTCCCCATTCAGGATGATATTGGCAGTGGGTTTGGCATATATGGCTTTAATTATGTTGAGATACTTTCCCTCTATACCTAACTTATAGAGGGTCTTTGTCATGAATGAGTGCTGAACTTTATCAAATGCTTTTTCAGCATCTATAGAGATGATCATATGGTCCTTGTGTTTGAGTTTATTAATATGGTGTATCACATTTATTGATTTGCGTATGTTGAACCAACCTTGCATCCCTGGGATGAATCCCACTTGATCGTGATGAATAATTTTTCGTATGTGTTGCTGTATTCTGTTTGCTAGTATTTTAGTGAGGATTTTTGCATCTATATTCATCAAGGATATCGGCCTGTAGTTTTCTTTTTTGGTTATATCTTTACCTGGTTTTGGTATCAGGATGATGTTTGCTTCATAGAATGAGTTTGGGAGATTTGCGTCCGTTTCAATCTTTTGGAATAGTTTGTAAAGAATCGGTGTCAATTCCTCTTTGAATGTTTGGTAAAATTCTGCTGTGAATCCATCTGGTCCTGGGCTTTTCTTTGTTGGGAGCCTTCTGATAACAGCTTCAATCTCCTTTATTGTTATTGGTCTGTTCAAATTTTCTACGTCTTCACGGTTCAGTTTTGGGAGCTTGTGTGTGTCCAGAAATTTATCCATTTCCTCCAGATTTTCAAATTTGTTGGCGTATAGTTGTTTATAGTAGTCTCGAATGATTCCTTGTATTTCAGATGAATCAGTTGTAATATCGCCTTTTTCATTTCTAATTTTTGTTATTTGAGTCTTCTCTCTTCTTTTTTTTGTTAGCCATGCTAATGGTTTGTCAATTTTATTTATCTTTTCAAAAAACCAACTTTTTGATTCGTTGATCTTTTGAATTGTTTTTTGGTTTTCAATTTCATTCAGTTCTGCTCTGATCTTAATGATTTCTTTCCGTCTGCTAACTTTAGGATTGGATTGTTCTTGTTTTTCTAGTTCTTTAAGGTGAAGTGTTAGGTTGTTCACTTGCCATCTTTCCATTCTTCTGAAGTGAGCATTTAATGCAATAAATTTTCCCCTCAATACTGCTTTTGCAGTATCCCACAGGTTTTGGTATGATGTATCATTGTTTTCATTAGTTTCAATAAACTTTTTGATTTCCTGCTTGATTTCTTCTTGGACCCATATGTCATTAAGTAGAATGCTGTTTAATTTCCATGTGTTTGTATAGTTTCCAGAGTTTTGTTTGTTATTAATTTCTAGTTTTAATCCATTGTGGTCTGAGAAGATACATGGGATAATTCCAATTTTTTTGAATTTATTGAGACTTGATTTGTGACCTAATATGTGATCTATCTTGGAGAATGATCCATGTGCTGATGAGAAGAATGAATATTCTGAGGTTGTTGGGTGGAATGTTCTGTAGATATCTGCCAATTCCAATTGGTCTAGAGTCTTGTTTAGATCTTGTGTTTCTCTACTGATTCTTTGCCTAGATGATCTGTCTAATATTGACAGTGGAGTGTTCAGGTCCCCTGCTATTATGGTATTAGTGTCTATTTCCTTCTTTAGGTCTAATAGAGTTTGTTTTATAAATCTGGCTGCTCCAACATTGGGTGCGTACATATTTATGATTGTTATGTCTTCTTGATGGATCAGTCCTTTTATCATTAAGTAGTGTCCCTCATTGTCTCTTTTTATGGTTTTTAGTTTAAAGTCTATTTTGTCAGATATAAGAATAGCCACTCCAGCTCGTTTTTCTTTTCTGTTTGCATGGTAAATCTTTTTCCATCCTTTTACTCTTAGTCTGTGTGAATCTTTATGGGTGAGGTGGGTCTCTTGTAGGCAGCATATAGTTGGGTCCTGCTTTTTGATCCAGTCAGCCAGTCTGTGTCTTTTAATTGGGGAATTTAAGCCTTTAACATTAAGAGTTGTTATTGAAAGGTGTTGATTTATTCTTAGCATTTTATTGGTTGTTTGGTTGTCTTAGGTGTCTTTTGTTCCTTGCTTTCTGATTTACTGTTTGGTTTCTTTGTTTGTTGGTTCCTTAGGTTGTAGATAGTGTTTTTGTTAGCTTGTTTTCTCTTCATGAATGCCATTTTTATTGTACTAGGGGGTTTAGATTTTTCTTAGGTTTTTATGGCAGTGGTAGTTATTTTTCAGGAACCAAACCCAGTACTCCCTTGAGGATTTCTTGTAAGGGTGGTCTTGTGGTAGTGAACTCCCGCAGTTTTTGTTTGTCTGAGAAATATACTATTTGCCCCTCATTTCGGAAGGATAGCCTTGCAGGGTAGAGTATTCTTGGCTGGCAATCTTTGTCTTTTAGTATTTTGAAAATATCATCCCATTCCTTTCTAGCTTTTAGGGTTTGTGATGAGAAGTCTGATGTTAACCTGATTGGGGCTCCCTTATAGGTGATTTGACGCTTCTCTCTTGCAGCTTTTAAGATTCTCTCTTTGTCTCTGAGTTTTGCCAATTTGACTATGACATGTCTTGGAGAAGGCCTTTTTGGGTTGAATACGTTTGGAGATCGTTGAGCTTCCTGGATCTGAAGATCTGTGATTTTTCCTATACCTGGGAAGTTTTCTGCCACTATTTTGTTGAATATGTTTTCAATGGAATCTCCATTTTCCTCCCCTTCTGGAATACCCATGACTCGGATATTTGAGCGCTTGAGGTTGTCTGATATCTCTCTCAGATTTTCTTCCATGTCCTTGATTCTTTTTTCTTTCTTTTTGTCTGCTTGTGTTATTTCAAACAACCCATCTTCAAGTTCAGAGGTTCTCTCTTCAACTTCGACAAGCCTGCTGGTTAAACTCTCCGTTGTGTTTTTTATTTCGCTGAATAACTTCTTCAGTTCAGCAAGTTCTGCTACATTTTTTTTCAGGACATTGATTTCCTTGTATATTTCCTCTTTCAGATCCTGTATACTTTTCCTCATTTCATCATGATGTCTAGCTGAGTTTTCTTGTATCTCATTCAATTTCCTTAGAATTATCACTCGAAATTCCTTGTCAGTCATTTCAAGGGCTTCTTGTTCTATAGGATCTAGAGTTTGAGATTTATTAACTTTTGGTGGTGTACTTTCTTGATTTTTTGTATTTCTGGTGTCTTTTTTTTTGGTGTTTATTCATTGTGGCAGGGGGTTTCACAGTCCACCGGTTTAAGACTAATGACTAACTAGGATATTGCTGTGGTTGCCAATTTGGTATGGCTCCCCCCGTGACTGCTCAGTTGGCCTCTAGTGTCTTGTGTGTGTGGTTGCCTCGGGTCTTGGGCTTCTCCGGGGATCCACCTTTCTGGTCAGCTTGTACTCTGCTGGGCTGGTGGATCACGTACCACAGGGTGTGTGATCTCTGTTGAGCTTTCACTTTCTGTACAGGACTTCTCCCCGTTCCGTGTGCTCTGGCCCAGGCTGTTAGATCGTGCAGTGGCAACCCCACCGGGTGTGTGGTTTCTGTCGAGTCTCCGCCTCCCTGGCCGCACGTCTCCCCCCTCTGTGCACACTGTGCTGGGTTGGGGCGTGTCTTCTGCACCCCTCGTCTATCAGCTGGGCCTTCAAGACCCTGCTCAGCACCGCCTCGCCCAGGAAGTCTACCAGGTTTCTGCTAGGCACAGACGACCAGTCTCTCTGGGTGCCTTTGTAGCACTGTGTAGATCTTTCTCGGGTCTTGTTCACCTTTGTTTCCCCCCGGTATAAACCGAATCTAGTGCCCGCCTGCAGCCTGCTCTCCGGCAGGTTCAAGCAGACCTGGGAACTCTCCTACCACACTATTCCCAACCAGAAATTCGTTAGGCTTTTTTCCAAACTGGTGGTCGCAGAGATGGTATCTGCCTCCCAGTAACAGGAAGTTTACCGGGGCCGGAGTCCAGGGTGTGGTGGAGTGACAGTCGGCCCGCCCGTACTTCCTAGCCCTCCCAAAACTGGTCGGGACGCCCCACACCCCCAGCCCTGCCAGAGAACCGTGGAGGGAGTGGGAGAGGAGGTCGGCCCGCAGGGTCCGGAAAGCCCCGCGCCAGGCCAAGCAAATGGGCTCAGTGATGGCCGAGCAGGGCGGAGCTGCCCGCACCTGGGAAAATGGAGGCAGCACCGGGGCAATGAGTGGCCTGGTGGTGCAGGCGGGGAGCCGCGTGGGCATCCACCCCCCGAACAGAGCTTTGCCAGGGATCACTCACAGTGCTGTGCCAGGTCGGGCGCTCGCTCTGTCTCTGGTTTGTTGCCTTCCGTGTTCTCGGCGCTGCCGCCTCGGGCTGTTCAGTCGCGGCGCGGCTCGGGCGCTCCCAGGAGTCTTCTTTAATGCCGGCCTGAAACCTCGAATCCTGGATAGGGCAGCTGGCCGCCTTCAGTGCGGCCCCAGCCTCCGGGATCCTGGCTGCACCCACAGCAGCCCTGGCGCCGTGTTCCCTGTTTCAAGACTCGCTTTTGCAGCTAAGAATCAGTTCTTTTCCTGCTCCACACTTCAAAGCTGTTGCCTGTAAATGAGGCAGCCTCTCCTGCCGGGGGCAAAGTGGCGTTGAGCCCCCACGACCGGCCAGCAGCAGCAGTCCTCCCTTAAGAGATGGCCAGAGAAAGGTCCACAAGTTTCCCGGCTGCCTGAGGCCCAGTGG
Source organism: Cynocephalus volans (assembly GCF_027409185.1). Lineage (NCBI taxonomy): Eukaryota > Metazoa > Chordata > Mammalia > Dermoptera > Cynocephalidae > Cynocephalus > Cynocephalus volans. The sequence continues at coordinate 98,283,549 of NC_084478.1, forward strand.
CCACCTTTTCCACCTCAGCTACTCCGCGCCAGCCGCCGCAGCCGCCGCCATCTTGAAACTCTGGATACAGTTTAATAGTATTCTGACGCAGTATTTTTGCATCAATGTTCATTAGGAATATTGGTCTGTAGTTTCTTTTCTTGTAGTTTCTTTGTTCAGCTTTGGTGTCAGGATAATACTGGCCTCATAAAATTAGTTTGTAAGTGTTCCTTCCACTTCAATTTTTTGGAAGAGTTCCAGGAAGATTAGTATTTATTTTTCTTCAAATATTAGATAAGATTCACCAATGAAGCCATGTTTCTGAGCTTTTCTGTTTGAGAGGTTTTTGATTACTAATTCAATCTTTTTCCTACTTATATATTTTTTTTTAATTTTCTATTTATGATTCAGTCTTATATGTTTTGTGTTTCAAGGAATTTCTTCATTTCATCTACATTATAGCTATATTAATCTTTATGAATATAAACTATTTTCTCCAAAAACCTATTGCCCCATTTAAGATTATATTCCTGCAATATTTCTAATTATTTCTTATAGCCAAACATTACACTTTAATTCTTTAAAAATTGGCATTTTATTCAGCAGTTTTCTTTTTATACCCTCTTGGTCTTACTTCATGATTATTTCTATCATACTTTCCTTTTTTAAAATATATGCAAATAATGCATTGGTCTTCTAATATGTGCATCCATAGAACTCTATAATACAAGTTAACCACAGACTAAAGTCAGTGTTTGGTCAGAATAATAAAAGTTGCTTCCTAATCTAGATCTGGTGTTAGCTATTAGTACCACAGTATCCTATTGGACAAGTAAGATTTACATTCTTTTCTTACCGGAAGCCTCTTGAATTTCAAAATTTTCTAGTTTTCCCCATATATGTACCAAATATTTACTATATCTACATAGATGTTCGAAAACTGTCACAGTGAGAAAGGTTATGAGATATGTACATGCCTTTGACAATGATGTTCATGTCCTAAATTCTGGAACCTGTAAATGTTTTACATTACATGGCAAAAGATATTTTGCACATGCAATTAAGTAGGGAGATTATCTTTCATTATCCAGGTTGGGCTCAAACTAATTACTTAAGCTTTAGAAGCGAGAAATGTTCTCCACCTGAAGCCTGAGATACAACAGAAAGGTAAGTCAGAGAGTTTAGAAGCATGAGAAGAACTTGACTGGCCCTTGCTGGAAGAAGCCACATGGAAAGCATAAGAAAGAATATGGGAGCCTCTAGAAGTGAAGATTGGTCCTAACTGACAACCAGCAAGGAAATGGGGACCTTAGGCATATAACCCCCAAGGAGCTGAATTTGTCCAAAAAACCAAGTGACCTTGAAAGTGTATTTTCCCCTAGATTCTCTAGGAGGAAACACAACTCTGCCAACACCTTGAATTCTCATGAGATCCTAAGCAAATATTCCAGTTGAGTCCACCCATACTTTTAATATAAAGAAGCTGCGTGACAATAAATTTGTGTTGTTTTAAGCTGGTAAGTTTCAGTTAATTTGTTGTGGCAGCAATAGAAAACTAATAGAGAAACTGAACTAGCTGTGTGACTTTGGAAAATCTAACTAACTGCTTTGGACATTGTGCCCTAACTAATTCATCAATAGTTGAACTGTTTATTGAGTGTTTTGTATGTGTTATTAGTCACTCAAAGACATCTGGAGAAAGACACCAAATTAAATAACACACAATTTCTGTCTTTATCTAGAGGAAGAACTACAGATGTTGGTTCAGGTCTCTTCAGGCACTAAAATTTTATAAATATATTTTAAACATTTATAAAATGCTTGCCAATAATATTTTGGGAAGGCTGAATGATGGTATTTAATTTCCCTTTTAAAATAGTTTGTGACTCATGGTAATGAGATTTGAGTGCTTTAAATATTAATGGTCATTCTAAACTTCTAATCGATTCTTGTAAAAAAAATTACCAATAGTTAAATATTAATAGAATCATACAATAAACAGAAAATTGAAGTAGATTAATGAGAAAATTACATGGAGAAATATTCACTATAAATCTAATAGTGAAGGAATTTAAAAAAACATTATTAGAAAAGACAATTTTTTTGTTTGGTTTGGAAATTATATATATTATTTTAGAAAAAATGGGAATTTTATTTACATTAGAAAACATGTATTATTAGATAAGAGATCTCAAATTACTAATATTTTATCTTGATGTCCATAGATGTCACTGATATTTTAAAGGAAAATAATGGCACAATTCCTGAACAAAAAAATGATTTTAGCAGTTTGAATAATTTCAGGAAATATTACAGTCATGATAAACTTTTGTTTTTATTTTAATATCTAAATTGAAATTAAATATGCTAAAGACTTCTTAAATGTTGCACAATTTAAAAACAATATTGAGTTATCTTTATTAATAACAGTGTGAAAGGACAAAATTACTACAAATTTGGTTAAAGATGTCAAGTGGATTTATTGCAATTCTAGAATTGGGTAACACGTTTTTCCATAAAATAGAATAAGTTTTCCAATGAGCTGAGCAAAAGAGATTGATTTTATAGACAGAAAAATGTTTAAGAAAGCAGAAACAAAGAACAAACAATGAATCAGTCATTTCAAAGTTACTTTCCTTGTAAGGTGGGGACAGAAAGACAGAAAGGTAGAAAAAAACTAGTCAACATCTGGTTACTTCGGGCTATCTCTTTTTTGTAAGGATTAAAGCAGAGAGAACTTCATTATCATATCTACTGAAGATTTACTGACCTGTTCGGGAAATAGACTGTTATCTCTTCCTCCTGATTTCTGAGAATATAGACAACAACTAAGTTTGGTTTGGTGATGTGTCACTTTAGCAGGGGTGACTCCATTTTTACATTTAGTCTGGTTTTTCAGGACTTAGTGCAGAAACTTAGTTCAAAACAACTGCTTCCTATAATTTTTATTTAACAGTAGTTTCACCATTCAATAGATAGAATGCATTAAACATTGCAAAATGTGTTTTTATGAAAATGATTAGCAGGGCATTTGGTTCTCAGAGACCAAATCACTAAAAGCTAACAACCTCAAGCTTCACTTTTAGAATAACATCTATTGTAATTCGTCTGAGTTTGTCAGTCATGCAACCCATTAACAATCAATTTAAAACTGTATCTCCAGAGATAGAGTGCAAAATTAAAATCAATATGTGCTTTTGTCTTAACTAACTGGATATTACAGGTAACATTTTATTTGAAATGTAGTTACAGTGCAAAGTTGAAAAATAAAGTTGTTCATGGCATATGTCCCTGAAACCATATGCTTTTTTGTCTGATTAAAATACATTATTTACCACTCATTTCCAAATAATTTTTCTGGTACTCATATATGAAATATGCACTTTGTGATTTAAAAACAATATATATGGAAATAATGTATGTGTTCATTGTGAGAGAGATGAGTTTAAACTGAGCTTCAATTGAATGACTTATGCTTAATTGCACTGTCATTAACTAGCAATCATACTTTAACTCCCCTTGGCTTTCATATCTCAAACATTCTAAGTGCCTAAAGTTACACAAACTCCCATAGCAATTATCAGAAAAAAACAAATGGATAAATCCTACAAGAAAAATAAATAACTATAACCCTAAACAAATCATATGTGCTCTACACCTCTCTCTACCTACGCCCCTCTTAAAACTACTGGCTATCTGTTATTAATGTACTGATACAGAAGCTTGGTCTTGGCTCAGTTGCACTAGTAGATCCTGCAAATTTCCATTTGAATTTTAACAATGCATTTTCCATAAATAAAATTTTATTACTAGGACACTGTTATGCAGGCACTCTGGGAAATTTGGTGACAGAAGAATAAAAAAGTAAGTGGGAGTTAGAAAATGTCCATAAAAGTATGAGAAAAGAGCTGGGCTGCCAGACTTTCTGCTAGTGATACAAGATCAGAGAGTAAGGGAAAACACTGATGACTTTTTTAAAAAATGTCATTTTAGCAAATAGAAAGAAAGTAGGCCCTATTAAAAAATATTAATGTTGACTATTTTCGTTTTGCCTAGATTCAGTGTTTTTTGTTGTTGTTGTTTATTTGTTTTTCCATTATGTACCACTATCTCTTCCTGTACTGTTAATCATGCATTGGGTACCCTAGGTGTCAGGCTGGATCACAGATCCCTCTGCCCTGTTGTGTGCAGGTCATGAGTCACGTAGTTGAAAAAAGGTTTTGGCATCTGATAACAGGATAGACGTACTTTATTCTGATGCAAGCTCTGCCAGCCAGTGGTTCAGAGCTGCTGTCTTCCATACTGAAAAGTACACAATAACGGCAACGAGCCAAGGAGTATATGGATGGGCATGAGCAGTTACACCTTATATGAGCAGTTACTCTTATATAACTTGTTTGCATGGATGTGCTGAATCATGCCCAGCCAGATACGAGGTGAGGGGGCCTGTCTGTACTGACTCCATTTTCATCACACCCCACTCCTTCAGGGTCACTCGCCATACAATCAATGCTTCTGAGGTCTTCCACAATGTTCCCTTAGCAAGGATGGCTGACCCTTGCATCCACAGGCCACAGTAGCAATATAGGCTGCAGCAACATGCCACCGAAACACAGGCACTTACTATCAGTACTGCTAACACCCTCCTCCAGGAGGACAACATATTGGTCCACCATTCCTCGAGGGGATCTCCAGTCACTTTATGACAGCATGAATTTCACTGGTTAGCTCCTGCAAAGTCTATGTAACATTATGATGATAGTCAGGGATATACACACAACATTCTGCTCAGGCCAGGTCCAGTTAGCAGTCGTCATCAGGATGATCTCCCATGGGAATTCTGTGCCCCCCCCCCCCACTGGAAGGAAACTCAGTGTATATGTATGTGCCCAGTCGAGTATGGTGTTGGCAGCCACAGACTATGAATGAGAAGACAAAAAAGTTATTTGCACCAATAGAGGGAGTTCTCACCCCTCTGGCAGAACACATGCCAGTTTACCATCCTGGAAAGAGTGGTTGCAGGAACAGGTGCTGCAGCTCTATGCAACAGAAGAGAGTCCCCCACCCCGCCCCCATGGGGTTTCTCATCCAAGATTCTGACTGTCAGCCACAACCATCATGTCCATCCCCTCAGGGATGGGGTTGGGTCGATAGCCTTAGCCTCTTTTTCAAATGACCATTGTATGATTCGATCATTCCCGCTGCCTGGGAATGATATGGCACATGTAACTTCCATTGAATGTACAACAGAGAAGCCCACTTCTGCACTTCATGTCCAGTAAAGTGGGTTCCATTATCACTTTATGTGACCAGGGGCTGACCATACATGGCTGTAAGGCTATTCACCATCTTAATAGTGCTTACCTAGTCTGAGACCTTGCAGGGCCAGCCAAACAGAAGACCTGTAGCTGTATCAACAGCTGTAAAGATATACCTGAAATTCTCTGACCTTGGCAGTGGTCCCACAAAATACACTTGCCATTGAGTCAGTGGCACCCTTCCATGGGTTATCTGCCCATCAGTATGTGGCACCCACCAGGGGTGTGAACTCTCTTGAGGGCATACTGGAAATATGTGACAAGCATTCACTACATCCTCCCATTCTATGGGCCAGTTCCACTTTTGACCCATCAACCACACAGTCTTGTAGCCAGCGTGCTGAATTCATTGATGTAACCAATGGGCTATATCAGAGGCTGGGGCTCTCTCCAGCCATCGAACCTTGGCCAATGCATCTGCTTCATCATTGCCCAGACTGGCTAAAGTGTACCATGACATGGAAGAGTTACTTCCTTTTCATGTTCTAATTCCCATTACTCTTGCCACATGGCTTGTCCCCACAGGAGTCGGTGGTCTACCATCCACCACTGATATTTCCAAACAGATATCCAAAGGGTAAGACCCTTATATATGGCCCACTCACATTGTTCCAAAAGACTTAGCAGCATTGGAGCCACCTTGGTTAAATCTGCAAGAGAATCAGAGGTTAGTAAGACATTATCTACATAATGAAACATTATAATCATGCTGGGCTTAGTCCACTTGGCTAGGTCCCCAGCCACTAAACCATGACAGGTGGTTGGGCTATGCAGGTAGCCTTGGGGAAACACTTGAAAAGTCCATTGCCTTCTTTCCCAGGTGAAGGCAAATTGATTTTGGCTATCAGCTGAGATCAGGATAGAGAAAAAAGCATTTGCAAGGTCCAGTACATAATGATAAGTTCCTAGCTGAGTCATCAGCTGATCCATCAAGTTGTGAACTGAAGGCACAGTGATATGCAAAGGAGGCACTACTTTGTTCAGTTCTTGATAATCCACAGTCATCGGCCAGGTCCCATCAGGATTTTTCACTGGCCATACTGGGGTGTTAAATGGGCTGTGTGTAGGATGAATAATGCCAACCTTTTCTCACTCCAATATAGTGGCACCTATCTCTGCATGTCCTCCCAGCAGTCGATACTGTTTCACACTGACTACACATCTTGGCTTGGGTAACACCTGTGGGTCATATTTACCACATCCCCACAACACAGGCTTTACTGACTGTATCCACAGCCAGAATTCTCCAACCATCATTTGCAAGTGTAACCTGTAAAGTACATCTATACCCAAGATGTATTCAGCTACTGGGGATACATACACAGTATATTACACAGGGGGGCAATCTTCCTATGCCCAGTGGTAAAGACACAGATTTGACTTTAATAGTATGGCATCCATAGCCATCTACATGAACTGTGGCCCCGAGAAACTTATCTGGGTTGCCGTATACCAGGCTACATTCTGTGCAGTATCCACCAATGCTAACATTCATTGTCTCTGATCAATGTATTGCCAGCTCAACATGTGGCCTCCAGTCCTCATCTGCCCCCAAAAGGCAAGCACCTCAGCCTGCTCCCTAGCCAAAAGAGAACAGTCCCTCTGCCTCTGCAGAAGTAGCAATGAAAACATTCAGATTCACTGGGAGTTCTTTATCGTTTGTCTTTTTTGGAAGTTTCATGTAATGCTGTTCAGGACTTAATTGTTGCCACGAGGCAAACAGGACCACATTTGGTTGCCAGTTGATTTTTTCCCTATCAACTCCTGCAGTAAGCAAGTCAAACCACATCTGCATATGGCTGGACTTGCTCAGTCCCTTCAGGGCAACACTCTGAGCATTTCTTTTGGACCCCCTTTGTTTGTATCTTCCCCTTTGCTTCGCCCAGACTGGCCACCATGGTCATTACTTCATGTATAGGACGTCCAAAGTATTGGGCCAGTATGGCCTTCAGTGGCCCAAAGGACATTGATGGAGAATTTTGCAGCACTATGTTGTTCATGCTGCTGGTAAAATGTTCATCGTCTGGGCCATGGGTCTTCACATTAACCATGGGTGGCCGCATCCCCAGCTCCTGAATTATTTGAACCAGCTCAGTGTACGTTTGCTATCTACTCACAATTTCAGGCAGTTCTCCGGCAGTCATCCACATGGTCCAGATGGCTGTATTCACCCATTCCATCAAGGAGTGGTTATCCTGTCTGGTGCATATCTGCAGCTATTCTGTAGCTGCTGCCACAGGGATGGTTGTATAGTGATGGAGGCTAACTTTTCCATCTTCTCACCAGAGCACATCACACTATCCACCCATAGGTACCACAACCACAGGAGCCAATCAGCTAGGGGTTCCCCCTGTTTCTGCTTAAACTGTTTCCCCAAGTCAATCAACTCAGCTTGAGTGTAGGGGACATAAGTAGTAAATTGGGTCATCTGTGGGTTGCCTACCAGTTGTTCTCCCAGTCCCATAGGCTGTTCATGCTTTAGTTTCTGATGCACAACAGGTTCTGCCAGGGGACACACAGTCTCCCCTAACTCACCATCAGGTTTATCATCAACCCCAGTGTCGAAAGCAGAAGTGACCTGTTGCTGTACTTCAACCTCCACAACAAGTACATATGCTTCCAACATGTCTGCTTTCTGTTGCAAATCTCAAAGGTGTGCCACTTCATGGAGTACCTGATCCATGTTTTCTAGTAGCACAGTGAACAACAGCCAGACCATGGTCAACAGGAAAGCAACCATCAGGTACCACATACTCTAGGGTAGCCACATTTCCTCCCCCTCCCAAGGGGCTAGTGGCTCCCTTACCTGCTTGGAATCTTGATGAAAACTATGCCAGTTGTTGGGCTGGATCACAGATGCCTCTGCACCGTCATGTGCAGATTGTGAGTCAGGTAGTTCAAAAAGGTTCTGGCGCCCGATAGCAAGATACACATGCCTCATTCTGACCTGAGCTCTGCTGGCCAGCGGTTCAGAGCTGCTGTCTTCCATACTGAAAAGTACACAATGATGGCAACAAGACAAAAAGCATATGGGCACGCATGTGGAGTTATACCACTCTTATATAACTTGTTTACAATGGATGTGCTGAATCATACCCAACTGGATATGAGGCCAGAGGGACTGACTATACTGACTCCATTTTCCTCACACTAGGCAACCAGGGCAATGCCAGCTTAAGTAATATAGGAGGAAATGCAGTGGTGCATGGCCACAATCCTTCTTGACCCTTCTAAAAGGGAATTCCTCCAGGAATTAGACTTTTGGAGAACAGTGTTTCCTAAATGTCAAAGGGCAATTGACCTTAGAACAAACAATCCCTATGTTTAAAATTATAAAAAGATATACCTCAGTGACATTATGGTAAATTAATTTGTTTTTGGGATGTTGCTCAAAATATTAGATGAAATGATGAAAAATGCTTAAAATTGCAGGGGATTCCTTCAATGGCCTGTATTATATTTTCTAGTAGTTTGATTTTTTATGATATTATTGACAGATTAAGGACAATGGCACAAGAAAGAGCAGCTGCAGTACCATGTGACCTGAGACAAATGATTTAAACTGTATGTAAATTGGCTTTCTGATCTGTAAATTGGTAATGTTAAATACTTAATGCTCAAAACTATTGTGTGTATTAAATGAGATAATATATATTAAGAACATAGAGAATAAAAGGTGTCTCAACAAAATTAATCTGCTTTGACTTTTGTAGTTCTTGCTTATAATGAGATTATTGTTAAATGATATTTTGAATTTGTGCAAAATATATACTTTTCAAAGCACATTTATGTCTGTCACTATAGTTGATACCTTCAAACTAATACTGTGGAGTTGGCAGAGTTGCAATTACCCCTGATTTTTCTATCAACCCAAGTTACAGGAATAATTACAGAAAAAGTATACAGAAAATTTAAGTGTCTTTCTCAGGTTTATATGGTGACAGATATGTAATTTGAACCTACTAGGTTTTCTATCCCAAAGGCTAATTCTTCTCCTATTGTATAACACCGACTTTCTAGAATATATAAGCATTATTAGGAAAGAACACATGACATCCAAGTATAAGATCTGATACATAGCAGGAACACTCACCAATGTTGGGAAGAAATTCCAAAGGTATGACAAGATTAAGCCCTTGTTTTCCAGAGTTAATGTCTATAATTTTCCAGAAAGAGATATCTGCTCTCTGTTGATCAACACTCTAGATGAATGAGAATGGTATTCTATTTGTTCCATATGGGATGAAAATCTTGTACTTCCTTTCCTTTTCTAAAAAAAAAAAACCTTTTAAGTATCAGTGACCTATTCATCTGAGATGATTTAGGAATAAAATTCCAGAGCGTGGACCAGGAAATATCTTAAGATTGAGCCTATTATTTTTTTGTCTAGCTTCCTAAAATTAATGTTTATGAGCTGAATCTCAGCTTAGGAGCTGAGTTCCTTCATTCTATTCAATTTCCCTGTCCCTGAAAGCAAGAACAAGCTAGAAATAATTAATGACTCATACTTTTTTATCTAGTTATTTTATACACATCAATTCTTTGATTGATTGATTAATAAATCCTTATACTGAGCACTACCATATGCTGGAAATTATGGTTATCCAGTAGTGAAAAGCAACATGCCCAGTCACTGCTCACGTGGGTCTTATGATGAAGACTGAATATGATGTGAAATGAAGCTAAAGTGGTACACAGAGATGAGGTTGTGAAAAACAAAATATATCAGCCTAAATTTTACTTTCATGAAAGATTTCAAGATGACCAATTCAGGGAGACTGGAAAAGCAAGATTAGCTAGAAGGCTGTTTCTTGTGGAAAGAAATTTACATCTGTTTATGCAAACAGCCAGGCTTCCTCTGCTGTCCCTCTTCGGCCGCTATGTATTTTTTCTGAGGGCAACTGCTAGTATACCTAAAATATTTCAATCTGCATAACAAGGCAGACTTTACCTCATTTTAAATTTTGCCTTCCTTCTTTCACCTCCTCAGAGCTCCAAAACCTGGCCTATGACCATTGTTCTGAAGCTTGTACCTCCCCCACTTTCTCTCTGTTTTATGAACACCGGTATATAAGCTTTATATTCACATTGTGAAATTAGAAAATTACTCTCTTGTAATTCCCCTCTGCATTGTCTCCTCCCAGCATGTTAAAATAATAAAATTTGTTACATTTTTTCTTCATATTAATCTAAATTTGTCAGTGATTTTTACTAATGAACACTCAGAGATGAAGGAAAGGTTTTCCCTTGACCTCTACAAGATCATACAGTGTTTTAAAGGCCAAGTTAGTGCTGGCTGGTTAGCTCAGTTGGTTAGAGCATGGTGCTGAAAACACCAAGGTCCAAGGTTTGATCCCTGCCAGCTGCCCTAAAATAAATAAATAAATAATAAATAAATAAATAAATAATGGCCAAGTTAAATATGTTTGTCTTTATTTTAATAGCAGCAAGAAGCTCTTAAAGGGTTTTAGTGAGGGATTAGGTCTTGCAAGTGAAAAAGAGGAAAAGAAAAAAATCACATTGATTTTGTCAAAACTTCTCTCCTCAAGGAGAAAAATATTGCATGCATCTCAAATATTTTCTTTACAGTAAATAAACAGCACTGGAAATAAGATTGGCATTCTTAATTTTTTTTTTTTTTTTAGCAATTTGTAAAAGTATAGCATACAAGCAAAAAAAATACATAAAAATAACATATCAATGAATTATCACAAGAGAACACAACTATGTAATCACCACACAGGTAAAAAATCAAATATTATCAGATTTCAAAATACCCCTTCTAGTTCCTTCTTAACCAAAATATCTTCACTCTTCTACGAAAATAGTCAGTGTCTTGACTTCTAAAATCATAGTATAGTTTTACCTTTTTTTAAAGCTTTACATCATTTCATTGATATACACACATATATATAATGTGTAGGATAAACATATTATACATTATATATAAAATATATATATTATTTTGTGTCTGGCTTACTTTGGTCGACATTGTAAAATTCATTTATGTTCTTCCATAAAACTGTATTTTGTTCATTTTTTTGCTTTATAGTATTCCATAAAATATATATTTCTATGTATAAATTTATGTATACATTTTACAGTTGGACATCTGGGATGTTTGTAGTTTGAGCTTCATAAATGGTGTTGCAATAAATATTCTTCTAAATATATTTTGGTTTATACAATCATAATTTCTGTTGGGAATATACATACAAATAGAATAAAGTGGTCATTGGTTATTCATATATTTAAATTTGATAGGTAATGCTAAGCAGTTTTCCAAAGTGATTATACATGTGGGAGTACTTCAAAAAGTTCATGGAGGGAGGTGGGGCAAGATGGTGGACTAGAGGCATCTGGGTTGCATCCCTTTCACAGAAAACAACCAGAACAGCTAATAGACAGCTAAATGTTAACGGGAGCATCTATGGGAGAGTGCAGGAGTGCAGCAGGAGACTGGTGAGATCCCTGTGGAATGCAAAAGCCCAGGATGGCAGCACAGAGAGGAGAAAGAGGCACATGGCCTTAGTGGTCAAATCTCTACCACTGGAATCAGCACATGAAAAATGTTCCCTTGTGGTGGGAAAAGGTAGAAAGAGGGCACACACCAATCCCTACCTCACCACAGAGGCCTGTACTTCCTGCTGTAGGAGAATTCCACAGCCCTTGCAAGCCCAAAGTCAAATGTGGGGACCTGCCTAGAATACATGCACTTTGTTGCTCCAGAACAGGAGAACATACTGTGCACTCCCTACATGCCACCCTAGTTACCCAAGCCATTGTAGGATGGCACCATCTTGAAATCAGAACCACTGCAGGAGCACACTCTGCCCTTGGGCCCAGAACCACTGCACTTCCCCAGACTGAAGCCTCTGCTGTCATCTGAACATACTCACAGGAGAGGCTACAGTGCTTAATCCCAGTAGTCTGAAGCCTGGACCCAGGAATAGCTGTGACCCCAGTCCTGCACATATGGAAAGACAATACCAAATCTGCTGAATGGGTGCAACTCCATATCCCTGGCCAGAGATCAGATAGGCAGATCCTACCCCCACCCCCCACCAATGGGATGAGTTCTGTGCACCCAAGCTCCAAAACTAGAAAAACTGCTCACAGGTGCCTACCTGTAGAGGATTCTTAAAGCAAATGTATTTCACAGGGCTTGGTTTTCCAAAGCCTTGCTGTTTCAAATATTGACCTTGTGGAGGACTGGAAATTTTCCTCAGGCTATAAAGTCTCTGGTGTAAGATAAAGATTTGTGGCACAGCAAGGTTGCTGGCTCAAGGACAGACTAGCTACTGATTGTTATGTAAAGATACAGAGAAATTGCTGTAAGATCACTTAATTGTCTAATGGAATGTCATCTGACTTGTATCACTGAAAGTTACCAGCCTATATTGTTAAACTATAACCCCACCTATGTTCTCTTCCTGCAACTTCCTGGTCTGGAAAATAAGTGCAGGAAGAGAACACCAATTTGGGGTTAATTCCCCAAGGAAGGGATGCCTCTAGCTGGAGCATTCCCAAGGGAAGTTAACCACTTTGGGGCCTCTCATTGCTCAGAAGAGATGGGCTTTGAGTAATCCTTTGCATCTCCTTCACCCAGGAAAAGTAGGGTGACAAATCTGAGGGGGGCAAAGCAACAAAAAGCAACACCTACCCTAATGAAAACACCCACAGGCTGGCAGAACTAAAGTACATTTGCACCCACCCAGAGAAGCGACCAGGTGGTCTTTCCCTCAGTAGTCCCAAACTAGCATCCTCAACCCCGGCTCCAAAAGCAGCTGGCAGGGACCTTTTCTTGCAGGCCAATCTAGTGCTTGACCTACCACATGACCCCATGAAGTGGAGAAGTAGACTGGCTCATAGCAGACCTGCACCCAGTTAGCCAAGCCAAAGTGTGCCCAAGCCCCTGACTCAGAACAATAGCCTAGCTATTGTGTCCCCAGTTGACCCACTCCTGACTCTTTGAGCCACTGCAGGCACACACATCCAAGTGAGAAACAGCCTGGCTGACATGCCCCTGTGGGCTTGTTCTATTCAGAGAATCAACACAGTGACCCTGCCACTAGCAAAGCAGCCATGGAATTCCTGACATGGCATTCACGTACACCCCTAGCCTGAAAATCAAACCAGCACCCCCTCAGTGAACCAGTTCCTGAGATGACTGACCCACTGTGAGCTCATGCATACCCTTAGCCTGAGAACCAACACAGTGAAACCACACCTGGCAAAGACATACCACTGCTGCCATAAATGTCCCAAGAATAGCCCATTGAGACAAGTGTAAACATAATGAAAGTGGATTACAGCTGAAGAAATTACACAGAGGCTACATTATGCATCCATCCAGAACAAAGTCATTGTAATCTACCCAATCAACACCCAAAGACATATTTGCAGGTGAAAGTCCATGCCCCTACATGCTACTCTATGAAATTTAAAGAGGTGACTGTTGCACCAGATGCATAGATATCCATATAGGAAAACAAGAAACATTAAAAAAAAAAGAAAAAGAAACATGACATGACCAAACACAATAATCTTCTAATAACAATTCCTTGAGTACCAGAAATTACTGAGTTTCTGGAAAAGGAATTCAAATTCATAATTTTTTTTTTTTTTTGTCTTTTTCGTGACCGGCACTCAGCCAGTGAGTGCACCGGCCATTCCTATATAGGATCTGAACCTGTGGTGGGAGTGTCGCCGCGCTCCCAGCTCCGCACTCTCCCGAGTGCGCCACGGGCTCAGCCCCAAATTCATAATTTTAAGAAACCTCACTGAGATACAAGAATATACAGATAAACAATTCAATGAAATAAGAAAAACAATTCATAATCTGAATGAGAAATTTAGCAGAGATAAATATCATGAAAACGAAACAGAAATTGTAGAATTGAAGAATTGATTGAATGAAATAAATACATCTGAGTCTCAACAATAGGTAGATCACGCAGAAGAAAGAATTTCTAATCTTAAAAATAGCTGTTTTGAAATAACTCAGGAAGACAAAAAATAAAAAATAAAAAAATGAACAAAGTCTATAAGATTTATGGAGAACTATCCAGCAAAGGAATATTCTATTTATGAGCATTCCAGAAGGTGAAGAAAAGTAAAAAGGTCTTGAAAACATATCTAATGAAATAATAGTTGAAAACTTCCCAAGTCTTGGGAAAGATAGAAACATCCAAATCCAGGGAACTTAAAGGTCCCCAAATAAGTTAAACCCCAAAAGATCCTCTCCAAGACACATTGTAGTGAAACTGTCAAAAGTTAAAAATAAAGAGAGAATTTTAAAAACAACAAGAGAGAAGTGTAAAGTCACTTACAAGGGAATCCCCATTAGAGTAACAGCAGACTTCTCAGCAGAAACCATAGAGGCCAGGAGATAATGGAATCATATATTCAAAGTAGTGAAAGAAAAATATGCCAGCCAAGAATACTATACCCGGCAAAGCTATCCTTCAGAAATGAAGGAGAAATAAAGTTTTTCTCAGGCAAGCAGACACTAAGAAAATTCATCAGCACCAATTTGGCCTTACAAGAAATGCTTAGGGGAGCCCCACAGCTGGAAGAGAAAGAACAATATCCAGCATCATGAAAACACACAAAAATTTTTTAAAAAAAACTTATTGGAAGAGTAAATACACAAAACAGAAAGAGAAAGGAATCAAACATCACCAGCATAGAAAACCACCAAACCATAAGTTTAAACAATAAGAAAGAAAGGAATAAAGGACAAACAAATCAATCAGAAAAGCAACCAACAAAATGAGAGGAGTAAGACCTAACATATTAATAATAAACTTCACTATAAATAGGTTAAGTGTCCCTATTAAAAGGCACAGAATGTCTGAATAATAATAATAATAATAAAAGACCCATCCATATGCTGCCCACAGGAAACACACCTTACTTAGAAGGACATGCATAAACTGAAACTGAAGGGATGGAAGAAGATAATCCATGCAAATGGAAAACAATAACAAGCAGGAGTAGCTATACTTATATCAGATAAAACAGACTTTAAATCAAAATCTGTACTAAGAAATAAGGAAGGGCATTATATAACAATAAAGGAATCAATACAGCAAAGGATACAACAATTATAAATATATATGCACTCAACAAGGGATCACCCAGCTATATTAGGCAAATAGTTTAAGATCTAAAGGGCGATATAGATGACAACACAATAATAGCTGGGGACTTTAACACCCCACACTCATTATTGTACAGATCATCTAGAAAGAAAATAAACAGAGAAATATCAGTTTCTTTGAACCTGTTAAGACTAGTTTTGTGGCCCAGCATATGCTAAATTCTGGAGAATGTTCCATATGCTGATGAAAAGAATATATATTCTACAACTGTTGGATGAAATGTTCTGTAAATGTCTGTTAGGCCCATGTGGTCCATGGAGCCATTTAAATCTGATATTTCTCTGTTTATTTTCTTTCTAGATGATCTGTACAATAATGAGTGTGGGGTGTTAAAGTCCCCAGCTATTATTGTGTTGTCATCTATATTGCCCTTTAGATCTTAAATTATTTGCCTAATATAGCTGGGTGATCCCTCGTTGGGTGCATATATATTTATAACCAAAAAAGAAAACTACAGGCCGATAACCTTGATGAATATAGATGCAAAAATCCTCACTAAAATACTAGCAAACAGAATACAGCAACACATACGAAAAATTATTCATCACGATCAAGTGGGATTCATCCCAGGGATGCAAGGTTGGTTCAACATACGCAAATCAATAAATGTGATACACCATATTAATAAGCTCAAACACAAGGACCATATGATCATCTCTATAGATGCTGAAAAAGCATTTGATAAAGATCAGCACTCATTCTTGACAAAGACCCTCTATAAGTTAGGTATAGAGGGAAAGTATCTCAACATAATTAAAGCCATATATGCCAAACCCACTGCCAATATCATCCTGAATGGGGAAAAGCTGAAAGCTTTTCCTTTAAGAACAGGAACTAGACAAGGATGCCCACTCTCACCACTCCTATTCAACATAGTGTTGGAAGTACTAGCCAGAGCAATCAGAGAAGAGAAGGAAATAAAGGGCATCCAGATAGGAAAAGAGGAAGTCAAACTGTCCCTGTTTGCAGATGACATGATCCTATATATCGAACAGCCTAAAACCTCTACAAAAAAACTGCTGGAATTGATAAATGATTTCAGGACAGTAGCAGGATACAAAATCTACACGCAAAAATCAGTAGCATTTCTTTTCTCCAATAGTGAACATGCAGAACGAGAAATCAAGAAAGCCTGCCCATTTACAATAGCCACCAAAAAAATAAAATACTTAGGAATTGAGTTAACCAAGGAGGTGAAAAATCTCTACAATGAGAACTACAAACCACTGCTGAGAGAAATTAGAGAGGATACAAGAAGATGGAAAGATATTCCATGCTCTTGGATTGGAAGAATCAACATAGTGAAAATGTCCATACTACCCAAAGTGATATACAAATTCAATGCAATCCCCATCAAAATTCCAAAGACATTTTTCTCAGAAATGGAAAAAACTATCCAGTCATTTATATGGAACAATAAAAGAGCACGCATAGCCAAAGCAATGCTGAGCAAAAAAAATAAAGCTGGAGGCATAACACTACCTGACTTTAAGCTATACTACAAAGCTATAATAACCAAAACAGTATGGTACTGGCATAAAAACAGACACACTGACCAATGGAATAGAATAGAGAATCCAGAAATCAACCCACCCACTTACTGCCATCTGATCTTTGACAGAGGCACCAAGCCTATTCACTGGGGAAGGGACTGCCTCTTCAGCAAATGGTGCTGGGATAACTGGATATCCAAATGCAGGAGAATGAAACTAGATCCATACCTCTCACCGTATACTAAAATCAACTCAAAATGGATTAAGGATTTAAATATACACCCTGAAACAAAAAAACTTCTTAAAGGAAACATAGGAGAAACACTTCAGGAAATAGGATTGGACACAGACTTCATGAACACGACCCCAAAAGCACGGGCAACCAAAGGAAAAATAAACAAATGGGATTATATCAAACTAAAAAGCTTCTGCACAGCAAAAGAAACAATTAACAGAGTTAAAAGACAACCAACAGAGTGGGAGAAAATATTTGCAAAATATACATCTGACAAAGGATTAATATCCCGAATATACAAGGAACTCAAACAACTTTACAAGAAGAAAACAAGCAACCCAATTAAAAAATGGGCAAAAGAGCTAAGCAGGCATTTCTCTAAGGAAGATATACAAATGGCCAACAGACATATGAAAAAATGCTCAACATCACTCAGCATCCGGGAAATGCAAATCAAAACCACACTGAGATACCACCTAACCCCAGTTAGGATGGCTAAAATCCAAAAGACTCTGAACGATAAATGCTGGCGAGGTTGCGGAGAAAAAGAAACTCTCATACATTGTTGGTGGGACTGCAAAATGGTGCCGCCTCTATGGAAAATGGTATGGTGGTTCCTCAAACAACTGCAGATAGATCTACCATACGACCCAGCTATCCCACTGTTGGGAATATACCCAGAGGAGTGGAAATCATCAAGTCGAAGGTATACCTGTTCCCCAATGTTCATCGCAGCACTCTTTACAATAGCCAGGAGTTGGAACCAGCCCAAATGTCCATCATCAGATGAGTGGATACGGAAAATGTGGTACATCTACACAATGGAATACTACTCAGCTATAAAAACGAATGAAATACTGCCATTTGCAACAACATGGATGGACCTTGAGAGAATTATATTAAGTGAAAGAAGTCAGGCACAGAAAGAGAAATACCACATGTTCTCACTTATTGGTGGGAGCTAAAAATTAATATATAAATTCACACACACACACACACACACACACACACAAAACCGGGCGGGGGGGGAAGAAGATATAACAACCACAATTACTTGAAGTTGATACAACAAGCAAACAGAAAGGACATTGTTGGGGGGGAGGGGGGAGGGAGAAGGGAGGGAGGTTTTGGTGATGGGGAGCAATAATCAGCCACAATGTATATCGACAAAATAAAATTAAAAAAAAAAAACCTAGAAATTGTTAACAAGAGCAACTTTTGAAACTAAATGAATATATGGAAAATAAACAACATGCTCTTGAATGACCAATGGGTCAAACAAGAGATTAAAAAGGAAATTTAAAAAATTCCTTGAAACAAATGAAGACAGAAACATAAAATACCAAAACCTATGTGATACAGCCAAAGCTGTATTAAGATGAAAGTTCATTGCAGTAAATACGTGTATGTATATATATATATATATATATAATATACATATATATAATTTTAAAAAAGATTTCAAACAACCTAATAATGTAAAAGGAACTAGAAGAGCAAGTACCAGCCAAACCTCAAATAAGCAGAAGAAAAGATATAATAAAAATCAGAGCAGAAATAAATAAAATTGAGTCTAAAAACACAAAAGATAAATAAAATGTAAAGTTGTTTTTTTGAAAAGATAAACAAAATTGACAAACCATCAGCCAGACTGACAGAGGACAAAAGAGAAGAGAACCAAATAAAAAAATCATAAATGTGAAAAGAGGCATTACAACTGATACCTCTAAAATACAAAGACTCTTTAGAGACTATTATGAACAATTATACACAAATAAATTTGAAAACCTAGAGGACATGGATAAACTCCTGGACACATTTGACCTACCAGGACTGAACCAAGAAAAAAAAAAGAAAACCTGAACAGACCAATAACAAGTAATGAGATTGAAGCAATAATAAAATGTGTCCCAACAAAGAAAACTCCAGGACCAGATGACTTCAATGGTAAATTCTATCAAAATTTAAAGAAGAACTAGTATCAATTCTTCTCAAACTATTCCAAAAAATTGAGGCAGAGGGTATCCTCCCAAACTCATTCTGTGAAGCTAGCATCACCCTCACACCAAAACAAGACAAGGACACAACAAGAGCAAAAAACAATAGGCCAAAATTCCTGGTGAATACAGATGCAAAAATTCTCAATAAAATACTAGCAAACTGTTTTCAACAACAAATCAAAAGGATTATACAAGTGTAATTTTTTTCCAGGGATGCAATGATGGTTCAACACATGAAGATCAATACATGTAATACATCACATCAACAAAATAAAAGAAAAAAAAAAAAAACGTGATCATTTCAATAGACACAGAAAAAGTATTTGATAAAAGTCAACAGTTCTTCATCATAAAAACTCTCAACAAATTAGGTATAGAAGGAAAATGCTGCACTACAATAAAGACTGTATATGACAAACTCACAGACAACATGATACCGAACTGGAACAAGGATGCCCACTCTTGTCATTTTATTCAACATTGCACTGGAAGTGCTAGCCAGAGTTGTTAGGCAAGAGAAAGAAGTAAAGGGCTTCCAAATGGAAAGAATAAAGTCAAATTCTCCTTATTTGCAGATGACATGATTTTATAAAAAGAGGAACAGAAAGACTACCCAAAATCTCCTAGACCAGATAAACAAATTTAGTAAAGTTGCAGGATACAAAATCAACATAGAAAAATCAGTAGCATTTCTCCCATCCAAATACTAACCAGACCCAATGCTGTGTAGCTTCCAAGATCAGATGAGATCATGCACCTTCGTGGTGGTATGCCCATAGACAAAATTCAGTAGCATTTCTATATGCCAACAATGAACTAGCAGAAAAAGAAAACAATTCAAAAATTTATATGGAACAAAGAGACCCTGAATAGCCAAAGCAATTCTGAGCAAATAGAACAAAGCAGGTGTTATCATACTCCCTGGCTTCAAAATATACTACAAAGCTATAGTAATCAAAACAGCATGGTACTGGAACAAAAAGAGACACAAAGACCAATGGAACAGAATAGAGAATACAGAAATAAATCCACGTACCTGCAGCCAACTGATTTTCAACAAAGGAGCCACGAACATAAATTTGGGAAAAGACAGTCTCTTCAATAAATGGTACTGAGAGGCTGGCCACTTTGCTTAGTCAGTTAGAGTGCAGTGTTATAACACCAAGGTAAAGGATTTGGATCCATGTACCATCCAGTCACCAAATAAATAAATAAATAAATAAATAAATGAATGAATGAATAAAAATGGTGCTGGGAAGATTGGACAGCCATATGCAGAAGAATGAAATTAGACTCATCTCTCACCTGTGTATACAAAAAACAACTTAAAATGGACTAAAGACTTAAATGTAAGACCTGAAATTATAAAAATTCTAGAAGAGATCAAATAGGAAACACTTTGGAACATAGGACTGGGCAATGAGTTTTATGAATAAGACCACAAAAGCTTAGGCAGCAAAACCAAAAATAAACAAATAGGATTGTATCAAACTAACAAGCTTCTGCACAGCAAAGGAAAGAATCAAAAGACTGAAAAGACAACCTGCAGACTGGGAGTAATATTTGAAAACTATGCATCCTACAAGGGATTAATATCCAGAATATACAAAGAACTCAAACAACTCAATAGGTAAAAAAAGAGAAACAAATAATTTAATTTAAAAATGGGTAAAAAAAGCTGAATAGGTATTTCTCAAAAGAAGACAGAGGAATGGCCAAGAACCATATAAAAAAATACTAAACAGCACTAATCATTAGAGATGCAAATCAAAACCACAATTAGATATCATTCTCAGCTCAGCTAGAATGGCTATTATTAAAAAATGACAAATGCTGGTGAGGATATGAAGAAAGGGGAACTGTAGTACATTGTTGACAGGGATGCAAATTAGTACAGCCACTATGAAAAACAGCATAGAGGTTTCTCAAAAAACTACAGATAGAACTACCATATGTTCCAGCAATCTCAGTCCTGGGTATATATCCAAAGGAAAGGAAATCAACAAGTTGAAAAGATACCTGCACTCCCATGTTTATCATAGCTCTATTCACAATAGCCAAGATTTGGAACCAACCGAAATGTCCATCAAGAAATGATGGGATTTTGGCCAGAGGCGTCTGGTCAACATGGTGGAATAGACAGTTGCCAGTGTCACTCTCTCCCACAAATCAACCAATTTATGTCTATTAAAAAGCAGCAACAGACAAACTGGGGCAGCTACAGGTCAGGGGAAGAGGAGGAAAGATCTATGGAATACATTAAGACAGGAGAAGCCACAATGAGGGAAAGAAAAAATGCTACAACTGTTTCGGGCCCCAGCTGCTTCAAAGCTAGGGCTAGAACAAGAAGCCACAACAACTGAAAAAAAGGAGCCACTCAGAGGCCAGTGAGTCATCGCAAGGGACCAGCACATGGCCTGCCCCATGGGAAGTGTTTGGAGTGCAGGTGTTGGGGGAGAGGGGCCCACTGGGAGAACACAGGGGCACAGCAAGGACAGCTGATCTGCCCCTCAATCAGCACAGGACCACTCAGTGGAGACTGGTGAGTAATATAGATCTGCAGGGGATGTGGCTCACTGAAAAGACTCAGGCCCAGACCGGAGTTTCTACACAACCCAGGTGTACCAGATCTCACGAGCCTTGAAGTACCTATAAAGTCAACCATTAAAACCTGAGCTGCACATAAAGCCTTTCCCAGAGAATCAGCAGCAAAGCAGCAATTTAGCTCAACCACAGAGCTCAAGTGCTGGTCCCCACAGGAAGTTCCCTCATTTTGGAAGTAAGCAAAGGACAACAAATTAGTTCCAGTGCAGAGTTTAAGTGCTAGGAACAGCAAATAATCCAACACAGAACTGGAAAAAAACCAAAATACTCACAGACCAGAGACAAAGTTTGATATTAGCTAGTAAAGGTCTCACCATCACTAAAGAACACCTATAAAACCTAGAAGGACCAAAACTCCCCTTGGCTACCAAGCCAGGGAGGAGGGAGGGCTGGGGACCTCAGCCATGCCCCCCAACACTTGCAACCAACCCATCAACAACCACTCAGCCACTGCAAGAAGCGCCCTGGGCTTCTGAGCTGCAGAAGAGGAGGGTCAAGGGCCTCAGCCATATCCCCCTGACATCTGCACCCAGCCTAGCAATGACCAAGACACTGCTGGAAGGCCCCTGGTCTTCCCTGCAGGAATGAGGGGGTGCCACAGTCCTCAACTCTGCCCCTCCTCCTTCCTCCTCTCACTCTATTTCCTTCCCCCTCCCCCTCTGCCCCACCCCCCAACTGCTCCACAATAACATCATAGAATGTAAAAAAATAATATTAATAAACAAACTTAAAATTTAAAAAAAAAAGATTTTGGCCAATCACTTTAGAATAAAAATAACAATCACTTTAGAATAAAAATCCCCCCTAAAAAGTGAAAAAAAATGATAGGATGAAGAAGGGAAAATGTGAGATGCACGAACACACACACACACACACACACACACACACACACACACACACACACACACACACACACACACACACAAAAACAAAAAAAAAAACCCAAACAAACAAACAAAAAAAACCTGGAGTACTACTCAGCCATAATAAAGAATAAAATTCTACCATTTGCCACAACATGGATAAGCTTGAAGAAAATCATGTTAAGTGAAATAAACCAGACACAGAAATAGAAATACCACATATTTTCACTCATAGGTAGAAGCTTAAAAGGTAGATCTCATACAAGTAGAGAGTAGTATGGTCATTACTAGAGAAGAAGAGGAGGGAGAGGAGGGCATAGGAAGAGGATGGAGAATGGTTCCAAAATTATAGAGAGAAAGAAAGAATAATATCAAGTGTTCTATAGCAATATAGGGAGACTACAGTCAGCAAATTACTGTATAACTTCATAGCTGGTTGAGAATAGGTTGAATAATTCCAACACAAAGAGGAGACAAATGTTTGAGGTGATGAATATGCTAAATACCCCGATATGATTATTGCACACTATATAAATGTACCCAAATATTACATTATATTTCATAAATATATAAGCATTTGTCATGAGTCAATTAAGAAAAAATAAATTTAAAAGAAAAAATAATGTCAGTCAGAAGTAGATTAGAGATCACCAGAAACGAGGGGAAAGAATAATGAGAAGTTACTGCTTAATGTGTACAAAGTTTGTGTTTAGGAGGATGAAAAATTTTGGAAATAGAAGTAGTAGTTAAACAGCATTGTGAATGTAATTAATTCCACACAATTATTTGTTTTAAAATGCTTAAAATGGCAATTCTTATGTTGTATATGTTTTATCACAATAAAAAAAGGTTCATGGAAAGGTTTGAATCTTTTGATTCCATTTTTCCACAATCTTTTTGAAGTACCCTTGTAATTATACCTCAGCTGTCAAGATACTTGAATTCCAATTGCATCACATTCACTCCAGTAAGTTAATTCACTGGGAAAATGTAGCAATTTCAATTTGTATGCACCCAATACCAGAGTTTTGAAACACGAAACAATATTTGATAAAGTAAAAGTGATAAATTTAGAATAAAAATGAAAAATTAACTGTTAGAACAAGAAGAATTAGAAATATTAAGTATACAGAAGATTTGGTCAACAAAATTCACAAAGCTGACTCAATTTACAAATTTAGGACATTGCAAACAACTGTTGAGTGACCATTCTTTTCAAATGAACATGAAACTTTTATCCAATTCACCATGTGCTAAACCAAAAAACAAATCTAAACAAATATTTAAAGTTTTGAAATTATTTAGGGTATATTCTCATCACAGTGGAATTTAGCTTGAAATTAAAAATGCAATAAAAAGTCTGTTTAAAAATTGACCAATATACTTCAAAGTAATTCATCAATCAAAGAAGCAATCATATTGAAAACTAAAAAATATTTTGATCAGGATAATGAACATACAGCATATGAAAACTTGTGAAACGCAGCAAATCTGTGCAGAGAAGAAAATTTATGTCCATAAATTTATTACAAGAGAAGGTAGATCACAAATTAATAACCAAATTTTTATCTTAATAAGTGAGTAAGAGAAAATTATATCACATACCGAAAAAGTAGAAGGAAGAAAATAATAGCTATTAATAAAATACACAAAATATTACAATAGAAATAATCAACAAGGCCATAAGTAGTCTTTGAAAGACTCAAATGTTTGATAAACATCTGACAAAACTGATCAAGATCAAGATAGATAAATAGATAGATAAATAGATAGATAGATAAAGTTACAAGTTAAAAATGTAAGGGCTCAAAAAGTGCAATCACTATATATTTTACAGATATTATGAAGACTTTAACAGTTTTTAAAAATAAATATAAAATTTTACATTATATTAAATGATACCTGGAAAAACACAATTTACAAAAGCTGACGAGATAAAATAAAAATATATAAATAGTACTATATGTGATAAAGATATTAAATTGGCAAAAAGCCCTTGCCACAAAAGAAAAGATGTATTCACTAGTAAATTTTTCTAAAGTTTTAATAAAAAAATGACACCAATTTTACAAAACTTTTTCAGAGAAATAAAAAGGGAGAGGAGAAATAGTGAAAGAGAAAGAATGCAACTCATTTTATGCAGCCAGCATAACTGTGAATAATAAAGAAAAAATATAGAGAGAGTAATCACTTTCACAAACATAAGTGCAAAACAAAAATAACAAATTGAATCTAGTGATTTTTTTTAAAGTACAATGCTTCAGCATGCAAGGTAGATTTAACATTTAGATAACAATCAATATATTTCATCACATTAATAGAACAAAATAGAAAATGCAATGCAGGGGCCGTGCCCGTCGCGCACTCGGGAGAGTGCGGCGCTGGGAGCGCAGCGACGCTCCCGCCACGGGTTTGGATCCTATATAGGAATGGCTGGTGCACTCACTGGCTGAGTGCCGGCCACGAAGAAGACAAAAAAAAAGAAAAAGAAAAGAAAGAAAGAAAATGCAATGCAGAATAAGAATTTATGAAAAGTTTCACAATCATTCATGGCAAAAATTCTTGTTTAATGAGGCATATAGGAAATTCTTTTAATCTGATAAAGGGTATCTACAGAAAAATCTATAGCAAACATGAAATTTAATTGGTGAAATATTAAATTCTCCCAACCCCCCTTTCAAGATTGAAAATGAGATGAACATGCCCATTATTTTCATTTCATTTCAGCATTGTACTGGAGGTACTAGCCAATGCAGTAAGAAGGAAATAAAATAAAACTCATTTGTGGACACCATGAATATGAATATAAGAAATCAGAATTCTTGCAACAAATTTAAAATTAAATGGTCAGTATAGCAATATCATTGGATTAAAGTAAATTTTAAAAATATCCATATGGATAAAAACATGAAATTTTCTCCCTACATCCCATCGCACACACAAAATAAGTTCCAACTAGATCACATACTTACATTAAAAATGAGAGAAATATTCTAAAAGTTAATATGAGTGTACCTTCATAACTTTGAGGAAGGCAAAGATTATTTAAGCAGTACATAAAGTGTTAAACAAAATGGAAAAAATAATGTTCTGCACTAAAACCAAAAGTTTTTCTTTATTTTTAAACACCCTTAAAATGTAAAAAATTTGAACTATAAAGTAATAGAGTATATTATCGTTGCATATATTCAACACAATATTTATTTTCAGAGTAACAAAAAACCTTTTAAACTCCTTATGAAAACCCAATAGAAAAAGAAACAAAAATGATTTGAGTAGAAACTTCAAGCAAGTGGATATCCAAATGGCCAATAAACATATCAAAAAGTGATCAAGTTCATCAGTCATCAGGGCAATGCATACTAAAGCCACAATGATATATCACTACAAACATCCAAGAATGATTAAAAATAAAAATGATGACAATATTAAGTGTTGGCAAAGATAAGGATCACCTCTAATTCTCATTTATGCTGGTGGGAGTATAAATTGCTTCAATTCACTGTGGAAAATCATTTGGAAATATATTTTAAAGCCAAAGATACTCTGTGACCCAACAATTCTACTCCTGGTTGCAAAACTATATAGACTGCTTATTTTTCACACCTTAATTAAAATTTCTGTAACATTTGTTGCTGTTAGCATGTTCTTCCTCATAAAATTCTTTCCACTTCATCTTCCATATTTCCCCTCCCTCCTGGTTTTTCAATCTTTTCACTCATTCCTTGGTAGCATCTCTTATCATTGGGAGATAATTTCCTATAGGTATCTTATGTTTCTGCCTATCATACACAAAGGATCTGATTGCCTTTGTTCCATTCTGTCTTTTAAAGGATGCTTGTGTGGTGAAAACCTTGGAAGATGTAGTTTCTCCCTCTGGAGAAAAGGATAGATTTTCTTACCCTTTGGGAAGATACAGAGAGTTTCTTTCTTGGAAGCATAGGACATACATGCTTACTGGCCATAATGAAATATTTAGGTTGCCTAAACTTAGGATTTTCCTCCTGTAATGCACCCACTGTTTGTGTAAATATCATGTGGCAAACTTTGCATGACTTTGTGGTAACTAGGGCTAGGAAAACTCATGCCAATACTAATGCTCTGGCTATAGCTATTATCATAAGTAATAAAGTTCTGTGTCTCTGACCCAGGAGTCTAATGTCTTCTGAGAGCATCCACCAAACTGTGGCAGACTAACCTGTTTGCTTTCTAAGTACGATAAAATCTCAGATCCTCTACAGTTTTTTAACACTCTTAAGCTCTCCTTAACCCAAATATTAAATGCTGCTATTCCTCACAGCATTATTTTTCTTCTTATATCAATTAATCTATACCCATGTCTTCAATTATTATTCGTAATTTGGCAATGACCCCCAAAAGTTCATCTCCAGAGCTTGTTCCTTAATTGAGGTTTCAAATATCCAACTTCTGTAGTGTACCCCCACTTGATTATCACTTTAAGAAACCTTTATCCTTTCATACAAATTTGTTCTTTTTATATTTTCTATCATAGTGAATGCTACCACCATCTACAATATCACCTGGGCAGGAATTATACAAGTTGTACTTGATGCTTCATTTTCTGTTATTCTCAATGAAACTTCAATTTTTTTCAATTCTTCCTATCAATGTCTCTTAAATCAGTCATCCCCTCTCCATTCTCATAGTCACTAACTTTGTTCATGCAATAATTCCTGCATTTTCAATTTACTGCTACAACCTCTTAAATGATCTTATTGCTCTTGTTCTGTTCTCTCAATCTGTTCTACCTTCTACTGATGGAGTGATTATTAGAAACTGTGTTTGAATAACCTATTAGTTAATGAGAACTATTTCGAATAAATATAAATTACCCCATGTCTTTCATTAGAGCCTGAAAATGACAATATGGGAATATTACAGTATGACATTCAATTCATGCTCATAATAATGAATCATTCTTAGAAAAATATTGTTATATGCACAAATTGCTCTGCTTCAAAAAGTATGGAAAAGTGAGAAAACATTTCCTAGAAATTTTCACTGAAAACTTTAATATTAAAAATAAACAAGCATGCACACTCACACACAAAACACACACATACACACATATACACACACCAAAAAAGTGATTGAGTTTGCTTATTTAGAAAATCCATTAATGTGGAAGTCCAATTTCTCTACAACATCACATAAACAGGATATGGCTATATGTTGATATTTCCTCAAATCATACACATGTTAATAATTGCTTTGTCAAATCAGCAGTGGGGGCAATATAAAATCCCACCCTGTTGACAGAAAGGTGTTAATAACTATGGTATACTTACATTTGAAAAAAAGGAGTAAAGCATTCCAATTGTTCATGAAATGTCTTCTTCCTTTACCACAATTGTTAAGGAAACTGAAATATTGGTTCCATAAATTTTGAAGGTCCATCTGAAGCATTTCTTTTTTGAATACCAAAATAGGAATTCTATTAGTTTTTGATTGTTATCATACACTTAGTGGCTCAAAACAACACAAATTTATGATTTTACAGTTCTAGAAATCAGAAGTCTAAAATGGGTCTCACTAGGCTAAAATTAAGGTGTTAGCAGGGCTGTATTTCTTTCTGGGGACTCTAAGAGAGGATTCATTAGATCCATTTTCTTGCTTTTTCCAGTTTCTAGAGGCCACCCACATTCCCTGACTTATGGACCTCTTCCTCTGTCTTCAAAGCCAGAAATAGCAGTTCAAGTCTTTTATACATTGCACTACTCTGACTTCCTCTTCTGTTTCCTTCTTCAACTTTTAAGTATGTTTGCAATTACATTGAACCCATCCAGATAATTCCAGATAATCTCCTTAATTTAAGGCCAACTGATTAGCAGTCTTAATTCCATCTGTGATCTTAATTTATTTTTCCCATGTAACACAACATATTTGCAAGTTCTGGGGATTAGGACTCAGAAATTTTTTGGAGGGAGGGCATTATTCTTCCCACCATAGAGATATCTTTGCTTTTTATTATAAATGTAACATACTCTGTTGAGTTTTTAAAAATTCGACATCAAAGTTAATTTCTTTCTCTGTCTCTCTCTCTGTTTCTTCCTCTCTTCCTCCCTTTCTCTCTCTCCTCACCCACATAATTGCAAATATCTTCTGGCTACAGCAATCTTGCTATGGTCTTTTCTGAGTTGTGATATATTGCTTTGAAATGTAGTGATTTTTGCATGTATTTGTCTTCCTCACCAGACTGTGAGCATCTTGAGGTCAGAGATCTTAGCCTTCTCTTAGTCTCATACTCCTAGACTTAATATGCTGCCAAGAGATGGAGCACACAATAAATATGGTTTAAATGAATTACAAACTTTAAAAATGAATGGAGACCTTTATAAGCTAAGTAACTTGACTAAGGTTACTGGGCATATTCCCTGTCTTCTGTCACACTAATGCTCCCAACCCCGATTATCAAGGAAAATAGACAAATAATGTGCCACTAATTCATTCAGAAATATTTGTTGAGCATCTCCTGTATCTCAGGCATTTTTTCTCTAGGCACTGGAAATACATTAACAATCAAAATAAACAAAATCCCTGGTAGTCACACAAATCACATTATATTGTCTGGAGATTTTCATTAAATATAATAATTAAGGTAATAAGTGCTATGGGAAAATTTGAGCAGAGTAAAAGGGATGGTGGAGAGACAGTGGGGTGGAGGTTATAATATTAAATATGGTAGTCAGGGTAGACCTCACTAAGTAGATGAGTTCCCTACCGATCTCTATTCTTCTTAGCATTAATGAGTGGGCAGAGATATAGGGCAATCAAAACATGGTAAAGAACAAATAGAATATTTTCTAGTCATACTCACTGGGCATGGCAGGGATAAGGAGAATAAAATGTGACAGTGGTGGTTTGCAGGAGGGATGAAGATCTTGGAAGCCTTCAGGAAGGTTATGGTGCATTTATAAGTCTAATTTATAGGTTTTGAATAAATAAGGACATAATTTTTCCATTACCTTAGAATCATCTGACATTCAAAAAAGCAGAAATTTGCTCACAGTGGGACAGCTCCAACTAGAGATAAGTCACTTTAGGACATGTAAGTGTAAGGTCACTTTTCATATTACCGACAGTATTTAAGCAGAGAAAACTAAGCTTCTTTCTTGAGAACAAAAGACATGTTCACTATTGCAGCACATGGGATGGAGACTAGCTATAAAGATAACTTCTTGTTTCTAAGAGCTGTGATTCATTTTCATATATGAATAAATGAGATAAGCCTTTTCTTTCTCCCATATATTTTTTTCCTACTTTTCTTCTTTCAATCAGCTAGTTTTCTAATTCATTCATTCATTAATATTTTAATCAAAATAATATATAGGTCAGATTAATATATTAAATACCTTTGGAAGACTTATACCTGAAAACATCAGTATCCAACATCACCTAAGCTCATTGCTTGTTCCTGTTTCACAGAATCAGCTTTCATTATATTTAGCTGTTTCTCTTGGTGTTTGTTTCCATTTATCTAAATATCTTTATACTGCTATTTCTTGGTTTACCAATTTTCAATATTATCTATTGACTTCTCATTTTGTTAGATGAACATACTCTTATTTTCAAGTGTCAGCTCCCACACACCTTCATTCTTCCAATATAGTGATATCACAATTTTAAAAATTAATATTTAATGTTAACTACTGAACCAAGTATTTCACAATGCTTATGTTCTTTTTCTTGAACAAGCTATTGCATTCCCTTTGGTTAACAGTTATTCTGATCATTTTCATTTATTTACTTTCTTTTCAAACATGATCAATCAACTCTGTTAGGAGTCCATTATAATTATGTTCCAAATGGCCAAACACATTCTATAACCTATCAATTGAAATTTTATTTCACAGAGACATCATTCATTCTGCTCTTTATCTTTTTAGCTATTTTTTTTCTGAGTTTTTCCATATAGTCCAGTAATTATTTTATGTATAAAAGAGATCTGTTCATTTCTCTGTTTTTTTAAATGATTTTTTTCTGTTCTTTGAATTAACTCCATTTCCTTCATTTTGTTTCCTATTTGCTTTGGTTCTATCTTTCATTTTGGATGCTTCTTTCAGAGATCCAGTGAACTTAACAGGTCCATTCATATTCAAGAGTGAGACATTTAAAATCTTTGGAAGCACTCTGTTCAAATGGTAGAACCTCACTCCAAGGTGAACAGGTGGATAATGCACCATTTCATTGATAAACCCCAAAACTAGGGTCTGGAGGGTTTTTTTCTCTGAAGCTATTTAGTTTCTAAAGAAAGGAGTCCTACAAATTCCTGCTTGAGATATGCATGTTTGTCATCCCTAGCTCTGGAACCAGGGTGGGGTACTAGGCTGGATGTCTCACTGCACAATGTAAACTTTAATGCCTTCTGTTTTCAGCATTCTACCTCACCTAACATGAGCCATAATTTCTACTATTTTTAAAACAAAAGCTTCTATAAGTTTCTCGTTATTTTTTTCTCCAGTTGAAAAGTGTTTGACAAATTTACTTTCAGTTGACAAACACAATAGAAAAAAATTTACTGTGAACTTTTTGTCATTAAAAGCCTTGATAAACAAATTGTTGCACACAACAGTAAATGTCATACTAACTTTTCACTGAGGAGATTAAAGTTTCTTTTTTCGAACCTTGGAAGCCCCAGTCATGTTCTTACAAATTACAGTTCTCTTTGGGCTGTCAAAGTTTAACTACTTTAACTTGCAAAAAGAATAAAAAGTTTCCATTGTTAATGCTTATTATTCTCAAATACTCTGACAGGAAATCAAAGAAAACGTTTGATATAGAACAGGCAACATGCATTTTTTCTATTAAGAAAAGGTATAAATTCCTTTTAAGATAATTCTATTGATTAGAAGTAATTAAGTGATCTTCACAAGAAAATGGTTGTAGTTTATGTCTAAGTAATATAAAATCAGAGTCCAGGTGCCTTGGTACAAGTAAGGTCATGGATGCACTGTAGTGTCACAGTTTGAACCAGATGAGTAGGACATGAGCTTTTACAAATGTAAAATGGCTCTGATAGAGCCATTACACTTAAAATTATAGTGTCCTTAAGGGGTAGATGCCAGGGCATTTATGACAGTTGTACCCAAAGTTGAATTTCAAATTTGAATATTCAATTTCCCCTCTTATATAGGCACAGCCAGAACATTCAAAGAAATTAATGAAAGATAAAGCATTGTGTAAGATTGTTAACCTAAAAAGAAACTGAGACCAAATACATACAGCAAGGATTTATTGAGCAAATATGATGATTGCAACCAGGGAGATGCAAAGATTAGGTCACCCGGAGAAATGCACTCCAAAGAGGATCAGCAAAGCTTAGCATTTTATAATCATAAGAAGTAGGGAGGGTCAAAGGACAGAAAGAGAAAGATAACCCCTTCTAATTACTTCATCAGGTTTTCTATTGGTTGTACATGACATATATAGATTTGGGATTGTTGCTAGTTATATCCTACATGCAGGTATCTAGCGTTAAGGGTGACAAGAAGCATTCTAGGTTATTTTATGGCTTTCTGGTGCCATTAAGTTGTCTTCTAAGTAAAAGCGGTCTTATAGTAACGTTTTCCCGGACAGGTGGACAAGACTGTCGACTTATCTCAGAACTCCCAAGGCACTATTATTTAGCTTACCTGGCCAGAGTAGGTTTTCTGGTTATCAGATCAAACAATGCAAGTTTCTTTTTGTTTGTTTTGTTTTGCTTTAAATACTTCCAGGAAAATTTTTGTATTGTCCTTAACATGTATAACATCATTAACTCCTTTATAAATATTTCTGAGTCAAATATTTTCGATATATTTCCAAATTTTAGAAGCAATGCTATATCTAATCACCTTGTATAAGAGATATTTTAATCTACCACTGTTTTTCAACTCACATAATTCATCTTAGATATACTTTAATATCATTTATTATTTTGCTTTAAACAGTCCTGAAGAAGGTTAAAATAGAATTTCATTTTAAAAACTTGAGTAAGAAAGCATTCCATTCTCCAGTGACATATGGAAGCCATTGTGAAGTATTAATCTTTTGGGTGGATAAATCAAGTATCGATGGATCAAAATGTACTTGACTAAGTAGATATTTCATGGTATAAAAATGAATATAGAGCATAGCAAAACCATCCATAATTCCTTTGTCTTTTTCAGTTTTAATTAATTTATTTATTTTTAATTGACACATTGCATTTGTACATATTTATGGGGTACAATTTGATGTTTCAGCACATATATATGTTGTATAATGATCAAATCAGGTTGTTTAGTATGGTCATCACCTCACGTATTTACCATTTATTTATGGTGAGAGCATTCAAAATCTTCTCTCCTGGCTATTTTGTAATATAAAATACCCTACTATTAATTATGGACACCCTACTGTGCAAGAGAACACCAGAAATTATTCCTCTTATTTGATTGTAACTTTGTACCTGTTGACCAACTGTGCCCCATCCTCTCCTCCCCCACTTTCCCCCCCAGTCTCTGTTCAATGCCCTGCTTCTAAGATTTCAACCATTTTTTTTCTTTAGATTCTACATATGAGTGCATTTTCTAGAAAGCACTTTTTAGAGTTCTTAGAATGTGGATTTTGTAAAGGCCTGTTAGAGAAATCCTGGGCTCCAGCCAAATAGTCCTATTTATTACCCTCAGAACCTGCCATGCATTTTCCCATCTTCTTACTCCTGCTCACACGATTCCCCATATATTGTAAAATTATTTGTCATAATAGTGTTCTGTACTTCTTAGAAGCATTGTTACCTGGCATAATGGACTGACACAGTAAGTTTTCTGTTTGATGATTGATTGGAATAGCCTGGAAGATGCTCAAAAATATTTGCTGAATAGATAAATGACTAAATGCAAATAAATTGGCTTTCTTTTGCTCAATATTTAGTCCATTGTAAGGTATAGTTAATTTTTATTTGTATTTTCATTAAGTTTCTGTCATATATTTTATTAACTATATAAATATTTTATGTTTCTCTGTCTCCCTCTTCTATCTCTCTGTCTGTCTATCTACATATATGTAACTTTTATAACAGACCACGGTGAATAATATTTTTGGCTTGTAGAAGGGAGCTAAAATAATGGCTTCACATCTTTAGTAATGAAAGAGAATGTTCAAACAGACATTAAAATGGCATTTTAATTAATGATCAATAGCCAAATTTTGGTTGCTTACACATATGTAATTAGAACTGTGATTAGAATCTAATGCCCCTGAGTATGCTACAAAGTTCATTCAGATTTCTTGTTTGGTTCTACTTTTTTTTGACTCCTTAACAAACCTTGGAGAGTAGTGCTTTGGGGGTTTTCTCTTTTGAATGGTTTAGACAAACTTGACTCTAAAATTCGGTGATTTTCTAAATTTTGGAAACAGTAGATCAAAAAGAAAGTATTGAAGACTAATATAGGGTTACTGAATTTGTATTTTACTGAGGTGAAAAAAAAGAAATGTAAAAACACAGTAACAATAACAACTTCCAGTTATTACATTAATTGTAGCATAAAATCATAGACATTTGAACACCACAAAAATAGAATAAATTCAGGAAATAAAGAAAGATATACTCACACTAGCATAGGAAACAGCAAATACGTACATGTATAAACTTGTCTACATGTATGTATATATGAATATACATATATATGTGTGAGTATGTATAAAATAAATTCAGAAAAAATACATCAAATTGTATTTTGCTATATCACATTGCTTTTTTGATAACATACGTTAATTTGAGGATTATAGTCAACAGTGAAACAGCAGAAGGTAAAACTCAAAAAAGTAATTTGTTCTAGAGCTTCATTTTTAATAGAGTTATTATTGAAAACACAAATTCACATAGATGGAACGATAAAAAAGATCGTAACTCCCTTTATGTAATTGCATACGTTAGCAATATGCCCTTCCATCTGGAGAACAGAATTGATTGTTTGTTAAAAATGAATGTAGTGGGAAAACTGGACATCCATATGCAGAAGAATGAAACTAGATATGCATCTCTCATCATATACTAAAATAAACTCAAAATGGATTAAAGATCTAGGTATAAGACCTGAAACTGTGAAATTACTAAGGGAAAATATAGGTGAAACACTTCAGCAGTAAGGTCAGGGCACAGGCTTTATGAACATGAGCCCAAAAGCACAAGCAGCAAAAGAAAAAATAAGCAAATGGGACTATATCAAATTTAAAAGTTTCTGCACAGCAAAGGAATCAACCAACAGAGTGAAAAGACAACCTACAGAGTGCGAGAAAATTTTTGCTAACTATGCATCCAACAAGAGATTAATGTCTAGAATATACATAGAACTCAAGCAATTATATAGTAAAGAAATAAATGACTCAATTAAAAAATGGGCAAAGGAGCTGAATAGACATTTTTCAAAGGAAGACATACAAATGGCCAACAGATACATGAAAAAATGCTCACCATTACTACTGATCAGGGTAATGCAAATGAAAACCAAATTGAGATACCACCTCACTCCAGCTAGACTGGCTATAATCAGAAAAAGTGAGAATAACAAATGCTGGCAAGGATGCAGAGAGAAGAGAATGCCCCTAAACTGTTGGTGGGACTGTAAATTAGTACAACCACTATGGAAAGCAATATGGAGGTTTCTCAACAACTACAGATAGATCTTCCATATGATCCAGAAATCTCTCTTCTGGGTATATATCCAGAGGAATGGAAATCATCACGTCGAAGAGATACCTGCACTCCCATGTTTATTGCAGCTCTGTTTACAGTAGCCAAGATAAGGAACCAACCTAAATGTCCATCAGTGGATGATTGGATAAAGAAACTGTGGTATATATACGCAATGGAATACTTCTCTGCCATAAAAACGAATGAAACACTACCATTTGCAACAACATGGATGAACCCTGGAGAAACTTATGTTGAATGAAATAAGCAAAGAAGAGAGGGATAAATACCACATGTGCTCACTCATGTGGGAGCTAAGAGAGAAAGAAGGAAGGAAAGAAAGTCCACAGCAGTGCTGTGGTCTAACAGAAGGAGGGAACATTCCTAGGCATACAAATTGGAGTAGGGGGGAAGGGGGAGAGGGAGGGAGGTTGGGGAATAACTGGGTGGAGACAAGGGGTACAATAGTAATTTCTGGTAATGGGTATGCCCCCAGTATGAATCTGGTCCTTACATCATGGGCAGGAGGGGGACAATTACCTTTGTATCTCATGAATATTCTAAAAAAAGAAAGAAAGGGAAGGAAGGAAGAAACGAAGGAATGAAGGGAGGGAGGGAGGGAGGGAGGGAGGGAGGGAGGAAGGAAGGAAGGAAGGAAGGAAGGAAGGAAGGAAGGAAGGAAAGAAAGAGTAGTGCTTTTGAGATTGTTATAATCACCAAGTGTAGGGTCAGGAGAATAAACCAAACATTGTTATCTGCTGCATTTTACTTGAAAACTGTCCTCTTGAGACTTCTAAACATTGTTACAAAGAGCACAGGTCTCAATTTGAGAAACATAATAACTGAGGACATGTGAAATCTTTCTGAGTGTGACAAAAAATGGTAAGTGAGCAAGGTGATAGAAACTTGGATAAAGCTGCATATAAATTTTTAAAAAATAAAAAAAGATCAGCAGGGCAGTTTCTTCACTGTCTGGCCTCAATTAGCATGACAAACATCAGCAAGTGAAGAGGAAATATCTTGATAGGTGATCCTGAGATAAGGCTCTGAGCCTGTAGCCTATGTGGAATATGCAGGAGATCCCAAAATCCCCAAATAGCCTGCTGGGAAATGCAGAGATGCTTAGAACAGCAGTCTTGAAAGGGAGGGTTCACAAAAGTCACCAAAGAACATACAGTTTTAACAGAATCAGTTTCCCGTTCTTCAACTTCTATGTGTGTTCTTTATTAAAACTGTTCTAAGATCAAGCTTTTTTTCATTCTCTGGCTTCTTTTTTATAACAGCCCTTACTTCCATTTCACAAAAGAAGAAAATATTTTCTACCAATTCCAACTGTTAAATGTGGCATATTGCTTTAGTGTGTGTGTGGCGGGGGTGGGGGGGGCAGCACGGACTCAAGGCATCAAAATAAAGCGCAAAGGGACAGCTCTAAATACTGGTTGAGAATTATCTGCTTAGGAAAAAATTGAAGCAGGACCTAATGAAGTTTCACAGGTGATCAAACACTTATTTATCAAATAATTCAGAACATCAAATAATTGAGTGATATTTCTATGATAAAATTCTTTCCTTTCCTATCTACTATTTTATGCAAAATTTTCCTCACAATTTATGTCTATGAAAGGAAAATATAATTCCGAACCTTTTCTATAAGCACAGAAAATAATTGTGCTTATTCATTGTAAGTCAAATCAGAAAACCTGTTAACACTTTGAGCCATATAGATTTAAGAAATAAAAACCATATCTTAAAATGACAAATTTTAAGTATGATAGTAACACTTATATAAGACTTTAAATAAAGAAATTAAGAGCAATCTATGTAGGACATGTGCTGGAAAAAACACTTTAGGAAGAGAACGGAAATAGTGCAAAATTTCTGACTTTTATAAAAAATCTTTATTTTTTTAATGGATGACCCAGGATATCAAGTTGTAATGATATTTGAATTCCATTGGTACATTTAAAAGTGTAATAAAACAATTTTATTTGTACATGCCAATATTTATAACACACCAGAAATTATATCCTTGAAGAAGTATTTAAAATTATGATGAAAATTTCACATCAATCTAAAAATAAGGGAGATGGTGCATTTTTTTCAAAATTCTTTTAGAGGTTATCCAAGCAAAAACATTTAAACATCACTGACCAAGAATGGGTCATTTATAATATTAATTATTTATATCCAGTACTGTTTGAATATTTATTTGATGTCTAGTATGTATACTGCAGAAAAAGATTGTGGATAAAAATAGAAATAAAAAAAAATAAATAAATAAAAAAAAAAAAAATAGAAATAAAAATGTTGGGTTAGAAATTAGATTCCAATTTAGGGACCAATCCACCACTGGGATGTTCAACATGTACCCTAACACTGCTTAGCCATTGTTTTGAATCTCCAAAAAATTGGCTAATTTTTAAAAAAATATATTGTTAAATGTTCAGTGTTTAAGAAGCAGAGTGGACAGCAAAAATCATATTTTAATTGGCAACCCTTTTATATACTACATATCCTTTAGACACAAATGTTCATGAGCAGTCATACAATCCTGTGTCTGTGCACGCATGTGTGTGTGTATGTTTATATCTGTAACCAGTGACTTTTCAGTTAAAATTTATTCCCTGTTGAAGATGCTTATTTTTTCAGTAAATTTTCAGAACTAACCTCTCGTTCTGTTTCTTCCTATCTGCCTTTTAAGATAACACCTCTGCCTCAGAAGCCACAGTTGTGTGCCTAAGATGTTTTTGCAGGACTGTTGGCATTAGCTTGGCCCCTCACACTCACTGAGCCCACAGACATCTTTACTGAGGCTGTGAAAATGTCCAGTGTGTGACCTTTTGACATCAGAGGGCTGGAAGAAGACAAGACAAATTTTGATATATATATATCTCCCATCTTTTCACTTAACTGCCTTGTGAATAAACCTTTTTCTCTGCTGCAAAGACTGATGCTTCAGTGTTTGGCTTTCTCTTGCATGTGGTCAAACTCCATTTGGTTAAGTAACATATTTTTGTCGAGGTTGTTACCGACAGACCAGGCTTGGCTTGCCCTCTTGCACTAAACAAATGACTTGAAAGTCCAAAAGTTGGTGCAAGGACTGGAAGGTTTATTCAGACTACTGTTACTCAACTAAAAAGTCTAACCAAGCAAACAAACAAAGAGAAAAGAGGAGCAGTGGGGTCCAGTTTAGCCTAGTCCTAATCGGCAGGGCCAACCTATTTCATTAACAGTAATTGATAAAAGCAGTTCTCCCCACCATTGTTGGCACAAAGAAGAAAAGTACTGACTAGATTTAAATCAGAGAAACAAAGCATAGCCAGGAGCCCTCCAGGGTGTACCTACATAGTAGTGGGATACAATGCAACCAAACAGCAGAAGAGGGCTCAGAAAATCAGAGAAAGGTAAAAAGAATTTTAGTGGCTTCCAGACTTCCAGTCACTTTGCAGCATGGGAATGAATCCCCACCACTGTCATGAATCCCCTGTCAGTGGAAACCTGCTCAAGCACGATCTTCATGGCGTAGCACTGGCCTTCCCACCTCTGCAGGCTACCCATCAGGGCAAGATGCTGCTGGCCAGAGGGGGCATGCTTCTCACAGGTTGAGAGGAGTTTAAGCTGTAGTTGTCCGGAAGTCAGTTTAAAGAGGAAGAAAATGGGGGTAACGGAGAGTAAAAGAGAATAAAGCATTGCCTTGTCAGAATTTAGGCCAGGGACTCCAGGAGAGACCAGAAGCAGACACATGGGAGCAAAATAGTCCCAGTGGTCACTTGCCTCTTGTAGCTAGAGTCTTCTCTTGTGCCCAAAGTTTTCTAATGTTCTCCATGACTAAATTAGGCTCTTGGGTTCCAAAGTCATAGAAACGAACAATGTACCCAACAGTAAAGCAAGCAATGCTTCCTTAAAAGAGGAGATAGACTTTTGCGTAAGGGGGTTAGTGACAGTAAAGCTAGGCTCCCAAAGGGAGCTGCTCAGGGTATTTTATAGGAAAAGGAGTTAAAAGGTACAGGCCAGCATCACTAGAGGTGATCCATTCTGTTCTTCCTGATTGTGTCATGGGTGCATGCTCAGTAGGTCCAAAATGGCAGTGGTGTTCATCATTTTCACCTCAGGAGGGTCATTGTAGCAGTCACCTTGATGCTTTGTGCACAGGCAGGAATTCCTAAAGGGGTCTTAAAGTTAATCTGTAATTTAATTTTTACAATTAAGGTAAACAAGCCTTGGGGAGAAGTTTTGCAACTCAGTCAATATCTATGTCCTTTCTTATTTTATCTCAGTTCATTTTATCAGGGTGGACCATGGGGTAATCATTTGCCCTGGGGGGTCTCATGACTGAGGAGTGGAAAAGAAACAAAGTGTCCTCTTTGGAGAAAACAGAGTTAGTTTAGTTCACAGGTCTAGTCTTACTCTGTTTCAATATCTTCTACATGGGCACTTAACCTTGACTTGTCCAATCTTATTTATTTCATTGTCCTGAACCCCTAGTTCTCCTTATTTAGACGTCATCTTTCCAAAAGCCAATATACAAACCAATCAACAACTGTATCATCATCTCTTCTTTTCCTCCCGTTATAATATAGAAACTTTTTCTCCTTCTACAGTCACTCCCTGCACTTATAATTTCAATCCTAGCACTTACTGCCTTCTCAGACACCTTACACTGATTGTATTTCCCTTGTCTTTCCTGTAAAATCAGGCTTCCCATTCTAACAATTTTTACCATTGATGTTTTTTAATATAAAATATTTTTATTGTGAAATATATAACCAGACAAAATGAAGTACATACATACCAATGATAATAAAATTAACACCATGAATCTAGATTCAAAAATAAATACAGTCCATTTTCATTATTCATGAGTTCTGTATTTGTGAATT
Source organism: Cynocephalus volans (assembly GCF_027409185.1). Taxonomy (NCBI): domain Eukaryota; kingdom Metazoa; phylum Chordata; class Mammalia; order Dermoptera; family Cynocephalidae; genus Cynocephalus; species Cynocephalus volans. Next base: position 98,323,763 of record NC_084478.1, read on the forward strand.
TGCTTACTCTCTTAAATGTATTTGTAACCCCCAAATCCATGCTTGTGTTCGAGTTGCTGTGGGGCGAATACACAGAGGAATCCAAGACTGGCATCAGTGCTGTAGTTTTATAGCTTTTTATTTTAGTGTTGCAGCTCTTTGTTCAGTGTTACAAGCACCTCTTTTTGCTTGCAAGCAAGGAGAGCACTGGGGAGCAAGAACGCCTAAACCAGTGTCTCCCAGAACAAAGGAAAAGACCCCCTTATATAGCCTAAATTCCCACCCTTTTCCCTCTGAGGTTCCCATTCAGGCCCTCTTATGTAAATGAAGGATGCTGCCCTGCTAATTTGGATTGGCTGATTGTGGGACACAGTCTGTTGGTCACTTTAGGAGCCTAATTTGCCTCTGGCGCCTGGGGGGTGGTGAGAGTGCTGTTATCTCCTAGAGGGCGGCCCCAGGAAGCAAGCAGGGTAAATGGCAGGGGCCAGAGTCTACAGTGGAGCATAGAGTTTCTAAAACAGTTTCTCGAGTGGAAAGGGGAAAGCTTAACAATTAGAAAATGCTTAGGATTCCCTGCAACAGAGTGAGCAGGACTGAAGCCATGTTGAGACCTAAAACTGCCTGGGCTGAGGAGGAGGGGAGGATTTTTAAAAGGACAGTTTTTTTTTTCTCCACTCTTTCTTCCCATCCTCTGACTTTCTTATCTCTCTGGCTAAGTAGGAAACAAGGCCAAGAAGCTAATTAGTACTTTGCAAAGCTAACAGTTCTTCCTTTGAGACTTGTAGAGTTTTGAGAAATGACCAAAGCCAAACGACTGAAGCTGACTTTGGGCACCAGCCAAGTACACCGGCGCAAATCAAAATCTTGCAGGGTCCTGAGATAACAGCAAAGATGAGAACAGAAACCAGACGAGGCCTTGGCGAGACCTTGTACCTGCCCCATAGACATGGACCTCTCGTAACTCACACCTCCTGCTCTCCTGCTTTTCACCTCCCACATTCCATTCCCTCAACCCTTCCTTTAAAAATCCCTCAGTAAATGTAAATTTTTGAGATGAGATAGCCTACCATCTCCTTCAGCTGAATACATCTGCTTTTCTAATACCAACCATTTGACTTCTGAGTTTTTTTTTTCTTTCCTTCTCAAGGGGGCGGGCAGCTGGCCCTGAGTTCAGTAACACTCGCAGCACTTTCAGATATTCATGGCCATGCACAGAGTAGCAAAAAATTTGAGTCAGCCAATGTGCAAACTCTTAGCTGAGATTGAACAAGGTGATGCTCTGCCTTTTTATTTCTGCTCATGTACTATAAACAAGTGTCCTTTACACCAACAAAATATTTACTGCCAAGTTTTTTGCATGTTTTTGCTTATTGTTTTTGTGATTTTGTTATTGAGAGTGGACCCCAAGCATAGTGTTGAAGTGCTGTCTAGTGCTCCTACAGTTAAGAAGGCTGTGATGTGCCCGACAGAACAAATATAAGTGTTAGATAAGCATCAGCCAAGCATGAGTTATAGTGCTGTTGGTTTTGGATTCAAAGTTTCTGGATCAACAATATACATTAAATAAGGTGTCTGTATTAGTCAAGGTTCTTCTAGAAAAACAGACCAATTGGATATGTGCATGTATGTGTATGTATATATATTTAACACTTCAACTCTTGCAAGCTGGGATTCCACTCTGATAGCTCCACAAGTCTGGGATCTCCATAGTGGTCCTGCTTTCACAGCTCCACTAAGCGTGGTGCTGATGGGGTTTCTCTGCTGCAACTCTGACCCCACATTTCTGCTCAGCATTGCTCTAGTGAACACTGTCTGCAGTGACTCTGCTCCTGTGACAGACCTCTTTCTGAGCCCCCAGACTTTTCCATATATCCTTTGAAATTGGGGTGGAGGCTCCCAAGCTCTCAGAGCTCTGGCATTTTGTGAGCCTGCAGACGTAACACCACACGGACAAAGCCAAGTCTTCCAGCTTGTATTTTCCAAAGCTGTGAATCCAGCCACACCTGGGGCCAATTTAGCCAAAGCTGGTGCCATCAAATCAGCCAGAGTGCTGGTGCTGAAAGTGGCTTCCCGAGGTGACCCTGGGCAGCAAACCCATGGAGGGTGCAAGACCTGTTCCCCAAGAACATTTTGTTTCCCTAGGCCTTTGGGCCTGAAAGAAAAGAGTTGGCCCCAGAGTCTTCTGCAGTGCCCTCAGAGCCCCCCCCCCCCAATAATCCCTTTCTTTTGTACTAATCTTCTTAGCACCATTGCATCTTTCTTCTGAAAATGCTCTCTGCTTCTCTCTCACATGGCCAGGCTGCAAATTTTCCAAATCTTTACACTTCTTCCCTTTTAAATTCTGGCTTTATGTCATGCTTTTGCTGCCATAACTCAGCATAGGCTGCTACAAGTAGCCATGCCGCTTCCTTAATGCTTTGCTGCTTAGAAATTTCTTCAACCAAATACTCTGGTTCGTGACTTTTAAGTTACAACTTCCACCAAGTCCTAGGGCATGGACACAATGCAGCCAAGTTCCTTGCTAGTTCATAACAACGTTGATCTTTGCCTAGTTTCCAGTAAATCCCTTTTCATTTACATCTGAGATCTTCTCAGAATGTCCTTTACTGTCCATATTTCTATCAGCATTCTGCTTACCACCATTTAACCAGTCTCTAAAAAGCTCCAAACTTTCTCTGGTTTTCTTGTTTTCTAAACTCCCACCAGCAGTGAGGTTTTTTCTAGCCTGCTCCTTCAAATTCTTCCAGCCTGTCCTCAACACCCAGTTCCAAAGCCATTTCCACATTTTCAAGTATCTGTTATAAACAACACCCTGCTTGTCTGGTACCAATTTTCTGTATTATTCTGTTTCTCTTGCTTATAACAAAATAGCTGAAACTGGGTGATTTATAAGAAAACAAAATTTATTGCTTACAATTTCTGAGGCTGGGAAGTTCAAAGTCCAAGGAACACATCTGATGAGATCCTTACTGGTAGTGAGAATGTCAGCAGAGTATCACATTGACAAATGGTGGACAAGTGAGAGCAGAGACTAACCTCCTCAAAGGCAAGAGGCAGAATTCTCTGGGGGAAGTCAGTCTTTTTTATAAAACTCCAACTGCTTTATGAGGGGCACCCACTTTACAGAGGGTAATTTGCTTTATTCAGAGTCTACTGATTTAAATGTTAATCTCATCTAAAAAAACCTTCATAGCAACATTTAGATATGTTCAATTATTTGGGTAACATGGCCTAGTCAAGTTGACACATGAAAATAACTATTATAAGTTTATCCTTTGTCAACTTGGAAACAATGCACATATCTGCAAACCATGCTTAATCTCCAAATAGAGAAAATAAAAGGTCATAATTCCTATTTATAGCTATCCTATATACAACCAACAATGCTTTTCCCAGAAGATCCAAAGTCCTTACATGATCTTGTAACTTAATTACTATGATCTAAAGTTAACAACACTCAAATACTATGATATAAAGTTAATATATCTTATATAATAAGGGGATAAAAGAGAAAAGAAAACATAAATATTTGCTATATACACACACACATGCACACTCACACACATTCTCATAACAAAATAAAGTTGAAATATTCATGACAATTACAGTCTTTGTTTCTGTAACTGATGAAGTGATCACAGCTGGTGTTTATACCTACTTTATTTCCCTACCCATTCAGTATTCCCTTTGTCTTCAGCAAGCACCTCAGATGATCGTGTTTTTTCCCCTGGTAGAATGACCCAACCTTTATTGCTGAAGCATCTGGACCATTAGCAGTCCTGCCTGGATTGGGTTGTAGTCTTCCATTGAGCTTAATCATAGGGCATGGTAATAGTAAGAGACAACGTAAAGAATCTCCTGTATTTTAGGCATAGTCTTCCTTATCTACATTGCAGAGTAGTAGTCCCATTTTCCCTTGGTAATCAGAATTACTCACTCCAAGGCTGGCCTGTCAGCTCAGTTGGTTAGAGCACTGTGTTGCTAACACCAAGGTCAAGGGTTTGGATCCCCATATAGGCCAGCCACCAAAAAAAAAAAAAAGAAAAGAAAATAATTAATCACTTTAGCCAGCACAGCATCTCACCTCTTTGCCTACTGACTCAGAGATACAAGGACCCCCTACTGCCCAAGTGGCAGTCTTAACTTTTAGCCCAATGGAGTTATTGTTGTGTGTCTAGGTGGAAGCATTCCTCCCTCTGGAACTAAAATTTCTAGGCCAGCAGAGTATAAGGTCATAGAAACAGGGAGCAAAATTTGTGCTAGCGGACCACTAAGGGTAAAAAGGAGTGGTGTCACTCCCATTTTCACCTCTTGATTCCCGGATGCGTGAATCCTGGTTATAGAAATGTACATATAACCACACCATTTATTGGATGATGGTTCAGAGAATATACAACCTTTTGGAGAACCTTGTCCAGCCTTGCTAGCTCTTGTCACCTAGCTGGCACTGTAAGTAAATATTCAAAAGGTTGTTGTATTATTCTATCAAGCCAGCTGTTACAGGATGGTAGGAAACATTGTAAAGTCAGTGAATTTCATGAGCATGGGCCCATTGCTGAACTTTTTTGGCTTTGAAGCACATTTCTTGACTAGAAACAATGCTGCATGAAATATCATGATGGTGGATAAAGCATTCTGTAAGTGTGTAGATAGTAGTTTTGATAGAAACATTGCATGCAGGGAAGGCAAATCCATACCCAAAGTAAGTGTCCCTTCCAGGAAAGGCAAAATGCTGCCCCTTCCATGATGGAAGCAGTCCAGTGTAAACAATCTGCCACAAGGTATGGTAGCTGGCTGATAAACCAGGGAAATGCTGCCATATTGGAAACTCAGAGTTGTTTTCTGCTGCTGACAGAATTCCCTGTTCTTTGGGGAATGTTAGTCTTTTTCTTAAGTCTTTTAACTGATCGAATGAGGTCTGTCCATATTGTGAAGGGTAATCTGCTTTACTTAGCTGATTTAAATATTAATCTCATCTAAAAAACAGCTTTACAGAAACATCAGGATGTATTTGACCAAATATCTGGATACCATAGCCTAGCTATGTTGACACATAAAATTTACACTTAACAGCATCTTTAATCAGAAGCACATAGAAAAGAAGGTTATGTATAGATAAGTTCATGCAAATGTTGTGACCAAAGGCTGGCAATAGCTTAACCCTGCATTTCCCCTAGGAGCAATGATTCAATATTTGATAATTCAGTGTCCGTGATAACTTGATAGAACAAAACTATTGTGATAATTGACTATGTTACCAGTAACTTAGAATCTCATGTGTGCTCCTGCCTAATCATATCCACCTCCCTACCTTAAGACATTGCACATATCCTGAATTTTGGGCTATTTATTACTTCAATTTCATTATATGTTTACTGTTATGTATATAACATTAAACAATATACTGCTTAGTTTAGTATGGTTGGGTATTTTTTTCTGCAAGTTGCTTTTATTTATTCAATTTTTTTAGCAATTCATTTATATTGTGTATAGTATAGTCCTAGTTCAATAATTTTAACTGTTATGTAATATTTTATTTTATTATTTTATTATGTATTGCACTGTTGATGGACATTTGAGTTGCTTATACTTTGGGATGATCATGAATAAAATTTCTATGAACATTCTTATGCATGTATTTTGTTGCACATATGCATACATTTTTATTGGTATATGTAGGAGAGAAATTGTTGGGTTGTGTACATAAATTTGTATACATATTTTCATGTTGCCAAATTGTTTTCCCAAATGTTAGTTCCAGTTTATAATCTAATTTTAGTGGAGAAGATATAGTTTATTGTTCTATATCCTAAGGAATTCTCAGTACTGACCTACCTTTTTTAATAACTTTATTAAGATGTTTTCCAATCTGGTGGTTGTGAAATCATATCTCACTGTGCTTTTATATTGCATTTCTCCATTTACTAATGGGTCATTTTATGTATCTCCTTATGAAAATGCCTGCTTATTAACTGTGCCCATTTTTATATTGGTTTATTTGTCTCCTATTATTTTATAGCAGTTATATAGTAGATTAAGATTCTATGTCAATAAAAGACGTGGCCAATGTATATTCCCAGTTTATTTCTTAATATTTAATTCACTTTTTGATGTCTATTTAGATGGTCTCTTTAAAGAAACCCAAACAAAACAAAAAAAAAAGTAAAAAGAATTTTAAAAAATGAAGAAAATCTAAGAGAGCTAGCAAACAATCTCAAGTACAGAAATATCCAAATCATGGGTATTCCAGAAGGGGAGAAGAAAAGAAAAGGCATGGAAAACCTATTCAAGGAAATAATAACAGAAAACTTCCCAGGTATAGGGAGAGATGCAGACCTCCAGATCCAGGAAGCTCAAAGATTCCTAAGCACCCCTTACAAGATACCTTATAGTCAAACTGGCAAAGCTCAAAGACAAAGAGAGAATTCTAAAAGCAGCAAGAGAAAAATGTCAAGGCAACTATAAGGGAGCTCCCATAAGACTAATAGCAGACTTCTAAACTGAAACTTTATAGGCCAAAAGAAAATGGGATGATATATTCAGAATACTAAAAGAAAAAAAAAATTGCCAGCAATGAATTCTATGCCTAGCAAGGTTATCCTTCAGAAATGAGGGAGGAATAGTGTGTTTCCCAGACAAACAAAAATTATGGGAATTCACTACCACACAGCCAGCCCTGCAAGAAATTCTCAAAGGAGTCCTGCACCCAGAATCTGAAAAGGTATAATCACTACCATGAATTCACAAGAAAGAGCAAAACCCACCATTAAAACCAAAATGCAAATGAGAAAGTGAAAGAAGCTAAATGCTGTCACCTTAAAAATCCAACTAACATTAAAGGTGAAAAATAAAAGGGGAGGAAAGGAACAAATGATATTTAAAATATCTAAACAAAAAGCAATATAATGACAAGAGTAAAGCAATTATTGTCAATAAGAACCCTAAATGCAAATGGATTAAACACCCCATTCAAAAGACACAGACTGACCAATTGGATTAAAGAGCTAGACCCAACTAAATGTGTTTGCAAGAGACCTACCTCACCTATAAAGACATACAAAGACTAAAAGTGAAGAGATGGAAAAAGATATACCATGCAAAGGAAAAAAATATGAGTAGGTCTAGCTATTCTTATATCAGATAAAACACTTTGAACCAAAAAATATAAAAACAGACAAAGAAGGTCATTATATAACCATTAAGGGATCTATCCAGTTAGAAGATATAACAATCACAAATATATATGCACCCCAAACTGCGGCACCCAGATATGTAAAATAAACACTCTTAGAACTAAAAAGAGAGACAGACCCTAATACGATAACAGTGGGTGACCTGAAAACCCCTCTCTCATCATTGGACAGATCATCCAGGCAACAAATCAACAAAGAAACACAGGATTTAAACTATACTTTAGGTCAATTGGACCTAGCAGACATCTACAGAACATTTAATCCAACAACTAGAGTATACACATTCTTCTCATCAGCATATGGAACATTCTCTAAGATAGACCACATGTTAGGTCACAAATCAAGTCTCAGCAACTTTAAAAAATTGAAATCATTTCAAGTATCTTTTCAGATTACAATGGATTAAAACTGGAAAACAATAACAAGCAAAACTCTGGAAACTATACAAGTACATGGTAACTAAACAACAGACTCCTGAATGATCTTTGGTTCCAAGAAGAAATTAAACAGGAAATCAAAAGATTTCTTCAAGGCACAAAAATCACACCAACTCCTTGATTTTGTTAAGTCATGTGAACATATATAATGTTGATGGGAGGGAGGGAGGAAAAAGAGGAATTGATAAATGGACATGAAAATTAACTATAGTGTATATTAATAATTAAAATAAAATAATTAATTAAAAAATCTGCTAATTTCTAAACAAATATCAGACTTCATTGCTTGAAATCTGAATTGTTTTGATTGCCAATAAAGTTGTACATTTCTTCCCCCCCCCAAAAAAAAAAACACAAAAAATTTCTTGAAACAAGTGAAAATAAAGATACATCATACCAAAACCTGTGGGGTACTGCAAAAGCAGTGCTAAGAGGAATGTTTATTGCAGTAAACACTTACATCAAAAAATGAAATGACTCCACATAAATGATCTAACACTACACCACAAAGGAGGAGAAAAGCAAACAACAATAATTCAATCCTAAAAGCAGTAGATGGAAAGAAATAATTAAGATCAGGGCAGAACTACATGAAATAAAGTCCCCCCCAAAAATGATACAAAAGATCATTGAAACAAAAAGTTAGTTTTTTGAGAAGATAAATAAAATAGACAAACCATTAGCTAGGCTAGCAATAAAAAAGAAAGACCCAAATAACAAAAACAGAAATGAAAAAGGACATTACAATTGATACCACAGAAATAAGGACAATCATTAAAGACTATTATAAACAACAGTAAGGCAACAGATATGAAAACCTGGAGGAAATGGATCAATTTCTGTATACATACAAACTACCAAATCTGAACCAAGAAGAAATGGAAAACCTGAACAGACCAATAACAGGAAATGAGATTGAAGGAGTAATCAGCAATCTTCCAAAAACAACAGCAAAAAAAAAAAAAACCCAGGACCAGATATCTTTACAGCTGAATTTTATCAAGGCTTTAAGGAAGAATTAATACTACTTCTCTTCAAACTATTCCAAAAAGTTGAAACAGAAATCATTCTCCCAAACACATTCTATGAGGCCAGCATCATCTTCATACCAAAACCAGATAAAGATACAGCAAAAAAAAAAAGCAAATTATAGGTCAATATCCTTGATGAACATAGATGCAGAAACCCTCACCAAAATATTAACAACCAAAATACAGCAACACATCAAAAAAATTATACACCACCATCAAGTGGGATTCATCCCAGAGATGCAAGGGTGATTCAACACATGCAAGTCAATAAATGTGATACACCACATCAATAAAATCAAGGATAAAAGCCATATGATTATATCAACAGATGCAGAAAAAGCACCCCTTCATGATAAAGAATTTAAGCAAATTAGGTATAGAAGGAATCTATCTCAACACAGTAAAAGCCATCTATGAAAGGTCCACCACCAGTATCATCCTGAATGGGGAAAAGCAAGAACAGGAATAAGACAAGGATACCCAGTCTCAGTGCTCCTATTTAACATAGTATTGGAATACAAGCCAGAGCAATTGCGCAAGAGAAAGAAATAAAGTGCATCCAGATCAGAAAGGATGAAATCAAACTATTCCTGTTTGCAGATGAAATGATCTTATGTAGAGAATAACCTGAATATCCTACCAAAAAACTCTTAGAACTGATTAGCAATTTCAGTAGTGTTGCAGGGTACAAAATCAACACCCCTGACTTAGTAGCATTTTTATACTCCAGTAACACACTAGCAGAGAAAGAAATCAAGAAAGCAAGCCCATTTACAGTAGCTGCCAAAAAATAAATAAATAAAATACCTAAGAAACAATTTAACCAAGGAGGTGAAAGATCTGTACAATGAGAACTACAAAACACTACTGAAAGATATTAAATAGGACACAAAAGGTGGATAGTCATACCATGCTCTTGGATGGGAAGCATTAACATTGTGAAAATGTCCATTCTACCCAAAACAATCTACAAATTCAATGCAATCCCCATCAAAATACCAATGACATTCCTCACAGAAATAGAAAAAGCAATCCTAATATTTGTATGGAATGACAAAAGATCCTGAATAGCCAAGGCAATCCTGAACAAAAAAAATTAAGCCAGAGGCATAACACTACCTTGTTTCAAATTATATTGCAAAGCTATTGTAACCAAAACATCATGGTAGTGTCATAAAAACAGTCACTCAGATCAAGGGAACAGAATAGAAAACCTGGGAATCAACCCACATAGTTACAGCCAACTGATCTTTGACAAAGGCAAAAAGAACATACATTGGGGAAAAGAATGCCTCTTCAATGAATGGTGCTGGAAAAATTGGACATCCATATGTGGAAGAATGAAACTAGACCTGTACCTCTCACTGTATACCAAAATCAACTCAAAATGTGTATTAAAGACTTAAATATAAGATGTGAACCATAAAATTACCTAAAGAAAACTTAGGGAAATACTCCAGGAAGTTGGACTGGGCAAAGACTATGAATAAGATCCCCAAAGCACATGCAACAAAAAGAAAAATAAACTAATGGGATTATATCAAATTAAAAAACCTCTGCACAGCAAAGGAAACAATCAACAGAGCAGAAGGACAACCTATGCAATGGGAGAAAATATTTGCAAACTATATATCTGACATGGGATTAATATCCAGAGTATATAAAGAACTCAAATAGCTATACAGTAAAAAAGCCAAATAATCCAATTAAAAAATGGGCAAAGGAAAGGGATAAGCACTTTTCAAGGGAAGACATACAAATGGCCAACAGATACATGCAAAAATGCTCAGCATCACTAATCATCAGAGAAATGTAAATCAAACCCATAATGAAATATCATCTCACCCCAGTTAGACTGGCCATTACTAAAAAGACAGAGAATAACAAATGCTGGCTAGGAGGCGGGGAAAGGGGAACTCTTCTACACAGTTGGTGACACTGTAAATTAGCACAGCCATTATGGAAAACAGTATGGAGGTTCCTCAAACAACTACAGATAGAACTACCATATGATCCAGCAATCCCACTACTGGGTATATATCCAAAGGAATGGAAATCATCATGTTGAAGTGGTATCTGAAATCCCATGTTCTTTGCAGTTCTATTTACAGTAGTCAAAATATGGAATGAACCTATGTATCCATCGACAGTTGACTGGATAAGGAAACTGTGGTATATATACACAATTGAATACTACTCAGCCATAAAAAAGAATGAAATTCTGCCATTTGCAGTAATACAGATTAGTCTGGAGAAAATTATACTGAATGAAATAAGCCAAACTAGGAAAGAGAAATAGTGCATATTCTCACTCATAACTGGGTGCTAAGAAAGGAGGAAGGAAAGAAAGACAGTCAGAGAGAAGAAAGGAAAAAGAAAGAAAGAGAGAGAGAAAGAAGGGCAGAGAGAGAGAGAGAAAGGAAGAAAGAAAGAAAAGACCACAATATTTTGAACATTCAGAAGGAGAAAACAAACCTAAGGACAACAGAGATGTAAGAGGGAAGGAGGGGAATTGGGGAGTGACAGGTTAGGTAAAGGGCATAAAGAAAACTTATGATTTGTAATAATGAATATGCTAATAATAAAAAATTAAAAAAACAGATAAAGTTGTAAATACTTTTTATGTCTCCCAATCAGTCCTTAGCCTCTAAGTAACCCCACTGCACTAAAGTTCTCCTGACAAAAATCACTGTCATCCATTATTTGGTAATACAGAAGGCATTTTACAGTTTTTCTATAATAGTGTAGGGGATTGTAGAAAAATATAAACTTTAGTGAAATTGTAGGGGATTGTAGAAAAATATAAACTTTAGTATACACAGTTTTGTGACAAATGCTTGCTAATGACATTCTAAGTAAAGCAGCTTCTAAGGGGCTATTAAGCAGCTTCTAAGGGGCTATTGAGACGTAAAGCAGCTTCTAAGGGGCTATTAAGCAGCTTCTAAGGAGGCCGTACAAAGGGCAGGTGGGCCAAAGTACACTAAACATTCCAGGAAGGGAATGGCCCCCACCTGGTTCCAGGAACTAACTAGTACCTTATCTAAGAGCCTCCTGGCCAGGCCCCAGGGAAGATATACGATTGAGAGAAGCGCCGTTCCTTATCAGGGGTACCAGCCTGCTGAAGCCCACCTGTAAATCTAAAGGTGCCACAGATCTAGATCTATTGGGGTGCTAGCCTGCTAAAGTCTGCCCATAAATCCAAGGGCGCCACAGATAACCAACAACTCATCCTGTCATAAAGATCTGTTCAGGAAAAACGGTATAAAAGGTGCTTGTATTGTAAACTGGGGGCCGCTTTTGTCCTGGAGACGAAGCGACCCCAGCATGCTGGAATAATAAAACCTCATGTTTATTGCAACGGTCTCTATCTCGTGGTCTTTGTAAGGTGAGCCATCCCGACGTGTGGAATTTGTGCATGGTGCATGGGTCTTACAATAGAACCTTAATTTTGCAATAAAAATCATTTCCCCTCTTTATTGAAACTAACTGACTCCTTAACTCCTAAATACTGGTTCTCTTTCTCTCTGCCCAAATCCTTGGTCTTCCTCATGTTATCTCATCCCTTGCTTTCTCAAGTGTTCTACACTATAAACGTTTATTTGTGTTCATGTTCTGCTTTAACAGTTACTGATAATATGGAGAATGAATTCACTAGCCCAGGCTTCTCTTTGGAGCTTCACAATTATATACAAAAAACCTCCAGCTGGACAACCTATTGGCAACTTAAATTCAATTTGCATATAGGTGAAATTCTCCAGTCCTTTATTCTCTGTCATAGTGGATGGCATGCTATTCTCCCAGACATTTAAGCCTGAAACCTGGTCAATTTTTTTCTCTGGTCTTTCAACCCAATTTCTTTATATACAATCAATCGCCAAATATGGACAGCTTATTTTCTAAATTTTTATTACATCTATATTATTTTTTTAGAACTTATTCTACTGCCTTAGTTGATTTAGGTACTTGTCATTTCTTGTATTGACCAACAGCCTCTAAAATAGTCTTTGCGTCTCTTTTTGCCTGATTGAAATAAGTTTTCCTTGCTGCTTTTGATGGCTACAGTTTCAGCGCTGGAATAGAAGATAAAGGCTTAAATCTTAGGTCAGCATTGACTATCCATTTAATCATAGGCAAGATATTGTATATCTCAGAGCTTTAGTTCTTCTCATAAGTAAAATGAGGAAAATATTCCCCACTTCTCAGAATTACTGCAAGAATTCAGCAATAAAATGTATATAAAGTTTCTAGCCCAGTTCCTGGTACAGAGTACCTATTCAATAAACAATATGTATTATTTGTATCTTTTCAAACAATTAATTTGTCCAGTTCACTCCTCTAAAACATACCTTCAATGACATTTCAGGTCCCCAAATTAAAATTATACCTGCTTAATATATAATACAAGGTACTTTATAATCTGGTCTCTGCCTACCTAGTTATCTGCATATTTCTCCATTCCCTGTCAAATATTTTATTCTCCAGCAATACCAAATTGCTGTGGCTGTCTGCACACACCATGCTGCCTTTTGCTCTGTACCTTTCTTCATATGGTCTCCTGTGCTTGAAATTCATTTCATCTCACACCCCTTAACCTCACTAAGCTTCTTATTTGTCATAATTTAGCCAATTATCACCTCCTATGGATGGTTTTCCCTGACATATTCACATTCCTAACACTTACCCTTCTCCCACCTCAGCAGAATTCAGTGGATTTTTTTTTCCAGGCTTCTGTAATGTCTGTTACATATCTGTCACTCCATTTTCATACTGATTTTTATTATTATACAGTTATGTATCACTACACCCTTTAGGACTTACAAACTACTAGAAGGGAAAGACTAGGTCATAAGTGTTTTGTAAACAAATAAATCTCATAATACATCATCACCTTTAAAACTGGCAAGAATGCCTCAACAACCCTAGCCTTTCTTATTGAGGATTCTTCATCCTGTACGGCCTTTCCTGTGGTCACAAAAATTGTTTTGTATTACTAAGTCATAATACTCTAACATGGCTTCTCTTAGGTCTCCCACAAACTTTGCTGGAAAAATCTACAAATAGATGCTGACTATACAACCATTTACCTGGCTATATATGAAATTTACCTGGCTATGAAGTAATGAATAGATTATTGTTTAGGCATAAATTAAACCTATGGAAATCAATGTTAGATAATTTCTAATGGCTCTTCTTTCTGTACTTCTGAGCTAGACTGTTGCCTTAAGGCAAAACCATCCCCATCTCCACACAGACTATACTGCCTTAAATCTTAATTGCTTGACTTTTAACTTTTATTGTTATTGCTGTTAACTGGGAAACACATTTTATTAATAGGAAAAGTTGTTTGAGTGTTTTTTTCTATCAGTTCTGTTCAAAAATAAAAAATAAAATGTCCAACAATTAGTAAAAATCAAATTATTTATATGAATTGTTTCTTCCCTGTATGACTTGTTGAATATTACAAATACAGAGGAGATTATTGCATAAGATGTGGACCCTGCTTTCCATGAGGCAATAATTAGATTTTCTGTTTGTGGGGGGAAAGGATGAGGATTGAAATTTGTGGTTTTAAAATATTGTTTCAAAGCCACATATTATTTTTAAAATTTTCTCCATAAATCTCTTAATATTAATAAATATTCTTCCACAGCATTATATTTTATACCACTTCAAAATAAGCTAACATTATAGATATTGACTGATTCTGTAGAGTAAAACATATTTATGCCTTTTTCTAATCAAATACTCACTGTATTTTTGTCATCATAGCTTTGCCTTAATAGTGTTTATTGAGCACTTAGCTTCTATAGAGCATAAGAACACATTGCAAGGTTTTCCAAATAGTAAAGAAAAAAAATAGCCAACATGCCTTAATGTTCTGCTGCTGGTAAACAGCTGGTCAGTTTACCACAAGATGGATAATTTCTGCAGTGTCAATTGACACCACTTTTTCCAGTTGTGACTCATATACTAATCTAATCACGATGTAAAGGAAATTCAATTTCAGCATAGGCAGATGAGGCTTTATGTTTGACATCTTTCTGGTTTTTTTAGTTTGACTAAGGAGAGTAACTATCTTTCCTTGATCCTATTCCCTCCAAATAATGTCCATTGTCTTTAATTTCTTTGACAGCTAAACTCTGAATGAATGGCCTCTGCCTGCACTCTATATTTCTTCGCTACTCATGTCTTCATTAACTTTCTGAAAATCTGATTTTGCCCTGCTGTTTCATATAAATTGCTTTCTTTAAGATCACCAATGACCTCCTTCTAGTCAAATCTAATGAAATGTACTGATTCTTTTTGACCTCTCTGTGTTACTTGACAAAATTGATTATCTGTACTCAACACTTTTCCTCACCCTTATGCACAATGACACATTACCCTGTTTTCCCCCTGCTTTCTTGCCAACACATTTTTTCTTCCTTGTCATTTTGATTTTATACTCATTCAGTGAACAAATGTTTATATAGCTCTGGATACTATTCTAGGTATAGCTGGGTAAACATCTGGGAATACAGCTGGGAACACAAGATGGGTAGGGCTTTAATTGCATATAAGGGGTGGTGACAGACAAAATAAAACAACGATAATTTGTACTAATTTGAAGTACTGTAAAGACAATAAATCTGAGTAATATGTGTGAGAGTAACTATAAGGATGGGAAGGATCACAAGCATTGGAGTTGAGGGGTAGTCCTTTTTAGATTTAGTTGTCAGGTAAGGACAATTTGAGGAGGTGACATTTGAGTAGAGACCTGAAATTCAAAGGAACTAGCAATGGCTATATACGGGTGTGTGAGAATGTGCGATGCAGAGAGAATTACAATGCCACAATGAGAATAACTTGGCTCATGATAGGAATTGAAAGGCCAGTATGGCTGATTGAAGTAGGCAAAGGGAAGAGGAATGGGAGATGAGATACAAGAAGGAAGCAGCATACTGATCATGGCTCTTTAGAGTATGGTAAGGAGTGTGGATTTTCTTCTAGATGGGATAAAAGTCCTTGGAGATTTTTAAGCAGGGTAATGATTTGATTTCATTAACATCACAAAAAGATCACTCTGGCTGCTGTGTGGAGTAGAAGTTGTTAACAGGATCAAGAGTAGAAGCAGGAGAACAGTTAGGATGTTGCAGTACTCTATGGGAGAGATGACGGTGTTTCTTAAATGCACTGGGGATGGAAGAAAATTAATGAATTTAGTATATGTGTTGGAGGTAAGGTTGACAGGTATTGCCAATGGATTATATGCAGTAAAATGGTGAGAATAATATAATAATCAAAGATGACTCCTGAACCCTTGGCTTGAGCAAAAGGGAGGATGATAGTGCCACTGACTGTGATTTATTAATACGAAGAGACTGGAAGAGAAACTGTTATGACAGAGAGGAAAATTTAATTTTATATTTCTAAAGTCCACAGGATCAATCTTTGGCACTTTGTTCTTTTCCCTACACATTCACATGTTGGGATACTTTCTTTTCAAGACTTTTATGCTAAATATTCACAAATCTACATCTCTTATGGAGATTTATGTAAATTCCCTTGATTTATATGAAACCTTCATTGTGATATTTTTATATGGAAGTGGTATTTAATTAATATTTGAATGAGTAAAGAAAAGATTGAGTCTACAGCTTCTTTTTCTTTTTGATTTTTTAAAATTCTATCAGTCAACCAATGTTTTATTATTATTTTTTTAATTTAATTTTATTTTGTCAATATACAATGTGGTTGATTATTGTGGCCCATTACTGAAAACTCCCTCCCTCCTTCCTCTCCCCCTCTCTCCCAACAATGTCTTTTCTGTTTGCTTGTCGTATCAACTTCCAGGAATTGTAATTGTTGTGTCTTCTTCCCTAGCCCCCCCATTGTTTGTGTATTTATTTATTTTTAGCTCCCACAAATTAGTGAGAACACGTGATATTTCTCTTTCTGTGCCTGACTTGTCTCACTTAATATAATTCTCTCTAGGTCCATCCATGTTGTTGCAAATGGCAGTATTTCATTCTTTTTTATTGCAGAGTAGTATGCCATTGTGTAGATATACCACATTTTCCATATCCACTCATCTGATGATGGACATTTGGGCTGGATCCAACTCTTAGCTATTGTAAAGAGTGCTGCGATGAACACTGGAGAACAGGTGTACCTTTGACTTGAAGATTTCCATTCCTCTGCGTATATTCACAACATTGGAATATCTGGGTCACATGGTAGATCTATCCGTAATTGTTTGAGGAAATTCCATACCATTTTCCATAAAGGGTGTACCATTTTGCAGTCCCACCAACAATGCATGAGAGTTCTTTTTTCTCCATAACCTTGCCTGACTTTATCATTCACAGTCTTTTGGATATTAGCCATCCTAACGGAAATGAGATGGTATCTCAGTGTGTTTTCTTGATTTGCATTACCCAAATGCAGAGGGACTTTGAGCATTTTTTCATGTGTCTGTTGGCCACTTGCATATCTTCCTTTGAGAAATGCCTATTTAGCTCTTTTGCCCATATTTAATTACGTTACTTTTTTTTTTTTTTTTTTTTGTAAAATTGCTTCAGTTCCTTGTATATTCTGGATTTTAATCCTTTGTCAGATGTATACTTGAGAATATTTTCTCATACTCTGCTGGTTGCCTTTTAACTCTGTTAATTGTTTCTTTTGCTGTGCAGAAGCTTTTTAGTGTGATATAATCCCATTTGTTCATTTTGCCTTTGGTTGCCTGTGCTTTTAGGGTCATATTCATGAAGTCTGTGCCCAGTCCTAGTTCCTGAAGTGTTTCTCCTATGTTTTCTTGAAGAAGTTTTATTGTTTCAGGGTGTATATTTAATTCTCTAATCCATTTTCAGTTGACTTTAGTATATGGTGAGAGATATGGGTCTAGTTTCATTCTCCTGCATGTGGATGTCCAGTTATCTGAGCACCATTGCTGAAGAGGCAGTCTCTTCCCCAGTGTACAGGCTTGGTGCCTTTGTCAAAGATCAGATGGCTGTAGGTGTGTGGGTTGATTTCTGGATTCTCTATTCTATTGCATTGATCAGTGTATCTGTTTTTATGCCAGTACCATGCTGTTTTCGTTATTATAGCTTTGTAGTATAGTTTAAAGTCAGGTAGTGTTATGCCTCCAGCTTTATTTTTTTGCTCTGAATTGCTTTGGCTATGCATGGCCTTTTGTTAGTCCATATAAGTGTTAGGATAGTTTTTTGCCATTTCTGAGAAAAATGCCATTGGAATTTTGATGGGGATTGCATTGAATTTGTATATAACTTTGGGTAGTGTGGACATTTTCACTATGTTGATTCTTACAATCCAAGAGCATGGGATATCTTTCCATCTTCTTGTGTCCTCTTTAATTTCTCTCAGCAGTGGTTTGTAGTTCTCAGTATAGAGATTTTCTACATCCTTGGTTAACTCTATTCCAAAGTATTTTATTTTTTTTGGAGGCTATTGTAAATGGGCAAGCTTTCCTGATTTCTTTTTCTGCATGTTCACTATTGGAGAATAGAAATGTTGCTGATTTTTGTGTGTTGATTTTGTATCCTGCAACTTTGCTGAAATCATTTATCAGCTCCAAGAGTTTTTTGGTAGAGGCTTTAGGCTGTTTGAAATATAGGATCATGTCATCTGCAAAGAGGGATAGTTTTACTTCATCTTTTCCAATCTGGATGCCCTTTATTTCCTTCTCTTCTCTGATTGCTCTGGCTAGTACTTCCAACACTTTGTTGAATAGGAGTGGTGAGAGTGAGCATCCTTGTCTAGTTACTGTTAAAGGAAAAGATTTTAGCTTTTCCCCATTCAGGATGATAATGACAGAGGGTTTATCATATATGGCTTTAATTATGTTGAGATACTTTCCATCTATACCTAACTTGTAGAAAGTCTTTATCATGAATGAGTGTTTAATTTTATCAAATGCTTTTTCAGCATCTATAGAGAAGATCATATGGTCTTTGTGTTTGATTTTATTGATATGGTGTATCACATTTATTGATTTGCATATGTTGAACCAACCTTGCATCCCTGGGATGAATCCCACTTGCTCATGATGTATTATTTTGCATAATGTGTTGCTGTATTCTGTTAGCTAGTATTTTACTGAGGATTTTTGCATCTATATACATCAAGGATATCAGCCTGTAGTTTTCTTTTTAGTTATATCATTTACCTAGTTTTGGTATCAGGATGATGTTTGCTTCACAGAATGAGATTGGGAGATTTACTTCTGTTTCAATTTTTTGGAATAGTTTGTAGAGAATTGGTGTTAATTCCTCTTTGGATGTTTGGTAGAATTCTGTGAATCCATCTGGTCCTGGGCTTTTCTTTTTTGGGAACCTTCTGATGACAGCTTCAATCTCTTTTATTGTTATTCGTCTGTTCAGATATTGTACATGTTTTGGCTCAGTTTTGGTAGCTTGTGTGTGTCCAGAAATTTATCCATTTCCTCCAGATTTTCAAATTTGTTGGCATATAGTGGTTTATAATTGTCTCTAATGATTCCTTGTATTTCAGAGGTATTACCATTTTCATTTCTGATTTTTGTTATATGGGTCTTCTCTCTTCTTTCTTTTTAGTCATGCTAAAAGTTTGTCAATTTTATTTATCTTTTCAAAAAACCAACTTTTTGATTCATTGATCTTTTGTATTGTTTTTTGGGTTTCAATTTCATTAAGTTCTGCTCTGATCTTAATTATTTCTTTCCAATGGCTAACTTTGGCTTTGGATTGTTGTTTTTCTAGTTCTTTAAGGTACAGTATTAGGTTGTTTACTTGCCATCTTTCCATTCTTCTGAAGTAAGCCTTTAATGTGATAAATTTCCCCTTTATTACTGCTTTTGCAGTATTCCACAGGTTTCGGTATGATGTATCATTGTTTTCATTAGTTTCAATAATTTTTTTGATTTCCTGTTTGATTTCTTCTTGGACCCATATGTCGTTAAGTAGAATGCTTTTTAATTTCCATGTTTTTGTATAATTTCGAGAATTTTGTTTGTTTTTAATTTCTAATTTTAATCTGTTGTGGTCTGAAAAAATACATGGGATAATTCCAATTTTTTTGAATTTGTTGAGACTTGATTTTTGACCTAACATGTGATCTATCCTGGAGAATGATACATGTGCTGGGGAGAAGAATGAATTTTCTGAAAATGTTGGATGGAATGTTCTGTAGATATCTCCGAAGTCCAATTGGTCTAGAGTTTTATTTAGATCTTGTGTTTCTCTGCTGATTCTTTGCCTCGATGATTTGTCTGATATTCATAGCTGGCCCCCTGCTATTATGGTATCAGTGTCTATTTCTTTCTTTAGGTCTAATAGATTTTGCTTTATAAATCTGTCTGCTCCGACATTGGGAGAATATATATTTATAATTTTGATGTCTTCTTGATGGATGAATCTTTATATCATTATGTAGTTGCCCTTGTTATCTCTTTTTATGATGTGAACATTTTTTAGCTTTGGTGCCCGTCAGTCCTATATGATATTGAAGAGGGTTAGAAATCTTGATTCTCATTTGATTTTTAGAACAGGATTTTTAGGTAAATACAACTATAGGGCAAAAATCCTCAGTTTAGGAGACAACAATCCACAGATAGTGTGGCAACAGCCCACCTAATCAACTCTAAACACTGAGTAGGTATGGGATTGTATATTTTAGAGCTAACAGGTGGTTGTCATACTGATCCTGTTAAGAGATTTTAAGAATTACTGAAGGTAAAGATGTGAAAAAATGTTTGCTAAGGGCAAGCTGTCCATTGGTGGAAAGTTTAGAGATAATTATACTTAGATTTATATCATTTAAAGAGAGGTTATATTTTAGATAATGGTCACAGTTTGACCAACTTAGCTTTCCACAAATTGTACTTTGGAATGTCACATTATTAATTTTACTGATGTTACTAGTTTCCATAGTTAAGCTATACTTAGCCATAGAAAACTTTTGTAACACTGCCCATGTCTTTGTGTCCTTTTATAATTATTGAATCAACTGATTTTTCTTGTGAAACTTCCTACAATAAAAACAGAAGCTAACTTTGAATTGGGGCTCTACTAAGTTTTCTCCTCCTAGCAGAGGAGTTGCTGAGGTGCAGTCTCTTTGGGCTTCTCATTGCATTCACAATGCTTTGAGTAATCCTCTCTTCATCTCCATTACACAGTGAGAAGTGTAACATGATATATTTTTTCACTTATTTAAAATGCTAGGAAATTAGTGATTTTTTGTTCTCATCACAATCACTAAACATTTGTCTGGATCTACAGGCTCACAATATAATAAATAATTTATTTACATCATAAAGATATAACAGTCTTTTCAAGGGATGTCATTGAGTTTCTGGTCCCAGGGTCTTGTGAAATTTTTTTGTTGTTTTTAAACCATTCAAGTCAGTGAGTCTATTTAGTTTGCTTTGTGAAATAGAATGGTGCACTAGAACTACGGTGGTCCTTCTGTGCAATCTTTTAAAACTGGCCACTCTTTGGGCTTGCCGACCCTTTTCACAAAATGTACCCAATGATTTTGATCACTAAGACCTACAGGAACACCACACCAATCGCTGAGTCTAGTATATGTTTCAAAGGTAGTTTACCAGGAATATGATCTCTCTAATTTCAAAATGTATCCATTATATCAAACTGATATTAAAAAAAAAGATTCATCCACTTTAAAGATTCACTCTCATGTTTACTGACAATGATTCTGATGGAAGAGTTCAACTTCACTTAAAGACACACCACTACTATAGAAATTTATATCTGAAATGAAGAACTCGCTATCACTTCACAATGATTATACTTTTATAAATGGGACCAACCACCTTATAACAACTTTTAACAGGGCCCATCAAATTGCAAAGATTAAATATTCCCCCAGGTTCAGTCCACCTGTCAACCAAATATTTCCCTAAGAGTTCCAAACAGACAACACAGATTTAAGAATGTTATAGAAGGAGGAACTTATAATGTGAATTTCTGTTATTTCAGAGAGGCATTTTAAATTCATGCTGCTCAACTGAGACGTTTTGTATTTGGTGATTCCTTTTCTTTTAAAATAAAGTCTATATCTTCTGAACCATTCAGAAACCAGGTACTAAAAAGAAGTCATTTACATTTTACAGACTATCATCTTTCCCAGGACTTACCTGCACTTTTATAGACACATCTGGGGGAATAAGGATAAAGGATACACAGAAAATGTATCTTTCTAATCAAAAGACAGGAACCCTGAAATTATCAGATGTACAAGTGCTTTGAAATTGATTTATTAAGATAAAAGAGAATTTAAAATCTACATATAATACATTGAATTCTCACTGAATTTTCTGGGGTACTCATTACAAGCAACTTGCACTTTAATTGTGATCCCCACAGTTCACCATTAAACCACTGTAAATAAAAATAAACTACTGTGTTCATGTCTGTGGGGCACTGATTTTATTTTTTCACTTTACATATACATCAGTTCCATTAAACTGAAACTTTCAAAAATCAAATATCTTTCATCTTTAAAGGGCTTCTTTCATATTTATTTGAAAAAACCTTTCTTTGACATTTTCTCCTAACTTTTAAGACATATCACTTCTCAAAGTTACTTCTGCACATTACAGAAACGAATTATTTAGTGTGGCATTTTAACCTGAACTGAAACAAATTCGCTTAAAATGGGACTGTTTTCCACTATGTACTCAAAATTCCAGTGTATAAGAATAATTCATCTTATGATCAAAGTATGAATCTTCTCCATTCATGCATTGGGATGATTAATGGCATAGGTAAATTTTCTGATGATTAAACATTACATTCCTAGGATAAAGACAATTTAGAAATGATTTGTTTGTTTATCAATGCATTGATAAATTCAGTTAGCCAATTTTTTTTTAATTCAAAAATTTTGAATTTGTACTTTAAAGTGAAATTGATCTGTAATGCTTTGTACTGTCCTTATATGATTTTGATATCAAGGTCATATTATTTTCATAAAATGAGTTGGGCAGCTTTCCAACTTTTATATTTTCCTGGAAAAAAAAAAGCTTGCATAAAATAGAATATTTTTCTTGAAAGGATATTATAATTCGCTTTTAAAACCATTGGTGTGTATAGCCATTTTTAAGAGGAGAAAGAGGTTTCTTGAACCTATTGATTTTTTAAATGATTTTAGTATTCATTTTTTCAGAAATATATCTATTTGCTTCATCTTTTAAACATATTTGCATGTAGTATTTTGTTTTCCTATTGTTTTTTAATCTCATTTATATTTCAAGTTATCAATTTTATTCTGTATTTTATTTACTTGTCTCATTTATTTTTTAACAGCTTCATTGAGATATAATTCAAGTGCTGTACGATTAACTATTTAAAGTGTATAATTCAATGGTATCCTTTTTGTATATTCACAGAGTTGTGCAAACATTTACATAGTAGAATTTAGATCATTTCATCACCCCAAAAAGAAATCCCATATGCTTAAGCTAGTACATTGCAACTCCTCCACCCTCCCCAGATATAAGCAATGACTAATCTATATTGTTTCTATGGATTTGCCTATTATATGCATCTCATATAAATAGAATTATGTAATATGTGGCTTTTTGGGTCTGGTTTCTTTCTCTTAGCATAGTGTTTTCAATGTTCAACCATGTTGTAACATGCATCAGTACTTCAGTCTTTTTTAAGGTCAAATAGTACTCCATTATATTAATATACCACATTTTAGTTATCCATTCATCAGCTGGTGGATATTTGGGCTATTCTCACTTCTTGGCTATTATTAGTAATGGTGCCATAAATATTTGTGTATCATTTTTATATGAACATATACTGTTAATTCTCTTGAATATATATGTAAGAGTGGAATTTCTGAGTCACATGGTAACTCTGTGTTTAATTTTTGAAAGAACTATCAAACTGTTTTCAAAAGTGGCTGCAACACTTTATATTCTCATCAATAATGCATAAGGGGTTAAATTTCTCTATGTCCTTGCCAACACTTGTTATTAACTTTCTTTTTTATTATAACCATACTTGTGGGTGTGGAGTGGTATCTCAGTATGATTTTTAATTTTCATTTTCTTAATGACTAGTGATGTTGAGCATTTCTTCATGTGCTTGTTGACAATTTGCATATCTTCATTGGGAAAAAATATCTATTGAAATATTTTGCCTATTTTTTAATTGGGATATTGATCTTTTTGTTATTGAGTTGTAAGAGTCTTTATATTTTACATACAAATCTCTTATCAGATATACAATTTGCAATTTTTTTTCCCATTGTATGAATTGTCTTTTCACTTTCTGGATAGTGCCCTATAAAACACAAAAGTTAAGTTTATTTTAAAATTTAATTGTACATGTTTGTGGGGTACAGTGTGTTGTTTCAATACATGCATATACTGTACAATGATTCACTTAAGGTAGATACCATAGTCATCATCTGAACAGTTTTCTGTTCTTTGAAGTACAAAAGTTTTTAACTTTGAAGACAATTTATTTATTGTTTCCTTGGGGGCTTCTGCTTTTGTTATCATGTCTAAGAAACTATTGCCAAATTCACATTCAAAAAGATTTTCCTCTAAGTTTTCTTCTAAGAATTTTATTATCTTAGCTCTTACATTTAGGTCTTTGATCTATTTTGAGTTAATTTTTGTATATGGTGTGAGGTAGGGATTCATATCTATCCTTTTGGATGTTAATATCCAGTTGCTCTAGTGCCATTTGTTGAAAAAAACTATTCTTTCTTCATTGAAAAGTTTTGGTACTATTATGCATGTCAATTATGCATAAATGTAAGAGTTAATTTCAGGACTCTCAATTCTATTCATTGATTTGTATGTCTATCCTTATGACATTACCACAGTTTTGATTACTGCAGCTTTGTAGTCTGCTTCAATTTTGAAAAGTGTGAGTCCTTCAACTTTCATCTTCTTTTTCAAGATTGTTTTGGCTGTCCTGGGTTCCTTGAGTTTCCATATACATTTTAGGATCTGCTTGCCAGTTTCTACAAACAAGCCAGCTTGAATTCTCATAGAGATTGTGTTGAATCTGTAGATTAATTTGTGGGCACTTTCATCTTAAATATTAAGTCTTCCTATCCATAAACTGGGGTATGTTTCCATTTATTTCATTCTTAAAAATTTTAATAATTACAATATTAATTCAAAACTACATTTTTTGGCATTAGAAATATATTTTTTTACCATAGATAATATCCACTTTCACTGTATTAGCCAATATCCATACATGGTTGTTTCCATAATTTAAAGAGATAATCCAATGAATGTGATCTATACAAATTACTGACTATTAATAAGAGGCTATTATTCAATGCTCCAGAGGGACCCAGTGATAGGGTAACTCTGACACTTTTGTGAGTTTTATCTTCTGGAGCTCAACCAGGTACTCACAGTGAATATCAGAAGAAAAATTGCCCTGTGATTCCAGCAAAGAGAGGGGAATGTAACTATTTTGAATTATACCAAGAATGTTCTGTTCTTTTTAACAAGGCCTGTCCTCAAGATAAATTATTTTTCCAGACCCTAACCAAATTTGGATCTAGCAGCACCTAATTGATTTGAGAAAAAGGTAATTAATACTTAACTCCAGCCCACTTTAGCAATCCTACCCCACCTAAGAGTGGAAAACTAAGAAGAACTTATGAAGTTCACCTTCCATAGTCACAGGTTCACTAAACGACTGAGATTTAGTCATAGGACTAATCAATACTTCTCCTCCTCCCATACCATGCCACCGAATTACTGAGGGCCTAGGTACTGCAGTTCCTTCTACCCAGTACATCATGCTTGGGTAGCAAACAAAAATTTAAATGGCATACTGAAAGTCAAAACAAAAGAAAAACACAGTTTAGAGGAACAGAAAAGTCATTAGAACCAGACAGAGATATGGCAAGAATGTTAGAATTATAAGACTGGGAATTTAATACAGTTATAATTAATTTGTTAGGTATTTTAATGGATAAAGTGTATAGCATGTAAAAATAGATGAACAATGTAACTAGAAATATGGTAATTTTAAGGAAGAACAAACAGAAATGCTAGAGATTAAAAAAACACTGTAATTCTTCAGAAATGAAGAATGCCTTTGATGGGCTCATTAATAGACTGGACACAGCTGAGAAAAGAATCTGCACTTGAGGATATCTCAGTAGAAACTTCCAAAACTAAAAGCAGAACAAAATATTCAAAAACTGTGAAACAACTGCAAAAGTTGTGACTCACATGTAATGGGAATATGAGGAGCAGAAGAAAGAAGGGACAAAAAAACCAGAATAAATATTTGAAGAAATAATGACTGAGAATTTCCCCAAATTATTTTTAGACACCAAACCACAGATCTAAAAAGCTCAGAGAACACCAGACAGAATAAATTCCAAAAACAAGTATAATTAGGCATATCATATAAAAACTGTAGAAAATTAAAGAAAAAAATCTTGGAATAAGCCAGAGGACAAAGCAGCATACTTATAGAGGAGCAAAGATAAGAATTTTATCCAACTTCTTCTCTGAAACCATGTAAGCAAGAAAAAAATATAATGCAATTTAAAAATGGTGAAAGAAAAAAAAAACAACTTAGAATTCTGTACCATGTAAAATTATCCTTCAAAAGAAACAGAGAAGTTAAGACTTCCTTAAACAAACAAAAATTGAGAAAATTTGTTGTCAGTGGACCTGCCTTGAAAGAAATTTTAAAAGTTCTTCAGAGAGAAAAAAAAAATGATATACTTCAGAAACTCAGATCTACATAAAGAATGAAAAAGCACTGGGGAAGAAAGGAATGAAGGTAAAGTAAAACTTTCATTTTTCTTATTCTTATTTTTTCTAACAGATAAAAGTTTGTTCAAAGTAATAATAGCAACAATGTATTTAATTATGTATGCTTATGCATGTATATATATGCTTATGTATGCTTACATACAGGTGAAATAAATGACAATAACTAAGCAAGGGATGGGAAGAAGAAATTAGGATTATTTTGTTAATATAAGGTACTATGTATACTTACATACTATCATGAATACCACTCATGGAGCAGGATAGTGATATTTGAAAGTAGACTTGAATTAGCTCTAAATGTATATTGCAAAATCTTGGGCAAAAACTAAAAAATAATTTTAAAAAATATAATTGATATGATAAGAGAAGAGAAAAAATGGAATCCTACAAAATACATAATTAAAACCACAAGAGGCATGAAAAGAGTGGAAAACAAAAATAAGAACAAAGACCGTAGGTAACGGGTAGAAAACAGCAACAATATGGTAGAATCAAATAATATCAATAATCATGTTAAACATCAGTTGTCTGATACACAAATTAAAAGACAGAGACTGACATAGTGGAACACACACACAAAAAGATCCAAATATATGCTGTCAACAAGAAACCTACTTTAAATACTAAAGCACTTATAGATTAAAAGTAAAGGAATGGAGAAGGATTGTATCAGTCGGTTTTTGTTGCTTATAACATAAATACCTGAAACTGGGTGATTTATAAAGAAAAAGAGGTTTATTGCTTATAGTTTCTGAGGCTGTGAAGTCCAAAGTTCAGGCAACACAGCTGGTGAAGTTCTTGGTGGTGGCTACAGTGATAGGAGGGTATCACATTGTGAAAATGGCAGAGCAGAGAGAGACACTAACCACATTCACTCTCCTTTCAAAGCCCTCCGAACCACACCCCTGACTACCATTATTAATTCATTCACTACAGCATGGTACTCCAATCTAATCACATCTTCAAGGCACCACCTTCAATTACCATAATAGGATTACTCACCCTCAACAGTTACAGTGGGGATTAAGTTCTGGGGGGACATTCAACCCAAGGCAAGGATATATGCTTCTTTATATCATGCTGTTTTAGTCTGGATTTTCCTGAGATGGAGAACTCATAGGATATATAGAGAGATATATGAAAAGTGAGTTTTTAGGCAAATTGGCTGACCTGATTAAGGAGGAGGATAAGTCCCACAATAGTCCATATACAAGCTGAAGAACCTGGAAAGAAAGTAGCATCACTTAGTCCAAGTCTGAAAGCCTAAGTACCAGAGAAGCTGATGGTGTAATTATCAGTCAAGGCTAAAAGCCCAAGCAAGAGTCTGGAGAGCTGTTGGTGTGAGTCCCAGAGTCCAAACGCTGGAGAACCTTGGCATCAAAGGCCAGGAGAAGAAGGGCATCCTGGCTCCAGAAAAGAGAGCCCAATTTTCCTCTGCCTTTTTGTTCCATCTGGGGCACCAGCTGATTGGATGGCATCAACTCACATTGAGAGTAGATATTCCCCACTCAGTTCACTGACTCAAATGCCAATCTCCATGGGAAACACCCTCACAGAGCCTGGGGCAACCCAATCATTCCAATCAAATGCCAAATCACCTGGGTTTTCCTTTCAGCAGAAGAGGGATGGGCTCAGTGCCTACTGAAGCACTGAGAATTATTAATGCTTTACCAACTATCTGAGTATCCCTTAATCCAGTCAAATTGACATCCAAAATCAGCCATCACAATTCCACTCCTTGTAAACTTGGCATCTATACAGATCTTCTTAAACCATACTTAATCTCATGATGAAGACAATAACAAAGTCATAGTTCCACCTAACATGATGCAGTTATCCTGCATACAGCTGAAAATCCACTAATCCCTTCCCCAGAAGAAGTGTGATATTTACTCTTCTCCTGACACCACGATAACTTAAATGATATGATGTAAAATTAACAATACTTAAATACTGATATAAACTCAATACATCTCAATTAAACAATATAGGGAATAAGATAGGAAAAAATCAAAGATATTTCTTTAATATATGCATATATACACACACACAAACATTCTTAAAATAGGTAGGAAATAAACCCCTCATTTCTGTAATTGGTGACATGTTCATAACTAGCATTTTTAACTACCTTCTTTCTTCTACTAGACATTTTCTATTCTTTTTGCCTTCAGCAAGCACCTCAACTGGTCATTATTAATTTACATGTCAGAGTGACCCAAACCATTATTCCTGAAGACTCTGTCCATTCATAGCTCTGCCTAAATTGGGTTGCTGTAATTTCCTATTGACCTCAATCACAGGGCATGGTAATACTGAGACACCCTAAGGAATCCTCTGTATTCTACTCATAACCTTCCTTACCTCCATTCTGGGATAGTAGCTCAATTTCCCCTTGGTAGTCTGGAACAATCACTGCAGTCAATACCTTTACTATCCTCTTAGCCTATTGATTCAGAAGCATGAGGATCCCAAAGTGGCCAGGTGGCAGTCTAAACTTTCAGTCCAATGGAATTATTCTTGTGTCTCCTGGTAGAAGCATTTCTCCCTTTAGAACTAAGACCTCTAGGCCAGCAGAGCATAAAGTCATGGGGAAAAAAAGAAAAAAACCTTTGCTAGGGGTAATGATGAGTGGTGCTACACCCATTTCCACCCCTTGATTCCTGGAGCTATGAATTCTGGCCATGGGAAAAACAGTACCATATACTGAATGCTGATTCAGAACATATACAGCCTTCTGTAGAATCTTGCTCCAGCTCTGCAAACTATTGCCACCTAGCTGACACTGTAGCTGTGTCTTTAAAAGGCCATTCTAACAGCTACTTCAAAATGATGGGAAACATGGAGGACCAGTGAATTCCACGAGCATACACCCATTGCTTCACTTGTTTGGCTGTGAAGTGAATTCATTGGTGAGAAGCAATGTTGTGTGGAATAGTATGATGGTGGATAAGGCGTCTGTGCCTCCACAAATAGTAGTTTTGTCAGAAGCACTGCATGCAGAATAGGCAAATTTATATCCACAGTAAGTGTCTATTTCAGAAAGGACAAAATGGTACCCCTTTCATAAAGGAAGTAGGTTCAATGTAATCAACCTGCCACCAGATAGCTGGCTAATCACCCCAGAGAGTGGTGTCATTATCGGGGGCTCAGTGGTGGCCATAGCCAGGTTGGATTTAGTGAGTCATGCTAACACTAATCGAAAGAAAACAGGAGTAGCTGTACTAATTTCAGACAAAACAGACTTCAGAGTAAAGGAAGTTATCATGGATAAACAGGAGCATTACATAATGATAATACAGTCAATTCTCTAAGAAGACATAACCATGCTTCTTGTATATGAACTTAACAACAGTGCATCAAAATACTTATTGCAAAAACTGATAAAAGTTTAAAGAGAAATACATGAATCCACCGTTATAATTGAAGACTTTTACCCTTGTCAGAAATGGTCTCATTCAGCAGGCAGCTTTCCAATAAGGACATAGTTAAAGTCAGCATTAAAGACAACATCAATCAACTGGATATAATTGACATGTATCAACTTCTTCATCCAATTACAGAAGAATATACAATCTTCTCAAGCTCACATGCAACACTCACCAAGATAGACTAGATTCTGTTTCATAAAACACATCCTACCAAATTTAAAAAAATAGAATTCACACAATGTCTGCCCAATGGAATTAGACTAGGAATCAATACCAAAAGATAAAAATTCCAAAATACTTAGAGATAAAAAAAACACACTTCAAAAAATAAATATCACGAGAATTAAAAAATATTTTGAACTAAATGAAAGTGAGAATACAACTTATCAAAATTCGTGGGATGTAGCAAAAGCATTGTTCAGAGAAAAATTTATAGCATTAAATGCATTCAGGCATACCTCAAAGATATTTCAGGTTTGGTTCCAGACCACTGAAACAAAGTGAGTCACACAATTTTTTTCATTTCCAAGTACATATAAAAGTTACTTTTACACCATGCTATAGTCTTTTAAGTGTGCAATAGCATTATGTCTAAGAAGCAATGTACATATCTTAATTTAAAAACACTTTATTGTTAAAAAAGGAAAATGATCATTTGAGCCTTTAATGAGTCATCTTTTTGCTCATGGAGGGTCTTTCCTCAATGTTGATTGCTGCTAACTGATCAGAATGGTGGTTGCTAAAGGCTTAGTTTGTTGTGGCAATTTCTTAAAATAAGACAACAAAAGATTCCTCCATAGCATGCAATGCTGTTTGATAACATTTTACCCATGGTAGAACTTCTCTCAAAACTAGACTTAGTCCTCTCAAAACTTGCTGCTTCTGCTTTATCAACTAAGCTTGTGTAATATTCTAAATCCTTTGTTGTTATTACAACAACATTTACAGTATCTTCATCGGGAGTAAATTTTATTTCAATAAACCACTTTCTTTGCTCATCCATAAAAAGCTACTCCTCGTCTCTTGAACTTTTATCATGAGATTGCAGCAATTCAGTCACATCTTTAGGCTCCACTTCTAATTCTAGATCTCTTGTTATTTCCACCACATCTGCAGTTACTTTCTCCACTGATGCCCTGAACCTCTCAAAGTCATTCCTGAGGGTTGGAATCAACTTCCTCCAAACTCCTGTTTTAAAATATGGCTTTTTTTCTTAACCCTTAAGAACCAACTTCTGTTAGCTTCAAACATTTCTCCAGCTTCTTTGTCTTTCTCAGTCTTCATAGAACTGAAGGTAGTAAGGTCCCTTCTTTGGATTAGGCTTTGGTTTTAGGAAATGTGGTTGATTTGGTCTTCTCCCCAGACCACTAAAACTTTCTCCATATTGGCAATGATGCTGGATTGCTTTCTTATCATTCATTTGTTTACTGGAGTAGCACTTTTACTTTCCTTCAAGAA
This sequence comes from Cynocephalus volans, assembly GCF_027409185.1. Classification (NCBI taxonomy): domain Eukaryota; kingdom Metazoa; phylum Chordata; class Mammalia; order Dermoptera; family Cynocephalidae; genus Cynocephalus; species Cynocephalus volans. The sequence goes on from NC_084478.1 coordinate 98,355,068, forward strand.
AATTTTTTTGCATTCACAACTTGACTGTTTGGTTCAAGAGGCGTAGCTTTTGACCTGTGTCAGCTTTCAACAAGCGTTCCTCACAGAGCTTACTCATTTCCAGCTTTTGATTTGAAGTGAGAAACATGCAAGTCTTCCTTTCACTTGAACACTTAGAGGCTATTGTAGGATTATTAATCGGCCTAATTTTGTATTGTTGTGTCTTATGAAATAAGGAGGCCTGAGGAAAGGAAGATGTCCTGACCCACGGGATATTCAACGCAGACCCTGGAGGGGGGAGTGGGAATTGGATGGGACAAGAGACCAGAGAAATGGAGACAAGACAGTATTCTGATCAAGTCTCGTTTATTAGCCAGAAGGTCACAGCTTATATAGCCAGCAGGAGGGAATCAGCAGATAAGGAAGTAAGCAGCAGATGGTTTACTGAGAAAACTGCAGGGTGGGTTGTTCCAGTAAATGGAAAATTCCCCTGTTATCTATGGAAAGTTGCAAAGTCTCCCACACCCATAGTGCACAGGAGGGGGAGGGACGGAAGATAACAGCAAACAAGGCTCTGAGGCCTCGAGGCAATAGCCGGGATCTATGGCTCCAGACAGGTCCCGCTTTTTTATTATTTCAAGCCAAAAGAACCCCTCAGGAACTGTGCCTGTCTTAGGTTGGGGCAATCTATCCCGCACACGGTGCCCATCATAGGATTAGGCTGCAGCAGAGGCGGCCCTCCTGTCTTAGGTGGTGCGTACGGGGATGTTACCCTCTTACCCGTCGTCGTTGGCTATCCAGTTCAGCTCACAGGGGAGGCATCCCGCTAATATGAATTCAGCGGGACATGTGAACCACTTTGTTCTTGCATCTCTAGGCATTGGTGATGGACCTGTATAGGCCTTGCCTGAATAGCCTCAATTTGCTGCTTAGTGAATGCCATAAGTTTGTTGAACAGAAAAGGACCCAATGAGAGCAAGAGGAGCAAGCATACAAGCAGTCCGAAAAGGGGGAGGAGGTAAGGCAAAAATCCATTCAGCCCAGTCCAAAGGGGGTTATCCGCTAGTTGTTTTCTTCTCTTTTCCAGGTCTTCTCGCAGCTGTTGATTCAGTTTCTGACTATACTTGACTTGTTGGCATAGAAGCAACATTTTTCCTGTAGGGCTAAACGGATACCTCCCTGTTCTGCAGTTAGTAAATCTAAGCCTCTTCTGTTTTGTAATGTAATTCTGCCAAGGAGTCTAATTGATCTTGAAGATCATGTATAGTCTGGGAAATAGTTTGCATATCTGAGATTAAGTGGGTAGACAATTTGGTGTATTGAGATATAGAATGGCTAAGGCCAGCAGTTCCAGTCACAACTGTGGCAGAAATCCCCAGTCCTGCAAGTAAGGGAATTAACTGCACAGCTCTTGTGGCCCTCCCAGCTATGTGATCAATGAAAGGGACAGGGACAGGCTCATCTCCGGGTATAATGCCTACATCGGGTAGGAGAGAAGCTAAAACACACAATCCCGTCCAATTAGTGGGTAACTGGGTATAAGCCTCATTGTGACCACAAACAAAGACCGAGCCATTCTGAGCACACAGGGGAGTGGAGATGTTAACAATTGTCAAACACTAAGCGAATGTGGCAAAGCCAACATTAATTTCATAACTATTGTTAACTGAGGAAGAGTGGTAGCAAGAGGAATTAGTAAACTATAAAGGCTGTACCTATAAAGGAAGGGTTAAGGAGCACTGTCCCTCAGAGGAGTAATTGGAAAGTGGAGTGGGGAAGGCAAGGGGGAGAGACTGTCCTACTCTTAAGCAAAGCCAGCAGTTCTGAGCAAGTTTAAAATTGGAGGCATTAAGCAAGCTATGGGTGGTTTGAAGGATGTTGGAGGTCTGGGGGTCGAGTTTAAACTCATCCCTGGCCTTAGACAAGGCTACAGGGTGATATTTTAATGTGGGGGGGGGAACAAAGATTCGATCATTTTTTCTATTTTTCTTTGTACCTTAAATGTCCTAGCCTGATCTTGAGGGCCTCCTCCGTCAGATACATGAATAGAAGCAGTAAGGGACTAACACACAGGTTGGCCCACTGTGCCCGTGCAAGGGGCTAGGCTATATTTAGATGAGGGTGATCTGACAGCAGAGGGGAGAGATGCAAACTCCCCTCTGAAAGACCCTGAATAAATTTTATCTAAGGTGGTTGTATAATATGTACTGTTTCCATGGGAGCATAGCTGAAAAGCAGAGTAACAAGAACTATGCATAGAATCAGCAAAAGTCTGACAGGGGCATGGACCAGGGCACCCATCAGCAGTAGGTATAGCCCTAGGCTTATTGACACACCACCACTTGAGGGATGACGTCCCTGACCAGCCAGCCTGGAAAGCCATGCGATCACCACAATCTACAGATGACCGAGTATTCGTTGGAGGACTGGAAATGATTCCTCCTTAATTTTAATAGTGGATACTTTTTAGATCTCTTAGGTATGGCACCAGCTGCCTCCTCACTCTCGACTTCTAGGGAGATTAGATCTACATTCTCCCTAGGCGGTGGAGAGGGATTTCGGAGGTCAGTCTTGGAACTGGCTTTTAATATTTTTTGAGTTTGGGCCACAGTTTCTGAAACTTCTGGGGATTTTCCCTAACCTGAATCATGTCCCTGATTAAATTCCAATAGGAGAAGGCAGTAATGGGGACCTTTTCTGGCCCGAAAGTCTCATAGAAATCTTGTAAAGCATCTCCAACTCAAGACCACTTTTTATAATTAATAGTCCCTTCTTCTGGGAACCAAGGACAAAGATTCTGCACAAAATCAAAAAATCTTAAAAGATCAGTTGTTTTAACCTTTACTCCTCACGTCTTTAAAGCCTTTTGTAACTGTCTTATGTAGACGTCATGACAACTTAATTCTTGTCCCATTATCAGGCGCGCTTACTCACCTTATCCTGATGCAGCAGGTTCCCACAGCGGACGAAGGTTTTACTCTTTTGTTTTCAGCGGTCGACCCTCTGATGCGCTATCTTCCTCACGGTATCCCCCGTATCCAGTGCCCCACGTTGGGTGCCAGAAATGTCCCGACCCATGGGATATTCAATGCAGACCCTGGAGGGGGGAGTGGGAATTGGATGGGACAAGAGATGAGAGAAATGGAGACAAGACAGTATTCTGATCAAGTCTCATTTATTAGCCAGAAAGTCACAGCTTATACCGCCAGCAGTAGGGAATCAGCAGATAAGGAAGTGAGCAGCAGATGATTTACTGAGAAAACCACAGGGTGGATTGTTCCAGTAAACAGAAAATTCCCCTGTTATCTATGGAAAGTTGCAAAGTATCCCACACCCATAGTGCACAGGAGAGGGAGGGACGGAAGATAACAGCAAACAAGCCTCTGAGGCCTCAAGGCAATAGCCGAGCTCTATGGCTCTGGAAAAGAAGAGAGATGGGAGAAGAGCTGGGTGGTGGAGCACTCAGAACACACACAACATTTATTGATTAAGTTTGCTGTCTTATATGGGCACAGTTTGTGGCACTCTAAAACAATTATAATAGTGACATAAAAGATTACTAACAGATCACATAACAGATATAATAACAATAAATTTTAAAATAGTGCCAGAATTATCAAAATGTGACACAGAGATATGAAATGAGCACATACTCTTGAAAAAATATGGCACTAGTAGACTTGCTCAAGGCAGGGTTGTAATTTGTAAAAGATGCAATATCTGTATGTGAAATAAAATGAAGTGCAATAATGCCTGCATATTAGAAAAGAAAGATCTAAAATCAATAATCTAAACTTCCACCATAAGAAACTAGCAAAAGAAGAGTAAATTAAATTCAAAGTAACCACAAGAAAGGAAATAATAAAAATTAGAACAAAAATCAATGAAATTAAAAACAGAGATGAGAAAATCAATGAAACTAAAAGTCGGTTCTTCAAGAATATTAATACAATTGCTAATCTTCCAGCCAGGCTAATTATGAAAATGGTGAGAAGACACATATTACTAATATCAGAAATGAAATAGGAGACATAATTACAGATTCCATAGAGATTAAAAAGATAAAAAAGGAATATTATAAAAAGCTCTGTCTACAAGTTTGATAACCTAGATGAAATGAACCAAAATCTTAGAAGAAACAATATGCCAAAACTCACACAAGAAGAAACAAATGATTTGAATAGGCTTATGATAGAGTTTGGATGTGCTGTCCCCACCAAAACTCATGTGGAAATCTGATCTCCAGTGTGGCAGTGCTGGAAACTGTTTGAGTCATGGGGGCAGATCCCTCATTAATGGACTAATGCTCTCCCTGGGGGAAGAGGGGTAGTGAGTTCTTGTTCAGTTAGTTTCCACGAGAGCTGGTTGCTTAAAAGACGCTGGGACCTGCTCTCCCTCTCTTGCTTCCTCTCGCCGTGTGATCTTCTTGTACTGGCTGGATGCCTGCCACTTTCCACCAGGAGTAGAAGCAGCCTGAGGCTCACAACTGATGCAGCTGTCCCAGAATCATAAGCCAAATAAACCTCTGTTTTTTATAAATTACCCAGTCTCAGGTATTTCTGTTATAGAAACACAAAACAGGCTAATACAGCTTATATATATAAGCTTATATGTATATATATATATAATATATATAAAAAGAATGATACCTCATAACCAAATGGGATTTATCCCAGGCTTGTAAGGCTGGTACAACATTTAAAAATGAGCTGATATAACTTATCACATCAACAGGATAAAGAAGAAAAATCACATGATCATATCAATAAATGCAGAAAATTCATTTGCCAAAATTTAACACCAGTTCATGATAAAAACTCTCAGCTAACTACAAATAGAGGAGGAACTTCCTTGACTTGGTAAAGAATATCTACAAAACCCTATCATTAACATCATAGTTAATGGTGAGAAATTCAAAGCTTTCCCATAAGAATCAGGAACAAGGCAAGAACAACCCCTCTCACAACTCCTTTTCAACATTTTATTGGAAATCCTATCTAACAGAATAAGACAAGAAAATGAAATAAACTTATGCAGACTTCAAAGGAAGAAATAAAACTGTTTTTCTTTGCAGTTGACATAATTGTCTATGTAGAAAATAGGAAAGAATTGACAAAAAAAAAAACCCTTCTGGAACTATCAAGTAATTATGGCAAGATTCAGTAGGCAAGGTTAATATGCAAATGTTAATTATTTTCCTATATACCAGCAATAAACAAGTGGAATTTGAAATGGAAAATATATTATCATTTTCATTGGCACCCAAAATACTTAGGCATAAATCTAACAAAATATGTACTAGAACTATATGAGAAAAACTACAAAACTCTGATGAAAGACGTCAAAGGAGTACTAAATAAATGGAGAGATATTTCATGTTCATGGACAGGGAGACTAAATATCCTGAAGATGTCAGTTCTTTCCAACTTGATCTATAGATTTAATGCAATCACAATAAGAATCCCAGCAAATTATTTTGTGGATATCAACAAACTGATTTTAAAGTTTATACAGAGAAGTAAAAGATCCAGAATAGTCCACACAATATCAAAAAAGGACAAATTTGGAGAAGTGGTACTATCAGACTTCAAGACTTATTACAAAGCTATGGTAATCAAGACAATATAGTATTGGCAACATATAGGCAAATACATCAATGGAACATAATAGAGAGCCCAGAAATAAACCCACATAAATACAGTCAACTTCTCTTTGAAAAATGAGCAAAGTCAATACAATGGTAGAAAGATAGTCTTTACAACAAATGTGCTGGAACAACTGGCACAAACCAATGAATCTAGGCACAGACCTTACCACCTTTACAAAACTTAACTTGGAATGAATCATATACCTAGATGTCAAACACACAAGTATAAGTTTCTTAGAATATACCACAAGAGAAAACCTAGATGACCATGGGTAGGGCAATGACTTTTTAGATAAAGCACCAAAGGCATGCTCCATGAAAGAAAGAGTTGATAAGCTGAACTTCATTAAGATTAAAATCTTCTGCTCTGTTAAAGACACTGTCAAGAGTATAAAAAGTCAAACCACAGAATGGGAGAAAGTATTTTCAAAAGACATGTCTGATAAAGGACTGTTAGCCAAAATATACAAATACCTCCTAAAACTCGACAATAAGAAAACAACCCAATCAAAAAAATGGTCAAAAGATCTAAAGAGACACCTTACAAAAGAAGATATACAGATAGAAAATAAATATATGAAGAGATTGTTCACATCATATGTCAATAGGAAATTGCAAATTAAAACAATAATGTGTGGTAACTACACATCTATGAGAATGACCAATATTCAAAACACTGATAACACCAACTGCTGGAGATGATGTGGAACAACAGAACTTTCACTCAGTATTGGGGGTGATGCAAAATAATACAGTCACTTTGGAAGACTGTTTGGCATTTTCATAGAAAAGTAAACTTATGCTTACCACATGATCCCTGCAACTGCACTTGTTGGTATTTACCCAAGTGGGTTGAAAACTTGTGTTCACACAAAAACCTGCATACGAATGTTTACGGAAGCTGTATTCATCATTAGCAAAGTGTGGAAGCAGCCAAGATGTCCTTCAGCAGGTGAATGGATAAATAAACTGTGGTACATCAAGACAATGAAATATGACTTAGTGCTAAAAGAAATGAGTTATCAAGCCATGAAAAGATATGGAGGAATCTTAAATGCATATTACTAAGTGAAAGAAGCCAATCTGAAAAGGCTATGTATCATATGATTCCAACTATATGACATTGTGAAAAAAGCAAAATCAATGGAGACAGCAAAAAGAAACAGTGGTTTTCAGAGGTTAAAAGAGAGATAGGGATTAGTAGGAGCAGCACAGAGGATTTTGAGGCAGTGAAACTGCTCTCTGTGATACTGTGAAAGTGGATACATGTCATTATATGTTTACTAAAACCCATAAAATTTACACCATGAGTTAATCCTGTGGACTTTGGGTGATGATGATGTGTCAATGTAGGCCCATTGATGTAACAAATGTACCACTCTGGTATGGAATTTTGTTAGTGGTGGAAGCTATGCATGTGTGGAGCAGGGGATGTGTGGGAAATCTCTGTACCTTCCACTCAATTTTGCTGTGAACCTAAAACTCCTCAAGAAAATAATGTCTATTTTATAAGTATATAGTCCAATATCCCTCATGAATGTAAATAAAGAGAACCTTAATAAAATAAAAGGCAATTAAATTCATCAATGTGTGTGTTTGGGGGGAGGGAGTTTCAGGAACTCAAGGTTTACATAACTTTAAAATATCAACTTAATTCACTGTATTCACAAAATAAATGTTTATAATAAAATTATAATTTCAGTAGGCACAGAAAAAGCACTTGAATAATTTAACATGCATTTATTATATAATCTCTCAGCAAACATGGAGCAGAAGAAAATGTTCTCAATCTGATAGTTAGCATGTTTGAAAAACCTACAACTAATATTATACTCCTTGGTAATTTAGTGAACACTTCTCATTAAAATTGGGACCAAGACAAGGATATTTAATCTCATCACTTTTGTTCAACATTGTACTGGAGGTCCTGTCCATGTTGCAAGGAAAGACAGGCATAAAAACTGGAAGAAAAGTAAATCTGTCTCCCTTTGCTGATGGCATGATTGTTTTTGTAGAAATCAAGAAGGAAGCTACAAAACAATGAAAAATAATTATATGTAAGTTTAGCAAGGTCACATGATACAAGATACATGTGAAATTGTGTTCTACATAAAAAAATTTTAAAAATAATGTTGAAACATATTTTATGATATAAAAAAAAGTATTTGGGAATAAATTTAACTAAATATTTACAGTATGTTCACATTGAAAACTATAAAATATTGCTTAAAGTAAGTTTTATAAAGGCCTGAATAAGTGTGAAGATTTATTGTGCTTGTGTGTTGTAAGATTCACTATTGTTAAGATGCCGATTCTTCCTAAATTCAGTTATTTTACACTTCTCACTGTGTAATGGAGAGACAAAAAATATTACTCAAAGCAGCATGAATGCAATGAGAAGCCCAAAGGGACTGCACCTCAGCAACTCCTCTCTTAGAAGGAGAAACTGGGTACAGACCTGATTCAAAGTTCACTTCTGTTTTTATTGTAAAGACAAGGAAGTTTCACAAGAAAAATCAGTTGATTCAATCATTTCTAAAGGACACAAAGACACGGGCAATGTGACAAAAATTATCTATGGCTAAGTATAGCTTAAACAATGGAAACTAGTAACATCATTTAAATTAAAAACACGGCACTCCAAAGTACAATTTGTGAAAAACTAAGTTGATCAAACTGTGATCATTATCTAATCTAAAATACAAACTCTCCTTAAATGAATTAAGCAAAAGTTACATTCTTATGATTATATCTAAGTATAATTTTCTCTAAAGTTTCCACCAACAAAGAGCTTGACCTTAGCAAACATTTTTTTCACATTTTTCCCTACAGCGATTCTTTCAATCTTTTAACAACAATCAGTATGTTAAATAATCTAAGTACATAATCCCATCCCTAAACAATGATTAGAATTGATTAGATGGGCTTTTGCTTGCTAGCTATAGACTGTTGTCTCCTAATGGAGGACTTTTGTCCCATACACGCATTACCTAAAAACACTGTCTAAAACTCAACTGAGAATCAACATATACTTGATTAGAATTGATTATATGGGATTTCTGCCCCACTAGCTGTAGGCTGTGGCCTCCTAGTTAAGGACTTTTGTCCCATAAGGTTTTTAGCTAAAGAGCTCTGTATAAAAATCAAATGAGAATCAAGATTTTTAGATTTTTAACTATCTACACAGTTATATTCCTAAAATAATTTCTTTCAAAATATAAGGTAAAATTAGCAAATTATTTTAAGAACCCATTATTGCCAAAAAAGTGTTGAAAAAATCAAAAAACAAATTTGAAGGAATTACAGTAACTGATTTTAACTACAACTGATTAATGCTACAATAATGAAGACAGTGTTGTTGGGCATAAGAACAGGGAAATAGATGAATGGAACAGAATTGAAAGTTTTGATATATTTTTTAAATATCCCAACATCGGGCCGACCCCGTGGCGCACTTGGGAGAGTGCGGCACTGGGAGCGCGGTGGTGCTCCCACCGCAGGTTCGGATCCTATATAAGGATGGCCGGTGCGCTCACTGGCTGAGAGAGGTGCGGCCGGTCACAAAAAGACAAAAAAAAACAAAAAAACATAAATATCCCAACATCAATTAAATTGGGAATGCAAATTACTTTTAACATATACAGGTAAAACAACTGGATATCCATATGGAACAAGGTTGAAAAAGCATGATTCTTGATCCGTATTTCATGTCACTCACAAAAAATATTTCAAGATGTATAATAGAACCACACTTAAAAACCAAATCTATAAATCTTCCACTAGAAGAGGCAAAATCTTCACAACCATGGTATAGACAAAAGTGTCTTAAACAGGACACAGAATTACCCAACATTTTAGAAAAGTATAAATAGAAATTCATCAGGTAAAAACTTCTGCTCATCAAAAAGTACCATTTAGAATATGAAGAGGGATGTCACACTCTGCTATAAATCATCCTCACTATATATTTATTGAAGGCTCTGTATCAAGAATATATGAAAGTCTCCCATAATTCGATAACAAACAGAAAAACACACCTATTTAGATGCTAAAAGGTTTGAATGCACAATTCACAAAGGGGAACATACTTGTAGATGAAAAAAATGCTAAACATAATTAGTCATCAGAGAATTGCAAAATAAAACAAAGATATACTACCTCTCACCCACATTGATTGTCTACAATTAAAAAGACTGACAAATCCAAATGTTAGTGATGGTGCAGAGGAACAAAAGCTCTTATACGTTGCTCATGGGTTTTTTAAATGGTACAACTACTTAAAAAAAAACTAATTGCCTCTTTGGAAGTTTCTAATAAAATTAACGTAAATGTTTATAGCAGCTTTATTGCTAATAGCCATTCCTAGAAACAAACCAAATATCTGTCAGCATACAATGAATAAACAAATTGTGATTTATTCTTACAATGGACTCATACTGTACAATAATCAATAATGAACTATTTATACACACAACAACATGACTGAATCTGAAAATGTTATCCTGAATGTAAAAAGCCAGATACAAAATAGTGCATATTATATGACTCCATTTATATGAAACTCTCAAATAGGAAAAATCAAATATGTTAATAAAAATCAGAACAATAGTTTTCTAGGGGAAATGGTTCAGAGATTGACAGGAAAATAGTACACACAAGAGAAATTTCTGGAGTGGTAGACATGCTCTGTTTCTTACTAGTGTTATGGAATACATGAGTATATGCCTTTGTTAAACTCATTGAATTGCACATTTATGATGTGTGAATTTCACTATATTTAAATTCTAGGTATAGAAATATAGATATAAATTTAATGTGGAACTTATGAGCATAAAACATAAACTCAAATATAAAGAATAGAGAGAGTAAGAATAAATACAGTTTATTTACGATATCAAAAGAAATTTCAATCCCATTCATAAGTCATCTTTCATATTCTGGACAGATATTACTCAAAGTAAGCTCTCCTGAATTCAAAGATAATACATTTATGTAAATTGAACTCTGAAAATTTGGAGATTTATAAGGGTTCTGAGGAATTTTTCATCATTTCAAGTAATTCAATTTTCAAAATTCAATCTCTAGCACATTGCTGAAACCATTTAACAGTGACTCTCAATCTGGAGGGCTGCAAATTCTGCCAAAATATATCTGCTGTTTACACAGGCCTCATGAGTCCAGTGAATAAAATCAATTTATTTTACAATCTTATAACCTCTTAAAAAAAAACCCTCCAGTTTGTTGCAGGAAACAAATTCTCAGTAGGGTTACTTATTTTATATAACCACATGCCACATAAATGTGGCTATAGCATGACACATGAATTAACTTTCAAAAATCTCATTGGGAACTTAATTATATATATATGTGCTTTAAACCCATGTGAATTTCCTGACACATATTTTTTGTACACGGCCATTGAGGATCTATTTACACTTGTCAGTTAACCAAACTCTTGCAAGTAGATTTTTATTCCTCATAAGCCTGGAGATACCATGAAAAGTTTTCTTCACAATGTAAAAAGTTTTCTTCACAATATAAATGTAGGCTTTTTAAAGCAAGCATTGACCACATGTTCCCATAAAAGTATTTCTGCTACATTCTCTCATGAGTGCCCAGTAACATTCCAGATTATGATATTGACTCCCCTCAGTCCTTTAACATCTCTGAAGATATGTGAGAAACCACTGTTTTGGATGTGAATGTACATTTTTATAGACCAATAACCTACATGGATATTCACTGATTAAAGCCCACTCAAGACATTTGACATTGAAATTACAGACCAAAGATTTTAACTAAACTTATCATGTAATTTATACACATGTTTGCTTATTGAAAGTGATTGCTAATCATCAAATTTTATGTTTCATTCAGTTATCATATTAAGGAAGAAAAATCTACTTCTTTCAGTAGGAGGCCTTGAAGTTTTTGACAAAACAGCAATAAATTCCTTTTCTTCTTAGCCTGTGAACACACCCCCCGATCCTTAAATTTATTTAGCCATTTTAGCAGATTTAAAGTTTCCAGGGAGAACGTCTAACTCTTTAAGAAATTCAAGATTCAAAAATTAGTTCCAAGCACCTTACAGCAAGTAGTCCTTTAAAAAACTGTCAATATGCACAGATATAGATTTCAACTGAAGTGTTTTATTACACTTTAAACCCCCGATTCCAATTAATTTAATTATTCTATTTAAAGTCAAGTAGCCTCATATAACTCTGCCTCTACTCTATAGACATGCCAAATTTCAGATAAGATGTTATTCCCATGGAATTTCATCAGCCATGTGAATGGCTGCCAAAATATTACAAAATTTAACAATTCACAAAGAAGTCTTCCTTCGGTTAATTGAGATCAATGTTACCCCTAGACATGTACATTCTTGACCATTAAAAATTTCTGTTTTCCATTGTTGAACAAAATTTTCAGTGGGAATTTATTAGTTTCATATTGGTGCTATAAAAAATTACCACAAATTTAGTAGCTTAAAATAGTACACACATATTATCTTACAGTTCTGGAGGTGAGAAGTCCAAAATCAGTGTTGCTGGGCTAATTTCAAGGTGTCAGCAAGGCTGATTCCTTGCTGATGGCTTTTTTCCCCATCTTCAAATCCAGCAGAGTAGGGCCATTTAATCTTTCTCACTTCTGAAGTTACAACAGCTTCTCTGTTTTTGACCTTTCTGTATCCCTCTTATAAGGACACTTGTGATTACATTGGGCCCATCCAGATAATCAAGGATAATTCCTCATCTCAAGACTCTTAACCCAATCACATTTGCAATCTCCCTTTTGCCATGTAACATATTCATGGTTTCTGCAGATTAGGATGTGGACATCTTTGTAGGACTATTATTCAGTTTATCCCAAATTTGTTTGCCATCTGAGCCTGTGGGCATCACAGACAGTTTCTCAAATACTAATTTTCATTGGGAGCGGCACAGACCCCTTACAAGAAATATAAGCAGGTATTTCTTCGATGTCCATGTATGTATGAACAATGAAGGTACAAATTATGCTTTTTGGTAACTCCAGTATTTGGACTTCTCTCTTTGAAAATATAAAAGAAACCATCTGCTTGTGGTCTGAAATTACCTTAGAGATGATTACCTTATGGGTTTCACATTCATTCAAAGAAAATCCACACAGTGAATATGTTTCCTGTTATTATAGAACCTTGACATCATTAATTCGGTCTATTCTTCCTTTTTATCATTTAGCTGTACATGATCAATGAAGCTTAAAATACACAAGTCAATTACCCCTAAAAAGTTTTTCCTGTTTATTGTAGACATATTGGATCACCAATTGCCTACCCATATCCCACATAATGTGTTATTGTTTTAGTCCATTTCGTGTTGCTATAACAGAAATACCTGAGACTGGGTAATTTATAAGGAAAAGAGGTTTATTTAGCTTACGATTCTGGGACAGCTGCATCTGGCATGAGCCTCAGGCTGCTTCTACTCATGCCGGAAAGTGACAGGCAGCCAGTGGGTACAAGCAGATCACATGGTGACAGGAAGCAAGAGAGAGGAAGCAAGAGAGAGAGAGAAGGTGCCAGTGTCTTTTAAACAACAAGCTCTCACGGGCACTAATAGAGTGAGAACTCACTCATGAATCCCCCTTCCCCCAGGGAGAGCATTAATCCATTCATGAGGGATCCACCCCCATGACTCAATCAGTTTCCAACACTGCCACATTGGGGATCAAAATTCCACATGAGTTTTGGAGGGGACAACACATCCAAACTCCATCAGTTATCTACAAAACTATGGAAACATAAAGAATAATTTTTAAAAGTAATGAGCACAATGGAATTTGATTAGGTTCCAAAGAATTGTTCTTGGCAAATTTTACATATAGGCCACCAAGGATTATTTTACTGCTTTCAGTTAAACAGACTCTTGAATGAGTCTTCTCTGTCTTAGAGGCTGAAAAAAGGCATAGTGTGGTCATCTATAAATATTCAGTCTTTTAAAATAATAATTAAATTCATAGCTACAAAAATATTTTTCTTTTATCTCATATATAAAATGTTGATGAAGGTGCTATTGTATTTTTCAATAACACCAGCCTTCGGAGATATCCTATTAGATAAAGAGAAATTCATCACCCTGAATGTTATCATGGGCTATTTAAAGTATTTCTCTCTTTCTCTCCCTCTCTCTCTTTGGCTCTTAATCTCCTTACAGAGATCCTACATAGTAGAGATGATCAGTACAAATTATAGGTCTATGCTCCTTTAAATAATAGGGAACTCTAGAAATTATGATCTAGGTGCATGCCAAAATGTCTTCTGACATTCCAGTATATCTCTGTGTGTCCCATGTGTCTCTGTCTGTATATGAGGGGACTTCAAAAAGTTCATGAAAGATCCATATTACCTTTTAGTTCTATTTTTCCACGAATATTTGGAAATACTGTTATGTAGGCATTTTTCAGGTTTTGGAGAAATAATAACTATAAAATAGTTAATCATAAGTATAAAATTATAATATAACTGTAAAATTTTCCTAAATGTTAATGCTAGAGTATCTCCGTAAACTCACCTTTGCATATGAGGAGATTTAAAGGTTTCCCAAAGAATCAACCATCATTTTATCGCATTTTCTTTTAATTGAATTAATTCACTTTATAGTGAAGTAGCTCCATAAAAGTGCCTTCTGCTCTTTAAAAATGAATTAATTATTTTCAAGAATTCACATATACCGGTAAAAGAAGAGTGGTCTTTAACATGTTACAAGATCGATAATTATTTTACTTTGGAGTCATTTCACCTCAATGTGACATTTCTCTGAAAAGTCTGAATATAGTTGAACATTTTGTTCACTTACAGGGTCTGTTAAGAGGGATGTTTATGCCTTTCAGCACACACAAATCAAAGAGAAATTGTCTACCTCACATAGATTCTGCTGTTTTTTCAAGGTCATCATGGAAAATTGTTCACAAAACCTCATAAAACTGTGCCTGTTATCTCCTTTTAAACAAACACTATGGTGGTGCGTGTTACACTTTTGAGCAATACAAAACTTTTGAAGTCTCCTTACTAAGATGAAAAGTGTCTGTGTGTGATTTTGTGAACACATTTTGGACCAATTATTATAAGGAATCTGGCACATTAAATTACAGACCATTATTGCATGCTGTCCCTGAACCCTATCACTTAAAAAAACGGGCTTCATTTAATGTCGCAATGATATGCCTATTATCCTTGCAGAAAAATACACATCATTTTTCATGGCTTTATTACAAAAGACAGTATCTCCCCCTCAAAGTGCCACTTTCTTTGATTTGTCCAAACAAAAAACCTAATAATCATGTAATGCAACCATTCCTTTAATTATATCTAATAATTAGTAGTCATTGACTACTGTAGTCATTGACTAATTTCAGAGGAATCATCCCTTATCATTTACATATGCAAAATTTACCAAAGTTTTTTTTTTTTAATCATATTTTAAGATGTTTTTAAATTTAAGTTTGGTTATGGTTTTGTAGCTATATTTTCTGGAAGAGTCCTTATCTTTTTGAGGTGTATACAGAAATCTTGATGGATGAAGTGATATAATGTCATATCTGGAATTGGTTTAATAATCCAAGAAAGGCAGTAACAACATCAATGTGGGTATACATGAAACAAGAGTGCGCATGAGGTAATCGTTGAAACAAACACTAGTAACAAGCATTGCAAGGCACCATTTAAATATCATTGGTTGTATTACAATATTTGGAATAATTAGATTATAAATTATTTTCTTTTAAAGCACTCTTTTTTGTGTGTTAGTGTCAAAAACATAGAATGAATTTTAATTTATAAAATTCTCATAATTTACTGTAACATCTTGAAATCACTCATGATACTGCAATGCTACTTTACCAGGAGGACCTAGAGTAAAAGAAAACGAAACAAATAAACATACAAACATACAAATAAAACCAGGGGTCATAGGTAAATGCAGAGCTTCATTATATTATTTTCCTTACTTTTTCATATGTTTAAAATTTCCCAAAAAGTGTTTTGTCTTGTTTTTAATTCCATTTGGCAGGGTTAGTACTCTCATACTCTTGGTTGGAAAACAGCAACAACATCAACACCACCACCGTCTCACGGTCTGTATTAAGACTACTGGATAAACCATCAAAACCAAAGAAAGTGACAGCTGAAGTTAATGAAAGAAGTCCTATTACATTAGGAAGGATTATATTGTTTAAAAACTAAAATCAGAAACACAAATTTAATAAATCTGATTACCACAATAATGCCAACATTCCTTGTCTACATTCTGACATGTTCCTTTGCATGTAGTCTTCCAAATTTTCTGACCATGTCATAATCCTGTTTTTCTCTAAGTTATAAAACTTGAAAAGTCCCTTGGATTCATGCAACACCCTCTCCTAGTCTGGCACCACACTGTACATCTCTGCTCTAATAAAGTTCTCTTTCATTCAGCCCATCTCTCTTTCTTAACTGTCAGCTCCTTAATGTTGAATTAGCTGGTCTCATGATATTCAACTGTCATACCTCCATGTCAACAAACAGTGAATGATTCTTACAACAGACATTTATTTTGTTCCTAGATCTTTGAGTTGTGCCTAATATTTCAATAAAAGATTTACTTTAAAAAACTAAGAAAAATGAAAGGACCTCTAGCTCTAATAGCATCTTTTGGAGGGAAGAGAACTGTATGCCTCTGCAAATCAAAGGCCCAACATTCCCCCCTGTCAAACACACTCTCATGTAAGTTGGCATATGTGACTAGTGATTCCTGGTTTGTGGTGCTTCCATGCACCACACTGGCACAGCCACCCTTGTGTCCACATTAAAAACAAGGAAACAGAAATCATTATGTATGTGTTATCAGCTCAGGAAAAGTAGAAAATAGTATTTCAATAACTTTCTATCATATAACTAAGAACTGGTTAAAGTATTCATAAATCTTGATGCATAGCATAAATGCAAAAAAATGAACAATTAAATCTTATGAACAGTTCTTTGGATCTGCATAATATAAACTAAAAACCATAAGTGACTCCAAAGTAATGCTCTTTAAGAATAGTTACCTGTTATACACATTTAAGTATTATTTAATACATTAACTCAATAAATATTTATTGAGTGTCTGTCATGTAATAGGCAAGGTTCTAGGCTCTGGAAATACAGTGGTGAACCAGGGAAACTGAGAGAGACCCTCACGAAACTTTTATTTTGTTAAAGAACTCAGACAATATATAAGTATATAAGTATTAGCAATTTAATGCTTAAAGAATGACTATCATGAAAACAAGTAGAGTGCTCTACAGACATGTTAATTTTCAGAAAGGCATACTTATTTTTAAAAATGGAAACCTAGAGACTTTGAGATCTTAAGTCTTTAGATTAAGATTCTCATTCTTACTCATCTTTCTTTCTCACTGCCATCCCTATAGATCCTTACCTCTCCAGACTAACATGTATGAGTAATTTCTACCCCCAGGGTCTTTCAGCTGTGACTTGGAGTTCAATATCCCCAAAGCAAATATGTCTCTTCTTTTTACCCCACAGGCTCATATTCCCAGTTTCACAACTTAGAGTCTGTGAGCTATATACAATATAGCACCTAGAGACTTAACCAGAGTTGACTGTCAGGATTTGTGTAAAATATGTGCTGACCAAATCAGGATTATTAGTAAATTCATTATTACAAAACATAATTATTCTTTGTCTCCATTACCTAATTTCTCTCTGATCCCCATCCCCTCCCCCTTTCCCACCTCTAGTAACCATAGTTTTGTTCTCTCCTTCTGAAAGTTCAAAATATTATTGTGGTGGTGGTTTCTTTTTTCTTTCATTTTCAAGAAATGCAGACTTGTTGATTAGATTGTATTTTAGTTAGCTGTGTCTGTCCTTCTCAGTTTCTAGAATTGGTCCAAAATGTTCTCTCACTTGCTAAAACAGTAAGAAAGACTTTAGGCCCGGCCCCGTGGCTCACTCGGGAGAGTGTGGGGCTGGTAGCGCCGAGGCCGTGGGTTTGGATCCTATATAGGGATGGCCTGTGCACTCACTGGCTGAGCGTGGTGTGGACGACACCGTGCTGAGGGTTGCAATCCCCTTACTGGTCAAAAAAAAAAAAAAAGACTTTATTCAACACTCTTACAATAGGTGTCGAGACTATTGCAATAGGAGAGAGATGGAGCTCAATTTCAAATACAGTAAAGAACAGTAAAGACAGCTGGGGATTTACAGCCAAGGAACAGAGTAAGGGGGTCAGTGGGTGAAAAATTACTAAGAGGAGACATCAAGGGTAGGGGGATTCTCGCTAAACTGACAAAAGGTCGGCTGAAGGCAGGCCAGGGTGATCAGATATCATGTGTGGGGGGATTCTTATGAAACTGACTTAGCAGGATTCTTGCTAAAACGGGGCTAGCCATTCAAAGATAGGGCCCAAGGATAGGACCTAGGTGAAGAGAAGGCTCAGAGAAGCCTGTCTAAAGTTTGGACAAGGAGAAAGTCATTTTCATGCTGAATATGCCAAAGTACACATACAGTTGTGAGTCACATCTGTTCTCAGCCTGAAACACACAAGGACAGAATGGAATTTTTCTTTCTTCAAAATGTTATCTACTTTACAGATAAAAGTAAAAGAAGTGTTTTTAATGAGATCAGCAAACTTTCTTTACCAGTTCCTCCCATTTACTAGATAGTATGGAATACCCAGGCAATTGTGCTCTCCTACTCGGCATTTTCAGAGCATTACTTCAGCCCTCAACAAGATCAAGCATGTGATTGAGCAAGAATTTAAAAAGACTTGTTTCAAATGTCACTATAGTTCTTCTGTGACTTCTGCTCTGTCATAGCAGAAGAGCTGACTGGCTTCCACGAGCATTTTTTTAAAGTAAGAAGAACTGAGAAACCAATGCTTTGTCCACAACAAATGTATAACAACTTCTGTAAAACTGATGAAAAAAAAGGCAGTCATTTGTTTTGTTGGCATTTGTCAAGTAAATCTATGCAGTTTACTAAAATATTTCTGTTTGATAAATGTATTTCTACATGCTTCATTTCATAAAGTGAGTGTGCAAAACCCATGTGCCCATTTCATGGTTTTCCTTGATTGTGGTAAAGAAAAATGAAAATATATAATACCTTGGAAAACCCATAATTTATAAGAAAGGGAGAATAAGTTTTATACCTTGGGGAGTTATGAAGAAGAGTAAATGTAAATAAAGCTCATATAAACAAAATTACAAATCATTTCTATGCATTTTTGCATTGTGAGTTTGGATGCATTTGGCATTGGCCTGTCTATAAAGGAGGGGAGCAGTTATACTAATGTACCAGAAAGGAACCCAGGCAACACATGTTTAGCTGGGTTCTATTCCCAGTCTTATTCAGCATCAAAATCACCTAGGGTGCTTTGTTAAAAATGCCCTTTCTGGACCCTAGGGTCAGAAGATATTGATGTAATAGGTAATTCTATGCAGCCCACCAACCCAAATTTAAAAATAACATCTTAGAACATAGAAAGGCACTATATTTTAGAGCAGAGAAGGGATGAAATGAAAAGGTAGATAAGTGCTTTTGATTTTGTAGCAGAGCACCCATTGTATTTGGCACGTCAGATAGAAATTTCTATTCAGAAACTGTGAAGAGGAGGGACAATGAGGTAGATGATTTTTCTTTCTTCTTTCTTTTTTAATGCTGTTATCTTTCTTAAAGATATTCGACACAAAACTGAAGTATAATATATATGTTAGTTATAACACAGTAATATAAATATAAGCCTACTAGAGAGACCCACTATCCTAAATCTTGTGTTTTCAATCCTTTGCTATTTTTATTATAATTTTTTTCACAAATGTGTGTAGGCTTAAATAATGTTTATTTTGGCAAGTTCTGTAAAATCCTTGCCACATGGTAAGCAGACTGTATCTTTTTTTTACCTAACATCATGTTTCCAAAATTCTTCCTGGTGTTATATGCAGGAATATTTTATTTTCTGATGTACAATATCACACTGCGTGAGCAATCTTTAATTCAATTATATTTTCTCTGGTTGTTGAACATTTGTGCTGTTTTCGTCCTTTTGCTATTGTGGACATTACTGCAATGACATCATGTGCTTGTCTGCTGGCACCCCAAAACTAGTGTTTCTGCTGACTAAACATTGAAGAGTGGGACTACTAGGTCAAAAGGTGTGAGTATGTTCAACTGAACAAGATCTTTAACAGATTGTTTTTTTTAAAGGATTTCCTTTGATCCTCATAATCTCCAGTACTTGATGTTGTCAGACTGCCTAGTAGTTTGCCGATCATCTGTATTTTACATCACATGTCACTATGGTCTTAATATGAATTTCCTCAGTCACTGAGAATGGTTGGAGCTGCTTTTCATATACATAGTGGATCATTTTTTCCTTGTTGATTTCTGGCAGTTCTTCATATAGTCTGCATACTAATCTTGTTTTATTGATCTGTATTGCAATAACCTTCATCTATCCTGTGGCTCGTCTTTTCACATTATGGTATTTTTGTTTTGTTTTCTAATTTTTAAAACTTTTATTAAGGAAAATTTCTAATGTATAAAAAGTTAACAGAATAACAAAATGAACACCTGTGTACCATCACTCAGAATCAATGATTATCAATATACTAACGTGCTTATTTCATCTATACTTTACCCACTTCCCAACAATGGCAAAAATAGAAGAAATACTTAAACAACACTTACATGTTACATCAAGCATGACTGCCCCAGCAATTAAAGCTGTGAAAACACTGTATTTCCACGCATATACTTGGTTGGTTTTATTTGTATGTTTGTATGTTTGTTTGTTTTGTTTTGTTTTACACCAGGGCCCTCTGGTATAATAGCATTGTAATATCACAAGTGATTTCAAGGTGTTACAGGAAATTATGAGAATTTTAAAAATTAAAATTTATTCTATATTTTTGACACTAACAGAGAGTTAGGGGCGTTTTAAAAGAGAATATTTTATAATCCAATTATTCCAAATATTATAATACAACCAATAGTATTTAAATTGCCTTGCAATATTTGTTATTAGTGTTTGTTTTGTGAGAAATTGCATTATAACAGCAAAACCATGGACTTTGTGGAATGTGAAAAATAACCAAAGATAGGTTCATTTGGTATACCAAAAAAGTACCTACAAGTACCACCTTTTGGAATGGTAAAAATTAAAATACGCGATCTAGGCTTATGTTTTAAAATTTTGTGAATTAGCTCTGTCTTCTGTTTATAATTAAATGTGCATACATAATAATTTTCCTACTTTTTCTGAGTAATGCAGGTATCAGCTCTGAAGTCCAGTAGAGAGTTTACAGTTTTAGTTATGTTATCTTTCATTACATTGTTAATTAAAACAATAAATCAGATAATCACAAATTCTAATTTATGTGTTCCTTACAACACTCAATGCTTTTCTTCAGAGAAATCATTTAAAAGTGTAGAACTAAGTTAAAACATACACATACACACACATAAAAAACCAAACCAAACAAAAGAAAAACACCTTAAACTAACTTTATAAAGAACATTGTTTCACTGGATTCCCAAGAACCTAAAGTACAACAATTAATAGTAATTGTAAAAATAATGATAAGATGAATGAGATCATATTAGTTGAAAATAATGAAATATTGCTTGTTATTCAAAGAATTTTTATATTCAAAGTGTAATTTTAAATAATAATTGATTCACGGGACCATGGAGGATGGATGATAGAAATATGTGAAAGTATTTGATGTGTTTTGCTTCCAATTTCACACTGAATGGGCAAAGAGCCAACAACATTTGGAAGCTTGCCTTGAAAGTTCTGCATCACTAAGGCAGAGGCAATGAAAGTACATAGCTAGTTTACCCATCTGCTTATATATATTTGGAAAGGACCATGTTAAGTATTTTGAAATTAATGTCATTGTAGGTCTGCCCATCATTTTACTAGACTCCATATATTATCTCTCCTTTTTACCTAATGTCCAACATGTTGTTTTTTAATTCTGATGGGAATGGTCTTGATTTACTTCATTATAAATAATTGTTCTTTAATTACCTTAGAGGTTGTTTTAGTCTGTTTTGTGTTGCTATAACAGAAATACCTGAGACTGGGTAATTTATAAGGAAAAGAGGTTTATTTGGTTTACGATTCTGGGACAGCTGCATCTGGCATGGGCCTCAGGCTGCTTCTACTCGTGGCAGAAAGTGGCAGGCAGCTGGCGGGTACAAGCAGATCACATGGCGAGAGGAAGCAAGAGAGAGAGAGCAAGAGAGAGAGAGGAGGTGCAGGGTCTTTTTAAGCAACAAGCTCTTGCAGGAACTAATAGAGCTAGAACTCACTCATTACTTCCCCCTCCCCCAGGGAGAGCATTAATCCATTCATGAGGGATCCACCCCCATGACTCAATCGGTTTCCAACACCGCCACATTGGAGACCAAATTTCCACATGAGTTTTGGAGGGGACAACACATCCAAACTCCATCAGAGGTGATTTAATCTGCTTAGAAGAGTCCAATCTCAAACAATGTTACAGATCTGGGTTTTTGTTGTCTGGGAAGATATAAAAAAAAAACCGAATGAACAAACAAAACAATATATATTTCCCAGAATAGATCAGCTAGCTTGCAATAGATTTTTATAAATTTTCAACTAAATTTCTTTTAGTACTCTACACTTATTTTAATTTTCATGTCTATATCATTGACAGAGCCCCCGTCTGGAAGTCAGGAAATCGATGATGAAGTTCTTTCTTGTTAATCTGGCATATATCCCTCATACTCATTTGTCTTCTTATAAATAACAAAGGGATTTTTAGCTAAATCAAATCTAAGAAAATTTTTCTAAGTAAAATTTTGCTACTGAGTCTTAATTCATTCAGGCTGCTATAACAAAATACTTAGACATGGTAATTTATAAATAATAAAAATATATTTCTCACAGTCAGAGACTGGAAAGTCCAAGACTAAGGCACCGGCAGATTCAGGGTCTGGTGAGTGCTGCTCTCTGCATCATAGATGGTGCCTCTGGCCTCATATGGTGAAAGGGACCTCAAACTCCCTGAAGTCTCTTTTATAAAGGGCACTAATTCCATTCATGAGGGCAGAGTCCTCATGACTTAATCACTGACCACAGTCCCCACCTCTTAATGCTATTGCATTGGGTATTAAGTTTCAACATGTAAATTTTGGGGAGGACACACACATTCATACCATAGCACTGTTCTATATATTTTTTGTGTGTTCTCATTAAAAATCTCCCATATAGTTGAATGTCAAGCCATTAAATACCAAGAGAAAAGTGCAGCAATGTCTCAAAAGGAATTTGGTAAAATCTAAATCGAATAGGAAATTTGTCCTTTCTTTCCATCATATTAGGCCAATATTCTCATCTTGTTTCTTCACTTTGGTTTAAAATAGAGAAATTCTGAGACTTCAACTACAGTAAATTGAGAATTAAGTCAGTCTTGTAGATTTCAAGGCAAAAGAACTTTTTTCGTTGTTTTGTTTTATTTTATTATCGTGATGATCGTAACAATGGAAATAATGGTGCTTACTTTAAACATGTATTTAGCTGCTAAGCATTTTCCTCTTGTGGAGAAGCTGCCAAGTTATAGGTTTCCTTTTATTTTCATAACCTAATAAAAGGATGAAAAGTAAGCAGAATTCAAACTATGCATATTAGTTTAAAAAGTAAATTGTTGAATTTCACCTGCATGTGGATTCTCATCCAATAAAAGAGATCTGTAGAAAATATGAGGGGTCTTCAAAAAGTTTATGGAAAAATTAGTATTATCTTTTAATTCTGTTTTTCCATGAGCTTTTTGAAGCACCCTTCTATCTTCCACTGTAGTTAGTTATTTCAACTGGGGATGAAGACCTTATTAAGTGGTCACATAAGATACTTTATCAAGATTCCCCAACAACATATAGATTTCTCCTAGCATATAATTTGGCAAATGAAATGCCAGCAAAACCAATAAATTAATTTTCTAGCTAGTAATAGTATTTTTACTATTTACCAAAACAATGCATATTAACTGTAAAATATCTAAATAACTCAGAGAATTAATAAAGTGCAATAAGACATCCAGAGATCTATCCAGTAATCTTTTCGTAATTTGACCATTCAACATTTAAAGTTGGCTTTTCTGTTTATTTTTCATGTAATATTATACCATTCAGGGGTTTTTTTTTTTTTCTTTTTTACATTAAATGTCTTAAAGAAACACAATTCTAATGGTTGAACATTGTCTGTATGTGTCATCATTTATTTAACTCATGCCCAGTTGTTGAACATTTACAATATCTCTAATTTTCTATGCTATAAAAAATACTGCAGTAAATATCTTTGTACATTTGTCTGTAAACACTTATCTGATTATTTTCTCAGAAAATATTCTAAAAATCAAATGGTTTGTAAAAAAGAAACAGACGTTTTTAAGACTTTTGCTAAATTTGCCTCTAGAAAGACTATGTGAGTATATTCTTTCACAAATTATAACAGATATCACTTGATTTCCTTGTACGTACTCTTTGGTTATTATCATTATGAACAAAACACAATAAGTAGCAATTAAAAATTCTATGCCTTTATTCTTTTGATATGCATTTCTTTAGATCTAAACATTTTAGGTAAAGACCATTTTCATTTCATTACTTGTGAACTATTTGCTCATGTCCTTTTGAGTCCTCACTTTTGAAGAATTAAATAAGTCAAATCTGAAAGAAAGATCTTGTTTTAGTGAATGGCTGCCCCAATTGCCCCAGCTGCCCCAGCTTCCCCATACTGACTCTTCATTGTGGATAAATTGTATTCTGCAGATACAAAGGAATTTCTTCCTTAACTGTTTTTCTATATGTCCTGGGGGCTGAAATTCTTCCCTGAGATTACTTTGCACTGATTTAAAAATTCAAAAGTGCTGGCATATAACCTCGCGTGATGTGCCCTAACTGGGTATGCCAGGGTAATCCAGGTGAAAAATTTCAGTGGATAGAAAGAACTGGCTTACTGAAAAATTTGCATCATTGTTCCTATTCTTAAACTTGGATTGTATTAAAATTTCCCCACATAAAACAGTATCTTAGTAAGCATTCATACATGGTGTTACCTTAGTCTTTACTATTTTCCACTGAGCTGTTGAGCTAAAATAAACAAACAAACAAATAAACAAATAAGTATTTAAAGACTGTAATTAATGGTAGAAAAACAAAAAAAGAGGTTTGTAAGAATAACTAGGCTATTAGTGAATATAAAGAAATCATTCTAATTCCCAAAAGATATGGAAAATGTGATATAGGAGGCTGCATATTCACAACAATAATTCTTCCTTTCTAGCTACATCTTCACGTCAAAGACCAGTATGCACTTTATTATACTCTAGCTCTAGATCAGTTACTGATACAATGCCATGCTTTTTATTGTGGTCTTCCTTCTGCTATAATGTTCGCATTTGTCCCTAGAAAGCTTTTTCATCCTTTAAGACCGAGTTAGAATACAATATCTTTCTCTCCATGGAACTATTTCAAAACTTCCTGTTTCCCAGCCTTAGTGTGCATTGTTTCATTTCATAGTTATTTGTACATGTTTCTAAGAGTCTGTTTCTCCGATCTCATTTTAAACTTCTTGAGAAAGGTGTTTTTATTTACTGTGTATCTCTAGCACATAGCAAGTTTCAGCATATTAAAGATCCTCAATAAAAATGTGTTGCATGAATGCAGTTAACTGATGAATTAATTAGAGGAAAATTGGATAATTCAAGCTTTCAAAAGAAACATTTGACTATCCAGAAATGTCAGTAAGTTCTAAAAATAACTAAAAATGTACAGTATTGAAATTTTTCTCATGAATGTATCTTACAAACTTTTTGAATTCTTAATTTATTAATTTATACATATTAAATCTGTTAGTATGTCTAATTAAGTAGGAGGAAGTGGAGAGCCAATTATCAGATTAATCTAATTTGTAGGAGCCATTTTCACATCATTTTTTCTAATTTTTATGCTTTTATTTTTATGCTTTATTTAAGCATAAAATACTATATTTTATTGGCTTTTATTATTCCTGCAATCTTATTTTATGTTTCTTTTAGTAATCTTAGAATTACTGCACAATAATATTTTCTAACTCTTTGGTACAATTCAATTCAGTCCATTTACCGAATTTGTGTTCCAAGCATTTTGCTACTAGTGTGTGTGTTGGTGGGGGGAGGGGGGTATGGAAATGAATAAGACACAGTCTTTCCTCTCAATAAATTTATAATCTATTGAAGGAACACCATGCATATATAGATTACTAGCAATTTTATAATTATGTGGTATAGTAAGTACTATAAATGAATTATCAAAAAATGCCTGAGAAAGGGGTTATTAATTTTGCCTGGAGCTTTCATTGCAGAGAGTACAATTGAAGAAATCCTTGAAGGAAAAGCAAGATCTCAGTGGAAGAGAGCAGGAGAAAGAAAGAACAGCAAGAACTAAAGCATAAATTTATAGAGTGTGTTTGATCATCTACAAGTTATGTTTTCAAAAAGTCATATTAGAAAAAGAGTGAGAGGAGTGAGAATTTTAAAAAAGTAGTGTCAAGATTAGATTTTAAACTCCATGTAATGGAGTTCAGATTTTGTATTCAGGAACCAGTAACTATTTTTGAGCACAGAAATTACAGAAACTGTTCTATGCAAAAGAAAGTTAATTCTGGTAACAGTGTGAGTTGAACAAAGTCTTCAGAGTCTGGAGGCCAGAAGAATTAAGAGGGTTTGGCAATGGTAACTGACCCGTGATTACCTAGGCATGATGGAAGTGGAACTGAGAGGATTTGGTACGCAGTTGGATAATCGAATGTTAATTCCCAGATTTCTATGCCAGACAATTCAAATGAGTGACAGTTATTATTAGCTATGAGTTTTTACAACAAAAATACTAAATGTAAAAATGATATTAAATAATTTATTTCATGATGCAGACAATGAGGAACCTTGTGCCTTTCACTTACCTCTGTTTAAAAGACACAGTATGGGTGAATAGGCCTATAAATTCCAGCTGAAATTGTAGTATAATTTTTGGTAAAATGCATTAGAGACCTTTCCTTATCTTCCTGACCTTTTCTACTTTACAAAACTTCCCCTGCCCCCAGCCTTTCTTAACTGATTCTTTATGTTTCAGTGTTCTGGACACCACATTTAATCAACTCAACTAATTTACCAAATGCAGGATTCCCTGTTCTCTTACTCCACCTCAAAATTGACCTTAGTCCAAATGCTGGCTTGCATGCAGATAAACTGGATCTTTCATATATGACTGATGGGAATGTAAAATGGTACAGTCACTGCAGAAAATTGTTTGGTACTTTCTTATGCAAGTAAACATGAAGTTAGCATATGAACCAGCCATCTTACTCTTGGAAATTTATCCTAGAGAAATGATAACTAAAGTTTACACAAAACCCGGTTCATAGCAGCTTCATTTATAATGGCCCCAAACTGGGAAAAATTCAGATGTTCTTCCATGAGTGCACTGTTAAACAGTAGCATATCCATACCATGGAATAGTATGAGCAACAAAAATGAATGAACTACTGATATATGCAAAATCTTGGATGAATCTCCTGGGAATTGCTACGAGTGAAAAAAGCAAATTTCAAAAGATTACATACTATATGTGCTATGAACTGAATGTTTGTGCCCTTCCCCACCCCCGCCCCTGAACCAATTCATATGTTGAAACCCTAAATCTAATGTGATGGTATTTGGAGGTGGAGCCTTTGAGAGGTACTTAGTTCATTAGGGTTGAGCCCTCATGACAGGCTTAGTTCCCTTATTGAAAGAGAAAGAGACTTGATATCTCTATATCTTGATAGCTTGATATCTTCCTAGTTAGAGAGAACCCTCTTCAGAACTCAACAATGCTGATCCCTGATCTTAGGCTTCCAGCCTCCAGAACTGTAAGAAATAAATGTTTGTTGTTTAAGTCACTCAGTCTAAGGTAATTTTTTAGAACAGCCCAAACTTACTAAGGCAATATGATTCCATGCATGTAACATTTTTGGAATAATAAAATTATTGAAGGTGGAGAACAAATGAGAGGTTGCCAGGGGTTAGAGATAATGGTGAGTGAGGAGGAAGGGTGTGACTCTAAAGTGGAGCACAAGAAAGATGTTTGTGGTAATGGAATAGTGCTGTGTCTCGATTGCATTGGTGGTTACTTGAATCTACAGATGTGAGGAAGTGACATAGAATTATACACACCCTTTGTACCAATGTCAATTTCCCAGGTTTGATGGTGTACTAAATTCTATAACACGTAACCATTGGAGAAACTGAGTGAAGAGTACATGGGACCTCTCTGTGTTATCTCTGCAACTTACTAAGAATCTATAATTATTTAAAAATAAAAGGTTAAAAAAGTAGATTTTGTTAAGACTATTTTTTTCGTCCAGGACTGGCTTCATGGACACGCCACTTGAAGGATCTTGAGCTTACCTTATTGCTGTGCCATTGCTGTGTTGAAACTCTTAATAACTTTTTAACAAGAAGCCCCACGTTTTCATTTTGCACCGGGTTCCACAAATTAAGTAGCTAGTCTTGATTGCCCCAGTTTGTTCCTGATATTTGTTTAAGAAAGTATCAAACTTTATTTTTCAGGTGACTCATAGGGAACTTTACTCATTTACTATTTCAATCATCATTTAAGATTATGAAAATTTCCCATTCCTTTTCCTTCACCACAAATATCAAAGAGAAGGGTGCCATTCTGAGGAAGTGGCCACAGACCGCTGAGACAACACGAATGTTCTGCAGCTCAAAAGAAAAAGGATAATTTGATTTTTATTTAATTAAACACAAGCCAGGTGATAAACATTAAAAAGTGGCTTTTAAGGGTATGTTCCCAACATATGTTACTTTTCAGATGTAAAAAAGGAGCATATGTAAAGAACACTTTGATCTGTGTATTTTTTAAAATCTCACTATATTTTTTTCCCACAATGAATCTTCATGCAACTCAGGATATTTATCCTTTTGATTATAAACTTTCCATGCTTTTTGAGTAGGATCAAGGATACTTTCTTGTTCCACTAGAAGAACCATTTAAAGTGGTTTATTATGGGGAAAACTGAAAAAAACCAAGTTTTTCGGGACAGCACGTAAGATACTTGCTTAATGCATGTTTTATGGATATTTGAATTGTTAATTTTGATAATTATAGCTTTTTTTAAACATATTAATCCATGTTTAAGAACCAGAAATGAATAGCTCTTCTGGAATTTTTAAATATTCCTCCTGTAGCTTCTCTCCTCCAGTGCCAGAGAATGAGGAAGGATAAAGAGACAAATTCTAAAACTTTTACTGACTTGACTTTTCTTTGCCTTAACCCCAAAGTATGTGTATATCATTGTGGTAATATTTTTGCCTCCCCTTATTATTTCTTTCTCTGTGTTCGTATTCTCTTGCCTTTTACCTTCTCCCAAGGAAGCAGACTCTGGTTATGTAGGTCGAGAACAAGAGTACTACTCAAGTTCATCATCGTCACCACCATCTACCTCCACATTAAGGTAATCAGAACTACTTTTCTACTTTGATTTTAAAACTTTGCTTTCTTCACCTGTATCTTATACTAGACTTTTTTTCTTCCACTTCAAAATAATATTAGTGTAAATGTGAGCTTTTTAAATTAGGATGATCAATATACATGAAAACAATACGAGAAATAATTCATTATACATAAAACTATTACATGAAGTTGCTTTGCAGTTTGTGGGAATGAGAACATTTTAGAATAATTTACATCCTTTCTAAATGTTTTTGATATTTTAAATATGAACCGGCACATGTAAGATTAACAACATAAGTAAAGCTATTTAAAATGATAGTATAAATGCTTGGTGGTGATTTAAATTTTCTGCATGTATAAATCACTGAATAGAAAGAAAATCTGACATTTCTGTTAGGATCTAATATTTTCCCTGATTTTCTAAAGAACTAATATCTCAGGAAAAAAAATCACTGTAATGTCTTTCCAATATTAAAACTTTCTAAAATGTGACAGAAAATTTTCCAAAATTATAAATCTTTATGTGTGCAATTAGAACTTAAAATTGTTAAAAGTAATTAGGTAGGAAAAAATTATTTTGAATACCTTATATCTATCTATTTGAAAGCAACAAACAAGTAAAAAGTAGAACAACTCTTTTCATAAAACAAAATGAACAAACAAAAGACACTGTCTAAATGTTCAAGTGCAGTGAAGGTAAACTTCTGTGGAGTGAAGCCTGCTTTGCTGTTGCCATTGATATTGCACTCAGAAGGATTTTGTTGCAGATGGAATTTCCATCTGGAAACTGTCCCTGCTGATAATCCTGGGTACATTTATTGGCTTAATCCTCTAGGGACAAATAAATCCTCCAGTTGGCTACTTATGATGCAGCTAAATTCAAACCCCTCCAGAGAAACTCTTTAAGGAAGACATGGACTAATTATTTTAGAAATTATGATGAAGTAAAAATTCTACATATGCAATAAAGAGGGATTCAGTAATTATTTTTATCCTTACTTTTAATAAGAGATCCAGGCAAAGTACTATGAATCTCAGTGTTACAGTATGACATGTCGTAGAAAATCACTTTGTTTAAATTACGATCATGTTTTAAAGAAATTTTATCAGTGATAGTTTCTTTTTCTGTTCAGAAATTGTGTATTATTTTTTAACTCACAATTTCTGATTCAGACGAAAGTACAAGCCGTCCCTGTATCTCTTTGGGTAGTGAAAAAATGTAACTGCTCATCAAGGTGTGTGGGATTCAAAACTGGGCAGCAAAAGTGACCAACAATCAAAACAGCATATATTTTTGAAATTTTAACATGAATAGTTTATTGTGAGAATAGTTAGTAAAAGTTTGGAGCAATTTAATATAGTTACATATAATAGACCAGGATATGAATGTAAGTCGAAGTGTCAGTATTCTTGACAGTTCTATATTTGCAATTATGTACAGGTTTGTTGCAAAACATTCATTACTGTTTCGTTGGAGCCAGCCTGCCGCCATGTTTCATGTGGCACATTTTTTAATTCAGCCTATAAAGGTGGTCATAAAGTAGAAAACATGATTTAGCCAAATATTTTTCTTAAGTGACAATTATGCATATTAAAACAGAACTTCAAATTAATTTATATAATTTGATTTTAACATCAAAAGAAAGGTAGCTGAGAAAATTAAGTCAAACTATATTTATTTATAAGATGATTGCTTTGGGTTATTAAGTCATATCAAGATCTAGCAATGATTGTATCTAGACTATTTTGTGATGGTATTAACCTTTGACCTGTTTTAGCTTCCCCCAAAGAAGGATGGTTAGAGGCTCTTATTATGAAGACTAAGGTAGCTAATTTTAAGACAAATGAAAGGGATGACACTGCTAGCCATAATTTGCCATAAACATATTGATTTATTTTCCCCAAGGCATGAAACAGGATAAAAGTACCAATGGATGTCAAGAGAATATTCATGAATGGTAAATCAATAATAAATTGTTAAAGAAACCCAATTATTATAAGATAAACTTTTATTTTTAATAGTTATAAAAGTAATAAAATACCACTATTTTTTTTTTTTTAAGATTCAGAAAAGAATATGTAAGTAAAATACCTAGACATCATCCCAGGGGGGAAAAAATAAAAATAACAAACACATTATGAATATTTTGTGCTGTACCTTTCTAGTTTATTTGTTTCACATTTTGTTTTCATTTATCAATACAAATATTTGTTACAAACCTACCATGTGTCAGGCACTTGAGATACAATGTTAAGCAAAAATATGTTTGGTCTCCGCCTTCATGGAAATTGTAGCTTAAAGGTAGAGATGGTTATCAATCAAATAGTTAAAGCAACAGATTCAAAAGAGTTTCCATTAGACTGAGTATAGGAAAACCAGCTATGTAGTAGTAGTAGTAGAAATGGAGAGAAGTGCAGGAATGTCTATGTAAATCTACAGGGAATTATGATTTTTTATGCTACAAATATTCCATCTGCAACCAAATCCTTCTGAGTACAGTATGTTATGAAAAATGTTTTTAAAAATAAACCATGGTAAAAATTATTAATTTTATCATTTATCTGATAGATAATTTGATGAATAATGTAATTAAATTTTCCACCAGAAGAAAATTTATCCTAGTATCGAAATATCTTTTGAAATAGAATCTATGCAAGGCCAATTGCTATGCAGTTTTTGATTTCTCTTGTCTTTCCCTATCTGAAAAATAAAGGTATTTTTCTTTCTGAATTGTATGTAAAGAGCAGAGATGGTGTTAAAATAAGCCTAGGTAGGAACTGATATTTGCCTCCCTCAAGAGAGGTTTAAATATAAATCACTATTTTATCACTGGCATTAGTTTGATCACAGGCTAAAAGTGAACACTGAATGTATTCTGGCCATTAAAGGCCTATCACATACCCAAATTTCTTTAGTGAGAAAAAATGTAATTCAATCAAAAAACAATTACATTGAAAAGAAGTGTTCTAATTCAATCAAAGAACTAGTTACTGAAGATATTTTAAAGGGTAACAACAAGCAATGTTTTCAAACCAGTTAATGTAGTGGATATAGATATTTACACATCCCACTGGCAATAGCAATGATAGCAATTTGCATTTCTAATTGAGAATTTGTTGTCTGTCAAGAGATTGGTTCATCTCTGAACTGATAAAAGAGTAAATTCACATTGCTATGTATCATCAGAAAAGACTAGTGGAATTAGAACCTTGCTTGTGGAAGTATTAACTTAAAATTATATTTTAAGCTGCTTTCCAGCCCAGGAGATTTTTCACAATTTGTTTATAATTGTTTGCAAACTATTTACTTTTAAACTTTGATTTAAAAATATTCTTTTAGATTTTAAAAACTATACCATGTGCCATAAAGCAACTTAATAGAACACGCTATTAAATATTGGCTGGAGCAGGGAAATTACATGCACTAAAGATTTGAAATTCCCCTGTAGTTACATTAAAGGTAATTTTAAAAGCTGAAATAAAAAGAAATAGAACCTTAATGAAGTAAGTAATAAAATCGCACAGACAACTTTCCTATTCTTAATGAGTTCATTGTTTTAAAATATGCCCAAATACGCAGTATATTTTATAGTAGCTTATTTTAAGGTATGATGAATTGGACTCTAAATGTATGTACCTCATAAATATACTTGACTGTGAGTCCTGAAGTCACCTTTGTCTTAAATACAAATAGAAATCTATTGTAAGGGATTTTAAATCTTACATATGTGATAATATTCCCTTGAGGAAAAGGAGATATTACAGATATCTCAGAGTTGGGAATGAGAAGCAAGGGTGCTTAGATGAAGGGATGGCTTCTTTTTCTCTGCTTTTGTTTGTTTGTTTTGATGCTGTACTTCCTTAGAGGGAACCTTCCATTGCATACTAAAATAGATGATAGACTAGAATAAATGCATATGTGTCCAGGACCCCAGTCAGTGGTGACATAAGTGATTATTGAATATGGACCATTCCTTGCCTTCAATTACCTCCACTCTTTAGTCTGCTAAACTATTTGAGATTCCCACACTCTATTTTGGATTAAAAGTTATGTTTCTAGTAGGCATCTATTGACATGTATTTGTGTTTCTTCAGTGAGACAGCGCATTCATCTGCATTCATCTATTGTTAATCATTAACCTACGACCTATATTGATTCATCAAATAACAATACTGAGTAAAGAACTGTATCCTGAGGCAAGTAGGATCAAGACAGATGGCAAAGGAGAGAAACTAACTAAAACCCGCTAGCTCAAGCCCTTATTGAATCTTCGTGACTTGAGAACAGCTCAAGATGACTGTTCTGGGAAAAGCAAGAACATTAAGCATTCCATAGGGTGGATTGAGAAAGGTAGTAGTTCAGTTTTGATCTTAGAATTGTTCATTGTCCAAATTCATGAAAGGCATAAGAAAACCGAAGCTGTGGTAATCATAGGACAGGATGCAGGGACAGCAAGACTGGAATTACAGTTTAACAGTCATTAGTTGGTGAGTTTGGCTTAGCAAGAGGAATGGAGAAGACAGATGGAGCTAGGTGAAAAATTTGTAGTCCTCCTTTTCACAAAGGCAAGTTTGGAAAGTGGAGGAGGAAAACAAGTGGGACTTAGAACTGCTGTGAGAAGATAGGTCTGAAAAGAGTGAAATGTGGCATTTGCAAACTTAGAAGTCACTATAAGAATATTGGAGGTCAGGTTTGAAGGACGTACAGGAAGAGTGCTGAGAGAGACAGGAAAAGACAAAGAAAAACAGAGGAGAGCAAAAGACACAGGCCAAGCACAAATTTCATTCTTGATGTCTTTCTCTGCTTAAATAGATATCTCTTTATCTCCATTCCATTATGTTACCCATTTTAAAACATCTATGAATGGTTCTACAGGTACAGCTCCAGATGAGGCTGAGCCTAAAACTCCTTGGTTAACTCCAGAAAAGAGAATCAGGAGTCGGCATTTGACCCAAACCAGAATCAAAATTAGCTCTTGAGAATACCTTTCTAGCAAGGAGAATGTGCATTTAGGCTTGTGCACATTCCCTTGTAACATGTTTTAATTGTCAGTCAAGGGCTGTATCACAAATGCCAGTACTAGACATTGTGGAGTTAAAGAAATAGACCCCTTCTTTACTCTGAAGGAAGGAAAGGATGGGACCTCTAATTTGCCCTTTCCGTATTTCTTGTCCCTTAGGGAATTTTTTTTTTTTTTTTTTTCCTTCAGGCTTGTGTCACATATATTGCAACCAACGCTCAGCAGAATTTTTTTCTTCAGTACTTTAAGGTTAAAGCCTGTAGCAACTTTTATTCATTTGTCACCTTTGCCCTGTTTCTTAGTGCCCTCATTTATTCATCCTTCACTGATTCCTGGAGTGCTTTCTGAATAAGAGAAGGTGCCCCAGGGTTACACACTGCCAGAACATTAGGCTATGTATAGTCTTTTTCTGTTTTCCTCTTAAGTGTTTAACATATAATAAAGAGGGCTAGATGAGTTCAGTGAAGCATTCCTGCTATTCACAGCAGCAGGCACTGTTCACAGGCTCTGTCTGAAGTCCCTGTGCTTGGCGATGATCATCTGGACAGGTCTTTCCAGAGATAATTAAAAGCAGAGATGTTTATTATTAAACCTCTCTAATTCACCTAATTATGCGCTAATGGTGTGAAATGGCCCTTTAAAGGGGGTTGGGGATCCCTTTGCAGTGCTGTGGCCCTATTGAACTATTACCTCCTCACTCAGAACTAGTGTTTTTCTCTTCAAGCTTGTGTATATCCACTCCAAAATCTGAATGTTTTAAACAAATTATAACACCTATTAAAAACTTTTCTGTGTGGACTAGAAGAAAATTTAAATTATGAGTTCATTATAAAAACTTTAATGGAGCTATTTTCAAAGTTAGGGAGAATATACCTAAAGAGAGTTCACTGATTTATAAATCCTCCAAATGTAAATAATATATTCCCACCCAAATAAATGTCTTACCTTGACCTTGTAGTGGCTTAAGTCAATTGCTGTTACTGAATATGCAGAGTTACTAAATCCTGGGAAATACAGATTCTCTCCCAGTGTGTTTCATACTGTCATGGGATATAAGACATTTTAAACTTGTATGTTCATTTTAAAAATAATGTAGTATTAAAATAGATTTGATGACAGTTTTTAAAATATTACATTGAGGACAGAAACGATATATTTTCATTTTATTGTCACTCATGGAATATGTTTTAATCAGTTAGACTATGTCATAATTCTAGGACTGCATTTTTCCACTAAATATATCCATGTTTTAAAACACACATCCTACTGCAGTATACAAAGAAACACAAACTCTTTTTCAGTGTTACTTTTTAAAGAATCATTAGTGAAATTGGAAGGATAATGTGAGTAGGAGGCAAGACACATGGCAATTGGTCAATGTAAAGCTTGGGTTTGGGTCAGGAAATATACCGCTATTTGTTGAAAAAGAAGACCACGGGGAAGCTGTAATACACCTGAAGACAGAGATAACCAAATGAGAAAGTGACGCTGGCTTTCCATTCTCTTCACACTCCTGCCATGCCCAGCTAACCCTAGTATGAGCAGAATGCTTACCAAAACCACAAAAGGAGCTCTTGGGAAATAGGAGCTACCTGAGCTCCGGGTCAGACCAAGGCAGTTGTTCAGACAATGAAGATTGCTTGAGCCCTCTCATGCTTGGCCCTCTCAGAACTCTACGCACAAGATTACTATAGCAATCAGAAGCACCCTTATCCTTTCTGCCTCAAATCCACCAATCTATGAGCATCTGCACCTTTCCACTGCCTACCAATTTTTCTTCATATTCCTTTGAGATGTGTGGCTTTTTTCAATGATGGAAACCTTGTAAGCCCTCCCTTCTCATTCCTAGAGCAGAGTTACAGCATAAACCTAGCTCAGTCTAGGGACTCATCCATCCCCTGCCAGGTTTAAGATGCA
Source organism: Cynocephalus volans (assembly GCF_027409185.1). NCBI lineage: Eukaryota > Metazoa > Chordata > Mammalia > Dermoptera > Cynocephalidae > Cynocephalus > Cynocephalus volans. The sequence continues at coordinate 98,391,180 of NC_084478.1, forward strand.
ACATTCAGTTTACATTTCAATTTGACACTGCATTCTTGGTTTCTTTGTTACAATTTCCAACCCAATACCAACATAACAAAAGTAAAAAACTGAAGAATATTCCAACAGGAAAAGAAACATGGCATACAATTTAACACATTAATGGTCAAGCCTGAACCCTGCCACTCCCTAGCTATATGGCCTCAAGAAAATCATTTCCCTTCTTTCAGGCTCAGTTTCCTTATGTATAAACTGGACATCATGAAACCTAAATTTCTTTTCAACTCTAAAATTCTTTCACTCTAAGTATTTTAAGTTTACCTTAGTTAGAAAGGCAAACATACCTGATTGATAATGCACATGGCAAGTATAAGATATAATAGAGGCTATCAAAGGCCAAGATATGAGAAAATCCTCCTCAGTATTAAGCATTTTAGTTGGTGCAGTAATTCAAAGTAGTGAAAGATCATCAGCAACTAGATTAAATAAGATGGGCTTCTAAAGATATGAAAAATAAACAAAGTTCTGAAAGAGCTATAATATTTAAATTACCAGAAGAAAGAGGATGGATCTGTTAAGTGAGATGAAACAAAGACCAGGAAGTGGGAATAAATATGATATACTGGATATAAATTAAGTGGAATAGGTTCATTGAAAAGGAAAGTTAATATTTGGTAGTAGTGAAGGATCAGTCTCATTTTAGGATATGCTCTAATAACTAATCAATAACTAACAGTGGGGAAAACAATCAGAGAAACCATGTGGCAAACTGGAAAAAAAATTATCTTTTTTGATTTCCTAATAGTTACAGCCCCAATCTCCAATCAGATAGGACATTCTCCCCTTTGAAAGTCCTCTACTTATACATTCCATGAACATGTATTAAGTGCCTACTTTGTGCCAGGTACTCTGATAATTTCTGGAGAAATAGTTACATTCTTAGCTTGTGAGTAACATAGTTGAAAAGTAAATCAAATTATATGACAGAGATATTATTACATATCAGTGGGGAAATATTAACTACATAATATATTGTGAATAGACAGCTGGCTTTTCCTATTGTGGCGAACAAACTCAAGGATGGGCTCCCATGACCACTGATCCTATTATTTACCCTTTCATGCAATGCTCTCCCTCTTCAGCGTGGGTGGGACCTGTGACTTAATTCTAATAGAATATGGCTAAGGTATTTAGATGCCATTTCTGTGTTACATAAGATTGTAACTTCTGTCTTGTCAATACACTCCCTTGTGAGCTTTGATGAAGCAAGCTTCTGTGCTGCATTGCCCTATGAAGAGGCCTATATGGGAAGAAAAAGAGGGCAGCCCATGACCAAAAGCCAACAAGGAATTGAGGCCCTGAGTCCAACAAACCACAAGAATATGAAATCTGTCAACAACCATGTGAGTTTGAAAACAGATCTTTCCCAGGTGATCCTTGAGATAGGACAAGGGTCTTGGTCGTAGCATCATGAGGAACCTTGAAACAGAGAAACAAGTTAAGCCATGCTAGCTTCCTGACTCAGAGAAACTGTGAGATAGTAAATGTGTGTTTTTTTAAGTAGCTAAGTTTCTGGTAGTTTGTTAAGTGGCAATAGATGACTAGTACACCCATGACTCAAAAATATAAGCTTTCTACCTCACAAAATACATGGAAATAAATTTCTGTAGGTTTAAAACCAAATCATGAAAAGTAAAGATTTTTAAATATTAGGGGAAAAAAGGTAAGGATTAATTTAAACACAAAAAACACAACTTATAAAGTGCTGATAAATTCTGAATGGTTAAATACAACATAAACAAATGTAAACCACGAATCTGGGATAATAAATTTGAAACTTATACCAGAAAAGATATTAGCAAACAGACTAAAGAACTACAGGATATCAATTTAAAAAGACAATCTCAAAAAGAAAAATGAGCAAATATAAGACCAAGCAAATCATAGAAGAGGAAATCAGATTGGTCAAAATCACTAATCTACCCATTATACTTAGCATTAATGATAATGTGGAGAATTAGGAACTTTTACCCACTATTGATGGGAGTGCAATTAGTACAACCCTTTTGATATTCAATTGGTGCTACTGAACCCAAGTCCGGCTGCCCACAACCAAAACAGAAACAAGTGACCCAAAAGTCAAATTGTTGGTGAAATAGGAAGTCAGCTTTATTTTTCATTGTTTATGAATAGGAAGTCAGTGACCTGAGGGAGATGTTATGCTAACCCATCTCCCCGGTAAACCTGAAGAAGATGGCCAGACTAGAACCATCTCAAAGATTCAAATTTACTGAAGCATTTTTAAAGAGGAGGTTGAGAAAATGAAAAGCAGGAGGGAGAGACATGAGCTGTGGGACAGGTGGAAATTCTTATCAAAACTCTGTCTTCTATTCTCATGCTTGATGTTATCTTAGGGTACTACAGGATTTTGATTTGCTTCAGGGTGGAGATCAACATAGCTTTATTGATGCCTTTCTTGGTTTCTCAGGTTCTGGATAATAGAGGTCTCATAGCAGACTGGAAAGCAATTTTACATTTATGTATAGTGACATCCTGCCTTGTAACCAAGGCTCAAAACTTCAAATAACCATAGGAAAAGAGAGAACTCAGAGAAATTCATGGTAAGAAAAAAAAACTGTGTTTTTAAAGTTTTTCCTACAGCCCAGGCAGTTTTAGGTTCTAACATAGCTTCAGTCCTACTCACACCAACAATTGGGAAATATCTAGTGAGATTAATATATAATTACCAATTAATATATAATTATTATATAGTTATATTAATATTATATAATTATATTATTATATAATTATTGCATATAATGTACAACTGAGTATTTCACTCCTAGTCATATATAGCAGAGAATCTCACACATACCTATAAGGAGACATATAAAAATAATTGTCATGTGGCAATAGCCATTTTACTAGTTTTTCAAAAAATGAAAAATGATAACAATTAACACCATCAAAAGCTCAGGTGAGCCGGGAAAGAGAGCTGAATTGTCAGGCGTCACAGAATCTATCTAAAGCAGCAAGTCAAAAATGAAGAAGTTTAGCTGTTGATCACTTCAATGGTATAGGCAAGGGAGGAGACTGGGGAAAACGCCACCTCCCTCTATTCCATTTTCCCTCCTGGATCAGTGCAGTTGTTGAGGCTCAGGTGGATCAGCGTGGATGTGGGGGTCGTTTCACTGCTGGGGGAGCCCAAACCAAAGGTTGCAGCAGTTTTATGAATCCAGGGCCAGATGGAAGGACAAGGGGAAGGAAGCAGGAGTGGAAAAGTACTGGGTACTGAGTCAGAGTGGAAAGAAATATCTTCAAAGTTTCCCCCTGTCAAAGACAAACACAGCCTGACATTAGTTAAAAATGATGAAAATAGATTTTATTCAGAAACTACTGAAAGTAGGAGAAAGACCTGAGCTCCATTCCCATTTGTGCAGAGGTGACTGAACAATATGAAGGGAGAGTTGGGGGTGGGAGTGTGGGGACACAGTGACAAAGTACAAAGGGTTGGTCCATGTAAATGTAATTAGGCCAGCTGTGCTTGTTAGCTGACAGTTCTGGAAGTTAGGATTCTGTCCTCCCACAGAGACGAGAAACAGAAACCTTATGTTTCTTGATAATGACATTTCAGAGGAATGGTTCTCAGGTCCTTGAGAGAGATGCTTCTGAGTTGTAAGAGAAACATGTTTACAATTGTAAGCCCTTTATAGGAAACACTGTAAGTAAGAGAGGTCCGGGACCTATCATCAGCTGTTGGCTAGAACAAATAGCAAACTTTCTTGGCAGCATTGAACTTTCTCAGGCAGGCATTTTAATGGGGAGCTGGCTTCAACCTAAGGACACAGACACACATGCTGCTAGAAGCCACGCTAGAGTTTGGTCAAGTCTCTTAGTGCAGGGGTTTTGATGGAGTTGTCATGTGCTGAGTCCTGCCATGGTCACCTCATTCCCCCATAAGGAGGTGTTGGCAGAGGTGCCTGAAGAAAGAGCTCAGCCAAAGGCCTCAGATAAAAAGATCTAGGAATTAAATGCACTGGGAATAGGAATATAAATATGTGAAGAGCATGACCAGCCAAAGGGGCTTGAGACCTTGACCACAACTCCCTTCAGAGACTGTGGTGCACTGGCTGTGCCCCAAGTCTGGTGTGGGGTGGGCAGCTTGCCCTGTGAAGCCTGTCAGGTAAAGTCTTTGTAATTGCTTGTGATCAGGCTTGAATACATTAGCAGGAATATGGGTAAATGACAAACAAACAAACAGAACAAAACAAAACAAAAAACTAATGTATTCAATACAATGAAGTTCCCCACAGCAATTAAATTAAATTAAAATTGCACTATAACTGTCCGTATAAAAACAGATAGATTCCCAAGACATAATTTTTGGGAGTAAAAACAAATTATACAAAAATAGACAGTATGCTGCCGTACATGCAAATTTATAATTATAAAACACATAAATATATTTTTATGAATATTTATATGTATATAGTAAAACTATATTTTAAAAAAATAAATAGAAGGGTACAGGCCCGTTTCATAATTTTGTTGCTTCTGGAGAGGGAGTTTGGGAAACATGACTGGGGATAAACAAATGATATTTCCAGATGATCTGATATTTTGTTTAATCTGAAGCAAATATGGCAATAGAAACATTTTTAAACTCTGGGCGATAGGTAAATGATGGGTTGTTATTTTGTTTTCTGTGCTTTTAAGTATATTAAAAATGTTTCTAAATGTAGCTGGCTATATGTATGTATGTGCATACAGTATGGGTGGTAAACTGTGCAGTAAGAAGACTTTTCCAAAAATGAGACATTGAGATTTTCCATATGGTGCACACATAATTAAAGGGTTTGGAGGAAAGAGCTTGCTTCACAAAATTGTTGGCAGCAGTACAACAGCAACCTGTTTTTAAATTTGAATCTTGATTGCTTAGTTTGACCCTCTTCATGCTTTAGTTTGTCGAATTCTCATTATAATATTAAAGAAAGGGTGGAACAAAAAAATCCATTGCTGTAAGATACAAAATACATGAGAGTACTTCAGAAAGTTCGTGGAAGAACAGAATTGAAAGATAATACTAATCTTCCCATAGACTTTTTGAAGTACCCTCATATATTTCAAAACATGTTTCTATTTTCCAGTGCAAGTTTCCTAAAAATATCACCAGCAAATCTGTTAATAAAGAAAAGCTGAGTTTACTGCTTACCATGATGGAAGATATCACTACCTTGGCAGCGTTGGTAGTGTCTGGAGTAGAGAGCACAATATCACAATATTTAAGAGGTTTTAGGGTTTAGTTTAAGGTGGTTACTTCAAGCGTGGGCTTGGTTAAGATTGGATAATGATCACGTTGTAATAGTTATGGATTAGTAGACACAGCAAGTTGAGGATTTTGAGGTGAGTGTATTTGTTATTTGATGCTATCTTTTGGAAAACTGGGCAGTTTCAAATGGATTTGGGCAAAGTTCTTGAAAGTTACTTGCAACTATAGTCATGCATTGCTTAACAGCAGAGATACGTTCTGAGGAATGCATTGCTAGGCAATTTCATTAATGTGCAAACATCATAGAGTGTACTTACACAAACCTGGATGGTATAGCCTATTGCGCCTCGGCTAAAACCTGTACAGCATGTTACTGTACTGAATACTGTAGGCAATTATAAAACAATGGTAAGTATTTGTGTATCTAAATGTATCTAAACATAGAAAAAGTACAGTAAAAATATGATATAAAAGATAAAAAATGGTATACCTGTATAGGGCACTTACCATGAATAGAGCTTGAAGGACTGGAAGTTTTTCTGAGTGAGTGAATGAATGAGTAGTGAGTGAATGCGAAGGCCTAGAACACTACTGTATACTACCGTAGACTGTATAAACTCTGTACTCTTAGACTATGCTAAGTTTCTCAAAAAGTAAAGTAATTGTACTACGACGTTTCGATGGCAACATCACTAGGCATTAGGAATTTTTCAGCTCCTTTATAATTTTATAGGACCACCATTGTATATGCGGTCCATCTTTGACCAAAACGTTGTTATGCGGTGCATGACTGTATCACCTTCCTGGGCAATAGTTGGAATAGTAAAGTCATGTTACTGAAACCAGTCTAATGGTATAGTCATGTTAATGTTGACAGTTATCTGTATCTGTATATTATAAAAATGTGGTACTGCCTCAAGTTTCCTTCCACCATACATTATGATTAGTTTGATTTCTATTAATGGGTTTGTAATAAATTGTAAGGTTTAGAGATAATTATTTAAAACTTATATTTAAATCTTATATCTCTGAACATGTTCTGCAATTTTTTCTTAAATAGGAATTCTTTCTTCAAAAATATGAGTTACAAGAGAGATATTTATCTTTGTTATTTTATGTTACCAATTTTTCATAAGGTTCTTTATTTTATTAACCTTTTCATTCTAAGTGTTATCAAAAGTGTTTGGTAACAAGAAAGATAAAGGAGAAGTGACAGAATTGGTAGAGCCTGAACTCTTAACAATTGTGTGTGAATTTTTTCCTAGAACAATAACAAACAAGAAAAATAATGATGGTGGTGATATATACACATATAGTCATTAACATTGTGTTATTACTAGGTGTTAGGTAATATTATGCAGCTAGAAAGTAATAGGGTCTGAATTCAATCTAAGGCTGAAAAGGGCTTTGCCCCAGTAAAGCCCTCACCCCTGAGAGTATTTGGAAGTCACTATGTCGCACTACAACAAATTTCCCTGTGGCAATAAAACCCGATCAAGACAGAATAAAATAGTGTTAATCCGAATGGTAACCTGATTTTGACCCCAATTTTAAAACTTTCTTTTGTATTCATTTTTTCAAAGGAAAGTTCTAATTCCTGAGCAAGCAAAAATTAATTTGGCATCTGCAATCATTTCTATCAACCTTAGAAAATCAGAGGTTCTTTTAAAAACAGAAGACCACAACTTTGAAAATATTATGAGCAACCAGAAAATGCAGGGACTTCTACCAAAGTATGTAATCTTTTATTTTAAAAAAATTTCCAGCTTTATTAAGTGTATTAGTCAGGGTTCTCCAGAGAGACAGAATCAATATTATATGTTATAAATATATAAGAGGAGATTTATTAGGGGAATTAGCTCACGTGATTGTGAAGAGAAGTCCCAAGATAGGCCATCTGCAAATTAGAGGCCGGTAGCATGGTTCAGTGCAAGTCTGAAGGCCTCAAAACAAGAGAAACAGGTGGTGTCTGTGGTGTAAGTCCTGGAACCCAGAAGCTGCAGAGTCTCGGGCTCTGATGTCCATGGACAGGAGAGAACAGTGTATGTATCCCAGCTCCAGCAGATAGAGGGAGTACGTCGCATTTTTTCTCTGTTTTTTGTTCTCTTGGGGGCCCCAGTGGATTGGATGGTTCCTGCCCATATTGAGTGGAGATCTGCCCCACCCAGTCCACTCAGGCTCTCATGCTAACCTCTTCTGTAAACACCCTCATTGACACACCTAAAGAGATGTAGGAGTGGGGAGGGAGAAAGGGAGGGGAGAAAGAGGAACCGGTAAAGGGTCACAAAAATCAACTACAATGTATATTGAGAAGTTAACATAAAAAAATAAAATAAAATAAAAGAGAGGTGACTTTAACCAGGTTTCTCAGCATTCCTTTATCTAATCAAGTTGACACCTACAATTAACCTTCACATTAGGGCATAATTGTAAATAAATAAAAATTCTACATACTAAGGTACACAAATTGATGTTTTGATATATGTACACACTATGAAATGATTACCATAATCAAGCTAATCAACATATTCATCAGCTCGCATAGATACCTTTTTGTGTGTGTAGTGAAATATATTAAAGATATACTTATTCTCTTACCAAATTTCAAGTATGCAATATGTGACTAACCGTAGGCACCATGCTGTACATTAGAGCTCCAGAATTTATTCATCTTATGACTGAAAGTTTGTACCCTTTGACCAACATCTCCCGATTTGCTCTACCCCCCAACCCCTGCTAACATGCTTATACTGTCTATTTCTGAGTTTGACTTTTTAAGATTCCACCTGTGAGATCATGCAGTATTTTTCTGTTTGTGGTATATTTCACTTAGCATAGTGCCCTTCAGGTTTACTCATGTTGTCACAAATAACATGATTTCCTTCTTTTTTATGGCTGAATAATAATTCCATTGTGTGTGTGTGTGTGTGTGTGTGTGTGTGTGTGTGTGTGTGTGTATCACATTTTCTTTATTTGTCGGGGGACACTAAGATTGTTCCCATATTTTGGCTATTATGAATAATGTGGCGATTAACATAGGAGTGCAGGTATTTCTTCCACATACTGATTTCATATCCTTTGGATATATGGGAGTTCTATTTTTAATTTTTGGAGGAACCTCAGTACTGTTTCCATAATGGTTGTACCATGTACATTCCCACCAACAATATATAAAGTTTCCCTTTTCTCCACATCCTTGCCAATACTTATCTTGACTTTCGATAGTAGTCATCCTAACAGGTGTGTGGTTATAGCTAATTTTAATTTTGATTTGCATTTTCCTGATGATTAGTAATGCTGAGCACCTTTCCATGTACCTGTTCACCATTTGTATGTCTTATTTGAAAAAATGCCCACTTGGGTTCTTTGCCCATTTATTAATCATTGTATTTGCTTGTTTGCTATTCATTGTAGGAGTACCTTATATATTTTGGATATTAACCCCTTATCACATAGTTTACAAATATTTTCCCCCATTCCATAGGCTGCCTTTTCATTTTGTTGATTGCTTCCTTTGCTGTGCAAAAACTATTTAATTTTATGTAGTCCTACTTGTTTATTTTGGCTTTTGTTGCCCTTGCTTTTGGTATTATATCAAAAAAGTCATTGCCAAGACCAAGGTCATGGGACTTCCTCTATGTTTTCTTCTAAGAGATTTACAGTTTCAGGTCTTAAATGTAAGTCCTAATCCATTTTGCCTTGATTTTTGTGTATGGTATATGATTAGGATCCAATGTCTTTTTTTCTTTTTTTGCATGTGGATATTCAGTTTTTCCAACACCATTTATTGAAGAGACTGTCCTTTCTCCGTTGGGTATTTTTAGCCCCTTTGCCAAAGATTAGTTGACCATATATGTATGGGTGTGTTTCTGAGCTTTCTATTCTGTTCCATTTGTCTATGTGTCTGTTTTTAATGCCAGTACCATACTGTTTTGTTCACTAAAGGTTTGTAATATAATTTGAAATCAAGATGTGTAATGCCACCAGCTTTGTTCTTCTTGCTCAAGATTGCTTTAGATAGTAGGGTTAAAGTCTTTAACCTTATGTATTCGAATATATCAGTCTTTAGTATTTATGGTTTGGTTTGACCATATCTTGATGGTTTCCTAACCATTTGTTCCAATGTTTTATTTTGTTTTTTTCTTAACCAGTGTAAATTTCTATTATTTGTCCTTAATCTTTTACCTGCTGCCTAAATCATGCCTCTGCTGTTACTGCAACCCACCTGAGGGTAAGGCATAGACTTATATAGGAAATTTAAGAAATTATTAATGCTGTTTAAAAATAATTATTTGGCAAAAATCTAGACTTTTTCTTACATCCTTTAACATTTCAGAGAATAGAATTTATTATATTATTTGCCTTAGTCATCTATTTCTTTTTGCAAATTTAGGCCTGATTATCCCCAATTAACTTTTTTTCCACTAATACAAAATCTGTAGTCTCTCACCTTTAAAAATTTTCTATGTTTTTTATATTGCTATATTGTATGCATATCTCTGTTGCACATTTATCTTATAGCTGTTGATTTTATCAAGAGTAGTTTAAAGTACTTATGTAGCTAATAAGCCAGAATAGCATGCTTAATAACTTACAAAGGATCAATAAACATTTGAGGGAATAAATATCTTCTTATAAATACTCTAAATTGATAACTTTCTGAGATTCTGACAAACACATAGGAAGCTAATTGTTTTCAAAAAGCTAATTCATGAGCCAAATGAGGATTTGATGATATGAAAATATTGGAGAAACACAATCATCTACTAATCTTTATCAACAAGAAAATAAATGTCTCATCATTGAAACCCACTTTTTTCTAATAAAAATCATGAGCATTTCATTTTCATATAGCTTTGTGACCTGTAGTAACTCACTTAAACTGTCCAAGCTTCTGTTTTCTTATTTATAAAATGAAAATTATAATAGTATAAGTGTAATATGATAGCTTTGTCTGAGTTCATTGGATTTAGTAACCCATCTTAAAATTATGCACGTGATATATGTATATAAATAAATATCAAGATTAAAAAATGAAGCTAGAATATGAAACAAATTTGAAAACTACTTTGCCTTCAGGAGATACTTTTTGATAGATCTTCTTAAAAATCATTGAGGTTGCACCTTATAAAAGAAGTAAATTCTTTCGAGAAAGTCATAAAGTAAAAGTTTGTAATTATAAATGAGGAGGAGTTTTGTGTGTGTGTGTGTGTGTGTGTGTGTGTGCACGCACATGTGTGTGAGAGAGGGAAGAGTAAATTAATGTTATTTTTTAATTAAACTTTTCTTTAGAGATTATAGCTTCATATGTAGTTGGTAAAAATAATATAGACACTCTGTACCTTTTGTCTGGTTTCCACAATGGTAACATCCCATATAACTGTAATGCAGTATCACAAAAGGAGAATTGAAATTGACACAATCTATAGAACTTATTTAAATTCTACCAGTTCTACATGCACTCATTTGTGTGTGCATATTTAGTTCTGTGTAATTCCCACTTGGCCGCAGTGCATTTCACTTTTATGCATTGCTCAATTGGATTTGTTAATACCAACCTTGTTTTGTAAAATCACCACAAACTATGAATTAATAAACACTGAACTATTGCTCCTTGGGGAAATACAGAGTAATGTACTGGTGAGCCTTATGAGGATGATTATGAGTAGCTGTTCATTTTCTTCTAAGTTGTAAAATTTATAAGTATAAAGTTGTCCATAGTATTTCCCTACTATCATTTTAGTGACTGAAGGAATTGTAATAATATCACCTGTTTCGTTCTTGAAATTGGCGACTTTGTTTCTCCTTTTTATTTTTGTCTATATTTGGTAGATGTTTATGAATTTCATAATTTTTTCAAATAACCACCATGTTGTTTTATGGATTTTCTCCATTGTTTTCCTGTTTTCAATTTCATTGTTTCTGCTTTTATTTTTAATATTTTCTTACTTCTACTTGCTGTGCATTTATTTTGCTCATCTTTTTCTAGTTTCTTGAGGTATGAGGTCTTTATTTCTAATGTAAGTATTTCGTGCTATAAATTTCCCTCTCAGCACTGTTTTAGTTGCATCCCAATTTTCTGGTATTTTGTATTTTCATTTTTATTTACTTCTCTGTGTACATGTGTGTTTTATTTCCTATGAGACTTCCTTTTTGAACCATGAAATATTTAGTAAGTGTGCAGTTTACTTGCCAAGTGTTTAGTGATTATCCTGCTGTCTTTCTGTTATCAATTTTTAATTTGATTTTATTATGGTCAGGATACATAGTCTGTATGATTTCAATACTTTTAAATTTATTGTTGTCTGTTTTATAACCCATGATGTGGTCTACCTTGCTGAGCATTCTTTGGACTGTTGAAAACAATGTTTATTTTGCTGTTGTTGGGTGCAGTGCTCCAAATATGTCATTTACTTCCTGTTGATAAATTTTGTTGTTCAGTTCTTCTACAAGTGTGTCCTTGCTGATTTTCTACCTAGTAGTCAGTTGCTGAGAGTTGGATTTTGCAGCCTCCAACTATAGTTGTGGATTTGTCTATTTCTCTTTCAAGTTCCATCAGTTTATATTTTATGAATTTTGAGACTTTTTTGGTATACACACATTTGTGATTACTAGATCTTCTGGAATATTGATCCTTTCATCATTATTTAGTGGTCTCTTTGTGTCTGGTAATATTATTTGTTCTGACATCTACTTCATCTAATACTAGTATAACACTCTTTTTTATAAAACAATAATGGTCCTTGGTATATCTCTTTATATTATTTTACTTTCAAGTAATAGATATCATTACCTTTTAAGTGAATTTCTTGTAAACAGCATACAGATGGGTCTTGTTTTCTTATCCATTCTCCCAATCTCTGTCTTTTAGTTGATGTATTTAGACCATTTCCATTTAAGGTAATTATTGATGTTAGAGCTTAAGTCCTTCATTTTATTATATATTTCCTGCTTGTTTCTCTTTCTTTCTCTACTTCCTTTTTTTGTTGTTTTGTGAGTTACATGAGCATTTTTTAAAGATTGTCTCGATTTATTTATAGTACTTTGGAGTATTTTACTTTGTATAGTTTTCTTATTGGTTTTTCTTGGTGTTGCAATGTATATTAAGAACTTGCTGTTCTGGTATCAATATTTTACCACTTTGAGTGAAATTTTACTTCCATTTAGGTCCCTATAGCTTGCTCATTTTTAAATATAATATATTAAATATTATATTTTATAATATAAGTGTGTTAGGTATTTCTTGTACATATGATGAGCAAGACGTCAGATTGCACTATAATTTGTGCTTCAACCATACCATATAATTTAAAAATCTAAGGAGGAGAAATATTTATTCTCATTTTTATCCATTCCTCTGTTATTTCTGCTTTTCTGGAGCTTCAGTCTTTTTAAAATTTTATTTATTTTCTAGTTGGAGAACTTCTTTTGGCCTTTAAAAGTAGATCTGCTGGTAACAAATTTCTTAGTTTGATTTCATTTGAAAATGAATTTTATTCCTGAAAGACAGTTTCACTTGGCATAAAACTTGGGGTGACAGTTCTTCCCTTTCAGCACTTAAAAACATGTCACTTCCTTCTTCCTTCCATAGTTTCAGATGAAAAATCTTGTCATTTAAATTGATTTTATGCAATATGTAATATATAATTTCTCTCTGGATGCTTTCATAACTTTTCCTTTGTCTTTTGTTTTCATGTGTCAAGTATAATGTGTCTTGGCCTGAAGTTTTTATTTATCCTGTTTGGAGTTTTCTCAGCTTATTAAACATGTATATTTATATCTTTCACTAAATTGGGGCATTTTCAGCCATTATTTTCTAGAATAGTCTTTCAGCCCCACTCATTCTTCTCCTTTTGAGACTCCAAATATATAAAAGTTAGATTTTTTTGTTATTGTCCCAGAGATCCTTACGGCTTTGTTCTTTTTATACTTTCAGTTTGCTTTCCCTCTGGTGTTCAGATCTGCCTTCAAGTTCACTGACTCTTTCTTTTATCATCTCCACTCTACTATTGAGTCCCTCCAGCAAGTTTTTTTTTTTTTTTTATTTCAGCTTTTATATTTGTCAGTTCTAAAATTTCTATTTAATTCTTTATTAAATCTTCTGTTTCTTGGTGGAATTTTCTATTTTTTTCAATTATCTTAATTGTTTTTGTAATTATGGTTGAAGCATGCTTATGACAGCTAATTTAAAATCCTTGTCAGATAATTCCAACATTTGATTCACCTTGGTATTGTCTTCTGTAAATTTTCTTTCCTCATTTGCATTATTCTGGTATAATAGTTCTGGTATGATGAATGATTTTTTATAACGTATCCTGAACACTTATGATATTATGTTAAGTGAGGACTCTGAATCTTATTTAAATCTTCTTATTTAGCAGGCCATCATCTTTTTTAAGTTTAGCTAGATCTACAATTATGGATAGAAATTTCAATGAAAATTTAGTTTTCAGTGCTTTTCCATTGCTCTTTTGGTCTATGTTTTGTTTGGTGCCATTGGAGCTCCCTCTAATCTCTAATGCTGCTTCCCCTAAGAGTAGAGGCACTTTTTCTGGCTGGGCTGCCTGTTACCTCTAGGTGAGTGCTAGGAAACTCTTGCCCAGATGGATGGAGAGTGCTTCTTTGAGCCACTTCTTGTCCTTGGCATCCCACTCAAAACTCCCTGCTGGAATTACTAATACACCTGGTATTTCTGAGTTCAGGAAGGGAGTTCCAAAATGTTGCTATTCTGTCTAACCATTTGTTTTCTAATGGAAATCTTCATCATGCTATATCTAGGTGGGAAAAATGAGTCTCTAGACCATAGGAATGAAGGGCACATCCCAATGATGGACCAGGCTGCTTGTGCTTCTAGATGGGCCAAGACAGTCTCTGGTTCACTGGGAAAGAGAAAATGTCCTTGGCCTGAGCCAGTTGTTATTAGAAGAATCCCCTCTTCTGGTACCAAAGGGTTGTCTGGTATTGTTCATTTTCCCATTAGTCCAGGATGAGTAATTTCGTTCTTGGGCTATCCTCTGCTGCTATATTGACGTTGGGTTATGCCAGGCCACGACTGCCTTCTTTTGCTTCATGAGGTATCAGGAAACACTGGACCTCTGTGTTGTTCCTTCAGGCGTGGGGTCCCTAACCAGCCCACCTTTCCCTTTCCACCTTTCAGAGTCCTTCTATCATTGCCTGATGCTTTATTTTCAGGACTTATAGTTTTATTTAGCAGGGAGGAGCAAAGAGAGATGAGTCTATACCGTCATTTATAAACCCTAAGTCCGAAATTATTTTAAAATGGATTTGGGGCAGTTTTTGTTTGTTAACATTTTCTCCAGTCATACCTTAAAATGTTAAAGCATCAAAGCAGTTTTTCATCTATAGAAATTTTTTAAACAAACATCTGCTCATTTTTAAAGCTAACCAGAATCAGGAAAGAAAAACTGAACAGTATGCAAAGCATCAAAATAACAAAGTTCACTCAGGAGCATCTGAATCATAGTGAAAATAAATGACGTTTTTTATAAGAGTGAGTGATAGCCATGTCAGAAGAAAGAGGCTCTGAAGGATCTTAAAATATTTGCAAGGAACTGTAGTGAATTAAGACTGGTTTAATGTTAAATCTCATGTAGAATTAAGATGATAAGGCAAAGAATAAGGTTCTTGAGGAAAGATATGTCTGTCCTTCAGTAGAGCCAGAAACCATGTGAATGTATTTCTTAACTTATGGACCTTATTATCACTTGTTTGTACATTTGTTAGAGGTGAAAGATTATTTACAATTATATTGGAACAAGATAGGTCCCAGGTTGATGAAGTTATTAGGAAATATTAGATTTAACTTCTGTAAATAATATCTGAAAAAAGTGAGCATCAAATCTGCAAGTATCCTAATATTAATGTATCATCAATGTTTATTTATTTGTTTTTTATTTAAAACCGATTATTTTTATTTTTTGTATTTTAACTTCTCACTAAACATTGTAGTTGATTTTTGTGTCCCTTTACCATTTGTTCTTTCCCCTCTCCCTCTCTCTCATCCCCCCAACAACATCATATCTGTTCACTTGTCTTAACAAGTTCAAGGAATTGTTGTGATTGTTGTGTCTTTTTACCCCCCTTATTTGTTTTTATATTTATTTATTTATTTTAGCTCCCACAAATAAGTGAAAACATGTGGTATTTCTCTTTCTGTGCCTAACTTGTTTCACTTAATGTAATTTTCTCTAAGTCTATCCATGTTCCTGTGAATGGTAGTATTTCATTCTTTTTCATAGCTGAGTAGTATTATATTGTGTAGATTATACCATATTTTCTGTATACACTAGACTGATGATGTACATTTTGTTTGGTTCCAACTCTTGGTTATTGTAAATAGTGCTGCAATAATCATGGGAGTACAGGTATCCCTTCCTCATGATGATTTCCATTCCTCTGGATATATTCCCAGCAGTGGAATAGCTGGGTCGTATGGTAGATCAACCTGTAATTATTCGAGGAACCTCCATACCATTTTCCATAGAGGCTGCACCATTTTGCAGTCCCAGCAACACTGTATGAGAGTTCCTTTTTCTCCTCAACCACACTAGCCTTTATCATTATCAGTCTTTTGGATATTAGCAATCCTGAGTGGAATGAGATGGTATCTCAAAGTGGTTTTGATTTGCACTTCCTGAATGCTGACTGATTTTGAGCATTTTTCAAGTGTCTGTTGGCCATTTGTATATCTTCCTTCGAGAAATGCAAATTCAGCTCCTTTGCCCACTTTTTAATTGGGTTATTTGGTTTTTTGCTGTAAAGCTGTTTGAGCCCCTTGTAAATTCTGGATATTGATCCTTTGTCAGATGTATATTTTGCAAATATTTTCTCCCACTCTGTTGGTTGACTTTTCACTTTGTTTATTTTTTCTTTTGCTGTGAAGAAGCTTTTAAGTTTGATATAATCCCATTTGTTTATTTTTCCTTTGGTTGCCTCTGCTTTGGGGGTCATATTCATGAAGTCTGTACCCACTCCTACTTCCTGGAGTGTTTCCCCTATGTTTTCTTTAGGGAGTTTTATTGTTTCATGGCATGTACTTAATTCTTTAATCCATTTTGAGTTGATTTTGGTATATGATGAAATATACAGGTCTAGTTTCAATCTCCTGTATATGAATATACAGTTTTCCTAGCACCATTTGCTAAAGAAGCAGTCTCTTCCCCAGTGTGCAGACTTGATACCTTGGTCAAAGGTCAGATGACTGTAGGTGTATGGGTTGATTTCTGGGTTTTATATTCTATTCCATTGATCTGTGTGTCAGTTTTTATGCCAGTACCCTGCTATTTCAGATATTATAGCTTTGTAGTACAGTTTAAAGTCAGGTAGTGTTATGCCTCCAGCTTTATTTTTTTGCTCAGGACTGCTTTGCCTATGTGTTTTCTTTTGTTATTTTATATAAATGTCTGGATTTTTTTTTTCTGTTTCTAAGAAAAATGTCATTGGAATTTTGATGGGAATTGCATTGAATCTGTAGACCACTTTGGGTAATATGGACATTTTCACATTGTTAATTCTTCCAATCCAAGAGCGTGACATATCTTTCCATCTTCTTGCGTCCTCTTTAATTTCTCTCAACAGTGGTTTGTAATTCTCTTTGTAGAGATATTGCACATACTTGGTTAACTTTATTTCTAAGTATTTTATTTTTTTGGTGGATATTGTAAATGGGCTAGCTTTAATAATTTCTTTTTCTGCATGTTCACTGTTGGAGTATAGAAATGCTGCTGATTTTGTATCCTGCAAATTTGCTGAAATCGTATATCAACACTGAAAGTTTTTTTGTAGAGGCTTTAGGCTGTTCAACATATAGGATCTTATCATCTGAAAACAGGGATGAGTTCATCATTTCCAATCTGGATTGCTTTTATTTCCTTTTCTTCTCTGATTGCTCTGCCTAATACTTACAACACTATGTTGGATAGGAGTGGTGAGAATGGGCAACCTTGTCTAGTTCCTCTTCTCAGGATGATATTGGCTGTGGGCTTATCATATATGGCTTTAATTGTGTTGAGATACTTCCTGTCTATACCTAACTTGCAGAGAGACTTTATCATGAACAAATGTTGAATTTTGTCAAATGCTTTTTCACCATCTATAGAGATGGTCATATGGTTTTTGTCTTTGCTTTTATTGATGTGGTATATTACGTTTATTGATTTGCATATGTTGAACCAAACTTGCATCCCTCAGATGAATCCCACTTGATCATGGTATATAATTTTGTGTATGTGTTGCTGTATTCTGTTAGCTAGTATTTTATTGAGGATTTTGGTGTCTATATTCACCAAGGATATTGGCCTGTTGTTTTCTATTTTTGAAGTATCTTTATCTGGTTTTGGTGTCAGGGTGATATTTGCCTCATAGTATGAGTTTGGAAGAATTGCCTCTGTTTCAATCTTTTGCAATAGTTTGTAGAGAATTGGTGTCAATTCCTCTCTGAATGTTTGGTAGAATTCTGCTGTGTACCCATCTGGTCCTGGGTTTTTCTTTGTTGGGAGCCTTCTGATAACAGCTTCAATCTCTTTTATTGTTATTGGTCTGGTCACATTTTCTGTATCTTCATGGCTCAGTTTTGGTAGTTTGCATGTGTTGAGAAATTTATCCATTTCCTCCACATTTTCAAATTTGTTGGCATATATTTGTTTATACTAGTCTCTGAAGGTTCCTTGTATTTCTGAGGTATCAGTTGTAATATCACCTTTTTCATTTCTAATTTTTGTTATTTATGTCTTCTCTCCTCTTTTCTTAGTTGGCCTTTCTAAAGGTTTGTCAACTTTATTTATCTTTTCAAAAAAACACCTTTTTGATTAATTGATCTTTCGTATCATTTTAGAGGTTTCTATTTCATTTAGCTCTGCTCTGATCTTAATTATTTCTTTCCATCTACTAACTTTGGGTTTGGATTGTTCTTGTTTTTCTAGTTCTTTAAGGTGAAGTGTTAGGTTGTTTACTTGCCATCTTTCCATTCTTCTGAAGTAAGCATTTAATGTGATAAATTTCCTCCTTAGTACTACTTTTGCAGTATCCCACAGATTTTGGTATGATGTGTCATTATTTTCATTAGTTTCAAGAAATTTTTTGATTTCCTGTTTAATTTCTTCTTGGACCCATATGTCATTAAGTAGAATGTTGTTTAATTTCCATGTGTTTGCATAGTTTCCAGAGTTTCATTTGTTATTGATTTCTAATTTTACTCCTTTGTGATCTGAAAAATACATGGAATAATTACAAGTTTTTTAATTTGTTGAGTCTTCATTTGTGATGTAACATGTGTTCTATCCTGGAGAATGTTCCATGTACTGATGAGAAGAATCAATATTCTGAGGTTGTTGGATGGAATATTCTGTAGATATCTGTCAAGTCCAATTGGTCTAAAGTATTGTTTAGATCTTGTGTTTCTCTGCTGATTCTTTGCCTAGATGATCTGACCAATATTGAGAATGGGGTGGTCAGGTCCTCTGCTATTATGGTATTAGTGTCTATCTCATTCTTTAGGTCAAATAGTGTCTGCTTTATAAATCTGGCAGTTCTGATATGGGGTGCATATATATTTATGACTGTTATGTCTTCTTGATGGATAAATCATCTTGTCATTATATAGTGGCCTTCTTTTTCTCTTTTTATGGTTTTTCATTTAAAGTCTATTTTATCTGATGTAAGTATAGCTACTCCAGCTCATTTTTCATTTCTATTTGCATGGTATATCTTTTTCTATCCTTTTACTCTTAGTCTATGTGTGTCTTTACAGGAGAGGTGAGTCTCCTGAAGGCAGCAGATCGTTGGGTCCATCCTTTTAATCCAGTCAGTCAGTCTGTGTATTTTGAGTAGGGAATTTAATCCCTTTGCATTTAGAGTTATTATTGAAAGGTTTTGATTTACTCCTAGCATTTTATTGATTTTTGTGACTGTCTTAAGTATCTTTTGTTCCTTTCTTTCTGATTTACTGTTTGACTTCTGTATTCGTTGGTTTCTTGGGGCAGTAGATAAACTTTTTTTCTCTTTATTGTTAGCATTTTTATTTTACTAGTGGGTTTTGTTTTTTCTGGAGTACTTATGGCAGTGATGGTTGTTTTTCAGGTACAAAACCCAGTACTCCCTTGAGAATTTCTTTTAAGGCTGATCGTGTGGTAGTGAACTCTTACAGTTTTTGTTTGTCTGAGAATTATACTATTTGTCCTTCATTTCAGAAGGATAGCCTTGCTGGTTAAAGTATTCTTGGCTGGCAATCTTTGTCTTTTAGTATTTTCCATATATCATCCCATTTTTTACTGGCTTTTAGGGTTTCTGATGAAAAGTCTGATGTTAGTTTGATTGGGGCTCTTGTATAGGTGACTTGCTGCTTTTCTCTTCCAGCTTTTAAGATTCTCTGTCTTTGAGTTTTGCTAATTTGACTATAACATGTCTTGGAGAGGACCTTTTTGGGTTGATTATTTTTGGGGACCTATGAGCTCCCGGAATCTGAAGATCTGTGTCTTTCCATATTCCTGGGAAATTTTCTCCTGTTATTTCATTGAATATGTTTTCAATGCCATTTCCTTTTTCCTCCTTTTCTGGAATACCCATGATTTGGATATTTGAGCACTTAAGGTTGTCTGATATCTCTCTTACATTTTCTTCAATGCTTTTAATTCTTTTTTCTTTTTTTTTTGTCTGCCTGTGTTATTTCAAGCAACCTATCTTCAAGGTCAGAAATTCTCTCTTCTGCTTATTCTAGCCTGCTGGTTAAACTCTCTGTTGTGTTTTTTATTTCATTGAATGAATTTTTCAGCTCCACATGCTCTGCTACATTCTTTTTCATGGCATTGATTTCTTTGTACATTTCTTCTTTCAGGTCCTGTATACTTATTTTTCATTCTGTTGTCTAACTGAGTTTTCTTTTATTTCTTTTAGTTTCCTTAGAATAGTTGCTCGAAATTCTTTGTCAGGCATTTCAAGGACGTTCTGTTCTATAGGATCTAGAGCTTGAGAGTTATTATTACCCTTTGGTGGTCGTGTACTTTCTTGATTTTTCACATTTCTGGTATCTTTCCTTTGCTGTTTAATCATTGTAGCAGGGGACTTCATGGTCCACTCATTTGACCCTAATATCTGGCTAGGATCCTGCAGGGAGTTCCAATTCGGAATGGCTGCCTCTTTGTCTGTGGTGGGGAGGCTCGGGCCTCTCTGGAACACAGGGACTGGCCTGGACTGGGAGTCCCACAGCAATGCCTACCTGCTCTGGTTCAGGTGGCTCTAGTCCTGTGGGCTCGGCAGCTCTCAGGCCTCTCTGGGGAACTCTCTGGGTGGAATGCACTGGCCTGGGTTGGGAGTCTTGCAGTGGTGCCTACCTGTTCCTGCATGCGTGGCTCAGGGCACATGGGACCAGCAGCTCTTAGGCCTCTCTGGGGGCCTCTCTGGGTGGTGGGCATTGGCCTGGGCTGGGAGTTCCCATGGTGCAGTTTCTTTCTGTTTATTGTTTGCATATCTGCTCTACCAGTGGTGTTTTTTTCTTTCTGGTTTATTCATGTTGGTAATTATTGTTTTGGGGATTCCAAGTGCAGGACTTCCTTAAGGATTTCTTGTAGAGCTGACCATTTGATGGTGAACTCCTGCAGCTTTTGTTTGCCTGGGAAATACACTATTTCCGCTTCATTTCTGAATGATAGCCTTGCTAGGTAAAGTATTCTTGGCTGGCAGTATTTTTGTGTTATTTATTTATTTATTTATTTTAGTACCTTTAATATGCCATCCCAATCTCTTCTGGCCTGCAGAGTTTTTGTTGAGATGTCTGTTGCTAGATGGGGATTTCCTTATAGGTGACTTGATGCTTTTGTCTTGCTGTTTTTTAGGATTCTCTCTTTGTCTTTGATTTTTGACAGTTTCACTACAATATGCCTCAGAGAGTACCTTTTTGGATTGAATCTGTTTGGGGACCTTTGAATCTCTTGGCTCTGAAAGCCCATATCTCCACCAATACCTGGGAAGTATCCAGTATTAGTTTATTGAATATAAATTCAATGCTTTTTCCTTTCTTCTCCCCCTCCAGAACACCCAAGACTTGAATGTTTATGTGCTTAAGGTGGCCTGCTAGCTCCTTTAGACTTTCTTCATTTTTTAAAATCATTGTTTTTTTTTTTTTTTTTTTGTCTGCTTAGGCTATTTCAAGAAGACTGTCATCTAAATTAGAAATGCTTACACTCTCAATTATAGTTTTTATTTCAATAAATGAGTCTTTCAACTCCAGGAGTTCTGCTACATTCTTTTTTATGGAATTTATCTCTTTGTAAATTTCCTCCTTCAAGTTTTAGATTGTTTTTCTTGTTTCATTATGTTATCTAACTGAGTCTTTCTGTATCTCACTGAGTTTGTATAAGATTGTCATTCAAAATTCCTTTTCAGATGTTTAAAGGGTTTCTTGCTCTATGGGTTCTGGTACTTGAGAATTATTGTATTCTTTTGGTGGTGTCATATATCCTTGTTTTTTCGTCTCTCTACATTGATTTCTAGTCATCAAATTGAGCAGTTGCTTCTTCTATTACTCTGAAGTGGGATTTGAGTAGAGAGATTTCCTCCAGTAGATGTGTTTTATATCGACCATTGAGCAGGATGGTTTAATATTCACTCTTGTTAGACTCAGTAGTGTAGTCTCTGTGCAAGTACTTCTGCAGTATTCATTTACAGAGTTATGTGTGAGTGCTCTCTGTGGTGTAGGCACTGGGGCAGTTAGTGATTTCTTGCTGAGGTTAGTGGGACTTTGAGGATGTGGGCTAGCTCTTAAAGTCTTGGGTGAAGTGCCTGGATTCCTCGTCACTCTTTTTCTGGGGTGAGTGACCCTAGATGGACTTATTGGCTTCCCAGCTAGTGTACAGTGACCCTGGTGGGTGCACTGGGGTATACTGGATCTCCTCAGATTGAATGAGTGACCCTGGGCAAGGGTTTTCTTTCCTTATTCCTGTAGGCCAAGGCTTCTCCTTGGTTCTTGCTTCCCTTGGTTGGAGGCTGGGTTGATGGGGGCTGGGAATTTTCTTCTGTATACTAGCTATCCTGGGTTTCTGTATTTTTCAGGTTCTCTATGTGTGACTCTCCCTGGGTGAAGGCAGTCATGCACACTGCACATGGGCTGAAATTCTCCCTGTGAGTTGTGTCACTGGGGGTTGAATCTCTGCTGGCTTACCTTTTTCTGGTGCCTCCATTTGTGACCCTTCTTGTATCAATGCATGGTGGCAGTGGTGGTTCCTGCCCTTGGCCAGTCTGACTGGTGCAGAGGCAGTGATAGTGTGTGTGGCTTCCAGCAGCACTGTGGTGGAAGCAGTGGTGCAGATGATAGCAGCTGGGGTCCCATGCCCAGCTTGGTTGGCAACTGCTTCAGCATTGGCAGGGCCTCCCATCCTACTGCTGGTCTAGCTGATGTGGTGGTATGGGTGGGGGTTCCACACCCAGTTGATTTGGCTGGTGTGATGGCTATGGTGGCAGCAGCCACACTGCACACAACTATGGTAGGGGTCCTGTGCATAGCAGGCCCAGCTGGTGAGGTGACTTGGGCAGGGGTCCCATGCATGGCTGGCCTGGCTGGTGAGGCAGTGTGGATGGCCCCTGGCTATGGCCACCACACTGCAGGCAAGTGCAGCAGCAGGGGTCCTGAGCACAGCCAGGCTGGCTAGTGAGGCAGCTTGGATGGTGGTCCTGTGTGCTGCTGGTCTGGCTGGTGCAGCAGCGTGGAAGGGCTCTGGTGATGGCCACCACACTGCAGTTGGTGGCAGCAGAGGTCCCACCCCCAGACTGGATGGCTTCTGCTTTTGCATTAGCAGGGGGTCCTACACCCAGCCAGTCTGGGTGGTGTGATGGCCATGGTGGTGGTAGCCACACTGCTCAAAACTGTGGCAGGCAGACCCACAAGTAGTTAAACTGACTGTTGAGAGAGCTTGGGTGGGGTCCTGTGCATGGCTGGTCTGGCTGGTGTGGTGGTGTAGAAAGCCGCTAGCAATAAGTGCTGCTATCATAGGCAGCTGTGGCAGTGGTCCCATGCATGGCTGAGCTGACTGGTGCAGCAGTGTGAGCAGGGATCCTGTGTGTAGGTGGCCTGGTTGGAGCTGTAGCATTGGTTTGGATGGCTACTAGTAAGAGCAGTGACTGGAGCTGTACTTCAAGTGACAGCAGCATGAGATGGGGTGAAATTCACAGTGGGAAGGTGGGCGACATTCCTGGGTCCTGACAATGTCACCATCCAGTGCAATGCTGCTGGCGGTGGTCTTGTTCTGGTATCCTTCTGTGGGAGGAACATGTCCTAAGTTTCCTTAGTCTGCCGTCTTCCCACAATTTGTACAAATTCTTACTGATGATGTCCATCATAAACTTATGAGATATAAGACTAATTTAATATAGGTTGAGAATCTCTTATCTAAAATGCTTGGAATCAGAAGTGTTTTGGATTTTGGACTTTTCAGATTTTAGAATATTTGCATTATACTTACTGGCTGAGCATACCTAATTCAAAAATCTGAAATCTGAAATGCTCCAATTAGCATTTCCTTTGAGCCCAGGAAGTTTCAAATTTTGAAGCATTTAGATTTTGTATTTTCAGATTAGGGATACTCTACCTGCTGTATTCATTTTCTGCTGTTCCTGACCTTCCCCACACTGCCAAAATAATAAACATAAAGTTGACTCTAGATTAACCAAGGAAAGTTGTATAACCTTCAGGATTCACATCCTGGTGAAAAATAATAATAGTGCATTTGTGGAAAAATGGGGTGACTGTGAATCACCAAAAAATATATTCCCATGCAATATTTGGGACTTACTTTTACTAGAAACTATTTCTTGTTCATCCAGAATTTAAATTTAACTGAATGTCCTGTATTTTACCTGACAACCCAAAATGGAAGTATTCAGCAAAAATGTTAGCAACATCACACACTGTCTTCTCTCCTAACTTTCCTCCACTCCACACATACGCTTTGAAGGATGCAAAGTTTTGTAATGATGCAGGCCTAGGTGAGTCCACAAGAATGAAAATTGTTCAACTGCAGTTTTAATTTCCTGTACAGAAGAAGAGCACTGGGATGGAGAAAATAATTGTGAGGTACTGAATTTAGAGAGAATGGACTCCTTTATGTGTAATAATTTGTAAAGTTTAAAACATCTACAAAATATAATAGGAACATGTCTCATACAACCAATTTAAAGTAATAATTCATTATTTGGTGTATTTTTTTTTTTAAATTTTATTTTGTCGATATACATTGTGGCTGATTATTGCTCCCCATCACCAAAACCTCCCTCCCTTCTCCCTCCCCCCCTCCCCCCCAACAATGTCCTTTCTGTTTGCTTGTCGTATCAACTTCAAATAATTGTGGTTGTTATATCTTCTTCTCCTCCCCCCCCCGGTTTGTGTGTGTGTGTGTGTGTGTGTGTGAATTTATATATTAATTTTTAGCTCCCACCAATAAGTGAGAACATGTGGTATTTCTCTTTCTGTGCCTGACTTGTTTCACTTAATATAATTCTCTCAAGGTCCATCCATGTTGTTGCAAATGGCAGTATTTCATTCGTTTTTATAGCTGAGTAGTATTCCATTGTGTAGATGTACCACATTTTCCGTATCCACTCATCCGATGATGGGCATTTGGGCTGGTTCCAACTCTTGGCTATTGTAAAGAGTGCTGCGATAAACATTGGGAAACAGGTATACCTTCGACTTGATGATTTCCATTCCTCTGGGTATATACCCAACAGTGGGATAGCTGGGTCGTATGGTAGATCTATCTGCAATTGTTTGAGGAACCTCCATACCATTTTCCATAGAGGCTGCACCATTTTGAAGTCCCACCAACAATGTATGAGAGTTCCTTTTTCTCCGCAGGCTCGCCAGCATTTATCGTTCAGAGTCTTTTGGATTTTAGCCATCCTAACTGGGGTTAGATGGTATCTCAATGTGGTTTTGATTTGCATTTCCCGGATGCTGAGTGATGTTGAGCATTTTTTCATATGTCTGTTGGCCATTTGTATATCTTCCTTAGAGAAATGCCTACTTAGCTCTTTTGCCCATTTTTTAATCGGGTTGCTTGTTTTCTTCTTGTACAGTTGTTTGAGTTCCTTATATATTCTGGATATTAATCCTTTGTCAGATATATATTTTGCAAATATTTTCTCCCACTCTGTTGGTTGTCTTTTAACTCTTTTAATTTTTTCTTTTGCTGTGCAGAAGCTTTTTAGTTTGATATAATCCCATTTGTTTATTTTTCCTTTGGTTGCCCGTGCTTTTGGGGTCGTATTCATGAAGTCTGTGCCCAGTCCTATTTCCTGAAGTGTTTCTCCTATGTTTTCTTTAAGAAGTTTTATTGTTTCAGGGTGTATATTTAAATCCTTAATCCATTTTGAGTTGATTTTAGTATACGGCGAGAGGTATGGATCTAGTTTCATTCTCCTGCATATGGATATCCAGTTATCCCAGCACCATTTGCTGAAGAGGCAGTCCCTTCGCCACTGAATAGGCTTGGTGCCTTTATCAAAGATCAGCTGACAGTAAGTGTGTGGGTTGATTTCTGGATTCTCTATTCTATTCCATTGGTCAGTATGTCTGTTTTTATGCCAGTACCATACTGTTTTGGTTATTATAGCTTTGTAGTATAGCTTAAAGTCAGGTAGTGTTATGCCTCCAGCTTTATTTTTTTTGC
Organism: Cynocephalus volans; assembly: GCF_027409185.1. NCBI lineage: Eukaryota > Metazoa > Chordata > Mammalia > Dermoptera > Cynocephalidae > Cynocephalus > Cynocephalus volans. The sequence goes on from NC_084478.1 coordinate 98,417,103, forward strand.
TCAGCATTGCTTTGGCTATGCGTGGTATTTTATTGTTCCATATAAATGTCTGGATAGTTTTTTCCATTTCTGAGAAAAATGTCTTTGGAATTTTGATGGGGATTGCATTGAATTTGTATATCACTTTGGGTAGTATGGACATTTTCACTATGTTGATTCTTCCAATCCAAGAGCATGGGATATCTTTCCATCTTCTTGTATCCTCTCTAATTTCTCTCAGCAGTGGTTTGTAGTTCTCATTACAGAGATTTTTCACCTCCTTGGTTAACTCAATTCCTAAGTATTTTATTTTTTTGGTGGCTATTGTAAATGGGCAGGCTTTCTTGACTTCTCTTTCTGCATGTTCACTATTGGAGAAAAGAAATGCTACTGATTTTTGTGTGTTGATTTTGTATCCTGCTACTGTGCTGAAATCATTTATCAATTCCAGCAGTTTTTTTGTAGAGGTTTTAGGCTGTTCGATATATAGGATCATGTCATCTGCAAACAGGGACAGTTTGACTTCATCTTTTCCAATCTGGATGCCCTTTATTTCCTTCTCTTCTCTGATTGCTCTGGCTAGTACTTCCAACACTATGTTGAATAAGATTGGTGAGAGTGGGCATCCTTGTCTAGTTCCTGTTCTTAAAGGAAAAGCTTTCAGCTTTTCCCCATTCAGGATGATATTGGCTGTGGGTTTGGCATATATGGCTTTAATTATGTTGAGATACTTTCCCTCTATACCAAACCTATAGAGGGTCTTTGTCATGAATGAGTGCTGAACTTTATCAAATGCTTTTTCAGCATCTATAGAGATGATCATATGGTCCTTGTGTTTGAGTTTATTAATATGGTGTATAACATTTATTGATTTGCGTATGTTGAACCATCCTTGCATCCCTGGGATGAATCCCACTTGATCGTGATGAATAATTTTACGTATGTGTTGCTGTATTCTGTTTGCTAGTAATTTAGTGAGGATTTTTGCATCTATATTCATCAAGGATATTGGCCTGTAGTTTTCTTTTTTGGTTATATCTTTACCTGGTTTTGGTATCAGGATGATGTTTGCTTCATAGAATGAGTTTGGGAGATTTGCGTCCGTTTCAATCTTTTGGAATAGTTTGTAAAGAATCGGTGTCAATTCCTCTTTGAATGTTTGGTAAAATTCTGCTGTGAATCCATCTGGTCCTGGGCTTTTCTTTGTTGGGAGCCTTCTGATAACAGCTTCAATCTCCTTTATTGTTATTGGTCTGTTCAAATTTTCTACGTCTTCACGGTTCAGTTTTGGGAGCTTGTGTGTGTCCAGAAATTTATCCATTTCCTCCAGATTTTCAAATTTGTTGGCGTATAGTTGTTTATAGTAGTCTCGAATGATTCCTTGTATTTCAGATGAATCAGTTGTAATATCGCCTTTTTCATTTCTAATTTTTGTTATTTGAGTCTTCTCTCTTCTTTTTTTTGTTAGCCATGCTAATGGTTTGTCAATTTTATTTATCTTTTCAAAAAACCAACTTTTTGATTCGTTGATCTTTTGAATTGTTTTTTGGTTTTCAATTTCATTCAGTTCTGCTCTGATCTTAATGATTTATTTCCGTCTGCTAACTTTAGGTTTGGATTGTTCTTGTTTTTCTAGTTCTTTAAGGTGAAGTGTTAGGTTGTTCACTTGCCATCTTTCTATTCTTCTGAAGTGAGTGTTTAATGCAATAAATTTTCCCCTCAATACTGCTTTTGCAGTATCCCACAGGTTTTGGTATGATGTATCATTGTTTCATTAGTTTCAATAAATTTTTTGATTTCCTGCTTGATTTCTTCTTGGACCCATATGTCATTAAGTAGAATGCTGTTTAATTTCCATGTGTTTGTATAGTTTCCAGAGTTTCGTTTGTTATTAATTTCTAGTTTTAATCCATTGTGGTCTGAGAAGATACATGGGATAATTCCAATGTTTTTGAATTTATTGAGACTTGATTTGTGACCTAATATGTGATCTATCCTGGAGAATGATCCATGTGCTGATGAGAAGAATGAATATTCTGAGGTTGTTGGGTGGAATGTTCTGTAGATATCTGCCAATTCCAATTGGTCTAGAGTCTTGTTTAGATCTTGTGTTTCTCTACTGATTCTTTGCCTAGATGATCTGTCTAATATTGACAGTGGGGTGTTCAGGTCCCCTGCTATTATGGTATTAGTGTCTATTTCCTTCTTTAGGTCTAATAGAGTTTGTTTTATAAATCTGGCTGCTCCAACATTGGGTGCGTACATATTTATGATTGTTATGTCTTCTTGATGGATCAGTCCTTTTATCAGTAAGTAGTGTCCCTCATTGTCTCTTTTTATGGTTTTTAGTTTAAAGTCTATTTTGTCAGATATAAGAATAGCTACTCCAGCTCGTTTTCCTTTTCTGTTTGCATGGTAAATCTTTTTCCATCCTTTCACTCTTAGTCTGTGTGAATCTTTATGGGTGAGGTGGGTCTCTTGTAGGCAGCATATAGTTGGGTCCTGCTTTTTGATCCAGTCAGCCAGTCTGTGTCTTTTAATTGGGGAATTTAAGCCTTTTACATTAAGAGTTGTTATTGAAAGGTGTTGATTTATTCCTAGCATTTTATTGGTTGTTTGGTTGTCTTAGGTGTCTTTTGTTCCTTGCTTTCTGATTTACTGTTTGTTTTCTGTGTTTGTTGGTTCCTGGTGTATTTTTTTTCTAAAAATATTTATTAAGTTAGAAAACTTTCCCTAAAAAATTGACGTTTCCATGCTACGAATAATCCTAATCACTCTATATATTTTTTATCTCTTCAACCAGTTTGTAACATCTCGAAGGCAGCAATTAGGTTTTATCCATTCTTGTGCTTCTTGTACTTAATATTGAAATAATGCAGCCAGTTTTCAAAACTGTATAGTCTGGATAAAGACCCTATGCTCACAACCACTGCTTTATATGTCTCACGTAACAATGGTGGGCAACATCTTTAAGCCAAATTTTGTTTTTAAATCATTGCCTTATTCTGTTCGTGCTACTATAACAAAATACCACAAACTGGGTGGCTTATAAACAACAGAAATTTATTTCTGTCTGTTTTGGAGGCTGGGAAGTCCAAGATCAAGGTGCTGGCAGACTTGGTGTCTGTTAAGAGCCTGTTCTCTGGTTCATAGATAATGCTCTTTAACCATGTCCTCACATGGTGGAAGAGGAGAACTCTGGATGGGGTGCTATCCTCATGACCTAATTACCTCCCAAAGGCCCTACAGGAGAACACATTTAGTCCATGCCAATCATATATGAAGGTACTTCCAACAGTTCATGTAAAAATGGAGTTAAAAGATAATATGAATCCATCCATACTTTTTGAAGACCCCTCATACTTCTTTGCCCTTAAGTTAGTTGAATCAGTTTTTAAATGACTGGTAGTGCCATTGGATCTATTTAAAGCAGCATATGAGTAGACCATGAACCATTGACTACGAGGACATTATGGTTAACTTGCATTAAATGTTCTTAAAGGCCTTTGTGATTCTTTTAAATCCTACTTTCAAGAGTCTTGCTTTGCTCATTTCTGAAGCAGTAATGTTTTGGAGGGCTTACAGATAGTCATGAATTTGAAGTTTAAGAGTTTTACTAGTTTGATACTATTTACAGCTTTAGCTTGACCAATGATACTGACATACTTTTCTTGATTTGAAAAAATTATTTTGAATAGTTCTGTGTATAAATTTTGATAAAAAAACATTTTACAAGAAAAGACTACTTAAATTTAGAAGGTCACGATGTTTTCACTTTGCAGCAATTCCAATAGGCTTTTATGTTATAAATATAACTACATAAAATCATGGACAAACCATAAGTCAGTAGACAGTATTCAGTATGCTTCAGAAAAATAATTTCCTTAAGTCCTAATGTTCTCTATAAAATTTCCTGTGAGATCTATGCTTCATAGAAAACAAAATTTTGCTCCAAGGCTTTAATATGTCATAATAAATATCTTTATTAAAATGAAATTTCAACTGCATTCTTAAAATAGTAGATGTTTTGCTTTTACCCTTTATTCAGCATTTCTAATGATCACTCTTAAAAAGTGTAAATGTCCAAATAACTTTGACTCAAATAAGAAGTAGCGATACACGTCTATATTATTTTTGTCAGACTTACTTCCCAATTGGTTTTATATACTCATTTCTTCCATTTCCTTTCGTACAATTATCTCTTAAACCCAGTCTAATCAAACTTTTATTTCAACCACTTTACTAAAATTGCTCTTATTAAGACCATAAATGATCTCAACATTGCCAAATCTAATGGTTAGACCTCAGTCCTCATGCAACCAAATTATTGGCAGTATTTAACCCAGTATATTTTCTTCATTTGTCTTCCAAGACATGATCCTCTCTTTAGCTTCCTCTTACCTCATTTTTGCTGCTTCTCAGCCTTATTTGCTTATTCCTGTCCATCTCTTCAGTGCCACAATGTTCAGTCTGTGGCCTTTTTTTCTTTTCTCTTTGCATTAATATTCTTAGGAACGTTAGGTAGCATCATGACTTTATATGCATATAGCATCTATATGATGACATATCCAGGTTTTTATATCATGACCTCTTTTATAAGCAAATACTGTTTTTCCTTTTCTGTTTCTTTTTGAATGAATGTAAGCTTTCTGAGGGAAAGCATGAGGAAAATGGAGTTGGTATAGTCAGGCCCCATTGCCTCATATCCGGCTGTGTATGATTCAGCACATCCATGGTAAACAAGTTATATAAGAGTGGTGTGACTGCACATGTGCACCCATATACTCCTTGGCTTGTTACCATTGTTGTGTACTTTCGGTATAAAAGACAGCAGCTATGAACCACTGGCCAGCAGAGCTTACGTCAGAGTAAAGCATGTCTTTTCTGTTATAGGCTGCCAGAATCATTTTCAGCTACCTAACTCATGACCTGCACAGGATGGGGCAGGGAGGTCTGTTATCCAGCCTGACATTTGGCAAAATTGGCAGCAGGATTCTGAGTAGGTAAGGGAGCCACTAGCTCCTTGGGAGGGGGAGGAAATGTGCTACCCTCGAGTATGTGGTACCCGGTGGCTGCTTTCCTGTTGACTGGGGTCTGGCTGTTTCTCACTGTACTATGAGTAAACATGGACCAGGTACTCCATGAAGTGGCACAGCTTTGAGATTTGCAGCAGAAAGCAGACATGTTGGAAGCACAGGTACTTGTTCTGGAGGCTGAAGTACAGCAAAAGGTCACTCCTGCTTCCAACACCAGGGATGATGACGAACCCGATGGTGAGTTTGGGAAGACTGTTCATCCTCTGGCATGAGCTGTTGTGCATCAGAAACTGAAGAATGATCAGCCCATGGGACTGGGCAGACAACCAGTAGGCAACCCACAAATGACCCAATTTATTAGTTATGTCCCCTATATGCAAGCTGAGTTGGTTGACTTGGGAAAACAGTTTCAGCAGAATCAGGGATAGCCCCTGGCTGCCTGGCTGCTGCAGTTATAGGACCTAGTTAGTGGTGGATAGTGTGATGTGCTTTGGTGAGAAGATGGAAAAGTTAGCCTCTATCACCATGCACCTGTCCCTGCAGCAGCAGTTACAGAATAACCACACATATGCACAGGGACAGGGTAACCACTCCTTGATGGAATGAATAAATGCAGCCGTCTGAACCATGTGGATGAGTGCCATAGAGCTGCCCAAAACTGTGAGTAGATGGCAAACATATGCTGAGCTGTTTCAAATAATTCGGGAGCTGGGGATGCAACCGTACATGTTTAATGTGAACACCTGTGGCCTGGATGATGAATGTCTTACAGGCACCATGAGAGAGGTAGTGCTGCAAAATGCTCCATCGATGTCTTTTGGGTCACTGATGGCCATACTGGCCCCATACATTGGTCATCCTATAAATGAAGTAAGGACCATGATGGCCAGTCTGGCTGAAGCAGAGGGGAGGATACAAACAAAGGGGGTCCAAAAGAAATGCTCAGAGTGTTGCCCCGAAGGGAACAAAGAAATTCTCAGAGTGTTGCCCTGAAGGGACTGAGCAAGTCTAGCTATATGCACATGTGGTTTGATTTGCTTGTGGCAGGAGTTGATAGGGAAAAAAATCAACTGGCAGTCAAACCTGGTCCTGTTTGCCTTGTGGTAACAATTGTGCCCCGAATAGCATTACATCAAACTTGCAAAAGAGACAAATAATAAAATATGCCCAGTGAATCTGAAAGATTTCATGGCAACTTCTGCAGAAGTGGATGGACTATTCTCTTTCAGCTAGGGAGCAGGCCCAGTTTCTTGCCATTGGGGGGCAGATGAGGACCAGAGCCCTCATGTTGAACTGGAAATACATTGGTCAGAGTCAAATGTACAGCAAGTATTAACGCTGGTGGACAGCAACACAGAATGTAGCCTGATACATGGCAGCTCAGGTAAGTTTCCGGAGCCACAGTGAATGTTGATGCTTATGGAGGACATACTACTAAAGTCAAAGCTGTGTCTTTGCTCCTGGGCATAGGACAATTGCCCCATCCTGTATATGCTGTGTATGTACCCCCAGTAGCTGAATATATCTTGGGATAGATGTACTTTATGGGTTACACTTGCAAACAATAGTTGGAGAATTCAGGCTGAAGATACAGACAGTAAAACCTGCATTGTGAGGACATGCTAAACATGACCCACAGGTATTACCCAAGCCAAGATGTGTAGTCAGTGTGAAACAGTATCGCCAGGTGGGAGGACATGCAGAGATAGGTGCCACTATATTGGAGGCGGAAAAATTTGATATTACTCATCCTGCACCTAACCCATTTGACATCCTGGTATGGCCAGTGAGAAAACGTGATGGGACGTTGAGGATGACTGTGGATTATCTAGAACTGAACAAAGTAGTGCCTCCTTTGCACCTGGCTGTGCCTTTGGTTCATGACTTGGTGAATCAGCTGATGACTCAGCAAGGAACTTGTCATTCTGTACTGGACCTTAAAAATGCTTTTTCCTCTTAGCCAAGATCAATTTGCCTTCACCTGGGAAGGAAGGCAATGGACTTTTCAAGTCTTGCCCCAAGGCTACCTGCATAGCCCGACCATCTGTCATGGATTAGTGGCTGGGGACCTAGCACAGTTACCATGATTCATTATATAGATGATGTCTTACTAACCTCTGATTTCCTTGCAGATTTAACAAAGGCAGCTCCAATGCTGTTAGGTCATTTGGAATGATATGATTGGGCCATATATAAGGGTTTTACCCTTTGGATATCTACTTGGAAATATCAACAGTGGATAGTGGGCCACTGACCCCTGTGGGGATAAGCCATGTGGCAAGAGCTATGGGAATTAGGACATGAAGGAAGTAACTCTTTTCCATGTCATGTGAAATTTCCCCTTAGCCATTCTGGGCAATGAAGAAGCCAATGCGTTGGCTAAGGTAAGATGGCTGGAGAGAACCCCAGCTGCTCATGTGGCCCAGTGGTTACATCGATGAATGCAGCATGCTGGCTGCAAGACCATGTAGTTGATGGCTCAAAAGTGGAACCTGACCATAAAATAGGAAGATATAATAAATGCATGTCATGTTTGTTCTGTGTGCCCTCAAGAGAGTCCACACCCCTGGTGGGTGCTGCATACCAATGGGCAGATAACCCATGGAAGGGTGCCCCTGACTCAATGGCAAGTGGATTTTGTGGGACTGCTGCCCAGGTCAGAGAATTTCAGGTATGTCTTCATAGCCATTTATACCACTACTGGTCTTCTGTTTGTATGGCCCTATAAGGCCCCAGACCAGGTAAGCACTATTAAGGCTTTGAATAGCCTTATAGCCCTGTATGGTCAGCCCCTGGTCATAGAGAGTGATAATGTAACTCACTTTACTGGACATGAAGTACAGAAGTGGGCTTCCCAGTTGTCCATTCAGTGGAAATTACATGTACTGTATCACCCCCAGGTAGAGGGAATGATTGAAGAGTACAATGGTCTTCTGAAAAAGGGACTAAGGCTATCTGCCCAACCCCCATCCCTGGAGGGGTGGACACAGCAGTTAGGGCCAATAGTCAGGATCTTAAATGAGAGACCGTGCAAGGGTGGGCCCTCTCCAGTGGAGGCTCTGTTACATAGAGCTGCAGCATCCGTTCCTGTAAATATTCTTTTCAGGATGGTAAGCTGGCATGTATTCTGCCAGAGGGACGAGAACTCCCTCTATTGGTGCCAAAAATTTTTTCATCTTTTCGCCCATATTCTTGTGGCTGCCAACACCATAGTCATCTGGGCACATACATATGCACTGAGTTTCCCACCAGTGTGGCTGCAAGATTCCCATGGGAGATCATCCCGATGACGACTGCTAACTGGACCTGGCCTGAGCAGAATGTTGTGTGTATATCCCTGACTGTCATCATAATGTTACTCAGGCTTTGCAGCAATTAACTAGTGAAATTCATGTTGTCTAAAAATGACTGGAGATTCCCTCCAGGAATGGTGGGCCAATATGTTGTCTTCCTGGAGGTGTGTGTGAGCTGTACTGGGAGGAAGTGCCTGTGTTTTAGTAGCATGTTGCTGCAGCCTATGTTGCTGCTGTGGCCTATGGATGCAAGGGTCAGCCAATCTCGCTAAGGGAACATTGTGGAAAATCTCAGATGCATAGATTGCACAATGAGGGACCCTGAAGGAGTAGGGTGTGAGGAAAATGGAGTCAGTATAGTTAGGCCGCCTCACCTCATATCCAGCTGGGTATGATTCAGCACATACATTGTAAGCAAATTATATAAGAGTGGTGTAACTGCGCATGTGTGCGCATATACTCCTTGGCTCATTGCCACTGTTGTGTACTTTTGGTGTAAAAAGACAGTAGCTCTGAACCACTGGCTGGCAGAGTTTGCATCAGAATAAAGCATGTCTATCTTGTTATTGGCCACTGGAACCTTTTTTCAACTACCTGATTCACGAGCTGCACAGGACGGGGCAGGGAGGTCTGTGATCCAGCCCGACCGAAGGGATCTCTGTTTTGTTTATTAATGCATCTCTACTCTGCACTAGATAAGTATTTGACAAACAGTAGGGGCTTGATAAAGAGTTGATGAATGAAAAAATGAATAAATGAACTACTGTATGTACATATATATGTGCATATATGCATATACATGAGAGAGAGAGAGAGAAATATTTCACAAATATTTGATTAACTCAAACATATCATTCCTTTGCCATGCTATTTAGCAATTTTTCCTTTCAAGAATATCTTGTTCTTTTCAACATTTGGATGTCTTTCAAAAGAATATGAAATTTTAGATGTTTTCTGTTAAGTATAGAAAGTCCCCTATAATTGAGAAATGTATGCACCAGTTTTTTTTTTTATGTAAAATTCTGATGAACTTAATACTGTGTTCCACATGTACTATTTTTTAAAAAATATCCCTCTAACTATGAAAAAGATTCTCCCAATTTTTTTAAGATGGAGATAACCTCATCTTAATGATTGCTTTGAAAACTTAGTACTTAATTATTGTCTTAATAGAAACAGAAATATTAGGAGATGAACAAGAAAAAAAAGCAATAAAAGAGTCTTCTGCTGGTCTATGTAAAAAGAAAGATAAAGAAGCAAAGAAGAGAAAGAAGCTTCTTGTAGCTGGTGCCTTTCAGAACTTAAGTAGAGTCCTGTTTTTGAACACCGAATTTGACTCCCTGCAGTCAGCCTTAAAAATACATACAGAATATAAACTGCATTAAGTTCTTTAAAGTGCACAAGGTGAAGGGCTGTTAGTTGGAGTTCTTCCAGAAGACAATTCTGTCTCAAACACTGTTTGGTTCTTATGAGAGGTTAACTTCCCAGCACGAACATGACACTAAGGAGCTAATCATCAGTTTTCCTCTTTCCCAACAGAGCTTTCATCCACTGTTGAACTTTTTTCTTTTTATTTTAAACTACATTCAGTTGTAGTCCATGCAGGATAGTCAGATCCCTGTTGATCATTCTCAGCCCCAGGAGAAGAATTTAATCTTTATTTATAGCATTTGTTAAGTATCCACAGGACACAGCGAGTTTAGAGTTCTAGCTAAGACTTAAGACCTATCCAAGGTATATAGAATTAAGACACCTTTTGCCTTCTCGAGAAATTTATATTCTAAAGTATAGATTCAAGGCTCTTTAAAATTGTAAATGTTTGGAATACAAAATCAGGGGAACATAATCTGAGAAAGGTACACGTAACAATGCATTAAATTAGTCTACAGAATATAACTCTAGTACTGCGGGTTATTATATAGAAGCATACTCAGCCCAGGTTGTGACAGATTCTGAGTTTGTATTTTTTCAGTCTTGCAAAGGAGTGGTTTGCAACCTTGGCTGCATGTTAACATCATCTGGGGAGCTTTTAAAACTCCTGATGGCAGACCTTACCTTGTCAAATCAAAATCTCTGGAGATAGGACACAGATGTTAGCATTTGTTTAAAAAACTTAACAGATGATACAAATTTGCATTCAAGTTTGAGAACCAGTATTATAAAAGATACCTGCCTCACAGAATAGAACCACATTACACAGCTTAAATAATATATACGAAAACAAGAGAATCAGTCATTTCAATGGCAAGATAATCATACCAATTCCTTGACCAATATGTATTTCATAGGCTACTTGGTTGATTTTTGAGTGAGTTTATAATTGATCTCTGAGATATTCATAAAACCCAGCCATAATAAAAATAATAAAAACCAGTCATCAAACTCAAAATTTGAAGAAAAATTGTTACAAAGAATAATATCTCTTTCTCTAGGCATGCTAAAAACTATGAGGATGAGAAGAGACATTTCATTCCTATTCTCAGACATTTTCGGTGATCTTTTATCAATCTACAGACCATTTGTATCTAAATCAGAATCCCTGTGATAGGGTCAATGATCTCAATTTTTAATAATCTCCCAGACAATTGTGATTTACACTAAAGTGTAAGAACCACAGGCTTATTTTACTCTTTAATTAACAGCAACAACAAAACAAGATGTAGTATATAAAGAAAATTTAAAACCCCTGAGGTCTGATATACAAGAAATGATACCAAATCAGTGATTTTAGAAGGTGTAAAACAAATTTAAAAGATTATCTTCAAAGAAAATGGTGCCACTTAAATTGACTTCTTTCCTAGAAATTTAGTTAAGAAAACAAGCAACAAGGATTTGCTACTTAAAATAGCTTCATTGAAAATTTATATTTGGGGGCTGGCCCACGGCTCACTTGGGAGAGTGTGGTGCTGATAACACCAAGGCCACGGATTTGGATTCCTATATAGGGATGGCTGGTTAGCTCACTTGGGAGAGCGTGGTGCTGACAACACCAAGTCAAAGGTTAAGATCCCCTTACCAGTCATCTTGAAAAAAAAAAAAGAAAGAAAGAAAGGAAAGAAAATTTACATTTACATCAATAAGAGGAGAGTCATATAAACAATTTTATCAGCACTGTTCCCTACCCAACTGAGCTAACTGGCCAGCCGATAAACAACAATTTTAATGAAACTAATCATAGTGAATTAAAGGTATAGATTTCTTGAAACCTTTTGCCATTGGAATAATTGGAAGAAGTAAATTATGTAATTTGCAGTAGGGTGAAAAGTACAATATATCTGTTCTTACTAACTAAGTTTATATCCACGAAGACTGTAAAGAACTTTTTTAAAAAGTATATTTCAAAGAGAATAAACATTTCTTCCTTTAAAAACAGCTTGGACATTTTATTTTAAAATAATGCCTGGTCATTGTACAATTCAAAATGCCAAAAATGTTATAAGGAAAATCAAAATGACCAGAAATATCATCATTTTTGGGCTGACCCTGTGGCGCACTTGGGAGAGTGTGGCGCTGGGAGCGCAGCAGTGCTCTCCCACTGCTGGTTCGGATCCTATATAGGGATGGCCGGTGCGCTCACTGGCTGAGCGCGGTGCGGCTGGTCACAAAAAAAAAGACAAAAAAAAAAAAAAAAGAAATATCATCATTTTTGAAAGAAAAGACTAGCAATTTATGCATAGAAGTTTATGTAAATAAGAGAATTGTCTTTGCCCAAAAGCACAAGCAACAAAAGAAAAAAAAACCCCAAATAGATTATATCAAATGAAAAAGCTTCTGCACAGCAAAGGAAGCAATCAACAGAGCAGAAAGACAACCTATGGAATGGGAAAAGATATTTGCAAACTCTGCATTTGATGAGGGATTGATATCCAGGCTATATAGGGAACTCATCTACACAGTAAAAAAACAAACAAAAAACCAATTAATTCAATTAAAAAATGGTCAAAGGAGATGAATAAACATTTTTCAAAGGAAGGCATACAAATAGCCAGCAGGTACATGAAAAAATGCTCAGCATCACTAATCATCAGAGAAATGTAAATCAAAACCACATTGAGGTATCATCTCACCCCAGTCCGACTGGCCATTATTAAAAAGACTGAGAATAAAAAATGCTTGCAAGAATGTGGGGAAAGGGGAATGCTTCTACACTGTTGGTGGAACTGTAAATTAGCAGAGCCATTGTGGAAAACAACATGGAAGTTCCTCAAACAGTTACAGATAGAACTGTCATGTGATCCAGAGATATCACTATTGGATATATATCCCAAGGAATGGAAATCATTATGTTTAATGGATACCCGCACTCCCACATTCATCACAGCTCTATTTACAATAGCCAAAATATGGAATCCACCAAAAAGTCCATTGATGGATGACTGGGTAAGGAAAATGTGGTATATATACACAGTGGAATACTACTCAGCCATAAAAAAACAATGAAATTCTGCCATTTGCAGCAACATGGATGAACCTGGAGAAAATTATCTTAAGTGAAATAAGCCAGGTGCAGAAAGAGAAATACCACATGTTCTCACTTATAACTGGGTGTTAAGAGAGAAGGAATAAAAGAAAGAAAAATAGAAAGAAAGAGAGAAAGAAAAAAAGATAAAAGAAAGAGAGAAAGAAAGAAAAGACCATGATCATATGTTGAACTTTAAGAAGGAGAGAACAAAGCTAAGGATGCTCGAGATGTGGGGGAGGGAGGGAGGGGATTTAGGGAGTGATAGATTGGGTGGAGGGCATGGGGAAAGGTTACAATTTGTAATGATGACCATGATAATAAATAAATAAATGAATGAATAAATAAATAAATAAGAGAATTGATGCTCTATAACTTGTTTTTCATTACTCAACAATATGATTAGTACATTTTTCAAGTAATAGACTATATATCATAATATTTAATGACTTTGTACTATGTAAGTACCAGAATTCCTTTAATTAGTCCCTTTAATGGGGTATATAGATGATTTTTCAACTTTTTCTACTATAGTGTCTTAAGATGCATCCTTATGCGTACATATTTTTGAATAGGTACAATTGTCTCCTTGGTGTAAAATATTAAAAGTCAGATTTTTCTACATCAAGAATAATTAACAATTTAAGTATTGATTCATATTGCAAACAAACTCCTCCCAAATTGTACCATAACATCTCAGATTGCCCCTTTATTTTATATACTCAATAAGCCTGGGTATTGTAAAATTTTTAATAATTAAAAAAATTTTTTTCAATGATTATCTTACCATTGTTTTAATTTCCTTTTCAAACAATGTTAGTAAAGTGATAAATACTTTTCTTTTTATTGGCCTTGGTAAAAGGAAGCCCAAGTTTTCTAGTCTATACGTAGTCTCTATCCCTACTACCATAGATACCTGGTTCATAATCTCATTGAATAAGCACCAGAATGGCTAGAGGAAACTGATATTTAGGACAGGTCATCTTGTCCACCTGATTAAAGATCATGTTACACAGTGCATTTCTTCAGGTGGGCAATTATATGGCTTATGAATGTATTCACACTATGTACCTATCGTGACAGATCCATAACATACCTCACTCAGTTGTTTGTTCTTATTATTTTCAGTCTCTGACCATACCAGACAAATCATTAGCCACTGTTTATGAATCACTGTTTTCCATACCTAAGATAATATCTCCCTCCATGCGAAATATAGAGCTTAATTCTCTGCCTACTGGGAGAATTTTAACACTGTCTTTCAAGGCCAATCCTTAAGGGGACTGTAGTGCAGTGGCCATCCATGGGGATAGTCTGTCATGGGACTTCACTTTTTATCCTCCTGCATTAATTGGTAAAAGGGAAACTCCTATTAGGCTCTTCGTATGAGTTGTCAGTGAGTTAGCAAAGCATCAAGAACAGCTACCATGAGAGTCTGAGTCTCCTGTTTGGTTTACTTGCACTTTCTGGACTAGCACAGGCCAAGTTTTGTAAACACCAGACCAATCTGATAAAGTTATGCTGCTGTGCACACCCAATAGCATGATTTTTTAAAAAAATTCTTTCTTGAGCAGTTTTATTTTGTAGCTAGTTAATTGTAGCATATGACTGATCTAAAATTATTGCATATTAAGGAAATTATATATATAAGGAAAAATCAGAAATGATATCAAGTTTCATACAAATCTCTGTCTTGACCTTAGGACATGAGTTATTCTAGTGGTATATGGCAAATGTCCACATTTCTCTGGCTTATATCCTTGTCACTAAACTAAAATGTAAGATAGGTCTACTTCAGAATAGTCTCAGAGGCTGCCAGATGAACCAGGATTTAGTCCTACGCTGTAAGGCTTCCAATGACTAGAATAATCCTGTTCCACAACTTTTCCTTCTTCCTGAGTCTCTGTTACACTTACCACCAGAGTGGGAATAAACCAAACACCGAAAAATAAACACAGAAACCATATTTATGCCCATTGAGGTTCCACAGAATTTCTAGCCTCTGTCTTTAAAGATGTAATTGAGCAGGGGATAGCCAAGTGTCTAACCCAATTTATGGAAAATTAACTTTTGAAATTTTAATGAGGGAATTCTTTGCAAAGCCTGTTCTTCTTTTGTGACTTTGTTCATTTTTTCCTGATAATGATAGGAACAGTTGAGATATAATTTACATACCATAAAGTTCACCCATTTAAAGAATACATTTCAGTGGTTTTTAGTATATTTACAGAGTTGTGCCAACTGTGACCATAATCTAATTTTATGAGCATTGTTACCATCTCAAAAAGAAATCTTTTACCCATTAGCAGTCACACCCTAACCCCCTTCACCAGATCAGCCCCAGGAGATCACTAACCTACTTTCTGTAGGTATAGATTTGCCTATTCTGGACATTTCATATAAATGGAATTATACAATATGTGGTCAATTGAGACTAGCTTCTTTGACTTAGCATAATGTTTTTCACATTTCTTTATGTTGTGACATGTATTTCATTCCCTTTTTTTGTTTTAATTTATTTATTGTTATTATTTTTTACATTCTAAGATGTTGCAGAGCTGTTGGGGGAGGGGGAAAAGGGAAGGAGGAGGAGAATAGGGTGGGAGGAATAGGAAGGGAGGGTGTGGTTGATGCCTGTGACCCCCCTCATTCTGGCAGGGGAGCCCAGGGGGCTTCTGGCCGCAGCTAGGTGGTGGCTGGGCTCAACGTGGCCTTTGGGGGAGTGTGGCTGGGGCTCTAGTAATCCCCACCCAGGGAACCTGGGGCACTTCCGCTGATTGCTCCGTGGTCATCACTGGGCTGGATTCAGATGTTTGGGGTGTGTGGCTGTGCCCCTCGGTCCTCCCCCCACCCCAGCATGGGAGCCTGGGGGCTTCTGGTCCTTCTAGGCTTTATAGGTATTCTTTGGTGGTGTTAGACCTTTACTGGTTAATATCAGAAATTTGTCCCTGATCTGTGGGTTTTCTGTTTTTTCTTTCAGTTCTGCGCTGGATTATTCACTATTCCCACCACTTAAATTCTCCACTGGTAATAATTTGTTGTCCTTTGCTTACTTCTCTAATGGGGGAACTTTCTGGGGGAACCAACACTTGGGCTCTGTGGTTGAGCTAAATTGCTGCTTTGCTGCTTATTCTCTGGGGAAGGCTTTTTGTGGAGCTCAGGTTTTAATGGTTGACCTTGTAAGCACTTCTAGGTCTTGTGAAGTCTGGTGCACCTGGGTTTTGTGGAAACTCTGGTCTGGGCCTGAATCTTTTCAGCAAACTGCACCCCCTACAGTTCTATATTCTTGACCAGCCTCCACTGAGGGGGACTGTGCTGTTTGGAGGGCAGATTAGCTGTCCATGCTGTGCCCCAATGTTCCCTCGTGGGCCAGTCTCCCCCACTGCCTGCACTCCAAACACTTCTCATGGAACAAGCCATGCACTGGTCCCTTGCAATGACTTGCCAGCTTCTGAGTGGCTCCTGTTTTCAGTTGTCTGTGGCCCCTTGCTCCTATATGGGTCCATGGGAACCCTGTCAGTAGTCTTGCTGGCCTGGGGGCCACCAAGTCCCTCTTCTCCCCTACAGCCTCCAAGCAACTTTAAATGAAGGGCACAGCAGTTGCCTTTGCCAGGTCTTGCTCTGTGTGCTCGCCAGGGCCAGCCTTGAAGTATTTGGGCCTCAAAATGGTTGGAGCAGTCCCTTCTTTCTCTCATCGTGGCTTCTCTCACCTTTATGAACTCTGTAGGTCTCTTTTCTTCTTCCCCAAGCTCTAGCAGCCCCAGCTTGGCAGTTTGTTGCTTTTTAATAGTTGTAAATTGGTTGATTGTGGGAGAGAGTGATGCTGGGGACTGTCTATTCTGCCATCTTGACCAGAAGTCTCCAGCATGATTTTTTTAAATTAGATAATTCAAAGTTTAGGACAGTCAAAGAGTCACTTACTGTCTAAATTATTTCCTGTCAAGAAGATTGTCTCTGGGGTCCTCAAATACATGAGCAAGCCAATCCCAGAATCTCATTTTGAGGGACTGTTTCTTGGGACCACTGTTGGTGCCTATTACTGTATCAATAAGGATCTCAGCAGGAAACTGTGCAATTAAAGTGGATCCTGAGGAATATAATATGGGGGCTTATTTTTAAATTATGATACAATTTAAGAAAACCCGAATGGGAGTGATTATCACCCTTGAGAATGAAAATATAAGTCAAAGGAATATTTACCAAAAGATGAGAGAGAGGGAGAGAGAGAGAGGATTATTGGAACTGTGGTGTTTGATAGAGGAACAAAATTACCCGCTGTAATCCAACAGGGAAGGAAGCAGAAAAATCAATAGCTTGTCTTTATTCTCCTACATTCTAATGTTTTGTCAGAGCCTTTCATTGGCTAAACAACCAGAAGCCAGATGACAAGGGGACCCACTGAAATAGTCCATACAGGTCAGCCTCTAAAGATTTACAGCAGGAGGGAGAAGAGTGAATTGTATAACTGGAGATTCAAACAGAATATGTATATATTCTGCTAGATATATGTTACAAAATTTTCCTCATTGTTCATTTCCTAAAATGGTCTTGGCATTTCTTACATATTTATTTTTTAACTGAACTTTGGAATATTTTGCCGTTTTCCAAAAAAGATTTTTTAAAAAAAGGAAAGAAAAAGAAAAATTGAATTACACCCTTGGCTAGTATTGCATGCATTTTTAGGGAAATTCAGAGAAAATTGATATTTTTTTAATATTTAGGATTTCTTTTCAAAGCAAGGAATTTCTCTCTATTTAGTCGAATTATACCTTTCTCTAAAAGTTTTAGAGTTTTATATAGGTCTTACATGTTTGATATTAAGTTTATTCCTCAGTATTTTATGTGTTTTTGCTACTATCAGTGATAACTTTTATTCTATTATATTTTATATTTTTTATTATTTGTATACATAGGTTGCATATTACAGCATGCAATATTCATTATTTTTGTGCTTTAATTATTTAATGAATGAGAACTATAGACTTATAATCATCTCTAATAGCTTTTTAGTTGATTCTCTTTTTTCCAGGAATTTTTTTTGTGTGTGTAATTTCGATAATTCTGCCCTCTCCTTGCCAATACTTGTATCTCCCCTATAATTTCATTGCTGTGCCAAAATGGCTAGATTATCCAGAAAAAAAAAAAAATGTTGAGTGGTAATGGAGATAGCTTGCTTTTTTTAGTGTTCCTAACTTTAACGATGTTGAGAAGAGCATTTTATCTTTAATCATGACACTGGCTTTTGTTTTGAGATATATATCTCAATCCTTATTTTATGAAATATTCTATTTCTGTACTTAGAGATGCTTGTTGGATTTTATCAAATGCCATTTATATTTAAGAAGGTAAGTATGAGACATTTCTCATCTACCGTATGAAATGTAACAAATTACATGAATGTAAAATTCCTAAAAATGAATTTTTCTGACATTGCTGAAAAACTTACTTTGTATATTTTATTGTTTTTTTAACCATGCTGTTGAACTTTATTTATTAACATTCTATTTTCATTTATATTATAAATAATAGTATATAAGGTTAACTCCTAATTTCCTTTTTTGTAATCTTTATCAGATTTTGTTAATTTAATTATGTCATTTCATCCATAGTTATTCAATGTTAATTTTGTCATTCCATTCTGATGGGGCTCAGGACATACAACCCCCAAATATGGGACCTTTGCATTTGAGAAAAGAGTCCAAGCAGGAAGGTCTTTCTGACCTTCTCCCACTGTTCTTGCCTGAAGCAGGCCATAAAAGAATTCTCCAGCCTTTCTCTAGAGCAGGTCCTAGGACCCTCATTCTAGAGGGTCCTCCTTATTTGTGGAGGAAAGGAATGAAGACAAAGAGATGCCAAGAAGAATCTAAACAAACTGGCCTTGTTAAGTTCTCCCCAGTTTATTAACATTAAATCATGCCCCTTTTTGTCTAACCAAACTTCTGCACAACTGTTCATTCTTCATCAAACCTAAGCATAAACATGTACAGATTTCCATTTTCTTGAGTCTTCATTTTTAAATTATATTACATAAATTTATATATCCTTTTACCTTGTTTATCTGTCTTTTGATACAGGGGTCTCAGTCATGAACTTAAAGATGGTTGGGGAAAAGATATTACTTTTTCTCCCTTACAGATGCCTTGAAATCAACAGGTAAAAGTAATACTTGATTAGATTGTGTTCTTATGCTATTTCGTCTCTATTACTTTATTTTGTTTTTTGAGTTGCTTGCAGATCTGTTTTATCCACAAGATCCTATGCTGTTGAAAGTCAGGGACAATGGCTTCTTCATCAATGTACCCACATCATGCCTAGTCTAATGCCCATAATACTGTAGTTACTGAATAAATATTTATTGACTCAATAATAGAAAATTATTTCAGATGTTTAAGAAATTAGTTTCAAAACAACCATGTCTCTCCATGACTCATGCTTTATTTAGCTTCTACTGTGTCTTCTTCATATCCGATATTTCAGAAAAATTCAGTCCTGGAAGACTCACTCTCCTACTCTATCTTCCTGCCTCAAGTAGTGGAATGCTTCTAGAAAAAAAAATCATAAAGTAGAATAAATTAGTACCATTATAAATTCATGATTTCCAACATCAAGTGAACCCACAACATTACAAGGCCATGTTCTATGTTTCTCTAGTCAACTTTATTTTATCTCTTTTGATGATGACTTTATCAAAACTTTTAACTCTCCTCAAATTACTGAACTGATGCCTCCATCATCCTGCTTACTCCCCGTAGACTACATGCTCTCTTAAGAATAGGATAAACAGAAGTTATTTTAAATTACATCTTTGTAAATTTCTATTTTCTAAAACATCATTGCTATTGTATACTTGTAGATATGCAAAATGGCTTTGTTCTGTTTCGCATTTTGATCCCATTTCTGGCCAGCTATCTAAACTCACAACATTTCTAATAATTTAACAATGAATTATTTTAGCTTCTTGATATAGATATTCATATCATTTGTTAATTATGAACGTTTTTCTATTTTCCATACATGCCTTATATTTTTTAATCTTTACTAAACTGACCATAACAAACACTGTGATATTGAATAGATGCCGTGACATACACATTCTTCTCTTGTCTATCATTGTAAAATAGATTTTTACTCTCAAGTCATGATTGTTATAATTTTTTGTTAGATGATATATGTCAGTTTAAAAAGGTTTCATTATATTCCTGTTTTGCCAAAAGTTTTTGACATAGATTGATATTAAATACAATCAATGATTTTTTCTAAAAATATTTAGGTGATCCTATGGGTTTTCTCTAATCTGTTAATGAAGCAATGATTTTATAATGCTAAACCACCTTTGTATTCTTAAGGCAAACTTCACCATGATATATTTATACATACATACATACAGAGAACATACATACAAACACATACATACATGTATGTCTGTGTTTGTGTCTATGTAATTGGTTTGGTTGAACTAATTTTCTTTTTAGAATTTTATCTATGTTCATTAATTTAATTTAAATTGGATAGCGATGTTTTTTCTTTGTACCACTTTCTCTGTTTGAAAATTAATATTATACTGGCCAAAAAAAAAAATAGGGGACTGTTCCCTCATTTTACATTCTCTAAGAAATTTTTTTATAAATTTCTCTGGAATTTGCTTGTAAAATCAAATTTTCATAGTGTTGTGTTTCCATTACACAAATATTTTAACTGATTTTCTTTAACGGTTTTAGAACTATTTCAGATTTAAAAATTTTTGTCATTAATTTTAAATATTTTATAAGTACATTTTTCTCCAGGAGTTTCTTCATTTTTAAAATTGTTCAAATGATTTTCATGAAGTTATTTATAATATTATTTTATTAACTTTAATTTTTAATTTATTTCGAATATTCATAAGATACAAAGCTGATTGTCCCCCTTCCTGCCCATGATGTGGGGCCCAGATTCATATTGGGGACACACCCATTACCAGAAATTGCTTTTGTACCCTTTGTCCCCTTCCAATTATCCTCCAACCTCCCTCCCCTTCCCCTCTCCTCTCAACTTTAATTTGTAGCCCTAGGAATATTCCCTCCCTCTGTTGGATCATGGGACTACTGTGGTCTTTCTTTCCTGCCTTCCTTTCTCTCTTAGCTCCCACATATGAGTGAGCACATGAGGTATTTATCCCTCTGTGCTTTGCTTGTTTCACTCAACATAAGTTTCTCCAGGTTCATCCATGTTGTTGCAAAAGGGAGTATTTCATTCTTTCTTATGGCAGAGTAGTATTCCATAGTGAATACATACTACAGTTTCCTTATTCAATCATCTATTAATGGACATTTAGGTTGGTTCCATATCTTGACTATAGTAAACAGAGCTGCTAAACATGGGAGTGCAGGTATCTCTTCGACATGATGATTTCCATTCCTCCGGATAGATACCCAGAAGAGGGATTGCTGGATCATATGGAAGATCTATCTGTAGTTGTTTGGGAAACTTCCAAATTGTTTTCTAAAGTGGTTGTACTAATTTACAGTCCCACCAACAGTGCAGTAGTGTTCCCTTCCCTCCACACCCTCACCAGGATTTGTTATTCACTGTCTTTTTGATCATAGCCAGTCTACCTGGAGTGAGGTGGTATCTCAATGTGGTTTTCATTTGCATTTCTCTGATGACTAGTGATGTTAAGCACTTTTTCATGTATCTGTTGTCCATTTGTATGTATTCCTTTGAAAAATGTCTATTCAGCTCCTTTGCCCATTTTCTAATTAGGTCATTTTTTTTTTTCCACTGTATAATTGCTTGAGTTCTATGTATATTCTGGATATTAGTCCCTTGTCAGATGCATAGTTGGCAAAAATTTTCTCCCACTCTGTAAGTTGTCTTTTTCACTCTGTTGATTGTTTCTTTTGCTGTGCAGAAACTTTTTAGTTTGACATAGTCCCATTTGTTTATTTTTTTCTTTTGCTGTTTGTGCTTTTGGGCTCATGCTCATAAAGCCTGTGTCTGGCCTAACTGCTGAAGGGTTTCACCTATATTTTCCCTTAGTAATTTTACAGTTTCGGGTCTTATATCTAGGTCTTTAATCCATTTTGAGTAGATTTTAGTGTATGGTGAAAGATGCATATCTAGTTTCATTCTTCTTCTGCATATGGATATCCAGTTTTCCCAGCACCACTTGTTGAAGAGGCAATCTTTTCCCCAATGTAGATTTTTGTTGCCTTTGTCCAATATCAGATGGCTATAAGCTTGAGGAGTGAATTCTGGGTTCTCAATTCTACTCTACTGGTCAGAATGTGTATTTTTATATCAGTACCATGCTGTTTTGGTTACAACAGCTTTGTAGTATAATTTGAAGTCAGGCAGAGTTATGTCTCTGGCTTTGTTTTTCTTTTGCTCAGGATTGCTTTGGCTATTCGGGGTATTTTGTTTTTCCATATGAAAGGTAAGATTGTTTTTCCATTTCTGTGAAGAATGTCATTGGTATTTTGATGGGGATTGCATTGAATCTGTAGATCGCTTTGGGTAGTATAGACATTTTCACAATGTTAATTCTTCCAATCCAAGAGCATGGAATATTTGTGTCTTCTTTACTTTCTTTGAGAAGTGGTTTGTAATTCTAATTACAGAGGTCTTTCACCTCCTTGGTTAAATCGATCCCTAGGTATCATAATTTTTTGGTGACAATTGTAAATGGGCTTACTTTCTTTATTTCTCTTTCTGTTAATTCATTATTTGAGTATATAAATGCTTCTGATTTCTGGGCACTTTTTAGTATCCTGCAACATCACTGAAGTTATTAACCAGCCCTAGGAGTTTTTTGATAGAGTCTTTAGGTTTTTGTATATCTAATATCATGTCATCTGCAAATAGGGAAAGTTTGACTTTGTCTTTTCCAATCTGGATTCCCTTTATTTCTTTCTCTTGCTTGATTGTCCTAGATAGTACCTCCAGCACTATGTTGAATAGAAGTGGTGAGAGTGGACATCCTTGTCTTGTTTCTGTCCTTAAGGGGAAGGCCTTCAATTTTTCCCTATTCAGAGTAAAACTGGCAGTGGGCTTGTCATAATTGTCTTTTATTGTGTCAAGATATTTTCCTTCTATAGCTAATTTGTTGAGAGTCTTTATCATGAAGGAACGTTGAATTTTGTCAAATGCTTTTTCTGCATCTATTGAGATAATCATATGGTCTTTGTCCTTTAGCTTTCTGATGTAATGTATCACATTTTTTGACTTTTCTATGTTGAACCATCCTTGCATCCCTGGGATGAATCCCACTTGATCATAGTGTATAATATTTTAATATGTTGCTGTATTCCAATTGCTAATATTTTGTTGAGGATTTTAGCATCTAGGTTCATCAAGGTTATTTGCCTGTAATTTTCTTTTTTTATTGTGTCTTTATCCAGTTTTGGTATGAGAGTTATGTTGGCCTCATAGAATGAGTTTGGGAGAGTAGAGTCTGTTTCAATTGTTTGGAACAGTTTCATGAGAATTGGTATTAACTCCTCTTTAAAAGTTTGGTAGAATTCAGCTGTAAAGCCATCCGGACCTGGGCTTTTTTTGTTGAAAGATGGCTAATTACGGCTTCAGTCTCCTTGCTTGTTATTGGTCTGTTCAGGTTTTCTATATTTTCTTGGTTCAGTCTTGGCAATTTATATGTGTCTAGAAACTTATCCATATCTTCCAGATTTTCAAATTTGTTGTCATAGAGTTGTTTATAACAGTCTCTAATGATTCCTTGTATTTCTGTGGTGTCAGTTGTAATGTCTCCCTTTTCATTCCTGATTTTTGTTATTTGGTTCTTCTTCTTCTTTTTTCTTTTTTTTGTTAATCTAGCTAATTGTGTGTCTATTTTGTTTCTCTTCTTGAAAAACCAACTTTTAGCTTTGTTAATCTTTTTTATTGTTTTGGGGGTTTCTATTTCATTTAGTTCTGCTCTGATCTTAATTATTTCTTTCCATCTACTGCCTTTAGGTTTGGATTGTTGTTGTTTTTCAAGTTCTTTGAGGTGTAGCATTAGGTTGTTTATTTGGAGTCTTTCCCTTTTTTTGATATAAGCATTTACTACAATGAATTTGCCTCTTAGTACTGCTTTTGAAGTATCCCACAAGTTTTGGTATGATGTATCTTTATTTTCATTAGTTTCTAGAAATTTTTTGATGTCCTGTTTAATTTTTTCTTGGACCCATAGGTCATTCAGGAGCCTATTATTTAATTTCCATGTACTTGTATATCTTCCAGTGATTTGCTTATTGTGTATCTCCAGTTTTAGTCCACTGTGGTCTGAAAAGATTCTTGGAATGATTTCAATTTTTTAAAATTTGCTGAGACTAGATTTGTGACCTAATATGTCATCTACTCTGGAGAATGTACCATGAGCTGATGAGAAGAAAGTGTCTTCTTTAGCTGTTGGATGAAATGTTTTGTATATATCTGCCAAGTCCAGTTGGTCTAGGGTGTAGATTATATCCTGTGTCTCTTTGTTGACTTCTTGCCTGGAAGTCCTGTCCCATACTGAGAGAAGGGTGTTCAGATCACCCACTATTAATGTATTAGGTCCTATATCCTTCTTTATGTCTAAGAGTGTTTGCTTAATATATCTGGGTGCTCCAGTATTGGGTGCATAAATGTTTATGATTGTTATGTCTTCTAGCTGGATAGTTCCCTTTATCATTATATAATGGCCTTCTTTATCTTTTCAAATGTTTTTTGGTTTAAAGTCTATTTTGTCCAATATAAGAATAGCTACTTCTGCTTGTTTTTGGTTTCCATTTGCATGGTATATCTTTTTCCATCCCTTCACTTTTAGTCTATGAGTGTCTTTACAGGTGAGGTGGGTCTCTTGAAGACAGCATATACTTGGGTCTATCCTTTTAATCCAGTCAGTCTGTGTCTTTTGAATGGGGAGTTTAGTCCATTCACATTTAGAGTAGTTATTGAGAAGTGTTTAATTCCTGTCATTTAATTGCTATTTAGGTGGTTTAAATATCTTTTGATCATTATTTCCCCTTTTATTTCTCTTTAATGTGAGTTGGGGATTTAAGGACAAATGGTTTAGTTTCTTTCTCTTTCTTGCTGGTGTTTTTGTTTCAACTGTGGGTTTTGCTCTTTCTTGTGTATTCATGATGGTCACCATTATTCAGAATCCAGATGAATGGCTCCTTTGAGAATTTCTTGCAGGTCTGGTTGAGTGGTGGTGAACTCCCACAACTTTTGTTTGTCTGGGAAATACACTATTTCTCCCTCATTTCTGAAGCAGAGCCTTGCTGGGTAAAGAATTCTTGGCTGGCAGTTTTTTTCTTTTAGTATTTTGAATACATCGTTCCACTTTCCTCTGGCTTGTAGGGTTTTGGATGAGAAGTCTGCTGTTAGTTTGATGTGGGTTCCCCTGTAAGTGTCCTGATGCTTTTCTCTTGCTGCTTATAGAATTCTCTCTTTCTCTTTGAAATTTGCAAATTTAATTATAATATGTCTTGGGGAGGATCTTTTTGGGTTGAATATGTTTGGAGACCTTTGAGCTTCCTGGATCTGAAGGTCTGTTTCTCGCCCTATACCTGGGAAGTTTTCTGTTATTATTTCCTTGAGTAGGTTTTCGATACCTTTTCTCTTCTGTCCTTCAGGAATACCCACAATTCAGATGTTAGAGCACTAGAGATTGTCTGCTATCTCTCTTGGGTGTTCCTCATTATTTTTAATTCTTTTTTTCATTTTTCTTGTCTGCCTGAGTTATTTCAGAAAGATCATCTTCTAGTTCTGAAATTCTTTCTTCTGCTTTCTCTACCCTGCTGCTCAAGCTCTCTGTCATGTTTTTTATTTCATTGAGTGAGTCTTTCATTTCTAGAAGTTCTGCTACACTCTTTTTTATGGTATTAATCTCTTTGTATATTTCCTCCTTCATATTCTGGATGTTTTTTTCTTATTTCATTGTGTTCTCTAATTGAGTCTTCCTTTATTTCTTCAAGTTTTCTTAAGATCATTACTCAAAATTCTTTTTCAAACATTAAAGGATTCCCTGTTCCATGGTGTCTGACTTTGGGACATTACTATATCATTTTGGTGGTGTCATTTCTTCTTTACTGTTTGTACTTCTAGTGTTTTTTGGCTGATCCTTGGTCATTTGCTAGGGGGGGTTGCATTTTCTATTACTCTGAGTTTGGCTGTGGAGGGGCCTTTGTTGCTACTGTGGGGGATGAACTGTCTTGCTTGACAGTAGGTGTGGTGGTAGTTGTGTTGAACCAACTTGGTTCCCGTTCTAGACTCTGTGGTCATAGTATGAGCCCCTAATGCATGGAGTTCTGCTGGGCCAAACTTGGTGGGTCGGATTTGTAGGCTGGTGCTCCCCCCTGGGTCTGAGCTGGCCTCTCGGCACCAGGCGAGGTGGGGCACACAGAATGCTGGATGAAGGTCTGAAGGCCACAGAATTTTGCTCAGGTGGGCACCCAGCTTGTGGCATGGCTTACACAGTCCACCTGGAACATGCCCTTATTAACTTTAATCACTGCAGTGTTTCCACTTACATTCATTACTTATATGTGCTTTCTCGCTTATTTTCCTTAACCAAACTTACCCGAGCCCTGTCCACTTTGTGTCTTTTTGAAAATAAAACATATTTGCTTTGTTGATATTTTTATTGTATTTTTCATTTTATTACTATCTGCCCTTTCTTAAGACCTTTTACTAATTTCTTTAAGTTTATTCTGTTTTTATTTTTTTGAAGTTCTTAAATTTGATTTAGGTCATTAATTTTCAGCTTTTAATTTTTTCTTTTTTGTGTATGAAGATATCTCTTTGACATACTGATTTTATTTCCTTTGAATATATATGCAGTAATAGGATTGCTGGGTCATACAGTACTTGCATTTTTAATTTTTTGAGGAACTTCTGCACTGTTTTCCATAATTGTTGTACTAATTTACATTTCCACCAACAGTGCATAAGTCTTCATTTTATCCTGCACCCTTACCAACACTTATCTTTGGACTTTTTGAATATAGCCCTTCATTAATTTTTTTTATTATGAATATTTATGGGGTACAAAGCTAATAGTCACCACTTGTGCCAAAGATGTGATGGCCAGATCCAAACAGGCAGCATGCCCTTTGCCACAAATTGTGATTATACCCTATGTCCCCTACCCAATTATCCCCAACCTCCCTCCCCATTGCCTTGTCCCCCACTTCACTCTATCTTCCTAGGTATGCTCTCTCCTTCTGCAAGTTCAATGCACCGCTGTGGTCTTTCCTTCCTTCCTTCTTTCTCTCTTAGCTCCCACTTATGAGTGAGTACATGCAGTATTTATCCGTCTATGATTTGCTAATTTCACTCAACATAAGTTTCTCCAAGCTCATTCATGCTGTTGCAAATGGAAAACTTTCATTCTTTCTTATGGCAGAGTAGTATTCCATGGTGTATATATACCACATTTTCCTTATCCATCCATCCATCGATGGACATTTAGTTTGATTCCAAATCTTGGCTAATGTGAACAGAGCTGTGATGAACATGGGAGTTCAGGTATCCCTTTGACATGATGATTTCCATCCCTCCGGGTATATACCCAGAAGTGGAATTGTTGAATCCTATGGAATATCTATCTGTAGTTATTTGAGAAACCTCCAGAATGTTTTCAGTAGTGCTTGTACTAATTTACATTCCCACCAACAGTCCCTTCTTTCTACATCCTTGCCCGCATTTGATATTTTCCATCTTTTGATTACAGTCAGTCTAACTGGCATGAGGTGATATCTTGATGTGGTTTGAATTTGCATTTCCTTGATGACTAGTGATGTTGAGTGTTTTTTCATGTACCTGATGGCCATTTGTATCTCTTCTTTTGAGAAATGTCTATTCAGCTCCTTTGCCCATTTTTTAATTGGGCTATTTGTTTTTTTAATGTGTAATTGCTTGAGTTCCTTGTATATTATGGATATTAAACCCTTGTCAGATGCATAGTTAGCAAAAATTTTCTCCCACTCTTTAGGTTGTCCTTTTACTCTGTTGATTGTTTCCTTTGCTGTGCAGAAGCTTTTTAATTTGATATAGTCCCATTTGTTTATTTTTTCTTTTGTTGCCTGTGCTTTCAGGCTCATGTTCATAAAGTCTGTGCTCAGACTTAGTTCCTGAAGTGTTTCACCTATATTTTCCCTTAGTAACTTTATAGTTTCGGGTCTTATAATTAAGTCTTTAATCCATTTTGAGTTGATTTTAGTATATGATGAGAGATGCATGTATAATTTAATTCTTCTGCATATGGATATCCAATTTTCCTTGCAACATTTATTAAAGAGGCAGTCATTTCCCCAATGTATGTTTTTGTTGCCTTTGTCAAATATCAGATGGCCGTAATCCTGAGGTGTGATTCCTGGGTTCTCTATTCTGTTCCGCTGGTTGGAGTGTCTATTTTTATGCCAGTAACATGCTGTTTTGGTTACTATAGCTTTGTAATATAATTTGAAGTCAGGTAGTGTTATGCCTCCAGCTTTTCTTTTCTTTTTTTTCGCTTGGGAGTACTTTGACTATTCAGGGTCTTTTAAAATCTTTTCTAATACAAGAGCTTAAAGCTATTACTGTCAAAGTACCACATTCACTATACCAGAAACATTTGAATGGTATATTATTCTTATTGTTACAAAGCAAGGGCTCACTGCTTGACACACATAGAAGCCAATACTATGGCACTGTTTTTTAAGAGAGTATTTTTTTTTGGGTTGATCGGCAAGGATACAGGGGCCCAGGCTCATATTTGTCTCCCCATTCTAGGGTCTACATATGATTTAAGGGGTCAGGGACCAAGGGAAATGAGGAGGAAGTCTCAAGTTGGCAGAGTTTGATTGGTTAGTTCTACATAAGTCCACATTTGGTTAGTGCACTGGATCTTTCTTATTGTAGGACCCTTCTCTTCTGATGCTGTTCAGGTTCTGGTCATGTTTTGGTTTTCTTGATCCTGTGTAGAGGAAATGTTTGCTTCCAGTATTATTTGGAAATCAAAGCTTTTTCTACTGTGCATGCCTGGGCTTTATGACTTGCAATTTTGGCTCTGCTCCACCTGCAAATCAACTTGAGCAATAGTCAAACAATAGAACCAGTTTGAGTTAGTACTGAGGTTACATTATTATCATTAATTTACAAGTATTTTTTTTAAGCATGATCGATTATACATATTTTGCGGGGAAGTATTTTTAAATTTGCACTATGCTGTTCTTTGAATTCTGTGTTATTTAAAGGTTATTATCTTATTTTTTTCCAGGGACGTTATTTTGTGATTATGAATGTAGTTGACCTTTTTTGAAAACTTGACTTTTCGTTTTTTATTTATCTATTTCTACTTGTTCTGGAATCTCATTTCTTGCCTTCCATATTTTTCTTCTCCTTTTACTTCTCTTACTCATTCTTATTTTCCTGCTTAACTGGTTAGTTTCTACTTTTTTTTTAATAGTTACTGTATATGAGGGAAATGCAACTCTTGGGGCACAGAAAACTATTCCCCTAAATATGGCACTATGGCATGCTGAGTATTTTGAAAATGAAAAAGGCCTCAGAAATAAGCCTTAGAATTAAAGTCCCTCTAATCGTGTCTCATTCCCCTCACCGAAAGCACAAAATGGGGCTTTCTCTGGAATTTCCTTAACTGACTAAAGCTTCCTTCCTAAAAACCCATAATAGTCTTAAGATCCCTCCCTTGGAATTTCATCAAATAACCAGGAAAGAACAACACTTGGAGGTACTGGAGAGACTGGGAGGTCATGACACCTGGACAGACAGTTTTACAAGATAATATTTGCCTCTCAGCCTCATTTAAATTCTATTTATACTTCCTAGTAATCATTTACTGTCCCTCAAAAAATAGTGTACATTCCCCATCTCCGTCTCTTATGAAGAATAGTATACAATTTTCTGTATTCCATTGGGTTATTGAGAAATAATTTTGCTACTCCCCCCTGAGGTAGGAGGTTCTTAGTTTTCATGGTTTGGGTTTCAGGACACACCTCTGGGTTTCAAGCCACTCCCTGAGGTCTTAGGCCCCTCTTCTAGGCCATACCGTAGAGGAGAGTTACTATTGCTGGTTGGACCTATTTTCAGCACCAATATGTGGGAAATTGAGAACTCAGGGGGCTGACTTATATAAATCCAGTGGTTGGGCATGCTCAGTAGAGAGGGCTTTTATAACCCAAATGGCCAAGCACACTCAATAAAGTGGAATTTATATGCATTAGATAGCATGAATATGTATTAGATAGAAAAACTGTAAAAGTTGAATCTCAGCAGAAGGCAGGGTCGTTGCTCACTTTCCTGGGGCCAACCCATATTGACCAACTGAGTTGTGTATACTTTCTATTTGTATCAAACTTACTTTCAGCAAGTGGATGCTCACTCTCTTGGGCCAGCCTGCACTTTGTGCTTAACCTTAAGGATATATTTCTTACTGTGTATTTAACTTGGTGTGGGCCCTGTTCAGTCTCTGGAGCTAGGCCACACTGTCTGTGTGAAATGTGTCTCTTATTCACTGCATTAAACCTGTTCTCACTTTCTACCATGACTATGCCCTTGAATTTTTTCCTGTGGCAGAATCAAGAACCTGGTAATAGGGCAGGGATGGGTTGAGGCTGACTATCGGGCCTTCCCAAGCCCCTTCTCCTATGGTATCACCCCGTGATGTGCACACCTAAATAAAATCTGTTATGTCTTTTATGCTAATTAATCTGAATTTTGTCAGTTGACCTCCAGCAGATCTTCAGAGGGTAAAGAGGAAGTCTTCCCTTGGCCCTTTTACAACCTAATGTGACAAACTCTAAAATTTCAGTTGTTCAACATAGTGAAAGATAAATTGTACTTATGTAACAATCAAATGTGCATATTTCTAAGTAATGAACAGCTTTATTTTATGGGATGATTCAAAGACCCATGCTCCTTCCTTCTGGCTTCACGGCTTTATCAGCCCTTAGTATCTAATATTCTTTTGTATTCAGTGAGTAGACAGGGAAGAAGAAAATAAAAAAGGCATCTCGCTTCTTAAAAATTCAGACCCAGAAATGATACTACTTCTGTGCCTCTCTTAGTCGTGAGAACTGGTCCCATGACGATACACAAAGGAGATTGAGAAATATATTTTCCGCTCCACACTATTTTGGGGGGAAAAACATGTTTTTAGTGGACAGCTAAATTTTATTGTTAGAATTACTCTTAAAATTTTACCATATATACTTAGAAAATGGCAGTTAATATTTTAACCCACCGCCTGAAAAAATATAAAGAACATAGAACACTTCAGTTGTAATCTTGCCCTCACAATTCAATGATCTTGCCATTCAGCATTCTAATCTTTTTTGTTTTTGTTGTTTTCAACCACCATATATCAGACATTTAAAAAATTATGACTTTTGGGGCTTCTGGTTCGATGGTGGAATAGATGGTCCCCAGCGTCACTCTCTCCCATAAATCAACCAATTTACACCTGTTAAAAAAAGCAACAAACTGCCAAGCTAGGGCTGCTAGAGCTAAGGGGAAGAGAAGGAGAGACCTACAGAGTACATGAAGGCAGGAAAAACCATGATTAGAGAAAGAAAGGATCGCTCCCATCATTTCGAGCCCTGGCCACGTCAAGGCTGGAGATGGTGAGCACGCAGAACACACCAGCAAGAGCAAGAGCTGACAAAAGCCACAGTTGTGCCCTTCATATGTACATTGTGAAAATAATTTCCAAATTCCAAGTAATTAACATGTCTGTCACTGCTATACAATAACCATTGTTTTGTGTGTGTATATGGTGAGAATATTTAATTTAAAACCAACCTTCTTAGCAAATTTCAAGTATATAAAGTAGTATTTATAACTATTATTCCAATGCTCTTCATCAGATCACCAGAACTTATTCACCTTTCGTAACCAAAACTTTGTACCCTTTGACCAGCGTCACCTTATGCCCCCTTCCCCCAGCCCCTGGCACCCACCATTCCACTATCTTTTTCTGTGAGTTTAACTATTTTACATTCCACATATAAGTTAAATCATGCAGTATTTCTCTTCCTGTTTCTTGCTTATTTCACTTAGCATAATGTCCTCTAGCTTCATAAATTTTGTAGCAAATGGCAGGATTTTCTTCTTTTTTTAAGGCTGAATTATATTTCATCGAGTGTGTGTGTGCACGCGTATGTGGGTGTGTGAGTATATATGTATACATATAGCATTTCTTTCTTATTAATTTATATGGTGAAGGACATTTAGGTTGTTTCTATCTTAGCTATTGCGAATAATGCTGCAGTGAACATAGGAGTACATATTAAATCTTAATGATCCCGTTTTCAATTTCTTTGGGTACATACCCAGATGTGGGATTACTGGATCATGTGGTAGTTCTATTTTTGAGAAACCACCACACTGTTTCCCATAATGGCCATATCAATTTAGTTTCAAGTTTATGTTCAAGTCTTTAATCTATTTTGCGTTTATTTTTGTGTATGGCATATAATGGTTCTGTTTTCTTCACATCCTTGTCCAACACTTGTTTTCTTTTGTCTTTTTGATAATAGCCATCTTAACAGGTGTGAGTTGATATCTCATTGTGGTTTTGACTTGCATTTCCCTGATGATTACAGATGTTGAACATCTTTTCATATGCTTATTGGCCATCTGAATTTCTTTTTTTGAGATGAGTCTGTTTTAGGACTTTTTCCCATCTTTAAATCAGGTTATTTGTATTTCTGCTATTGAGTGGTATGAGTTCCTTACATATTTTGGTTATTAACCCCTTGTCACACATGTAATTTGTAATTTTCTCCCATTCTGTAAGTTGGCTTTTCATTTTGTTGATGGTTTCCATTGCCGTGCAGAAGATTTTAGTTTGATGAAATCTCACTTTATTTTGGTTTTTGTTGCCTGCGCTTTTGGTGTAATGTCCAAAAAAATATTACCCAAATAATGTCAAGAAAGTTTTTCTTATGTTCTTTTCTAAGAGCTTTACAGTTTCAAATTTTATGTTTAAGTATTTAAATTTTTATTCTATTTTGAGTTTATTTTGGTGTGTGGTGTGAGATAGTGGTCCACTTTCATTTTTCTGCATGTGGATATTTGGTTATCCCAAAAGACCATTTGCTAAAGAGACTGTCCTTTCCCCATTGTGTTTTCTTAGCACCCTGGTGGGAGATCAGTTGATTGTAAATGTAGGATATTCTATTCTGTTCTGTTGGTTTATGTATCTGTTTTTATGCCAGTACTATACTGTTTTGTTTACTATAGCTTTGTAATATAATTTGAAGTCATGAAATGTGATGCCTCCAGCTTTCTT